>NC_083736.1:95326208-97826208 GCF_028564815.1 Eubalaena glacialis | reverse complement strand
CTAATAGTTGTCACTATAAAGAATTAGCTGCTTTATGAAGGAAAGAGCTCTCTCTAACTGGAAATATTTCAAGAGGAGACTACCCTGGATCATCTGCCCTGGATTTGTACAAAGAACTCATGGATTAGAAGGTAGATTGAACTAAAGCAACTCTAAATCCTTTCCAATTCTGAGAAACTGCAACTACTGTTCTTTTCCCCTATGTATTGTGGTCTCTGGCTATTCACTCAGAAGACATTGCTATTCTGTTTCCAACTTAGGGACATGTACTATCCTTAAGTCACACCCATGAAACTACATTTTATATAAAGTCACAGAACAAATGCTACACTTGGTTAGAATTCAAAGACATAACTAGCTATTTTTATATGTGGAGCAAGTGCCAAGCAATGCAAACATTGCCACCCCTCCTTCCCTCTCCCTTTAGCCTCCTCCTGATCCTAGGCGTTACCACACAAAGTGCACTCTCAATCACAATCTGCAAGTATGTACTTCCATTTCTTCTGTTTTTCTCTTTGCAGTATTCAAACGTTAGAGGGTCTTTAAGGTCAGGTTTTTGTATGTGTATGTATGTGTGTGTTGGGGGGTAGTGTGTTACTTCTGGGAATGTGTGACTATGCTACTCTCCCGACCATAATTTAGGGAACAAATCCAATCAATTATTCCTCTTATAGTGCTTCCAAGAAGAATCTGTGAGAGTGGTACATGCCCTACATGATATACATTCTCATCCAAGGAGGATACTGAAAGCACAGTGATAGTATTCTTTAATATTTTTCCATTTACAATAACCATACGTACTTGCTGTAACAAATCAAGTCATATATGGATGTGTAAAGAAAAAGTTAATAATCGCTTCTTCTCCCATCTCACATCATTGAGATAATCAGTGTTAATAGTCTGGGTTTCATCTTTCCATACTTTTATCTTTTCTCATAAAAATATGCAAGCATAATATATTTTCCTCTATTTTTTAAATGAGAAGATAAGATTGTACTATACATATCACTCAGCAACTTGTTTTATTTCACTTAATATTTTATACACAGCAAAGCATATAGATCTAACTTACTGTTTTAAGAGCTTCAGGAAAAGACTGTTAGCTTTTTATTTATTTATTTATTTATTTATTTATTTATTTATTTATTTATTTATTTATTTTTGGCTGTGTTGGGTCTTCGTTTCTGTGCGAGGGCTTTCTTTAGCTGCGGCGAGCGGGGGCCACTCTTCATCGCAGTGCGCGGGCCTCTCACTATCGCGGCCTCTCTTGTTGCGGAGCACAGGCTCCAGATGCGCAGGCTCAGTAGCTGTGGCTCACGGGCCTAGTTGCTCCGCGGTATGTGGGATCTTCCCAGACCAGGGCTCGAACCCGTGTCCCCTGCATTAGCAGGCAGATTCTCAACCACTGCACCACCAGGGAAGCCTGACTGTTAGCTTTGATCACATAAAAACTAAAATAATTCAATGGACCTGGAAAAATATTTGCAATATATATGACCAACAAATTCTTAATCTCACTAATAGGCAAGGAGCTATTAAAAATTGATAGAGAAAAAAATATCCCCAATGGAAAAATGAGCAAAAGCTATGAATAGGCAATTCACAGAAGAAGAAATACAAGTAACGAATAAATATATAAAAACTTGCTCTACTTCATAGTAGTCAGGGAAAATTAAATCCAGAGAAAAAGCATATTTCATTAAAATTATGAAACTAATAAAACTTTATTGTAAAAAAAGGGCAACAGTAAAACTATGAAATAAAAGTATATAAAGTAAAGCATAATAGTCTCATCTTCACCTTTGCAGTCTCACTTTCCGTGAGTTAACAGTATTTACTATTTACCACACAATTCTCCATTCTCTTACAAACCTAAACAAACCCATAACAAAGGCTATTCTTTTACACTATTTTTTTCTTTTTAACTTTTTTATTGAAGTATAGTTGACTTAAAATATTATTTTAGTTTCAGGTGTATGACATAGTGATTAGACATTTATATACAATACAAATTGATCACCACAATGTATAGTAACTATCTGTCACCACACAAAGTTATTACAATATTATTGAATATTCTCTATGCTGTACATTACATCCCAGTGACTTATTTATTTTATAACTGGAAGTTTGTACTTCTTAATCCTTTTCATCTATTTCACCCAACCCCTCAAACTCCTCCTCTCTAAAGACCATCAGTTTTTTCCTCTGTTTCTATGGGTCTGTTTCTGTTTTGTTAATTTGTTTTGTTTTTTAGATTCCACATATAAGTGAAGTAATATGGTATTTTTCTTTCTCTGACTGACTTATTTGATTTAGCATAACACCCTCTTAGTCTATCCGTGTTGTTGCAAATGGCACAATTTCATTCTTCTTTATGGCTGAATAATATTCCATTATGTATATATACACACACACATATATATGTATATATATACATACATATACATACACATATCACATCTTCTTTATCCATTCATCTATTGATAGACACTTAGGTTGCTTCCACATCTTGGTTATTGTAAATAATGCTGGAATGAACATAAGGGTATATATATATATATATATTCTAATTAGTGTTTTCATTTTCTTCTGATAAATGCCCAGAAGTGGAATTTCTGGATCATATGGTAGTTCTATTTTTAATTTTATGAGGAACCTTCATGCTCTTTTCCATAGTGGTTGCACCAATTTTCATTCCTACCAACAGTGCACATGGGTTCCCCCGTCCTCACCAACACATATTAGTTTTAGCCTTTTTGATAGTAGCCATTCTGACAGTTGTGAGGTGATATCTCATGGTGGTTTTGATTTGCATTTCCCTGATGATTTGTGATGTTCAGCATCTTTTCATGTATGTGTTAGCCATCTGTATGTTTTCTTTGGAAAAATATAGATCTTCTGCCCATTTTTAATCAGACTGCTTTTTTTTGACATTGAGTTGTATGAGCTTGTTATATGTTTTGATATTATCACCTTATCAGATATGTGATTTGCAAATGTTTTCTCCCATTCCATAGGCTGCCTTTAAATTTTGTTGATTGTTTACTTTGCTGTGCAAAAGGTTTTTAGTTTTATATAATCTCATTTGTTTAGTTTTGCTTTTGTTCCCCTTGCCTGAGGAAACAGATCCAAAAAATTATTGCTAAGATGGACGTCAAAGAGCATATTTCCTATGCTTTATTCAAGGAGTTTTATAGTTTCAGGTATTATATTTACATCTTTAATCCATTTTGGGGTGGTGTTTGTTTGTTTGTTTGTTTAGGGAATAAAAAAGTGGTCCCCCAAAAAAGTGGTCCACTTTCATTCTTTTGCATGTAGCTGTCCAGTTTTCCCAGCACCATTTATTGAAGAGACTGTCTTTTCCCACTGTATATTCATAGCCCCTTTGTCGTAAATTAATTGACCTTGTAAGCATAGGTTTGTTTCTGGGCTCTCTTTTCTGTTCCAGTGATCTGTGTATTTGTTTTTGTTTTGGTGTCAGTACCATACAGTTTTGATCACTATACCTTTGTAGTAAAGTTTGAAATCAGGGAACATAAAACCTCCAGCTTTGTTCTTCTTCTTAAGATTGCATTGGCTATTCGGGGTTTTTTTTGTGGTTCCATACAAATTTTAAGATTGTTTGTTCCAGTTCTGTAAAAAATGCGATTGGGATTTTGATAGTGATTGCATTGAATCTGTAGATTGCTTTGCATAGTATGAACGTTTTAACAATATTAATTCTTAAAATCCATGAGCACAGTGTATATTTCCATTTGTTTGTTATCTTCTATTTCTTTCATCAATGCCTTATAGTTTCCAGAGTACAGGTCTTTCACTTCCTAGATTAAATTTATTCCTAGGTATTTTATTCTTTTTGATGCAATTGTAAATAAGATTGTTTTCTTACTTTCTCTTTCTGATAGTTTGCTATTAGTGTATAGAAATGCAAATGATTCTGTTTATTGACTTTGTTACTACAACTTTACTCAATTTATTTATAGGATATAACAGTTTTTGGTGGAGTCTTTAGAGTTTTCTTATATAGTGTCATGTTGTGTGCAAGTAGTGACAGTTTTACTTCTTCCTTTCCAATTTGGATGGCTTTATATCTCTTTTTTGGTCTGATTACTGTGGCTAGGACTTCCAATACTATGTTGAATAAAAGTGGCAAAAGTGTGAATCCTTGACTTGTTGCTGATTTTAGAGGAAAAATTTTCAGCTTGTCATTGTTGAGTATTATGTTAGCTGTGGATTGGTCATATATGGCCTTTACTATGCTGAGGGATGTTCCCTCTATACCCATTTTGTTGAAAGTTTTTAACATAAATGGATGTTGAATTTCGTCAAATGCTTTTTCTGCATCTATTGAGATGATCATATTATTTTTATACATTGTTAACATAGTGTATCATGTTCGCTGATTTACGGATATTGAAACATCCTTGTATCACTGGAATAAATCCCACTTGAACATGGTGTATGATCCTTTTAATGTATTGTTGAATTTGGCTTGCTAATAATTTGTTGAGGACTTTTGCATCTATGTTCATCAGGGATATTGGCCTGTAATTTTCTTCTTTGTAATGGCTTTATCTGGCCTTTGTTTCAGGGTAATGCTAGCCTCATAAAATAAATTTGGAAACATTTCTTCCCGTTACTTTTTTGAAATAATTTGAGGATAGGTATTAACTCTTTAAATACTTAGTAGAATTCACCTGTGATGCCCTGGACTTTTGTTTGTTGGGAGTTTTTTGATTACTGATTCAATTGCATTACTAATAATCAGTCTGCTCATATTTTCTACTTCTTCCTGATTCAGTCTTGGAAGATTTTAAGTTTATAGGACTTTATCCATTTATTCTTGGTTGTCTAATTTTTTGGTGCATAGTTGTTCATAGTTATCTCTTATGATACTCGGTTTTTCTGTGGTATATGTTGGAACGTCTCCTTTTTCATTTTTGATTTCATTTATTTGGACCCTGTCTGTTTTTCTCTTGATGAATCTAGCTAAAGTTTTATCAATTTTGTTTATCTTTTCAAAGAAGCAGCCATGAGTTTCATTGATCTTTTCTATTGCTGTTTTTTTTTAAATCTCTATTTTATTTCCACTATGATCTCTGTCATTTCCTTCCTTCTACTAACTTTGGGCTTTGTTTGTTCTTCTTTTCCTAGTTCCTTTAAATGTAAACTTAGATAATTGGAGATTTTTCCTGAGGTAGGCCTGTATCACTGTAAACTTCCCTCTTAGAACTGCTTTTGCTGTGTCCCATAGCTTTTGGAACATTGTGTTTCCATTTTCATTTGTCTATAGGTATTTATTGATTTCCTCTTTGATTTCTTCAATGACACATTGGTCATTTAGTAACGTGCTGTTTAGACTCCAGGTGTTTGTGTGTTTTGCAGTTTTTTCTTGAAATTAATTTCTAGTCTTACACCACTGTGGTTGGAAAAAATGCTTGATATGATTTCAATCTTCTTAAATTTGAGACGTTTTGTGACCTCACATGTGATCTATCCTGGAGAATGTTCCATGTACACTTGAAAAAAATGTGTATTCTTCTATTTTTGGGTGGAATGTGTTATATATATCTACTAAGTTTATCTGGTCTAATGTATCATTTAAAGCCAATGTTTCCTTATTAATTTTTTTTTTTGGTCTGGATGATTTATCCACTGATGTTTTTTAAGTAGGGTGTTAAAATACCCTAATATTATTGTATTACTGTCAATTTCTCTCTTTATGTATTTGCTTTATGTATTTCAGTGCTCCTATGTTGGGTGCATAGATATTTACAAGTGTTATATCCTCTTTGGGGATTGATACCTTTATCATTATATAATGGCTTTGTCTCTTGTTGCAGTCTTTGTTTTAAAGATTATTTTGTCTTATATACGTATTGCTACCCCAGCTATTTTTGGTTTCCATTTGCATGGAATATCTTTCTCCATCCCCTCATTTTCAGTTTGTGTGTGTCTTTAGCTCTTAAAGTGAGCCACTTGTTGGCAGCATATATATGGATCTTGTTTTTTATCCATTCAACCACCTTATGTCTTTTAATTGGAAAATTTAGTTCATTTACATTTAAAGTAATCATTGATAGCTATGTACTTATTGCCATCTTGCTAACTGTTTCTTGGGGTTTTTTTTTTTTAACATCTTTATTGGAGTATAATTGCTTTACAATGGTGTGTTAGTTTCTGCTTTATAACAAAGAGAATCAGCTATACATATACGTATATCCCCATATCTCCTCCCTCTTGCGTCTCCCTCCCACCCTCCCTATCCCACCCCTGTGGGTGATCACAAAGCACGGAGCTGATCTCCCTGTGCTATGTCAGTCACCTTCTTAATGACGTTTGTTCATCTTCTGGAGGACATCTCTTCTGACTGGTTTCAGTTAGGACTTGTTGCTCTTCCCCCACATACACAGTTGTCATCTGGAGTCTCACTTCCTCATCAGTCTGAAAATTCCCTTTGCCTGTAGCTTGTGTTGAATCCTGGTTCCCAGTCACGTATCTTCTTCATTCTGCATTTATTTCCTTGTTTTGGTCGTGTACTTTCTTTAGTAGCTTCCTAAGAAAGAGTGGATAGGAGGTAAATTATTTGAGACAGTGTAAGTCTGAAAAATACCTTTTTCTTCTGCCTTACACTTGATATTTTGACTGGTTGTAGAATACTAGGTTAGAATAATTTTCTGTCAGATTTTGATTGTCTTCTACCTGGGTTGCCCTTCTACCAGGCTTTCTTAATCAGAAGACATTCTGAATCCTTATCCTTGTGTGAAACCTGTTTTTCCATATGGAAGTTTTAAAGCATTTTTTTTTATTCATAGTTTTATGAAATTTCTTGGTGATGTATTTTAAGAATACTGTATTGGGTCTTTGATGATCTCTTTCGGTGTGGAAGCTCATGTCATCAATTCTCTTTTCTTTATTGTTGATGTAGACCCACTTAATGTTTTCAAAAAATTCTCTTTCTGACACTTCTCTTTTACAGGTATCGGATTTCCTAGATTGACTCTCTGGTTTTCTTGTCTTTTTTATTTCTATGATTTTGTCTTTTTGCTCTGCTTTGTAGGATATTTTCTGTTTTATATTCCAGTCCTTTCATTGAGCTTTTTGTTTCTGCTATCCTATTTTTAATTTCTGAGAACTTCCCTCCATTTTTTTTAAACTACCCTGTCTTGTTTCATGGATGTAGTGTCTTACCTGAGGATATTTATGATAGAGTTTTTTGTTTTGTTTTGTTTTGTTTTTTTTTAAACATCTTTATTGAAGTATAATTGCTTTACAATGGTGTGTTAGCTTCTGCTTTATAACAAAGTGAATCAGTTATACATATACATATGTTCCCATATCTCTTCCCTCTTGCAACTCCCTCCCTCCCACCCTCCCTATCCCACCCTCCCTATCCCACCCCTCTAGGTGGTCACAAAGCACCGAGCTGATCTCCCTGTGCTATGCGGCTGCTTCCCACTAACTATCTATTTTACATTTGGTAGTGTATATATGTCCATGACACTCTCTCACCCTGTCACATCTCAACCCTCCCCCTCCCCATATCCTCAAGTCCATTCTCTAGTAGGTCTGTGTCTTTATTCCCATCTTGCCACTAGGTTCTTCATGACCTTTTTTTTTTTTTCTTCTTAGATTCCATATATATGTGTTAGCATACTGTATTTCTTTTTCTCTTTCTGACTTACTTCACTCTGTATGACAGACTCTAACTCCATCCACCTCATTACAAATACCTCCATTTCATTTCTTTTTATGGTTGAGTAATATTCCATTGTATATATGTGCCACATCTTCTTTATCCATTCATCCGATGATGGACACCTAGGTTGCTTCCATGTCCTGGCTATTGTAAACAGAGCTGCAATGAATATTTTGGTACATGACTCTTTCTGAATTATGGTTTTCTCAGGGTATATGCCCAGTAGTGGGATTGCTGGGTCGTATGGTAGTTCTATTTTTAGTTTTTTAAGGAACCTCCATACTGTTCTCCATAGTGGCTGTATCCATTTACATTCCCACCAACAGTGCAAGAGTGTTCCCTTTTCTCCACACCCTCTCCAGCATTTATTGTTTCTAGATTTTTTGATGATGGCCATTCTGACTGGTGTGAGATGATACCTCATTGTAGTTTTGATTTGCATTTCTCTAATGATTAATGATGTTGAGCATTCTTTCATGTGTCTGTTGGCAATCTGTATATCTTCTTTGGAGAAATGTCTATTTAGGTCTTCTGCCCATTTTTGGATTGGGTTGTTTGTTTTTTTGTTATTGAGCTGCATGAGCTGCTTGTAAATCTTGGAGATTAATCCTTTGTCAGTTGCTTCATTTGCAAATATTTTCTCCCATTCTGAGGGTTGTCTTTTGGTCTTGTTTATGGTTTCCTTTGCTGTGCAAAAGCTTTTAAGCTTCATTAGGTCCCATTTGTTTATTTTTGTTTTTATTTCCATTTCTCTAGGAGCTGGGTCAAAAAGGATCTTGCTGTGATTTATGTCATAGAGTGTTCTGCCTATGTTTTCCTCTAAGAGTTTGATAGTGTCTGGCCTTACACTTAGGTCCTTAATCCATTTTGAGTTTATTTTTGTGTATGGTGTCAGGGAGTGTTCTAATTTCATACTTTTACATGTACCTGTCCAATTTTCCCAGCACCACTTATTGAAGAGGCTGTCTTTTCTCCACTGTATATGCTTGCCTCCTTTATCAAAGATAAGGTGACCATATGTGCGTGGGCTTATCTCTGGGCTTTCTATCCTGTTCCATTGATCTATATTTCTGTTTTTGTGCCAGTACCATACTGTCTTGATTACTGTAGCTTTGTAATATAGTCTGAAGTCAGGGAGCCTGATTCCTCCAGCTCCATTTTTCGTTCTCAAGATTGCTTTGGCTATTCGGAGTCTTTTGTGTTTCCATACAAATTGTGAAATTTTTTGTTCTAGTTCTGTGAAAAATGCCAGTGGTAGTTTGATAGGGATTGCATTGAATCTGTAGATTGCTTTGGGTAGCAGAGTCATTTTCACAATGTTGATTCTTCCAATCCAAGAACATGGTATATCTCTCCATCTATTTGTATCATCTTTAATTTCTTTCATCAGTGTCCTATAATTTTCTGCATACAGGTCTTTTGTCTCCTTAGGTAGGTTTATTCCTAGGTATTTTATTCTTTTTGTTGCAATGGTAAACGGGAGTGTTTTCTTAATTTCACTTTCAGATTTTTCATCATTAGTATACAGGAATGCAAGAGATTTCTGTGCATTAATTTTGTATCCTGCTACTTTACCAAATTCATTGATTAGCTCTAGTAGTTTTCTGGTAGCATCTTTTGGATTCTCTATGTATAGTATCATGTCATCTGCAAACAGTGACAGCTTTACTTCTTCTTTTCCGATTTGGATTCCTTTTATTTCTTTTTCGTCTCTGATTGCTGTGGCTAACACTTCCAAAACTATGTTGAATAATAGTGGTGAGAGTGGGCAACCTTGTCTTGTTCCTGATCTTAGTGGAAATGGTTTCAGTTTTTCACCATTGAGGACAATGTTGGCTGTGGGTTTGTCATATACAGCCTTTATTATGTTGAGGAAAGTTCCCTCTATGCCTACTTTCTGCAGGACTTTTATCATAAATGGGTGTTGAATTTTGTCGAAAGCTTTCTCTGCATCTATTGAGATGATCATATGGTTTTTCTCCTTCAATTTGTTAATATGATGTATCACGTTGATTGATTTGCGTATATTGAAGAATCCTTGCATTCCTGGAATAAACCCCACTTGATCATGGTGTATGATCCTTTTAATGTGCTGTTGGATTCTGTTTGCTAGTATTTTGTTGCGGATTTTTGCATCTATGTTCATCAGTGATATTGGCCTGTATTTTTCTTTTTTTGTGACATCTTTGTCTCATTTTGGTACCAGGGTGATGGTGGCATCATAGAATGAGTTTGGGAGTGTTCCTCCCTCTGCTATGTTTTGGAAGAGTTTGGGAAGGATAGGTGTTAGCTCTTCTCTAAATGTTTGATAGAATTCACCTGTGAAGCCATCTGGTCCTGGGCTTTTGTGTGTTGGAAGATTTTTAATCACAGTTTCAATTTCAGTGCTTGTGATTGGTCTGTTCATATTTTCTATTTCTTCCTGGTTCAGTCTCAGCAGGTTGTGCATTTCTAAGAATCTGTCCATTTCTTCCAGGTTGTCCATTTTATTGGCATAGAGTTGCTTGTAGTAATCTCTCATGATCGTTTGTATTTCTGCAGTGTCAGTGGTTACTTCTCCTTTTTCATTTCTAATTCTATTGATTTGAGTCTTCTCCCTTTTTCTCTTGATGAGTCTGGCCAATGGTTTATCAATTTTGTTTATCTTCTCAAAGAACCAGCTTTTAGTTTCATTGATTTTTGCTATTGTTTCCTTCATTTCTTTTTCATTTATTTCTGATCTGATCTTTATGATTTCTTTCCTTCTGCTAGCTTTGGGGTTTTTTTGTTCTTCTTTCTCTAACTGCTTTAGGTGCAAGGTTAGGTTGTTTATTCGAGATGTTTCCTGTTTCTTGATGTAGGCTTGTATTGCTATAAACTTCCCTCTTAGAACTGCTTTTGCTGCATCCCATAGGTTTTGGATCGTCGTGTCTCCACTGTCATTTGTTTCTAGGTATTTTTTGATTTCCCCTTTGATTTCTTCAGTGATCACTTCGTTATTAAGTAGTGTATTGTGTAGCCTCCATGTGTTTGTATTTTTTACAGATCTTTTCCTGTAATTGATATCTAGTCTCATAGCGTTGTGGTCGGAAAAGATACTTGATACGATTTCAATTTTCTTAAATTTACCAAGGCTTGATTTGTGACCCAAGATATGATCTATCCTGGAGAATGTTCCATGAGCACTTGAGAAGAATGTGTATTCTGTTGTTTTTGGGTGGAATGTCCTATAAATATCAATTAAGTCCATCTTGTTTAATGTATCATTTAAAGCTTGTGTTTCCTTATTGATTTTCATTTTGGATGATCTGTCCATTGGTGAAAGTGGGGTGTTAAAGTCCCCTACTATGATTGTGTTGCTGTCGATTTCCCCTTTTATGGCTGTTAGTATTTGCCTTATGTATTGAGGTGCTCCTATGTTGGGTGCATAAATATTTACAATTGTTATACCTTCCTCTTGGATCGATCCCTTGATCATTATATAGTGTCCTTCTTTGTCTCTTGTAATAGTCTTTATTTTAAAGTCTATTTTGTCTCATATGAGAATTGCTACTCCAGCTTTCTTTTGATTTCCATTTGCATGGAATATCTTTTTCCATCCCCTCACTTTCAGTCTGTATGTGTCTCTAGGTCTGAAGTGGGTCTCTTGTAGACAGCATATATATGCGTCTTGTTTTTGTATCCATTCAGCCAGTCTGTGTCTTTTGGTGGGAGCATTTAATCCATTTACATTTAAGGTAATTATCGATATGTATGTTCCTATTCCCATTTTCTTAAATGTTTTGGGTTTGTTATTGTAGGTGTTTTCCTTCTCTTGTGTTTCTTGCCTAGAGAAGTTCCTTTAGCATTTGTTGTAAAGCTGGTTTGGTGGTGCTGAACTCTCTCAGCTTTTGCTTGTCTGTAAAGGTTTTAATTTCTCCATCAAATCTGAATGAGATCCTTGCTGGGTAGAGCAATCTTGGTTGTAGGTTTTTCTCCTTCATCACTTTAAGTATATCCTGCCACTCCCTTCTGGCTTGCAGAGTTTCTGCTGAAAGATCAGCTGTTAACCTTATGGGGATGCCCTTGTGTGTTATTTGTTGTTTTTCCCTTGCTGCTTTTAATATGTTTTCTTTATATTTAATTTTTGATAGTTTGATTAATATGTGTCTTGGTGTATTTCTCCTTGGATTTATCCTGTATGGGACTCTCTGTGCTTCCAGGACTTGATTAACTATTTCCTTTCCCATATTAGGGAAGTTTTCAACTATAATCTCTTCAAATATTTTCTCAGTCCCTTTCTTTTTCTCTTCTTCTTCTGGGACCCCTATAATTCAAATGTTGGTGCGTTTAATGTTGTCCCAGAGGTCTCTGAGACTGTCCTCAGTTCTTTTCATTCTTTTTTCTTTATTCTGGTCTGCAGTAGTTATTTCCACCATTTTATCTTCCAGGTCACTTATCCGTTCTTCTGCCTCAGTTATTCTGCTATTGATCCCATCTAGAGTATTTTTAATTTCATTTATTGTGCTTTTCATCGTTGCTTGGTTCCTCTTTAGTTCTTCTACGTCCTTGTTAAATGTTTCTTGCATTTTGCCTATTCTATTTCCAAGATTTTGGATCATCCTTACTATCATTATTATGAATTCTTTTTCAGGTAGACTACCTATTTCCTCTTCATTTGTTAGGTCTGGTGTGTTTTGACCCTGCTCCTTCATCTGCTGTGTGTTTTTCTGTCTTCTCATTTTGCTTATCTTACTGTGTTTGGGGTCTCCTTTTCACAGGCTGCAGGTTTATAGTTCCCGTTGTTTTTGGTATCTGTCCCCAGTGGCTAAGGTTGGTTCAGTGGGTTGTGTAGGTTTCCTGGTGGAGGGAACTAGTGCCTGTGTTCTGGTGGATGAGGCTGGATGTTGTCTTTCTGGTGGGCTCGTCCACGTTTGGTGGTGTGTTTTGGGGTGTCTGTGGCCTTATTATGATTTTAGGCAGCCTCTCTGTTAATGGATGGGGCTGTGTTCCTGTCTTCCTAGTTGTTTGGCATAGGGTGTCCAGCACTGTAGCTTGCTGGTCGTTGAGTGAAGCTGGGTCTTGATGTTGAGATGGAGATCTCTGAGAGATTTTTGCCGTTTGGTATTACGTGGAGCTGGGAGGTCTCTTGTGGACCAGTGTCCTGAAGTTGGCTCTCCCACCTCAGAGGCACAGCCCTGATGCCTGGCTGGAGCACCAAGAGCCTTTCATCCACACGGCTCAGAATAAAAGGGAGAAAAAATGGAAAGAAAGAAAGAAAGAGGATAAAATAAAATAAAATAAAGCAATTATAATAAAAAATAAGAAAAAAATTATTAAGAATAAAGTTATTAAGAAAAAAATTTTTTTAATATTTAAAAATAGATTTATTAATTTTTTATACTAAAAATAAGAAAAAAATTATTAAGAAAAAATTTATTAAGAAAAAAATTTTTTAATTTTTTAAAATAAAAAATATGAAAAAACTTATTAAAAATTTTATTTTAATTTTTTAAAATAGAAATTAAAGAAAAAATTATTAAAAAAACAGTTATTAGGGGAAAAAATTTTTTTTAAGTAAAAAAAAAAAACAAAACAAAAAAAAAAACGGACTGTCCTAACCCTAGGACTAACGGTGAGAGCAAAGCTATACAGACAAAATCTCACCCAGAAGCATACACATATACACTCACAAAAAAAGGAAAAGGGGAAAAGTTAATATATCCTGCTCCCAAAGTCCACCTCCTAAATTTGGGATGATTCGTTGTCTATTCAGGTATTCAACAGATGCAGGCACATCAAGTTGTTTGTGGAGCTTTAACCCACTGCTTCTGAGGCTGCTGGGAGAGATTTCCCTTTCTCTTCTTTGTTCGTACAGCTCCCGGGGTTCAGCTTTGGATTTGGCCCCGCCTCTGCATATAGGTCGCCTGAGGGCATCTGTTCCCCGCCCAGACAGAACGGGGTTAAAGGAGCAGCTGATTTGGCGGCTCTGGCTCAGTCAGGCCGGGGGGAGGGAGCGGTACGGAGGAGGCGGGGCGAGCCTGCGGCGGCAGAAGCCGGCGTGACGTTGCAGCAGCCTGAGGCGCGCCGTGTGCTCTCCCGGGGAAGTTGTCCCCGGATCACGGGAGCCTGGCCGTGGCGGGCTGCACAGGCTCCCAGGAGGGGCGGTGTGGAGAATGACCTGTGCTCGCCCACAGGCTTTTTGGTGGCGGCAGCAGCAGCCTTAGCGTCTCATGCCCGTCTCTGGGGTCCGCGCTGATAACTGTGGCTCGCGCCCGTCTCTGGAGTTCGTTTAAGTGGCGCTCTGAATCCCCTCTCCTTGCACGCCGCGAAACAAAGAGGCAAGAAAAAGTCTCTTGCCTCTTCGGCAGCTGCAGACTTTTTCTCGGGCTCCCTCCCGGCCAGCTGTGGTGCGCTAGACCCTTCAGGCTGTGTTCACGCAGCCAACCCCAGTCCTCTCCCTGGGATCCGACTGAAGCCCGCGCCTCAGCTCCCAGCCCCCGCCCGCCCCGGCGGGTGAGCAGACAAGCCTCTCGGGCTGGTGAGTGCTGCTCGGCGCCGAGCCTCTGTGCGGGAATCTCTCCGTTTTTCCCTCTGCGTCCCTGTTGCTGTGGGATCTGCGCTGATAGCCGCGGCTCACGCCCGCCTCTGGAGCTCGATTAGGCGGCGCTCTGAATCCCCTCTCCTTGCGCGCTGCGAAACAAAGAGGCAAGAAAAAGTCTCTTGCCTCTTCGGCAGCTGTAGTCTTTTTCCCGGACTCCCTCCCGGCTAGCACCGAAGCCCGAGCCTCAGCTCCCAGCCCCCGCCCGCCCCGGCGGCTGAACAGAGAAGCCTCTCGGGCTGGTGAGTGCTGGTCGGCACCGCTCCTCTGTGCGGGAATCTCTCCGCTTTGCCCTCCGCACCACTGTGGCTGTGCTCTTCTCCGTGGCTTTGAAGCCACTTCCTAACACTATACACAAAAATAAACTCAAAATAGATTAAAGACCTAAATGTAAGGCCAGACACTCTAAAACTCTTAAAGGAAAATAGAGGCTGAACACTCTATGACATAAATCACAGCAAGATCCTTTTTGACCCAGCTCCTAGAGAAATGGAAATAAAAACAAAAATAAACAAATGGGACCTAATAAAACTTAAAAGCTTTTGCACAGCAAAGGAAACCATAAACAAGATGAAAAGAAAACCCTCAGAATGGGAGAAAATATTTGCATATGAAGCAACTGACAAAGGATTAATCTCCAAAATCTACAAGCAGCTCATGCAGCTCAATATCAACAAAACAAACAACCCAATCCAAAAATGGGCAGAAGACCTAAATAGACATTTCTCCAAAGAAGATATACAGATTGCCAACAAACACATGAAAAGATGCTCAACATCACTAATCATTAGAGAAATGCAAGTCAAAACTACAATGAGGTATCACCTCACACCGGTCAGAATGGCCATCATCAAAAAATCTACAAACTATAAATGCTGGAGAGGGTGTGGAGTAAAGGGAACCCTCTTGCACTGTTGGTGGGAATGTAAATTGATACAGCCACTATGGAGAACAGTATGGAGGTTCCTTAAAAAACTAAAAATAGAACTTCCATATGACCCAGCAATTCCACTACTGGGCATATACCCTGAGAAAATCATAATTCAAAAGCACACATGTACCCCAATGTTCACTGCAGCACTATTTACAATAGCCAGGACATGGAAGCAACCTAAGTGTCCATTGACAGATGAATGGATAAAGAAGATGTGGCACATATATACAGTGGAATATTAGCCATAAAAAGAAATGAAATTGAGTTATTTGTAATGAGGTGGATGGACCTATAGTCTGTCATACAGAGTGAAGTAAGTCAGAAAGAGAAAAACAAGTACTGTATGCTAACACATATATATGGAATTAAAAAAAAAATGGTCCTGAAGAACCTAGGGGCAGGACAGGAATAAAGATGCAGATGTAGAGAATGGACTTGAGGACACGGGGAGGGGTAAGGGTAAGCTGAGACGAAGTGAGAGAGTGGCATGGAGATATATACACTACCAAATGTAAAATCGATATCTAGTGGGAAGCAGCTGCATAGCACAGGGAGATCAGCTCGGAGCTCTGTGACCACCTAGAAGGGTGGGATAGGGAGTTTGAGAGGGAGACACAAGAGGGAGGAGATATGGGGACATATGTATATGTATGGCTGATTCACTTTGTTTTAAACCAGAAACTAACACACCATTGTAGAGCAATTATACTCCAATAAAGATGTTAAAAAAAAAAACCTATGTATATAGCAGTCTACTTTAATTTAATGGTTGCTTATGTTCTAGCATATTTTAAAAGCACTACATTTTTACTCTCCTTTTCTCGTTTTATGTTTTTGACATCATACTTTACATATTTTAATATTGTGTATTGTTTAATTATTTTAGATATAGATGATTTTACTAATTTTGTCTTTAACCTTCATACTAGCTTTATAGGTGATTGATCCACTACTTTTACTATATGTTTGCCTTTACCAGTGAGAGTTTTTCTTTCATGATTTTCTTGTTTCTAAATATGGCCTTTTCTTTTCTGTTATGTTCTGTTTAAAGAAGTCCCTGTAATGAACTCCTTTAGCTTTTGCTTGTCTGGGAAACCCCTGATGTCTCCATTTCTGAACAATTTTGCTGAGTAGAGTATTTTTGTTTGTAAGTTTTTTTTTTTTCTTTCAGCACTTTGAATATATCATCCCAGTCCCTTCTGGCCTCTAAAGTTTCTGCTGAAAAATCAGCTGGTAGTCTTCTATTGATTCCCTCATATGTAACTAGTTGTTTTTCTGTTGCTGCTTTAAGATTCTATCTTTATATTTAACTTTTGACATTTTAAGTATAATTTTTCTTGGTGTAGGTCTCTTTGGGTTTATCTTGTTTGAGACTCTCTGTGCTTCCTGGACTTAGATGTCTGTTTCCTTCACCAGGTTAGGGAAGTTTTCAGCTGTTATTTCTTCAGATAGGTTTTCTGTACTTTTCTCTCTCTCTTTTCCTTCCTGGACCCTTACCATGTGAATGTTAGTATGCTTGATTTTGTTCCAGAGGTCCCTTAAACTGTCTTCATTTTTAAGTCTTTTTTCTTTTTGCTGTTCTGATTGGGTGATTTCCACTACCTTGTCTTCCAGATCACTGGTCCATTCTTCTGCATACTCTAATCTGCTGTTGATTCCCTTTATTGTATTTTTCATTTCAGTTATTGTATTCTTGAGATCCATTTGGTTCTTTTTTTTGTATTTTCTATCTCTTTGTTGAAGTTCTCACTGAGTTCATCCATTCGTCTCCCGAGTTTGGTGGGCATGTTTTTGACTATTGCTTTGAACTCTTTTCCTGGTAAACTGCTTATCTGCCTTTCCTTTAATGAGGTTTTGTCTTGTTCTTTTGTTTGGAAGGTATTCCTTTGTCTCCTTTATTTTACCTAACTCTCTGTGTTTGTTTCTATGTGTTAGGTATATCAACTATGTTTCCCTATCTTGAAAGAGTGGCATTATATGGAAGATGTCCTGTGGGGCCCAGTGGTACAATCTCTCCAGTCACCAAAGCCAGCTTTTCCAGGTGTGCTGTGGTTGGGCTGTGGTTGCTGTGGGTACACTGGTGGGCAGTGTTGGTCCCCAGACTGGCTGGCTGTTAGGCTTGGCTGATACTTCTGTGGGTATGCTGGTGTATGAGGCTGGCTCCTGGCATTGCTGGCTCTGTGGGTTGGTCATGACTGCTATGGACACCCTGATGGGTGGGACTTTTCTCTGGCCCTGCTGACTATGAGGACTGGCTATGACTGCTGTTGGCATGCTGGTGTATGGGGCTGGCCCCCTGGAGTGAGAGTACTTTTGGAGGGGCACTGGTGCTGGCCAAGGTGGCCCACTTGGTGGGGCAGGGAAGAGCTGCTTTGGAAAGGCCTGTGGGGTGTGGTCATGGTGTTAGCTAGGTTGGTGGAGAGTGACAGAAATGGCACCCATAACTGTCAGGCCAGCTAGGTGGAAGATTTTTTTAAAAAAATGGCACCTATTGGTGCTTCTATACCCAGAGAAAGTTCCACCAGACTCCCTTCTATCACATGCCCTGAAATTAGTCAATTTATCTCTTTCTCATGTGACACAGGGTCTCTGTAAGCTGCTGCCTCTGCAATTGAGCCTTAGAGTAAATGAATATGTATATGAACCCTTCAAGAGTACAGTCTCTGTTTCCCACAGCCCTCTGGCTCTTCTGGACATAAACCTGGCTGGTTTCAAAGCCACACAATATGGGGACTTAACTTCCCAATGCAGTCCTCTGGGCTGGGGAGTCTGACATAGGACTCAGAGCCCTTGCTACTTAGAGCAGCACTTTGTAGTTTTGATATTCCTCCTGCTTGGGGGTTGCTGCACTAGGAGAGTGGATTCTGACTAGACTACCTCTCTGCCTCTCCTACCTATCTTGATATGGCCTTTTGTTTGTATCCTTTGTTGTAGAAAATCTGTTCTGCTTGTCTTCAGGTCATTGTTGGAGATAGTTGTTCTATAAGTAGTGGTAGTTTTGGTGCATCCATGGGAGGAGATGAGCTCACGATCTTCCTACCACCCCATCTTGATCTGGACCAACAAAAGCTATATTAAATAAAATTGTGACCTCCTAAGTATATTACCTTGAAACCTGCTTTTTTCATTTAACAATTTTCATGGATATCTCCCTGGTCAATGTGCAAAGACTCAGCCCATTGTTTTAAATAGCTACATAGTAGTCCATAGGTTAGATATATCACAATTTATTCAACCTATTGGTGGACTTTCAAGTCGTTTGCAGATTTTATTCCCTTATAAATAATCCTTCAATAAATATCCTTATAGTTATATCTTATGTGCTGTTGCTTATATTATCTATTAAAGATTTTCAGAACTGAAATTTCTGTCTCAAAGGTTATGTGCATTTTAAATTTTTAATAATATTGTCACATTGCTTTCCAAATGTCTGGTGGTAAACACATTCTTACCAGCAGTTTACAAGGGTTCTCATATTTCTACACATTTGCTCCAATAGATGATTCCAATATTTTATCTTTTTCTTTGTATTTAATTTAATTTATTTATTTAAACATCTTTATTGGAGTATAATTGTTTACAATGTTGTGTTAGTTTATGCTGTACAACAAAGTGAATCAGCTATACATATACATATACCCCCATATCCCCTCCCTCTTGCGTCTCGCTTCCACCCTCCCTATCCCACCCCTCTAGGTGGTCAGAAAGCACCGAGCTGATCTCCCTGTGCTTTGCAGCTTCTTCTCACTAGCTATCTATTTTACATTTGGTCATGTATACATGTCCATGCCACTCTCTCACTTTGTCCCAGCTTACCCCTCCCCCTCCCTGTGTCCTCAAGTCCATTCTCTATGTCTGCATCTCCATTCCTGTCCTGCCACTAGGTTCTTCAGAACAATTTTTTTTTTTTTTTTAGATTCCAGATATATGTGTTAGCATATGGTATTTGTTTTTCTCTTTCTGACTTACTTCACTCTGTATGACAGACTCTAGGTTTTCTTTGTATTTTAAAATAACAATTGTTTTTCCATGCTGCTTGGTTCATGACAAAATATAAGCCTACAAATGTTCATGCATATCAATAATTATTCTGATTTTTAAGCAAATATAATGCATATACATATACCTCATATAAAATAAAAGGTATATGCTATTCGACTCTGTGTGCCTAAATTATTTTGTGGGACCTTGATTTTTTAAAATTAAGACTTTATATTTTTTGAGCAGTTTTAGGTTCACAGCAAAATTGAGGGGAAGGTACAGAGTTTTTCCAGATACCCCTGCCACCACACATGCATAGTCTCCCCCATTATCAACATCTCCCATAAGAGTGGGATATTTGTTACAATTGATGGACCTACACTGACACATCATAATGACCAAAGTCCATAGTTTAATATTAGGGTTCACTCTTGGTGTTGTACATTCTATGGATTTGGACAAATGTATAATGACCTGTATGTATCATCATGGTGTCATACAGAATATTTTCACTGTCCTAAAAATCCTCTGTGCTCCGCCTATTTATTCCTCCCTCCCCAACTGCTGGCAACCACTGATTTGCTGTCTATAAAATTTTACCTTTTCTAGTAAAGGTAAAGTCATATAGCTGGAATTATACAGTATATAGTCTTTTGAGATTGGCTTTTTCACTTAGTAATATGCACTTAAGTTTCCTCTATGCCTTTTCACAGCTTGGTATCTCATTTTTTTTAGTGTTGCATAATGTTCCATTGTCTGGATGTACCACAGTTTATTTGCACATTCACTTACTGAAAGAAATCTCAGTTGTTTTCATATTTTAGCAATTATGAATAAAGTTGCTATAAACATCTGTGGGCAAGTTTTTTTGTGGATATAAGATTTTAATTCCCTTGGGTAAATACCAAGGAGAATGATTGTTGAATTATTTGGTAAGAGTATGTTCAGTTATGTAAGAAACCACCAAACTATCTTCCAAAATGTTTATAACATTTTGCATTCTCTCCAGTAATGAATGAGAGTTTCTGTTGCTCCATATCTTTGCCAGCATTGTGTTTCCAGTGTTCTGTATTTTGGCTATTCTAATAAATGTGTGGTGGTATCTCATTATTGTTTTAATATGCATTTCCCTAATGACATATAATGTGGAGCATCTTTTCATAAGCTTATGTGCCATCAGTATCTCTTCGTTGGTGAGAGTTCCATTAAAATTTTTGGACAATTTTTAAATTGGATTTGTTTCCTTGTTGTGGAGTTTTAAGAGTTCTTTGTATATTTATATAACCAGGCTTTTATCAGATGTGTCTTTTGTAAATATTTTCTCCCATTCTATGCCTTGTTTTACTCTCTTGACATCGTCTTTCACAGAGCAGAAGTTCTTAATTTTAACGAAGCCCAGCTTATCAATTATTTCTTTCATAGGGTGTGCCTTTGGTATTGTATCTATAAAGTCATCAGCATACACAAGGATTTTTTTTAATTTTTAAATTTTATTTTATTTTTTTTATACAGCAGGTTTTTATTAGTCATCAATTTTATACACATCAGTGTATACTTGTCAATCCCAATCGCCCAATTCATCACACCACCATCCCCACCCCCCCCGCGGCTTTCCCCTTGGTGTCCATACGTTTGTTCTCTACATCTGTGTCTCAACTTCTGCCCTGCAAACTGGTTCATCTGTACCATTTTTCTAGGTTCCACATACATGCGTTAATATATGATATTTGTTTTTCTCTTTCTGACTTACTTCATTCTGTATGACAGTCTCTAGATCCATCCACGTCTCAACAAATGACCCATTTCATTCCTTTTTATGGCTAATATTCCATTGTATATATATATATACACCATACCTTCTTTATCCATTCGTCTATCGATGGGCATTTAGGTTTCTTCCATGACCTGGCTATTGTAAATAGTGCTGCAATGAACTTTGGGGTGCATGTGTCTTTCTGAATTATGGTTTTCTCTGGGTATATGCCCAGTAGTGGGATTGCTGGACCATATGGTAATTCTATTTTTAGTTTTTTAAGGAACCTCCATACTTTTCTCCATATTGGCGGTATCGATTTACATTCCCACCAACAGTGCAAGAGGGTTCCCTTTTCTCCACACCCTCTCCAGCATTTGTTGTTTGTAGATTTTCTGATGATGCCCATTCTAACGGGTGTGAGGTGATACCTCATTGTAGTTTTGATTTGCATTTCTCTAATAATTAATGATGTTGAGCAGCTTTTCATGTGCTTCTTGGCCATCTGTATTTCTTCTTTGGAGAAATGTCTATTTAGGTCTTCTGCCCATTTTTGGATTGGGTTGTTTGTTTCTTTAATATTGAGCTGCATGAGCTGTTTATATATTTTGGAGATTAATCCTTTCTCCATTGATTCATTTGCGAATATTTTCTCCCATTCTGAGGGTTTTCTTTTCATCTTGTTTATGGTTTCCTTTGCTGTGCAAAAGCGTTTAAGTTTCATTAGGTCCCATTTGTTTATTTTTGTTTTTATTTCCATGACTCTAGGAGGTGGATCAAAAAAGATCTTGCTGTGATTTATGTCAAAGAATGTTCTTCCTATGTTTTCTTCTAAGAATTTTATAGTGTCCGGTCTTACATTTAGGTCTCGAATCCATTTTCAGTTTATTTTTGTGTATGGTGTTAGGGAGTGTTCAGATTTCATTCTTTTACATGTAGCTGTCCAGTTTTCCCAGCACCACTTATTGAAGAGACTGTCTTTTCTCCATTGTATATCCTTGCCTCCTATGTCATAGATTACTTGGCCATAGGTGCGTGGGTTTATCTCTGGGCTTTCTATCTTGTTCCATTGATCTATGTTTCTGTTTTTGTGCCAGTACCATATTGTCTTGATTACTGTAGCTTTGTAGTATGGTTTGAAGTCAGGAAGTCTGATTCCTCCAGCTCCGTTTTTTTCCCTCAAGACTGCTTCGGCTATTCAGCATCTTTTGTGTCTCCATACAAATTTTAAGATTTTTTGTTCTAGTTCTGTAAAATATGCCATTGGTAATTTGATAGGTATTGCATTGAATCTGTAGATTGCTTTGGGTAGTATAGTCATTTTCACAATATTGATTCTTCCAATCCAAGAACATGGTATATCTCTCTATCTGTTGGTATCATCTGTAATTTCTTTCATCAGTGTCTTATAGTTTTCTGCATACAGGTCTTTTGTCTCCCTAGGTAGGTTTATTCCTAAGTATTTTATTCTTTTTGTTGCAATGGTAAATGGGGGTGTTTACTTAATTTCTCTTTCAGATTTTTCATCATGAGTGTATAGGAATGCAAGAGATTTCTGTGCATTAATTTTGTATCTTGCAACTTTACCAAATTCATTGATTAGCTCTAGTAGTTTTCTGGTGGCATTTTTAGGATTCTCTAGGTATAATATCATGTCATCTGCAAACAGTGACAGTTTTACTTCTTCTTTTCCAATTTGTATTCCTTTTATTTCTTTTTCTTCTCTGATTGCCATGGCTAGGACTTGCAAAACTATATTGAATAATACTGGTGAGAATGGACATCCTTGTCTTGTTCCTGATCTTAGAGGAAATGCTTTCAGTTTTTCACCATTGAGAATGATGTTTGCTGTGGGTTTCTCGTATATGGCCTTTATTATGTTGAGGTAGGTTCCCTCTATGCCCACTTTCTGGAGAGTTTTTATCATAAATGGGTCTTGAATTTTGTCAAAAGCTTTTTCTGCATCTATTGAGATGATCATATGGTTTTTATTCTTCAATTTGTTAATATGGTGTATCACATTGATTGACGCGTATATTGAAGAATCCTTGCATCCCTGGGATAAATCCAACTTGATCATGGTGTATGATCCTTTTAATGTGTTGTTGGATTCTGTTTGCTAGTATTTTGTTGAGGATTTTTGCATCTATATTCATCAGTGATATCGGTCTGTAATTTCCTTTTTTTGTACTATATTTGTCTGGTTTTGGTATCAGGGTGATGGTGGCCTCATAGAATGAGTTTGGGAGTGTTCCTTCCTCTGCAATTTTTTGGAAGAGTTTGAGAAGGATGGGTGTTAGCTCTTCTCTAAATGTTTGATAGAATTCACCTGTGAATCCATCTGGTCCTGGACTTCTGTTTGTTGGAAGATTTTTAATCACAGTTTCAATTTCATTACTTGTGATTGGTCTGTTCATATTTTCTATTTCTTCCTGGTTCAGTCTTGGAAGGTTATACCTTTCTAAGAATTTGTCCATTTCTTCCAGGTTGTCCATTTTATTGGCATAGAGTTGCTTGTAGTAGTCTCTTAGGATGCTTTGCATTTCTGCCGTGTCTGTTGTAACTTCTCCTTTTTCATTTCTAATTTTATCGATTTGAGTCCTCTCACTCTTTTTCTTGATGAGTCTGGCTAATGGTTTATCAATTTTGTTTGTCTTCTCAAAGAACCAGCTTTTAGTTTTATTGATCTTTGCTATTGTTTTCTTTGTTTCTATTTCTTTTATTTCTGCTCTGATCTTTATGATTTCTTTCCTTCTGCTAACTTTGGGTTTTGTTTGTTCTTCTTTCTCTAGTTCCTTTAGGTGTAAGGTTAGATTGTTTACTTGAGATTTTTCTTGTTTCTTGAGGTAGGCTTGTATAACTATAAACTTCCCTCTTAGAACTGCTTTTGCTGCATCCCATAGGTTTTGGATCGTCATGTTTTCATTGTCATTTTTCTCTAGGTATTTTTTGATTTCCTCTTTGATTTCTTCAGTGATCTCTTGGTTATTTAGTAACGTATTGTTTAGCCTCCATGTGTTTGTGTTTTTTACATTTTTCTCCCTGTAATTCATTTGTAATCTCATAGCGTTGTGGTCAGAAAAGATGCTAGGTATGATTCCAATTTTCTAAAATTTACTGAGGCTTGATTTGTGACCCAAGATGTGATCTATCCTGGAGAATGTTCCATGCGCACTTGAAAGTGTAATCTGCTGTTTTTGGATGGAATATCCTATAAATATCAACTAAATCTATCTGGTCTATTGTGTCATTTAAAGCTTCTGTTTCCTTATTTATTTTCATTTTGGATGATCTTTCCATTGGTGTAAGTGAGGTGTTATAGTCCCCCACTATTATTGTGTTACTGTCGATTTCCTCTTTTATAGCTGTTAGCAGTTGCCTTATGTATTGAGGTGCTCCTATGTTGGGTGCATATATATTTATAATTGTTATATCTTCTTCTTGCATTGATCCCTTGATCATTAGGTAGTGTCCTTCCTTGTCTCTTGTAACATTCTTTATTTTAAAGTCTATTTTATCTGATATGAGTATTGCTACTCAAGCTTTCTTTTGATTTCCATTTGCATGGAATATCTTTTTCCATCCCCTCACTTTCAGTCTGTATGTGTTCCTAGGTCTGAAGTGGGTCTCTTGTAGACAGCATATATATGGGTCTTGTTTTTGTATCCATTCAGCAAGCCTGTGTCTTTTGGTTGGAGCCTTTAATCCATTCACGTTTAAGGTAATTATCGATATGTATGTTCCTATGACCATTTTCTTAATTGTTTTGGGTTTGTTTTTGTAGGTCCTTTTTTTCTCTTGTGTTTCACACTTAGAGAATTTCCTTTAGCATTTGTTGTAGAGCTGGTTTGGTGGTGCTGTATTCTCTTAGCTTTTGCTTGTCTTTAAAGCTTTTGATTTCTCCATCGAATCTGAATGAGATCCTTGCTGGGTAGAGTAATCTTGGCTGAAGGTTCTTCCCTTTCATCCCTTTAAGTATATCATGCCACTCCCTTGTGGCTTGTAGAGTTTCTGCTGAGAAATCAGCTGTTAACCTTATGGGAGTTCCCTTGTATGTTATTTGTCATTTTTCCCTTGCTGCTTTCAATAATTATTCTTTGTCTTTAATTTTTTGCCAATTTGAGTACTATGTGTCTCTGCGTGTTTCTCCTTGGGTTTATCCTGTATGGGACTCGCTGCGCTTCCTGGACTTGGGTGGCTATTTCTTTTCCCATGTTAGGGAAGTTTTCGACTATCATCTCTTCAAATATTTTCTCGGGTCCTTTCTCTCTCTCTTCTCCTTCTGGGACCCTTATAATGTGAATGTTATTGTGTTTAATGTTGTCCCAGAGGTGTCTTAGGCTGTCTTCGTTTCTTTTCATTGTTTTTTCTTTATTCTGTTTCACAGCAGTGAATTCCACCGTTCTGTCTTCCAGGTCACTTATCCGTTCTTCTGCCTCAGTTATTCTGCTATTGATTCCTTCTAGTGTACTTTTCATTTCAGTTATTGTATTGTTCATCTCTGTTTGTTTGTTCTTTAATTCTTCTAAGTCTTTTTTAAACATTTCTTGCATTTTCTCAATCTTTGCCTCCATTCTTTTTCCAAGGTCCTGGATCATCTTCAGTATCATTATTCTGAATTCTTTTTCTGGAAGGTTGCCTACCTCCACTTCATATAGTTGTTTATCTGGGGTTTTATCTTGTTCCTTCATCTGGTACATAGCCCCCTGCCTTTTCATCTTGTCTCTCTTTCTGTGAATGTGGTTTTTGTTCCACTGACTGCAGGATTGTAGTTCGTCTTGCTTCTGCTGTCTGCCCTCTGGTGGATGAGGCTATCTAAGAGGCTTGTGCAAGTTTCCTGATGGGAGGGACTGGTGATGGGTAGAGCTGACTGTTGCTCTGGTTGGCAGAACTCAGTAAAACTTTAATTCGCTTGACTGTTGATGGGTGGGGCTGGGTTCCCTCCCTGTTGGTTGTTTGGCCTGAAGCAACCCAACACTGGAGCCTACCTGGGCTCTTTGGTGAGGCTAATGGCAGACTCTGGGAGGGCTCACGCCCAGGAGTACTTCCCAGAACTTCTGCTGCCAGTGTCCTTGTCCCCACGGTGAGCCACAGCCACCCCCCGCCTCTGCAGGAGACCCTCCAACACTAGCAGGTAGGTCTGGTTCAGTCTCCCCTGGGGTCACTCCTCCTTCCCCTGGGTCCCGATACTTTGTGTGTGCCCTCCAAGAGTGGAGTCTCTGTTTCACCCAGTCCTGTCGAAGTCCTGCAATCAAATCCCACTAGGCTTCAAAGTCTGATTCTCTAGGAATTCCTCCTCCCGTTGCCGGACCCCCAGGTTGGGAAGCTGGACGTGGGGCTCAAAACCTTCACTGCAGTGGGTGGACTTCTGTGGTATAAGTGTTCTCCAGTCTGTGAGGCACTCACCAAGCAGTTACGGGATTTGATTTTACTGTGATTTTGCCCCTCCTACTGTCTCATTGTGGCTTCTCCTTTGTCTTTGGATGAGGGGTATCTTTTTGGGTGAGTTCCAGTGTCTTCCTGTTGATGACTGTCCAGCATCTAGTTGTGATTCTGGTGTTCTCACCAGAGGGAGTGAGAGCACGTCCTTCTACTCCGCCATCTTGGTTCCTCCATACCCAAGCTTTTCTAGGCATTCTCCTATGTTATCTCCTAGGAGTTTTGTAGTTTTGGTATTTTACAATTAGGTCTGACTTATTTTGATTAATTTTTATAACAGGTATAAGGTCTGTATCTAGATTCTTTTTTGTTTTATTTATTTATTTTTACATATCAAGGTCCAACTATTCTAACACCATTTGTTGAAAATACTATTTTTGCTCCATGTATTGCCTTTGCTCCTTTGTCAAAGATCCGTTGACTATATTTATGTGGGTTTTTTTTTTAGCTTTGTGTTCTGTTTGCTTGATTTATTTGTATGTTGTTTTACTAATATCATACTGTCTTGATTAGTGTAGCTTTATATTAAGTCTTGAAGTCTGGTAGTGTCAGTCTTCCAACTTTGTTCTCTCCTTCAATGTTGTGTTGGTTATTCTGGGTCTTTTGCCACTCTGTATAAACTTTAGAGTTAGTTTGTCAATATTCACAAAATGACTTGCTGGGATTTTGATTGGGATTGCATGGAATCTATAGATCAAGTTGGGAAGAATTGACATCTTGACAGTATTTTCTTCCTGTCAATGAACATGGAGCATCTCTCCATTTATTTAGTTCTTCTTTGATTTCATTTATCAGATTTATGCAGTTTTTCTCATGTAGATCTTATACATTTTTTTTAGATTTATACCTCAGTATTTCATTTTGGGGGGTCCTAATGTAAATGATATTGTGTTTTCAATTTCAAATTCCACTTGTTCATTGCTGGTATATAGGAAAGTGATTGACTTTGTATATTAACCTTGTGTCCTCCATCCTAGCTATAAATGTTTATTAGCTCCAGGAGTTTCTCTGTTGATTCTTTCAGATTTTCTACTTAGGCAATCATGTCTTCTGCAAACAAATACAGTTTTAATTTTTCTTTCTCAATCTGTATACTTTTTATTTCCTTTTTTTGTCTTATTGCATTAATTAGGACTTCCAGGATGATGTTGAAAAGGAGTGTGTGTGGTTAGGCCATTCAAGATGGCTGTTCTCTTGCTCTCTGTACATCCCCTTGCTCGACCAGCCACGCTTCTCTCACATGACTATCCAATCCTCTTAATTATAGGGCTTAATTAATAACTGCCTTTGAAGTTGCCCCCTGCCCCAGCTGCTGGTTTCCCTGCTAATTGATGAGTCAACCTGACGTCAATCTCTCCTATTAATGGTAACTTCCTTCTTACCCTAGTAGTGAAGATGGCTACCATGTTCTGCTTGCCGTCTGCTGGCCATGGTGGGGTGTCACTCCAGGACCTTTGTTTCAGACATGTAAGATCCCCTGTGCAATAAACCCTTGATATCTCTGTCACTGTCTCCGGGCTCTTTCTTCAGTCTCAAGGCTGGGCAACTACAAGGCTTGCGGGCCCACGGGGTGTAGCTTAACAATTGACAAGGCAGCCAGGAGGCCAAGGAAGCTCCTGTGAACACTGAGATGTTGGGAATTAAGGACAGGGAATGGAAAGTTGTGGAGGAAATCCTGAGGTGGCTGTCCACTAGCATGTGGGTCCCTGTGACAGCTGACTACCATGAGAGATGTCTTTCTATTCCATTATACTGACGATATTCTGTTGACCTCAGGGTCTCTTTCCAGTTTAAAAGTTGCAGCCCTGTGCTCATAGTTCCTCTGACTGCATGTGAATGGCTGGTGAATACAGACAAAACACAAGGACCTGGATTACCTACAAAATACAAGCATACTCCCAACACGCTACCCATACACAATAACAGACACAGGATTTAGGGATATTAACTCAGGGACAGACTTGTGAATTGGACATGGCCAATTACCCGGAGGGGTTCGGTTGGGGCCTATGGCAATGGCAAAATAATAAAAGAGTACCCTTCGGCTTCTAGTCCCAGCTATGGAAGCGGGCAGAGCAACAATACAGTGTAGTGGAACAATAGCTATATGCAGCCTACAGTGCATTACAACAGGTGGAAGACATTACAAAAGGCCTACCCAAGTCATTGAGCACTGCAGAAAAACGCTATTGGGGGTCTAGAACAGCTGTGTGTGACATAGAGGACCCCCATGGACATCGATAGAGACCAAGGAATCCACTTTACCAGCCATGCAGTTCAGGAATGGGCCAATAAAAATGACATACACTGGTATTTCCACCTGCCCTATGACTCCATTGCTGCCGTGCTAACTGGAGGGATGAATGGGCTACTTAAACAGCAGTTGAGACTGGAAACCCGCTCTCAACATGTGGACCAGAGGCTAACTCAAGCCCTACGGACTATAACTGAACATCCCAGGAGCAATCGTCCCAGTGCCTATGCTATGTTAACCCAGAAACAACTAGTCAACACCATCAAGTTCAACTGTTGACCACCGAAGGACCTTTGCTAGCTATTGATCAGGACAATCACTTACTTTTGCCCTTGCTACAGGATCTACCCCCAGGGGAACACATTATAAAATGGCCCTAGGACTGGCAGGTAAGTCCCTGGTGGTTTGGGTTTGCCACCCCATGGGGAATAGGATTAGAAAGGGACTTACAGATTTCACCTGTGTTCTACCGGGCCCCACCTAAGACTACTAAAGTAATTTATCCAGATCCCCTACTGGAGAAGGCACCACTCTATTAACCATGTGGTCTGTTGTTATACTGCCTCTTCAGTATTTGGCAGCGGCTGTGGAGACTGAGGGTGGACCGGTAGTATGGTACTGCAGGCCAGGACAAAGACCAAAGGCAGGGGTGGTATTATCTCAGAATGCTGTTACTGCTTGTATTTTGTTTAATGGTCATGATATTCTCTGTGTTGTGCCTGTTAAACATCTCACTTTCGTCCCTAGTCTCAGTGGAGGGAATCTCTTCATGGACTGGGCAAAAATGGTGGCCTCACTGTGAAATGAGTTTGATTGCTGGGTCTGCAGTGAGATGCCATTGTTGTCCTCCTCTGGACTTCGATGAAAAACTGACCCATCAAGCACCTGGCTCCAAAGTTTGCCTACCTCCAGGACTCTTGATACTCTTTAGTTGCCATCTTTATTGCACTTGTGGTATTTGGCTGCAGTGCACTTCTACATACCTGACCCTAGGGATATCGTGGAATAAGGGCAGACCAAGACTGTAAGGGTCATGCAGAGTGTGTAGGGGTTGAGTGTATGATCAGGCCACTCAAGATGGCTGTTCTCTTGCTCTCTGTACATCCCCGTGCTTGACCAGTACCTGGTTCTCTCACATAACCATCTAATCTTCCTAATTATAGGGCTTAATTAGTAATGCTTAGGTATTGAATACTTGCCCCTTGCCCCAGCTGCTGATTTCCCTGGTAACTGATGAGCCAACCTTACATCAATTCCTCCCCGTAAATGGTAGCCTCCTTCTCCCCTGAGTAGCGAAGATGGCTGTCAGGTCCTGCCTACCGTCTGCCATCTGTGGTGGGGAGTTACTCCAGGACGTTTGTTTTGGACGTGTAAAATGCCCTGTCCAGTAAGCCACTGATGTCTCTGTTGCTGTCTCTGGGTTCTTTCCTCAGTCTCAAGGCTGGGCGACTACAAGGCTTGCAGCCCAACAGAGTGGTGAGAGAGGACATCCTTGCCTTGTTCCTGATCTTAGTGGAAAAGCTTCTAGTTTCTCATTATGAAGTATGTTAGCTGTAGGGGTTTGTTGTAGCTATTCTTTATCAAGCTGAAAAAGTTCCCATTTATTTCTACTCTCTGAGAGTTTTTATCACAAACAGGTGTTGGATTTTGTCAATTATGATGACTTTTTAGATAGTGTTTTTTCTGTCTATTAATATTTTCATGTGATTTTTCTTCTCTTGCTTGTTTTTTTTCCTTCCCTCTTAGTTGGGATAGAATGGTTAGAGTGGGCTGGAGTTGGATATTTCACTTCACCCAGGTCAGTTTAGCTCTGATTATACCCTGGAAGGTTAGGTTCTGGTTAACAAGTTTCCCATGAGGGTGGGCATTAAGAAGAACCAAGTACTCTGATGTAGTGATATTTCAGAATGGTTCCTTTACCTTTTCCCCTGCTGGAAGCACAAGAGGATTTTTCTCCAGTATTTACTGTGAGAACCTATTCAACTCCTGGAGGTAAGTTTCACATTATCATTGGGGCCCCTCTGACTGGGTCCCCCTGGAGTTTTAACTCTCATACTTGTCCACACTGAGCCTCCAGCAATTCCTCATTTACAGTTCAGGTTTTTCTACCCAGGCATTTGTTCCCACAGCAGTTTCTGCTCATGAGTTGCCATTCTTATAAGCTGCAAATCTCTGTATTCCCCTGTCTGTCTCTCCAATTTTGGGGACAGTGGTTTGACCTGTGTCCTCCCCTCTCTTATGGTTGTTGATTTTTTTCACTCTGTTCAGCTTTTTACTTGTTTGCTAGAGTGGTGATTTCCAAACACCTTACATACAGAACAGGGTCTTGAATCTACTGATTTTTTTCTTTCAAGGGTATGGGTTTGTGGCCGGGGGTGATAGTGGTGGGGGAAAGTGTTTAAATATAGCAGAAAGTATTATTACATTGAGGCCTATCATTCATTTCATTTTATCTAACTGCAGAATTCTTAGCTTGTTCTTTGGCGTCTGGCCTATCTGGTAGACTGATGAGAAGATGTTCAGCTAACACTGCCTATGTGCCAACTAAAATTTAGAGTCAATATTTTTGCACACCTCCTTGCCAGACTAGCATAATAATCATCATTTCACTGAGGAATTAAGTTATCATTGTAGTAGTATGCTTTTATGGAGATTATCTAGCAGATTAGCAACTTCCTAAAAAGAAGGTTCCGATGCTTTATTTGGGGTAAGAAAAAGAATAGCAAATATTGGTTTTCCAGATTGCAGCCTAGAGCTTCTTGGTCAGATATCTCAATAAGAACATCAGAACTGCCACCTAGGGCTCTTTCATGACCCATACAGCCCAGCATTTTGTCTCAGACCCAGAGAAGATTATTTATAATACCTTCAATTTATTGAATGCTTAAATCATGAAAATCACTGTGCTAATGTTTTACATTAATCATCTCATATGAGTTCTATGAGGATGACATTAATAGCTCCACTTTTGCATAAGACAATTGAGGCTCACAGAAGTAATTTGCTCAAGGCAGAGTGAGAACTTAAACCCAATTCTGTGAAACTTTAAAGCTACTATGGTCCATGGCAGGTCAGCAAACTTTTTCTATAAATGGTCATATAGTAAATATTTCTGGCTTTGCAGACAATACAGTCTCTGCAACTAATTCACTCCGCCATTGTTGCATGAAAGCAGCCATAGATAATACATAAACAAATGAGAATGGCTGTGTTCCACTGAATCTTTATTTACAAACACTGAAATTTGAATGCCACATAATTTTCACTTGTCATGAAATACCGTTTTCCTTTTTCTTTCAACCATTTAAAAATGTAAAAAACATTCTTAGATCATGGGTCATCCAAAAACAGGTGGTGGTTCAGATTTGTTTTGTGGGGCCATAGTTTGCTGATGCCTAATCTATGGCATCTCAAAGGTTGCAGAGCTTATCAAGCACATAAATTGAAAGACTTCTTCAGACATTAACTTTCTCTTAATAGCTCAATATGGGTCAGTCATTCATGCCCACATCTAAGCCTTTTTGGAGATGTTTGTCTATTCAGTACCATATATGTATTGATTTTATCTGGTACAAAGTAATCCTCTTCTAAGGATCTATTCAAATATTCTAGCATTCACTGAACAATCCTGTATTTATTGGATTCTTTTATTTTTTAAAAACTGGCTCTTCTTTATTTTACATACCATGCTAAACGTTTGCCCACTGTGCCAACATTTGTTCTATAACATATTCATCCTCCAACAGCTTAGGGGCATCTTCTACACAGCAATTAATGACTCTCATAAAAATAACAAATATGTAACTTTTTAAGTATTAAGAGTGATTGAAGGATTATACCATTGTCAGTGATTTCAACAATAGACAGCATTACTAAAAAGCTCTTAGACATTGCAGTCCATTCCAAGAAATGCCTTTTTTTCTTTCCTCATTCCTTTAAACATTACTCTTTTGCACTTTATCCCTCAATACCAAGAGATAATGAGATCAATGACAGCAAGTGTCTTGCTCACCAGTGCCTAGCACAGTGCCTGTCACATAGTAGGTGCTCACTTGTTAAATGACTGAATTATTAAGCGTCCCAGGTTAGCTGGAAAATTCCCACACCACTCAGATCATGGGCTTTGATGACTTTGTTAAGATACAGCATAAGGTTTAGTCTCTTCAAAAGGATTTACTGGTCCCCAAAATGCTGGCAGATCAGAGATATTCTAAAGCTTTGGGAGGAAGAAAAACGGGAGACGTTTTCAAGGCTTTTTATTTGTTAGAGGATTTGCTGGTAGGCCAGAAAACTACTTTAGAATGATATTGCCTCCTCTTCCACAACTTCTGGTGACTGATGGGATGGAGAATCCCCCAAGTTATTCTATACCTTTTTTTTGTTTGGCTGCGCCGTGCAGCTTGTGGGATCATAGTTCCCTGACCAGGGATTGAACCCGGGGCAGTGGCAGTGAAAGTGCCGAGTCCTACCCACTGGACCGCCAGGGAACTCCCTATTCTATACCTTGAAGATCATCATTTGGGCCAGAGTTACTGTCTGGCGAGGGGAATTGCGAAGTTAATTCTTGGTGTCTGTAGGCTTGGCTTTATTATTTGTATGCTCTGTTATCTGAATAAATGTGAGGAAAAAAAGGTTAACAAGATCAAAATTGTGGGTATAGTTTTCATGTGGGCCTTTTAGTTTTTGCTGTGTTCCAGAACTGTAGACCCCAACACTAACCATTGTCAATTCTATGGTGTAACTTATGGCTTTCATCATAAGATGGGCAGAGTGTGTATGTGAATAGTTCAATACAAAACCTCCCTCCACTACCTTTAAATAAGTTCATAGCCTATGTCTTACTAGTGGTGGTGGGTCAGAAGTGTCTGTCACCCTAGAAAAGATGTCCAAAGGGAAACAAAAGTAAGTGGGGAGTGATGGAAGATTATTATTTCAGTGTGCAAAATAGGGAAACTATCTGCCATATCTCTAGGCCCTGACTAGACTTTCTTGGAAATAAGTAGGATTCATTCATTTAAGGAATATTTATGGGGTACCTATTATGTGTCAAATAGACAAAAAACCTGTCTTTTAACAATTGCTAGGAAAATAATAAAAAGGATGGGAGAATAATAACGGGACTGTCCTTATATAAGGTAGTAAAATTAAAGCCTCATTGAAAAGGTGACATTTAGCTGAGAATGCTACCTGCTATATATGTTTTCTGCCTCATTTTGCCGTAAGACCAACTGTTTTATTGGGTTGGGGAAAACATTTTCTATCTCTCTCTTTTTTTTTTTTTCTGGCCATGCTGTGCGGCTTGTGGGATCTTAGTTCCCTGACCAGGGATCAAACCTGCACCCTCTGCAGTGAAAGCATAGAGTCCTAAACACTGGACTGCCAGGGAATTCCTGAGAATATTTTCTATATGAGAACTTTTCCCACTAAAATAATCTGTAGACATTAGAGAGCAAGTTTTTAGGTTCTGTGCAGAAAGGAAGAGAACTGACATTTATTGAGCATTTGCCCTCAACCAGACTCCTCACATATATTATTTCATTATATTTATTTCCTAACAGAGGTCCAGGCAGTCTGCATTATTATTTCTATTTTGTGGATGAACAGACTGAGACTCAATAAGGTAAAATAACTTGCCCAAAGTAACATCGGAGTCCGGGATTCAAAATTAAGATTGCTTTTCCTCTGAAATCCATGTTCTTGTCATTATACCATGATGCTACCCAGCAGAGTGAGTTAATTCACCAAGAATACTCATTGCTACCATACTGGGAGAGGTACTGCATTAACAGCTTTAGGGACATTCTTTCACTTGACCCACAGTTAGTTCCTGCAGGAACTACTAACATTCTATATATGAAGAAATCAAGCATGGCCTAGGAGACTTAAGCAACTTGCTCAAGTCACATAGCTAGTCAATTACAGATACCCACTTTCACCACCTGATAATTTTTCAGGAGATGCTCTGCTTGTCAAGCTTTAGACTTATGACTGGGCCAGTTTGATGTTCCCAAAGTGGCTTTGTCTCAAAGTCAGGTTGAAGGAAATGCTAACCATTCAGTTGGGTCCTCACATTTCTTCCATCCAGGTCCAGATTCTCTGGGACCAAAGTGAGGCAGTAAAACAAGATCACTCTTCAAATGCAAAGCAAACGGCATAAGACAGGGGATACTGTTGGTACTTCCCTTTGCCAAAGAAATGCCATTTCCCCTAGGAAATAAAAAAAAAGCCAGAAGTCACAAGGGAGGCTCAGCAAGAGAGTGAATTCAGCCTACTGCCAGAAGTAAAATGCCTGCTTGTGAGCATCCCTTACTTTTAAATATATTTTTCAATACATTACTACTTTTTTAAAAACACCTTTATTGGAGTATAATTGCTTTACAATGTTGTGTTAGTTGCTGCTGTATAACAAAGTGAATCAGCTATATGTATACATATATCCCCATATCCCCTCCCTCTTGCGTCTCCCTCCCACCCTCCCTATCCCACCCCTCTAGGTGGTCACAAAGCACCGAGCTCATCTCCCTGTGCTATGTGGCTGCTTCCCACTAGCTATCTATTTTTTTTTTGTATTTTTTTTTAACATCTTTATTGGAGTATAATTGCTTTACAATGGTGTGTTAGTTTCTGCTTTATAACAAAGTGAATCAGTTATACATATATTTATGTTCCCATATCTCTTCCCTCTTGCATCTCCCTCCCTCCCACCCTCCCTATCCCACCCCTCTAGGTGGTCACAAAGCACAGAGCTGATCTCCCTGTGCTATGCGGTTGCTTCCCACTAGCTATCTGTTTTACGTTTGGTAGTGTATATATGTCCATGCCACTCTCTCACTTTGTCGCATCTTACCCTTCCCCCTCCCCATATCCTCAAGTCCATTCTCTAGTAGGTCTGTGTCTTTATTCCCGTCTTTCCACTAGGTTCTTCATGACCTTTTTTTTTTTTTCCCCTTAGATTCCATATATATGTGTTAGCATACTGTATTTCTTTTTCTCTTTCTGACTTACTTCACTCTGTATGACAGACATCTATTTTACATTTGGTAGAGTATACATGTCCATGTCACTCTTTCACTTTGTCCCGGCTTACCCTTCCCCCTCCCCGTGTCCTCAAGTCCATTTTCTATATCTTTATTCCTGTCCTGCCCCTAGGTTCATCAGGACCATTTTTTTTTTCTTTTTAGATTCCATATATATGTGTTAGCATACAGTATTTGTTTTTCTCTTTCTGACTTACTTCACTCTGTATGACAGACTCTAAGTCCATCCACCTCACTACAAATAACTCAATTTCGTTTCTTTTTATGGCTGAGTAATATTTCACTGTATATATGTGCCACATCTTCTTTATCCATTCATCTGTCAATGGACACTTAGGTTGCTTCCATGTCCTGGCTATTGTAAATAGTGCTGCAATGAACCTTGTGGTACATGACTCTTTTTGAATTATGGTTTTCTCAGAGTATATGCCCAGTACTGGGATTGCTGGGTCGTATGGTAGTTCTATTTTTAGTTTTTTAAGGAACCTCCATACTGTTCTCCATAGTGGCTGTATCAATTTACATTCCCACCAACAGTACTACTTTTTTTAAATATGTTTTTGAACACTTTTATTATGAGGACAGATGTTTTGTTGTTCTACTCAGAAAACCAATGCTCACAAACCTGATTTGTCTAAGCAGCTGGAAAATATCCAAAGCAGAAGGGAGAGGGGCTGGAGCCTAGAAAACTTGTGAGGTTGAGGGTATATTTTAGGTTCTGCATTGCTGTTCACGCATCCCCTCCCCTCACCTAGAGTGACGGTGCTCTCGCCATCACACATAGCCTCCGCTATAACATGGTGTCCTCTCTGCATTTTTACCTCCTCATGTACTGCTCTGAGGAAGGGAGCTGCTAAATTCATCAGAAAATGATGGATAAAGCTAAACATTTTCTCTTCCTAAGGAGGGGGGTTGAATTTTAATAATTTAATGTGTATTAAAAACTTCCTGACACTGTGCTAAATGTTAAATTTAATAAATTTAATTAAGTTTAATCTGTGATAATCCAATAAGGTAGGCGTTGTTATTATTAGCACCACCCTCATTTTATAAATTTGGGAAAATGGGCTCAGAGAGATTGAATAATTTTCCCAAGCCCACCAAGCTAATAAGTAGTACAGATATGATTGGAATGTAAGTCTGACTGAATCTTAAGTGTGTGTTCTTAACCAATACTACAGTATTTTGGCTTTAAACCAAAAAGACAAAGCACTAACTGCAATTTAGGTAACAGCAAACTGGATGAGGGAGGTATTTGTGGGGTAGTGAGGAACAGGGAAGAAGACAGAAAGTGTCTTCATGATATCCCTAGAATCACACCATGAATTAGGCTGCCTATTCCACTCACTACTCATCCACTCACTACTCATAACGATGAAGAACGGCTCTTCCAAGCCCAGTGTCTCTCAGTTATATCATTACTGAATGGGTGAAAATATTATTGTTCTATCCTATGCATGAACAATGCAAGCTGGTTCTAATACTAAATCATACCCCTTTGGAGAAAAGGGAAAAGGAAAATTTTCTCTAGAGAATTGTTAGCATATGTCCCAAGGGGTTTAAATCTGTATACTACTTGATACTAACCTTTGATTTGTTAGCACCCTTTGAAAGTGAATAAACATTGGTCAGTTGGTACAACAGAATCCAAAAGTGTACTAAAGTTTACTCTTCTTGACTTGTGGGTTCTACCTGCTTTGACCATTGTGCCATGATCAGTTTGCAGGTGAATGAAATAGTCTCAATTCCCAGAAGAATATATTGAATTCTGAGTTGGGTGGTATAGCCATTAATTTGGGGATCTTAAATTATATTGGTCTTGCATTAGTAACGGGAAAAGACAACTGGCTTTTTATCTTCATGGATCTACTAACAGAAAAAAAGGTTGCTAATATACATGCTATTTAATAGCCTTACTTTAGTAGATGGTAATTTTTAACAACTTTTATTTCTCTCAAACTTCTGAGTTTATGTCAATGGATTCTGCCCCACCCCAAATTTCACAAGTTCTGTTTCTCCCTTCCCCCAAGTATTTCCTATTGAAGGAGGCAAGTTGGAAGAGGATCTTAGTATGTTAATCATGTTGTACCCTTAATACCTTTAGCCAAACTTGAGCCCCAAGTCTCACTCACACCATCTTTTAGTCACTGGAAAAGGTACTCCTTGGTGCTTTATTTAAAAATACCACCCATTAAATTTGTGCAAAGTAGCATTTTCAGCAATGTTTCTGGGTTTCTCAGGATATATATATATATATATATATATATATATATAATTTTTTTTCTCACAATATTAGCCTCTATGCTCAAATCTGTCTTACAATATCATGACATGATTTCTCAAGTAACAATGGTTATTAGAGGTTTTCTGTTTACATTTACAAATACACACTCACACAGTGAATTTTCCTTTGGGGAAATTTTCAACAGTATTTCCATAGGCTTGTCTGGCTGCCAAATTACTTTTTAAATTTTTTTGCTTACTGGGCTAGGATTTGGCTTCCTTGGGTCTATGCCCTTGGCTTGGAATGTAATCTCATTTATGCAAATGAGGACCCCAACTAATGAGAGCTTTTTTTGTTTGGGATGAATATTCTTCAAATATTAAGTATTTTAAATTTATAGATTAAAATTAAATTTAAGTAATATTAATTATTTTTTAAAGTGTCTTTAAAACAAACTACTTTGATGTGAGAAGAAATCTTCAAGCTCATCAACACAAACACTATATTTTATTGATTTCTAAAGGACAAAAAAGTACTCTCTGGTTCATTTAATGCAGTTTCACTCTGACCTATTACTGTTTGTACTGTTACAGGATGTATGTATTGTTATAGGATCAGGATAAACTAGGTTGCAGTGAAAGGAATATGCTCCCTAATTATGTCTTTGTTTTTCTCTAAACACGTAGTTGGAATACATCACCCTGGTGTCTAAATGTTTACAGAAATTCTGATGGGAAAAAAAATGTCATTCTGTTTTGTTTTTATTTTCAACTTGAATTGAGAGATTTTTAACATCTTCATTTTATTTAACTTTTTTTTGCTGCCAGTGTCAATTTCTATATGAACTATTGGATCACTTGGCTGTTAGCAGTGTGATGACAGCATTTTTATGAGGAAAGGAAGGGTCCTACTAACCCCCACCATATGGGTACTGGCATGTTGTTAGTTAGATGGCCTTAGAAGGTGAAATTAGAGGCTTAGCTCTGTATTTGGTATCACTGGGGACACCCATTTAAGGATGAGTAGCTTTATGTAAATGGTTATTATGTGTTTGCTACATTCTGTTTAACACTCTTCTCCTTTTGAGCAAAAGAGTTGCCTTAATTCTCAGGTCTTCCTGATTGATTCATGCTTGATTCAATATCTTGCTCTATTATGAAGAAATGTCATTATTTTTTGTATTTTTAAGCAAGAAACTCATGCTGTATTTTTTAAGTGATAGGGAGTTCAGTACTTGCAAAGGTTGGAGTGAGTATAGGTTGACAAGAGTAGAGCAGGAAAAACATTATTCCTGTGTTTGGTGACATTAGGTCTGTTCTTTGACCTGGAAGCTACCTACTAATACTTCCACCCTCCTGGACACTCCTTTTGCTCTTCTTTCTCTGCAAGTGCCAAAAAAATGTGTTGCTTATGTATGGTGTTGTGGACAGCAGGTGGGAAATGTATGTTATTGAGAGATACATTGCCCCCCAAGATGTGATTAGTATTGAATTTATGTTATTGCCTAATGCAATACTTTTAATCATATTATTATTGTTGTATTTGTTGTCTAATGTAGTTTATCAACTTTAAAATGGCCCTGTTTCTCAGCAATTTGTATTTCACTATGTGTAGATTCCATGGTATAAGTTGAAAGATGTTGAAATCCCTCCTTGCTTCCCATTGTCTCTGTAGTCAGCCTGTGTCAGTGCCTGAAGTTCCCAACTTAGAGTATCCTTTCATCCCCTGGATCAAGTCTTTGTAGAAGTCTCCTGCTAAAATATATAGATACATGGGAGTTAATAAATCACCCTGAGCCTTTAATTCCTTAGCTTATATGAATTTACAAGATTATATCTAGTAGAAAACAGGCTGCTAAAGGAATACGACACAGGATAAGGAAGTTTAAATAGGAAGAAATGGGGGAGCAAATATTTTGAATATTTCTGGAAATTGGGTAGCCAGGTTGGATTAAATCAACAATTTTGCCTGTTGATCCCAATTAAAGGTACAGCAAGTGGCCTAACCCTACCTGCATAGCAGTATATTGCATTAACATTGCCTATCTCAATGGTTTCCACATTGTTATTGTTGCTGTTGTTGTTTGTTCTTATTTACTGTCCTTTTTCCCCTTTTTCCCACCTTGCAAACCATGTTGGAGGTCTGTCTTTCCTTTTTAGTCTCTCTCCTTTTCAAAGACTCATTTGAATTCTCTTTTGAAGGCCATTTAAATCTGTTAAATTCATCTTCTTTCTAAATGATTTCTAACTGAATAGAGACATGAGATTGGAACTTGTTTACTGATAGGTTAAGGCATTCAGATAAAAACTGATAAAATTACTTTATTCTGTTTTTTTTTAAAAAACTACCTTTTTTGCAATTTTTAAAGCATTCAAGGACTAACAGTGAATTTTCTTAATTTTCTCTTTTACTTCCAAACAAGGGACATTCTGTCTGCTATCCTTTTTAATTTACTGAAGTGAAAGCTACAGGAGATATTAACTATCTCTGCTCCAAGGTTAACATCTTTCCTCCAATCAACAGAACCCACAATAATCAGGCTTACATTGTAGTTTCCAATTTCTCACCTTTTAGCTTCCAAAGCTTTTCGGGTGGTGCTTTAAAAAAAATTTTTTTTTATTGGAGTACATAGAGTTGGTTTACAATGTTGTGTTAGTTTAGTTTCAGGTGTACAATAAAGTGAATCAGTTGTATATATATATATATATATATATATATATATATATATATATACATTCCAGAAATATCTTATAAAGGATTTTATATTTAGACTTGAGTTTATTGTTGGGAATACTAATACCTGCCTTGTGGGGTTATTGTGGGAATTAAAGGAGATAATGTATGTGAAAGCATTTTGTAATCACAGAAATGTAATTCTGAAAGTCAAACTGCCAGCCTCAAAAAAAGCCAGAAAAACCCTTTATGGTTCTCTTTCCTTTGGCTGAGAATCTCTGAATGAGCATTAGTCCTAGAATCAGGCTATCTTGGTTCTATTTTCCGTCACTTTCTAGCTGTGTTATCATTGGACGAGTCACTTAACTTCTATGGGCCTTGATTTCTTCTTCTATAAAACAAAGATAATATCTACCTAACATAAGTATTGAGAGGATTAAATATGATGATATGAAAAATGCATGCACAGTGCTTGGAACACAGTAAGTACTTAATACATTGTAGGTCCCATCCCACCGGTACCATTGTAGGTAACCATTAAAAGCATGAAGAAAAACTTTGTCAAGTAGAGCCTCTATTTTGTCTTACTTGTTGAATCCCACCTTTTCAAAATGGCAAGATCCCCTAAATACCTTCTTCTGGATTTGTGGTTTGCTTAAGATGATGATTACCAAGGCAGGTTTACAGTGAAATCTGGAATGATCAGTCTACAACATTGCTCAGTCCTCCTTGTGCAGTTCCATGAGAGACCCACATTTGTTGGAAGAAGCTAACCTTCACAGAGAGAAGAATATGTTCTTTGGTTAAGGTTACAGGAGCAGCTGTACACTCCTATGAAAAGGCTCCAAATATATGCATTTTCACCTCTGATAACCTTTTCTCTGTGTGTTGACATTTCTGTTGCCTTTGAATAGTCCTTAATGTTTTAATATGTTTAGGCAAAGTTGATAGGCCATTTCCTAGCAAAGTAGGACTTAGCTACAACAGAGCCTGGTGGTTTCCATATGTAGACCTTAATATATGAATTATCTTCCAAGATTTGCTTTCAGAATGCTTGACAGGCACATAAATTTACTGATATCAACCTCATCTGTCATTATAGTTAAAAAATGAGGCTTTCATGTCTCAATGATATTCTTGACTTTCAAACGAGGCATTATATTCCAAGTATCCCATATGCTCTAGATTTCTTTTGTCTTTAAGACACTCATGGAAGCTCTGCCAGAATTAAGAGGCTGTCAAAGTTCTATTACAAGCATGGTTTAATTACTGATGTAGGGCAAGGGTAAAGAACATATCATAGATGTTATGGCCAAAGCTGAGCCTTCCTACATTGCAGCCCCAGTTATAAACATTTTTCTGTGATGCATATAAACATTAGTGACTTACATGTCTATCCACCTTTTAAACATAGATCCAAGGGCTTCTGCAAAGCAACTAAGTGGAGGTGGCAAACTTAACATGCAGAAGTATACAGAAAGATTGATTACGGGGTCTTTTGAATATTTTCCCTTAAATATCCCAAGGAATTCAGAGACTCTTAATCCCTAAAAAGGATCCTGTCAAGTTTAACCAAACCCAAGGAATTATTTGGACCCCAGCTCAGTGGATACAACAATGGACATATTCCAGGTTGAGACTGGAATTGATATGGGGGTAAAAGGAATGTGAGCAGGTTTTGTTCATTTTCCTTTCCTTCTATCACACAGACATGTTTGTTCCCCACTCTCATAGGAGGGTCATGTAGAGGGAAAAAAAGAGTGGGAGAGAGATAAAGCAAGGGAAAAGAGGGGGGGAACCAAGAAGGCAAAAATGGAGAAAATGTCAAGATAAAACTAAGCAGGGTGTTGCATTGGGTTTTGTGCAGCAAAAGAAGATGAAAGTTGGAACCAGAAACTCCAAAATACCAGAGTGGTCTTAAGGGTCTAGCTGGCAAGAGGTTAGTTAGTTTAGGGAAGGTTCTGGGAATCTGAGCTCAGATTTTTAAATAGGATTGGACTCACCCATTAAAATCATTTTCTTTTCACATTTCTGGTATCCACTCAGCTGAGTTTATTGAAGCAGCCATTTGTATAATCAAGGTCATAGTTTTCACTGTTAGACATTTATTTCCTTTTGTATTGTGCTTATCTATGCAGATTATCAGTGTGTCAATTACAACATCTTGATCAGCTTAAAGAGGATAAACCCCATTGCACCCAAAGAAAATTGGGGTGGTTACCATCACTGTACCTTTGGAAAGAAAAAAGAGTCATGTATGCTACCCTCAAGAAATTTACAATCCAGCTGGTTTTCTCCCAGTAGTTTAGCAGCTTGTAGAATCCCCTTGATATCTCAGTTCTTATTGGCTAGGTTATACCATAATAATATGCCAAAATCACAGTGCTTAAAAATGGCTGACATTTGAGCAGGATTTCACACTCATCTGCGTGGAAGCTTGATTCCTATTAAGTAAGAGGTTGTGAAATATATGGAAAATAGGAGGTACTTGACCTCATACAGATCAAAAGATTAGGTTGATTGACACTCTTCAAGCAGGGTTGTACCATTTACTGTCTTTTTTCTTTTTTCCACCCAACCTAAGTGGTTTTGTAACTCTTCAAAAGTTACTTAACAGAGACTGAGCGTTAAAGTCCTCATCTGTATAATGGGAGTAATATTATTTACCTTACAGGGTAATTATGAGAATCGATGGGCTAAAAATACATAAATTGTCTGTGGTAGAAACCATGAATTGTTTCCCCCAATTCTGCACTATCCTTCTTTCTTAATAGAAGAATGGGTAATTTTATTTTGCCACATGCCCATCTAGAATAAAGACTTCATCTCCCAGTCTCTTTTGAATCTGGGTGTGGCCATGTGACTAAGTTCTGACCAAAGCAATTAGGTTGGAGAAGAATGAACTGACAAGGAACAGGGAGCAACCTCCAGCCAACTGCCAGGAAAGAACTGAATCCTGCCAACTGTGAGTTAGCTTGGAATCAGATTTGTCCCCAGTCAAACCTTCACATGAAACACAGCCTCAACCAACACCTTGATTGTAACCTTGTGAGAGAATGTGAGACAGAAGTTGCAACTAAGCCATGCCCAGATTCTTGACCCACAGAACTGAGTCATTTTAAATTGCTAGATGTTGGGATAATGTATAATGCAGTAGTAGGAAATTGGGACAGGGATTAATTATGAGTGGAATATGTGAATTCCAGAAAGTGTCCTTAAGGAGAGAGAGTGTGCCCTTCTTCAGCTCCTTTGTCTTGATAGCTGGAAGAAGTATACAATGACTGGAACTATAGCAGCTATTTTGAACAGTGAAGTGAGAACAGAGCAGAGCAACAAGTAAACAGGGAACTGGATTCCTGAAATTATTATGTAAAATACTGCTCTAGATCATCTGTATCTATCTAAACAACAGAGAGAAAAATATCAACTTTTTGTTTATTTTATTTAGTTTATTTTGATTTTATTCTTGGGTCTCCTGTCACTTGAAGACAAATCTAGTCCTAACTAATAGGGGTGCCTGATACTACTCTTAACACCTGATAAATATTTAATAAATACTAGTTTTCTTTCTTTGCATCAAAAAGAATAAAATAATAGAACTACCATATGACCCAGCAATCCCACTACTGGGCATATACCCTGAGAAAACCATAATTCAAAAAGAGTCATGTACCAAAATGTTCATTGCAGCTCTATTTACAATAGCCAGGACATGGAAGCAACATAAGTGTCCATCATCGGATGAATGGATAAAGAAGATGTGGCACATATATACAATGGAATATTACTCAGCCATAAAAAGAAATGAAATGGAGGTATTTGTAATGAGGTGGATGGAGTTAGAGTCTGTCATACAGAGTGAAGTAAGTCAGAAAGAGAAAAACAAATACAGTATGCTAACACATATATATGGAATCTAAGAAAAAAAAAAAAAGGTCATGAAGAACCTAGTGGCAAGACGGGAATAAAGACACAGACCTACTAGAGAATGGACTTGAGGATATGGGGAGGGGGAGGGGTGAGATGTGACCGGGTGAGAGAGTGTCATGGACATATATACACTACCAAATGTAAAATAGATAGCTAGTGGGAAGCAGCCGCATAGCACAGGGAGATCAGCTCGGTGCTTTGTGACCACCTAGAGGGGTGGGATAGGGAGGGTGGGAGGGAGGGAGATGCAAGAGGGAAGAGATATGGGAACATAAGTATATGTATAACTGATTCACTTTGTTATAAAGCAGAAACTAACACACCATTGTAAAGCAATTATACTTCAATAAAGATGTTTAAAAAAAAAAAGAATAAAATACTTAGGAACATATTTAACCAATGAGGCAAAAGACTTCTCCACTTAAAATCATAAGACATTAATGAACGAAGTTTAAGAAGACACAAATAAATGGAAATATATTCCATGCTCATGGATTGGAAGAATTAATAATGTTAAAATATCTATACTACCCAAAGTGATCTACAGATTAAGTGCAATTCCTATCAAAATCCCAATGGCATTTTTCACAGAAATGGAAAAAAACAATTCTAAAATTTGTATGGAACCACAGAAGGACCCAAATAGCTAAAGCAATCTTAAAAAAGAAGAACAGAGCTAGAGACACACATGCCCTGATTTCAAACTATACTACAAAGCTATAGTAATTAAAACAGTATGGTTTTGGCATAAAAACAGACTCATAGATCAGTGGGACAGAATAGAGAGCTAAGAAAAAAAACCCACATATATATGGTCAATTTATGATAAAGAAGCCAGGAATATACAATGGGAAAAGGACAGTCTCTTAATTAAATGGAGTTGGGAAAACTGGAGAGCTGCATGCAAAAGAATAAAACTGGACAACTACCTAGCACCATATAGAAAAATTAACTCGAAATGGATTGAAGACTTGAATGTAAGACCTTACACTATTAAACTCCTAGAAGAAAACACAGGCAGTAAGCTCCTTGACATCAGCCTTGGTGATGATTTTTTGGAACTGACAACAAAAGCAAAGGGAACAAAAGCAAAAATAAATGGGTAGGACTACAACAAACTAAAAAGCTTTTGCACAGCAAACGAATAATCAACGAAAAAGGCAACCTATTAAATGGGAGAAAATATTTGCAATTCATAAATCTGATAAGGGGTTAATATCCAAAATATATAAAGAACTCATACAACTCAATAGCAAAAACTCAAAAAATCTGATTTTAAAATGGGCAGAGGATCTGAATAAACATTTAACCAAAGAAAACTTTCAGATGGTCAACAGGTACATGAAAATATGCTCAACATCACTCATCAGAGAAATTTGAATCAAAACCACGAGATATCATCTCACACCTGTCACAATGGCTATCATCACAAAGACAACAAATAACAAGTGTTGGCAATGATGTGGAGAAAATGGAGCTCTTTTTTTATTTTTTATTTTTTTTAACATCTTTATTGGAGTATAATTGCTTTACAATGTGTGTTAGTTTCTGCTGTATAACAAAGTGAATCAGCTATATATATACATATATCCCCATATGCCCTCCCTCTTGTATCTCCCTCCCACCCTCCCTATCCCACCCCTCTAGGTGATCACAAAGCACCGAGCTGATCTCCCTGTGCTATGTGGCTGCTTCCCACTAGCTATCGATTTTACATTTGGTAGGGTATATATGTCCATGCCACTCTCTCACTTCGTCCCAGCTTACCCTTCCCCCTCCCCGTGTCCTCAAGTCCATTCTCTACGTCTGAGTCTTTATTCCTGTCCTGCCCCTAGGTTCTTCAGAACCATTTTTTATTTTTTTTTTAGATTCCATATATATGTGTTAGCATACGGTATTTGTTTTTCTCTTTCTGACTTCATTCTGTATAAGAGACTCTACAAATAACTCAATTTCATTTCTTTTTATGGATGAGTAATATTCCACTGTATATATGTGCCACATCTTCTTTATCCATTCATCTGTCGATGGACACTTAGGTTGCTTCCATGTCCTGGCTATTGTAAATAGTGCTGCAATGAACATTGTGGTACATGACTCTTTTTTTTTTTTTTTTTACATGACTCTTTTTGAATTATAGTTTTCTCAGGGTATATGCCCAGTAGCAGGATTGCTGGGTCGTGTGGTAGTTCTATTTTTAGTTTTTTTAAGGAACCTCCATACTGTTCTCCATAGTGGCTGTATCAATTTACATTCCCACCAACAGTGCAAGAGGGTTCCGAAAAGTCAACTCTTGTGCACTGAAGATGGGAACATAAACTGGTGCAGCCATTATGGAAAACAGTATGGATATTCCTCAAAAAATTTAAAAATAGAACTATCATATGTTCCAGAAATTCCACTTCTGGGTATTTATCAGGAGAAAATAAAAACATTAACTCAGAAGATATTTTCACCCTCATGTTCATTGCAGCATTATTTACAATAATAAAGATATGAAAATAACTTAAATGTCATGGATAGATGAATGGATAATGAAAATGTTACACACATACACAATGGAATATTATTCAGCCATAAAAAGAATGAAGTTTTGCCATTTGTATCAACATGGATGGACCTTGAGTACATTATGCTATGCAAAATAAGTCAGAGAAAGACAAATACCATATAATCTCACTTATATGTGGAACCTAAAAAGAAAAAAAACTCAAAGATACAGAGAACATATTGGTGGTTGCCAGAGGCCTGGTGTGAGGCGTGGGTTAAATGGATAAAGGGGGTCAAAAGGTACAAATTTCCAGTTAAAAATAAGTAAGTCATGTGAATTTAATGTACATCATGGTGACTATAGTTAATAACACTGTATTGCATATCTTAAAGTTGTTAAGAGAGTAGATTCTAAAAGTCTCATCATAAGAAAAACAATGAAACTATGTATGGTGATGGATGTTTACTAGACTTATTGTGGTGATCATTTCGGAGCATAAACAAATATCAAATCATGTTGTACACCTGAATCTAATAAAATGTTATATGCCAATTATACCTCAATAATTTAGAAAAAGAAATTCTAGTTTTCTTTCTACCCCAAGAGTCATGGAAGAATGAATACAATATACATTGTGGTGAAGTTCTTGTCTTTCAGGAACATACAGTCTAACTTCAAAATTGTTTTAATGGTTTAGCTAAATTTTTCTCACTAAACTCCATTCCCAGAAGTCTCTCCCTCTTAACATTTAAATATGCCAGATTCTCTAAAGAGTGCTGAATCTTTTTTGTAATGGGAAAAATTTATTTCGTGATAGCAATATTCACCCCTAATTCTATCCATTGGTTAAAAAAATGGAGCTTTCTATATTTTTCTTCTTACTTAACTAAGAATCTTTACATATATAATGAGTTCTGGTTTTATCACTGGCAAATTGTATTAATTTACCCAAGTTCCTTACTATCTCGGAGCCTCAGACTCCCCATTGGCAAGACAAAAATAATATTACCCTCCTCATAGTGTAGACTAAATGAGATAATGCACCTAAAATATTTATCATAGTACTCCACACAAGTAAATACTATATAAATTCAAGTATCATGTTATTTAAAGTGTTATTATAAATACATTTCTCTAGGGCAAAATTTTTGTGTTGATCTTGGCCTTTTTAAAATTAACATATCGACTCTGAGGTCCTCTGGAGACAATGCTTAAACCTGAAAGAATGAGTCTGATGTTGAAATACTCAGGTACTAAGGCAGACTAATAGGGTGGATTTTTTTGTTTTGTTTTGTTTTTGGTCAGGGGGTGAACTTTCCCAAAAATCCATCAAATTCCTCTCCATGAAGGAAGGCACCATCTATTCTTATGTCTATGGCAGGCCCAATAACAACAGATGATTACCTTTTTTTTTTTTTGAAGAACTTCACAGGTGGAAACTTTATCCACCCTACCTCACCTTTATTCAGTATTCCATTATGTTTTCCTGTCCCTTAGCTCTTCAAGAAGCTCTTGCTTAGGTCTTGATTTGTATACCTGGACTCATAGAAAGACCTAAATACGTAGAAGTTTCTTCACTAGCTGACCTTTGGTATCATTTACAACTTATACAATGTATATATTTAAGGACAAAATGTAGCTCAAATTTTGGTCTCTCTGGATTTTATGTGCTTTTGGCTGTGGGGCTCATCTGTGGGATAATTAATTTTGGCAAATATTTGCTGGCCTGGTTTTCTGGAAATAAGAGATTGTCATTAATCTGGTCCCAGGTTCTTATGAATTTCTCTATGCTGCTCATCCAGCTGCTTTGGCTTGCCAGAGACTCCTCAATACTAAAATTTTCATACAAAGCTCTGTGCTCTCCACCCCGCTCAAGCAGCTTAGTTCCCTCAGGAGTGTGCTCAGAATTGAAATCACTGGAAAATTATTGTAGCTCTAATTGATGATAAAGAAATCCTGAGCTGGCCCCAGGGTTTAACAGGATCAGATATTTTATAAAAATGAGCTTTTGACAGAGCAAATAGCATCTATAGGCTTTAATGTTAATGAAGAAGTACATTCTTCATAGAAGATAAAGATGTTCTAACTTGTCATCTTGAGATTTCAGTGTGGTTTTCTTTCTTTTTCTGGCTGTGTAGCTAGATATGGTTATACACTTTACTCTCCTTTTCAGGATTTGGGTTGAGTGTGTGTGTGTGTGTGTGTGTGTGTGTGTGTGTCTATGTGTGTATATATATATATATATATATACATATATATATATATACATCTCCTTATCTCCAGAATGAAGTAAACAGACTTTTTTTTTTAGAAAGTGTGATCCTTGTGACTTATTGATATTCATAGATTTTTAACCACTGGTGCTAAATGTCCGCAGATTTTAATGCTCTAGGCCAGAGACCAACGAAATTTTCCAGTAGTTGATGTGATTGCCCGCCAGAGTGTACTTGGAGTCTATTTTCTCTCCCTGTCTTGTATTGTGGCATATCCTACCTTATTCACACCCACTTGGATGGCCATAACTTAAAAAAAAAAAAAATGAAAACAGTAAGCGTTGGTGAGGATGTGGTGAAATTGGAACCCTCATACATTGCTGGTAGGAATATAAAGTGATGCAGCTGCAGGAAAACAGTTTAGCAGTTCCTCAAAAAGTTAATCATAGAATTAACATAGAACCCAGCAATTCCACTCCACTCATAGGTATATACCCAAAAGAATTGAAAATGGGTGTTTAAGAAAAAAGCATATACATGAATGTACATAGCAGTACTATTCACAATAACCAAAAGGTGGAAACAACCCAACCCAAGTGTTCATCAGCTTATGAGGAGATAAACAAAATGCGGTATATCCATATAACAGAATATTATTCAGCCATAAAAAGGGTTGAAGTACTAATACATGCTACAATATTGATGAACATCGAATATGTGATGCTAACTGAATTATGCCAGACACAAAAAGTCACATATTGAATGATTCTATTTATATTAAATATCCAGAATAGGCAAATACATAGAGCCAGGAAGCAGATTGGTGGTTGCCAAGGGCTGGGGGGAGGAGGGAAGTAGTAGTGATTGCTTAATGGGTATGGAGTTTTCTTTTGGTGCAATGAAAATGTTTTGGAACTAGATAGAGGGATTGGTCACACACACAACATTCTAAATGTACTAAATGCTACTTAATTGTACACTTTAAGTGGTTAATTTTATGTTACATGAATTTAACCTCAAAAATGTTTAAAAAATTTTTATCTTATTGGTTTATCAAGGAACTCTACTGGCTTCTTTAGTAGGCTGTCACATTCATGTTGCTTTTGTGGAAATGTGTGTTATAGCAGTGAGGTTCACATTTTGCACTCTGAAATGAATTGGGTTTTAGAGGGCAGAAGATACAGAAAAAGACCTCTTTGAGGTAAAGGTATATATTTTAAAAAAACAGTATTAGCCAGTTGAGAGCCCCAACGTCCAGTTAAAAGGCTCTTAAAGTCATCTGGGTCAACCTAATCCCTAATTATAACTCTCTTGGGTGCCATAGATCATGGCTATGGAAAATCAATGAGTCTAACTGAAACACTAACTTTCTTCTGTTTAACTTGTCGCATGTTATTCTCCAGTAACAATATCCTGTTTGCACATCTCCAGATATGAATTTTATTTCATTTCTTGTTCTCTTTGTATTTTCTGTACATTTTCTTTGGAATGTTCTTCTTCTCCTTGGTCACCTAGCACACTTTTACTCTTCTTTTGAGACCTAAGTCAAAGTATCACCTCCTCAAGAAGACTTAGGTAGACTAGCAGAAGGAAAAACTAATATCTTGTACATACTTCTATTAGTCCACTTAGGGCAGGTAATTATAATTGCATGCTTGAATTTCTAACTTCCGCACTAGACTGAGTTCCTTAAGAACAGGAACCTTATCCACTATGCTCTCTGCTATGTTTTTTCTGCCTGGGAAATTGCAGGGTCTATAAGAGGAATTCATAAATGTATGTTAAGTCATTTAATTATGCAAAAGACATTATGATGTTGGTTTTCTTGGAGGCAGGAAAATAATGAAAACACCCTTGGAAATCTAGTAATATCTGAGAGTGATCTCAGCTGCCATAGAATTCTTTTTGAGAATTTTAGCTTCAAGGAATCCTGTCTCAAAGCCTTAATCATCTATCTCCTCCCAAGATATAATGTCTCTGCTGTTTTGTTCCCAGCTTCTCCAGTTCAGAAAGGTTCCTGATTATTTGTGCTGGCAAGAGTATTTCCTGTAGATGCTCTTAATGTAAAATACAGCATTCTGAGATCATGGGATCTACACCGAAGAACTTTTTTTCTACTTGTATCTGCTGCCATGGCTCAATTGTTCTGAAAACTTGGACACTTCTTTTGTGACCTGATTTTCTCTAAAAAAGACAACTCCCTCATCCCTAGAGCCCTTGAAGGTCTCTAGAAGCTTTAGCGAGGCAGATGAGTCCGCCAACCCCAGCACTCTGCCAGTTTCCATCCTGTACATGTTTTTAACCCTCAGGGTAGAGTGAATGCCTGGAGATATTCTTTCATAACATTTGTTTGGCAAGAAAAATAGAAAAAAATGATAGCAGCCAAGGGTCACAGTTTCTACATTCTGCAAGAATATCTTTAAGCATATTCTGCTTTTATTTTTGTAAAGTAAAAAAGCTCATTTTTGTAACAACTCCTTGCATTCTTTTTTGTTTTGTTTTGTTCCTGGGATGGGACTATCACAGCTCTAATTCTAGATTGCTTGTATCGTTTGCATTTTTGTTTTACTTGAAAGTGTTATGCTATACTCCCTACGTTTTCTCTTATTATGCATCCCATCCTTCCCATATTTAATTTTCAACTTCTAGAGGAGGCACTCTTAATAAGGGACCACTGGCCCTTAATGGCACACATAGATGGGCTTCTGGAAATACATGAAGCCTCTCAGATTTGTGAGCTGAGCAAACTTATGTATATTCGTATATGTGTGCATTTTTTGAGGAATCGAATCCATAAATTTTGCCAGATTCTCAACATGGTCCATGAGCCAAAAATATGTTCAGAACTATCACTGTATACAAACCTAGACAAATCTGCCTTAAGAGACTTCTTCAGAAAATAAAGTGTCTCTGGCCTGAAAAGGAGCTTCTTCTCAAGAGGAGCTTTCTTTTTCTTTGGGGAGTTCTCATGAAATGACACTAGAACTTTCTGGATTGTAAAAAACTGGTTTTGGAATTACACCCTCACACCTAGAGATTGTCTCCTTGTTCAAGCTGCTGGAACTTACAGACTACTAGCTGAGCTGTTAGAAATCACATAAAAATCACCAGTTGTAGCTCCTAAAGGAGAAACAGCAAAGGAACTGTTGCTGGACTTATAAATCTTTTTCAAATATTTGAGGTCCAGTTGTTATTTGTAGGTTGCTGGGGAAAATGTTCCAGCATATTAATATCTGTGAATTTATATGTGTAAACCTGTGTACATTTCTTTATCAATCTGCATTTATTCAGCACTCTAAGATGATTTACACCCTCCCAGTCCCTGAATACCCTGAGGACAGAGTGTTACACATACTCCCAATTATTTATGCATAAAAATATGAGGTTTGGCTATTGGACCCACTGACATAGCTAAACATTTTTGGCCTCCTCACAAGGTAAAGAGTGGAGATGTGGCGGTTTGTGGACTTACATTCCATAGTCTGCATTGGTCTGTGGGGGAAGTAAAAAGTGGGGAGAAAAAGTTTCTTCAACTTCTTAGGCTACACTCTCAGAAACAGTTTCATCCATTGAGGCACAATATCAGAAGTAGGACACTTTCAGTTTCTGTCAACTTGGAGCTCTAATTTCTGTCCTTAAATCATCCCCTTCCCCAATACTATACGCTATGCATATGCTTGTCTTGGTGAGATGGGGGAGGGTTACATATGAAGTGCTTATATTTCATACTTGGTACATTTCTTGTCTAGCATCATAAAAGCAGGGACCATGATTTAAACTTTACATGCACAATGTTCAGCATATAATAATATCTACTGATTGATTTCAATTTTCATGTTGACTAGTAATTTCTGACCTTTAGTGACTTAAAATGATATCTCTGAGTCCTAGAGATAAGGTGGTTGGACTTTCATTTAAAGGTACAAAACCAGAGAACAGAGATCACCAAATACAGGCATTCTTTTCTTACTGGTGGTCAACTTGGTTTGGATCTAGTTAGATTGCATATAACTAGTTAGACTGGACAAGATTGGAAGCTTCCAGGACTTACTTTCATTCACACAAGCATGACAGATGACCCTTCTCATAGGTGTATTAAAATACAGGGAAAAGAATCCAGTTTCCAAAATTGTTCCACATGGTAAGATCTGTGTTGTTTAGTTCAAGTCAATTTGGCGATGAGCAAGGAAGTTTTACAGAAGGGCCAGTCAGATGAACTATTGTTTCAACAAACCCTTCTTTTCTGGGAGCTTATTGGCCATCCATTAAAATGTAAGTGCTATGGGGACAGGCATTTGTATTTGTTTTGTTCACTTTAGTGACCTAGTGACTAGAACAGTGCCTGGCAGAGAGAGTGCTCAATAAAACTTTCCAAGTAGACTCAATTAACAAGAGCTTAGTGAGCAGTAATTATATGCCTAACAAAGTGGTAATTTCTTTGAAGATACGAAGAAAATTTTAAATATGAAGCACTCCTTATCCTCCATAAATTTAGAATTCACCTGAGAAGATTAAATAAGCAGATATAAAAACAATTACAGAGACGCAAGAGGGAGGAGATATGGGGATATATGTATATGTATAGCTGATTCACTTTGTTATAAAGCAGAAACTAACACACCATTGTAAAGCAATTATACTCCAATAAAGATGTTAAAAAAAACCCAAAAAAAACCAACACCGAAAAACAATTACATGCTAAAGCACCCAGACCAAAAACAGATGTTTGAGTTCTCTTTATGGCTCTGCTACTAATATGCTGGGATACCTTGGACACGTCACTTTATTGGGGGGCATTATCATTTCCTTATTTGGAAAATTGTGGATTACATAAAATTAGAGATTGAAAATAAGACAGTGCTATATTTACAAATTCAGAGAAACAAGAGACACAGTGGACTTGTAATAGCCAAAGAAAGTGTCAGGCAAAAGATGGACTAGAACTTGGCCCTGAAAGATGAATGTCAGTTAATTTTGTGGATGGAAGGATTAAAAGAATTTCAGGAAGAAATACAGTACATACAAAGGCATGGAATAAAATATGAGTTTGACTTAGCTAGGATGTCTTCAATAGTTGAGAATATATTTTGGAGAAGAGGGAGGGATAAAGTTGCCAAGAGGGAGAAGCTCATGTAGTAGGAGGTGCAAAGTGTCAGAAAAGAGACTTGGACCCAATTCAGGAGATAAGAATCAGTCATGTATAAAGTGTGTTTGTGTGTGTACATATAGTGCTTAGAACAGTGCCTGGCACACGGTGAACTCCATCTATGTCTAAACAATTACGTGCATGTGTGTGAAATAGAAGGGGGGGGGTGGAAGGTAGTAAATAAAAATTGAGTGAAAAGATTAGTCTGACAAGAGTGTAGTAATAGTAGTGTTCAAGGTGGATTAGAAGAGAGATAAGCTACATGGGTATTTCACTATCTGAGCATATAGTCATGGAACTATAATTATAGATCCCAGTTGAAAATATTCTTAGATATCGAGTACTTTAACCTCACACTTAAGGTAGAAATCCTTTCTGCATTCTCCCAGTCTCTGACAGTTTGCAGTGACAGAGTTTACTGTTTTGCAAGGCAGCCCATTCCGTTTATGGGTATTTTGTATCCTTAGAGCTTTCTGATCCTAAGCCTAAATTTGCCTCCTCATGACTTCTACTCATTATCTTGGTTCTCCCCTTGGGACTGCACTGAATATGTCTAATTTTGTTTCCACATCATATTCTGGCTAAATTTTCCCTTTTTCAGGAAAAAAACATTTCCAGTTTCTTCAATCATCCTTCCTTGGCATGATTTTAGAAACTTCACCATCTGGACTATCTTATTCTGAAATGTCTTTAGACTGATAGACTTCCCATTAGAATGTGGGTGCCCAGAAATGAACACAGCCTACCAGATGTGGTCTGACTAGTGCTGAGTTCCTCCTTTGAACTGGGCATTCTCTTTGTATTGCTCTCTTCTAACACTGCATTTGCTTTCTAAGAAGCTACATCACACTATTGACTCATTTCAACTTCTGATTGCCTAAAAGCCACAACTATGTAATGGCTTGTTGACCTGGTGAACTTCCTCTTTACTATTTTGGCCTTTCAAACCTGTTGATATCTTGTAAGTAGAAAATCCAGGGGACTAGGCAGGTTGAAAAACTACTTCTTTCTTAAAAATGTCTAGGTTTGTTGTTATTTGGGGGGAGAAGGGAGTGTTGAGGTATAGTTACAACTCAGTAATTCAAGAGTAGTTGGAAGATCTATCTACTGAATCAGTGAAAAGTCTGAATCACTTTCTAATGTGAAAAAAATGATGTTTGAAATAACAGTAGTAATTGGAATAAAGGTTTTGATATTTTCAAGGAAAGGATGTGTTAGTCATCTTTGAATAACAGGCATGACTAATAATTAACAGTACCCTACCTTACACATATTTCATGTTTAAAATTCTTTAAAATAGTCCCTGTAATGCTCAATGTTGGACATTAATTTGATGAGCCAACATTTTTTCCCTATACAGCAGAGAAAAAAATACAAGTAATAGCTAACACTTTTATGGCAACTACTATATGTGAGACTGTCTTCTAAGCACTTTACATGTTCATTTGAACTTCTCAATGATTCCATAATGTGAGCACTATTGTTATAATCACTTCCTCATCTCTATTTTACAGCTGAGGAAACTGAGGTACTGAGAATTTAAGTAACTTCTGCAAAGCCAGTAATTTCAAATATGGAATTTGAATCCAGATAGTCTGGGTCCAGAGTTGGTGCTCATAGTATTTCGCATATACAATCACTAGTTTCAATCAGAATAGCAGAATCCAAATAATGATTTACAGTATCTAGAAAATGTCCCCAACTTGCTTGGGCTAAGAAAACCAAATTTAAGTAAGTTTAGTTTCTATACTCCAGACTAATATATCTTCTCTCCTGCAAGTGGTGGTGGTGGTTGTGGGGGAGGAAGTTTCGCAATTGATTCCGGTCCCTTTGTGCATGTAGTATATTTGATTAAACATTTTAAAATCTCACAGATGAATCCACATGACATAAAGATGTTTGAAAAGATTTAAAGTTATATGAATTGGCAAGACATTGGCTGCCCTCCACCTGAAAAGGTGGATGGATGGATAAATATCTTAAGGATCCAGTTTATGAATTGCTGAGAGCATGACTGGAATAGTGGAAAGAGAGGTCAAATAGAAATATTGGATTCTACTTTTGCCTCTGTCACTAATTAGCTCTCTGGCCTTGGATAAGTCACTTAACCTTTCTGAGTCTCAGTTTCCCCCTCTTTAAAATAAGAGGATTAGATGATCTCTCAGGACTCTTCCAATCCTAACATTCCATGTTTTAAAAGATTAAAGGAAACCAATGGTAGAGAAGTAGAAAAAATGTTTAAAGAACTGCCATGAATGGAGAAATAAAACCTAGCCTTGGCCTCACCAGTTTTAATCATCCTGGGTTGTAACTGGAACTGAAAAACAAAGGACATCAATGACCCTCATCCTCCACAATGTGGCTCAGAACTGGGTTTGCTCACATTAAAAGAAAGTAAAGGGAAGGGAAGGAAAAAACAAATATTTCACCCTAGTAAAGCTAATTTCATGTGAATTGGCATCAGTGCAAAACAAATTAGATGAGTAGTTTACAGTATATCTCCCATAATAATCTGGCTTGTCTTGAAACGTTGAGCTTTTTAAACAAATTTTACTGCCTAGTCTACGGCTTTGTGGTTCCATCGTGCTCAAGGAAAAATGCTGACAACTTGTTTTTTGTTTCCACTGGCAGCATTACTGTTTTTAAATTGAAATGATAAATGGTCGGGTATGGTGCAATGGTAGAACTCTGAATTCTATACTGATATTCTATATTCTCTTTAATGAATACATTTTAATTCCCTGGTAGGTTTCAACTGTGTTAGACAAAATAGCCATCATGTGATAATTGTAATCAGTGAACAATTATATGTATTTTGGTCCTAATACTTGAGGTTACATCCTAATTTAGGCTTTTTTTTTCATTATATGGGAGTACTTTCAAGAAGACCAGGGAACTCTGAAGAGAAAATTCCTTTTTGTTTTTTCTACTTGGGGAAACACAGGTGTGCAGAATATTTTTGTACATTTTTTTTATCTGGGACTTTTAAAGCATTTGAGAACAGTTGATTTGTATTTTCTCCACACATATTGCCAAAGACAGTGCTAGAGACCTTGGAAAGATACATTTTGATCTGAAGCAAGATTTTTTTTTGTTTTTATGTTTTTTTGCCATGTGCTTATGAAATTGAGCACTACCTGATAATCAAAACCAACTCCCTAAATTTGAGCTTAGTCCTTTGATGCCTTATTTGAGTCTTTGGGGGAAAGCTTAAACCTTTACATCTTCTTCTGTCAAATGAGCTGATCCAAGCCCCAAACAACATTATGCTCAATGGTTTTTAACCACTGTGGAAGATGGAGCAAAGGCTGCTATTTGTGTTAAGTAGTGTTGTTTATATTGACAAAATTATTCATAGGTGAAGCATATTCATGTTGGGTCCTCTGCTTGGTGTCCACCCAAGTCTTACTCCTATCTTCAGCATAATCCCAGCATTTCCTGTGTACCCAGTGTTTTCACGAATTCCAGAATCCTTTCTATTTTCTGTTTCTGTCTCCTTCCACCTTTATGAAAATGTATACATTAATTGCCTCATAATTATAGGCTTTTGTATTCCATGTCACTTAAGCAAGTCACAGTTTCTGAGCCTCAGTTTTCCCATAAGTAAAATAAAGGGGTTGAAATAGATGACCTTGAAGGCCCCTGTTCAGCTCTAAAATTGTATGAGTCAATACCTGTGTTAATGTGGTATCTAGTAAATGTGCTTTACTTCCTGACAGAAGAGTTTGGTAGAATCATAAAGGCCAGATTGTGGCAACTCCCTGGGAATATTATGATTTAACCTAGTTAAAATTATTTTAGAACACCAATGATAGGCATTTCAGGGACTTCCTCATGGTTTTTGACTTCCTTAAAATCACATTCCATAAATGGCTACCTATTTTGTTTATAGTCAACTCCTTTTATTGGTTTTCAGGTAGCAAATATCCAGTCATTTCATAACCAGAAGAAAAGATTTATATGTATTCTTTTGGACTTAACTCCTTATTTAGTTGAGTTCAGATCCTCTTAGGGAAATAAACAATATTTCTGAAGTTTCTTTAGCAAACTGTCCTTTACTGTTGGTATCAACCCAGCCACACTTGCCCAGATAGTTCATTATGATCAACTCTTCCAAAATATTGTCTCACTCTGAAAAGCGTCACTTCTCACAAATGCTACTCATGAATCAGATGTCTTTTTTAAGTTAAAAAAAAAAACTCCTCTTGAAAACAGCTCATCTAGTGATATTATCAACAAGATTCCTAATAAGCTTTGGTACATTTTAAATTTCTATGACAAGAAAGTAGTTCAATTTTGCCCAGGTTAAGGAAATAGACAAACCATGGTGGAATTTTTTTTTCTTCTGGCTTCTTTTTCTTTTAAAACAAAGAACAAAATGACAAATCCAAAATCTGAGACATCTGGATGTTTCCCATCATGTGGCTTAAGCATCTGCATTTTTTCACTTCTCATCCAGATGTTTTGGTCTTATGTAAACCTAGCTAAAGTGAAGGAGAATATCAAGCAATCATCTGGGGACTTTGATTAACATGGACAGCAAATCTGAATAATCCATGTTCTGAGAGTCCTGTTTTTTGTCTAGCTCAGAACACATTACTAATGAGGTCAAAGTTACCGTAGGTTTGTTCCTTGTATGGGCCAGTTAGCTCTGATTTGTTCCATGACCACAGAATGCACCTCTAGCCTCAGCCAGCTATCTAGAAAATGAGTGTCCTTGGTCCTACAGGCAGTCATGCAAGAAACTGAATAGCTGATCTCTACCAATTGGAAAGTAAAATAAAAATGCGTTTCTTATGGATGGTGGGTCAGTGGTGCCATTTTTGTATGAAAACAATTATAATTATTATAATATTAACTCTTATATAGTGACTATTTTGTGTCAAACACTGTTCTTAGCACTTTATGTGCTAAGAACATTAAATCACAATGTTCACAACAACCCTGTTTGTATTATTACTATTCTCATTTTACAGGTGAGGAAATAGGGGCACAGAAAGTTAAGTAATTTGCCCAAGATGAAAATGGATGGCATTCTCATTTTTCTGTTCATTTTCCCACATTCCCTCTGTCAAGAAGGTCGGGTCACAATGTAATGACTGTCTAGAAAATATGTCAAAAGAGGAGAGAAACTTGGATATTTTTGCATAGTGAATTAATTGGTGGACCTGCTACTGTGGCACGCCAGTTGCCCAGTAAAGGAGGTTAATCTAATTCCTATTCTTCCACCCAATATGATAATTATCATAAAAGTACCCTTTGCAAAAAAGAAAGACAATGTTTTTGTTGGCAATAAGTCAGTATATAAAGTATATATTTAAGCAGCCGCATAGCACAGGGAGATCAGCTCGGTGCTTTGTGACCACCTAGAGGGGTGGGATAGGGAGGGTGGGAGGGAGGGAGATGCAAGAGGGAAGAGATATGGGAACATATGTATATGTATAACTGATTCACTTTGTTATAAAGCAGAAACTAACACACCATTGTAAAGCAATTATACTTCAATAAAGATGTTTAAAAAAAAAAAAAGAAACAGGACTATGTGGCTAGGAGCAATGAACTACATTGGGTGGCCTCATAGAACTAAATTGTCTGAATGTTCTGAGGAAGAATGATTTCTTTGACTGGCAAAATGCTTAAGAAACTTTGATCTCCAACCACAAATTGACTTAGAATCCTAAAATTCTAGACCTAGACAGGGCGTAAAGAGATAATCTGTTTTTCTTTTTTTAAAATTGTAAACAATAAATTACTTGTTGAAAGAAGCAAAAGAAAAAAAAATTCCTCTTATATTTTTAAGGACTCCAGGAATTAGAAGTTCACAGATGCTCTCAAATTTATTTGTCCATTTATCAAGAAATGTGATGTGAGCGCCTACTCTGTGACCAGCACTGTTACGTGTGCTTGGATTTTAACAAGGAATAAAACATGACCATTGGTCTTCAGAAACTCTTCATCTAGTCTGGTGTTTTCTGCTTTAGAAAGTAAAGGGTCTCCTTCCTATAACTTTCCTGCCTATTTTTAAATAATTAATTAATTAATTAATTAATTTTTGGCTGCATTGGGTCTTCGTTGCTGTGCGCCGGCTTTCTCTAGTTGCGGCAAGCGGGGGTGACTCTTCATTGCGGTGCGCGGGCTTCTCATTGCGGTGGCTTCTCTTGTTGCAGAGCACAGGCTCTAGGCGCACGGGCTTCAGTAGTTGTGGCACGCAGGCTCAGTAGTTGTGGCTCACAGGCTCTAGAACGCAGGCTCAATAGTTGTGGTGCACGGGCTTAGTTGTTCCGTAGCATGTGGGATCTTCCCGGACCAGGGCTCGAACCTGTGTCCCCTGCATTGGCAGGCAGATTCTTAACCACTGTGCCACCAGGGAAGTCCCTTTCCTGCCTATTTTTTGTTTCATCTTCTAGCATTATGGAAAAGAATTGCTCAGCATCTTACTAATGGAGACTATGTTCATTAAGCTACATTTCCTTTTCCTTCTGGGCAATGCTAGGCTACATTTCCTACCCCCTAAACTCTCTCCCCCTCTCCCCCCTCTTGGTATATGAGTGGTTTTTATGGGCCATTTGGTACCAGCTTCCATGCCCTCTTTCTTTACCAATCTACTGGCTGAATGGTGAGGATTCCTTGGACCTAGAGGATATCAGAGAAACAAAATGGAAAAACCCTATCTCTGACTTTGAAGCAGAGCCTCTCCTCATAACCCCATCTAATCTTCACTGGACTGATTTGAGAAAACAGTACTTGCAGGATTTGGGTTATTGACCTTAACAACAGTTATCTATTCTTACTAATACGATGTCCCTTATAAAATTTCTTCATACTTTAAAAGATGGTAATCACTCTGCCTTCAATTTTGGTGAAACTTTGGTTCCTTGTGTTCAATACTTATGTGGTTATTCATTCTTTATTGTTCGTCACCAGTCCACTCTCTGCACCTCCTCCCACCACTCCAACACACTCCAACATGTCCTTTTTCTCTTTGTGAACATTGTCCACTTTCTCTGTTTTTCTTCTTTCATTTATTACCTTTTTAATTTAAATGTAGTTGATTTACAATATTGTGTTAGTTTCAGGTATACAGCATAGTGACTCAGTTATATATATATATATATATATATATATATATATATATATATATATATATATATATATATATATATCCTTTTTCATATTCTTTTCCAATATGGTTTATCATGGGATACTGAATATAGTTCCCTGTGCTATACAGTAGATCCTTCTTGTTTATCTATTTTATATATGGTACCATGCATCTGTCAGTCCCATACTCCCAATTTATTCTCCCCCCCCACCTTCTCCTTTGGTGACCATAAGTTTGTTTTGTATTTCTGTGAATCTGTTTTGTAAATAAGTTCATTTGTACTATTTTTTAGAGTCCACATATAAGTATCATATAATATTTGTCTTTGTCTGACTTACTTTGCTTAGTATGATAATCTCTAGGTCCATCCATGTTGCTGCAAATGGCATTATTTCATTCTTTTTTATGGCTGAGTAATAGTCCATTGCGTGTATGTGTGTGTGTGTGTATATATATATATATATATATATATATATATATATATATATATATATATATATATACCACAGTTTCTTTATCCATTCATCTGTCGATGGGCATTTAGGTTGCTTCCATGTCTTGCCTGTTGTAAATAGTGCCACTATGAACATTGGCGTGCATGTATCTTTTCTGATTAGTGCTTTCGACTTTTCTGGATATATGCCCAGGAATGGGATTGCTAGATCATGTGGTAATTCTAGTTTTAGTTTTTTAAGGAACCTCCATACTGTTTTCCATAGTGGCTATGCTAATTTACATTCCCACCAACAGTGTAAAAGGGTCCCTTTTCTCCACATGCTCTCCAGCATTTATTATTTGTAGACATTTTGATGACAGCCATTCTGACCCATGTGAGGTGACACCTCGTAGTTTTGATTTGCATTTCTCTAATAATTAGCAGTGTTGAGCATCTTTTCATGTGCCTGTTGGCCGTCTGTCTTCTTTGGAGAAATGTCTATTTAGGTCTTCTGCCCATTTTTCGACTGGGTTGTTTGTTTTTTTGTTATTGAGTTGTATGAGCAGTTTGTATATTTTGGAAATTAAGCCCTGGTCAGTTGCAATGTTTGCAAATACTTTCTCCCAGTCTGTAGGTTGTCTTTTTGTTTATGGTTTCCTTTGCTGTGCAAAAGCTTATAAGTTTGACTGGGTCCCATTTGTTTATTTTTGCTTTTATTTCTATTGCCTTGGGAGACTGACCTAAGAAAACATTGGTACGATTTATGTCAGAGAATGTTTTGCCTATGTTCTCTTCTAGGAGTTTTATGGGGTCATGCCTCATATTTAAGTCTTTAAGCCATTTTTACTTTATTTCTGGGCTCTTATTCTGTTCTATTCTGATCTATATGTCTGTTTTTCTGTTTTTGTGCCAGTACCACACTGTTTTGATTACTATAGCTTTGTAGTATTGTCTGAAGTCTGGAAGGGTTATGCCTCCAGCTTTGCTCATTTCCCTCAGGATTGCTTTGGCAATTCTGGGTCTTTTGCAGTTCCATATAAACATTAGGATTATTCTAGTTCTGTAAAAATATGTCATGGGTAATTTGATAGGGATTGCATTAAATCTGTAGGTTGCTTTGGGTAGTATGGCCATTTTAACTATATTAATTCTTTCAATACAAGAGCATGGCATACATTTTCATTTCCTTGAATCATCTTCAATTTCTTTTATCAGTGTTTTATAGTTCTCAGCCTATAAGTCTTTCATCTCCTTGGTTAGGTTTATTCCTAGGTATTTTATTTTTTTGATGTGATTTTTAAATGGGATTTTTTTTTTTTTTTACTTTCTCCTTATATTTCGCTGTTAGTGTAAAGAAGTGCAACAGATTTCTGTATATTAATCTTGTATCCTGCTACCTTGCTGAATTCACTTATCAGTTCTAATAGTTTCTGTGTGGAGTCTTTACGGTTTTCTATATAGAGTATCATACCATCAGCAGCATATAATGACAATTTTACTCTTCCCTTCCTGTTTGGTTACCTTTTATTTCTTTTTCTTGTTTGATTGCTGTGGCTGGAACTTCCAATACTATGTTGAATAGAACTGGTGAGAGTGTGCATCCTTGTCTTATTCCAGAATTTAGTGAGAAGGCTTTCAGTTTTTCACCATTTAGTATTATGTTGGCTGTGGGTTTGTCATAAATGGCTTTCATTATGTTGAGATATGTTCCCTCTATACCAACTTTGGCAAGAATTTTTATTATGAACTGATGAAGTTTATCAAATGCTTTTTCTGAATTTATGTGGTTTTTGGCTTTTATTGATGTGTAATATCACATTGATTTGCATATGTTGAACCATTCTTGTGACCCTGGAATGGATCCAACTTGATCATGGTGTATGATCCTTTTTATGTGTTGTTGAGTTTGGTTTGCTAATATTTTGTTGGGGATTTTGTATCTATATTCATCAAAGATATTGTTGCTTTTTCTGTTTTAAAACTCATGGCAAACCCCCAATCTCTGCCTCCTAGAGTTTCCTCTGATTGAATAACTTCAGTGTCTTCAAGATCATAATTCTTTACTCCAGAGTGAGGTGAAGAATTTGAACAGAATCAGAAGATGAGACATAAATGATCAAATTCCATCAATTCCTTGTTTAAGATTTTGTGATTATACTCAGTGGAGTAAATGTAATTATTTGTTTCTAAATCAGATTTGCTGAAGCACTTTGCCTTTCCTGACAAATATTCTCCTGCAAACACTTCAGGTTTGCTCCAGTAGCAAATATACCTGTTGTTGTCGCTATCCTTGTCTTTACAGTGTGAGGGTGCTCAGTTAAGAAGGTAAGTTAAATACTCTAAAATAATTCCTTTGATACAACTAAATTTTCTGATCTTTGGAGTCTTTATTGACTGTGTTTCTTCTTCATTTTCCATTTTTCACATCCCACATCCTGCCTATTCCTCTTCATCCTCAAATTTGCCTTTTTTTTGGAGAATATCCAGGCCACCACCCTCCATCTCTTATCACCTCACATGTGGACTATGACAACAGCCCCCTGACTGGCCTCCCTGACACAATTGTTTCCCTCCATCTAATTCTTCTTACCAGGTGCATGTTCCAGAGATTCTCCTGGCCTTATTTTTTATTATGTGCTCACACAGATTTCTGCCCTTGCTAGCCAAATTTGCTCATCAGCTAAATAGGACTTACTATTTCCCCCTCAGTCTTTACATGTGCTATTCTCCACATTTGGGAAATTGCCTTTTTTTCACTACTTGTTCCCTCTGTTCCAAACTTAACTCTTGCCCAATTCAGGACTGAATCACCCCATCTCATTTATCAGCTCTGTGTGTACGATATTAATTTTTCTACACTGGACTGTGTTTTTCAAATACCCCTTTCTTCTTGCATTTGATGTGTAAAATACTTGAGAACAGGGACTTCAATTTTTTAAAAATATTTCTATCATACTTTTTGTAGTGGACAGTACACAGTGGGCATCTAATATTCACGATTGACTTTGGTAATATCTGGAGAAATGTGTTTGATTAACTAACAGTGAGCATTTGGGAAGACAAACTTTGATGGGTGTAGGTGATTTTACAAGTTCTGATTTCACAGTAATTAGAGTGCTGAATAACCTTAAATTGCCTATGGCTGATTTTAGTTCTAAAAAAGACAAATTTGATATGAAAGAGTTTGAAGTGAATTATTGTTTATCAAACAGCCCCATATATTCATCAGAGTGCCTTGATGTTCAACACTGTGACCTCCTATCAAACATCTTAGAACAAAAATGCATGAGTCATAGAGAAATTTGAGCCAGACAATTTTCAACATTAAATTCTCTCCCAGAAAAGAGCAACAACAATTGCAAGTGTTCAAACGTAACTGGACACTATGGAACTATTTTCTGTCTTAACTTCACTCTGGCTTTATCAGATCACTACCTCACCTTGGGAAATGAATACAAGGAGCGTAAAGATTTATATGTGCAATTTTCAAGATATTTCCCTTGGTCATTATTTAATTTTCTAGAAAACGCTTGGTGAAAACCAACTAATTTATTTAAAAATAAAAAGCCAAAGGGCAGTAAATTCTTGAAACCAGTGGTTCTATATACTTGTAAGCCCTTCAACCACCAAGTGCGTCAGGGAGTCTCCTTCTTTTACTTACCATAATTTCCTTCTTTCTCACACCAGCCATTTTCCAACTTGTTACAGAGGTAATCCATAGGCTACTACTCATTTCCGTGTTCTCTTGAAAATCCTGTATAAATTTCTATAAATTTCTTTCATAACTGAACTGTTTCTCCTCTCACTGAAGCCTATTTCCTACTTTTAAACAGCCACAGATCTTCAACAAAATATCAACTTTTCACATGATGAAAAGTTGGGTTCGTCTTATCAGAAGCCTTCAAGTGTCATTTTACCCATTTTTAAATGAGAGTGATTGAAAGCAGAACATATTTGGATCTAATTCAATTAAGACTTGGGATGAGGAGAGATACCTTCTTACGTCTTTTCAAGAACCATCCAGCTACCTTTCAGAGTCTCCATAGTTAGATTGGAGCCCATAGATTGCCAAACCTGCTGGATTTCACACTTTGTCAAATTAAAACCATGTATGTGTTGTTCATCTCCCTGAGCGTTGTTTATTTTTAATGCAGTTTTCATTTCCTATATATCTATTGCTTTTGTGCATTTCTCACTTGTCTCATAATTATTTCTGACATTTTCAGAATTTTTCACCTTAAAATAGCCTCAATTTTAAAAAGTAAGCATACTGTTGGTGGATGAGCTATATAAAGTTGTTATGAATGTATGGGAACTAGTTGCATCAGTATTTTTCTGAATTTCCAAAATCCATTTCAGTGAAAAACTGAGAAGAAAAATTTTTCCCACTGTGAAAGCAACTGGAAGAATGCATCATGTTCTAGACTAAATACTTATTATGCCCATATGGGCTATATCTTTTAAAAAAATCTCAGATGAAAATTGAATTTTGAATTGCCATCTAGAAATAAATTTTTATAGATAGTGTACACATTGGTTCCTGAAAATGGTAGAAAAGGTTTCTTGTCAAGTTCCCCAACACAAGTGTGAATGCTCTGTTTTTGACTACCTACTAGTAGTGAAAGGACACATTGTGGCCAGCCAACTCAAATTGCTACCCACGTTTAATCATTGTAAATAAAGGAAGCAGAGAGACCCATGTTATATTTTCAGAACTGGCATGCTCAATACAGAACTATTAGTTTAAAAATACCACTGAACATTCTATTTGAATTAATCTAGACTTCTGTGAAAAACAAACTAATAAAAAGTACAATTGGTCACTTAAACATGTACTACTCATTTCATGCAGGTTATTAACTTAGTAATTACACATATCATTAAAGAACAATGAGAGTAAATACAACTTTGTAACACTTGGAAAACAGTTCTGAATCGATAAATTTCCATTTTGAAATACCTAAAGTTTCTACAGAAGCAAAATCACTTTTCTCAGTGGAAAAAAAAATACATCTATGAAACACCTATGTGTTGAACAGTACTTTTTAAAGGAGCAACTAATTGTCCCACTGTGAAATGAACATGTATCACTGCTAAGGTTTCACATACTGTTGGTGCATAATGCATTTTCTGAGCAGCTGGATATAGAAAAGCAGCAGAAAAACAAGTACTTGGAACAAAACCCATGGATTATAGGGAATCACTCATGTAAAGAGGTTGAAAGAAATAAAACATGTTACCTAATGTTCTCTTAACACATTTGAGTTTCACAATTACAAGGACTGGGAAAATTCTTAATTTTTACACACTGTGTACATTTGTACTTGTTTATATTTGCCCCAAAACATGATTTAAGAACCATATACAAAATGCCAGAATGAAACTCAATTAACAATTGACCCCCACAGGAATCTTTGTGGAGAGCACACCCAAATTAATTGGAAGAACATAAATTAGTAATTCACAATAAATACTAGAATAGGGGCACATTCCTTACAGCAAATTCACAATATTTTAGATTATTCACAGGGATTTTCTGATATGGTACAGTCACAGTCACAATGTGAGGGTAGAGAAGTTTAGTCTATAAAATATACTCATTGAAGCACCAGGAATAGAGATACTTCTGAAGGAGCCTTGCACACATGGCCAAGCAGATATTGTGTATGTACAGAATAGTCTGTTTCACAACTACATTTCAGATGAGAATCACTGCAATTGCTGCTCTACCACTAGTAAACTTGAATCATTTAGCACTTCATCTGTGAATATTGTTTCACTTCCTTTCTACTGCTGACACTTGCAGTCAATATTTATTTAAATTCAAACTCCAACGATGTTGAAATAAAAGTAGGACGATGTGAGCATCTTCATATAAAGCTTATAGCAGGTCAAGAGATCATTTGGAAAAAATCCAAATCTGATTGTTAGCAAACAATAAAATGCATAACTTAAAATGTGTTTTCAAATTTGTAAAACTTTGTTAATAGGCTAAAATGCCATAAGGTTTGTTTAACACCATCCTAAAAGAACAGCCTATCTATTCATTTGCTTAAGAAATGCACATTGTTTATCTACCTACCAGTTTGCCTACAGAAGATGTGCTTGCCTAATAAAACTAAAGGCTCTCATTATGAGCTGTTGATTTAGTATACAGAGGTTGTCCATTATGTTGAAGAAGTTCTAAACGTTTCAATCACATTTTTTCTTAACTGATCTTCCTCTACAAACAATCTTCCACTTGGGATGCCTCAACACCTCTTTCTTGATAATTCCTGATTTTCGGTTACTCTATAGAAGTTCTCTTTTCCCCTTAAAACTTAGTTCAGAAATTTCAAATTCAGTTAAAGTCTTTAAATTTCCTGCTTTCAAATAACATGTAAATACTGAAATATTCATAAATATTAACTTACCTACCAAACTTGCAGTCTAAGTGGTATCATAAAACCTACTCTATAGAATAGAATTTAATATTGTTTTCTTAAGGAAGAAATCAAAACTGTACATTGGAACAAGGTACTATACTACAAAAGCAGGTCCTTCTATCCCCCCACTACTCTGGAAATGTAAACAAAAAAATTAGATACAAAAGTGATTTCTGTGCCTTTTTCTTTGAACACCTTTTCAGCACCTCAATGTTATTAGGTGTACTTTTTTGCTTGGTATAGCAGAAATTTTGTATGCTCACATAGCTGTTCAGAGGACTTCAGATTTTCCGCTACCAAATATCACTGGTGAAGCTAAGCTCTTTGGATGATAAAGGTAGCAGGGAACTGTTCCTATGAAATTCCTGGGTATCTTTCAGGGCATTATTAAGGGGTAGCTGTCCATTGAGTAGTGTCGGAGGCAGGTTACAATAAGTGTGGTGGTTGCCTAAGGAAGGTACTGGCAAGGTGGTGGTTGGCATCTCGTGTTTATAACCTCTGCAACAGTGCCTCATTTGCATCGAATCTGAATGGTGGAAATCTGGGAGATCAGCTTGAGATGACACCAGAGAGGCCGAGGTACTGGTCATGGCAATAGATGGTATAGGCTGGAGTTCTCCAAAAAGTCCTTGTTCTGCGGAGTCCAGAACATGACACCGAGAAAGCATTTCTTTTTTCCTGATGGGCATTTCATATACTAAGTGCTTCCAAAACTTAGAATTTAATTTGCTGCTCTTGGGTCCCTTCCACTTGATCAAGGACAGAAGTTTGATGCTGCGCTTTAGTGATTCCACTTCCTGGCAATTCACCTTCCCCTTTAATTCTGTACATTCAATCAAAATCACTTTGATTTCTCCACTGACTAGCATGTTATGGAGTCTGCTTTCCAATTCGAAAACACTCCATCCTCGTCTGAGAATATAGTCTGGAGTTAGCACGATAATAAGTCTTCTGCTTTGCTCAACACATCTTGTGAGATCTTCAATGTAGGCTACAAATCACAGAAAGAGAGAAAGAGTAAAACAAAGACATTTCCAGTCTTTAAAGCATTAGGTTTGCACCCTAGTATAGCAAAGATCCAGTCTTGCACTAAGGTACATCACATTTTCTTTTCTTGTATTGCACACTCAGAAAGCTCATTGATTAAAAATAAAAATGAAAAAAAAAAACCAAGCTTCTAATACTTTTCTTTCCCCTCATCATTACTTACAGTGTTCTGTTAGCTATATAAACTCTGACTTCTTCAGAGCTTAGGTGTAGTTCAGTTATTTTTATTTACTTAATCATTTAATTCAAGGCAGGCTTCCAGGCTAGTACTCTAAGTGAACAAGCAATCAGCAGGTTGATGAAAAGAGAAATGGAACCTTTTAATGAAGGTCACTGTATTTATGGGTTTGGTTTGCTTTTCCCCCAGTTTCCAACTACTAAACAAGTAGAGGGTCTATGTATATGTAATATATATATATATATATATATATATAATATATATATATTATTTTTATATATATAAATATATAAATACTTCAAAGATAATGTGATTGATAGAGATGGTGGAAAATCTCTTCTACAATCCTAGCTTGTTTCTCAGAATACCTTCTGCTCTTTGCAACCTTACGTTCTCCATTTTGCCCTTCAAACCCGGAGATAGGGAAGTGGTGTGTGTGTGCCCATGACTTTAATTTGAACCAGCTGCTCTTTGTTCAGAGGAGGAGTGAGGGGTGGAGTCGGAGGTGGGGGATGGTGTGGAATGAACAGTAAAGGGGGAGGAGTCTATTAACTGAGAAGTCTTTGCTCTACTTTGTGGAACAACTCTGAAAGTGAGGTGAATAAGTTATGTCCTTTTCCTAGTAGAAAAACACTCAACGAACTCTAGATTTGTTTATCCCATGGAATAATCCTTTTGCAACCGTGCTTCCCAAAGTCTTATCCGCCAAAAAGGGAAACACACACATGTGTTAACAAATGGAGACTTGGACACAGGTGCTGCAACAGAGAGCTGTCTTTACTAAGCAGAGCACAAGGCCTTGTCTAATGTACAGTGCCCTCTAGCAGAAGCAGTGCTTACAGAAGCATAGCAACATTTGTCACTGCAAATCTGCCCAAGGTTACAGACTGCTTTCAAGGAGTCACGTCCAGTACACAGTGAGGGGCCACCAAACAGCCCAGTACAAGCCATTTGAAAAGAGAAACTTATTTTACAGATGCATATTTTACAGATGATCTCTCTTTTCCAGGGTTTTATTTCTACCATTTGGCAGCAAGAACACTTTCACAAGTGAAAAAGAGCAAATTTTCTATACATCCTACAGATAAACAAAAAACTTTTTGAGATATACACAGAGAATTGCCCATTTAACAATTTGTTGTTACTGCTGTTTTGGTTTTTACTTAATACATTTCAGGACTTTCTCATGCAGTAGTTACAGAGACTGTATCTGAGGGAATAAGGCAACTTCTAAGTGGGGAGGGAACCCATTAAGAATTTTATGCATTTTCTTTTAGAGATCACGTTTTCAAGGAAAAAAAATCAGCATTGAAATCTGCAAAAAATAAAAATGAAAACCAAACAAAAATACCACACAAGTAGCAATGGGGAAGTTATCACTCTGTAATTGTCATTTAGAGAACTGGTGAAACAGAATGGAAGGAAAGGTAGAAAGTTTCAATAGAGTGGAAAAATATTATCCCAATGTATCAACAGCTCTGACTCTTCATTTTCTTCCTTTCTTTCTGCTCCCAAAAAGAAAGAAGTTATGTGGGAAGCTTCATCATTAGAAGTTGGATCTGTAAGATACAGTAAAATAAACTATCATGCATCTTTCCCATTATTCTATTCACCTTTCCTCCAAACAAAATGAAACAAAACCAAACCCCAAACTTATACATGGTATAAGTGCAGGAGTCCATGAAAACACAATTTTACCAGGTTATGTATGAGTTAATTGTTATTTTTACAGAAGAATTCCTTACCAAATGATTTACCGAGGAATTATTCCAAGTAGCATTCTTCCCTCATTAATTGTAGCTTTACATTTAATTTTTAAAAATTGATCTGTACAAACCTTGGCAGGAGCACATTTGTCACAGAAACTATACCTCTATGAACAACATTGTTTCTATGTGTTGGGATGTAGTGTATTTTTAAACTATACTTTTAAAAACAAAAGGTATAAGCTATACATATCTCTATCCACTTCAAGAAAATTACAACTCAAGTGTTCAGTCATAAGAGAAACTATACACATACACACTAATGAATTTGACTGGGATGTCATAGGCTTTGGCTTTATTATCCTCTTTCTCGTTTGGGGAAGGGAACAGGGTACAACATTTTCCCCCATTAATATTGTTCTCCGCCTTCACCAGTCTATTACACTTTGCCATTTGACAGCTAAGCAGAATGCAAAATTTAGGGTTTGGGGGGCTTCTTAGAGATTAATTAAACAGAATTTTCACTTGCCCCCAGAAGGAATGCCTGTCAGGACGGATCCCACTACACTCAGCTGCACAGGGTGTGGGTGTTGAAGGGAACCTTGGAGAGAGGGAGTGGTCCCTGTCTCCTGCATACTACGCTGGCTCTGCTTATCCTGGCAAAGCCTAGTGGAGAGTTGAGGCAACCATCCAGATAATTCCGGCTGAAAACCTGCTCTGGAAGAAAAAAAGGTCTGAATTATCCTGGTTTGCCCTATATATACATTAATCATATGCACTGGAGTCAGTCAGTCAGTACATCTAAATTTTCCCCGGGTAGACACAGCCCAAGTGTCCCAAAGAAAACATGAGCCATTTTCTTGGGCCCTGAATTTCGTGTTCCATTTCACTTGGTGAAAAACCAAGTGGAAGTTTTCAGATGTGAAGCCCACATTTCACTTCTTGGGATGGTGATCAGTGGCTGGGCAGCAACCTCAATGTTTGAAAGCAGCTGGGGAGGTGCCGCTAAGAGCTGCCTGGCTCTAAGGAAAAGAAGGAGAGACTGTGCCCTAGCTTCCATATTCTGGCTTGTTCTCTCTGTTTTTCTATGTTTTTTTCCTCATTCTCACCCCCTTTGCTCCTCTTTCTTTCTCCATTTCTTTTTTTTTCCTTTCCTGTGCTGTCTCTCTTGTCCTTTTACCTCCCTCTTTGCTTTCTTTCTCACTTTTTTCTCCCTTCCCCTGTTTTACTCTCCCTTCCTCTTTTGCCTATCTCCCTTTGCCCCCTTTCTCCCTCCCTTCCTAAATCTTTTCTTTCTGTCTCTTTATCTTTGGGAAAAAACAAGGACCTAAACATCATGAAAAGTATAAATAAATTAGCAAGGGACCCAACAGGTAGAGTTAATATTTTTTACTTGCTAATCTTTAGCCAGGCAGTCATTGCTGCCTCCCACACAGCAAGTGCCCAAAATAATTTTCCCCTTACCGTGGGGTTGCATGTCTGTATCCAATGACTGTGAATTGGAGCCTGATCCATTAGGACCATGTCCTGTTTTTGTATGACCTGTGAGCTAAGAATGATTTTTTAAAACATTTTTAAAGGGTTGTAAAAGAAATAAAGAATATGATGCAACAGAGACCATATATAACCTACAAAGCCTAAAATATTTATTCTCTGGACCTTTACAGAGAAAGGTTGCCACCGCTGAATTAGAGACCAATCAGGATGTTTAGGTTTGGAAAAGTTCCAAATAAACAAAGCAGAAACAGGCATCAAGTTAAGGCATTGCTGGTCCATAGCTAGTGTAGTCCATGACAGGCAGTGGTGTTTGTCATGGTAGGGCTGTGGTTTTGTGGGAGACATGTTAGAAAACTTCAGAAACCATTTTAAAAGGTTTCTTACCACGAAGAGATAATAAAGAAATGTTTTTCAAAAAAAAAAAAAATCCCTAAATCCACAGCGCATAAGAATACTCGCTAAATCTTGCCCTGACTTGTTCAGGCAAATTTAGCAACTGAGTAGCAGGAATCCCTTAAAAGACTCTTTTTTTCCACATAAAAATATAAAGTATCACTTAAATGAAAGGTCATTATTTCTTTGCAGATTTTGGTTTGAAGTAACTTATGATGACAGAAAAAACTAAAGAGGGTTGTGTCTGACAGCATTCTGCTTCTCTAAACAAGGCTATGAAACCACGCTAGATTATCAGCCATGAAACAAAGCTATTACACTTAACCTATTTGTGATCTTCACAATTTTGTAAAAAAACAAACAAAAAAAACGGACAGTTGTATAAACCAAAATTCCAGTGTATTTAGAAAAATAGAATTCAATCTACAAAAGTGACTTGAAAACAGGACACATTAACGAAGCAAAATGTAAACTGAAGGAAGAAATAAAAGGACAAAATAGAAGCAGAAAGAATATAATGGCAGCCCCAAGAAATCACTTCTAATGGGGTGTATATTCTTTCCCAAAAGAACTCAGTACTCTTAAATGTCAGGCTTTGAATCTACTGCAGATGTAGGCAGAAGGACAAGGGGAAAACACTCTCATTCATGAATTTCTATGTGGTCTTGCTACTGCCTACTAACCATCTGATTTATCAAACTAATCAATTAGCTACTTATAAATTATCTTTGTGTTGACACTTCCACTTATGTCAGGATCATTATTAGGGGCAGATAGCATATTAAAAATTAAAAGACAAATAGTCTGTAAACAAAAGCGTAATTTATTACTTTGCCAGGTTCAAATAATAGAATCTTGGTAGGCTTATATTCACAGCTATGTACAACCAATATCAGTTAAACAGACAAATCATTAGGGTGAGATAGGATGCATCAAAACTGATAATACCCCACCAATTTTAGTGAATATTAGTTAATTGATAGCTATCAATGGTGATATTTATTAAACCTATGGATTAATATATCAATACTTAAAATCAAGACAATTTCTGACAGTGATTGAGATGGATCCACTCCTATGACTGGTGAGGAAAAACCAGCAAAAATAATACAGGTTTCACATGTATCAAAAAAAATGTATTACTCCACACTAAATATTTGGTAAAAAATTATTAGACCTCTGGTATAAATAGAGGCATACAGTGAGGTACTTTATAATGTAGTCTTACTGAAAATACTACCTGCATTTAAAATAATGACACTTAATACTAACCTATTGAAAGAGATACAGGTTGACAACCTCACTCTTTGTCTTGGCCAATGTTGCTAAAGCTTTTGGGTCTTGCTTCTGTCTCTGGCAGATGTAAGAATCTGTGTTGTCTGCCACAGAGATTGAGGGTACAAAATTTTTTATTTAGCCAGGTGTGTGTGAGGGGAGTAGGGGGCTTGCTAAACAGTGTGTGATATTACTTGCCCTACAAAAACCTTCCCTGGCCCCTCCTCCAAGTCCTTGGCTTGATAATTCATAGTTCACTGGGCTAAATTTTTTGGCAGGATTTTTGTTTTCTATTGACTAGTGTAAGTGTTCTAACTGATTCTGATTAAAACGTTGATCAACAGTTAACATGGATTTGTTGAGTCCTTGTGAGTGCAGGGAACCACAATTTTTTTACAGTTTTGACTTTGGAGGCTGTATTTCTGGTAGTGAATCCTTTACTTTTGCTATAGCATTTCACCAGTGGATGGACAGGGAAGCATGACGGTGGGTAGAATTTACTCTGGAATGTTGTCCACATCTCTAAATTCTTTCTCTTCCCTCTTTACCTCGTCACTGAGAATAGAGGTAAGTAATAGAACACATTCAGAGAATACTAAAAGAAAGAAAATGTGGAGAGTAGCAAACAAAGAGAGTCTGCAAAATGTCCTTCCCCTCCTCTTTTCCCCCTTAAACTCATGCCCTAAAAATTTGTAGATATAACTAATTCTAATCAGTGCAATCTTGATAAATATGGAACAAGACAACTTGCTCCTTATATAGTCTTTTCTGTGGTTCTTTTGGTACTTAAGACAATTTTATCCTGGTCTTCTACTCTTTTTTTAAGGTGTCTGTTCTTTGTGCTATCCAAAAAGTAGATTTCCTGATTGAAATTCTACACAATGGATTCTTCCTTTACCTCAAACTTTGATGAGAAACCTCAGTCCATTGACCGCAGTACTTTGCTGGGCATATTGGATACAGTTCCCTCTCTCTTGACTCTAACATGAAGGAGATGGTGGGCGTATCTAATTTTATTCCATGTGAGTAAATTGTACACAATGTGTTAAATTTCCATGACTGTGCATGTCACCCCTGCCTCACACTTTTTAGGTCACAGACGTCAGATTGCCTGGAAAAGGAATTTATTACTCCCCAAGGACAATTTCCTTGAATGGTATCCAATATGTCCAGCTATTAGAGGAACTATTGGCAATGAGTAGCTACAGATCCATGTACAAAAATGTTTTTTGCATGCCTCACTTCAGAAGTGACTAGGGATCATGTGACACCAGATGTATTCTCTAGTCATTTGTCATTTCAATGTCAGCACAATCACATGGCCATTAAAGAACTGAAGATTAGAATAATGAGGAAGGTCTAGCAAATGCAAGAATGTAATCAGACATTATAATTTTTCCCTTAAATTACTGAAAGAGTCCTAGGATTCTTGAGTGAGAGAAACTCATAGAAATTTTAGCATGAAAACAAATGGAAAGACAATTTGATATTTGAGGCCAAATTCTTAAATATAATTTCAATAGACATGGCTGATCAGCCATACGCACGATAATATTTTTCGCTCACTAGTGTCTTTCTCTGGTGCAATAATGCAGGAAGAACTCACACAGAGGTCCCCATAGTCTTCCTATGATTAGAAGAGGAAACTGAGCTAAAAGACTTTGAAAGATTTTTTTCTCTTTAATGTGCACTTAATCATCTATAGATTTTTCTATAACTTCAGCCAGAACTAGCTCAATTTATAATTGTTAATCAGTATTGCACATGCACTTTTAAGCACCTTGCTTGCTTTCTCTTAAGGGCAAACAAAAGCTACAGGATTGGGTTGTTTCTACTTTTAGTCTTGGAGTACTATTCTCTCCATCTGACCAGTTGATTAACTTTTATATTTTTATGTTTTTAAATCTCTGCAGAAACACTGAGATAAGATGGGCTCAAAAGCCTAAATGGTACTCATCCAAAAATGTCCCCAATCTCAGGATCTCAACTGCACAGCTGGGTTCTGTTGGTCACATGTCAGCTTCAGAGCACATCTGTTCATTCCTAAAGGATCCACTAGGCCCTATGAACACAATGTGCTCTGTGTAGAGTACTTTACACCACAAAACCCAGCAGCTGCATGGGTGAGAAAATCTCTACTTCTCAAGTTTGTGTCTCTAGGCAGTTTGAGTAGAGTGTTTTCTCTCTGGCTTTCTTTTGGTTGCCTGTCACTCCTGACATTCAGATGCCTGTTGGCAACAAAGTTGCTTTTGCTATTCTACTACAGATGTTTCTAGCCTGGGAAGAGACAGACCAAACTTTTACTGGAAAGTAGAAATTCTTGCCACATTCAGGCACCAAACCTGAGAAAACATAAGGAAGATCCTGGCCACAGGCTCAAGAATGGAAAGGTAGGTCACTGCCAGGAAAATAATGTCCAGATCTGAAGACTTTTAGTTTTAGCATTTAGGAAAAATGTTTGTGTCAAATCTTCCCACCTGTGCTGTTCCATGATGGTCAAAGGACACTCCTCTAGTAGGGCATGCGAGAAGGGTACAGTTACCTATACCTCACCTTGGAAAGTGATATCTTTATATTGAAGCTTTTTGTGAACTCATGATCATGCGTGCATTGGTGTCAGGGGGAGGGAGAAGGGTGGGGGAGACCCATTCATGTACTTCTGAAACTGTATACATTGGAAATATTTGTGTGTTGATGAGGTTGAGTTGGAATACCACGAGAGTGGTACAAAAGAAACTGAAGATACATCAAAAGTGAAGGCATTAAACATGAATGGGTTTATGTCATAGACTTCATTAGTTTGATTCATAGAAAATTATTGTTGTAGGTCAAGAATGATATTATGAAGTCTGCTTTTACAATTCTCAAAGGCCTCATTGCTAGTTTTTAGAGGAAGGAGCAGTCTTGGGTCAACATGTTTTAAATGAGATGTGAGGGACAAACGTAGCTTATAATATTGTAACTAATTCCCCCCCCGCAGGAATGTGTCTATATTTATATAGCATAACCTGTTAAATCTGTACCAATGGCTGCAACTACAGACCACAGAAGCTTCTTTAATAACACACATACACCAAGTCCAAAATGTTCTACTCTGTCATTCATGTGTAAATCAAGTATATTATTCATATACTTCATCGACTTCCTGAATGCGTGCTAAAAATGCCAAGGAAAAACTCGTTAATCGTGACATGGTGACTGCTCAGCCAGCTCTGAAATGTTGATGGAAAAGAAAAATGGTCAAAGGGCCTTTTTAAGAACCTCTGCAGGTTACACTCACAAATCGGAATTCAGAGAACATGAATTTCCTCGTTCAGGAAGGAAGGATTAAAATCAAACACCCTCCAGTGGTTGCATCTAAAAACTGCATAGTTGTCCCAAATGGCTTAGTTGTAAAAGGAGTCTTCCTGTGTACCACTGAGTACCCAGGATCCAAGTCCCTGCTCAGTCTAATTGTTGTACAATCTCAAAAAAACTAAAATGATCTTCTATGGACTATAAAAATCTCTCTTCACCTTAATAACATCATCTTGGGTATTTTTATGTTGAGTTCTTTAAATGCCAGGGTATACGAGGTGACAACCTTCTATTATCTCTTATGTAGTATGTTATAGTCCTCAACTAAAATCTTGTAGTTTTGTGCTAGGAAATATGGCTTGTGTAAGCCTTATACCCCATGGTCAAGGAGGACATTCAGACTTGTCTGTGATACACCAAAACAACTAATCGATTTCAATCAATTTAGCCAATCAACTAGCTGACTCAATGAGGTGTAAAATCGTCTACCACCTGTTTGGCTAAATTGACACAGCAGGTTGATTCAATTGACCTGTCGTCATCAAAATAGACTATCTGAGAGAACTAAGAGAACACGGTTTGGGGATGCATCTCTCTCGCTCTCATGCTCTCTGGGTCTCACTCTCACCCATGCACAATAGCTGCTTCTTTATATAATAAGCAAGTGTCATCTACTGAGTCTCAGGTAAAGTGGCTCGCCTGTGTTCCATGTTGTCCCTATTTCCTTTTCTGATGTGCACAATGTTGAAGCATTGTTTTCCAGGTCAGAAGAAAGATAATCAAATTTGATGTGTTCGGACATGAAGGGTGACATTTTTAAGTCACTTAGTGGGGTTGATAAAGACTGTCTTTTGTGGTGCCAACAATTTTGTAATGCAATAAGCCAGAAATTGAATCCATATTGAATCCTACTGAAGGTGACTTGACATAGAGTATAAATTCCACTTTGGTAATGATATTACTTTAATACAATTTAGTACACTATCACTCTAAAAATCTATGTTGCAGAATTTTGATAGTTAACAAGATGCTCTTGGCAAAAATGCAAAAAATACATAGGAATCTAAGGAATTAAACCAAAAAAACAGTAAAGGGATATTTTTGATATTTCATTAATGATTGATCAACCTCTTGTAGATATTCTTTCTAATATCTGAAAAAAATAAAAGTAATATACACATTAGGATTGAAACTATTCCTATTAATTACATTATTTCCTTTCAGCAGAAAGCTCCTTTTTTAGATTTCACATTCACTTTGTTAAAAAAATGCCTTTCAGATACTGTCATGCAAAAATTAAAATTTTTACTTATTTCATTCTTATTATTTCCTCTTGTCTTAAACCAATACTATTAAAACAAAATCAACAAGCATCTATGAAGCATCTGCTGAGTTCAGGTATTTTGGTAGATGATAACAGGGGTATGAAGATGAATGAGAGACAGTCCTTGCCCTCATGGAGCTTATAGTTTTGCTGAGAAGATAAGACAAATAGCTGGAACACTACATTAAAAAAAAATAACACAAAATATCACAGGAGTAAGGAGTACAAAATTTATAGTCAAACAAGTGATTATACACCACATACTCTAGGGCTAGAGAAATTATTATGGACTTTTCACAGAGGCAGTGTTATGGAGAGTATAAATAGGATTTGTAAAGGTGTAGAAGACTAACATGAACAAAAGTGTTGCACCAGACTGTAGCAGTGTTTAGCTAAGGGTTAATGGATTTTATACTGTAAGAAATGGTGAAGAATTTAAGGTTGTTGAATAGGGGAGAGACATGATCAAGGAGGTATACATATTAGTGGGACTAGATGCGTAAGAGGAAAAATAGGGAAGGTAGAGAGTAATCAACACTCAGGAATGAGGTGATTAGGGCCTATACTAGAATGGTGGAAGTGGTAATGGAAAAGATGCAATGGACACTGGATTTGGGAGAGAGATACAAAAGAATCAAAAATGACTCTGAGGTATCTGCATGTTCCTTGGGGCTCGATCAATGTAGAAGTGGTATTTAAAGTCATGAAAATAAAGGAAATTACAGAAAGAAAAGAGGAGAGGATCATGGGAAGAAATTTGGGGAAATATTACATTTGTAGAAAGTAATGTACCAGAAAATATTGTTTGGTTTCTTTCTATGCATGTGTAAGTGTGCATACTCATGTGCAAACCCAAACATATACAGAAACATATGCACTCTGAAAAAAGAGATGAACAGCAAAAACTCAGTTGTTTCAATTTGTTTCCTGTCAGTTTAGTGACCACGGTGGACTTCTGATAATCTGAATAAAAGTTATTGAGGAATAAATAGCGTGATCTAGAGGAGTGAGAACCAGAATCAAACAGATATAGGTTCTTATTCCATCTCTACCATTTGCCAGCTGACTGGTCTTGGACTTCTTTCAGGCCTTATTTCCTCATCTGTAAGATGAAGATAACAGTACCTGCTCTTTCTCCACATAGGGTTATTGTAAAGATGAAATGAAATAACGTATGTGAAAATATTCTATATACTGTGAAGTACTAAATATATAAGCTTTTAAATTTTGTTAGCCCATGTGTATAAAATACCATATTCTGATTTGTGGTCACAGCTTAATCTCCCCCTCTCAAGGATATTAATATAGACATGCAAATGAATTCTAGCACTTTTATGTTCCCTCAATGACATTTCAAGCTCTTCGAGGGCAGGGACCATATCTTTTCTGTATTTACCTCACACTTTACTGTGTACAATACTCTGAACAGAAACAGGAAAAAAGTATATATTTTTACTTGAACCTGAATTTATTCTGTAAGCTCAAATATAGCTTTCAATATGTAGCATAATTTAAAAGTAGCAGTCAAGCCTACATAGTCTAGAACTTCTTAAAAATAATATAAATACACAGTGAAGGTGCCATACGCCATGGCCTCACTTTCATTTTTAAGTGGATTTTCTTCTGCAAATCTGGAAATGAGTATTAAAGCATAAATTCAGAGTTATTAGTGACAATGATTGTAGGTATAAGTAGAAGCACAATGACAGAAGACCAGCTTTGGAACTGAAATGCATTGAAAATCTGAAATGCAAAAAATCTGAAATGCAAAAAGTCTGAAATGCAAAAAATATCTGACTTATACACATTTTTTTTAACGATCATCATTTTCTCAGAACACTAAGGCAATATAATAAAGCATACTATTAAAGCACAATTTAAAAACCATACCTAAAATATAAATGAGAGTGCCTTTTAAAAAAATTTGGATGCTAGAAAGTCAGAACACAGGTATTGGGGAAAAAGTTGAATTTAATAAAATCTCCTGTAAGAAAAACTATCTAAATACTTGGCTCTGACATTTGAAGTCTCCACATAACTTAAGTGAAGCCAAACTTTTAAAATATAAAACTTGAAAGTACTTACTTCCACTTGGAATTAGGTCCCTTTCTGGGATGAAGAGTTTATATCCATAGTGTTTTTCTAGCACATCTGGCAGTATTTCAAGAGCAAAATGCTCTTCTTCAGGGTTGTCACATTCCAAAGTATCTTGGTCCACTTTTGTGTAAGAGAGATAGGCATCATATTCCTTGTTGTCTTAGAAACAAAGAAAAACAAAAGGGTTGTATGTATCATTAGGTTCGCTTTAAGTACTAAATGTCTATAATCATTAACAGGCTGGAATAAGCACTATAATTAGTGACTGTCATTAATAACTGGAAAAAATAAGTCACATGCAATGCTATAAGAAATCTAGTACATTTCAACATAACTTAGTTATAGTCATAGGATATGAACTGAAACTGTTATGCAGTGGGCAACATATAGTCAGGACAGAATAAAAGAGAACTATTATTTGTGACTTTTGGTGTGAATGATCAGCTCAGTGTGTTTGAATGCAGGACTAAATAGACTCATGGATTTGAACTCTTTCTGTGCCAGTTGGCTTGGCTCTGTTACTTGGTCACAGACTATACCTTGTTTGCACAAATATGTGTAAGAGATCCAAGAGGGGCTGGGCCCTAGAGTGTGGAAGATCGAAATAATCCAGCCTCACTCCTGGAGACACTACTTGTAGCACATGCCATACTTCCAGTTGGTTAGTGTCATCATCCTCATATACAAAATGCAGTTCATTACCAAATATTAGAGAGAGCAGCTGGGTTTTATACAAGTGCATTGCCTGTTATTCTTGTTCAATCCATGGCCAACTAATTTGACACAAGCTACCAAAAGAAGCCTTTGTTTCAGAATATACATCCTTCCAATATTGCCAAATTAGGTTTTCCCTTCACACATTTAGTCAGAGAGTTAACTGTGCTTTGAGAATGTATTTTTTTCTTCCTTTGCTATATTGGCTCAGAGCCAGTCTCCCCAAAGAGAAAACTCTCTCTCTCTCTCTCTCTCTCTCTCTCTCTCTCTCTATATATATATATATATATATATATATATATATATATATATATGCAGTTTTTTCTCAAAGTATTAGTCCCCGCTGGTTTTAGAAGGAACACATTGGAAAAGTTATAGTGGTTTTCAAAATTCCCTTATTTATAGAAAAAAATTTAAAAGTTAATGTAGTGAACCTAGACTCATATGGAACTATTTGTATTTATTAAACCTAGTTACTTGCACATAATAATTTTAAAAGACGAGCAAACATTTCAGGATTTGTTTCTAAAACACAGAAATATTTTCCATTAAAACAGACCTGATTAGAATATAGCTAAATCTTGACCAAAAGTTAATTTACAGGATGAAGCAGCCACTCACTTCCCTATACCACTAAAATTTGGTTCTACCTGCTGAAAGAGGAATATGTGATAGGCATATAAAGAGATATAAATACCCTATGGTAGGAGTACGCAGGACCCCCTGACTATCTAGTGATAACTGAGGCAGGATTATATTGTTCTAAGTCTAGTAAGATTCCAGGCTTCACTACCCCCACATGAAAGGAACTCTGCTTATTTATGTTAAGATGGTGCCTGAAGCCAGGAGCCTTCTCTTTAGCCTGTCCTCTAGCTGGAAAAGACTTCTGTGAACCTTGGTTGGGTACTTGATTGCCTAGAAGCAGATGCACATGAAGGACTGCCCTCATAGTTGAGATCACTTGGCTTACAAATGGGGCACATTCCACTGTTATGCATAAAACGCCACTTGGAAGTGAGAATGTTCATCATAAGCAATGCTAATGTAAGAACCTCCTGGTAATCCTAGCACCTCTGCCCCTGTTCCAATCAAGCTCAGGATGCACCTGCAGGCCCTTGACTCTCTCCAGCTATAATTACTCACCTGGGACTGAGAGCTGCCGATGATACACAGCTGGAAGAATAAAATAGGCCAAAGGACAAACAGATCCATTTCTATGAGCAGAATGTATTTCATTGTTTTTGATGGATGGTGTTGCTGCCTCAAACTCCATAATGTTAGACTAGACCCTAGTTTCCTCTGACTTTGATAACTCTATCTTACAAACCTCCTGAAATTCAACAACTTATTAATTCATTCAACAGTGATTTGTTGAGCATCTACTATGAGCTAGCCATCTGCAATGACTACCTGACTCTTTCACCCATCTGGCCAGAACTTCTAGACTTTTGCCACATTGCTTGTCCTGACTATGACTATTTGCCCTCCAACCATGCCTAATCTCACATATTCCTGGTCCTGTCCTTACTTGCTTCACCCATACTCTAATATAGGTGATGCTACAAAGACTTTTTTCCAGAAAAATATTGCTATATTTGCATATCCCAAGTCAAGTTATGAGAAAGAACATGGATGTCTTTGATATGTGTTAACACCCAACACATCTGGATAACAAATTGTACACAACATTCTAGAAACACATCATTCTTTGGAAAATGGTTGCTTCTGGTTTCAGTCATGTCCCTTTGAGGTGAACTAAAGGTGAAGAGCTTATGGTAGCTGGCCAGAGCAGGAAGAGAGCTCTCAAAGCCACCATGTCAGATGTCCCAGAAGGTCTAGGATGCCAGCTAGTGAGCAAGCAGTGATGCAGATGCCACAGTTTTAAAAATGCACTTCAGCTCTATGTAGACAGCCAAGAAAACCTCATGAATAGCCACAGCTGTTGCTCACAAAGAGGAGCAAGATGGATAGAGCAATATCAACAATATAATGCAAATAAAGGTTAACAGCAAGTCCTGAAAATTGTTTTAAAACCGAATGGCAATTCAGCAACACCACTTTGCTAGGTGAGGCTAATGAGCATTCCTCTGTGTTAAATCATGCTGACTGAGCTCAACTGAGGAACCAGAAAACAGCACAATGGAGACAGAACATTATAAGGAAGAGGGCTCGCACAGTGGTCACCATAGGTATGCTGTTCCCAATGAAGAGAGAAGTTATGACAAAGGGAACCAAACTCTCTGTGGAAGAATTTTCCTGTTATCACACTGTCCTTCCCATTTTAAAATCTCATTTTAATCCTGTTCACCATTAGGAAGCCATTCCTGTTTACAATGTAGTTCTTCTGGGGCTCTGCTAAACACAGTGCTAAATCCTTAGCTTCTAAAGTGCAAAGACTGTGTAACTTTGTGGATTATTGTGTCTCCAATGCCTACTATACTACCAGTGTGTGTGTGTGTGTGTGTGTGTGTGTGTGTGTGTGTGTGTGTGTGTAGGGTTAATCCAGGTGAAGAATATATACGAGTATATACATCATTCATAGTGCTTGGCACACAGTAGACACTTAATAAGTATTTAATGACTGCATAATTCAAAGATGAAATAAATGAAGCAATCATTGTTTGATGAATTGAAATGAAATGAATTATATCAAAAATGTTTAAGAAGTTAGTTTGATAGATTTTATTTTATAAAAAATATGGCATTTTTATAAGAACTTTCAGGAAATGCTACTATAGACATGAATCCAAGAGAAAACATGAACAAAAAGTACATGGGTAAAACTATGGTGTGTCTATGAGATGTCAAGATATTTAAATAAAGAAATGAAAATTCAGTAGGCTATCTAGCTGACATTTGGCATCATGAAACTGGATATTTCTAGAAGGGCTTTAATATTCATTTATTCATCCTCACTACATATCTGCTGACTTTTTAGTATTCTATTCAGCCAGTACAGAGATTGTGTGTTTAAAGTCCAAGTTTCCATGTAGGAATATAAACTATTTTAATTTTCCTTCCTGCTGAAAATCCTTGAAGTTCCCCCCCAATTGAATTTTTCCCTAAAATAATTGGTTTGGAACCAATACACACAATTCTCTAAACAAAATGCTCTAGACTACTTGTCATCTTTGGCCACATGGGCCACATTGGAGATATAGATGCAAAATGTCCTATGATATTAGCATGAATTTAATCTTACAAATATGTACTACAACTGATCAGTTAGTCTGGATTATTGGATGTGGGTGATGAAAGTAATTATTTCAGATTAACCTCATAAACTATATCACCTCTTGCAGAAAGTATTAACAAATTGCTTGTAATCATGACCTAAAGCAAATGAATCAGAGCAGACTCTCTTTCATGTACTTTCATATAGGCAATGCATCTTTAACATTCCCAGTTAGATACTTTAGCCATTTGTTGGCGCTTGGGAACCAGTGAAATTTTCCTCAATAGCATATTTCATCTCATTATTTTATGTGTACAGGTTAAGAAGTCAGATTTTTCAATATTAATTATTGTATACAGAAACTGAAGGTAATTGACTACATTTTCATACATATTGTTGGAGCATGTAATTATCATCAGAACAGGCCCTAATTTCTCATATTGAAGATATATCTAAGTAAGGGTCTTCAGTACTTTTGAATAGGCTGCTATGATCATTAGGTAAATACACTGCTTTGAAAATGAGCATGCATATGTATTCACCAAGCAGCATTTCTCGAATTTACTGTGAAAACATAAACGTCAATTAAAACACACTCATATCATTGTTCATATCATAGTAACAACAAGACCAAAATCAAAGATTCTTCAAAAATTTTGATGTTACATTCACCACTCTGCCTTTGTCCTATCACTATAAAAATAAAACAAAATCATAAACTGCTCTCCTTTGAGGATCTCAAAACAAACAAGAGCTCTAACTTTCATTATTCCAATAGAATGAAAACTAAAATTGAAATCTGGCTTTTTAAAGGAATGACTTACAATTGAACTTCTTTTTTATCTTGGCTTACCTAAGGCATTCCATACACATGTTTCCAAGGCTTATAGTAGTTTGTGGGCGAGGACTGTATGCATAAGGAGTGATATGTCATGATTTCTTATTGGTATTGATTGGAAATATGGTAATTTGTTCTCTTGAAAAATTAAATCATTTTTGAATGTTCAAAGAAACAAGGCTCAATACAACGTTTTATTGATATTTCATATATAAGATTTTCAAGGGCCATAAATGGCAAACAGAAGAAAATTATAAGCCACATTCTGAATTTTTTTCCATTGAGGTCACCTTTGAGAATTGTGCTACAATCATCCAAAATATATCAGTCCAGATGTACTATGAGCTTTAAAATGAGTATCTCCATAGTTTTTAATATATTTTTTGAATAATTTGCTTTTTTCAATGCCAGGAAGAGCTAAATATGATCTGTGCCTAAATTTGAATCTTCTGGAAGAAAAAAATGAAATTGATTCTTAATTTGTTTCTTAATAAGGGAAAGGGCTTTGACAGCAATTGTTTGATCTCCTGACCAACTAATAGCTCCTTGTTAAACTATTTATTTTGGAAATAAATTTCAAGAAATAAAACTATTTTAAAGAACACCCATATATTCTTTACCCAGGTTCATCTATTAATATTTTCTCCCCTTTGCTGTCTTTCTTGATAGATTAATACCATTTTTTTCTGAACTATTTGAGGGTAAGTTGCATTAGTCATAGCCTTTTAACTCTAAATTTTTCATCATGTATCTCCTAAGAATAGGGATATTCTCTTACATAATCACAAATTCATGCCTTTTAATTGAATTTGAACAATAGGAGACAGCTTACCATCTGCAGTTTCATCACCTCCAAAATGCTGTCGGTAGAAGAGCATCAATTCAATATTGTAGCATTTGTAGATGACCACGAGCAGTACAAGGAGGAGGAAGATTGCTCCCAGGCCTCCTGCAAGTTCAATTTTGTAGATTAAATCTGGAACAAATAAAATAAACAGGAAAAGGTAATTAAATCGGCAACATTGAGGAACTTCCCATATTTCTAGTCTCTAAGATGTACAACCCATTCTGTTTTTCTTTACAGAAGATTCTTGCTTAATGCAGTAAGTAGATGCGTTCTTGATACATTTGTGTAAATCAATTTCTTGTTAAATTAACTCTCTTCTAAGTATTTGAAAAATTTTACTGTTGAAAGTGATGTCTATCTGAAAAAGAATAGTCTCTCCCACTTTGTTTTGAACACATCTAGACCTCACATGTATACGTTTGCTTTAAGTGTACTTCAGGAAACTATTAGAGCTGCCTTTTACTGGGTTCAGGTCCAATATTTTGTTGTTTCTGTTAAATTATCTTTTGGCTTAGCAAGATTACAATCTAATACTTCTTAGGCCACAGGCCCTATTCTTCTACAGGAGAACAGCATCATAAAATTATTCTCAGAATCAAATAAAAACCAATGAGCCTACAGGATTTAACTGTTTCATTTAACCACAGTAGAAAATAATCCAATAGAAGGTAGGCAGGGGAAATTAGCTTATCCATTTCCCCTACTTATCTGAATAAATGACTATAATTTGTATGTGATATAATATGCCCAATGGTGCTAAAAGAGAATGAGAAATCTAGGCTAATCACTTGGCCTATTCAGCCAACACCAGGCTACCTGATAGCAGCCTTAGGCTCTTCCAGTGGGGCACCCCTAGTACTCTGAGAGTTGGAACAATTAAATCAACACATAATGGAAGGAGACATAGTATATCCTAGGCCCAGGACATAGTGACTTACCTGTAGCTTAATTAGTGATATTAACAAAATCTAGGGTGTATCATCAAAAGAGGGGATAGCATCATGGAATTTAGAGAAAGGGGAAGTCAGAGAAGAATTTAGAATATGAATTCAGCAATGTCCAGAGGAGAAATGCTGAATCTGAAAGACACTAGACCAGAGATATTTTCCACTGTGTGACAGGGAAATTCATTGGTCTCAACATAATACAGATAAAACTATCTTAAAAATTAGCTAAGCTCCCCTTAATCTAATTCCATAATTACCAAGTGACTCTTTTATTATTAATTCAGCTTACCACGTAACTACAAACTGAAAAAGGGAGTGGCATTTTAGTTTGTACATCAGTTGCTTATGAGTTTGCTTGGCATCAATCAGCCTCCCTGGATGGATCAATTCTGGGGTACTGCCAAAATCAAATTGATGACCATGACAGACTGCCATTCTTGAAGGTCTCTTGACAATAAAATCATGAGCCTTTCCCTGGGATTGTCCCTTGTCTCTATATAGGCTTATTGCTCAAGATAAATTAGGCTCAATATAACAATAAGATTAAGAAAAAAGATTAACATATATAATATATACTACAAGTAATGTATATTATAGATAAAATTTTCTACCAGTCTACTATCTATTCTCTAAGTAATCCTTTAGGGCAAGAATTGTTGGTCCAAATTCATCACTGAAGAATCTAAGACTCAGTAGTTTAATTCACTTAACCAAGGTCATACACCTAAGGAGTGGCCAAGATGGGACTTGAGCCCAGATATTCTAACTTCATATTTAAGGTTCTTTTTATTACACCACAGTTTTGTAAGCTCCTCTGGAAAGTGACAATGAAATTCCTTCTCCCTCTTCCTCCATAGAACTCTTGGTAATGCTTCTCAAGAACATGTGACCTGCGGTGAATTTTGGATTCTTCTGCCCTTTCAATTCCAAGGAAAGAAGCTAAACTACAATTGCCAGGCAGAACGATAGGACAGAGAAGATCTCAGACAGTTTATTGGAGGGTATTGAAGAATTCTGTAGCTATATCAAGAAGGAACGAGGGGCTCCTTGGAGTCCAGCATATGAGAAGTTTTAGGTTTTGTAGGGAGATAGAGAATTTGGTATTTTAAAAGAGGTGGAGTAATAGAGAAGATGGTAGTGGCCAGAGACAGCATGGCCAATGAGGAGAGTCGCTGAGTAGAAATGTAAGAAATATAAATGTATTCTTTTTCAGTAAGGAGAGAGGGAGAAGGATAGAAAAAAGAAGGGAATGAAGCTGTTGTGAGAGACAAAATATATTAATAAGGAGCATTATGAGGGGCCACATAATGAGTAGGGATAGGAAATTGGAATCTATCTCTGTCATGCCTGCTGCAAGAGGTGGTCATTTGGAAAATTAAGCCACAAAATTTCAGGTAAAAATAATCCTACCTCATATTAGCTCTGCCTCCTGCCCTCCCTATAGAAAGTGACTCCCCAGGAACCACTGCCTGCCTCTATGTGGGTGGTAAGGCAGGCTTGCTTATGAGACCTCTGTGGGGCTGCAGTATCACAACCTTTGCTTGTTTTCTTACTGTTTTATCAATTATGCATTCTTTTTTTTATTCAAAAAAAAAGAATATCAAGTGTCTTTATTTTTTTTTTAACATCTTTATTGGAGTATAATTGCTTTACAATGGTGTGTTTGTTAGTTTCTGCTTTATAACAAAGTGAATCAGCCATACATATACATATATCCCCATATCTCCTCCCTCTTGCGTCTCCCTCCTACCCTCCCTATCCCACCCCTCTAGGTGGTCACAAAGCACTGAGCTGATCTCCCTGTGCTATGCAGCTGCTTCCCACTACCTGTCTATTTTACATTTGGTAGTATATATAAGTCCATGTCACTCTCTCACTTCGTCCCAGCTTACCCTTCCCCCTCCTCATGTCCTCGAGTCCATTCTGTACGTCTGTGTCTTTATTCCTGTCCTGCCCCCTAGGTTCTTCAGAACCATTTTTTTTTTTTTTTTTTAGATTCCATATATATGTATTAGCATACGGTATTTGTTTCTCTAGCCAGCGTTAAATTGACAGGACAATATGATTTTTTTTTGTTTACTCTGAAAACTGAATTCTCTTTGATCTTAGGTCATTGATTGACTTGATTCAACATGTTTTTCCTGTTGTAAAATGTTCATTTAATGTTGTAATTTTGTTAACTCTTTGTCTCTGTCTCTCTCCCTCTGTCTCACTCTCTGGTCAGAACAGATTTCAACTGTTTTCAAAGTCACTGAATGGGATTTTTTTCCACCAATTTCTATGTTATTTACAGAGTAGAGTTGCTATTAGATAGATGGAAAACTTCAGCAGCAGGAACAATTTGTGCTCCAAAGTAGCAGACACCTTTTTCAGCAGTAAATTTATGGAAGAAAACTGTGGTGTGAAAAGTACCTTTGTGGTTTTGGGGTCCATTTTATAAAAATATCTTTGAAAGATATTACCTAATGATGGCTGTTTACATTGAAAACTGTGGACTGAGTCCCTGAGACTCAACCAGTATTCTTTGATTCAGCCCAGGCAGTCACATTAAAAGGGAAACATGTATCCTATAATCAGAGGGCAGAATTGCCATCACCCAGTTGACACCTAGCTTTTCTTTTGTCTTCTGTTTTCAACTGCCATTTTCCATCTCAGCAGGATCTATACTTCTAGGGACATTTCCTGACTGAGAAGGTGAAAGTCATTTTATTTGGACTGTGTCGTGTATACGCTTCACAAGGATAGAGATAGCCAGAACAGCAAATATTTATGGGATTGTAACTTTTTCCAGGCACCCAAAGTACAAGTGTAGTTCTTTTTAACCTTCTTAGTTTGAACCCAGCTAGTTCTTCACTTTGAACATGAAGATCAGACAGTATAGAATGGGACAAATAATAGCTGAAGTCAAGGGACTGGAGAGCAGGAAGACTGGAACTGTTCTGAGCTTGCTCATAATTTGGGAAGCAGGTTAGGAGATCCCACCTGAGGGTCTCCTATACAGGTCGGGGGTTCAGGGTGGGGCAGTAGCACTAGGAATGAAGAGAAAGAGAGAGTCATTGATATGTCTCTGTTTGTGGGAAAGGGAGTATGTGCAGAGAAGGCATAATTATCAGAATTTTCCTAGCATTAAGTTCAGAGTCTTGGTTCACAAAAAAAAAAAAAAAAAAAAAAAAAAAGAATGAATTTCTTACTAAAATGTTAGTTGTACTTGTTGGCAAATAGTTCATTGGAGAGTGAGGGCGTAGCAGGTTAGTAAATGAAGGTAGAAGATGCATAGGTAAGAGACATCTTGCTTTGAGAATGCCTGACCCTGTTAATTGCATATATTAGACATGAGTTTTCATTTTACGAAAGGCCTTTTCACTTTGTGAAAGGATTCATGAAATGTTTCTTCTCTATAATGATCACTTATGGCATTTTTGATATTTAACTTATAGATCATCAGGGAGTTATTGTTCCATAAAACGAGTCATACTCATATTCCAGGTGGAAATCCTGTGGCTACTGATGCCAGGCTATGTTGTGACAAAGCCTGAAAGGTTCAACTCCAAAGGAAATAACTGAAATTTTGCAATACAAGCCAGAGTTCAGTCTGATTTAATATGTTGGATCAGGACCATAGGGCTTCTTGTTCTTTTCTGGACCTCTACCATATTGTCGAGAGCTCCTAAAGAAAATGGAGTAAGGGAAGATGAACTGCATCCTTTTGCAAAGCACAGTGAAAACATTTAAATGCTACCTAAAACAGAGAGTACAAACTGGTATACAATGGGCCAGAAAAAAGGTTTTTGTTGGTCTATATGTTTCCCAAAAAGTAGATACTAATATTTTAAAATAAAAATATTGCATATCCGGGCTTTCAACTTCACTTGAAAACCCTGAAGCTCTCATAACCTTAGGTTCACATTTTAGCAAGCATGGCAATAATCTAGAAAAGAATAGTGACTGCCCTTTAAAGCAAGGCATGTTTCCTCTAGCCTGTGTTTAATATCCAGACATCTTTTTCTTTTAATTTCAATATCTACCTGGCTATTGAGGTCTTTGAGTTTTTATCCCCCAATCTGGAAATTGAATGTTTTGAAAAGAGAAATGCATTCAGATAACCCAGAATAGACACTAGTCAAGACCAGATCTCAGGGAAATCCTCTCTTTACCAATCCCTGTTACCCATCCTCTATCCTATTGCACCTGTCCTCTAGGAGGACCATTTTCACCCAACAAATGTTTTTGAGCACTTACTATATTATATGTGCTAAGGATACAGCAGTAAATAAGGCAGGAAAAAGTCCCTGTTCTTATGAAGTTTACATCCTAGTGTGTGTGTGTGGGGGGGGGAGACAAGAAGAAAACAAGTATGTAATATGATATCAGATAGTAGTAAATACAATATACAGAAATAGAGCCAAGTGAGAGGGAAAAGAAGGTGATGGGTAGTCTATCGATGGATGAATGGATCCAGAAAATATGGCATATATACACAATGGAATATTATTCAACCTTAAAAGAGGAGATTCTGTCATTTGCTACAACATGGATGAACCTGTAGGGCATTATGCTAAGTGAAATAAGCCAGAGAGAGAAAGATAAATATTATAGTGCATGGTATCACTTATATGTGGAATCTTAAAAAAAAAGCTGAAGTCACAGAAACAGAGAGGAGAAAAGTGGTTGTCAGGGGATGGACGGTGGGAGAGGAAATAGGGAGAGGTTAGTAAAAGGGTACAAACTTTCAGGCAGATGAATCTGGTCTGAGGATCTAATGTATAACATGGTGACAGTAGTGGATAACACTGTACTGTATAACTGAAATTTGTTGGGAAGGTACAACTTAAATGTTCTTACACACACAGAAATAAAATGTAGGTGTGTGAGGTGATTGATGTGTTAATTAACTCAATGGGGAGAGTCATTTCACAATGGACACATATATCAAATCATCACATTGTACACTTAATATATCTATATATCTTACAATTTTATTTGTCAGTTTTACCTCAATAAAGCTAAAAAATTTTTTAAAAGAAAGTGATTGGGTAGTACTATTTTATAAAAAGTGGCCAGGGAAAGGCCTATTGAGTAGGTAATATTTAAGCAGAGACCTGTATGAAAAGAGGGAATGAGTCATGGGAACAGCTGGGGGAAACAGCAGTGTTCCAGGCAGAGGAAATAGCAAGGGCAAAGATCATGAGCCAGGACTGTGCTCGGTGAGCATGAGAAATAGAAAGGAGGCTAGTGTGTGCAAGGTTTGAGGCAGACTGTGGTAGAAAATGAGATCAGAAATGTCTTGAAGGCCATGGAAAAGATTTGGGGTTTCATTCTAAGTGTAACAGCGAGGGTTCTGTAATTGGATGGTTCTAATTAGGGAAATAATATGATCTGACCTAGATATTAAAAGGATCACTCCAGATGCTGTGATGAGAATAGACTGTGAGGGGACAAGGGGGAAGCAGGGAGACCGTTCACGGGGCTATTGCAGTGAGCCAGGCAATTGTTGCTGGTGGCTTAGACTCAGGTGATAACAGTGAAGATGGGGAACGTGCTCAGAGTACATATGTTTTAAAAGTAGAGCCATGGAATTTGCTGGTAGACTAGATATAGTGTATGAGCAGAGAAAAGAAGAAGTCAATGATGACTCCAAGGATTTTGGGCCTGAGCAACTGGAAGGATGGTGATGGAGATGAAGAAGGCAACTGGAGGATCAAGTTTATAGGGAGGAGAAATCAGGAATCCTGTGTGGGACAAGTGAAGCTTGATATGCCTGCTAGATATGTCTACTATGGAGTTTTTGAATAGTTGCTGAATAGGCAGTTAGGAATACAACTCTGGAGTTTAGGCGAGAAGTCCAAGCTAGAGATATAAATTTGGGAGATGTCAGCATATAAATCGTAAGCAAAACCGAGGTGGAGATGGAATTGAAATCATCTAGGGAGTGAGTGAGAAAAGGGGACCTGAACCCTGGGGAACTCTAATATTTAACGATTAGGAAGATGAGTATTAATATTCGCAGTTATTCATGATTTAGACACATTTCTTTGCAGAAGCCATGGGAGGCAGCAGTTTTGCAGTGTACCTTGGTTTCTAGTGTCAGATTATTAGAAATTTGAAGGGCTGCTAGTGGTTGTTTACTTATTAAAGGGAAATGGATTTATTTTAAAACTCAAGGCTATTTCTGTCTCTACTGACTGACTATATGGTAAGACCCCCATTATTTTTCCTCAGAGCGGGCTTTTAATTGAAACACTATATACATTTTGTGCAATTTTTTGTTTCATGTTTGAGCTTTGTCTTTCTTTGCACCCTCACTTCCCTGAAGACTATAAGCCCCACACAGACTTGGGGATGTCTATTCCCTAGTACCTAACACGATGCTTGCTATACATGATCCTCAGTAATAAAAGAGAACATTATTCATTTATTAACCAGAATGAGTTCTAAGTGCCTATTAGTGGCCGGACACTGCCCAAGTTGCTGAGGATACAGAGGTGCAGCCGAGTCCAGCTTGGAGGATCTCTAAGCCTAAAACAAGACCGAGATGGACAGCAACAAAGCGATCCTTGCAACAAGGTACCTGGACATAATCAATGTCTGCCCTTCAAGTAGGTGGAGAAGTGGTTGCTTAGTGGATACAAGTTATCCAAATTCCATTTAATAACAAATCTTGTTTGAGCATGGTATATTTCACACCATATCATTATTATTTGAACCTCAAAGTGACTCTACAAGGTAGGTATTTTTACCCCTATTTTATAGATGAGGAAACTAAAGTTTAGGATGTCTAATCAGACAAGTTAGTCCTACTGAAGTAGGTAGCCAAGGCAGTGGCTGAACCGGGATCTCCTGAAGCAGGGTCTCCTAGTTTCACTTTCTATATTAGACTCCTCTATACTTAAATACTCCATTATTTTAAGATGAAATCAAGTCCAACAGAGTAAGAAATGACGCTAGAGAGATAAAAGCAGTATTCTCAGAATAATGACATTTCCCTGCTTCTCCTAGAGCTGCTGGTCAAGGTTACGTATTAGGGCTGGTTGGAAAACAGAAATTCCATCTTGGCTACAAGGTGCAACTAGTGACCTTGCTGATTGAATCTGTTCTAGCTCTATAGCCTAGACAAAAAGAACACTGATGGAGAACATTTGTTCTGTTACATTTACAAAACCTTTGCCAGATGCACACATACAGAAAGTATTTAGCCTTTTGCAGTAATCAGGAGTTGTTTCAGGGTAAGAGCCAATCTCAGAAGTTGCTCCAGCAGCTGGGATTGTTGTTCCTATGTCTGCTTTTATCTCTTTTATTTGTAAATTTATAGTTTCTTTTCTTTCCTCATTGTATACAATTTCCACCCCATATGGAATCAGCTCTAGAGAGGGATCTACATAAATGCCAAAGTATTTAAAAATATATGCACCTGCTGAAGGCCTTCAACACCAGGTCATATCATGAAATATTGTTCATGATCTTTATTATAATAATTGTAAAAATTATATGATACTATCTATGATAAAATACTATTTTATTTATATTTTAGTCAGGGAATAAAGAAGTGATTTTGTTTCTCATCCAATAGTAAAACCCCTAGTATTTAATTTAAGCAATATAGGATGAAGTGAAATATAGAGAAAATGTTGAATATCAATGCCTATCAAATTTTATGTAACACTTATAACCAAGGTATATTTCATCTCACTGGATTTAACAAATAACAACATTTCATTTCATTTATCCACTTCCTAATGGTATGGAAGATCATAGGAATTTTATGCTAATATCCACAGCAAGAGAGAGATATTTCCTTAAAAAGACAAAATGTTTAATAGACATTTATACTAAATGATAAAATAAGGCCAGGAAACATACCTAACTTCAATAGTTACTTGGTAGGTAAACAAACTATAGTAACGGTTATTAAAAAAAAATACCCTTTTTACGCAGCAGAACACTTGCATGTTTTCGTCCATTTCGGTTTTCCACATGGCAGGTATAATTTGCCAGGTCAGCCTCCACCACTGAATCAAAGATGAGTGCCAACTCAACTTCTTTTTCTCCAAGATGCTCTTTGAGTAGCCTGAAATAAAGGAAAGTATTCTTGGCTGAATTGGTTTGATTTGGGGAGAGCCCAGCCATGCAAGGACTAAAGATGGTTACGTAGCTTACTAAGGTCTCCAGTGGGCTGGAGAGTCCTGACGGGGTGTATGTGCAGAAACTTGAAAAAGAAAACACAAAAAGTGACTCAACGCAAAGGTCAGATGGAAAAGGAAAAAAGTGAGGAATTCACTCAGCAAAAAGAAATATTATCATGCCACTAGGCTTTGATAAATGAAGCTAATATGATTTGTGTGGCAAACAGGAGGAGACGTTGGACTCCATATTCTAAGCTGAGCTTATGGAAACAAATTGGATTTTTGCAACACAGCATGAAGGGAAAAATGTCTGTAGAAATGTAGAGTTTATGTCAGAGGCTAGAGTTTTGACAACAGGGGGTAAGATGGTAAAGAAATGGGCCTTGAAAATGACTGCTTTATGAGAAGTAAACGAAGGGTGTTTAGTGGCCTTTTATCCCCAAATATCGGTGAGAAGCCTGTTCTCTACTTTCTCCTGCCTTCTGTCCAATGCAGGTATATACCCCTAATCCTCCAATGGCCCTGCTTTCTCCCGACATTGCTCGCCATTTGTCTTTCTCCTTCCCTCCACACCCTCCCATGCCCCTAGGAGGAACTGCCCTATGTGACATTTTCTCATAGTGCTGCCTTTTGCATTCTCAAGTGAAGTTGCAAAGGGTCTTGAATGGCCAGTAACAGTTGTTCTTCACAGAGGAGCTGAGTTGCCAGGAACCTTTCCTGAGGAGTGTGCCTCTTGTTTCTCTGGAGAGTTATATTCTTGCCAATGGCCAGCTGCCTCCTGGGTGAGGTGAAAGTAGGTACACTGCCTACTTTTACTTTCTATCTCCTGGTTTTGACCAAAGAAAGAGCAAATTGTGAGTCTAAATAGTGGAAAGCCTGCTGTTAAGTTCTGGGGTGAGGTTGTTAAATACATGAATTTGCAAGATGGAACATTTGGGGCATTTAAAGTAATTCTCATCTCCTTTTTGACACCTGGTTATGAAGGTGGAGAAGAACATTCAGATTTACTGGCATTTAGCATAAAGTTGGAAAAGACAACTGTACTCAGAGAAAACTGGGTTATAAATATGGGCCTCCCACTTACAAGCTCAAGCTGGAGTCTTACGAAGTAATTAACTCAATGGCACCTTAATATAACTCATCTTTAAGTTGGGAAAAATACCTACCATACTTAACTTTGCTGTGGGGGTAAAATGGGTAAAATGATTTCAAGATTAAATGGCATATGCAAATGCAAATGAATGTTATTAAACACCAACATTTCATTATCCAAAGGTGAACTGTTTATAAATTTTGGCTCCTCGAAACATATTTGTATTTATACTTATTGATATTTCAATTTGGTTTGGATTAATCTCTTCTGGCTCCCCTTTAGGAGAAGGAAAAGCTTAAAGTTGGGTTGGTGGGAAGGGAGTTCTTAGAATCTGAGACTCTCCCGTACTGAAATCCTAAACCCAGATTATATCCCAAATAGAGATGCTTTTAAAATTAACCCTATTTCTGTTACCTTCCAATAATATACATATCAGAGAGTTGACAATACTGACATTTGTAACTTGAGTAAGTCTCTTTAGTATAAGAATTTTCTTAACCATATTTTACTGGTAGTCTATTCATTTTTTTCTTCCTGGCTAAACTTGCAGTTTTCCTTTCTCCTCTCCCAACATATACCTAAACAAGGAAAAATGGGAATTTACTGTCCTAATGGTTTATGTTGAATTTTACTCTATTTTCCCCCTGCTATGTGTATATCACACTATACACAATTCTTTTAGTTCTGTGTGACCTGCTATGGGATAACCCCCTTTAGGCCAGAAGCTGCTTAAGCACCGCAAATTAAGTTTGATTTAAAGCTTCACATGTAGGGCAGCCACAGCCTTTGCCAGGCATAAGGCAGAAAGCTGATCCTGTCCCTCCAGACAAAGCCTTTCCCTCTTCATTTCTAATGCAGTTTCCAAAAACAGCTCTTCACAGGCTGCAGAAAGAATCTGGAGAGAGGATTTGAAAAATGATCCTTCATCCATCTATTAATATATATGAGGTGTCTTAATTATCAGCTCTTGAATATCTAGAGGAGACCTGCTTTTTTGGAATTAAAGAGCAAATTGGCGTTTATGTCTATAAATCATTCTGCAGAGCATTCACAATTTCCTAGCAAATATTGATATGTAACAATCTATCAATTATTCTTTGTCATTCCCCTGAGTGCCTAGCTCTGGGATAGATATTTGGTGTAAGAGAAATATAAGCACTATAAGACCAGGTGTCTGCTCCCAGTAAGCATTAAAATTTAAACAAGGAGACAAAATCTACACAGCTGAAAAAATTATAGGCGGAATGAGGTAAAACAGGATGGTACAGTCATTCTTACAATGGAATTTCAAAAAAGGGAGAGATTATTATTTACTAAATTAGCTGGAGAAGGCTTGAGAAGACTCTGCCTAAACAAAAGGAAGAAGGAAGCATTTTCTAGGAGGGAAGATAGGAACAGGTTTTTGCAGAATGTTTGAAAGAGAGACACTGAAGGGACTGGTTTTGAAATGGAGGATACAAATAAGGGGGTCTTGGGATATACTTCAAATAACTTCAGAAGTATCTCATTCCAAGGATTAATATTGAAGGCAAGTTATAGGCAACAGTGAACACTGGCAAAATAAAAAATACTAAATTCAGGTGACAGAAATCACTAGTTTCAAAAGTTTTATTGTTAAGACCTATTACTAAAAAGTAATACTAGAAAATGTTTGGAAGTTGTCACTCTCATCCTTACAAGAGAAAAAGCAAACAAAATGAAAGTCAACAACTTTTCATAGATCCATCAGAGAATTGAGGTCACAGGGCAAACTCCTGCCGCCCAAATTTGAGATAGCTAGACAAATACTGAGAATCACAGTGTACTGGGAGCAGAAACCCAGGAGCAGGAATCAGTATGAATAAAAACACTTAAAATGTAATTGATGAGTCACTGTAGGCCCAATATGGACTAGATTGAGAGTTAAAAAAAAAACTCCATGGGATCTAATCTTAGGGGTGCCCAGTACTTTCATGAGTTTTGCTTCCAAGAGCCTGACCAGAGTTTCAGGGTGAAGATCAGAGAATCCTTTATGCTTTTGGCAGGGGAAGGGGAAAAGCAACTATCTTGAAATGAGCCCAGAGCACTCTTTCTTCTCAACAAAGGCACGCCCTCAAGTGAAACTCTTTAGCAGAACCTAAATTACTTGGGTTTTACCGAAACTGGAGGGAAGAGAAATATCCAACTCCAGCCTCCTCAAGCCTTCCTGTCTCATCTAAGAAAAGGAGGAAAGCTGAGGAATACTTGTAAAGGTCACAGCCTGAAGGTACAGGTTCATTGAAAGACTAAGACTTTACCATAGGATTATAGGATACTTACCACCACAACAATCAAGCTCCTGTATGATTACAAAGGTTTTCAGCTGAAAAAACTGCAAAGCTCAGACCCTATTTAAGAAGCAGTCTCTAGGAAAACTGAAAGAAACAGTGGAGACATAAACAAGTACATTATAGGAAATTTTAGCCTCTTACACCTACGACTACAGAAAACAGTAAACACGGCCTAACTCCTAGCCACATAAACATAAAATCTCACAATGAAGACCTATTTACTTCAGTTCCTTTTATCTGATACATCACATCTGGCTTTCAATCAAAAAATGATAAGGCATGTTAAAAAGAAAAAAAGTCTGAAAAGACAATGCAAGCATCAGAACCATATTCAGGTATGGCAGAGAATTATCAGAATGGGAATATAAAATAACCATTATTAATATGTTAAAGGCTCAAATGGAAAAAGTGAACAACATAAATCAATAGCTTGGTAGTATAACCAGAGAGATGGAAATTCTAAGAAAGGCTCAAAAGGAAATGCTAGAAATTAAAACACTGTAATAGAAATAAAGAGTGGCTTTCATGGGCCATTAACAGACTGGACGTGGCCAAAGAATCAGTGATCCTGAAGACAATCAACAGAAATCTCCTAAATTGAAACACAAAGAGAAAAGAGCATGGCAAAAAAGGAACAAAACATTGAACACCTGAGATATAACTACAAAAGGCATAACATACATGTACTCTAAATACCAAAAGAAGAAAGAGAAAGGAACAATATAAATATTTGAAGTAATAATAACTGAGAATTTTCCAAAGATACCAGACCACAGATGCAGAAGTTCAGAGAATACCAAGCAGAGTGAATATTGGAAAATCTACACCTTGATGCATCATATTCTAACTGTATAAAGTGAAAAAATGAGAGAAAATCTTGAAAGAATTCAGAGGAAAAAACTTACCTATAGAGGAATAAGAATAAGAAATACATCAGACTTCTCTTTAGAAACTATGTAAGCAAGAAGAGAGTGGAGTGAAATATTGAAAGTGTTGAAAGAAAATTACTACCAACCTAGAATACTGTATCCATTTATCCTTCAAATGTGAAGGAAAAATAAAGACTTTTTCAGACAAATAAAAACTGAGGGAATTTGTTGTCAGTAGACCTGTCTTGCAAGAAATGTTAAAAGAACCTCTTAAGAGAAAATGAAAATGATATAGGTCAGAAATTTGGATCTACATAATGAAAGGAAGAGTGTTAGAGAAGGAATAAATAAAGATGAAATATTTTATTTTTCCTATTCATAATTGATCTAACAGGTAACAGTTTGTTTAAAATAATAATAGCAATAAAAGCAGTTATAAGAAGTTCTGAGGATCTAATATACAGCATGGTGACTATAGTTAGTAACGTGTATTGTATACGTGAACGTTGCTGAGATTAGATCTTAAGCATTCTCACCACATTAAAAAAAGAGTTAATTATGTTAGCTATGTGAGCTTAACTAATATAATGGTATATGTCAATTATACCTCAATAAAATAAAATAAGAGTGAAAATGTAACCTGCAGAATGGGAGAAAATATTTGCAAACCATATATCTGATAATGGGTTAATATCCAAAATATATAAGGAACTTTTACAACTGAATATAAAAACAAAATCAAACAAATAACTTGATGAAAAATAAAATGGGCTAAGGACCTGAACAGACATTTCTCCAAAGAAGGCATACAAATGGCCAACAGGTATATGAAAAGGTACTCAACTTCACTATCATCAGGGATATGCAAATCAAAATCACAATATGATATCATCTCAAATCTGTTAGAATGTCTGTTACCAGGAAGACAAAAGATAAGAATTGTTGGCAAGAATGTGGAGTAAAGGGAACACTGTATACTAATCGTGGGAATGTAATTTGGTGCAGCCATTGTGGAAAAGAGTACAGAGATTCCTCCAAAAACTAAAAATGGAACTACCATATGATCCAGCAATCCCACTTCTGGGTATATATCAAAGGAAATGAAATCAAGATCTCAAAAAGATATTTGTACTCTCATGCTCAATTTAGCATTATTCATAATAGGCAAGATGTGGAAACAACTTGTGTCCATCAGTAGATGAATGGAAAAAGAATATGTGGTTTATGTGTACAATGAAATATTATTCAGTCTCAAAAAAAAAGAAAAGAAAAGAAAATCTTGCAATTTATGACAACATAGGGGAACCTGGAGAATACTATGCTAAGTCAAATAAGTCAGACAGAGAATGAAAAATACTGTATAATATTACTTATATATGACCTCTAGACAAGCCAAACTAATAGTGACAGAATGGTGGTTACCAGGAGCTGGAGGGTGGAAGAAATAGGGAGACGCTGGTTGGTAGATGAACTGGGGAATTGCTGGTCAAAGAGTACAAACTTTCAGTTGTAAGATGAATAAGTTCTGGAAACCTAATGTACAGCATGGTGACTATAGTTAACAATACTGTACTGTATCCTTGAAATTTGAGAGGAGAGTAAATCTCAAGTGTTTTCACCATACACACACAAAAATGATAACTGTGTGGTGATGGATATGTTAATTAGTTGATTGTGGTAATCATTTCACAATGTATATATATACCAAAACATCACATTGTATACCTTAAATATATACAATTTTTTAAAAAAAATAATTACCTCCTAATTGTTCTGTAAATCTGTTTTTTTTTTAAATTTTATTTATTTATTTATGGCTGTGTTGGGTCTTCGTTTCTGTGCGAGGGCTTTCTCTAGTTGCGGCAAGTGGGGGCCACTCTTCATCGCGGTGCGCAGGCCTCTCACTATTGCGGCCTCTCTTGTTGCGGAGCACAGGCTCCAGACGCGCAGGCTCAGCAATTGTGGCTCACGGGCCTAGTCGCTCCGTGGCATGTGGGATCTTCCCAGACCAGGGCTCGAACCCCCTGCATTGGCAGGCAGATTCTCAACCACTGCGCCACCAGGGAAGCCCTATATACAATTTTTATTTGTCAATCATACTTCAATAAAGATGGAATTTTTTAAAAATCAAAAATGAAATAGAGGAAAGAGATTGGATTCCCCCCAAAATAAAAAATAAATAAATAAAATAAAATAAAATAAAAGCTTGTAATTCTTGGAACATATGGTAGTTCTATTTTTAGTTTTTTGAGGAACTTCCATACTGTTTTCCACAGTGGCTCACCAATTTACAATCCCACCAACAGTGTACTAGGGTTCCCTTTTCTCCACATCCTCTCCAATATTTGTTATTTGTGTTCTTTTTGATGAGAACCATTCTGACAGGTGTGAGGTGATCTCTCATTGTGGTTTTGATTTGCATTTCCCTGATGATTAGCGATGTTTAGCATCTTTTCATGTGCCTGTTGGCCTTCTGCATTTCCTCTTTAGAAAAATGTCTATTCAGGTCTTCTGCTCATTTTTAATTGGGTTCTTTGTTTCTTTGATGTTGAGTTGTATGTGCTGTTACAGTTTCCATTAACTGTAAATAGTCCCTTAAACCAAATTGAATCCTCCTTTGATGACTATGTATCTTGCAAGTCTCTGGGTCTTCATTCTGAGTATGAGTAATCATTATCCAGGAATAATGATTGAGAACATCAATAATAGGAGATAGTTTTTAAAAACCCTCTTAAGGAAACAAAATCTTTATTTTAGTGTCATTTGCTTTTTAAAAAAATTCCTGTTAAAGCCTTATTAGTCAAAGACCAGGATCAAGCCCATAGGCTGGCACAATCAGATTTGTTTGCTGAATACACTGTGGAAGGAAGGCTCCAGAGGAACTGTGGATTGTTTCTTGATTGAAGAGAAGAAGAAAGCATCTTTTGTAACATTTGGGTTCCCACTAAAGATTCTGAGGATGGTCTAAAGAAGCAGAAATAAGTTCTGGATTGATTGCAACTTCTGAGGCAGTTGGTGGTATGGGGGGAGGATTGAGTAGGAATTGTGTACTGTCATGAGGTGGAGGTGGTTTACTAATTGGGTATTCCCAGTAATATGAAAATAGCAAAGCAGGTCTGGGCATCACTGGTAAGAAAGCAGTAGTCACTCCAAAGAGGTGGGGGTCATTATGGCATTATACAACTGCTGCATGACCTTGGAAGAAACAGTATTTTCTGTTAACTTTGCGGCTGGTTTTATCTGTCTGTCCTCCCAGCCTGATTAATAGCTGGGCTGCTTATTCTCAGTCCCAACTGATTTTTTACTCTTTCAGTCCCGGGCAGGTTTTGAATCTTTATATCCTAAATGTGGACTACAACAGATCATTCTGAGAATTGATGATTCTTGCTAGCTGTGTTCTGATAAAGTCAATGTAGCTCCACTGGAACTGTGAATCAACTGCCCAAGGACAGCTCTTCCTCAGTCACTAAACCTCAGATTTTTTTATTTGTAAAATAAACTGATATGATTTATCTCAGATGGTTATCATAAAAATCCAATGTAATTTAGGATGTCAAAATGTTTCTGCAATGTACTGTGTAGCATAGAAACATGGAGGAATTATTATTATTATTATTTACTAACTATAGTTTCTTGTCTCGAGCAGCTTACAATAGAAAACACCATATTTGAGACTAGGCATCTATAATCTGCTCAGTAAATGAAGAGAGATAACAAATATGTCTTAGGTAGCCTTTAAATATTTTATGTATACGTCAAGGCTAAGACCCACTGTGGAAGTGGAACTGTGGATAGTAGAGTCACCACTCCTCCAAAACTCATCCTTCAGATAAATGGTCATTAAAGCTGCCCTTAGGTAAAACTATGCTGCTTATGAAGTTTACTTTTCCATTGAAGCCTCCTTATGACTTACAAAATCTACACTTACATATACATATGATGAGTTTTGAAAATTATTTAAGTCAAGGCAAAGTGACCAATCAATATTCCTCCTTCCAGTGGGATGACCTGAGAGTGGGAGAAAAGAAGAGATGATGTGTGTGTTGGGGGATTGTTTTGTTATGTTTTTAGCTCAATTTTGGGGCAGCCAGAGCAGGCTGGGTGTTTCAAGGCACTGAAAAAGCATGGTGGGAAGTTGCCAAAACAGAGCTCATCATTTTGCCTTGGGCTGCCTGGGGAAAAATTAATATTCCCAGCTCCATATTATTTGTTTAAATTGGTGAGATATTAATAGGTTATTTCGGATCTTTAACATAGACTCACCCTATTTTAAGAATAAAATCTTTTCATACCTGTATCACATTCCCTTCTTTGTTAAGAGCATTTCACTCACTCAAGAAAGGTATGTTAAGGTAAAGGGATGGAAACAGAAGGCTGGAAAGTGGTAGAAGCAGGAGTGAAAAAAACAAAACTTACAAGCGAACAAAGCCCATATTCAACTTGTAGCCTTTTAGGAATTGAAAGTAAATTAAATTATTTGCATTTTAAGAAGCTTGTCTGAAAAGCCTTAAGATAAATTGAATATGTTTTTCCTGTCAAGAATTATACAAGATTTGGTAAACTTGCTTTATGGTATTGCCTGGGGGAAAAACATTAGCTATTGATAGGGAGATTTGTAAAGTGAGATTTATAATCAAAAATTACTCTCCATTGGGGCAAAGCAATTGCACTGAAATTCATGCAGTCTCCATCGACTATCAGATGCAATTCACAACCCTGCAGGGAAGCTTAAGGACTATTATTTCTTGTTTAATAGGATTAGTTCAGTTTCTCTGGCATTTTTTATTAACACTGTGGAATATGTACCTCACTGTAATTTAAAAAAAAAATTCTCAAGCCTCTGTTAAGATTAATTAAAAGGAAGGTCTGTAAAGGTGTGGAACTGGGTTGGTCTTGCTAGATGCTCATACCCAAAGACTACTGTTCATGAACTCTCTTATCCCACTTTGCAAGCCGTTCCCATTAATTTAAACAGAGGGACAGAAATTAGGAAGTCCTCTCCTAATGATCGTTTCCACTGGGTCTCCTCCAAATAATAATTTGACTTCTCTGAATAGACATGGTAGAGCTTGTAGAGAGCAACTTGTTGCAAGGACTTTAAAATGGTAGATAAAAATAACCAGATTTGCACAACTGTAGCTTATGCTACTGCACATGCAAAATTCCCTTAACATCCCCACAGATGACATCTTTTGGAGTCGGTGGAAATGTTGTGATGCAGTTGTATGGGATAGGCTGGCAGTTGTGATTGGATGCTACATTTGGGTTCAAATTTCCTTAGGGCTCAGTCTCTTAGAAACATCATGGACTTTGGTAGGGTTATGCCAATTTCTGCCTAAAGGGAGATAAAGGAGAATCTGTATGCCCAGAGTGGAGTTTGAGTACTTTGGCAGCAGGTTGCAAGTAAGGAGATACAAGGAACCATGGTGGTCAAAGTAACCCAGAGAACAAACAAATAAGAACTCCAAAACCCTGGTCAGGATTCGATCAAATCTGCTAGTCAAACTGCAAGAGAACTGCTGAATACAGAGGCTGCACTGACTATAGTCTGAGCGGCATTATTTCATCAAGCCTTTGGTAAATATCCAAGCCTTTCCCTTAGGCAGATTTTTTTCTTCAAAGTCTTCTATTCCTCTGGGGCAATACTAAGAGATAAAAAGTACAACACATACTTCTAGGATCAAGCTGCTGCCCAGGAAATGGAGAACCTAGGCAGCATGGTCAGTTGTCTTGCCAGATCCATTGCTTCTGCAGCAGCTTCTCCATAAGTTAACTTCTTAAGAGCAATTAATTTACATCCCCACTTCTTAGATCTACTGGGCAGTGCACTTCTGACATATGTGCACAACACAAGAGCTGTGATTCAATTAAAATATGAAGTAAATACAATACCCTTTGGGAGAGCTATGCATTCAGAAGGAAATTTTGTTTCCAGAAAAGCTTTTGAGAGGAATCCTCTACTTCACATCTTCAGCATTCTGCTGTCAGAACTGTTCCCTTTGGAGAATATATGTGGGCTATGAAAGAATGCAGATCTTTTCTTGATTGAACTAATGGTATGATTAGCAACTTTTTTATAGATGAAACTACCAGATTTGTTCCAATCCACCATACTGTGTAAAAATCTTGTTTCAAGGACATTGCTTTTGGAAGCTAGAAAACAGAATCTAGTAATTAACTCGTGTGTTAGCATAAATGGCCATAGCCTGAATGAATTCCCACACCCACACAAGCTCCCAAATAGATCATAGATCATACAATTAATATTACAAAATGGCCGACTATATGTTTCTCTTGGCCAGGAATTCCTGCCTCTTTGTTTGTACTTCTCTGAAAGTGTCTCCAGTTAGCTAGTAAGGTTTTGTGAAATTTTCAAAACAAATTCTATGTTACTTTCCTCCCCTGCAAAAATATAGGTATGCACCCTTTGTTACTGGAAGGGCTGCAGATGGTAGAGAAAGAGGATCTAACAGAATCCAATAAACAATTATGTTTTGCAAATCCTGAAAGTTTGACTTCCTATAGCGCTTTAATATCTGGGTGACTCATTTGGCACCTAATACAGTGGCTGGGACTGGATTAAACTGTTTCACATATGTGTGCTTTGTCTCCCACCACTCTAATCATTTGCTGCTGGAGCAGCAGCATGGCCTAACTTTTCTTTTGTAAAGTGGTATAACCACTTTGGAGTATAGTTTGGAAGATTCTTAAAAAGTTAGATAATCCTGGAGAAAAAAAAAGACAGTAAGTAAAAACTAAGGCCATTTGAATGAAGTATTGACTTTAGTTAATAATAACGTATCAATTTTGGTTCTTTAATTGTAACAAATGTACCATAGTAACTTAAGATGTTAATAACAAGAAAAACTGGGTACTGGGGTATGTAGGAACTTTCTATACTATCTGCCATGGACTGAATGTTTATCTCTCCTCCCCCAATTCATTTGTTGAAATCCTAACTAACTCCCTAATGGGATGGTATTAGAAGGTGAGGCTCTGGGGAGGTGACTAGGTCATGAGAAAGGTGCTCTAATGAATGGGATTAGTGGCCCTATAAAAGAGACTCCAGAGAACTCTCTGGCCTCTTTTGCCATGTGAGGACATGTGAGGGTACAGTAAGAAAATGGCCATCTATCAACCAGGAAGTGAGCTCACATCAGCCATTGAGTCTGCTGGTGCCTTGATTTTGGACTTCCCAATCTCTAGAACTGTGAGAAATAAATATTTGTTGTTTAACCCACCCAGTCTATGAAATTTATAGCAGCTGAACAGAATAAGACACTATCTTCACAATTTTTCTGTAAATCTAAAATTATTCTAAAAAATAAAGTTTTTTTTTAAAAAAGCTTAAAAAGGAACTAAAACAGTTAAATGTACACTTACTATCTAATTCATCCATTCCATGTCTAGACATTTATCCAGGAATAAAGGAAATATATATGCATGCAAAGATGCATACATGTATGTTCATAGCAGCTTTATCTGTAATAGCCCTCAAACTGGAAACAACCCAAATGTCCATCAACAAGTGAATGGATAACCAAATTGTTTATATCCATATAATGGAATAATACTGAGCAATAAAAAAAAAAGAATTAACTACTGATACATGTAACAAGACAGATGAATCTCAAAATAATTGTGTTTAGTGAAATAATCCAGACAAAAAAAGAGTACATACTGCATGATTCCGTTTATATAAAACTCTATAAAATGCAAACTGATTTATAGTGACAGAAAGATAAGTGTTGTTTTGAAAGAAGGGCAGGAGGGGGGCATTACCAAGGAGCACCAGGAAACTTGTGGGTAATTTATATGTTCATTATCTTCATTATGATGATGGTTTCATAGGCGGATACATATATCAATCAGCCCTTACATATTATACACTCTAAATTGTGTGTTTATTGTATGTCAATTATGTGCCAATAAACCTGTTTATTTTTTTAAAAATCCAATTAGTCATGTATAGGAAAAGGGAAATAATAATCTTAGGCTCATATAACTACTACCTTTGATCATTAAACATAGCTCTGAGCTTTTTGGTAGTGGAAATTTTGCTTCTTTGTACCACTGTACCTACCACTGGCTGTTTGGGGACCAGTTTCTTTCTCTGAAAAATGACGAGTGACCCTTAAAGTCTTTTACAGGCAGATATATTGAGAATAATTCTAAACATGTATCTTCTGAAAGAAGTTAAAATAAATTCATTTGCATTAGTTTCATAAACCTTAACTTGAAATTGGCTAATAAAGTGATATCTATTAGGAAACTTAACGATTAAATGGGAATTAATAGTTAAGAACTATTTGTAAGTAGTATACTGATTATTTTTTTCTGAGTATCTGTTTTATGTCAGGCAATCAAATAGAAGTATTTTTTTAAAAATAGCTTTATTGAGATATCATTTACATACCATACAATTCATCCATTTAAAATGCACAATTCACTGTTTTTTAGTATATTCACAGATATGTGCAACCATCAGCACAGTCAATTTTGTAACATTTTCATCACCTCAAAAAGAAGCCGTAGACTCAAAGGGCATAGAGATTCCTCTTGGGGTGATGAAAAATTTCTGGAACTAGATAGTGGTGGTGGTTGCACAACATTGTGAATGTATTAAATGTTACTGAATTGTACACTTTAAAATAGTGCATTTTAGATTACAATATTGTATCCAGCACACCAAAACCCACTCCATAAAACCCACCCATATACTTTAGGTACTTACCCTTATCGCTCCATTCTCCCAGCTCTAAGCAAACACGAATATACTTTTGTCTCTATAGATTGGCCTATTCTAGGCATTTCATATAAATGAAATCATATAATATGTGGTCTTTTGTCACTGACTTCTTTCACTGAGAATGTTTTCAAGGTTCATCCATGCTGTAGTGTGTATCAGTACCTCATTTATTCCTTTATATGGCTGAACACTATTCCACTGTATGAATACATCACATTTTATTTATCCATGCATCAGTTAATGGTCATTTAGGCTGTTTCCACCTATTGTCTATTATGAATAATGCTACTGTGAACATTTATATACAAGTTTTTGTGTGGATATATGTTTTGATTTCTCTTGGTTATATACCTAGGAAGGGAATTGCTGATAACTCTTTGTTTAACCATTTGAGGAATTGCAGAAAGTGGCTGCACCATTTTACACTCCCACCAGAAGTGTATGAGGGTTCCAATTTCTCTGCATCCTCGTCAGCACTTGTTGTAATCTGACTTTTTGATTATAGCCATCCTAGTGAGTATGAAGTATTGGGTTGGCCAAAAAGTTTGTTGGGGTTTTCCATACCATCTTACAGAAAAACCCGAACGAACTTTTTGGCCAACCCAATATTATCACATGGTTTTGATTTATCTTTCCCTGATGACTAATGGTGTCAGGTACATTTTCATGTACTTTTTTTCCTAGAAATATGCTCATATAGAAAATATTTTGCTCATATAGAGAATATTTTGCATATAGAGAATATTTTGAGTATTTTGCTCATATAGAGAAAGGTGCCTCAAAGTTATGAACCCCTAGAGGGGAGTTATTACATGGACACATGAAGAGAAACTGTCATGGTAGTTATTATAAATTATACCTAATCATAGTAAATAATATAATGTGTACGTTTTTCTTTTACACTGCTATATATTTAATAAGAAAAGTAAAAGAACACATTTTAACATTAGTTGCACTGAAATACTGGTTTGCTTTCCATTTCATGATTCTTAATAGCGGTGGAGGGGGAGGGGTCCCAGTTCCTATTGAAGTGAGAAAAGTACATTATATATCACCATTTCTGAAATCAAAGGGTAACCCCATAGACTGAGGTAGAAAAAATTACCTATCTCTTATTTGTACAATGTGGTCATATACATAGGATTAGAAAACCAATAGAATAGATGTCTATATATCAGGGAGGTATCTGTGTAACAGGAGAGTGAAAAGACGTCTAGGGAGGTACTAACCTGAAAGTCACTTTCAGGATGAGCAGTGGGTACTGGGAAAAAGAAAAACTATTCAACAAGAGTCAACAGTTATTTTGGCGAGTACGGGCTTACTACTGCCACCACAGCTTTATACTTACGACATATGAAAGTTGTCTGTTCCCAGGGAGTAAATGAGCATTTGCCCTGTGGTCTGAAGAGTCACCTACAAAGTTTGGATCTTTTCTGGGACTGGAGAAACAGTGGCCTAAGCTTTGAAACCTTAAAGGAATTTGCTTAGGCAGCTTTGAGGGAATCATTATACCCCATGGTATATTCTTAGAACCTGAGAAAACTTCCTTATATTGGAAGCTTATACATTAGCATTTCTTAAGGCAGTCAGCCTCACTCTCTCCACCAGATCAGCTTTTAGAAAATGGAATGATTTGGAGTTGCAATTAAAATCCCAGGCAGAAGCTCTTCTAGGATGTTCCATTGCTTAACTGCAAACACAGCAAAGAAAAGTAAGCAATTCAAGTTCTGTACCTTATTTCACCTTCTCTAATGTGACCTGCCAGTTCCTCAATAAACTTCTCCCCTTTCATCCAGTAGATCATTGGTCCGGACTCTCCACTGAATCCAAAGAATGCTTTGCAAGGGATGTTCAGAGGCTTACCTGAGAATGGCAGAGAAAAAAATGAGCAAATGGCTCTGGTTATCATTGGGAGACAGAAAAGGACCATTTAACATCCAAAGGAAAACTCAGAAGTGACCCATTTTTCAACTCTTCTTCCAATCACCTTATCACTGCAAATGAGAAAATTTTTAAATAGTTACAAGGGCCTCTGGGAAATTTTAAAATTCAATATATTATCAAAAATGAGAAAGTAAAGAAAGTTACTAAGTTTTTAAAACTGCTTATTTTTACTGCCTCCCTCCTAGGAACTAATACGAAAGAATCATATGGAAGGAACCCTCTTTTATTTTCCTTTTTTGAGAATATTAATAACTGCTTACTTGGACTTGCCTTTGAAGTTAACATTAATCAAAGTATAAGTTAATTTTTGATTTGTGAGAAAACATATAAGACTATCCACTATTACTAAGATTGCATAGGGAAATTTTGTTAATTCTGATTATTGTATATTCTGAGAAAAATTGGATAATTCAAATCAAATAAGAATTTTATAATTATAAGAATATCTATAGAAAGTACATGGAGTGAAAACTCAGTCTAACCATATCTCCGATATTCCTTGTGTCACCTACAGTACTTAAATAATTCTAGGCAATACTGCAGTTTTTTACTATGCATCTTTGTGATTATAGCTAAAAACTTTGTTTTAATTATGAATTTATCATCAAATATATAAGCAATTATTTTTTTGCTGGTGTTGATTTTATTTTCTTCTTACAAAGTAAATCAGTAAGGGAAGAATGGTATAGAGAGTACAATCTTAACATTTCTGACAAAGGAATCCCCTAATTCATAAATCATAATATAACATATCATTTTCTCTATAACATGTAATTTTTGCCCTTGTTGGAGCACTAGATAAAGCAATTTCAAAAATATTTTTTTCCTTGTAGAGTACATGGTGAAGTTGTTCCCATTATAACTCTGAGCTGTGTAAAATTTCTCCTTTCTATTCTTAAATTGATCCAAAACTTCCATGTTCTAAGAACCATTACTTTTTGGGAACCTTTCTATTTAATCACCATAACTAGCAGATGGCTTGCTTTGAGGACCATTTTCACCAAGAAACAATTTTAATTGGAGTTAGGGTCTACATTGAGACAGTGGAAATTAAGAAAACCTCATAGGGGCTTCCCTGGTGGCGCAGTGGTTGAGAATCTGCCTGCCAATGCAGGGGACACGGGTTCGAGCCCTGGTCTGGGAAGATCCCGCATGCCGCGGAGCAGCTGGGCCCGTGAGCCACAACTACTGAGCCTGCGCGTCTGGAGCCTGTGCTCCGCAACAAGAGAGGCCACGATGGTGAGAGGCCCGCGCACCGCGATGAAGAGTGGCCCCCGCTTGCCGCAACTAGAGAAAGCCCTCGCACAGAAACGAAGACCCAACACAGCGAAAAATAAATATAAAAATAAATAAATAAATTAACTTTAAAAAAAAAAAAAAGAAAACCTCATAGACATATGGATGCTGGGTGGTAGGCTGGGCTTAACCACAATAAGTGTTACCAAATATTGGTCTTTTTACAGTGTAAATTTCTCTCTCAGCAAGATGACTTGTCATGGACCTTTGGGATCATTCAATTACTCTCAAAAGCTTTGATATCAGCAGTCTTTCATATATGTCATGCTAATCTGAAACAAGGTTATTCATTGTTTCTTTGAACATGTGTTTTGTGATACAAGCTTGTGTAAAAAATGGAAGACAGCCTGGTACAGCTAAGAGATGTGGGTCATTGTTTTGGATCTATCATTAAAAAGTAGACTCTCTCTCTGGCCCTGGGTAGATTACCTAACCTTTTACAAATTGATTTCTCATATATGTAATACGGATGGTAATAATACTTTGGATGCTCAGATAAGACAATATCTACAAAAGTGCTTGGTGAACATGCAAGTCCCATCCAAATTTAGCATGGTTGTGTTTTCCTTCCAAGGCTTGGTCTTTCAAAAAGTCAAGTTTGAGGCATAATTCTATATGTGTAATGAGATAGCTAACTGTTCATTTTGATCCTGCCAATCTCATGTCCTTCTTTTATTTATGAGCACCTATGGGGTAATATCCTTTTCTTATCAATGCTCTATAAATATTTCCCAGATTCTAGAGTAGGTGTGATTCATCCAAGCAGGCCCCGTGTTCTCTAAACCCGAACACAGGGTCTTTTTATGCCTTACTGCTCTTCATTCCCATGAAATTAAAGGTATTATGGAATGTCAAACTAGATGGCAAAAGATCCAGAGACTGTGATAAACATTATTATAAGGATCCCAGTTGCTAAAACTACCAGTATATACATTTATACAAATAAATTCTGGTTGTCATTCCTTTGGGCTATGTTGAAAGAATATATCAAATAAAATACGTTTTAGTGATTCCTAGCCTGTGGGTACTCAAGCCTGGTTTGATTTTAATGGAAAAAGACGATTATAGCAATGTGCAAAAAGGGGCCTCCTTGAGGTGGTCTATCAAAAATGACAGCATCTGCCCTTTCCTTGGCACTACACAATGGGTACTGACTATTGCAGCGATTTCTCCTGGGAATGTCTTTACTCTCCCATCAGACAGGTTTTGTTAAATAAATGCAAGAGACATATTTCAGCGGTCTAGTTTCTACAAATGCTGAACAAATATCCTGAAGCCTTTGTCAACAGCTAAAACAGGAAGATGGTCCAATCATCATATGCAGTACTCTGAGGAGAGTCCCAAAATAATCAGCTCTTGCGCCAGATAGTGAGAATCAATGTGTGCCAGGTTGTGAGTACCTCTTCTTTCAAAAGGCCTAGGAGGAATCTCAACACTGATTGAGCAAATAACCTGAAACAGTCTCTCCAGGTTTTTCTAAAATCTGGCTTACGTGCATGTGCAAACTCCTATCTACCATTTGTATCTGTTTGCTATTGTATTGTTTTGCCTCCAGATGTTTTCAAAGTCATTCCTATGGTACTGTATATCCTACTAGTAGAGATGACCAACTCATATTTGTATCTAAAAAGGATTGTACAGTAGGTTGAAGACTATCAAAATAAAAATAACTGCGAGTTTCTCAGTGTTTTGTGCTATTTATAAGGTAACAGCTTTAAACATAACTCCCTTTTAGGTTCAGCCTGTATTACTAGCAATTTCTCTATCACTTTATTAAGTCTAGACCAGTCAACAAAACATATGTTCATACAAAAACGTATATATGAATGTTCATACCAGCTTTATTTGTAATACCCCAAAACTGGAAATAGTCCAGATGTTCATCAACAGGTGAAGGAATACTCTGGTACATCCATACAAAAAAATATTCATCAGGTATGGAAAGGATGAAGTACTGATACATACCACAACATATGATTTTTGAGATTTAAAGCAATTATACTAAGTTAAAGAAGTCAGACAAAAGAGTACATGCTTTATGACTCAATTTATATAAAATTCTAGGAAGTTAAAATTAATCTACAGTTTCTTAAAAAGTTGAACATCTGCCATGTGATCCAACCATTCCATATGAAAGCCTGTGTCTATATAAAGACTTGTACACAAATATTCATATCAGCTTTATTTTTCCAATTGAGGTATAATTGACATATTATATTAGTTTTAGGTATACAACACAATGATTTGATATTTGTATATATTGCAAAATGATCACCAAAATAAGTCTAGTTAACATGTCACCACACATAGTCATGAATTTATTTTTTCTTGTGATGAAGGCTTTTACGATCTACTCTCTTAGCAACTTTCAAAATGCAATACAGTATTAACTATAATCACCATGTTGTACATTATATCATCATGACTTATTTATTTTATAATTGGAAGTTTGTACCTATTGACCCCTCATTTTGCCCACCCACCACAAACCCCACCTCTGGCAACCACCGATCTATTTTTATCTATGAGTTTGTTTTTTGTTTACTTATTTGTTTGTTTTAGATTCCACATATAATTGAGGTCATACAGTATTTGTCTTTGTATGACTTATTTCACTTAGCATAATGCCCTCAATGTCCATCCATGTTGTTTCAAATGGTGAGATTTCATTCTTTTTCATGGGTGAATGATATTTCATTACACACACACACACACACACACCACATTTTCTTTATCCATTCACCCATTGATGGACACTTAGGTTGTTTCCATATCTTGGCTATTGTAAGTAATGCTCCAATGAATATGGGGGTGCAGATATCTTTTTGAGCTAGTGTGTTCATTTTCTTTGGATAAATAGAGCAGAATTACTGAATCATATGGTAGTTCTATTTTTAATTTTGAGAAAATTCCATACTGTTTCCCATAGTGGCTGCACTAATTTACATTCCTACCAACAGTGCACAAGGTTTCCTTTTTTTCCACATCCTCACCGACACTTGTTATCTGTTGTCTTTTTGATAATAGCCATTCTAACAGGTGTGAAGTGATCTCATTGTGGTTTGATTTGCATTTCACTGATGATTATTTCATGTACCTGTTAGCAATCTGTTGATTATAATTTCATGTACCTGTTGGCCATCTGTATGTCTTCTTTGGAAATATGTTTGTTCAGATCTGCCCATTTCTAAATCAAGGTTTTTTTTTTTTTTTGGTTTGTTTTGCTATTGAGTTATATGTGTTCTTTATATATTTTGGATATTTACCACCTATCATATATATGATTTGCAAATATTTTCTCTTATTCAGTCGGTTGCCTTTTCATTGTTGATGGTTTCCTTTACTGTGCAAAAGCTTTTTTGTTTGATGTAATCCCATTTGTTTATTTTTGTTTTTGTTGCTTTTGGTTTGGAGTCAGATTTTAAAAATCATCTCCAAACTAACTGATATCAAGGAGTTTACTGCCTATGTTTTGTTCTAGGAGTTTTATAGGTTCAGGTGTTTCGTTCTACTCTTTAATCCATTTTGAGTTAATTTTTGTGTATGGTATAGGATATTCATCCAGTTTCATTCTTTTGCATGTGGTTGTCCAGTTTTCCCAACAACATTTATTGAAGATACTGGCCTTTCCTCATTGTATATTTTTGACTCCTGTGTCATAAATTAATTGACCATATATGTGTGGGTGTATTTCTGGGCTCTATATTCTGTTCCATTGATCTATGTGTCTGTTTTTATGCCAGTACCATACTGTTTTGATTACTGTAGCTTTGTAATACAGTTTGAAATCAGGGAGTATGATGCCTCCATATTTGTTCTTCTTTCTCAAAATGTTTTGGCTATCCATGTCTTTTATTGTCCCATACAAATTTTAGGATTGCTTATTCTATTTATGTGAAAAAATGCCATTGCCATTTTGATAGGGATTGCATTGAATCTGTAGATTGCTTTGGGTAGTATAGACATTTTAACAGTATTATTTCTTCCAATCCATGAGCATATGATATCTTTCCATTTATTTTTGTCTTCTTCCATTTCTTTCATGATGTCTTATAGTGTTCAGTGTATAGGTCTTTCACTTCCTTGGTTAAATTTATTCCTAGGAATTTTATTCTTTTGATGCTGTTGTAAATGGAGTTTTATTCTTAATTTCTCTTAATGATAGTTTGTTATTAGTGTATAGAAATGCGACAGACTTTGGTATATTGACTTCATATCCTGCAACTTTACTGAATTCATTTATTAGTCTTAACAGTTTTTTTTGTGGAGTCTTTATGGTTTTCTATACATAATATCATGTCATCTGCAAATAGTAACAGTTTTAATTATTCCTATTCACTTTGGATGATTTTATTTATTTTTCTTGCCTAATTGCTCTGGTTAGGACTTCCAATACTCTGTTGAATAAAAATGGTGAAAGTAGACATTCTTGTCTTGTTCCTAATCTTAGACAAAAAGCTTTTAGCTCTTCACCATTGAGTATGATGTTAGCTGTGGGCCTGTCATATATGGCCTTTATTATGTTGAGGGATGTTCCCTGTATAACCACTGTGTTGAGAATTTCTATCATACGTGGAAGTTGAATTTTATCAAATGCTTTTCCAGCATCTATTGAGATGATCATATAATTTTTAGCCTTTATTTTTTTGAATTTTATTTATTTTTTTATACAGCAGGTTCTTATTAGTTATCTATTATATATATATTAGTGTATACATGTCAATCCCAATCTCCCAATTCATCCCCCCACCCCCCACCACCACTTTCCCCCCTTAGTGTCCATATGTTTGTTTTCTACATCTGTGTCTCTATTCCTGCTCTGCAAACCGGTTCATCTGTGCCATTTTTCTAGGTTCCACATATATGCCATTACTTTTTAATGTGATGTATCCCATTGATTTGCAGTTGTTTAGCCATTCTTGCATGCCTGGAATAAATCCCACTTGATTATGGGGTACAATCCTTTTCATAAATTGTTGAATTTTGTTTGATAATGTTTTGTTGAGGATTTTTGCATCTATTTTCATTTGGGATATTGGCCTGTAATTTTATTTTCTTGTGGTGTCCTAGTCTGGTTTTGGTTTCATGGTAACACTAGCCTTGTAAAATGAAGCTGGAAGTGTTCCCTCCTCTACAGGTTTTTGGAAGAGTTTGAGAATAATTGGTATTAATCCTTTCATGTTGGGTAGAATCCATCAGTGAAGACATCCAATTCTGGACTTTTGTTTCTTGGGAAGTTTTTGACTACTGATTCAACCTCCTTACTAGTAATCAGTCTGTTCAGATTTTCTTTCTTCAGGATTCAGTCTTAGAATGTTGTCTATTTCTAGGAATTTACCCATTTCTTCTAGGTTATCCAGTTTGTTGGCATATGATTTTCATAGTAGCCTCTTAAGATCCTTTTATCTGCAGTATCATTTCTAATATTTCCTCTTTCATTTGTTATGTTATTTTTGTGAGCCCTCTCTTTTTCTTGGTGAGTATAGCTAAAGGTTTGTCAATTTTGTTTACCTTTTCAAAGAACCAACACTTAGTTTCAGTAATCTTTTCTATTGTCTTTTTAGTCTTCATTTCATTTATTTCCACTCTGATCTTTGTTATTTCCTTCCTTCTACTAACTTTGGGCTTCATTTGTCTTTCTTTCTCTAGTTCCTTGAAGTATAGTTAGGTTACTTACTTAAGATTTTTGTTTGTTTGTTTCTTGAGGTAAGCATTTATTGCTATGAACTTCCCTCTTAGAACTGCTTTTGCTGCATCCCATAAATTTTGGTATGTTGTATTTCCATTTTCATTTGTTGCACAGTATTTTTTAATTTCTCTTTTGACTTCTTTGTTGATCCATTTGTTGTTTAGCAGCATGTTTAATATTCATATATTTGTGTATTTTACAGTTTTCTTCTTTTAATTAATTTCTAGTTTCATACGATTGTTGTTGAAATGATGCTTGATGTGATTATTTTTGTAAGTTTTAAAATGCTGTGTTTATTTTTTTAACATCTTTATTGGAGTATAATTGCTTTACAATGTTGTGTTCGTTTCTGCTGTATAACAAAGTGAATCAGCTATACACACACACACACACACACACACATATATATGTACATATATCCCCATATCCCCTCCCTCTTGTGTCTCCCTCTCACCCTCTCTATCTCACCACTCTAGGTGGTCACAAAGCACCGAGCTGACCTCCCTGTGCTAAGGGTAAGCTTGATATGATTTTGATCTTCTTAAATTTATTAAGACTTATTCTGTGGCCTAACATATGATCTATTCTGGAGAATGTTCCATGTGTACTTGAGAAAAAATGTTTATGCTGCTGCTTATGTAATGTCCTTTGATTATATAATGAAGCTTGATTATTTTATTCATTGAATCCATGAATATAGAGCCCTCAAATATGAAGGGACGACTGTACACAGCTATGTGTCTTGGTGTAGGTCTCTTTGGGTTCCTCATACAAGGAACTCTCTGGGTTTCTTGGATTTGGGTGTCCATCTCCTTCCCCAGGTTAGGGAAGTTTTCAGTCATTATTTCTTCAAATATGTTGTATGGCCTTTTCTCTCTCTCTTCTTCTGGGACTTCCTATAATGCAAATGTTAGTCTGCTTGGTGTTGTCTCGTAAATCTCTTAGGCTATCTTCACTTTTTTCCCATTCTTTTTCTTTTTGCTGCTCTGATTGGGTGAGTTCTACTGTCTTGTCTTCAGGTAAACATTTCTTTGCTTCATCTATTATAGTCTGATGTTGAATCCCTCCAGTGTATTTTTCAGTTCAGTTATTGTATTCTTCAGCTCTGTGACTTCTGTTTGGTACTTTCTTACATTTTCTATCTCTGTGTTGAAATTCTCATCCTGTGCTCATCCTTTCTTCTCCCAAATTTGGTGAGTATTTTTATGACCATTACTTTGAACTCTATCAAGTAAATTACTTATCTCCATTTCATTAAGGTATTTTACTGAGATTTTATTTTGTTCTTTTGCTTGAAACATATTCCTCTGTTTATTTTCCTTCACCCTCTGTGTTGACTTCTATGAATTAGATAGAACAACCACCTTTTCCAGTCTTGAAGTGGTGGCCTCATGTAGGAGATGAACCTTGTTGCTCAACTCACCCTAGCTTTTGGTTGTCTCTCAAACCTTTGTGATTGTCCAAGCAGTCTATTATATTTTTAATAGCTCCCAGTAATTTAGGGTGTGCCAAGACTTGTCAGTGGCCTAAAGAGGGGAGGATCTCAGTCAGCACTTAGATTCAGGCTGATTGGAACTCAGATCCTCAGGAAGCAGCTTTTAAAGTATTCTTATATAATAGTCCTGTGGATCCACAAGTGTAATCCCTGCTAGCCACCAGAGCCAGGCAATCTGGTGGTGTTCCCTTGGCAAACTTGGGGATCCAGATGAATCTATAAGCTCCTTACTGGGAGACACAGGTGAGCTGGAGTGAGTCAGAGGGAGAGCACAAAGATGATGTCACCTAGCCTTCATTCCTTGAGAGTACCTCCATAGTATCTAGGTGTGAGCCAAATCTGAAGCTCTTGACTCAGGCTGAGGCCCCAGGACTAGCAAGTAGGCCTCTTTCACTGAAAAACTGGGGATGTGTTCCAGTCTGCTGTCTGTGCAGTGCCCTGGGGGTGGTAGTCTGCCAATAACCGTCTCTTCAATTGTTACAGTCCCATGGGACTCAGGAACGCAAGCCCCCTGACTCCCAGAGCCAGATGATCAAGGGGCATATGCTGGGCAGCAACTTCAAAAACTGAGGCACCAGATGTAAAATCTGGGGTACCAGACACAGGTAAGAGTTCCCTTCTGAAAGATACTGGTGCTCTGGGGTGTGACAGAGAGAGAGCACAAAGACAGTGCCAGCCCTCTGAGGTCTCTGGGAAGGTTTATAGTCAGCCTTTAGACGTGTTTAATTAGAAGTCTGCCCCTCAGGCTGCAGCCACGATGATAAACTAACAGGCCTGTTTCACGGAAAGATTGAGCTTCTGGGTCTATTGTCTCTTCTTGTGCCCTGAGAGTGGTAGCTGTTTAAGAACTCTTTCTCTATTGATTACAGTCTTTTGGGACCTGCAAGCATAAGCCCCACTGACCCTCAGAGCCAGGTGATGTAGAGGTGTCCACTGGAAGCAGCTGCAAAAAGCAAGGCACCAGATGTAAAAAGCAAGGCACCAGATGTAAAACCTGTGGTACAAGACACATGTAAAAGCTCCCGTCTGGGAGACACTGGTATTCTGGAGCAGGCAGAGGGAAAGTGCAAAGATGGCGCCCACTGAGAAAAGAAAAAAAAAAAAGATGGTGCCTGTCACCTTTAGCAAGGAAGAAGGAGAGTGTGAAAATGGCCCTCAACAGCCTCTGTCCCTAGGAGACTGGTGCTTTAAGATTAGCTAATTAATCTCTTTCACATAAAGGCTGGGTGCTTTTCAAACAGCTGCTTCTCTGCTGGGTCCTGGGGTGAGTGAGTCCACATGTGAGCACTTTAAGAGCTCTTTCTCAGTTTGCTACAGCCCTTTGGGTCTTGGGGATATAAGCCCTGTTGGTTTTCAAAGTCAGATGTTTTGGGGACTCATCTGTTAGGTGCAGGCCTTAAAAGTTGGGGTGATCGATGTGGGGTATGAATCCTTCACTCCTCAGGAAGGAGCTCCAGGCTGGTGACTTCTCTCCCTACTGTGCATTGCCACACTTGGGGTGGTATTTATGGTGAGTTTGTATCTCAGCCTCTCCTACCTGCCTTCTTCTCATTTGCCTAATGTGAAGGAGTTTCTTAGCTAGTTTCTACGACTTTTTCAGAGGAAATTATTCCATATGTAGTTGTTGATTTGGTGTGCCTGTGGGAGGAGATGAATTCAGGATCTTCCTACATCATCAATTCAAACCACCTCCCTGTATCAGCTTTATTTGTAATAGCCCAAAACATCTCAAGTTTCAGTCAACATGTGGATGGTTACTGATACATTCTACAACATGAATAAAACTCAAAATCATTATGCTGAGTGAAAGAAGCCAGATGCAAAAGTCTGCATATTGTATGATTCCATTTATATTAAATTTTTAGAGAACACATGACTATAAAAACAGAAGCAGATCAGTAATTACTTACGGCTGGGGTCAGGGATTGACTGAAAATCTGAAGGAGGAAACTCTTAGGAAATGATAGCAGTGTTTTAAAGCTGCATTGGGATGATGGCTGCACTAATATGTAAATTTACTAAGAGCCATTGAATGGTACACTTTCATGGGTAAATTGTATGATATGTAAATTTCAGCTCAACAAAGTTGTTAAAAGTTAAAAAAAATCCATGTCCTCAGGAAGTTTATGTCTGGGAGGGGAAAGAGGAAGAGGTGAAGGACAATACACAAAATGAATTAAATATAATGCAAGTTGCAAACATGTTATAGACATCTCAATCTTTGTGTTTTAAGAGCCAAAGTCATCACCCTAATCACTGAATTGTCTATGTATAAGTCTCCTGCTAGCCCAAAGAGACTCTGTTTTGCATTTCAAATCCATATAATTGCTCTGGGACAACTTTAAAGGAAACAGAGGCTGAATTATCTAATGTGAGAGAATTGCAGGTAAGAGTGGAATGACAAAATTTATTTAATTTGGCCACACATCTTAATCTCCCCCTGTACGTGGGCTTTCTAAGAATTTCTCAAGGGCAAAAATTTGACTTTCAATTTCTTTATCCAGATAGATCTGCCCCTCCCTGTATCCGTATCCCGTGATGGGCTATCTTGCCACACAGTTGTTCTTCATTCTTTGTTTTTCTCTTAAAACAGTTTTCAACAAACCTCTTTCAAATTGTCCTATTATCTCTATTTCTTGGGATGCAATTTTTTTTCTGTTTGTGTCAGTGGAAGCACGCATATGGTGGTTAATTTCCTTGCAAGGTTTGTAATTACTGTGTTTTAATCTACAGTAGGGATTGTTTTCTCTGGGAGTCCTGGGTGGCGAGTGCTGTGGAGGCATTCCCTCAGAGTGGTTCCAAGTTTGCCTCTGCCAAGTCCTTACAAGTTTCACTGGTTTGGAAACAGTTTTTCTGTTAATTTCTTAGCTTGGGGGTTTGTACCACATGTGGGTTGTGTGAATTTAAAGTCCACATCCATGCTTGGTACAAGTTTAGAGTTCCAATTTCTCTGGAGTGTCTCTTCATTCATGACCATGGCCCGGACAGAATGTGAATTTCCTGGTTACTTTCCCAGACCAACGAGCAGAGTTTTCTACTTCCTGTTTCATAGAGTTTCAGGCTTCATAGATTATTCAGGCTTCTAGATTTTTGCTGGGCTCTCAGTTCTAGCTCCACACTTCACACAGATCTGTGGCTCTATCATCTGACCTTGAGCTCAAGCCCTTAGACTCTAAGATCCTTATCCGATTCTGATAGCCTCAGGAGGTATTTAGCTTCCGTTTATGCTCCCTTCTCTGGGTTTGAGTTCCCTTTTCATTCCTAAAGCCTGGGAATTTCCCTTACTTGCTTTCATGCTGAGCTAAGCATGTACAATCTTTATTTTGACCAGCATTTCTCTGTGTTTAGAACAAGAGATGATTCTTTACCATATCAATTCAGTCTATCATATTAACTAGTTGTATAAAGTTACACCACTGAAATCTATAAGCAGTATATCTTAGGCCTGAATGATCAAGTTAATTTTACATTCATCCAAGGAGTTGAAGGTAGAATTTCTATTCCTGTTACTGCTAACATAAACGAAGGTTTTCCTTTCTTCCCTGGGCTCACACTTAGATTTGACCTTTACAAGATGAGATGAAAAGAGGAGTGGATATTTGTGATGCCCAATGTAAAAGCCATTCACCTTCTTGCTGTGCTTTATGTACTTAAGTTTGTAGTTTCAACTTTCAAGAGCTTTATTCTTTCAGAAGAGAATGCATAATTAGGGCACACACCTTTTGCTTATTTGCCCATGAAGTGCTGAGAGTGTCCTGGGCCACATGCTTCAGTCCAGTTGGTTAATATTAGGACACACGAAACATAGGGGCATGTGTCTCATACTTTCAGTTGTGAGACACATTTTAAGAAGTTTGTTCTAATAATACACTGAATTTGTAAATTAGTTCCTCAAAAACTCATAGCAGAGCTGAGGTTATCACTATATTGATGTCGCTCTTACTCATATTCATTTGAACATGCCCTTTCTTGAGTGAAAGATAAAGGGTGGAGTCATAACTTGCGTATGGGGAATGTCCATTAAGAATCTGTCTGATAGTGAATGTCATCTGTCCAGTGTGTTAAAGAGGGAAAAAGTTGAGAACCACTGATCCATGGATGTGGTTTTCTTGAGTCGAAGAGAAACATATATTCTCTCACTTTGAAAAATTACACACAAACACACACACACAAAGCAAAATAGCTCAGGTGTGGTTGAATCCCAAGATAGTTCTTCATTGCTCACACTGGCCTTTCCTATCAATCATCTAATATGCTAAGTAACCATTTGTAGCCCAAACTATACTGGTGAAAACTCCAGGGTCCTTGATTTCACTGAGATTACAGACTCAAATTGAATGGATCATTGTGATTTAGACACAGGCTCACACAGAAATAAACTGACTTTCCTGAGGTAAAATAATGATCTAGCTTCAATGCTGAAAAACTAATTCATGTCTTCTAATATGTTAATACAGTGTTCAATCTACTATAGACAATGTTGCCTTCCCATTTCTATGTATCTGGAAAAGAAAGAATCCTTGACATTCCAGAGTGATTTTTTTTCTTTATTTGTGTATAATTGCTTTACAATGTTGTGTTAGTTTCTGCTGTATAACAAAGTGAATCAGCTATATATATACATATATCCCCATATCTCCTCTCTCTTGTGTCTCCCTCCTACCCTCCCTATCCCACCCATCTAGGTGGTCACAAAGCACCGAGCTGATCTCCCTGTACTATGCAGCTGCTTCCCACTATCTATTTTACATTTGGTAGTGTATGATAATCTCAATAGATGCAGAAAAAGCTTTCAACAAAATTCAACACCCATTTATGATTAAAAACTCTCCAGAAAGTAGGCGTAGAGGGAACCTACCTCAACATAATAAAGGCCATATATGACAAACCCACAGCCAACATCGTTCTCAATGGTGAAAAACTGAAACCATTTGCACTAAGATCAGGAACAAGACAAGGTTGTCCACTCTCACCACTATTATTCAACATAGTTTTGGAAGTTTTAGCCACAGCAATCAGAGAAGAAAAAGAAATAAAAGGAATCCAAATTGGAAAAGAAGTAAAGCTGTCACTGTTTGCAGGCGACATGATACTATACATAGAGAATCCTAAAGATGGTACTAGAGCTAATCAATGAATTTGGTAGAGTGGCAGGATTTAATGCACAGAAATATCTTGCATTCCTATACACTAATGATGAAAACTCTGAAAGAGAAATTAAGGAAACATTCCCACTTACCATTGCAACAAAAGGAATAAAATACCTAGGAATAAACCTACCTAAGGAGACAAAAGACCTGTATGCAGAAAACTATAAGACACTGATGAAAGAAATTAAAGATGATACCAACAGATGGAGAGATATACCATGTTCTTGGATTGGAAGAATCAACATTGTGAAAATGACTATACTACCCAAAGCAATCTACAGATTCAATGCAATCCCTATCAAACTACCAATGGCATTTTTCATAGAACTAGAACAAAAAATTTCACAATTTGTATGGAAATACAAAAGACCCAGAGTGATTTTGTGTAGCTTTCCCCCCACTTCTTTCTAAAGAAGAACCCTCTTGCCATAATTTTCTAAATTAATTGATACAGCCACTGGAGTGAATTATAAATTATAGTTGAGAGCAAGCAATTATGAAGCTAAAGGCAGGAAGAAAGAATGTATTTCTTCCAGTAAGATTCAAAAGGAGATGAAAAGTTGATGAGGCAGAGATAGGCAATGGTTATCCCAGATGGTGGAAACTGCAGCAAAGTAGGGTTTTCTACCCAGAAGAGATTAAGACTTTGTGAGAAAAGAAAGTGGGTACCAAAGCTAATTGACAACTGACTGGGGAAGGAGGAAGACTGGGAGAAAATCCTTGAGTACCCTTAAACTAATTATTTGGAAATGGTGAAAAATATGCGTGCGTGTGTGTGTGTGTGTGTGAGAGAGAGAGAGAGAGAGAGGGAGAGAGAGAGAGAGAGAGAGAGAGAGAGAGACAGAGACAGATGGAAACTTCCTACTGTTTCATGTTTCGCAATGCATGTAAAGCCAGGAAATCTTTTTAGGGATGATGCCCACAGCTATTTGTCTATACTAGAGACAAGTAGCATAGCAGCAGGCCTCAAAGATGAGACAGAGCACTGTTTTCATGACTAAAAGTTTAAGCAATGAGGTTGCTTTGGTCTATAATCGGCTCTTAGGGATAAGTGGCACAAAGTTCAGTGGAAAATGAAATGTTTAGAGTTACAGGACTTACCAAGCTGTCACATCAAGTAGCCTCAATCTCAATAGAAGTTTCTTTCACTGAATTTCATCAAGGGTAAATAAACAGAACTCCCTTTGTGACTACATAGCATGCCCATAAACCTTACTTACTTTACCTCTTTCATCTCCTTAGAACAGGGATTGGTTGGCTCAGTGTCTGAAGATACTTGTTTTCTCATTCATATTTCTGATTCAAGGACACAAGGTATAGGCAAGGCAGAAACACAGCATGGGAAGAGTACTGGAATCAGGACACTGAAATTATAGGCCTGGTGGTTTCACTAGGTTGCTGTGGGTTTTTTGCTGTTTTTTGTTTGTTTGTTTTGATAAGTTCATTCTCCCAAATAGCCTCAGTTTCTTCTAAAAAATGATAGTCAACTAAGAGAATTTCTAAGGACCCTTTCAGGTCTGACATTCTCATATTTCAAGAAGCTGGCGTACAAGAGTGAGTGTTAGGATTTTCCAGGTGGGAAGAATTTCTTCCATTGGAGTACAAGCCCTGGAGTAGCAGTCGTTAGTTCTCTTTGTAAAAGGAAGAGGATGTGAGTCCCTCTGCCTTGGGTAGGTTTTGGCTTTAGCTCCAAGGTCCCTTGGCCCTGGTGTTTTGTGTCTGAGTCTGGCTGCCTGCTGTGCCTGGAGTCCTAGTTCCTGTGTATCCCCCCTTAACCTCTGTTTACTGCAGAGTGAGTTTCCTGCCTATGCACCCTACCTTGCCTTGAACCGTAGCTCCTCTCTGTCCCACTGGCCCCTAGCTGCTTATGTTGGCTCTGCTGATCTTGGCTTATGGCCCTGCTTTCCTTGACCCAGTGCTTTCCATATCTCAGTTTGACAAAGGGATTTTAAAAAGTTCCCTATGGGAAAAGACAAAGACCTTGAGTATTAACTCACTACACTAGTAAGTCCAACTCATACTCAGCAAATTGAGATGGCAAGAGAGTTGAAGTAAGCAAATACTCTATCTGTGTGCGTGTATGCAAGTGTATATATAGTTGCAAAAGAATTCATTTGAATTGAATTAATTAATAGTTCAAAATTAAATACACATGATTCTCTATAATTTGTTAGGTGGAAGAATAAACAGACAACCCTTTTAATCCTTTAATATTAAATGACTTCATTTTTTAAAAATTCCCTTATTGATCTAGAAATCTAGGTTTGTCGGGTAGCCAACCTGTGTAATCATACCAATTGAAAAATGACTTAAATCCATGTGAGATTCATATTTAAAGTTATTTTGTTTCAAAAGTTATTTACTTGGTTTCCAATTATATGGAATTAAATGTTAAGGTTTATAATGTTACGCCTATTCTAGGAACCAAAAATAAAACACAGGGTAACCATTACTTTCTGTAAAGGAGGTCACTTTTGTCATTTGAGAACATCTGATTGGAAACAAATTTTTTTCACTTTCTCCCCTTCTGCATCATCAAAAGTGCTTTTTAAAAAAAAAAAGTGCTTTTGATTCCCTTACTGATAAGATCACAACTTCTGGTACTAGGAATTACTGGCTAGTCAAATCCTGCTGTACCAGTTCAGAGGAGAAATGCATCAATACAACCATGGTAATTCTTACTGTGTATCTGAAGATTGATCCAGGTATTATATGGTGACTGAAGAAAATGCTGATCTGTTTTCTGGGTATAATAGTGTGATTTAAAATGTGGTTGTGGAAAGCTTTAAAAATCTTCAACAAAATAAAAATAAAAATAAAATGTGGCTGTAGTTTTAACATAGGTGACATTCACTTCGATAAGCCTTGCTGGCTGTTTGCAGGCTGTGACTCCAGAATCAATGTTTAAAATAATCCCACAAGGATCCTTTAATACTTCAGAAAAAGGAAATATCAAGGTTTAATGCCAGGTGAGAATATGAAACCTGAAGCTATCCACAGATTTCTGATCAGATTCATGTCACACTATTGATTTTCTGAAGTCCCACAAGGGTTCTTTTGGACTATTAATTTCCTTTGACAACAAATTCCCCTCGTCTTGCCATTCATTAAACTCTATTTTGCTGCCTACTTGATTGACATGCCTCTACGTTCCTCTTTTGCCCATTTAAAGCCTCACCATTCAAGGTCTAGCTCAAGTGTAATCTATACCATGAAGTCAGCCCTGACTACCCTAAGTGCACACTGACTTATCTCGTTTTCTCTAAAATCTATTTGCATATGTTCATAGGGAGTTAAACATCTAGTTGTGCTCCACTTCATAAATTATTACAGCAAAAATAAGCTAAGTGCCTAATATGTTCTAAGTTAATCCCCAAAGACACCCAGTGAGTAAGGTAGTAATATTCTCAGTTTACAAATGAGCAAATGGAAGCAGAGAGAAGTTAAACATCTTGTCCAAAGCCACAGATATTGAAAGTAGGAAAACTTAAAACCAGACAAGTTTAGCTCCATAGCCAAAGATCCTAACCACTCTTCAATACTGCCTTTTCACAGATGTTTGTCTCATTTACCAATTAAATGTTATAGTCTTTAAAAGTGGAAACCATATTTTATATTTCACTTTCATTTCCATAGAGAGACTAGCATAGTGCAAGGCATGCAGTTGTGCCCGATAGTACTTGCTTGTTTCTCAATATCTTAGCTCAAATTTCAACTTTTCTTATTTTTAAAATTTTCTCTTATGGCATTAAATGTATCTTTGTAAGCCATCAAAATCCATCCATTTTGGAATAAAGCAGCATGCAAATAATAATTGAGTGCCCTGCAGTTCAAATTTTTCCTTTCTTTCCCCAACTCTCTTAAAGTGGGAGGAGGGAACAAAGGAAAAGGAAGAGGAACAGATGTGATCCATCCGTGTTGCCTTTTGAAAAATTCCATCAAGGCACAGTCAACAACAAAATGAGAGGAAACTTCAACGGTTATATGCTTGTGAAAATCAGCCAATGTGCTGTGTCAGGCAATACCAATAAAAGAGGGCAACTGTCACTTTTGCTTTGGATTTTTGGATTTTATCTTGAATTGTTCTGTGCATGGAATCTTTCTCTGCCCATGTCCATAAATTCCAGAAGAAAAAGAGAGTTGGTTCAATGAATCTAGAAAGGGAGAATAGAACAATTACATTCCTTTCATTTAATAAGGTCAAATAAATTTTCTATTCTTTAGACAGAAGGATACATGAACAACAGAAAATAAAGGATTTTGAAGCTAATTATTATAATTAACAAACAATATCATAATACACAAGAAGTCACCTCCTCTTTATGCCTTTGCTGAAAGGTATGATGATTAATAGAAACAAAGACCCATCATTAAAGTCAGAAATCAAGTTCTGAGTCTTATGCCAGGAACAACATGAAATGAAATTCTGAAAGTCAGTGAAGTATATTTTGGGGATTTCGTGTACCTTCCAGTAATTTATCCCCATTCCTTGAGCCATATAATCCCCAGTTCTGGGTCCTCACTTTGTTTCTCCTGCAACAACAATGAGCCAACCACCTTGCTGGAGACGGATTCCCCACCCCATCATTCCTCTACCCTTCCCTACTGGTATCCTGCACTGCTCTTAGCCACTCAGACTTGATAGCTTAAACAACTCTTCCCACTGTAACTTTCCACTACAAACTCTTTGTACCTTCCATAGTGAAAAAATTGACTAATTTTAAAAAATAATCCATGATAATTTGCTAATATGGGGTAAAGCTAAAGAAGGGGGTTCTCCATATTCTTCCACATAATGTGTGTTTTTTTTCTTTGAAAACTAGTGTACATCTTCAGCAAAGTTTCTCAAAGAGCAGGCCAATATAATATTTGCTTAACAGAGCAGAGCTTTCTAAAATTCCTCTCTACTCATCTATTGACTCTAAGTTCTCAAATCGCTGCTCACAATCTTTTCTCTCTCTCCTCTAAAATTCTTTCCCAATTACACAGGGAACTATCCTGTCTCCTCAATCATCCCCACTCTCTCTGCCCTCTGGATCTAGTCCTATCTTCCTTCCCTTTCCTTTCCCTGCCATTTCCTTTATAAAGGCTCTATAAAGCTGTGATTTTTTAGTATAAAATAATAAATGCTTATAAAATTCAACAGTGCACAAAATTTTAAAAAAATAAAAATCCCCTATTTTCCCAAAACAGTCACACACTGCAACCTCCCAATTACACTGTTAATTGCTTTGTAAGTATCTTGTAACTAGGCTTCTGGAAACAATGATCTCCTTAGGTTTTGAATTTTCATAGCTTCTACAGTTCCCTGCACAAGTATGCCACTTCATTTCAACAAACATGTAACAAGTGCCTACCATGGGCAAAGTCTTTTTCCTTGGTGTTGAGAGGATATAAAATTAAATAATACATGGTTGGTCTCTGCCTTCAAAGATATCATGGTGTCACTACGCATTCTTTATCAAGATAGTTTCATGGCATTTCTTAGGTTGGTAGTTTTCCTCTCACCTGTTTGTGTTCAGTATTATTCTGAACTATTCACATGCTTTCTAGACCAGGATGGTGTTTTATGCAGTCCCATATTTCCCACAGTGTGAATATTATACAAGCAGTAGGCCAGGAGTGACCTAGTTGGAAAAAAATCTCAGAGCCAATTGTTTCTGTCACACCCTCCTCTCTATTTGACTGGAGCCAACAGGGACCTCTCAACATCATTCCACCCCGGCCCATTCCCTACACTCTCTTTCACTTACTCCTTATTGTCAACACCTGATTGAAAACAACCTCTTTCCCCTCCATCTCTCAAGTAGATACTCAAAGATAATTTTCCTTGACCATCCAGCTCAGAAAATGAAGGAAATCACCTTTCCCAGTGCATTTGGGCAGGAAACTGGTTAATGTGAGTTATACCTTATGCACATGTACTGGCCCTCTGCCACACTAACATTCATGGCCATCTGATGGAAGAGACAGCCTATCTGTAAGAAGCCATGTCAGTTTTGACTGAGGAAAGGTGTCTAATTTGCCAGCTAGAAGTGGGCTAGGAAGTCAGCCTGTAAACAGAGGAAACAGGGATACAGCTTTTGGAAGAAATACTCAAGCTGACAATGTCAAATAGCCTCTGCAACTAGGAGTACAGATGGTGATGTAAAAGACCCAATAATCTTGTTATCTCTATTCCTTGTGTTCATCATCACAACCACTCAACGAAGATCTAGGTTTTCTGCATATGATTTTCTCAAGAGGACAGACATTGAGCTCCTTGAGGATAGAGAACTGGGTCTCTTTTTCCCCATCCTCTTTAGTAGCTTGCACATTATTAGGCACACAGAAGGTTTGAATTGCTTTTCTGACTAGAATACCCCTAGTTTAAGGATAGAGGAGATTGCATTCAGAAAAGAAAGGTATGCTTGTTTTAATTAAATCCCTTGTTTCATTTTTCTCATTCAGGAGATTGTGCTCTAGACCTCGGTTTCATTTTCACTGTTATCACTTTTTTAGTATCAGAAGCCACTACGACTTCTAGGTTTTCCTTTAGTAGTCTATTCCCAGTTGCACTTCCTTGTATTTCCTTATCCCTAATATTTATCCTAAACCTTTCTTTTCTTATCTACAAATGACTAGTCTTAGCAATCCCAAGTTATGTGAATAATTTCCTTCCTGCGTTTATATTATTGCCTTGAATATACATTCAAGAACAGCATCTTGTACTTAGCAGCTTCTTTCTCTTCATGAGTCTTTCCTTAGAACATTCTTGCTTTCTCTTTTTGTACTTTATATTACAGATTTTCTTCTGTTTATCCTCACACTTCCTGTATGTGTTACAAGATCTATATGCATCATTCCAGATGTTGCCTTTTAAAGGTCAAAATTACCTGAACATAATTACCCATGGTTATCTACAAAGAGGCAACAGGGAAAACAGAGTTTACTGAAAACCATAAATGGCATGAAACCATGTTTTGTATATTAGTTTGAACTTCTCTTTATAGTTTTTCCCCCCAAAGATAGCTAAAGGAGCCAAACTGACTCGGCTGTTAATTCCATTCTCTGTCTGTTCACTAAATAAGGAAAGAAAAGCAGTGCAGTAACTTAGCAGGTAAAAGGAAGGAAAATAAGCCATTCAAATGGTGTAACTAATTCCTGAATAGTTGCCAGTTGTCTATATTTTTTCTCTTTGGCCTAGACATACATATAGACACCTATTCACTCACATATATCCACTTACGAAGATATTGTTCTTTACTATGATCTCTATCTCTCTGTCTGTGACGTGGCATTTTCTCCCTGAGTTAATTACGTCTGTCTCCACCATATTCCCCTCATACTATGTATGTATGCACATAAGTTTGTACCTCAAAAATGATCTCAAGTAGGACCTGTTAACCAAAGTAATACATCTGCTATGTACACAGCTCTGCTGATAGCCTGAAGAGAGGGCAAGAAAGAAAATAATAGAAAATAGCTCAACAGGAAAAGTGTCCATACAAAATCTGCACTTAGTTTTATGGCATATAGTAAAACCTTAACATTAAAAAAATCTGCTGATTTAGAACAAAGATTGCTAAAGCAAGAAACAAAATAGTATAGATAAGATTTTAAGAAAGATATTTAATGTATCACAATCTTAAAAAAAGAGAATGATTTCAAGTTATTTAAAACAACCATTTACATACAAACAATTTGCTAGTTTCCAAACATTCTTGTCTACTTGTTAAGGCTCCACTGGCAAATGAGGTCAGCCTATGGGTGGAACAATTACGATAAGTTATATATTACTCAGGCACAATTGAGTTGACAGATGTTTGTTTGCCATGTATTTTTCTTAAAATTTTTAGACTCAGTGAAAAAGTTGTATGTATTTTTTAAACATCTTTATTGGAGTATAATTGCTTTACATTGTTGTGTTAGTTTCTGCTGTAAATCAAAGTGAATCAGCTATACGTATACATATATCCCCATATCCCCTCCCTCTTGCGTCTCCCTCCCACCCTCCCTATCCCACCCTTCTAGGTGGTCACAAAGCACCAAGCTGATCTCCCTGTGCTATGCGGCTGCTTCCCACTAGCTATCTATTTTACATTTGGTAGTGGATATATGTCCATGCCACTCTCTCACTTCGTCCCAGCTTACCCTTCTCCCTCCCTGTGTTCTCAAGTTCATTCTCTACGTCTGCGTCTTTATTCCTGTCCTGCCCCTAGGTTCTTCAGAACCATTTTTTAATTTTTAGATTCCATATATATATGTTAGCATATATTTACAATAGCCAGGACATGGAAGCAACCTAAGTGTCCATCGACAGATGAATGGATAAAGAAGATGTGGCACATATATACAATGGAATATTACTCAGCCATTAAAAGAAACAAAATTGAGTTATTTGTAGTGAGGTCTATGGACCTAGAGTCTGTCATACAGAGTGAAGTAAGTCAGAAAGAGAAAGTTGTATGTATTTTAAAAAGTTGATTTATTTTTTAAGCCTGGGATTAAGCTGTATTCTACACTATTTAACAATTTGAAAATCAGCCTGTTGATGTGCGTGAGACTTGCACGTACAGTTTGTCTGGAATGTATTATATTCTGCTCTGTATTACAGTTGTGTATATTGCTGACCTTCCTTACTGTACTGCAAACTTCTTGGCAGGCCCCATAATTTATCTTTTTAACCCCTGCGAAGCCCAGCACAGTGTCTTACACTGAGTATGCTTTCAGCAAATGCTAAATTAATTAAACTAGATTCCAAAACACCTCGCCTAGGCAATACTTCAATCTCTATGTTCCAGGTACTTTATGTAATACATGTACATGTGTTTAAAATGCATTTCCTAATTCAGATTTTTCACTATTTCTGACTTGTCTTTTCACCCAACTAAATCTAAAAAGTGAGGTCATACTCTTTACCTTTACACAGCAAAGTCAGACACACATTTGGTACCACCAAGATTCTTTTGAAAGACATATGGAGAAGAGTGGATGTGGTTAATGTTAGTGATAACATTTGCATATCTATCTTTAACAGACTCAAAGTATATGGAGATAGAAGGGAACTTTGAGATTATCATCTCACTCTCTCTCTGTGTAGATGAGTAAGGGAGGGCACAAAGGTAAATAACTTGTCCAAGAACACATACTAACTGCTGGCAGAGCTTGCAGTGTAATCCAATTGCCTTGACTATAAGCTGAATGATCTTTCCAATACAGCAGCTACCTCTGGACTTTACACTGAGACCATCGCCGTATCTTCCGGCCAGACCTTTTTGCCTTCAATCTCTTCCCCTTTCCAATTTGTCTTGTAGACTTTGCATGTTTTTCTTCCCTAAGCATAGATTCAGTCATGACACATCTCTGCTTCAAAATCTAAAATGGCTTTATTTGGCATTATAAATATACCAATTAAAGTGGTTCTCAATGGGGGGAATTCTGCCCTGGAAGGGGATACTTGGCAGTGTCTGGAGACATTTTTGGTTGTCACAATTGGGGAAGGAAGTGTTATTGGCATCTAGTGGGTAGAGGACAGGGGTGCTGCTAAACATCCTGCAATACACAGGACAGGCCCCCACAACAAAGAATTCTGTGGCACCAACTGTCAATAAGTGCTGAGGTTGAGAAACCCTGTTCTAGATTTAGAGGACTTTCATGGCCTGATCTCAACTTTATTTTCTAACTTTATTTTCCACTACCTTCTGACAACTTAGAAAATGTAAACTACTTCTTATTTCTTGTACATGTTCCACACTTTCTCATTGCCTTGATTTTGCTTAACTTGAAATGTTTTTTTCTCATCTTTCCACATTCTTTCTATTTGTTAAAGATGAAACGATATGTGGCTTCCTCCATAAAAATCTTCCCTGATCCTTACAACTAGATCATTGTTTTCTCTTCTCAAGTCTCATAGAAATTTGTATGTAAGCTATTAAAAATATATATATTATTTTGGGAAAGTCTGGCTGTTAGACTATGAAGCAGCTGTGAGAAAAATATACTAAGTTTGGAGTCCAAAGACTTATGACTTCATCATGTATTAAGCGTGTTTGATCTTGGACATGCCATTTAATCTCACCAGGCTTCAAATTTTTCATCACTAAAATGGGACAAATAATGCCTACTTCCTAAACATGGTGAGAGGAGGAAGCAAAATTATATAAATGAAAGTGCTTTTTAAGTTTTAAAGCACTATGCCAACTTGAGGGATTGTTATTTTCATTACAAGGGGAGTTAGCCCTTGAAAGGTAGGTAAAGCTTCCATTTAACCTTGTGAAGGGAATAAGAAATGCCATTGACCATACTGCAAGTTTTCTGGCTGACCTTGTGTGAGGGCTGGGAATATGCTTAAGTCTAATTTTCCTCATGAAGAGTACAGTATGTTCTTTATGACTCGTATCTACTCAGTGTGGTGGTAAGGAAAACACTTCCTTTCTCTGGAGAAGAAAGAGAACAGGTGAGTTCACCAGCCAATTATTCACAGCAGGATTGCCAGGGGCAACAAGAGACCTGCAAAACAATTTTTCTGCAGTCAAATACATCCAACTCATAAAGAAAGTCATAATTTACTTCCAGTTATTTGCAAGGGCATTTCTGGAAGTGTTGTCCTTGCCATTTCATAATCCCCAGAATGCAAGTGTCCTTTGGTAGCCAAAGTTTGGGAATAAAATATATGAGAGTTAATAAGAAGAAACCTGACGAGGTTTTATTGTTGGATGATAATTTGTCATATTTGCGGAGGCCTGGTTATCTAAATTTTGTATAACACCAATACCTATGGAAATCAGGGCTGGATAAGAGGCCCTGGAGCTTGAGATCATAACTATACAGATGTTTCACACTAGAGGTCACTCTTGCAATCTAAGAACAAAATTCTGAAAATAAGAAAACACAGCAAAACAGAACAAAAAGCAAACACCCATCAACAACAACAACACAACACGGACATGACATCAATGCAAAAATTGAGGATACAGTTTTTCATTTGAAATCTATGAGGATGGTTTTTAAATGATCAAATGAATTGGTAATGTGATGGGCAGTTATTATTGAGTACAGGAGGAAGCTAAAAAATAACAATTGCTCTACCTGGCAGGCAGGCAGGTAAACAGCCTGTTCTTCCATGACTTGGGACATCAACCCACAGCTGCACTGAAGTGATCAGCTTGATACAGATCTAACTAGACTGGAATGACATACACATTTTAAACTGAGTTGTTGGTAAGAGGAATTGCAGGAATTCAATGCAGCAATATAGCAAAGAATAAATACTCTCTGTTCCTGGCTTTCTAAAGAAAAGTAGTTTTTATTGTGAAAGTTCATTTATTAAACCGATGTCAAATGTCTAAGTGAGTAGATTAGAATCATCCTACGAGTTGTCTCAAGGACTAGGCACATATTTGTACATAACAGACCACTATGTATTTTATGAGGGAAAGGCTCAAACTCTTCTCCTGCTTCTCCAAACCCTCATCTCTGCTGCAAACTTAATTGGCCTGCACAGTGCCTGAAATTCCAGCTATCATTCATTCCTCAGGTAAATGCATTTTACTTTCATGTGTCCCTTATTAAAACCCAAAATCTCCTGGAAGAAGAAGAGGGGAAAGAGGTAAAGTTTTTTTTTTTTTAATATAAATTTATTTATTTATTTATTTATTTATTTTTGGCTGTGTTGGGTCTTCGTTTCTGTGCGAGGGCTTTCTCTAGTTGCGGCGAGCGGGGGCCACTCTTCATTGCGGTGCGTGGGCATCTCACTGTCGCAGCCTCTCTTGTTGCGGAGCACAGGCTCCAGACGCGCAGGCTCAGTAGTTGTGGCTCACGGGCCCAGCCGCTCCGCGGCATGTGGGATCCTCCCAGACCAGGGCTCGAACCCGTGTCCCCTGCATTGGCAGGCAGATTCTCAACCACTGTGCCACCAGGGAAGCCCCGAGGTAAAGTTTTTATCATCATTCGAACCTCACTTTTAAGGTAGATTCTCATTTGGGAACCTGGCAATAAAGTCCAAAGGAAGACAGGACATGTGGCACAGGAGGAAATATTGATGTGGTTCAGAGGAGAGGAAAGACAGGTATGGGTGGTAAACATGAGGCACCACTGGGGAGCACTTGAGAAGGGAGGGGAGTACTGAAAAAACAATGAGATAATAAAGATTTCAAATTTTATCAAGCTAGTAGTATGAGAGAGATTTAAAAATCTGGCCTTGGGCTTCCCTGGTGGTGCAGTGGCTAAGAATCCGCCTGCCAATACAGGGGACATGGGTTTGAGCCCTGGTCCAAGAAGATCCCACATGCCGTGGAGCAACTAAGCCTGTGTGCCACAACTACGGAGCCTGTGCTCTAGAGCCCACGAGCCACAACTACTGAGCCCACATGCCACAACTACTGAAGCCCATGTGCCTAGAGCCCGTGCTCTGCAACAAGAGAAGCCACCGCAATGAGAAGCTCATACACCGCAACAAAGAGTAGCCCCCGCTCGCCGCAACTAGAGAAAGCCCACGTGCATCAACGAAGACCCAGTGCAACCAAAAATAAATGAATGAATGAATGAATTAATAAATAAATAAATTTATTAAATAAATACATAAAAATTAAAAAAATAAAAATCTGGTCTTTCATCTGCAAATTAAATCAATACAAGTATGAAGAAAACTTTTTTATTTTTCTCTATGAAAGAAAGGGATAAATAATGAATAATATTATTAAATAAACTCTAATATATACATATATATATATATATATATATATATACTAGACTGGTAATAAATCAAAGGAATACTGACACAGTAAGTTTGATCTGTCCAACATATCCTCTTTCTTAATGTGTTTAACAAAAACAAAACCATAGAAATGGGGCTTTGGTTTCAAGACCTAGAATGTTTTGTTACCAAAGCACATTAGCAAAATGTCACCATAAAGCCCCACTGAGATTTAAGCACTTTTCAAGAACTTTGACCTCAAGCGCCTGGGAGAATGATAGGTAGCTATACTGGAATAAGGGAAATCAAATTATAGGACTTGAGTCCAGAAGAGTAGGTGAGTCATTTAGGGAAATTCTCTTTACAATGTACACCTTTGAAGAAAATCAGATGATGTATAAGGTTCTGTCTAAACATCGGGAATAAAGTGGTTACGTGACTCAGTTATCTCAATAATTCAAGCCCAACATAGCCCACTCTTGCCTCAGTTTCAGATTTAGCTCCCTGCCAAATCTGTCCAGGAAATTGACTTCAGAACTCACTTTTCTCTGAATGCACTGATGGAGCCAAAGGCAGTGCAGAAAAAGTGACTCTTACTGAACAATTTAGCCCATGCCAATTTATACTGCTACTTTTACTGTACTTCATAACCTTGGGAGAATTTACCTTTTCTTATTAGTACCAACCACTTCCACAGTGAGTTAAAAGTGGGAGAAATTGTTAGAGAGAAAAATTCTGTTGGCAAATAAAAACCAAAAACTAGGAAAAAATATATAATATGATACTACTGAGAAAAATTCAGTGGCTGCTGGAAGACATTTTAAGGACTAACCTCTGATTCTTTTACCTAGAAAGTAAAAATTGATGGCTAATAATCTGTTCTCTGCAACATAAGAGCTGCCTGAACTTGGAAACTCAAAAAATCTAAGCAGTGACCTAGAGAAAAGGACAAAAAGCCCCAACAAGTTTATGTCCAGGGTGTGTTTCATCCAAAAGAGATACAATAAAGCCATGTTAAAAATAAGTAAGCTTCTCTAAGAAAAGCATCTCACTTCAATTCTAGGACCCTTGAGAAGGTCACAGGGAAAGCAGAGATTTGTCTAAGACTTGAAGAGGGTTGATTCCAAACCCCATCCCACAGAGGAATGTGGAAGAAGAAAAAAGAGCCATGGTAGGTTAAGCTAATCAAATAAAGAGAGGTAAACTGGAGGGAGAATATCTGGGTTCAGGGCCAAAATTATTTACTCATTTTAAAATTCTATGACAGAGGATAAATATCTGTATAACCTGTTGTTAAGTTCACTATAATGTATGATCTATGAGGCCAGAAATTTTAATCTGTGATGTTCATTGCTATATTTCCAGAGCCTAGAAGAATAATCGACACATAGTAGGTCCTCAATAAGTATTTGCTGAAAGACTGAATGGGTGAGGACATCTCTCTAATCTGTATATATAAAATGTAAAATGTATATATCTAGGAATATTGTGATGGTTAAGTGGCAGAATGCATGTACAGGTATCAATCCAGGTTTTGTGGGCCTAAGGTTTACACAGTTCAAGGGGGTGCCTTTAAGAAAAAGAATACAGAATTATAAGTACAGAATTAGGTATGAAAGTGAATATATTTTTAGAATGAGAAAATAAATCACTTTATATTACACATTTTGAAAACCTGATAAATGCCACAAACATCATAGAATCAAAAGAATAGTTCCATGAATAAACTATCTGACACACTTTATATTTTTATTCCTTACATTTTTAAACTGCATATACCCTGCTTTCCTCCTATGACAACAATTTTATAATATTTTCTTTAGACAGAACATAAAGATAATCCAATCTTTCCTCTAGCACGGTTGATTGAAATTTGCTTTTTATTATTGGTAAGTTTAGAAGTTTCCTTCAGCTTCAGAACTTGTTATTATTAATGTCATGTAAAGTTTGAGAATTGCTGTCAAATTAGGGGGAAGCACGTACCAACTTTAAAATCAATTTTCTATCAGTTTTCTTGTAGATATAGAATAATCTTCCATAGACTGCTTCTAACCCTATATATGTCAAAGCTTATTTCTCTTACATTCACTTATACTTCTGTTGCCAAACACTTTGGGACGTGTTATTGTTGTAACAGGACTTCTGGTTCTGCAGCTTCAGGTCACTGGGTGAGTCAGCACAGGGGGTGGTAGGATGATTTCCTGGAAGCCATTCCATACTGGGGTAGCTAGCATAACAAAACTGTGAATCCTATGTCCTACCAAACCCAAATTAAATGTTTTGCTAGGTCAACTGAGTCTTCTCAGATAGATCCCTAAAATGCCCATGTTTACTCCAATGCCATCAGGTAAGAGGGAAAATGACTTAACTGAATTCAGGTAAAATATCTTCTACAAATTTTACAAAGACATAGGACACGGGGAGGGGGAAGGGTAAGCTGGGATGAAGTGAGAGGGTGGCATGGACATATATACACTACCAAACGTAAAATAGATAGCTAGTGGGAAGCAGCCGCATAGCACAGGGAGATCAGCTTGGTGCTTTGTGATCACCTAGAGGGGTGGGATAGGGAGGGTGGGAGGGAGGGAGACCCAAGAGGGAAGAGATATGGCGATATATGTATATGTATAACTGATTCACTTTGTTATAAAGCAGTAACTAGCACACCATTGTAAAGCAATTATACTCCAATAAAGATGTAAAAAAAAGAAAAAGTAAAACATATGACCAGAAAAAAGCATTTCTAAGGCTATTCTCAGAGGTTTGGAGGGAGCCTATAAGGCTTATACTTCATTAACTTCACAACAAACCAACCTCCGTGGATATGTGAGTGTACTTTGTAAAGTGCAGAGTGTAATAAAAACATTGATGATGGTGATGATGATTGTATTACAAAATATTTAGCCTAGTGATATTTGTAGAAAGTAACAAGTTATGGGAGAAGCCATACTGGTCTCTTTAAGAGTCATTTCATGCTGTGTGTACTCTACTCCCTGAAAATCCCTGGTAGAAACCATATCCTGATTGCCTGACCTGAATCTCAGGAAGCAGGAAGGAAAAATGTTGGCTTGTATAACTATGTCATTCATGCAGTGATTCCACAAAAAAGGGGCTCTAGAAACTAGCCCAAGTGATGTCAAAAATTCCCTGGATCACCCCCTTTTATTTTTAGTATGCATTTTTTAGAAAAATATATAATGACAGAAAATATCTACTAATTCACTAATGATTTGAAATAAGCTGCCATTTTATTCATCACAACAGCATTTGCACACAACTCAAAAATGTCAGTGGTATAAATATATGAATAAGACATAATAATGATTCAGTCTTCAGGTGTCGTGTGTGTATATAGCTTCTTCATAACCCCTATAGTTTCTAAGCCAATTCTGACCTGGGAGGAGCATATGTTAGGACTGTTAATCCAACCCATAAATGGGTGAACTCTGGAATTCATCTTTGTGTCTTGATATTCTTTAAGCCACCAAGTCCACTGTAACTCCCAGCCATTCAGCTGGCACCATATAAACACAAGGCTCAATCAATCTCTCACCATACACAACTGCAGCCCTAAAGAGCTTGCTACTACCTATTCCGAGCACTGCCTCATAATTGACTGCTGATTCCTTTGCCCCTACCCCCAATATTTTTCTTTCTTCCATTGATGGTCCTGATTCAACATTCAGGTTTGGCCTTTGACACTGCATTGTTACTTAGGTTCTTGTCTTCCCTCCTTGACTGACATCTTGGTTTTCTTTTTCAGCTATGTTGCCTTAGGCCACCCAAAATAAATATCCTGTTTTGGCTATGTCTGGCTCCCAGGAACTCCTATTCTGAGGTCCCTAAGTTTTCTCTGGTCCTATGAGTGGAAACTGGATAATAGGACTAGTACATGATATCTTTAAGGTCAGCCCTAGGTGTTCACATGTGCCCTGAGTCAGTCATGGTCTTCTCTGTATCCCTGTCATGTTTACTCAGTTCTTACAACTTCCCACATGAGATTAGTGACTGACCTTGAACTCTAGTCCATTTGGCCAGAACCATGATCCTTTGCCTAATTTTTGCCGGTCCTTCAACTCTTGCTTGATGGGGGCTGGATATGGTGTCCCATATTCACTCATCAACAAGAACTGCATTGTTAGCACTTCATCTGCTTTGAAGTATTACTAGTCCTAAACACCAGATTGGGGCTCCTTGATTGTTTATTAACCATAGTCTGGATGAACCTCTTCCCTTTAGATAGTATATCTCTTTAGATATGACACACTGGGATGATAGCCAATCACCTAGAATCAAGATGTCCAGCTGTGTCAGTCCCATTAACCTTTGTCCTGGGCTGGCCTATCCCTCCTTCTTCACCTACATATGTAGCTGAAGACCCATCTGCCTTAGATAAAGCATGACCAATTTGGGCACTTGCTTTTATTCAATCATCTATGATTCTCTAGTTATTTCATTTGGTAGCCTTATCTCTCTAACTAGATTATGAACTCCTTGAGGAAAGGAACCATGCCATATGCTTATATATTTCCATGGTCCTGGCTACATATTGAGTATTGTGTTTGAAGTTTTCAAAGCAGAGTGAAGATACATGAGTTGGTGAGGTACCAGAATTGGGAGAGGAGTGGTAGTTAAGTGGGGATCCCATCCCAGTTCTCTAATTCTCCTCCTGGACTTAGATGGCACACCATTAGACAAGACTGTATGCAGAAACTGCAGCACATGCGAAAGAGCAATTAAGTACTTGGGTTTGGAGTCAGTTGTGGGTATTTGGTCAAATCACTTATTCTTTTCACTTCAACTTCCTCATTTATAAAATTGTGAAGATAATATTACTTACTATATAATGCTTCTGTGGTAACTAAATGAGTCATTAAAATGCCTAGCACAGTACCTGACACAAGTAATGCTCAATAAGGGTAGCTTTTCTATTGTTACTATAGCTACTTGCTTTGTAACTTTAGGCCTAAATAAAGCTATAACTTTTTACACACAGATAATACATATCAAGGAAGCATCTGCATATCTCATTTTACATTGTTTTCTACAAATTTCTAATATAAAGACAATAATAATAGCATCTAGCATTTATTGAATACTTATCCTCTACTGGTTCGATTTCCTGCCATAGAAAAAGGCTACTACCATTTAGCTGTAAGACTCATGGAAGTAATATGGACACTCTATAATTCATAGCATTCTGTATTTGGTGGCATAGTGATTTTCAATATGAAATTTTACTTTGTATCTGACATGTTTTCTCTAAAATATGGTAATTTTTTTGTTTATTGACTACTTCATTTATCTATTGATTCATAAAATAATGTAAGAGTAATTGTCTACTGGGATTGAGACCAAAACCTAGAAGGTAGCGTTTTACGTAGAAATTAGAAGTAAGAATATTTAGAAACAATTTTTTGATAACTTTAAGAACACCACTTACCATATTTATCTTTGCAATTTTCAAGATACTATGTGAGGAGATATGTACATAGTTGCTAAGGAAACTAGCTACATGATATAATGGCTCTTAAGAAATGAAACTAACCTTCCTCAACTTTGGGTGTTTGTTAGTTCCTTGGTTCAATAATGATTCCCAAGGAGAAAGAGAGAGGAAAAAATATCATTTCCAGGGAAAGAAGCCATAAAGGACATCTCTTCCTTTATAAACCACAACCTGCCCCCCCAGATTAAATCTTAGTCAACTCAGCATCTTATACCTACTGTCCTATTAGTATGATTACTAACAGATGGCTTTATTTGGATCTGCATTTTCATTATTAGCTTCTCTATTGATTTTCACATTATCTGGCTGGGAACGTTTTGATGTGGCTGTACCAGTATATAAAAGCCCGAGAGTGAAAGTAAACATGGGTATCCATTCCAGATGAAAGAGTAAGCAGGGACATACTTCCATTAATCATCTAAGATCTCAGAAAAGAATGAGGTAAAAGTAGGGCTATTGGGATATGTAAGCAACATAGTCCAGCCAGGAGAAAAGATCAGGGGGTCAGTAGTCTTGTGTTCTATTTCAAGCTATGGGACATCAGACAAATCATTTAATCTCTGGGCTAAATATAGGTGATAATGTTTCTTCCTGCATTAAAAGTAGGTGATAATCAAATATGTTTCATCTCCCTCACCCTCTATATTCATTTAATCATCAGATTTTGATGGTTTTACCTACTAAATATCTTTTGAACCGCTCCTTTCCTTTCCATCTCTCCTACAGCAACTTAAAGTCCTTTTTACTTCTTACCTGGATTACTCTGACTCCTAACCAGTTGTAGTGGATTTTAAAAGGCAACACATTTCATATAGTTCTTACCATCAAGAGATGAATTATATTTCCCTACCCTTGAATCTGGGCTGGCCTTGTGACTTGCTTTGACCAATAGAATGGGGCAAAAGTGACATTGTGCAACTTCTGAGCTAGGTCTCAGGAGGCCTTTTAGCTTCTGTTTTTATTTAATCTCTTGCTGCTTTGAGATTGCTATGTATATTAGCTTTCTACAGCTGCTGTAAAAATTAGCACAAATTTGGTAACTTGAAATAACACAAATTTACCATATAGTTCTGAAGGTCAGAAGTCCAAAATCAGTCTCAGTGAATTAAAGTCAAGGTGTCAACAGATCTGGTTCCTTCCTTCTCTGGGGGAGAATTTGTTTCCTTGTGTTTTCCAGCTTCTATAGACTGCCTGCATTCCTTGGTTCAGTGCTCTTTTTCCAGCTTCAAAGCCAGCAGTGTAGCATCTTCAAATTTCTCTCCAACTCTCTCATATCTGCATTGTCTCTTTTGCTACTTAAGATAATGTATTCACAGGTTCTGGAGATTAGGACATGAGCACTTTTGGTGGTGTAGGGCATTATTCTGCCTATCACACCATGTAAGGGAACATGGGCTATCCTTCTTGAAGATGAAAAACCACAGGGAGAGGGAGGTCCAGGAAACAGCACAAATGATCAGACATGTGGATGAGGCCCCAAGAGAGATCTACAGAAGAACAGCCCAGCTGAGCACAGCCCAAACTGCTGATGGACAGAATCTTGAGCAAATAAATAGTCCACTAAATTTTGAGTTTTTTTTTTTTTTTTTTTTTTTTTTTTTTTTTTTTTTTTAAAGACAAGAGATACATCAGTCTCTCTGGATCCAGGCTTACTGACTATTTAATTCCTTTTCCATTCTGCTGCTGAAGCAATCTTTCTAAAATGCAATTCTTTCTTAAAATCTTACAATTTCTCCCCTTGGCCTTCAGGATAATGTTAAAGTTACTTTGCATGATATTCAAGGCCCTCCCCAACCTCATCCCTGCCCATATCTTCAACCTTTTCTTTCATTCAGTATTCGTTTCTTAGAAATGTGTATTCCTGCATCAGTGAACTGTTAGCTTGTGTTATTACACATTATAGTTGTGTGAGTATATGTCTGTCTCCCTTCCTTGTCTGGGAATTCGAAGCCATGAGTATTGCCTCACTTACATATTGTAGTGTTTCTTGACCCTTTTAGGGTCCCTGGCTGGGTGTGAAATTTAAACTGCAAAGACAGATGAACAGGAAAAATGCATGAAAATTTATTTAATATAAATTTTATGTGACATGGGAGACTTCATCAGAAAATAAAGACCTGAAGAAACAGTTAGAGCTGAGTATTTTATGCTATGTTTGATGAAAAGTGGGTAGTTGTATAGAAACATGATAGGTTAAGGAATATGAGGTAAGTACAGTAAACGGTGGAAATTTAGTAAGGCCTGTCTGTTCAGATTCCTCTTGGCATCATTTTGTTTTCAGAGATAAGGATGTTCCATTCTTCCAGGTATAGGAAGGGCACCTCTCACTTGAGAGTTTTATGACTTGTTTCTGTGAAGAAGGGTAGGGGTGGGGAGGAGGTCAGAGTGATTTTCCTCCTTCTTCCATTTCCTCAGACTCCTTCAACTTAAAATAATTAATATGCCAAGGTGCCATAGTTTGGGTTAGTGTGTCCTAAACCCCATCATTACGTACTTGAAGCACTTGGCACAGCATCTGGGATATAGTAACAATCAATAATTATTCAATGAACCAGTGAAAAAATAAAGGGTCATTCTGTTTTCAAGAAAGTTCTGTTTTCTGGCATTTTGTAGATTATATGAAACATCTCATTAAAATGTTCCTCCAAATACTAACTAGTGCATATCTCAATGGCCTACTTACTGGTATTTGCTAGTTGTGGAACCATACACATATTATTTTAATTTTCTGTGTCTTAGTTTCTTCACCTGTAAAATGGGGATAATATTAGTTATAATATTAGTAATATTAGTGCCTACTTCATAGAGTTGTTGTGGGGAATAAATAGATGTATGTAAAGTGCTTAGAAGCATCGTTGGCACAGAGTTAGTGCTATGTCAGTATCAAGAATCATTATGATGATTGTCACGGTGGTAGTGTTGGTGGTGGTTGTTAACCCCACAGTCTATGAGAGTGTGTGAACTCAGTCGAAGATTAGCTGGAACAAAATTAGGTTAGAAATGTAATCTGTAATATTCCCAACAAAACTAATTGCAGAACGCATTCTAAAAAAATATATATCAAAAACAAAAAACAAAAAAACAGTTCTCAATTATTCCTATATGTAGAAAAAAATACTGTGTATCAGTGGAAATCTGTTTCAGTGGAAAACTTGTGGCCTGTCTTATTCAGTCCTGTTCATTTTCTTTGAGCTATTTTGCAACCATATGTAAATTGTAAATTCTGTCTTCCTGGTAGAGGTTTAGTTGATTTCCCTCCCTTCACCCTCATGGAAAAACCAATTTTATCTCCATTTGCAATTCATACCAATACTATATTCCATATACATTCGTGCTCTTCAGTCTTTTCCTTTAAACAGGTTATAACATCTGCTTGGTGCCCTCATATCATAAAAGTAAAATCTTTAGCACATGTTTATTTTATATCTATATGAAAATCATGATTTTTACTTTTTTCTAAAAATTATATTTTAACGGTTTTAGCCCAGTCATGTCTTCCTTTGGTTCCCAGAGGTGACTCTAGACTGGCAATGAAATATGCTGACTGTCTTTCTAATTTGAATTTTGCTCTCCACTAATCTTGTTTTTGGTTTGTTTACACTCAATAAGTTATTCCCCACTGAGAATGTGATCTTATGGTCTGACCATTTGGTGATTTCTGGAAATGGATTGTTTATAGAAATCTATTCTTTGTTAGGTGAAAGATGACAGAGAATATATTTTGTTAGCCTTTTTGATTGGGAATTTGTTTTTATGGTTTGATCATTTGATGACCCCCATACATTGATTAATAGTTGTACAGAGACCTTGTTCCTGTTGGGTGAGAGATAACAGAAAATCTGGTTTGTTAATATTTTCTGATTGTCTATTTTGAACTCAAGTCAGTTATTTTACCCACTGAGAGGAGAATAGCTCTTTGATATGGATCAGAGAGTTATATGTGTTTGTTTACTTTTCACCCATGGCTGAAATTTTGGAATTGAAGCTATAAGTTCTACCTGTGTGAGAGTGTGCTGTGGATTAAAATCTATCCCCCCAAAATTCATGTGGATGTTCTAATCCCCAATGTGACTGTATCTGGAGATAGGGTCATTAAGAGGTAATTAAGGTTAAATGGGGTCATAAGGGTGGGGTCATAATCTGATAAAACTGTGGTCTTTTAAGAAGAGGAAGACCTCTCTCTCTCTCTCTCTCTCTCTCTCTCTCTCTCTCTCTCTCTCTCCTTCCCCCACCCTCCCTCCCTCTTTTCCTCCACTGATTTTGCCTTCACAAAGCCAAATCTTAGATGCAGAATAAAAATAAAATAAAATAAAACTTCTAAGTTATCTTTTACACCTAAAACTATCTTTTTAGGCTTCCTGGAAAGACACACAGATTTGTTTTTGGTAAAAAGAGAGGTTATAGAAGAAGTAGGTTTATTTGTTATGTTGCATGGGGAGACTTTTCAAATCAGAAGAGATGCTCAGCCTTCTCTAAGTTAAGTTTGTGTGGGTAAGATGTTATTAGTATAAATATTTCAGAAATTGTATACAGTGTGGGAAGTTCCAAGAGATTTGTCAAACCCTTTGGTGCTTTCCCTGATATTAGATGATAGCAGTAGTGTTATCAGTCATAATTTCAGTTATTTAAAAAACGTTAACTGGGACTTCCCTATTGGTCCAGTGGTTAAGGCTTTGCCTTCCAATGCAGAGGGTATGGGTTCGATCCCTGGTCGGGGAGCTAAGATCCCACATGTCTCACGGCCAAAAAACCAAAATATAAAACAGAAGCAATGTTGTAATAAATTCAATAACTACTTTAAAAATGGTCTACATCAAAAAAATCTTTAAAAAAATATATTGTCACAACTTTGACTCCTTAATTTTATTCTTGCATCTTCTATGCCAGGGTTTTCTAATGGGGATTCATATCACTTACCTATGGAGTTTTATTAATATACAGATGTTTAGGATGTACTCCACACTGGATCACTTTACCTGATATTAATGTATTCTTGGTATATTCTTACTCTATGCTTGGAATGTTCATTGTATACTATGTCATGATTATTTTATCTCAAGATTATTTTCTCACTAAAATTATGTTCATCCATTTAAAAAAATTAGATGTAATGTTCACTGTCTTTTTTGAAAATAGGGTTAACCACCATATCTATAATTATTTTGTCTAAACTTTTTTTGGACTTTACTATCTTGTTTGCTTGTCAAAGAAACAACCGAATTTCCTTGACAGTTGCGTTATTCTTGTAATAAACTCAAATCAGATCTTTCACTTTTGAAAGTTATCTGTAATAAATTAAGCACAGCCAATTTAAGTCTTTCTTTTGTCATGTTTACATGTTTTTGTTTGTTTTCCTCTGATGCTTCCTTGAAAATACTTGCAATCAGCTACAGGCCTGAGTGCTTCATTAGCAACAAAAGAGAGACTATCTCAGAGCCCCAAGGAAAGGGATTATGCCAAGTATTCTTGCATACAGGCTTCTGCTAATACAAGATCCTGTAGAACAAGAACTAATTATATAAGACTGAATGAAATGATGTAATTAAAAAATATTCTTGATATTTTAATGTTCTGTTTTCTGGATACATAAGGAAGTCATTTCTCTTTCCTCTTAAGCTTTCTATCACCCTCAACAATTTAGTAGACTCTGCTTTTGTAAACCCAAATTAAACATTTGTAAATGAGATTTTATTCTTCTTATCTGATCCTCAGATTTCAGAAACTCTTATTGAATATTCTTATTTTCATATTGTAGTTATTTGCATGGATTAAATAAGAATCTGTTCTCCTTTTACTAGGACATAATTAGAAACTTTGGTTATACAACTAAGGACTTGCCTGGGATGTTATATTTGAGAATTATGCTCATTTAATCATATGTGACCTGATGCTTTAAAGGAACTAAGGCTGACTTTATGAAGCCAAAGCATAAAACGCGCTCTCTCGGGAAACCTGGCCTGGAACCTGGCTTCCAGGGTTCTTAGTCTTACAGATGAGCAAAGAAGGTCATTTCCTGGTAGACCAGGAGCCTAGGATATTTTGAAGACCTTAAGAAGAGAGGAATTCACCCAAAAGTATGTGTACTACAGGTGAAATCTGGCTTGCTTCCTAGCTTCAGGACTGCAAATAATAAGAGGCTTGTGAAAGTCCAATCTGAGATGCCTCATGAAAATTTCCATTGAAACAAACTTCAGAAGGTCACATGGCAAATGAACATACTTGCTGCTGCACCTATGTAAGTCATCAGGTCAGATCTAATGACACACATCATATTTTGTGATCAAGATAATCTTTTTCGAGATTGTTTTTGATCAAAGGAGGGGGTAATTGTAACAAAAAAAGTTGTTTTTCACTGGAAAACTATGTATCATCTAGAGCACACCCTTCAGGCCTATCTGGTAGAAATTTAGTTGACTCCCAAACCTCACCCTGGAAAAACCAGTTTTGTCTCCATTTGCAATTCATTTCAACATTCCTTTACTCCATAAAAATATTTGCCCTTTTGACTTTTTAACCAGTTATAATATCTGCTTGGTTCCCTCATATGATATGAGTAAAATAAAACATTAACCTGCATTTATTTTTATGTCTGTAGGAAAATCATGGTTTTACCTTTTTGTAAAAATTATTTTTTAAGAAAATTGCATTTAATTCTTAATTACCTTTCTGAGTTTAGATTATAGAGTTGACTATGTTCTCTCTATCACGGAACTTTATGATTTAACAAAAAAGATTCATAAAAAGAAGTGACTGACCTGTCATGACATATAACTTAAGTGACAACTTAAGTAGAACCCAAGTGTCATTTTAGTTTCATATTCTGTTCTTCATTCATTTTCACTCTGATTCCATATAGCAAACAAGTCTAGGGGATCAGAAGCTGTGGAGAGTAAATAATGACTCTGTCTACCACATGCTAGTAAAACAAGATAGACTTTTTCAGAAGCCATCTTTTCACTTATTTGGAGGATGTAATTCATCCCCTAACCAAATCTTATTTTGCCTTCTTCATTTATGCTCCATTCTCTCTTTTCCTGGTTGTGTATACATATTTTAAAACTAATGTTTCTGCCTGTTGGTTTAGAGAAAATTATTTTCCTTTTTTTAGTCGTATGCAATATAAATTAACTTTCATTACCTTCTAGTTTGTTAAAAGAAGACTTAACAGAGCTGTTGCTTTTTAATAAAACTTGGGTATATCTGTAGGGCCCTATATAGGGATTGTGTGTGTGTGTGTGTGTGTGTGTGTGTGTGTGTGTGTGTGTGAAGTAATGTTGGAGACTCTTGATCTTACTCTTGTCACTGTGGTTATTACCCTGTTGACTCCTAGTATGAGCTATTCAAAAAACAGGAAAAGACAAGGAAATCAGTGGTGATTGATTCTGTAACCTGAAGGGTAGCTACCAACTATAGGTCTTCCTATAAAATATGGGGTTACTATCTCCTACCTCCATCACGCCTATTGCTCGTCTGTTACCCATGCATCATGACAGCACTGAATCTCACAGATTACAGTGTCTATGTGGTATTTGCACTTATCCTATTTCCGTCTATTGTCCACCTCTATTACATATATGTTTTTGACATCTCTTGGTTTGGATCACAAATCAGAAAATAATGTATCCATAATTTTGATATTAGGTAATGAATCAGAGCTTCCAGATATGATAAACACTCCCAGTTTGCACTTCACTAGTAAAGGGCAGGGGGTATAGTTTTTCTCTCAGTAAATTCTCCTGGAATAGCTTCACTTCCCTAATAAGGTGTAGAATTTGATTATTCTTCACTCTCCATGAGCACAATCTTTTTCAACTTCCATTAAAACTTCTCAGAGAGAGTGTTCTAATTCCATTCTTTTACATGTAGCTGTCCAGTTTTCCCAGCACCACTTATTGAAGAGGCTGTCTTTTCTCCATTGTACATTCTTGCCTCCTTTATCAAAGATAAGGTGACCATATGTGTGTGGGTTTATCTCTGGGCTTTCTATCCTGTTCCATTGATCTATATTTCTGTTTTTGTGCCAGTACCATACTGTCTTGATTACTGTAGCTTTGTAGTATAGTCTGAGGTCCGGGAGCCTGATTCCTCCAGATCCGTTTTTCTTTCTCAAGATTGTTTGGCTATTCGGGCTCCTTTGTGTTTCCATACAAATTGTGAAATTTTTTGTTCTAGTTCTGTGAAAAATGCCAGTGGTAGTTTGATAGGGATTACATTGAATCTGTAGATTGCTTTGGGTAGTAGAGTCATTTTCACAATGTTGATTCTTCCAATCCAAGAACATGGTATATCTCTCTATCTATTTGTATCATCTTTAGTTTCTTTCATCAGTGTCTTATAATTTTCTGCATACAGTTCTTTTGTCTCCTCAGGTAGGTTTATTCCCAGGTATTTTATTCTTTTTGTTGCAATGGTAAATGGGAGTGTTTTCTTAATTTCACTTTCAGATTTTTCATTATTAGTGTATAGAAATGCATGTAAAAGAATGAAATTAGAACACTCCCTAACACCATACACAAAAATAAACTCAAAATGGATTAAAGACCTAAATGTAAGGGCAGACACTATCAAACTCTTAGAGGAAAACATAGGCAGAACACTCTATGACATAAATCACAGCAAGATCCTTTTTGACCCAGCTCCTAGAGAAATGGAAATAAGAACAAAAATAAACAAATGGGACCTAATGAAACTTAAAAGCTTTTGCACAGCAAAGGAAACCATAAACAAGACGAAAAGACAACCCTTAGAATGGGAGAAAATATTTGCAAACGAAGCAACTGACAGAGGATTAATCTCCAAAATATACAAGCAGCTCATGCAGCTCAATATCAAAAAAACAAACAACCCAATCCAAAAATGGGCAGAAGACCCATTAAATAGATAGACATTTCTCCAAAGAAGACCCATTAAATAAATAGACATTTCTCCAAAGAAGATATACAGATTGCCAACAAACACATGAAAGAATGTTCAACAGCACTAATCCTTAGAGAAACACAAATCAAAACTACAATGAGGTATCACCTCACACCTATCAGAATGTCCATCATCAAAAAATCTACAAACAATAAATGCTGGCGAGGGTGTGGAGAAAAGGGAACCCTCTTGCACTCTTGGTGGGAATGTAAATTGATACAGCCACTATGGAGAACAGTATGGAGGTTCCTTAAAAAACTAAAAATAGAACTACCATACGACCCAGCAATCCCACTACTGGGCATATACCCTGAGAAAAGCAAAATTCAAAAAGAGTCATGTACCAAAATGTTCATTGCAGCTCTATTTACAATAGCCAGGACATGGAAGCAACCTAAGTGTCCATCGACAGATGAATGGATAAAGAAGATGTGGCACATATATACAATCGAATATTACTCAGCCATAAAAAGAAACGAAATTGAGTTATTTGTAGTGAGGTGGATGGACCTAGAGTCTGTCATACAGAGTGAAGTAAGTCAGAAAGAGAAAAACAAATACCATATGCTAACACATATACATGGAATCTAAAAAAAAAAAAAAGGTTATGAAGAACCTAGGGGCAAGATGGCAATAAAGACACAGACCTACTAGAGAATGGACTTGAGGACACGGGGAGGGGGAAGGGTAAGCTGGGACGAAGTGAGAGAGTGGTATGGACATATATACACTACCAAATGTAAAATAGATAGCTAGTGGGAAGCAACCGCATAGCACAGGGAGATCAGCTCAGTGCTTTGTGACCAGCTAGAAGGGTGGGATAGGGAGGGTGGGAGGGAGGGAGACGCAAAAGGGAAGAGATATGGGGATATATATACATGTATAACTGATTCACTTTGTTATAAAGCAGAAACTAACACACCATTGTAAAGCAGTTATACTCCAATAAAAACGTTAAAAAAAAAAAAAAAAACTTCTCAGAGAATATGTGTAGTTCCATAGCACTGGGGGTGATTTTGTCCCCCTGCGGATATTTGGCGATGTCTGGGGCCATTTTGAGTAGTCACAACTGATGAGGAGTGCTACTGGCCTTTAGCTGGTAGAAACTAGGGGGTGCTACTAAAAGCCCAGGACAGCCCCCTACAAAGACTTTTCTGGTCCTAAATGTCAATAGTGCTGATATTGGGAAACCTTGGCCTAGTGTTCGAACAATGCCATCTGCCTGATATTGAACTGCTTATATTTCAAATAAGGACTACCCTGAAAAAACAGTTTTCTGACTTTCTTAGAATAAGACTATTAATGTGGTCTGCAACTTAACCCAAGTATTTCTCTTTTCTTGTTTTAGGGCCTCATGATAAGGAGTGGGGAAATTACACAAACTTAAATAACACAGAATGAGGGAAGTAGTATGAGTTTGGGAATGTGCAATACACATAGATGCTTAGTGAAAAAATCATTCTATAAAGTTAAACAGGTTTTACTTATCCTATGAGATCCAATAATTATGCATAATACAAACAGAGGAAATTAATCAGGAACTGTTATAACTGATGACATTTTCTTTCATCTGGCACTGTTCAGTGATAATTTTGCCTTGTAATCTAAATTATTGACTTTAAAAATCTCCAATGCACAAAACTGGAAACTAGAAGATGGAAACAATATTAAATTATTTACATTATTCAATTACAGAGTAAAGTGCCTCTTTAATGCAACATAAGTCTTAATAAAAAGCTGTAATAATCTAAACAACAATAACCCCAAGAGACATTTTAAACTTAAAAAAATGAGAGGTATAGTTTATATAGCAAACAGCAGAAAATAATGAAATTACTGTGTGTGTTGTCAAATATTATTTAAGAATAGAATTTTATCTCCTACCTCTTTATTTAATAAATAAATATGTAGTCACTAAAGCATTATGACTTAGTATCTTACTGTTTTTCTCATATAATAGCATTAGTTGAGGGAAATGAAAACTACCATGTCATTATTATCCAGTTTTGACAAGGTGCCATGTAGTTACACATTCAGTTGTTGCTATGTAATTACTGAGGAGGCCATTCATCTAACATTTTTTTTGTGCCTTGGCGGTAGCCCCTGCAATATGGTACCAAACAGAGTCTAATGGTGAAACAAATCTCCCAAGATTTGTAGCAGTAATCTTTAAAAAGCAGATCCCTTCAGTGATGTAGGTTTTCATGTGATAGAAATTCCTTTTGGCCAAAGGGGAAGTCTTTGGGTACGAGGGAATACTTTTCTCCTCCATTGCTTTAGTTAGCCCCATCTTGCTAGCCTTTGAGTAGTTACTAAGTGGATTCTAATGAACCTAATGCCATCTAGAGAAAGACAATTTTCTGTGCAGTCTCTTTGTAATCAACTCTGACCACTTGTGGTGGTTCTAAAGAGCCCTCCTGCCTTCCAACTGACCAGTAAAAGAGCAATTGTGTCTGAGAGAATATTTATCACCAACAACAGCCTATATCAAACTACCATGAGATGATGAAAGTTAATGTGAATGAACTCCAGTCTGGCCTGTGATGTTTCAGGGATCTTGAAAGAGCTCATTATCTTTTACCAATGGGAGAGGTACCCAGGTGGACACAATGTTTATTTTAAAAAATTGCTTTAGGAGGCTTTTGCTTCTGGGAAGATGGAATAGATGTACTTTCCCCTATTCCTCTTCCTATGTACAACTAAGCTCTGGATATTATGTATAAAGCATATATAAGAAGACTCTTAAAGATGACAGAATAATAGGGACCTCAGGATCCGTGGAACGACATGGTGGTGCGTTCTCTGGGTTGTCTTTGTGTCTCACAAATCGCAGACTTATCGCTGACAAGCCAGCAACCTAGAAATATCAACAGGCACAGAGAGAAAAAGTTCAATGAAGACTTGCTCTCTCTAGCTAAAGGAGAAGGAAAAGGGAAGTCTACAAAGATAGAAAACTTTTAGACAATAATCACCCTACTCAAGCCATACATCACAGAAAAAAACTATGGCCCCACTCATACATATGCCAGCAAAGGCTGATTGGGGAACCTAGACATCCAATCTCAGGATGCTGTCATAAATTTCCCTAACATTCCCATTGGAGAGGTATCAGAGACAGTCAAATAGGAAGCCAAGACTCTCAACCTCACCATCTGATAACAAGGACGACCCTGCTCCCCTCCTTCTGTGTTGTCAATGGACACCATGTGAGGAGTCTGGACTTCTTCCCCCACCCAGCTGTAATGAGACACCCCTCCACTTTTCCACTGGGTTGCTTTCAGAAGAAGACTTTCACCATTGCCAAGTGATAATGAGGCCACACATACCGCGGTGTCAATGGAGACCATGGGAACTCCTACCCATATAACAGTAGAGAGGAGATCCTCACTTTGGGTGTTAATGGAAGTTGAGTAGTGAACTCAGACTTCTACCTTTGCCAGGCAGTAATGAGATGACCCTCATTTTCCTCTGATAAGCAATGTCAGAGAAAGCTATCTAAAATGAAAAGTTTAAATAAGAACATAAGAGAAAAATGTCCAGATTTAAATTGAAAACTACTAGTCATAGCAAAAACTAAGAAAATCTCAACTAAATGAAAAAAGCTAGTCAATAGACATTAATACAGTAAGTCCCTCACATATGAATGAGTTCCATTCCGAGAGCACGTTAGTAAGTCCAATTTGTTCATAAGTCCAACTAAGTTAGCCTAGGTACTCAATTAACAATCAGCTATATAGTACTGTATAATACTTTTTACACAAATAATACATAAAAAACAAAAACAAAAAATAAAGAAAACATTTTAAATCTTACGGTACCTTGAAAAGTACAGTAGTACAGTACAATAGCTGGCATACAGGGGCTAGCAATCGAGTGAACAGGCAAGAAGAGTTACTGACTGGAGGAGGGAGGGGATGTGGGAGATACTGAAGGACTGTCAGCAGTAGGAGACGGAGGGCAAGCTGCAATTTCACTCACACCTGACGGTGATGGCACAGGTTCTGGTTCCTTGCTGGATTCAATTCTATCTACTCTCTTGAGAAAACAATCCAGTATATGTCTGGGTAGTAGCTCTTTTTTTCTTGTCATAGATCACACGTAGCACTGGATTGCATTCTGAACAGCTGCTGCAACGTTCGTGTACCTTTCTACGTTCGGGTCCTATGCCTCAAAAACTAACAGTGACTCCTCAAATAAAGAAAATCCCCTTGCAATTTCCTGCATCGTGAATCTCTTTGGTTCTTCAGTTACTTCTTCTTCCTCTTGTCTCTCTTCGTCCTTTCTCCGGGCCTCCAATTCCATCAGGTCTTCATTAGTAAGCTCCTCGTGTTGCACAGCAAGGAGTTCAATGAAGTTGTCCTTTTACAGATCTAGCTCCAGCTTCTCGATGAGGGTCACTAAGTTGCTGAAAACCTCTTTGGACCCATCATCCACCTTCTCAAATCCACGAAAATTGTGAACTGTGGGCAAAGGTTCTTCCAAACCCCATTTATGGTGACAGTCATAACCTCACGCCAAGCAAAGTCAATGTTTTTTATGGCCTTGTAGATGTTATAGTCCTTCCAAAATTGTCGCAAGGTTGTTCCTGATTTCTCACTTGCCTTTATTGCCTGACGAAAAGTGTGATGTAAATAATATTTCTTGAAAGTCGCTCTAAATCCCTGGTACATAGGTTGGATGAATGATGTAATATTTGGTGGCAGATGCACTACTTTGATGTTGGGATGAAAGTAGTCCATGAATAGGGGGTGGCCCGGAGCACTGTCCAGCAGCAAAAGAATGTTGAACGGGACATCCTTCTCCAAGCAATATTTCTCTACCTCTGGGATAAAGTGGTGGAAAAACCAGTCCTGGAAAATGGCCTGTGTAATCCAGGCTTTGGGGTTACTCTTCCACACAACAGGAAGAGAGCCCTTGGCTATGTCTTGTTCCTGATCTTAGAGGAAATGGTTTCAGTTTTTCACCATTGAGAATGATGTTGGCTGTGGGTTCATCATATATGGCCTTTATTATGTTGAGGTAGGTTCCCTCTATGCCCACTTTCTGGAGAGTTTTTACCATAAATAGGTGTTGAATTTTGTCAAAAACTTTTTCTGCATCTACTGAGATGGTCATATGGTTTTTATTCTTCAGTTTGTTAATATGGTGTATCATATTGATCAATTTACGTATATTGAAGAATCCTTGCATCCCTGGTATAAATCCCACTTGATCATTGTGTGATCCTTTTAATGTGTTGTTGGATTCGGTTTGCTAGTATTTTGTTGAGGATTTTTGCATCTATGTTCATCAGTGATATTAGCCTGTAATTTTCTCAAAGTCGTCTACAGATTTATGCAAGCCCTATCAAATTACCATTCACATTTTTCACAGAATTAGAACAAAACATTTTATAATTTGTATGGAAACACAAAAGACCCCAAATAACCTAAGCAGTCTTGAGAAAGAAAAACAGAGCTGGAGGAATCAGGCTCCCTGACTTCAGACTAAACTACAAAGCTACAGTAATCAAAACAGTATGGTACTGGCACAAAAACAGAAAAGATCAATGGAACAGGATAGAAAGTCCAGAGATAAACCAATGCACCTATGGTCACCTGATCTATGACAAAGGAGGCAAGAATATGCAATGGAGAAAAGGCAGTCTCTTCAATAAGTGGTGCTGGGAAAACTGGACAGCTACATGTAAAAGAATGAGATTAGAACACCCCCTAACACCATACACAAAAACAAACTCAAAATGGATTAAAGATCTAAATGTATGACCAGATACTATAAAACTCTCAGAGGAAAACATAGGCAGAACACTGTCTGACATAAATCACAGCAAGATCTTTTCTGATCCACCTCCTAGAGTAATGAAAATAAAAACACAAATAAACAAATGTGACCTAATTCTTTTGCACAGCAAAGGAAACCATAAACAAAACGAAAAGACAACCTACAGAATGGGAGAAAATATTTGCAAACAAAGCAATTGACAAGGGGTTAATCTCCAAAATATACAAACAGCTCATGCAGCTCAATATGAAAAAAATCACTTTGCTGTACACCTTAAACTAACACAACACTGTAAGTCAACTATACTCCAATAAATTTTTTTTTAAAAATCAAGAAAACAAACCACTCAATCAAAAAAATGGGCAGAAGATCTAAATAGACATTTGTCCAAAGAAGACATACAGATGGCCAAAAAGAACATGAAAAGATGCTCAACATCACTAATTATTAGAGAAATGCAAATCAAAACTACAATGAGGTATCATCTCACACTGGTCAGAATGGCCATCATCAAAAAATCTATAAACAATAAATGCTGGAGAGGGTGTAGAGAAGAGCGAACCCTCCTACACTGTTTGTGGGAATGTAAATTGGTACAGCCACTATGGAGAACAGTATGGACGTTCCTTAAAAAACTAAAAATAGAGCTACCATATGATCCTGCAATCCCACTCCTGGGCATATATCTGGAGAAAATCATAATTTGAAAAGATACATACACCCCAATATTCACTGCAGCACTGTTTACAATAGCCAGGGCATGGAAGCAACCTACGTGTCCATCAGTGGATGAATGAATAAAGAAGATGTGGTACATATATACAATGGAATATTACTCAGCCATAAAAAAGAACAATACCATTTGCAGCAACATGGACAGAACTAGAGATTGTCATACTGAGTGAGGTAAGTCAAACAGAGAAAGACAAATATCATATGATATTGCTTATATGTGGAATCTAAAAATGGTACAAATCAACTTATTTACAAAACAGAAATAGAGTCACAGATGTAGAAAACAAACATGACTACCAAGGGGGAAGGGAGGGAGGGATAAATGGGAGATTGGGATTGACATATACACACTACATTATATAAAATAGATAACTAATAAGAACCTACTGTATAGCACAGGGAAATCTACTCCATACTCTGTAATGACCTATATGGGAAAAGAATCTAAAAAAGAGTAGATATATGTATGTGTATAAGTGATTCACTTTGCTGTACAGCGGAAACAAACACAACATTGTAAATCAACTATACTATAATAAAAATTAATTTAAAAAAACATATACTATAATGTTCAAGGATCAATTGTATTTCTATAAACTATCATGAATCCACGGATATACAAATTAAAAATACCAAATGAAAATAAAAAGTGAATAAAAATACAATGTCATTTCAATCACTATATTAAATGCTTAGGTGTAAATCTAGGAAATCATGTACAAGGTTTATGTGCTAAAAACTACAGAATACTGAAGAAGTAAAGCTAAAAAGAGGATCTAAATAGATGGAGAAACACTGTGTTCATGGATCAGAAGATTCAACATAGTAAAAATGTCAGTTCTCCACAAATTGATATAAAGGTTTAATTCATTCTTATCAAAATTCCAGCAAGACATTTTGTACATATAGACAACATTTTTCTAAATCTATATGGAAAGGCAAAGGACCTAGAATAGCTAAAACAATACTGAAAAAGAAGAGAAAAGTGGAAGGAATTAGTCTATGTGATTTCAAGAGCTACTATATAGCTACAATCATCAAGACTATGTGGTACTGATGGAGAGACAGACACATAGATCAACAGAACAGAAATCCAGAAACTGACTCACAAAAATATACCCTACTTAATTTTTACAAAAATGTAAAAGCAAGTCAATGGAGGAAAGATAGCCTTCTCAACAAATGGCGGTGTAATAATGGGACATACTTAAGCAAAAATAATGAAACTTGAAATAAGTCTCACAACTTACATAATAAAATTAACTCAAAATGGATCAAGGACTTAAATATAAAAAAAAAGAAAAGAAAAGAAAAGAAAATGGTCAGAAGAACATAGGGGCAAGACAGGAATAAAGATGCAGACCTACTAGATAATGGACTTGAGGATACGGGGAGGGGGAAGGGTAAGCTGGGACAAAGTGAGAGAGTGGCATGGACATATATACACTACCAAACATAAAATAAATAGCTAGTGGGAAGCAGCCACATAGCACAGAGAGATCAGCTCGGTGCTTTGTGACCACCTAGAGGGGTGGGATATGGAGGGTGGGAGGGAGGGAGATGCAAGAGGGAAGAGATATGGGGACATATGTATATGTAGAACTGATTCACTTTGTTATAAAGCAGAAACTGACACACCATCGTAAAGCAATTATACTCTAATAAAGATGTTTAAAAATAAATAAATAAATAAATAAAAATAAAATAAAATAAAATATAAAACTATGAAACTTTTTGAAAAAAAGTATTGGGGCAAATCTTTGGAAACTAGGGCTAGGCAAAGAGTTCTTAGACTTGACACCAAAAGCCCAATCCATAAAAGGAAAAATGGGTAAATTGGACTTTATCAAAATGAAACATTTTGCTCTGTGAAATACTCTATTAAAAGGATAAAAAGTCAATTTCTTCCACAGAGTGGGAGAACATATGGGCAAACCACATATCTGACAAAGAAATAGTATCAAATCAAACAAAAAACTATAGTATCTAGAATATTTTTACTAACTTAAAGAGTATTTCAAAATTGTACAGTAATGAAACAAAATAATAAATTAGAAAATGGGCAAAAGTCTTGAAGAGAGATTTCACTGAAGAGGATGTATAGATGGCTAATAAGCCCATGAAAACATGTTTAGCATCACTAGATACTAGGAAAATATAAATTAAAACCACAATGTGGTATCACTGTAAGCCTATCAGAATGACTTAAAAAATAGTGACAACACCAAATGCTGGGAAGGATGTAGAGAAACTTGACCATTCATACATTGCTTATGGAAGTGTAAAATGGTATAGCTACTCTGGAACAGTTGACAGTTTATTTAAAAATTAGACATGTAAGTACCACATAACCCAGCAATTATATTCCTGGGTATTTATCCCAGATAAATGAAGACTTACATCTCTACATATATATAAAAACCTGTACTTGAATGTTTATATCAGCTTTATTCACAATAGCCAAAACCTGGAGACAATGTAGATGACCTTCAAGGGATAATGGTTAAACAGTTTGGCCCATCCATACCATGGACTCCTACTCAACAATAAAAAATAACAAATCTATGGATTAATATACAACCTGGATGAATCTCCAGGGGATTATGCTGAGTGAAAAAAGCCAATCCCCAAAGGTTTTATACTATATGATTCCATTCATGTAACACTCTCAAAATGAATATTTACAGAAATGGATAGCAGCTTAATGGTTGCCAGGAGTTAAGGAGCGGAAGAGGGTGGGAGGGAAGTAGGTGTTGCTATAAGAGAGCAACATGAAGGATCTTTGTGGTGATAGAACTGTTCTGTGTCATGACGGTATCAGCATCCTGGTTGTGGTATTTCACTACAGTTCTGCGAGAGGTTACCATTTAGAGGAAACTGGGTAAAGAGTACATGGGATCTCTCTATACTATTTCTTACACCTGCAAGTGAATGTATAATTATCTCAAATTAAAAAGTTTAATTAGAAAAATTGTTTTTAGTGGGAAAAATGAAAAGAAAGCAGCAAAACAATGACAATGTGATGTTTGGATTTATCTTTCAAGAAATGGAATCTGACATGTTGTTTGGCTCTGGAAACCACGCGTGGTTTTTGGATAGGACAAGCCAGGCTTTTCTGTACGTAACTGATATAAAATGTTTGTCCCTTTCCTGTCCTTCAGGGGTAATGAGTTCATGTCCAGAAGACTGGGAAAACTTGAACAATGGAACACAAAATGAGGAATGAATGAGAGATCACTAACATGAAATCTTTTTTTTTTTTTTTGCTTGTTTGTATAATGTTGAAGACCCCATTTTTTTATCCTAAGGTATTTTGGAGTCTATACAATTCACAAAAATAAGTAATTTTATTTTTATTTAGACATTAATCTTGAAAACATTTAAAAAATCATACAGAAATAAACTAATTGTGAGCTATAGCTTGATATTAAAATAAAGTTAGATAATTTTAAAACTATTTGAAATGGATTACAAAAGTAAGCAGTTTTTATTGTTTTAAGTTTTAAGCTGGGGCAACTTAGTAAAAAATTCTGTATTTTGTACTCCATTTTTGCTCAAAAAAGTAAAAACTCATTTTGAGAAAACTTCAAAAAGGAGATAAAAAATAAATTCAGTTCAATAAATATATACTCAGATAATGAATCAATATTTTAATTCACTAACTCAGTAAACAATTTACAGTGAAATTAATCTCTTCTAATATATCAAAATGAAGCATCTTATTATTTGTCCTTTTCATAAAAACAAGTTATATTAAATAGCATTATGGTGGGTATAATTTCAAAAAGGTCAAGTATTTTAGAAGTCCATTCATAAAAATTCAACAGGTGTGCTCTTGTAGTTTGGCTTTGTTCTCTCAAATGATAGGAGGAAAAATAGTACATCATATTGCTCTGTTAAGGTAACTAAACTTTTACACAGACACACACACACACACACACACACACACACACACATACCTCACCCCCATACAAAATAAGGGCTTGTTAAATTTCCTTTTATCTGAGACTTAGCTCCTTGGGTTACAACTATTCAGGATAGGAATCAACGCATGAAAATCCATTCTGCTTCATGGCTTGAACTATCTCATCTATCAGGTACAGGTAAGTATTATACAGAAAACAATCTAAGCTTTTTTGAGAGATGTAATAATCTAACTGTTTAAACCTATTAATGTCTTCTTAATTATATATTTCTATGTCAAAAATTACCCTAAAACTTAGTGGCTTAAAATAACAAACATTTATTACTTCACAGTTTTTGTTGTTCAGGAGTTTGGGAGTGGCTTAGTTGGGTGGTTCTGGTGCAGCATCTCTTAAGAGTCAGACTCTCAAGATGTCAGCTGAGGCTGCAGTCATTAGAAATCTTGACTGAGGCTTTAGGATTCACTTCAAGATTGCTCACTCACACAGCTATTAGCAGGAGTTCTATTCCTTACATGGTAGGCCTTTTCATAAGCTGCTTGAGTGTCTTCACAACATGGCAGCTAACTTTCTCCACGGTGAGCAGCCTGAGAGTGAGTGAGAAAGAAGCCACAGTGCCTTTTATGATCTAGTCTCCAGGGTCTCACACCACTGCTTCTGCCTTATTCTATTTGTTAGAAATGAGTCATTAAAGCCAGTGCATAATCCAAGGGAGGAGAATTAGGCTCCACCTCTTGAAGGGAGGAGTTTCAAAGAATTTGAGGATATATTTTAAAAGCTCAACTACAGCCAACTCCAGTTTATTCTGGGTATTTTCCCTTGCACAGAGTTGGTAAAACTCATAATTTTTGCACATCAAGTAAGATATCAGTTACACAGATGTGAACCATACACCACAAAGCTCAGTGCCAGCCGAGGAATGGAAAGCATAACGACTCAAAATCTGGGATTTTAAAACTGAAACTTCTGAGAGTTCTGCCTGAGGTGTGGAATCACCTTGTAAAGAGATAGCATGCTAACAGAGGCTTTCCAGATGGAATCCCCACTCATAAGCATGGGAGTTCTACAAGTATAGCTGGAAGAGTTTTTGATATGCATGCAGAAAAAACAATCCCATTGTCTACAGCAGCGGTCCCCAAACTTTTTGGCACGAGGGACCGGTTTCGTGTAAGACAATTTTTCCACGGGGTGAGGGGGATGGTTCAGGTGATAATGCGAGCGATGGGGAGCAGCGGATGAAGCTTCGCTCGCTTGCCCGCCGTTCACCCCTGCTGTGCGGCCTGGTTCCTAACAGGCCATGGACCCAGTACCAGTCTGAGGCCTGGGGGTTGGGGACCCCTGGTCTACAGGCTGTTACTGACGCCAAAACTAACATTTGGAGTAGCAACATCTCACTAGTATATTAACCGTACTAGGGAAAATGGGCTCAAGATAATGTAAATAAACAAGAACGCAAATGGATTATTTTTTCCATTTTTAAATGAAACATATAATAATTCAGAAGTATTACATTAAGAAATATTCATTGTGAAAATTCAGACATTACATATGAATCTGGTAAGAAGTTCAGAAGCTGGCCACTACCCCTAATCCTGGTTCTTTTTCCAGAAGAAGCCCATGGTTAACAGTTTCATGTGTTTTGCTTCTCAGATTTCAATGTATATATGACTCAACTGGGAATTTTGTTAAAATGTAGATCCTGATTCAGTAGATTTGGGATTGGCCTGATAATCTGCATTTCTTTTATTTCCTCCAGCTTTATTGAGGAATAATTGACAAATGTATATATTTAAAGTGTACAACATGATGATTTGATATACATATACACTGTGAAATGATTACCAAGATAAAGATAATTAACACATCCCATCTTATATAGTTAAATCTTTTTGTGTGTATGTGATGGAATGCTTAAGATCTACTCTAAGCAGATTTCAAGTATACAACGCCATATTATTAACTATAGTCACCACGCTGTACATTAGATCCTCAGAACTTATTCATCTTAGAATTGAAAGTTTGTACACTTTCACCTATATCTCTCACCCAGCCCCTGTCAATCAGCATTCTATATTCTATTCTCTGTTTCTATGAAAGCACCTTCTTTTTTTCTTTTTTAGTGTCCACATATATGTGATACCATATAGTATTTGTCTTTTTCTGTCTGGCTTATTTCACTCAGCATAATGCCCTCCGGGTTCATCCATGCTGTTGCAAATGACAGGATTTCCTTCTTTGTTATGGCTAACATATACATATACATACATATATATATATATATATATATATATATATATATATATATTTACTTATTTACTTACTTAATCTACCTACCTATTTACTTACTTACATCACATTTTCTTTATCTGGAGTGGATTCCTTTCTGAATTCTTAGCCCGTGTAGCTTTCTGGGAGAAGAGTGGGTCTTATGCATTATTAACTCATTAACAGTTTACATAAGGTAATAGTATTATACTCTAACATCTCCTTGGCCAAGCAAGTTATAATAACCTTATTAATTGGACTTACATCTGTTTTAGTACATTCTAGAAAGTCCATTTTCTTACTTGATGAAAGTAAGTGGCTTACTTTTAAGCCACTAAAACATAATAGATCCCCACTGTACAAGGCCTTTAGAATGATGATGATGATGACACTGATTTAAATCTTTTAATGCATCATTACATGCTGAACTCTACTGGAAGCTAGAAGCAAAGTAAGACATACCTCTTAAGTCCAAGATAGTATAGCTCCAATTAAGGTAGATGTTTACAATATCATGACAGAGATGGAGGAGAAAACACAAAATTGGTGACCAAATAATCCAAGAGAAGTCAAAAGAGAACCGCTTCATAAATAATTTTTGGGAAATTAAACAGAATACTTACAATTCCCACAGTGGATAGTAGACACATAGAGCTTATTGTACCAAGAGGTAGAGCCAGCTCAAAATATAATTAGTTCAAGGAGAATTTAAAATAAATTCCTACATGATAGACTCATCATAAATTAAGGACAGATAGAAATATATAGGGATGGCTTTAACTTTTTGAGGTTGACATCATGGATAGCATCATCATAGCACAACTATTTATCTTGATGCTCTTGTCAAGAATAGTGCATCTGTGTGTGTCTGTGTGCAGTATCAGTAGCAGTAGTACGGGTGATAGTAAATTTTGTAGGGCCTATAAATGTGAGTAGGAAATTGATTCTAATTGCAAAAGTTGAAAAAAGTGTAAAATTGTTTTTCATGGTTAAGGATATTAATGGAAAGTTATGTATAACCTATGTGTGATCCATGAGTCTGGGGCAAGTCAGAAGTAGAATAAACAACATTCTGAATAGTGAACTGTTGCTTTCTTTAGAACAGAGAATGTGTTTCTTGGGAGTTGAATCCAGGACTGCTGGTTTGAGAGACACAGGAATCAGTGATATCCTTTGCAAGACCTTTCAACTATGCACCCTGTGAAAGGAGAGGAGAAAAACCTAAAAACCTCATGAGCAAAAGGTATTGTCACAAAATCCAGTAGAAACCAAGGTACCCCTTATTGACAGGGACCCCAAAGAGTGATGGCTTATGTCTTATGGTCTCCACCTTTCAGGGAAACAAAACAAAGAAAAAAAAATGAAACAACCACTGGGCAATACACTCTCTGGAGACACGTATCCATATCTTAGTCATTTTGGGTCTCCCAGAGCACTTGATGAAGTGCTTTGTACAAAACAGGCACTCAATAAATATGTCTTGTCTTTTCTCTTCTGTTGAATAATAGTAGAAAAATAGGTTGCCATGTGAAGACTTGCTATTAAGTCATGCTGATTCTTTTTCTCCCATCTGTCTACTCTCCACCCCAAAACAAAGAAACAAATAACAGGGACACGTATGTGCACAGGTCACTTGCTTCTTTCTTCTCTCTCTACCTGCTCCCTTCCACAACAACAAAAAGATTAAAAATGAGGACAAAAATGTCAAAGACATAGGTCATTCTCCCAATATTTCAACTTGGACGATAACCTGATAATTGCGATGATGAAGAAAAGCTTCTGACAGATGTGCCATGTTGATACCAATGATCTAATTCCTTAATCAACAAAATACAGTTGTTTGAAGAATTAAAATCAGAAAATAGTGCTCATTGCTACATACTCTACTGTTTGATTCCTGTTTTTTTCAAAGACCCAGGTTTATGGGTGAAATGGTAAATGGATTCTCTCCATCAAAAATGTGTTCTATTTTGTACCTTGACATTGAAGTAATACAGATAGTGACGAAATAGTATCAGTCTATTCATAACATTTTGCAGCCAAACATGTCCATTGGAATATAAGAAGAGCAACATGGCCTGGACAATATTATAAAGTCCAACAACTCAAAAGTTACCAAATAATTGGCAATAAAGAAGACAATTTCAGAATTAGAAGAGAAATGCTTATTATTTTGTAATTAAAGAAATTGTCTATGTAAACAGAACAGGATGGGTTAGAATGAGATGTAATATGGTAGGTCAGATGGGATGTCCCATGAGTTAGAACTGTGACAGACCAAACATTGGTGCTTGGTGACTGGGTCCTGGCTTAGAGCCCAGGATGCATGTTTGTCTTCAGTACAGAAAAGTGATACTTGGACACTTGTTAGGAACAGAATCACTGGCTTAATAGATTAGGGGTATGACATAATGTTACTTTCCTTATGTTGGGCTTGCAGCAGTAGGAAACATGCAAATACAATTCTAATGAAAAGAAGTCAGCCTACATGGTCCTAACGGAAAAAGCTTCACTGTCAAAACAACATGAGAGTTTTCCACCATTTCAATCATTTCTAAAATTGCTTTAAATTTCTACATTTCCCTGGGGCTTCTGCCCACCCTCTACTCCAGCGATTGTCTGTCTATGGGTTAGTTGGGCAGGACAGGAAGTAAGAATTCAACTGAAGAGTAACCTGTACCTAGATCTCATGGACTGTCCAAATTTATTTTCTTTCAGTCCAAATTCTGATGACAGGAAAAGAAGTTGATGTGTTTCTGAGAGCCATAGTAGCATGTTCTGAAAAGCAAAGCATATTCCAAAGTGGGAAGTTGATAAACGCCAGAAACATGGCTTTGGGAGTATTGTATTAAAATGAAGCTTGCTTATTTGCAGAAGAACAAACAAAACAAGAAGCCAAAATAAGAAGCCTCTAGTCTGTTTGAGAATAGATGTTGGTACACAAGCAATGAAGGAAGACAAGAAAGGAAGTCTGGGGCTTTTTAATTGTTTAATAAGGAAATATGCTTACTCAAAGTGGTTTAAAAGGACCTTTTAAAATACAGTTTCCAAGGCAAACCACTTATCAGTTTCTCCTTGAATTAATATAGACATATTCCAGATTAATATTGAATATTGAACATGAGCTCTATTCAAAATATCAAAGAAAAAGTTCTCTTCATTCCAGGTTTAAATCTTCATGTCTCATAAGCTAAGAGAAGAGATTACAGGAGGTAAAAGAAAAGTGGAATTTGAGCCTGTGAAGTGTTGACCTAGAGAGGAAAGAAATGGCCTAAAAGAAAAACTAACTCTTGCTTCCCCATTTGGGTAGAAGGAGACCTAATTTCTGTTTTCCACTGACCTCTAGAGATCTAGACAAGAGTTCATAATACTTCACAAAGTTCTTCTGGAGTGAAGAGTTCAAAAGATTTGATCATCCAGCTTCAGCCATCACCTCAAAGGTCAAAGGATGGCTAACTCACAGCCAAGGCATTGGAATCTCCACGACTTGCTTTTGACATTTCTGTGGCTTCTTTTTCACCCCTGGATCTAGTTGGGCACATTTGAAGGATATTAATTGTAGCCCTCCAATTCTCTAACATAAGGAGTGTGTGTATATGTGTGTATACATAAATATTGTATACACACATATTATGGGAATTAAAAAATAAGGCCCCACAATCAATTTATAAAGGAGATTGATATTCAGCCTCATGGCTCATTTCCCCCAATATATGCACAGGCCAACACACATATACCTGCAATGTGCTGGATGGCCTTGTTCTCTTAAACTAAAACATTTAGTCTCAGAGAGAAAATAGTATTTATCTTGAGAAATTCTGAAGACATACCCTCAAGATAAACTTTATATGGATAGTACTTATTTGAAGGTGAGGAAGGGAACACATTTTTCTCTTTCTAAGTTTTTAAATTGCTCTACTTCTGTGGGGGGGAATAATAGTATGTCTACCACATTAAAAGAAAAAATTCTCAGCGAAGAAGGAAGGAAGGAAGGAAGCGGGGAAGGAGGGAGGGAGGGAGGGAGGGAGGGAAATAAAATGAACCATAGCTGGAGAGGCATAAAATATAACTGTTATATCAGATATGGTGTGACTCTCTTTGCCTGGATTCATTAACTCATTGAGTTTCAAAAATTTTCTACTTTATACTGCATCTGTGATATGCCATTACTTTGTCAAACGATGGGTAGAGGCTCTTCTTTTGAGTATTACAAATTATTTCTATTATTCTGTTGTGTCACATTCTCATGTATTTTTCTTCTGAATTTTTGAATTTTATTTACTTTTTATACAGCAGGTTCTTATTAGTTATCTATTTTATACATATTAGTGTATATATGTCAATCCCAATCTCCCAATTCATCCCACCACCACCACCCCCCACCATTTTCTCCCCATGGCGTCCATATGTTTGTTCTCTACATCTGTGTCTCTATTTCTGCCTTGCAAACCGGTTCATCTGTACCATTTTTCTAGATTCCACATATATGCGTTAATATACGATATTTGTTTTTCTCTTTCTGACTTACTTCACTCTGTATGACAGTCTCATGTACTTTTTAAATGCCAGGTATAAGGAAAAGAGAAAACCCAAATTGTTAAAGAAAACTAAAATCCAAAAGGAGGGTATTTTCTCGGGACTCCAAAAGTATTCTTTCCTTATTCCAGTATTACATGGTACTACTCAGTTCAGCACCATGTTGGTATTGCGTCTTTTGGTTTGTTTAGCTCCTGTTTTGTTTACTGAGCTTTATTATATTGTCCTCTATAACTGTGCACTTATTATTGTCTTCCCATCTATATTGTGAGGTAAAATTTCCCATTCTCTCTTATTCATCATAGATCACAGCATGGTATTGGGTATACAGTAGATGCCCAATAAAATATTTGTTAATGAAATGATAACCTACAGTTGGTGCCACAGGATACAACTTCACCGAATCCTGATTACCCCATCCTTTGCTTCCTTCCTTCCTCCTCCCCTTCCTTCATTTTTCCTTTCCTTTCCTTTCCTTTCCTTTTTCTTAGAGTACTATATTTATTGTGGACCTACTATGTATTTTGCATTATAATGGCATAAAATTGTATAAGCCAGAGTTTTTCCCTTCAATGAGCTTACAGTTTTATCAGGAAATAATATTTACACGAGAAACTGTTAAATAAGATTTAGTGCCTTAATAAATGGTAAAGACAATAGGTATTATAAATTCAGAGAAGGGGGCATTACTATGATTCAGTTGGTTAAAGGAGGTCTCCTAGAAGAGACACTATTAGAAATGAGCTCTGAACAATAATATCTACCTCATAGTGTTCTTGCAAATACTAAGCCAGATGATAAATTTGAAGGTTTAACACAATGTCTTAAACATAGTTAACAATCAACAAATAGTGTCTGTGATGATGACAATGACGATGATGGGAGAAAGGTGAGGAGAAGGAAAACTGTATTGATGGAGAAGCTGGTAGTTTTCAGGTGGTGGAAAGCATCTAGGCAAACAGTAGATTTTAGGATAAGCATGGTAAGATGGGAGCAGTTAAGTTAAAAGAGAGCACTCATTCTGAGGAATCAAAATAACAAAGAGGAAGGTCCATGTCAAGATTGAGGAGAACTTTGAGTGTCAGGTTGATGCATTAAGACTCACTTTTCTATAGGCAGTGAGGAACCATTGGCATTTGAAAGATTCTTGTTGCAGTCTATTGGATTTTGAGGTCTTCTCACTAAGATTGCAATACCATGTACCTACATTTCCCCAACACAACCTAGTAAAAAGAAAAATTCAGGCAATCAAGTAAAAAATTTTTATCTAAAGGTGTCTATTAAGTGTACTGATGGTTTCTCTTTCTAACTCTAGCCTCTTACCCCATCTTAGAATGATTGAACCAAATGGTTTTCTTGAAGTAGACACAGCAAACATGGCTCCTAAGACATATACTCCCTGAAGGCCAAGTGAAAAGATTATGGATTACACTGATTATCATTGTATGGGATCACATTCTCTCATATTGCATCACATCCTGAAATTATAAAACAATAATTAGCTATTAAATTGACCTCAGACAGTCAATGTGTTAAATGATGTGCAAAGCCTGCACATGCTCTCAGGAGGTCTTTGCATGAGAGTGAACACACAACTGAAAAGTGGGAGAATTAGCGAAAGGAGAAAAGAAATAGTTAGAAAAGAGAGGAAGAGCAGTGAGGCAGAGTCATAGTTTTCAACAATATAACAGGGTAGAAAAGTTACATAATAAACTTTCATAACTGGGAATAACTGAGAAATTGAATCTTCATAGAGAGAAAATATAATGTAAAAAGCACATTGTAAAACCAGCACCTTAGGGGACATGGTGCAAATAAAGATACAGACTTCATAGAATCATAGAACTTAACAAAAATCTTGAAATATCATTTTGTCCTTTCCCCTGATCTTCAAGTAAAACCTCACCTCAATCATCTCAGACAAGAGAGAAACTATGCTGTTTGACACCAAAATGTAAAAGAGTCCAGAGTTCGTAACCTCCACAGTAATGTATTCTGATGTTTGACAGCCTTCACTGCCAGTAAATTCTTTCTCATGCTATAGTGTCATTTCCATTGGCTCCGCCCTCACTGCAGATGGGGAGCATCTGGTCCTAATGACTGCCCTTCAGATCCTAGAAGATCATTACTAAATCACCTCTTAGCCAGCTTTTCTATGAGCTGAACAATCTCAATTCCCTTTGGTTTTCTCTTCTTCAGTTTATTTTCCTGCTGTTTATCATCTATGCTCTGGGATAGCTTTATAATAAGAAAAACAATCTTGCTGTCTTCCATGCCAAATAATCATACAATTAAAGCTCTAACTTAAAAAAAAGAGCATATATCCGCCTTGGCTCCTAGGCCAAGAATATTTTAAAAATTAGCCTCTTTTCCTTTTCTCGATGACAGATGCCAGTGGAAAATCTTACTTAACCTAAAAAACAGTATTTCTCTAAGGAGTTGAACTGTGCAGAAGAATTATTTCTGCTGTGGAGAGAGATCAACCTTTTTTTTTTTCCTGTCTTCATGGGTAAATTGTGAAGTTACATAAAAGGAAAAATTACTCAAAGTGCCACTGACATAGGGAGTTTTACCAACTTACATAGCCCCAAGCAAAGGTTATGTTCCTGAACTCTGAACCCACCTTTCCTAGCTTTCCTCAGTAACCCAACAGAGATAATGATACAGAAAAATCTTCAGGCCTTCAAATGATAAAGTAACACTTTCCCAAAACCTAAGGGGAAAGTACTGTCAGAGGATTGATAAAATCATAACCAATTTTAGAAACATTTGACCCATAAAATATAGAAAGACAACTCTGAAATTCTATCTCACTCCTGCAATTCAGATGAAAGTTTTAGGTATTGTTTCTAAGGCAATAGAGTTTACCAACTTAATTGTACATTATACCATTTACAGAGTCTTGGTGGTTTGTCTCTCCACTTGGAAGCTGGGTCCCTGAGCCCCTGCTAGAATTTAGGTATAATTTTCATACGAAAGAGGTTAAGATTGTAACTTAATTTCTATGTGAGCTTTTTAGCTTTATTCTGTTATGTGGGCACTGGCAACCTCGTGAATTCATAATACGGACCAAGTGATGTACAAATATGGACTAAGTGATGTACAAACCTATTTAGAGAAGAGGTTGGCAAGGAATTCCATTCAGGGTAAAATGCTATCTTCCTCTAAGGGCAGTACAGTATTATTATTTCTATAAAGAGAAGATTTGGGGGAAAATGTCATCTTTTTCAACAAATAGCAGGCATTTTCTCCATGCCCCATCAGTTTGATTTAGTAAAAATATGAAGAGTTTGAGTCCCAATAACACTGGTCACAAACAAACAAACAAAAACATATAAGGAACTTTGGTCTTATCCTCTAATAGGGTAATAGCTGGAACTCAACCACCCTGTGAGAGTGACATTGCCCTCCATCACTATGAGGTGGCCCTCAAAATGATCCTGTAAACCAGTGGCTCTCAACTAGGGGGCAGTTTTGCCTCCCAGGGGACATTTGGCAGTCTGGAGTAGTTTTTGGTTGTCACAACTGGGGGGGCTAGGGCTACTGGCATCCAGTAGATTGAGGTTGAGGATGCTGCTCAACATCCTCCAATACACAAGATGGCCCCCTACAGCAAAGAAATACCCAGCCCAAAATGTCAAGAGTGCTGAGGTTAAAAAATCCTGGCTTAGTCTCCTGACTTACACCACTAAGGGAGAACAGCTCTTGTTGCAGTTTGGACCCTAGGTCACAGTCTGCCTTACCCAGGATGTTGCTTCTCTACCAACGTGCTGCCTGCCTGTCCCTGCTATCTCTCTCCTCCTCCTTACTTTCTGAAGGATGGGAAGACCTGAGAAGACTCAAGATATCTTTCCTTATCTCCCTGGGAAGACAGTGCCAAGTTCTACCCCTAAGGGCTGTGTTCTTTCTGTTGCCTATTCTCCAATCTCTAGTCTTGTGGAAAACTCCAGAGGGAGCATATGCCCTTTCTCTGAGGAGATGAGAGGAATACTCCTCTGGAGTTCACAGACGGCCAAGCTGCTCTGCCCAGTTTCTTGAATACTTCCATTTCTACCCTCAGGCAGATTTCCTATACCCCCCATGTTTGGCTGCTACCTCTTTGTAGTTTCTGGCTACACTTGTATGCACTCAACTCAAGTATTTGTTGGGAAGTTGGGAAGTTACCTACATAGTGATTTAAGCCTGGCTAATTTGTTTTCAAGTTCCTAATGACTGTAATTTAGTACTGGAAGCAATATGAATCACCCTGGTTAATCAAAGACTCTGGTTAACTGAGAGTCATCAGAGATACCATGTCAGAACCACTGATTGTTTTATCAAGGAGTTGGAAAGAGACCAAATACACTAAACACTAAAACCATAGCGAACATCATTTAATCTTTACTTGACAATTTAAATGACTCATTAGGATCTTTTATTGCCTTACAGTCATTATTAGAATCCTCTCTCTCTTTGTCTCATTTGCTTGACTGATGCTTGGTGAAGGAATTAGTTCAATTAAGGAATTCTGGGAGACAGAATTGGGCCCTCAGTAAAAATTATATGCAGACTAATGCAAGCAGATAGAGGCTACCCCATTGTGGAAATCTATTGTCCAAATCTTGACATTTAGAAAAAAATCTAGAAGCATAAAAAAACATGGAAAGCAGAGAGCTAAAAATGAATGCTACCCTCAGTTGCATATTGGATCTCTCAGTTGTAATTTCCTATTATCATCTACCAGTAACTCAGAAAAATGGTACTTTTGCAATGTGAAAGGCTTTAACTCTAGCTTTATTTAAATAACCTACTGACTTTCCTCACCCACCTGGTACTAGGTGTACTGTATTCTGTTTTGCCTTCAGCCTAGGGCTCTGAGACCACACGTACTTGGGGATTGACTGCACTGGAAGCTTCACCCTGTTATGCTTTCCCTGACCCTTTCCCAGACATCACAGGAATTCTCTATACTTAGGCAAATACAGGAACTTGGTGACCAGCTTGCCTGTGCCTTTTGCCAAAGGAAAGATCACAGTTGTATTTTGTTTGCTTGGAAAACAGAAGACACTAATACTGAGGTGCCACATATGTTAAACACCTAATAGCTTTATTCTCAGTCCAGCAAATGCTACAAGGTCAGAGAGATGCAGCCCTGAGGGAATCAGAATTTGCCCTTTCTCTCCCTTTTTTCTTCTTGCAGAGCACTTCACTGCTCTACATATTCCCTGTGGTATCACAGACCTGGTGAAGTTGTTGAGGATAGTTAAACAAAGTCATATCTGCACATCTGATTATCAATTTGCATCTTAGGACTTGAAATTCATTTTCTTGCTTTTTGTTTCTTTTTTTTAACTTTTTGTTCTTTTCTTGTCCCCTCCCAGTCTGAGATAACCTGCATGAAGCAAGCAGGACAAGTTCCCAGCACTTTAGGCCATAAGCAGTTTCCAGGAGCCCAGACCCCCCGTACTGAACATTTTCTACCTGTTACCACTTCTACTAGAAAAGAACAAAGAGCACAATTCTGAGCACCAGAAAAATTCCTGATTCCCTTTTGAACACTATCTGTTTTTTCTTTTTTTTTTCCTAATGAGAAAGTGCTGTCATTCATTTACGAAGCTGCTGCATAAGATCTGCCATTAGTAGGAAAGTTATTTTCTCATTAATATGAATAAATGTATCAAGTGTTTACTATATTATAGGGATTCTGTGTTTATTATCATGATTTTCCCCAAGAACACTGCAAGGTAGTATTCTGAACCCTATTTCATAGGTATGGCAACAGGATCAGAGAACTTAAGTGAAAAGTTTATGTTCTTTTTCTTACACTCTATGCTATGCTACTGAAGCACTGGAATGTTCATTCGGTCTAGCTTGTGACCTCGCCACTTATAAAGTCAGCTGACACAGCTGTGGGGTGTGTTGGTTCAGGTCCTCTGAGAAGCAGATGCCATGGCAGGATGAGACATGCCAGAGCTTCATTGGGGGAGGGAACAACCTGTGAGGGAAAATAGAGAGAAGACAAAGGAGGCTGGGAGAGCCAATAGACTGTGATATAGTTCTGACCCTTGTGGAGGAGAGAGGGAAGGAAGGAGGGTTAATTAATAAGAGTTTTAAATTGCAGAGAAATTCTAAGAAAGTTTTGGCAAAGCCAACGAGGAATCCTTGAACTAAAGTCATCCATCCAAGGAATTCTGCATCGCCCAGGAACAGGTCTGCCCTAGTGTCCTTGTGATGCTCAGTCACTGGCTGGAGGCAGCTTGTGAGAAGTGTGGCTCCTAACATAGTGGTAGATTCAGAGCATAGCAGCTGTGGCTACCTGTCAGTTACATTCCCTGAGAAGCAGATTTTTATTGTTGCCATGGGGAGATAGACTGGGCTAGGTTCAGGGGTTTATTAGAGGCCTTTGACCTAATTATGAAAGTCCATTTACCATATTTTACTAACCAAGTTCTTTTGAGGATAGGGGTTTTGTCTTACTCATTTCTGTGTCTTTCAGAGCACCTGGTTGGGTGCAAAATAGGTGCTCAGTGATTGATATGGACTGAACATGACTTGGCCGGCAGCAGTCCGCCCTCTTGCAAGGTAATAAAAATGATTTGATGACACTTTGCAAACATGAAATGATAGTGTCCTTAAATGGATCTTAAAATGAATAGCTGTAAAAAAGCAAAGCTGACAAATACTGCTAATTACAATTACAATCATTAAGAATAAGAGCAGTAATTATAATTCTTTGCCCTTCCTAACCTAGCCCCCCTTCACAGGATGCAAAGCCTCAAGATTTGAACTATTGGACAAAGCCTCACAAAATCACTGATAAACCAGTGCATACAAACCCAGGCAGACACCTACATATGCACAAACACTCACCCTTCCAGACAGAGCTGTGATCTAATTTCAACTGTGTGGAAATTGACTCTGGAGTGCAAAGCAACTCTGAATGCATAGAAGAGCTTCCCTCACCCCCAGGGTCACCATTAAAGCAGAGGGAGAGAGAGTGTAAGAAAGCTCTTGCGTACCCGGGGTGAAATCAAGTCTATGTCATGGGCAGGCTAGGAAGAAAAAATGAGAGTGAGAAAGAAGTAAGGCATCTTTGAAGTAAAGAAGGGCAAGAGGGAGAACAAAAGAGGAGAGGGGAAGGAAAAGAAGGATGAACTTATGCTGGAGATCATAACACATCTGTGATAATGATCTTGGGGTTGACGGAGCAGGCCCAGGCTGCAGATTACCCTTGCCAGTGACTGCAGACACAGGAATTCACTTGTTTAGGCAATTAATCTGAATAAACACCAAGCGTAGTATTACTGACCATGTGTTGAACACTCATGTGCCAGGCTCTGTGCTAAGCACTTTACCTGAGTTATCTCAAATAATTATTTTAATACAACCCTGTGAAGTAGATACTAATATGCTCCCATTTTCAGATGAAGCAACTAAGTCTGCAAAGATATTAATTACCTTGTGGAAGGTCACACAGCTAATAAATGGCAGAGCTCAGATGGGAACCCAGTTCTGTCAGATGTATTTACCCTCTACACTAATTTATTCCTCACCTATCAAGACTATTTAGACTATCAAGACTATTTATATTACATTGTATTTGAGACTTTGGGTCCTTAGCTAAGATTAGACATGGCCCCTCCTATCAAAGACCACAAATTTTGTCATCTGATTAGAGAAAGTACACTCAACCTCTCAAAACGAACACACAAAAGCAACCCAGGATTCCAAAAATGACAAAAGTGTATTGAGAGAAGGGAATCATTATGGCAGGTTGGAGACTGGGCTGGGTCTATCGGGCAAAGCTTCCTGAGGATGTGGCAACCTTAAGCCACACAATCAAAGGGAGAAGGAAATACAGCATGGTTTGATGTTTAGGACAGAAATCTGACATCATTTTGTGAGAATAAATGATGCAGGACTTGCTGCAGGGCTGCCTGGAAAAGAAGTGCTAAAAACTCAGACGTTAGGCCTGAGAGCTTGTTTCTGAACAAGAGGTATGATGGAAAAGCTTGCTTGAATATATTATTGTACCATAGGACAACATTGTCAATATGAGCCAGACAGGTCATCATCAGAAAGTGTTACAACTGGGTGGGATCAAATCACCAGCACAAATGGCACCCTCTTGAGCAGTTTCAGCCAAGATGCCAAAGGCTGACTGGCATGAAAGGTGGCAGATGGACAGTGCTGAAAAGGAGCTTGCCCAGCTGCTGACACTGTGTAATACTTTATCCAGCTGTGAAACTTTTTCTGGGCCAGAGTAAGTGGAATTCTGGGATCATCAACTTGAATCCAGTTTTCTTGCAAAGAAGCAAAGAGCCAGAAGCATGACTCAGGAAAAGCACATATTCGAACTGTTTTCTATCAGCCTGTGGTGTTGTTTCTGTCCTCTGTCGTTGGTCCTTTACATGGATTTGGCCCATCTCTGTAATATACTAAAAGGAACGTGCAGAAGCCCTGGTGTAGGCAGCAGCCCTCTGCCTCAGGTCTTTATCTTATTACTCTCCTGCTTGCCCGTTTCCACCAGATCTCCTTTTTCCTGATTCTCAGACCTGAATGGACCTAATCTCTGGCTACTAATGTGTGCCTTAGGTCCTCCTCACTCTGACAATCTATTTAGACTTGTTTCCCTGGTTTATTTCCATCAGTTCTCTGTATACATTTTCAACTTTCAACTTTGTACACACCATGAACGTCATGAGCACCTGCAGGTGTGGGCAAGAGACAGTCCTACCACCCACCCCAGCCCTGTAGGGCCCACACTAGTTATGCCAGCTTGTTTGGAATCCTTGCCAAGATAGGCGATGGGACACCTGGCATGGAGGAACATTTCTCCCTTGAAAAGGCAGTTTAAAAAATCCAAAAATTATATTTGGTGGCATGCTCAGGCGTTTAAAGGCCCAAAGGGGAATTAGGGGGGACAGAGCCTTGTCAGTCAAGATGATTAATTGTAAGGTGTAAAAGGGGATTGTGTTTCAAGCAGAGCGGGTGATGGCAGCATGCCCACAGAGACAGTTGTGTTATAGTGGAAAGAAAACTAGCCTAGGTGTCAGGAGACCTGGGTTCTCACCAAAATCAACCATGAATAGTTGTGTGAACTTGGGTCAGTCCTGTCCCCTCTCTGAGCCTTGGTTTTATATCTAATAAAGAAAGTACCCGATTAAATGACCTTCTGGGGTCAATTCCACGTCTCATCATCTAGGACTAATTGGTTGCTTAATAGGCAAGTAAAGAGGGCAGAATTTACTCTTTGTGGATGCCCTGAAGCCTGATTGCCAATGAAGCAGATTTATTGTTGGAAAATAAAAGCAATAAATTGAAAAACTGAATAAGAGAGATCAGGAATTGGACATTGGTTGTGTGTTGTAGGTCCGAGGCAGGGGAGTACAGTTGGTGAGGAACAATTTATGTGGAACAAAGACTTCTGGTGGACTAAAAGTCCAAAAACAGGGTTTTTAATGAAGCTGGAATATATGTGAGTAATGATGTTTAGGTGATAGTGTTTAAGGAATTGAAGGGGCTAAGTTGATGTCCAATGCCTTCTCTGCTATTCTACCATTATGTTGTAATTCCCACTTTTTTGGTGTCTGTTAAAAAGCAAATATATTACTAGGGGAGTATGGCACATAAATCCACAATTGTTCATTTACACCTGAGCAAAACCTAATTTCTTCAGATTAGCCAGTCACCCAGTAGGGCTCTGAGGGCATGGAATGCAAGATCGATAGATGTTGATGGGAGCAGGGGTGGTGGGGAGTGGAGGGCAGGAGTCTGGGTATGAAGGGGAAAGTGATTCAGAATGTGGGGGACTATTTAGGATAGAGATATGGTAACACATCCTGCCCTTCTTCCCTAGTTGGGATCCCTAGGCAGTCAGTGAATACTGTGAGGATATAAGGAACTTGAAGAAACCTTGTGGAATTAGAGAGGGAACAATACACAGAAAGGACCAGAAAGTGAAAGCAGAGGCACAAGCTTTCTAAATATCAATTATAGGCACATAAACAAACATAAAGGTTCAAGCCTTTCTCCTGAGCTCCACACCCATATATTCAATTACATAATGTACATCCACATCCAGGTGTCCCACCAAGCACCACAAAAACAAAACATGACCACAATAGAGTTATCATTGTCATCCATAAATATTCTGTATTTTCCATCTTGGTTGATGGGATCACCTTCTAATTACCTTGACATCCAAGTCAGAAATGCAGAATTTCTTCCAGAATATTTTCTTTTCCTCATCATTCCATCTCCCTTTCAACCATCACAAAGCCCTTAGATCCAAGTTTTTCCTTTTAAACAATTTAAATATTTTTTACCTCCTCTCCATTCTCTGTCACTGCCTTTGTTCAAGCCCACCTTGCTTAATGCCTGGATGACTGCCACAGCCTCCTAACCGATCTGTCTGTATCCAGCCTTCTCCCATGATAATGCTGTCAGATCCTCCATAATGCTGTCAGAGTAATCTAAGCTATAATTCTAATCACGTCACACCTTTGCATGTCACCATTGGCTTTCATTTGCCTAACGAATATACCCCACACTCCACTACATGGCTTATAAGGCATGGTTTGGCATTTATCTACCTCTCTGCTCTTGTCATCCATCACTTTCCTACGTGTTTCTTTTAACTTGCATCAAATTACTACTTATCTTTTCCCAAACTTGCAATGCTAATTCATGTCCATGTGCCTTTGAATTTGCAAATTCCTCTATCCATCACCCATTTTGAGCTAGCTCACTTCTCACCCTTTAGGACTTACTCAGGTATCAGCTCTTCAAGGAAGCCTATATCACTGCCCTCTCTGACTATCCCCCCAAGAGTTGAGGTATGCTTCCACTGTGTTCTCACAGAATCTTATGCTTAACTATGCTATAGTCATTGCTATGGTATCAAGAATTTTAGTTATTTTTCTGGTCTTTCAACTAGCTTGTGAGCTCCTCAAAGACTACATTTTATTCATCTCTATATCCCCTACCTAGTAGACTACCTGACATAGGGTAGGTGTTCAGTAAATGCTTGCTGAATGTATGAATGAACAAAGGAACTTAAGGAATTTATTTTAAAATAAATTGTTGGATCTCATATTCTAACTAGGAAAAAAGTTTTAACGTGCAAATTAAGGATTTTTGTGGGTAGGCATATCAACTCGAGAAAATCTCTTTCCCAATGGCCTCACAAACTTATAGGCTGAATAAATTGCAGAACTTGAGATGCTAGCCTAGAGTTCTCCCCTCTTAAATATTTACAGCCTAAGTCTAGCTAACTTGTGCTTAATTTTCATGAGTTTACCATCTATTTTCAATACTGTATTTAGTCAGCCATCAATTCCCTTTATAAAGAGCTACCCAATTAGGACTCCCACATCACTTACACTGGCATTGTTGCACCTGTCAATCAGTTCCAGCCATTAACAGATTAGTTGGGAAGCAAAAGAGCCAGGGTTTAAGGGAGGGGAAGAAACACAAATGGTCAAACCTGTTTGGCTGTCTTAATTTTTTTTTTTTTACTGAAAAAGCTTTGTGTACCTTAATGACCAGTCCTTACATTATTTTTTAGAACTTTTGAAATGGTTTGTGGCTTTTAGGCAAATAGCTTGTTAGTCCACCCCAGTCTTTTTGGTCACAACTGTGCACAATGAAAGCAAACACTGTCAGCAGTTTAAGCTCCTAAGACAAAAATCTGGTTGATATGATCCTCTTGGATCCTCAATGGATGTGGGTATTTTGAACCTGCTGCAACATTATTTGTAGTTTACTGCACAGGATAAAATCGACTGAAGTAGAAAGAGGATTCCCTTCATGGCTGATACAGAGAGGTGGGGGGACCTGGGGGAGGTGTCTTGCAGTAGGTCTGTGACTGCTCCATGTTGGTGCTAGGCATTCCTGAGCAGCTAGGCCAGTAAAAGTTTTCTGCAAGTTCATTTTTTCGAGTTAGTTCCTGGCCCTAATTCAAATCCTTAACATAAACCTGAATGAATTTAGATATGAGTTGTATCAACAGTAACAACTACTAAAAGCTCCTCCTATATATTTCACAAAACATAAGTAATTCCTATAGTCTTCAGCCAGATATAAAACATGATAGGGCTTCCCTGGTGGCGCAGTGGTTGAGAATCTGCCTGCCAATGCAGGGGACACGGGTTCGAGCCCTGGTCTGGGAAGATCCCACATGCCACGGAGCAGCTGGGCCCGTGAGCCACAATTGCTGAGCCTGCGCGTCTGGAGCCTGTGCTCTGCAACAAGAGAGGCCGCGATAGTGAGAGGCCCGTGCACTGCAATGAAGAGTGGCCCCCGCTTGCCACAACTAGAGAAAGCCCTCGCACAGAAACGAAGACCCAACACAACCATAAATAAATAAATAAATAAATAAAGCATGATACAAATTAAGCAATGTGAATACCATCAAGCTTTCATCATCATAAAAAAAAAATACACATGATAGACGTGGGTAGATAGATATGCTTGTGGCTTTTCACAGATTCTCTTTGGAGCTTTAGCAGATATAAATGATGGTAAAGGGCAGACTCCAAGTTTGACATGACTTGACTGGCTGTAATGAGAAACCAATGACTCTGCAGAGGACCATGAAAAATAGAATGCCATACGGTAGCTGTCACTTCTGCCAATAGGCTTCATATCTTGGGTACTTTAAACTCATGGCTTTTTTTGTGTGAGTCTGTGGGTTTTTTTTCCTTTTTTTCTCTCTTTCTCTTTGTGTGTGTGTGTGTGTATGTGTGCGGGGCGGTCAAAGCGAAAGGTGAGGTGAATAGATGACCAGGAGATTTTAGTTGGAAAAATGGAGCTGGGACTGGATATTCTACAATAAAGATGAGTAGTGATGATTACTGGTGTGAAGGTAGAGTAAACTGTAAAATTAAAAGCCTTGTATAGGGAGAAAAATTAATTCTAGTTTTCTATGAGGGTTCACACTTTTTAAAGACTCTCTAGTTCTATAAGATATTATCTTTAATTCCAAGAACATAGTTCCTCTGCTTTCAGATGTGTTCTAGATCTTCTCTTACTCACCCTTTTAGAATTTCTATTTTCAGTACCTTAATGGTAATATTCTGAGTGCTGCACAAAGGTTCACATCTTCCCTGTGCCGGATTTCACAAGAGCAAGGATTTAACTTGGCTGTGTATGGAAAATGCCCAGTGGAAAGTTATGGCAGGTTGTGTCCCATGCAATGCAGTAAGTTCCTGATGGTCTTTATGTGGGGATTAATAAGGTTATAATCATGATATTAGATTTATTTAAGAAAGAAGTGTTTTGAAATCATATATTGATATAGCATGGGGATATCCAACATGATTTTAAGTTTGAAATAATTACTGACTTTTCTCCTAAACACAAATCTGACAAAATCCATACTAAACTGAATACAACTTAATACTAACTGGGAAAATGTACAAGAAAAAGAAAAATAAACCTCCCCAAACAGAACTTGTATTTCTACTAGATTCCCTCTATGGCTAAATTATTAAGCATTCTATGTGCTAATCCAGGTTTAGAAATGAAATAGTGATTTGATCATTAATGCAATTTTCTTCTCTATTACTTTTCCATGAGGCATCACTTCTGGATGTTTCTGGACAAAGAATAAGAGAAAAATATAAACCAGGTCAACATGAAAGCCTGAGCCAGATCAGGGGGATCCCAGGATATGAATTAAAAAGCTCTGTACTTTTCAAAAGAATGTCTACCCAGCACCATACATGGTGCCCACTGTGCACAAAATCTCTGCTACCAAAACTGAAATATTTTATTTTTAATAAGATTTAACTCAATTGCAATTCAATTTCTTCCAATAGTTTTAGCTTTAATTATTTAGAATTATATTGCTTTCTTTTTTTCTTTTCTCTTGAAGAACCATATTTGAAGCAGTGGTTCATTTCAAATGCTTTTGTATTGATTAGAATTATGCTTCTTCCATACCATAAAAGGGTCTTCTAAAGCAGGAAACCTTCCCAGGTACAAGATAAAATTGTCCATGTTGCTGGGTTAATGAATCTGTAGGCCATCTGAGGATGACAGAGCAGAATCTTAAAATTTTCAGGGTGAAAGATCTCCTTCTTCCCCCTTCAGACTGGCAAACCATCCAGGATAGATGACTGTCTCTTTGCTACTTCAAATTGTCTTTGGTAAAGATGTTTTCTTGTATTAAAAACTCCTTCACCAAAACAGCAAGAAGAGCAACATCAAATAAACAAAACAAAACAAAACAAAACCAAACCAAGAACCTTCCAAAAATCTTCAGGAGTACAAAATCCATAATGTCTTCCAGTACAGCCAAACCCATTATTTTATTTACCTGATGTTCTTCCTTATGTCTAATTGTAGTCTTTCCTGCTTCAATTTATGGGTATGACCTTTTGTTAAGAGAAGGAAAATGAGAGGCAAATTTAAAAGGCAAACTGTTCAAGCTGAGTCTTCTCTATATCAAGTCTGCAAATGAATGAATATAGGGGGCAATGCCAAATAATTTAATACTAAAAACAGACAATTGCCATTCAGAGTTTCTTTGGAGGCTCAGCATCATGCCAGGACAGAGGGATGCAATGGAGTGATCAGACTGAGGGAGTCATTTCAGAATTTCCTCTTTATAAAATTTAAATTTAGTTTTCAGTTTCCTAGAGTGACCATTCCAGATGGTCCAAGTGGTTCAGATAAAATAGAAACTGACCTACAATCACTCTCTAGTTTCGAGGGAAGGGGAAATGGAGCTTAGTTGAGGTTGTTTTTCATTTCTAAGTGTCTCTGCACTGAGGTGAGATATATGTACTCCCTTTTCATGTAGACAAAGGTGCAAGAATAAAGGCTGAAACAAAACAAGTGGTATATATACAGAGAGAACACTTTCTTCCCAGTAGGCAGAAAGATCTAATAGTGAGGTAGCTGTTACTGCCTTCCTTCCTTCTTCTTCTAGCCCCTCTCCACTTTCCTTTTCTGCTTTCTCACTATCCCAACCCTGGAAAAGGGAAAGCTATCCATTTAGATTATAATATGGAACTAATAGCCCTCATCTTCTCCTACTACCCAATAGCCCGGAGGTTAGATTTAGAGCCATTTTATATACCATCCCCCTTAAACTTTCAGCTCAGTGACCTTGATGTCAGACGTTGAAGATGAAGCCAGGGTGGTGAGTTGCAGCTGTTGCCTGTAATGTGATCCCTTAGGGGAATGCCTGGCCCCTTGTGTAGGTCCCTATAAAAGCAACAGTACAAGGTCAAAACTCATCTCAAATATCACCTCCTTTGGGAAGTCTTCCTGGCACCCCGCCCCCTGTCTCCTTACCCAATGCTCCAGGGTTTCATGGTTTTCACCTCTATCACAGCATTCATCATGCTACACTATACTGTGTTGATTTCTCTGCCTCCTCTACTAGGCTGTGAGATCTTTAGGGATGTAAACTCTTTTATCTCTGTATCTCCAATGCTTAACATAGAGTGTGGCACAAAACAAACTTTCAATAAATGTTTGCTGAATGAATGCCAGGTTCACTCTAACATGGTCTGTATCTGAGCATCACGGGCAGGTATGTGTATGAATTTCTTCACTGTTTCCAACATTTCTACAAAAACTCAACTATCATAAATTTAATATATTATGTTATTATCTAACACCTTGGTACCTCTAATGTATTCATTACTTATAATTTCTAATTAATTGTATCTAGTATATCATGTTAATTTCACATTTTAATTATTATACTTATATAAATAAATGTTCATATAATATATACCAATTATAACTAATAAGTAATTATACTTAACCAAGTAAGGTGTTAACTGAATCAGACACAGGGAAGTCACATTTTGATAGGATCAAAGAGAGGAGAAAAAGTTAAGAAAATGGGTTACCTAATAAATTTCTTTCTTCTTTCTAAATTGAACCTTTCCCCTTATCCTCTTAATCTTACCCCTCCCTTCTCTGCCACATTCCTGTTCCATAAATCATGCCCTCTCTCTTCCTCTCTGCTGGCTACTCTTCGACCAATGATAGGTTCAGTCCTCCCCTATCCTAAAAGAAACTTTCCTTGACTCTTCTATTCCCTTAAGCTACTCTCCCCTACTGTTTACCTTCCTTTGTGAACCCTTCTGAATTGTAGACAGAATAAGTTGATAGTTATAACCTCCACTGTCTTACCACCCACTCATTCCACAATCATTCGCACATCTGTCCTCTCCTTTCCAATCAATCTTTGCTATTTGATTCCTATCCTTATTACTCTGCTGAAACCTCTCTCTCAAAGGTGACCATAAATTCAATAGCAGTAGATCTTAGAGATTAAGAACATGGGCTTCAGAGTTTAAAAGATTTGTGTTTATGTCCAGGCTGTACCTCTTAACTAGCTATGAGGCCTTGATCAAGTTTCTTACCCTCTCTAAACTTCAGTTTCCTCATCTTTAAAATGGGGGTAAATAACAGTCCTTAACTCACAAGTGGTTCTGAGGATTAAATGGGGAAATTTCCTGTAAAGTGCTTAGCGCAGTAACTGGAGCATAAGAAGTGACCAAAAGCAGTAGAAATTTAGCATGCTATAAGTCCTGATTCTCTTCAAATTTTATGGTATTTGACACTAGGGACTAAACACCTTCTTCTGGAACCCTGACCTTCCATGGCATCTACAATACTTGAAACCTCCATCCACATTGCTGATGGCTCTTCCTCCTCCTACCCCATCAGCGTGATCATGTCCTAAGATTCTGTTAACTCTTTTTTCCTTTCTCAATCTCTCCCTCAATGAAGATGGAAATATGGGTCTTGGATTTAGGAGAGAGGTTATTGCAAGTCCACAGCCACACTCATCGTCATTCCTTCTAAACTGGCTTTCCTCCTGAATTTGCTCTTTTTGTCACTAGTATCACAGATTTGGCTTTGTTGCAGCTAAACTCTACCATTTGCAACCCTCTAAATATAGCATATATGCTTTACAGCCTCCACAATTTTGCTTGTATTGGCTTATTTGTTAAACTCCAACCCATTCCTCAAAGACCATCTTAAATATTATCTCTTCTGTAAAATGTTTCCTATCAACATGAGTTCTGGAATAATTCTCGTTCTACTACTTTCTAGTTGCGTGACGAGGGAGAAGTTACTAAATCACCCAGCTTCAATTTCTTCATTCAGAGTATGAGGATAATCATGATCCCTAACTGATCAAGTTGATATGAGGATGAAATTAAATGAGAAAAATTTGTATAAAAGTGCTTTGCATAGCATCTCACATATAATAACCTCAATAGGTGCTAGTGCTTACTGTTGTTTCTCCTCCTTCCCCCCTCCTCCCCTTCCCCCTTCTTCTTCTTCTCCTGCTCCTTCTCCTTCTCCCTCTCTTCTTCTTCTTTGACTACTACCGCTAGTATTACTACTATTATTGATATTACCATATCTTCATTTGGAACTCCAGAGCGATTGAGTTCTGCCTCTTCTATTGAATTTTTTTAATTCTAACTTTTGTTAGAGCTATTTATCTACATAGTTGACACCTGTCATTAACCTCCTCCAACTATTATCTTATAAGGACAAGAACCATGTCTTCCTTATCTTACTGTGTAGGGGCTCAATATGCTTTTGCTGAATTTAAGTAAATTGAATCCTATTTCCTGCTCGTCCCTTTTGGCATTAATTTTTGTTCCTTCCTCTTTTGTTCAGTTCCAAAGGAAGCAGTTGTGATTAGTGTAAGAATGTAAGACATTTCATTGTAATATTTTCCTTCTACCTTTGAATAGAGTCTTGCTTTCCTTTGTTTGGTCTCTCATGGCAAATTGTTTACTCAGGGATTGTGGTGGCTGGGAGTAAGTGGGCAGGGGACTTAGCCATGGAGTTAATGGGGGAAATTATAGCCCTGATTATAAGGAGGGGAAGGCTTATCTTTCTTTTCTATATACCTTTCAGACACTATCATTTATGTTCTCTTTTTGAACTAGGAAAGCCAGTCAATATTATTCCTTGATTTACTTTGGTGTACATACCCTTAGGCACCCAAAAGCATATAAGAAAAGCAGCGGACACACTCTCTAAAAAGAGTTCAATTTAGTTCTGTAGTTTCTTTCCTGAGCTGTCACACAGAACCCTAAAAGATGAAGGAAGGGAAAGAGTAAGAACTACTCTCATTGGGAGCATTATTAGAGTAATATATAGGCAAAACCATGAAACAAAGTCATTTATGTCCTTGTACCCGGTCCCTCTATTTAACCCCTTCTGTGGCCCTTCTCAGGTGCTGGGCACCAAATGTTTTCTCCCTAAACTCAAATTCAAAATCAAGTATCCATCTCTCATTTATACTCAAGCATAAATTTCTGAGAACAGCTTAGGGAGTTTCATTGCATGTGTGTATGTATGCATATATTACATTTTAAACAGCAATAAAAACTTTAAGTCTAAAAGATGTCACTTCGATGATTTTAAACATTAGTCAACAGGTATTGAATAGAAGTGGTGGTAGAAACTCTGAGGGTACAGAGAAGCTTTCCTAGGGCTTTTGAGTCCATATCACATAGGTCACCTTCTCTGCCTACATAGAAGTTCCCTACAAACTTGCTGTCAAATTGATACAGGCTCAATAATAAAATTATTAGTTTTTCCCTTTTATTTGAAAATTTCAAGACCCAAGGTAAGCAGTTGTTCCTGTGTTCATATTATCTGAAGATCAATAAACAAAGAAGAAATGAGTATGCAATCAGATAAGCCCAACTAAGATAATAACTAGGGGTCACTTTGGGTTTATCATATATCCCTGGGGGAAAAATAAAGCAAATAATAATTATCAATAAACATCTTTTTTTAGATTCCATATATATGTGTTAGTATATGGTATTTGTTTTTCTCTTTCTGACTTACTTCACTCTGTGGGAAGCAGCCACATAGCACAGGGAGATCAGCTCGGTGCTTTGTGACCACCTAGAGGGGTGGGATAGGGATGGTGGGAGGGAGACGCAAGAGGGAGGAGATACGGGGATATATGTATATGTATAGCTGATTCACTTTGTTATAAAGCAGAAACTAACACAGACACAAACACACACACACACACAAATAAATAAATAAATTTATATTAAAAATTTTCAAAACAAAAAAACCACAAAGATGAAAAATTTTTCTTGAATATAAAAAAAAGAAAACATCTTAAGTGAGGACTTATGAATGTATAAATGTATTAGTTCTCTCTTACATCCATAACATGCTGCATGAAAATCTAGCTGACTTAGTTCTTGGTTGTCCCCTTTATCTACAAAGTCTCTTGTTCTTAATGACTGTATGACAGTGAAAAACATCTTCAGCAAGGAATGAAATAGTGAAAAATGTTGGTAGAGAAACAGCATTGTAACGCTCAGTCCACTTCATCTATTTTCATGCTTGGCCTGTAGCCCATATTTCTCTTTTCTCTCTGAGAGGTGAGAGAAATTTCCTTGGCTGGGAAGAGAATGAAATGAATGAATGCGTTGATGGTGCACCTTCACACTTGAGCACTAACAGAAAGTTCTGTGCCAAATTCCTTTCCTTATAGCAGCAAGGAAGAGAAACTTAGTTTTGTGTAAAACTTGCACAACCGGGTGTGGCTGAAACTCCTCTCAGGGAGAACTGGCATGTGTGATTATATCTGTCTGGGACTGTGGCTTTCCTAAGTGAGAATGTTAACCATTTTGATTTGTTGTATTTGGAATTATTTCCTCAATAATGACAAGTTTTTACACAAATTATATGGCCTCAGTGAAGGCATATTATAAATGGAAGGGTGGAAGAGCCCACAGCCTATTAGAATTCAAGTATTAAAACTTCTATTCAGCAGAAATAAAACTGAGCTAACCTCTTGCATGATTTGGAATCATTTCCTAAAAGTGAGATGTCTGTTTGGGGGTAAAACAGAAGCGTGATGGTTGCCAAGAAGTGTTATAAAGAAGTTCCTCCAACCCTTTCCTCTACTACCTTCAGTAAAAAATGACAACCTTGACTTCCTCTTGGGGCTGTTAACAAATCTCATTCGATATTGATGGAATAGGAATATTAAAAATCTATGGTCTCTCCAGCAGGCCAATTCCGAGACCTCATGTCAATGTCAAATTCTATCAGCTGTCAAAAGCTAAAATGTCTTATTCCCAGAAATATGTGGAACCCTAGAGGAATGATTCACCCATTACATTTAACTAAAAAGGATTTATTGACCATTTCCTCAGCATCCTGCCCTAGATGTGGTGGAGAATGAAAAAGTATATGGCAGGGCCTTTAATCTCAGGGAGTTTATGAAGACCACACCTGAACATTCTGAAGGTCAGGGGCCAGTGACTTTTTTAGTTCTGTGTGGCTGTCAGCAGAGTTAAGCCCCAGTGAGTTCAGACAGGATTTAGGCACAGGTAGAAATGAGAAAGAAAGGGAGAGGAATAAAAGAGGACCTGGGAGAGTATGAGAAGATAAAGGAAAGATTTGTGAGACTGAAAAAAGAATAAGATATAAAGAAAGGTGGTGGAAGAGAGAGCAATAGTTAGGAAGAGGGAAGACAACTTGGGGAACCTAAAGTTTAGTCTGCCTCCCCTCTTTAATTAATATCTACACTAACTTTAAAAGTGCTGAATTCCTTAAGTCAAGATCCAGCATCCACAGTTGGGTTAGCTGTGATTTTTGTACTGAATGAGTTTGAAGGAAGGAAAAAGGACAGGGGCCTTTGACATGCTTGAATCCCTTCATCTACCTATCACAATGTCAAGGTATTGGAAGTTTCTAAGCCTGCACTGAGAGTGAATCTTGCCTTCTTATTGCATAAGACACCGAGGCTTGAATAGTGCCAGACCATCTTGTCTCTTCTAGGGAGGCTAAATTTCCAGTCAATAAATAACTGGGCTACTATATTGCACCCTGGAGAAGCAGGTCTGAGTTTGTTTGTTTATTCATTCTTGAAATTGGATTCCGGATGCTGGAGAAAGGGCGGCTGTTTTCTGAGGAAATTAGAGACTGTGTCAGGGCAGCATGCCCTCACCATCCCTCTCCATTTGCTGTGAAGAAGGACCAGACGGGATGATGGATAGCTGGGGCATTCATGGCTGTTGAATATGCCTAATCTGAATTCTCGGCAATTAGGGCTATTCAGCTTTAACCCTTTGGCTGGACTATACATTTCACCAGATGCAGCAGAAGCACTGACTAAATCTGTCTTTACCTCTCTGGCACCTCTCATCTGTCTGAACACTTTCCCTCAGATACAAATGTGTTCTATTTAAAAAGATGCTGTGGACACATTTCAAAGTATAGTTATGGAACACACCATTCCCCCCACCCCCTTACCACAGTTAAGTTTTTGTACAAAAAGGCTATGTAAGTTCTCCGGGCTGCTTTTCTGGAGATATGCATTTCCTTTCAAGAATTCTTACCCCATAACTGAATCAGATCCCTGCATGAAATCTTCATCGGTCTCCATTCTTCAATCCACATGATGTAAGCAAGACTCCCATGTTATCATATAATCACAGAATCTCAGCCAGAGGGAACTAGAGACCATTTAGTTATCCTCATAACTTAAGAAGTGAGGAAATCAAGACCAAGAGAGAAAATGGGATTTACCCACATTCACACAGCAATTTATGGTAGAGCTGGGGCCTTTGACTTGGACAGGAGTAAATAAATGGGGTCATAAGAAATTTCATATTTAATATCTCTGCTTTCCTTTTTTAGATGATGTACTCTTCTAATATTTCAGTTTTCAATTCATTGACATTTAATTCACTTAATGCTTATTTTCTAGATAGTTTTCTTTCTTTTTTTCCTGAAACCCAAATGAATAATCAATTTTCCACTTTGGTTAAAACCGTTAAGGGCAGTTGTTGAATTTTGTACAATTTTTGTTCTTCATAGTGCCTTTCACAGTTCTGGCACATAACTCATTTGATAAATATATGGGGAAGCAGTACCGTTTAGCAAAAAAGTCCTGAATTTGAAGCCAGACAAACCTAATTTTCATCTCAGCGCTGATGCTTAACTAGCTATGAGGCCTTGAGTAACTTATGTGCTATACTGGAGCCTTATTTCTGCATCTATAAAATGGAACTAATAATGGTACCTACGTCATGGGATTTTTGTGACAATTGAGGTAATTCATATAGAGTGTCTGCCCTAGTAAGTACGTAATAAATGGTGGCCATTCATATTACTTAATGAAAGGGTGAGTGAAAGTGAGAGAGATCTACTCTCAACAGGACAGTCACAGGGGAGAGCTAAACAGAGGGTCAAGAGGAGAAATTGAATAGCTTCCCAGCGCCCCCTTGAGTTAGAGTTTGGATTGATTTTTTGCTTTACTGTTGGTTTAAAACCAATCCCTAGAATATCCTGAAGTTGTCAGAGCAAAAGGGGCTTTAGAGATCACTTTGTTCAAACCTCTCATTTTGTAGTGTTGCAAAGTGAGGCCGAAAGATAAACTGAATTCACTTGGTCACAAACCTAGTTGAGGTGGGACCATACTTTGAGTTTTAAAGTGTTTCTTTCCAGAACATTTTCTCTGTAATGCCTGCTTCCATAAGTCACATCTGATTTCAAACATCAGCATAAAAATATACTTCAAAGCCACATTACATGATTTGGGCCTTACCTAGCATTTTGAATTAGTTATGCCTCTGCTCCTCTTCTTTAACATGAATAATCAAATGGGTAAACTTGAAGATTTAATTCCTAAAGGGTGTGCATATGATATGTGTGTGTGTGTGTGTGTGTGTGTATCAAGCCTCCCTGCACGCAATCTTGGTGAATGAAATATACGAAAAGAAAAAGAGAATCTGTCAAATGGAAGACAAAACACGTTTACCAAGTCAAAAGAAAACTGTGGCAAGCTGGGCTTTATGGTGTGGAAGAGAGTAGCACCTTGGAGTATTCTCTTTCTTTGGGGAAAGGGAATCTGGAGTGGAAATTGAATGGGAAAGTGTGGCTTTTTAGCCCCTGACTTTTTCTGAGAAGTGGCTAATCTCTTCTTCTGTTTCCTTGCCATGACACTGAAACTGTCCTGTGAACAAATTGTGCCATTTTAAAGGAACAGAGGGGGAAAAAAGAACTCAGCAGCAGGCTGAAGGCATCCTAAAACAAGTTTCAAGAAATGTTTTTGTAAATTGGTAAGTTCAGGATCAAGGAGACCTGGCAGCTGGAAGCCTATGGCTTTTAGCCCACTGGTTAGTCTTACCAAGGCCTGGGCCATTTTCCCCAACACAGTGCAGGAAAAAACAATTATCTTTGAATGGAAAACTATGCATTGTTTAGATCACACCCTTCCACTATATCTGATTCTAATCTTTCACTGTGTTTGAGCAATTTTATAACTTTGTAAACTGTAGAAAACTGATAGCAGTACACAATAATTCTTGTCCATAGACATGTAAATTGTATCCACTGGATGCCCAGTGGTCTCCCCACCACACATGGACACACTTTGAAGGAGGCCAGTTAGCCTCCATTTACACATCCATTTCAATATTACTGATCTACAGTGTCCTTCTTTTTTCTTGAATTCCCCCTCAGACTGGTTGTGTAACACCTCAACAGTTTCCTCAGTAATGAGTTAGGGAAAGTCTTTAATATTTGTTCATTTTTACAGCTGTAGGGGTGTCATGATTTTACATTCTTTTGTCAAATTATCTTTTAACGATAGCCATGCCAAAGATATAAAAGTCCCTTATCCCTTGGCTATCTAGACAACATATACAACAGATGGCAGATTTTGAAAAAGGAAGGCTTTGGTTAATAATTCAGACACTTCAGATGTAGTTATTGGCAAGTCGTGATTTCCTTGTGTTTGGTAGACTAATCTTTGTTGAGTTAGAGTAAGCAAGCTGGGTCTTTTCACTTTTGAAATGTGCAGCAAGACCAATGCACCTTGGCATCAAAGCAGCTCCCCCAGGAAGGGCTGCAAGCCTATTTGCAAAAGGAGCAAAAGGCACAGTCAGCACCAGGAAATGCTCCTCTAACCCCTACTCCACCCCCTCCATCCCCAGACACACAAGCTCCAGCAAAATAAAGGGATTCTGCTAACACAGTCTCGCCTGAACAGAGAAAGTAAACTTTCACAGAGATTCTGTAGTCAATGATTTCAGCAACTTAGGTGCCATTCCTGAACCTGCCATATGTAGAATGGCTGAGGAAAGCTGACTTTGTGAAGCCAACTAGCTTCCTTAATTATTGAATGGAGTTCTGGAATGTGTGCTCAGCATACACCTTTGGGCCTATTCACACCCTAGCCACAAAATGATGTGATAAAACTGTTTTCATCAGGGCTCAAGGATAGATCTGATTTCAAATGGTGATCAGCACAATTTCATGTCATCAAGAGAACAACTTTCTGACTTTCCAAGGATTTCAAGAAACAAAATTGATTCTCAAAAAATGAAAAAAGAACTTCAAGTTGAAGGTAGATGAGATGTGGTAGGGGTAGTGGGATGTGGGTTGACCAGATGGGGCAGGGAAACATTTTAGTATCCATGGCTCAAATGTCAATTTGTGGACTTCTATCCATATTTTCTAGCTTATAGAAGTACTACCTAATAGACTATTGCCTTGAGATTCAGAAAATATAGATTCTCTCCTTCTCTGCCAGTGGTTACTGTGTGATTTTAGGCTAGTCACCTAACTTCTTTGCATTTTTGATTGTTTTTACTTGTAAACTAGAGTTGTAAGTGTAAAATAGATAATGTTTGCTCTGAATTGGAAAAATCATAATCTTAAAAAGAGGATGTTCATTAGAAGATAATGTTTAAATATGTCATTATGGATGATATGACAATAAGTTGTTTCTTTTTTTTATAAATAAAGCAATAAGTGTTAGTCTGGCACAAAGAGCAGTCTTAATATAGAAAATTAAAAATTTTTAAAAAGGCCATGTCAGCCCTTACTAAAGAAAGGAAGCCTTTTAAAGTACAAGACAGGCTTGCTCTTCAATTCAATTCCATTAAAAACAATAAGAGATAAATATAAAGACAGTTTCTAAGATGAACTGAAAAGCTGTTTCCCTCTTATTATTACTTTATGTTTTCTTGTCACTAGTCCTGCAGATTCCCAGGCCAAACCTCAGGCTTAATAAATTAGGATCTTTGGTGAGAGGGGGAGCAGGAGACTGAATTCTACACAACTTCTCAAAGTGTTTCCAATGCACACTGAAGTCTGATAAATGCTTGGCTTAGAAGACAGGAGCGATTTTAAGGACAGGTAAAGAATAATATTTCAATGGATTTTAAATGACTAGTGTGGAGAACTTTTCAATTTTTTGTGTTTTTATTTCAACACCTAATAAAATTTTTCACCTCTTAAACACAGTTGCCACTGACTATGTTTATATTTAAAACCTTCCCCCCAAACCGAGGAGTCTGAAATTTCCATTCGTCATACTTAGAAGTAAAGGGTAACCTGGAAACCACCATCACATTTAAATACTTTCCTCTTTTCACATTGTTCTGGGTTGGAGAGGGAGTTCTGGGTATGTCAGCACAGGTTCCACCTGGGACCACTCTGAACTCAGACAATAGATTTAATGAGCTTGAAATGGGTTGGTGACCTTCTTCCAACTCATTAATGCCTTTTGGCAGCTCTCCTCATTTCTCACTCCCTGTCAACTTCTTTCCAAACACACCTTCTTGTGGCATTTCACTGACAAAAGGATGCATGTGAACCTCAAAAATTGAAAACACCCCTTTCAAAGGCTCATCTGACAAAAACCAGGGTTTGAAAGCATTTCACCGCATCCTTGCTTTTTTCTTATGTCAGGTTGCTCCTACTCTGAAATGTATACATCTTTGAGAGCCTGTAAATCTATCTATTATTTTCGTTAATACATGCTTAACCTACCTGTCTTTGGACCAGCTAAGAATATTCCAGCTAAGGTTTTTAACAGAATTTAAATAAAGCACTCCTAAAGCAATGTGCTGTAAATTCAGATTAATACACATTGAGAAAGATTCTGATACACTAAACTTATTTTTCTCTTTTGAGTTATTATGCAGTAGAGAATATTTGAATGGCTCTCTAAACATCTAGGTAGTTCAAGTCTGAACTGATGTTTGAAAATGCAAGAACAATGATTTCTGCTTTTTTCTAAATATTCCAACTCACCCTGAACTCTCTTCTCTGTATACACTCTGAGGCAGCTCCACAGTGAATAATACTTTATTGTTCCCTAATTGCCATCTTGGGTTCTTTTCACTTCCAACTCTCTGGCCTGTAGGCACTTGAACACAGGGATCAAATAATCTGTTTCTCTATCCCCCTCAAGCTCCCTAGCACAGAGTGAACAGTCAGGAAAGACGTGTCAATTGATCTGAGCAAAATACACTCCAAATCACAATGTGTTCAGTAGTTATAGGATAAAATGCAATTTTTAAGTTGCTTTGAAGCAAGTGAGTCTAGAGATGTCAGCACGTGTACTGAAGTCAGATATACAAAATAAGAGGTCTAGTCACTGTGACCACATCCCTAGGCAGAATTCATTGCCCCTTCCTCTGTGCTCCCACAGAATGTATTTAAGTAACACTTGTTTGATCCTGCCTAGTGATACAGATAGTTCCAAACAGATATGTCATACCCATTTGACTATGAACCTCTTGAGGGTATGGATTATGCTTAATCTTTAATACCTCCAGGACCTAGCATGGAACCTGGCAAAAAGAAAATAGTCAAGGAGTATTCTGTGATATGTATGTATGCATGTGTTGTGTATGATTCAGGATTAGGACTCTTCATCACTATTTTCACTAAAATGTAAGGATGCCAATGGTTTCCTAAAGCTCCTTTTAGATGCTAGTACTACGGTTCCATAAAAATAATGTAGGAACTGTTGGTGGGAATGTAAACTGGTACAGCCACTATGGAAAACAGTATGGAGGTCCTTAAAAAACTAAAAACAGAGTTATCATATGATCCAGCAATCTCACTCCTGGGCATATATCCAGAGAAAACTCTAATGTGAAAAAATACATGCACCGCAATGTTCAAAGCAGCACCATTTACAATAGGCAAGACATGGAAGCAACCTAAATGTCTATCAACAGAGGAATGGATAAAGAAGATGTGGCATACATACACACACACACACACACACACACACACACACACACAATGGAATATTAACCATAAAAAGAAGGAAATAATGCCATCTGCAGCAACATGGAAGGAAATTATCATGCTAAGTGAAGTAAGTCAGACAGAGAAAGACAAATATATATGACATCACTTATATGTGGAAACTAAAAAAAATGATACAGGCAGTCCTGCTTTCTCAGCTTGGTGAGCCTGTGAGGACCTGAGGTGCCAGGGCTGCCTGGCCACCAGGAGCCAAAGCAGGTCTGAGGAGGGTACCAAGGTACCCCTGGAGACACCTCAGTGCTGGGCAAACGACCACTGCCCTTGGCCTCCAAGTCCTCCTCCCCCACCTGGCCCCCAGCCCCTGCCCGGCCTGTCCTGTGTGGTGTGCTGGCCCATGCTGAGGTGCACTGTGAGGCAACATGCTCCTTTGGGTTGTGAAGACCAAGATAAAGGTGCTAAGTGGATAAAATTTAAGATAGAGGTTGCAGAATTCATGGGAGGAGACAAGCCATGTGGCTGACAGGGTCTTGGTGCTCTGGCCGGGTGTCAGACCTGAGCCTCTGAGGTGGGAGAGCCGAGCTGAGGACATTGGTCCACCAGAGACCTCCTGGCTCCATGTAATATCAAATGGCAAAAGCTCTCCCAGAGATCTTCATCTCAATGCTAAGACCCAGCTCCACTCAACAACCAGCAAGCTACAGTGCTGGACACCCTATGCGAAACAACTAGCAAGACAGGAACAAAACCCCACCCATTAGCAGAAAGGCTGCCTAAAAGCATAATTTCACAGACACCCCAAAACACACCACTGGACCTGTTCCTGCCCACCAGAAAGAAAAGATCCAGCCTCATCCACCAGAACACAGACACCAGTCCTCTCCACCAGGAAGCCTACACAACCCACTGAACCAACCTTACCCACTGGGAGAAGACACCAAAAACAACGGGAATTACAAACCGGCAGCCTGTGAAACAGAGACCCCAAACACAGTAAGTTAAGCAAAATGAGAAGACAGAGAAATACACAGCAGATGAAGGAGCAAGGTAAAAACCCACCAGACCAAAAATATGAAGAGGAAATAGGCAGTCTACCTGAAAAAGAATTCAGAATAATGATAGTAAAGATGATCCAAAATCTTGGAAATAGAATGGAGAAAATACAAGAAACGTTTAACAAGGACCTAGAAGAACTAAAGAGCAAACAAACAATGATGAAAAACACAATAAATGAAACTAAAAATTCTCTAGAAGGAATCAATAGCAGAATAACTGAGGCAGAAGAACGGATAAGTGACCTGGAAGATAAAATAGTGGAAATAACTACCGCAGAGCAGAATAAAGAAAAAAGAATGAAAAGAATTGAGGACAGTCTCAGAGACCTCTGGGACAACATTAAACACACTAACATTCAAATTATAGGGGTCCACGAAGAGGAAGAGAAAAAAAAGGGACTGAGAAAATATTTGAAGAGATTATGGTTGAAAACTTCCCTAACATAGGTAAGGAAACAGTCAATCAAATCCAGGAAGTGCACAGAGTCCCATACAGTATAAATTCAACTAGAAACATGTCAAGACACATATTAATCAAATGATCAAAAGTTAAATACAAAGAAAAAATATTAGTAGCAGCAAGGGAAAAGCAACAATTAATATACCAGGGAATCCGCATAAGATTAACAGCTGATCTTTCAGCAGAAACTCTGTAAGCCAGAAGGGAGTGGCAGGACATATTCAAAGTGATGAAAGGGAAAAACCTACAACCAAGACGACTCTACCCAGCAAGGATCTCATTCAGATTTGATGGAGAAATTAAAACCTTTACAGACAAGCAAAAACTAAGAGAATTCAGTACCACCAAACCAGCTCTACAACAAAGGCTAAAGGAACTTCTCTAGGCAGGAAACACAAGAGAAGGAAAAGACTTACAATAACAAACTGAAAACAATTAAGAAAATGGTAATAGGAACATAAATATCAATAACTACCTTAAATGAAAATGGATTAAATGCTCCAAGCAAAAGACATAGACTGGCTGAATGGATACAAAAACAAGACCTGTAAATCTGCTGTCTACAAGAGAACCACTTCACACCTAGGGACACATACAGACTGAAAGTGAGGGGATGGAAAAAGATATTCCATGCAAATGGAAATCAAAAGAAAGCTGGAGTAGCAATTCTCATATCAGACAAAATAGACTTTAAAATAAAGACTATTACAAGAGACAAAGAAGGACACTACATAATGATCAAGGGATCAATCCAAGAAGAAGATATAACAATTGTAAATATCTATGCACCCAACATACGAGCACCTCAATACATAAGGCAAATGCTAACAGCCATAAAAGGGGAAAACGACAGTAACACAATCATAGTAGGGGACTTTAACACCCCACTTTCACCAATGGACAGATCATCCTAAATGAAATAAATAAGGAAACACAAGCTTTAAATGATACATTAAACAAGATGGACTTAATTGATATTTATAGGACATTCCATCCAAAAACAGCAGAATACACTTTCTTCTCAAGTGCTCATGGAACATTCTCCAGGACAGATCATATCTTGGGTCACAAATCAAGCCTTGGTAAATTTAAGAAAATTGAAATTGTATCAAGTATCTTTTCAGACCACAACACTATGAGACTAGATATCAATTACAGGAAAAAATCTGTAAAAAACCCAAGCACATGGAGGCTAAACAATACACTACTAAATAACCAAGAGATCACTGAAGAAATCAAAGGGGAAATCAAAAAATACCTAGAAACAAATGACAATGAAAATACAATGACCCAAAACCTATGGGATGCAGCAAAAGCAGCTTAAGAGGGAAGTTTATAGCAATACAATCCTACCTCAAGAAACAAGAAACATCTCTAATAAACCACCTAACCTTACACCTGAAGCAATTAGAGAAAGAAGAACAAAAAATCCCCAAAGTTAGCAGAAGGAAAGAAATCATAAAGATCAGATCAGAAATAAATGAAAAAGAAATGAAGGAAACAATAGCTAAGATCAATAAAACTAAAACCTGGTTCTTTGAGAAGATAAACAAAATTGATAAACCATTAGCCAGACTCATCAAGAAAAAAAGGGAGAAGACAAATCAATAGAATTAGAAATGAAAAATGAGAAGTAACAACTGACACTGCAGAAATACAAAGGATCATGAGAGATTACTACAAGCAACTATATGCCAATAAAAGGGACAACTTGGAAGAAATGGACAAATTCTTAGAAAAGCACAACATTCTGAGACTGAACCAGGAAGAAATAGAAATTATAAACAGACCAATCACAAGCACTGAAATTGAAACTGTGATTAAAAATCTTCCAACAAACAAAAGCCCAGGACCAGATGGCCTCACAGGCTAATTCTATCAAACATTTAGAGAAGAGCTAACACCTATCCTTCTCAAACTTTTCCAAAATATACCAGAGGGGGGAACACTCCCAAACTCATTCTATGAGGCCACCATCACCCTGCTACCAAAACCAGACAAAGATGTCACAAAGAAAGAAAACTATAGGCCAATATCACTGATGAACACAGATGTAAAAATCTTCAACAAAATACTGGCAAACAGAATCCAACAGCACATTAAAAGGATCATACACTATGATCAAGTGGGATTTATCTCAGGAATGCAAGGATTCTTCAATATATACAAATCAGTCCATGTGATAAACCATATTAACAAACTGAAGGAGAAAAACCATATGATCATCTCAATAGATGCAGAAAAAGCTTTCGACAATATTTAACATTGATTTATGATAAAAACCCTCCAGAAAGTAGGCATAGAGGGAATTTACCTCAACTTAATAAAGGCCATATATGACAAACCCACAGCCAACATCGTTCTCAATGGTGAAAAAATGAAACCATTTCCTCTAATATCAGGAACAAGACAAGTTGTCCACTCTCACCAGTATTATTCAACATGGTTTTGGAAGTTTTACCCACAGCAATCAGAGAAGAAAAAGAAAGAAAAGGAATCCGATTCGGAAAAGAAGTAAAGCTGTCACTGTTTGCAGATGACATGATACTATACATAGAGAATCCTAAAGATGCTACCAGAAAACTACTAGAGCTAATCAATGAATTTGGTAAAGTAGCAGGATACAAAATTAATGCCCAGAAATCTCTTGCATTCCTATACACTAATGATGAAAAATCTGAAAGAGAAATTAAGGAAACACTCCCATTTACCACTGCAACAAAAAGAATAAAATACCTAGGAATAAACCTACCTAAGGAGACAAAAGACCTGTATGCAGAAAATTATAAGACACTGATGAAAGAAATTAAAGATGATACAAGCAGATGGAAAGATATACCATGTTCTTGAATTGGAAGAATCAACATTGCAAAAATGACTATACTACCCAAAGCAATCTGCAGATTCAGTGCAATCCCTATCAAATTACCAATGGCATTTTTCACAGAACTAGAACAAAACATTGCACAATTTGTATGGAAACACAAAGACCCCGAAGAGCAAAAGAAATCTTGAGAAAGAAAAATGGAGCTGGAGAAATCAGGCACCCGGACTTCAGACTATGCTACAAAGCTACAGTAATCAAGACAGTGTGGTACTCGCACAAAAACAGAAATATAGATCAATGGAATAGGATAGGAAGCCCAGAGATAAACCCACACATATATGGTCACCTTATCTTTTGATAAAGGAGGCAAGAATATACAGTGGAGAAAAGGCAGCCTCTTCAATAAGTGGTGCTGGGAAAACTGGACAGCTACATATAAACAAATGAAGTTAGAACACTCCCTAACACTATACACAAAAATAAACTCAAAATGAATTAAACACCTAAATGTAAGGCCAGACACTATAAAACTCTTAGAGGAAAACATAGGCAGAACACTCCATGACATAAATCACCGCAAGATCCTTTTTGACCCACCTCCTAGAGAAATGTAAATAAAAACAAAAATAGGGGGCTTCCCTGGCGGTGCAGTGGTTGGGAGTCTGCCTGCCGATGCAGGGGACACGGGTTCGAGCCCTGGTCTGGGAAGATTCCACATGCCGCAGAGTAACTGGGCCCGTGAGCCACAACTACTGAGCCTGCGCGTCTGGAGCCTGTGCTCTGCAACAGGAGAGGCCGCGATGGTGAGAGGCCCGCGCACCATGATGAAGAGTGGCCCCCGCTTGCCACAACTAGAGAAAGCCCTCGCACAGAAACGAAGACCCAACACAGCCAAAAAAATTAATTAATTAATTAATTAATTAATTAAAAAAACAAAAAAAACAAAAATAAACAAATGGGACCTAATGAAACTTAAAAGCTTTTGCACAGCCAAGGCAAACATAAACAAGACGAAAAGACAACCCTCGGAATGGGAGAAAGTATTTGCAAATGAAGCAACTGATAAAGGATTAATCTCCAAAATATACAAGCAGCTCATGCAGCTGTATATCAAAAAAAACAAACAATGCAATCCAAAACTGGTCGGAAGACCTAAATAGACATTTCTCCAAAGAAGATATATAGATTGCTAACAAACACATGAAAGGATGCTCAACATCACTAATCATTAGAGAAATGAAAATCAAACTACAATGAGGTATCACCTCACACCAGTCAGGATGGCCATCATCAAACTGGATCTTATACCTAAATATAAGAACTGAATCTATAGAACTTCTGAAAGAAACAAAGTAACCTTGGATTAGGCAAAGATATCTTAAATGTGACACAAAAATAAACATGAACTCCAAAATTTAAAAAAATCGATTGTCTTTTATCAAAATTTAAAACTTTTTCTCCTTATATTATACTATTAAGGAAATGAAAGGCAAGTACCAGACTAGAAGAGAAGATTTTCAAAACATCTGATAAAGAGTGTGGGCCTCGAACATGTAAAGAACTCTTACAACTCAATAATAAGAAGGCAAGTCCCCTGATTTTAAAAAGTGGGCAAAATATTTGAACACTTACTTCACCAAAGATGATATATGGCTTGTAAAACTCAATATCAAAAAAGCAAACATCCTCATCAAAGAAGTGGGCAGAAGACCTGAAAAGGCATTTTTCCAAGGAAGATATGCAGATGGTGAAGAGGGACATGAAAAGATGGTTCAACATCACTAATCATCAGAGAAATGCAAATCAAAACCACAATGAGTTACCACCTCACATCTGTCAGAATAACTATGATCAAAAAGTCTACAAATAAGAAATGTTGGGGAGAATGTGGAGAAAAGAGAACCCTAGTACACTGTTGGTGGGAATGTAAATTGGAGCAGCCACTAAGGAATACAGTATAAATATTCCTCAAAAAACTAAAAATAGAACTATCATATGATCCAGCAATTCCACTCCTGGGTATATATCCACAGAAAACAAAAACACTAATTTGAAAAGATACATGTATCCCAATGTTCATAGCAGCATTATTTATAATAGCCAAGATATGGAAGCAGCATAAGTGACCATCAACAGATGAATGGATAAAGAAGATGTGCACACACACACAAACATACACACACACAATGGAATATTACTCAGCCATAAAAAAGAATGAAATTTTGTCATTTGCAGCAACATGGATGGGCTTGGAGGGCATTATGCTTAGTGAAATCAGTCAGACAGAGAAAGACAAATATCAATATTATACATTATCACTTATATGTGGAATCTAAAAAGTAAAACAAACTAGTGAATATAACAAAAAAGAAACAAACACACTCACAGATATAGAGAACAAACTAGTTGTTACCAGTGGGGAGAGGGATGGGGGAGGGGCAAGATAGGGGTAGGGGATTAAGAGGCACAAACTACTATGCATAAAATAAATAAGCTACAAGTATACATTGTACAGCACAGGGGATATAACCAATATTTTATAATAACTTTAATGGAGTATAATCTATAAAAATATTAAATCACTATGTTGTACACCTAAAACTAATATAATATTGTAAATCAACTATACTTCAGTTAAAACAAAGATGATATATGATTGGCTAATAAGTATTGGGTTGGCCAAAAAGTTCATTTGGGTTTTTCCGTAACATGGAAAAACACGAACGAACTTGTTGGCCAGCCCAATACATGAAAATAATAGCATCGTTAGTCATCAAGAAAATGCAAATTAACACCACATTGAGATGCTACTTCACATGCAGCAGAATGGCTAAAATTAAAAATCTTGACAATACCATATGTGGACAAGGATGTGGGGCAACTGGAATGCTTGAGAGAATACAAGATAGTACATCACTTTAGAAAAGAATTTGGTTGTTTCTTTCAAACTTGCACTTACCATATGGACAAGCAATTCTTTTCAAGGGCAGTAAAAACATATGCCCTCACAAAGAATGCTCACAGCAGCTCTTTTTCATAATAGCCCCAAACTAGGAAAAACTCAGATGTCCAGGAACTAGGGAATGCATAAACAATTGTGGTATATTCATGCAATTAAAAACATGGTTGGAACTACCAGTACATATAATAGCATGGATGATCTCAAAAGAATTATACTAAGTGAAACACGCCATACACAAAATACCATATACTGTATACTCTCATTTTTATGAAATTCTAGAAAAGGCAAAACTATAATGCTATAAAGCAGGTCATTGGTTGCCTGGGGCTAGATAGGTAGGGGGGATTAACTGTAAATTGGAACAAGGGAATTTTGAGGGGTGATGGAAATATCCTACGTCTTGATTGTTGTGATAGTTACACAACTGACCATTACCAAAAATCATTAAACTGTACACTCAAAATTGGTTAACTTTATTTTATTTAAATTATTCCTCAAAGAAGCTGGGATAAAATTTGCAACAAATATGGCAGATGATGGTTTTATATCTTTGATATATATAGAAATATATGTGTATATATGTAGATAGATAAAAATATTAACATCCAAGTCAAAATTTGCCAAAGTACATGAATAGATAACTCAAGAAAAACTACAAATGGCCTATAAACCAAAATCCTAACTCAAAAGTAATACAAATACTAGTAATTGAAATACTATTTTCCTACATAAAATATGCATGTGTATGTGTATTCTAGACCTTGGAGGGTATGGCAAGATGGACACTTATATATACTGCCAGTATGGTTGTAAATATATACAATATTCCTGGAAAGCAGTTTAGCTATGTTATCAAGAGCCTCAAAAATATGTATTCTCTTTGATATAATAATCTCCACATCTAGGACCCTATCTCAAGGTCCTATATGCAAATATATGCTTATTTGCATAGATAATAATTTTAAAATTATTAACAGTAATATACACTATACTGGTGAAAAATTAGACACAGCCTAAACATTCATAAAGAGTAGTATGCTTAAATAAATTATGGTATATCCAAGTGGTGAAGAAAATCATAACACATAATTCAATTTCCTTGTGAAGAATATTTAACTACATGGGGAATGTTCGTAATAAAATATTAAATAAAAGATGGATAAAAACTTAAGCAGTTAGATCTCAAGTTCATAATCTCTCTATATTTATAACTTTATATGAAAACTGGTCAGAAATACACTGAAATATTAAAAGCCATTAACTTCAAACGGTGGGATTATAGATCATTATTTTGTTTATTATTCCTATACTTTCCAAATTTTCTATAATGAATATTTGTAACTTTTATAATCAGCAAATTAAAAACTGTCAACATTATTTCGAAAGTACAGAAACAAATCAAATTTTAAATGTTACTTTTTGGCTATGGAAAGAGAACTCGCATGATCATAGCAGTACAGTCAAGCCTAAATTAACTTTGTGCAGTTAATCCCTTTTGTAGTTCATCTATAGCAGATGGTACATCCCAGATTCTAGGTTAAGCTTTTGCTTCTAGGTTCCCTATCCTATGCCAGTTGGTGTGTCCAGGGACTTTCAACTAGTTTAGATATTAGTCTGAACAAAAACTAAGGTGGGTCCACAGAAGAAAAAAATATTCCAGAATGCATTTCTGAACCAAATGTTAGTGATTTAGGATTATCTCTCTCCTCTCCCCCCTTTTAAATTATGTTACCCTTCTCCCTCTTACTTAGCAGCATGCAAATTTAAGATATTTTCTAAATTTATTTTTTAAATTTCCATAAAATGCTTTAAGTTGTACACAATGGGCCTCATAAGGCTTAGCAGAATTCATTCTAAACAATCAAAAGGGTTGTCAAACCCTCTCCCTTTAAGGGTTATCCTAGGGATATTTCTCTGCCTTATTCTCTGAGCAGCCTTTTCTGGTAGAGCTTCAAAATCTTGGCTTCATAATGTTTTGGTTTGACAAATTTGTTTCCCTGCCCTGTCCTGCAACATTTAGGTACCTATGTTGTGAAATCTGTCTGGCTGCTGGCTCTTCTTTCTCAAAATTCATGCTATTCTGCTACTGTTGTCAAAGGTCCTACATGCACAGAATCCCCAGTTGTCCCTAGAGTGGGTGAGTCAAGGTGATTGCCCTGGGCCCCTTGTTAGGGGAAATGGGGGATACATATTCCTGGCAGCTGTACAGTTGTTCAGCTGGTGGATACAAGGGAAGTGATCTTTGCCAGAGTATGCCAGAAAACACATGAGGCTCACTTAACATTAATTCTTAGCCATCCTCCTCCCGCCAGCACCAAGGCATAAACATTGCCTAGGAATATCCTTCTCCAGTTTTATTTCTCTCTATATAACTGAGGCTGCCTATTTAAAAGTTCTTTTCCATTTTGGGTTATTTTAGCCTGATTTCACTGGATACGAATATGGAACTTGGGTCAGGAAAGCACATAGGATGATTTTTCACCAATGCTCCATTGAATAGCCTTAATAATATAATAGATTTATTTACCAACACGTATCTATTAAGTGTGGAGTGCAAAGATGGTTTTATCTGAACAATTTACTTGCAGCAAATAAGCTGTACAAGCAACCTGCCTTACAGTATCTGGGGGAGGGGGAGAGAGAGAGAGAATGCAATATGGGTAAGTCAAGAGAATAAAACCTGGGCTTCAAAGACTATCTTGGTCTCTTAGCTATCAATGTAATGATCTGTCAGGACACTACAACAATTCCAAATCATTTATTTTGGGCTTAGGAAGGGTATCCAATTTTTCTGATTTGCAGCATTATTACCAACCTATTGATGATCTGAGGCAATACGGACTGATGGATAATAACATAGACAGTTGTTAGAGCAGAATTGAGTATTGGCTTTCATATCTTCATATTTACGTGATCTTAAGCAAATTAATGTTCCTCTTTGAGCCTTAGTTCCTTATCTATTATGTGGAGTATCAAAATATATTGTACAAATTAATTGTGAAGAATTAATGTGATAATTAATTTAAAAATTAGCTTAGTGCCTGGCTCTTAGGAAAGTCTCAATGCTTATTAGTAACAGTAGCAGCAAAAATAGTAGAAGTGGCAGTAATAGAGTTGTTGTTATTATTATGTATTCTCAGCCTGCTATTTCAGTGAGTACTACATACAAATTATTCAATGACATGGTGGAGGCCAGTTTGATAATGTTTCCCTAGAGAAATAAAAAAAGGAAATGTGTTTGGTTATCTTTTTTCTAAGTCTTTTTAAAAAAAGTTTAAGATATTTTAAAAAGTTTTAGCCATGATTGTATTTAAACTTTCATCCCCCTCATGTGAATTTATTTTAGGGGTTGAAAAATTACCTTAGGGTTTGCAATTTTTCCCCTGATAGTGAAGTTAAAGTCATTAGTATAAGACAGACATGAAAAGTTGATTGGAGGAAAAACAATTACTTTATCTTAACACCAATATTCCCAAATGCCAAGTGTAAATGTAACTAACCAGCAGAACTTTTTACCCTAGTGGAAAGCTCATGCATAAGACCTGCAAGTCAAGCAAAAGTCATGTAGTTGGCAAACATTGAGAATCTACCTCTAACATTATTCCTGAGGGGAGAGGGCTAGATACTACTGTAGCTGGAGTCTATCCAGTGGGATTCAATTCCTGAAGAAGTAGATAGCCCTCAGTATAAAATGGATCTCAATTATAAGGTAGCCCTACCACCTGGACCTTGAGGGTAACACGGACTCATTATTTTATTTATTTTATTCAACAAACATTTATTGATCACATAGCTCTGGAAAGTCATTAAAGAAAGGGCCCATTATACAGACTTTAGAAAACAGTGATAGATTTTCAGTGTCTCCTAGTGATAGTGACAGGATGAATTTTTCTGATAAGTATTGGGACTAGAGTTTGGCTTTGGTGCCCTTTGTAATTATTAGTGGTGTACTTTCAAGGGGCCAACAGCTTTGAAAGGATCTCACCCCACACTGTTCTCCAATAACACTTACATCGGGGTTTTCTTGGCTTCTCTGTCTCCTTACCTTTGGTATTTGGAATTCCAGAAGGTTAAACTAAAAAGAAAATATTCCTATTCCAGTGATGTAGACTGTATTACTTCAGAAAAGGTATTAGTCACTGTGATTTAAAGTGATTTAAAGCATAATTAAAGGTACTTGTAGGAAAAATGTCAAATGTAAATAATAAAATATCAAACCAAGCTCAGCAGGCATGGTCTATGTCTTATATAACCCCTATGTTTGACATATCACTTAACCTTAAACATAGTAGGTGACTCCTCCCCTGAAAAATATTTTGTTTCAGAACCTATTCCCAGTGTGAGACAATCATATATATTTGCTAATCTATAAGCATATTCATGGAAGCTGGTCAAAAGCACTTACAGCTTTTCTGCTGTTACAGATGATTATAAAGTAAGTCTTGTACAAAGAAAGTGAAAAATTTCCTACAACTGGAAACATCTTGAACTCTTCAAGGCTGACATAACTTCAGAGCAATGGAAACCACATTTTTGACTGCATCCTAGGTCCTACCACAGAATGGAAAAAGAGATGGCGTTTGGTGGGGGGAGTGGAGAAGTGTGGTCAGCAGAGGGGAAATTATTATAGTCTGGCACTTTAAACTTCTTCAATATAGAGTTATGGGGTGGGTGGGGGGTGGGTACATGCTTTCTCATGGATAAGAGTAGTCTGGAAAATATGCCCTCAATTTTGGCTGAGGAGAGAGATATTTAATATCTTTTAAAAATCAATCAAATCAATAACAATGGTACATACCTAGTGCCTACTATTTGGGAGGAAATGGGAAGCAGAAGAGATATACCACCTTCGATACAACTAAAACCTAGTTGAGGTGACAAAACATATACAGATTGTGGTAAATCATGTTTCACTCTGCTAGTGCCATTAGCATTTAGCATGAGGGCAAAGATGTGGCTTCAGAGTTACTGGAAAGAAATTCTCTGGCTCAACCTTTCACAGATTGCTCCAAGCAATATTCAATGAGAATATTAAAATAAGTTTTAGGCATCCTTTTTTTTTCAATTTTTCTAGAAGTAACTTTCCACTAATGTTAACTAATGTTACATAGGCCCATCAAAAAAGATGATGGGGTTTTTTCAGTCTTCAGCTCCATTATCAAAGAAATCCTTTGCCCATAGTAGGCATTGATACTTGATGAAATTTTGTTGAATAAATGAATTTTTGGTAATTGCCTTTTCTAAAATAAGTAATCATATAGCTGGTTTATATTACTCACTGCAATACTCTCATGGCATCTGCTACTTCTGGGGCATTTTGCAGTTTTCCCCATTAAGTCTACATAATACTAACAAGGTAGTAAGGTCATGTAGGTGTTGCACATAAGTATTCTATCATATAACTATGTCTCAGTGCCCTAACAGAACATAAGTTCCTCAAAGGAAGTGACTGGGCTAAGCTTTCTGAATACTTCCAAGGTGACTTCTGGAATCTGCATATACAGCGTGAACACACTGTATCCTGTTGACCTACTGACCTACTGGAACTTGGCATATATATTCAGAAGGCTTAGTAATGCTAGACTGATTCCTCATCAACTTTTGTATCTTCAATTCTAATTTTGCACCAATGGGTGATTTACATTAGTAAATCTTACATTATTCTGTAAGATTCCGGGGATGTTTTAATAAATTGTACCTATTAGCATGTTGTATTGAATGCTTCTTTTTACCACCACACATCCAGCAATGTGCACTGCTGCAGTCTCACAAAAATGTACCATTACCACAGAGAAGAACGAGCTCATGTTTCTCCCAAATATACTTAACACTACTATTTTACTTCTCTAAACACAGTATTAACAGAGCTGATTGCACATTCAAGTACCACGACAGATAGCAAAGGGACCAGTTAACAATCCACACACCCACTTACTCTCTAGCCTCCCTCTGGACCTTCCAGTGATTCCTGCCTGATGGAAAAAGAAATTAAAACATGTTCCTCTTAGTTGATCCTACTAAAGAAAGACAGATCTGAGAAAGCAAGTGTCATTGAGCTATGAATCATATTCTCAGACATGTGATTATCATCCAAAGTTTAAATGTCAGCTCTTTTTTGATTAGCCTAGAAGACAGTGACCTGAGGAACTAGAAGATGGGACTGTCATGTACAGACCTTGCTTGGCAAGGGAGCCTGAAGATCCAGTGGGCCTTTCTTGCATCTTCTCCCTCCTCTCTGGAGACTCCATCCCGCCAGCATAATTAAGGCACTCAAGTCTTTCCCATCCTCAAGAAATACTCCCTTGATTTAATAATCCTCTAGTTATTGGCTTCTCCAGTATTCTACAGAAAAATTAGTTGAAAGATTAGCTTACATTAACTGTTTCTTTTTCCTTCCTTCCCAATCACTGCTTTCACTAAGGTCACCAGTGACCTCCACATTTACAAACCCAGTGAATAATCTTCTGCCATGGTATTATTTCATTACTTGATCTCTCTTAGGTATTTGACATTCTCTCTTAAATTTTCATTTTCTCTTGGCTTTCATGATATTCCTTTTTTCCCTCCTTACCAGTTGGAAGCTCATTTTCTTTCTTTCTTTCTTTTTTAACATCTTTATTGGAGTATAATTGCTTTAAAATGGTGTGTTAGTTTCTGCTTTATAACAAAGTGAATCAGTTATACATATACATATGTTCCCATATCTCTTCCCTCTTGCATCTCCCTCCCTCCCACTCTCCCTATCCCACCCCTCTAGGTGGTCACAAAGCACCAAGCTGATCTCCCTGTGCTATGCGGCTGCTTCCCACTAGCTATCTATTTTACGTTTGGTAGTGTATATATGTCCATGCCACTCTCTCACTTTGTCACGGCTTACCCTTCCCCCTCCCCATATCCTCAAGTCCATTCTCTAGTAGGTCTGTGTCTTTATTCCCGTCTTACCACTAGGTTCTTCATGACCTTTTTTTTTTTTTCCCCTTAGATTCCATATATATGTGTTAGCATACTGTATTTAGTTTTCTCTTTCTGACTTACTTCACTCTGTATGACAGACTCTAACTTCATCCACCTCACTACAAATAACTCAATTTCGTTTCTTTTTATGGCTAAGTAATATTCCATTGTATATATGTGCCACATCTTCTTAATCCATTCATCCGATGACGGACACTTAGGTTGCTTCCATGTCCTGGCTATTGTAAATAGAGCTGCAATGAACATTTTGGTACATGACTCTTTGTGAATTATGGTTTTCTCAGGGTTCATGCCCAGTAGTGGGATTGCTGGGTCATATGGTAGTTCTATTTTTAGTTTTTTAAGGAACCTCCATACTGTTCTCCATAGTGGCTGTATCAATTTACATTCCCACCAACAGTGCAAGGTGTTCCCTTTTCTCCACACCCTCTCCAGCATGTATTGGTTGTAGATTTTTTGATGATGGCCATTCTGACCGGTGTGAGATGATATCTCATTGTAGTTTTGATTTGCATTTCTCTAATGATTAATGATGTTGAGCATTCTTTCACATGTTTGTTGGTAATCTGTATATCTTCTTTGGAGAAATGTCTATTTAGGTCCTCTGCCCATTTTTGGATTGGGTTGTTTGTTTTTTTGTTATTGAGCTGCATGAGCTGCTTGTAAATCTTGGAGATTAATCCTTTGTCAGTTGCTTCATTTGCAAATATTTTCTCCCATTCTGAGGGTTGTCTTTTGGTCTTGTTTATGGTTTCCTTTGCTGTACAAAAGCGTTTAAGTTTCATTAGGTCCCATTTGTTTATTTTTGTTTTTATTTCCATTTCTCTAGGGGCTGGGTCAAAAAGGATCTTGCTGTGATTTATGTCATAGAGTGTTCTGCCTATGTTTTCCTCTAAGAGTTTGATAGTGTCTGGCCTTACATTTAGGTCTTTAATCCATTTTGAGTTTATTTTTGTGTATGGTGTTTGTTAGGAAGTGTTCTAATTTCATACTTTTACATGTACCTGTCCAGTTTTCCCAGCACCACTTATTGAAGAGGCTGTCTTTTCTCCACTGTATATGCTTGCCTCCTTTATCAAAGATAAGGTGACCATATGTGCGTGGGTTTATCTCTGGGATTTCTGTCCTGTTCCATTGATCTATATTTCTGTTTTTGTGCCAGTACCATGCTGTCTTGATTACTGTAGCTTTGTAGTATAGCCTGAAGTCAGGGAGCCTGATTCCTCCAGCTCCATTTTTCGTTCTCAAGATTGCTTTGGCTATTCGGGGTCTTTTGTGTTTCCATACAAATTGTGAAATTTTTTGTTCTAGTTCTGTGAAAAATGCCAGTGGTAGTTTGATAGGGATTGCATTGAATCTGTAGATTGCTTTGGGTAGTATAGTCATTTTTGCAATGTTGATTCTTCCAATCCAAGAACATGGTATATCTCTCCATCTATTTGTATTATCTTTAATTCTTTTGTCAGTGTCTTATAATTTTCTGCATACAGGTCTTTTGTCTCCTTAGGTAGGTTTATTCCTAGATATTTTATTCTTTTTGTTGCAATGGTAAATGAGAGTGTTTTCTTAATTTCACTTTCAGATTTTTCATCATTAGTGTATAGGAATCCTTCATGGTCTTTCCATTCTTCTTCATGGGCTTCCTCCACAATCATTTAGACACTGGTGTTACCCCTGATGCTGTTTTTACTCTATAGAGTTCTTTCACTGATTTATTCCAAACCATGGCCTATATTTCCAGTTATGGCTGATGACTTCAAGTCTGTATCTCAGAACTCTTAATTGTGTTCCAGACTCATGTTGCAACTTGCTTAAAAACTATTTCCACCTGGATGTCTCACAAGCATATAATATTCAACACGTACAAAACCTAACCCATTTTATTTCCCTGAAATTTTCCTCCTTGTCTTATGGTACTAACATGCATGTAGTTTTCTAAGTCAGAAATCTGTAAGTCATCTCACATTCCTTCCTTTTCCTTACTGTTAACATCCATTCACCCATTCACAAAATAATGTTGTTTCTGTCTTGTTAATAACACTAGCATCTGCTTCCTTCAGCTTCATTCGGACTTCATTCTTTACCACATAAATTCAGGTATTCATCATTTCTTGACTGGTTAACAATACTTTCCTAATTGATTTCTTTCCAAATCATGTCAGTCCACTGAAATAAATACCTTCCATGGCTTCCCACTATTTTCAGGATAAAGTTTAAACTCTTTAGCTAAATACACAAAGTTCTTCATGACCTCTTTCCACTCCACTAGCTTTATCTCTATCACTTTTGTACATGTGCACTTTTCTCCAGCCATATCAAAATACATTTAATTCCTCCAAATAAATCACATTCATGCAATTTGAATAACACTAGAGTAATTTGAATGCACTAGAGTAGGAGTTATCAAACTTTTTCTGTAAATGGCCTGATAGTAAATAATTCATGTTTTGCCAGCCAGAGAGTTTCTGTTGCAGCAACTTTGCTGATATAGTGTGTGTAAAAACAGCCATAAATAATCCCTAAACTTAATGAATGGGCATGACTTTGTCCCAATAAAAGTTTATTTACAAAAATAAGGGCTGGTCAGATTTGGTCCTTGGGTCACAGTTTGCTGACTCTAGAATTAGAGGACCATATATAAAGAAATCCTGTCTTGAATCCTTTTATAGAGCTAAAAACTAATTTTGATTTTTGTGCCAATTGTGATTTTCAAAAGTTAGGTTTACTTAAAACAAGGTATACCTGTACTTAAGACACATTAACCTCAGAGAGATCTAGGATAAAAAAGTAATTAATTTCCATCCATGAACTATATTCCTGGCCATAATACAAACTTAAGTTTTCCTAAATATTACATAAGTCTATGTTTTCACTTGGAAAATAAACAATATTCCAAGAATTATTGGCCTCACTGGATTTGACATATTAATTTATCCTTATGGTTCATTTTACTTTTTCCTGATGCTAAAATTTCTTGTAAATCACTTCTCATTTCTAGGTGTTTGTGCCTCCAGAGTAGGGGGAAATCCAGAGTCTGATAATTATTGGGCATGTCAGGGAAAGACTGATGTCACCAAATAAATGCTCCTATGACCGATTATGTCATGGGGCATGCAGATTGAGTGTCCTTACTCTGTAGGAAAAGTGAAATTAGAAATACTTGGAATGTCTTCATTTCTAGGTAAAGTTTTAAAAATCTGATTTTGAAGTTTGATGTAGGGACTGATAATTAAGGAAGGCTATGGTAATTTCCTCCTTAGTAGAAGAGGGAAAATTAGGGGCAAAGCAAGGGTTTAATCCTATATATAAGCAGAGTGGGTAGTTATCTTCTGTGGTCTAGTTCTTGTGAGCCTCCCCCAAGTCTCCCTTACCATACTGTCAAATTACCAAGCATTAGTAGACATGTATTATCATCTCCTCTTTTAGTGTTCTCCTTTCCAGAGAAAAATCTGGAAAAGCTTAGTGTGTTAATTATTCTAGGCAACATTCCATTTGAATTAAGACAATGCTCTTTAAGAATAAACCAAGTAGAGGGCTTCCCTGGTGGCGCAGTGGTTGAGAGTCTGCCTGCTAATGCAGGGGACGCGGGTTCGAGCCCTGGTCTGGGAAGATCCCACATGCCGCGGAGCAACTGGGCCCGTGAGCCACAACTACTGAGCCTGCGCGTCTGGAGCCTGTGCTCCACAACAAGAGAGGCCACGATAGTGAGAGGCCCGCATACCGCGATGAAGAGTGGCCCCCGCTTTCCGCAACTAGAGAAAGCCCTAGCACGGAAACGAAGACCCAACATAGCAATCAATCAATCAATAAATCTTTTTTTTTTAAAAAAAGAATAAACCAAGTAGAAATAAATTGTTATCAAAAGGGACTACTTACATATAGATGAACATGTGAGGGGGAAAACAAACAAACCACTTCAGTCTCGGTTAAGACAGTGGGTATTTAGTTATTTTGTTTTTGTTGTTATTGTTACAGCAGCCCAACTTCCTATATCATAATTAATTTGAATGATTTACCATCATCATCATCACCACCATTAATACTGTCATTTACCAATACACAGAGGATCTAGTTTATGCTTCAGGCTACCAAAACTACTTACAGAAAAGTTAGATACATTTAAGATTTCATTAAATAGATATATTATAAATCCTGACAGTCATATGTATATATCCAGGAAATGTAGATAGCTGTGTATGAAATGAGCCAAGTCTCCTCTTTCTGGGTCTCAGTTTCCTCATGTATAAGAGAGAGAGTTGGACCACATAATTTCTAAGGCTTCTTCCATTTATAAAAGTTATGATTCTAAGAGTCTATAGACTCTACCTTATTTTTCCTTGTGAGTGATTTGGTGAGCTCAACCAAGGAAAGAGAATGGGATTTTGAACATGGTGAGGGAAAAGCTATATTTAAGCCTGAGTTATGGCTTCAAGAATTTGACTGTTAATTTTTTTTAATGCTGTGGAAACATCTAACATCTACACTCTCAGAAATGATCCAGTATATTCAGAGAAATCTACTTCTATCTTGACAGAAGGGGATATTGGTTCAAAGTGGTGCTAAAGATAACTATCCTCCCTTCCCAATCCCTATACATTCTCTTCCTTTTTCCTTTTTCATAGGTAATATCTGAAGTGCACTTTAGCTCAATAGGGCAAAAAGTTTCCAAGTTCATGGTATTGTGATCGCTGCCATGCTCTTCTTACTATTCACAGTCTTCCCCTTTCATGTCAAATATCTTCCTTGCTGATGCAAAGTAAAGAAAGAGAAAGTGCTCAACCAGCTTAAAAGTGGGAGGTAGAATTGCTGGACTCATGAAACTCCTTTAAGCTCTTAATCTGTGACTAATCTATCATCACTACACTTAAAAAGAATAGGGCATTGACTCTCATTCCAGTACACCTACCAAATCCAAAATTATTTAATCTGAGAGTGGTTATAAAATGTTGCTAATGTAGCTGTGCAAAAATACTGCTGGCCCCAAAGGAGCAAGTTTCAACAGATATGAAGCTATTAGGAAGACACACTTAAATGAGAATATACTGGTCATTCCCATTGAAAAAGTATATCCATAAGTCAGGATAAAATAGGTTATGCCTCAAAAACAAACAATCATCCAAATATCCTTATCTTAAAACAGCAAAAGTTTATTTTTTATTTAGGTTTCACATACAATGTAGGTTGATGGGGTGGAGACTCTGTCCAAGGTAATCATTAAAAGACCCAGGCTTAAGGAGGATCCATCTAAAAAAGAGCTTCCACAATCAGCAAAGAAAGATAATTGAAAGGCTGAAGCCAACACTGGCAATTAAATGCTTCCACTAAGAAATGACATGTGTCACTTCTGCTCACGTTTCAATGACCAAAGTAAGTCATGTTGGCCACACCTAATTTCAGCTGGGCAGGAAAGTGAATTCCTACCATATGGCTAGAAGGACTGAAATATTTCTGACAGCCTTACTGACTGTCAGAGAGTATAAGACTGTAAATAATGTGACCAGAATTTCAGATTTAGTTATACTGTCAAATATGTGAGCTACAGCTTTTAAACTCAATGGGCTTCATCATCTTCCACACTGGTTTGTTGTGAGGATCAGAGAGGTAATAGAAAATGAAAAGTATAAGCCATTAATGAAATATAATTTTTAATTATCCATAATTTTATGATGAATTATTTTATCTAAAAATAGGGGCATGAATGCTTCTTCTGTAGACAGAGTGTAAAATCTCAATTTGTGGGAATTTGGAATGGCAATCAAATAACAGCAACCATTCAGCAATAAATTACTACTTATAAAAAAGTATATACACAATTACTTACTTGAAATGGTATGGGATTTGACTCTCTATAAAAAATGAAAATATTGCCAATGTAGCCCTGGGGTGAGTGACATACTCCAGAGATCAGGGTCTGTGTTGAGAGAGGGCTGGATGCAATGCCAATTATTTTATGCATTTAACAAAGGTTGCAACCACTCTCACATTCAGATAACTTCTTTTTTTAAAAGCCAGCTTACCATGCAATGCCATAATGGAAAGTATTAATTCAATGAATTGCTGCAATTAAAATTGACCTTAACTGAAATTCACCCAGTTGATATTTCCTGGATTGACCTGTGTAGGGAAAGAGGTTAGGAGTCTAACAAGGCGGTAACCAAAAATTCCCTTCTTGCTTCTCTGAAGGAGCCAAATAACCATTAGTGTTTTAAATAGGTTAAACTTCAGGGATGTCCAAATATTTTTTCAAATACATATCAGTCACATAATATGCCAGGACAGCCTAACCTGAGTTTAATGATACCCCCCTTTTCCTCCATCACCTGCACCAGGGGTGTTTTGAGTTACCTCAAAAGGTAACTCAAGGTCATAAGATTCTAATAAGAATGTTCAAGTAAAGGGATTTTAACTATATTCTGATTTTCTTTTTTTAAACATCAGCTTTAGTGAGATATAACTCATATACTGTTTTTCTTTTTAATAAATCAATGCTATATGGCACATTGAGGAGAGGCAGAGAATGCCACAAAATCAAAGGGTTTATAGGGGATACTGCTTAAAGAAAGAAGACGGATATCGCCACTCATGATTCATCTTCTTGAGCAAGATTGTTCTTTCTGAGCAGGCAACAATAATATAAAACAATGTGGTAACTGCTGTGTTTATGGCTGTTATTTTAATTTTTGTCTTTTTCTGTTTCTCTGTGTCTCTGACTCTGACTCTTCCTGTCTCTCTTACTTACACACACACACACACACACACACACACACACACACACACACAGAGTTCTAACAGTTTTATTATCTTCTCTTATTCTCCTATTCAAATTATGTTGATATGCCCTGGGGCCTGGTAGCAGAGGGTACCCTTTGTAAAATCTAACAAATGAGTGAAAGTACTAAAAAGAAGTGACTCCATGAGGGCAACTTTCTGATTTTTTTTCTTCTTTAGGACTTTATCTTCCTTTTAAGAAAACGCTCCACAAATCCCTGGATAAGTGCCAAAGGACATAGATATTTAGCAGAAGTTCCCTGAGGAAAAATATGAAATTTTTAATGTATCAATAATGTTATATTTAACAAAGTCTGTAAAACTTTCTAGGCTGAGAAAATCCAAGACAAATTGACAAATGAGATTTTATATGTTAGTCTTCCAGATTCAACCACAAATAATGGTATGGTGGAAGATACCAAATAATTCATAACGATATAATCCTTTGCAGTGGAATTAATGATTCAAATGTAAATGAACTCTTAAGAAGAAAGGGAAAAAAGATAACCCATTACTCAGAGATCTATACCTTTGGTAAGATGCTGTTTTATTTAGCTGGAAGTCCTCTGGTCCTCTTATATTGTTGGCACAATTCTCCACGGGGTGTCTGGCTCATCTCTAATCCTTAAAATAAATTATTCTGATTTTCCGCTAGAACCATGGTTTACATATGCACATTGTTTGCATATGAATGTTCCCTGCCTGTGTGTCAGAGTGTGGAGAATGCTCATGCCTTTCATAGTCCATGGACCTCAAATCTAAGCTATATTCCCCATAAATCTACAGCTTTAGCCTTAAGGGAGGGTTCTGCTCTGGTTTCATGCTTAGTGAAGTGTTTGATTCATTGTTTTGCATCTCTCTATCTGTACCACTCTCCTCAATCCCCTACTTTGTCTTGGATAGCTAGTACGTTTTAAGTTCTGGATCTTAGGTGCATTTTCCCCCCTAACAGGAGCTGGCCTTAAAGAGTCCACTTAAAAAATACTTTCAAAACTAAAGTAAGCAATTTTCTCCCTCTCTCATCTCTATCTTCAGTTCTAGAGTTATCAAATTAGATAATTTCAAGTATTTGCTGCACCCTTTCCCTCAATGCATATACACAGCCAGATCAATAGGAAGATAGTTCCTCCGGAAACATCTGGGGCAGAATAGAAGTACATTTGTAGAAAGGATTCTCGGAGAGATCATCTAATCCAAGCACCTGCCTTCAGGCTGCTGTCAAATTATTTAGGTCTCAGGATTATTGTATCTCCCCTTGAAGATCTACATAGTTTCCATCCAGGTGTCTCATTCTAGTCTGTTTCACTAGAATAGCTAAAAACCATCTTCCTTATATCCCACTGAAATATTTTTTAACTATAATTTTATCCCACTTCCTTGTTTACTCTTCTACATATTAATAGATAGAAATCAAAGGTTTAAAAATCTCCTCTAAAAATATTTCTTAAACATGCAGACATTATTTTGGTCACTCTTCAAGTCACAACATCTCAGGCTGTTTGGGTTTTCAGGTGCCCTTAATGTGTTGTGTTCTAGCTTTCTCAAACCGCTTTGAAAACTTCTTGTCAAGAGATTATCTGAGGTAAGAGAGGAAGGGCAGCCAATACTGAAAAAAGGAAAGGTAAATAAAGAAAGAGAGCAGACAGCTTAAGAAGGCATATACTTTTCCAGTACTACCATTCACCCATTCATCAAAATCGGAAACCTAGATATCAACCCCTACTCCTTCCTCTCCTTCATGCCACACATACAATCAGTTACCAAGTTTTGTCATTTCTATTCCTAACTATCTCTAAAACCAAGCCCTTTACTTCTCTTCCACCATCTCTTGCTAACTCACCCCCACCCTACCTGCCAACACACAAACAAACCCTGTGTAATACTCAAGATCTACCCTTCAGCAGTTTGAATACGCATCACTGCAACAGCTCTTAACCAGTCTATTTTCAGTTTGCCGTCCAATTCATCTTCCAGACAATACCACAAAATGATATCCATAAAATGTAAATCTGAACATGATTTCTTCTGCTCAAAATTGTCAGATAGCCACTATTACCTAAGAATGAAGTCTATTTTTGTTTTTAATCTAATCCTAGGAGGCTGTACATGAGTTTGGTCTAGCTTACCTGTTTGGCTTCAATAAATACCATTTCTCCATTCATATCATATGTTCCCCCATTGTACTGGGTAATTGTGCTTCCTTAAACAGGTCACATACCTTTATGCCTTTGTGCCTTTTCACTTGTTGTTCTCCTCTGTCTAGAATATTTTTCTGTCATGTCTCTGTCTTTAACCTACTTAAATAGTATCATCTCTGTGGAACAGTCTCCAATCTCCCAGGCATAGTTTTGCATATGCCTCTTTTTAACTCTTAACTCATAATGTTTCAACAACTTCTTTATACCTATACCTCTGGTACTAGATTGAGAGGGACTCTATCTTATTCACTTTGTATTTTCAATGCCTAGTACAGTGTCTGCTGTAGATTTAGTGCTCTGAAGACTTTTTACGACAGGTGAATGGATGAAATATTTGAGGATGAAGAGGAGGAGTTGTGATAGACAGATGGCCAAACCGGAGCACATCCTGTAGTTGGCATCTGTACCTTTGTTTGGAAGGCTGGCTTATGTCAGGTTGAGAAATAGGGAACTTGAGTTTTTGAAGTCCTTAACACAATGAAAATGCATGAATACTCTTCCAGTTTAACCAGAAATAGATACTATGGTCCAGGTTTTCAATTCTGGCTTATTAGGAAAGAATGTAAAGGCCAGGGTCCCCTGGGTGAGTAGCTAGGTAGCCAAAGGCAGAAACTTAAAGGTACTTAAAAACTGTGGCCAAGAAGCACAATGAGAGAGATGGCTACATGCAGGTACCTATTTCTGGGGCCCTTTTCCTGTCTTACTACTTCTAAGCAACCTGCCCTCTGGAGCTTAATACTAGACTCTTATGCCAGGCTCTTCCTGGGTTGCTGCCATTAAGAATATACATGTTCCAGTTGTGGAGTTGGCAATGGTTTTATTTCTCTGAGGAGACTTCTATAAACAAAGCACTTTGTTTTGTTTTCCTCTTGTCTGGCCTCCATCCATACTGGCTTCACCCTGCCCCCACCATTCCCACATGGAAACACTACAAGCCAAGTTAGGATGGCAGCTCTTAGATTCTGAAGCTGACATGACACTCTGAAGATCTTCACCAGCCAAATTACTCTCCACAAATTGCTTAATTTGTGGAACATGTTCCATAATCACATTTTTCTCCTGACTACCCTACAACCTCTTCTTCTCCTTATCTCTTTGCCCCATTTCCTTTCCCTTGCTGACAGCAGGTGGTCAGTGGTGTCTTGGAAAGAGAACCTGGCACCAATTCAACCCAAAGCAACAGAAACTGTGATTCAGTTAACTATTATTTGCCAAGTATAGACTTTGATGGGAGACTAGGCTTTTCCTTACTGACTGCATAGATGGCCAGGGCTGAGGGTGGAGGTGTAATATGGGGAAGTGGTACAGAGACAGCAATATCCAGATTTACAACCACACCATGTCAGTCCATTAAAAGTCAACTTGATTTTTCCGTACTTTATTTATAAAATGAGATTAAAATTCCTGGAAAATATTGGCTCAGAATATTTATGGTTAAAATGGCACTGCACCCATTTTATGGATGGGCCACTGGTGAGAGGAGATGTCACAGAAGTCCCTCATAGCAAAATTGGAAAATACATGCCAGAATAGAATGCCTTGGTTTCTTGGTCCTCAGAGCCTATGTACTTGCCAAAATCTCCTCAAAATCAACTTCATTAAAATTTTATTTATATTCAACTTCTAGTTCTAGTTCCACTTTCAACAGAAAATAGGTTATAAGCCCATTGTCTGGCTCTGTAGAGCCAAAGGTGAATTTCAGTGGATTCTCTGGTTCACTGGGTATATTCTAAAATGAACTACATTTTCCTTTTAAAATACCAATTCTCCCAACACCTAATGAGCTCACAAACATCTAGTTCTCAAGGATGTGTAATGAATTCTAGAAAGTTTTTAGGAAGCAATAGCCACTAACATAGCATTTTACAGCTGAAAAAAAATGGAGGCTTAAAAGATTTACCTGAAGAATACAAATGATAGAGCCAGCTAGTCTCCCACACTGGGCCTCTCTCAGCTTCCCTTTGTGGGGAGCTACCTAAGGCCCTATTAAAGATAAAACAGGCAAGTTTCTTTGCTGCTTTATTTGTTTGTCTAATATTCAGCAAAAATCAAAGGATTTGACAGTGTGTGGGAAAAGAAAGGGAGGGAAGAGAAAGGCAAAGCAAGGCAGAGCAGGCATGGAGTCAGAGGGAGACTTGCTGCTTGTCCAGAATAATGAATGGGTGAGTCAGCCCCATCCCACAAGTGATCTGATCACATCCTGGCTTCCCCATACCACACAAAGGCTATGACACAAGACAGGCAGTGCTCTACTTGGCTTTCTTTGCTAACATTGCCCATCAGCCTATTATTCTGACATTCCCACAGTGTTACTACTGTACTATTAGAAAGGGAAGGTTGACAGGCAAGGTATATCTAAAGTTATTTCATTAAAGCTGACAGCTTTAAAATGTGCTTCTGAAGGGAAGAAAAAGATATATATCAAATAACTGCCTGCTAGTCCTCAAATAACCAATGGGTCTTAAATTTTCCTTCATGGCTTTACCAATTTTACGTACCATGTTTTCCTGGAGCACCTGATTCAATGACAGTAGCAGTTATAGAAAATGATGCACTGCCCAAGGGCTATTTCACATATAGATACCAGGTCTTGTTGAGAAACTCGACATGTCAATTCTTAAAATCCCCAAATCATAGAAACTCTCAAGAACCCACCAAAGTTGGTATGGGAGAAGAAGTTGAAGATGAAGATGTCATTAAAATATCCTTAAGCCACTGTCAACTCTGGCCCTCCAAACCTATTAAGTCATTATTTTTCTGTCTCTCTCTCTTTCTCACTTGGCCTCCATGTATTTCACTCTGTATTTCTTTGACTTTATTTTCCCTCAGAAGACAGCATGGTATATTAGAAAGAGTACGGACTTTGGTGACAGACTAACCCAAATGTATAACCTTGTTCCTTTGTGGCTGTGAGACCTTGGACAACAGGAATGCTTATAACTATCTCATGGGTTTGTTGTAAGGATTAAATAAGACCGTATGAGTAAAATAGCTTACACATACATAGAAAACTCTTGAATGTTAGTCATTTTGTTTCCCCTTCTCTTTCCCTGCTTTCTCTGTCAGTTATCACCCTTACTCTGCTTCTTTTTGCATAGTCCTGTTGGTACCTCACAGGGTTAATGGGACAGTGTGCACATCCCTCTGCCTTTTACACAGAGTCCAAAATGCCAAGTATCACAGTGATTCCAAGCATGGGATTTGGTGTCAGACTGCTCGAGTTCAAACCCCAGCTCTGTTACTAGCTATGTCTCCTTGGCCAAGTTATTTAACTTCTCTAAGGCTCTATTTTCCCATTTGTAAAACAAGAATAATAATACTCCTACCCCATAGGATTTCAGTGAAGATGTAATGAGTTAATTCAAGTTGTTGGCACATAATAGGTGCTAACTAAATGTGCATTATTAAAAATCAAATGTTACCTTCTCAGAGAGGCTTTCCTTGACTATCTATTCAAAATTGTAGCCATTACTCTTACTCCCCTTTACCTCACCATGCTTCATTTTTATTCTTAACAATTATAACCCTCTGACTAAATATATATTTATCAGTTTATGTATTTGCTTATTTTTATCTTGCTCCCTCTATCACTAGAACATTACCTCCGTGAAAGCAAGCTTTTTATTTTCTTTAATCCCCAACACCTAAAAGAGTACCTGGAACATAGTAGGCACTAAATAAATATCCATTGACTGAATGAATGTATTCTACCTAAGGCATTCCAATAAGAGGAGAATCTCAGCTCTTTCAGGATGAGGGTGGCCATAACCCGAGTGTGGGACCCTTCCTATTGTCTATCGATCCTCCTCCTAGGAAGAGAGCATCCTGAAAGCCGAGCTAAGCCCTCTGGGTGGCTGCAACACTTGATTACTTCTCTTAAGTGCAGGCATAAACTCCTACTTACCTGGCAGCCTGGCTGTGAGGCCTGTAATTAAGTTCACTAAGACATCTTGTATTGTGTGGCTTTTTAAATTTTTTTTTTAGGCTCTTCCCCAGATTCCACTCTAAAAATTTCATCCCCATCAAGTCTTTGCTCAGATCTCATCTTTTTTTTTTTTTTTTTTACTAAATTTATTTATTTATTTATTCATTTATTTTTTGGCTGTGTTGGGTCTTCGTTTCTGTGCAAGGGCTTTCTCTAGTTGTGGCAAGCGGGTGCCACTCTTCATCGCAGTGCGCGGGCCTCTCACTATCGCGGCCTCTCTTGTTGCGGAGCACAGGCTCCAGATGCGCAGGCTCAGTAGTTGTGGCTCATGGGCTCAGTTGCTCCGCGGCATGTGGGATCCTCCCAGACCAGGGCTCGAACCCGTGTCCCCTGCATTGGCAGGCAGATTCTCAACCACTGCGCCACCAGGGAAGCCCTGTGTGGCTTTTTAAAAAACATTCTGCTTCCTTTAAATTTTCTTCCCAGGTCATAAAAGATTTTAAGTGGTTTATTACCTTAATAGATTAACCCTGGATCTCAAATCCTGCCTTTTCCTTTTTAGTAGTATACTACTGAAGCAGATATGACAGGTCAGTGAGAGTCAGAGCAACTCTATACACAATGGGAGTGAGGAACAAGAGAGGTTCAAGCCAAGTGGTTCCAGCCAAGTGCCTCCAGGCATCTCCAGTACCCATGTCTACTTGTAAATCACAGGAACATTGAAATGCTACTCTGCACAGTTAGCTTGGTTTCTACTTTAACCCTGAGATCTTCTGTTGATGTTATACCTGGCTGGGTGTTGTCCACTTGGTATTTGTGAATCTTTTCCCTCTTCTGATGTGAAACTCTGCATTGTCCCCAAAGCTTCCCTTCTGCTTATTTCTGCATAGCACTATTATTTTTAAGAAATATACTGTAGCAAAGGTCAGGAGAGAAGGGGGGATTAGGCTTTAGCTCAGGGAGAAGCCAGACTACTGTGCAGTGGCAAAATGAAGCAGAGGCACTCTATTTACCAAATTGTGAGAGGAAATAGCCCTGAGCCTTAGCATTGCTCATATATGCTTTATATGCATGACCTTCAAATGGCAGTAATGAATATCACTTTTCCTGTTGATAAATATTGATTACTCTGTGCTGGTGGGAATCTCAAGTCCATTTGGATTTGATAACTACCAGCTGTGACTTATTAAGAGGGTACATGCCCCTCAGCATGTTTGGCTGCTTGGGTAACTCCTGTTTTTACCCACCTACCAATTTTAGGTCAGGGCTTTCAAAGCAAATATGGATCAAAGAAGATTTCTGCCAGCACTTCTTCACTTTAGACCTGACTCTGAAGGTGAAGCTGAATCTTAATGGTTTCTGAAGGTGAGTTGTGCACATAGCTATTTACTTGGCCACATCCTTATTAACTGCCAGCAACTATATCTCAGTGAGCATATACTACAAGTGTGTCCCATTCATATGAGTACGATAATATCCCATTCTAAAGGTCCATGCTGTGGGTCATTTTACAGGTAAAACATTCTACTGCTGACATTTTTCTGGAGAATAACATCTCTTTGTAGGTTTAAGACTTATCTGGTTTGGGGTTGATGGATTCTCTGGCTCAAGTGAATTATGATGAGCTAACTTCCATAATGTCATAGATCAGCTGTGAAAATAAAAAGCAGCCTACTTAGAACAAGCCTGAAAATAAATAGAACTGTGGGGCCCTAAGAAGTATCTGCTAATGAAAACTGGGCCACTTATCTCTAGACTCTATTTTCCTCTCTATTTCTGCTTCTTTTGTTTGATTTTATGGAGGATAGGTTTATGGTAGTGTCTTTGCTCTATTTTCTTTTGTTGGTGGTCGTTTTATGATTGCAATAGAATATGATAAGAGAGGTAAAGAAAGAATGGGTAAAATGCCCATAAACAAGAGAGAGGGACGAAATAGCATCTTTTTTTTTCTTTCTTTTTTTTTTTATACAGGGCATCAAAATAACATTTGGAAAAGAAAAGGTTTTTCTCTTCATAGAGTAGGATGGAGAATGCAATGTCAGAGATTTGATTATCAGGCAGTGTATTTCATCAAATGTGTGGTCCTCAGAAAGCACTATGAACCCAGGAAGGTTTATCTTCATACTGACAGTGTGACTGTCTTTTACCTTTTTTCCTCCCTCTGGAGTTCATACTCCATCTTCTCTCTCTGAGCTTGACTCTATCCTGATCTTTTCCTATCAAAACCTGTGCAGTGCCTTCATTTTCACTCAGCAGTAGATGACTGATAACAGTGTGGCATGTTCCCTCTTCCAGGAAGAATACTGTGTAAAGATCAAAGGACTTAAGTGAAAGGAGAAATCTCTGAGAGTAAAGTCTAGGTATCCAACCAAAAGTTGAGGAAAGACTGAGATGTATGTGTGGACCACAAGTGGATATCAGTATCCTCCTTGTTACCTTGAAATCCTACCAAAGAGTATATTTTACTCTAAGTTGCTCTAGCTCAGAAAAAGTCTTCATACAGACTCTTGAGGAGATTTCCTTCTTTAAACTTGTGGTAGAGACCTCAGCTTAAGACTTGTTATGTCCACTGCTAGAGTTCAGGCAAGTTGGGATGATTATGGTGAACTAGTACAGTTAATTTGTATGAGGGCTGAAGGAAGATGGAGGGTTTTGTCCATTTTTTGCACAGGTTACTGAGGAAATAAAGGGAAATAGAGAGGCTGTATGATGTCTGGTGTCCCACTCAGTCTCAAGGATTGCTATCTGAGCCCCATGGAGAACAAGACTTCAGACTGAATCCAAATGAGCTATTTTTACAATAGCTATAGGGAAAGATAACAAAACAAGCAATACTGCTTCAATGCCCAAGTGAAAAAATGTTATAGATTGGGGGCAGAGTAACACTTTCCCCATCTTACCCAGAGTGGCACTGACACAGTGAGACCTGAAAAGACCTTAAGTGTTATCTTGGCTTTTCACAAGGTGTGCTACTTTGAAGAGCACAAGAAGAAATTATCCTAAGCAAGAAATCATGGTCCCACAAGATGGCACGGCAGCAGTGACAGCAGTAAAGTGACATTTTCAAGTGTCCTCTTGCAGAACAGATATTGACAAAAGGCCTGAAGTGGATGAATATGAAAATACTGTTTGTGAGCACAGGTGAGAAATGTCTAGAGATTCTCCTGTATAACTAACTGGGTGACACTTTGGGAGAGAGAGTCAAGGGATCCTGAAATATGCACGTGGAAATAATAAGACAGTGATATTGGTACTGATATTACAGTTCATGTGACCTGATTTATAACCATTGGTTGGAGAGGTCTGAGGTAGTCACACTGCATAAACAAGGATGGCTCTACTGATTCAGAACTTGTCAGGTGTGCATCTTGCATCTGAGTTTTCTTCTTTTTTTTTTTTTTAAGCAATGAATATGGCTTTTTGCTTAAGAATCTACAACCTCTCAACGAATCTCCCTTTTCATCAAGAGTACACATCTATATCAGAGCTATCTTGGTGGAAAAGGGTGAAGCTAACTGGCCCTTATAAGAATCAAATTCACAGCCTTGACCTCATTAGTATGTTCCAACCATCTGAGTTAACTGGCCGTGATCCTGGGAAACGTTTTCCTTCTGAACACTAGAAACTCAATAGTTTCAGTAACGTGATAAAGATAAGTTGGGTCATGAGTAAAAATTAGAAGACTCTCTGAGTCAATGGTTTTAGGCTTAGAAGAGGCAATGTAAAATAAAGATAAACGTCTGCTCTGGGCAGGGATTAAAAACTGCACCAAGAGATAGAGTGGAACCTATACCCAGGGAATTAAAAAAATGTAAAGAAACGAGGTAAACAGATTTAATTAAAACACAGACTTCCTAAATCCATTTTCTATGATTATTTGTTATTATTCTTAGGAGCTGATTAAGCAGTAGCAGATGCCACTAATACACAAATCGCATTACACATGTTAAATGTGTTCAGTACATAGAAGACAATGATTAGAACATTTCTGCAAGATACTGCTAACTACTTCCTACTTGATTTAAAAGGAAAATTTTACTTTAGAATTCGGAAAGTACATAAGATTTGAGTCAAACCTTGAGTCACTTTCTGGGAAATTATAAAACCAAATTGAACTTGTCCTTTTTATTCAGATAGACAAATATTCATTGAGTGTAAATACATGCACAACATTTAGAATAGGAAAATAACTATTTAAAAATGTTGGCCTTTGCCTTAAAGAATAAAGAGGGCAAAAAAATGAGAGTGGAGTGGAGGGCATTATTCCCTTCTGGCCAATCCAGAAGTTGCTTCACTTAGACAACATTCTGAAATGAAGGTAGTATGGAAGGAAAATTGTGAGATATGTCTTTTTTGCTATGAGGTACTTTCTATTTACAGCTAACACCTGAGTACCTGAGTAGTGTTTATCATGGGCCAGGCATACTAAGTACCTTGCATATGTTCACTTGCTACCACAACTCTATGAGACAGGTACTACCATATCCCCATTTTATAGTAAAAGAAACTGTAATAAAAAGATGTGACAAAACTTGCCCAAGGTCAAGGTCATAGGACCAGTAAGTGGTAGAACTGGGACTTGACTCCAGGCAGTTTGATCCTAGCGTCCACACTCTTCACCACCACCCCATGCTGCCTCTCAGTACAGGTGCTGGAAGTATTTGGGTTGTGAATCCTTAAATAATCAGAATTACTTTACTACTTTGAATAAGCAAATACCTTTAATAAGAAAAACATATTAAAGAGAAAACATAACAAAGGCATAGTATGCATGCTTCCTTAACTTCCGAAATAAATAAATAAATAAATAAATAAATGTATATGGTGCAGATTATTAGCAAGTCAACAGTTTCATAGAGTGCAGAGCAATCTCCTGTGAAAGCACAACACATACTTTTCCAGGGTCCTGAACTGTTCAAAACTATGTGAATTTCCAACTAGAATCATTTTTATTGCAGAGTTGGTGGGAGGGCTACTGTTCCTTACACTTACACAGCATTTAAATACTCCTTCTATAAGCTTCAATGACATGAAAATGGGAAATTATGTCAATGTTTGTACTTGTGTTTGAGGATGGAATTAGGAAAGGAGCCCTTTTATTGGTCTTTTATTTCAGGGAAAGGGAGTATCATGAAAACTGCAAAGGAACAGTATAATTTGTTGCCCAAATTAAATGGTATTCACAAGACATATTTTTGAATTAATGAAGACATAAGCATCAAGAACTTGTTTCCGTTCCCTGTTAAAGCTGCTAACATTTGTATTTACTCAAAAATATGTAGACTCCTGGTATTTCTTTCAGAATCTGGCAGAATGTAATATTTGTGTCAGAAAATACTACTTCTTTTAGGATCTCCAGAAGAAAAAAAAAAAAAGAGTTGCTGGCTACTGTTACATTGTATTATTCCACTGTCTCTATTTCATTTAAGAGGCTTTGGGACAATGATCTCTCACCTCTTTGGAAATATGACAGCTCACCACTAACAGCAATCATGGGGAAGAGGAGGAGTTAGAACATCTGCAGGACAACTTTCTAAACCTTTTCTAAGCCACAGCACACAGTATAATTCCTTTTTCTAAAATGCTATGAAAAGGCTTTCAACTTCAAACAACCAGATAATAAACAAATATATTCCCATGTGAGAGATCAAAAGGAAATTTTATATAACCCTATGTTTTGTAGCAATTTGGCAGAAAGGCTATATGAAGCAGACCACTATCTTATGTATTTCCCTGATTCTCTAAAGAGTGATTTAGTAGTAAAGAGAGATTTTTGCTGTCTCATATTTCCTTATTACCTAATTTATTTTCTGTATTTATTTATATAATATTTAGTTAACAAAGTAATTATTTCAAATTTTATTTTGATGGCTAAAAAGAGCTGAGCAAATCTTCCATTAAACATTTATAACATGTGGTAAGCAAAGTAAAAACTAAAGAAAACACTAAACCTTTTCTAGGAAATGCTAATTACAAGGCCAGTCACATATATGTCCTCAAATTTAAACAATATTTGAGATTATTGTTAATTAAATTTTTGCATGTATCATAGTTTTATCAATAGAGATTACTATACAAACAATGAAATGAGGGGTTTAATGGGATGTAGTTATTCGTATGCAACTTGGATGGAATGATGGTATTGGGGGTGGGATGATGGTGTTGGGGATGCTGTGATGGGGTCGAAGGCAGGTTGCATTATTTTCATCAAAAATCTCAGGAGAAAAGAGCAGCTTGGCTTAAAGACTCATCAAGAGATGGAGTTTTGTGTTTTGTGTTCTAACTCCATTTCTTGATTGCTGGATGACCTTGAATAAATGTCTTATCTCTTGGCTCTCAGCTTCCCTGTTGGGGGAGGGGGACCAAGTGGTGGTACTATCATGTAGTTGTAGATAAATCATTATTTTAAATTATTTTTAAGAAACTCTTCACAAGCATGCAGCAAAAGCCTAACAAAACAATTTCAGATAGGCCAAGAGAAAAAGCACGCATACAAAGCTTCTGGTAATGTCCCCCTATGACATGGCAAAATTTGACAGTACAAACACAATAGTCATTAATTTCATTTGCTCTTTTCTGTAAAGCACAATACTAAATTGTGGTGGGGTGAATGGTGGGTAATGCCTCTAGTTTAAAGAAGAACAAACTAAATGACTAACATAATCTTGGCCTGTTTGTTCACTTCTTTGCAAAGGCCTCTGAAGCCCAAATTATTTTACTGATCACTGACTACTAATGATACATGATGTAAATGAGAGATGAATAAAATAAGACCTGCATTTCCAGTTCACAAAGGTCTAAGGCCTGCTCTTAAAGGAGGATAAAATGTTTTTGTTCTCCATCTGGAACTCCCAACAATCTTTTAGACAAAAGAACAACTCTCAAATGTTTAGGTACTGAATGAGGACAACTGAATATACCTCTAATTTGAAGCTTTACTCTCAAAAAGCTTTTCTTCAAAGCCAAAGATTTAATGTAGCCTCATAATATGGTGTGGGTTTGGTTGGACAAGGGAAGGAGTGTGTAAAAACAAGATACTATAGGACACTAAGAGTTCATCTATATTTCAGCTAATAAGAAATTATTATTGTCTGAAATATCCTTTGATCAATCTGGGGCTATCAAGAGACCAGATGTTATGCTAAGCCATAGAAGGAAGCCATCTCTGAAGTATGACGGAGAGCTTTTAAGAGAAATGCAAATCAAAACTACAATGAGATATCATCTCACACCGGTCAGAATGGCCATCATCAAAAAATCTAGAAACAATAAATGTTGGAGAGGGTGTGGAGAAAAGGGGAGACTCTTGCACTGTGGTGGGAATGTAAATTGATACAGCCACTATGGAGAACAGTATGGAGGTTCCTTAAAAAACTAAAAATAGAACTACCATACGACCCAGCAATCCCACTACTGGGCATATACCCTGAGAAAAACATAATTCAAAAAGAGTCATGTACCAAAATGTTCATTGCAGCTCTATTTACAATAGCCAGGACATGGAAACAACCTAAGTGTCCATCATCGGATGAATGGATAAAGAAGATGTGGCACATATATACAATGAAATGTTACTCAGCCATAAAAAGAAATGAAATTGAGATATTTGTAGTGAGGTGGATGGACCTAGAGTCTGTCATACAGAGTGAAGTAAGTCAGAAAGAGAAAAACAAATACCGTATGCTAACACACATATATATATGGAATCTAAGGAAAAAAAAGAAAAGGTCATGAAGAACCTGGGGTAAGACGGGAATAAAGACACAGACCTACTAGAGAATGGACTTGAGTATATGGGGAGGGGGAAGGGTAAGCTGTGACGAAGTGAGAGAGTGGCATGGACATATGTACGCTACCAAATGTAAGATAGATAGCTAGTGGGAAGCCTCCACATAGCACAGGGAGATCAGCTCGGTGGTTTGTGACCACCTAGAGGGGTGGGATAGGGAGGGTGGGAGGGAGGGAAATGCAAGAGGGAAGAGATATGGGAACATATATATATGTATAACTGATTCACTTTGTTATAGAGCAGAAACTAACACACCATTGTAGAGCAATTATACTCCAATAAAGATGTTAAAAATAAATAAATAAATAAATTTAAAAAAAAAAAGGATTCCTTGGGACTTATGCTTTTGGCCCTGAAGGAATAACTGGTACTTGAGTTACTCTCTCACCATAGAAAACTAGGGAAGTGTACAAAAGATACGGAATAACTGTTTTCAAGTATTGGATGATGGGCAACACAGGTCTCTGACACCCTGGCTTTCTGCCTAGGGGAATATTTTGAACTGCAGAGTAGGGCAAGGGAACTCAAGTAGAAGATGGTGGTCTTGCTAAGTTGAGGAAACAGACAGTGAAGTTTGGGAAGACTGAAGGGGCTAGGATTTACAAGGCAGAGTGCTGGGGAGAATGGGGCTACTCAGAAAAATAGCTCCAGAAATCTGCATGTGGTCCTGTTTCATCTTCATCTTAATATTAAGCTGCACATGCATAGGGTAAAACTCTATACGGCTAGTCAAAGAAAAACTACCAGAGAGCTGTAAGCTGAAAAATTCCCAAAACTCACACAGGGTTATGAAACGTTTGAGTCCTGATGTTACTGATTGGAGAAATCTCACTGAATGCCTAAGCCAATCAGCAGAGAATGTAGAAGGGTCTAGACTTAGTAGTAAAATGTCATGACTAACTAGGAAAAATCAGTCAATAGAAACAGACTCCAAAATGATAGAGTGATATAATTATCATATAAGGATTTTAAAAGTTATTATAAATATTATTAAGGATTTAAAGGAAAATATAAACATAATAAAAATAGAAATGAAAAATATTTTTAAAAGAACTAAATACAAATAGACATCAAAACATTGAAAATTCAATAGATGGGCTTAATAGAAAATTAAACATTGCAGAAGCAAAGAAAAATGAACTTTCAGATTAAGTAGTAGAAACTATCATAACTAAAGGACATTGAAGAAAAAAGCTGAAAAAAATAAACACATAATCAGGGACCTGTGAAGCAATATCACAATCTACCATACATGTAAATGTCTAGAAAGGGGATGGGCAGAAAAACTATGTGGATAAATACTGCCTGAAAGTTCTCAAAATTAGATTAAAAATAGCAACCATAAATTTGAGAAGGTCAGTGAATCCCATGTAGAATAAACACAGAGAATAATACACCAAGACATATTATCAAATTACTGAAAATCAGCATCAGTGAGAAAAATTTTTAAGCAGCCAAAGGGACAAAAATGTTCCTTGACCTCAAAGGGCGCTGTCTTTCTAGAACCCTTGGTTAAACTGTAAATACTTTTTTCCCCCCAAGCTTTACTAAGATACAACTGACATATAACATTGTGTAAGTTTAAGTTTGATAAACACTGTGTTTCTCAAACAACATGTTGATTTGATACACATATATATTGTAAATTGATTATAGTCATAGCATTAGCTAACACCTCAATCAGGTCACATAACTATCATTTTTTTCTTTCTTTTCTTTTTTATTTTGGTGAAAATATTTAAGATCTACTCTCTTAGCAACTTTCAAGTATATAATATAGTATTATCAAATACAAATACTCTTGAGGAGAGAATACAGTATACAATTCAAACTACCCTGTGGAGGAGTTTCAGGATTATTTTGGAATAGGGCATCTGTTGAAGGGTAGGGCCTTTAGGCAATGGAGAACAGGTTAGATAAATGTGAATAAGTCCTGGTATGTGGAGCAACCCCACATGATATGTTACTTAGAGGGGATGTGAAAAGATACAGCAGACAAATTTTATCAACTTTGAAATTTGGACTCAGGATGATTGTGGCCTCAGACTAAGGATCCTGATTGGGGAATTTGGTGTTGAAGATGAAAGTTTTCAAAATTGGAAAGAGACTTGTAACCTTATGGAGTTAGATTTCTATGGTCAGTCCCTATTGAGTTAGCCTATTTTTCTTTAGGCACTAAGCCTGAGATTTCCAAGTCTTGCCCCCAAGTGATCAGTGGCACCTTGGGTAATAGAATGTAAACCATGTGTTTGGGGTTGCTTCAATAGTGGAAGATTGAGAAAGCAATAAAATATGAATATTTCATACTTGACATATTTTGTTTTAAAGGCAAATTATTAAAATAATAGCACAAATATTGGTTAACTAAACACCTCATTTAAGTTATCACATAGAATAATTTAAAAAGAAATAGAAAACTTAGAGATAAATGTTACCTACGTTTATTATCTAAACACAGAGTGATTATTAATCACCTTGACTAAATTGGGACTTTCTTATATATACTATTACAAAAATATGTAACTTTTAAAAATCCGTAGGCATTGTCTTAACTCACTCTAAGTCATTTGTAGCTGTGGAGTTAAAATTCCTTTTAGCTATTGTACTTTCTCCTTTTGCTAGTCTTAGTTGTCCTAGTGAGAGTTTCCTCTTGGTTTGCTTGCTGCACATTCCAGTGTGCCCCCCTTTAGGTAGTTTCTGTGGCCTGATACAGATGGTTCTCTGCTTCAAGGTCTCTGCCAACTGATCACAAAAAAGCTCCTAAAATACACAGTCACTCATAATTCTCTAGGCCATGTTTTCCTATGATTATCTCTTTTTTATCCCAACCATCCCACTATGGTTTATTTCTTCTCTAAGGAAGCTCAGATTGAGTGACAGATCTTTTCCATACAATAGCTAAAGGTCACCTATTCACTAAGCTCTGCCATAGACATCCAGGAATGTCTACTAGGAAATTCTGGTTAAAACTGCTTCTTAAGAGTGAAGGGTATTTTTCTTCCTTTGAATTTTTCAGAAAACAATATGCCAGATATCAAAGCACTGTGATACATATTTTCATATGATACATATGAAAATAAAACCAATTTGAGTACAAAGAATACTTCACCCAATTTAAACTTAACAGAACAAAGTTTAAATTCAATAGTATTCCAACAAATGGTGTGAACCCTAATTGAAAATTTTGCAGACATTGAACAAGTACAATAACATACCGAAATTAAGTATTCTAGACATGTATTAGTTAAAGTAACATTAGCTGCAGCAGCAGTTAAACCAAGAAATCTCAATTGCTCATCATAATAAAAATTTCTCACTTATTCAGAGACCCAGGCTCTGCCACCTTCAACACATGGGTTCCAAAGTTACTTTGGGATCCAACATCTAATCAGCAGATGGGGGAATTGAGAGAGAGGACAGAATTGCATGGGAAGTAATGTGCCAGGCCTGGAAGTAAGTTGCATCATCTCCAGAAATCCACTGAAATGGCCACATCTAAGTTAAGGAAGGCTGTGAGTATATTCTAACTATGTGCCAAGGAAGAAAGGGAAACAAATTCAGTGAGTAATTAGACTATCTCTGCCACAAGGCATAATCCTGGGGAAAATGGAAGTGGTATTGGTTACAAAGAAATCCTTGTCACAGGTTTAAGAATACCACTTAACAAATATTTATTGAGTCCCTATTATGAGCTAGGCACTTTGTTAAGCATCAGAACTAAAGAAAAACTAGAATTTACTTACTATCCTTTGTTTATTATGGTACAGTGAGGGATAACACATTTAACTGATTTTTGCCATTCAGAGTGATAAATGTTATGGGAGAGGTAAATACAGGGAATCAAAAATCTTGTCTCTAAAGCGAATTCTTCTCATTTACAATTTACCCACCCTTTAGCTCAGGAGAGATGACATTTTTCGCTGCATATTAAGGGAGTATGAGCTGGGTAGTTAGGAAGAAGTCATAACTTTTATTACTTCCTTGCTGCAATGTGGACATTTTTATTTGCAGCCTAGAGGTTACATATACTTCATGAGGCTAAATTCTTGCTTATTTAACATTCACTAAACATTCTGCCTTATATGCCTTAGCAACATTTTTTAAGTGAAAAAAAAAAAGGATAAATTTTTTAGGCTATTGAGGCCTGCTTTTCTGCAGGTCTGCTGTTTTGAGGGACATGAAGGCAGTTGGAGGTGGGGAGTTGTTGTTTCACAGAAATGTCCAGAGATGAAAGAGAAAGAACTTCATGAATATAATAAAATTGCTCTTATCAAAAATGGGACATATGAGGTTCTTAAAGGCCTCTTTTATCTTCATCATAAAGCAAAAGGGCATCTATAATGCTTTTTCTTTGGAAAATGCATTGATTCTGAGTGATTTTTTTGGCAAGTGCATTGATTCTCTGTCATTCCATTTGCATAAGTGATGCTGTTAGAATACTGCTAATGATAAGCATGTTCAGAGACATAATGGGATCCTGAAATTTTGAGAAAAATGTTCTTTAAGGCAACTTCTCCACTTCTCTTTAAAACTGGAGTAGGTTTGTGGAAAGAAAATTAGGCTAGGTGTCAGAAGAAGAAAATTGTAGTCCCATTCTACCACCACTCACTACAAGAATCTAGATAGCATTCCACTTCATTTCACCTTGCTTCACTTCAGTCTCTGTAAGTACAAAGGATGATGAATAATGCTAGTTATATGTACGTGTGTGTATGTGTGTGTGTGTGTGTGTGTGTATATATATGTCTGTGTGTATAATAATAAGACATAATAATACCAGTCATATATATATGTGTGTGTTTGTGTATGTGTGTATGAAAGTGTAGCACGAAGATTTTCTAGAATGTAAAACCTACTTTGTTCTTCTTCATAAAATTCATTACAAAAGTGATATAACTTTAATGTATAGAATACAGCTAATCCAAATAAAAATTATCTGTAATCCCACTCTGCAGAGATAACCACTGTTTATGGAATAAACTCCCAAACTTTTCGTCCTTTGGTAAACACTACTTCTCAGAATCTTTAACGCTCTTAGTATGTCCTGAGACCACACCCTGCATTAAAAAATTCTCTTCTTTGCACATCTGAAGCACATCCCATTTTCAGAAATAGTCTACAAGCAACCAGGGGAGTATTTTTTCCATTATCAGTGTAAGAGGCATCAGCTATTTTCTGTTTGAAAGACCCTGTGAGCTTGCAACAAAAAGAAAGGGAGTACGCCGATGACTTCATGGTAAGGAACAGGGATTGTATGGATAAGGCTGTAAATAATACTAAAACTAGTGAAATGACCTGAATGGGACAGAAGGATTTATTTCATAGTTTATCTGAACACTCTTGGGAAATAGACAATGGAATATAGCCTTAGTGTTCAATTCCATCCCTTTTTATTGAGTCAGGGGATGTTTAAAGAAATTTATAGAGCTCTTTTTAAGTCAGCATTTTTAGTAAGTGGCACTGAGAAAAGATTATACTGAGGGAGAGCCAGGTGACAATACAGAACATGAGACATGAGGGAATTTATAATGGCTGAGCTAATTAAGGTGGAGGACACACAGGGAGGTGGCCCCCAGTGAATTATCTGCTCAACATTCTTACTACTGCCTATTCCCCTGCCTCTCTCTCTTTATCAATGACAATTTCAGAGTTCTCAGATCCTATCTTCTGGAACTGAATTGCTATGTAAAAGCCTTTGGTTTGTATAGCAGTGCCACTCTCAGACCCAGAAATCATTCCTGATATAGAAATATGTCTTAGGATAAATCCAAACAAATCTCATAGACTTTGGAACCCAGGAGGAGACCACATTTTTTCTGAGCATACAGAAAAACAACAAAAAAGAATTAAAGAAGTGGAAAATGGAGCCTATGAAGAAAGATTTAATAAAGAAGGTGGCCAGAATATCTAGAGCCTAGATTTGGAATTAAGACTAGGATTCTGGATTCTAGAATAGATCTGGATTCTAGGTCCAGATCCACAAATAGATGTGAGCTACAGGAATTAAGAGATGTTACAGGTTGGGTTCTCTGGAAAGAGATACTGAAATGGAATTTATTAGGGCATGCTGGGTGTTTATTAGGGATCAACACCTGTTGAAGAGAAGAGGAGGAAGCAGGATCATACAGATCAAGAAAAACTGCCATGCTGGCCAACCCCACAAGGAAGTCTGGAGTACATATGGCTCCCCAGCATGTCTCACATTGGGCTTGGAAGGCTGGGCCTCTCTACTCCCACTGTAATTCATCATTGGATAGGAAGGGTAAGCCCATAGGAAAATTTGCTCTCTGTTGCTGAGACAAACCCTAAAGCAAGTGGCAGCACTCCCATAGATGGACCAACAAGTTCTTCCTTTAAGGGCAGTCTGGGCAACACATATCTCTGTCCACCACAAAAAGGGAGTGAGGTGAAAAAGAGTTAGATTAGATGTTTAAGGTTTCTTTCAGCCCTAAAAAACGATTTTTTTAAAGAATAATAACGTATATCATAATAGACTGGGGTCATTTAAAAAAACCAATCACTGCTGTCAAGAGAAAAGTATAACCACTATATTACAGAGAAAGACATTCCAGTCATTGCTATTAACTTGGTGAATATGACTAATTATAGAGAGACACACACACATATACACAAACATGCACCTATACATGTCAGGAAATAAGTAAGAAGATACTTTGTGTCAGGGTTTGTAAGATAGTGTACTAACTGCATGTTCTTCATACCCAGAAAGAGCCAAATCCAAGGCACTGAGTTTATTTTATATCATAAATGAAGGACTCAGATTAGATTTTTTGATGATTTTCCTATCCAAAACTCCTTGTGGATAGTTAAAACAGGAAGCCAAGTTAAAACTCACATGTTAAGAATATATTTGGAGGATCATGGCCCAATATGGTTAAGGGAGCAAAAAAGGAATCATACTAATAACTATCATTTAGTCACAATTTACTATGTGTTAGAGATTGTGTTAAGCACTTTACTTAAGTTATTCTACTTAATTCACATAACAACTCATGAGGTAGCTATTGTAATCTCCATTTTACAGGTTCAAGATCACACAGTAAGTGGCAGAGTGTGGGTTCTTATCTAGGAAATCTGATTCTAGAGCCTATACTCTTAACTACTATCTTAAACTGCTATCATATAAAAGAGGGATCTGATTGTTCTCTATGGCTCCAAGAAATAAAATGACAAAACTTCTCAAGGCTCTACACAACTTGTCCACTGCCTACTTCTTCAAGAGTACTTTCCATTTTACCCCACTATATTGGCTTGGAACAAGTAAAGTTCTTTCCACCTCATAGCCTTTGTATTTGCATATATACTCTGCCTGAAACATTCTTTCCCTTGCTCTTCACCTGTCTACCCTTTATGTCACTCCTTCAAGTAAGCTTTTCCTGACCCCTCTCCCTCAGACTAGTTTAGATACTCCTGTTACATGCTTTTATGGTTCCCCTGACTACTTCAAGGCATATATACTTTTTTCAGAATACAATTGTCTCTTTACTTGTTTACTGTTTGTCTCCTCACATCAAATATAACTTTCATGACAGAAAGGATCATAGTTGATCTATTCACTATATTTTTCTATGCTATTTAGTACTTAGCATATTAGGTGCTTGTTTGCTGGCCGGCTGGATAACTGTGTACATAGATAAAAACTACAACCAATGAATGGAAGCTACAAGGAGTCAGAACTGAACTATAATGAAAGAAGCTACTTTGGAATGTACTAACTTCTTTCCATTGGAGATGATCAATCAAAAGATATATAGCCACAATAACAGAATCCATAGACCACTTAATAGCCACAAATTTGTTACATTGTGCTTGCAAGCACAGTGACTTTCCTCTTCCTTGTAAGAAGGAATAGTCTATTTATTCACCCCTGAAGCTAGGCTTGGTCATGTGATGTGCTTTTGTAATGGGACATTAACAGAGTGACAGAAGTAGTGACTTGGAAAGTGTGTGCACATTGAAATTGTCCTCTCTGGAAACACGGTTGCCACCATTTGGAGTCTGAACTAAACTTGAGAATGAGAGAACAACTGGAGAGAGATGCAGTTGACAGCCAGTAGTAACCACTGGACATATGAGCGAGGCCATATTAGACCACTGCTAGATGATAAAGCCACCATATGACTACAGTCACATAAGTGCACCAGGTAAAACCAGGAAAAGAATTGTATAGCTAAGCTTGGCCCAAATTGGTGACTTACAGTATCATGAGCAAAAAAAAAATATATGCTGGTCACTAGATTTTGGAGAGGTTGGTTGGACAGTAATAGCAGAATCAGGGGCCACTGTAGAAGATTTTCCAATAACAGGTAGACGTGTTTACTAGATGACCTTAAATGACCCTTTCAATCTTAAGAATCTATAATTGTACTGAATGTTTTTTTAAATACTTAAATGTCATTCAAAACAACTGAAAAGTCCCTTTGTGATAAAAATGCACCATAGAGGCTATTCATCCATTTGTTTGGATTTACTGTACATGTCATAATTAAAGAAGCATTTCAGCATTTGATTTGTACTTAAAGCTCACATAATTTTAAATACATTCTCTAAATCCTTCCTAGCAAGCAAAATAACATTTATGCTGAAATCTGTCTCATGGCCTGTTCTATATTTCCATGTACAGACTGCAGGAGTTATAATTCATCCATAAAGACAGCTGAAATATGCACTGCTTTGAATTGTTTTAATCTTGTGCACAAGAGACTGGAGAAGAAAATTAACTGCCGTATGCCACCTCATTCAAAGTATCAGATGGATAATAATAAAACAGAAAACATATAAAATCATTTAGAGCCATTTTAGGACCATATGCTCAACTTCACTGACAACAATCAACTATAATATATTTCAGAAAATAGAAGTGGAGAGAATATAATTCTACTCATTATATTGGGTGTTAGACTCAAAATCATTTGAAAATATCATGGATCTATAGAAATGTAGTTTTTATCTAGAGATAACTAGACAGCTGATTAAGATGAATTTAGTTACTCATGGGGAATGTTTTTCCTCTTTTCTTTTGCCATAACTCAAGTTTCTCTTCCTTCACAGGTCACATCCAAGCTCACAGTTTTCAGGGCATCATCCCAGATGCAACAAAATTCATGCAGATTCCTCCTTCCCATTGTACCTACCCAATTCTGTACTCGTCTGTACATATATTAGTAGATAGTGAATATTATTAGCTTTACAAAAACTCACCATAGGTTTCCTTTAAGCAGAAGGAACCCCTAGTGCTACTTTCTTATTTTCCCTTCTCCCTCTCTCCATTTATCTTACTGTATTTTTTTTGTTTATTTGCAAGAATGTTTTCCTAATTAAATATTAAGTTCCTTGTGGATGTGTGAATTATGTGACTTGAAATATTGGATTAAAATATGGCACATGTTAGGTTCTCAACAAATTAATAGTTGAATGAACAAATGATTGAATTTAAAATACTATGCTACAGACCTTCAAGATGGCGGAGGAGTAAGATGTGATCATCCTCCTCCCCACACATACATCAGAAATACATCTACATGTGGAACAACTACTACAGAACACCTACTGAACGCTGGCAGGAGACCTCAGACTTCCCAAAAGGCAAGAAACTCCCCACGTACCTGGGTAGGGCAACAGAAAAAAGAAAAAACAGAGACAAAAGAATAGGGACGGGACCTGCACCAGTGGGAGGGAGTTGTGAAGGAGGAAAAGTTTCCACACACTAGGAAGCCCCTTCGGGGTGGAGACTGTGGGTGTCAGAGGGGGGAAGCTTTGGAGCCGCGGAGGAGAGCGCAGCAACAGGGTTGCAGAGGGCAAAGCGGAGAGATTCCCGCACAGAGGATTGGTGCCGACCAGCACTCACCAACCCGAGAGGCTTGTCTGCTCCCCCGCCGGGGCGGGCGGGGGCTGGGAGCTGAGGCTCGGGCTTCGGTTGGATCGCAGGGAGAGGACTGGGGTTGGCGGCGTGAACACAGCCTGAAGGGGGCTAGTGCACCACAGCTAGCTGGGAGGGAGTCCGGGAAAATGTCTGCAGCTGCCAAAGAGGCAAGAGACATTTTCTTGCCTCTTTGTTTCCTGGGGCACAAGGAAAGGGGATTAAGAGCGCCGCTTAAAGGAGCTCTGGAGACGGGCGCGAGCCACGGCTATCAGCGCGGACCCCAGAGATGGGCATGAGACGCTAAGGCTGCTGCTGCCGCCACCAAGAAGCCTGTGTGCGAGCACAGGTCACTCTCCACACCTGCCCTCCCGGGAGCCTGTGCAGCCCGCCACTGCCAGGGTCCCGTGATCCAGGGACAACTTCCAAGGGAGAACACACGGCGTGCCTCAGGCTGGTGCAACATCACAGCAGACTCTGCCGCCGCAAGCTTGCCCCGCATCCGTACCCCTCCCTCCCCACGGCCTGAGTGAGCCAGAGCCCCTGAAGCAGCTACTCCTTTAACCCCGTCCTGTGTGAGTGAAGAACAGATGCCCTCAGGCGACCTACACGCAGAGGCGGGGCCAAATCCAAAGCTGAACACCGGGAGCTGTGCGAACAAAGAAGAGAAAGGGAAATCTCTCCCAGCAGCCTCAGGAGCAGCAGATTAAATCTCCACAATCAACTTGATGTGCCCTGCATCTCTGGAATACCTGAATAGACAATGAATCATCTCAAAATTGAGGCAGTGCACTTTGGGAGCAACTGTAGACTTGGGGTTTGCTTTCTGCAAATAATTTGTTTCTGGTTTGATGTTTATCTTAGTTTAGTATTTAGAGTTTATTATCATTGGTAGATACGTTTATTGATTTGGTTGCTCTTTTCCTTTTTTATTTTATATACAGATATATATCTATTTTTTTCCTTTTTCTCTTTTTGTGAGTGTCTATGTGTAGATTTCTTTGTGTGAGTTTGTCTGTATAGCTTTGTTTTTACCACTTGTCCTAGGGTTCTGTCTGTCCATTTTCTTTTATTTTACTGTAGTTTTTAGCGCTTGTTATCATTGGTGGATTTGTTTTTGGTTTGGTTCCTCTCTTCTTTCTTTCTTTTTTTAATCAATTTTTAATATTTTTTATTTTAATAACTTTCTTTCTTTCTTTCTTTCTTTCTTTCTTTCTTTCTTTCTCTCTCTCTCTCTCCCTCCCTCCTTCCCTCTCTCTCTCTCTCCCTCCCTCCTTCCCTCTCTCTCTCTCTCTCTTTCTTTCTTTCTTTCTTTCTTTTTTTCTCCCTTTTCTTCTTAGCTGGGTGGCTGACAGGGTCTTGGTGCTCTGGCCGGGTGTTAAGCCTGAACCTCTGAGGTGGGAGAGCCGAGTTGAGGACATTGATCCACCAGAGACCTCCCAGTTCCATGGAATGTCAAACAGCAAAAGCTTTCTCAGAGATCTCCATCTCAATGCTAAGACCCAGTCCACTCAACGACCAGCAAGGTACAGTGCTAGATACCCTATGCCAAACAAACAGCAGGACAGGAACACAACCTCACCCATTAGCAGAGAGGCTGCCTAAAATCATAATAAGGTCACAGACACCCAAAAACACAACACCGTATGTGGTCCTACCCACCAGAAAAACAAGATCCAGCCTCATCCACCAGAACAGAGACACGAGTCCCCTCCACCAGGAAGCCTAAAGAACCCACTAAACCAACCTTAGCAGTGGGGGCAGACACCAAAAACAAGGGGAACAACGAACCTGCAGCCTGTGAAAAGGAGACCCCAAACACAGTAAGGTAAGCAAAATGAAAAGACAGAGAAACACACAGCAGATGAAGGACCAACGTAAAAACCCACCAGACCAAACAAATGAAAAGGAAAAAGGCAGTCTACCTGAAAAAGAATTCAGAGTAATGATAGTAAAGATAATAAAAAATCTTGGAAATAGAATGGAGAAAATATAAGAAATGTTTAACAAGGACCCAGAAGAACTAAAGAGCAAACAAACTATGATGAACAACATGATAAATGAAATTAAAAATTCTCTAGAAGGAATCAACAGCAGAATAATGAGGCAGACGAACAGAGAAGTGACCTGGAAGATAAAATACTGGAAATAGCAACCACAGAGCAGATTAAAGAAAAAAGAATGAAAAGAATTGAGGACAGTCTCAGAGACCTCTGGAACAACATTAAACATACCAACATTCGAATTATAGGGATCCCAGAAGAAAAAGTGAAATAGAAAAGGACTGAGAAAATATTTGAAGAGATTATAGTTGAAAACTTCCCAAATATGGGAAAGGAAATAGTCAATCAAATCCAGGAAGCCCACAGAGTCCATTACAGGATAAATCCAAGGAGAAACATGCCAAGACACATATTAATCAAACTATCAAAAATTAAATACAAAGAAAAAAATATTAAAAGCAGCAAGGGAAAAACAACAAATAACATACAAGGGAAGCCCCATAAGGTTAACAGCTGATCTTGCAGCAGAAACTCTGCAAGCCAGAAGGGAGTGGCAGGACATATTCAAAGTGATGAAAGGGAAAAACCCACAACCAAGATTACTCTACACAGCAAGGATCTCATTCAGATTTGATGGAGAAATTAAAACCTTTACAAGCAAAAGTTAAGAGATACAGCACCAACAAACCGCTTTACAACAAATGCTAAAGGAACTTCTCTAGGCAGGAAACACAAGAGAAGGAAAAGACCTAGAATAACAAACCCCAAACAATTAAGAAAATGGGAATAGGAACATACATATCGATAACTACCTTAAATGTAAATGGATTAAATGCTCCCACCAAAAGCCACAGACTGGCTAAATGGATACAAAAACAAGACGTGTATATATGCTGTCTACAAGAGACCCACTTCAGACCTAGGGACACATACAGACTGAAAGTGAGGGGATGGAAAAAGATATTCCATGCAAATGGAAATCAAAAGAAAGATGGAGGAGCAATTCTCATATCAGAAAAAATAGACTTTAAAATAAAGACCATTACAAGGGACAAAGAAGGACACTACATAATGATCAAGGGAGCAATACAAGAATAAGATATAACAATTCTAAATATTTATGCACCCAACATAGGAGCACCTCAATACATAAGGCAAATGCTAACAGCCATAAAAGGGGAAATTGATAGTAACCCAGTAATAGTAGGGGACTTTAACACCCCCAATGGACAGATCATCCTAAATGAAATAAATAAGGAAACACAAGCTTTAAATGATACATTAAACAAGTGGACTTAATTGATATTTATAGGACATTCCATCCAAAAACAACACAATACACTTTCTTCTCAAGTGTTCATGGAATATTTTCCAGGATAGATCATATCTTGGGACACAAATCAAGCCTTGGTAGATATAAGAAAATTGAAATCATATCAAGTATCTTTTCCGACCACATTGCTATGAGTCTAGATATCAATTACAAGAAAAAAATCTGTAAGAAATACAAACATATGGAGGCTAAACAACACACTACTTAATAACCAAGAGATCACTGAAGAAATCAAAGAGGAAATCAAAGAATACCTAAAAAAAATGACAATGAAAACACAATGACCCAAAACTTATGGGATGCAGCAAAAGCAGTTCTAAGAGGGAAGTTTATAGCAATACAATCCTACCTCAAGAAACAAGAAACATCTCAAATAAACAACCTAACCTTACACCTAAAGCAATTAGAGCAAGAACAACAACAGCAACAAAAAAACCCCAAAGTTAGAAGAAGGAAAGAAATCATAAAGATCAGATCAGAAATAAATGAAAAAGAAATGAAGAAAACAATAGCAAAGATCAATAAAACTAAAAGCTGGTTCTTTGAGAAGATAAACAAAATTGACAAACCATTAGCCACACTCATCAAGAAATAGAGGGAGAAGACTCAAATCAATAGAATTAGTAATGAAAAAGGAGAAGTAACAATTGACACTGCAGAAATACAAAGGATCATGAGAGATTACTAAAAGCAACTATATGCCAATGAAATGGACAACCTGGAAGAAATGGACAAATTCTTAGAAAAGCACAACCTTCTGAGACTAAACTAGGAAGAAATAGAAAATATGAACAGACCAATCACAAGCACTGAAATTGAGACTGTGATAAAAAAATCTTCTAACAAACAAAGCCCAGGACCAGATGGCTTCACAGGTGAATTCTCTCAAAAATTTAGAGAAGAGTTAACACCTATCCTTCTCAAATTCTTCCAAAATATAGCAGAGGGAGGAACACTCCGAAACTCATTGTACAAGGCCACCATCAACCTGATACCAAAACCATACAAAGATGTCACAAAGAAAGAAAACTACGAGGAGCTTCAAGATGGCAGAAGAGTGAGACGAGGAGATCAACTTCCTCTCCACAAATACATCAGAAATACATCTACATATGGAACAGCTCCTATAGAACACCCACTGAACACTGGCAGAAGACCTCAGACCGCCCAAAAGGCAAGAAACTCCCCATGTAACTGGGTAGGGCAAAAGGAAAAAGAAAAAACAGAGACAAAAGAATAGAGACAGGATCTGCACCACTGGGAGGGAGCTATGAAGGAGGAAAGGTTTCCACACAGTAGGAAGCCCCTTCATGGGCGGAGATTGTGTGCGGCGGAAGGGGGAGCTTCGGAGCCACAGAGGAGAGTGCAACAACAGGGGTGTGGAGGGCAAAGCAGAGATTCCCCCACAGAGGAACGGTACCAACCAGCACTCACCAGCCCGAGAGGCTTGTCTGCTCACCCGCCAGGGTGGGCAGGGGCTGGGAGCTGAGGCTCGGGCTTCAGAGTTCAGATCCCAGGGAGAGGACTGGGGTTGGCTGCGTGAACACAGCCTGAAGGGACTAGTGTGCCAGAGCTAGCCGGGAGGGAGTCCGGGAAAAAGTCTGTACCTGCTGAAGAGGCAAGAGACTTTTTCTTCCCTCTTTGTTTCCTGGTGCGCGAGGAGAGGGGATTAAGAGCGCCGCTTAAAGGAGTTCCAGAGACGGACGCGAGCCATGGCTATCAGCGCGGACACCAGAGACGGGCATGGGACGCCAAGGCTGCTGCTGCCGCCACCAAGAAGCCTGTGTGCAAGCACAGGTCACTCTCCACACCTCCCCTCCCAGGAGCCTGTGCAACCCGCCACTGCCAGGGTCCCGTGATCCAGGGACAACTTCCCCAGGAGGACACATCGTGAGCCTCAGGCAGTTGCAACATCATGCCGGCCTCTGCCGCAGCAAGCTTGCCCCGCATCCGTACCCCTCCCTCCCCACGGCCTGAGTGAGCCAGAGCCCCTGAATCAGCTGCTCCTTTAACCCCGTCCTGTCTGAGCGAAGAATAGACGCCCTCAGGCGACCTACACGCAGAGGCGGGTACAAATCCAAAGCTGAACACCGGGAGTTGTGCAAACAAAGAAGAGAAAGGGAAATTTCCCCCAGCAGACTCAGGAGCAGAGGATTAAATCTCCACAATCAACTTGATGTACCCTGCATCTCTGGAATACCTGAATAGACAACGAATCATCCCAAATTGAGGAGGTGGACTTTGGGAGCAAAGATATATATATATTTTTTCCCTTTTTCTCTTTTTGTGAGTGGGTATGTGTATGCTTCTGTGTGTGATTTTGTCTGTATAGCTTTGCTTTTACCATTTGTCCTAGGGTTCTGTCCATCTGTTTTGTTTTTGTTTATTTTGTTTTTACTTTAAAAAAAAATTTTCTGAATAATTATTTTTTATTGTAATAACTTTATTTTATCTTTTCCTTCTTTCTTTCTTTCTTTCTTCCTTCCTTCCTTCCTTCCTTCCTTCCTTCCTTCCTTTCTTTCTTTCTTTCTTTCTTTCTTTCTTTCTTTCTTTCTTTCTTTCTTTCTTTCTTTCTTTCTTTCTTTCTTTCTTTCTTTCTTTCTTTCTTTCTTTCTTATTTTTTATTCCTTTTATTCTGAGCCGTGTGGATGAAAGGCTCTTGCTGCTCCAGCCAGGTGTCAGGGCTGTGCCTCTGAGGTAGGAGAGCCAAGTTCAGGACACTGGTCCACAAGAGACCGTCCAGCTCCACGTAATATCAAATGGCGAAAATGTCGCAGAGATCTACATCTCAACGCCAAGACCCAGCTTCACTCAACAACCAGCAAGCTACAGAGCTGGACACCCTATGACAAACATCTAGCAAGACAGGAACACAACCCCATCCATTAGCAGAGAGAAGGCCTAAAATCATAATAAGGCCACAGATACCCCAAAACACACCACCGGATGTGATCCTGCACACCAGAAAGACAAGATCTAGCCTCATCCACCAGAACACAGGCACTAGTCCCCTCCACCAGGAAGCCTACACAACCCACTGAACCAACCTTAGCCACTGGGGACAGACACCAAAAACAACGGGAACTACGAACCTGCAGCCTGCAAAAAAGAGACCCCAAACACAGTAAGTTAAGCAAAATGAGAAGACAGAAAAACACACAGCAGATGAAGGAGCAAGGTAAAAACCCACCAGACCTAACAAATGAAGAGGAAATAGGCAGTCTACCTGAAAAAGAATTCAGAATAATGATAGTAAAGATGATCCAAAATCTTGGAAATAGAATACAGAAAATTCAAGAAACGTTTAACAAGGACCTAGAAGAACTAAAGAGCAAACAAACAATGATGAACAACACAATAAATGAAATTAAAAATTCTCTAGACGGGATCAATAGCAGAATAACTGAGGCAGAAGAATGGATAAGTGACCTGGAAGATAAAATAGTGGAAATAATTACCACAGAGCAGAATAAAGAAAAAAGAATGAAAAGAACTGAGGACAGTCTAGAGACCTCTGGGAAAACATTAAACACACCAACATTCGAATTATAGGGGTCCCAGACGAAGAAGAGAAAAAGAAAGGGACTGAAAATATTTGAAGAGATTATAGATGAAAATTTCCCTAATATGGGAAAGGAAATAGTTAATCAAGCCCAGGAAGCACAGAGAGTCCCGTACAGGATAAATCCAAGGAGAAACACGCCAGGACACAAATTAATCAAATTATCAAAAACTAAATACAAAGAAGAAGTATTAAAAGCAGCAAGGGAAAAACAACAAATAACACACAAAGGAATTCCCATAAGGTTAACAGCTGATCTTGCAGCAGAAACTCTGCAAGCCAGAAGGGAGTGGCAGGACATATTTAAAGTGATGAAGGAGAAAAACCTACAACCAAGATTACTCTACCCAGCAAGGATCTCATTCAGATTTGATGGAGAAATTAAAAACTTTACAGACAAGCAAAAGCTGAGAAAGTTCAGGTCCACCAAACCAGCTTTACAACAAATGCTAAAGGAACTTCTCTAGGCAAGAAACACAAGAGAAGGAAAACACCTACAATAACAAACCCAAAACAATTAAGAAAATGGGAATAGGAACATACATATTGATAATTACCTTAAATGTAAATGGGTTAAATGCTCCCACCAAAAGACACAGACTGGCTGAAAGGATACAAAAACAAGACCCATATATATGCTGTCTACAAGAGACCCACTTCAGACCTAGAGACACATACAGACTGAAAGTGAGGGGATGGAAAAAGATATTCCATGCAAATGGAAATCAAAAGAAAGATGGAGTAGCAATTCTCATATCAGACAAAATAGACTTTAAAATAAAGACTATTACAAGAGACAAAGAAGGACACTATATAATGATCAAGGGATTGATCCAAGAGGAAGGTATAACAATTGTAAATATTTATGCACCCAACACAGGAGCACCTCAATACATAAGGCAAATACTAACAGCCATAAAAGGGGAAATCGACAGCAACACAATCATAGTAGGGGACTTTAACACCCCACTTTCACCAATGGACAGATCATCTAAAATGAAAATAAATAACGAAACACAAGCTTTAAAAGATACATTAAACAAATTGGACTTAATTGATATTTATAGGACATTCCACCCAAAAACAACAGAATACACATTTTTCTCAAGTGCTCATGGAACATTCTCCAGGATAGATCATATCTTGGGTCACAAATCAAGCCTTGGTAAATGTAAGAAAATTGAAATCGTATCAAGTATCTTTTCCGACCACAACGCTATGAGACTAGATATCAATTACAGGAAAAGATCTGTAAAAAATACAAACACATGGAGGCTACACAATACACTACTTAATAACGAAGTGATCCCTGAAGAAATCAAAGGGGAAATCAAAAAATACCTAGAAAAAAATGACAATGGAGACACGACGACCCAAAACCTATGGGATGCAGCAAAAGCAGTGCTAAGAGGGAAGTTTATAGCAATACAAGCCTACCTCAAGAAACAGGAAACATCTCGAATAAACAACCTAACCTTGCACCTAAAGCAATTAGAGAAAGAAGAACAAAAAACCCCAAAGCTAGCAGAAGGAGAGAAATCATAAAGATCAGATCAGAAATAAATGAAAAAGAAATGAAGGAGACAATAGCGAAGATCAATAAAACTAAAAGCTGGTTCTTTGAGAAGATAAACAAAATTGATAAACCATTAGCCAGACTCATCAAGAAAGAAAGGGAGAAGACAAATCAATAGAATTAGAAATGAAAAATGAGAAGTAACAACTGACACTGCAGAAATACAAAGGATCATGAGAGATTACTACAAGCAACTCTATGCCAATAAAATGGACAACCTGGAAGTAATGGACAGATTCTTAGAAATGCACAACCTGCTGAGACTGAACCAGGAAGAAATAGAAAATATGAACAGACCAATCACAAGCACTCAAATGGAAACTGTGATTAAAAATCTTCCAACAAACAAAAGCCCAGGACCAGATGGCTTCACAGGCGAATTCTATCAAACATTTAGAGAAGAGCTAACACCTATCCTTCTCAAACTCTTCCAAAATATTGCAGAGGGAGGAACACTCCCAAACTCATTCTACGAGGCGATCATCACCCTGCTACCAAAACCAGGCAAAGATGTCACAAAGAAAGAAAACTACAGGCCAATATCACTGATGAACATAGATGCAAAAATCCTCAACAAAATACTAGCAAACAGAATCCAACAGCACATTAAAAGGATCATACACCATGATCAAGTGGGGTTTATTCCAGGAATGCAAGGATTCTTCAATATACGCAAATCAATCAATGTGATACATCATATTAACAAATTGAAGGAGAAAATCCATATGATCATCTCAATAGATGCAGAGAAAGCTTTGGACAAAATTCAACACCCATTTATGATAAAAACCCTGCAAAAAAAAAAAAAAAAAAAAAAAAACCCTGCAGAAAGTAGGCATAGAGGGAACTTTCCTCAACATAATAAAGGCCATATATGACAAACCCACAGCCAACATTGTCCTCAATGGTGAAAAACTGAAACCATTTCCACTAAGATCAGGAACAAGACAAGGTTGCCCACTCTCACCACTATTATTCAACATAGTTTTGGAAGTGTTAGCCACAGCAATCAGAGAAGAAAAAGAAATAAAAGGAATCCAAATCGGAAAAGAAGAAGTAAAGCTGTCACTGTTTGCAGATGACATGATACTATCCATAGAGCATCTTAAAGATGCTACCAGAAAACTACTAGAGCTAATCAATGAATTTGGTAAAGTAGCAGGATACAAAATTAATGCACAGAAATCCCTTGCATTTCTATACACTAATGATGAAAAATCTGAAAGTGAAATTAAGAAAACACTCCCGTTTACCATTGCAACAAAAAGAATAAAATATCTAGGAATAAACCTACCTAAGGAGACAAAAGACCTGTATGCAGAAAATTATAAGACACTGATGAAAGAAATTTAAGATGATACAAATAGATGGAGAGATATACCATGTTCTTGGATTGGAAGAATCAACATTGTGAAAATGACTCTACTACCCAAAGCAATCTACAGATTCAATGCAATCCCTATGAAACTACCACTGGCATTTTTCACAGAACTAGAACAAAAAATTTCACAATTTGTATGGAAACACAAAAGACCCCGAATAGCCTAAGCAATCTTGAGAACGAAAAATGGAGCTGGAGGAATCAGGCTCCCTGACTTCAGACTATATTACAAAGCTACAGTAATCAAGACAGTTTGGTACTGGCACAAAAACAGAAATATAGATCAATGGTATAGGATAGAAATTCCAGAGATAAGCCCACGCACATATGGTCACCTTATCTTTGATAAAGGAGGCAAGCATATACAGTGGAGAAAAGACAGCCTCTTCAATAAGTGGTGCTGGGAAAATTGGACAGGTACATGTAAAAGTATGAAATTAGAACACTCCTTGACACCATACACAAAAATGAACTCAAAAAGGATTAAAGACCTAAGTGTAAGGCCAGACCCTATCAAACTCTTAGAGGAAAATATAGGCAGAACACTCTATGACATAAATCACAGCAAGATCCTTTTTGACCCAGCCCCTAGAGAAATGGAAATAAAAACACAAATAAACAAATGGGACCTAATGAAACTTAAAAGCTTTTGCACAGCAGAGGAAACCATAAACAAGACCAAAAGTCAACCCTCAGAATGGGAGAAAATATTTGCAAATGAAGCAACTGACAAAGGATTAATCTCCAAGATTTACAAGCAGCTCATGCAGCTCAATAACAAAAAAACAAACAACCCAATCCAAAAATGGGCAGAAGACCTAAATAGACATTTCTCCAAAGAAGATATACAGATTGCCAACAGACACATGAAAGAATGCTGAACATCATTAATCATTAGAGAAATGCAAATCAAAACTACAATGAGATATCATCTCACACCGGTCAGAATGGCCATCATCAAAAAATCTACAAACAATAAGTGCTGGAGAGGGTGTGGAGGAGAGGGAACCCTCTTGCACTGTTGGTGGGAATGTAAGTTGATACAGCCAGTATGGAGAACAGTATGGAGGTTCCTTAAAAAACTACAAATAGAACTACCATATGACCCAGCAATCCCACTACTGGGCATATACCCTGAGAAAACCGTAGTTCAAAAAGAGTCATGTACCAAAATGTTAATTGCAGCTCTATTTACAATAGCCAGGACATGGAAGCAACCTAAGTGTCCATCATCGGATGAATGGATAAAGAAGATGTGGCACATATATACAATGGAATATTACTCAGCCATAAAAAGAAATGAAATGGAGGTATTTGTAATGAGGTGGATGGAGTTAGAGTCTGTCATACAGAGTGAAGTAAGTCAGAAAGAGAAAAACAAATACAGTATGCTAACACATATATATGGAATCTAAGGGAAAATAAAGGTCATGATGAACCTAGTGGCAAGATGGGAATAAAGACACAGACCTACTAGAGAATGGACTTGAGGATATGGGGAGGGGGAGGGGTAAGATGTGACAGGGTGAGAGAGTGGCATCGACATATATACACTACCAAAGGTAAAATAGATAGCTAGTGGGAAGCAGCCTCATAGCACAGGGAGATCAGCTCTCGGTGCTTTGTGACCACCTAGAGGGGTGGGATAGGGAGGGTGGGAGGGAGGGAGATGCAAGAGGGAAGAGATATGGGAACATATGTATATGTATAACTGATTCACTTTGTTATAAAGCAGAAACTAACACACCATTTTAAAGCAATTATACTCCAATAAAGATGTTTAAAAAAACAAACAAAAAAAACCAAAACAAACAAACAAAAAAAACAAAAAGATTCATGAAACCCCAATGTTCATACCAGCACTATTTACAATTGCCAAGAGATAGAAGCAACTTAAATGTCCATTGACAGATAAATGGATAAAGAAGATGTGGTATATATACATAATGTAATACTACTCAGCCATAAAAAAGAATGAAGTAATGCCATTTGAAGCAACATGGTGGACCTAGAGATTATCATACTAAGTGAAGTAAGTCAGAAAAAGACCAATACCATATGATATCACTTATATGTGGAAGCCAAAATATGACACAATGAATTTATTTATGAGACAGAAAGACTCACAGACATAAAAAACAAACTTATGGTAACTGAAGGAGAAAGGGGGTAGAGGAGGGATAAATTAGGGATAAATTTGGGATTAGCAGATACAAACTACTGTATATAAAATAGATAAACCACAGTCCTACTGTATAGCACAGGGAATTAGGGAATTATATTCAATATCTTGTAATAAACCATAATGGAAAATACTAAAAAAAAAAGTTGTACGTGAATGTTCATAGCAGTATTATTTATAGTATTCAAAAAGTGAAAAAGATGCAAATGTCCATCAATTGATGAATGGGTAAACACCTGGTATATTCATACAAGGGAATGTTATTCAGCCATGAAAAGGAACAAAGTACTGATGCATGCTACAAAGGATGATCATCAAAAATAGTATACTAAGTGAAGAAAGCTAGTCATAAGGGACCATACATTGTATAATTCCATAGGAAGTGAACTATGCTTAACTCATAGTAGGTGGTCAGTCACCACTATGGTCTTTGTTGTCTTCAGATGTCTCATGCTGATTCTCCAGGAATGTTCATAGTTTCAGCCTCAGCCAGCCCTCCATGTCATGTGAGCATCAATGCCATCCAGAAGAAACCTTGCAAATAAACTCAGCATATCTCACACTCAGTGCTTTTGCATAGCTCCAATGTGCTATCCAGGGAAGAAGGAGCCACTGTATGGTATGGAGAAAGACCAGAAGTGTTTATATTTGGATTTTTCTCCAACTCTACAGCACTCATTCAAAAAAAGTTTAACCCATTCAATGCAGTGCTCCTGATATTGCTGAATATTTTTGTGTAACCATATTTCTTTTCTCTTATTCCTTATAGGATTGGGCCACATGGTATGTACTCAAGAATTACTATTGATTGATTGGTTGAACTTTGTGAGTCTACTGTTTTCACAGGATTTAGATGAAAGAAGATGCCAGGTCACTTCCTTGGAAATATATTTGCATAAGGAGTTATTGTCTCATGGTACCATAAAAGAGCAGTGTTTTCTTACAAAGAGACCAATGTTACAAATTCTTCTCAGAAGTCTGAAGAGGTTGCCTCCCCAATGAACTAACATATTTATTTCTGCTAAACAGTGGTACCTATGAGTGTAGCATGGTGGTTAAGTAGTAGACACTATGGGGCCAGACTGTATGGATTTTAATCCCAACTTCTCCAGTTCCTAGACTGAATTTGAATCCTGATTTATTCACTTACTCTATGCTTCAGTTACTGCATATATAAAATGAACATAATAGGATCTATTTTATAGGATTGTTTTGAGGATTAAACAACACACAGGAAGCATTCAATAAATGTTGCTGACCCCACTCTTTCTCTTCCACAACACCTCCATTAAAGGAGGAAGAAAAAACACAGTGCTATTAGTGGTATAGAGATGATATATAGTCTAATTTCTCCAATGAAAGCCATTTGTGTAGCCTATTTTCCATAGAGGCCAAGAGGGAGTTTTGTTGTATCAGTACATTCTTTGGAGAGAGTTAATCAAACTAGACTGGCTGACTGCAATGGGTTGCATCACCCATCCTCCTATACTCTTGATCTTTAAAATGTAATATAGTATAAATAATAATGTAAGACTGTGTCTTATTCACCTTTGTATCCTCAATGGCTGATACAATGTTCCTTACAAGAGAGGTACAGGTGAAATATTATGGAGATTCAGAGGAGGGAAATTACTAACAACCTGGGAGGGTGGAAAAGCAGTAAAAGCTTGCTAGAAAAGATGTTTAAGCTGCTCAGGATTCAGACATATCCAGCTTGAGAGAAAAGGAGCTGGGAGAATGTACTATAAGGGGAGGCAACTATGTGCAAAGGGAGAGAGGGAAAAAAAGCATAGGATGTGCAGAGAGGACAGTGTGAGGTAAGATTCATGAAGTGTGGGTGAAGGATACAAAGACTGGAAATGTAGTTTAAATTGCCTAATATGTGTGAAAAGGGAGTTCAGAGGAGTGAAGCTTGAACTACACTACTATGGAGTTTGGATTTTATCTTGTAACCAACACAGAATGACAGAAGTTCCCTGAAGAAGGAAATGATATGACCAGAGCTGTGTATTAGAAAGATTAAGCTGGTAAGAAAGTTAAGAGAAGAAGAGGAGGGTCCAATTTGTAAGTTGTTTGAATAGTCCAGGCAAGAGGTAACTTGGGTTAGAAACAGGGAAAAGGTAATGGGTAATGTAAAGGAGAGGATAGATTAAAGAGAAATTTCAGGAGAAAACATAAATGAGGATTTGACAATCTATCACATTCCTACTCTGCTTAGGCTATGTCACAGTTCAGCATTCAGTACTCTCCACAATCTGTTCCAACTACTTTCTTCAGATTTATCTTTCACTAAGCAAGCCACATGCTCATTCTCCAAGCTGTAGTGGATTGAATTCCTTTACTAAAGCATACCCTGCACTTATCCATTTACTCTCCTTATCTCCACATGTATAAATTCTATCCATCCTTGAAACTTCAGTTCAAATGTCATCTCTTTCATCAACCTCTCCTGATTCTCCTTCAACCAGAATTAACTCCCTCTTCTATTCTTTCCTAGCATTTTATTTTTACCTCTGGTTTAGCATGCACCCCACTTTGTACATACAGTCCACAATATTTTATCACCAAGAGAATAAAGTTCAAAAGCCTTACCATGACATCCAAGGTCTCTAACCCAAAGAAGTATTTATTTGGTCATTGATTAATTCACTAATTAATTCATCCAAAAATATTTGCATACCTAATTATGCCAGGCACTTTGCTGAACACTGCAGATACAATAGGGAAGAAGACAGATATAGTGCTTAATCTTATGGAGCACATATTCTACTGGAAGAAGCAGGCAAAAACAAATAAGTAAATAAACTGATTGAGAGTTACAGTCAGTGATATAAAGGACATGCTCAAGGGGCTGATATTGAGAATGATTTAGATCGAGAGAAAGTTCTATGTTAACAAAGGCTTGACTGAGGATATAATATTTAAGACCTAAAGGATAGGAAGGAGGGAGTTTTGTGGAGGGTATGGAGAAGGGCATTCTAGGCAAAAAGAATAGCATACGCACAGGCACTGAGATAAGAAAGGCCTTGGTACAATACATTCAAAGAACTGAAAGAAAATTGATGTGGGGTTGAGCACAGTGAAAGGTATAAGATGAGGCTGGAGGCTTTGTGTGACATAAATAAACTGGAGAAAATTATTTCAGAATTGGATGAGATTACTTAGAGAGAATGCAGAGAGAGAAGAGGACAAAACACTCAGTCCTGAGGCATTCTACCATTTAGAAGGTAGAGAAGAAGAAAACTACACATAAGATTTATTCAAAGCAGCTATTGGGGTAGAAAAAACAACGTGACAGAGCGTGATGTTGATGAAAGCAAAGAATATTTCAAGACAAATAGTGAGGTAAATTGTGCCATATGCTACTCAGGTCAAGTAAGATGATGACAGAGAAAGGTCCATTGGATTTTGCATTATGGAAGTTGTTGGTGACTGTGTCAAGAGTATTTTCATTTGAGCTGTAGAGAAAGAAGCCAGAATGGAGTGGGTTGAAGGGTAAATGGAAGCTCATAAATTAAAGAAAGTAAGTGTGGATAAATCTTCCAATGAGTTTGACTAGGATGAATAGCAGAGAAATAGAGAGATAGTTAGAGTAGAGGTGGGGTCAAGAAAGGTTGTTTCTTTTTACAAAATGAGAGACTGGGAAGTAGGAAGGCATGTTAATGTTGTTGGGATTGATCCAGTAAAGAAGGAAAAATTAATGATGTAGAAAAGGGAGAAGATAAATGAAGTAGCAAAAATTTTGAATAGGAGAAAAAGGATGGGAAATAAAGAGCAGATGAAAGAATTTGCCTGTGACAGAAGGAGGGATACATCCTCATTTGGAAACTGTGGGAAAGGGGAAGAATATGAATGCAGACAAAGGTAGTATTGTATTGATAGATTTGGGCATGGGGAGATGAGGGAGTGTCTAGATGATGATGATGATGATGATAACAAACACTTACAGACACTTATTATTTTCCAGGCATTACACACCCACATCCACACCCACCCACACACTTAATCAAAACTATCAGGCAAGTACTATTATTATCTTCATTTTGTAGATGAAGAAACTGAAACACAGAAAGGTTAATAAACTTGCTCAATGTTATGCAGCTGGTATTCACATGCAGCTGCAATTCATGCCTAGTCAGTATAGATTCAAAGTTCATGCTTTTAACCATATGTTACTTTTTCAGTGAGGTAAGAGATAAAGTAATCAGATATAAGCAAAGGTTGAAAAGCTTGGATGAAAGAGGAAAAGATATGAAATAGTCATTTTGACAAATGGAAAGGTGAGCATAAAGAGGAATATAGTACAATTACTATGTAGCATTACATGCCTATTTTAGGTTTGAGATTTAATTTAAACAGAATCTAGGCAGCTATAATTAACAGCAGGTTCAGGAAAGTGATGTATAGGTCTCTGTTTCCCAAGAAATTATGGATTCCTTGAGATGAGGAATGTGCTATTTTTGTCTGTATATTCACCAGAGCTTCCTGCAAATAATAGGTACCTAATGTCTATTTAATTGAGTTTGATCTATTGCTCCCAATTAAAATCATATGAGAGGATTGTTAAACAATCGCTCTAACTATGATTCAAAGTCCAGATGCAATAAAATATTGGAAAATTTGATTACATAAAATTTTCTGCAGGGCAAAAAAAAAAATCATAGCAAGCAAAAATTCAAATTACAAACTAGTTCAAAATGTTACTTGCAACATGCATCACAAAAAAGGGCTAATATCCCTAATATAGAGATATGTATTCTTCAAAATAGATGAAAACAAAAGATCAAAATTGGGTAAGAAATATAGGCAAAAACCATGGACAAACAGTTAACAAAAATGTATAAACAATTATTCTTAAATATATAAAAAACAAAGCTCAAGTTTGCTTGTAATAAGAGAAATGCAAATCAAAACCACAATGAGAAAAAATTTCTAATCCATAAGTTTGAAAAACTTCAAAAGTTTGACAATACACTGTTGGTGAGGCTGTGGGGGAAACAGGCACTCTCACATATTTCTGGTAAAAGTGCAAAATGGCATTAGTTCTTCAACGGGAATTTCAAAATACACAATGGTGTGGTAGTAAATGTTTGACAGCTGGTTCTCTGGAAACAAACCAAAACCCAAACCAAAAAGCTCTGAGGTATAGCATTTGTTGATTTCCTTGGTGAAAATAGTCTCACCATGGCCAATTTCAAGCTACTAAGGTAACATCGCTGAACACCGATTGGAAAGAGATGCACATTAGCATACATTTATATAGATTTCCTACCATATAGTTATAATTAACACGAATACCTGAGAGAACGTAGCTAATAGCAAAATGTAGTTTAAAAGAATTAGGATTAGTGATGAATTTAGAGTATTCATTGCCTTACTTTTAAATATTTTTTTTAAATGGTGAGTTTATAGGATTTAATTTTTACTACTAGCTATGTTTTACAACTAGCTCACAAAATTCCTGAAAATGTAAAAATTGATTCTGAAAAGCCACTATGAACCACTTTGAGCACACTACTGAAATAGCTGAAAAGCTAAATACACATTTATCCTTTGACCCAACAGTCCTACTCCTAGGAATTTACTCGAAGATATATCTTCAACATACAAAAATGAATATGTACAAAATTATTCACTGCAGGATTGTTTATAATCTCAAAATTTTGGAAACAATCTATGTGCCCATACATTAGAAATCCACACAATGAAGTTTTATGTGGCTGCAAAAATGAATGAGGATAAAGGAACTTGCACATGAATGTTCAGAGCAGCTTTATTTATTCATTATAGCTAAAAACTGGAAACTACCCAAATGTCCTTTAGTGGGTGAATAGTTAAACTGTGGTACATCTATTCCATAGTATACTGCTCAGCAATAACAAAGAACAAACTACTAATACACGTAACTTGGATAAGACTCAAGGAAATTTTACTGAGTGAAGGAAAATATCCAGTCTCAGAAGGATACATATTGTATGATGCCATTCATGTAACATTTGTGAAATAGCATAATTATAGAGACAAAAAATAGATTAGTGGCTCTCTAGCATTAAGGATAGTGGGAGAGAGGAAGGGTATGTCTATAAAGAGGTAACTTGAGGGAGTCTTTTTTTCTTCCAGCTTTATTGAGATTTAATTGAGATATTAATATGGCATCAATTTAAAGTGTACAATGTGATGATTTGATATATGTATATATTGTGAAATGATTACTAAAAGGTCAGTTAACACTTCCATCACCTCACACAGTTATCATGTGAATGTGTGTGTGGTGAGAACTTTTAAGATCTACTCTCTTTATATACTTTCAAATATATAAAGTTTTATCACATATATAGACTTGTATAACTACAAGTTATAGTCACCATGGTGTATATTAGATACCCAGAACTTATTCATCTTATAACTGAAAGTTTGTACCCTTTGACCAGCATCTCCTCATCACCCCCTCACCTGCCCCTAGCAACTACCAGTCTACTCTCTGTTTCTACAATGATATCATACAGTATTTGTCTTCCTCTGTCTGACTTATTTCACTTATTAGCATAATGCTCTCAAGGGTCACCCACGTTGAAAATGGTAGTATTACTTCTTTTTATGGCTGAATAATATTCCACTGCATATATATATATATATATATATATATATATATATATATATATATATATATATATACAATTTTTTTGTCCATTCACCCATTGATAGATATTCCGGCTGTTTTCATGTTTTGGCTATTGTGAATAATGCTACAATGAACATGGTGAGTGGATATCTCTTTGAGATAGTGATTTCATATCCTTTGGATATATACTCAGAAGTAGAATTGCTAGATCATATGGTACTTCCACTTTTAATTTTTGAGGAAACTTCATACTATTTTTCATAGTGTCTGTACCAATTTACATGCCCACCAACAGCACAAGGGTTCACTTTTCTCCATACCTTTGAGGAAATCTGGTGATATTACAGTTCAATATCTTGATTGTGGTGGTAGTTATACAAGTCCATATATGTGATAAAACTTCCAAAACCTGAACACACACAAATACAAATGAGTATATATGTAAGTGGTGAAATCTGAATAAACTCTGTGGATTGTAACAATGTCAAATTCCTGGGTATCGATATTGAACTGCAGTTGTATAAGATATTAACAGGAAGGCTGGGGGAAGGAAATAAAGGACTTTCTTATACATTCTTTGCAACCACCTGTGAATCTATAATTATTTCAAAGTTAAATTTTGAAAAGAATGAGGTTTTCCATGAGCTGATATGAGCTGAAATATATGGAGTAATTTTCCAGGATATATTGTCAGGATATATATTTTCCAGGATATATTGTCAAGTGAAAAAAAATACAAAAGAGAATGCACATTTAATATACTATGTTTCAGGAAAGAAAGAAGGTGAAAATGTGTAAAAAGAAAAATATGTATATGTATAACTGATTTACTTTGTTATAAAGCAGAAACTAACACACCATTGTAAAGAAATTATACTCTAATAAAGATGTTAAAAAAATGTAATTATATATTTGCTTTTGCAAAATGTGACAAAGGAGTAATGATGCAGAAATAAATGAAATTGTTTCCATAAAAGGGCAAAATTAACTGCACAGAAATTCTGAGCTTTAATTATAAGATTTATTGTGGATGTTTCAATGGGTGTAGGAATTCCAAAACTGTATGTGTATGTGTGTGTGTGTGTGTGTGTGTGTGTGTGTGTGTGTGTGTGTGTGTATAAATGCTTTAGGGAATCAGGGTTCACACTTTGGGTGGAGAGTACAAATATAAAATTGAGGAAAGAGAGAATGAAACCTGTGGTTTTGAGTGGAATTAGAGATATTGGTATCAACTCATTTACCTACTGAAAATGTCTAAAATCAATGACACCTCAATAGAAATGAGCACAACTGATGCCTAGACATCTTGGTTTCAAAGGGCCATCCCCCACTAAAATGAACCAGTGCTCCTTCCAGGGCTGGGAAAGGGAAAGTACACAGCGAGTCTAGAACACTCTGTGCCAGATCATAAGGAAATATTAAAAAACTGATGGAGATATTTCAAAAGAACACAGAAGCTAGCTTGAAGTGGTTCCCACTGGCCTAATTTAGGAAAAAGGTGAGTATTGAAAAAGAATAATATGGACTTATCAAACTTCAAAACTTCTGTTCATCAAAAGAACATGATTAAGAAAGTGAAAAGGCAAGCCACAAACTGGGTGAAAATATCCAATCTCAGTCTCTAGCTATATTTTTCTCTCTCTCATCCAGAAAATATAAAGAACTCCTAAAACTCAATGAGGAAAACAAATAATTTTAAAAACTGTATAAAAACTGGTCAAAAGCCCTGAAAAGGCAGCCCCCAAAGAAGATATCTGAATGGCCAATAAGCATATGAAAAAGTGGTCAATATCATGTGCAATCAAGGAAATGCAAATTAAAACCACCAAGAGATACCACCACACACACCAGAAAGGACAAAATGACAAAGAATTATAATACCAAGATCTTACAACTACTTTGAAAAATGATTTAGCAATTCCTTTTAAAGTTGAACATATACTTACCATATAACCTAGTTATTCCACACCTATGTATTTATCCAAGAAAAATGAGTCTATATGTTTACCAAAGACCTTAACAAGAATGTTGATATTAGCTTTATTTACAGAAGCAAAAACCTGGAAATAACCCAAATGCTCATTAACAAGAGAATGGATAAACAAAATTTGGCATATTCATGCAGTAGAATCTCTACAGCAATAAAATAATGAATTGTTGAACCAGGGATAATATGAATGCATCTCAAAAACGTATTGAGCACAACATACCTCTGCCTGTCCACCACTGGACTGAAAGACATCCAGCTACACTCTAGCAAAACTGACACCCCTACAGTTCTCCAAATGAGCCCAGCATGTTCAGGACCACAAGAGCCATATTATTGATCCAAGGCTGTCCATCCAGTTCAGTTTGCATCTGCTTTATACTACCACTTCAAGTGGTGGTAAGTTCTTTCTCTTATTAAACCTTAAGTTCCTTGAAGGTAGGGACTCTGTGTCATATTTCTGTGTATTCTTGACATGTTTACTTGACAAAATGTAGGCACTGAATAAACTTGTGTTCATTAAAAAAAATGAGCAATAGGGTGTATACTGTTTGTATCTATTATATGAAGTTCAAACACTTGCCAATTAAATCTATGGTAATAGACACCACAGTAGTTCTTAGGGAGTTTTAACTAGAAAGGAACATGAAAGAATTTTCTGGGATGATGGAAAAGTTCTAATCTTGATGTGTTGATTACATGGGTACATTTATATTTAAAAATTCACTGAGATGGATAAAAATCAATACAAAAAATCAATTGTGTTTCTACATATTAACAATGAATAATCCAAAAAGGAAATTAAGAAAACAATTCCATTTCCAATATCATCAAAAATAATAAAATACGTAGGAATAAACTTAACCAAAGAGGTGAAAGACTTGTGCACTGAAAAGTACAAATGTTGCTGAAATAAATTAAATACACAAATAAATAAAAAGGCATCCTGCATTCATGGATTGGAAGAATTAATATTGTTAATATGGGAATAATACTCAAAGCAATCTACAGCTTCAATGAAATCCCTATCAAAATCCCAATGAGTTTTTTTTTTTTCATAAACAGGAAAATCCATCCTAAAACCCCATATGGAATATGGGACTCTCAGGGAACCCTGAATAGCCAAAGCAATCTTGAAAAATAATAAAGTTGAAGGCCTCATACTTTCTGATTTCAAAAGTTACTACAAAGCTCAAGTAATCAAAACAGTACAGTACTATTATAAAGAGAGACATTTAAACCAATGGAATAGAATACAGAGCCCAGAAATAAAACTTCACATATGCAGTCAAATTATTTTGGTAAGGGTGCCAAGGCCACTTAATGGGGGAAAAGACAGTCTTTTGAATGATTGATATTGGGAAAACTGGATATCCACATGAAAAAGAACGAAGTTGGACATTTACCTTACACCATATACAAAAATTCAGTCAAAATGGATCAAAAATCTAAACATAAGAGGAAGAATTATAAAACTCTTACAAGAAAATATAGGGGAAAATTTCATGACACTGAATTTGACCACGATTTCTTGGGTACAGAAAGCACAGGCAACAAAAGGAAAAAAAAGATAAATTGGGATTTCATCAAAATTAAAACTTTTGTGCATCAATGGACACTATCAACAGAGTGAAAATGTAACCCACAGGAGAAAATATTTGCAAATCATATATCTGAAAAGGGATTAATATCCAAAATATATAAAGAACTCCTGTAACTCAACAACAAATAAACAAACCCAATTTTTAAATGGACACAGGACTTGAGTAGAAATTTCTGCAAAGAAGATATACAAATGGCCAATAAGTAAGTACTTGAAAAGATGCTCAATGTCACTAATCATCAGAGAAACATAAATCAAAACCATAATGAGATACAATTCCATATCCATTAGAATGACTATTGTGTGTGTGTGTGTGTGTGTGTGTGTGTGTGTATAAACAACAGAAAAATATGTGTGGCAAGGGTGTGGAAAAATTGTAACCCTTGCATATTACTGGTAGGAATGTAAAATGGTGCAGCTGCTACAGAAAACGATGTGACAGTTCTACAGAAAATTAAAATTAAGTATATAAGTACTATATGATCCAATTCTACTTTTAGGCATATACCCCCAAAAATTAAAAGCAGGAACTCAAACAGATATTTGTACACCAATATTTACAGCAACATTATTTATAATAGCCAAAATGTGGAAGCGACCCAAGTGTCCATATAAAGATAAATGGATAAACAAAAAGAGATATATACAAAAATGGAATATTATTCAGCCTTAAAAAGAAATTCTGATGCTACAACATGGTTGGATTTTGAAGACACTATGCTAAGTGAAATAAGCCATTCCACTTATATGAGGTACCTAGAATAGTTAAATTTGCAGAGACAGAAAGTAGAATGGTGGTTGCCAGGGGCTTGGGATAGGGGGAAATGGGGAGCTACTGTTTAATGGGTATGCAGTTTCAGTTTGGGAAGATGAAAATGTTCTGGAGATGGATGGGGGTGATGGTTTTTAAAAAATGTGAATGTTCTAAATGTCCTGAAATGGACACTTAAATATGGTTAAAATTGTAATAAAAATAATTCTCTGAGATTACATTGAAGATTTGTGCATTTCAGAATGGACAGAATTGGATGAAAAAGAGTCTATGAGTCCACAGTAATACTAATAAAAGAGGGAAGAGCTCCTTTTTATATAAGAATACCAACTAATATATGGAGAAGGACTTAGAAATCACCAGTTGGCCACCACCATTGTAATAGCTGATTCAGGAAAGAATCATCAATGAAAAGTTTTGTGAAACAGGGTATTTAAATTGGCTCAAGGTATCACCCAACAGATTATTCATTAGTTATTATCTGTTGGATTATAATTAATTACAGTGGATTAATCTGTCAGATACTTCCTCAAATAAATGATCAAACTCAGAATAATCAATAATGAGACAAAGTAAATCACGTACCTACCTCTTGAAGTTAGGCACAGAGAAGGACACAAAAATCATGCAAGTCGTATTCTAGTCAAAAATGTATAATGTGAATCTAATCATGAGGAAACAATCAGATGAATTCAAATTGAAGATAATTCTACAAAACAATTGGCCTAGTTGCTTCAAAGATGTCAATGTCATGAAATCAATTTTAAATAAATTTAAATTTAAAAAGCTGGGGAACTGTTCTACATTAAATGAGAAAGACATGATAAAAAATGTAATGCATAATCTTCTATTGGATTCTGGATCAGAAAAATACCATAAAGGACAGTATTGGGACAAATGGGGAGATTTGAATATAGAATATACATTAGATATAGTACTGTATCAAAGTTAAGTTTACTGAATGTGATAATTGTATTGCAGCTATGTAGGAGAAGGTCCTTATTCTTATGAGGCACATGCTAAATTATTTAGGGGTGAAGTATCATATCTGCAGTTAACTTTCAAATGGTTCAGGAAAAAAACACACTTAGGCACATATGAATACATAGAAATAATACAAATGTGGCACGCTGTTAACAATTGGTGAATTTAGATAAAAGGTAATTTTTCTCACAATTTTCCCATTTGAAATGTTTGAAATGAACATTTTGAAATGTTTCCAAATAAATAAAGCTATAAAAAATTAAATAAAAATCTCTTAAAAAAGATATTCACTCTCTCTCCTTAAAGTCATCTACTATGCTGAGGCTGAAGCTGCTATATTTGAAGGAAGAAAGGAATGGCTGGATGACTGGATAAATAGAGTCAGATGCCCTAAATTCTAGTCCAGGTACTGTCATTAACTTGTCATTTCACTTGGGTTTTCTCATGGGTCAAATAGGGGGTGATAATACCTCTTTGCCATGCCTACTTTATAGGGCTGTTGTGAGGATTAAATGAGATAACAGATGGGAAAGTACACTGACAAGGGGAAAAAGTACTATTCAAATTCAGAACACTCACTGTTATGTCATCTTAGTCAGAATATTTTTACATTGTCTACTACCAAATTCATTTCTGGAAACTGACAATTACTGATTTGCACATTTTCAATGATGTACATTTACCCCTTTGCTTTTGAAATTCCTGTATCCTATGATGGGTATTCCCTAAAATGATTGATGGCCCTTGCAGGCTATCATTAGCACTGAATGACACCACTGGCATCCAAGAGGATTCTGCCACATGCCTGCTTTCTGGGCAGCAGTTCTGCATATTTTCCATTTGAGTCAGTGGTAGTAGTTCTGGTTAAATAAAGTGTAACCAGAGAAGATGGTGAACAGAAGAGAGGTTGGTGGAAGGAAAGAGGAAGGAAAGGTGGCAGTGTCATGAAGAGACTCCTTGGTACATTTTAAGGGAGAGGACCAGAAAGTCTTGACACTGTTATATACAGGTATCTATCTCCTTGGGGTGTTCTTACGTTTCTCTAGAACAATCACTTACCGCTGCTCACAAATTTGCCATATGGTTAGTGGCGGGAAGACTGTCCAAAAGTCAATGTCTCATTCACACTGTTTGGAAATACCCAAGTTAATTCTTTTTCAATAATCATTACATGAGGCAGGACTCATTTTTCACTTAATTAATGATTCAATATCCTTGGCATACAAAATGTGCCATAGATAATCTAAGGGTAACTTTTGGTAAAAAAAAAAATTAAGATCTTCAAACTATTTCAGAAAGGATAATCAGACATATGCATGCACTCACATTCACTGAATGTCCTCTTTCTCTTGTAGGCTCTGGGAAGAAAGCCACATTTATGACCCATAATTGGCCATTATTTACTTGGTAGAGACCTCGATCAACATGAGGACCTAAATAATAGAGACTTAGAAATATAGGTCCATTCAACTGTACCATCTTATGAATAAAGGTTACTGGTCAATCTTCTCTAAATTATATCTGCTGCCATTCATTCATTCAATTCTTACAGCTGACTCTAGAACCTAGTCTCCTGGCTTATAGTTAAATGTCCTTTGTCAAATTCTCATTAATAGGAAAAACAAGTTAGATTACGAGGCAGCACATTACACTTGGCCACAGTTCAAGAGAGCTGGGCTCTCTTCCTGGCCTTTATGATCTCAGGAAATTAAAATTAAAAATGTTCTTAACATGCTCACCTATAAAATGGACCTATTAGTTCTTGCTCAACTTTAGTGTTATGATGATGATCAAATCCAGAAATGCATTTAAGGTGATCCATACTAGCAAAAATGAACATAGTACTTTGCATCAAATTTTGACTTATGTGAAATACATATCTCCTTCCCAGAAAGCACTAAACTAGAAAAAAGAACCAGACAACACAAAGACAGCTTAGTGTATTTTTCAGTTATGACTAATTCAACAGCCAAGATGTCAAATAGCGTGCCTAAAATCTCTGTGCATCCAACTTGTAAAGCTTAGAAGAAAGTTTAGAGCCTGGCAAAGAGCAACTGCTAAAATGCCAGAGTCCCTTTTTCCTGGCAGCATTAATGGAGCCCATAATAGCAAAGAGTGACAGCAATCCTGTCAGTAACTATGAGCATGGGAATAAGAGCTGTACAGTGCTTGTCTAGGCATGATGGAACCCATGCTATTTCTAAATGTGATGTTTTGTCCAAGATTAAATATTTGACTCAAGATTTAATCTCTAATACATGGGAGAACACAATCAAGGAAGAATGAATTGAGGAAAACATTGATGAAAGATGTTATTAAATAATTAGGTGGATTTTCCATGTGGTGAAGCATTATTTTGGCCTGAGTTTCCCCAGAGAAGAATGATGTGATTAAATCATGTATTTCTTTAAAGAAACAAAACAACAAAACAAAAAGGAAAAAACAGACAAAGCCTCAAATGGACAATAAACTGATCACATATGATAAAATTCAAGGGGGTTTCATATCACTAGTATGCAGAGAATTATTCAATATTTTCCAAAATGATGAAAGAATTTTACAAAGCTAGAAGGGAAGGAGATGAAAATATTCTCTGTGGGAAAGGTGGGGAGAGATTGGGGCTAGTGGATAACCTGGCTTGTCTTAGTGCTGTTAGAGTTGATATAGTAACAATTTTAATTATTACTAACACAGTTCATTTCAACTGTGGGATTAAGATAGCTCAGAGTATATATTGTAACTTCCAGCCATGAATCACAAATTATCTAACAAACATTAACTACCACAGTTCGTGAGAAGTCAGTGATTTTTGCCAGTGGGGAAAGAGTTGTTAACTTGCCTACAGATGCAGGGTGTCAATGGGGAGGGGCAACCTGTATGAATTTACAGAGGGAGAGGAATTTAATTTGCCTCCATTCTTTTCTCTCTTGATGATTTGGGGAGGGGCAGGAATGAGGGAACAAGAGCAGCAGAGAAGGGTTTTCTACCTTTTTGTTCTGGAGGAAAGAACTGAGCAAATACAATAAAACTGCATTAAGCAATTACATGACTAGGCACTTCATGAGGATGCACTGAGCACGTATACCCATTTCTGTGTCAGTCACTGAGATAAAGAATAGCAGAAGCCCCTATCCCTGCCCTTCAAGGAGTCCGTAGTCTTTTAAAATGCACTAATTCATATTGTTAATTTTGTCAGTTGTTTTAATAATGCTATAGTTACAAAAGAAAATGTCCTTTTTTTTAAGACATGCATGCTGAAGTATTTAGAGGTGAAACACCATGTATTTTTAATTACCATAAAATATATATGGAAAAATAAAGAGGTAGCAAATGTGGCAGAATGTTAATAATTGTAAAATCTAGGTACTTGATAAATGGGTGTTCATTAGACTATTTTATTTGCTTTTCTGCATGTCTTCAAACTTTTATAATAAAGGTTAATTTTTTTACCAATCAGATTAATGGGGAAAAGCCAATTTCAATCATAAGAAAGTTTTTTTTGGCCACACCACACGACATGCAGGCTCTTAGTTCCCCAACCAGAGATCGAACCTGTGCCCCCTGCAGTGGAAGGGCAGAGTCTTAACCACCGGACCGCCAGAGAAGTCCTGACAACAACTTTTGAAAGAGACTTTTAACTTTGATTCTTCATAGTAGCTGAAGCTAAGCTAGTTTTGCCTTATATATGCCTTGTTTAAAAAGGAATTACAGAGGTTCAAGCAATTTAACAAAGTCAAATAGATTTAAAATAATAGTAAAAATGTAAGAAGGAATCACAACGTGCAAGTTTTTATCCTTGTGTGAAGTGGGCCACAAAGTGAACCTTAAGATGTCTGGCAGCAACATAAAGAGGGAAATATTCAATAAAATGTTTATTTGAAAAAAAATAAACTGGTTACTAAGAAAACATTATGATACTATTAGAGCTAACATTTACTGAGCATTTAACATGTTTGTCAGGAATAGTTCTAAGCACTTTTCACGTATAAATTCATTGAATCCTCACCATAGGGGCTACTTTTTTCCCCAATTTTACAGGTGAGGAAATTGAGGCTCATAGAAGATAAGTGACTTGTCAAAGTTCACACAGCCAGGAGGTGAAAGAGTTAGGATTTAACCACAGCTAGTCTGGACTAGAAGACTTTAATCTCTCATTAATACTATTACATTAAAACTATCACATTTTAATCTCTAATTAATACTATCTCTTTTCCTGGTAAGTGTAACTTTTTCTAATAATGAAACCAGAGAGAAACATATATTCCAGGAGTTTTTGTAGAGCAAATAATGAATAACATCCTCAAAAAACATCTTTACTGTAAACACAGTGACAAGTTTCATCGAGCTTGTCACGATGATTTATAATTATCCTATCTAGTATTTGTAGCAAATAACTTCTTAGGTACTTACAAGCATGTGTTTTAAGTAGCTTAAACACACCTCCCTTCATCTGCTAATACTATTAATCTGCCAAGAATAATTGCACCCCTTTTTTTCAGAGAAGTCTGATTCATCACAAATTCTGAATTACTAGAGCCCGAACCTCTGAAACGTTAAAAGTGGTAAGGCTCATTTAGACTTAATTTATACTTATTCTAGATAGGATCATGTATGGCAGTCTTTGAATGTTGTGATAGATTAAATAATGAGGTCAAATGGTGGGAAATGATCGCTGAGCAGCCTGACAATGTTAAGTTCAGCTATGATAGCATACTGTGAATTTGGTCTTGAAGAAATCAACCAAGTATTCCACCACCTACATACCTCTATATCCTTTCCTCTACTTATTTCTTATTCACCCCTCTAAGTGGAGCCTTTAAACCTAGAACTTCTGTTTAGAGAATATCTCAATGATGAATGTGCAATAAACATGATAAGCAAGACATGGATCTTTTCTTAAAATCTAGAATTATCTGATTATGTAAAAATGCAAAATTGAGATAAGCTGTCATTAAATTACAGCATTATAGCACTTCAAAGTCTGGGTTTGTTCACTTCAGGAACACTAGTCATTCATGCACTGAACTGAGAAGGAGGCAGGGGAAACAGGTGGTCTATTACTAGATCCATTAAACAAGAGATTTATGCATTATATATCCATCTTGAGGCAATTAGGCTGATCATTTTTTTTTCTTTTATGGCTTCACTGAAAACTCCCGGCAGTAAAGTAATTATTATGTCAGTATCCTAGCATTTATCTATGATATCAAAGGCAATGGACTTTTCATGCATTAGAAGTAAAGTGGACCTCTATTCACTTTTCCCCTGTGAAATTCAGTACTTCCAAGGCAAAGTCACTGTTCTGAAAGATGTGTAAATATGAGAGGTTTAGTGTATGAATGGTAAATAAGATGGATGAGGTAATTTGTTTTAACTGCCAAATCATTGTTTGTTAATTTTAAACAAACTCTAATTATTACCTGTCAAATTTTCATTTGAAAACAGAGTTGCTAACATGGATTTAAACACGTAATATGTACCCGGCTCTGTGTGAAACATGTTATGGGTATTATTTCACTTAATGATCACAACCCTAATAATTATGATCATTATCTATATTGTATAGATGTGAAAATTGAGGCTAGGAGAGGTTACATTAGTAATCCAAGGTCATCTAGTTAGAAAATGGTGGAACCAGGATTTAATTTCAGACAGCCTAACTCTGAATTCACTACCATGCTATACCATTTGTGATAGGATGATGCCAAAATATTTGGGGGAAAAGGAAAAAACAATTCATGATCATTTAGATACCGATGTAAATCAATTTCTAGTGGTAAGTTGGGGCAGACTGCACAGGATCAGGACTCAAAATCTAGTAAGATCTCTAGATTTGATTAAAGGTCAGGGGTCAGAACATGGGGAAAAGGCAAAATATTCTGGAAAATAGGAAACCTGTCAACAAAGAACCAGGTTCCAAGACCGACTGTTTCTAGCAGGGCTGGACCAAGCATGTGATTGAGTTTTAAGTGGAAAGAATTTGGTAGGAGTCCAAGTAGGGAGGTTACTGATAGGAGATAAATAATTTTCAGGGACACAGTCATTGAGAAACACTGGGGAATTGATGTACTAAATAGGAAATTGATTATTGGAGAAGTATTGAAGTACCAAGGCAGCATAGAACCAGTAAGTGAATGAACTAGATCAGTGGTTCTTAACCTTACCTCTACACTAAAACTACCTAGCAAACTTCTAAAAAATCCTGATACCTACACTATACTCCAGGCCAACTACATCAGAATCTCTGGGAGGTGACATCAAGTATCAATACTTTTCAAAGCTGCTCATTGACTATAATATCCAGACAAAATTTAGAACCACTAAACTAGGTACCAAGTCATGGAGTAACTAGAACTCTTTATTTTCCCCTATGTAGACACATAAATTATCCCAGAAACTGGGATAGGATTGAACCTACAGGTATGTAATTACTGATCTCAACACTGAAAATTAGAGTAATGCACGCAGGCAAGCATGTCGTGTTACTTGTTTCTAAATAATGTCAAATGTCCAGATGGTACTAAATTTGATTGATGCATGATTCTAAATATCCAGATGCTTGACACCATGTAGGAAATTATCTTGATGACTAAATAAAATTCAATTTTTTACCTAATGTGTTGATATATACACATTAGGTTGATACACATTAGTACTAACTAATATAGCTATGAGATTTATCATTAAGACTCAGATATACTTTATGTCAAATCACCTCTTTCAAACCAAATAATTCCATGTAGCAAAGCTTCATGACACTACCTTCAAGCTTGCCATATTCATAGAATAAATTTCCGACTCTTGAAACCTTAGTTTTGAATTAAATTAAAATTCGTTGATGGTGCACCATGTACCAAATACTTGATTTAATATGTATTGATATATTAGGGATGTATGATATTAAGACTGCATAAGAGCCAAGTCAAGAGTTTTTGAGAGGATCAATTGAAATAACATATGTGAAAGAGCTGGTCAATATTAAGTGCTAGAAAATGTTAAAAATTAAAACTGATTTAATGAAATTTCCATAAACCATGTATGTACCCTGTGGGCCAGTGGGCTGTAGTTGTCTATACAACTACTACTAAGTGACTTCTTATATTACTTGGTGGTGAGGATGATTTACATCACCAAGACACATGCAGCTTCATGATGAGCACCTAAACATCAGAAGACGGACAGTTCTCTTTAAATTTCTTGGTGTCATATAACTGCAGTTAAAGAGTAAGTCACAGTCTATTTGCTCTTCCCTGGTTCCATTTTGTTGTTGTTGTTACCCTCCAAATCTCCATGTGAGTTCCTGACCCATTTAATGCAGCTGGCAAAACCCAGATGTTCCAAACTTGAATTCCCTTGCTCTGTTAGAAATAGCTCTAATAGAGGAACTACCTGGTTAACATCACATGATCGGCTAAATGAAATCTAATGGAGGAGTCTAAGCAGTTGCAATTTTAGCAAGTACAGCATTCTAGCCGCATTCCTGATCTGTGAATTTCCCTTCAATTCGTTTGGGTTCACCTTTGGACTCATTGAGTCTTTTCCCACTTAAAGTTCTGCATGAATTTGTAACTAAATATCTGTATGTGTTGGAGTAATTTAGGGAAATGGGTTGGCCATAAACTGTTGCTTCAAGAAGAAAAAAATATGGCACAATTTTAAGTTAAAAAGAGGGGGAAAAAAAGTCTTGACTCTGTTGTGGTTTAAAATTGAATAAAGAAGAATTTAAGGCTTTGGGGATAGTTTTCTTATGCAGCTGACAGAACTCAAAATTGTATCATTTTTATAAATCAAACTTGACAGGTGATTAATATCTAATAAGTACTAATTAAAGTGGCTTGGAAAACAATTTATAAAACTATATTAAAACACAGCCAAAAAGCAATATCTGAAAATCACCTGAGCATGATCATCTATCTCAAAATGCAAATGATGACACCAACTCATTGACAAATGTGGTGTAAGCTATATGGGTACAAAGAAAGATTATTCTGGTCCAACCTGATGAAAAGGCAAATAGAATGATCCATTCCAGACACTTAATTCTTGTAGCACTAATGGGTCCTCAATTAAAACCTTTACAACTCAAGAAGTTCTTATCAGGGAGAGCAATCATTATGTAGCATATAATAGAAGGAGCCTAGTCAATTAGACCAGCCATCAAAACAACTGCTAATACTGGATAAAGAAACTTGGTACCTTCCATTTAATGTTTTTAGACAATTCATAACTGATCAACTTCTGAATAAGTCCCCCAAAGTATGAATTTTAGGACAACAAATAGAATCCAGTTTTCTAGAATGTGCTTAAAGTAAAAACAAGGATTCTGTAGTCAGGTAGATGTTGAAAAAGTCTGGGTTAAATAAAGTAAAACAATTTTAATTAATGCAGGACTTCTTTGAGGCTTTAATATACATTGTAAATTGAAAACCAAACTGTTTACTTTCACACTCAGTCTGGACACTGAGAATCAAAACCACACCTTACTGTCTATATTAACATGACTTTGCTATTTCGTTTTCTTTATTAGCATTTCTTCACTCTTCCAGGATTATCCTGTCCATGCAAATGGTTTGATTATTTATTACAGGAAATTCCTGAAAGACTCACTAACTCTTCCGTGGAAAGCATCCAACAGTTTGAGCCCTAAGATTCTTTGAATCCTATCTTCAAAATCCTTACCTTGCTGCTTCCACCAATCCTGGACTGTTGTATCACAATTCTTAGTCAATACTAGTCAAACTCCCACATTTAAATACCCACCATAAACCAAATTTCCAGTTCTTAATAAATTCTGTCCTCACTTTCCCCACTCTGAAACACAGCCCAAGTTCTGTGAAGGTATTTAAGAAATAAACACAACTTTGTTTTATCCACAAGTTGTGTTGGTGATATTCCAGGAGACTTCATAACAGAATCTTCAAGAGGATGGCATAGCACACATAACTTTCTAAATTTGTTTGACTTTCCCCAACATATACATGCATGTACATGTACATGAATGTGTGTGCTTGTGCACGTGTGTCTGTGTGTGTATATAACACTTTGCACATTTATACATTTTGAGAAAGGCTGATGTAGTGGAAAGGATCTTGGACTAACATCAGGAAATCTGCGTTCCTGCTTCTAACTACTTGTGGTTTTGGGTAGGTCCCTCCCCTTATCTGGGCCTTAACTTTCCTCACCTGTAAATGAAATAATAGGACTAAATGATCTCTCAAGATGTGGTTGAGTATTAATCTTTTTGTTCTACCAGGGCACTCATGGTGAAAGAAATACAGATGTCTGAGTTGTAGCATAAGGCAGGTTGTGGATTATAAACAATTCCTGTCATACTAGCCTTTCTTTCTCATTCAAGAATTAAGATAGGGAACAGCTTCAAGATGGCGGAAGGGTAAGACGCGGAAATCACCTTCCTCCCCACAGATACATCAGAAATACATCTACATGTGGAACAACCCCTACAGAACACCTACTGAACACTGTCAGAAGACCTCAGACTTCCCAAAACGCAAGAAACTCCCCACGTACCTGGGTAGGGCAAAAGAAAAAAGAAAAAACAGAGACAAAAGAATAGGGACGGGACCTGCACCAGTGGGAGGGAGCTGTGAAGGAGGAAAGGTTTCCACACACTAGGAAGCCCTTTCGCGGGCAGAGACTGCGGGTGGCAGAGGGGGGAAGCTTCGGAGCCACGGAGGAGAGTGCAGCCACAGGGGTGCAGAGGGCAAAGCAGAGAGATTCCCGCACAGAGGAGCGGTGCCGACCAGCACTCACCAGCCCGAGAGGCTTGTCTGCTCACCCGCTGGGGTGGGCGGGGGCTGGGAGCTGAGGCTCGGGCTTCAGAGTTCAGATCCCAGGGAGAGGACTGGGGTTGGCTGCGTGAACACAGCCTGAAGGGACTAGTGTGCCAGAGCTAGCTGAGAGGGAGTCCGGGAAAAGTCTGGAGCTGCCGAAGAGACAAGAGACTTTTTCTTGCCTCTTTGTTTCCTGGTGCGCGAGGAGAGGGGATTCAGAGCGCCACCTAAACGAGCTCCAGAAATGGGCGCGAGCCGCGGCTATCAGCGCGGACCCCAGAGACGGGCATGAGACGCTAAGGCTGCTGCTGCAGCCACCAAGAATCTTGTGTGCAAGCACAGGTCACTATCCACACCTCCCTTCCTGGGAGCCTGTGCAGCCCACCACTGCCAGGGTCCTGTGATCCAGGGACAACTTCCCCGGGAGAACACACAGTGTGCCTCAGGCTGGTGCAACGTCATGCTGGCCTCTGCCGCCGCAGGCTCGCCCCGCTTCCGTACCCCTCCCTCCCCCTGCCTCAGTGAGCCAGAGCCCCCGAATCAGCTGTTCCTTTAACCCCGTCCTGTCTGAGTGAAGAACAGACACCCTCAGGCGACCTACACGCAGAGGCGGGTCCAAATCCAAAGCTGAACCCCGGGAGCTGTGCGAACAAAGGAAAGAAAGGGAAATCTCTCCCAGCAGCCTCAGAAGCAGCAGATTAAACCTCCACAATCAACTTGTACCCTGCATCTGTGGAATACCTGAATAGAAAATGAATCATCCCAAACTGAGGAGGTGGACTTTGGGAGCAATGATATATATATACTTTTCCCTTTTTCTCTTTTTGTGAGTGTGTATGTGTATGCTTCTGTGTATGATTTTGTCTGTATAGCTTTGCTTTTACCATCTGTCCTAGGGTTCTGTCTATCCGTTATTTTTTTCTTTTCTTTTACATAAAATTTTTTTTCTTAATAATAATTTTTTATATTTTATTTTATTTTACTTTATTTTATTTTATTTTATTTTATCTTCTTCGTTCTTTCTTTCTTTTCTCCCTTTTATTCTGAGCCATGTGGAGGACAGGCTCTTGGTGTTCCAGCCAGGCATCAGGGCTGTGCCACTGAGATGGGAGGGCCAAGTTCAAGACACTGGTCCACAAGAGACCTCCCAGCTCCACGTAATATCAAACGGTGAAAGCTCTCCCAGAGATCTCCATCTCAATGCTAAGACCCAGCTCCACTCAACAACCAGCAAGCTACAGTGCAGGACACCCTATGCCAAACATCTAGCAAGACAGGAACACAACCCCACCCATTAGCAGAGAGGCTGCCTAAAATCATAATAAGGTCACAGACACCCCAAAACACACCACCGGATGTGATCCTGCACACCAGAAAGACAAGATGGAGGCTCATCCACCAGAACACAGGCACTAGTCCCCTCCACCAGGAAGCCTACACAACCCACTGAACCAACCTTAGCCACTGGGGACAGACACCAAAAACAGTGGAAACTAAGAACCTGCAGCCTGCAAAAAGGAGACCCCAAACACAGTAAGTTAAGCAAAATGAGAAGACAGAGAAACACAGAGCAGATGAAAGAGCAAGGCAAAAACCCACCAGACCTAACAAATTAAGAGGAAATAGGCAGTCTACCTGAAAAAGAATACAGAATAATGATAGTAAAGATGATCCAAAATCGTGGAAATAGAATGGAAAAAAATACAAGAAACGTTTAAGAAGGACCTAGAAGAACTAAAGAGCAAACAAACTGTGATGAAAAACACAATAAATGAAATTAAAAATTCTCTAGAAGGGATCAATAGCAGAATAACTGAGGCAGAAGAACGGATAGGTGACCTGGAAGATAAAATAGTGGAAATAACTACTGCAGAGCAGAATAAAGAAAAAAGAATGAAAAGAATTGAGGACAGCCTCAGAGACCTCTGGAACAACATTAAATGCACCAACATTTGAATTATAGGGGTCCCAGAAGAAGAAGAGAAAAAGAAAGGGACTGAGAAAATATTTGAAGAGATTATAGTTGAAAACTTCCCTAATATGGGAAAGGAAATAGTTAATCAAATCCAGGAAGCACAGAGAGCCCATACAGGATAAATCCAAGGAGAAACACGCCAAGACACATATTAATCAAACTATAAAAAATTAAATACAAAGAAGAAATATTAAAAGCAGCAAGGGAAAAACAACAAATAACACATAAGTGAATCCCCATAAGGTTAACAGCTGATCGTTCAGCAGAAACTCTGCAAGCCAGAAGGGAGTGGCAGGACATATTTAAAGTGATGAAGGAGAAAAACCTACAACCAAGATTATTCTACCCAGCAAGGATCTCATTCAGATTTGATGGAGAAATTAAAAGCTTTACAGACAAGCAAAAGCTGAGAGAATTCAGCACCACCAAACCAGCTTTACAACAAATGCTAAAGGAACTTCTCTAGGCAGGAAACACAAGAGAAGGAAAAGACCTACAATAATAAACCTAAAACAATTAAGAAAATGGTAATGGGAACATACACATTGATAATTACCTTAAATGTAAATGGATTAAATGCTCCAACCAAAAGACACAGACTGGCTGAATGGACACAAAAACAAGACCCATATATATGCTGTCTACAAGAGACCCACTTCAGACCTGGGACACATATAGACTGAAAATGAGGGGATGGAAAAAGATATTCTATGCAAATGTAAATCAAAAGAAAGCTGGAGGAACAATTCTCATATCAGAGGAAATAGACTTTAAAATAAAGACTATTACAAGAGACAAAGAAGGACACTACATAATGATCAAGGGATCAATCCAAGAAGAAGATATAACAATTGTAAATATTTATGCACCCAACATAGGAGCACCTCAATACATAAGGCAAATACTAACAGCCATAAAAGGGGAAATCGACAGTAACACAATCATAGAAGGGAACTTTAACACCCCACTTTCACCAATGGACAGAGCATCCTAAATGAAAATAAAAAAGGAAACACAAGCTTTAAATGATACATTAAACAAGATGGACTTAATTGATATTTATAGGACATTCCACCCAAAAACAACAGAATACACATTCTTCTCAAGTGATCATGGAACACTCTTCAGGATAGATCATATCTTGGGTCACAAATCAAGCCTTGGTAAATTTAAGAAAATTGAAATCGCATCAACTATCTTTTCTGACCACAATGCTATGAGACTAGATATCAATTATAGGAAAAAATCTGTAAGAAATACAAACATATGGAGGCTAAACAACACACTACTTAATAACCAAGAGATCACTGAAGAAATCAAAGAGGAAATCAAAAAATACCTAGAAAAAAATGACAATGAAAACACAATGACACAAAACCTATGGGATTCGGCAAAAGCAGTTCTAAGAGGGAAGTTTATAGCTATACAAGCCTACCTTAAGAAACAAGAAACATCTCAAATAAACAACCTAACCTTACACCTAAAGCAATTAGAGAAAGAAGAACAAAAAATCCCAAAAGTTAGCAGAAAGAAAGAAATCATAAAGATCAGATCAGAAAGAAATGAAGGAAATGATAGCAAAGATCAGTAAAACTAAAAGCTGGTTCTTTGAGAAGATAAACAAAATTGATAAAACATTAGCCAGACTTATCAAGAAAAAAAGGGAGAAGACTCAAATCAATAGAATTAGAAATGAAAAAGAAGAAGTAACAACTGACACTGCAGAAATACAAAGGATCATGAGAGATTACTACAAGCAACTCTATGCCAATAAAATGGACAACCTGGAAGAAATGGACAAATTCTTAGAAATGCACAACTTTCTGAGACTGAACTAAGAAGAAATAGAAAATATGAACAGACCAATCACAAGCACTCAAATGGAAACTGTGATTAAAAATCTTCCAACAAACAAAAACCCAGGACCAGATGGCCTCACAGGCGAATTCTATCGAACATTTAGAGAAGAGCTAACACCTATCCTTCTCAAACTCTTCCAAAATATAGCAGAGGGAGGAACACTCCCAAACTCATTCTACAAGGCCACCATCACTCTGATACCAAAACCAGAAAAAGATGTCACAAAGAAAGAAAACTACAGGCCAATATCACTGATGAACATAGATGCAAAAATCCTCAACAAAATACTAGCAAACAGAATCCAACAGCACATTAAAAGGATCATACACCATGATCAAGTGGGGTTTATCCCAGGAATGCAAGGAGTCTTCAACATACGCAAATCAATCAACGTGATACACCATATTAACAAATTGAAGGAGAAAAACCATATGATCATCTCAATAGATGCAGAGAAAGCCTTTGACAAATTTCAACACCCATTTATGATAAAAACCATCCAGAAAGCAGGCATAGAGGGAACTTTTCTCAACATAATAAAGGTCATATATGACAAACCCACAGCCAACATCATCCTCAATGGTGAAAAACTGAAACCATTCCCACTATGATCAGGAACAAGAAAAGGTTGCCCACCCTCACCATTATTATTCAACATAGATTTGGAAGTTTTAGGCACAGCAATCAGAGAAGAAAAAGAAATAAAAGGAATCCAAATTGGAAAAGAAGACATAAAGCTGTCACTGTTTGCAGATGACATGATACTATACATAGAGAATCCTAAAGATGCTACCAGAAAACTACTAGAGCTAATCAATGAATTTGGTAAAGTAGCAGGATACAAAATTAATGCACAGAAATCTCTTGCATTCCTGTATACTAATGATGAAAAATCTGAAGGTGAAATTAAGAAAACACTCCCATTTACCATTGCAACAAAAAGAATAAAATATCTAGGAATAAACCTACCTAAGGAGACAAAAGACCTGTATGCAGAAAATTATAAGACACTGATGAAAGAAATTAAAAATGATACAAACAGATGGAGTGATATACCATGTTTTTGGATTGGAAGAATCAACATTGCAAAAATGACTATACTACCCAAAGCGATCTATAGATTCAATGCAATCCCTATCAAACTACCACTGGCATTCTTCACAGAACTAGAACAAAAAATTCCACAATTTGTATGGAAACACAAAAGACCCCGAATAGCCAAAGCAATCTTGAGAAAGAAAAACGGAGCTGGAGGAATCAGACTCCCTGACTTCAGGCTACACTACAAAGCTACAGTAATCAAGACAGTATGGTACTGGCACAAAAACAGAAATATAGATCAATGGAACAGGATAGAAATCCCAGAGATAAACCCATGCACATATGGTCACCTTATCTTTGATAAAGGAGGCAAGAATATACAGTGGAGAAAAGACAGCCTCTTCAATAAGTGGTGCTGGGAAAACTGGACAGGTACATGTCAAAGTATGAAATTAGAACACTCCCTCACACCATACACAAAAATAAACTCAAAATGGATTAAAGACCTAAATGTAAGGCCAGACACCATCAAACTCTTAAAGGAAAACATAGGCAGAACACTGTATGACATACATCACAGCAAGATCCTTTTTGACCCACCTCCTAGAGAAATGGAAATAAAAACAAAAATAAACAAATGGGACCTAATGAAACTTAAAAGCTTTTGCACAGCAAAGGAAAACATAAACAAGCTGAAAAGGCAACAACTCAGAATGGTAGAAAATATTTGCAAATGAAGCAACTGACAAAGGATTAATCTCCAAAACATACAAGCAACTCATGCAGCTCAATATCAAAAAAGCAAACAACCCAATCCAAAAATGGGCAGAAGACCCAAATAGACATTTCTCCAAAGAAGACATACAGATGGCCAAGAAGCACATGAAAAGCTGCTCAACATCACTAATTATTAGAGAAATGCAAATCAAAACTACAATGAGGTATCACCTCACACCAGTTAGAATGGGCATCATCAGAAAATCTACAAACAACAAATGCTGGAGAGGGTGTGGAGAAAAGGGAACCCTCTTGCACTGTTGGTGGGAATGTAAACTGATACAGCCACTGTGGAGAACAGTATGGAGGTTCCTTAAAAAACTAAAAATAGAACCACCATACGACCCAGCAATCCCACTACTGGGCATATACCCTGAGGAAACCATAATTCAAAAAGAGTCATGTACCAAAATGTTCATTTCAGCTCTATTTACAATAGCCAGGACATGGAAGCAACCTAAGTGTCCATCATCGGATGAATGGATAAAGAAGATGTGGCACATATATACAATGGAATATTACTCAGCCATCAAAAGGAATGAAATTGAGTTATTTGTATTGAGGTGGATGGACCTAGAGACTGTCACACAGAGTGAAGTAAGTCAGAAAGAGAAAAACAAATACCATATGCTAACACATATATATGGAATCTAAAAATGAAGAAAAAATGGTCAGAAGAACCTAGGGGCAAGATGGGAATAAAGATGCAGACCTACTAGAGAAAGGACTTGATGATATGGGGAGGGGGAAGGGTAAGCTGGGACAAAGTGAGAGAGTGGCATGGATATATACACACTACCAAACGTAAAATAGATAGCTAGTGGGAAGCAGCCGCATAGCACAGGGAGATCAGCTCGGTGCTTTGTGACCATCTAGAGGGCTGGGATAGGGAGGGTGGGAGGCAGGGAGATGCAAGAGGGAAGAGATATGCGGACATATGTATAACTGATTCACTTTGTTATAAAGCAGAAGCTAACACACCATTGTAAAGCAACTGTACTCTAATAAAGATGTTTAAAAAAAAAAAGAATTAAGATAGGGTTTGTGACCACCTAGAGCAGTGGGATAGGGAGGATGGGAGGGAGACGCAAGAGGGAGGAGATATGGGGATATAGGTATATGTATAGCTGATTCACTTTGTTATAAAGTAGAAATTAACACACCATTGTAAAGCAATTATACTCCAATAAAGATGTTTAAAAAAATAATAAGAAAATAAAATAAAGTAAAATTGCAAAAAAAAAAAAAGAATTAAGATAGAAATGTAAGCCAGTGAGTGATATTATTATAGGGCTATACTTGGATCTGTTCACAAGTTTTACTTGTTAGCAAGTATTTGAAATATGTCACTAGTAAATAGTAACCTGGAGGATGAAAGTAAAATCAAATTCATACAATACCTGGTACTGAGCTCAATCCCAGCAGATGCACAGCAAGTCATGACAACTGTTAACTGGAGGTCTGCAAACTCTTACCCCTAATATTTTTCTGGACTGGTGATTGAATGCCTCCTCATTTGTAGAGCACTTTAAAATGATGCTAATTATATTATCTTACATTTGTATAGAACTTTACATTTTGCTGGTCTCTTTTGCTCACATTCTTACTGAACCCATATGACAAAGCTGAGATGTAGATGAAGGAGTGGTTATTGCTCTCTTTTTGGAGATGGGGAAGGAGTTTCACAAAAATTAACTTGCTTAAGGTTATGCAGTAGAAGACCCAGTAGTCCAGTACAGATTTGCAGATTCCATTTCTTTCTTTCTTTTTTTCATCAAAATAATTTTTTCCTTTTTATTACTCATATTAATATCAAAACCTGGCATACTGGGGGCATACATAAATCTTTTTATTCCTTTTTTATTTAGTAAATTTGACATGTTATATTTTATAAATTTAAGGTATACAGCATAATTACTTTGATACATTTACATATTGTAATACAATTGCCATTGAAGCAATATTTATCACATTACCTCATTTGGGACAACACGAATGGACCTTGAGCACATTATGCTAAGCAAGACAAGTCAGACAAATTCCAATTCTTTATCTTTTCTGCCCTCAAAATTTCTCCATATCGTCACTCTTTCCCCACCAAAATCCTATTAAATCCAATGGTCTCTTCATTTGTTCTTTCTTCATCTTTCCATTCGTTCAACAGATATTCACTGTTCATTCCTCTTTCTTGATTTTTCTATCTTCTTCAACACTGTTAAGCATCCCATTCACCTTGTTCTCTCTCACTGCTCTGCTACTTATCTGTCCCCTTCTCTGGCGCCTTTTCCCCTCAGGTCCCCTAAAAAGTGTTTCCCTAAACTCTGACCTTGACATTTTTCTATTACCTCTTTGTACTTTGTCCTTTGGCAATTTCATTTTACTTTAAGATATCAATTATTATATCTGTATGGATGACACCCAAATCTCTCTTTCTAGTATGAGAGAAATACAGATAAAATGCTATAAAAGCTTGAACAAAGAAGTCACTTCCAGATTTTATTTTGTTTTTTAAGGGATGATAAAGTGGGAATCAGAAATTTCCTGGTGGGGATACAGGTTTCCAGTGGGGCCTTAAAGTCTGGAGTAAAATATGGACAAGCAGAAATGGTAGAAAAAGCTTTGCAATAGAGAAAGCAGGGTGGACAAAAGCACACTGGTGGGAAACGATAGAGCATGTGTGGGGAACAGCAAGCATTTCAGTTTGCATTATAAAATGATTGAATGCAGTAGTGAGAATTAATGTTTGCTGAGATGTGGGGGGAGGTCTTAAGTGATAGACATGGGATTTTGACTATATTTGAACTTAAGGTACTAGCAGGATGACCAGGTTGAATCATCCAGTAGGGAGCTGCATAGGTGAAATTGGAATTAGGAAGAAAATTCACTACTACATTTACAGCATTATACCTGGTTGTTTTTTAGTTTCTTGAGAAAATGATCTGTGGACACTTCATATTGATTACCTACCCCATTATCAGCATTTAGTGTTGATATCTTGGAGTTAATAAAAGAATAAATGATGCCTACTTAATTACTGGCAACATTGCCTTTTAAAACACTCCTGGTCTTTGATTTTCTGACCTTACACAACATATTTCTTGTGTCTAGTGGAAAGGACTCTAGTCTGAAAATCTGGAGCCCAATTTCAAGTGTTCTACTAATACCATCCTAATTTCACTGTATCTCCTCTGTGCCTGGAGTCTTGTTCAACCCTCCAATCTGGGTCAGGTGCCCCTCTTCTGAAATATTTTAGGACTGTGTGCACATCTCTATCACACCACTACTCACTATGCACTTGGGCTGTGGGATCCTTCTAGAAAAGGACTATGTATTTTACTTCTGTATTACCAGGCATATGCCTAGGACACAGTGGACACTAAAAACAGCATCCAGTGAATGTAGGAATGATTGTTGTTCCAAAGTCTTTTTTAAATATCACTACTTATTCTTGCATTATTGCATTTATTGTTTTCTAAGTGCATGATACTCCAATTAATATAGTGTGGTATCAGATGAATTCTGTCCTCAAATAGCTTTTCATCTACTAGGGGAGATGTGACCTGTATAAATAAATATATATATACATTATATATATATACACAAACTAAAAAGGTCAACAATTTCCAAGCAGGTAATTTCACTGTCCCCTAAAAGTCTTTCATTGTAGCCAGGTGTTTGAAATCCTGGATACCCAACACCTGGATGATTCCTGCCTTCTCCTCCAGATGTCATGCCATCTTGTAATTATAGGCTAAGTCTCCCCTGTGTTCTGGGGCTGCTGTCAAAGTCGACTCTGAGTGACTTGCTGTGACTTTTGAAAACAGTGCAGTAAGTTCAGAATGATGGATTAAATGAAAAATCTCTGCCCAGTGCAAGAGGAATAAAGTTCTGTCTTGCCAAATCACTGCTGTAAGAGTTACTTGCTGTCTAAATAAACAATATACACTCAATGAGAACTTGGTCTGGCTTGGGAAAACCAGACAGACTACCAGCTGTCTCCAGACCCTGAATCACATATTCAAAAGAAAATGTTTGAATATGTGATAATATTTATTCAAATCCATTCCTGACTCCTTCCCCTGACTTTTGGGCTTTGAACTCCTCTCAGAAACACATTCTTACACCTTACAAATTTCTAAATCCCACTGCCAACCCAGCAAATTCTCTAGGAATAGATTTTCTGTGAATCCAAGCACAGCTCAGAAACTGTTGTTGTCACATATACTAAAACAAGTCACAAGGATAAAGGTGCAATACTTACAGATTTATATTTTCCCATTTACTTTTATCAGGTAAGCTAGATCCATTTCCCTGATGCCAGGTCACAAAGCAGATGTCAAGGGATTCAGATCATAGCTGTTCCACCCTCCACTCCTCCTGGTCATGAGTTCCTGGTTTTCTTTTCTACCACACCGCTAGCAGTAATCTTTGCCCAGTCAAGACAGTCTTATGTAATAACTTGAGCAAGTCTTTTCTTCTCTCTCCTACTTTAAATGTTCCAAGGACAGCTCAGATCCTTGGGACTCACTGAAGAGTCCCTTGATCACTCAAGCCTGCAATGAACTCCCAAAACACTTATCAGCTATTGCATTCCAGTCACGCTCCATCCTGCTAATCCCTGACCTGTCAGTTGATTCAAATTTTAAGACCTAAATGTCCAAGTCAGAAAATACTCTAAAATCCTCACTGATTTTTCTTCTCAGTGGTAGAGCTGGCAAATGAGCATACAAGAAGATCCTAGAGTAGTCCAATGATAAACAGAGGTCTCTAAACTGGGTTGCAAGACACTATGAACTTCCTGATATTACATGCACAATTTTCAGCTTACAGATTATTATTTTCTCTGCAAAGTTTGTACAGTTTTCATTAGATTCTCAAAATGATCTGTAATTGACAAATAGTTAAGAACTATAAGAGGTTTTGTCTTGTGGCCTTATCAGGAAAGTCTTAGTCTGAGGTTCTGTCTTCAGCTGAAAGGATGTTGTGATCAGTGAATGTACTTCCTCTCTGACTTCCCAGGGACTGTGAAGGAGGGAGTGGCTACAAATCTACAGATGCCCCTAAAGAAAAGAACTCTGTGCTCAGAGCCTAGGAGCAGCATTATTATTACCATTCATATTTATTTTTTTCTGGGATGTTCATAGTGCTGGACAATTTACAAAGCTCTTCTTATGTACTGCCTCCATTCCTATCCTAACTCTGTCCTTTTTCCCACTTCTCCTTCTCCTCAACCTTGATTTGACTGATTTGCTCTAGCAGGATCTGCCCTGGAGGCTGACAAAGGTTAATGTTTTAAACAAATTAAAGAAAGCAGGACTTTTGTTTAGTGGCATACTGGTGCAGCTGGTCTTTAAGGAACTTGATTAGGTAGAACTGTATAGCAAAACTTCTATTAACTCTTTCTTCCTTTTGGTGGGTACCACCATCCCACTACACAACAGTAGTTTCTCCTCAAAACCAGCCTTTTATTGCCCACCTTTGATTCTGGGTATACTTCTTATATACTTCTGGGAAATTTCTGCCCATATTTCTTAGTTGCACTTAGTGTTGTGGGTTACAATGCAATGTCTATTTCTAACAACATTCTATGTTTTTGGACTTTTATAGTATCTATTTCAAAGGTTTACTACATATATTACTTTTTTTTTTTTTTTACTTGCTCTGGCAGGCATCTTTCCTTTCATTTGGTAAATGAATAAACCAAGGCACAGAAGGTTCTAGGAAGTTGCTGAAGCAGAGTTGGAAGCAATCTCTTGTTGCCCCACCTGCCTCCAGATTACACTGGATCATATTGCTTCTCCTGCATTGGAAATATTAAACACAGGTGTTCCAGTGGTTATTGCTTCTAAATGATAAACTGGGATAGGCAACTTTTCAAAGTGTTGTCTGGTGAGAGAATCTTTGGTTATTTTGTCAAAGCCTGAAAGTAGAAAATGTACCAGACATCAAATTCTTCTTAGGAAATACCCACTGAGAGTAGACTGATGTTTGTTAAAACCAGATTGTTTTTGACTCATCACTTTTCTGACAACCCACAGACATGCAGTTAGTGACACTAGCCTTCCCTATTTTACTGTCATTTAATATGATTTGATAGAGAATCTAAATCAGATTTGATGGACTCATCTTAAACTTTTAAACATTGCCGGTTTCAATCTAGAGTACAGCTAGATATTAAAAGTTTATACACATGCCTGCCAGCTGTTCTGTTGCCCGCTACTTAATTCCATAATCACCTGTTACTGTCAACAGGAAAGTCAGATATCTTTGTTTACTTTTTTCTAAAATTTTTATGAATTTTTGAGAGAATACCCAACACACAACAAAAAAAAATGACAGAATTGTTAGGAGGCCAGATGCTTCAATGAAACTTTTTTTTTAGGGACTTTTTTTTTTTTCGACATATTTATTGGAGTATAACTGCTTTACAATGCTGTGTTAGTTTCTGTTTTATAACAAAGTGAATCAGCTATACATATACCTATATCCTCAAATCTCCTCTCTTTTGTGTCTCCCTCCCATCCTCCATATCCCACACCTGTAGGTCGGCACAAAGCACCGAGCTGATCTCCCTGTGCTATGCAGCTGCTTCCCACTAGCTATCTAGTTTACATTTGGTAGTGTATATATGTCCATGTCACTCTCTCATTTTGTCTCAGCTTACCCTTCCCCCTCCCCATGTCCTCAAGTCCATTCTCCACGTCTGTGTCTTTATTCCTGTCCTGCCCTGAGGTTCTTCAGAAGCTTTTTTTTTTTTTTTTAGATTCCATATATATGTGATAGCATATGGTATTTGTTTTTCTCTTTCTGACTTACTTCACTCTGCATGATAGACTCTAGGTCCATCCACCTCACTACAAATAACTCAATTTCGTTTCTTTTTATGGCTGAGTAATATTCCATTGTATGTATGTGCCACAACTTCTTTATCCATTCAACTGTCGATGGACACTTAGGTTGTTTCCATGTCCTGGCTATTGTAAATAGAGCTGCAGTGAACATTTTGGTACATGACTCTTTTTGAATTATGGTTTTCTCAGGGTATATGCCCAGTAGTGGGATTGCTGGGTCGAATGGTAGTTCTATTTATAGTTTTTTAAGGAACCACCATACTGTTCTCCATAGTGGCTGTATCAGCTTACATTCCCACCAACAGTGCAAGAGGGTTCCCTTTTCTCCACACCCTCTCCAGCATTTATTGGTTGTAGATTTGCTGACGATGCCCATTTTGACTGGTGTGAGCTGATACCTCATTGTAGTTTTGATTTGCATTTCTCTAATAATTAGTGACGTTGAGCGTTCTTTCATGTGTTTGTTGGCAATCTGTATACATTCTTTGGAGAAATGTCTATTTAGGTCTTCTGCTCATTTATGGATTGGGTGGTTTGTTTTTTGGATATTGAGCTGCATGAACTGCTTGTAAATTGGAGATTAATCCTTTGTCAGTTGCTTCATTTGCAAATATTTTCTCCCATTCTGAGGGTTGTCTTTTCGTCTTGTTTATGTTTTCCTTTACTGTGCAAAAGTTTTTAAGTCTCATTAGGTCCCATTTGTTTATTTTTGTTTTTATTTCCATTTCTCTAGGAGGTGGGTCAAGAAGGAGCTTTCTGTGATTTATGTCATAGAGTGTTCTGCCTATGTTTTCCTCTAAGAGTTTAATAGCGTCTGGCCTTACATTTAGGTCCTTAATCCACTTTGAGTTTACTTTTGTGTATGGTGTTAGGGAGTGTTCTAATTTCATTCTTTTACATGTAGCAGTCCAGTATTCCCAGTACTTATTGAAGAGGCTGTCTTTTCTCCATTGTATATTCTTGCCTCCTTTATCAAAAATAAGGTGACCATATGTGCATGGGTTTATCTCTGGGCTTTCTATCCTGTTCCATTAATGTATATTTCAGTTTTTGTGCCAGTACCATACTGTCTTGACTACTGTAGCTTTGTAGTATAGTCTGAAGTCAGGGAGCTTGATTCCTCCAGCTTCATTTTTCTTTCTCAAGATTACTTTGGCTATTCGGGGCCTTTTGTGTTTCCATTAAATTGTGAAATTTTTTGTTCTAGTTCTGTGAAAAATGCCATTGGTAGTTAGATAGGGATTGCATTGAATCTGTAGATTGCTTTGGGTAGTAGAGTCATTTTCACAATGCCAATTCTTCCAATCCAAGACCATGGTATATCTCTCCATCTGTTTGTATCATCTTTAATTTCTTTCATCAGTGTCTTATAGTTTTCTGCATACAGGTCTTTTGTCTCCTTAGGTAGGTTTATTCCTAGGTATTTTATTCTTTATTTCACAGTGGTAAAAGGGAATATTTCCTTAAATTCTCTTTCAGAATTTTCATCATTAGTGTATAGGAATGCAAGAGATTTCTGTGCATTAATTCTGTATCCTGCTACTTTATCAAATTCATTGATTAGCTCTAGTAGTTTTCTGGTAGCATCTTTAGGATTCTCTATGTATAGTATCATGTCATCTGCAAAGAGTGACACCTTTATTTCTTCTTTTCCGATTTGGATTCCTTTTCTTTCTTTTTCTTCTCTGATTGCTGTGTGTAAAAATTCCAAAACCATGTTGAATAATAGTGGTGAGGGTGGACAACCTTGTCTTGTCCTGATCTTAGAGGAAATGGTTTCAGTTTTTCACCATTGAGAACAATGTTTGCTGTGGGTTTGTCGTATATGGCCTTTATTATGTTGAGTTAGGTTCCCTCTATGCCCACTTTCTGGAGTTTTTATCATAAATGGGTGTTGAATTTTGTCAAAAGCTTTTTTGCCTCTATTGAGATGATCATATGGTTTTTCTCCTTCAATTTGTTAATATGGTTTATCACACTGATTGATTTGCATATACTGAAGAATCTTTGCATTCCTGGGATAAACCTGACTTGATCACGGTGTATGATCCTTTTAATGTGCTGTTTGGATTCTGTTTGCTAGTATTTTTTGAGGATTTTTGCAACGATTTTCATCAGTGATATTGGCCTATAATTTTCTTTCTTTGTCTGGTTTGGCTGTCAGGGTGATGGTGGCCTCATAGAACGAGTTTGGGTGTGTTCCACCCTCTGCTATATGTTGGAAGAGTTTGAGAAGGAAAGGTGTTAGCTCTTCTCTAAATGTTTGATAGAATTCGCCTGTGAGGCCATCTGGTCCTGGGCTTTTGTTTTTTGGAAGAGTTTTAATCACAGTCTCAATTTCAGTGCTTGTGCTTGGTCTGTTTATATTTTCTATTTCTTCCTGGTTCACAGTCGGAAGGCTGGGCTTTTCTAAGAATTTGTCCATTTCTTCCAGGTTGTCCATTTTATTGGCATAGAGTTGCTTGTACTTATAACTCATGATCTGTTGTATTTCTGCAGTGTCTGTTGTTACTTCTCCTTTTTCATTTCTAATTCTATTGATTTGAGTCTTCTCCCTTTTTTTCTTGATGAGTCTGGCTAATGGTTTATCAATTTTATTTATCTTGTCAAAGAACCAGCTTTTAGTTTTATTGATCTTTGCTATTGTTTCCTTCATTTCTTTTTCATTTATTTCTGATCTGATCTTTATGACTTCTTCCTTCTGCTAACTTTGGGGTTTTTTTGTTCTTCTGTCTCTAATTGCTTTAGGTGTAAGGTTAGGTTGTTTATTTGAGATGTTTCTTGTTTCTTCAGGTAGGATTTTATTGCTATAAACTTCCCTCTTAGAAGTGCTTTTGCTGCATCCCATAGGCTTTGTGTCATCATGTTTTCATTGTCATTTGTTTCTAGGTATTTTTGGATTTCCTCTTTGATTTCTTCAGTGATCTCTTCATTATTTAGTAGTGTATTGTTTAGCCTCCATGTTTTTGTATTTTTTACAGATTTTGTCCTGTAATTGATATCTAGTCTCATAGCCCTGTGGTCGGAAAAGACACTTGATATGATTTCAATTTTCTTAAATTTACCATGGCTTGATTTGTGACCCATGATATGATCTCTTCTGGAGAATGTTCCATGAGCACTTGAAAAGAAAGTGTAATCTGTTGTTTTTGGATGGAATGTCCTATAAATATCAATTAAGTCCATCTTGTTTAATGTATCATTTAAAGCTTGTGTTTCCTTATTTATTTCATTTTGGATGATCTGTCCATTGGTGAAAGTGGGATGTTAAAGTCCCCTACTATGATTGTGTTACTGTCAATTTTCCCTTTTATGGCTGTTAGCAGTTGCCTTATGTATTGTGGTGTTCCTATGGTGGGCGCATAAATATTTACAATTGTTATATCTTCTTCTTGGAGTGATCCCTTGATCATTATGTAGTGTCCTTCTTTGTCTCTTGTAATAGTCTTTAGTTTAACGTCTATTTCGTCTGATATGAGAATTGCTCCTCCATCTTCCTTTAGATTTCTATTTGCATGGAATATCTTTTTCCATCCCCTCACTTTCAGTCTATATGTGTCCCTAGGTCTGAAATGGTTCTCTTGTAGACAGCATATATACGGATCTTGTTTTTGTATCCATTCAGCCAGTCTATGTCTTTTGGTTGGAGCATTTAATCCATTTACAGTTAAGATAGTTATTGATATGTATGCTCCTATTACCATTTTCTTAATTGTTTTGGGTTTGTTATTGTAGGTCTTTTCCTTCTCTTGTGTTTCCTGCCTAGAGAAGTTCCTTTAGCATTTGTTTGAAACCTGGTGTGTTGGTGCTGAATTCTCTTAGCTTTTGCTTGTCTGTAAAGATTTTAATTTCTCCATCAAATCTGAATGAGATCCTTGCTGGGTAGAGTCGTCTTGGTTGTAGGTTTTTCCCTTTCATCACTTTGAATATGTCCTGCCACTCCCTTCTGGCTTGCAGAGTTTCTGCTGAAAGATCAGCTGTTAACCTTATGGGGATTCCCTTGTATATTAATTGTTGCTTTTCCCTTGCTGCTTTTAATTTTTTTTCTTTGTATTTAACTTTTGATCATTTGATTAATATGTGTCTTAGCATGTTTCTCCTTGAATTTATCCTGTATGGGACTCTGTGCACTTCCTGGACTTGATTGACTGTTTCCTTACCTATTTAGGGAAGTTTTCAACCATAATCTCTTCAAATATTTTCTCAGTCCCTTTTTTTTTTTTTTCTCTTCCTCTTCGTGGACCCCTATAGTTTGAATGTTGGTGCGTTTAATGTTGTCCCAGAGGCCTCTGAGGCTGTCTTCAATTCTTTTCATTCTTTTTTCTTTATTCTGCTCTGTGGTAATTATTTCCACTATTTTATCTTCCAGGTCACTTATCCGTTCTTCTGCCTCAGTTATTCTGCTATTGATTCCTTCTAGAGAATTTTTAATTTCATTTATTGTGTTGTTCATCACTGTTTGTTTGCTCTTTAGTTCTTCTAGTTCCTTGTTAAAGTTTTCTTGTATTTTCTCCATTCTATTTCCAAGATTTTAGATCACCTTTACTATCATTACTCTGAATTCTTTTTCAGATAGACTGCCTATTTCCCCTTCATTTGTTTGGTCTGGTGGGTTTTTACCTTGCTCCTTCATCTGCTGTGTATTTCTCTGTCTTCTCATTTTGCTTAACTTACTGTGCTTGGGGTCTCCTTTTTGCAGGCTGAAGGTTTGCAGTTCCCATTGTTTTTTGCTGTCTTCCCCCAGTGGCTAATTTTGCTTTAGTGGGTTGTGTAGGCTTCCTGGTGGAGGGGACTGCTGCCTGTGTTCTGGTGGATGAGCCTCGATCTTGTCTTTCTGGTGTGCAGGATCGCATCCGGTGGTGTGTTTTGGGGTGTCTGTGACCTTATTATGATTTTAGGCAGCCTCTCTGCTAATGGGTGGGGTTGTGTTCCTGTTTTGCTAGTTTTTTGGCATAGGGTGTTGAGCACTGTAGCTTGCTGGTCGTTGAGTGGAGCTGGGTCTTAGCATTGAGATGGAGATCTCTGGGAGAGCTTTCACCTTTTGATATTATGTGGAGCAGGAGGACTCTGGTGGACCAATGTCCTGATCTCAGCTCTCCCCCCTCAGAGGCACAAGCCTGACACCTAGCCAGAGCACCAAGACCCTGTCAGCCACATGGCTCAGAAGAAAAGGGAGAAAGAAAGAAAGAAAGAAAGAAAGAAAGAAAGAAAGAAAGAAAGAAAGAAAGAAAGAAAGAAAGAAAGAAAGAAAGAAAGAAAGAAAGAAAGAAAGAAAGAAAGAAGGAAGGAAGGAAGGAAGGAAGGAAAGAAAGAAAGAAAGAAAGAAAGAAAGAAAGAAAGAAAGAAAGAAAGAAAATAAAGTTATTAAAATAAAAACTAAAAAATATATTAAAAATTTTTTAAATTAAATAGTAATTAAAAAAAGAAAGAAGAGAGCAATCAAAGTGAAAAGCAAATCCACCAATGATAACAATTGCTAAAAACTATACTAAAAAAAAAACCCAAAAAAGAAAAATGCAGACAGACAGAACCCTAGGACAAACAGTAAATGCAAAGCTATACAGACAAAATCACACAAAGAAGCATACACATACACACTCACAAAAAGATAAAAAGGAAAAAATATACATATATCTATATATTAAAAAAAAAGGAGAGCAACCAAATCAATAAACAAATCCAGCAATGACAATAAACTCTAAATACTAAGCTAAGATAAATATAAGACCAGAAACAATATAGATGCAGAAAGCAAACCCCAAGTCTACAGTTGCTCCCAAAGTCCACTGCCTCAATTTTGGGATTATTCGTTGTCTATTCACATATTCCAGAGATGCTGGGTACATCAAGTTGATTGTGGAAATTTAATCCGCTTCTCCTGAGGCTGCTGGGAGAGATTTCCTTTTCTCTTCTTTGTTCGCACAGCTCCCGGGGTTCAGCTTTGGATTTGGCCCCGCCTCTGTGTGTAGGTTGCCTTAAGGTGTCTGTTCTTCACTCAGACAGGACGGGGTTAAAGTAGCAGATGATTAGGGGGCTCTGGCTCACTCAGACCTGGAGGAGGGAGGGGTACGGAATGCGGGGAGAGCCTGCAGCGGCAGAGGCCGGTGTGACATTTCAACAGCCTGAGGCGCACCGTGTGTTCTCCCGGGAAGTTGTCCCTGGATCACGGCGCGCTGCACAGGCTCCCAGGAGGGCAGGTGTGGATAGTGACCTGTGCTTGCACACAGGCTTCTTGGTGGCTGCAGCAGCAGCCTTAGAGTTTCATGCCTGTCTCTGGGGTCCACTCTGATAGCCTCAGCTCACGCCCGTGTCTGGAGCTAGTTTAGGCAGTGCTCTGAATCCCCTCTCTTCGTGCACCCCGAACAATGGTCTCTTGCCTCTTAGGCAGTTTCAGACTTTTTCCCGGACTCCCTCCTGGCTAGCTGTGGTGCACTAGCCCCCTTCAGGCTGTGTTCACACATCCAACCCCAGTCCTCTCCCTGGGATCTGACCTCTGAAGCTGGAGCCTCTGCTCCCAGCCCCCACCCACCCCGGTGGTTGAGCAGACAAGCCTCTCAGGCTGGTGAGTGCTGGTCGGCACCAATCCTCTGTGCGGGAATCTCTCTGCTTTGCCCTCTGCACCCCTATTGCTGTGCTCTCCTCCATAGTTCTGAAGCTTCTGCCCGCCACCCCCCGTCTCTACCAGTGAAGGGACTTCCTAGTGTGTGGAAACTTTTCCTCCTTCACTGTTCCCTCCCTGAGTTGCAGGTCCTGTCCTTGTTCTTTTGTCTCTCTTTTTTCTTTTTTCTTTTGCCCTAACCAGGTACGTGGGGAGTTGCTTGCCTTTTGGGAAGTCTGAGGTCTTCTGCCAGCATTCAGTAGGTGTTCTGTAGGAGTTGTCCCACATGTAGATGTATTTCTGATGTATTTGTGGGGAGGAAGGTGATCTCCACGTCTTACTCCTCCGCCATCTTGAAGGTCTCGCTTCAATGAAACTATGAGGGAAAAGACTAGAAAAGTGCTGCATTGGTGCTCCTGGCAAGAAGTAGACTTATAAGTAATAATCTCACCTTGCATGTCAACTGACTCAAATCCTAAAGGTAAAGAGTGTCATCAGGTCCTGAATGAATTCGTGTAAATTTAGAAACTATTCACAGAACAGTTTAGGAAAAAAGAGATGCTACAGTTTCAGAGGAGAGCAATTCCCAGTCAAGAATAATATTCAGTCTTGGGTAGGCCTTCCTCTAAAGGCAATTTTCCTGGGAAATCCATTTTTTGCAATTGATAGAATTTAGTAGATTTTTTTAAAATTTAAAACATTGAGTACTCTTGTTTGTTTTGTTTTCTGTGCCCACGTGTTTTCAGAAAAGCCCTATAAACCAATATAGGGTTGGCTAAAAAGTTTTTCTTTAAATTCAGTCATCTGTTTCTTTTGGCAATATGTTAGTATAAAGAGAAAAAGATCTGTAACTGCTGAATTTTTAAAAATCTGATTTGTTTGTGTATACTATCTGACCCTAGTTTGAAAAAAGACTCTTACTTGAATTTTCTAAAACTGTTCTCATCTCATGAATTTTATTTTTTTCAGTAAACTTGGTGTGTTAAATATATAACCAAATGTGATTTTCTTTTTATACCTTTATAGGACTTTCTACGTAAGTAAATTCACAAATCAGAAAAAGAAAAATGATGCTAGATAATGCATTCTGTTTTTTGGTTCAGAAAATATGGGTATTAACACTTCATTGGGCTTGATGAGAGGAAGAAAAGCCATAACTGAAGTACAACTTTGTCCTCTCTTTTGCCAAAATATACAGATAAAGTGTCTTATCTGTAGAAAAACACCAGGAAAATATCTTGCGGACTCAGAGAGACAGCTCTGTTGTAATGGAACCTACCAAAAGAGTCTAGAGCTACTTCTTACCACTGACCTAAAGTCAATAAGAAACCACCAAGAGAGTCAACCAAGACAGCAAAGAAAAGTCTGGGACCAGATGGCTTCACTGGTGAAGTCTACCAAACATTAAAAAAAAAACTACTATCAATCCTTCCCAAATTCTTCCAAAAAATAGAAAAGGAGCGAACACTTCAAAACTCATTTTATGAGGCCAGCACTACCCTAATAGCAAAGCCAGAGGAGGACATTACTAGAAAAGAAAATTACAGGTAATACCCCTGATGAATATAAATGCAAACTGAATTCAACAATACATTAAAAGGATCATACACCACGATCAAGTAAGATTTATTCCAGGGGTACTAGGCTGGTTCAACAGCCACATATCAATGATTGTGATACACCACAGTAACAAAATGAAGAATAAAAATCATATGATTACCTCAATAGATGTAGAAAAAGCATTGGACAAAATTCAACATTCATTTATGATTAAGAAAACTCTCCAGAAAGTGGGCATAGAGGGAACATACCTCAACATAATAAAGGCCATATATGACATGCCTACAGCAAACATTATTCTCAATGGTGAAAAACTAAAACCTTTTCCTCAAAGGTCAGGAACAAGACAAGGATGCCCACTCTCACCACTTTTATTCAACATACTATTAGAAGTCCTAGCCAGAGAAATTAGGCTAATAATAGTAATAATAATAAGTAAATGGCAACCAAATCAGAAAGGAGGAAGCAAAATTGTCTCTATTTGCAAATGACATGATACTATACATAGAAAATCCTAAAGACTCCACCAAAAAACTAATAAACAAATTTAGTAAAATTGCAGGGTACAAAATCAAAAAAGTAACCATCTTCCTATACACTAACAATGAATGATCAGAAAGAAAACAATTCTATTTACAACAGTATCAAAAAATAAACTACTTAGAAATAACAGAAACCAAAGATGTGAAAGATCTGTACACTGAAAACTATAAGACTTTGATGAAAGAAACTGAAGAAGACATAAATAAGTGAAAAGATATCCTCTGTTCGTGGACTGGAAGAATTAATATTGTTAAAATGCTGATATTACCCAAAATGATCTATAGATTCAATGCAATCCCTATCAAAATTCCAATGCCATTTTTTACAGAAGTAGTGTAAACAATCCTAAAATTTGTAAAGAACCAAAATAGTCAAATAGTCAAAACAATTTTGAGAAAGAAGAACAAAGATGGAGGCATCACAATTCCTTATTTCAAACTATATTACAAAGCTACAGTAATCAAAGCAGTATGGCATTGCTGTAAAAGGCACATAGGTCAATGGAACAATATAGAGAAACCTAGAAATAAACCTATGCTTATATGATCAATTAATTTACAACAAAGGAGCCAAGAATATACAATGAGGAAAGAATAGTCTCTTCAATAAATGGTGCTGGGAAATCTGTAGAGCCACATGCAAAAGAATGAAACTGGATCCCTATCTTACACAATACACAAAAATCAACTCAAAATGGATTAAAGGCTTGAATGTTAGACCTGAGTCATAAAACTAGAAGAAAACATAAGTGGTAAGCTTCCTGACACTGGCCTTGGCAAAAGGAAGGGCAACAAAAGCAAAGATAATCAAGTGAGACTACATCAAATTAAAAGGTTTATGCACAGCAAAGGAAACTATCAACAAAATGAAAAGAAAAGTTATGAAATGGTAGAAAATATTTGCAAATCATACATCTGATAAGAGGTTAATATCCAAAATGTTCAAGAAACTCATATAATTCAATAACAAATATATCCAATAACCCAGTTAATAAATGGGCAAAGGATCTAAATAGATATTTTTCCAAAGAAAACATACAAATGGCCATCAGGTACATGAAAAAGTGCTCGACATTACCAATCATCAGGGAAATGCAAAACCACAAAGAGATATCACCTCACATCTCTTAGGATGTATGTGATCAAAAAGACAAAAGATAACAAATGCTGGCAAGGATATGGAGAAAAGCAAACCCTTGTGCACTGTTGGTGGGGATGTAAACTGGTACAGCCACTATGTAAAACAGTATGGATGTTCCTCAAGAAATTAAATATAGAACTACCATAGGATCCAACAATTCCAATTCTGGGTATCTATCCAAAGGAAATGAAATCATTATCTCAGAGAGACATCTGTACTTACATGTTTATTGCAGCATTACTCACATTAGCCAAAGTATAGAAACAACCTAAGTGTTTGTGGACAGATGAATGGATAAAGAAAATGTAATCAGTAAAATGTGTATATACACACACAAACACACACACAAACAGGAATATTATTCAGCTTTAAAAAAGAAGGAAATCCTGTCATTTGTGACAACGTAGATGAACCTGGAGGGCATTATGCTAAGTGAAATAAGTCAGAGAAAGACAAATACTGCATGCTATCACTTATGCGTGGAACTGAAAAAAAGTTGAAGTCATAGAAACAGAGAGGAAAAAAGTGGTTGCTGGGGCTGGAGGGCAGGGAAAATAAGGAGAGTTTGGTGAAAGAGTAAAAACTTTCAGTTGTAAGATGTATAAAGACTGAGGATATAATGTATAGTTGATAAAACTATATTATATAATTGCTAAGAGGGTAGAACTTAGATGTTTTAACTAAAAAAAAGAAGGTAAATATGTGAGGTGATAGATGTATTAATGAACTTGATGGGGAGAATTCTCTTACAATGTATATGCATATCAAATCATCATGCTGTACACTTTAAATATCTTATCACTGTGTTTGTCAATTATACCTCAATAATTTTTGTTTAATATCACATGCCAAAAAAGAAAGAAAGAAAGAAAGAAAGAAAAGAAGCCGCAGAGAAGAGGTGAAAGGCCCATGTCAAACTACAATATCTACCTTGAGAACTGTTTGATTGGAGCAAATTTAATTACCCATGAAAACAAAAGCTGCCTGTGACAATTTTTCACCCAGAAATGCCATATGGTTGTACTGAAATTAAGGAGAATAACTTTAAAAGTTTGGAATTAGAATCTTGAAGTATTTGCATCACATATATTATTTTAAACTTGTTTTCAGTCAAATTTCCTGTTCCTCTGTTAGCTGTTACTGTAGGAGCCAACCACCTGAAAAAAGGACTTGTATACATGTGGTATATAGTATATAAATATACAAGAGTTCAATTTAAAAAACAAAATATATCCTTTGTAAAACATTCAGTTCAGCATGAGATATTAACAGTCTCATCTACTTGGATGTTTATTTTAAGATGTTTGATACAAAGAAGAGATAGCCTTTTGCTCAATACTGTGCTAAACAGAAGATGCTAAGGTAATAATTCTCAAAGCTGAAGTTGAAATATTATTCTTTTTCTCTTAGTTCACCTGGCTACTAATGAGACAAGTTCAGGGGTCCAGGTGTTATAAAGGCCAATCAACTTCTCTCTAGTTCATCCACACAATCATTGTCTCAGTCTACATTTTGATCTTGGCCAATGAAATGCTGGCTATTTATTTTGGACAGAACACTTGTGGTTAGGTGGGTAGACGGTTCAGGAAAATTCTTCTTTATGGCTAGAAAAACAACTCAAAACATATGCCCTAGTGAGGCTAGGTGCATAAATCTTGTTTTGTGTATACAGGACAGCACAAAATAGCCTATTGAAAAGAATTTTTCTAGAAAATTCCTTCCAGCTTTCAAGAAGCAGGACCCAAGAATACTTGGTGCAGAAATGAAATTAGTAAAAATAGACATCATTCATACTCATGACAATATGATGCTTTGTGGACCTGGAGCTAGTGCAATGGAAAACAGTTATCTCAAAATGCCCAATGATCTTTTCTAAGATCCTCAAGAGCTGGTTAAACAGAACCAGTGAAAAATATGAAAAATGCTTATAAGTGAAATGATCTCTAAGATTGCCATGCCTTATAAAGCTCAATCAGATCTTGATCTGCATCCACTCTCTCTATATATGTGAGTGGTCAACTTCAGTACTGTATCTAGTCAGTGTGGTTGAGGGAACTGCATTATATTTTTATTGAAGTATAGTTGATTTACAATATTGTGTTAGTTTCAGGTGTTCAGCAAAGTGATTCTGGAACTGCATTCTTTATGTCATATCAACAGAATAATCTACTAAATGTGCCCTCTATATGGTGTTGGTAACACAGTACAATCTTACCCTAAGGTAAGGTGTACTTGTTATCTACTGTTGCTGTAACAAGTTATCACAAACTTGATGGCTTAAAATCACAAAAATTTATTATCTTTTTAGCTTTATTGAGGTATAGTTATATTTAATGTATACGTCTTGTTGAGTTTAGACATATGCATACACTCTTGGTACTATCACCACACAAAATACTAAACATATCCATCACCTCCAAAAGTTTCCTATGCTCTTTTATGTTTTGTTTGTTTGTTGTGGTAAGAACAGTTAACATAAGATCTCTCCTCAACGTATTTTAAAATTCACAACACTGTGTTGTTAACTACAGGTACTTTATTATATAGCAAGCCAATCTCTAGAACTTATTCATCTTGCATAACAGAAACTTTATACCCAATGAGCAACAACTCCTCAATTTATCCTTTCCCCATCCCCTGGCAACCACTATTTTATTCTCTGCTTCTATGAGTTTGACTGGTTTAGATATCAAATATAAATGAAATCATACATCATTTTTCATTATGTGATTGCCTTATTTTACTTAGCGTAAAGTCTTCTAGGTTCATCCATGTTGTTGCAAATGGCAGGATTTCCTTCTTTTTAAATATTGAATAATATTCCATTGTATGTATTTCCATATTTTAAAATCTATTCACCAATGGTATTTGGGTTGTTTCAATATCTTGGCTATTGTGAACAATGTTGCAATGAACATGGGAGTGCAGGTATCTATTTGAGATCATGATTACAATTATTTTGAATATACACTCAGAAGTGGGATTACTGGATCATATGGTAGTTTTATTTTTAATTTTTTGAGGAACATCCATATTGTTTTCCATAATGGTCACACCATTCTATATTCTCACTGACAGTGTACAAGCGTCCAGTTTTTCCACACCCTTACCAACACTTGCTGTTATCTTTTGAGTTTTTAAAAAATATAATAGCCATTCTAACAAGTGTGAGATGATATCTCATTGTAGTTTTGATCTGCATTTCCCTGATAATTAGTGAAGTTGAACACTTTTTCATATACTGGAGGCCATTTGTATGTCTTGTTTGGAGAAATGTCTGTTCAAGTCCTTGGCTGAATTTTAAAATCAGGGTTTTGCTTTTGTTTTTGTTATTTAGTTGTAGGCAGTTCTTATATATTTTAGATAATTAACTCGTTATCTTCAGATAGATGGTTTGCAAATATTTTCCCCTATTCCGTAGGTTGCAAATTTATTATATTGTAGTTCTGTAGTTCACAAGTCTGACATGGGTCTCATTTGGGCTAAAATCAACATGTTGGCAGGACTGCATATCTTTCTTGATACTATGGGGGACAATCTGTTTCCTTGCCTTTTCTAGCTTCTAGCACCTGTCACGTTCCTTAGCTAGTGGCCTCTTTTCTCCATTGTTAAAGCCAACAACAGTGAGTTGAACCCATCTCACATTAAATCACATCACTCTGACCTATTCTGCCTCCATCTTCCATTTGTTAGGACTCTTGTAATTACAATGAGCCCACCAGATAATATAGGATAATTCCAGCTGCAAACTTAATTTCCTTTTGTCATGTAAAATAACACCGGCACAGGTTTAAGGGATTAGGATATGTACATCTTTTGAGGGAGCATTATTCTATCTACCACATGGGGTACAGTTTAGCACTACCAAACAGAATCCATTTGGTTTTCGTACAAAACTCATATCTAGATTTTTCTAAGGTGTGTTCAGTGGGATGTGTGTGGGTGCAATGCACACACATACATAAATACATGCATCATACCCACACATATATACACAAAACACACACATTCCCACACAAATTATTACATGGTAAAATATGTTAAGGAAATGATAGATTAACCAAAATTCAATAGGTTTCCTTATTACATGATATTGCAGAGATTTTGATGGACTAATTAATATTCACTATACAACTCCAAGATGGGGAGAGGGTATGGGGCCATTCCCAATCTTAGCTGATTATAAAACTCTTGTTTGTGAGTGTATCACACTGGACTTTTGGGAAACACTACCCTAAGGTTTTTGACATCTGATTCCAGTTGCTTACAGAGACTGGAACTAAGGTGACTGGATAACAGTCCAACTGGTCTATTCTGTGGTTACAAACTACACTTACAAATTGATCATCCCCTTTGAAATTTTTATTCATTGGTTTTCACTGGTTACTGACTCACTGCTCACTGTCAGTAGAACTTGGAGGCATAGCACATACAAATATACATGTGCTTATATCTCTTACTTTATGAAATTAAACATAATTTATGTATTTTCAAACTTGTTAACTCATGAGAAAATTCTGTTACTTTTGTCAGCCAGAGGCTACAAATGAGGCCACGATTTTATAAAGGCCAATCATCTTCTCTCCAGTTTATGTCCACAGTCATTGTCCAAGTCTATAATTCTCATGTTGGCCAATGAAAAGCTGGCTTTTTGTCATAAGTTCCTCAAACTTTTTCCATGGTTGGCTCATTCATTTCCTTTAGTTTTCAGCCTAAAAGTCACTTCTTCAGTGAGGTCTTTTTTGATTACTCCATATGAAGCAGCCTTTCCCAGTTAGTTTATATCACATTTTCTTGTTCTTTTCCTTCATAGAAATTATCAGAATCTGTGAACATATTATATACATATTTTTCTTACCTAATAATTGTCTCTTTCCCCAATGAAAATGTAAGCCCCATGAGGAAAGGGGCTTTATTGGTCTTGTTTACTGCTGTATCTCCAGTGCCTAGAATTGAACCTGACACAAATCAAGTGATCAATAAATATACGATGACTGAATCACTGAATTCCTATTATATGTATTAGGAAGAAGAAGCTATTTACTGAGGCAAAATTATTTGCCTAATATCACCAAGCCTCTTTGTGACACAGCTAGGACCATATGCCTTGTCTGCTAATGCTTAGAGAATCGTTCTTTGCTTTATAGAACATGATTTGCTAATTACTGGTTTACTAATTACTGTAGATTTACTGTGATTTAGTTGGTAGTTACTAGTCAGTACTTTCTCTCATTGCTTTGAGAATGAATCAGTAAGCACTGGTGCTTAATGTGTGAATAAATCTCCCAGGGCTGGACACAGGTAGAGAGGAATGGGAAAGTTCACATTTCTTCCTTTTAGAAGTCATCAGTAAAGAAATGCTTTCCCTTTTTTCCTTTCTGACAGCACCTGAGGGACCTCCTATGGGTTGCTCTACAACAACTGTTTCTAAATTCTGGAACCTAAGAACATCTACTGATGATTTTTTTTTCCTTTCAGAGCTGGCAAACATTAGCTACTTGAAGTAAACCTTATGATATGCAAGTAGTAATGTGAAATTCAAACACAGGTTTTCATTAATTTTGATGAAAGAGAAAGGGTTGAATGAATAAAGCAAAGTGATGTGAATAATGCAGCACTATGTCTATGACTTAAGGCTGCATTAGCTTTGGTTACTGTTTCAGAAATCAGTTATTTATGCTTATCTTGGCAATATGATCTCTAAAAAGGACCCTAATGTTGACGATAGTCCCAGATATTGAATAGAATCTAACTGTGGGCCTAGTACTGTCAAGGTTGCTATATGGGGTCTTGAAGAAATAAAAAAAAAAAACCCTCTCCTGCACACAGGGAGTTTCTGAGTCTCATCTTTCCTTGGGACAAAATGATGACAGTTTGCTTTATAGAAGGTCAGTGGCTGTTTCAGGCAGCAGCACATTGCAATAGAACAGAGGTTTTCAGAAGCCACTCTTCAGAGCAAAGGGGATCTATGACAGTGTCTGGGCCTCAGTGGGATTGGGACCTCATTAGGAATCTCCTTCTTCACTAAAGTTGCCTCCTCTTAATATATTTTTATATTGAGATTCAATTTTAAATTGTTTTTCTAGAAATGGTTCCACTACTAAAAGGGGAATTCAACTGAAAGAGATAATAATTTTTAACTTTTGTAAAGTCCAAACACTACCAATTTGACTTGAGACCCTGTGCTTCTCTCAAATATGTGCTAAATGTTCTTTTCAATGTTAACATTAAAATAAATTAAAATTAAATTTCTAATCAAAACTTAAGAAAATTGAGATAGTTAGAGATCCCTAAGGAAGTTGTAAATTAGGGTTGATAAGTGTAGCACTATCAAAACCATTTGTGAAATGGATCTAAAGACTGCCCATACTCAGTAAAATTGCTTTTCAAAAATTCAACACCTATTTATGATAAAAACCCTGCAGAAAGTAGGCATAGAGGGAACTTTCCTCAACATAATAAAGGCCATATATGACAAACCCACAGCCAACATCCTCCTCAATGGTGAAAAACTGAAACCATTTCAACTAAGATCAGGAACAAGACAAGGTTGCCCACTCTCACCACTATTATTCAACATAGTTTTGGAAGTGTTAGCCACAGCAATCAGAGAAGAAAAAGAAATAAAAGGAATCCAAGTCGGAAAAGAAGAAGTAAAGCTGTCACTGTTTGCAGATGACATGATACTATACATAGAGAATCCTAAAGGTGCTACCAGAAAACTACTAGAGCTAATCAATGAATTTGGTAAAGTAGCAGGATACAAAATTAATGCAAAGAAATATCTGGCATTCCTATACACTAATGATGAAAAATCTGAAAGTGGAATTAAGAAAACACTCCCATTTACCATTGCAACAAAAAGAATAAAATATCTAGGAATAAACCTAACTAAGGAGACAAAAGACCTGTATGCAGAAAATTATAAGACACTGATGAAAGAAATTAAAGATGATACAAATAGATGGAGAGATATACCATGTTCTTGGATTGGAAGAATCAACATTGTTGAATCTACTACCCAAATGACTCTACTACCCAAAGCAATCTACAGATTCAATGCAATCCCTATCAAACTACCACTGGCATTCTTCACAGAACTAGAACAAAAAATTTCACAATTCGTATGGAAACACAAAAGACCCCGAATAGCCAAAGCAATCTTGAGAACGAAAAACGGAGCTGGAGGAATCAGACTCCCTGACTTCAGACTATATTACAAAGCTACAGTAATCAAGACTGTATGGTACTGGCACAAAAAGAGAAATATAGATCAATGGAACAGGATAGAAATCCCAGAGATAAACCCATGCACATATGGTCACCTTATCTTTGATAAAGGAGGCAAGCATATACAGTGGAGAAAAGACAGCCTTTCAATAAGTGGTGCTGGGAAAACTGGACAGGTACATGTCAAAGTATGAAATTAGAACACTCCCTCACACCATACACAAAAATAAACTCAAAATGGATTAAAGACCTAAATGTAAGGCCAGACACTATCAAACTCTTAGAGGAAAACATAGGCAGAACACTCTATGACATAACTCACAGCAAGATCCTTTTTGACTCACCTCCTAGAGAAATGGAAATAAAAACAAAAATAAACAAATGGGACCTAATGAAACTTAAACGCTTTTGCACAGCAAAGGAAACCATAAACAAGACCAAAAGACAACCCTCAGAATGGGAGAAAATATTTGCAAATGAAGCAACTGACAAAGGATTAATCTCCAAGATTTACAAGCAGCTCATGCCACTCAATAACAAAAAAACAAACAACCCAATCCAAAAATGGGCAGAAGACCTAAATAGACATCTCTCCAAAGAATATATACAGATTGCCAACAAACACATGAAGGAATGCTCAACATCATTAATCATTAGAGAAATGCAAATCAAAACTACAATGAGATATCATCTCACACCAGTCAGAATGGCCATCATCAAAAAATCTAGAAACAATAAATGCTGGAGAGGGTGTGGAGAAAAGGGAACACTCTTGCACTGTCGGTGGGAATGTAAATTGATACAGCCACTATGGAGAACAGTATGGAGGTTCCTTAAAAAACTAAAACTAGAACTACCATACGACCCAGCAATCCCACTACTGGGCATATACCCTGAGAAAAACATAATTCAAAAAGAGTCATGTACCAAAATGTTCATTGCAGCTCTATTTACAATAGCCAGGACATGAGAGCAACCTAAGTGTCCATCATCGGATGAATGGATAAAGAAGATGTGGCACATATATACAATGGAATATTACTCAGCCATAAAAAGAAACGAAATTGAGATATTTGTAGTGAGGTGGATGGACCTAGAGTCTGTCATACAGAGTGAAGTAAGTCAGAAAGAGAAGAACAAATACCGTATGCTAACACATATATATGGAATCTAAGAAAAAAAAATGGTCATGAAGAACCTAGGGGTAAGACGGGAATAAAGACACAGACCTACTAGAGAATGGACTTGAGGATATGGGGAGGGGGAAGGGTAAGCTGTGACAAAGTGAGAGAGTGGCATGGACATATATACACTACCAAAAGTAAAATAGATAGCTAGTGGGAAGCAGCCGCATAGCACAGGGAGATCAGCTCGGTGGTTTGTGACCACCTGGAGGGGTGGGATAGGGAGGGTGGGAGGGAGGGAGACGCAAGAGGGAAGAGATATGGGAACATATGTATATGTATAACTGATTCACTTTGTTAAAAAGCAGAAACTAACACACCATTGTAAAGCAATTATACTCCAATAAAGATGTTAAAGAAAAAATAAATTAACAAAATGGACTCAAACATTAGTGCAACTTTAGTTATTATATTATTCATTTCTACCATCCACACCATCCATCATCATGTGAACAGTCTTTTAAATCAGATGTTCCTATTGTATGTGTATGGTGGGGGAGAGAAGAAGGGGGCGAGTAATAAGACAGACTTATCCTGATTTTAATCCTTGCTTTGAAAAATAGACTCATGATTCATTATTTTGACCTTCTCAGTATTGTATATTTTGATTTGATGGCCATTCCACCTCTCTTCCACCGTTCACTGAGGCTGTAAACAAGAGAAGATGTACAATGGCATACCCTGAAAATTATACATTGTTGAAAAGGTCAAAATAGTAGAGGCGAATGTTGCTATTTGTAATTTACAGAATATATGAGGCATTCAAATTCAAATAACTCATTCTCTTGACAGACAGAGTAAGAACAACATAAAATGGAACACCATGAATCCATTTGGGAAACAGGCAAAAGAAATAAAACATAGCCAGAGCCCAATTTCTTTCTTGGTTTCCTAAGATGGTGCTCCATTTACTTATCCAGGCACTTAGAAAACCATGAGGTTCCCTAGAAAATAAGTTATATTTCCTTCAAATGTTAGCTTGAAAAATGTTGAATGAAGGAAAATTCGAGAGTAGATCACATTTTGTTATACAAAGAGATAGCAGGAATGTAGTTTCAAAAGCACTTGAGATAATTGTACCTTCGATATCATGCTCTAATTAGCTGTATGACCTTAAAATGTCACTTTTATTCTCTGGGCTTGAGTTTCCTCACATGAAAAACAATGTAATCAGACCAGAAGCTCTCTTGGGATCCCCCTAGCTCTATTATTCTGACCTATCATTTGATTTTGTGATTCATAATCCAAATCTTCTTTCAGACATTTCCATGGCAGTAGATTATTTCTGAACATTGTCATCACCTATTGATACATTGTGCATGTATCAATAGTTTCTCCTTTTGAGAGGTGGAATCGACTTCCCTTTCCCTTGAATTTGGGCTTCCATTGTGCCATGCTTTGACCAATAGAATATGGTGAAAATGATGCCCATTTCAGGCCTAGTTTTTAAGAGACCTTGTATCTTCTGCCTGTCTTACTAGTGAGTTGCTAAGTAAACAAGGACTAAAAAAGTGAATAATAAAACATCACGTGGAAAGAAAGAAGCTACATGGAGGAGAAATGAGGTGCTTTTGACAAAGGTCATCACCAAGGTCCCAGAAATGAAAGTTAGGCCATGATGGGTATTCCAGGCTCAGCCAAGCTCTCAGCTGAATGCAACTACATGAATGACCACAGTAAAAATCATGTGCAGCCAAAGAACCACCCAGCTGCCTGTAACACCATAAAAAATAATTGCTTTTAAGTCACTAAATTTTGGAGGATGTTTGTTACAGGGTAACATAATTGAAATGCCCACTTTAGTAAATTACATCTCTACTCTCTCAACTGTTCAGAGTCAGAAACTTGGAAAACTTTCATTAGTTGACCCTCTTTCTCATCACCCCATATCCAATCCACTATTAAGTCCACTAAATTGCAGGCTTCTTGAAGACAGGAACCATGTCTCTCTTGCTCGCTACTGCATCTCCAGCAATTAACACAGTGTCTGAGACACAGTAGGTTAATTTAAGGGAATGGCTATTGATCTTACCTCCACCAACAGATTCAACTTCATCTTTTGCCTAAAATACTACAAATCCTTTTAACTAGGGTCCACAATAAAAGAAGCTGGGTGAATGGTATACAAGAACTCTGCTGATTTTGCAACATTTCTGTAAGTCTAAAATTATTTCAAAATAAAAAGTTAAATATAGATGTATGCATATAAATTGCATCATGAGACTTTTTTTGTTTATAACATTATATGTTTCATGTATACAATATTATATTTTGACTTCTGTAGAGAAGACTTCTTTGATTAGAACCCTCCCATGAGGTTCTGCATAATGTGACAACTCCTTACCTCTCTGATGTCAATTCATGCCATCCTTACTTCCATTGCCACAGATTACAATGTTCAAGCTACACTGGATTTAAGTCTCTCAAATATTTCCAACTTTTCTGCCTCTGCAGGACCTTGACATATGCAATTCCCTTTGCATGAAACACATGCCCCTACATTTTCACATGGTGCTTCCTTCTCATCCTATAAGTCTCAGCTTCTAAACTTTCTGAAACCATACAGCTCTACCCATCCACAATTTTACTGATATTCTCTCATAGAACTCTCTTCTTCCCATTCATAACACTTAATCACAATAAGTAATTTTACATTCACATAAAATAGTAGGTTAATTTACTTAACCTGTCTCCCCTGTTAGACAATAGTCACCATGAGAAAATAAACCATATCTGTCTTATACTCACAGTGTTTAGAACATCATTAGCATTCAATAACTCTTTGTTGAGTGAGTTAAATCTAATGGATCCTCACTTAAATTACCGATTTGTATCAAGTACTAATTAAAATATATGCAAGTTAGAATACATTGGCAAAGGTCATGTTTGTGGCCATGAACAGCACCCTCGTGTTAGGAAGGGAAGGTGAGAGGTTACTTTATGGCTCTAGACAGAACAAAGACCAAATCATCCCACATGACCATACCAGCACTAAAAGGACCTAGGGATTACAACAAAAGTAAATGTCACATCTTTATTTACTAGACCATAGTAATACTACATTTATTTATTCAGCACTTTTTGATCATCTATTGTGTGAACTGCCTATTGTCTACTCCGACTACACATGACATTTACACTGCCCTGTACTAGGTGCTAGGAGGAAGACGCAGGTTGCATCACATGTTCAGACTGAAAGAAATTCCAATGATACAAAGTAATACACAAATACCACTCCTACACAGCAATAGTATAGAAATTCACTATATAATTATCTGTAATCTACTTACAGGAAAACAATAGATGTATGTCACCTATTTTGTTCCATTTTCCAAGCTACCCCTTTTCTCTATCATTTTTGGGCTAAGATAAGAAATGAACATAACCCTGAAACTGCACTTGCTTACTATACCACTTCTGTCATGTATGTATACCCTTAGATTAAATTGGCCAGATTTTGCTCTCCTCGGTGCTATGTTATAATGAAAGACTTTTATTCAATTTTTTCTGATCTATAAACTGATATTGCTCCATAAATACAAACTCAATAAACACATCAGGATCTCTGAAATTTCCCAGCGATGAGGAAATATTTCTGTCAAGGGAGACAGCTAAAATGAGTAAGCCCTTATGGCCCTAGACAGGGAGGAAAAAACAATACTTGAAATAAGGCCCACTTTTGAAAGGGGCTTCATATATACAAAAGGATTTCCTCTCCTGGACTTGGTAAGCTAGACTTATAGATTCAGCACTGAGGCCACAACCTATTTTTAGATAAGACTTCCTTTTTAAGATCTGCACAAGTCCTGCCAATGTGCTTTTCTAGTAGTATATCTTTCCAGAGGCCTCCAATGATATGAAAACTGAAATGTCCAGGCTTCTAAATGATCAGATTTTAGCACAGCAAACTTCTCATTTTGAGACTGAAGATCTTACTTCTCATCCAGATGTTCACTGTCATATGAATATCAATATAAGCAGGTGTGGTGTTATGGATTGAATTGTGTCCCCCAAAAGCTATGTACTTTTAACCTGTGGTATCTGTGACTGTGACCTTATTGGGAAATAGGGGCTTTGCAGAGTTGAGACAAGGTTATACTGGAGTATGGTGAGACCTATCATCCATTCACTCGTGCCCTTATAAAAAGAGGGAAAATTAGACACAGAAAGAGACAGACAGGGAAAGAACAGCATGTGGTAACAGAGACAGAGATTGAAGGGATGCATCCACAAGGCAAGGGACACCAAGCATTACTGGCAGCTCCAGAAGCTAAGAGAGAGACATGAACCAGATTCTCCCTCAGAGCCTCAAAAGGGAACCAATACTGCTGACACCTTGATTTCAGATTTCTAGTCTCCGGAACTATGAGACAATAAATTTCTGTTGTTTTAAGACACGCAGTTTGTGGCATTTTGTTACAGCAGACCCAGGAAATTAGTGCATGTAGTAAGGTTAAAGGTGGGTATGTTAGAGTAAAATGCAACCAGCCCGCCTACATAGGATGCACCACTATGCTCTTGTGGTAAATAATCAGAGAGACACTGTTAATTTTTTAGGCTCAGTCAAAACCACTATGTACTTTTCACTATCCAATATGGAAGCTGATTTCTTTCCTTTTTCTCTTATTTAGTAAACTGGAAAGTCTGGTCTACCAAGACTGAAGAAAGTTAATATACTTCAAACATCACATAATGTAGTTGCCTTTAACAGATTGAAGTAGTCCAATTAATTCATTGGGAACTATTTCAAAAGCTCAATATTTGAAAACACCGTCACATTCCCTATGGAGAAGTACAAATAGACTAACCAATTAAAATGACAGCATTAAAAAAGTTCTGATCCTTTCATTATGGACTGTTAATCTTGGATTAAGAGATGGCTCTGATTTACGGGCTTGAAAAGTAAATGATCCAGAACATTCCTAGAGAGGGAGAAGAATATGGTGGAAAAGGTATGTTTTTCCATATTTCTGCTTTGACTATACTAATCGTGAGATTTCAAGGCTGCTATTATTTATGATTTCTGTGCTTCTGTATAATTTAAATTGGTCGTACTGTTTGCAAATTCCAAGAAAATGTGCAGTTCTTGACCACAGAAAGCAGTTAATGAAAACAAAACCATTAGCTACTAAAGAGGAAATCAAAAGTCTAAGGCCATTCCCACACCATAACCACAAATAGACAAAAGAAGCCTTAAATCAGGTATTTGTTGTCATGCAGAGAAAATTTTTTAAAAAATGCTTAGCTAACTGAATTTGTACTTAAAAAAAAAAACAAACCAACACTGAATTTGGTCAAAGTGGTTTGTGTGGGTTGATAGGACTTAAATCTTATCAAACATTTTAAATTGGTAGTTACCCCTGGAAATCTAGACACTATTAAGCTTATTTTCTCAAAGGCAAAAAATGAATGGCGTATTTATTACTGACCATGGAACAAATGATTATGGGGCTCTTTCATGTAGCAATTCCTGTGAAAAAGGTTTGGTGATTTAGCTGACCACAAGTTTAAAATACTGGCCAACAGTGTGATGTGGCTGCTGAATAAGCTAATGCAATCTCAAGCTACATTTATAAGAATAATGATACCTTCCACGAGCATGCTGCTTTACATTGTGAAAAGTGCTTTCATAAAGATGATCTCATTTTACACAGTGGACAGCTTACAGGAAGTCAGTATCCTGTTCTCTACAAGAGTTTGGTCACATTTAGTGTATGGTCTCATATTTTAAGAAGTTCACTGACAACCTTCATTAGAGTATATCCAGAGGAGGGTAGCCATAATAGTGGAAAGTTCCTATAAGAAATTATTAAAAACTGGAAATATTTATCCTAAAGAAGACAAGATCCTGGGGGAATCTGCTACTTTATTCAAATATTTAAAGGGCTTAATGGAAGAAAAATAGTTTTACTCTCTCTTATTACAAGAGGGAGATCACAGCTCAGAATAAAGAACTTTCTAGTGATGAGAATTTTATAATAATTGAACAGGCTGCCTTGTGAAGATAGTGAGTGTTTCCCCTATCATAGAACTCTCTTCTTCCAAAGAATCCTCTTTTAAGGATACTCTCATAGGACAAGATGACTGCTGTAGGGACAGTCAATGCTCACCCATATCATGTGTTCCTCTACATTCTACAGCCTCCCTTGAAATTAGGTTGGCCATGTAGCTGAACTCTGAACAAAAAAATGTGGTTGGAAGTAAAATACACTACGTTCTGTTCTGGCACCTAAAAACATTCTTGTGATCTATCTATCTATCAATCAATCAATCTCCCTCCCTCCCTCCCTCCCTCTCTCCCCACCTCCTTCCGTCCCTCTCTTTCTCTCTCCCCCTCCCTCCCTCTCCTTCTCTCTCCCTTTCTCTGCCTCTCTCTCTCTCCCTCCCTTCCCTAGATAAACAAAAAGTACACAGCAGAAGGCTCTGAAAGGTCACTAGGAGATGGTAAAGCTACTATCACAAAAAATCATCTGAACACCCAGCTAGACTTTGTGTTAGCAAAAAGTAAACTTTTATTATGTTCAGCCACTGTGATTTTGTGGTTATTATACTTGCTGGAGTTATTTACCCTTACTAATAAAACCACTAAGGTTCCTTCTAAGTCTAAGATTCTATGTTTCTTGATAGCATGAAATACAACCACAAGGTTCTCTTCTAAAGTAAATTTAGTTTTGGAAAGTATACAAAAGTTAATAGGAGGGCTACTGTGAGGGATAGTGCCAGCCATCTGGAATTTGGTAATCTCAAATATTCATTCACTTTTTTATTCATTTATTCATGTGTATGTGAAATTCACTGACCATCAGGCACTGTGCTAATTTCTAGGGAAAAATGTTGAACAAAATATCTAAGTATCAAGTTCACAGTCTAGTAAATAGAGACTGACATATCAACAAATAAAGGTATAATTAAGAGCTATATATGCTGGGACACAAAATTCATAAGATATAGTAGGGGTATTTTTTAAAAGGAGACATATCTTCTTCTTGGAATTATGGATCAGGGATCAGTAAAAGCTTCATTAGGAGGTGATGCTAAAATCAATTTTGCTCTATAAAGAAGTCTTTGACAGGTGGCTGTGGGTGGAGAAGGGCATGGGTTGCTTCACAAGTGAAACTAATGGAAACAGTTTGGTATATTTAGAATAATGGGTGCAAGGAGAGGATAGGACTAGAAAAGTAGGTGGCAGCCAGTAATCAAGGCAAAAAATGTGTTTTCTTTCCTAGATAGGTAATGGAGAGTTACTGAAGCTATTTAATTCGAAGATATAAATGAGATTTACATTTTTACATTTTACTGGTTATAGTGATGATGAGAATTGATTGAAGGTAAGCAAGACTGGAGGCAGAGACACCTGTTTGGAATTGATAATAATACCTGCCCCAGTGAGAAATATGGGAGACTGATCTGAAGCTGTTTAAGCAATGATACAGAATATTCTAAGTAGGGAGAATCCTAAGCACTGTTGGTATGATTTGCAAGATGTGGTAAAGGGAAGAGTGCATTTTAAGCCTGAGGTTTCTGGTTTGGAAGATCTCAGAATACTTCTTAACAACAACTCAGTAATTTTTTTTAGTTTTAGCAACAAACATATAACACATAACCTACCTTCTTAACAAAGCTTTAAGGGTACGGTACAGTATTGTTAATTATATGCCTGTTGTTGTACAGCAAATCTCTGGAAATTTTTCATCTTGCATGACTGAAACTCTATACCCATTGAAGAGCAAACCCTCCCTCTCCCCAGCCCCTGCCAACCACAATCCTAATTTCTGCTTCTAAAAGTTTGACTCTTTTAGTTACCTCATATAAGTGTAATCATGCAGTATTTGTCTTCCAGTGACTGACTTAGCATAATGTCTTCAAGTTTCATCCATGCTGTTGTATATGACAGGATTCATATGCTTCTATTTTTAAGGTTGAATAATATTCCATTGTATGTATATAACACATTTTCTTTATCCATTCATCTGTTGATGGACTTTTAGATTGTTTCCATACCTTGGCCATTGTGAATAATGCTGCAAAAAATATGGGAGTGCAAATATGTCTTCAAGATACGGATTTCAATTCTTTTGGATAAATAGAAGTGGGATTGCTGGATCAAATAGTAGTTCTATCCTTAATTTTTTGAGGAATATTCACACTGTTTCTCATAGCAGCTGCACCATTTTGCATTTCCACCAACTGTGTATAACGGTTCCAATTTCTCCATATCTTCAACAGTACTCGTTATTTTCTGGGTTTTTTTGTTTGTTTGCTTATTGTTTTTAATGCACATCCTGACAGCTGTGCGGTGATATCCCATTAGGGTTTTGATTTGTATTTTCTTAATTTTTAGTGATGTTAAGTATCTTTTCATAAACCTGCTGACCATTCGTATGTCTTCTTTGGGGAAATGACTATTCAATTCTTTTGCCAATTTTTAAAATCAGGTAATTTGTTTTCTTGTTACTGAATTGTAGGAGTTCCTTATATTTTTGGATATTAATCCCTTACCAGAAATGTTTTGCAAATATTTTTTCCCATTCTGTAGGTTGCCTCTTTACTTATTATTTCCTTTGATGTGCAGAAACTTTTTAGTGTGTTGTGTCCCACTCGTCTATTTTTACTTTTGTTGCCTGTCCTTTGGTGTCATATCCAAGAAATTATTACCAAGACCAAAGTTATGAAGGTTTCCCCATGTTTTCTTCTAGGAGTTGTATAGTTTTAGGCCTTCATTTAAGTCTCTAATCCACTCTGAGTTGATTTTTGTGTATGGTGTAAAGAAAGGGTCTAATTTTATTCTTTTGCATGTGGCTATCCATTTTCCTCAACAAATTTATTGAAGAGATTATCCTTTCCCCATTGAGAGATCTTGACACCTTTTTGTAAGATCATTTGACCACATATGTATGGGTTTATTTCTGGGTTTTCTAGTCTATTCCATCGGTCTATATGTATATTCTCATGCCAGTACAATGCTGCTTTGCTTGGTTTCTGTGGTTTTATAATATGTTTTGAAGTCAGGAAGTGTGAGGCCTCCAGCTTTGTTCTGTCTCAAGATTGTTCTGGCTATTTAGGTCCATTGTAGTTCCATATGAATTTTAGGATTGTTTTTTACTACTTCTGTGGAAAATGCTATTGGAATTTTTCACTTTGAATCTGTAGATTGTTTGGGGTCATAAGGACATTTTAACAATATTGTCTTCCTATCCATGAACATGATGTGTTTTCCCATTTATTTGTGTCTTCTTTAATTTCTTTCAGCAATATTTTAAGCAATATTTTATAGTCTTCAGTGTACAAGTAATTCACCTTCTTAGTTAAGTTTATTCGTAAGTATTTTATTCTTTTTAATGCTACTGTAAATAGGATTTTTAAAATTTCCTTCTTGGATTGTTCATTGTTAGCGTATAAAAAATGCAACAGAATTTTTAATGTTGATTTATATCCTGCAACTTTGCTGAATTCATTTATTAGATAACAGGGATTTTTCTGGAATCTTTAAGGTTTTCTACATGCAAGATAACACCATCTATGAACAGAGAAAATTTTACTTCTTCGTTTCTGACTTGGATGAATTTAATTTCTTGCTCTTGCCTAATTTCTCTGGCTAGGACTTCTAGTACTATATTAAATAGAAATTTCATGAGATGACATCCTTGACTTGTTTCTGATCTTAAAGGAAAATCTTTCAGTTTTTTATTGTTGAATGTAATGTTAACTGTGGGATTTTGAAATATGGCCTTTATTATATTGAGGTAATTTGCTTCTGTTCCTAGTTTAGTCAGTGTTTTTATCATAAAAGAGTGTTGAATTTTGCCAAATGGTTTTCTGCATCTATTGAGATAATCATGTGATATTGATATTTGTCTTTTGTTCTGTTAATGTCGTGTATCACACTGATTGACTTCCATATGTTGAACCATCCTCTCACCCCAGGGATAAATCCCATTTGGTCATGGTGCAAGATCCTTTTAATGCGATGTTGAATTCAGTTTGCTAATATCTTGTTGAGGATTCTTGCATCTGTACTCATCAGGGATATTGGCCTGCAGTTCTGTTTTCTTGTAGTGTCCTTGTCTAGCTTTGTTATCAGGGTATGCTGTCCTCATAAAATGAGTTTGGAAATGATCCCTCCAGTTCAAATTTGTGGTAGAGTTTGAAAAGATTAGTACTAAGTTTTATATAAATTTTTGATAGAATTCTCCAGTGAAGCCACTTACTCATGGGCTTTTCTTTATTGGAAAGTTTTTGGTACTGCTTTAATCTCTTTACAGTTATAGGTCTGTTCAGATGTTCTAATTCTTTATGATTCAGTTTTGGTAGGTTGTATGGTTCTAGGAATTTATCCTTTTTTTCCAGGTAATCCAATTTGTTAGTAGATAATTGTTCATAGTGATCTCATAATCCTTTTTATTTCTGTGGAATCAGTTGTATTTGCTTCTTTTTCATTTATTTTTTACTTATTTGAATCTTCTTTATTTTTTCTTAATCTAGTTTGTCAATTTTGTTTTTTTCAGAAAAAAACTGTTAGTTTTGTTGATATTTTCTATTGTTTTCCTATTCTCTAATTGATTAATTTCCCCTCTAATTGTTCTTATTTCCTTCCTTCTACTAATTTTGGGATTAATTTGTTCTTTTTCTAGTTATTTGAGGTGTACAGTTAGGTTTTTTTAATTTTGAAACTTTATTCTTTTTAATGTAGCTGTTTATCACTATAAACTTCCTTCAATACTGCTTTTGTTTCATCCTTTAAAATTTGGTATATTGTATTTTAAATTCTTTTATCTCAAGACATTTTCAAACTGCTCTTTTGATTTCTTCTTTTGCCCATTTGTTGTTAAAAATTGTGTTATTTAATTTCTACATATTTATGAATTTTCCAATTTTCCTCCTGCTATTTGTTTCTAGTTTCATTCCATTGTTGTAAGAAAAGATACTTGGTATTATTTCAATCTTCTAAAATTTGTGAAGACTTATTCTGTGAACTACCATGGGATTTATCCTGGTAAATGTTCTATGTGTGCTTCAGAAGAATGTGTATTCTGACAATGTTGGGTGGATTGTTCTGTATATAACTGTTAGGTGCATTGGTCTATAGTACATTGGCCAAGTCCTCTGTCTCCTTATTGATCTGTCTGGATATTCTATCCATTATTGAAAGTGGGGGTCTTTAAGTCCTCTGTCAATGATTGCTTTATATATTTGGGTGCTCTGATGTTGGGGGCATATATATTTATAATTGTTTTATATTCCTGGTAAATTGAGCCTTTTGTCATTACATAATGTCTTTATGTCTTTTTTAAATGTCTTGTGACAGTTTTTGTCTTGAAGTCTCTGTTTTGTTTGCTCTATGTATGGCCACCCCTGCTCTCTTTTGGTTAACATTGCATAGGACGTATTTTCCATTCTTTTACTTTCTACGTATGTGTGCCCTTAAATCTAAATCAGGGTCCTGTAGACACCAAATAGTTTTCTCTTGATTTATGTTTGTTTGTTGGTTGGCTTTATTTTTATCTATTCATTTTGATTTGAAGTAATTAGTGATAGTGCAAGACTTACTCTTGACATTTTGTTAGTTGTTTTCTGTCTGTCTTGTAGCTTTTTCGTCCCTCTTTGGTTGCTGTCTTCCACTGTGTTTTGCTGATTTTTTTTTTTGTAGTGACATTCTTCGATTCCTTTTTCTTTATCTTTTATACATATACTACAGGCATTTTATTTTGGGTTACCATAGGGCTGACATAAAATACCTTGTAGTTATAACAATATATTTTAGTTGATAATAACTTAACTTCAATTGCATGCAAAAACTACTCTTCTACATTTCCCCCCAAATTCTGTTTTAGTGATGTCACAAATTACATCTTTTTATATTGTTACCCATTAACATATTTTATAGTTATATTTATTTGTATAATTTTGTCCTTTAACTCCTATACCATAATTAAAAACTATTTATGCACCACCATTACAGTATTACAGTTTCCTGTATATGTCTGTATAGTTACTTTTACCAGCAAGTTTTATACTTTCCTATGTTTTCATGTTGCTGCCTAGTGTCCTTTCATTTCAACCTGAAGGACTTCCTTCAGCATTTTCCATGTGCCAGTCCTAATGATAATAAACTCCCTCAGTTTTTGTTAATCTGGGGAAGTCTTTATTTCTCCTTTGTTTTTGAAGGACAGTTTTGCTGGATATGGTATACTTGGTTTTGTATTTCTTTTAGCACTTTGAATATATCATTCCATTTTCTTCTGGCTTGCAAAGTTTCTGCTGAGAAATTCACTTATATTCTTATGGGTGTCGCTGGTACATGATGAGTCACTTTTGTCTCGTAGCTTTCAAAATTCTTCCCTTGTCTTTGATTTTTGACAATTTACTCATAATGTGTCTTGGTGTGGACTCTCTGTTTTCATCTTTATTGGAATGTTTTGGGCTTCTTGAATCTGGATGTCCACTACCTTTCCCAGATTTGGGGTTTTCTCCCATTATTTCTTCAAATAAAATTTCTCCTTTATTTCTCTTTCTTCCCCTTCTGAGACTCCCATAATGCATATACTGATCTGCTTATTGGTATCCCATAAGTCTCAGGCTTTGTTTACTCATTCTTTTTTATTTTGCTCCTTTAACTGGATAATTTCAAGTGACCTGCCTTGAGGTCACTGATTTTTCTTCTGCTTGATCATGTCTACTGTGGAACTTCTGTAGCAAACTTTTCAGTTCAGTTTTTGTGTTCTTCAGCTTTAAAATTTAGGTTTTTTTTTTTAATTTTCTAATTCTTTGTAGATATTTTCACTTTGTTCATGCATCATTTTTCTGAGCTTGTTGAACATCTTCATGAGACTTATTTTAAATTATTTGTCAGGTAATCCATATTCCTCCATTTCTTTAGGGTTGATTTCTGGAGATTTATTTTGTTCCTTCAATTAGGCCATGTTTTCCTATTTCTTTGTGTGCTTTGAAACTTTGTGTTGTCATCCATGCATTTTAAAACACAGCCACCTCTCCCACTCTTTACAGAAAATCTTCACACAGGGAAATGCCTTCACTAATCAATCTATCTAGATATTCTGAGAGCCTCTCAAAACTCTTCTGGGAATGCATCTTCTCTAGCTATATTCACTGGTTTTTCTGGAGCTTGTAGTATCTTGCTTCCTCTGGTGTCTGTCTGTAAGCTGTCTTGCACTGCCTCAAGCCACTGGGCTCTCTTTAATTTTCTGTGGCCCCTAGGCATCCCAGGCATGTTGATTCCCCATCTCTCCCCATCTGTGTCAGGAGAGACAGAACCAGTCTTTTTCTCAGTCCCCCCAAAACCTGGAACACTGGATGTATGTTCTACTCTTTTTTTCCCTCCCAAGGGAGAAGCTGTAAGTTGGGTTTTTCTTCCAACTGCTGGCTATGCCAGCTTGGAGGAGGAGGTGACATGGTTGAAATGTGATTTTTCTTACCTTTTCAATGTAACTGTTCTTGGCTTTGAGCTTGTCTGGGGTACTGTGACTTCCTATCTAATTTTTGGAGTTTTCATAAAGGCTTTTTGGATCATTTATTGTTGTTAAGTGGGTGTTTCTGTAGAGGGACACGGTCTGAAGCTTCCTATTCTACTGTCTTACTGATGTCACCTCATACTCTGTATTGTTTGTTTATCTCAATCACATCAGCTAAATTCTAGTCTCCATAGGAACTATGTCTACATTTAACCACCTGTGTGTCTCCATAGGATCTTATACACAGTGGGTGTTCAATTAATATCTTAGTTACTGGAGGAATCTTATTAATAATCCTAGTTCAAAATGAGAGTCCTTTCTTAAAGCTTTCATTAATTAAGAATAGGCATTCCTTTTTACCAAATAAACCAAAGCAGGCACTTCTATCTTATTTAATAAAGGCCTACATATTAGCCAAACCCATGTTTTCATAATGTAAATTTGTGAATATTTAAAAATTATCCTTATGGTTTAAACTTGTACTGATCCTATTTCCCACTAACACCAATTAACGAAGGAGTTGTAGGAAGAGAGATCAGAAAGAGAAATTGAGAAGAAACAAGAAGATAATTAGGTTAAGAACTAGAAGAGTAAACAGGAGATTTGGAAGAAAAAGGAGGTATTCTTCACACACTAAACATGTACTGTGTGCCAAGCAAGGTACTGGAAAAGAACATATTCAATGGTGCCAAAAGGCGTAAAATGATCCTAAAATGGAAGAGGCAATAGAGGAGGCTGCAGAATTAGATAATTATAAGAAGATAATTAATTAAATAACTGAGAGATGAGCTTCAACAGAATTGTGGCATTGAAGTCAGGTTCAGTAAGGTGGGAAGTGAATGATATATGGTAAAACAGATGGTCTATGTATCAAGCAATTGAGTGTGGACAGGAAAAATAGAGATGGAACAGTGTATCTTGAAGAAGAAGCAGGATACAGAAAATGGTTTTTTTCTAATATATATTTTGTTTAGGATGGGAGAAAAATTAGTGCATTTACTTTGGGACAGAGTTAAAAATGCAGTTGAAAGAAAGAATAATTCATGGGTAACAAAAGACATGGGAAGGGGTGGAATCAAGAGCAGGCATAGACAATTTAAATTTGGAAAGAATTCATGGCACCTCTTCTTCCTAGAATAGAGGAAAGGGGAAAAGGAAGGATAAAAATTAAGAGACATTTTGAAACAGAGGGGAAAAGTTTGAGACATTTTATACTGAATGATCTTGGTCTGTTTGTTCAGTGACTTTGGATGTGACGCTGGTTTCCAGATCTGTAGAATGAAATAAATTGTACTAAGTTTACTTCTGCTATAAATAAAGGGATGTAATTAAAATGCTGATAAGAGTAGATTAAATACAATAAAACAATCCATTTGGAGAAGACAACTGATGATTAATAGAATTATTCTTTGGCATATACAGACATAACAGAAGTCAAATAGAAGGTTTAAAAGAAACAATAGCCTAGAGGACTAATAGAACCATGGACTTGCCTTTGACAAAGAGAAGTTCCATTCTTACTGAGCTATTTCTACACATTGTATGAAGGCAGGGTCTCCCTCTTATCCTTTGCAAATGTTAACATGTACCCACTACTATCACCATTTTATTTGTTTTTTTACCTGTCCTCTTTAAGAATACTTTGCACATCAGAAGAATGTAAAAACTAAAATACCAAGAATCAACACATAGAGCCAAAGAGTAAATGCAAACACAGGCTACCAATCAAAGTTTAAGACCTACTAGTCTGATATACTAAGTGGTCACTCATGAGAACAGCTGTTACTAGGTTAATAAGCTAATTACTAGAGTGAGATAGAAAGTAGCAAAACATACAGAAGTGAGTAAATAGATCATCCCTGCTATACAATTGTACATATATAATAGCAGAGTCAACAGTAATTCTGAGCTGCCTGATAATTGGTCAGGCTAATAATCATTTATTTAATGAATAAGTGAACATTTATTCATTTATTTACTGGTCCAGCTGATTCCTCACTAGTATATTTAGTTAAAATGCCTGTGGGTGTCACAAAGAACTTTAATCTCAACACATGTCAATGGTTAATAATGACTCATCCTATTTTCCAAAAATATTAAAGAAATTAAGTAAATAGTACCTGACAAAAAGCTTTGAGTTACTTAGAGAAGTATACTGCATAAATATGATATATAAGTATTAAAATTAATCCTTCCCCCATAAGGAACTCTGCTCAGTGTTATGTGGCAGCCTGGATGGGAGGGGAGTTTGGGGGAGAATGGATACATGCACATGTATGGCTGGGTCCCTTTGCTGTGCACCTGAAACTATCACAACATTGTTAATCAGCTCTATTCCAATATAAATTAAAAAGTTAAAAAAATTAATCTTTTCCCTTCTGTAATTCTCTTATCTAAAATTATCACAATTCTTTCCTCTCTAAAGAACTTAATATTTTTCCATAATTGAGATAAGGGTTTTTCAGTTTGGGCCTTAACCAAAATTCCCTCTCCTCTATGGCAGGGTCTCACTCCAAATGTTCACATTCTTTCTGTTCCTTTGCTGACTCATCATCACAATCAGCCTTGAGACACACCTTGGTTATCATCTCACCAAGTAAAAATCTTATCAAACAGCTTAGCTATTAAATGGAAAATCATCATCATAGCAATGGGAGGACTCCCAACACATTTGCAACGAAGGAAACAAACTACCTGTTATAGGCCCTCAGTGGACCAAAGCTGCTGTTCATGGAAAACAAATGTATAAAGCATATGCAAAATATCAATATATGGAAGCTCCGGGGTTGATACTGCATTTGTAAACAAAACTAAAATGTATTTTTGGGCATGATGCATATGCTATTAATTCAATTTTAAAAATTCAGGTATTGGCAAAGACTAGACTGTTTCTATCAGAACTGGTCTCAGGCTAAGTTTGCCTTTCACTCTTTTTGATGGAGCTCCCTTTCTCACCCCTGTGTTCATAAACTGCTCCTAACTGTCAGGTGTGTCCTCCTCTGCATTACTCTAAGCCCCAGTTCTTTCCAACTTCCTTTTTAGGGACCATGCCCAGTGACAATACCTTTCTCTTATGGGAAACAAGTGCCAACTCTTACAGGTCTAATGCCACTGTTTCTGATTTTTCAGTATCCATGTGTTGCTTGATTTTGGATGGCTTCTCAGCCTTTGACTTTCTCACCTTGCTAGGAGCCCAAGATTGGTGTGTTCTTTGACCTGACCTATTTGCTCACCACCTTGCTGTAAGCTTCCGGACTTCAGGTTGTTACCTTGACTCTAGACTATCAGCTCTGTCTTCAGAAACCTCTGAGTTTTTCCTCCAGATCTCTTGCCTGGCCCTTATTTTGTGTTGAGTCTGATCTACGGTTGTCCACCATAACAGTGTAGGAGATAATTAGGGTAAGGATGTGAAGGAAAGTGGGAAAATTTCAGGTATTCTCTAATTAACAGCAACACATGTGCCTATTAACAAAACCATATATTTATATAATACTCCTGATATCTCTATGTGATTTCTGAAAAAAAACTATTTCTAAAGAAGCAAAAGATCTTACAAAGTTTAAGCCAGATCTGTACAAATAAAGTGTATAAAATAATTAAGGGACTTATTTAAATGATGCAAAGCCACCCTTCCACCTCAATTCTGAAGACACTTAGAAGTCATTTATGTGTGAACCAGCCAGGTGATATTTCCCTCAATTTTCTACAAGTTTACCTATAATATAAAATCCACTTTTATTTACATAAAATAAGCTATTTGAGTTGGAAGTGGTGCCTAAATTATTCTTTTTTTCCCCCAGTTCATGTTGGATGTTAAGACATAGTCAAAAGAGGTAGCTTTATTTTTTCCCTTTTCAGATATTTAAAAAGCATACACTATCCACTTGTTAAAATGGGTTAGAGGACAGAACTGCTGAAAATAATTATAAAGTTGATGGTATTGATATTAATACAGACAGAACATGCTATTAGGGAATAGTGTCCTTAGTTGGCACATACTCCTAATAAGTTCCAAAAGTAGAGAGTTTCCTAACGTATTTTTTAGTCTCTAATCTATCCCTCCTATTATTGAATGACACAGATGAATTTCTTGGTATTTGTTCAGATGATGAAGCATACATGCAGCTTCCTGGTCACTTAAGTGTACATCCCTTTGGAAAGTTTTGTTATACTGCCTTGTGTTTCATAGCCCGTTTTCAGGTATGCCTGCAGGTTCTGAATTAGTTTGCCATTTGAAAATGTGTTTTGGCATGCATTACAAAGGTCAAAAACTCAAAATAATTCTCTCTTACTCATTCCTATTCTCCCACTGAATTAATTCACACAGGATACTCTTTTAACTTATAGGATCACTTGACTTCTGTCCAAAATCCATTTTAAAAAAGGGAACAGAACTAAGCCCCCAATGCAAGGAGACTGAGTAAACAACAGTACTAACATTAATGGACATTATGGGTAAGTGGTAAGAGTGTCAACTTACTTAGGCCTCACTATTTATAAACTGCTTACTAACTTGGGTAAGTTATATGACTTCTCTGAGCCAAATTTTCTCATTTTAAAAATTATCCATAGACATTTCTCCAAAGATATACAAATGGCAAATAAACACGCAAAAAAGATGCTTGACATAATTAACCATTACAGAAGTGTACATCAAAACCAAAATGAGATACCACTAAATACCTACTAGGATAACTATTATCAAAAGAATGGAAAATAACAAGTGTTGGTAAGGATGTGAATAAATTGGAATGCTTGTGTATTTCTACTGAGAATGTAAAATGGTGTAGTTGCTTTGGGAAGAATCTGGCAGTTCCTTAAAAGTTTAAATATAGAGTGACCAGTGATCCAACAGTTCTATTCCTAGGTAGAAATGATAACCCAAGAGAAATGATAACATATATCCACACAAAAAAATATGTACACTAATATTTATAGCAGCATTCTTTATAATAGCCAAAGAGTAGAAACAATAAAAATGTCCTTAAATTGATGTATGGATAAATAATATGTGGTACATCCATACAATGGAATATTATTTGGCATTTAAAAAGGGATGAAGTACTTATATAAGCTACAACATGTTTGAACCTTGAGAACAATATACTAAGTATAAGAAGCCAATCACAAAAGACCACATGTTGTATGATTTCATTTATATTAAATGTCCAGAATAGGCAAATTTATAGACAAAGAAAATTGATTAGCGGTTGCCTAGAGATGGTGGTGGGGGTGAAGGTGTGGGACTGAGAAGTGACTGCTAATGGGTTTGGAGTTTCTTTTGGGGATGTTGAAATGTTCTGAAATTGACTGTGGTGAGGGTTGCACAACTTTGAATATATTAGGAATAATTGAAATGTATGATTTAAGTTGATCAGTTGTATGGTGTATGAATAATATCTTAAAGATTCTCTTAAAAATGGGACAAATAGTTGCATCCATCCCATAGAGTCATTGAGAGGATTAAATGAGATAACTCATGTAAAGTATTAATATAGTGTCAGTACGTGGTAAGCAATCAATAAATGATAGCTCTACTATCATTACTGCTACTACTACTACCACTACAACAACTACTACTACTACTACTGGCAATAAAAACTACTAGTAGTAGTAGAGCTATTATTAAATAATCATACTAAATATTATTATAACAATAATAATTATTACTAGTAGAGCTATTGCTAAATAATTACTATTTCACATGTAGTTATAATACATATAATACAATTATTATTGTTGCTGTTATTATTATTAAAATGTCTCTATTGGCCTGATAGCTTTTTTGAGGATATAATTTTGGGCCTAGATAAAGTTACCATACTCGGTATGCTGCAATAAAAATGACACAAACTTTGGAGTCAGACAAATCTGATTGAAATCCCATTTTTACCACTTACTAAATATGTAACCTCAGGAAAATTATTTCATCTGTCTGAGGCCGAATTTCCTCATCTGCAAAATGGTTCAACAGTACCTACTACTACTTTAGGCTCTTGTGAGGAATAAATAAGACAGTGTATGTACAAATGCCTATTTCAGTGTCTATACATAGTAAATTCTCAAATTTTGTTTTGATATGTATAAAATCATTGTACTGGCATTAGTGAAAGTGTGATGAAACACCCTCAAGCTTATATTAATTATCTCAATGAGGCATAAACTTCAGCAATGCCCCAAAATAGCAATATATGGACTAGAGGTCTGGTCAACAATCATGTTATTCCTAAGATGTTCATAATTAACTCGTTACATTACAGATACATCTTAAGTGTTAACTTTTTTCTTTTCATTGTCAAATGCCTCAAAACAAGTATGATTAAGTTATACAAACTTAGACAAGTAAGTAAACCAGATTCAGTCTCAAGCCTTAATATGGCAGCCAACTCTTAGGGAAAAGGCTTGGCCCAGAATTTCCAAAGCTGTAAATAATGCACACGTTGTACAATCTGGGGAATAGAATAGTTTGCAGTTTGGTGTAGCCCCAGGCTAAACTTGTACATGTTATCCTGCAAAAAAATAGATCTTTTGGAAACAGCTCACTAGCCCTAGAATATCTACAAGGGACAGTGAACGCTGCCATGAACCAGCTCCAATTATGTGTGCCAAGAATGCTGAGTGAACTCATGATACCCTTCTTCTTCCTCTCCAAAGTCTTCACTTATTCAAGATTAAATTAAATGAAGGTTTTAAGGAGCTATTTGAAGTTAAAAACATAGGAGGAGTATACAAAAACAAAAATAATTAAATAAATCCCTTGCTACCACCATTATATACACGACACATATACATGACTCGAGCTTATGGAATAATCATGTATAGCTATTTATATTGATATTAATTATGGCTTGACATTTGAGCTCAATTGGTTGGTGACTTGCTTTGGATTATTTGTTCTATGACAACTTTAGAAATAGTTGGCTAATTTTGCTAAACTGAAGAGACTCAGGGATATCATAAGTTTCCATTTTTAATATTTACCATATTGAAGAAATGGTGGATAATTTATTATTATAAAAGGTTATATCTTGGCAATTTTTAATTATTTTCAAATAAATTTAGTACTTGCATTGAGGTTACAGAGATTTGTCATTATATTGAGTGAAAGTCAAAGAGTATAGAATTGTTAATTTATGAGGCCTTGTCACAAAAATGTCACTCTCCCTTTTCCCATCTCTGTTTTGGCCATTATCATATTGCATTGTAATTCTGCTTACACATCTCTCTTCCCCACTAGACTGAGAAACACCTTAAGTCCAAGGCCCTCATTTTGTTAACCTCTATATCCCCAGGTTCTAACACAGTGTTTGGCATCAACTAAGAACGCAAAAAACGTTTTTAGGTATATTGAGTTTAAAAAAAAGATTGATTTGGCTAAACAGCTAATTTCCTAAATTAGGGTTCAATCAGTTATTTTTTTGCCTTGTAGTCCTGAGTATTGCATTAAATATTATATTCTCCCTTATTCTCTTGTAGTATACAGTGGTCTCTTAGGGGACCTAATATAATTTTAAGTAGAAACTGCTGGTGGCCTTGATTTCTGACGAAGATTAAAACTCCTTATACACACAGAGAAAGTTTGAGCCAGTAGCACATAACACGGTCATTAAGTATGAATTTAAACAGCCTATAAAAATAAAACAAATTCTGAATGAGAATAGAAGAGAAATAAAGAGACTCTTTCAGGGACTGAGAAAATATTTGAAGAGATTATAGTTGAAAACTTCCCTAATATGGGAAAGGAAATAGTTAATCAAGTCCTGGAAGCACAGAGAGTCCCATAAAGGATAAATCCAAGGAGAAACACGCCAAGACACATATTAATCAAACTATCAAAAATTAAATATAAAGAAAACATATTAAAAGCAGCAAGGGAAAAACAACAAATAACACACAAGGGCATCCCCATAAGGTTAACAGCTGATCTTTCAGCAGAAACTCTGCAAGCCAGAAGGGAGTGGCAGGATATACTTAAAGTGATGAAGGAGAAAAACCTACAACCAAGATTACTCTACCCAGCAAGGATCTCATTCAGATTTGATGGAGAAATTAAAACCTTTACAGACAAGCAAAAGCTGAGAGAGTTCAGCACCACCAAACCAGCTTTACAACAAATGCTAAAGGAACTTCTCTAGGCAAGAAACACAAGAGAAGGAAAACACCTACAACAACAAACCCAAAACATTTAAGAAAATGGGAATAGGAACATACATATCGATAACTACCTTAAATGTAAATGGATTAAATGCTCCCACCAAAAGACACAGACTGGCTGAATGGATACAAAAACAAGACCCATATATATGCTGTCTACAAGAGACCCACTTCAGACCTAGAGACACATACAGACTGAAAGTGAGGGGATGGAAAAAGATATTCCATGCAAATGGAAATCAAAAGAAAGCTGGAGTAGCAATTCTCATATCAGACAAAATAGACTTTAAAATAAAGACTATTACAAGAGACAAAGAAGGACACTATATAATGATCAAGGGATCGATCCAAGAGGAAGGTATAACAATTGTAAATATTTATGCACCCAACATAGGAGCACCTCAATACATAAGGCAAATACTAACAGCCATAAAAGGGGAAATCGACAGTAACACAATCATAGTAGGGGACTTTAACACCCCACTTTCACCAATGGACAGATCATCCACAATGAAAATAAATAAGGAAACACAAGCTTTAAATGATATATTAAACAAGATGGACTTAATTGATATTTATAGGACATTCCACCCAAAAACAACAGAATACACATTTTTCTCAAGTGCTCATGGAACATCCTCCAGGATAGATCATATCTTGGGTCACAAATCAAGCCTTGGTAAATTTAAAAAAATTGAAATCATATCAAGTATCTTTTCCGACCACAATGCTATGAGACTAGATATCAATTACAGGAAAAGATCTGTAAAAAATACAAACACATGGAGGCTACACAATACACTACTTAATAACGAAGTGATCACTGAAGAAATCAAAGGGGAAATCAAAAAATACCTAGAAACAAATGACAATGGAGACACGACGATCCAAAACCTATGGGATGCAGCAAAAGCAGTTCTAAGAGGGAAGTTTATAGCAATACAAGCCTACATCAAGAAACAGGAAACATCTCAAATAAACAACCTAACCTTGCACCTAAAGCAATTAGAGAAAGAAGAACAAAAAAACCCCAAAGCTAGCAGAAGGAAAGAAATCATAAAGATCAGATCAGAAATAAATGAAAAAGAAATGAAGGAAACAATCGCAAAAATCAATGAAACTAAAAGCTGGTTTTTTGAGAAGATAAACAAAATTGATAAACCATTAGCCAGACTCATCAAGAGAAAAAGGGAGAAGACTCAAATCAATAGAATTAGAAATGAAAAAGGAGAAGTAACCACTGACACTGCAGAAATACAAACGATCATGAGAGATTACTACAAGCAACTCTATGCCAATAAAATGGACAACCTGGAAGAAATGGACAGATTCTTAGAAATGCACAGCCTGGCGATCTGAACCAGGAAGAAATAGAAAATATGAACAGACCAATCACAAGCACTGAAATTGAAACTGTGATTAAAAATCTTCCAACAAACAAAAGCCCAGGACCAGATGGCTTCACAGGCGAATTCTATCAAACATTTAGAGAAGAGCTAACACCTATCCTTCTCAAACTCTTCCAAAATATTGCAGAGGGAGGAACACTCCCAAACTCATTCTACGAGGCCACCATCACCCTGATACCAAAACCAGACAAAGATGTCACAAAGAAAGAAAACTACAGGCCAATATCACTGATGAACATAGATGCAAAAATCCTCAACAAAATACTAGCAAACAGAATCCAACAGCACATTAAAAGGATTATACACCATGATCAAGTGGGGTTTATTCCAGGAATGCAAGGATTCTTCAATATACGCAAATCAATCAACGTGATACATCATATTAACAAATTGAAGGAGAAAAACCATATGATCATCTCAGTAGATGCAGAGAAACCTTTCGACAAAATTCAACACCCATTTATGATAAAAGCCCTGCAGAAAGTAGGCATAGAGGGAACTTTCCTTCAACATAATAAAGGCCGTATATGACAAACCCACAGCCAACATCCTCCTCAATGGTGAAAAACTGAAACCATTTCCACTAAGATCAGGAACAAGACAAGGTTGCCCACTCTCACCACTATTATTCAACATAGTTTTGGAAGTGTTAGCCACAGCAATCAGAGAAGAAAAAGAAATAAAAGGAATCCAAATCGGAAAAGAAGAAGTAAAGCTGTCACTGTTTGCAGATGACATGATACTATACATAGAGAATCCTAAAGATGCTACCAGAAAACTACTAGAGCTAATCAATGAATTTGGTAAAGTAGCAGGATACAAAATTAATGCACAGAAATCTCTTGCATTCCTGTATACTAATGATGAAAAATCTGAAAGTGAAATTAAGAAAGCACTCCCGTTTACCATTGCAACAAAAAGAATAAAATATCTAGGAATAAACCTACCTAAGGAGACAAAAGACCTGTATGCAGAAAATTATAGGACACTGATGAAAGAAATTAAAGATGATACAAATAGATGGAGAGATATACCATGTTCTTGGATTGGAAGAATCAACATTGTGAAAATGACTCTGCTACCCAAAGCAATCTACAGATTCAATGCAATCCCTATCAAACTACCACTGGCATTTTTCACAGAACTAGAACAAAAAATTTCACAATTGGTATGGAAACACAAAAGACTCCGAATAGCCAAAGCAATCTTGAGAACGAAAAATGGAGCTGGAGGAATCAGGCTCCCTGACTTCAGACTATATTACAAAGCTACAGTAATCAAGACAGTTTGGTACTGGCACAAAAACAGAAATATAGATCAATGGAACAGGATAGAAAGCCCAGAGATAAGCCCACGCACATATGGTCACCTTATCTTTGATAAAGGAGGCAAGCATATACAGTGGAGAAAAGACAGCCTCTTCAATAAGTGGTGCTGGGAAAATTGGACAGGTACATGTAAAAGTATGAATTTAGAACACTCCCTGACACCATACACAAAAATAAACTCAAAATGGATTAAAGACCTAAGTGTAAGGCCAGACACTATCAAACTCTTAGAGGAAAACATAGGCAGAACACTCTATGACATAAATCACAGCAAGATCCTTTTTGACCCAGCTCCTAGAGAAATGGAAATAAAAACACAAATAAACAAATGGGACCTAATGAAACTGAAAAGCTTTTGCACAGCAAAGGAAACCATAAACAAGACCAAAAGACAACCCTCAGAATGGGAGAAAATATTTGCAAATGAAGCAACTGACAAAGGATTAATCTCCAAGATTTACAAGCAGCTCATGCAGCTCAATAACAAAAAAACAAACAACCCAATCCAAAAATGGGCAGAAGACCTAAATAGACATTTCTCCAAAGAAGATATACAGATTGCCAACAGACACATGAATGAATGCTCAACATCATTAATCATTAGAGAAATGCAAATCAAAACTACAATGAGGTATCATCTCACACCGGTCAGAATGGCCATAATCAAAAAAATCTAGAAACAATAAATGCTGGAGAGGGTGTGGAGAAAAGGGAACACTCTTGCACTGTTGGTGGGAATGTAATTTGATACAGCCACTATGGAGAACAGTATGGAGGTTCCTTAAAAAACTAAAAATAGAACTACCATACGACCCAGCAATCCCACTACTGGGCATATACCCTGAGAAAACCATAATTCAGAAAGAGTCATGTACCAAAATATTCATTGCAGCTCTGTTTACAATAGCCAGGACATGGAAGCAACCTAGGTGTCCATCATCGGATGAATGGATAAAGAAGATGTGGCACATATATACAATGGAATATTACTCAGCCATAAAAAGAAATGAAATGGAGGTATTTGTAATGAGGTGGATGGAGTTAGAGTCTGTCATACAGAGTGAAGTAAGTCAGAAAGAGAAAAACAAATACAGTATGCTAACACATATATATGGAATCTAAGGGAAAAAAAAAAAAAAGGTCATGAAGAACCTAGTGGCAAGATGGGAATAAAGACACAGACCTACTAGAGAATGGACTTGAGGATATGGGGAGGGGGAGGGGTGAGATGTGACAGGGTGAGAGAGTGTCATGGACATATATACACTACCAAATGTAAAATAGATAGCTAGTGGGAAGCAGCCGCATAGCACAGGGAGATCATCTCGGTGCTTTGTGACCACCTAGAGGGGTGGGATAGGGAGGGTGGGAGGGAGGGAGATGCAAGAGGGAAGAGATATGGGAACATATGTATATGTATAACTGATTCACTTTGTTATAAAGCAGAAGCTAACACACCATTGTAAAGCAATTATACTTCAATAAAGATGTTTAAAGAAAAAAAAAAAAAAGAGAGACTCTTTCATACTGGATCAGATTCATCTGGTATTCAATTAGCTTGGAACTATTCCACTGGTCTGAGTTTTTCTTATATGATTGGGGCCCCCAGGCCTTCTTTTTGACTCTTTAACACAGAAAGAGAAAATAAACAGTGTTTATATTTATTTTTATTTTTTCTATACCCTGAGGTTTATTATCAAAACAATAGCTTTTGCTTAATTTTTAGAACCAACATAGGAAAGAGCACTAGAAAGTTGCAATTTACTAATTTGCATACATTAGCAAATATTTTTTGGTCGTTATTAGCATAATGATCCAAAGTTATCCACAAGAATTATTTTCATTTTAAATCCTCAGGATAATGTAAATAACCGTATTAACAATTAGCGAGTAAACACTTTTATTCAACATGAAGTTGATGTTCAGCATCTGAGGCGCCTAGTACTTTTTTGCTTCTACACCAGGGATCAGCAAGCTGCAACCCCGGGGACACAGCAGGCCCAACTTCTGTTTTGGTATGGTCCACATGCTATGATTTTTACATTTTTCAAATAGTTGAAAACAAATTGAAGGAAGAATAATATTTCATGACATATGAAAATTATGTAAAATTGAAATCCTAGTTCTCATAAATAAAGTTTTATGAGGACTCAGTCATGCTCATATAATATCTATACTACTTTCACACTACATGATACTTATAATGAAGAACATATAGCCCACAAAGCCTAAAATATTTACTATCTAGGCTTTTACAAAAAGTTTGAAGACGCTTATTCTAAATCCATCGTTGGTAATCCATTTACCTTTGCCTAAAATTGCCTTCACTTGCCACGATCCTCAGAACTATTCTATTTTTTTTTTTGCATCTTTATTGGAGTATAATTCCTTTACAGTGTTGTGTTAGTTTCTGCTGTAAAACAAAGTGAATCAGCTATATGTATACATATATTCCCATATCCCCTCCCTATCTCATCCCTCTGCGTGGTCACAAAGCATGGAGCTGATCTGCCTGTGCAATGTAGCTGCTTCCCACTAGCTATCTATTTTACATTTAGTAGTGTATATATGTCAATGCTACTCTCTCACTTAGTCCCAGCTTCTCCTCCCCACCCCGTGTCCTCAAGTCCATTATCTACATCTGTGTCTTTATTCCTGTCTTGCTCCTAGGTCCATCAGAACCTTTTTTTTTTTTTTATTCCATAAATATGTGTTAGCACACGGTATTTGTTTTTCTCTTTCTGACTTACTTCACTCTGTATGACAGACTCTAGGTCCATCCACCTCACTACAAATAACTCAATTTTGTTTCTTTTTATGGCTGAGTAATATTCCATTGTATATATGTGACACATCTTCTTTATCCATTCATCTATCGATGGACACTTAGGTTGCTTCCATGTCCTGGCTATTGTAGATAGTGCTGCAATGAACATTGTGGTACATGTCTCCTTCTTAATTATGGTTTTCTCAGGGTATATGTCCAGTAGTGGGATTGCTGGGTCATATGGTAGTTCTATTTTTAGTTTTTTAAGGAACTTCCATACTGTTCTCCATAGTGGCTGTATCAATTTACATTCCCACCAACAGTGCAAGAGGGTTCCCTTTTCTCCACACCCTCTCCAGCATTTACTGTTTGTACATTTTCTGAGGATAGCCATTCTGACCGGTGTGACCTGATACCTCATTGCAGTTTTGATTTGCATTTCTCTAACGATTAGTGATGTTGAGCATCCTTTCATGTGTTTGTTGGCAATCTGTATATCTTCTGTGGAGAAATGTCTATTTAGGTCTTCCACCCATTTTTGGATTGCATTGTTTGTTTTTTTTTTGATATTGAACTGCATTAGCTGCTTGTATATTTTGGAGATTAATTCTTTGTCAGTTGCTTCGTTTGCAAATATTTTCTCCCATTCTGAGGGTTGTCTTTCCGTCTTGTTTATGTTTTCCTTGGCTGTGCAAAAGCTTTTAAGTTTCATTAGGTCCCATTTGTTTATTTTTGTTTTTATTTCCATTTCTCTAGGAGGTGGGTCAAAAGGATCTTGCTGTGATTTATGTCATAGAGTGTTCTGCCTATGTTTTCCTCTAAGAGTTTGACAGTGTCTGGCCTTACATGTAGATCTGTAATCCATTTTGAATTTATTTTTCTGTATGGTGTTAGGAAGTGTTCTAATTTCATTCTTTTACATGTAGCTGTCCAGTTTTCCCAGCACCACATATTGAAGAGGCTGTCTTTTCTCCATTGTATATTCTTGCCTCCTTTGTCAAAGATAAGGTGACCATATGTGTGTGGGTTTATCTCTGGGCTTCCTATCCTGTCCCACTGATCTGTATTTCTGTTTTTGTGCCAGTACCATACTATGTTGATGACTGTAGCTTTGTAGTATAGTCTGAAGTCAGGGAGCCTGATTCCTCCAGCTCCGTTTTTCTTTCTCAAGATTGCTTTGGCTATTTGGGGTCCTTTGGGTTTCCATACAAATTGTAAAATTATTTGGTCTAGTTCTGTGAAAAATGCCCTTAATAGTTTAATAGGGATTGAATTGAATCTGTAGATTGTTTTGGGTAGTATAGTCATTTTCACAATGTTGATTCTTCCAATCCAAGAACATGGTATATCTCTCCATCTGTTTGTATCGTCTTTAATTTCTTTCATCAGTGTCTTATAGTTTTCTGCATACAGGTCTTTTGTCTCCTTAGGTAGGTTGATTCCTAGTTATTTTATTCTTTTTGTTGCAATGATAAATGGGAATGTTTCCTTAATTTCTCTTTCAGATTTTTCATCATTAGTGTATAGGAATGCAAGAGATTTCTGTGCATTAATTCTGTATCCTGCTACTTTACCAAATTCATCGATTAGCTCTAGTAGTTTTCTGGTAGCATCTTTAGGATTCTCTATGTATAGTATCATGTGATCTGCAAACAGTGACAATTTTACTTCTTCTTTTCTGATTTGGATTCCTTTTATTTCTTTTTCTTCTCTGATTGCTGTGGCTAAAACTTCCAAAACTATGTTGAATAATAGTGATGAGAGTGGGCAACCTTGTCTTGTTCCTGATCTTAGTGGAAATGGTTTCAGTTTTTCACCATTGAGAACAATGTTGGCTGTGGGTTTGTCATATATGGCCTTTATTATGTTGAGGTAAGTTCCCTCTATGCCTACTTTCTGGAGGATTTTAATCATAAATGGGCGTTGAGCTTTGTCAAAAGCTTTTTATGCATCTATTGAGATGATCATATGTTTTTTCTCCTTCATTTTGTTAATATGGTTTATCACATTGGTTGATTTGCATATATCGAAGAATCCTTGCATTCCTGGGATGAACACCACTTGATCATGGTGTATGATCCTTTTAATGTGCTGTGGGATTCTGTTTGCTAGTATTATTTTGAGGATTTTTGCATCTATGTTCATCAGTGGTATTGGCCTGTAGTTTTCTTTCTTTCTGGTTTTGTTATTAGGATGATGGTGGCCTTGTAAAATGAGTTTGGGAGTATTCCTCCCTCTCCTATATTTTGGAAGAGTTTGAGAAGGATGGGTGTTAGCTCTTCTCTAAGTGTTTGATAGAACTCACCTGTGAAGCCATGTGGCCCTGGGCTTTTGTTTGTTGGAAAATTTTTAATCACAGTTTCAATTTCAGTGCTTGTGATTGGTCTGTTCATGTTTTCTATTTCTTCCTGGTATATTTATTTTATGCATAACACTGACTGGTAGTTTAAGTCTTAGGAAACTCCCAGGAAAAATAGTTATCATCATCAATGAGAAGAACAGGGCACATTTCCAAATTCACCATTAACTGAAATGAAATGTCAGATCTCAAATCTTTTCATCCACATTTGTTCATGGCTTTTTCAAAGTTTCTAGGAGTCTGTTATAGTTTGTAAAGCATGCATTTGTGTTCTATAAAAAAAGCAGTATCCAAAAGAGAGTCTACCTAGCATCAACACATTTCAAGTGGGGCAGATATCACTATGATGCTTTAATAATTTCGTATTAAAGTACAATATAAATTAATATACTGTGATGCAGTGTTATTTTTTCTTATAAAACTACTGAAAATATATTCCTTTTCAACTGCCAGAAACATAATTAGCCCTGGTACAACAAAGATTTTTTCATCAAATTTAAAGTTAAATTTACTTTTAGAGGGAGAAAATAAATGGAAGGTAATAGGGCCAGATTGAATTTGTGTGTGTGTTTTATACATTTCTTTTATCTTTATATTTCATACATTACCACAGGCAGCTTTAGCTGAATAGGCTTGCTTTGTGAGAACAATAATTTTAATATTATTTTGTTAAGAACATGTTTATCATCTCAAAATATATAGTTATTTGTTAAGATTAATCTTCTTTCAGCATTATAGTGTGAACACAATTTAGCAACAACCAAACTGTCATCACTATGTCAGCAAAAAGTATGTAAATTTCTATAACCTTGTGGATGACTAATGGATTACACTATAGGAGAGAGAAAGTCAAGATGTTTATTTTCCTCTAGAGACACAACAAAATATCTGTACTGATGCCAACTCCATGCACTAAAAAGTGTTCATCTGAACTGAAAATTTTCATTTACTGGATTGCCTTTACAAATGTGCAGAACTGATAACTGAGTGCAACCCTCAAACAAACACATAAATAATAATTCTAGATCATGTTTTCTAAAACTATCTTGAAGCTGATACTCAAATATTTCTTACAATATTTCTAACTTGGCATAAAATGCCTGCATGAGACTCTTGTTCATGGGTAGAATGGAATTCAAAATGTTCTAGAGAAAATTAATTAATGTTTGTTCTCGGTATCTATTGTTTAACAAACTATACCTAGCTTAGTGACTAGTGATAACCCTTTTTTTTGTTTGTTTGATTATGACTTTTTGGGTCAGAAATCTAGGAAGAGTTCAGCTCAATGGTTTATCTCTGAACTACATGGCATAGGTCAGGGCATCTGGGACTGGAGGATCCACTTCCAACATGGGTTCTTACACTCACATGTCTGGTGCCTTGGTGTTTTATTGGCCTTTCTTTCTCCACATGGCATCTCAAACTCTAGGGTCTCTACATGTGGCTTGAGTTTCTCACAGCATGGTTGTTTCAGACCAGACCAAGAGATCCAAGGAGAAGTTACAAGATTTCTTTTAACCCAACCTCCAACATCTCAGTATATCCTAGGCCAACCAGATTCAAGGGGAGGGGAATGAGAAACTATGTTTAGATGGTAGGAATAGGAGAAAATCTGGGGCTAACTTTAATCCACTACAATGTTATCCCAAATTTTCAAATATTGGGATTTGACAAAACTGAACTTGGTAATGTGCTTAGCCATTTAGATTGGATTGTTATATTTTGGGTAGTCCTCATTTTAGTTCTAGTTTAAGGATGTGTAAAACTGCATGTGCTTGGTAAACTGTAAAAAATGAAGTAAAATAATTTCTAGAAGTTTTGAGATCTTAGTTAATTCTAAAAGTTTTCAAGATATAGACAGGGATGTCCAATCACCACAGTTATCTTTCTCTAGCTCATTTTTATGCCTAGAGTTTCTAAGCCGTCATCATTCTGACTGCAGAGCCCCCACCAACACTGAAGAGCTCTCTGGAATTTATAGTGCTTCTAACATCACCTTACTATTGAGGTATGAGTAAATTACAAAATGATTTCCAGTTGTGAATAAACAGTACTAAATAAATATGTGGAAAAGTTAAAATCACTTAAAATTAACCAGTCATGTGCTCCTTGAAATGCCAAAGATCTTGTTTAAGTGATTTTGTTTTTCTTTCTCTGAATTACATGGTCGATTTAGCATCTTGGAGAAACAGCCTTTCTGGAATGAAAAATGGGCAGGTCTCCATCTTTCTGTCAATAAAGTTGTTTCCAAATTGTGTAACAAACTAAAAACTGAAAAGTTCAGCCTTGCATCTAATGTAAATTGGAAGCAAATTACTTTAATGATTTTACAGGGTGGTGTTGGTGAGCTTTTTTGGTATACATACCTATGTTGGAATCCATATTTATAAAAAGCACACATCTCTGTTCTATTAGAGATGTCCTGAATAGAACAGACAAGTGTGACACCCAGTGAATCTGAATGAAATTTACTCCCTACAAGGGTCTCCCTCCTTACTTTACAGCAACACTCCTCACACTTTTCTGTTGAAGTTTGCTTAATGGCAGAGGAGAAGTATCCCCCTAGGGGCCACAAACACAAAATTTAGTCATGTTTTAATTGAAATAGTTGTGTGAATTTTGCTTGCTACTCCTTAGTTTATGTTTTCATATAAAAATCACTTATTCACTTAGCAACTTATCATTTGTTGAATCTTCAACAAATGATACAAGATCATCTTATGGCTTCATGTAACCCCTGGCAAACCAGAGTACCCTCGAGGTATTTTATATCAGTGTGGATGGAAAGATGTGAGTATATAAAACTTACTGAAAGAGTGTGTCAGCACATCTAGATTTGGCTTTAACAAAATGTGATGACTCTGCAAAATAACATACAAGTGGTGGGGAGAGAGCCATAGTCTAATCTTCAACATTACCAACAAAATATTCACCATTTTCACAGCTTACTCTTGACAACATGTTTATTATTTTCTTTTTGTTTTAAAATACTTAACTCTGGTACTCATACTGCTAGGCTGCATTAACTATAATGTGTTATATTTCATTCTTAAAAAATGAACAAGCTCTTCGGAATGTAATTTTCTCTCACCTATTTTTAAGATAGAAATAAGTCTCTAACAATCCAAGTTGTATTGGAAAGATCAAAAGTTGAGTCAAAAACTTCCGAAGTGACTGAAATATTGGGGCCAATTCATCTTCCCTAGCTATATAATTGGTAGGTACCACTGGTCACATATTTCAATGTCATATGCCCAAAGTATGACTAATACGTTGCCAGCATATTTACCCAGTTCTCTTGTTTAGAATTGAAGAAATTATTAGAACTGAAGAATAGAATAAAACCCAAGATAGGTGAAAGCTCACAGATGTTAAAGAATATAGTTTAGAGTAAAGGCCGTGGTTTGAAAGAGACACTAGCAGGCCTCTGAGTTTCAAGCTTAAATTTCTTGAAATATAACGTTTAGTGGCAGGAGACTCAAAAAGGAGGCTCAACACCTTGTGTCTTTGAATCTGTAAAACAGCACTAGCACCCATAAATCAATTTGTTATTTTCTCCTACTCCAGATGATTCATAAATATTTAGGATCTCAACCTGAAAACAAGTTTTAAATAGCCCTGGATTGTGCCATTGGAAATAATATTATCAGATCGTTTTAAAGTCTGTACTGAGGGGCTCTTTTATTTTAAAAAAGTGCTTGTTCTCCAGGAGTTAATGCTCTCTAAGTAAAAATTTGGGACTGATAAGCATGAAAAGTTTTCTGTACCAATCACCAATTCACGACACCCAGGAATCTATCAATCACAGAGTTAAAAAGCTCTGTCCTACAGCACACTTAATACCCAGTGTAACCACTTAGTATTACCATTCCTTGATGCAATACAAACTCATTTCCTTAAACTGCTATTGCAATGAACTCCAGGGTTATAAATGAACAGACACAAATTGATTTGCATGTAATAGCAGTAGCAATAAACCTTTCCTGGTTCATGCAACTTTCCCCATCTGTTAACAGAGAGGAAGTTTAGGACCTATTATTCCCAGAAGGAGACTTACCCAGCTGGACATCTATAACACTTGGCTGATTCTCCATGGGGAACAATGGCTTGGGAGGTTTGTCTGTGAGTAAAGCTAGAAGAGAAAATGAAAGAAGGTAATGGAAAAATTGAGATAAATTACAGGATGAGAAAGATTCTATCGTGTATGATATTTAATGTTTGTAGACTTGACAGTACGTAAACATTTATTAGACAGTGTTCCTACTTGAGCTGTTACTCTATCCATACAATCTCCACTTCCCAGCACATTTAGAGCACCATTGATTCATTGTGAATAGGCCACTTTGACAGCTACACTTTCCAACAAGATCAAACGAATGGTCTATTTTGAGTGGTTTTATAAGCTTGTGAGTGTAAAGAAATACAGATTTTAAAAGTATAATCATATAAACATTAAATCTTCATACCCACTTTGTGGTATTAAATATTCTTAATGAAATATAACCCTAATGGACATTTCTGGTGGACTGAACCTTCTATACCTCTGAATCATCCCTCACTCCCCACCTCAATCTCTAAAACAATATGATAAAACACTGGTACCTTCATTAGGATAAATGATCAAAAATACTGATTGAGCATCTTTTGTCCACTAAGTCCTATGCTAAGTGCTAAGGGAAAAGAAGTAAAATCTTTATCTTTGCCTTCAATATATAATCTAGGACTACGAACACAGAATTAGCACATGAAAATAAAGAGATGAACAAAGAATACAATTTAGTAAAAATAAAATTGTAGCATTTCAGCTATAAGGCTATATGTGGTAAAGGAATGGAGAAAGGAGAGGTCAATATTTGTTGTCAGGGTCGGGCAAAGTTTTATGAAGGAAATGAGTCTCCACACAGACCTTAAGGAATGGAGAAGATTTGGAAAGGCAGAGTAAGGAATAAGAAATGCAAGAAAAATTAATAACACAAATCGAGGAATAGAGGTAGAACTTAGAGAGGCACCTAGAAGAAAGAAGTGTCAGGACTTGGCACGCAGACATAAAATGCTTTACGACAAACCTTATATGAAGCTATTATTTATACCCTGAGTTCCTTTTACTTGTTCCCGTATTTATGCCTTACTTCAACTATCCAACTAGACTCTTACCTATCAAGGGGAAATGTTTTATAAGTCTTTGTAATTCACAAGAGACATAGAATAGAGCTGGGCACGAAAGAGATAATCATTAACCCATTGTTAATTGACTGGTTTAGGAATTCTGTGCCGATCTGAGAGAAGTTCATCTCATATTTGCAAAGATATTTAGAAGAGAAAGAGAGAAACAAAAGTTGATCACATGATAGGGAAGGTTAGGGAAATATACAAATTTGGTGATATTCCCAAAATAGTTGTTGATAACAAACAAATGCACCAGGACAGAGTTTACAGAACATTAGCTTTATCTTCCTGATATCCAAACTGTTAAGGAAAAATTTTAGTGACTTGTTCTCATTTTTCCAACAAATCTTTATTGATGGCCTGTAACGCATCTTGTCCTTATGGAATTGAATGATATATTTTTCTAACTAAGCTAATTTTGGCATAATACAGGCAAACACACAAATACAATATCTATAGTCTTCACTTCTTCAATATTTCAGTTACTCTTAATAACCTTATGTCAATATTTAAATATTATTTGAAATATAAAGGATATGCTTTTAAACAAAATTTAAATATTTGTATTCAAAATCCAGTCACAACAGATGTTCAGTTTTGTTGTTTGCTATCGTTTGTAATAGCAAAATATTGAGAACTACCCAAATATCCATCAGTAGGAGGCTGGTTAAATAATATTATGTTACTTCCATATAATGATAGATTATGATACATCTACTTAAAAGAATTAGGTAAATCTGTACATCTATTATGAAATATCTCCAAGATATACTATTCAATGAAAAAGCAAGGTTCCAAACAGTGTGCACAGTATACTATCCTTTGTGTAAAAAATATATGTGTGTGTGTGTGTGTGCATGCACATGTGCTGTGCATATATATATATATATATATATATATATATTTGTACAAGTGTGGAATATTTCTGAATGGATACATGTGAAACTCATAACAGTGATTTCCTTTGAGGAGAGGAACTAGGTGACTGGGGAATAGTGGTGGGTGAGGTTGGGTTAGGGCAGTACTGGCCAGCAGAGGAAGATTTAATTTTCACTGTATACCTGTTGTACATTTTGAACAACATGCATATACTGTGTATTCAAAACATGAATAAAAATTTTAAAAGTCCAGCCACCTACATTTTATTTATAAAAGAATCATTTTGGTTACTTGGCATAATTATTGTCAATTTGCCTTACACATCCAGATTATAGACACTTAGATTGCTGGAAACTGTTCTTAGTATTATTTTCAAATATGTCTTGCCTGCAAATGTATTAATTGGGATGTGGTAGGTGGGAAGTAACTGTAGGTAATGTATTTAATGCTCAAAGATGAATATCTTGTCTTACTTTCATCAGGATATGAATCTGGAGTCATTGTTGCCCCCCATCCTTACCTCCTGCCATGGACTATGGATATATTTACTCTGATTTTATTATTGTTAAATGTCAATTACTAAAACTTATTAATATTAATGATAATTTTAAGTGCCTTACGTTTACAGGTGGTTCATAATTTTTAAGGTGCTTTCAGATACATTAGTTCATGTGATCTACACAATGACCTTGGAAGGTAAGGAAGATAGTTACAATTATGGCCACCTTAGAGATGAAGCTAAATGAAGCTTGCATTGTCTCATTTGGTGCCCCCTTACGACCAAAAGCCCCTATATGCAGAATGGATAGGAAGATAGATATAAGTTGTAGGCAGGAAAGAGGTAAAAATGCTCAGTACTGAATCAATGGTTTTAGCCTCTTTGACTACAAACTAATTAAGCTTAGGTTCCCAGGCCAGTGGGAGTGGCTTTGTGGCAAACAGCCAGCTGGAACACGGTTTCTGTAGAACATTCCATGCACATACATTTTTTTCCCTAAACTCATGAATGAAAGGAGATGAACTTACACTTATCCTAATGCATCCCAGTGGGATGTATGGGCGTGGAACCTCATTAAATTCCAATATCATGTCTAGGCCTGGGAATTGCCAAGAAGTGCAAAACATTTGTGATGATAAAGCAGGAGCTGCAGCAATTCATCTGGATCCTGACCGCCAGCCCAGAGACAAATCTATCAGCGCCCAGCATAATTATAGCATTTGCAGATTAGCTAGAGCACATGCTGCCATGAGTAGGCAAGCTCATTTCATTTTTCTTCTTTTTTAAAAAATCTCATCTGAAAATCACATTTACTGTTTGGGAAATGAAGGGGAGAACTGTCAATACTAGACCCCATGAACAACACAGCGGAGATTTACAATTTTATTAGAAAACTTATCCTGGACCCCTAGAGGGATTAACTGGGGTCTGAGCTAGTCTTTCAATTTTCTGCTCAAGCTTCATGCTTTGATTGAAAGAATGAGAGCAAAGGATGCAGTTTGGTACTAACATTTCAGTCCACAATTCCTCCCTGCATTTCCCTCTGTAGCTGCTTATGTTTAATTATCCTTAACTATAATTGCTCTACTGAGTATACCATGGTATTAGTCTTAATGTGCTAGTGAAGCTACGACTGTTACTGCCTGCTTCTTCCTAAAGCTAGGTTTTATATGTTCAACACTAACTTTCCTGAGGAGAATGTCCAAATTAGCTCTTTCTTTCCTATTGCAGGCAAAGGTGTGTCTACCTATACAACCAGATCAATTGATTTGACTGAAATGATTGGTAAATTTCTATGAACTTAGTATAAGAAATCAGTAGAATTAACTGTTTGAATAAATCAATTTATGTGACTATATTGCCTAAGTGTTACATACAGTTATTACAAGTGTCATTGTCCTCTTTTGTTGATTTGTCTCTTTAATTAGACTTGCTAGCAAGCCAAGTGGAAGGGAATAGAAGGACAGCTTGATGCAAAGGACACTAAGTGTATGAACCCAGTAGAATCACAAAGTAGCTATTTAATTTCTAGGAATGAAGACATTATGAAATGTGTATGTTAAGGTCAATGAAATGGATCTCTCCAAATCCATTCAACGTATCAGCACTGAAATCACATTCCAAAATCATTATTTTCACCACAACATTTAACCATACAAAATCTCCCAATGTCCCCTACATTTACAAGAGGATAAAATATGAACCTGTCAGGTGTAAACATAAAGGCAGTCATGATATAGCCTTAAAAAAAGCCTTCCTGTCTTCTTACCCACTCTTCTACTTTATCTGTGCTTTGTTTGGCCAAGTTACTTTCCTTATTTAGACATTGCATTAATTTCCAACTCTGCATCTTGGCTTAAACACTTTCCCTAAGCTTAGAGACAAATAATAATAGTTGCCATAGTTATCATTTATTTAGTATCTGCTGTGTGCTAGGCCCTGTTCTAAGGCATTTTATATTACATTTTACAAATAACTTTCCCAAAGTCAAGGAGCTTGTAAAAGAGGGATCTGAAATGAGTAATGTCTGATCTCACCATGCCCACAGTGTCTAAGACCTTCCCCTTCCTTTTTGCCATCCCAAGTCCTATCTATCTTCCAAAAGTCAGTTTAAGTAAGTCCAACGTCCTCCAGAAAACCTTCCCTAATAAAAGCCCAAACAAACCTTTCCTCTCTCTGAAATCCTAAAGCATTTACTATTTCTTTGAACCACTCAGTTGGTTCACAGCATACATTGCTTTGAAAACAAATTAAACTTCACCTTATATGGGTATATCTAGTCTCCCTAACTAGATTTTGAAGTTCCTAGATGACAAGAATCATGTCTCACATAACCCAACAATCAAGGTAGTGTCTGACACTGTGGAACAAATAAACACAATTTTCAAATTATTTTCCCATTGTATTCTTTCTCTAAAAATGGGTGCTCCCAATAGGGTTCTTAGGTTACAAGGAACAGAAACACAGTCTTGCTAATTTAAGCAAAAAGGGAATTTATCAGAAGGATGTCTCAAGGATGGACAGGATGTCTGGGGAACTAAGTTTAGATACAGGAAAGAAACCAGGCTAGGTCTAGATGTACAGGCAAAAGGGACTGCACAACAATTTCATCTTGATCCCATCATAGGACTGAATTCACTCCAACTGGTTTGTGTGTGTGTGTGTGTGTGTGTGTGTGTATGTGTGTTTAATTTGTTTTGTCTTATTGTGTTGTATCTTGTTTTCTGTCCTTGTGTCACTTTGATCAAGATTCAAAATTCCAGGAAAGAGAGGCTGAATGGATAAGTTTTTAACTCCAGCCCTAGCCAAGACTGCATGCACACACCGAGGAAAACAAGAATCTCCCTAAAGCAGGATTTCACAACCTCAGCAATATTAATTTTCAGTGCCAGATAATTCTCTCTTGTAGGTGGCTGTCTTGTGCATTGTAGGATGTTTAACAGCATCCCTGGCCTCTACCCACTAAATGCTAGTAGCACCTTCCCCCAGTTGTAAAACCCAAAAATATCTCCAGATATTGGCAAATGCCCCTGGGGAGCAAAATCACCCCAGGTTGAGAACCACTGTCCTGCAGGAAACCTAGGTTCTCTGATGTTCTGAGGGAACCAAAGATCTTCAGAAAGAAGACTTGGGAATAGTCTTCACATGGGAAAAGGAAATGGAGGTCCTTACTAAGCAAATTAGATCTAGGGAGAGTCAGGGATCTTGTTAATATCCTTAAAGGTTTCCTGTAATCATGAAGGGAGATTATCCAAGTCTAGCCAAAGTAGTCGACTAGTTTCAAGATTTCATAAATTGAACACAGAATGAATCCAGAAATTGCTGAGTTCTGGAAACATCATAAGCATTATTATTTCTTGGAAAGGAATATCTCTTTCTGAATTAACATTAGAGACTTCCTAATTCTGAATTATGAGGCACATATTTTACTGGCTACTTAGTGAATATAAAGTCCCATATACTGTGAATATTTCATTTCTAGGATTACTAAGCTGAGAATCCCCTAATTTAGGTGATCATTCAGGAAAAAATATACAATAAATATGATTATTTAATATTATCTTTAATCCTCCAAACTTATAAACCCAAACAGGATCAGTCTTAGATATAATGTGTCTCCTTTGCCCTAAGCTTCCTCGTTTTGTGTACCTTACTTCAGAGGAGTTTCTTCTCCAGCCTGCTTTTAGACACCCAGTGTTGTGTCTCTCTAATCAAAACTCGCTGCAAAGAAATCTCTGCAATTTAAACCTTAGAATGAACTTAAGGTATCTGAATCTCCTCTCCTAAGGCTAGTTGCTTTTGAAGGATTGTCTGGAAATGTGGAAGGGCAGGCTTTATTCCTTAGTAGGGGGTTAAACAGCAGGCATATAATTGGCCCCAGGACCCTTCTCTTTACTCCTGTCTTCACATTGGTGTTGGTCAACAGACAGGGTGGACTTCAGCAGAAGTTAATGAAGACAGATACAGTTATTTTCCTCAAGATTCCAACCAGCATTATTATGAGTGATTTCTCCACTTCTTAACATATCTTAGGAAAGAGAGCCCAGCATAGTTTAAATTTAAAAATACATCAATGTTCATTAAAAGTCAAGTCTTGTTTTCACTTCAGCCTGTTACTACCTCCATCAACTAAGCACTATAGCAATTAATTTTTTATAAATATTTTCTCCACCAAAACTCTAATATATCTACTGCATTTAAAACAGGAGGGGTTCTTATTAGTTATCCATTTTATACATATTATTGTGTATATGTCAATCCCAATCCCAACTAATAAGAACCTGCTGTATAAAAAAACACAATAAAATAAAATTCAAATAAATAAATAAATAAAACAGGAGGAGGCAGACTGACATATATTATTTGTCTATTAATTCCATCCAAAAAGAATATGGATTCTCTAGGTGTTCCAACTATAGTAGAAAGGCTGAGATGGGGTCGGAAAATAAAATCAATCCAGTGATTCCAAGAGTCATTTGGAGATTTGTTTTAAACCACTGGTGGCTCAACCTTTGGATATTTAGATACGTGTCTCCCACACCTCCCTACTACTGACTAAGAATAATTTCCTTTAGTAAGTCACTACTATTGATGGTGGTGGCTCATGTTCCTCATGCGTGTATTTGAAAGATAAAATTATTGAGAAACACGGAGTCAAACAGACAGGAGGTAATATTCATATGATTAAATTGCTTTTTAATGCAAATACATTCTAGTTGAATTAAAATACTCCTACCATAATTTAAAGCCATTCCAAGTATTTGTCTTTATTTAAAACATAAAGTCAGGTATTTTCTTTGAATCAATAGGTGATCCTTTAACAGGCAGATGCTAAGCTGCCAGGGAAGTGCTGGGCAACCTACCAGGCCATTGCCCCTGCACAGCTCAGGATCTCGCTAGCAACTGCTCTGGGCATCTGGCTCAAAGACTCTGTGCTGCCTTGCAATTCAATGGATGTGCCTTGAGGGTCCTGAATGGTCAGGGGTGCTGTGAAGTTGCCCTGAGGTGCCCTTTCCTCTAGATTCCATATTTATTTCCACTAATATTTGAGTTTTGAGCAATGCATGAGCTTTGGGAAAGCTTGAGCATAAAGGCAGGGCAATTTCTTCTTGATGCCATTTGACACAGGGCCGTTCTCTGGAGAGAACAATGTTTATTCAGCACAAGTCCGCCCAGACATAAAACAACTTCTTCAAACTTGAAAAGAAAACAACCTTGGGGGAAATGGAAACTTAAACAGAGGTTGTGATGGTAGTTTTTTTTTTTTTTTCTCTCTTCACAGAACATGCTTTTTCTTCACTTTTGCCTTTTCCCCCTCAAGAAAGATTTTTGCCTTCTCTCTGTAAAACAGTACTCTCTGGGCACTTAAATGTTGATGTCTAACACATTCCAAATGTGGTTACTATCAAATAAGTTACCTGAGATAGTGTACTTCTGAGTTCCACACAGAACTTGGGATATAGTTAACACTAAAACAATGAGAGGTTACACATAGAAGATAGATCAGTTTTAAATTTTTTCAGCTTTATTGAAATATAATTGACATATAACATTGTGTAAGTTTACCGTATACAATCTGTTGATTTGACACACATATATTGCAATACAATTACCACCATATAGCTAACTAATACCTCCATCAGGTCACATAATTATAATTTCTTTTTTGTGGTGAGAACATTTAAGGTCTACTCTCTTAGCAGCTTTCAAGTATATACAACAGTAATGTTCATTATAATCACCATGCTGTGTATTAGATCCCTAGAACTTATTCATCTTCTAACAAGAAGTTTGTACTCTTTGACAAACATTGCCTTATTTTTTCCCACCTTCCAGCTCCTGGTAACCACCATACCAGTCTCTGTTTCTATGAGTTCAGCTTTTTTAGATTCCATGTATAAGTGATATCATGCAGTATTTTTCTTGTCTGAATTATTTCACTTAGCACAGTGCCCTCCAGGTCCATCTATGGTGGCACAAATGGCAAGATTTCCTTCTTTCTCACAGCTAAATAGTATTCCATTGTGTATCTTTATAAGATAGATCAATTTTCAACTTGCATCAAGATCCTCATTGGCTTCTGTGGTTACTGATCTGTCAGATTCTAGAAATTTGGCCCCGATAGTTATGCCTAAGAATATAATAAGATACTCTGGGATGGATAATTTTAGAGCTAGACAGGCTCATATTTGTCTAATTCATCTGGCTATTTTGAAAGATGAAGAAACTGAAAGGTAGAAAATGAAAGGATTTTCTGAACATCATATCGCAAATTAGTGATAAAACAGAAGACTAAAACCCATGTTTCCTGAATTAAAGATCAATATCCTTGCCGCTGCACCATGGCTAACATTGACTAAGCATGCATTCCATGCCAAGCTCTTTTACATTCATTCCATCATTAAATCCTCATGACAATACATGAAGTAGGTCCTAACATTATCAACATTTGACAGATGAGACAATTGAGGCTCAGTGAGATTAAGTGACTTGCCTAAAGTCACATTGCTGATAAATACATTATGGGTCCAGGAATCAACCTAAGTCTATTTGGCTCTTGAGTCTGAGCTCATAGACACTACTCTATACTGTTACCCCTTTTCCTTGTTTTTTGATTTAAGACTCTGTTTCTTTTATTCAAAACATATCCTGTTTCCATATAAGCATCTCAGAAAATACTTATTTAATTAGTGGAGTTTGGGGATGAATTGACTGAATACCTTTTACTGTATCTATACAATTCTACAAGTCAAAGAGTGGGATGAAAATTCAATTTGGATTATTTGGTGTCATTCATTCTTTCAATCAGTTAACAAATGTTTATAGTTCTATTATAGAAAGTTACTGTACTAAATAGTGTATGTGTCTGTGCTGCAGTTGGGGATGTAAAGCACAAATTTGAACAATATGTGGAGTCATATAAAAAGGGTTAATCTAGTATGAGAGATAGGCATGTACAAATGGCTGACAAAAAGAGGAAATTTTCTATTTTAGTTTTTCTTGCTATTATAACAAGTTACCACAAACTTAGTGGTTTAAAACAACACATTTATTATTATCTTATAGTTTAAGACATCAGAATTCTGACGTGGATCTTACTGGACTAAAATCAAGGTGCTGGCAAAGCTGTGTCCTTTTCTGAGGCCCTAGGGGACAATTTATTTCCTTTCCTTTTCCAGCTTATAGAGGCTGCCCACATTCCTTGGTGCTTGGTCTTCTTCCATCTACAAAGCCAGCAATTGTATCAATAGGTTGAGTCCTTCCCACATTACATCATACCAACCTTCTCTTCTGCCTCCCTCTTCTACTTTTAACAACGCTTGTGATTATATTGGGCTCATTTTGATAATTAAGATTAATTTCCCTATTTTATAGTCACATGACTAGCAATCGTAAATCCATTTGCAACGTTAATTTGCCCTTGCTATATAACCTAACAGATTCCTAAGAGATTAAGATGTGGACATCTTTGGGGAGCCATTATTCTGCCTACTAAAATGCCACAACAGGTAATCAAATAAAATACAAATAGAATTTATAGAAGGATATGACGTCTTGGCTGTCATATGGAACAACAACATACATTATTGCATGCACTGTATTTTAATGAAATAAACTTTTATTTAGTGGTCTCATTTCAGCCAAATCAGTTTGTGAACAGGGACACAATCTTTGTTTTCAAACAGAAGTCCATCCAGACAATTAATTATTTGAATAGATTGGGCTGGTATTGATACTTCTGTTTTCAGCTTAATGATTTATTTATTTACAAGTACTGAACTGATTAGGCATCCATAGCCTATCAATATAATGTTTTGTAATGCAAAAGAATAAGAAAAAGCAGAATATCACTTAAGCAATTTTAACCATTTGGATGTGCTTATAGTCCCTAATGAAGACTACAACTGTAGACATTAAATAAGGAATTGCTTTAGAATCAAAATTTCATGCCAAGAATAATTTTCTAATTCACAGAATAATCTTTTGGTGGACATTAAACATGATGTGATATTTAGAACTCAGGAATAAATTGTCCTCCTAAGTGGAGAACTTTTCTAACATAAAGACTGACTTTGGGGTCTGAAGTTGAAAAAAACAACTGGTATCAATCACAGGGCATTATCCCTTCATGTTAGCTTTGCATTTCCAGAAAATTTTTCATGATCATGATTAACCCATTTGTTTGCATGAAAGCAAGTCAAATGCATGGTCATCAAAAACACTATAAATTGCAGGGTATTATTTTGACTTTGCAGATGAGGAAACTGAGGTTCAGAAAACTTAATTTACTCACCTAAGGATACCCTGCTACTAAGGGACAGAACCAGGATTTAAAATCCAATTCCCTGACTCCTATTCTGTAGTCTCCTAGTTTCATTTAATCCTCACAACATTCCTATGAGGTGAGTACTACTATAATTCCTGTTTTATTGTTGAGGAAATTAAGGTTCAGAGAGGTTGGGTAACATAACCAGCTAGCAAAAGTGGCAGAAATGTTACCCAAATCTACAACTATATGACATTAAAGCTGGGATCTTTCCCCCTAAAACTCTCTAGGATGAATATGTCATAGTATTTCAAATCAACTCAATCCTACTACAAATATATCTGAAAATAAAATCATTTTGCTTTCCATTTTCATCACTGAAGTCAGAACCTGGCCCTTCGAAATCTTGATTGATTTCCCACATGATGGCAGCACTCTGGGAGGTTTCCAAGCTTGTTCCCTGTCTTCGTAAACACTGATGAGCACTAATTTAATTAATCAAATATAAGTTGACGTATGATGTTGAAATTGATTTTCAAATGAAGCCAATTATGATTGTTCTCAGTTCCAAGGAGAAAATATAAGCTGGGTGATTTCAAGACACAATTATTGAATGCAGAAGAATTGAAGACAAGAGAAGAAAAAACGGAATTTACAAAGCACTTTCCCTTTTCAATTATTATCTCATTAAATCCAACTGAGAGGCTAGTAGGGCAAGGATTGCTGTCTCCAGAAACTGAGATATGAAATCTCAGAAATTTTTCAAAGTAGGATCCAAGTCTCGCAAAACTGAATGCCTTGATATTTTTAATCAACCTCATAAACTTCCCCTCTAACTGTAGAACTTTAACGATAGACCCATATTTTCTGATAGGATAAGCACTTCCTCAGCTGTCATTATCATTCATCTCCTGATATAATTTTGTCAAGAGATTGGACTCAATGCTCAGAAAGAGAATCTGCATCTCTGAATAAGAAGCCTTTCATTACCATAAGGCAGGCTAATGCTATGACAGGATAGTCACTCCCTGGCACTCCACATTACAGTCTTCTTCATACTGGTTGAAATGAAGCAGCTTCCAAGTGTGGTTTAATCCACCTGAGGGTCTGCACGTACCCCCTCCCCACCCCATCATCCACTGATCTGGACTAATGCTTCACTGCAGAACATTCCAGTACAAATGAAACCCAGGTGCTCAAGGCTGCTCTGGCCTTATGCCATATTGATCTGGTGTCACTGGATATTTCTACAGCAAACACACACTTTCTCTAATAGTGTCTTTAGTCAAGAAGTGGTCAAGTCATTTGTGAGAGAACAAAAGGCTTTTCAAGGAACTTTCTTCTGTAGGGGTGTTTACCTAGGGTTATCAACCCATTACAACACTGCAGATCGATCTTGCTGTATTAGGTGACTCAGTGTCTACTGCTCTGCTTTTAGCCTGCTAAGTTACTGACATGTCTAACCAAAACCCAGGCCTTCAGGATCTTTGTCTGAATGCTTCAGCCTGAGCCTGACAGCTGGAGCTCACTAGCATATAGCCATTTAGTTTCAGAGATCCTTAAAGAAGAAAAAAGTGCTGTCCATTTCTTGAAGAGAGAATTTTAGTTCCTGGGACAGCAAAAGCCCCTCATCCTTGCCTGTCTTATGTGTATCCAGACCTTGGAAATGTCTGTGATGTTCATCAGCACTGGGCTGATCTCACTCTAATTCAGAGCAGATGGCTGATAATATGTTATGATTTTAAAAGGAAAGCCTCTTCCAACTTTCAAAAACATCTGCCACCCACTATCTAGGTCATAAACCCTATAATATTGCTGTTGAAAGCACAGACTCTGGGTTAAGAATACCTGAGTTTGAATCTGGATCTGCCACCTACTGTGTGACCTTGATCATGTTTCTTAATTCCTCCAGGATTCCATTTCCTTAATGCATAACTGTGGATGGTAATTGTACCCACTCTTTAGGATTGTTATGAGGATTAAATGAGATGATGCTTCTGAAGTGCAAAGTAGAGAACTGGCTCATAGTTAGTTCTCAATCAATGGTAGCAATTATTATTAATTTGCCAATTAAAGAAAACACTGAGTTGTATCTACTTCTAGGGAGAGAACCCAATGTAATGTATGACTGAGAATAGGTATGGCAATGAGAGAAAGGTTGAAAGGACAAGGGTAGGGTACTGAAGGGAAGAAGTGAGAGTAGGGTAGAGACAGAGCAACCAGATCACCAAAGCAATTTGCACTCATTTTAACAATCCCATTTTCCAATACCTTGAGCAGTCACAGTACTTGTGTATAGAGATCCAGATCTAAAACTCACATGGCCAGCTTCTGCCTTGGTAAGGGGATTGGATTTTTCTTTACAAGCTTAAAAAATATCTATAATATTGTGTAGGAAATAGATGAGCTGGCAGGTGTGTTTCAATAGTATCTATGTGGAAAATACACTGAACCTAAGTCAGTGATTTTACTGACTCCTCCTACCACTGCAAAATGAAAAGGAAATTGAGCTGGTTGGTTGGAGTTTCAGGCTGATGTCCATTTTGCTGCAAAACAGGTAGGCAAATTATTGGCACAATAATAGAAGCCACTTCATCAGCTTAATGAAATGTCTTCCACAGAATGGATAGACTAAAAGCAGCTCACTCTCCATGAGGTATATTGTTTAAGCCCTGGCCTGAAATTTCAGAGACCTGAGTTTTAATCCAGACTGCTAATAATATACTGTGTGACATTGGACAATTCAGATAACTTTTCAGTTGCTTAGTTTCCCCATCTTCAAAATGGGGATGATAATCACCCTGTATAGTTTGTACGGTTAATATAAGGACCAAATGAAATAAAAAATATAAAAGCCCTATGCAGTTTTAAAAAAGAACTCTAAAAATGTAAGCTATAAAGTGGGAAATATCCTCCTAAAGTAACAACTTCCAACAATGCATCCCAGAGATATAGCTGTCTTCTGCCATTCCTAGAAGTATCCAAGGAGGAAATCTACAGGACCAGTTTGGTTGCTTGTTCAGTGTTTTAAAAGATTTTGTCACCATACCATTCTACTTTATGTCTAGTATAAATTTATCTAACTGCAATGAATGGCTACATTTAGTAAAGAAAAGGGAGAAGAATCATCAACTATATTTCTGGAAAATAATATATAACACTCATATGGCACTTACTATAAGTCAGGTACTATTCTAAAGACTTAGATATTAATTCATTTAAAGCTTACAATAACTCTATGATTGAGGTACATACTGTTATTATCTCTATTTTATAGATAAAATACTGAGGCATCAAAAAATTAGGTGACCTGCCCTAGGTAACATATCTAGTAAGAAACAGAGCTGAGGTTTGAATTTAGGCAGTCTGGCTGCAGAGTTCTTGCTAAGTATAAGCTTAATACAATCCCGATCAATTTGTCACTTCGATGAGCATTTAGTCCTACAAAATCATAATTAGAAATACACTAGTCCTCCTAACACATAAATTCCTTCTAAAGAGTCCCCAACATTTAGTCTTGGCTTGATAACTTTTCTGCAATAGGCTCACTACCTCACAAGGTTGATCATTTCAATTTTAAATAACTCTATTAAAAATTTATTCTTTACATTCATCTAAAATTTGTCTCTTTGTATGTTTTATCTGCTGGTCCTATTTCTGCTCTTTGGAATAACACAGAATAAACCAACACACCTTTTATATACCAATGCCTAAAATATTTGCAGAAAGATCTCTTGATTTCTTTCACCCCCCTACCTTTCTGAAAATCTTACCCTTTCCAGGCTAAACACTCTCAGTTCCTTCAATTGTCCATTGTTTTTTAGGTGACATGTATTCCGAAACCCTTTACCATCCTAGACATCCTTTTTTGGGCAAAATGTAGTCTGTCAATAGATCTCTTAAATAAGGCAAAATAAACTGAACACATGATTTCAGATGTCATCTAAAGTGCAGTGGAACCAATACTTCTATTGTTCTGGACCCTGCCTTCCTGCGATGCAGACTAAGACTAAATTAGCATTTTTGGCAACCTAGTCATACTGCTTGTGTTCTTAGCCAAATAAAAACCCGAGACTGTACTTTTGCAGTTGGATTTTTGGACCTGAATGAAAAACTTTACATTTTTTTGATTAAATGTCATCTGGTTAGTTTCAACCCATCATTCCAAACTACTGAGATCTTTTTGAATAAGAATTATGTTCTCCAAAGAATTAACTGTCCCTCCCAACTTCCTCTCATCTGCAAATGTGATAAGTATAATTTATATGTCATCTAAGTCACTGATAAAAAATGCAGAACTGGACAGCACCCTGAGAGAGGGCTCTCTGGTGGTCAACAACACTGATTCACTAATCAACACTTCTGAAGTATAGTGCCTGCTGCATGCCCAATGTTCCCCACTGTGCCACATTTCTCTGGCTCTGTCTCATGCTCTGAGCCATTCTTCTCCAAATTGGACAAGCTAAGTATTTTGTGGAGAACAGTGCAAAAGTTAAGAATTTTAAGACAGTAACACTAGATCATTAAACCAAGTGTGGGGCCCTTCTAAGCATGGGACCCTGTATGACTACACAGGTCCTGTGTAGCTACCTGCCCATGCAGCTAGCCCTATCCCCAAACATTCCTGTGACAGAGACTGCTAGCTGTTCTGAAAAATCTGTTTTCTTTTCTTTCTGAGCAGATACCTAGACTGTATGTGCCAGCCTCCACTGCAGTTAGGTGTGACTATGAGTCTGAGTTCTAGCCAATACAATGTGAATGGAAGTGACATATATCAATTCCAGACCTGGCTCATAAAAATTTCACACACGAGTTTTTTCATGCCATTTTCTCTTTCATTAGCTTGATACAGATGAAAATGGAGACCTTGGAAGCCACATGCTACAGGTGGTAAAATTTCAAGAATGAAGGAACCGAAGTACTTGAATTAAGAATACTTTTTTTTAAAGAGTCGTGTACCACGATGTTCATTGCAGCTCTATTTACAAGAGCCAGGACATGGAAGCAACCTAAGTGTCCATCGACAGATGAATGGATAAAGAAGATGTGGCACATATATACAATGGAATATTACTCAGCCATAAAAAGAAATGAAATTGAGTTATTTGTAGTGAGGTGGATGGACCTAGAGTCTGTCATACAGAGTGAAGTAAGTCAGAAAGAGAAAAACAAATACCATATTCTAACACATATATATGGAATCTTAAAAAAAAAAAAGAATGGTCATGAAGAACCTAGGGGCAAGACGGGAATAAAGATGCAGACCTACTAGAAAATGGACTTGAGGACATGGGGAGGGGGAAGGGTAAGCTGGGACAAAGTGAGAGAGTGGTAGTGTATATATGGACATATATACACTACCAAATGTAAAATAGATTGCTAGTGGTAAGCAGTCGCATAGCACAGGGAGATCAACTCAGTGCTTTGTGACCAGCTAGAGGGGTGGGATAGGGAGTGTGGGAGGGAGGGAGACGCAAGAGTGAAGAGAGATGGGGATATATGTATATGTATAACTGATTCACTTTGTTATAAAGCAGAAACTAACACACCATTGTAAAGCAATTATACTCCAATAAAAACGTTAAAAAAAATAAAGAAATAAAGGAGAAAAAAAAAGAATACTTTTTTTAGAACTTTGTGTGAAAAAAATTAATTTATATTAGGGTTGAATCATTATACATCTTTGGGTTTGTTTCTTAAGCTGCTAATGTCACTCTAGAAAATACATTGCTTGAATATCAGGATTACGTAGAAGACTAGTTAAAATTCACCTGGGTCCCCCAACTAGAGAATACAATCCAGTGGGTCTGAGGTGGGGACTGGAAATCTGTGTTCTTAACCAACTCCTCACAGCTCATTCTGATGATAAGACAAGTTTGGAGACCCATTGTCTAGGCTTTTCCTTCCATTTTCCTTATCACAATACCCCCATCCTATGTTTGATTTTCTCCTGGTTCTTATTTCCCAGGTGATATTTACCTCATGTATTTAATTAATCTGCTTCATGGAATACAGTTTTGATGTCTGGCACTCCAGCAGCCATCTTGTAATTTGGGGATGGAAGTTATATGCAAAAAATGGAGGAGCAGAAAGAGAGTAAAACCTAGATCCCTGACGACTTCTTGAAACTTCCATACCAACTCTGGACTGTCTAACTCCTGATTCTTTTTGCTTTGAGAGAATGAATGCTTATGTGTTTGAAAAACTATTCAGTAGAGTTTTCTGTTATGTAGTTTTCTATTCTATGCAGTAGAAGCTAATCCTAACCCACAGGGAATTATGTTAGAATATGCTGTTCTTTCAGGGCCCATGATATACATTTCCTTATGCTGATGGTTGCTCTTTATCTTCATATAAAACCAGGCCTTCTCTGAGTAACTTGTCCAAGCAATTGAGTAGTATGGTGGAAGCAATGGAAGTCAGTACTTCATTTCACTAGGATCTTAAATCAGATTGTATTTCTCTTTAGTCATCAAGAAATGCCTCTTACAAGGCTAGAGATATCACTGTCAAAGTCTTAAAAATCTCAGAGACAATATCCTGTGTTTGATATGTTTCAATGAATATTTACCTTATACCAGCTTGCTATGGTCTGAATGTATGTGTCCCCTCAAAATTCATATGTTGAAACCTAATGCCCAAAGTGATAATATTCAGAGGTGAGGCATTTTGGAGGTAAGTCATATGAATGGGATTAATGCCCTTATAAAAGGGACCCCAGAGAGATCCCTTGCCTCTTCTGCTATGTGGCGTTACATTGAGAAAACCACTGTCAATGAGGAATCAGGCTCTCATCAGACCAAATCTACCGATGACTTGACCTGGAACTTCCCAGCCTGCAGAACTGTAAGAAATAAATTTCCGTTGTTTATAAGCCACCCATCTATATGGTATTTTTGTTATAGCAGCCCAAATAGACTAAGACAGAGCTCATGCTCTTCCTAATCTGATGAAAAGAAATAAGTGTGCTTTTGAGAAGCAAGATGATTGAGGCACCCCTTTTGGTTCAAGATGATTTTGAAAAGCATGGATGCGGATGGTTCTTTCTTTCATTCTTCTTTCATCTATTAAAAAGTAAAGATGGGGTGACAGATGCACAGGATCTGATCATCCATCTTAAAGGGACAGTTGGAGTTTTTGCATACAAATGAAAGCTATCATTCTTGTCACCTTTAAGCTGGAGTTCTAAACACGATGTCTGCAGCCAATTAATGTTCCATGACCAATCAGAGCACTCATGCAGACTGTTCTCCCATCCTGAAACATAATCCCAATGCCCCAAATTATTAGTTACAGAAGATAGAGAAGTTTTAACTTGTGATTTCCAATCAACTTGACTCAATATATTATTCATTTATGCTAAAAGCATGTATTTTCCAAAAATATTTTGACTATGTCTTGACAATGAAAAGCTGCTGAATAAAAGGCCTAAATTATTTGAGATTAGGTGTTCTGTAATGTAATGTCACAAAGAAGTCCAGCCCCACAAAGGTCAGCTTCCTAAGGATCATAGTCATGACTAGAGACATGCAGAATTCTGATTTCTGATTCAGGAGACAAAATCGTCACTTGGCTGTGAGAATTGGACCATCAATTCTGTCTTTCAGTGATGCTACCTCTATCCCTCGCAAATCCTTGGAATATGCCAATTTGGATGGTCTAAGAAGATATATGTGTGACATCAATAATGTCAGGGATAAAGTATGCCCACTGAGTATGCTCAAGGGATCTTGTGCCCTTAAAAGAGAGAAAAGCTAGAGAACAAGGATAACAGGCTTACTGACAGCTAACAAGCAGCCACAAGTAGCTTTAAAGCTGGACTGAGTCAGAAGTAGTATTTGCTTAAAAGCCCATTGTCCTTGAACAAAGAGAGAAAGCCCCTTGCACAGAAGAGGCAGGTCAATTTTCCCACTCTGAAATGTTGACAGCACTTTCCTTGCTGGGCTAGCAATCTACTAAGTGGGAGAGTGGTTGATTTCCTTACTCCTCAGTTCTGCAAATATATCTATGGGTGGTCCCTTCTGGCTAGCCAGAGTCAGGTTAAAATTCAACAGTAAGTGAAGCATTACTCATTAGGATGGATTGATTGGTTACCTACAAATGCAGGGTCCATCTCTATAAAAAGCTGAATTTTGAGAAGAATATTAACATCCTTGTACATTTATGTTAACACCTTTAACGTAAAAGCAAGTCTGTCTTTAAGTAATAACAGAGGAAAATAAATCAACAATAGTTTACAATGAATAATCTATGTTTAAAATAAAAACCAGCTCTCAAGTTCCATAATTATTCATTTCCATGACTTAATAGTACAAAATGAGAATGTGTTTTCCCATTCAAAGAAATTCTTGATACCAAGTCCACTTTACTTTCTTAGGAAAAAAGCCTTCTATAGAGTCAGTTTGAAAGAGGGAAAACATGGATATCTCTCAGGATTGAAGCTTAAAAATAAGCGAATGCTATGTTTTCTTCTTTCTAGATGGTATGGGAACTAAGGCAATACAACAGTGGTAAAAGGCTTATTAACTAGACATGAATTCCAATCCCAGCTCCACTACTTATTAGCAATATAAAAATTATGTAAACACTCTATGCCTCAGTTTCCTCACAAGTAAATGAGAATATTAGAATTTTTATTATATAGGGTTATTATAAGGATTAAATGAGATAACGTAAGCACTTATTAAATTAGAGCTGATGTGATTTTGATCATTACCACAGTCTTATTCTCTTGGTCCAATTTATAATCTTTACAAAATTCAAATAGGAATGTCCAAACATTGGTGCTGTATCTCAATGTCATTTCTTAAAGATATCTGTGTCAGAAGGGATTTACTGAGTATCTGTTATGTGCCTGGCATTGTGCTAGATACTGTAAAGAAGAAGGAAGATTTTACAGCTACTGCTTTCAAGGAATGTACAGTCAAAGTTGGAGTATATAGTCAAGTTTTGACAGAGTCTCTGGCAGATGCTAGAAATGCTTAATCTATAATGAGTAGTATACGACCAGGACTAGAATATAAAACTAGCCTAGACTGCTTAAATGGGAGAACAGATACTAAGATCATGTTGAAAAGTGATTTATTCACAGATTTTAGATAAACCTGAAACTTTAGTTAAGGCAAAATTTCTCAGCACAACCATTAATCTGTACATTTAAGAGACAAAATAAAATTTAAGACTTAAATCCTAGAAGGAGCATTCTTTGACTCATTAGTCTCTCTCTTGACTGCTTACTTTGTGTTTTATTTGAGCACAAGCACACATAAGAGAGAGAAAGAGAAGGAGAGATTAAGCTCAATCCCCTATTTTTATATAAACAGGAATGCAAAGAGGTAAAATGATTTTGCCTAAAGTCAAATACTTGTTTATTAGCAAAACCAGAATTAGAACCCTGAGCTAGAACTACCTAGCACCTCTCTAGGCTCTGGGAGGATTATCAAACCAATGACTCAGTTCCTTCAAAGGAAGCCAAGCAGGATCCACATCTTCAGCATCCTTTGCCTCCACCTACTCAACTACCCCTTACTGTCTATTGGTTGGAGAGCACACTGAGTGCTCAATAGACGCTTATCTAGTCAAGGGAAAATAATGTGGCTTGATTCAACAGTTGTGGAAAAAAATCTGTGGACTTGCCTATTCCATAGAGGGTAAATGTATTGTTGCTCAAGAAAAAGATAGTGATACTTTCTGCTATCCCTAACATGTCAAATTAACAAGATTCTTATCTGTTGTTATACCAAATAATCACATTTCACAGACTAAACCATTCACCTAAATGGATTACCCAGTGTTTTCAAGATAGTGGTTTCATGAGACAGAAAATGGAACCTTTCTAACACCTACCAGAGGGAAGAGAAAATGGGGGTCAGGCTGCAGATGGCAGATCAGGAGAGTGTTCTAGGTGTGAGTAGTGTGAACTGACTGAATTGGGCAAAAGGCCCCATGTGTTGTGGCAGGAGTATTTAACCTCTTAATTTTGATGCAGGGCTGAAAAATTATATTGGAAAGAGGAGTAGGAAGAAAGTGAGGGAAAGCATTGATGCTAAAACAACTGGGCTGCTTCTCTCAGAGGCCCTGGTTTGATGACTTGCCAGGTAGAAAGAGAATTCATAGATTTGTCTCTGAGAAAAATCATTCTGACCTTAATTTTTTCACTAGTATTTTAACAAACTCTTCCTTAAAACTTCTAAACTGATAATAGCTAAGTGCAAGTAGACAATTTTTTTTCTCTCTTCACACAATGGCAAAGTGTAATTAAAACCAACTGCTATTTCAAGGGCCTTCTTTAATAAATAAGGCCAGAATACAATTTTGTGTATCAATTCCAAGCATTCCTCATTTTAACTAAAATGACATGGGGAATGCAAATCCGTAGCTTCAGCAAATTTTCTCTTTCTAACAGTGATTTATCACCGTCAGATTACTTTGCAATTTCATGAAATGAGCTTCAGTGGCATTTTGAAAAATTAGGAAAGGGGGGATTGCAACTGGAATGGAATAAAGAAAATATTACATAACCCCAAGTGAGATATTAATCTCCATTCAGATGGCCATTGTGCTTTCATTATCAGGAAACAAAGCCTCACACATCTCCTTAATAACCCAACTTTTGATAGCACTAAGCAGCCCAATAATAATATAATTTGGGAACTATCCTCAGGCAGGAGGAATTAATGATGTCCTATGAAAGATTTGTATGGGAAGGAGGCGGGTGTGGGGTATGAAAGCCAAGAGTACAGTTCAAGGTGGATGTTTTCCAGTGTCCTGTTTATTTAGGAACCAAAAGAGCAACATCTCTAATAAGATACCTATTTCCTAAGGAGCTGCACTTTATAAATTATACACACACACACACCACACATATTCCTAGAAAGAGCTTCTTTCTTCTGTAGGTGAAGCATTCACATACCTCTTGCCTATAGTTCACCTCCACCACCTCTCTTGTTCTTCAACTATACTCTGCTATTATTACTCACTTCATTTCTATTGCAGTGGATTTGTGACAGAATGCTTGTTCTCCACAATGAAAGGAACTACTTATGAAGGAAGGTTCAGTGATTTTCTTAAACATAGATTGCTTAAGAGAACCTAGAAGCTTACTCTTTTGACAGACTGAGCCTTCAGGGGGAAAGAAAAACAGGCTGAGATTAATTCGTGCAGATGTGTAGGGATTTGTATTCAGATTACTTTTAGGGCCTAACATACTCTTATTTGGAAGTGGCATTAACCCTTTCAAGTCACTAGGGTGACATTTAGTAAGATGGACCCTCTAACTCAAATTGACTTTGGTGATGATTCAAAGACGTAAGGGCAAGTATCCATGGGGGTAAAAGTCATTAGCATAAGCTTCTTCTTGACTCAGTCCCTAATCATCTCCTTCTATACAGTTAACCTGAAGTAGACTGTGTTCTTCTCCTGCTAGAAGGCACTAAGGACAACTGACACTACAGAAAAAAATATGTATAAAATATGAAGTAACTCCTTTGGGCTCCACAGGACTTGGGGCCCTGGAAACCCTCTTTGAATGTCAGCAACAGCCAACAATAATCACTGAGTGCTTACTATGTGCCAGGCACAGTGTTAGGCATTTTGCATATCTTATTTCATTTAATCCTCTTGACCTCAAACATCTCAACCCTCAATATGGCATAGGAAGCACATATATTTTATATATAAGGAAAAGAGCAAATATACAGCGGAACATAGATTTAAACCTACATCTGTCTGACTTAAGTACTTGTATCCCTTTAATGTTCTCTTTCCAGAGACAAACTGAAATGAACCATTTTAAATAACTTTGTATGAACACAGACATGGCATTATTCTGGCTAAATGTGGGAATTGCTGCCTGCTATTTGGTCAAAGCTAGTAAGTGACTGAGTTTTAGTACACATCTGTGTAAAGGGTCATGATATGCTGAATACAGGTAATTTCCTAAAAGGAGAATTCTTTTAAAAACATGAAGATGGAAGAGACCAGTGAAACTCTTCTTGCCCATTGGTAACTAAACAATATAGGATGTTTCAGTCTATTTAGCATCATAATATTCTAGTCACAGACGCTGCCATTATATAGCTTGCTAGCCTCCATTGTTTGAAAAAATTCCCAGTTGAGCAGTGTGTCATTTTTTATGCACTTATGTGATTAATACTCCATATTTGAGAGCCATAATGTAAAAAGAAGTGTTTCATCTGTGCCTGGAAGGAAGAGAGGGAGGGAGGGCTGGGAAAAGAAAGGAAGGAAGGGAGGGGAGGAGGGAGGCAGGCAGGCAGGCAGGCAGGAAGGAAGGAAGGAAGGAAAGAGACATCAGAGCATCAGCATCCTTTGTTTTACAAGGAGATACATGGTGAGATTCTTAGGGTTGGGTATATATTCCCTCTTGCTGTTTACATTTCCTTTCTTAAATGAGAATGTCTGTTATTAAAACATGTTTGTGGTCACTTGGAGAGCCTTATATAGAGAAGGGTTACTTGCTTGCCCACGTACTGTGACTGAAGAAAAAGAAGGAACTCGATCTGGGGGATTTCTGGGCACTGAAGACAGTACTTTGCCTGCTTCGCCATTTTGACAAGATAGGCACTGAAAAAATATGATTAGCTGCTGGACAATCTGATAGCAAAGAATCCTTTAATATTCCAAAGGGGAATCGTGGCATTCCAACTTAGCATGGCCAAAATAACTGAAGTACAAGTTTATGTTGGTAAATTGGATATATTCACACTTAGGTTAGTATTTTTTGCCAATTGGATTTTCTCTACGGGGATTTAATGAGTATATAGTTATTTTTGCTTATATTTGTGAATTTGGATCCTTGGTTTGGATCATGATCCTGGCTGGGATAGCAGAGCAAATTGATAAAAGAAACTTAGAGAACATTTCTAATAAAGGTTTCTTGTTTTGAACAGAAAACATACATTCACACACATGTGCCAAACACTCATACTATTTATGTTGGATTGTCTTTAGTTTCTACATGAAAAGCTGTTAAATATATTTAAATAGATTTTCTATTATTACAGCAAACTTCTTGCTCTCTTGAAGACATGTTGTATTATTATCCTGTGTGTCCTGCTCACGTGCCCAAGCCTGAAAGATAAAGTCTTGAATATTGCACTGCTGCTAAAAGCCAAACACATAGGTATAGATGATGATATAAGAGGAAAAGGAGGCTGATCTTTAAAGGAGAGTGAATAGAATTGTAAAAATAACATATCTTTAAAACAAATATTCCAGAACCAACACACAGCCAGAAGGTATACAGTCTAAGTAGATGAACAGAATTTAAAAATTACATATATATGAGATTAAAACACATCAGACACAGAGAGACATATGTACATGCACACACACAAACATACACATGCATTCTATGCTGAATTAAACATTTTAAAACCATTCATCCAAGATAGGCACTTCAGGAAGGGTGGAGTAAGGACCTTAAAAATCTACTCCTTCATAAAAGCAATGACAACATTGGTAAAAATTGTCAAGTAAAACTTTTTCAGAACACTGACAAATAACTAGGGCTTGCAACAATCCAAGCAGTGTTTATTAAAGAAAAATGGCTGAATCTCGTTAACAACAATGAGCTTTGTGGCATTTTAACTTGCCCTAATCCCAAGCTCCACACTAGCCTTAAAAACCAACAGCCTCACAATTACGGTAGCTTGAAAATCAGCAGTCTCGCTGCTTTTGGAGAAAGCAGAACACGTTTGGAGCAATCCAAAAGTCTCATCCCCAGATAACTGATACTATATGAGATGTCTGGAAGTTTGATGAAAAGCTCCATTCTCAGGGCTTGACTTCTTTGGCCAGACACAGAGCCTACTTTGTGCAAAAAGTTTTGTCCACAGGGACTTTATAAAAAATGATCAGTAGCAATTGTTTAACACTGCTGCTGCCTGGGGTAGCATTACTAGTTGGCATTAACAAGAGGCTGACCAAAAAATGTAAAAAGGAAAAACTGGGGAATGAGATGTCCATGGAGGGCTTTGAAAAGCTCTGAGATATTCATAGTTACCCTAAGTTCACACACATGAGCAAGACTGTTCACAAGCCCAGGAAAAGACCTAAAAAGATCTGCTGATGGGTATGGATTTCCTTTTAGGGTGTTAAAGGTATCCTAAAATTGATTTTGGTTATGGTTTCACAACTCTTTGCACATACTATCTTTGCATACAGTTTTATGATTTATCCATGTATTAATGCTTCATTCTTTTTTTTATTGGTGAGTAAGTAATACTCCATTGTATGGTTATACCATGTTTTCTTTGTCCATTCATCAATTGTTAGACATTTAGGTTGTTTCCACCTTTTGGTTATTGTGAGCATTTGTGTACAAGTTATTTTATGTAGACATACACTTTTATTTCAGCAGCACCAGATAATCCAAGCAGACCAAAATAGCTCCCTAAAGGTTCTGAAAATTAAATTGAAACCACAGCCTACAAAAATAAACTAGCTTCTGAGTGCTAAATCTAAGCAGGTGACTGCCTGCTAGAGTAAAATATTTAAACAGGACCTAGACTCTCCTAATATAATAGACATAATGTCTAAGGAATAATAAAAAATCACCCACTACACCAAGAACCAGAGAAACCACAACTTGAATGAGAAAATGCAATGAATTGTCTCAAACAATGAGATGAATTGGATGTTGGGATTATCTGAAAAGGATTTTGAAGCAGGCATCATAAAAATACTTGAAAAATTAATTACAAATTCTCATAAAACAAATGAAAAAAATAATAAAATTTCAGCAAAGAAATAGGAGTAACTAAGAATCACAATCATAAAGCTAAAAAATACAAAACAAGAATTTATAAAAACTCTAAGGATAGACCCAATAGTAGAGTGGAGATATCAGCTGATAGAATCAGCAGACTTGAGGACAAAGTAATATAGTTCATACAATCTAAACAACAGAGAGCAAATAAACTGAATATTAACCAACAGAACCTCATAGACTTGCAGGATAATTACAAAAAATCTGATATTTGTATCATCAGAGTCTCAGAATGAGAGGAGAAAAACAGTGAGGCTGAAAGAATATTGAAAGAAATAATGGCTGAATCTTTCCCCAAATGGGAAAACTCTGTAATTCTATATCCAGTGAAAGAATCTTTTAATAATGAAGGATAAATACAGACATCTTCAGATGAAGGGAAACTAAAAGAATTGGTTGCTAGCAGATCTGCCCTTAAAGCTTGATTAAAGGACATTCTTCAAACAAAAAAGAAAATGATAAATGAAAGAATCTTATAGCATCCAGAAGGAAGAAGGAATAATAGAAAAGAGCAGAAATATGAGTACATACAAGTGACTATCCTTTTATTCATGAATTTTGTAAATCTTATTTGATGACAGAGAAAATTATAACATTTATACTAAAACCAATGATATTTAAAGCTGGGGAAGGTAAAGAGACCTAATGAAAGTGAGTTGTCTACACTTCACTCAAAGTGGTAAAATGATGACACAAGTAGACTGTCATAAGGCACATATGTATAATCATGATACACAAAGCAACCAGTTCAAAAGTTATACAAAAAAGATACACTTAAAATAACTGTAAGTAAATCAAAATGCAATCTTAAAAGGTGTTCAAGTAACCCACAGGAAGACAAGAAAAAAGAAATATAGAAATAAGAACTAGAGTAAATAAACTGAAAAATAAAATCAGTAATAAATAATAAAATCAAGCACATATAGACCAATGAAATACAATACAGAACCCAGAAATAAGCCCTCACATATATAGTCAATTGCATTACAACAAGGGTACCAAGATCATTCAATAGGGAAAGGACAATCTTCAACCAACTCAGAAACTGGTTACCTATATGCTAAAGAATAAAGGTGGACCTTTACCTTACACCTTATGTAAAAAGTAAATCAAAATAGATCAAAGTCCTAAACTTAAAAGCTAAGCTAAGCTAAACTTAAAAGCTAATTTATAAAATTATAAAACCCTTAAAAGAAAACCTTCATGGCATTAGGTTTGGCAATGATTTCTTGGATATGGCACCAAAAGATTAGGCAAGAACAAGTTATATATATGTAGTATGTGTATATATGTATGACTTCACTAAAATTGAGAACTTTTTCACATCAAAGGACATGATCAAGAAGAAGAAAAGACAACTACAGAGTGGGAGAAAATATTTGCAAATCTTATAAGGGATTAATATCCAGAATATATAAAAAACTATAACTCAACAATAAAAACAACACAATTAAAAAATGGGCAAAGGACTTGAATAGACACTTCTTTCAAAGAAGATATACAAATGGCCAATAAGCACATAAAATGATGCTCAACATCATCAGTCATTAAGGAAATACAATTAAAAAATCACAATGAGATACCACTTCAAACCCATAAGGATGACTATTATTAAGATAAAAAGAAAAAATAAACATAAAATAAGCATTGGTAAGGATGTAGAGAAATTGAAAATCTGTGCATTGCTCTTGGGAATACAAACTGAACAACCACTGTGGAAACTGGTAGTTTCTCAAAAATTTAAACACAGATCTACCACATGACCCAGCAACTCCACTCCTAAGAATATACTGAAATGAATTGAAAGCAGGGATTCAAAGATACTTGTACACTGATGTTTTAGCAGCATTATTCACAATAGCCAAAAGATGGAAACAATCCAAATACTCACTGGTAGATGAATGGAAAAACAAAATGTAATATATACATACAATGAAATATTATTCAGCTATAAAAAGTAATAGAATTTTGATATATGCTACAACATGGATAGACCTTGAAAACATTTTGCTAAGTGAAGTAAATGAGACATTAAGACAAATACTGTATGATTCCACTTATATGAAGTACCTAGAATAGGTAAATTCATAGAGACAGAAGATAGAATAGGGGTTACCAAAGGATGGGGGAGAGGGGAAATGAGGAGTTAGCTTAGTGTGTACAGAGTTTATGTTTGAGATGATGAAAAATTTGTGGTATAGATAGTGGTGATGGATACACTACACTGTGAATGTATTTAATGCCACTGAATTATACATTTACAAATTGTTAAAATGATAAATATTATGTATATTTTACCATAATAAAATGGTAAAATAAATAAATAAATTAAAAAAATGATTATCTTAAATATAAATGGTCTAAATGCACCAATCAAAAATGTTATGGATAAAAGAGCAGGATCCAAATATATACTGTTTACAATAACTCACTTGAATTTCAACAGCATGTGTATATTTAATATAAAAGGATGAAAAGAGATATAATATGAAATAATCCAGAAAAGAGCAGGATTGTCTATATTAGTATCAGAGAAAGTAGACTTCAGAGCAAAGAAAATAACTAGAGAAGAGGTACATTACATAATGTTATAGTAACCTATCAGGAAGACATGATGATCCTAAAATGTGTATGGACCATACAACACAGCCACAAAATACAAGAAGCAAAAACTGATGGAACTATAGAAAAAAAGAGACAAATCAACAATTATAGCAACACCACTACCTCAGCAACTGATAGAATTACTAGACATAAAATCAGCAATTATATAGAAAAACTGAAAATACAACCAACCAATAAGATCTCATTGAAATGAACAGAGTACTCCACTCAACATCAGACTACATAATTTTTTTGTGTCCAAAGAACATTCATCAAAACAGACCATATCCTGCACCATAATACAAACAAACATCAACAAATTGAAAATAACTGAAAATTTTACAGATTATGTTATCTGGTCAGAGTGGAATCAAACTAGAAACCAATAACAGAATGAAAAGAGGAAAGATCTCCAAATACTTGGAAATTAAACAACACACATCTAAATAATGCATGAGTCAAAGAGAAAGTCCCAAAGGAAATTTAGAAATACACAAACTGATTATAAATAAAATTATACCATGGCAATATATGAGATGTAACTAAAGAAGTTCTGAGAGGGAAATTTATAGCACTAAGTTTATAGCACTTATATTAGAAACAAGGAAAGATCTGAAATCTATAGTCTAAGGTCCTATTTCAAGAAAACAGAAAAACAAGAGCAAAATAAGTCCAAAGCAAGAAAGAAGGAAAGGATAAACAGAAGAAATCAATAAAATTGGAAATGGGAAAACAAATCGAGAAAATTCATAAAACAAAAAGCTGGTACTTTGAAAAAAATTAACGAAATGGAAAATTGTGTAGCAAGACAGACAAACATTGAGAGGAGACATAAATTACCCATAGCAGGTTGAAATAAGGGATATTACTACAGATTATACAGCCACCAAAAGAATAATAGGGGAATATTATGAACAACATTACACTCATAAGTTCTACAATTTAGAAAAACAGACCAATCCCCTGAAAAATACCAAAATCAAGTAAGATAAAATAGATAATCTGATTAGTCTTATAACCATTAAATAAACTGAATTTGTTAATAGAAAGCTCCTGAAAAAAATACATCTTTAGGCCTCGAACCAATTTTACACAGTGTCTTCCAAAATATAGAGAGGAAGGAGCACTTTCAACTCATTACTTGAGGACAGTATTAATCTGATAACAAACTTAGAAAAAAACAATTCAAAAATAGAAAACTACAGACCAATGTCTCTTACAAGCTTAGATGCAAAATCCTCAACAAAATATCAGCAACAGAATTCAACAATGTATAAAGACAATTATACACCACAACCAAGTGGCATTTATAACAAGTATGCCAAGATGGTTCTAGATCTGAATTCAATTAGTGTAATCTACAATATTAACAAGTTAAAGAAGAAAAGTGATAGGAACATGCCAATTGCTTGAGAAAAAGCATTTGACAAAATCCAAAACCAATTTATTATAAAAACTCTCAACAACTTTAGAAGGGAATTACCTCAAAATGAAAAAAGAATGTGTCAAAAGTCTACATCTAACATCATACTTAATTGTGAAAGACTGAATATTTTTCCTTGAATATCATCTACAAGGCAAGAATGTCTGCTATTACCACACTTATTCAATATGGTACAGGACGTTCTAGTTACTGCAATAAGTCAAAAAAAGGGTATGGGGGGGAGGCATACAGATTTTAAAGGAAGAAATAAATTTGAAGATGACATGATTGTCTAAATAGAAAATCCCAGGGAACCTCCTAACAAACAGTAAAACTAATAAATGAGCTCAGCAAATTCACAGGACACATACAAAAGATAAATGCACAAAAACTCAACTGTATTTCTGTATACTAATAATAAACATGTAGAAACCAAAATTTAAAACACAACCCCATCTATAATCTCTGCAAGGAGATGAAATAGCCACAAACTTAACAAAACATGTACAGGATCTGTATGGTGAAAACTACAAAGTACTCAGGAGGGAAATCAAATAACACTATCTAAATGGAGATAAATCACCTGTTCATAGATTGGAAGACTCAACATAATAAATATATCAATTCTCCCCAAATAAATTTTTAAGTATAATGTAATTTATTTCTTAATATCAGCCAAGTATTTTTCATATTCAGGCTTATTCTAAAATTTATATGAAGAGTCACAGGCCCTAGAATAGTGAAAACAATCTTGACAAAGAAGAATTAATTGGGAGGAATCACTCTACCTAAAGTAAGTCTTATTATATAGCTACAATTATCAAGATGGTGTGGTATTTGTGGAGGGACAGACATAGATGAATGGAAAAGATATAAAACCCAGAAACAAACCTACAGAATCATGCAAAATATATTTTTGACAAAGGGGAAAAACAATTCAATGGAGGGAGTATAGCATTTTCAACAAACGATGCCAGAACGATGGTACATTTGTAAAAAAAAAAAAAAAAAAAAAAGAACCTTGACCTAAAACTCATTCCTTATATAAAAGTTAACTAAAATGGACCATGGACTTAAATATAAAATTTAAAACTATAAAACTTTAGGAAAAAAAAAACACAAGAGAATATCTTTAGAATCCAGAGTTAGGCACAGAGTCCTTAGAGTTGACAACAAAAGCACAATCCAGAAAATGAAAAACTAATAAATTAGACATCATCAAATTAAAAACATTTGCTTTGTTAAAGACCCTCTTAAAGGAGGAAAAGACAACTTACACAGTAGAAGAAAATATTTGGAGATTGGTTCAAGATGGCGGAGAAGAAGGACGTGCTCTCACTCCCTCTTGCGAGAGCACTGGAATCACAAACTAACTGCTGAACAATCGTCGACAGGAAGACACTGGAAATCACCAAAAAAGATACTCCACATCCAAAGACAAAGGAGAAGCCACAATGAGACATAGGAGGGGCACAATCATAATAAAATCAAATCACATAACTGCAGGGTGGGTGACTCACAAACTGGAGAACACTTATATCACAGAAGTCCACCCACTGGAGTGAAGGTTCTGAGCCCCACGTCAGGCTTCCCAACCAGGTGGTCCGGCAATGAGAGGAGGAATTCCTAGAGAATAAGACATTGAAGGCTAGCGGGATTTGACTGCAGGACTTCAACAGGATTGGGGGAAACAGAAACTCCACTCTTGGAGGGGGCACACAAAGTAGTGTGCACATCAGGACCCAAGGAAAAGAGCAGTGACCCCATAGGAGACTGAACCTGCAGGGGGTGGCTGTGTCTCACCATGAGGAAAAGGACATGGGCAGCACAAGTTCTGGGAAGTACTCCTGGGCGTGAGTCCTCCCAGAGTCCACCATTAGCCCCACCAAAGAGCCCAGGTAGGCTCCAGTGTTGGGTCGCCTCAGGCCAAACAACCAACAGGGAGGGAACTCAGCCTCATACATCAGCAGACAAGCAGATTAAAGTTTTACTGAGCTCTGCCTACCAGAGCAACAGCCAGCTCTACCCACCACCAGTCCTTCCCATCAGGAAACTTGCACAAGCCTATTAGATAGCCTCACCCACCAGAACTACAGTCCTGCACCCTGTGGAACAAAAAGCACATTCACAGAAAGAGAGACAAGATGAAAAGGCAGGGGGCTATGTACCAGATGAAGGAACAAGATAAAACCCCAGATAAACAACTAAATGAAGTGGAGATATGCAACCTTCTAGAAAAAGAATTCAGAATAATGATAGTGAAGATGACCAGGACCTAAGAAAACGAATGGAGGCAAAGATCGAGAAGATGCAATAAATGGTTAACAAAGACTTAGAAGAATTAAAGAACAAACAAACAGAGATGAGCAATAAAATAACTGAAATGAAAAGTACACTAGAAGGAATCAATAGCAGAACAACTGAGGCAGAAGAACGGATAAGTGACCTGGAAGACAGAACGGTGGAATTCACTGCTGTGGAACAGAATAAAGAAAAAACAATGAAAAGAAACGAAGACAGCCTAAGACACCTCTGGGACAACATTAAACGCAATAACATTCACATTATAAGGGTCCCAGAAGGAGAAGAGAGAGAGAAAGGACCCGAGAAAATATTTGAAGAGATTATAGTCGAAAACTTCCCTAACATGGGAAAAGAAATAGCCACCCAAGTCCAGGAAGCACAGAGAGTCCCATACAGGAGAAACCCAAGGAGAAACACACTGAGACACATAGTAATCAAATTGGCAAAAAGTAAGACAAAGAAAAATTATTGAAAGCAGCAAGGGAAAAATGACAAATAACATACAAGGGAATTCCAATAAGGTTAACAGCTGATTTCTCAGCAGAAACTCTACAAGACAGAAGGGAGTGCCATGAAATATTTAAAGTGATGAAAGGGAAGAACCTACAACCAAGATTACTCTACCCAGCAAGGACCTCATTCAGATTCGATGGAGAAATCAAAAGCTTTACAGACAAGCAAAAGCTAAGAGAATTCAACACCACCAAACCAGCTCTACAACAAATGCTAAAGGAACTTCTCTAAGTGGGAAACACAAGAAAAGAAAAGGACCTACAAAAACAAATCCAAAACAATTAAGAAAATGGTCATAGGAATATACATATTGATAATTACCTTAAACGTGAATGGATTAAATGCTCCAACCAAAAGACACAGGGTCGCTGAATGGATACAAAAACAAGACCCATATATATGCTGTCTACCAGAGACCCACTCCAGACCTAGGGACACATATGGATGGAAAGTAAGGAGATGGAAAAAGATATTCCATGCAAATGGAAATGAAAAGAAAGCTGGAGTACCAATACTCATATAGGATAAATAGACTTTAAAATAAAGAGTGTTACAAGAGACAAGGAAGGACACTACATAATGATCAAGGGATCAATCCAAGAAGAAGATATAACAATTACAAATATATATGCACCCAACATAGGAGCACCTCAATACATAAGGCAACTGCTAACAGCTATAAAAGAGGAAATCAACAGTAACACAGTAATAGTGGGGGATTTTAACACCTCACTTACACTAATGGACAGGTCATCCAAAAAGAATATTAATAAGGAAACACAAGCTTTACATGACACAGTAGACCAGATAGATTTAATTGATATTCATAGGACATTCCATCCAAAAACAGCAGATTACACTTTCTTCTCAAGTGTGCACGGAACATTCTCCAGGATAGATCACATCTTGGATCACAAATCAAGCCTCGGTAAATTTAAGAAAATTGAAATCATATCAAGCATCTGTTCTGACCACAACGCTATGAGATTAGAAATGAATTACAGGGAAAAAAACGTAAAAACCACAAACACATGGAGGCTAAACAATACGTTACTAAATAACCAAGAGATGAGTGAAGAAATCAAAGAGGAAAGAAAAAATACCTAGAGACAAATGACAATGAAAACACGAAGACCCAAAACCCATGGGATGCAGCAAAAGCAGTTCTAAGAGGGCAGTTTATAGCAATACAAGCCTACCTCAAGAAAGAAGAAAAATCTCAAATAAACAATCTAACCTTACACCTAAAGGAACTAGAGAAAGAAGAACAAACAAAACCCAAAGTTAGCAGAAGGAAAGAAATCATAAAGATCAGAGCAGAAATAAATGAAATAGAAACAAAGAAAACAATAGAAAACATCAATAAAACTAAAAGCTAGTTCTTTGAGAAGATAAACAAAATTGATAAACCATTAGCCAGACTCTTCAAGAAAAAGAAGGAGAGGAATTTAATCAATAAAATTAGAAATGAAAAAGAAGAGGTTACAACAGACACCACAGAAATACAAAGCATTCTAAGAGACTACTACAAGCAACTCTATGCCAAAAAAATGGACAACCTGGAAGAAATGGACAAATTCTTAGAAAGGTATAACCTTCCAACACTGAACCCAGAAGAAATAGAAAATATGAACAGATCAATCACAAGTAATGAAATTGAAACTGTGATTAAAAATCTTCCAACAAACAAAAGTCCAGGACCAGATGGCTTCACAGGTGAATTCTATCAAACATTTAGAGAAGAGCTAACACCCATCCTTCTCAAACTCTTCGAAAAAATTGCACAGGAAGGAACACTCCCAAATTCACTCTCTGAGGCACCATCACCCTGATACCAAAACCAGACAAAGATACTACAATAAAAGACAATTACAGACCGATATCACTGATGAATATAGATGCAAAATTCCTCAACACAATACTGGCAAACAGAATCCAACAACACATTAAAAGGATCATACACCATGATCAAGTGGGATTTATCCCAGACATGCAAGGATTCTTCAATATAGGCAAATCAATCAATGTGATACACCATATTAACAAATCGAAGATGAAAAACAATATGATCATCTCAAAAGATGCAGAAAAAGTTGTGACAAAATTCAACACCCATTTATGATAAAAACTCTCCAGAAAGTGGGCATAGAGGGAACCTACCTCAACAAAATAAAGGCCATATATGACAAACCCACAGCAAACTTCGTTCTCAATGGTGAAAAACTGAAAGCATTTCCTCTAAGATCTGGACAAGACAAGGATGTCCACTCTCACCACTCTTATTCAAAACAGTGTTGGAAGTCCTAGCCAGGGCAATCAGAGAAGAAAAAGAAATAAAAGGAATACAGATTGGAAAAGAAGAAGTAAAACTGTTACTGTTAGCAAATTACATGATACCATACATAGAGAATCCTAAAGATGCCACCAGAAAACTACTAGAGGTAATCAATGAATTTGGTAAAGTTGCAGGATACAAAATTAATGCACAGAAATCTCTTGCATTCCTATACACTAATGATGAAAAATCTGAAAGAGAAATTAAGGAAACACTCCCATTTACCATTGCAGCAAAAAGAATAATATACCTAGGAATAAACCTACCTAAGGAGACAAAAGACCTTTATGCAGAAAACTATAAGACACTGATGAAAGATTTTAAAGATAATACAAACAGATGGAGAGATATACCATGTTCTTGGACTGGAAGAATCAACATTTTGAGAATGATTATAGTACCCAAAGCAATCTACAGATTCTATGCAATCCCTATCAAACTACCGATGGCATTTTTCACAGAACTAGAACAAAAATTTCACAATTTGTATGGAAACACAAAAGACCCCGAATAGCCAAAGCAATCTTGAGAACGAAAAACAGAGGTGGAGGAATCAGGATCCCAGGCTTCAGACTATACTACAAAGCTACAGTAATCAAGACAATATGGTACCGGCACAAAAACTGAAATATAGATCAATGGGATACGATAGAAAGCCCAGAGATAAACCCATGCACCTATGGTCAACTAATCTATGACGAAGGAGGCAAGGATATACAATGGAGAAAAGACAGTCTCTTCCATAAGTGGTGCTGGGAAAACTGGACAGCTACATGTAAAAGAAGGAAATTAGAACACTCCCTAACACCATACACAAAAATAAACTCAAAATGGATTAGAGCCCTAAATGTAAGACTGGACACTATAAAACTCTTAGAGGAAAACATAGGAAGAACATTCTTTGATATAATCACAGCAAGATCTTTTTTGATCCACCTCCTAGAGTCATAGAAATAAAAAGATAATGAAACAAATGGGACCTAATGAAACTTAAAAGCTTTTGCAAAGCAAAGGAATCTACAAACAAGACGAACAAACAACCCTCAGAATGGGAGAAAGTATTTGCAAACGAATCAATGGACAAAGGATTAATCTCCAAAATATTTAAACATCTCATGCAGCTCAGTATTAAAAAACAAACAACCCAATCCAAAAATGGGCAGAAGACCTAAATAGACATTTCTCCAAAGAAGACATACAGATGGCCAACAAACACATGAAAAGCTGCTCAACATCACTAATTATTAGAGAAATGCAAATCAAAACTACAATGAGGTATCACCTCATACCAGTTAGAATGGGCATCATCAGAAAATCTACAAACAACAAATCCTGGAGAGGGTGTGGAGAAAAGGGAATCCTCTTGCACTGGTGGTGGGAATGTAAATTTATACAGCCACTATGGAGAACAGTATGGAGGTTCCTTAAAAAACTAAAAATAGAATTACCATATGACCCAGCAATCCCACTACTGGGCATATATCTTGAGAAAACCATTATTCAAAAAGACACATGCACCCCAGTGTTCATTGGAGCACTATTTACAATAGCCAGGTCATTGAAGCAACCTAAATGCCCATCGACAGACGAATGGATATAGAAGATGTGGTACATATATATAATGGAATGTGACTCAGCCATCCAAAGTAACGAAATTGGGTCATTTATAGAGACGTGTTTGAATCTAGAGACTGTCCTACAGAGTGAAGGAAGTCAGAAAGAGAAAAACAGAATGTGGAAGCTAGAAAAATGGTACAGATGAACCGGTTTGCAGGGCAGAAATTGAGACACAGATGTAGAGAACAAACGTATGGGCACCAAGGGGGGAAAGTGGTGGGGGGTTGGTGGTGGTGGTGTGATGAATTGGGAGATTGCGATTGACATATATACACTAATATGTATAAAATGGATAAGTAATAAGAACCTGCTGTATAAAAAAATCAATAAAATTAAAAAAATTTTAAAAAGAAAAAAAAAAGAAAATATTTGCAAACCAAATATCCAACAAAGGAATAGTATATAGAATGTATAAAGAACTCTTAAAGGAACAGTAAAAAAACAGTTCAATTAGAAGATGACTAGAAAACATGGAGAGACATTCCACCAAAGAGGATATGCAGATGGCAAATAAGCACATTTAAAAGCACATGAAAAGTCATCAGGGAAATGCAAATTAAAACCATGATGATACATCACTACACAGTTATCAGAATGTCTAATATAAAAGAAAACTGACAACACCAAATGATTGTAAGGATGCAGAGAAACTGAATTGCTCATAAATTGCTGTCAGGAATGTAAAATGATACAGTCACCCTGGAAAACACTTTGTTAGTTTCTTATAAAATTAAATATTCTACTACCATGTAACCTAGCAATTTCAGTTTTGGGCATTTATCCCAGAATTATGAAAACTTATTTCACACAGAAACCTGTACACAGAAGTTCATAGCAGCTTTATTCATAATAGCCAAAAAGTGGAAAGAGCCCAGATATTCTTCAACAGGTGAATGGATAAACAAACTGTGGTACATTTAAGACATGGAATACTAGTCAGCAATAAAAAGAATTAACTTTTGACACATGCATCAGCTTGGATGAATATCCAGGGAATTATTCTGAGAGAAAACATAGCCTTCCTAAAGGATTACATACTATATGATTCAATTTATGTAACATTTTTGAAATGACAAAATTTTAGAAATGGAGAACAGATTAGTGATTGGCAAGATTAAGTGCCAGTGCAAGTGGGGCAGGGAGCAAGTGGGAAGATGACGTAGTTACAAAAGGGCAACACAAGGTAACCTTGTCATGGTAGAATGGTCAGTATCTTGACTATGGTGATAGCTGCATATATCCACAGATGTAATAAAATTGCATAGAACTAAATACACACACATGACAAATAATTAAAAGTAAAACTGGGAAGTGTGCATAAAATCAGTGGATGATATCAGTGTCAAATCCTGGTTGTGATACTGTGGTACAGTTTTGCAAGATGTTACCCTTGGGGGAAACCATGTAAAGGGTATTTGGATCTCTCTGTATTATTTCTTATGGCTGCATGTGAATCTGCAATTATTTCAAAGTACAACAAGTATTTTTAAAAACGTACTGAAAGAGGTTAAGATGTTTGCAATCTAACTAAAAAGAATTGGGACAACAACTTGCCTAGACCCATTCCATTCCACATACTAGAAATATAATAAACATACAGTATTTTTGATATTTTTATGACATGGTATCCTAAAAAAACTTGTATATTTTTAAGTATTTGTTTCTTCCCTGCTGAACTGGCACTCTAATCTCACTTCAGAGCAATTACTAAAGGAGTGGCAGGTATATATGGCAGAGAGGAAGTGGACAGGAAAGGAGAGGAGGGGGAGGGAAGGGGGAAGAAGAAGAGAAGAGAGGTGAGAGCTAGAGATACAGATATAACATGAAGGTGAACAATATGAATGTACCAAGTCTTCTTTCCTTGCCCTAGAGGAAGGAAATTAAGAGGCTCTAAGAGGAAGAGGGACTTGTTATTATGAATCTGCATAAGGCTGCATCTTTGCTCCTGGCTGAATTGGCTCTTTATAGGTCAACTATTAAGTGACTGATTAGACTACAAAAAAAGTCAATCTGATTTGACTTTTTGGACGTACAAAATTACTAGGATACAAATTTTTTCTGGATTTTGTGATTTGCTTTAATGAGTAAATAGGACTGAACTAGTGGCTTGGATTAGATTCAGTGTCAATGGTCAGAAAGAATGAATGGAACTCAAATGACTGATTTGACATGGAGTATCCACAGTCTAAATTATTTTGGAATCATGAACCTAGAACTCCTCATGAAGCCAGACTTGTGCAAGGGGGAAAGTAGCTAAAATGAAGTCAAAGTGACCTTCATCCTCATCATTAGTCAATATTTACCAGGTGTTTACCTAAAGTTTTAGATGTGGAAGATTCTTTGTGTGGTCTTGTGTCAGTTTGAAGACCTAAGACTCTTGATTGATGGGAGTCCAAAAAAAAAAAAAAAACAGATATGGAGAGTGCGATGGAGGGATTCTAAAAACATACGTAGGCTACTTGACAATTTCACTTCCCAATGGAGGCAGAGAAAGTTGAATATCCCAGCCTTCCTCCACAAAAGCATATATCAACCATTTAAAGACTTCCCACAATGTTCAACTTGTATTTTTGTAGTGGATGTGCACCATGCATCATCTTACCAGCCTTGCCAAGTCACTTCAAATCCGTGTTTTACAAGTTTTTAAAAATACTTTCAAAATGCCAATAAAAATGTCCAGCTGCAGTGCTAAGGTTATTGAAGCCTAAAGCCCAACACCAAATCTGTCAGGATTCTCAGTTTTCATTCTTTTGTGGGATAGACAATTGGTAAGTACAAGGTGTATATGACAAGGTCAGTTGAGTCTGGAAAAATCTTCGATTGAAAATTTTGCTCCTTTGAGAGCTTAATATCATTATCAATGATATTGATTATCTTTAAGACAGTCAATGCCCCTTTTAATATCTATGAAATGTGAATACAAAAAGAAACAAAGTTCTTGCTATCCCAGGAACACTAAAGACAGAGTCCAATAAAAGTAAGAAAGATATTTCAGATACATCAACAAAGTCAAGTCTTCCCCACAAGGAACCTTTTACCACTGTTCTGGAGTACAAAACGTCAACATCAGATCTATCATATGGAATGTCAATTTCTGGAAAGGTCTCTGCATAGGAGTGTCACTGGGGCTTCCATAAGCAGTGTTCCTAAATTATTAGTTAGTTGTATACACTTATCCACTAGTTTGGGCAGGAAGATGGATGTGATCATTTCTTAAACTTTATTGAATCTGAAGTCCATGATTTCTGATAAGTGTATTCTGTTTTTCACCTTATCATGAGAAAAAAATCAAGTTAAAAAAGATCAACAGAGATAGCCTCATCCACCAGAGGGCAGACAGCAGAAGCAAGAAGAACTACAATCCTGCAGTCAGTGGAACAAAAACCACATTCACAGAAAGAGAGACAAGATGAAAAGGCAGGGGGCTATGTAGCAGATGAAGGAACAAGATAAAACCCCAGATAAACAACTATATGAAGTGGAGATAGGCAACCTTCTAGAAAAAGAATTCAGAATAATGATACTGAAGATGATCCAGGACCTTGGAAAAAGAATGGAGGCAAAGATTGAGACAATGCAAGAAATGTTTAAAAAAGACTTAGAAGAATTAAAGAACAAACAAACAGAGATGAACAATACAATAACTGAAATGAAAAGTACACTAGAAGGAATCAATAGAAGAATAACTGAGGCAGAAGAACGGATAAGTGACCTGGAAGACAGAACGGTGGAATTCACTGCTGTGGAACAGAATAAAGAAAAAACAATGAAAAGAAACGAAGACAGCCTAAGACACCTCTGGGACAACATTAAACGCAATAACATTCACATTATAAGGGTCCCAGAAGGAGAAGAGAGAGAGAAAGGACCCGAGAAAATATTTGAAGAGATTATAGTCGAAAACTTCCCTAACATGGGAAAAGAAATAGCTACCCAAGTCCAGGAAGCACAGAGAGTCCCATACAGGAGAAATCCAAGGAGAAACACACTGAGACACATAGTAATCAAATTGGCAAAAAGTAAGACAAAGAAAAATTATTGAAAGCAGCAAGGGAAAAATGACAAATAACATACAAGGGAATTCCAATAAGGTTAACAGCTGATTTCTCAGCAGAAACTCTACAAGACAGAAGGGAGTGCCATGATATACTTAAAGTGATGAAAGGGAAGAACCTACAACCAAGATTACTCTACCCTGCAAGGATCTCATTCAGATTCGATAGAGAAATCAAAAGCTTTACAGACAAGCAAAAGCTAAGAGAATTCAACACCACCAAACCAGCTCTACAACAAATGCTAAAGGAACTTCTCTAAGTGGGAAACACAAGAAAAGAAAAGGACCTACAAAAACAAATCCAAAACAATTAAGAAAATGGTCATAGGAATATACATATCGATAATTACCTTAAACGTGAATGGATTAAATGCTCCAACCAAAAGACACAGGGTCGCTGAATGGATACAAAAACAAGACCCATATATATGCTGTCTACCAGAGACCCACTTCAGACCTAGGGACACATATAGATGGAAAGTAAGGAGATGGAAAAAGATATTCCATGCAAATGGAAATGAAAAGAAAGCTGGAGTACCAATACTCATATAGGATAAATAGACTTTAAAATAAAGAGTGTTACAAGAGACAAGGAAGGACACTACATAATGATCAAGGGATCAATCCAAGAAGAAGATATAACAATTACAAATATATATGCACCCAACATAGGAGCACCTCAATACATAAGGCAACTGCTAACAGCTATAAAAGAGGAAATCAACAGTAACACAGTAATAGTGGGGGATTTTAACACCTCACTTACACTAATGGACAGGTCATCCAAAAAGAATATTAATAAGGAAACACAAGCTTTACATGACACAGTAGACCAGATAGATTTAATTGATATTCATAGGACATTTCATCCAAAAACAGCAGATTACACTTTCTTCTCAAGTGTGCACGGAACATTCTCCAGGATAGATCACATCTTGGATCACAAATCAAGCCTCGGTAAATTTAAGAAAACTGAAATCATATCAAGCATCTGTTCTGACCACAACGTTATGAGATTAGAAATGAATTACAGGGGAAAAAAACGTAAAAATACCAAATACATGAAGTCTAAACAATACGTTACTAAATAACCAAGAGGTGAGTGAAGAAATCAAAGAGGAAAGCAAAAAATACCTGGAGACAAATGACAATGAAAACACGATGATCCAAAACCTATGGGATGCAGCAAAAGCAGTTCTAAGAGGGAAGTTTAGAGCAATACAATCCTACCTCAAGAAACAACAAACATCTCAAATAAACAATCTCACTTTACACCTAAAGGAACTAGAGAAAGAAGAACAAACAAAACCCAAAGTTAGCAGAAGGAAAGAAATCATAAAGACCAGAGCAGAAATAAATGAAATAGAAACAAAGAAAACAATAGCAAAGGTCAATAAAAGTAAAAGCTGGTTCTTTGAGAAGATAAACAAAATTGATAAACCATTAGCCAGACTCATCAAGAAAAAGAAGGAGATGAATCTAATCAATAAAATTAGAAATGAAAAAGGAGAGGTTACAACAGACCCTGCAGGAATACAAAGCATCCTAAGAGACTACTACAAGCAACTCTATGCCAATAAAATGGACAACCTGGAAGAAATGGACAAATTCTTAGAAAGGTATAACCTTCCAAGACTGAACCAGGAAGAAATAGAAAATATGAACAGACCAATCACAAGTAATGAAATTGAAACTGTGATTAAAAGTCTTCGAACAAACAAAAGTCCAAGACCAGATGGTCTCACAGGTGAATTCTATCAAACATTAGGGAAGAGCTAACACCCATCCTTCTCAAACTCTTCCAAAATTTGGAGAGGAAGGAATACTCCCAAACTCACTCTATGAGGCCAACATCACCCTGATACCAAAACCAGACAAAGATACTACAATAAAAGACAATTACAGACCAATATCACTCATGAATATAGATGCAAAAATCCTCAACAAAATACTAGCAAACAGAATCCAACAACACATTAAAAGGATCATACACCATGATCAAGTGGGATTTATCCCAGACATGCAAGGATTCTTCAATATAGGCAAATCAATCAATGTGATACACCATATTAACAAATCGAAGATGAAAAACAATATGATCATCTCAAAAGATGCAGAAAAAGTTGTGACAAAATTCAACATCCATTTATGATAAAAACTCTCCAGAAAGTGGGCATAGAGGGAACCTACCTCAACAAAATAAAGGCCATATACGACAAACCCACAGCAAACTTCGTTCTCAATGGTGAAAAACTGAAAGCATTTCCTCTAAGATCTGGACAAGACAAGGATGTCCACTCTCACCACTCTTATTCAAAACAGTGTTGGAAGTCCTAGCCAGGGCAATCAGAGAAGAAAAAGAAATAAAAGGAATACAGATTGGAAAAGAAGAAGTAAAACTGTTACTGTTAGCAATCGACATGATACTATACATAGAGAATCCTAAAGATGTCACCAGGAAACTACTAGAGCTAATCAATGAATTTGGTAAAGTTGCAGGATACAAAATTAATGCCCAGACATCTCTTGCATTCCTATACACTAATGATGAAAAATCTGAAAGAGAAATTGAGGAAACACTCCCATTTTCCATTGCAGCAAAAAGAATAAAATACCTAAGAATAAACCTACCTAGGGATACAAAAGACCTTTATGCAGAAAACTATAAGACAGTGATGAAAGAAATTAAAGATGATACCAGCAGATGGAGAGATATACCATGTTCTTGGATTGGAAGAATCAACATTGTGAAAATGACTATACTACCCAAAGCAATCTACAGATTCAATGCAATCCCTATCAAATTACCAATGGCATTTTTTATGGAAGTAGAACAAAAAATCTTAAAATTTCTATTGAGACACAAAAGACCCTGAATAGCTAAAGCAGTCTTTAGGGAAAAAAAACGGAGCTGGAGGAATCAGACTCCCTGACTTCAGACTATACTACAAAGCTACAGTAATCAAGACAATATGGTACTGGCACAGAAACAGAAACATAGATCAATGGAACAAGATAGAAAGCCCAGAGATAAACCCATGCACCTATGGTCAACTAATCTATGACAAAGGAGGCAAAGATATACAATGGAGAAAAGACAGGCTCTTCAATAAGTGGTGCTGGTAAAACTGGACAGCTACATGTAAAAGAATGAAATTAGAAAACTCCCTAACACCATACACAAAAATAAACTCAAAATGGATTAGAGACCTAAATGTAAGACCAGAGACTATAAAACTCTTAGAGGAAAACATAGGAAGAACACTCTTTGACATAAATCACAGCAAGATCTTTTTTGATCCACCTCCTAGAGTCATTGAAATAAAAACAAAAATAAACAAATGGGACCTAATGAAACGTCAAAGTTCTTGCACAGCAAAGGAAACCATAAACAAGATGAAAAGACAACCCTCAGAATGGGAGGAAATATTTGCAAACGAATCAACAGACAAAGGATTAGTCTCCAAAATATATAAACAGCTCATGCAGCTCCATATTAAAAAAACAAACACCCCAATCCAAAAATGGGCAGAAGACCTAAATAGACATTTCTCCGAAGAAGACATACAGACGGCCACGAAGCACATGAAAAGATGCTCAACATCACTAATGATTAGAGAAATGCAAATCAAAACTACAATGAAGTATCACCTCACACCAGTTAGAATGGGCAGCATCAGAAAATCTACAAACAACAAATGCTGGAGAGGGTGTGGAGAAAAGGGCACCCTCTTGCACTGTTGGTGGGAATGTAAATTGATACAGCCACTATGGAGAACAGTATGGAGGTTCCTTAAAAAACTAAAAATAGAATTACCATATGATCTAGCAATCCCACTACTTGGCATATACCCAGAGAAAACCATAATCCAAAAAGACACATGCACCCCAATGTTCATTGCAGCACTATTTACAATAGCCAGGTCATGGAAGAAACCTAAATGCCCATCGACAGACGAATGGATAAAGAAGATGTGGTACATATATACAATGGAATATTGCTCAGCCATAAAAAGGAACGAAATTGGGTCATTTGTTGAGACGTGGATGGATCTAGAGACTGTCATACAGAGTGAAGTAAGTCAGAAAGAGAAAAACAAATATCGTATATTAACGCATATATGTGGAGCCTAGAAAAATGGTACAGATGAACCAGTTTGCAGGACAGAAATTGAGACACAGATGTAGAGAACAAATGTATGGACACTAAGGGGGGAAAGCAGCGGTGGGTGGGGGTGTGGTATAATGAATTGGGCGATTGGGATTGACATGTATACACTGATGTGTATAAAATTGTTGACTAATAAGAACTGTCTGTATAAAAAAATAAATAAAATAAAATTCAAAAATTAAAAAAAAGATCAATAACAGCCTCAAAAATAAGATAAAGTTTCATTTTAGCTCTAAAATTGGCCAAAATTGCAGGGTTTTCTTCTTTAGATATGAACTTTTTTTCCACTCCTTATTTTAATGTACACATCAAGTTTAGATCATTACAAGATGACGCAAAATTCTTTCAATGGTGTTATTTATCATAACAAGAAGGATTCAACACTGGAGATTTTGCCAAGGATGAAGCATAGTCTTAAGTATCTCATATGTCAAGAAGTACAGTTGAAAATGTAGCCTCAGGAAACATCTAAAAGTGTTATAATGTTTTTTTTTTTAAGACCACATGCCTATATTTAGATTAGTAATTATATACTAGAGGACTTTTCACAGGACAATCAGAAAACAATGTCTATAAGTTCATGATTATCAGTGGGGAAAAACTCTACCCATCTCATTATTGAATGTGGCTAATGGGTTATTCACCAAATATCTTTGTACCTTTCCTTCAGCATACTCACAAAGGCAGCATTAAATTGAACTGGATGACATGGGTTCCTGCAGGCAATAAGTATGCAGAAGTGGTTTTAACCTCTATAGATATTATGCTTACACACATACCTCATCTTTTCACAGATGTTATTATGGATAGACTAATCTGGGAAACAGGAATGTTTATGTAATCAAAGCACAGATGTTCATAGAGGGAACTGTGGAACTGCAGGCATGCCTAAAGCCAAAGGGAATCACTAAGAAGACTTTAAAAGGACTTAAAATACTGTCTTTCCTTTCTCTCACTCTTTTCAAAACTTAATATCTACATCCTACACTAGTAACTACTATTTATTGAGTGCCTTTCCATGTGTCAGAAACAATGCCAGGCATTTTTGTATTCATTCTCATTCAACTGTCATAGTCCTATAAAATAGTAATTATTATCCCCATCTGTCGGGCAAGAAAACTAAGAGAAAGATAAATCTGACACTTTCCCGGTGAAAGTACAATTCTGGGTACAGCCCATCAGATAAGCCCATGGAAGAAAGCAGGGAAGTAAGGGATATAGATGTTTAAAGGCCTTTTGTACAAAGAGAATAGCTCCCGTTTCATTCCCACAGTTTAATTTGGACAAAATGTAAGACAGGAAAAATTAAATGCTTTATTTTAGAGTATAAACTAGAAGTTTCGTGGAAGTTCTGAAAAGAGAAAGATTCAGGAATAATCAGAGAAGGCTTCACGGAGGAAGTAGGAGTTGTACTAGTCCCAAGAGAAAAGGGAGGAGACATTCTAGGCAAGAGAACAAAATGTGAAAGGATATGGAGGTACAAATGAGTAATGTCATTAATTAATCCAGCTAAGTAAAAAAAACCAATACCAACAATGATGATTGTAATTCTAACAGAGAAGTACGAAAAACAAAGAGATTTAGGATTGAGTTGTGCATCATTAATGTCTGTGTATCTTTGACAAATTTTGTAAAATTGGAATATCAAGGCCTGTCCTACTTTCCTCATAAGGTTGTTGTACAAATGAAATCCACAAATGTGTTTGAATGTGCCCTGTAAACATAAAAATTTACTTGAACAGAAGAGATTATTATTCCATATTATTCAAAGTTCATTTTCCTCACAAACATCCATTCTTGGAAAATCTCCAGCTACAAACTGAAAACTTCAATACAAATAGTTTTGCTTCCTCCTCTCAGAGTTCTTCACTGGGTATTTATAAAGTGCTCCGTGAGTAAAACTGAGAGTCTGAGGCTAGCCTTCAGACAAGCAAAGTCCACATTTATTGCTGGTTTAATGGATTTAACTGGTTACTGATTGGTTGTCAGACTGAATTAGAAACCGTCCAAATAGGTTTGAATTACCAATCCAATGAAGACACTATATAAGAAGAGCTCATAGGTTATGATCTACCCTTTTGAATTGAAGATTCTTTGTTCTCCCTTCAAGAAGAAGGGACCCAGTATATGGGCATATGCCAAGACTGTCTAGACAGCGTCTGCTGCACAGTATGATGGGGTAGAAACAGTGCAAAAGTGGAGGTGTTAACAATGAAAATGTAGGCAGAGCTCTATGTGTGCTTCTGTCAGAGCTGAAAACTATAATCATGTAGGATATGGAAGGTTGGTATCATTTGGGGCCACCAGAGGCTAGAGACAGCTTTTAAATGTGCTGCCAGGTTTGGGAATACTAGGGAGTTAACATTTGTGAGTAGCAATAGAGGGTAATGCTGAAGGGATTAAACAAATTTGCCCCTCATGCATTTGTTTGCCTGGGCCTATGATCAGGGGTGCATTCTTATACCCCAGGTATACAATTACCCAATTCATAATAATGAGCCTTTTTTTGGTAGTTGTTGTTACTTATGAATGCTATAAATCAAATACTTTGTGTGGAAAACAATTATAGTAGAAAGAATTGAAGCCTAAGTCAGCATGGATCAGCTAAGGTACTACTATACTTCACTTGCAAAGAAACTCTGTCTCTCACTTCCAGGTACCCTGTCTATAAGTATCTCCCTGTACTGGATGAGGCCCCATCCAAAGCCTCTACAAAAACACATAAAAATTCAGATAAGTTTACACATTTATATAATCAACTTCACACACACATACACACAAACACACATCTCCCCATGCACCGCCAGATGTAGAACAGAATGGAGGCTACTACCTGTAAATAAGTTTCAGCTCCCAGCATATTCATTAGTCAGGGTCATGTTTACATCACTTTGGGAACCTGTCATGTCTTAGTTTGACTTTAATAAACTAAGTATACCTCCGTTCAAGGCTGTCAGTATGAAAAAATGGCTTGAATGTTGTACACATAATACATATGAACTAGTATGTTTTAGGAGAGGCCTAGGTTCATTCGATATTAGAAATATTGACAGTTCTCTTCAAGGCCTAGAGGCTTAAGTGAATACTTCATTATCTGGCACTACAGAGAGATAACCCCATCTCTTATCAACTAATTTTCCCAAATTCTCTTTCTTCTCCGTTTATAGAACTTAGCTATTGGCATTCACATAGCTTAGTGCCATACTATACTTGATGTGGTAGTTATATTGAAAGACACAATATGGGCAAACCTGTGTATTTTCTCCCCCACAGTAACATTTACTAAGTAAGAGTATAAACTATTTTCTTCACTGAGGACTAGACCAAGTAGAAAACAATGTTCACTAAACACAATTTCTTCTAAAGTTTTAGAGTACTCACCCTAAATCTGATAGACATCGGACTCCAAATAATACTGCCTAAGGTAAGACAGCAGCCCTACAGTCTACTGTAATTACTAACACTTTACATTGTGCACAGTTGTATTAATAAACCTTTAAACCGTTTAAATATTTCATAACCAGTTTGGGGGTAAGTTGGTCTTTGTGAACAAAACTGTTTCTTTAGCCCTATTTTTTATTTTAATATTACAACAGCTGGTGATATTTTTTCCCCTCAGGAGCATGTTTGGCTCCAGTTGTACAAACTACTTAAGTTACTGTTAGTAGCATATATAGATTTTGTTACTATTCAAAACTACAAAGGTATTTCATATCAAAGTGATGTAGCATTCAGCTTTTGCATCTCTGAATGATGAGCAACATTACTATAAATGACATCTTTTTGTCAGAGTTGCTAGGGATAAAGACAGAATGAATCCATTTGTATAAACTGTGGCTTTGCTATTGAAGGATGATAAAAATATATTGTGCTACACTTAAACCTAAAACTATTAAGATAGTTAAAATATTGCCATCTTTTCACTAGAAAAACTAGCAAGTGCTTAAAATGCTATCATCAATCACAACTAATTCACTAAATACACAATTGAAGCAGCAACAGAAAAAAGAAAACACTGTTGGGCAGATCATCTGTCACTAAGTCAAATATCTCCATTTGTCATTGGACGAAGTGACTAAACACTTTCAAGGACTACAGTATAGATAATTCAGAATTGAATTCCTTTTCCAAGGGGACAACACTTCACATGCTGTCATTTTGGGGGATGTTTTCTGGGTTGGTATATAAATTAATTTTGAAAGGTAAACTTCCATGACGTTTTCCTACATGAGTCTGTATGTTTCAATTTAGCTGTGGAAAACATTCACCCAGGAAGTTCTCACCTTGTTTTTGCAGTCACAAATAGTTGTCAAAAAGGAAATAATACCTAGATTCTTGTTCCTAAAGCCCCAAACCATCTTTTAAGTCAGGTTTAATTTAGTAGTTGCCTAAGGTCACCAGATGTTTTTCATTATGCAGGATAATCTTGGATTTCAACTTCCTATTCCATTCTCATTGATATTTTCTGTCCTCATTGGGCCTGGCTCCTTTCCAGACCTACATAACACTACTCTGGGCCAGAGCAATTATCCATCCTGTGCAGTATGTTTTTCTCTGACCTGTACCAAGAAACATTTTAAAGGAGAAGAAGGTTCTTATTCCTTGTGAAATAAAATACAAAATGCTAAGTAGAATCTCTGAGCTACCCTGTCTCCTTAGTATCATTTCCCTTCTATCCTCCTCCTCACCCCATTTTCCTCATTTAGCAAAAGTTATATTGCTAGGGGAAGGGTCTTGGGCACTTTTGGCTGAGCCACTGTAATGGGATTAATAGGAATCATAGCACAGTCCAAGCAAAAATTCCAAAACCAAACATTCTGGTAAGGGGCAATTAAGACTTGTGGTTGGGCTTTTAGGCTCAGAAACACAGGATCTAATCAGGATCTGAAGTAAAGCAGATGCAGCAAAAAGGAAGTGAGGTCATAAACATATAAGCACTGGGCCAATGGCCAAGCCAAGATCACAGAAGAGATAGGGTTCAAGCTTACAAATGGGAACAGTGTAGGGATAAAAAGCGGGTCACTAACTGACAGGATAGAGGGAACTATGTGGCTTCTCATTTTCTATATGAATCTGAGGTCAGCATAACTTCCTTATTCTCAGTTATTTGTCTTCTCTTTGAGGTCTTGATGACTAATGGGAGAGGACAGATGCCGTAGCAATACTCTACAATCCTGACACTCTGATGTGTTGAAGGACTCAATTTTAAGCAAATCCAACTTTGTTGCAGGTCACCACAAACCAGCCCATCTGACAGTAGCAAAAGCTGGTATGATTTCAGCTTAGTACAAACTGTGGGCACTAAAAAGGATTCTATTATCTCTAGGATTCATTTTTCCCAACACAGCACTTCTCTCTGATGTACACAGATACCCCATCCCTAACTCACCTCTTAAGTCAACCCCAAACTGAGTTTTCAATAGTTACTCCTTTGGGTTACCAAGTTTGATCTTTTAGCTCTTTTCCCTAATTCTCTCCTGACTTAATATTCCCTTATCTGGATAAGGAAAGTGATAATAAAAATGATATATATACACACATATATACATATATATGCAAACAATGAGCTTGTATAGTTTCAGAATTTTGATGTAAGAAATTCATCAATTAAATGATTTCTTTTATTAAGAAGTTAAGATTTCAAGACATTTATTTTCATTCCAACAACGATTTCCTTTCCCGGTCTGAGTGTATTCAGTATGTGGGAAGGTCATATACATATCTATATATTCATCTGTAATACCACCCAGACTATGCCTCCAAAATAAAATTTGAAAAGCTAAGCAAATATGTTTCAGTGTCAGAAATGCATAGAAGGCCATCCTGGCTCTTCCCCACTAGAATGGCTCCTTTACTCAGTGGCCAGTGCTTGGAATACCACTCACTGAGATGCATTACTTCAACTTAAGACTTTGGTGACCTGTTCAAGTGAAAATCACCCTACTAGAAGACACATGTGCAACTATCAGTAGTTATTTAAATTTTTATGTGAATTGGTTCACCAGCTCACATCCTGAAAGCTGAGAGAAGGAACTGAGATTAGAGACTAGATGCCTAGAGGAGAATTGCTGATAAGATAAAAGAAGTGTTTAATGCTGAATTCAAACCTCACTTATTTTTAAATTTTGGCTAGGGTGAATTTTAACTATAAGTATTAATGTGTAATAAATATTTCATTAACATTTTTACATGTACAGTTCTATGAGTTTTAACACATGCATAGACTATGTAACTAGCACCATTGACAGGATACAAAACAGTTCCAACACTCCAGAGATTTCCCATGTGCTGTCCCTTTTTAATCTCTGTCCCCATCCTTAACCTCTTGGTAACCACTGAACTCTTCTCTCTCCATATAGTTTCACCTTTTCTAGAATGTTGTCTAAATGGAATTATGCAGTATGTGATCTCGTGTCTGGTTTCTTTCACCAAGCATAATGTGTTTGAGATTCATTCATACTGTTGCATGTATCAGTGGTTCATTTTACTATTTCATTTTGTGAACACTCTACAGTTTCTTTATCCATTCACTTGTTGAGTGACATTTGGTCGGTTTTCCGTTTTGGGCAACTATGAATCATGCTACTATAAATATTGTGTATAGATTTTTTGTTCAAACATAAGTTTTAAGATCTCTGGGTCACATGGTAAGTATATGTTTAAATTTATAAGAACTTGCCAAGCCATTTTCCAGAATGGCTATGCCATCTTCCATTCCTACTAGTAGTATATGAAAATTTCAATTGTTTCACATCCTTGTCAGCACTTGGTATTATCAGTATTTTAATTTTAGTGTTAGCTATTTTAATGGGTAGGTAATGGTAGCTCAAGATTGTTTTAATTTGCATTACCCTGAAAACTAATAATGTTTAACTTATTTCATGTGTCTATTTGCCATCTTTATATCTCCTTTGTTTAAGTGTCTCTTCAACCTCTTCTTAATTGAATTTTGTTTTTCTCATTATTGAGTTTTGAGTTTCTTTTTTAAATATATTCTGGATTCAAGTACTTTGTTATATATGTGATCTGAAAATATTTGCTTCTTCTCTGTGACCTATCTTTTCATTATTTTAGCAGTATCTTTCATAGGGCAAAGTTTTAAATTTTGATGAAGTCCAATTTAATCATTTTTTTCATGCTTTTGATGACATATCTGTATCATTAACTTTTCCACTTTACATTGGTCTATGTACTTGTACACAAGAGGTAGAATGGAAATATCAAAAGATTAAGTCAAAATACTTGCTATTCTGTCCCAGCTCCACAACTGTAACCTATAGTAAATCACTAAATTTCATTGAGTCTCTGATTCTCCCTCTCTAAAATGGGGATAATAATCCCTGGAATGTCTACCTCATCTTTATATTCTCAGAGACTTATGACATTGCAGACACTTCGCAAGAACTCAGTAAGTACGTAAATGAATAGGGTAATTGCAAGGATTGATTAAGCTCGTGTTAGTAAATTAGAAAGTGCTATCAGATGTAATGTATCATTGTTATGGAACCAAATCTAAACATAGATTCATAGATGTTTAGTGCTTGAAGGAATATTAGAGGATATAGCTATGGTACTTTCTATTCATCCCACCAATTTCATAATTTTGTAGGTACAGCAACTAATAGAAGCATTTAATTCATTTAGTTTGGTTTATTTTGCTCCAGTAAAATGAACTAGGGGTCCCTACCAAATGGAAAGTAGTTTTAGTAAGCTAAGAGAAATGAGACCAGCCAAATAGTTGATTTTCAATTCTCACTGGGTACAAATATAGTCACTGTGAGGGGGAAAGCACATTGGTAGTCACTACATTGTGCTCAGCAATAGACATGTATGTCAATTTCATAACTAAGACGGCTGGACTAGAATATTAAACCTTGATCTATGTGGAAAGTAATAAAAAGGATAATAAAAATGTATCTGCTATACCAGTGAGCAAGCCATTTATTAAAGACAAGACGAGCTTTGTATATTAAAATTCTAGTTGATCTAAAGATTCATGCACAGACATGGTCCATAACATTACGAGTGTCAGTCTCCCATCTGTCACCAAGACAAAAAAATCAATTATTACACCCACTGCCAGATAATTGTTTGAATAGATAAAATGACTTGATGAAAAATTACTTTGGGTTAAAAACAACAAATTGGTCCTTTGATTTAACAATGAGCCCCCTGGGTGTGGTAAGTAGCTTCCTCAAGGTCTGACTGGCACTTTAAAATTGGTGTCTCTATCCTAGGGTTTGCCCTGAACTCTCTGAATGCTCCCCCATCCAATTCCCCAAATAACCTTGTACAAAAAAATAAAATATACATTGTTTTTCTAGAAAGTCTTGAATAAGTCTTTCAGGGCTCTCTAGCGTTCTTATAGAGTTTCATTTCAAGAGAACTAAATTCAAAGTGAATCAAACAAAAGCAAAAGAAAAACAACAACAAAGTACTTAGTGATAGTGCTGAGTCAAACACTGGGAGAGCCAGCTTCTCCCAACTTCCCAACATGTATTCCCACAGCCAGCCACAGGGCAGACTTTATAAGTGATCAATTGCCTATAGGTACTGTGATTTCAGTAGCAGTAAGAAGGCCAGCTACATCACCAATACCTCTTCAATTTAACTGAGGGATATTCAAAATTGCTCAAATAGGTCATTTACTGGACTCAAGATACATCTTCCTGGAAAGGAAACACAATGAACACTCTCATCCATCATTAACACTTTAGAGTGAATGAGCTCCCCAAATCTTTTTCAGATGTTGTAATTTCCAGAGGGAGGGGTTGAACACCTGGGGAGAATACTGAGGATCACATATGACAGTTACAGTGGTAGCATTCTAGAGTGAGAAAAGTACAAAAAATGCAGACTGAGGATACTGAATCTACTACCCAAATTTGCAGAGGGCTAGTCCTGCCTACCTAATCCTTGGAACATGAGGGTTCTTGGCTTGGTAAACTGAGCTTATCAATAAACAGTTTATAAGCCTGGTCAAAGTTTGGCCAGAGCATATCCAAAAACCATCAGGGGAACTTCCCTGGTGGCACAGTGGTTAAGAACTTGCCTGCCAATGCAGGGGACATGGATTTGAGCCCTGGTCTGGGAAGATCCCACATGCCATGGAGCAACGAAGCCCGTGTGCCACAACTACTGAGCCTGAGCTCTAGAGCCTGTGAGCCACAACTACTGAGCCCACGTGCCACAACTACTGAAGCCCGCACGCCTAGAACCTGTGCTCCGCAACAAGAGAAGCTACCACAATGAGAAGCCCGCACACTGTAATGAAGAATAGTCCTTGCTTGCCGCAACTAGAGAAAGCCTGCGCACAGCAACAAAGACCCAATGCAGCCAAAAATAAATAAATTTTAAAAAGAAAAAAAAAAACACCATCGGGATCTGAGTTCCTGCAATATATTCTAAGCTCTCATCACAGATTTCTTAACCCTAACTTTCTCTTACAAGGCCCGCTTGACACCAACATTTCTTTTCCACCATCTGTTCTCTCCCTGTAATTTGCACATGAGTTCCATGTCTTTCATTCTCCTACATTCACTTATAAACTCTCCCTACTTCCTATATGCTCTTGGTAAGCATCAAGACTAAAGAATACGAAGAGCAGACAGATTCTTATCTGTCTCAAAGACAGACATTAGAAAGGTGAGGAACATGTTATTTCTGGAGATGGCTCTCCCTAGAGTCTCTAACAAATGCCCTCTCTTTGCCTAAAACTGTTGACAGTTTTGTTGAGTAGCAAGAAGAAATTTTCCATATTTTAAGAGAAACAAGTTGGCTAAAAATAAACACAGTCAGATCCTGTTATGGAGATCTGGGAATATCAGAGGTCAGATAATGTTTCCTGAGGCCTAACATGGGCCTGGAGGAAAAGCCTAAAGAATGTGGTTTGTCTGTAAGGGAGATTTTGGTGCTGAAACACACATAGTAGATATAAAGGGATGTCACTATTCATCTCTTTCATTTTGGTGTGTGAGCCTCTATCAAATTTACTAAAAGTCAGAAGCTGGGTGTCTGATGGACATTACCTCTTAGATGGCATGTCAATGGAAAAATCCCATTTATTGGCTGTCTTACCTCAGAAACTTTGGGGCAAGCTACATAGTAGGACTGCATTAGTCCCCTGTACTGTTTTTAATCCTATTCAATTTGAGTTTCTGGTCAAGCCTTCTTCATAACCAATCCTACCACCCAGTAAAACACTTACTACCTATTCAGTAAATACTTAAATGCAGTCATGTTACACATGAGCTTTATGTACCAGGATAAAATTGAAAATGCCTTGAAAACTGCTTTGCTTCATTAAATGGTAATTTTTCTTCACGTTTTACTAAACATGTTTTACTAAAACAGCTAGCATATGACATAATGAGTTTGCAGAGTCAGTACTACGCTATGCAACTGAGTCCATTTAATGCTATAGCCTGCATTGTACTTAGTAAGCAAACATTTTGATTATGTAGCTAAACAATGCTTTAACAGTTTTAACCCAAATTTATCTAAAATGCTATCTCAAAGCATATGCTATAGTTTATAGATATCTGACCAAAAATCAGACTACAAGTCTCTAATTTCCAAATTGCTGATAACATCAGTTTTTATGGTTTCAAATGTTTTTTAATTAGTTAACTATTAGCAGGAGTTTTTAGTATACTAAACATTGACATTCTAATGAAAAAAGATGCTGTTTAAACCTGGCAACAAGTGTTTTTGGAGAATATCACTGAGTAACATGATTAGGCATAGACCCTGAATTTAAATATCTATGTTCTAACAGGAAAACGATGGCAACTAATGAAAATATATATTATGGAACACCACTAAGCAAGGCTTATAATTACACTGATTGAGATATAGTAGAAGAAATATTATGCGACCCCAAATAGAATAGCCACAGATAATAAAAACACCACATAGCAAGACTAGTTTATTAAGGTATAACACATAGGTTTCATCTCAAATATCAACTTTCGTTGGTTGGTAATGAGCAACTGGAATTCTTGAGAAAGATTTTGTGGCCATATAAATACCCAGAAGGAAAGAGTACTATAAATGGTTGGCAAAGTCTGCCATGGAGATAAGAAATGGAAAATGGCAGCTCAAATGCCAGGTGTATTCCATCCTTACTCTATCAAAATGTTCTTGTTCAATCTTGTTGCCCCCTACTATTATCATAGGGGGGTTCAGAATTATCAATGTGAATTATAGAGAAAACATAAGTAAGAGAATGTGTTGGCTAACTGGAGATTGGGCTTGGTTAATCCAGGAAGATTTTTGGAGAAAATGGGTCATAAGAATTCTTCTTCATTTTGTGTACACAGCTCAAGGAAATTTGTTCTCCCCCTTATTTTGTATTTACAATAGTAAATGGGACTAGGCTTCAATACCACAGTTAGCCAATAGATGCTTCTCTCTAACATAAACTGTACACCAGCTACAAAAAAACAGAGAGAAAGAGAAGAAAATAAAAGATGAAGGAAGGAAGGAAGGAAGGAAGGAAGGGAGGGAGAGAGGGAGGGAGAGAGGGAGGAAGGAAGGAAGGGAGGGAAGGAGGAAGGAAGGAAGGAAGGAAGGAAGGAAGGAAGGAAGGAAGGAAGGAAGGAAGGGAGGGAGGAAGGGAGGGAGGGAAGGAGGGAGAAATCCTCCTGAGACTGGAAGTTGTAGGTTTGTAAGAAGAGTTAATTCTTTAGGCTAGGGGCCAGGGTCTGAAAACTATGTTTACTATATATGACCCATGGTCAAATTCAGCTCTATGCCTGTTTTTATAAATAAAGTTTTACTGGAACACAGTCACACCCACCTGTTTACTTATTGTCTATGGCTGCTTTCATGCTACAACGACAGAGTTCATTAGTTGTCAAAGGCAGTTTATGGTCAACTTGCTTTGTTCATTAAAATGCAGATTCTTGGGCTAATACCAAATCCACTGAATGAAACTCTCTTTGTTAAGGGGCCAAATATCTGCATTTTATAAAGCATGACAGTTTATTCTGAAGCATATTAAATTGTGAAAACTATTGTTTTATGTCACAAATTTTATAAGTATAGTCTCTGAATCAAATATCTTGACGAGGGATGCCTACAGTATCTTTAATCTGCCAGATTGATTAAATATTTGCATAGTGTTCCTAGAGCCAAATAACAGAAATTCCATTTGTTTCTCTCCTGAACATTCAATATTCTGCCCATGTTGAGGTTCAGTTACAACTCATTTATAACTTGAAGCTCATTTTCACAATTTTTGATCAATATACTAATTTCTGTAGTCCCATTTTTATGTAGAATCTGCATAGCATTAGACCTTGTGCTAAGTAAGTGGTGAACAATTTCTGTGATAAAAAGTACGATTTAGGATAAGACTCTGGAATTCATACCCTAATCTTATTTTCACATTCTAAGGCTTTCTTTGGTGAAGTTTAGCATGGCTTTCATTTCAGATCAAGACATTTCTGGGTGTTCTTGAGTTTCTGTCTTTTGGACAAAACGTGTCCCCATCTAATCCAGCAGACTGCCTCTAGGGAAAGGAAAATCACAGGTTTTTCAGATTTAGGGGAAAAAACAAGCACAGTCCACCTATTTTCCAAGTCTTTCACCCAAATCTGAATTCTTAAGGCAACTGATCTTTTGGAACTCATTTTACATAAATCATGATGATCTTGGGAGTAAGAAATAAATGAGGGTTAAGCACAAATGGCTAGTTCTATAATGGGAAAACTACACCCCTAAAGTTCTCAGATCAGGAGACTATACAAATGTACCACAGATTTAGTATTGACTAAATCTAGGAAGTCTGCTTTAAATTCCTTCTGCTTTGATTATCTCTCATTTGTGTATGTTAGAAATTATAAAACTATTGGTTGGTATCATTTGCCAAATGCAAAAATAGGGCAAGTAAAGCTTCTTTTCTTTGTAGAGGTCAATGAAATGAGCAGGAGATGCATGGTGGAGGTGGAGTCAAATGACCACTAGAAATTTAGGAGGAGTCTCAGACAGAGCTGGCTGCTGCTATCAAGAACTCTGAGGGAAATGGCTTCTGAGATTATCAAAGCAAATGGCAGTTAGACAATGTAAATCTGAGTTAGCAAAGTCACGACCCAGGAAGGAAAACAAAGCTGAGAGTTAGTTAAATTCAGTTTCAACAGAGAAAGAGAAAGCTGCCACATTTATTTGTATCCCTAGAGTCTGAAAGTGGGCAGTTTTTACAACTCACACAAATTTTAGACTACTCCTGCCTGCATGTAAGAAGCTTTAGGCTTTTAGAAATCCTTGATAGTTCAATTTATTTAGTGCATCAAATATTTTATAGTTTTTTTCTTTAGATATTATTGTTTCTTTCATTTTTGATACTACATTTTGAAAATAGGGAATCCAAGACATTGCTATATGATTCAATTTTACTTTCTATTGTAACATTAACTAAAATGTATTATTTATGATTCTTATTTTCTTTTCAATTTTGTCATATAGTTTTTGAATTTGTATATATTGAAAGCATATTTTTTAATATTTTAAACCATAATCTTTTGTAATATTCCAAACCTCCAATATCTAGTTATGATGACTTTATATATACATATAATTTTATATATTTTCAATAGTGACTAAATTAGAAACTCAATCACAGATTTGCTAAATGACCCTTCCTGTTACGAATAGAAGCCAGCAGTTAGTATTAGTCTTAAACCATAACCTAAATCTAACCTACACATATTACCTACACAAATGTAGTTCTCAAAATGTCAAAGGAATGAAGATGTTTCCTCCCGTGGAAGACAGTCCTTTTGGAGTCTACCTCCTCTAATTACACTAATAAGCTTTCAGATTTGATCCAATTCAATTAAACAATACTTACTGAATGTCTGATAAAGACAAGGAGTGGTGCCAGGAGCAGCAGATCAGCAAGGTCTATATGTAGTACACGCATCTGCTGCATTTATAAACATGACTGCAGAAAGTTTAGAGAAATGACACTTACTAGGAAGAATAGGAAGGCAGAAGTGATACATCCTAAAGTAAATAAAATATTTGAGGTGGCTCCATTTGGGAAAAATCCTTCCCGGGGCCTAGTCATCTAAACCCCCCTGTTGGACACATGACTGACTCAGAGACAGAGACAACAGCTGCTCAAAATCATGGGATGCTAGAGAGTCCCAGAAGAGGTGGGAGGATGAAGAAACTGGAGAGACAGGGAGACAGTGCTGGCAGCAGAAGGTCTGACCAGGAGCCTGTACTAGCCCTGGCCCCCAACCCAGCAAGAGGAAGAATGGAGTCCAACTCAGGACAGCAACTAATCCAAGGTGACCCGATTAAAATGCCTTACTAGGCTCAGCTAGTCAAACTCCCAAAAGACTCTCTAGCACCCGGTTGGGAATTTGCTGCCCAAAAGACTCTCTAGCACCCGGTTGGGAATTTGCTGCTTGTGACAAAAATAACAAGGTACATTGTATTGCTGCAAGTGTGTTATATTACAAAAAATCCAGTTTTAGACCCAAGCCATTTTGTATATAAGAAATGTAAATAAAAGTGATTCCTGTCCTTCTTAGTTCCTCCTTTCAAAATAAATTATTTTTGTAATTTCATTTCAAATCATTGAAGTATAATTGGGGTTATCAAGACATTTCTAACCCAAGGTTTCCTCTGGTGTGGACTGAGAGCCTATTGCCATACCTAGAATATCATAAAAACACCAGGCCTCAGGAGGGCATGTCTGAATATTGAGGGATGGGGTAAGGAAAACTAGTAATGCATTTATTAGTTTCTTTACTCAGTTAATCAATCAACAAATATTTAACTGTCAACTGTGTACCAAAGATGTGTTAGGTACTGGGGATACAGAGTTGAGCAAACAAAGGCACAGTCCCAGTCCTCATAGATACCACAATGGGGGAGGCAGATAATAAAGAGTAAATAGATTTATAATTACAAATTATTTTGTGAAAAGCCCCTTGAAGGAAGTAAGCAGGATGCAGTGAGAGAGAACAACAAGGTGGGGGGGGGGGTGGTCTACCTAGATGGGATGTCCAAGGAGTTCTCACTTAGGTGCTTTTTATAATCAGAACTGAAGGACTGCCAAGCCAGGGAAGAGCATATAGGTAATGAAAGGGCATGTGTGGCACCCTGAGGTAGGAAGAGTATGGTGTGTGAGAGGAGTTGAAAGACCAGGAGAGCATACTGGGGTTGGTGAGAGGAGTTGAAAGATCAGGAGAGCAGACTGGGGTTGGGGACATAGGCAGGGATTAGAGGACACAGGATTTCACAGTCTAGTGGTCTGAGTCTCTCCCCAGGATTTGTTCTACCTGCTTACTGAGCCTCACCATTCATTCATTCATCCATCCATTCATTCAGTAAATGTTGAATGAGTGCCTACTATGTCCTCTTCTAGGCCATGGGAATATATATCCTAGGGAAAAAAATAGTTAATCCCTGCCCTCAGGGATCTGATATTCTACTGAAAGGAAGGCAGGCAGTAAATAAGAAAACAGGAAAAATAAACAAGGTAATTACAGATTTTGATATATGCTATGGCAGAAATAGATAAGTGCTATTACAGAGAATAACAGGGGGAAGGGATCCCTTTAATCAATTTCATCTCCTGACGTAGGGCTTTGCACTGGTTAGGTTTATGTTATTGTTTTTGTTGCTGTTGGGGGTTTGAGCATTTGTATTGAAATAAGCTAAATTAAATCTGGAAAATTATTGGTGAAGAGAAGGCAGAAATTCACTCTTTTGCTCTCTAGTTCTCCAACTTAAAAAATACACCTTAAAAATTACATTGTACACCTGGGCTTCCCTGGTGGCACCACAGTGGTTAAAAATCCGCCTGCCAATGCAGGGGACACGGGTTCGAGCCCTGGTCCGGGAAGATCCCACATGCCGGCAGAGCAACTAAGCCTGTGAGCCACAACTACTGAGCCCATGTGCCACAACTACTGAAGCCTGCGGGCCTAGAGCCTGTGCTCCCCAACAAGAGACGCCACCGCAATGAGAAGCCTGTGCAACCCAATGAAGAGTAGCCCCCGCTCGCCGCAACTAGAGAAAGCCCTCGCGCAACAACGAACACCCAACGCAGCCAAAAATAAATAAATAAAATAAATTTATTTTTTAAAATTACATTGTACACCTAAATATATAAAATTTTTGTCAATCATACTTCAATAAAACTGGGGGGGAAAAAGAAAAAAAAGAAATTCAAAACTTCACTCCAGTTCTACAAAGACCTTGTGAGAATAATTAGGGGTTGGAGGAGGCAAGGTCATCACACTTTCTCAGCTTCCCTTTCCCTGATAATGGGCTTGTGCACATAGACCAACAAAGGAAAGGTAGAGGATAGTAGGGGTTGACAGATATATTGAGTCAAAAAACTGATTATCGTCATTTAATTTCAAACTTGCTGAATCCTTTCCATAGAAATTGGCTTAAAGAAGAAAAAGAGAAACAGTTAAAAGAATGACTGTATTACAATCCCTGGGGGGGAATGCTGTTATCACCCTTAATTATATCCCTTTCCTTTTCCTATCTCTTCAGTTTCCCTTTTCCTGCCTCTGCCCTACTCTCATCTTCTTTATTCTCCCACCCTCTTTTTTTCTGTCTCTTCCCCTGCCTATTTTTGCCTTAGGTCAGCCAGATGTTTTCTTGGAAGGTGACATCTGCCTCCTTGGTTGCACTCAGAGCAAAGAGAGTTGTTGAGCTCTAACCCAAATAATCTCTATTCTGCCAACACCCTTCCATGGTTTAGTCAGAGTGTTGTTCTCTGTTCAGGGTCTGGATTGTGACAGCCTCTCCTCTCCAAGGTGAGATTTAATTTTCCCTCTTTCAGGTTAGCTGCACTCTGGAACACTGGTTTATCTGTTGGGGCAGACTCATAGCTGCCCTAAATTTCTTTTCAGTCTGACCGTGTCCTGGTGCCTCAGTTGGATGGAGACTGAGAATCAACAAGCTAGCCCTTCAACCCCAGCTGGCCGCCTGAATAGGACACCCCTGGGTGGTGTTATACAGGATCATGAGGCATGGCAGAGCTGTGAACTGAGCTAAGCAAGAGACAAGTTTCCTGGGAAGGAAGACATGGTGGAAAGAAAAGGCTTGTCAGTTACACACTCAGACCCTTTGTTCACTGTTTAGCTTCCCACCACCCCCCCTTCAGTTTCAATGTAAACCCTTTTTATCATTCCACTTCCTACCCCAATTGTGTACTATTCTTATCCTAAGCAATATGATTATCTTGGCAAAGGTTTCCCAGGCTTGTCTTTCTTGAGGAAGTTCAGAAGTAAAAGGAGGTCTTTCTGTCCAGGAGCAGCCGTAGGCTGGAGTTAAATCCAATTGTAACCCTACTATCTCTGAGTAGGCTAGTGGGGCTTTTCAGTCAAACTTCTCAAACTTCCCAGTACTGACTGAGTTGGTGCTGTCAAAGAGACAAATCTTAATCTTAAATACTCAGCCAAGATTTAAGTTGTTTTTGGAAGCCATTGCTGGGAAAGCATTTAAATAAAGCTTAGCTATTAACTACAGAGCATAAACCTATGGATATTTTTGCTTTATCAATATAAATGTACCTTACATTATAATTTGGTTTCTTGATATATACACTCCATAGTCCCTGAGACAGAATTATCTAAGCAAAACAAGGAGTCTTCGATGGGCCAAACACATGTCTGACTGAGGAGGGTTCTTTGTGAGGCTGCTGGAAACACACTACTGGGGGGAAGTTTCTAGGACTTTGGTTTAATATGCAAAAACTTTCTCTCAATTATAATTGTCCAGAAATGGAATGGGCCACCTTGAGTCTGAATGACCACATGTTAAGGACTTGTAAAGGGAATTCCACAATGGCTAAGGAGTTGGAACAGATCAGTAGTTCCAAAATAGTATACGGGCAAGTTATATTGAAAGTACCCAGTAGGCTTGTTTATAATGCAGGTTCTCAGGCCCCATTTCAGAGCTCCTGAATTGAAATCTCAGTGTAGAGCCCAAGACAGTATTTTCAAAAAGTTCTTGTAAGTGGTTCATAATGTGAAGGTTGTTTTGGGAGTCAGTGACCCAAATGACTTCAAAAATCCCTTTCAGATTCAATTTTCCTTTTATCTGTTGTACTTAAAGCAAAAAAAAAAACACAAACCTGGGTTTAATTTTCTCATCTCAAACCTATATTTTTTTAATGTGAAGGAGACCCTGAAGCACTGGATCATATACATTATCATTTATCAGTAACAAACATGCATTTGTAACTATTTCCTCCTTCAGCGAATGGCCTTGCCTTATAACAAGGGGGAAAAGGCAGGCGGGCAGTGTGTGGAAATCCCTGCATATAACATTTCATATTAATTCCAATATATAGGCCATAAAAAATGACAAGATGAAGAAACTTCTAATGAAAGGAGATGTAACTGGTTTTAAAACTCCTACTTGATTTCATTTACTGAATCAAATATTATGCATCAGTTTGGAGTTGCCTCTGGGTTAGACTTGCTGATGCTGCACTCCAGCAGCTTTGTAGACCAAGCTGTCAGCAAAAGAATATATATAATTGTTGGCACAAATTTTCTGTGATACTTGCACTGCTCTCTGAGTTTGAAATAAATATGGCACTTTTTTCTTTACATCTGTTGCCTTCTCATGCGGATATGTTTGAGATCATCTGTCCAAAATATAGTAGCATGCAAGTCTGTTTCTGGAAAACAACAAACAACATCCCCACTCTCAATTCAGTAGAATTCTGGCTTTGAAGAAGGCTTATCTAAATAGTCAGACGTGGAATCCTTGGTACATATAGAATGAAGGCAAATACTCAAAGTAACTGCATGTGATGACTGTAAAATGCTTGTTATGCTGAATGATATTTCTATCACAATACTTAAAAAAATCGAAATAAAAAACAATAAAAAACAAAAGGTTATTAGTGCCATATTTCTATAGTAATAGTGGACTGATAATACGGACAAACCCCATGAAAACAACTATTGTAACAGTGGAATTTTCCATTATAATAAATGGATTTTAAAGATGTGGCTGCTCACCCATATGTTTCATGATGAATTTTAACAAAACTGTCACACACTGGGGATGTCCACTTGGCAATTTTTATAACGTAATTTGCCATGTGTTATTCTGAATTTTTAAAGCACTCATACATATCAGTAGAAGCAATCTAATTTTGTGAGGGTAACTAGATGATATACTTCTGGGGAATTCTATATTTTCACTCCCAATCCAATGAATATAGAGATTAAGAAATCTGCTAATGTCAGCAAAACAAACCAGTGGTTCTAACTCAGGATGATGGGGCATATCTGTTATGGGTTTTTGTCAGTTATGGTCCAGTCACTTTCAAAATGCCTCATTTTCTCAGATCCCCAAACAACTGGAAGGCAAAAGTAATTAGGATATTTTCTGCTTTTGATTTTATAATAATAAGGTAGAGGACAAATAAGAAATTCGCCAGGTAATTTTTTAAAGAATAAGTCCCTATATGCATTTTGGGATTAGTGTAGATTCAAATCAATTTTCTCCACCTGCCATACCTACCATCCAATGATCACAGAATGCCTGAACAAATACCAGCTCAATATTCAATGATGTTGAGTATAATTGTAATGGTGAGTATATATTTCTGCATCTTAATTTCATGAAAATTAGTCAATGATTATTCTCAGCAAAAGGATTAATCAAAAGATGCAGTTAGAGACAATAGGGCAAGATGGCGGAAGAGTAAGATGCAGAGATCACCTTCCTTCCCACAGATACATTAGAAATACATCTACACGTGGAACTGCTCCTACAGAACACCCACTGAACGCTGGCAGAAGACGTCAGACCTCCCAAAAGGCAAGAAACTCCCCACGTACTTGGGTAGGGCAAAAGAAAAAAGAAATAACAGAGACAAAAGAATAGGGACGGGACCTGCACCAGTGGGAGGGAGCCGTGAAGGAGGAAAGGTTTCCACACACTAGGAAGCCCCTTCGCGGGCGGAGACTGCAGGTGGCAGAGGGGGGAAGCTTCAGAACCACGTAGGAGAGCGCAGCAACAGGGGTGCGGCTGGCAAAGTGGAGAGATTCCCGCACAGAGGAGCGGTGCCGACCAGCACTCACCAGCCCAAGAGGCTTGTCTGCTCACCTGCCGGGGCGAGCGGGGCTGGGAGCTGAGGCTCGGGCTTCAGTCGGATCGCAGGGAGAGGACTGGGGTTGGCGGCATGAACACAGCCTGAAGGGGTTAGCACACCACAGCTAGCCGGGAGGGAGTCCGGGAAAAAGTCTGCAGCTGCTGAACAGGCAAGAGACTTTTTCTTCCCTCTTTGTTTCCTGGTGCGTGAGGAGAGGGGATTCAGAGCGCCGCCTAAACGAACTCCAGAGACGGTCGCGAGCCGCGGCTATCAGCGCGGACCCCAGAGACGGGCATGAGACGCTAAGGCTGCTGCTGCCGCCACCAAAAAGCCTGTGTGCGAGCACAGGTCACTCTCCACACCGCCCCTCCCAGGAGCCGATGCAGCCCGCCACGGCCAGGCTCCCGTGATCCGGGGACAACTTCCCCGGGAGAACGCATGGCGCACCTCGGGCTGGTGCAACGTCACGCCGGCCTCTGCCACCGCAGGCTCGCCCTGCCTCCTCCGTGCCTCTCCCTCCCCCCGGCCTGACTGAGCCAGAGCCCCCGAATCAGCTGCTCCTTTAACCCCGTTCTGTCTGGGCGGGGAACAGACGCCCTCAGGCGACCTACACGCAGAGGCGGGTCCAAATCCAAAGCTGAACCCCGGGAGCTGTGCGAACAAAGAAGAGAAAGGGAAATCTCTCACAGCAGCCTCAGAAGCAGCAGATTAAAACTCCACAAACAACTTGGTGTGCCTGCATCTGTTGAATACCTGAATAGACAATGAATCATCACAAATTCAGGAGGTGGACTTTGGGAGCAGGATATATTAATTTTTCCCCTTTTCCTTTTCTTGTGAGTGTATATGTATATGCTTCTGGGTGAGATTTTGTCTGTATAGCTTTGCTTTATAATAGCTTTATTTTACTTCATTATATTTTATCCTCTTTCTTTCTTTCTTTCTATTTTTTCTCCCTTTTACTCTGAGCCGTGTGGATGAAAGGCTCTTGGTGCTCCAGCCAGGCATCAGGGCTGTGCCTCTGAGGTGGGGGAGCCAATTTCAGGACACTGGTCCACAAGAGACCTCCCAGCTCCACGTAATACCAAACGGCGAAAATCTCTCAGAGATCTCCATCTCAACATCAAGACCCAGCTTCACTCAACGACCAGCAAGCTACAGTGCTGGACACCCTATGCCAAACAACTAGCAAGAGAGGAACACAGCCCCATCCATTAGCAGAGAGGCTGCCTAAAATCATAATAAGGCCACAGACACCCCAAAACACACCACCAGACGTGGACGTGCCCACCAGAAAGACAAGATCCAGCCTCATCCACCAGAACACAGGCACTAGTTCCTTCCACCAGGAAGCCTACACAACCCACTGAACCAACCTTAGCCACTGGGGACAGATACCAAAAACAACGGGAACTACGAACCTGCAGCCTGTGAAAAGGAGACCCCAAACACAGTAAGATAAGCAAAATGAGAAGACAGAAAAACACATAGCAGATGAAGGAGCTGGGTCAAAACACACCAGACCTAACAAATGAAGAGGAAATAGGTAGTCTACCTGAAAAAGAATTCAGAATAATGATAGTAAGGATGATCCAAAATCTTGGAAATGGAATAGACAAAATGCAAGAAATATTTAACAAGGACGTAGAAAAACTAAAGAGGAACCAAGCAATGATGAAAAACACAATAAATGAAATTAAAAACACTCTAGATGGGATCAATAGCAGAATAACTGAGGCAGAAGAACAGATAAGTGACCTGGAAGATAAAATGGTGGAAATAACTACTGCAGAGCAGAATAAAGAAAAAAGAATGAAAAGAACTGAGGACAGTCTCAGAGACCTCTGGGACAACATTAAACGCACCAACATTCGAATTATAGGGGTCCCAGAAGAAGAAGAGAAAAAGAAAGGGACTGAGAAAATATTTGAAGAGATTATAGTTGAAAACTTCCCTAATATGGGAAAGGAAATAGTTAATCAAGTCCTGGAAGCACAGAGAGTCCCATACAGGATAAATCCAAGGAGAAACACACCAAGACACATATTAATCAAACTGTCAAAAATTAAATATAAAGAAAACATATTAAAAGCAGCAAGGGAAAAACAACAAATAACACACAAGGGAATCCCCATAAGGTTAACAGCTGATCTTTCAGCAGAAACTCTGCAAGCCAGAAGGGAGTGGCAGGATATACTTAAAGTGATGAAGGAGAAAAACCTACAACCAAGATTACTCTACCCAGCAAGGATCTCATTCAGATTTGATGGAGAAATCAAAACCTTTACAGACAAGCAAAAGCTGAGAGAGTTCAGCACCACCAAACCAGCTTTACAACAAATGCTAAAGGAACTTCTCTAGGCAAGAAACACAAGAGAAGGAAAACACCTACAATAACAAACCCCCAAAATTTAAGAAAATGGGAATAGGAATATACGTATCGATAATTACCTTAAATGTAAATGGATTAAATGCTCCTATCAAAAGACACAGACTGGCTAAATGGATACAAAAACAAGACCCATATATATGCTGTCTACAAGAGACCCACTTCAGACCTAGAGACACATACAGACTGAAAGTGAGGGGATGGAAAAAGATATTCCATGCAAATGGAAATCAAAAGAAAGCTGGAGTAGCAATTCTCATATCAGACAAAATAGACTTTAAAATAAAGACAATTACAAGAGACAAAGATGGACACTATATAATGATCAAGGGATCGATCCAAGAGGAAGGTATAACAATTGTAAATATTTACGCACCCAACATAGGAGCACCTCAATACATAAGGCAAATACTAACAGCCATAAAAGGGGAAATCGACAGTAACACAATCATAGTAGGGGACTTTAACACCCCACTTTCACCAATGGACAGATCATCCAAAATGAAAATAAATAAGGAAACACAAGCTTTAAATGATACATTAAACAAGATGGACTTAATTGATATTTATAGGACATTCCACCCAAAAACAACAGAATACACATTTTTCTCAAGTGCTCATGGAACATTCTCCAGGATAGATCATATCTTGGGTCACAAATCAAGCCTTGGTAAATTTAAAAAAATTGAAATCGTATCAAGTATCTTTTCCGACCACAACGCTATGAGACTAGATATCAATTACAGGAAAAGATCTGTAAAAAATACAAACACATGGAGGCTACACAATACACTACTTAATAACGAAGTGATCACTGAAGAAATCAAAGGGGAAATCAAAAAATACCTAGAAACAAATGACAATGGAGACACGACGACCCAAAACCTATGGGATGCAGCAAAAGCAGTGCTAAGAGGGAAGTTTATAGCAATACAAGCCTACCTCAAGAAACAGGAAACATCTCGAATAAACAACCTAACCTTGCACCTGAAGCAATTAGAGAAAGAAGAACAAAAAAACCCCAAAGCTAGCAGAAGGAAAGAAATCATAAAGATCAGGTCAGAAATAAATGAAAAAGAAATGAAGGAAACAATAGCAAAAATCAATGAAACTAAAAGCTGGTTCTTTGAGAAGATAAACAAAATTGATAAACCATTAGCCAGACTCATCAAGAGAAAAAGGGAGAAGACTCAAATCAATAGAATTAGAAATGAAAAAGGAGAAGTAACCACTGACACTGCAGAAATACAAACGATCATGAGAGATTACTACAAGCAACTCTATGCCAATAAAATGGACAACCTGGAAGAAATGGACAGATTCTTAGAAATGCACAGCCTGGCGATCTGAACCAGGAAGAAATAGAAAATATGAACAGACCAATCACAAGCACTGAAATGGAAACTGTGATTAAAAATCTTCCAACACACAAAAGCCCAGGACCAGATGGCTTCACAGGCGAATTCTATCAAACATTTAGAGAAGAGCTAACACCTATTCTTCTCAAACTCTTCCAAAATATTGCAGAGGGAGGAACACTCCCAAACTCATTCTACGAGGCCACCATCACCCTGCTACCAAAACCAGGCAAAGATGTCACAAAGAAAGAAAACTACAGGCCAATATCACTGATGAACATAGATGCAAAAATCCTCAACAAAATACTAGCAAACAGAATCCAACAGCACATTAAAAGGATTATACACCATGATCAAGTGGGGTTTATTCCAGGAATGCAAGGATTCTTCAATATATGCAAATCAATCAACGTGATACACCATATTAACAAATTGAAGGAGAAAAACCATATGATCATCTCAATAGATGCAGAGAAAGCTTTTGACAAAATTCAACACCCATTTATGATAAAAGCCCTGCAGAAAGTAGGCATAGAGGGAACTTTCCTCAACATAATGAAGGCCATATATGACAAACCCACAGCCAACATTGTCCTCAATGGTGAAAAACTGAAACCATTTCCACTAAGATCAGGAACAAGACAAGGTTGCCCACTCTCACCACTATTATTCAACATAGTTTTGGAAGTGTTAGCCACAGCAATCAGAGAAGAAAAAGAAATAAAAAGAATCCAAATCGGAAAAGAAGAAGTAAAGCTGTCACTGTTTGCAGATGACATGATACTATACATAGAGAATCCAAAAGATGCTACCAGAAAACTACTAGAGCTAATCAATGAATTTGGTAAAGTAGCAGGATACAAAATTAATGCACAGAAATCCCTTGCATTTCTATACACTAATGATGAAAAATCTGAAAGTGAAATTAAGAAAACACTCCCGTTTACCATTGCAACAAAAAGAATAAAATATCTAGGAATAAACCTACCTAAGGAGACAAAAGACCTGTATGCAGAAAATTATAAGACACTGACGAAAGAAATTAAAGATGATACAAATAGATGGAGAGATATACCATGTTCTTGGATTGGAAGAATCAACATTGTGAAAATGACTCTACTACCCAAAACAATCTACAGATTCAATGCAATCCCTATCAAACTACCACTGGCATTTTTCACAGAACTAGAACAAAAAATTTCACAATTTGTATGGAAACACAAAAGACCCCGAATAGCCAAAGCAATCTTGAGAACGAAAAATGGAGCTGGAGGAATCAGGCTCCCTGACTTCAGACTATATTACAAAGCTACAGTAATCAAGACAGTTTGGTACTGGCACAAAAACAGAAATATAGATCAATGGTACAGGATAGAAAGCCCACAGATAAACCCACGCACATATGGTCACCTTATCTTTGATAAAGGAGGCAAGCATATACAGTGGAGAAAAGACAGCCTCTTCAATAAGTGGTGCTGGGAAAATTGGACAGGTACATGTAAAAGTATGAAATTAGAACACTCCCTGACACCATACACAAAAATAAACTCAAAATCGATTAAAGACCTAAGCGTAAGGCCAGACACTATCAAACTCTTAGAGGAAAACATAGGCAGAACACTCTATGACATAAATCACAGCAAGATCCTTTTTGACCCAGCTCCTAGAGAAATGGAAATAAAAACGCAAATAAACAAATGGGACCTAATGAAACTTAAAAGCTTTTGCACAGCAAAGGAAACCATAAACAAGACCAAAAGACAACCCTCAGAATGGGAGAAAATATTTGCAAATGAAGCACCTGAAAAAGGATTAATCTCCAAGATTTACAAGCAGCTCATGCAGCTCAATACCAAAAAAACAAACAACCCAATCCAAAAATGGGCAGAAGACCTAAATAGACATTTCTCCAAAGAAGATATACAGATTGCCAACAGACACATGAAAGAATGCTCAACATCATTAATCATTAGAGAAATGCAAATCAAAACTACAGTGAGATATCATCTCACACCGGTCAGAATGGCCATCATCAAAAAATCTAGAAACAATAAATGCTGGAGAGGGTGTGGAGAAAAGGGAACACTCTTGCACTGTTGGTGGGAATGTAAATTGATACAGCCCCTATGGAGAACAGTATGGAGGTTCCTTAGATAACTAAAAATAGAACTACCATACGACCCAGCAATCCCACTACTGGGCATATACCCTGAGAAAACCATAATTCAAAAAGAGTCATGTACCAAAATGTTCATTGCAGCTCTATATACAATAGCCAGGACATGGAAGCAACCTAAGTGTCCATCATTGGATGAATGGATAAAGAAGATGTGGCACATATATACAATGGAATATTACTCAGCCATAAAAAGAAATGAAATGGAGGTATTTGTAGTGAGGTGGATGGAGTTAGAGTCTGTCATACAGAGTGAAGTAAGTCAGAAAGAGAAAAACAAATACAGTATGCTAACACATATATATGGAATCTAAGGGAAAATAAAGGTCATGAAGAACCTAGTGGCAAGACGGGAATAAAGACACAGACTTACTAGAGAATGGACTTGAGGATATGGGGAGGGGGAGGGGTAAGATGTGACAGGGTGAGAGAGTGGCATAGACATATATACACTACCAAAGGTAAAATAGATAGCTAGTGGGAAGCAACCACATAGCACAGGGAGATCAGCTCGGTGCTTTGTGACCACCTAGAGGGGTGGGATAGGGAGGGTGGGAGGGAGGGAGATGCAAGAGGGAAGAGATATGGGAACATATGTATATGTATAACTGATTCACTTTGTTATAAAGCAGAAACTAACACACCATTGTAAAGCAATTATACTCCAATAAAGATGTTTAAAAAAAAAAAAGATGCAGTTAACCAGAATATCCCTCAATTAGTTATGCATGTTAACATTATGCTTCAGGTGATGTAATTTTACCTACAGTTAATTTTGTTTTGTTTGTTTTTCTACACACATTCTGTGCTGGTTGCTCACAGAGTTAAACATAATAACAATGGTGATGGCAATGTCAAGGACGGACAGAAGGTACAAGAATGGACAAAAGTAAAGGAGGAGTGAGACTGAGGTAAAGAGAAATTTAACCATGAAAAGGGGGATTTGAACTTGACACCTGGGACCATATTACACAATATAACAATTGTTCATATTTTTTTACCTCTTTTAGCATATTTTTGGTAATTATTCACTATTGATTCATTTTTTTCACTTAACCCTGTGTTGAGCAGTAACTATATGCCAGATATTTTCATCAGCCCTAGAATTACACAGATCAACTATATAAATTACCATACCTTTTGGAGTTCATATTAAAGCTGAAGAGATGATAAATAGGTAATTATGGTTCAATGTACTAAGTGCTAAGAGAGGTATATGAAAAGGGCTACAAGTGGGCAGGGAAGAGAGGTATTTGTTCTGCTTGGAGAGGATGCTCAGAGAAGAATTCACTAAGAAGATACTATTAGAGTTATACTTTGACAAATGAATAACAGTTCACTAAGCAGAAAGTGAGGAGAAGGGCATTCTAGGCAGAGAAAATCATGGAAGAGCGATATAAATGTACAGGTCATATTCTCTGTGGACCAAGTGCATGAGAGATTAGAGGAGAGAACGGGCCAGAACGGTAGGCTGAGATGAGAATTACTGCTATTTATGTACACGGGTCGTCCTTTCTGCTAGACTGCAAGCTTCTTGAGGTTAAGATCCAAGTCTCACCCTTTTATCCTTCCATCTGGTCATCCAATAAACATCTTTTCAGTGTCCCCTACAAGACAAAGACTAGAGCTGGAAGACAGAATTACCAAGGCATTGACCTTGCCCTGAAGGAACTCATATTATGGTGACAGAGAAAAACATAAAAACAAATAATTGCAGTATATGTGTTGAAAGCTAGCCAAATGAAATTCCCGTCTTGCAGGATTTTCTAACAATTTAATATAAATTTTATACAAATCTAATTTCCTATTTGGTAGAAAGAAGAGGTGGTGCCGAAAATTTTATGTTTCATAAAAACTCCCCTGCTCCCTCTCAATTCCCTAACACGGGGCCAAGCGCTCATTAAATACTTGTTGATCCTGAATGAAATGAACTAACAATGGAAGAAAGAAGAAAGCTAGCGCTGCAATTTACAAAACTGAGCTAGATCACCAGCAAGACATGGGATAGGGAACAAAGGCAAAATATGAAGAAATACTGTGGCATGGGTATCAGGAAGCTGAGGAAAATGGAGTAATCAAAGAACCAGCTTTGATGTTCTGCAATGTTTCTTAATACATTGCTTTTTCGGTTAGGATTACGTTAGTCAAAGATATGGTCCTTTAACTTTGTCAGTCTCTTCCTCTTGACAATGAAAAGCAAATGAGACTAAGGCAAAGGTGGGGTGAGAGAACAGCCCTTATATGTTTTCTTTAATACAGGTAGGCTATGAGGAGAAGGATGCTTTAAGGATGTAGTTTAATAATGTAGGGTATTCAGAGGGCCAGTAGTAGAAAATCAGTAGTATCATTAATAGCATAATTTAAAGTAATAAAATAATAACATTTATTGTGAGAATTATGTAAAAATATTTTACATGCATTACTTTTATCTTCATAACAATTATATAAAGTAGTAGCATCATTATTCCCACTTTACAGATACAGGTACTGAAGTACAGAAATATCAGGTGACTTGCCAAGGCCATATGGCTGGTAGGTGGTGAAGAGAGATTTGAACTCGGTCAGTCTGATTCAAGACACCATGACTGGTGAAGGTGCAGAGGCAGAGATGGGAGCACTTGGGGTATTGTGATAGAGATAAAATAGGTATGTGTGCTTGGGTAGAGCGGAAGGTGGTGGCAAAAGAGACATAGAGATTTATCTAAGGCAAACAATGTTAGGTATCCAGGAATCATATAATAGCACTTCTCTGGTTGTAGTTTTTCCAGTGATATCAGTAATAATGACACATTCCCATTCTTTAAAGCTGTCTTAAGTCTATTTATATCTATATCTATAAGCTTATATCTCTGGCTATATATAATTATCTCTCTCTCTCTCTCTCTCTCTCTCTCTCTCTCTCTCTCTCTCTCTACCTATATTAAAAGGTTTTAGTTTGCTTTGGTTTTGCAACTCTGAAATGAGCAGATCAATCTTGATTCTGAAAGTATCAATTCTTGGGTATTACTTTTCAAATATCAAATTGGGATGTTCTTATTAAAGGTAAAGGATTGGTTATGATAACTGTTTCCCAAGAAGTAATTCAGTGACTTCAAAAACAGTGGCCTTAACCTTAGTCTAAGATACAGAGAAGCTATGCCATAAGGAAAACACAAAAACAAAATCCAGGAAAACAACTTTTCTAACATAAGTAATTTTTTTATATTGCTCTTTTACAACATTCCCATTTAAATGCAGATTGTAATGTGCTACTAAGTACAAGGTAAACATTTTTTGGCTATTAAAATGCTAATGGGAAGGTTAACTTTAAGTCAGAAACTACTGTTGAAAAGGCACAAAGGTAGGAAAATTTACTTTAAGGTAATTTAAGAAAGGCTAGGATTAAGCTCTGACTTTTTTCAGTGAAAAAAGAAATTTCTTATTAGAAAAAATATAAAGAAAGCACAGTGCAATTATACTTGTTTATAGCAATACGGCTGACCATTACACTACGGGATGCATTATTTCATTTCGGTGTTGCAAAACCTAACAGGCTCAAGTAAACAAACATCTCTGGACAGCTTCACCTACAGTACAAATAGTGAACTGATAGACTGTGCAAATATTTGTTACTCCTGCACCTACTCTCCTAAAAATGATGAGCTTCACAAGGCCCTAATACAGTAGTTGCAGAATAACTTCAGATATATTTGGGGCTTTCTGAATCTCCCCAAAGCTTTATCTTCCCCAATATTCAATTTCCTTTTTAGCCCAGAAAGTACTGACTCATGGCCTACTGCCCATCACAGTGGCTTGTAATGGCATTCCCACACGCTCTGTGTATTTACCCAAGGCTACCAGATGAACTGCTCCCACTCAATTCAATAAAAAAAAGCTCTTGTGAATGGTGTTGCCAGTGATATATTCAGTTGTTGAAAACACCAATAAGTGATAGGATAAGAGGAGCAGTAGAGACTGGAAAAATAGGAACCTGAAAGTACCAATGGATAGCAGGAATGTTTTTTTCATTGCTCCTTTTGTGTTCTGATTTACTATATGAAAACTATTACAAAAATATCCCCAATGTTGTTGTTGCTTTTCTTTCTTCACCCCTCCCACTCCATTCCCATGGTGTCCTCTACTGTGGAAATAGAGATGTATGTCTTAGAGAATGCAAGAGGGAATCTGAGTCAGCAGCCAATAGTTTTGTGAGCTTCCTATAATAAGAAATTCTTTAAGAAGAAAAAAAGAAGAAATTTAAGAAGGACTTCATTTAAGAACTTCCTTTAAGGAGAAATGTATCTTTGAAAATACAAGCATTTTCAAAAGGCAATGTAGAGAGATTGGTTCAAGGTGCTGGAGTAGAAGGACATGTACACACTCCCTCTTGCGAGAGCACCAGAATCACAACTAACTGCTGAACAGTCATCAACAGGAAGACACTGGAACTCACCAAAAAAGATACCCCACATCCAAAGACAAAGGAGAAGCCACAATGAGAGAGTAGGAGGGGCACAATCACAATAAAATCAAATCCCATAACCGCTGGGTGGGTGACTCACAAACTGGAGAAGAATTATACCACAGAAGGCCACCCACTGGAGTGAAGGTTCTGAGCCCCACGTCAGGCTTCCCAACCTTGGAGTCTAGCAAAGGGAGGAGGAATTCCCAGAGAAACAGACTTTGAGGCTAGCGGAATTTGACTGCAGGGCTTTGACAGGACTGGGGGAAACAGAGACTCCACTCGTGGAGGGCACATGCAAAGTAGTGCGCATATCAGGACCCAGGGAGAAGGAGCAGTGACCCATAGGACACTGAACCAGACATACCTGCTAGTGTTGGAGGGTCTCCTGCAGAGGCGTGGCGTGGCTGTGGCTCACCGCAGGGACAAGGACACTGGCAGCAGAAGGTCTGGGAAGTACTCCTTGGCATGAGCCCTCCCAGAGACCACCATTATCCCCACCAAAGAGCCTGTAGCTTCCAGTGCTGGGTCACCTCAGGCCAAGCAACCAACAGGGAGGGAACTCAGCCGCACCCATCAGCAGACAAGCAGATTGAAGTTTTACTGAGCTCTGCCCACCAGAGCAACAGCCAGCTCTACCCACCACCAGACTAACCCATCAGGAAGTTTGCACAAGCTACTTAGATAGCCTCATCCACCAGAGGGTAGACAGCAGAAGCAAGAAGAACTACAATCGTGCAGCCTATGGAATGAAAACCACATTCACAGAAAGATAGACAAAATGAAAAGACAGAAGAATATGTATCAGATGAAGGAACAAGATAAAACCCCAGAAACACAACTAAATGAAGTGGAGAAAGGTAACCTTGCAGAAAAATTCAGAATAATGATAGTGAAGATGATCCAGGACCTCGGAAAAAGAATGGAGGCAAAGATCGAGAAGATGCAAGAAATGTTCAACAAACACCTAGAAGAATTAAAAACCAAACAAACAGAGATGAACAATACAATAATTGAAATGAAAAATACACTAGAAGGAATCAATAGCAGAACGACTGAGGCAGAAGAATGGATAAGTGACCTGGAAGACAGAATGGTGGAATTCATTGCCATGGAACAGAATAAAGAAAAAAGAATGAAAAGAAATTAAGACAGCCTAAGAGAACTCTGCGGCAACATTAAATGCACCAACATTCGCATTATAGGGGTCCCAGAAGGAGAAGAGAGAAAGGACCCGAGAAAATATTTGAAGAGATTACAGTCGAAAACTTCCCAAACATGGGAAAGGAAATAGCCACCAAAGTCCAGGAAGCGCAGAGAGTCCCAGGCAGGATAAACCCAAGGAAAAACACAGTAATCAAATTGACAAAAATTAAAGACAAAGAAAAATTATCAAAAGCAGCAAGGGAAAAATGACAAATAACATACAAGGGAACTCCCATAAGGTTAACAGCTGATTTCTAAGCAGAAACTCCAAAAGCCAGAAGGGAATGGCATGATATATTTAAAGTGATGAAAGGGAAGAACCTACAACCAAGATTACTCTACCTGGCAAGGATCTCATTCAGATTCAATGGAGAAATCAAAAGCTTTACAGACAAGCAAAAGCTAAGAGAATTCAGCACCACAAAACCAGCTCTACAACAAATGCTAAAGGAACTTCTCTAAGTGGGAAACACAAGAGAAGAAAAGGACCTATGAAAATAAACCCAAAACAATTAACAAAATGATCAGAGGAACATACATATCAATAATTACCTTAAACCTGAATGGATTAAATGCTCAAACCAAAAGACATAGGCTCGCTGAATGGATACAAAAACAAGACCCATATATATGCTGTCTACAAGAGACCCACTTCAGACCTAGGGACACATTCAGACTGAAAGTGAGGGGATGGAAAAAGATATTCCATGCAAATGGAAATGAAAAGAAAGCTGGAGTACCAATACTCATATCAGATAACATAGACTTTAAAATAAAGAGTGTTACAAGAGACAAGGAAGGACACTACATAATGATCAAGGGATCAATCCAAGAAGAAGATGTAACAATTATAAATATATATGCACTCAACGTAGGAGGATCTCCATACATAAAGCTAATGCTAACAGCTATAAAAGAGGAAATCAACAGTAACAAAATAAGAGTGGGGGACATTAACACCTCACTTACACCAATGGACAGATCACCCAGACAGAAAATTAATAAGGAAACACAAGCTTTAAATGACAAAATAGACCAGGTAGATTTGATATTTATAGGACATTCCACCCAAAAACAGCAGATTACACTTTCTTCTCAAGTGCACACAGAACATTCTCCAAGATAGATCATATCTTGGATCACAAATCAAGCCTCATAAGTTTAAGAAAATTGAAATCATATCAAGCATCTTTTCCGACCACAATGCTACGAAATTAGAAGTCAATTACAGGGAAAAAAAACATAAAAAACACAAACACATGGAGGCTAAACAATACCTTACTAAATAACCAAGAGATCACTGAAGAAATCAAAGAGGAAATCAAAAAATATCTAGAGACAAATGAAAACGAAATAAACGACAATCCTAAACCTATGGGATGCAGCAAAAGAAGCTCTAAGAGGGCAGTTTATAGCAATACAATCCTACCTCAAGAAACAAGAAACATCTCAAATAAACAATGTAACCTTACAGCTAAAGGAACTGGAGAAAGAAGAGCAAACAAACCCAAAGTTAGTAGATGGAAAGAACTCATAAAGATCACAGTAGAAATAAGTGAAATAGAAACAAAGAAAACAGTAGCAAAGATCAATAAAACTAAAAGCTGGTTCTTTGAGAAGATAAACAAAATTGATAAACCTTTAGTCAGACTCATCAAGTAAAAGGGGGAGAGGACTCAACTCAATAAAATTAGAAATGAAAAAGCAGAAGTTATAACGGACAGTGCAGAAATACAAAGCATCATAAGAGACTACTACAAGCAATACTATGCCAATAAAATGGACAACCTGGAGGAAATGGACAAATTCTGAGAAAGGTATAACCTTCCAAGACTGAACCTGGAAGAAATAGAAAATATGAACAGACCAATCACAAGTAATGAAATTGAAACTCTCATTAAAAATCTTCCAACAGGGGGCTTCCCTAGTGGCACAGTGGTTGAGAGTCTGCCTGCCAATGTAGGGGACACGGGTTCGAGCCCTGGTCTGAGAGGATCCCACATGCCACGGAGCGACTAGGTCCGTGAGCCACAGCTACTGAGCCTGCGCGTCTGGAGCCTGTGCTGCACAACAAGAGAGGCCGCGACAGTGAGAGGCCCGTGCACCGCGATGAAGAGTGGCCCCCGCTCGCCACAACTAGAGAAAGCCCTCGCACAGAAACGAAGATCCAACACAGCAAAAAAATAAATAAATAAATAAATTTATTAAAAAAAAAATCTTCCAACAAACAAGATGAAAAGACAACCCTCAGAATGGGAGAAAATATTTGCAAACGAATTAACAAACAAAGGATTAAACTCCAAAATATATAAATAGCTCATGCTGCTCAATATTAAAAAAACAAACAACCCAATCCAAAAATCGGCAGAAGACCTAAATAGACATTTCTCCAAAGAAGATATACAGATGGGCAAGACGCACATGAAAGGCTGCTCAACATCACTAATTATTAGAGAAATGCAAGTCAAAACTACAATGAGGTATCACCTCACACCAGTTAGAATGGCCATCATCAGGAAATCTACAAACAACAAATGCTGGAGAGGCTGTGGAGAAAAGGGAACCCTCTTGCACTGTTGGTGGGAATGTAAATTGATACAGCCACTATGGAGAACAGTATGGAGGTTCCTTCAAAACCTAAAAATAAAATTACCATATGACCCAGCAATTCCACTACTTGGCATATACCAAGAGAAAACCATAATTCAAAAAGACACATGCACCCCAATGTTCACTGCAGCACTATTTACAATAGCCAGGTCATGGAAGCAACCTAAATGCCCATCTACAGACGAATGGATAAAGAAGATGTGGTACATATATACAATGGAATATTACTCAGCCATAAAAACGAACGAAATTGGGTCATTTGTAGAGACGTGGATGGACCTAGAGACTGCCATACAGAGTGAATTAAGTCAGAAAGAAAAAAACAAATATCATATATTAATGCATATATGTGGAACCTAGCAAAATGGTAGAGAGGAACCGGTTTGCAGGGCAGAAATTGAGACACAGATGTAGAGAACAAACGTATGGACAGCAAGGGGGAAAAGTGGTGGTGGGGGGTGGTGGTGTGATGAATTGGGAGATTGGGATTGACATATATACACTAATATGTATAAAATGGATAACTAATAAGAACCTGCTGTATAAAAAAATAAATAATAAAATTCAAAAATTAAATCTTCCAACAAACAGAAGTCCAGGACCAGATGGCTTCACAGGTGAATTCTATCAAACATTTAGAGAAGAGCTAACACCTATCCTTCTCAAACTCTTCCAAAAAATTGCAGAGGAAGGAACACTCCCAAACTCATTCTACAAGGCCACCATCACCCTGATGCCAAAACCAGACAAAGATACTACAAAAAAAGAAAATTACAGACCAATATCACTGATGAATATAGATGCAAAAATCCTCAACAAAACACTAGCAAACAGAATCCAACAACACATTAAAAGGATCATACATTATGATCAAGTGAGATTTATCCCAGGGAGGCAAGGATTCTTCAGTATACACAAATCAATGTGTGATTCACCATATTAACAAACTGAAGAATAAAAACTATATAATAATCTCAATGGATGCAGAAAAAGCTTTTGACAAAATTCAACACCATTTATGATAAAAACTCTCCAGAAAGTGGGCATAGAGGGAACCTACCTCAACATAATAAAGGCCATATATGGCAAACCCACAGCAAACATCATTCTCAATGGTGAAAAACTGAAAGCATTTCCTCTAAGATCAGGAACAAGACAAGGATGCCCACTCTCGCCACTCTTATTCAACATTGTTTTGGAAGCTTTAGCCACGACAGTCAGAGAAGAAAGAGAAACAAAAGGAATCAAAGTAGGAAAAGAAGAAGTAAAACTGTCACTTTGCAGATGACATAATACAATACATAGATAATCCTAAAGATGCCACCAGAAAACTACTAGAGCTAATCAATGAATTTGGTAACGTTGTGGAATACAAAATTAATGCACAGAAATCTCTTGCAATCCTATACACTAACAACGAAAGATCAGAAAGAGAAATTAAGGAAACAATCCCATTCACCAATGCAACAAAAAGAATAAAATACCTAGGAATAAACCTACCTAGGGAGACAAAAGACCTGTACTCAGAAAACTATAAGACACTGATGAAAGAAATCAAAGATGACACAGACAGATGGAGAGATATACCATGTTCTTGGACTGGAAGAATCAATATTGTGAAAATAACTATAGTACCCAAAGCAATCTACAGACTCAATGCAATCCCTATCAAATTACCAATGGCATTTTTTACGGAACTAGAACAAAAAATCTTAAAATTTGTATGAGGACACAAACAACCCCAAATAGCCAAAGCAATCTTGAGGGGAAAAAAAGGAGCTGGAGGAATCAGACTCTCTGACTTCAGACTATATTACAAAGCTACAGTAATCAAGACAATATGGTACTGACACAGAAACTGAAATATAGATAAATGGAACAGGATAGAAAGCCCAGAGATAAACCCACACACCTATGGTCAACTAATCGATGACAAAGGAGGCAAGGATATACAATGGAGAAAAGACAGTCTCTTCAATAAGTGGTGCTGGGAAAACTGGACAGCTACATGTAAAAGAATGAAATTAGAACACTCCCTAACACCATACACAAAAATAAACTAAAAATGGATTAAAGACCTAAATGTAAGACCGGATACTATAAAACTCTTAGTGGAAAACATAGGAGGAACATTCCTTGACATAAATCACAGCAAGATCTTTTTTGACCCACATCCTTGAGTAATGGAAATAAAAACAAATAAAACAAATGGGAACTAATGAAACTTAAAAGCTTTTGCACAGCAAAGGAAACAATAAACAAGATGAAAAGACAACCCTCAGAATGGGAGAAAATATTTGCAAACGAATCAACGGACAAAGGATTAATCTCCAAAATATTTAAACAGCTCATGCAGCTCAATATTAAAAAAACAAACAACCCAATCCAAAAATGGGCAGAAAACCTAAATAGATATTTCTCCAAGGAAGGCATACAGATGGCCAAGAGGCACATGAAAGGCTGCTCAACATCACTAATTATTAGAGAAATGCAAATCAAAACTACTATGATGAATCACCTCACACTGGTTAGAATGAGCATCATCATAAAATCTACAAACAACAAATGCTAGAGAGGGTGTGGAGAAAAGGGAACGCACTTGCACTGTTGGTGGGATTGTAAATTGATACAGCCACTATGGAGAACAGTATGGAGGTTCCTTCAAAAACTAAAAATAGAATTACCATATGACCCTGCAATCCCACTACTGGGCATATACCCAGAGAAAACCATAATTCAAAGAGACACATGCACCACAGTGTTCACTGCAGCACTATTTACAATAGCCAGGTCATGGAAGCAACCTAAATGCCCATCGACAGATGAATGGATAAGGAAGATGTGGTACATATATACAATGGAATGTTACTCAGCCATCAAAAGGAATGAAATTGGGTCATTTGTAGAGACGTGGATGGACCTAGTGACTGTCATACAGAGTGAATTAAGTCAGAAAGAAAAAAACAAATATCGTATATTAACGCATATATGTGGAATCTAGAAAAATGGTACAGATGAACCGGTTTGCAGGCAGAAATGAGACAGAGATGTAGAGAACAAACTTGTGGACACCACGGGGGGAAAGTTTGGGGGGGGATTTGTTGTTGTGGTGGTGGTGGTGGTATGAATTGGGAGATTGGGATTGACATATATGAATTAATATGTATAAAATAGGTAACTAATAGGAACCTGCTGTATAAAAAATTGAAATAAAATAAAATTCAAAACATAAAGAAAAAATAAATAAAAGGCAATATAATAAACTTGCCTATTGTGCTATTTTTTCCCAATGGTTTGAAGATATAACCCAAGATATCAAGAAAATCTATTTAAAAATTCACATATGACAAATAGTTTAAAACTACTTCAATTTCTTTTCTTCTTTCTCTTCCTTCTCATCTTCCTGCATCTCTTCCTATTACTATCACTACCATAAGCCTATCACATCTATATATTACATTACAGTTGACAAAGAGCTTATGTAGACATTACCTCATTTAATCATTCTACACCCATGTAATACACATTTACTGAGCAGCTATACCTTGCCTGGCCTTGAGTATACAGTAGTTAAAAAAAAAAATACATTGAGGTGATCATTTGCAAAGGGAATTTTAAAGATAAGCAAATAAGTTTATCCTTACAACTTGTGAAAAGTGCCCCTAAGGAAAAGAACACAATGTTTTGAATGAGAGGGCACAATGGATCAGTTTACACTGGGAGTCCAGAGAAGTTCTCTCTGAGCAGACTTGAGCTGAGATGGAAGAATGACAAGTCTTCAGTCAGATGAATAGTGGGATGAAGAGTTTTCTGGGCCTAGTGAACAACATGTGCAATGGCCCTGAGGCAGAAACAGGCTTGGCCCATTAGAATGGAGAAGAAAAGGCAAAACATGAAGTTAGACATGGACCAGAAGCCAGGTGATGCAGGATCTTATAAGTTCAAGGGTTTGAAGTATATTCCAAGTACAGTTGGAAGCTAGTGAAGGGCTTTAAATAGGGAAATTACAGTATCCTATTAACCTTTTATCTGGGCTATGTAAAAGAAATATAATTTTAAATTCTCTAGTAGCCACATTCAAAAAGTAAAATAGAACAGGTGAAGTAAATTTTAATATTGTCTTTTGTTTAACCCAGTATTTCCAAATTATCATTTCAATATGAAGTCAGTGTACGAAATCATTAATGAGATATTTTACATTTTTTATACTAAGTCTTTGAAACCCAGTGTGTACTTTACACATATAGCACACCTCATTTTAGAGCAGCCACATTTCAAGTGCTCATTTGCCACATGTGGCTAGTGGCTACTGTACTGGACAATGTAGGGTTGTAAAGTTTACTCTAGCTGCTGTATAGAGAATAAATTAGAGAGGAATGGGTTAAAGCAAGTATTTTTTTTTTTGATAGCTGCTCTTGCAAATTATCACAAATTTAGTGGCTTAAAACAACACAGATGTATTATCTTACAATTTCACAGGTCAGAATTCCAACATGGGTCTCTATGGGCTAAAATCAAGGTGTTGGCAGGGTTGCATTCCTTCTGTGGGCTTTAGGGGAGAATCTGTTTCCTTGCATTTTCCAGCTCCTAGAAGCCACCTACATGCCTTGGCTCATGGTCCCATTGCTCCATCTACAAACCTAACAGCCTTGGGCTGTGTCCCTCTTATGCTACCACCTCTCTGGTTCTCTCTTCTGCTTCTCTTCTTTTTGTAAGGACCCTTGTGATTACAATGGGTCCACCTGGATAGTTCAGCAAATCTCTCTAATCTCAAGGTCAGCTGATTAGCAACCTTAATTCCATCTGCAACCTTAATTACCCATTGCTATGTAACCAAACACAATCACATGTTCCAGGGATTAGGATGTGGACATCTACAGGCGAGGGGTGGGGAATGATTCTGTCTACCACAGCAAGAAAACATGTTATCTACACTAAAACAATATTTTAAAAACAATAATGAATTTAACATTTTATAGAAACAATATGCCTTCTTATGACAAAATTAATAAAATAGAGAAAAGCACAAAGAATAAATTAAACAACAAAACACTACTACACGAAATCTTAATACTCAGAAACATTTTTCTTAACATTTATTAAACATCATTTCAGCCACCTCTCTATGTACAGATACAGGTAGAAAGATGGAGAGAAAAATAATTTCACAAAAATAGGCTCACACTCATATTCTATTTTGAATAAAAAGTATTACCTTCAATCATTTTACTTGAATTTAACAGAAGAAAAATAAATTGAATGGAATTAGAAGAAATTACTGAACTTCAAATACATTTTTCTTCACCAGAATAGATATTAATTCCTAAAATATCTCTCTGGGGTTTAAAAAAATTATAAATAGTATTGAGCTTGGAATCATTACGCATTTAAATTCCATGTTTTAAACTTTAAACAATATCTTTTGATACTCACTTAAAGAGAAAAGAACCTAAAGCTAAGAGAGCCCAAGTGACTTGCCCCAAATCAAAGAGTACATTATTCTTCTGTTTCTCTTAGTAGGTTTTTTTTCCATGGTCCACTAATACTATTTTATCCCTTCTCTTTTCTCCTCAAAGTTTCTACATCTGTTCATCTGCAACCCTGGATCTTTGGTTGTTGACCTTACCGTGCTTCATTGAGAAAATGGGAGTACTCAGACAGAAATTCCCGAACATGAATGCTCAGAATCTTCCTTCATTGCTATAGCTTGGCATAAAAAGCTTCTCCTACTTTAAAGGCCGGCAACTCCTTTGTGCAATGGATACTGCCACTTTCACCTCTTCATGAACTTTGCCCCTACAATTATCCCCTTTCTCTCCTCTGGCAAAATTTTTTCCTCTCTACTGATTTCTTTCCATCAATAAACATCAAGTTCTAGTATGTCCAGTCTTGCAAAAAATAAAACAAAGACCCTTCCTTGACATATAATATGCCCGTTTTGCTACAGCCTCCTATCTCCCATCTCCTTCACAGCGAAACTTCTTGAGACAGTTGTGTGGAATAGTTGACTTCATTTCAGCATTCCACATTCTTTCCTCAGTCAATATTAATTGGGCTTCCTTTACCATCACTCAGTGATCTTCATACTGTCACTTCTGATAGCCATCTCTCAGTTCTTACCCTAATTATCTTCTCAGCAACATTTGACATAGCTTACTACTCCCTCCCACTTGAAATGTGTTCTTTCTTTTGGTTTCCCTTATACCACAGTCTCTCCTTGTTTTCCTTCTACCTCACTGACCAATCTTTCTCTTTGCTAACTCCTCCTTCTCTATTTAAATTCTAAGTATTAGAGTGTCTAATCTCCTTACAATTCCTCAAACACGCTGGGCTTATTTTTGCTTTGGAAATTTGCATATCATCAGCCTGGAATATTGTCCCCACTCATCTTCATATGGCTGACTCCTTTGTGGCATTCAGATCTCAGCCTTTCCTTACTGTGTAATGCATCCCATCCTATCAATCTCAACCACATCACATATGTTGTTTCTCCGGATGGCACTTACCACTAGCTGATATTTTTTTTCTTATTTATTTTCTTATCTATTTTATATGTCTCTCCCAAAGAATATAATCTCTGTAAGAGCAGGGACATTATTTATCATTTTTACAGTACTTGCTCCTAAAAGCAATGCCTAAAACCATAGTAGAGTCTCAAATTATAATTGTTAAATGTATAGAGTTTTTAAAGAATATATTATCTATAGCATTTTTCATGGGACAATGTTTATTTATCCTGAATTTTGCATATGCTTTCAACAACTTCATTATACACAGAAATTAATTTACCAGTTTAGAAGAATAGGTACTCAAAAATTAGTTATGAAAAAAGTTAATAAAGGTAAATATGAATGCCCTTCTTGACACCTTAAGCTATATACTTGTGGACACACCTAAGCATTTCAAAAGAGAGAGAGATGTAGGAAATAAACCTAGTATCAGCCATAAGAAAAATTTTGATACTACGCTCTGAGTTAGAATGATCTGTTGTAACTGAATTTTACAGATAGTGGCATTAAGGCCCAGAGAAGAAAAATAATTTGTCCAAGATTATATAACAAGTAAGTGGTAGAAGTATATCTAAAACCTAGGCTATATCACTCTTAACTTTCAGACCAAGTTTAAAGTAAATACTACACTATATGATAAAAGGGTCTTATCGTATTTTATATTTGGAAGCTACTTAAAGTTCTCATACAATTATGGGTTGTTAATGCAGGATTTTTACTCTTAGTGGTCTCAATTATTTCTTTCTCAAGAACAACCCAAATTTATATCACCATTACTCTTACATTACTAAATCAAATCAGAGTGAAACCTAGGAGTAAATAAAGGAAGAATATTTGAGTGTTTATATGTTCAGTGCAAATTCTGTACAGACTTATGAAAATACATGTAGATTTTATCAACTGTCTTACTTTTTATTATTCTGTGCCAAAACAATTTTCATAGCTATGAAATTCCAAAAATCAGACTAAACACATCTATAAAAACTAACCTAAAAATACAACACATTGTAATGACACTTACATGAACCACATATCATTTATCAAAAACATATCTATATCTATCACTATGTGTGACAATAAAGTCTCAAAACTACTTGCTTAGAATGTTTTCAAAACACAAAAAATCTGTATGGGAAATACATAAATTTGTTCATGGAATTTTTATTGGTTACGGTAACATATCACCTAGCTATAAGTAGTAAATAATATTTTAAGAAATTATAGTAAAATATATTAATATGTGTTGATTTTATTCTGTAAGCCAAAAGAATCTTTTCTTTTCCAGTACTACAGGCTGAATGTATACTGAGATCCTTGCTTTAGCGTCTCAAGCTATGAGGAAAGAAACCTTGTTTAGATGACACACCATCAGTGCCAGAAACTGTAGGATCATTGCCTGTATAATTGTTGAACCACTTGAATATAAATATGTAAAATACAGAATTGTAAAATGAGGAGACCCAGCCATACCTACCAACCACCATATCTGCTCTCTTTGTCAGGAAAAAAAAAATTTCCTCCCTCCTGTCCCTGAAGAGGAAAGAAAAAAAAAAAAAACAGAAAGATAGAGTAGAAAATTTCGGGAAGAAGAAAGCACAATCTTGCAGGGATAAGTTACATATTTAAAATCATCTGCAATAAGAGCAACAAATATTTACATTCTAGCCCATAGTAGTAAGATGAGGTAAACTAGGGGTTGGGAAAAGAGGCGAGGATATGTCATCATGACATTAGTCTAGTTGATCTGTAAGGCTGAACATGAGAAATGAGAATATGGTTAACATCAACTAAGAAAATCCTCTAGACCAGTCTCAGGCCCTGATAGACAAGGATGAAGCTTAAAGTCTGATCTTTTTTCTGGTGCTTCGTCACTAGGTGGCTCATATCTCTGTGGTTGGAGGAACCATGAGGCAGAATGAAAGACTCCCTGCTCTATTTATCTTCTAAACATAATGTCTAAGACTAGTTGAGTGACAAAACACAGGATCAATCAATTAATAAGTCTTTGCTGAACATCGATTTTATAACTATCACTGTATGAGGCACACTGGGAGAGAGAAGCATGTAACTATGTACCTACCTGTAAGAAGTATGTCATCTAAAACACTGCATGCAAATAGCAGAGTAGGAAGCAATATATTTTTGTTTTATAAAGAGAAATTAGTTGGCAAATTATTCCATTAACAAAGTAAGGAACAAAGAGCTTGACAGAAGTAAGACTGTAAAACTTTATAACCCTTTGGAGGTTGAGAGAAATTGGTTAGGGCCAGCATGTGGAGAAGAGTCTCAAATCATGCAGGCTGAGGTGGGGAGTAGCCCAGACCTTATCACATGAGATCTTTCTGGAAGTTTGACCCTGAACCACTCCCCATACATCTGAAGGTTACAAAGCGTGAGTCCCAAATACTCCCCAAGACATTAACATTAAAGCACATGACAAAAACATGATGAATGTGACATGTACTCCATGTGAGTTACCTAATGCCTTTGTTTTTGTTTTGGTTCTTTATACAGATTCTATTTCCATGAGCTTCTCTATAAATCACAAGCATCTGCAACCAAATTGCATCAGTAAATCTCATAAAACAGCTTCCCTGAGACTAGATTCAAGATGTTAACACAACAAGAAGAGTTTCCTCATTTTATATAATGGCTGGGTGGGTCTTTTTAGGAAAAAAAAATATTTCACAATGTCATTTACTTGGTGGAGAAGTTCCAGGAAAACGGCACTGTTGAATATCTTTAATAAACTGTGTATTTGTACTCGTTCTTAGAAGGCATTTAGAAAGAAAAATGTTATATTAACCTCTAACTGTTTCACCAAATCCCCCATTGTAAAGAAATATGGCATTCTCCTCCCTGAGCTAAACAGATACTTTGAAATGCAGGTTCCAGCTAAAGAACTTAGAACCTTCTAATCATTACATGACTAGGTGAAATTGGCTAGTATAACAAACCAGGGAAAGAAAAATAAACTAGTATAAATCATGCGTTTCTCCATGAATCACACAATAGTTTTATTCTTCCCACTATGTTGCAAAACACTTTAATTGAGGAAGTCTCTCCTTTAACATATACAGGATTTTCAAGATTTGCAAAGCTTTAAGTGGAACAGGTAATAAGAAAAAAATAAATAAGCTAGAAATATGAACAGCTTGAGCCTCTGTTATGAGTTCATAAATGCCTTAAATTAGGAAGAATTACAGTGGGATTTAGAGCTATTGGGATATATTTGCATCTTGAGCTGGTCTTTTTACTACTAAGGAGAAAATTTACTGACTTATTCCTTTGTGGGAAACAAAGGCATATTGTTACCTACTGTAATCTGTTAGCATAAAATATTTTGAATGCACTATAATGTGGGCACACAGAGTTTGAGACATATGTTCAGAACTGGAATCTGCACAAGATTTTAATTTTAATCAAAGCCAAAGCAGCCCATGACTTGGGTCACCGTCTGTCCTCCAGCAACAAAGACAATGTAGTTACTCTCAGAGGTTTTGTTTCATCCTATTTTCATCATATAAGAGTACAGTTGCTAGGATGAAGACATAAAAGATATGGACAAAAAGGGACTTAAATTCATTCAGGGAATACCTACAATAGTACATTCTTACAACCCCCTGCCTTTTTTAATATTTATACATACTTTGAAAACAGGCTAGGAAAGTAGTTTTCTTGTTACCCTTATCTTGCTGAAAGTCTTGCCAGTATTCAAGTTGAGATGTATGTCTACAGAAGCTCTGGCTCGTAATCATTAATATTGTGAAATGAGTGTATCATAACAGGATGGTATACCCTATTTGAAAAATTCTTTTTTTAAAAATAAATTTATTTATTTTTATTTTTGGCTGCGTTGGGTTTTCATTGCTGCATACGGGTTTTCTCTAGTTGCGGCGAGTGGGGGCTACTTTTCGTTGCGGTGCACGGGCTTCTCATTGCGGGAGCTTCTCTTGTTGCGGAGCACGGGCTCTAGGCATGCGGGCTTCAGTAGTTGTGGTGCACGGGCTCAGTAGTTGTGGCTCACGGGCTGTAGAGCACAGGCTCAGTAGTTGTAGCACACGGGCTTAGTTGCTCCACAGCATGTGGGATCTTCCCGGTCCAGGGCTCGAACCTGTGTCCCCTGCATTGGCAGGAGGATTCTTAACCACTGCACCATCAGGGAAGCCCTGAAAGATTCTTATAATTTAATGATAATGCCGTGAGTCTGTATTTCTTTGAATAAAATAACTGAAGAGGTTAAAAAAAGATTATCAATGGATATGAGGTTATTTTTAAATTTTACTCTCATTTTTGCAATTTTGTTGATGGCTTCTCTATGAGATCTTTGAGCAGCAGCCCCTGATGTGACATGCTCCACTGAATTAAGCAGTTAATTAATTAAACAATTAATTAAAATTGTCTAATTTTAGGAGGATGTTTCTTCAAATGTCTGCTCACAAAGCAGAAATTTTTTTCAAGCACCTAAACTCTGCTAGTTACCTTCAGGATGCTTAAAAATATATGCTGATTAGTAGAATACTTGGCTTTGCTGTGTCTCCTCCAATAGGACAAGTATTTTAGTCAAGTTTTAGTCAAATCCAGGAATTAAGGTGAATAATATGATCCTATATACTTAGTCAAAACCTTTTGCAAAGGAAAAAAAAAAAAAAAAAGCTAATGCTCAGTGGCTGATTGCTGATCTCTATCTGTGGACTTCTCCATAACTTGTTAGTGGCATAACAAAGAGAATCACAGACCTCAAAGAGTCCTGACTCTGCACTGCCTCACAACTGGAAGATAATTTACCTAGATTTACTGAAAAATGTAGATGAATTGTTATCCCTACAAAACTCTGCTTTTCACATTACTCATACAATGCCTGTGAAGAACTACAATAATCACAGAGGAAATTATTATTCTGTGCATTACAAAATTATTATTTTGTAGGGTGCATTGAACACACCCTACAATATCCAGACTTTGTATTCCTAATCTTACAGTGTGGCTGAATTTCCTATGAAAATGACATGCATCATTTACAAACTGCTTAAGGATTATGACTGTCAACCAATCCATATTACTCTTTGGGGGAATTGAAATATGCTTATTCTTAGTAGCTATGGGTACCATCTCTTTGAGCTTTGTGATGGTCCAGATCATGTCATATTCATCTTTTAATCCCCAGTACCCACCTGCAAAATGGCTGCTCCATAACATTCATTCAATACATTCTTATTGAGTGAGTAAAGTGCTGATTGATAAATATAGTGAAAAGACAAGTCAACTTAGTGAAACAATTTTCATGATGTAACCAATAAAACCAGTTGATGTGATTTTTTTTCATTTTTCCAATTGCTGCTCTTGTATCATCAGAAAGAGCATTAGTATAAAAATATTTCCCTTCATCTCTTACAGGTATTGGTTTGTATTTGGTTTCATGCTCAGTGTATGTTGGGAATACAGTATGAATAGAGTACTGGGCTATGGATATTTAAGATGGGTTCAGAAGACAATTATTACACAGTCTCTTGAGCCAAAATCCATGTATGAAACTACTATAAAAATACAAGGTAGGATGATATGAGGCATTATAATGAGTATATGAATAGCACAATTTAGTGTAATAAAAATCAAAAGGTTACTCTATCTAGACTGAAGTAATCAAGGAATAATCTTGGAGGACATAAGATTTGAACTACATCTCAATGTCTAACAAGAGTTGAATTAGTGGAAAGTAGTGGTGATTAGAATACAAGTGGAGGGTAGTATGGTTAGAAGTATGTAGACTAAGCTTTGTAGTTTTGGAAAACAACAGAAAGATCAAGAGTTTTATAGGCTATATTTCCTCTTGCTTTTAGGATAAAGACAAAATCTCCTTAACATGGCTTTAAGTTGCTACATGATTTAGAATCTACCTACTTCTCCAGCCTCATCCCCCACCTTTTGCTGCCTCTGATCAAGCCTTGCATGGCACTGTTCTCACATCCTGGAAGATTTTCTTTTGCTTTTTACCTAGGCAATGCCAAGTCATCTTTCAGATCTCAATTCAAGTATCACTTTCTTTTGGATTAGGTCAACCTCCCATCCTGCCCTGCTATTAGCTATTATAGCACTATGTACCTCTCCTTAATGACACTTATCACAGTTGTAATTTTACATTTATTTGTTTGATTATGAGTGTGCCTCCTCCACTGGACTATTAGTTCTATAAGAGTATGGATCATCTCTATTTTCATTTACCATGCTATCCACAGTGCCTAACAGTGCCTGATGCATAATAGGTGCTCATACATGAATGGAGTTGGATAATTAAAATAGGCTCAGATTAGTGAAGGCCTTTACAATGGGCTAGCGAATTTACTATATTGAAGCATCATACATTAATTGGTCTAACAAATATATATTGAATACTGATTATACACTGGACTTTGTACCAGGTATGGAAGATACAAAAATGGAAGATACTTCTTGTCTGTGGTCTACTCAATATGAGGGAGACAGATAAAAATAACAGGCATTTACAATGTAGGGTGAGCAATGCTTCTATGATAGACAGAAATATAGTACTTTTGGAGCATTACGGAAGAGACCTCTAAAAAGGATAGTGATGGTAAGGGGAGGCTGCCTGGTAGATACGGGTAATATTTAAATTGGTTTTTGACCTTTACTCTGCTTATAATATAAGAATGAATCTAAAAACTAACCAGTAAAGTAGCATCAGTAAATAATAGAATGCCTTTTAAAGTTTATAGATTAAAAACAAACAGGAACAGAAATGGCTCAGAGAATTGGAACCCAGAGCATCGGTGGGGCCAATGAGAGAGCAGATGAGTTAGGAGGATGAGTTTACCAGCCTCCTATTCTTGTGGTCCTTTCGAGGGGATTTCTGAAGATTATACAAATTACCTCATCGCTTTTCTGAAATTTTGTTCTATATGCATGTGAACTATAATGAGCATCTGTTCCACAGATATAACCTGTCTCCAGACTTAGGCGAGAACCCATTTTCTAAATATAGTGTCGACAGGGATATTCTAAAGGAGGAAGCAGAGGACAAGATGTTGTTTTTGTAAACTTTCAAATCAAGAAGTATAGACTGAGTTTCTGTTTCTCCTGCACTATACTAGGCAATATGGAGAAGAGAGGAGACGAAGACTATTCTTGCCCTAGAGGAAGATAAATGTGCTCTTTATAAGAGCTGACATTCAAAATCACTTTCTAGTTGCTACAAAAAGGCACTAAAAAGGAAATAGCCCTTATATTTATAATGTATTTCATTCACAGGCAACTATTAGAAATTTTAAAGTGAATATAGAAGGGTTAAAAACTAAACATCCAAAGCTTCCTAAAGCATATTGGTTCAGTCCCAAGGCATTTGCTAAAATTAGGCATAGAGCCTCACTTAGAAATAAATATAGCAAATTGCTACTTTGGAAATTGGGCTCTTGGGAATCTCTGCTCCTATTTCAAATGGTCATTCTTAATTACACACATGAAAAAAATCAAATATATCTTTAGATCAGATTTTTCTCTTAGGACAAAAATAATTATCCTGCTTCAACCTAAGTATAATATTCCTTCTTTTACTGTGAAGCTACTTACATCTTTCAGCAAATAACAAGTCAACAAAGTCAAAGCAAAGTCTATTGGAATAGGCAAGTTTACTCTGATGCATTTTAGAATCACTATAAAAAAGCTTCTAGGAAGCTCTTTCCAGATGAAGAAGGTAGGCAACAAGGGTTACTTTCTACTGGAAGAACAGAGCAGGGGATGAAAATGGAACGTTCCTGAGTTTGGAGGGTTTGGGAAAGAGCCTGGCAGGAAGACTAAGAAGTGAAATGATATCCATCAACTATTTGCAACATATTAGAACATGACTTTCAAAGCCAATTGAATTCTACTTACCGTAGCTCAATGGGAAGGCAAACAGGAAGCCAGCGACAGTATAATTATTCAGTATTTCTCTGAGTATAAAAAGATCTAGTCACAACTCAGCATCTCCTGTCTCAGAAAGGAAAACTTTGGACATGGATGAGATCTGCTCACGAGACTGAATATAGTGACAAAAAAGAGAGGTGAGGATGAAAAATTAGGGAAAAACCAACGAAGAGTAAGTAGATGAGAGAGAAAGTATCAAAAGAAATGGCCTTCATTCATTCAACAAACATTTCTGGAGCCTTGCATATTAAGGACTGAAAAAAACTGTTCACTTGAGGATTCTCAGTTAAGTTGAGAGAGGCAGATGATTTAATAGATAATAATAGCACAATATTCAAAGCTAATATCTCCTCTTGTGCCCTGGATCTTATCTCCTCACTCCTCTGAGACCTTATTCCATCACGTTCCCCCTCTCTCTACTCTATCTTCAAACTTTCCTTCTTAGCTCACTCGTTTTCTTTTGGATTGTAAACATACAAAATTTTCTTGGCTAATAAAAAAAAAAAAAAAACCTCCCACTGATGTTGTTTCTCAATCTGTCTGTTACTGCCCCTTTCTTTCCTTCCTTTCACATATAAGTTATATTTAAAGTTTCAACTTAATGTATTCCAATTCACTCCTCAATTTATTGCTGTCTTGTGCTCTCAAAATTTCCCTGAAGCTGTGATTACTAAGGACATCAGTGACTCCCTAAATGACAAATATAACTAATTAGTTCTTTTCTTACTTGACCTGTCTATGGCATTTGATACTGTTGACCTCATTGAAATTCTATCCTCCCGTCTCCATGATATCAATTTTCTGGCTCTCTCCCTTACTCTCTAGCCATTCCTATTTTCTCTGAAGTCCTCCCTTAAATATTGGTGTTCTTCAGAACTTCGTCTTTGGTACTCTTCTCACCCTCAATGTTCTTCTGGGTTACTTAACCCATTCAGACAATATCTATTACCATCTAGTACACTGTTGACACCAAAATCTTTATCTGTAGGCAATAACCTCTACCTTGAGGTTCAGACTCAAATATCCAAACTTTTACCAAACATTGACACATGGCACCCTAACACGACTCTCTCTCTCTCTCTCTCTCTCTCTCTCTCTCTCTATGTGTATATATATATATATATATATATATATATATATATATATATATATATATAACAGAAAGAGAAGAAAAAACAAAACATTAATTATTTTCTTCATACCCTGACCATCACGTTTACTTAGTGTTATAAGATCAGTCAACCTGACTACTCCCTCTTCTTTACCCTATGCATACAAATGGTAACATCAACCAATCAATTCTAACTCTTTAATATCTCATAAATCTATATTCTCTTCTCTCATTTTTTGATTTTTTGTATTCTACTAATTGGTTCTGCTACCTTAGTTTCACTCTCTTCCATTCCATCTTCCACATAAATTTCAGAATGACTTTTCTAAAATGCATATCCTACTAGGTCACCTGCTTGCCTCAAGCCTCTCAAAAATTCTTCATTGTCTGCAGCTGTGGCTCTTAAACTTTCCTGTGCATAAGTATACTTAGGAGGATTTGTTAAAACATGGAGTGTTGGGTCCCATCCCCAGGGTATCTGATTCAGGAGCTGTGGTGTTGGGCCTCAAAATTTACATTTCTAACAGTTTCCCAGGTTAATTTGGATGTATACTTAACAGAATTTATCACTTGGCTGTGCAGAGAGGGGAAGGAAAAATAAGGAGTGCAGGGTGACAGCTGAATTTCTGACATCAGAAACTTAAGAAGTTGGGTGGGTGTTGGTGCAATCACTGAGAAGGAGGATATAAGGAGTTAGCTGGGAAGAGGACATCAAATGTGATGAGCTTAATTTTGAAATGTTAAGGTGTTGTTTCAAACTGTACCCTCTATTTCCATACCCTTACTTGCCTTGAACCAACTCTAGTTTCCAGCCACTTTGTACTATTTATAAGTCACTGAATGCAATGAAGATATATCATGTCTCTCTTCTAATGAACTATATGTCTGGAATTCCTTTGCCTCTCCCTCTTCTTTCTGATGAATATTCAACTTATCCTTCATGACCCAGCCTAAGCATCTCTTTCTCATTTTAGTTTTCCCTTCTCAGTCTCTACTTTCTCATCTCTAAAATGAGCTTAAGAAGAATACCATTTTTCTTTATAATGGTTACATGAGGACTTATATGAGGATACCCTTAGCCCCAGAGGAGGAAGACTGATTGGAGAAGTGGTTTCTAGTTTCATCTAGTGTCAAGATTTGCATGTTCAAAGAAACACCATACATTTGTCAATGGCAAAACAATATGCATCACCATATACACTATTCCTAATTCCATCTAGTCAAATTAGGTAATGTTAAATTCATGGAGTCTCTATACTTCCTAGCTCATAAAATAAACAAAGAAAATTTATTGAATTACTGTACAGTACTCTGCTGCTAGACTCTTTGGGGAGTTATAGTCTGGTTACAGAGACAAAAGCAACATATATCAAATAATTAGAGAGCAGTTACATACTAAAATGTGTGTTACAATTATAATAGGGTAATCAGATACTTCTGAGTATCACCAGAAGTAATAGAGAAGACTTCATAGAGAATTTAGAGCTTGAGCTGAATGTTGGCAGTTGGTGAGAATTGGATAGATGGAAAGAAGGAGAAAAAACATCGAGTGTCAGGACAATGACAAGAACAAAATCTTGGATGTAGGAATTAGCATAGTCTATGTAGAAGACAATGAGAAAATCAGGTTAACCAGAACAGAATGTGAAAACCAGAGACCAGAAAGTGAAACCAGACTAGATTTGTGGTCAAGGGTCAGCATTTGAAAGATCCTGAAAACAATGCAGAGACATTTGGTCTTGATATGGTAAGCAATGAGGATTTTTTTTTAACTTTTTATTTTATACTGGAATATAGTTGATTAACAATATTGTGTTAGTTTCAGGTGTACAGCAAAGTGATTCAGTTATACATATACATGTATTATTTTTTAAAATTTGTATTAGAGCATAGTTGTTTGCAATGTTGTGTTAGTTTCTGTTGTATAGCAAAGTGAATCAGTTATACATATACATATATCCACTCTTTTTTAGATTCTTTTCCCATATAGGTCATTAGAGAGTATTGAGTAGAATTCCCTGTACTATACAGCAGGTCCTTATTAGTTATCTATTTTATATATAGTAGTGTGTATATGTCAATGCCAATTTTTCAATTTATCCCTCCCCCTCCCTTACCCCCTGGTAACCATAAGTTTGTTTTCTATATCTGTAACTCTATTTCCATATACATGTATTCTTTACAGGTTCCTGAATTAAAGAAGTAGAGTTTTGGTAAGGTAAGTTTATAAATAGTAATTTAAAAGGTTAGAAGAAGAGAGAGACTGGAGAAAGGCAACTAGTTATGAGAGATGACTATCAAAGAAGGGTGATATTCTAAGAATTTGAGAAGGAAAGAAAAAACAGTTCTTTGCAGATTTTAGAAATGATGCGTGATTGGATGAATAAGAGAATTCCCAAGTCCCACATATTCAACAAGGATGTAAATTAAGACATTTAGAAGTCTTCAGTACTGAATAGATAATATCCCCAAATATAGGTAATTCAAAGTAAACACAATTCTAAAATATAAAATAAGTTCTAGCAAACCAAAAAGATCTTTTTCTCATGACTACTTCTATACTTTAAAAATATTCATCAAGATTTATAGATATCTCTGCATTGTTAATGCCATAAGGACATGCTTTGTCTGCCCATTAAGCAAACCAGTAGCGCAAGTAAAATTAGCTAACAACAAAAAACCTCCCATGGTGGGTCAGAGTACACAAAAGCCATTTGACAAACTTCATCCCGTTTTATCAGACAATACTGTGAACTTGCTTATTTATCTTCATTTTAAAGAAAAGCACAAAATTATTAAAGGCATGGTCAAAAACCTTTTGATCAGAGACAGGTCATTATAATTCTCTGAGCCTCAGTTTCCTCATCTATTTAATAGGGAGGTTAATAATAATGCTCTCAGAGGGTAGTTGCAAACATAAAATGAGATGTGGTATGTTTCAGTGTCTAGTATAGCCCATATATACATATAGATATAGATATATTTCAACAATATTTATTGAATTGACTCAATAAATGCTCAAAAGTACTTATTGAACTGACATCTTCATGAGATCAACAGATTCTTAGAAAATTCCTCATAACCATGCTTCATTTCTAATTATTTTTCATCAAGTGCCCCAATTTTAAAATGGATGCCAATAAGAACCAAGGACTTAGAGAGTACAGCCAACGGGAATGAACTAAGATTTGTTAACTTGAAAAGGGGGTCTATTCGAGTTTCTGCATGTTTTCATCAAAGTCAAACTCTGGAGGAAACATACATATAGACATATACATATACATACACTCTCATTCAACCCTTCAGCACAACCGATGGGAATACTTAAGGTACACATATATCTCCATACATGAATTTGAGAACATTGTACATTGTCATGGCTGATTTATGAGGCCCTTTCACTAAGAGGGATAAATGTATTATTAGGACTACTGAGAATAAGGCTCATAAGTCAAAAATATGCCATTTGTACCTTTAAAAATATGTCACTGTCAAAATTCTTCATCTTCTCCTGGGATTTGTGGCATGCTGCACAATGTCTTAAATGTGGGAAATACTTGATACACATTTTGGTGACAATTCAGTAATTCAAATACTGGTAAAGTGCCAGGAGATTGTACCTAGAACTCTACTTATTTTTTGTCAACTGAGGCCAACATCAGAGGACATCATTTATTTATTTATGTATTTATCAATATATTTATTTATTTGTTTGTTTTATTTATTTTGTTTTTTGGGAGGGGAGTGTAACACAAGATTTTTCTATACAATCTGTGCTTCCTAAGAATGTTTCAAACTAGCTCTGTGAACTGCTGTGATGAGAGGTCCTAAATAGACAAGTGAATAAAACCTCAGTGGTTTCTGATTATGCCTCTTAAGTATTCAGAGTCAGTAGCCAACAGAACCTGGCTAATCTTTATCACTCTAACCTTCAGATACAGTCAGTCTTCTTTAAGTCTAGTGGCCTGGTTTTGCAGAACAGCATATTTTTATTTATTTATTTATTTATTTAAAAAATTATTTATTTATTTATTTACCTATTTTTGGCTGCATTGGGTCTTCGTTGCTGCGCACGGGCTTCTCATTGCGGGGGCTTCTCTTGTTGTGGAGCACAGGCTCTAGGCACGTGGGCTTCAGTAGTTGTAGCACGTAGGCTCAGTAGTTGTGGCTCACGGGCTCTAGAGCACAGGCTCAGTAGTTGGGGCGAACGGGCTTAGTTGCTCTGCGGCATGTGGGATCCAGGGCTTGAACCCATGTCCCCTGCAATGGCAGGTGGGTTCTTAACCACTGTGCCACCAGGGAAGCCCAAACATCATATTTTAAATAAGCCAAAGTTATGCTAAGACTGAGACTCCTTAGGTATCATTAATTTACTGGAGCACCCTACAACATGATTATTATTCACTCTGGAGTCTCATAAATAATTGAAGCCTAACTACATTGGCTGAAATAAATGAACAAAATATCACAAGCTAGTTTTCTCATGTGTAAAAAAATGGATAATAATAACTACCTTGCCTTGCTTAACTCACAGAGTTCACCCCATAAGCCCAAGGATTAAATGAAGAAAAGATCTGTGAAAATGTTTTGTGTGCTGTAATATAAAGCATTGTTGTGAGGTTGGTGATAGTAATTCCAGGTCTTTAACTTATTTCATCATATATTTTCCTTACCTATAGATTTAAAAAATTTAGTTTTTGTCAGTGGGTCTCTTACTCACCAGACTTATCTGAAGTAAAGACATCTAAAACACATATTTACAAGATTAGCTTTTCACCCTGGATGTACCAGAGGCAAAAACCTGTACCATGGATAGTGTAACTATCTGTGAAGATATTTCCCTCACACAGCATTGCAAGTGAAATGTGGTTAATTAAGGCCTTGGGAATTGGCTTGCTATTACTAATATATTAACTTCCCTTAAGCATGTTAAAGGCCCATAAGATAGTGGGGAATACTATTTTATAGAGCAATTTCTCTGTACTTTACTTAAAAAAACAATATAGGAAACTCTTAAACAAGCAGATTAAGAAGATGATAGTTGCTATATACTAATTCATATTACAAATAGATTACCTTAAATAAAATCCCCTATAGCATTTAACTCTTCATTCATTCTTTTATTCAATAAACATTTATTGGGATTTGACATGTACACACTGCTATATATAAAATGGATAACCAACAAGGACCTACTGGGGAACACAGGGAACTCTGCTTAATATTATGTAACAACCTAAATGGGAAAAGAATTTGAAAAAGAATAGATACATGTATATGTATAACTGAATCACTTTGCTGTACACGTGAAACTAACACAACATTGTTAATCAACTATACTGTACTAGAAAATAGAAAGTTAAAAAATAAACTTAAATAACATCAAAAATAATTTATTGAACACCAATTATACTTTAGGCACTCTGCTGGATGATGGGACAACTTTGATATATACACACACTCCTTACTTCTAGGATTCAACAGTATGAATGTTTCTGTATTATTAGAATGTTAGCTTATGAATGGGGAGAAATTTGTGATTGGTGAAAGGAGGGAAGTAGAAAATGGTGGGATTTGAGGCAGGGGTCAAATCACAAAGGACTTGGTGATGGAGACTCACTGAAGTTTTAATGTAGTGTAGTGATGTGATTAGATTTGCATTTTAGAAAGAGCATGGTGTAATCTTCCTTTTTCTCTGAAAATCTGACTATTAAAGGGGCACAACTGCAGAGGAGGGGGAACTGGAAACATATGATGAAAAAACATTTTTTAATTGATCGGAAGACAGATGAGTAGGAGATGTTTATTTTTTAAGTGACTCCTAAAAGAGGAACACAAATCAATATGACTGAAGAGTCTCTGAGCTATGTGTGTCTCATAGACCATTTCCATAGGATAGGGGGAGGGGAGATGGGGAGGATGAGGAAGGGTAGGGGCAGGGTTGAGGCAAATCTCCATGTTGTCCCAAGTTGAGTAGATCATATAATGCAGTTGCCTGGGGCGGTCCCAATTTATGCCAGTTGTCCCAGCATAACTTTTAGTAATTTATCCTCCTTCAGTCTCAAAAGTTATCTAGTTTGGAAGGTAAATTATATAGGCACCCTACCTAAAGGCAGGCTCTACTAACAAAGTATTCATTCATCACCTTGGAAGTCACTGGAAAAAGAACTATCTTAGAGATCCCAGCTGCTGGTCTAGACAGAACAAAATAAAACATGCTCTGTATTCACTCCACACTAGAAGCACAGTAATTCTCAAAAACAACAACATGAGATGACTAACGGGATGTTTGTCAAACCTATGGCTGACTAGCTTCAAGTTCCTATCCTGAAAACATTGAGCACAATTACCCTGAGGAAACTTCTCTAAGACATTCACAGCTCCTGAATGGTACTTGCCTAACAACTGCATAATCCAGCTCAAGTCACCACAACGGTAGAATTTGGTAATTAAGAGAGAGACTCAATGGACATCTTTTAGGGAAAATGGCAATTTAATGCCTATGCCCAGCTCCTGGCTGTAGAAGAAAGTGAGGAGGTCAACAAATGGCAGTATCTAAGACTATACTTTGATTCCAAGACAAACAGAATCCAACTCAATCTGATGCTCCACTATATGTCAAAGAAACATAAAATTACAAATAAAATATTCTATAAATTTCAAATAGTAACAAAATAACACTATCAAGCAAGTGGTATATCTTAGAAGCCACTCTAGGAATGGTGTAGGAAATCATAAAATAATCTTCTACCAAAACTAAGCAGGAGGAAAATCACTCCTGTGAGCATATTTTAAAAAGACATTAAAATTAAAATATAATAATTTATGCTGATAATATATCATGCTAGGAATTCCTTTGCAGTCAATTATTTATAATCAGAAATACAAACTTGCAACTCAAGTTGCAAATTTCAAATGACTCTAATAAGGAACTAATTCCCAAAGATTAGTACCCCTTTTATGTAATAAGACACAAAGCAAAGCAAGTCAAGACAAAATGATAACAAGATGCAATCAGGATGTATTAAATAAAACTAAATTGTGGATAAAAGAGAGGTTCTACACAAAAAACTCTGACAAATCTAGACATAAGAAAGTGCATATTTTGTTCCAATTAAAGGGTGATTTTAAGAACAATATAGTCATTGGTTACAAGATTGAGAGATGCAAGCCTTCCACTATTTTCAATGGTAAGTTGGACCATTACTGAATTGGCCTCTTCATAGACTGTGGTTATTGCTCTTTCCTGTTTTCCATTTGTCAGACTAGCTTGCCCTTATAACATGGGGAAGTTAAGCTGGAAATTATAAAGATCTCTCAATTAAAAAGCATAAAGTTGCCCAATTTTTTTTATAATGGTTGCAGAAAATCTGTGGTCATAACAATTCATTTTGTCTTCTTAATGGTATTAACTTTGAGTCACTATTAGTGAAAAAACCTTTTTGTTTTGGTAAAGTATTTGTTTTGATCCAAAACTTCTTGTGGTATGTCTCAATATGAGTATGTGTGTTCTAAATTTTTTATTTAGGTAGGCAAAACTGTGGCAGGTGACATGGATGGTCAGAGTTACTAATTTATGCTTTTATAGAATAGCTTGTTTTCTTCAATTACTCACGTACTAGAGACTCAATGCATAATATATACCAATCACTTTCTGCTTTTTAAATTAACCTGAGCTGAAGAGGTCTTAATTTTTTAAGTGTATTGCAAATGTGAAGTCCTTTATTCCTTAATTTGCAAAGATATCTTTATTAAATTAAGTGTTATGATGAACTAATTTCACATTGTAATTACATTTCACTTACAGTGTAGTTTTATGTGTCATGGTAAGGAAATGGTCCTGATTACTGTGATAGCATAAACAAAATAAAATAGAACTGTTCACTCATAATCATCAAGTGAGAATATTTTTTACAGAAAATGTACACAGTGAAAGTTATGATGAAAAATGTATGCAGGTGACAAAGTTGACAAATAAGTATACAATTTCTGATCACAGGTGCAAAACAGCAACAAAAGAATAAATATGCTTTATAATGAATTTGGAGTTGTACTCTGCCTTCACAAATGATCTAAGGTCCATAGTGTTAAATAAATAATATATATTTGTGTGTATATACATATACAGTTACATATATATCATCTACTCTCAACCTCAAAAGGATGGTAGACTTGAAAACCAGAAGGAACCTTAAAGATCATGTTGTTCATCCTGTCTCTTTCTCCCCAACTCCCATTTTATAGATGAGAAAACTGAGGCTCAGAGAGGTAAAGCACTTTCATTAAGGTCCTGTAACAAGATAGTGGCAGAGCCAGCTTGAGAATTCATATCTCATACATCTCACTTTTATTGTATGATCATATAGGTAGGATTAAATCTAATAGTGCTAGGGAAATGTCCTAATGTATTAAGTCACAGCAAGACTCTGTATGTATCTCTTAACCTCACATCAGTACTTCTCAAACTAGAGGTTTTGGGGGGCAGAACTTTTTATGAGAATACTTGTGTGTGTTTCAACTGAACTAAATCAACAAAATGTATTTTCAATATGCTAGGTGATCACCTCAGAACTGGGTACTGCCACATGGCTTTAGTGCCAACATTTACATATTTGTGATTATATTGGCACCAACTAGTATTATATATAAATGCATACATATAAATGTATATAAATGATGGCTTCATATTAAATGAGAACCAAAGGATATCATGGTGCACCATAGTCCAAATAATAAATAATGGTAGGGAAACTGCAGTACTTCACAGCACACAGTAACCCAGCCATGTGCAACTCAAAAGAACCTGCACTTGCCAGCCAGTACATATTTCAAGCAATGATTTTATTTCAGTAAAATCTGACCGCTTAATATGACTTTTAAATTTATCGGTTTTGTGGTTTTATTTATGTTACATTTGTAATTTTATTTCTGAATAAAAGTTATAGATCTAAAGATTTACAGCTAACTCGATATCTGTTTGCAATTTTATAAAAGGTATAGTGAACAAAATTTAAGATCACCATAGGGCTACACAGGAAGTTTTCTTCCTTTAAAGGTCTCATTTGTTAACCAGTTCCTTTCTTGAATGGGTTTACATTCTATTGTGGCTTCATATTTGTGCAGAGGAGTCTGAGAAAGCAAAGGAACATCCTAGTTTGGAACACGTTACATCTGAGGTCTCATCTTATTGAAACACTAACATCATGGGGAAAGAGAAGGATGAAATGTCTACATGTTGTAAGCCTTTGCTCCTTCTATGTTCTCATCAATTCTCTTGGCTTCCACTATCCTTTCTCCTCATACCTCTCCTTTGCCTTCAGAGCCCAGTTTTGATTTTTTTTAAACATTTTTATTGGAGCATAATTGCTTTACAATGGTGTGTTAGTTTCTGCTTTATAACAAAGTGAGTCAGCTATACATATACATATATCCCCATATCTCCTCCGGGTTCTGATTTTACATTTGAGCTTCAATTCCGTATTTCATCTGCTTAATAGATACTTCTACTTGGACATCTTACCATCAACCCAATCTCAGAATGTCAGAAACCAAATTAAGTATTTTTTTCTCCCAAGTCTTTATCCCTTTAGATTAAAAAAAAAAAAATCTCTATCAATGGTACAATCATTCCCCTTGTCACTCAAATCTGAGACTTGGCAAATCGCATTGCTTCTTTCTCCAAAATGGCTATTGCATTCATATCCTCGTTTCTGTTCTCATTGTTACTGACCCAGTTTATACATTTATCTCCTCACATCTGGATTATTTTAAACAATCATTCAATTGTGTTATTATGTACTATGTTGTAAGTACTATCCTGACCACAAACTCTGGAAACTGGCTGCGTTGATTTAAATCTCTCTTACATAAATTCTGCTACTTATTACCTGGGGGTTCTTGGCAAGTTATTTTATTTCTCTATGCTTTACTTTCTCCATCTAAATAACAGGGAGGATAATAACAACAAAACCTGTCTTATAGGGTTGCTGTAAGAATTAGACAGATTAAAATGTATAAAAAGTGTACTGGCTGACATATAATAAGTAGTCAATAAATTTTGTCTCTTAACATAAAATGTTTCCAATCTGCTCTACCTAAATCTAACAGCTTCTGCATATCATCCCCTCTGTTTAGTGTGTGAGGAAGCCTATGCACCACTTGTTTCATTAATATGAATGCATTTTGCCTTTCTATCTTTGGTTTCCTGATTTTCATGTTTTCTGCACCATGACATAAAGCATAGATGGATACAAGGGGAAGTGGGAGTTGAGACTAATGGCAGAAAGAAATTCTCTGCTGAGGTAGCACAGTTAGGAGTAAAACTAGGAAAGAATAATAGAAAAACATGCATGTAAGAGACAAATTTTGGTTCAACTTCCAAACCTAATATTCCTGGCTGTGTGGTCTTGACTAAGTCAATTATCAACTCTATCTTTACTTCCTCATTTGTAAATTAGGGATAATAACTACCAATCTTATAAGGTTGTTGTGAGGTAATGTAAAAACACTTGGAAAATAAACTGTGAGCTCCACGAGGGTAGACTTTCATCTGTCTTGTTTATTGCTATATCATTTTTTAGCACAGTAGGCACTCAATAAGTAGAGATGCATGAGTAAACTTCCTGGCACATGATGGGTGCTTATTAAATTATAGCTGCTATCATTATTCATCCCCTTTTCCCTCTGTACCTGTTGCATTTGTATGAACTCTGAAAAATGAAGTTGAACCAGAGAATTCTCAGTACAGCTTCAGAGTAGGAGATGGTAATCTGTACTGTCAAGTCAATAAAGAAGCCAATCAATACAAAGGAGACTTTTGTATGTTAGCTGTCTGTAAGTCTCTAATCGCATTTTCATTCATCTTCTAACAAGTGTTTTCTTTGACTAGAACAGGTCAATATTAAAATCAGGCCTAGGGAAATTCCATTGTGGACACGCTGATGAATTCAAGACAGGATGACTATATCGCCTTGCTTTGGAGTGGAGAGATCTATGGAACTGGGAGTCATGAGACTGGGTTGAAATACTGGCTCTGCCACAAGCCGCATCTGTCAACCTTGCCAATTCTTTACCCCTCCTTGGGCCTCAGTTTCCTTGCCTTCTTCTCACAGGAAGAAACCACAAGTCATGTCCTCATTTTTAGCATACTTATTATGTGAAAAAATTACCTTTAGGATCTCAAACTCTGAAATTCTCTCTGACCACAACTTCTTATTTTTCTACCCTCCTTATTCCCCACTCTCCCTGAGCCAGAAAGGAAGCATGATGTACTGCATTGCTTCTCAAGAGTTTCAGCAACAGGGGAATTTTTATTTTTCTTTCATGTTCTCCTAAGTTTAAAAAAAAATCACCTAGGGGGAGGGGCAAGATGGCGGAAGAGTAAGACGCGGAGATCACCTTCCTCCCCACAGATACATGAGAAATACATCTACACGTGGAACTGCTCCTACAGAACACCCACTGAACGCTGGCAGAAGACGTCAGACCTCCCAAAAGGCAAGAAAATCCCCACGTACTTGGGTAGGGCAAAAGAAAAAAGAAATAACAGAGACAAAAGAATAGGGACGGGACCTGCACCAGTGGGAGGGAGCTGTGAAGGAGGAAAGGTTTCCACACACTAGGAAGCCCCTTCGTGGGCAGAGACTGCGGGTAGCAGAGGGGGGAAGCTTCGGAGCCACGGAGGAGAGCGCAGCCACATTGGTGCGGAGGGCAAAGCGGAGATTCCCGCACAGAGGAGCGGTGCCGACCAGCACTCACCAGCCCGAGAGGCTTGTCTGCTCAGCCGCCGGGGCGGGCGGGGCCTGGGAGCTGGGGCTCGGGCTTCGGTGCTAGCCCGGAGGGAGTCCGGGAAAAAGACTGCAGCTGCCAAAGAGGCAAGAGAATTTTTCTTGCCTCTTTGTTTCGCGACGCGCAAGGAGAGGGGATTCAGAGCGCCGCCTAAACGAGCTCCAGAGACGGGCGCGAGCCGCGGCTATCAGCGCGGATCCCACAGCAACAGGGATGCAGAGGGAAAAACGGAGAGATTCCCGCACAGAGGCTCGGCGCCGAGCAGCACTCACCAGCCCGAGAGGCTTGTCTGCTCACCCGCCGGGGCGGGCGGGGGCTGGGAGCTGAGGCGCGGGCTTCGGTCAGATCCCAGGGAGAGGACTGGGGTTGGCTGCGTGAACACAGCCTGAAGGGTCTAGCGCACCACAACTAGCCGGGAGGGTGCACGAGAAAAAGTCTGCAGCTGCCGAAGAGGCAGGAGACTTTTTCTTGCCTCTTTGTTTCGCGGCGTGCAAGGAGAGGGGATTCAGAGCGCCACTTAAACGAACTCCAGAGACGGGCGCGAGCCGCGGCTATCAGCGCGGACCCCAGAGACGGGCATGAGACGCTAAGGCTGCTGCTGCCGCCACCAAAAAGCCTGTGGGCGAGCACAGGTCATTCTCCACACCGCCCCTCCCGGGAGCCTGTGCAGCCCGCCACGGCCAGGCTCCCGTGATCCGGGGACAGCTTCCCCGGGAGAGCGCACGGCGCGCCTCAGGCTGCTGCAACATCACGCCGGCTTCTGCCGCCGCAGGCTCGCCCCGCCTCCTCCGTACCGCTCCCTCCCCCCGGCCTGACTGAGCCAGAGCCCCCGAATCAGCTGCTCCTTTAACCCCGTTCTGTCTGGGCGGGGAACAGACGCCCTCAGGGGACCTACATGCAGAGGCGGGTCCAAATCCAAAGCTGAACCCCGGGAGCTGTACGAACAAAGAAGAGAAAGGGAAATCTCTCACAGCAGCCTCAGAAGCAGCGGATTAAAGCTCCACAAACAACTTGATGTGCCTGCATCTGTTGAATACCTGAATAGACAACGAATCATCCCAAATTTAGGAGATGGACTTTGGGAGCAGGATATATTAACTTTTCCCCTTTTCCTTTTTTTTGTGAGTGTAGACGTGTATGCTTCTGGGTGAGATTTTGTCTGTATATCTTTGCTCTCACCGTTAGTCCTAGGGTTAGGTCCGTCCGTTTTTTTTTTTTTTTTTTTTTTTTTGGCTTAAAAAATTTTTTTCCCTAATAAATGTTTTCTTAATAATTTTTTCCTTATTTTCTATTTTTAAAAAAAAATTTTAATAAGTTTTTTCATATTTTTTATTTTAAAAAATTAAAAAATTTTTTTTCTTAATAAATTTTTTCTAAATAATTTTTTTCTTATTTTTAGTATAAAAAATTAATAAATCTATTTTTAAAAATTAAAAAAAATTTTTTTTTCTTAATAAATTTACTCTTAATAATTTTTTTTCTTATTTTTTATTATAATTGCTTTATTTTATTTTATTTTATCCTCTTTTTTTCTTTCTTTCCATTTTTTCTCCCTTTTATTCTGAGCCGTGTGGATGAAAGGCTCTTGGTGCTCCAGCCAGGCATCAGGGCTGTGCCTCTGAGGTGGGAGAGCCAACTTCAGGACACTGGTCCACAAGAGACCTCCCAGCTCCACGTAATACCAAACAGCGAAAATCTCTCACAGATCTCCATCTCAACATCAAGACCCAGCTTCACTCAACGACCAGCAAGCTACAGTGCTGGACACCCTATGCCAACTAGCAAGAGAGGAACACAGCCCCATTCATTAACAGAGAGGCTGCCTAAAATCATAATAAGGCCACAGACACCCCAAAACACACCACCAGACGTGGACAAACCCACCAGAAAGACAACATCCAGCCTCATCCACCAGAACACAGGTACTAGTTCCCTCCACCAGGAAACCTACACAACCCACTGAACCAACCTTAGCCACTGGGGACAGATACCAAAAACAACGGGAACTACGAACCTGCAGCCTGTGAAAAGGAGACCCCAAACACAGTAAGATAAGCAAAATGAGAAGACAGAAAAACACACAGCAGATGAAGGAGCAGGGTCAAAACACACCAGACCTAACAAATGAAGAGGAAATAGGTAGTCTACCTGAAAAAGAATTCAGAATAATGATAGTAAGGATGATCCAAAGTCTTGGAAATAGAATAGACAAAATGCAAGAAACATTTAACAAGGACGTAGAAGAACTAAAGAGGAACCAAGAAACGATGACAAGCACAATAAATGAAATTAAAAATACTCTAGATGGGATCAATAGCAGAATAACTGAGGCAGAAGAACGGATAAGTGACCTGGAAGATAAAATGGTGGAAATAACTACTGCAGACCAGAATAAAGAAAAAAGAATGAAAAGAACTGAGGACAGTCTCAGAGACCTCTGGGACAACATTAAACGCACCAACATTCGAATTATAGGGGTCCCAGAAGAAGAAGAGAAAAAGAAAGGGACTGAGAAAATATTTGAAGAGATTATAGTTGAAAACTTCCCTAATATGGGAAAGGAAATAGTTAATCAAGTCCTGGAAGCACAGAGAGTCCCATACAGGATAAATCCAAGGAGAAACACACCAAGACACATATTAATCAAACTATCAAAAATTAAATATAAAGAAAACATATTAAAAGCAGCAAGGGAAAAACAACAGATAACACACAAGGGCATCCCCATAAGGTTAACAGCTGATCTTTCAGCAGAAACGCTGCAAGCCAGAAGGGAGTGGCAGGATATACTTAAAGTGATGAAGGAGAAAAACCTACAACCAAGATTACTCTACCCAGCAAGGATCTCATTCAGATTTGATGGAGAAATTAAAACCTTTACAGACAAGCAAAAGCTGAGAGAGTTCAGCACCACCAAACCAGCTTTACAACAAATGCTAAAGGAACTTCTCTAGGCAAGAAACACAAGAGAAGGAAAACACCTACAATAACAAACCCAAAACATTTAAGAAAATGGGAATAGGAACATACATATCGATAATTACCTTAAATGTAAATGGATTAAATGCTCCCACCAAAAGACACAGACTGGCTGAATGGATACAAAAACAAGACCCATATATATGCTGTCTACAAGAGACCCACTTCAGACCTAGAGACACATACAGACTGAAAGTGAGGGGATGGAAAAAGATATTCCATGCAAATGGAAATCAAAAGAAAGCTGGAGTAGCAATTCTCATATCAGACAAAATAGACTTTAAAATAAAGACAATTACAAGAGACAAAGACGGACACTATATAATGATCAAGGGATCGATCCAAGAGGAAGGTATAACAATTGTAAATATTTATGCACCCAACATAGGAGCACCTCAATACATAAGGCAAATACTAACAGCCATAAAAGGGGAAATCGACAGTAACACAATCATAGTAGGGGACTTTAACACCCCACTTTCACCAATGGACAGATCATCCAAAATGAAAATAAATAAGGAAACACAAGCTTTAAATGATACATTAAACAAGATGGACTTAATTGATATTTATAGGACATTCCACCCAAAAACAACAGAATACACATTTTTCTCAAGTGCTCATGGAACATTCTCCAGGATAGATCATATCTTGGGTCACAAATCAAGCCTTGGTAAATTTAAAAAAATTGAAATCGTATCAAGTATCTTTTCTGACCACAACGCTATGAGACTAGATATCAATTACAGGAAAAGATCTGTAAAAAATACAAACACATGGAGGCTACACAATACACTACTTAATAACGAAGTGATCACTGAAGAAATCAAAGGGGAAATCAAAAAATACCTAGAAACAAATGACAATGGAGACACGACGATCCAAAACCTATGGGATGCAGCAAAAGCAGTTCTAAGAGGGAAGTTTATAGCAATACAAGCCTACATCAAGAAACAGGAAACATCTCGAATAAACAACCTAACCTTGCACCTAAAGCAATTAGAGAAAGAAGAACAAAAAAACCCCAAAGCTAGCAGAAGGAAAGAAATCATAAAGATCAGATCAGAAATAAATGAAAAAGAAATGAAGGAAACAATAGCAAAAATCAATGAAACTAAAAGCTGGTTCTTTGAGAAGATAAACAAAATTGATAAACCATTAGCCAGACTCATCAAGAGAAAAAAGAAGACTCAAATTAATAGAATTAGAAATGAAAAAGGAGAAGTAACCACTGACACTGCAGAAATACAAACGATCATAAGAGATTACTACAAGCAACTCTATGCTAATAAAATGGACAACCTGGAAGAAATGGACAGATTCTTAGAAATGCACAACCTGCCGAGACTGAACCAGGAAGAAATAGAAAATATGAACAGACCAATCACAAGCACTGAAATTGAAACTGTGATTAAAAATCTTCCAACACACAAAAGCCCAGGACCAGATGGCTTCACAGGCGAATTCTATCAAACATTTAGAGAAGAGCTAACACCTATCCTTCTCAAACTCTTCCAAAATATTGCAGAGGGAGGAACACTCCCCAACTCATTCTACGAGGCCACCATCACCCTGATACCAAAACCAGGCAAAGATGTCACAAAGAAAGAAAACTACAGGCCAATATCACTGATGAACATAGATGCAAAAATCCTCAACAAAATACTAGCAAACAGAATCCAACAGCACATTAAAAGGATCATACACCATGATCAAGTGGGGTTTATTCCAGGAATGCAAGGATTCTTCAATATACGCAAATCAATCAACGTGATACATCATATTAACAAATTGAAGGAGAAAAACCATATGATCATCTCAATAGATGCAGAGAAAGCTTTCGACAAAATTCAACACCCATTTATGATAAAAGTCCTGCAGAAAGTAGGCATAGAGGGAACTTTCCTCAACATAATAAAGGCCGTATATGACAAACCCACAGCCAACATTGTCCTCAATGGTGAAACACTGAAACCATTTTCACTAAGATCAGGAACAAGACAAGGTTGCCCACTCTCACCACTATTATTCAACATAGTTTTGGAAGTGTTAGCCACAGCAATCAGAGACGAAAAAGAAATAAAAGGAATCCAAATCGGAAAAGAAGAAGTAAAGCTGTCACTGTTTGCAGATGACATGATACTATACATAGAGAATCCAAAAGATGCTACCAGAAAACTACTAGAGCTAATCAATGAATTTGGTAAAGTAGCAGGATACAAAATTAATGCACAGAAATCTCTTGCATTCCTGTATACTAATGATGAAAAATCTGAAAGTGAAATTAAGAAAACACTCCCGTTTACCATTGCAACAAAAAGAATAAAATACCTAGGAATAAACCTACCTAAGGAGACAAAAGACCTGTATGCAGAAAATTATAGGACACTGATGAAAGAAATTAAAGATGATACAAATAGATGGAGAGATATACCATGTTCTTGGATTGGAAGAATCAACATTGTGAAAATGACTCTGCTACCCAAAGCAATCTACAGATTCAATGCAATCCCTATCAAACTACCACTGGCATTTTTCACAGAACTAGAACAAAAAATTTCACAATTTGTATGGAAACACAAAAGACCCCGAATAGCCAAAGCAATCTTGAGAACGAAAAATGGAGCTGGAGGAATCAGGCTCCCTGACTTCAGACTATATTACAAAGCTACAGTAATCAAGACAGTTTGGTACTGGCACAAAAACAGAAATATAGATCAATGGAACAGGATAGAAAGCCCAGAGATAAGCCCACGCACATATGGTCACCTTATCTTTGATAAAGGAGGCAAGCATATACAGTGGAGAAAAGACAGCCTCTTCAATAAGTGGTGCTGGGAAAATTGGACAGGTACATGTAAAAGTATGAAATTAGAACACTCCCTAACACCATACACAAAAATAAACTCAAAATGGATTAAAGACCTAAGTGTAAGGCCAGACACTATCAAACTCTTAGAGGAAAACATAGGCAGAACACTGTATGACATAAGCCACAGCAAGATCCTTTTTGACCCAGGTCCTAGAGAAATGGAAATAAAAACACAAATAAACAAATGGGACCTAATGAAACTTAAAAGCTTTTGCACAGCAAAGGAAACCATAAACAAGACCAAAAGACAACCCTCAGAATGGGAGAAAATATTTGCAAATGAAGCAACGGACAAAGGATTAATCTCCAAGATTTACAAGCAGCTCATGCAGCTCAATACCAAAAAAACAAACAACCCAATCCAAAAATGGGCAGAAGACCTAAATAGACATTTCTCCAAAGAAGAGATACAGATTGCCAACAGACACATGAAAGAATGCTCAACATCTTTAATCATTAGAGAAATGCAAATCAAAACTACAATGAGGTATCATCTCACACCGGTCAGAATGGCCATCATCAAAAAATCTAGAAACAATAAATGCTGGAGAGGGTGTGGAGAAAAGGGAACACTCTTGCACTGTTGGTGGGAATGTAAATTGATACAGCCACTATGGAGAACAGTATGGAGGTTCCTTAAAAAACTAAAAATAGAACTACCATATGACCCAGCAATCCCACTACTGGGCATATACCCTGAGAAAACCATAATTCAGAAAGAGTCATGTACCAAAATATTCATTGCAGCTCTGTTTACAATAGCCAGGACATGGAAGCAACCTAGGTGTCCATCATCGGATGAATGGATAAAGAAGATGTGGCACATATATACAATGGAATATCACTCAGCCATAAAAAGAAATGAAATGGAGGTGTTTGTAATGAGGTGGATGGAGTTAGAGTCTGTCATACAGAGTGAAGTAAGTCAGAAAGAGAAAAACAAATACAGTATGCTAACACATATATATGGAATCTAAGGGAAAAAAAAAAAAAAAGAGGTCATGAAGAACCTAGTGGCAAGATGGGAATAAAGACACAGACCTACTAGAGAATGGACTTGAGGATATGGGGAGGGGGAGGGGTGAGATGTGACAGGGTGAGAGAGTGTCATGGACATATATACACTACCAAATGTAAAATAGATAGCTAGTGGGAAGCAGCTGCATAGCACAGGGAGATCAGCTCGGTGCTTTGTGACCACCTAGAGGGGTGGGATAGGGAGGGTGGGAGGGAGGGAGATGCAAGAGGGAAGAGATATGGCAACATATGTATATGTGTAACTGATTCACTTTGTTGTAAAGCAGAAGCTAGCACACCATTGTAAAGCAATTATACTTCAATAAAGATGTTAAAAAAAATCACCTATATCAACTGCATTTATGATATAAAATTCACTTTTCCCATTTCCATTCATCGAAGACATATATAGCTGCCAATCAGTTTCCCATCAGTATGAGATAGTCACTATTACCAAAATGAGCTGATATAATTTCAGGCAAAAGCAAAGAAACTTGACATTTTAGTCAGGTTGTGTAATTTATCACAAGTAAATGAATGCTCTCTGTTAGGCTCCTTTCAAATATTGAAAATGATTCATAGATTCTCATTACTACCTTTAGAGATATCCCCAGGGAGAGGGTAGGGGCAGAAAACTCAGGCTGGGAATCACTGGTATAATAGAAAGAATGCTGGATTCTAATAAATGACACAGAATTGCAGAGCCTCAGTTTTGACTTCCTATTAAAAGAGAACAATATCTCACATACTACCTTGTAGCTACCATTTTTGAGTATGCCCTATGTGTAAGTTACATTGCTAAGTGCTTTATATATGCAATCTTATTTAAACCTTACAGTCACCTCATGATGTTATCCCCATTTACAAATGAGAAAACTGAGGCATAAGTGGTCAAATGAATATCCAAGATTATACCACTTGTAAATGGCAGAGCTGGAGTATAAACCAATGTTTGTTTGAGTCCAAAGCCATCCTCTTAACATCTCTGTCATACTCTCACATGCTAGGGATAAGTGATATCAAAACACATTGCAGATTAAACATTATACAAATACAAGGGACAATTGCTATTGGCATTCGTGGAAGAAGTCCATTCTTATAACCCCTCCCTATGCTCCCAGGCCATCATCTCTCTTTTAGCTTCCCTATCTACCACTCAAATATATACCCATTCGCTAACTCCTTCAAAAATAAAAGCCTTCAAAGGTTGACTTTCTGCCATCATTTCCTCATCAGTGACAAATCCTAAGTAATACTCAGGATGGAGAAAGTCCACAAAAGAGGCAGAGTCATTCTCATGACCCCTTTTTCTGCCTATCAAAGCCTAATCCTTCAGGGCCACTACCTCTGTGAAGCAATTAATGATATCATCCATTGATATGATAGCTCCTACTTTTGAATCCCTACATCATTTTGTTTGTAACACTCTTTTGAAATTATTGATATCATTCTGCTTTCTCTCATAGTTTTTTTGTGTAACAGTTTCAACCTGACAAAATACGGTAAACTTCTTGGGGATACAAACTGTTTTACTCACTGGATTGGACCATATTGTAGCTGAAAGGAATCTCAGAGATCATCAAATCCAGCCCCTAGGCCATAAAATTGGAAGTGAATCTCTAAATCGCATAACTAAGTGGCAGAGCTGGGATTAGAGGGCAAATCTCCTGACTCTAAGACCAGCGGACTGCCTTTTGAGTTTGCATTCTCCACAATGTCTACTGTGATGCTTTGCACATAGTAGCTATTCAAAAAATACTGGTTGACTAGAATAGAAAACTGGACAAAACATTACATTTTTGAGAAGCTGATACATTTTTTTACTTTATTACAGGTTAGAGCATATGTTCTTAGTTGGTGAACATGTTTCAAGGAATAGGAGGTAAATGGCTGACTGAAATATTTATTTGGATGAAAAAACTTTTTCACTAAATGTTTTAATGTTCAGATACAAAATGTGTTATGGGAAAGTCGTTCTTTCCCATCTACTGCTTTCATCTTAACTAAATGTACTCTATGAAACCTGCTCATTCATTCTGTTATCACAACACATTTTCTAAAATTCTGGATATCTAGCACAGCATGCTTTCCTCCAAATGTATCTTATCCCATTTTACCACTGTATCATTTTGCTCAAATGATTATATTAGCACGAGGAAGCCTATAAACCACCAAAACATTGGATTCTAATCTGTACCTCTTCCATCTTTCAAAAGTTACTAAATTCCAGTTTTGAGATACAAGCTGAAACACACTGGTAAAATACAGCATTCTTCCTAAAGTGAAAATTATGATTCCTGTCTTCTCTAAAACGTATACCTGCTCGATTTTCATGTACAATATTTTTTTTGGAAACATGGCAATATTTATTCATAATAATAAACATGATTTTTTAAAATATTTTTGAATTTTACTTTACTTATTTATTTTTTTATATAGCAGGTTCTTATTAGCAATCAATTTTATAAATATTAGTGTATATATGTCAATCCCAATATCCCAATTCATATCACCACCCCTGCCCCTGCTTTACCCCCTTGGTGTCCATTAATTGGTTCTCTACATCTGTGTCTCTATTTCTGCCTTGCAAACTGGTTCATCTGTACCATTTTTCTAGATTCCACATATATGCATTAATATACAATATTTGTTTTTCTCTTTCTGACTTACTTCACTCTGCGTGACAGACTCTAGGTCCATCCACGTCTCTACAAATGACCCAATTTCGTTCCTTTTTATGGCTGAGTAATATTCCATTATATATATGTACCACATCTTCTTTATCCATTCGTCTGTTGATGGGCATTTAGGTTGCTTCCATGACCTGGCTATTGTAAATAGTGCTGCAATGAAGAGAGGGGTGCATGTATCTTTTTGAATTATGTTTTTCTCTGGGTATATGCCCAGTAGTGGGATTGCAGGGTCATATGGTAATTCTATTTTTAGTTTCTGAAGGAACCTCCATACTGTTCTCCATAGTGGCTGTATCAATTTACATCCCACCAACAGTGCAAGAGGGTTCCCTTTTCTCCACACCCTCTCCAGCATTTGTTGTTTGTAGATTTTCTGATGATGCTCATTCTAACCAGTGTGAGGTGATTCATCATAGTAGTTTTGATTTTCATTTCTCTAATAATTAGTGATGTTGAGCAGCTTTTCATGTGCCTCTTGGCCATCTGTATGTCTTCTCTGAAGAAATGTCTATTTAGGTCTTCTGCCCATTTTTGGATTGGGTTGCTTGTTTTTTTTAATATTGAGTTGCATGAGCTGTTTATATATTTTGGAGATTAATCCTTTGTCCGTTGATTCATTTGCAAATATTTTCTCCCATTCCGAGGGTTGTTTTTTCGTCTTGTTTATAGTTTCCTTTGCTGGGCAAAAGCTTTTAAGTTTCATTAGGTCCCATTTGTTAATTTTTGTTTTTATTTCCATTACTCAAGGACGTGGGTCAAAAAAGATCTTGCTGTGATTTATGTCAAGGAGTGTTCTTCCTATGTTTTCCGCTAAGAGTTTTACAGTGTCCGGTCTTACATTTAGGTCTTTAATCTACTTTCGGTTTATTTTTGTGTATGGTGTTAGGGAGTGTTCTAATTTCATTCTTTTACATGTAGCTGTCCAGTTTTCCCAGCACCACTTATGGAAGAGACTGTCTTTTCTCCATTGTATATCTTTGCCTCCTTTGTCATAGGTTAGTTGATCATAGGTGCATGGGTTTATCTCTGGGCTTTCTATCCTGTCCCATTGATCTATATTTCAGTTTTTATGCCAGTACCATATTGTCTTGATTACTGTAGCTTTGTAGTATAGTCTGAAGCCTGGGATCCTGATTCCTCCAGCTCTGTTTTTCTTTCTCAAGATTGCTCTGGCTATTCGGGGTCTTTTGTGTTTCCATATAAATTGTGAAATTTTTGTTCTAGTTCTGTGAAAAATGCCATTGGTAGTTTGATAGAGATTGCATTGAATCTGTAGATTGCTTTGGGTACTATAGTCATTTTCACAATATTGATTCTTCCAGTCTAAGAACATGGTATATCTCTCCATCTGTCTGTGTCATCTTTGATTTCTTTCATCAGTGTCTTATAGTTTTCTGAGTACAGGTCTTTTACCTCCTTCAGTAGGTTTATTCCTAGGTATTTTATTCTTTGTGTTGCATTGGTGAATGGGGTTGTTTCCTTAATTTCTCTTTCTGATCTTTCGTTGTTAGTGTATAGGAATGCAAGACATTTCTGTGCATTAACTTTGTATCCTGCTACTTTACCAAATTCATTGATTAACTCTAGTAGTTTCCTGGCGGCATCTTTAGGATTATCTATGTATCATATCATGTCATCTGCAAAGTGACAGTTTTACTTCTTCTTTTCCTACTTTGATTCCTTTTATTTCTCTTTCTTCTCTGATTGTCATGGCTAAAGCTTCCAAAACAATGTTGAATAAGAGTGGCGAGAGTGGGCATCCTTGTCTTGTTCCTGATCTTAGAGGAAATGCTTTCAGTTTTTCACCATTGAGAATGATGTTTCCTGTGGGTTTGCCATATATGGTCTTTATTATGTTGAGGTAGGTTCCCTCTGTGACCACTTTCTGGAGCGTTTTTATCATAAATGGGTATTGAATTTTGTCAGAAGCTTTTTCTGCATCCATTGAGATGATTATATAGTTTTTATTCTTCAGTTTGTTAATATGGTGTATCACACTGATTGATTTCCATATATTGAAGAATCCTTGCATCCCTGGGATAAATCCCACTTGATCATGGTGTATGTGCCTTTTAATGTGTTGTTGCATTCTGTTTGCTAGTATTTTGTTGAGGATTTTTGCATCTATATTCATCAGTGATATTGGTCTGTAATTTTCTTTTTTTGTAGTATCTTTGTCTGGTTTTGGCATCAGGGTGATGGTGGCCTTGTAGAATGAGTTTGGGAGTGTTCCTTCCTCTGCAATTTTTTGGAAGAGTTTGAGAAGGACGGGTGTTACTGCCTCTCTAAATGTTTGATAGAATTCGCCTGTGAAGCCATCTGGTCCTGGACTTCTGTTTGTTGGAAGATTTCTAATGAGATTTTCAATTTCATTACTTGTGATTAGTCTGTTCATATTTTCTATTTCTTCCTGGTTCAGTCTTGGAAGGTTATACCTTTCTCAGAAATTTTCCATTTCCTCTAGGTTGTCCATTTTATTGGCATAGTGTTGTCTGTAGTAGTCTCTTATGATGCTTTGTATTTCTGCATTGTCCGTTATAACTTCTCCTTTTTCATTTCTAATTTTATTGATTTGAGTCCTCTCCCTCTTTCTCTTGAGTCTGGGTAAAGTTTTATCAATTTTGTTTATCTTCTGAAAGAACCAGCTTTTAGTTTTATTGATCTTTGCTATTGTTTTCTTTGTTTCTATTTCATTTATTTCTGCTCTGATCTTTATGATTTCTTTCCTTCTACTAACTTTGGGTTTTGTTTGTTCTTCTTTCTCTAGTTCCTTTAGGTGTAAGGTTAGATTGTTTATTTGAGATGTTTCTTGTTTCTTGAGGTGGGATTGTATTGCTATAAACTTCCCTCTTAGAGCTGCTTTTGCTGCATCCCATAGGTTTTGGATTGTCGTGTTTTCATTGTCATTTGTCTCTAGGCATCTTTTGATTTCCTCTTTGATTTTTTAACTGATCTCTTGGTTATTTAGTAACATATTGTTTAGCCTCCATGTGTTTGTGTTTTTATGGGTTTTTTTCCCTGTATTTAATTTCTAATCTCATAGCATTGTGGTCGGAAAAGATGCTTGATATGATTTCAATTTTCTTAAATTTACTGAGGCTTGATTTGAGAGCCAAGATGTGATCTATCCAGGAAAATGTTCCGTATTCTCTTGAGAAGAGAGTGTATTCTGCTGTTTTCGGGTGGAATGTCCTATAAATATCAAATCTACCTAGTCTATTGTGTCATTTAAAGCTTGGCTTTCCTTATTAATTTTCTGTCTGTATGATCTGTCCGTTGGTGTGAGTTATTAAAGTCCTCCACTATTATTGTGTTACTGTTGATTTCCTCTTTTATAGCTGTTAGCATTTGCCTTATGTATTGAGGTGCTCCTATGTTGGGTGCATATATATTTATAATTGTTACATCATCTTCTTGGATTGATCCCTTGATCATTATGTAGTGTCTTTCCTTGTCTCTTGTAGCATTCTTTATTTTAAAGCCTATTTTATCTGATATGAGTACCGCTACTCCAGCTTTCTTTTCATTTCCATTTGTAAGGAATATCTTTTTCCATCTCCTTACTTTCTGTCTATATGTGTCCCTAGGTCTGAAGTGGGTCTCTTGAATACAGCATATATATGGGTGTTGTTTTTGCATCCATTCAGCGAGCCTATGTCTTTTGGTTGGAGCATTTAATCCATTCATATTTAAGGTAATTATTGATATGTATGTTCCTATTACCATTTTCTTAATTGTTTTGGGTTTGTTTTTGTAGGTTCTTTTCTTCTCTTGTGTTTCCCACTTAGAGAAGTTCCTTTAGCATTTGTTGTAGAGCTGGTTTTGTGGTGCCAAATTCTCTTAGCTTTTGCTTGTCTGTAAAGCTTTTGATTTCCCCGTCAAATCTGAAGAGATCCTTGCCAGGTAGCATAATCTTGGTTGTAGGTTCTTCCCTTTCATCACTTTAAATATATCGAGCCACTGCCTTCTGGCTTGTGGAGTTTCTGCTGAGAAATCAGTTGTTAACCTTATGGGAGTTCCCTTGTATATTATTTGTCATTTTTCCCTTGCTGCTTTTAATAATTTTTCTTTGTCTTTAATTTTTGTCAATTTGATTACTATGTGTCTTGGCGTGTTTCTCCTTGGGTGTATCCTGCCTGGGACTCTGTGTGCTTCCTGGATTTGGGTGGCTATTTCCTTTCCCATGTTGGGGAAGTTTTCAACTGTAATCTCTTCAAATATTTTCTCGGGTCCTTTCTCTCTCTCTTCTCCTTCTGGGACCCCTATAATGCGAATGTTGGTGCGTTTAATGTTGCTGCAGTGTTCTCTTAGGCTGTCTTAATTTCTTTTCATTCTTTTTTCTTTATTCTGTTCCATGGCAGTGAATTCCACCATTCTGTCTTCCCGGTCACTTATCCATTCTTCTGCCTCACTTGTTCTGCTATTGATTCCTTCTAGTGTATTTTTCATTTCAGTTATTGTATTGTTCATCTCTGTTTGTTTGTTTTTTAATTCTTCTAGTGTTTGTTCGTTAATTCTTCTAGGTGTTTGTTAAACATTTCTTGCATCTTCTCGATCTTTGCCTCCATTCTTTTTCCGAGGTTCTGGATCATCTTCACTATCATTATTCTGAATCCTTTTTCTGGAAGGTTGCCTATCTCCAGTTCATTTAGTTGTTTTTCTCAGGTTTTATCTTGTTCCTTCATCTGGTACATAGTCTTCTGCCTTTTCATTTTGTCTATCTTTCTGTGAATGTGGTTTTCGTTCCACAGGCTGCAGGATTGTAGTTCTTCTTGCTTCTGCTGTCTGCCCCCTGGTGGATGAGGCTATCTAAGAGGCTTGTGCAAACTTCCTGATGGGTTAGACTGGTGGTGGGTAGAGCTGTGTGTTGCTCTGGTGGGCAGAGTTCAGTAAAACTTTAATCCGCTTGTCTGTTGATGGGTGTGGCTGAGTTCCCTCCCTGTTGGTTGTTTGGCCTGAGCCGACCCAACACTGGAGCCTACCCAGGCTCTTTGTTGGGGCTAATGGTAGTCTCTGGGAAGGCTCATGCCAAGGAGTACTTCCCTGAACTTCTACCATTGTCCTTGTCTGCACGGTGAGACACAGCCACCCCCTGCCTCTGCAGGAGACCCTCCAACACTAGCAGGTAGGTCTGGTTCAGTCTCCTATGGGGTCACTGGTCCTCCCCCCTAGGTCCTGATGCACACACTACTTTGTGTGTGCCCTCCAAGAGTGGAGTCTCTGTTTCCCCCAGTCCTGTCGAAGTCCTGCAATCAAATCCTGCTAGCCTTCAAAGTCTGATTCTCTGGGAATTCCGCCTCCCATTGCCAGGCCCCCAGGTTGGGAAGCCTGACATGACGTGGGGCTCAGAACCTTCACTCCAGTAGTTGGACTTCTGTGGTATAACTGTTCTCCAGTTTGTGAGTCACCCACCCAGTGGTTATGGGTTTTGGTTTTATTGTGATTGCGCCCCTCGTACCATCTCATTGTGGCTTCTCCTTTGTCTTCGTATGTGGGGTATTTTTTTGGTGAGTTGCAGTGTCTTCCTGTCAATTATTGTTCAGCAGTTAGTTGTGATTCTGGTGCTCTCACAAGAGAGAGTGAGTGCACATCCTTCTATTCCACCATCTTGAACCATTCTCCCCATGTCCAATATTTTAAACCTCAAGAATCTTCCTTCTACTGAAAATCTCAATGTTCAGCAGTTTAACCAACATCAACCTCCTCTCATTATTTTTTCTCCTTTGCTTCTCTAAAATGAGGACATCATTTTTCCAATCAGTTGTTTACAGTGAAATAAGTAGAATGAATACCATTTTGAAAATGAATTAGAGTAGTTATACCTATACAGTGGAGATAAGCTCATTCCTGTGCACTTTGGAAAGTCTATTATTCAGTTTTTGTTGTGGCAAAGTAGCCTTGATGTAGAGAAATATCATTTCAATCTGTAGTTTGTTTTTGTCAGATTTGCTTACTTCTTATAAAGCTGTTTGTGAGGAAAACAGCCTCATGGTCTTCAAAATTTGTCCACAGTCTTCAAATTTGCAATTAGTTTAAAGCTCAGATGTCCTAGAAGTGCAGGCCATATTCCCAGTGTGGAGTTCTTATGATGGAGAGAGTCACTTCAGCTGGCCTATACACACAGCCTGCTGCTATTCTGGGAGACTCCTTGTTTATATTGAGCCCCTAAGTGAGTTCACATTAGGGCACCTTTTCCAGTGTACCCCATCTCATATTCTTCTCTAATTAATTCATGTGTGGATGTCTGGTCTTACAACAAAGCAAATGTGTATGAGGAGGAATTTTGTCTTATAAAAATTTTTTAATATACAACAGTGTCTAGCACAGTACTGGATACAGAATAAGCCTTCACAAATACTTAAATAATTGAACTGATAGATTTTTTTCCCCCAACCTGGTATAACTGTAAAATATCAAGAAAAAGATCATGTTAACAAATGGTCATTCTAATCTGTTTGGCAGATTCATCCACTGATAAATTGAATATTTATGATTCTCTCTCTGTGTGTCTCTGTCTCTCTCTCTCTCTCTCTCTCACACACACACACAGACCCCTAAATATCCTAGATGGAGGTGGGGACTTGTTACATTCAGTAGTTTAAAAGGATGTTTAAGTCAATATATGCTGAAATGAAATGCTCTCCAAGACCTATTGTGAAGTGAGGGGGTGGGGGGCACGACACAAGGTGTAGAACTTCATATCAAGTTACTCCCATTTGTGTAAAAGTGGAAAAAAGGATATATAGAAACATAGAAATACCCTCTATGCTTATATATTTATAGAAATTTGGGGGAAGTTTAGAAAAAAATCTGTTATGATATTGCCTCTCAGAAGCAAGACTGATGGTGTGGGGTTGGAGATATACTTACTTTTGTTACACCTGATATTACACTGCTTGAACATTTTATTCACTTTCATTTTTCAGTTAATAAAACTAATTAAAAATTTTGATATATTAGTGTATCAAATGACTGATACATATATGTGTATCTGATTTGGCATTTTTCTTCACTGTTTGACAATCAACATATAGATTGTTCAACAAGACAAAATTATTTACTGCAAATTTTACCTTAATAATTCTCTATAGGTTGATGTTCTAAAACAGGGCATTTAGAACTAAAACATATCTTTAATCAATAGCTAGTTTCCTTTTTACCTACTCCTATTATGCTGATATGACTTGGAAAAGAATACTTATTTTTTAATACTCAGAGTAGGAACATCTCAGTGACTCTTTTACAGTAGTGATAATTTCTGCAAAGAAGTGTCTAAGGGTTTATCTTCTACCATGAAGAACAACAAAATCTCAGGTAATTTGAGAAATGCTGAGTAGCAGACTTAGAAGCATCAGAGTAAGGTGGCTGCCATTTTTCAGCTGATTGAAGCGAGCGCAGCAGAAAAAAGGATTTTCTTTAGTAAAGATTGAAAAATAGGTTAATATAAAATCTTCATGACTGTAGACAAATTTCATATTTCTTACAAGAGGGAGAAGGAAGAATACTTGCCAGGAGGAAGAGTAAATCTCTCAAAGTAAACATGTAAAGCATGACTTGGGGGAGCACTTGGCCTAATTTGTGGACACTCTTTGTCAGTGGTCCACAAAGAGCCTGTTAAAGCCACATGTAGAGCCTTCAACTTGCTAGGACCAGCTAGCCTCAATAAGTGTACCATCTGTATGAGCTGGGGCGCCTGACATCTGAGCAGCAGCTTAGGAACTTTTAGTTTTTTCTTCAGCATTGAGGCCTGACTTCTCTAAGTCATCTAAACTTCCCTGCCCAGTTCTCATGTGACTGAAGTCTTCCTAGAAAGCTGGGTGGGGTTAATGGCATCAACTGGAATGTTAGAATGGAGCCAAGCTACACAGCCCACATGCAGATTTTCTCTAGTTAAGAAATAATTATTAAGTGCTTACTGTACTAGATGTTGTGGGGGGAGGAGAAGAAACTGCAAAAGAAGACATGAGCCTTGGTTTCAAAAAGCTTATGAAACAGTTGGCAAGACTTGTGCACATGAACGAGAGAATAATAAAAGTCATTATGTAACCAAGTGCTAGGCTATAAAGAACAGATTATGAATGTTATTATTCAAATAATTAGTGGTTTATTTCAACAAACTGAGCTAGCTTTTAACATCTCATAAATGAGGGTAGATGTCAATTATCTCAAAACCAAGTAACATGGCAATAAACAGTTAACAGATTTCCTTTGAACAAGTTGACTAATTCCCAGAATGCCAAGTTTAGTTTCAAATAATTGAATGGGGTCAAGATATGCTACCCCAAAATATGCTACCTTGGCATATTGATTAATTTGAGCTGAATGCAACTGAAAAACTGAAGACCCAGAATGAGCTCTCTGTCCTCCTTCTTCCTGACTAAAAGCAGGGTATAAATTTCCCTTTGTAAAGGTCTCCCCCTGCCACGTCCCCTCCACTCCTTACCAGAAAGAGGACAAAGATTCTTTTTTTTTTTTAAACCTCTATTTGTTTTATACTCTTTTTTTAAAAAATTTTATTTATTTATTTATTTATGGCTGTGTTGGGTCTTTCGTTTCTGTGCAGGGCTTTCTCTAGTTGTGGTAAGTGGGGGCCACTCTTCATCGCGGTGCACGGGCCTCTCACTATCATGGTCTCTCTTGTTGCGGAGCACAGGCTCCAAACGCACAGGCTCAGTAATTGTGGCTCACGGGCCCAGCTGCTCCATGCTCACGGGCATGTGGGATCTTCCCAGACCAGGGCACGAACCCGTGTCCCCTGCATTAGCAGGCAGATTTTTAACCACTGCGCCACCAGGGAAGCCCAGGACAAAGATTCTTATCACAAAAGACAACATGAGTTTGCCTGATAAACCTTACTAAACAATTCATATCCACCATACATTTCCTAGCCCCCTTCCCTTTTCCTTTCCCACCACTAGGCCCCAACCTTCTTTTTCCTTTGTCTAGTCACTTCTCCACAGTTTATCCCCCTTTGTTAAAATGGTATATAAGCCCCCTAGTTTGCCTCTTTAGGTTTTTACTTTTTTTCTGAGAAGCCCCAAATGCATGTAAAAATATTAATAAAATCTGTATGCCTCTTCCATTATTAATCTGTCTTTTGTCAGTTTCATTTGCAGGCCCCAGTGACTAAATCTGACGGTAGAAGAAAAGTTTTTCCTCCCCTACATAATAAATGATAACTTTTGCCTTTCTTTGTAATACCCTGTGAAATATAGCAAGTTCAGGTTGTTCTTCAGGCCATTTGGCACAGACCTGATTGCCCTTTGAGATTCTGACCCTCTCAGGATATAGGAGTTTGTGGGGCAGTATGCTCTGAATGACTTACCAGGCCTCCTCTCTTTAAATATTCTGATACTGACTGATCTAGTACGAGGAGTTATTAGGAATCTCACCTCTACAGATTAAGTTAATTTTAAAAGAGGTAAATAGTTAATTTGGCATTGAGTTGATGAGATTGTTAAAATTTGATGAAATATTTAAAGGTGAAGATTGCACCAAAACTGTGTCTGCAACAGGTAGAATGCAATTGTTTTTATGATTCAGCACTATGAGCCCTAACAAGAGCAACAAAAATTGGTTCCAATTAAATATCAGGGAAATTAAATTCTTATTAAAACGGGTCTAGTTCTGATACTATATATATATTTTTTTCTCTTATGGGTGCTAATACCTGGGATATTAGTATATAACAGCGTCTTCAGCGGGTCCCTGAAAATAATGAAAGGGTCTGAAAGCCATGCCATCAATATAAAGATTCATTGAAAGAGCAAGGGCTTGAGTAAAGGGAAAATGTGATCATTTTATATTAAGATAGTAAGATATTAAGAGGATCGATGTGTAGAAAAGGAAGTAAATTTATTCTCTGTGGACCCAAAGAGTAGAACTAAATCTAATGGATAGGAGTTGTAAGGACATAGATTTATGCTTATTAAAAAGAAGGCCTTTTTAATAGCTGAGCAAAAAGGTCAGGTTGTGGCTAATGGTCAAGGTAATGAGTTTTCTGTTATAGGAGATATTCAAACATAGACTTAGTAATCCCTAACAATGATGTTATAGAGAAAATTCCAGCACAGAAGACATGAAAAGGAAGGAATTTATGTGAAGCCTCAAGATTTAGGGGATATGCTAAATTTAGTACCATACTACTATAACTTCCTCATTTACATCCATTTCCTGAACAACCACCTCAGATATTACCAAATGAGGACATAAAGATTTTTAAATGTCCTGGTCTATAGTAGATAATTTCAATCCTAATCACTAGTTTATTAAGCAAAAAACTGGAATGGCATATTTGGGTGTATCTTCCATGCCAAACACTGAAACAAAAGGTGTTTATGCCCAGTTTACTAGAAAAATAATTTGAACCTTCATTCCCTGAGCAGTCTATCTTTATTGCATTGAAATAAGGAAAAACAATAAATAATATTGATATATCATCATTACTATAACAATCATATTCTAAACATATCTATCTACCTACCAACCTATCTATCTATTTGAGAGAACTATCTGGAAAAATATACACTAAATATTAATTGTGGCTGACTCTGGATGGTGGGTCTACAAATGGTTATTATTTTTACCTTCTAATTTTCCTAAAATGAAAATTTATTTCCTGCACAATCATCAGGGTTTCCAAATTTAGATGCTGTAGGAGGCAGACTGGCAAAATCAATGAATGAATGAGCCAAGGGTGTAAGACAATAGGGAAGAATAGTGACTTGTATAACCTGGAGAATATATTCTTTTGAAAGGAGGTGGCTGCTACTCAGCTCTAGCTGTGATTGACATAAAGGGGTTTAAGAGATTTTATGTAATTTTTAGATGTTTAAATAAATGTTGACAACTAATGTAAATTTTGAAAACACTGGAGATCAAACAAAACAGATATATGGACCCACACCTGGTCAGTTTACCACTTCTGAAATGAACACGCATATTGTAAATCTAAAAAAAAATTATCTGTTCATGGTTCTATAGCCAGTTTCACAGAGAACACCTAAAGACCCTTCATAGGAGACGTAAATATAAATTGAGAAAATACAGTGACATAGTGTGATCAACAAACACAAACACTCTGAACAATTAAAAATGGGTAATTGAGGGTGTCATGAGATTTACATGTTTGACGGGGAGGAAACAATGGGAAGTTATTTAGTATTTTGGTTTCATAGGGAGATTTGGCATGTCTTGGGAAAGCAGATTGGGTAAGAGAGAAGTCAGGTAGGCTGGAATCCAAGAATAGGGAGAACAGTTCAAGCTCTAGGTATGTGCTAATTGCATGAAAAAGCGTTGATTGCCCGAGGCTAGCATTATAAGTAACAGGGAAGGCAAAAAGTGAGGAATAATGAATGGGCACCGTCCAGCTTTTGGAAATTATTTCTGGTAAAGGAGATTATTATTTCAACTACAGAATCATATATCGGAGACTCACTTATTCAGATTATTCAAATCATCTAAGTAAAATAATATGTTTGCCAGTTCAATGCTATTGCTCTTTCCTATATAAACTCCTCTGGTATTAAAGCGGCAAGGTTTAAAATTGGAAAAAAAGTCATTTCCTAATAAAATCTTACTCCATAAGCATTCATTTGTTGTGACTCCCCAAAAGAAATGTATAAATGGTGTTTCTTTTCATTGAAAAGCCAAACTAATAGCCACAATCCAAATATTGTCACTTTCCAACAGCCAGACATAGTAGACCCCTAGAAAAAGTCTGGATTTGTTTTCTATAAAGGGTTAATATTGATTGCAGCAGAGGTCAGTCTTGGGTACCTCTGGCTGCTGAGTTTCTCCACTGAGGAGACTGTGTGGCAAAAGCAACTGTCCTTTAAAGCAGTGTAACTCGAGTCAGCCAAATTTAGGCTTGAATCCTAGTTGGTGCTAGTGACCTACTGTGGGCAAGTCAATTAAACTCTTTGTGTCTCAGTTCTCTTATCAATAAACTGAGGAGGTGAATAACAGTGCCTACTGCAAAAGTTTGCTGTGGGTATCAAAAGTGAAGAACTTAGAATAGTGCCTACTAGTATACAAATAATGACAATGATTTTTTTTTTCTTATTCTCACCCCCATTAAAACTGACTAGCCCAATTTTCATTTTCCTAAGGGCATTTCTTTCCACTAGGAATGGGTTAATAGCATGCCGATGTGTGTGCATGCATATTCAAAAAACCTTTAAAAGTTAATGTTAATGATGGAATTGTATGCCAGGTCTGTGGAAAGACATTTAAGCTTGAGGAGGTCTTTCATGCCCCTCAAGGCACTTCTAACCACGCATGCCTAGTTGGCTCAAAAGTTGGGTTGGACCTATGGAAATAATTAACAATCATGCTGAAACAATCATGATGATAATTATGCTAATAAACTGCTACAACTAATAATGTTACTATTGTTAATAATAATAGTGGATAATTGACTTTGAGCACTGATTATGGATAAGACATTGTACTAAAGACTTTACATGGATTGTCTCATTTAATGCTCACAATAACTAACATTACGAGGTTGATACAGCTAAGAACTCAAAATAAGGAAACTGAACTTTAGCAAGGTTAACTAACACCCCCCAAACTATATATCTAGTACCACAGGCTTGGATTATATATGAAATTATTCTATCTTCAAAGCTTATGATCTTATTAGTCTCACTTTATGGATAAGAAAACTTAATGGAAAACACAGTAGACTAGGAGCCAGGAAAACTGGTCTTTGGTCCTAATTCTGCCTTATTTACTACCCATGTGATCCTGGACAAATTACTTTACTTCTCTGATTTCAGTATCTCTGAAATCAGTTTTGATTTCTAAGGATTTAGTGATGAAAAAGTTCTGGTTAATTGAGCTTCATAATGCTTTGGGTATTTATTAATCAAGATTTTACTAATGAAGAGGATCAGAATATGCCACCCTAAAACATGCCATTTTGGCATAAGGATTATTTTGAGCTAAAGAAACGAACAATTAAGAAACAACAGACACAGGAAGAACTCTCTTCCCTTCTTCTTTTGACTTGAAAGCAAAGTATAAATTTCCCTTTCTGAAAGTGTCCTCCCGCCCCTCTCCCATACCAGGAGGAAGGGAACGACACTTAACACAGGAGGTGGAAAGTCAGTACCAAGATGAGTCTGAATTAAGAAAAAGCTTATAAAATAACCCTTATCTTCCATTAGCTTCTGTGTATGTTTACCTTTCCATAATTTACTGCCCCTAGAAGCCCAAACTCCTTTTCCTTTGTCTTGTCACTTCTCCAAAAAATAGCACCCTTTGTTAAAGTGGTATATAAGTTCTCAAGCCTAACCATTTCTTTGGGTTTTCACTTCTTTTCTGTGCATGCAAAATAAACATTTTCTCCTGTTAATGTCTTTTGTCAGTTTAATTCACATGCCTTAGATACAGAATACGAGAGAGTAGATGAAAAGTTTTTTCTTTCCTATGCTAATTTGGTGGCATTTGAATGCAAAGCCATTAGCTTTGTGAGAAATAAAACCCTACAAATCCCCATGTTGGTTTAGTCCTGACTTTTAAGCTGTAACTCATCCTGAACAAAATAAAGAACCAGTTCAGTGCCATATATCAAATTGATTATAACCTAAACGGTATATTTAGATTTATTTTCATTTTTGTTTATGAGTGATAGCCTCCTAATTCCACAAGATGTTTGCTGGAGAGTTGGGATTTTAGTGAGATAAGAGACTTGTTTATTCAAAGTATTTTCCTTCACTGATGACACAGTAGGGTTGTTTACTGTCGAAGATAAAACCTGTTGTCTCTTGAGAAGTAGAGTTTGCAAAAGTTCCTACCCCTTCAGTCTGTGAAGAAGAAAAAAAAAAAGCTAGACTCCCATGTAGTCTATAATAGAAAAAAGTTGTAAAATATGTCCTAAAACTTTATTATCTACTTTAATTGAGAGAATTATATAATTCCATCAGTCTCCTGCATGGGAAAACATATTAGTTTGGAATAAAAACAGTCCCTTTCCCTTTTAAATTAAATGGAACTCTTGACAGGAGCTGTGGGTTTTATCACATTGAATTATAAAGCAAAAAGCACCCATCCACCTTGACATTTTCAAGGATTCCAGCAAAGACTAGAGAATGATGAAAATGCTGCAGCAGGGAAATGATTCTGTTCCACATTTGCTAACACAAAAAGACAAATATATGTGTTAATTATAAGTTAAAAAGCTTTAAAGACATTCTGAAGATCAGTGAGAATCTCACATAATTGTTTTTGAACAGATGATTATGTGTCTGGTGATAAAGGAATTCAACAAATGACATTATTGTTTAGCAGTCAGTAGAGTAATTACATACTCAATAAAAGCCTGAAGTGTTCAAAGTGCAAAAGAGTATATGGATACCATATAAAAGAGAGTCTCATGTGGAGGGTGACAGACCTTATTCCAGAAGATTTAGATTGCTACATTCAAGTATCTCAAAACCAAGGTAGGGTTCTATATATGAGGAAAGATCTTCTGGAGATCTTAAAGAGTCATGAATCCTATTTATCCTGACTCTATATAGAACTGCAGCTAAGCCTTCTGTAAGAAGTGAAAAGTTTTATGGAAATTATTTCCTCAACTTCCCTTGGAGACGTATCAAAGAGTGAGACCTAAGGGATGGCTTAAGGCACTGATTAGTAGTTTAAAACAGTACAAGTTGATCATATCATAGTTTCCATGGATGGAGAGTCCAGGCACAGCTTAGCTAGATCCACTGCTCCCAGGTCTCAGCAGGGTGCAATCCAGGTGTTGGCTGGTGCTGCAGTCTCATCAGTTTGACCAGGGAAATATCTCCTTCCAAGGTCATTCGTGTTGTTGGAACAGTTTATTCCCATGTGGTTGTAGGACTGAGGTCCTATTTTCTTGATGGCTGTCATTCAAGGGTCGCTCTCTGCTTCTAGAAGCTGCAAGCTGTTCCTTGTCATGTGACCCCTTTCTATAGGCCTTCTCAAAACACGGCTGTTTACTTCTTAAAAGCAATGGAAAGAGTCTCCTACTGTAGTCTGCTAAGACAGAATCTCATATAACAATGTGTGTCAATCCAGAGTGTCTATCCATCACTTTGCTATATTCTGTTGGTAAGAAGCAAGTCACAGGTGTGCCCACACGCTAGGAAATGGGATTACACAGAGGTGTTAGCATTTGGATATGGGGAATCATTTGGGGTGGGAGGTTTACCTCAGGATCTGGCTGCCTCAGAGAGGACAAAATTTCTCTCTGGCCTCTCTAAAACTTTTAGTTAGTTTTTATCTTATGGGTACTATATATCAAAGAACTGATCATTTCCTGGGATCCTTCCATTTTTTTTCTGGAAATATCAAACCTAAATGTATGTGGCCTCCCCCTAGCTAACTGTGCAGGACCTTATGGCTGGCAGTTTAGGAAGTTTTACCATAATTTTATCATATCTTATTTCTCCTACTGCTATTATTTCCTCATAATTTCCTCTCTTACTTTTTAATCTTGTGTATTATATACATAGCTGTGTAGCCTTTTTCAACTCCTTTTTGGAAGAGACAAGACATAAATATGTACATAAATAAATAATTGAATGAATGCACCAATCAATCCTCCCTAGGAAGCCACTTTCAGGCTTACTCACCTTAATATCAAGTTCACACTTGTCTCTAGGACCATGTTACTCATGCAAATGACTCAGAACATATCAGTAAAGCTGGATTTTTAGAGTTTTTTCCCCTTATATCAGAACACTTTTTTTAGCTTGAAAACAAAATGGAAATTAATTCCCTTCCAAAATTGCTCAATTCAACCTCTTTTCTTTATTTTTCTAAATTTCTTACCTGTTGACTGAATACAGTCACCCTCCTGCCTCCTACTACCCCCAAATAATTCTCATGTCACCAGAGGCCACATTCTCTCTTGACTGATTTTCTAATTTGTACCTATCTCCTAAAGGGAAGGGAAGAACTTAGTCCTCAGAAGGCTGTTCCACAGCTCCTTATAAAAACCCTGCATGGGAATGTTAAAGATAGTCATTAAGTAGCCCACCTTACTTATTTCTTCTTGATGAGTTGGCTTCAAACACTTAAATCTTTTCCCATTGGTCCTTTTCATCTTATGCCAAATCTGCTCTAGTGGGAAATACATAGCCAACTTTGGGAAAGGGCTTTTAAACCTTTTATATCACTGGTGAGTCATTTGGCAAATATTATAATAACATCTCATTAATTGTATTTTGGTGTTACTCTAACACACCAGGAAAGCTCCTGCCTCCAGGCCTTCACATTTGTTGTTCCCTCTGCCTGCAACACTCTTCCTCAGCATATCTGCATGGCTCACTTCTCTTCCTTCAGATCTCTGTTCATGTATCATCTTACCAAAAAAACCCTCCTGGCTACCCTATCTAAAATATTAACCCTCTCTCCAACCCTAACCTACTCCCAATCCTCCTTACTAGGTTTAATTTTTCTCCAGAGCACTGATCACCATCCCGAGATATTACATATTTAAGTAATTGTGACTCACTTGTCTCCTGGCTCTAGGATATAAACTCTATGAGTACAGGGACTTTGCCTCATTTATTTTGACATCTAAAACAGTGCCCAGCACACAATAAGACTCAACATATATCTGTTATAATAAAGGATGGATGAATGATGGGCATGAAATGATGAATAAGGTCAACCCAACTGACATAGGCTACAGAGCCTGAAACCTGGAAGAAATCAAGTAAAGACTCACTCCTTTGAGCTCACCAGTTCACTCTCTGGTCTCATATAATATTCCTGTTAGCCACCTTTGTGAAAACTGTGGACACTTAAGTAGAGAGGCAAAGCCACTTATCCCAGGTTGCTAAGGTGATAAGTAATCACTAAGTATCAACAAAGTGTCCAGTGATGTACCAAGCACTATAGAAGATACAAAAAAAAAAAAAAAGGCTTAAAGTATACTGCTTAAAATCACGGACTTTGGGAGTCAAAGGGACCTGGATTCTAATCTCAGCTCTACCACAGTTGAGCTATGTGATCTTGAACAAGTTTATTATACTGTCTGAGTTTCAGATACTTCATCCATAAAATAAGAACAATACTACCTTCCTCTGGTTTGTTGTGAGGATAAATGCTTTAATCCACAGAGAGAGGGAGAGAGGGAGAAAGTTTAACATAGTCTTGGCAAATAATAACCAGTACTAATAATATTACTAATAATAGTGAATGTATTATCATTAAAAGATTATAGTCCTGAGACATCTAGAGATCAACACAATAAAGTATGGGACCAAGGACCAGAACATCTCTTATAGACTGTCCATATCCTACCACCACCATTTGCAGGCATATTTCTCAGTTTCCAGTCATATAAACATGGTGTAATGGATGGATAAGTCTTTGGAGACAGAAGACTAGAGTTTGAGTGCCAGCTCCACCACTTACTTCACAGGTGACTTTGTGCAATTCATAACCACACTGAGATGCATTTTTCTCATATATGAAATGGAATAAGCCTGAAGGGTTATAATAATGACTAAATGAGATATTATATTATAAAAATTCCCAGCACCTGTTAAAAGTAGGAATTCAACAAAAGTCAGTTGAATTAAAGTCTGATTTATTTGTTGTATCCAGAATACAACTTGCCCATTTCCATACCATTCCCCACCCAAGACTGCATATCTGTCAATTCTCCTCTAGTACACTTATATAAATCCTATTCAACCTTCAAAGGCCAGTTCAAATTGTAATGCCTTGTAGTAGATGCTCCAGTACTCTGCTCAGGGCAGATTCTTCAGGCCAATGCACCCAGCTGCTGGGAATATCATATTGCTGACCCTCAAAGCTAGACCCACACTGAGAGTTGCCTTTGATTACAAGGAGCTGCCTTTACTAAGGCCAACACCCTTGCAGGGAGTGGTCCATGGCCAAAGACTGGATGATACAGAGATTCAAAAGCCCAGGCTCCTTGCCTCCATTTGGGATAACTTTGAAAACCCATCCCAGCTCCAGATCTCTCTGTAAGATCTGCTGAGGGCGTGTAGCAACCACATTATCGGTCAACTTCCCCCTCTGCTGAATCTTGCCTTTTGTCTTTCTTACTTCCTTATAGGTGTAATTTCCCAAGAACACTCTAGAATCAACCTTAATCATGCAACTCCTTGTTTCAGAATCTGTTTTTAGGGAACCCAAACTAAGATACCCCCAGAAGACTTTTAAGATCATTAGAGCTTATAAGAGGTCTTTTTCCATGAGGACTCATACTGATTTGTCATTATAGTATATTCTGCCTTGTGTGATGAGCTGTATTTCCAGGTATGCATATCACATTTCCCCAGCTAGATTTGAGGTTCTTTGAAGGTAGAGAAACAGTTTCATAGTTTCATACTTTCTCCATTGACACATAGTAGGTAGTCAATGAAGATTTTAGATTGCTTATTGGTTTGTTAACCATAATATTTAAAAAGCAACTTGTTTTCATGATTAAAAAATAAGACTGAGTTTGTCAATAATGTCAGTTAGTTTTCTCCTAGATAACCACTCACAGTATATTGACATAAAATAAATGATATAGTGAAAGAGATAGTGAAATGAGATAGTGAAAGAAAAATTACTGTGTAGAAATAAAACACATAAAGTCATATGGCAATCCTAGCTTAAAATTTTTAAGGAACCTCCATACTTTTTTCCATAATGATTGTAGCAATACAATAATCACCAAGAGTACACAAGGATTCCCTTTTCTACAATCCCTCACCAACACTTGTTATCTTTTGTCTTTTTAACAGTGGCCATTCTAAGAGGTGTGAAGTGATATCTTTTTGGACAAAAAAGTGGTAACTATGTGAAGTGATGGGTATATTAATTAACTTGCTTGTAGTAATCATTTCATAATGTGTATGTATATTAAATCATACATCATACACCTTTTAAAGATTCATGATGTACAACCTAAATGCATACAACTTTTGTTTGTCAATTGTATCTCAATAAAGCTGGAAAAAATGCTTGAAAAACCCCCCAAAGCATGTAAAGTCAAATTAGAATATAAACTTGGAGAACAGCAGAGGTATCTTTCTAAAGTTTGCAAATTTACATTGGGTCAAACTGTGGCTACCAATAGTAATTACAATTTGCTTAAGCATCTGAACAACACTTCCTTCAACTATTCTCCATAGTGGTCCTTGGTAGGAAACATTTTAATATACATAATAAATATATAAACATATATGTATACTATGCATGCATCTATATACATACATACTTTTAGAAACTGGAGAAGTTATGTCAGGTTCATGAAAACAAGGATGTCCTTGAGTGAATTTTAAATATGGTTCAGAAAAGAAAGCAAAAACCATGTAGCCATTATGGCCAAATCCTATTTTATCCTGTCCTGATGTTTTTTGCAAGCTTCCAGTGTTAAAACAAACAAATCCTTCAGTTTGCCCATTTCTGAACAATTTACATGAATGATAAGAGCAATAACCCTTATTGCTTTAAAAGCAAAGATATCCCATGTCTACTCCAAACAATTTAAAAGATAATACTTAGTGCAATTAAGACTACTAATCTGTGCCCAATATTAAAAAGAGTAATTTTGTCCCCATAAGCATTCCATCGAAAATAATTCAATTTAAATAACATAAAACTATTATAATGATGATAATTATAATACTTATAGCTAACAATTATTGAATATATACTATTCCCCAGATACCTAAGGGCATAACATGCTAAGAACACAAAACAACAATAATAATAACAATAGCTACCTCAATGAAATAGTCTGCAGTGCATTGTTCTAAGCACATTAAATGTATTGTATCTAATCCTCACCACTATGAGGTTGGTATGATCTGATTTCCATTTTATAAGCAGAGAAAGCAAGGCTCATAGAGGTTAAGTAACTTTTGCAAAATCACGTAACTTGAATGGTGAAGTCAGGATTTGAACCCAGGTCTTCCTGAATTTCAAAACTATGGTCTTATTAACCATACATATGGCCACCCAGTGATAAAAATAACCATTATTTTTATAGTCTGTGTCTTGTAGCTGAGAGTGCCAAAATGTGTTTTATTCCCAGCTATTTGTTCTTTAAAAATATATTTATTTAGAGCCTACCATGAGCAAGGTAATAATGCTGGGGTTATAGTAATGAAGATATTCTTGATTCCTCCTCCCTTTCTTTCACCCACAGCATCCATCCATTGCTAAGGCCTGTTGAATTTGATGTAGGATCATAAATGAGAGATAAGGGAGCACTGACTTACATTGGAAGGTCAGAGAAGACTTTAAGGATGGGCACTGAAGTTTGTTACAGTTCCCACTCCTGACCCTAATGTGTCTTTTGGCACTGTCCTCTGCCATGTAACATGGGCTGTTATTCAGAGAGCTTGCTTAAAATTATAACAGTATTCTCATCATTCTGTTTGTTTGCTCTGGACTCAACAAATCCAAATGGTCTGAGCAGGAAGAATGCTTACACACAAGAAGAGTGAGTCAGGCTTAAGGCATAACCTGTAAAAAAAAAAATATCACCAGTGTTAATGTTTTGTTCATCTTTTACAAAGAAAATTAGCCATTTAGGTTGAGTCTGTTGCAAACAAAAATCAGAAGAGAAGCTTCCTGCCTTTATAGGTTATTTTGATACACAATTCAGGTACTATGATGCATACAAAGAGGCTGAGATTTGAGCCCATTATTTGCAATATGCATCATCTGTGACTGATAACATCTTTATATGTTCTTGATGAAAATAGAATCAATAAACATTGAAAATATATTCTCAATAGATAAAGTACCCCACAAAAATCTGGAATGATGATTAAAGTAAAATATTTGCTTTCATTGTGAAGCTGTCACCCTAACCATAGCTTCCCGTAAAGTCCACCCTGAATTCAGTCCCCAAGAAACACGCACACACACACACACACACACACATGAAGACCTATGCATCCTAGGTCACTTTAAGATTTTTACAATTTTTATTATCTAAAATGCAGCAGAATCCCTAGTTGAACAGTCATATAATACCTTGGTGAAGCTACAGGGTATTCCTCAATTTAAACCAGGTAAGGTAGGGATATTTTATGGAGCGGTGTGGGAAGACCACCTGAAATGCAATGTTATAAACAATCAGTGCTAGTATCAGCCTAAAATCCTTGGATTGTATAGAGTTGTGTTGCAACCTAGGTTTAGTAAAAATATGCACTAAAATTCTTATCCTTGACTGTACCACGTTTCCTGGCCAACTAAGAAAAAATAGCTTGGTCATGTATTTACCAAATATTTACCAGCAGTCTATAATATATATGGTTGTATAAAAGGGCATTATATTATAAAAGACTTCTTTGACTTTCAGGAAATTATAATCAAATCAAGGAAATAAAATAGGCATGCAAGTCTTAATAGTGTAAGAGTAAATGTAATTTGAGACTTTCATTCATATAGCATGCATTTATTGAGTGCCTACTGTATGCCAGAGCTAAGAGCTAGAATAGAATAGTAAGCATAACAGATATGATCTCTGACCTCATGTTCATATAGTGTAGCCAGAAAGGAAATCAGTTAAACAAGCAATTATAACACAATGTGGTGTGACATGTGTGGCACAAGGTACTGTGCCATGGGGTGTCCAATCAAAATTAGGGGCTCAAGGAAGGTGTCCTAAAGAAAGTGTTCCAGGCAATGTAAACAGCATATGTGAAGGTCCAGAGAGGTAAGAAGCAATCAGAGTCAGCAAGCAAGAACATGCAAGAGTGAGAAAAATGCTTTCAAAGAGTTGAAAGTTTGGGAAGGCTGAAGGAAAACATGCAAATGAAAGAAGAGTAAGGAATGAGGCTAGAGAAGTAGGCAAGGATACTGTATCTTATATAACATGGTCAACGTTCTAGACTTTATCTTGAAGGATATGGAAAACCACTGAAGGCCTTTACAAGGAGAGGTACCAGACCCAAAATTGGCTGCTAAGTAACAAATGGATTGTAGGGTGGAGGAAGGAGACACAAAGCGACCTGTGTAGTAGTCTAGATAAAGGATTCAAGTAGACATATAGAAGATGAACTCTGGAGGTAAAGATGGCAGGGTTTCATGATTAATTAGATATTGGTGTAGGCAGTGGTAAGGGATGACTTCAAGGTTTCTGGCTTGAGCAGTTGGGTAGATGGTGATGCCATTTACTGAGATGGAGAACATAGAAAGGGGTGTAGGCCATGGATGGTGACAGTCTGGTCAAAATACAGTATGCTGATAAATGGTATATATTTGGTGGGGGAAGCACAGAAAAGAGAAGGATCCCTTCTGACATTGAGTTATTGTAAAAGAGGCAACGTTTGAACTGGGTGGGACTTTAGGAGAATAGTTAGCGCAGTGAAAGAATGCAAGGCATATTCAAGGAATGGCAAATGACTGTTCAGAGCATAAGTTTTCTTTTAAGGCACACTAGCAATAAAGATGCAGAGGCATACTGGAATTTAAATACAGAGGGCTTTGAATATTATGGTAAAGAGTTGAAGCTAACATGAGGATTTGCAGTCCAAGATTGCAAATATCAGTATGGCCTTAGGCAAGTCATTTAATCCTTCTTTCCTCATTTATGAAATGAGTGGCTCCCAGACTTTTGGATTGCATGGATGAGTAAAATTGTAAAAAGGGGTGGCCATGAAGCAACAAAGAGTTGCCAACATCATTTTACCAAGTATGGACATTAAGAAAAGCAAGTGTATAAAAAACTATCATCTAGTACCATCACTTCATAAAATAAAAGATATTTCAAAAAAAAGAAAGATGATTTCAAAGACGTTTTAAAATGGATACATTTGGTTTTATGGAACTCTAACTTCATTGTTTTTATTTTTCTTTTTCCATTGAGGATTCGTGCAAACTTCTGGCTCTGGTTCAGAGACCAGAGTTTGGCAACCACTGAATTATACTCCAGGATTCATTCCAATGCTGACATTCTAGGATTTCTATGATTCCTAAGAGTTTATTCATCAAGCGGTAGGGAACCATTGAAGGATTTTGGGGTAGTGAAATCATATTGTGAAAGCTATGTTTTAGGAAGTTAATATGGGAGGTCTTGGAAGAGGAAAAGCAAGCAGCCCAATCATGTGGCTAACACCAAAGCTGAAGCATAAATTAATAAAGGCACAAACTAAAGCAGTGACAATGGCAATGGAAAATTGGAATAAATGTGTCCAGGGGCACAGATTCTGGTAGAGCTGACAGTGTGCTATGTCAAGTCAGACCTTGGTTGGAAGGGTTGGCTTCATCTCAGTAGGTCCATTTGTACCATCCTTTTGTTTAGTAGACTCTTCAGGAAGTTGATTCAAAAACACCATTTTTTTTTCTGGCTCAAGATATTTAAACCACAATTTAGAATGTCTCTGGGAGGAAGATAGTGTATTATTCATATTGTGCTGAAGAGACCAAGGAATCAATTGGTTGAATGGGGTGAATCATGCAGAGGAAGCATATGCAAATGCGTTGCTTAAAAATCAGTGCTTGGAGAGGTCACAAATGAAAAACAGCCCTATCATGCCACAAAATCAAAGCCACAGGACTCAAACAGAAAATCAGAGAAAATAGCCCTTTTTATACCCTGGGCTATTTTTACTCCAACCCTTTCCAAAGAAAGTTACAAAATAGAAAGAGCGGGTCATCACGTGAAATTTGATTGAAGAGCTTCTGTTCTCTAACATTATTGAGTTAAATTCTCATACCTCTACACTTGTGGGATTTGCTAGACTCTGAATCTTCACAGAAAAAAAATGCATACATGTTTAACACGTCATCATATTCAATGGAACTTGCCTTTGTTTTATTTTATCTACACTTCTTCAAATAAACCACAGAATAGCTATAGACCTTGTAAGGCCTGTGGACCTAGAAGATGCTGTGGTCTACGTGTCAAAAACCATGAATCAGAATTTCTAACTGGGTCACCGTTTGGACCTTTCTTCTTTAATTTTGATGAGCCTGGTGCAAAGCTTTCAAACCAGAGTGCTGTGGACCACTGCATGTCACAAATGGGTTACACATAGCTAAGATATTGATCTCCTCAGCCCTCAGGTTGGCAGAGCCTCCTCCCTCTATTCCAGTTTGCTGGACAAATATTTATCATTTTCAGTATGCACCGTGACATGAAAAGTTTGGCAGCTTTTTTTGGAGCACTGTGATGGGGCCTGGAGGTTAGTTAACTCTTGGATTATGCTAATAGTTCTCCCATAGGTGTCTTTATGGGAGTAGTAATAATAATAGTTTACACTTACATGGTGTTTGCCATTGTGTCGGGCAGTGTTCTAAGTATGTTTTAACCCACCTGATCCTACAACAACCCTATGAAGTACTGACTATTAATATCCTTGTTTTACAAATTGAAGAAAATAGAGAAGTTAAGGTCACTAAGTGAATAATTGACAGAGCTGGGATTCCAACCCAGGATTATGGCTCCAGAGTCCTCATTTCAACTGCCCTTTATACAAAAATTTAAAGGAAAGGCTCTGATAGGCGGCCATTGGTCTAGCACTAGGGATTGGTAGATAAGGGCTGGAAGCCCAAAGTAGGGAACAATAAGTTGTTAGTCCAGAGATGTATTAAGGGTCAGAACTGGCTGTCACAAATTTTCAGGTTTAGAATAAGGCAAGAAGAGAATGTGATTTAGGTTCCAAAATGAAGGCCAAAGCCAGGGAACCTCAAGAAACCAAAATGAGAGTATAAGAAAAAAATCAAAGTTGCCAGATGAAACCAGAGGCAAGATAATACAGAGTAACAGGTATATGAATGGTAGAATAGCAGATAGTTTTCAGGGAAATTATTAAACCAAAGAATGCCTAGAGCAGTGGTTCTCGACTGGGGGCAATATTGCCCCCCTCTGCCACCAGAGGCCATATGACAACATCTGAAGACATTTCTGGTTGCACAGCTTGGAGTTTGGGGACAGGAATGTGTGCTACTGGTATCTAATGGGTAGAAGACAGGGATGCTGCTAAACATCCTACAATGCACAGGACAGCTTCTTCCCGACCTAACCAAGAATTATCCATCCCAAAATTTCAAGTGTCATTATTGAGAAACTCTGGCCTAGAGGTTTCTACTTGACTCCATGACCAACCCTGACCTTATAGGCAATGTTCACCAAGGATTATGATGATGGTGATGATGAAGAAATACGAATTAGAATACTCTAACAAAAAATAAAAGCAGAATCTACAACACATGTCTAGTGTTTACTAGACACTATACTAAGCTCTTTATTACACTATCTTGCTTAATCCTCAAAGCAAACCTATGAAATAGGTGTTATTATGAGTCCAACTTTCCACATGTGGAAAATGAGGCTCAGAGAAGTAAGTACCTTGCCCAGGATCACATAACTAGTGAGTGACCCAATGAGGATTCACATCCAAGTCTGTCTGACCCCAGACACCACTACATTAAACACTTTACAGTATGTGTACAATTGGTTAAGGGTTAACACTTGGTCCAAAAGTCAGGAGCCAGAATTGGACACAAGATAAACCCTTTCCAGGTTCTGGGGTGGGGGTAGGTGGAGGAGGGTACTATGAAGAAGAGTTTGAGAAAAAAAACACTGATATAATTCAATGAATTTTCAAAAAGATTCATCACTTGACAAGCAGGTGTGTATGCCATTTTATGAAAGGAACCATCGGGAATCAGTTTATTTCAAACTTGATGTAACATTCACATTTCTTCTGGACTTGGCAGCCAGCCTTCTTTCTCACCAAGGACAACCTGTGTATTATCTCTGCTAAAAGTGGAGAAGGTTGTCTAAAATTGTCCATTTCAACAATTCTACCTGGAGAAAAATAGCTACATTTACTATTCTTTTCAATGCTAAATTATTACACAATACAGTCCTTAAAAAAAAACCCTACTTTTAAACTAGAGTAGGCCCCCCTTACATTAGAACTGCTTATGATATCCAGAGGCCAGGCTGCATCTTGGAAATATAACAGCCCCATTCAGTCAAAACCAGCTCTATCCCAGCTAGCTTGTGACACTGATGTTAGTCCTGTCCCCCAAAACCAGCATTACAAAGGCCTGACACTCTTCTTCAGGGCCTTTCAAGTCAGATCCTATTTTCCTGCTGTCACAAATTAAAGCCTCAGTCAGTACGACATCTACTTCCGCATTTGGCAGAAGGCTCTCTGGTGACAATAAAAATGAAGGTACTTTCTTTTCTGATAGATTTTAGAGCTTATTCATAGACAGAGCTTTTGTTTCCTTGTGGGTTATACTAGTACAGTGAAGTAAGTATCCAAGCACTTGAGTAATTTTCCTTTTTCTTATTTTTATAACAAAAAAAAAAAAATCACTGCTCATAGAAATCAAAAGTGAAACGCCTGGAGTTCATACACTGCATTGTGTGTTTAAAGCTCTCAATATTACCAAACTCTTTTCATTTCATTTTATTCTCCTGGGACATGGAATTGTTGATTCTTGGTTTAACTCCCTTGGTTTATGGGAGTTATTAAACTGCACTTCCTAATACAATCAGAGTTTATTAGGCCTAAGTGAGAGGCAGCTTGTTCAAAAGCCTTGTAGGCTTTATACTCAGTGGTTTCTGCTTAAGATAAATCTTGTGTGTGTGTGTGTGTGTGTGTGTGTGTGTGTTTTAACTTTACAGTGATTCATACTTAAGTGAGGGAGAGTTTGAGAAAAGCTGAGTGTAGGCTTGAGTGATGTCACAGTTTCTGGGTACACTCCCTGCCTTGATGATCCAGATAATAACTTCCTGTCTGGAGCCTGTCACATTGCAGGCAGTAATTATGCCCTGAGCATCAAGTGCCTTATTACGTTGTGTGTTGGTGTGACTTTCATATTACTCCCTAGAATAGAAATACAGACAAACGGGTTAAACCTATTCCTGTGCTTATGCCATGACTAGCATGTATCAGTAGTTGCTGTCTTTTGATTTCAGGGTTAGGGGAGGAGGCAAATTAAATGCCTAATTGCCGCCTGAGGCTACATTCTGTGGTATGTCCCAGGTCATGAAAAGAAGATGATAATACCTGAAGGAAAAAGGAAAAACACAATATTTGGTGAATGGCCTAAAATGCCATTATCATGCTCAGAACAAGAAGAGTCTAATTGGAAAATATTAATTTGTAGTCCATTTCACATATGCTATAAAGCTTTTGAAATAAAAAAAAAAAAAACTTCTAGACAACTAGATGGATATTTACTCTGCTTTCTTCAAAGTAGCAAAGTATCATAAGACTGAAAAAGACTGCCATTGGTCTCAGAAAGACCTCATGTTAAAAAGACCTCATCCATGTGGTATAGTAGAAGTACATTATATGTTACATATATGAAAATCCTGCACTTAATTAACAGATGAAATAATGATTATTCATTGCATGAACTAGTCTCTCTGGTGATTCTTCACCCAGTGAGTTTCTCTACTATACTTGTTTGTTTATATATTGTTTTGGGAAATAAAATGGCAGGAAGCAGGTAATTGAGTGGGGATCTGGTAAATGATTTTTAAATGAAGGTGACTGTGATAAAAGGCATTGACTTCTTATATCCACTCAAGAATTTATAGGAGATTAACCAAGATGGCGGAGTAGAAGGACGTGCTCTCACTCCCTCTTGTGAGAGCACCAGAATCACAACTGTCTGCTGGACAATCATCAACAGGAAGACACTGGACTTCACCAAGGAGGATACCCCACATCCAAGGACAGAGGAGAAGCCACAGTGAGATGGTAGGAGGGGTGCAATCAGAGTAAAATCAAATCCCATAACTGCTGGGTGGGTGACTCACAGACTGGCAAGCACTTATACCACAGAAGTCCACCCACTGGAGTGAAGTTTCTGAGCCCCACGTCAGGCTTCCCAACTGGGGGATCCGGCAACGGGAGGAGGAATTCATAGAGAATCAGACTTTGAAGCCTAGTGGGAATTGATTGCAGGACTTCAACAGGACTGGGGGAAACAGAGACCCCACTCTTGGAGGGCGCACATGGAATAGTGTGTGCATCGGGACCCAGGGGAAGGAGCAGTGACCCTGGGGGAGACTGAACCAGACATACCTGCTGGTGTTGGGGGGTCTCCTGCAGAGGCGGGGGCTGGCTCTGTTTCACCGTGGGGACAAGGACACTGGCAGCGGAGGTTCTGGGAAGTACTCCTTGGCGTGAGCCCTCCCAGAGTCTGCCATTAGCCCCACCAAAGAGCCCGGGTAGGCTCCAGTATTGGGTTGCCTCAGGCAAAACAACCAACAGGGAGGGAACCCAGCCCCACCCATCAACAGTCAAGTGGATTAAAGTTTTACGGAGCTCTGACCGCCACAGCAACAGTCAGCTCTATCCACCTCCAGAGCCTCCCATCAAGCCTCTTAGATAGCCTCAACCACCAGAGGGCGGACAGCAGAAGCAAGAAAAACTACAGTCCTGCAGCCTGTGGAACAGAAAACACATTTACAGAAAGATAGACAAGATGAAAAGGCAGAGGGCTATATACCAGATGAAGGAACAAGAAAAAACCCCAGAAAAACAACTAAATGAAGTGGAGATAGGCAACCTTCCAGAAAAAGAATTCAGAATAATGATAGTGAAGATGATCCAGGACCTTGCAATAAGAATGGAGGCAAAGATTGAGAAGATGCAAGAAATGATTAACAAAGACCTAGAAGAATTAAAGAACAAACAAACAGAGATGACCAATACAATAACTGAAATGAAAACTACACTAGAAGGAATCAATAGTAGAATAACTGAGGCAGAAGAACGGATAAGTGACCTGGAAGACAGAATGGTGGAATTCACTGCTGCGGAACAGACTAAAGAAAAAAGAATGAAAAGAAATGAAGACAGACTAAGAGAGCTCTGGGACAACATTAAACGCAACAACATTCGCATTATAGGGGTCCCAGAAGGAGAAGAGAGAGAGAAAGGACCCAAGAAAATATTTGAAGAGATTATAGTCGAAAACTTCCCTAACATGGGAAAGGAAATAGCCACCCAAGTCCAGGAAGTGCAGAGAGTCCCATACAGGATAAACCCAAGGAGAAGCACGCCGAGACACATAGTAATCAAAGTGGCAAAAATTAAAGACAAAGAAAAATTATTAAAAGCAGCAAGGGAAAAACGACAAATAACATACAAGGGAACTCCCATAAGGTTAACAGCTGATTTCTAAGCAGAAATTCTACAAGCCAGAAGGGAGTGGCATGATATACTTAAAGTGATGAAAGGGAAGAACCTACAACCAAGATTACTCTACCCGGCAAGGATCTCATTTAGATTTGATGGAGAAATCAAAAGCTTTACAGACAAGCAAAAGCTAAGAGAATTCAGCACCACCAAACCAGCTCTACAACAAATGTTAAAGGAACTTCTCTAAGTGGGAAACACAAGAGAAGAAAAGGACCTACAAAAACAAACCCAAAACAATTAAGAAAATGGTCATAGGAATATACATATCGATAATTACCTTAAACGTGAATGGATTAAATGCTCCAGCCAAAAGACACAGGCTTGCTGAATGGATACAAAAACAAGACCCATATATATGCTGTCTACAAGAGACCCACTTTAGACCTAGGGACACATACAGACTGAAAGTGAGGGGATGGAAAAAGATATTCCATGCAAATGGAAATCAAAAGAAAGCTGGAGTAGCTATACTCATATCAGATAAAATAGACTTTAAAATAAAGAATGTTACAAGAGACAAGGAAGGACATTACATAATGATCAAGGGATCAATCCAAGAAGAAGATATAACAATTATAAATATATATGCACCCAACATAGGAGCACCTCAATACATAAGGCAACTGCTAACAGCTATAAAAGAGGAAATTGACAGTAACACAATAGTAGTGGAGGACTTTAACACCTCACTTACACCAATGGACAGATCATCCAAAATGAAAATAAATAAGGAAACAGAAGCTTTAAATGACACAATAGACCAGATAGATTTAATTGATATTTATAGGACATTCCATCCAAAAACAGCAGATTACACTTTCTTCTCAAGTGCGCATGGAACATTCTCCAGGATAGATCACATCTTGGGTCACAAATCAAGCCTCAGTAAATTAAAAAAACTGAAATCATATCAAGCATCTTTTCTGACCACAACGCTATGAGATTAGAAATGAATTACAGGGGAAAAAACGTAAAAAACACAAACACATGGAGGCTAAACAATACGTTACTAAATAACCAAGAGATCACTGAAGAAATCAAAGAGGAAATCAAAATATACCTAGAGACAAGTGACAATGAAAACACGACGACCCAAAACCTATGGGACGCAGCAAAAGCAGTTCTAAGAGGGAAGTTTATAGCTATACAAGCCTACCTCAAGAAACAAGAAATATCTCAAGTAAACAATCTAATGTTACACCTAAAGAAACTAGAGAAAAAAGAACAAACAAAACCCAAAGTTAGCAGAAGGAAAGAAATCATAAAGATCAGAGCAGAAATAAATGAAATAGAAACAAAGAAAACAATAGCAAAGATCAATAAAACTAAAAGCTGGTTCTTTGAGAAGATAAACAAAATTGATAAGCCATTAGCCAGACTCATCAAGAAAAAGAGGGAGAGGACTCAAATCAATAAAATCAGAAATGAAAAAGGAGAAGTTACAACAGACACCGCAGAAATACAAAGCATCCTAAGAGACTACTACAAGCAACTTTATGCCAATAAAATGGACAATCTGGAAGAAATGGACAAATTCTTAGAAAGGTATAACCTTCCAAGACTGAACCAGGAAGAAGCAGAAAATATGAACAGACCAATCACAAGTAATGAAATTGAAACTGTGATTAAAAATCTTCCAACAAACAAACGTCCAGGACCAGATGGCTTCACAGGTGAATTCTATCAAACATTTAGAGAAGAGCTAACACCTATCCTTCTCAAACTCTTCCAAAAAATTGCAGAGGAAGGAACACTCCCAAACTCATTCTATGAGGCCACCATCACCCTGATACCAAAACCAGACAAAGACACTACAAAAAGAAAATTACAGACCAATATCACTGATGAATATAGATGCAAAAATCCTCAACAAAATACTAGCAAACAGAATCCAACAACACATTAGAAGGATCATACACCACAATCAAGTGGGATTTATCCCAGGGATGCAAGGATTCTTCAATATACGCAAATCAATCAATGTGATACACCATATTAACAAATTGAAGAATAAAAACCATATGATCATCTCAATAGATGCAGAAAAAGCTTTTGACAAAATTCAACACCCATTTATGATAAAAACTCTCCAGAAAGTGGGCATAGAGGGAACCTACCTCAACATAATAAAGGCCATATATGACAAACCCACAGCAAACATCATTCTCAATGGTGAAAAACTGAAAGCATTTCCTCTAAGATCAGGAACGAGACAAGGATGTCCACTCTCACCACTATTATTCAACATAGTTCTGGAAGTCCTAGCCACGGCAATCAGAGAAGAAAAAGAAATAAAAGCAATACAAATTGGAAAAGAAGAAGTAAAACTGTCACTGTTTGCAGATGACATGATACCATACATAGAGAATCCTAAAACTGCCACCAGAAAACTGCTAGAGCTAATTAATGAATATGGTAAAGTTGCAGGATACAAAATTAATGCACATAAATCTCTTGCATTCCTATACACTAATGATGAAAAATCTGAAAGAGAAATTATGGAAAAACTCCCATTTACCATTGCAACAAAAAGAATAAAATACCTAGGAATAAACCTACCTAGGGAGACAAAAGACCTGTATGCAGAAAACTATAAGACAGTGATGAAAGAAATTAAAGATGATACCAACAGATGGAGAGATATACCATGTTCTTGGATTGGAAGAATCAACATTGTGACAATGACTATACTACCCAAAGCAATCTACAGATTCAATGCAATCCCTATCAAATTACCAATGGCATTTTTTATGGAGCTAGAACAAATCATCTTAAAATTTGTATGGAGACACAAAAGACCCCGAATAGCCAAAGCAGTCTTGAGGGAAAAAAACGAAGCTGGAGGAATCAGACTCCCTGACTTTAGACTATACTACAAAGCTACAGTAATCAAGACAATATGGTACTGGCACAAAAACAGAAACATACATCAATGGAACAAGATAGAAAGCCCAGAGATAAACCCACGCACCTATGGTCAACTAATCTATGACAAAGGAGGCAAAGATATACAATGGAGAAAAGACAGTCTCTTCAATAAGTGGTGCTGGGAAAACTGGACAGCTACATGTAAAAGAATGAAATTAGAAAACTCCCTAACACCATACACAAAAATAAACTCAAAATGGATTAGAGACCTAAATGTAAGACTGGACACTATAAAACTCTTAGAGGAAAACATAGGAAGAACACTCTTTGACATAAATCACAGCAAGATCTTTTTTGATCCACCTCCTAGAGTAATGGAAATAAAAACAAAAATAAACAAATGGGACCTAATGAAACTTCAAAGCTTTTGCACAGCAAAGGAAACCATAAACAAGACGAAAAGACAACCCTCAGAATGGGAGAAAATATTTGCAAATGAATCAACGGACAAAGGATTAATCTCCAAAATATATAAACAGCTCATTCAGCTCAATATTAAAGAAACAAACACCCCAATCCAAAAATGGGCAGAAGACCTAAATAGACATTTCTCCGAAGAAGACATACAGACGGCCACGAAGCACATGAAAAGATGCTCAACATCACTAATGATTAGAGAAATGCAAATCAAAACTACAATGAGGTATCACCTCACACCAGTTAGAATGGGCATCATCAGAAAATCTACAAACAACAAATGCTGGAGAGGGTGTGGAGAAAAGGGAACCCTCTTGCACTGTTGGTGGGAATGTAAATTGATACAGCCACTATGGAGAACAATATGGAGGTTCCTTAAAAAACTAAAAACAGAATTACCATATGACCCAGCAATCCCACTACTGGGCATATACCCAGAGAAAACCGTAATTCAAAAAGACACATGCACCCCAATGTTCATTGCAGCACTATTTACAATAGCCAGGTCATGGAAGCAACCTAAATGCCCATCGACAGACGAATGGATAAAGAAGATGTGGTACATATATACAATGGAATATTACTCAGCCATAAAAAGGAACGAAATTGAGTCATTTGTTGAGACGTGGATGGATCTAGAGACTGTCATACAGAGTGAAGTAAGTCAGAAAGAGAAAAACAAATATCGTATATTAACGCATGTATGTGGAACCTAGAAAAATGGTACACATGAGCTGGTTTGCAGGGCAGAAGTTGAGACACAGATGTAGAGAACAGACATATGGACACCAAGGGGGGAAAACCGCGGTGGGGTGGGGATGGTGGTGTGCTGAATTGGGCGATTGGGATTGACATGTATACACTGTTGTGTATAAAATTGATGACTAATAAGAACCTGCAGTATAAACAAACAAACAAACAAAACAACTAATACTAAACTTTCATTGGGTTATTTGTATGGAAATATGTTAATATAAATGTTTCAGACATTACATGAAATTTCTAAAAATCTTATATGTTCTGGTATAATGTTATAAGTCATAATCCTAGTTATTACTTTAAAAGGTATATCTCAGAAATAACTAATTTTCTTGTCAACTGCATTATTATGAACTTTCATCAAATCTTTCACCGTGGTCATTTTTAAGTCTTTTGTCATTTACAGACAGTTCTGGGTGTACTCTGATGCTTTTGTAAATATGTTTATAAAAGGGTTTCATCTTCAAGAAATTCATGGAAAAGACTCTGACAAGTACAGGTTTCTGATACCTGACTGTACTGCTGAACTGAATGAATAAGCATTTTCAGAACTCTAATGAAAAACTGATGAGCTCATAAAAGTGCTAACAAAAGATCAAGATGAAAAAAAAATTAATTACATGCGACTGAGTGAACTGATGAGGATGAGTATAATTTTTGTGACTTTCTGTTTGAATTTAAAAAAAGAAAAAATCCCACAAGGACTCAGAGGCAAAGAGCATACAAATCAATTTTCACTGCAAAGTAAAGGAGCTGTTACAGTGGAGGATTACTGGACTGAATGTCAATATTATGACATAGTATGAGTGTGTTTCATGTTTGGTAATTGCAATCATTGTTGCTTTTGTTGTGGTCATCCATGTACAATGCTTGGTGTCAGTCTATTTATCTCTTGTAAAAATAAAATACAGTGTGTGTGTGTGTAAAAAAAAAAAAAAAGAATTTATAAATTATTCCCCAGAATTAAGTGTGAGTCTCTAGCTAGATTGTTCATCCTGAAATTATAAAATAAATGAAACCCAGTTCTCATTTTTATATTTACTGATAGGTTGTATCTTGTAAATCTTTAGTATATGGGCCAGTAAATATGATAGTCAGTTTTGCAATGTTTGATGAAGTAAAAAAATCAATTCTGTTTCTAGGAGAAAGCCACCTTTGAGAATTATAGAGATTTGTACCAAGACATAGCCACTTCTACAAATTTTCAGATTTATATTTCACTGCACTCTACTTAAATTCAGCGCCAATCATAGATAAAATTGTAAGATATGTGAGGATTGTCTCTGAATTGTATACACTGTCCTGTCTGATCACCAGAATAGTTTTATTGAAGGAGAAAGCAGAATATCCTGAGAGCCCTGGGTGCTTGGACAAGAAAGAAATGGGAAGCAAGCTTTCAGAGACAATCCTCACATATCAGTGTGATGAGTGAGAGGGTTGAATTGCTGTTCCAGTCCCAAATAATAATGATAGCTGAGATTTATGGGGTGTTTATTATACTGGACATTGTTCTCTTTACACGGAATAACTCATTTATTCTCAAAACACAGATATGAGGTCAACAGCTTTATGAGCTATACACCATCATTATCCCAATTTACAGACAAGAAAGCTGAGGTACAGAGAGGTTGTTACTTGTCTAAGATCACAGAGCTAATAAGTAGTTCAGCAGAAAATCAAACCTAGGTTATCTGCCTCCAAGGCCTGTGCTTTAAGTCATAACACTTTACTCTGATTTTGCTCTATTATCATTTCTTAATTTAAAAAGTAATATATATTCATTATAGGAAATTTTGAAAATAACTAAAATTAAAAAAGAAATGAAAGTAGTTATTTATTTGCAAACCTACCAGTAGAAATAATCACTGTTAAATTTTAAGTATATATGTATCTTTCCAGACACACACACATCTTTTGCAAAAAATCAAACTGTAATATTTTATAAAAGAAGTATGCCCTTTGACCTAATGTTTTGATTTGTGGATGGCTATACTAGAGAAAAATATCCAGTTATGGAGGAATAATGACATGGATACATTCCCACCAAATAGTTGTTTACATGGCCCAAATTGGAAAGAACTCAAATGTCCATCATCATGGTACACTTATTCAATGGACCATTATGGAACCATTAAAATCATGATTTGAGAATTTCATAACAGCTTGGAAAATGCTTATGATAAAATATTAAGTTTTAAAAAGCAGCATAGAAAATTGTAAAGACAGTTTTATTACAACTATATAACCTTTATGGATAGGAGAAAAGACTGAAATTAAATACACCAAAATGCTAATAGAAGTTGTATAAGCATAGTGGTATTGTGGTAAATCTTTTAAAATTCATTCTATATTTTATAAGTATTTGCAATATAGTTTTTCTAATTAATTATTTTCTATTTTAAAGACATAAAAGAAAAAATACTCCAAAGAACATATTAAGCTACATATAAGGCTAGCCTTACCTTGCTTGATAGAAAGTTCACTAGCTCTGTCTAATGACTTTCTGAGGATAAATAAGCCTTCCAAGGACCATGACTCTTCAACTTAACTACCCGACCAACCTTTCCATTCTAGAGGATTCCTCATTTTTTTTCAACAGAGTAGCTATGTCAGATCTATTGCCTAGGTTTCAGTATGCAGCCAATTGCTATACTTTCCTGGTTTTCTTTTAAGATAAAACATGATATATGAGACCTTGGAAAGATAGAAATGAGGTCTTCCTTATTGCAGAGTAGGAATTTTCAAAATTTATCCCCCAAAGTGATATAGTGTCAGACCAAATTGCCAGGGCCTCCTGACTTAAAAGATCAATTTAATTGCAACATGCTTCTTCTTGTGTCTTTTTAAATAAATCAACAATTGGTCTGCTGTGCCTTAATTGAGATTAAATAAATGAGAAACAGGTTTAACCTTATTACAGAATTGATATTTTCAACATTTTGTCTCAGAAAGTTATATCCTGTCTGTTTTGACCATTGGCTCAGTTCCATAAATATAGCTGACTTGTCTGGTTCATTGATGGTTAAAACAGAATGTACTGAATCTGCTCTGAGGTTATATTTTCTACCCCATTCTACTTTGCCCTATGAAGCTAGCCAGTGATCTTTCCCTCTTCTCAACAAAAGCATTTGGGGACAATTGTACTAGATGTGGCCAAAAGCATCAGCAGGATTTCCTTGAGAAAGTGAAGAAAATTTGGACAGAAAAATTACGGGTAAAGATGGAAAAGAAAAAGATCATATAATTAAAATGCTTATAATGAAATATTTCAGTATAGGAATCTCTAAGAAATTACTGAATTGCATTCTTTACCTATGAGGTAGAAATAACAATTCTTAACATTTATCACGTAACCTAATATCTCATTTACAGGTCAGTTGGAGACTAAAAGTTAGTTTAAAATGCCAGTTAAGAGTTAATTCAGGTAACTTTCTAGGTGGTTTCTCTCATTCACCTTCCTTTGTTCTTACTGGAAATATTTGTATGAATGAGGATAGGTAAACAATCATGCTGATGGAAAAAATGTCTTGTGTAATTACTTTCAAAACAGTCCTCAGTAAAGGACAATATAAACCACACAGACTGAATGTGCCAGTGTGTAGGAGGGAATTAGAGTAACTGACATTTGCTGAAGCAGGGGAATTCTTCCTACAATATATTCCTCATCTAGGTTGAGAGAAAGTAAGGGACTGCAAATGTGTATGCACAAGCATTTACAATTTCTGTTAAGAATGAGGTTACAATCTAAACAAGATAATACACAAACATCCACAAATTCTACAGAGTGCAAGCAAGTCTATATTGAACAGCCCGGTTATGACATGTAGACCTGTCAGAAGACTGAATTTCCCTATCTCCAGGCAGTTAAGTTACTTTCATAACAAATGAGATAGATGTAGTTAAAGTCATTTATTCATTCAATATTCATTCAGTATTATTCATTCAATAATTTATTGCACATATACATTCTCTCACAAAGGAACTATTCTAGGCACTGGGAATATGTGAGTGAACAAGAGACAAAAATTCATGCTTACATTCTAGTGAGGGAAGACAGACAAGAAACAAGCAAAACTAATAAGTAAATTGCATAGACTGTTAGAAAGTCATAAATTATATAGAAAAAGAAAACCTTAGATCAAGGTAAGGTGGATAGAGAGTGTGGTGCAGTGGTCTCTTTCTCTCTCTCTCTCGACTTTCCTCCATGTGTGTGTGTGTCTGTGTTGGGAAATAGTCCACTCTAGCAGCAGAGGAGTTTTTGTTACTAACATTGTTCAGAATTGCTGACACATGGTGATAATAAAAAACAGACCAACATTTAGTTAGACTTATAATTATTTATACTTCTGTGCAGACAATGCATTCCTTTATTGTCTGCACCCAGAGCGGACTGCTTCCGTGGTTCCACCCTTAGTATGCCACTGTGTTTTTGCACACTCCAGCTTAAAATCTGAAATAATTAAGTCAAACTGGATTTTGTTGTACGTGTATACTCCACTGGTTTTGCATCTGATTGCTATCTGTGTTTGTTCTCTTAATTCTAATTAGAAGCCTCCCTAACCCAGTTTCCTTTGAACTTTTGAGCAGGCAGGTGGTTTCTGAGATAACATATCTGCCCTGTGCCCAGCCTGGCATAAGCATAGGATAACACTGGATTATGATTACAAAAAAATTAGGAGTTTTGATTTTTAAGAAGTGAGTTTTTGTTTTGATGATTTCATTTAAAATGCTGCTTCCCTTATCCTCATGTACATACTTACCATATATTGACCCAACTTCCCCACCATCTCCCCACCTTTAGTTCCATTCCAAATGCTCCACACACTATTAATTATGAGATTCTAAAAATGTATCTGGTGAAAGAGATCCAACAGGTCAAATCTGAGACCAGCTATTAATTTGGAGGCTTTATTAATAAACAATTCTCTATATGTTTTGAGGAACTCCTAGACTTTCCAATAAGGAATCTACGTGGAAGATGACAGAGTAGAGCATCCAAGATAAACCATCAAAAACAATGCTAGCCTCCTGTGTCAAACAACTGGGATCTGTGCTGGCAGTGGCAAGCCGATAGTACTACAACCTCCCAGTGGGGGAGGAGGGCATCATGCCCAACAGTTTGCCATGTTGCTCTTTTAAATGAAAAGATAGCTAAACTGCTTCAGATAATCAGTTGTAGAGGGAGGTGGAGGCAGCGAACGATGCTGAGGGAGGAAAACAAGAACAAAAATGGAAAAGGTTATCCTTTAGAAGCGTAACTCTTCAGAAGCCCTATTGCTGGGCCCAGCTGGAGTAGGGTTGTTGCAGTTTGGCTCCCCTTGGCTTCACCATAGCACAGCCTGTCTGCCATGCTGTGATGATGGAACTGGGAGCACCTTCAAAAACAGCAGAGCACCAAGGGCTTTGGGGAGGTGGGCATGGTGGAAGAGAGACAGGCAGAAGGCAGTATAATCTGTATCTGAGCCTAGACAAAGGTTTGGGCTCCAATGAACAACACTGAACTTTTAAATTCAGCTAGAGGAAATCCATCAAAAAGAGTTTAGGAATAGCCGTTATGTTTGTTGCACGATTCTAGGTGCTGTGACTGACAAAGAAGTAAGGCACAGTCTTTCTAAGTTGTTTGCAGGCTCACCTCTCTTCATCAGCAAAGAATATCTGAGTATCTATGGCTACAATCCTGGTACTAACATAACTAAGGCAAGTGCTCCACTGTATCTCTTCCTATTCAAGTAGAGAGTGAAGGTAATGAGAACATCAAAACTGGGCTTCTAGACCTAAAGCATGCACCACCCAGCTCAATATGTTGACCTTTAATAGAGAATAAAGAAGTATGTGATGGGAAGGTATGATTAATTTCCAATCATCTTTTCCTGAAACAGTTTGGGTTCTCTTAAAGTTCCATGTTTTGTCATTTATAAATGTATAGAACGGGTTTATTTATTCAAAGTATTAAATTTATTTGAAGCTATTGATACTTTCAGAAATGTACTTCTCACCATTTAAAATAACTTTCAGAAATGTACTTCTCACCGTTTAAAATAACATCTCCATTTATCAGTTTTATATTTACTGCTTTCAGTCATCAGGGACTCTCTTTCATTTGTCCCAGTGTTAGGAGTTTGAGTAAAATAAGTACCCATTCTCCCTCTTCAACCTCTCTATACCCAGAGTATTTGCAGTGCAGGATGTAAAACATCAAAATAAAGCAATTCTATTTCATATTTTATATACTCTCTCCATCCTTCAAAGTTCTGATTAAATCCCTTCTCCTCTGTGAATCCTTCTCTGAGTATTCCCAACCAAAATGATCTCTCTTTTCTCCCACTACATGGAAAACTTATTGCCTACTCCACTTTTCTATAATACTTTTCTATTTTCGGCTTTGGATTGTTACTAAATAATTTCACACACATATATGTTTTCCAGTCATGTTATAAGCTTTTTGAGGAAAAGGCACTCAATCCAAGATATTGCTTGACTACCTGTTAGATGCAAGGTACTGGGTCAGTGCCATGGAGAATAGAGCTGAATTAGAGTGAACTAGAGAGTATACGTCTATCTTAGAGGCAGTCACATTTAAAAAATCAATGTTTTGCTATTTAAACAAACACATCTAGCTTGCAGGCTGCCAGTTTGTAAATACTGGCTTAAACTAAGGTGTTGGAAGTAGGAATGGAAAAGAGAAAATACACAGGAAAGGTAGAATTTACAAGCTGTGAAGGCTCATTTGATTTTTGATCGGAAGAAAAAAAAAATGACATCAAAGAAAAGGATTAGGTAGAAGATAATATGTGTGGTTCATCCCATAAAGAAGGTGTCAACAGTGTAACCATGATGATGTTGCCAGTAGGGCAGCTGGAAGTCCGTGTCTAGAATTCAGGAGAGAAGCCAGAGGTCGAGATGTAGATTTTAAGAGTCGTGCTGAATATGGGATGTTACTTAGAGAGAGTGTAGAACAAGAAAAGAAACAAGGACAAAGCCCTGGGGAACACATGTGTATGGTCAGGACACTCAAGATGGCTATTTTCTTGCTCTCTCTACATCCCCTGCTCGACCAGCGCCTGCTTCATCTACAGTCATGCTTCATTTACTCACATGACTGACCTTCCTATGTAGTTGCCCCGGCCCCAGCTAGTGATGGTTCTAACTTTAGATCAGAGCATCTCCACTATGATAGCTTATCAAAGGGGCGACGAGGGGAATGCCCCTTTACTGGTTTCCCTGGTAACTAATGAGCCCACCTGATGTCAATTCCCCTATAACTGGCCATCTCCCCTTCCCCCCGGGAGTAAAGCCTGCTGCCATGTCCTGCCCGCCATCTGTCACACACAGTGAGGTGTCACTCTAGCACCTTGCTTCAGACACGTAAGCTCCCCCTTCCATTAAACCACTGATGTCTCTGTCACTGACTCCAGGCTCTTTCTTCAGTCTTGAAGCTGGGCAAGCACACGGCTTGTAATCTTGCGGGGTGCAGCCCAACAACATGTTACAGATAAAAAGAGAAAGGGAAGGCTGCATCTGTGACTAAGGAGCAGAACCAAGAGAATGTAGTGTCTCAGAACCCAAAGCAGAAAAAAGTTGTAAGGAATAGCATAGACTTGAAAGACTACCAAAGTGTTTGGCACATAGTAAGCATGCAATACAGATTTATTGAATGAATGAATGAGGCCTGAGAGGATCCATAGCAGAGCAAATCAGGCCACATCAGAGCCCTTTTCAGGACAAGAGCATCTCAGCTACCACCAGCAACTGGGCATCTCAATTCTAACTCTGCAATGTGTAAGTGAGTGATAGTATTATTTTACAACTTCATCTGATCTAATCTGTAAGGCTCGGCACACCTCGTGCTTGGATGACAATCATTTTCTTTTGAGTTGAATGGCTCTCTGATAACTTGTATTTTCAGAGTGGAAAATGTGTGGCTATTCACCAGCACTATAACTCAGTTTCAGTTGGTTTCAATCAGTTTTGAGGTTTGTAAAGGGCTGCAGAAATTTTCTTCATAACAGCCATGAAAACTCTAAATGAGAAACATTTAATCTCAACCAATAACTGTACTCATTTGGGTGTGCATTTTTATTGGCAAACATTCTCCTGTGTTACTGGAAAAAGATGTCTCCAGAGAAAAACTAAGGACATTAATTTCTCCCACCCATGGTTTCCAGTACTGTGTAGTGAGACCAGAATTCACAACATAAAAGGTTTGATAGAGCAAGGCAATATTAAAGCTCAGTTTGTGCTTTCCAGGGAAATCCTCTGTTTTCAGCCCTTTCAACACAACCTATCCCTTCTGGTCACAACTCAAGGGTGGTTTTCCCAAAACAGCACAACATTTATTAAAAATGGATTCAACTATTTGAGGTAGTCGACTGGAAAGATTTTCATCTAAGTTTTTGTATCTGGTATAAATGGGTTTTGTATGTATGTATCTGTGCTCTCACATGCTTGGGTACCTCAGACATTCATTTAAAATCTCTGCCCTGGGCCTGAACTATGTCCTGGTTCAATATGGCTTTTTTACTAAGTTTGAAATAATTAGGCCAGGATCTAGGAGCTAAAGCAATATTGTGGCTGGCAGATGAAAGGCATTGGGAATAACTGTTAACCCTTTTTTTTGTTTCAGAGAAACCCACCGAGAAGAGCTCTTTGTGTGACACAGCTCTGTGCCACATTGTGGCACCAGTTAGCTCTGAGTTAGTTTAATCATCATTTGGCAGAATGCACCTTCTTATATATATATATATATATATATATATATATATATATATATATATATATATATATATATATACACACACATACATATACCTGTTGAGAGAAGGGATCTGGTCCTGACCACTGAACAGCTGTAGTACAGCTAATCTTGGTATGAATGAATGTCCAGGATCATGGAAGAGGACCTCAAAGGTCAAATTCTTGATAAGGACATGCATGTGAGGTCACCAAACTGAGAGAAGCAACACAGAATCCCTTGGAATACAGGAGACAGAGGAATAGAGGGTTTGAGCAGAAGGGCAGCCTGGGCATTCTCAGGTCTAGAATATTGTATCATTAGGCTTTACTATACCGAGACCCAGCAAGTCATACCTTTGTTTCAAGGATTCACCCTGCCATCCAGTTACCCTGCTGGATTATGCCAGTACTTCACTTTAAGAAAACCTCTATATGAAAATGGATTCGCTTTTTCTTTTAATAAACTAATTTTCAAGTGTAGTTGTATGTTTCTGCTGTGTGAAGGATGGTATGTGTGTGAGCACCTATGTACACACAGGATTTGAGTGGTGATAAGACACTGAGGTTCATCCCAGGAGAGATAAGACTACGATGCTAATTCACATACCATGAACTCAAATCAATATGTGGAAGATTTCATGAGTAGTACACACTAAGTGTTTAGCAGGAGAGAGAGATTGTTCCCAACATCAGAATCTAGAGAGAGCGTTTTTAAGAAGAGAACATTTGAAAAACAAATAAAATAGTGAAAGATTTTTAAAAAGAGACAATGGCAAGATAAAGAATGGATCAAAGGCAGAAGAACTAGCATAAGCAAAGACAAGCAGGCAGAAAGGAGCAATGAATGTTCAAAGAATCACCATAGCAATCCAAATGAATTATAGCAGAAAGTTCCTGTCGGGGACCAGCAACAAATGCAGGTGAACCAAATCGAAGCCATAGCTCAGTGGTTCTCAAACATTTATGTGCATCTGCATTACTTGGGGGATGGCTTGTTAAAAATGAAGATTTTTGGATCCACTTCTAGGGATTCTACTTCATAGGTCTGAGGTACCACTGAGGAATTTGGAAGTTTAATAGGCACCTGCAAGGGAGGCTGATGCAGGTTGTCAGAGTCCACACTTCAGGAAACATTAAGTTAGGAGGTGCTATTCTGGTAGGATTCACTAACAGCTTCCTTTATTTTTTTATTTTATTTTTTCAAAATAACTTTATTTATTTATGTATTTTTGGCTGCGTTGAGTCTTCGTTGCTGTGCTTGTGCTTTCTCTAGTTGCGGCGAGCGGGGGCTACTCTTCGTTGCGGTGCGCGGGCTTCTCATTGCAGTGGCTTCTCTTGTTGTGGAGCACGGGCTCTAGGCATGTGGGCTTCAGTAGTTGTGGCTCACGGGCTCTAGAGCACAGGCTCAGTAGCTGTGAGGCATGGGCTTCGTTGCTCCGTGGCACGTGGGATCTTCCCGGACCAGGGCTCGAACCCGTGTCCCCTGCATTGGCAGGCGGATTCTTAACCACTGCGCCACCAAGGAAGTCCCAACAGGTTCCTTTAAATTCCAAATTTGCTTAATGATATTATGACAATATTTCATTTGAAGTAATTTCATTGAATTATATGTCTTCTAGAATAGATACATTTTGTAAAGCAAGTTTTGCCTGTAATTCCTTTTTCAAATGAAACAGGAGAAAAACACCAAGCAATAGTGCTTCAAAATTTTATACATAAACAGGCTGACCACAATCATTTTCCTTTAAATTATTCAGTGTCTGTTTGAAGGTCACAAAACAACTCTTTTTCCTCTCAGTTTGGATAAATTACGAGACCACCTGCTGTTCTGTTTACAAAAATTAGCTGTTCAATTTACCGTCTGGGAGAGCTTTGGTTACTTTGGTTGGAAAGTTCATGGGAATGAAATCTGAAATGTTGCCACATATTCCATTTGGACAACATCATACATTTATCAAATGGAATATATAAGCTTCCAGCATTAGATAATTACAGTTCACAGATGTATTTCAATATAAAAGCATGGGATATAGGTACATTTTTGCCATCAAAAAGAAGCCTTGAGTGCCGGGAACCAACTCAAGCAAAACAAAACAAAAAAAATTCGAAGTAGGATTTTTCCAGGCACAAAAATAAAGTAAGCGTATTTCAGGCAGAGCAAACAGTATGAGGGAATATGCATAAACCATAAAATGCTTTGTGTATTGTAAGAAATAGAACACTGGTTTCACTAGAAAGGTAGGTTGAGGTCATATGTTATAAAGGGTCTTGAACAACAACCATAATATAAGGTAATAGCTGCATAATGCTTACTCTGGACCAGGCACTGTTCTGAATGCTTTACATACATTAACTTACTTAATTATCACAATAAACCTTTTATATAGGTACTATTATTAGCCCCATTTTACAAGGAGATTGAATTACTAAGAGATCAGGGAGAGGTTCTAGGCATGATCAGATTTGTACGTGAGAAAGGTATTTATGGCTTTAATATGGAAGATGCTTAGAAAGGAGAGAATAGAAGCAGAAGATTAAAAAAGATGATAGTATAATAATTCAGGCAAGATTTAATGAAAACTAAATTAAAGACAGTAGAAATGGAAATCAAGAACATATTCAAGAGAGAGAGATCTGAGGCAAATTGACCATACTCAGTAGCCAGTTGGATTTCAGGTTAAGGGAGAACAGTGAGAAAAGAATTATTAATTATGACTTCCAAGTCTCACTTGTGTGTATAGGTAGGTGATGGTGACATTCATCAGGACAGGAAATGCAAAAGAAAGCATACTTTATAGGTAAGGTAGTTAATTTCATTTTGGACAGCTTGTATTGACATTCCAGTAGTACACCAGGGCTAAATATAAAACAGACAGTCTGCTGTCCAGATGTAGAACCAGGAGAGATATCTGAGCAGAAGATAGATTTGGGTATCAATAGCATTTGCACTTTTCATCTTTGGCCTTCTGGAGTTCCTGCCTTCATCACTGCTGTATGATTTATTAGTAAGAATCATGGTGTAAAAGGAGGGTAGGATTCTTTGAGAGCAGGAGACCTTGGCGTATAAAGGCAGCTTATAAATATACCAAAGCTTAGAGCCAGCATGTCTTGGGTTGACCTGGCCCTAATTGCCACATGTCAAGGCCAAAGAGGTCTAACATGTTTTACATGGGGAACTAGGAAGTATACGAATAAAGAATGCATGTGCTAGATCAGTATTTATCGAGCTTTAGTGTACATAGAAATCACTTTGAGAATCATGTTAAAATGCAGATTTTGGATTCAGTAGGTTTGGTGTGGGACATAAAACTCTGCATTTATATCAAGCTCTTGGGAAATGCCAACGTTGGTGGTCCATACGTTGAGTAACAACAAACTAGAGAAGTGCTGCCCATAGAAATATAATATTAGCCATATATTTAATGTAAAATTTTCTAGTAGCCACATTAAAAAAGTAAAAAGAAACTTGTGGTATTAATTTTAATAATAAATTTAATTAACCCAATATATCCAAATAATATAATTACAATATGTATCTAATATTTAAAACATTAATGAGATATTTTACATCCTTTTTTGTACTAATATTAATATTTAGAAATCCAGTGTGTAGTTTACACTTACATTTCATCTATTTCAGTTTGAACTAGCCACATTTCAAGTGCTTAAAAGTCACATTCAAAGGACGGCACAGGCCCAGATACTCAGTTCTAAATCATGTGTTGAATCCGTGATCAACAAACTGAAATCATCCACATGAAAATAGATCTCAATTTTCCACAAAGCATATGAAAAATTTCATCCCACTCTGTTCATAGCTATCTGCTCTCTTAGTTTTCAATGTGAATTCAACAGTTACATAGCTCAGACAATGTTCACTTTCAATCTCCATGTAGCTACCAAATATGTGACAAACTCATTCCAGACCAGGTCAATTGAGAAATTGAACAGGTTAATTAAGAAATTGAATAAGCACCAGAGTAGAAGTCTGGAGATATAAATGCAGGCCAAAGAGAGTTTTGTCCCCATTTAGCTGCTTATAACTTGGGCCACATAGTTCCCTACGTGGTAAAATGTGTATGTGTGTGTGTTGAGGTGGGGGTGGTTTGGACCAGATGATCTCTAAGGTTCCTCCCAGTTCTCATTTTCTACTAATCTGTATCTAATGCTATGCATTGTGAACACTTGGAGCAACAAATGGTCACAAGCCAACACTTCCAGGCCCTGAATCATTTCAACAATATATCAATTCTGTTGACAAATGAGCACTGAATGAGAATCCATAGCCAAATATTTTCTAATGACTGAACAGATAGTCAATCAACAAAGAAAAATAGCCTTTGCTATGGCAGCAGTGACCTGCCAGGAATAGAGCTTTGATAAACACCACCCAGTAACTCAATCATAATTAGCTGTCTAAATACTGAGCTGAATTCTGTAGGGTTTTGCCACTTGCAACAGGTCATTCCAAGGCTAAAATGAAGCAAGCAGATACAAAGCAAGAAGGAACAGAAGAAATTAGTATACTTATTATACCCACTCTCATGGAAAAACCATAAAAAGTTAAAATTTCTTCTTCATTTCAAGTTGGTAAAATTTTACTTAATACAATCTACTTCTTCCTGTAAGTATATTAGGATGGATTAGAGCCATGAGAATTAAGCTACTAAATGAAAATGGAATCAGAACAGTTGAAATCATACAAAGCACAGCAGAATTTTACTTTAAAATGGTGAGGTTCACCATGGTTTCCAAAAACAATTGATTACATTTTTGAAATGTTAATGACATTTTTCTTGAGAGTATGGGGCAATCTGAGGACTGTTACAACTTCCTTCTAGGCTCAGAAAAGAATTTGACAAAGGGGCCAAATTTAGATTAAACTAAATTCTTTGCCCCAGACAGGACTCCTGCTTCTTTCATAGTTGTAGTATTGAGATTTTATAAATATATGTATATACATATAATACTATCTTAATTTAAGAACTTTCCACTTCATAACTCATCTTTTTCCTTTGCTGGAGGCTAAAAAGCCATCACAATGGAAAGGAGCTTAAAATCATATGATAGCATGGGGATCTTTGGTAAGTAACCCCCCAGAGAAGATTGATTTTTAGAGATATAAAGAGATTAAATCATAGCTAAGAAATTATGCTTTCCTAATTTTTAAAAAATTTCAATGTATAATTCCCACATATATAAAGAAGATGAGATGCCACGGAAATGCCTACTATAGGAAAATACATTTTTCAGTAGTCTCCCTAGTCTGCCTATAGGCTGTTTTCAAGGCCATGCTTCTCATCTGCTTCCTTAAACTACCTCTTCCCATGACATTAACATCAATAGGTACAAAGTCCACATCCTATAAAAGAAACCCTCCCACAAGCCCTGTGGGCTTCCTACTCAGTCTACTCTCATGGTGTAAAAGCAAGGCATACAGGTTCATAGAGGGAAATCTCATACATAATTTATTTAGACCATTCCTTAGCAAATCTTAAATAATCCTACGGCTAGATCTTCAATAATCAATGCTGTTGAGGCCCAGTAAAATTCTCCTTGCTACTTCTCCAGGAACAACCATGACCTAGTCAAGTACATGAATGCAGTGACAACCCGAATGTAGGAGAACCTATATTGAGTAGTATTAGGGATACAATAAGGCTGAGTATCAAGGAAAACTGGCTCTGGGCTAGAGTGATCAGGTGTTTCTATTAAAGTTCTGGAAAGGAAGAAGAGTATTACTTAATCATGTATTGTGATGGCCATGTGAATGTACCTCACAGACTTCCAACTACAAAGAATATAATTGACCAGGGGCTTTACTTGCTGTATGCTAATATCCATCACCACACTGGTGTTGTGGTCATGTGTCCCATAGACTTCTCTCAACCACTGACTGTGCATGGCAGGGATACTAAGGCAGGTCTGTCCATTCCTGGGAGACAGAAAACACCTTGTTGGTGACTTTGGCTTGAGGACTCACTGGTGGCCTTGTCCAACCTTCCTTAGACTGTTGGAAACTCTAGGATTCTTCCTCCAAACCTTCTATCTCTCTCTCTTTCATTGATTCATTCAATGAATACATAAAATAAAACACTCACTCAACTTTGGTTCTCCAAAAATGCTAGACAATATAATTTGTATTAGACTACAATTCAGCATTGTCTTTTCTTATGCATACAGCCTTTGCTAGAACAAAATTGGAAACCTATTTTACAAAAAGAAGTTTTTCATTTATGTACTCATTGAATAAATATGTATTATTAAAGAAGACCTAAATGAATGAAGAGGCATTTGATGTCCATGGATTGAAGATTCAATACTATTAAGACTACAATTTTCCTCCAACTGATCTATAAATTCAACACAATCTCTCTTAAATCTCAGTAGGATTTTTTGGGCAGAAACAGCCAAATTACTCCTTGAATTTTTATGGAAAGGCAAAGAACCTAGAACAGCCAGAACAATCTTGGAAAAAAACAAATTCAGAGGACTTACACTTTCCTAAGGATAGATATATAGATCAATGGAAGAAAAATAAACCCTTACATTTACAGTCAATAGATTTCTGATAAAGGTGAAAAGGCATTTCAGTAGGGAAAGTATAGTCTTTTCAAAAAATGGTACTGGGGCAACACAAAAAGATTAATTTAGATCTCTACCACACACTGTACACAAACATTTACTAAAAATGGACTCCAGACCTAAGGGTAAGAGCTAAAACTATAAAGCTCGTAGAGGATAATATTGGCATAAATCCTTGTGATCTTGGATTAGGCAACTATTTCTTAGATATGACGCCAAACTCACAAGTGACAAAATAAAAACTAGGTCAATTGGAGTTCATCAAAATAAAAAAATAATTTATGTGTCAAGGTCACCATTAAGAAAATGAAGACAAGTCACACAGTGGGAGAAAATAATTTGCAATATCATCTCCTGACTCTGTTACTTGCTAAGAGTAAAGCTTGGGACTTTCTGATTGTTGGTTTTATCATCTGCAACCAAGAGAACAATATAACAATCTACGTTAAATTGCTTTTTACACAGAAATTGCAATATAAATTAAAGGGTTGTTTTTTTTTTATTAGTGGTGGTAGAGAAGATAAAATGTACCTATACATAAACTATGCTAAAGAGCAGAAAATGACCTGAGAGAGTTATAGATAACATACTATGGGATTTCAAAGGAGGGACAGTCTCTTTTTTGGCCTGAGTGAACAGAAAAGTTTCATGGAGATGCTGACATTTAAACTGGACCATGATGGATATTTGCATTTGAGCAAGTAGAGAAGGGATCTAGGAATCCAGTCAGAAAAATCAGAGGAAGTGTGGGTCACACATGGGCAGGTAAAATACACCTATTTACCTGAAGTATGGCTTTCTTGCTTCCTTATCTCTTCTTACACCTGAAAGGATTCCCCCCTCTGTAATCCTTTTCTATTCACACACTGCAAATTTCACCTCCTCTGCTTTATTCTTCTCTAACTCAGTACCCTTCCCAGCCCCCATTTCCTCCATCAGATGTGACATGTGATCTGACCCAAGACTTTGCCCATGTCTCTCATTTCGCACAGTTCTAACCCAACATTACATTACAATCTCTGGGTTGTGATTATCTTATCCTCTCTAAATTGTAAACTTGAGGTACAGAGTTTTGTCATATTGTTTGTTATAGTTCCTACACACAATATCTTCTCGAAGTCATTCACTGAATCAAAGTGAATTCACTGAATATTTATTAAGGGTTTATTCTCTGCCCAATATCATGCTATATGGAATATAGCATAGGACTTGACTCTTGCCCTCAAGTTGCTTACAGACTAGCCAGAAGGTCCCAAGCTTCATGTGAAATAATTTAGAGAACAATAGGAAATTAAATATAATGTATTCAGCACCAGTGATTGTCTGCCCCAGCCAATGTCTAACAGGAACAGTAAAATATATCTGACTTAACTGTGCCTTGCCATTAGTCAAACTGTTATAGACAGTCAGGTGGAAGAGGAGAGTGGAGACACAGGCAAATGTGATAAAGAGAGTAGCAGATCTTCCATCAATGGTAAATTTTAAAACACACTAATAGCAAAATCTGTTTCAAATGTCCATTAGTAACTGGTTTAAAACAAAGATGTATAATAAAAGATATGTTTTAAATGAAAATTGAGCCATCTCCTGTCTCATCTTAATAAACACTACACTTGAATTATTTGGTTCTCAATGAGACACTGGTAAAATTCTTTCAGAAATAAGTATTTGGTTCTAGGTCATTTCTTCCCAATGCATATTATCTGGCCCATCAGTGGTTCTTAATGGCATTTGGGTCATGGACCTCCAATGATGAAAGCTGGTAGTTGCTGTGCTCAGGAAAAATGTACAATCACAAATTTTTACATGACATCTTAGATGATTTTTGGACATGCCTTCAAAGTTCATTCATGGACATTGTGGTAGGTAGAATTCTAAGATGGCCTCCAAGAATCCTGACCCCTGGTGTCCATACCTTGTACAATCCCCTCTGTGAATATGATAGGATATCACTTTCATGATTAGGTTATGTTAGATTGCAAAGGTAAAAGAATCTTGCAGATGAGATTAAGGTCCCTAATCAGTTGACTCTGAGTTAATAAAAAGGAGGTTTTCCTCATTAAGCCTAACCTAATCAGGTGAAACCTTAAAAGACTGAAGAAGTCCGAGAAACTCTAAGCAGCAGAGATGCTCTCCTCCTGGCCTGGAAGAAAGCAAATAACCATTTTAGAAACTGCCTATGTAGAGGGCCATGCAGGTGGAACCTGATGGCAGCCTCTAGAATCTGAGAATGACTCACAGGTGACAGTAAAGAAGAAAATGGAGACCGCATTTCTATCACCACAGGAATACAATGCTGCCAGCAACCTAAATGAGCTTGAAAAAGGAGCCCCGAACTCTAGATGAGAACACAGACCACACATCAAGTTGATTTCAGCCTTGTGACACTCTGATCAGAGAAATCAGCTACACTGTGCCTGGACTTCTGACCAATAGAAACTGCGGGATAAAAATAGGTGGCTTAAAAGCCATTAAGTTTGTGGTGTTACCTAGCAATAAAAAACTAATACAAACATAAATTAAGAAACTATGACCTAAAGGGATAATATGGAACACCCAGACCATATTCATAGCAGTTGTGACTTTCAGAGGTTCTGATGGCAGCATAAAGATTCCAGACAGTGATTTCAGACATCTCAGAAAAGTTTTTATTATTCTTTAGGCCTAAGCTTTACTAAGGGAGCTAGCTACACATCAATTCTGCAGGCAAATCAGATCTAATATATTCAGAAGATTTATTTCTGTACTCTAAACCATTCCTTATTAAATACGTACAGTTATCCAGTAGACAGCTAATTTTTTTTTTTTCTTTTCCTCCCAGGTCCCTGGCCTGATATGACCATAAAGCCTTCTCCCCAGTCATGGTTGCTAAGTATTTGAAATTCATTCTTCTTACAAGTCAGAGACCCTGTGTTGATTACTTAGGAAGTGCTTATACTGGACAGCGCTTGTAGCAACCTCAGCTTATGTGTGAAACTCATGTGCACATCCCAATATAAATGTTGGTAACTGTGTCTCATGTTCCAGACTTATTTTTCTTCTCTCTAGTGCTTTCATCAAAACAAACTTGTCTAGTGTTCTGCTCTTATTTATTCCTGGCAGATGAGAGGTGTTAATTCAATCCATTCATTCATCCAACAAGTATTTACATAATGACCTATCACATGCAAGATACAGTGAACAATCTCGGTGGGACACAGCCAGCCTCATGAGTCTGTGACTTGTGTAGTTGCACAGGGCTCTGTATGTAGAAAGGCCCTGTGCTTGGTTTAATGCTCTGCTTTTGCCAGCTTGAAATTTCTAGTAATTTTGAACTAGCGGCCCTGCATTTTCATTTTACACTAGGCCCTACAAATTACATAGCCAGTCCTACCATGGGAATATACTATAATAGGGTACATAATGGGACTATAATATAAACAGGTTTGCAACTACATGCTTGTCTCAGTTGTCTCTTCTATAAATTGAGGGGATAAGACTGGGTCAGAGTTTCTGAAACCTACCTGATAATGAGAATCGCCAGGGGTGGTTATGACTACGAAGCACAGATTCTGAATGCAAGCCCCTAATCCTTTCGGTCAGCTTGTTCCCATCTCAATGTCCCCAACACTCCCCTGCACCCCAGTGCTAATTGCCCATAACTACAGGGGAGGTCAGATCCCTTGGGGGTGCAGAACATGAAATCAGGGAAGGATTCATGGAGGAGGTTGCACCTGAGCTGTACCTAGAGAGATGGGTCAAGATTTCCCAGGCAGAGATGAAGGGAAAGATTTTTCCAGAGAAAGATTGCATTTCTGTGCAAAACAAGAGGCAGTGTATAGGTGCAAGGCATGGGCTCATGAGTCAGGAGGAGGGGGTTCAAATGAAACTCTGGAACTAACTGCTTCTCCTCATGGTCCCCAGTCCTCTTCTCTCTTCTGTGTCAGGGTGAACTTCACAAACACACACACACACACACTCTCACACACTCATACATACACAGTATGTATATGTATGTGTGTATGTGTGTGTGTGTGTATATATATATATATATATCCCTCGATTTCACTTTGGTCCTCTTCCATTTTTGAGAACATAAGCCATTCTGGTATTTTGTCAGTTGAAATGTGAGCTCTGCCTTTTTTGCTTGCATTCTTTTCTATGGCAGCCCATTAAAACTGTCAGCTAAGGGTTCTCTGAGTCTCTTTAAGATCAAATTCCTACATGCTTGTGTGTGTATAAGTGTACGCAGTGTTATTTTCACCACATGTGCATCTTATTTGTAATATCCTGGCATTATTGACACATTTTAGAACATCTGCATATGTTGTACAAGCAGAAGCAAAATCACCGAATAGTACAGCACCAATTTGATTTGATTTGACTGACATATAGTATACCATAAAGTAAAATAGGGGATAAAAATCAGTAGCAAGAAAGCAAACATGAGAGCACCCTTTTTTAATCCACCAATAGTTCATAATTGCATGGCACTTTTCAGGATCATCTTGCTTCTTTTATGAACACAGTCCCATCACAATGAGTGAAAATAGCCACGTCAATGCCAATAATTCCAAAGTTATGATGTTCCCACCCTTGAGCTCAATTTCCTAAAATCACTGCCTAATGCTTCATACCAGGCACAATTCAGATGCCTGACTTTGCAAATACGGGTATCAACATTTAATACATTGGGAGTTTTGCACTAGCTTGGATCATCTCATGCAATTCGACAAGCTACCAGCTTTGTAAGTGACCTTGCTGTGGCATTAGAAGGAGCTAAGCTTACTGATTCTTAACCCTCTCACTGATAGCAGAATAGGTTGCAGGTCAGCCTGGGAGCTTTGTCAGGTTGAAACCTAAACATCAACCAATACAGAAAGAACAGCTCATCTCAAAGCTCTGTTTCTGGGCTGTGGGCAAGTTGGGGCAGTGGCACAATATCTAAACTCTGAGAAGGCCTTATTAAGTGTGACAGCAGCAGCTGGAGCTGCTAGAACTGGCAGAGCATTGAAAGAAACACAGGTCTGTTAGAGAAAGGAGAAAAATATATAATTTGAAATATGAAATAATGTATCTCTGGTCTGCTGGTAGGCATGAAAATCCTAGCAGCTTGAGTGGAGTTGTGTACTGCGTTGAAGGCAATAGTTATGAATCCCTTTGGACACTTTGGCTCATCTTGTCACATTTCCCCTTACAAATATAATCTATAACAGCACTTTGGAAAGCCAACGTATCTCATGCTCCACTTGATGGATAACAATAGTGAGAGTGCTTGGGACAAGCAGAAATTTGCTTATTCAATAAATAACTCTAAAGCAGAGAGAAACCCCAGAGGTTGGCATTCAAGGTCTTCTATCTGCTTAGATTACCCTGCCACACCAGACCTCATTCCACTGCTCTCTACTATGAACATGTCATGAATCCTTTTAGCACATGCTATATACTTCTTCTCCCTGTGCCTTCACTCTATTTGTGACTCTGCTTGAAGTAACCCTCTCTCTCTTACCTCCAACTTCAAAAAATGTACTTCTTACATTTTCCTTTGAGAGCTACCTCAGGTCCCATCTCCTCCAAAAAGTCCTCCCTGACTTGACAAACCACAGTGATGTCTTCCTTCTCTTTCTTTCTTTCTTCTTATTATTAAAGGTTATGATATTTATTTACTTTTAAATTGAAGTTTAGTTGATTTACAATGTCGCATTAGTTTCAGGTGTACAGCACAGCGATTCATATGTATATATATATATATATATATATATATTCTTTTTCAGATTCTTTTCCCTTATAGGTTATTACAAAATATTGAGTATAGTTTGAGTATAGTTTCCTGTGCTATACAGTAGGTCCCTGTTGTTTATCTATTTTATATATAGTAGTGTGTATATGTTAATCCCACCCTTCTAATTTATCCCTGCCCATCCCTTCCCCTTTGGTAACCATAACTTTGTTTTATATTTATTTCTGTAGTGCTTACTGGCTATACCACATAGCCTGGTCCCTGCATTTACACGATCTTGTATAGTTCTCTAATATAAAACTCCTGAAGGTCAAGGACTTATATTCCCCATAGTGCCTACAAGTGCTCATCACATAGTAATTTGTAAAATTACTTCATGTTTAGTTATGTGACCACTAAAGCCCAACTCTAATGCCTATCTGTGTGACTCCAGGCAAGTAATTTACTTTACTAAACTCCAGTTTTCTCATCTGTGAAATGGAAATAATAACAGCTACCCCACAGAATTAGCTCTGTCCTGTTCTCAAATTTAATTTCTGCCAATGAAGTTACATCAAAGCTTTTATTTTTTAGGGAAAAAAAAAAGAAAAATAGAAATGCCACATCAGTAAGGTCTACCTTGCTTAGTAAAGAAGGCTGTTGAAGACAGACCCAAATCAGTGGGTGGAATGACCATCAAACATGATTTCTGACCTTAAATAGGGGGCTGAAAATAGGAGATTTTTCATCCCTTTTTCCTCTTTCTTCCAAAATCTCATCGTCTGGGTGCCTATGGGCATGTAGGGAATCACTGCTGTTCATCCATAATCTAAAGGTGGGCTATTGAAAGGTGCTGAAAATAAGAAACATAGCCTTAGGTAGGATTTGTGAAAGATTTGTGAAAGTAGTCTAAAACTAATAGTGGTAGTAGTAGTAGCACTACTACTAGTAGTACTATAGTAGTAGTAGTAGTAGTAGTAGTAGTAGTAGTAGTAGTAGTAGTAGTAGTAGTAGTAGTACTGTAGTAGTAGTAGTAGTAGTAGTAGTACTAGTAGTACTGTAGTAGTAGTAGCAGCAACAATAATAAACTTTTCTGACATTTTCTGAGCACTTATTAAGTGCCAGGCACCGTTCTAAATACTTTGCATAGATGAACTCATTTTGAACCCATCTGAATGTAATTGGGTATATATTATGGTTATTCTCATTTTATAGATGAGGAAGCTGAGTCACAGAAAGATTCAGCAACTTCCCTAAGGTTACACAGCAAGGAAGGAGTGGAGTCATGTTTTGAACCCAGGTCTATCTGACTCTACAACTTGTGTTCCTAATCATTTTATCATTCTGAGTCTCCAGCAGATTTAGAAAAGAAAGAAAAGAAAGGAAAAGAAACCTAATAACTAAAGTTTTACAAATAAATATGGTTACAGGTGAATTGGCTGTTTGTTGGTTGGTTTTTAATTTAAATGAATGGTACCAGAAACCTTACCTAATCTCTCCCTGACTTCCCACACCTAACCACTCACCAAGTCCTATTGATTCTACCTCCCAAATAGCTCTCAAATCCATTTATTCTATTCTTCCCCACAGTCACCACCCTAGTTTAGGCATCATCACCATCTCTTGCCTCTTAACTGGTCTCCTGACTCTAGCCTTTCCCTCCTCTAGTCCAGAGGGCAGCAAGAGTTATTTTTCAAAAGTGGAAACCTGATAATATCACACCTTGCATAAAACCCATAAGTGGCTCCCAGGTGCCTTAATAATAAAAATCTAAACTTTGTAACCTGGCTCATATCATAAAAGATACTTCATGATTTGGATTATGTTTACCTCTCCAGACTATTCTCTTTTAAGGACACCCTTCCCCCAAGTGTGGATTACAACAATAAAAAAATAATTACAATTCTTTAAAAATGCTTTTGTCCCTCTGAAATCATAGGGCATACAGAGAAAACATTATGGCTTGGGCTGAAGGGATATAAGAAGTTGCTAAGGGCTTTAGGAGAAACTAAGTCAGAAGCTCAGAGCAGAAAGAGTGGAAACCCTGTGCAAATGAATAAACATAATAAGTGCCTTTTTCATATTTGCAAAATACTTCCCAAAATAAGTTGAACCAGTAGTGACTGCACTTTACAGAGGAATTCGATACTAGCAATTAAATCCTTATTAAATGTTTCGTAGGAAGGATTTGTTCTTATTTTTGCAGGTTCAGCAAACAGATATTTGTAAACATTCAAACTATAAGTTGTGAGTTCTATTTCAAAGAGTTTTTTCAACATACAGCCTATTTTTACTTTGAAAAATCACTACGAGATAGGGAGGGTAAGATGAGAAAATCAGATGAGAAAGGGTAAATTACTAGCCTAAGGTCACCAAGTTAATTACTAGTGAAGCCCAGATTAGAGCCTCTAGTGATTCCTAATCCAACTATCCCAAGTTTGACTTTATATAGATAATGCGTATTTTACATAAAAAAAAATATTGGAGACCTTCACCCTTGAGTCATGGGTTAAAATTGAACACTTAAATCAATGTTTTCCTCTCAATGTTTCTAGTGCATCTGGCTCCAAGAGACTTAAGAGTCACTGAACAGTAGAAGATGAATTGTGCCATTAGGCAGTGAATGCAAAATTGGCTCCTCCAGTTTATACCCATTGTCACTCCCATTAGCCTCTGCCTCCCAACAATATGCCCAAGCATTTGAATATGGATTAAGTTGAATTTCCTCCTTATAAGTAAGTTTCATCTTTGATTTTGTCTTCATTGAGTTATTTTACAGGGGAGAGCAGTGTTTATATCATACAGTAATCAATTCTTTCCTTCTTATGGTGGAAAGTCTAAGCATTTAAATACTCAAGTTTCCTGATTCTCTTTTTTCCTGCCTGATTTCATCAATAACTGTTTGGCAATGTCTTTATTTTAACCAAATTGTCTACATATCTTTGCTTCACTCTTCTGGTTAAAGCTAGATAACTAATGAGTGCATGGTCCTGGCTGTCACTCATTTCATGCCTTTTTTCATTGATTAACAAGTTGATTTTTCTATGATGGCCCATCACCAGCTATATTTATTTTTTAATATACTTGTTATTGCACCAGGCTAATTTTCCCAGCATTAGTTCCATCTGTTTTTCACCAGCCTTATCAAATAGCATACAGTCAAAATGGATGTGCAACAGAAAGCAAATTAGTGGTTGCCAGGAGTTGGGAGAGGTGGGGAGATGGGGAATGGCTGCTTAATGGATATGGGGTTTCCTTTTGGTGTGATGAATATGTTTTGGAACTAGACAGAGGTTATGGTTGTACAAAGTTGTGAATATACTAATGGACACTGAATTGTACACTTTAAAATGGCTACTTTTAGGTCATGTGAATTTCACCACACTGTTTTTAAAAGGTAATGACAAATTATATACCCACGTGACACTTATATGCTAATGGGAAAAAGGCAGACAATAAACAAAATAAGAAAGTAAATTACATTCTATTTTAGAAGGTGCTAAGTGCCAAAGAGTAAAATCAAACAAGGTTGTACTGAAGAAAGTGGATGTGGTTTTAAATAGAGTTGTCAAAGAAGACCTCATTGAAAAGATGACATTTAAGTAAAGACTTGAGGATGTTAAAGGAGCTATCCACTTGGGTATAAGGTAGAAGGGTACCCCACACTGAAGGAATAGTAAGTGCAAAGGCCCTAAGGTCCTAAAGGTATCCTGAAGGCTATCTATTCAAAATTGCTATTGCCTGACTTGAAGGTCGACTGCAGGGGCTAAGACAACATTACCATCTTCTGGCAGCGTGGAAGGGCTCAGCATCTGAGGGCCAGTCATGTTCTGTCTGATGGCTGAGTTGCCTGCCAAAGCTGAACAGAATGAGGGTAACACTCTGGAACAAAGAACTGACATTTATCATCACTTAGACCTTATATTTCTACAAGTGAATGGAAGCCCATATACGTTTGGTTGAAATTCCAATTGCCATTTTGGTCATTGGCCATTTAAAATAAGTTAATAGCCTCTCAACAGAAGAGCTAAATAACTTTAAGGTGATACATTAAGATTCAAGTATGTTTCTGACAATATGAAAGTACCTGTATGAACACATATTCCAAAGTCAAGTATTTCAGTGGATGTGGTGGACTCTCACAATCTTAAATTTTCATTACCTTATACTTCTTGTTCATTTAATTGAGACTTAACTATAGTTTGAATCTAGGAAAGATATCTTGGGCATATGGGAAAAGAACAAAGGTCCAAAGTTGCCTTTTATCTTAACTATTTACCATGTATATATAAAGTTCTGAGAGTATCTATACAATTCTTAACATCCTGAATATGCTTTTACAATTCAAATATTTCACATTAATTTTTGAGTCTTCATGTATAATGCTATACAACTTCAGGAAATGTCATGCTAACTATTTCTGTATCCAAACAGATTTCCCAACAAAGAATAAAGAATAACTTGTCTCAAGGAGCAATGGTAGGACATAAGGTTTCTGATTATATCACTTAGGGTTGGAAATTAAAGGCCGTTTTCCATAATGGAACTATTTTGAGGCATTGACATTACTGCTATAACAACACATAATTCACAGTCATCTTTAACTGACTTCTTAAAGTCTCTAGATACTGAATTAGATGATGTACACTTCCAATAAAAGAGAACTGATGCATTGCATTGCTTCAGGTGAATTATGGATTTCATTTTATTTTTTCCTGGAGGGAGTATCATATTACCGCCCATTCTTTGCAACTAGGGTCAAGTTGTCTTGTCCTAACCTGAAACAATGCTTCTGTTTCACACTCTGCCCAGGTATTAAAGGAATAACTAAGTCTCAGATGGTCATTTTGCAAAAAGGGTGTTTAAATGATGTATAAAAGAGGTCACTTACTCCCAACCATGACCACCAGTAGAAGAGACACTTGCATTGATAACTCCCTTGCCCAATTTTCTTGTGAAAAATGTCACACAAATCAATATGCACACTCATAGGGTCTCTATGTAAATGTGCATATACACATATACACACATTGATAGTAATTAACGAATTATGTTGAATTATCAAGGAATACATATATTCACCTAAGTGAAGTTTCAAGATAAAGCCTCAGAAATGAAAGCTTTCTAACATATTATTATACATTTACCTGACTTTGAAAACTATATTTACGGATTGATACTTAATAATGTTTAACACTGTTTTATGTGCATTGTCATTTAGAATAGCAATTGCTATGCTATGTTGCTGTGATCTTCTTAGAGTTTTACTCAATACTACATGGTCTCAGTAGACTATCAATTTTTAGTCCCTGTGTCCGTTTTCCTCAACTTTTCTATCTCCCTTCCAGCTCTCAGTTTATTAACTGTCACTTTTTGATGCTCCTGTACACTTACTTGGAGATGCCTCCTAGCTCTTATATTTAAAGTTAAAAATTATAACATTTTATTGGGGTTACAATGTATATAAAATGGAATGTAAATACAAATATAAATTATATATAAATATATATATGAAATACATATAACTGTCCACAAAGGATGAGGGTAGATAAAATATACTGTTGCAAAGTTCCCGTATTTTATAAGAAGTAGAAAATTAACTCTTAGTAAACTGGGATAGAATTAAGACACATACTGAATCCACAAACACCTAAAATGAATGGAAAGAAACCTAGTTAAATGGCCATAAAGAAATTAAAATGTAATAAAAAATATATTTGATTACCCCCCCAAAAAGAGCATGAAAGGAGGAACAGAAGAATAAGAAACCAGACTGGACAAATAGAAAATATATAGCAAATTGAAAGTATAGACACAGGTGTCTCAATAAGTACATTAAATGAAAAGAGAATTACATATATATATATATATATATATATATATATATATATATATATATATATATATTTAAAGGGGAGTAAATAGATATATATTATAAAATATGTCCCAATAAATTTCAAAATCTGAAATATTACAAATACATTCTCTGAACATAGTGGAATTCAATTAGAAATGAGTAACAACAAGATAGTAAGATATCTTAAAAAGTCCTAATATTTGGAAATTAAACAACACTTTTCTAAATACACTGTTAACCAAGAAGAAATCATCATTATAGTAAGTGAAAAATATTTTGAACTGGATAATGATGAAAATACAGCACATGAAAATTTGTAAGATTCAACTAAAGCAATTATCAGAGGAAATTTTGTAATTCGAATGCTTATACTAAGAAGTAATTCAATGATATATATTTCTACCTTAAGAAACTATAAAAAGACAAGAAAATTAAACCTAAAGTAAGTAGAAGGAAGGAAATAATAAAGATAAAATCAGAAATAAATTGAAGGTAGAAAAACATTAGAAAAATCAATAAAGCCCAAAAGTTGACTATCCAAACAGATAATAAAAAGTGATAAACTTCTAGCAAGACTGATGGCAAAAAATAAAAAGAAAAAACACAAATTATCACTACCATAGCATTACAAATCTTACAGATATGAAAAGCATAAGACAAAATTAAGAACTACTTTATACCAATTCAAAATTTAGGCAAAAGAGACAGGCCCAGGTGGTTTCACTGTGAATTCCATGAAACATTTTAAGATGAAATAATACCAATTTTATGTAAACAATTTCAGAAAAAGAGTTGGAGGGACCACTTCCCAACTTATTTTATAAGACCAGTGTAATCATGATACTCAAAGAGACAAAGATATTAGAAGAAAAGTATAGAACAATATATGCCTCATGAACATAGATACAAAAGCCTTTATCAAAATATTAGCAAATAGAATCCAACAATATATAAAAATATATATACTTGACAAGTAGAAAGTACTTGCAAAATATATATCTGACATAGGACTTTCTTCAGAATATATATATTTTAAAAAACCTTTTTACAGCACAATAGGGAAAATCCTAATTTTAAAAAATGGAGAAAAAATTAAAAGGACAGTTACAAGAGAAAATCTATGATTAGTCATTGCGGAAGGGGTGGGATAGGGAGGGTGGGAGGGAGATGCAAGAGGGAGGAGATATGGGGATATATGTATATGTATAGCTGATTCACTTTGTTATAAAGCAGAAACTAACACACCATTGTAAAGCAATTATACTCCAATAAAGATGTTTAAAAAAAAAAAAACCACTACAATAAGATACCAACACTCATGCACTAGAATGAAAAAGAATGAAAGCATGAGAAAGAGAACACCAAATGAGGCAAGGATATAGAGTTGCTGGATTCTCACATGTTGCTAATGGGATATAAAATGATATAATCACTTTGGCAAAATATTTGACATTTTCTTTCTAAGATAAACATTCCTCTACTCTTTGAACCAGCAATTCCACCACTAAGTATTTACCCAAGAAGAATAGAAACATGTCTGTAAAGATTGGTATGAGAATGTTCATAAGCAGCTTTATTCATAATTGCCCAAAAATAGAAACAACCTGGATATCTATCAACAGAATGGTTACCCAGTAGTAAAGGAGAATGAACTGCTGATACATGCAATATGGACAAATCCCTCAGATACAAAAAAAATTACATAGTATACGTTTCCATTTATATGAAATTCTAGAAAAGGAAAAAATAATATGTGGTAAAAAAAAAAAAAAACAACTCAGAACATTGGGTACATCTAGAAAGGAGAGAGGGATTGACTGGGAAGGGAAACAAGAGAACTTTCTGGAGTGATTGAAATGTTCTAAATCTTGATAGGGGTGTGCATCACATGGCTGTATCCATTTGTCAAAATTCATTGATTGTACACTTACGATTTAAGCATCTCAAGGGATACAAATCTTACATCAATGAAAATGAAAAGGACTGCAGACAAATATTGAATCCTTTTTGAGCTACCTAATTGTAGTGGAATGGGTTAGCAATTCTAAAATCTGTATATTCTAAATTCTGTATAACCTAGGCTTGGGCAAATGAGTAAATCTATTGAGGATAGTGGAAGCCATGTTTCTCTTAGTTATAAATATGGAAAAGGGGAAGACTAGAATGTTCTCTGTGATGCTGGCATGGAATTGGAGGTATCAGTATGAACTCAAAGTTTTTAATAGAGATATGTCTTTTCTCACTCTGTTCCCTCAGATGAACTAGAAACGATGATGCAGCTTATTGGAATGAGCACATCTAGTGCCCAGATCTTGGTTTTAAAATACTTCTCTTTACTAAACTAACCAGAATCCCATGAAAAAATGTCTGGTTTTAATTCTGGAGCAGGGAAAGGATAATAAGAGCCTGGAACAGCTTGTTGCATCTTAAATAAAGTAAGGAAGTACTCAACAAATAGAGATAAGATATGCTAAAAGGGCACTGGAGCCAGCTTGCAGGAGCTCCTAATGGTCAATTCTGGGGCAATTTGCACATCAAAAAAGTAAGTATAAAGGATTGTAACTCATTGAATACAAAAGAATCCATGACTTCACGATGATTAAATAATGAAATAAATAGGGAAGAAAGGAAACCTCTTTTTTTGTGAAATGCCAACTAATAAATATAAAAGAAATGCTGGAGTTAGAAAATTACCAGTAGATGTTAAAACTAGTAGTGAAAAGTTTGATAAGGCAAAGAATATACACATGGCCTCAAAGTGTTTCCTTACAAATTGCTCATTACTTACAAAGAAAAAATAAATACTAACTCCATAGTGGAGAAACCTGGAGGACACTACCTTAACCAAGTCTTCAAACTTAACCTCACCAATATTGAGACTCAATCATATGCCACATAATAAATCATAAGCTCAAATCATATGCCACATAATAACATGCACTGAAAAAGACACAATCTCTATTTAGTGGTATTCCTACCAAAAATGCATAACCTGAACCTAAGTAGGAGGAAACATCAGGCAATCTCAAACTGAGGGGCTTTCTATAAAATAATTGGTATATACTTTTCAAAAATGTCAAAGTTAAGGAACACAAAGTCTTAAAAACTGTTCCAAGTTAACGATGATTAAAGAGATATGACAACTAAATGCAATGTGTGATCCTGAATTGGGAAAAAAAAAAACTAGCTATAAAAGACATGATTAAGACAATTACACAAACTTGAATATGGACTGCAGATTAGATAAAACTAATGTATTAGTGTTAAACCTCCTGATTTTAATAACTGTACCCTTGCAGGTCTCCAACTTGATTTTTTATCCTATACCTTGATAAATTATCTCTAAATGTTATAAATTAAATTCTTTACCCCCCAGTGTGGAATATTAGCCATAATAAAGGATCAATCTTATTATCCAGCAACAGTAGTTTACAGTGTATATGTGTGTATATTATATATTTATATATATTCCCTAGCTAAGATCACTTGCTAGGTGCTCTTTATATAGTGACAGCCCTTGAAACTACATCTCCAGTATCTCTAGTACTGACTTCTCTTCAAACTCCAGACTCATATCCAATTATATCTCTTATTTCTGCATTTGAATATCTAAAACATATTTAAAATTTATCATATCACAAACTGAACTCTTCATTCAACTTTTAACCTCAACCCTCCAATCTATTCTTTCCCTCTGTTTTTCCCATTTTAGTAAATGGTATCACCATCCAACCCAGTTGGTTAAGTAAGAAACCTGAGTCATCCCTTAATTCTCTCTTTTCCTTTACTCCTCCATAACCAATCCATTAACAAGTCCTGTCCATTCTCCTTCCAAATTATATCTCAAATATATCCACTTCTTTCTATGTCCACTGTTACCACTCTAGTCTAATCAATTATCATCTCTTGAAGTGACCTTTGTAATAGCTTTCTAAACAGTCTCCCTGTGTCCACTCTTGCCATCCATTCTCTAATGGTAGCCAGAGTGATCATTTTAAAACATAAGGCAGATCATGTCCCTACCCTGCTTAAAGTCTTACAATGGCTTCCCATTATGCTTAGAATAACATCTAACTTTTTACCCTGTTGAAAAGGCTCCATATGACCTAGTTCCTGACTACCTCTCTGTTTTTGTCCATCCAGGCTGTTACAACAAAATACCTTAGACTGGATTGCTTATAAATAACAGAATTTTTTTTATTTCTTACAGTTCTAGAGGTTAGCCATTTGCAGCAACATGGATGCAACTAGAGATTGTCATACTAAAGGAAGTAAGTCAGAAAGAGAAAGACAAATACCATATGATATCACTTACATGTGGAATCCAAAATATGACACAAATGAACCTATCAGAAACAGACTCTCGGACACAGAGAACAGATTGGTGGTTGCCAAGGGGGAAGGGGCTGGGGGAGGGATGTCGTGGGAGGTTGGGGTTAGCAGATGTAAGCTTTTGTATATAGAATGGATAAACAACAAGGTCCTACTGTACAGCACAGAGAACTATATTCAATATCCAATGATAAACCATAATGGAAAAGAATATGTGTGTGCGTGTGTGTATATATATATATATATAACTGAGTCACTTTGCCGTACAGCAGAAATTAACACAACATTTTAAATCAACCATACTTCAATTTTAAAAATGAGAACAATTCTAGAGGCTAAGAAATCCAAGATCAAGGTGCTAGCAGATACCATGTCTAGTGAGGGCCCACTTCCTGGTTCATAGATTGGCCGTCTTCTCACTATACCCTCACATGTCCTCAAGTGGCAAAAGAGGGGAGAGAGCTCTCTGGAGTCTTTTTTGTAAGGGTACTAATCCCATTCCTTAGGGTTCCTCTCTCATGAGCTAATCAACTCCCCAAAGCCCCACCTCCTAGTACCACCACATGGGGCATTAAGTTTCAACATATGAATTTGGGGAGGGACACAAATACTCAATCCATAGCACTCTCTGACCTCACCTCCCACAACCCAACTGCTTGCTCTGTACGGCCCAGGTTTTCACTGTGTTCCTACAAAGAGCAAAGCACATTCTGACCTCAGGGCTTTTACATAGCAGTTCCCTCTGACTGGTATGCTTTTCTACCCAGATCTCTCACTTTCATATAGACCTCTGTTCAAATGTTACCTCCTCAAAGAGACCTTTCCTGTCATTCTCCTTCCCTTTGCCTTTTATTTTTATTTTAGCATTTACCACTACCTTTCTATATTACATTTGTTTACTGTTTGTCTTCACTACCATAATGCTAGGTCCATGAAAGTATATAGTTAGTTTCTTTTTAACATCTTTATTGGAGTATAATTGCTTTACAATGGTGTGTTAGTTTCTGCTGTATAACAAAGTGAATCAGCTATACGTAAACATATATCCCCATATCTCCTCGCTCTTGCATCTCCTTCCCACCCTCCCTATCCCACCCCTCTAGGTAGACACAAAGCACGGAGCTGATCTCCCTGTGTATATTGTTCAATGCTGTATCCCCAGTAAGGCCCCAGTAAATATTTGCTAAGTGAATGAAATTTGCACAGTAAATAATCTAGGGTTAAATGTTAGAAAATACTTTAAGTTAACTAGACCAGTCCCATATTTTTATAGGACCAGTCCCTTAAGCCAAAAAAAAAAAAAAGAAAACCCCAGAGAGATCAAATGGCATATTAAAGGTGACAAAATTTTCTGGTGACAGAGCCAACACTAGTGTTGAGGTCTTCTGATTCCTAGCCCAGTGCTCTTTCTTCCGGTCCATTTTGTCTCATGCTGTCAGCAACACTGAGAAAAATATTGGGAAAATACTTTGCTGAACTATATAATGTCATACTGCTTAGATGAAAACAAAAAGATACTGAATTGTGTCATGGATTCAGTATTCTTATTTATTTAGCAGCTGTTTATTGACCATCTACCATATGCAAAGTACTGTTTCCATTGTAGAGGTGAACAAGAAGCAACTCTAAAAAAGAGAATAAACCCAATTAATATACTGCAAGACAGAATGTGATGAGTCTCACGTGGGTGATAAACAGTATTGTGAGTCCAGAGAAGGAATTAACTATGCACAGCTGATTCGGGATTATAAAAGTATTGATAGAAGAGGTAATATTTGACATGGGCCTTAAAGGTTGAGAATGGCAAGTAAATGAGGAATGACATGAACAAAGACATGCGGAAATGAAAATACATGTATTCTGGAAAGAGCAAGTAGTACAGTTAAGCTGATCCATGGGGTCTCTGTGGTGCTACAGTAATCAGTAAAGTTGGAAAGATAGTTTGGGGTAATAATATAAAAGGCTTTGCATATCTGACTAAACCAAGAGTTTGGGCTTCATTTCTTGGGGGTTCAATCATCACTTATTGAGTGAACACTAAATAAATGAAGGGAGGACCATTCTTTCTTTAGGTAAAGGAGAATGGCATTATGTGAGTAGTGCTATAGAAATATTGATCTGGAAGCTGGGTATGTGATGGATTGGTAGGGCAGTTTGTGATTTGTGGAGGAATCAGGGGAGGGCATTCAAGGTGAAGCAAAAATATGAGAACACTATAGAGGAAGAAACAAACAATACATCTTTGTGAGATTAATCAATCTAACTTGAACATGAGGAGTTATAGAAAATGAAGTTGGATAGGAAGGGTGGAGATGAATTATAGAGGACCTTGAAAGCTAAAGCATATACTTTAGGCATAAACTATGTGCTTGATATACTGAAACCATACAGGTCAGTTTGGTGGTTAGAAATGGACCACGCAACAGATAAAGAGGGCCCAAAAAGGAAAGTGATGATGTGACTTTTCAACTAATGTTCAAATCAATCATGTAGACTGACAATTTACATGGGAGGAAAAAAGACTAATTCAGTGTTCTGCTCTAGATCAGAGACTTTTAAACTTTTTTTTTTTTTTTTTTTTTTTTTTTTACCACAAGCCATAGGAATAAATGTATTTTATGTCATGACTCAATGCAAATGTGTGCACACATGTATATACACAACTGAAATAAAATTTCACAAACATACTTTCTTTTAACATCTGCAATGCTATTCTATTTTCTATTTCATTTAAGAATATCAATCACAAACTTTGACACTGATTTATAACCAACTAATGGGTCATATCCCACAGTTTGAAAAAATATTGCCCTAGATTTAGTCCTAGTGATTTAGATGTCACTAACTCACATATACCTCTAGATCATGGGCTTCACTTTACATTTGTTTAACCATCTACCAAAAGTTAATCAATTTGACCTGAAGCAAATAATTCAAAGCCTTTGAAACCTATCGCTTACAATGCTATAATTTGAAAAGAGACTCATCTACCTCACATCAGACTACTTCAATAACCTCAAATCTAGTCACTCTGCCACCAAACATACCACTGTCAGAGTAATCTGCCTAAATCTTCTATGGTTCTCTACTGCCTAGTCCCAAAAGCCTTAACTATACGTTGTAGATTTCAAGGTCCTCTGTAATTTATCTCCACTTTTCCTATTCAACTTCATCTTCTACAACTCCTCACGTTCACGTTAGACTGATTAATCTCACAAACATGTACTGCTTGTTCCTTCCTCTATAGTGTGCTCATATTGTTGCCACTGTCTTGAATGTCTTCCCCTTATTTGTCTACCAATCACAAAAATGCCTACCTACCCTAGCCCATCTACGTCAGGAGGGATCTTCTGCTAATTACTCTGCTTCACAGTGAATTGCTTTCACACACACACACACAACCACGGAGTGTTTGGCTTTACCATCGTGTGCTCTCTAATTATTTCAACTGTATTAGATTTATCTCCATAACCTGAGAAAACATGATTAGTAGAAAGAGCATAAACTTTGGAGCCAGACAGAACTAAGTTTAAATCTGGAATCTGCCATTTACCAGTCATGCCTCCTTTGGTAAATTACTTCTGTAAGCCTTAAACCGCATGTCCATTAAGTACCAATAATAGTGCCTACTTCATAAGGTTATTTTGAGCATTTACATGAGATAGGATGTATAAAGGATCTATCAATAGTACAATGCCTGATATGACTCAACAACTATTTTCCCTTGCATGTTCTTTCACTAGAAAGGGGTTTCATGTCTTATACAGTATCTAACAGAGGGTTGAGTACATAGTAGACACTTACTAAAATCTGGTTATTTACTGGTCAATCAATTCACTCTCCTCCGCTAACATTGTACAGTAATCCCCCCTTATCTGTGGTTTTGCTTCCCATGGTTTCATTTACCTGGGGTCAACCGTGGTCTGAAAATATTAAATAGAAAATTACATAAATTAAAAATTCATAAGTTTTAAATTATGTGCTGTTCTGAGTAGCATGATGAAATCTTGAGTCGACTTGCTCCATCCCACTAGGGATGTAAATTATCCCTTTGTCCGGCATATCCAGCCCTTCAGTCACTTAGTAGCCATTCAGGTTATCAGATTGGCTATCACAGTATCACAGTGCTTGTGTTCAAGTAAGCTCTATTTTACTTAGTAATGCCCCCAAACCTCAAGAGTAGTGATGCTGGCAATTCAGACATGCCAACGAGAAACCGTAAAGTGTGTCCTTCAAGTGAAAAGGTGAAAGTTCTCGACTTATTAAAGAAAGAAAAAAGATCACATGCTGAGGTTTGCTAAGATCTACAGTAAGAACAAATCACCTATCCATGAAATTGTGTAGAAGGATAAAGAAATCTATGCTTGTTTTGTTATTGTACCTTACACTGCAAAAGCTACAGCCACAGTATGTGTTACGTGCTTAGTTAAGATGAAAAAGGCATTAAATGTGTACAATAAGATATTATGAGAGACAGACCATGTTCACGTAACTTTTATTATAGTATATTTTTATATTTGTTCTATTTTATCATCAGTTATTATTGTTAGTCTTTTACTGTGTCTAACATAAATTAAACTTTATCATAGGTATGTATGTATAGGAAAAAAACATAGTATATATAGTGTTTGGTACTGTCTGCAGTTTCAGGCATCCATTGGGGGTCTTGGAATGTATCCCCCACAGATAAGGGGAGACTACTGTATATAACTAATTTAAAATTTCCCCAGTCAGTATAGCCAACTAAACAGCAAAGCAAGAAATAAAGGTAAATCTTCATATTTTTTCATTTGGCTAACTTTTGTTGAAAATTAGCAGTGAGAGGTTCCCAAAGATAATTTGTGCTTTCCCCTGATCCCCTTTTGTGTTGCTGTGACTCCTCCTCTACTCTCTTCCTCTACTCTCTTCAGCAGTTTCCTTTGTTGTGTCCTCTGCACCAGCGGACTCAAAACAGACATTCCAATTATTTGGCTGTGATCTTTGTTAGAAAAGTTTTACATCTGTGTTGGGTGAAAAGCTCCATCATATTAAAAAATATAGTAACTGTAATGCAATCCTATTCTCTCATGGAATAGGCTCATTTCTGAAATTACTCCAGTCATTATTAAACTCTAGGGTTTTTTTTTTATAAAAGTCTACAGAAATTTCCTTTTGCCTTGGCTCCAAGAAAGCAGAGCTCTGGTGAATGAAAACTGCAGGATCTTGAAGAAGTTGTCCACTGAACTGTGGGAAACGGTGACAAAACCAGGAATAATGTGACCCATTGTCTTCCACAAAGGACAGGTAAAGGGAACAGCACATCACTTACATGTAGTAACAAAATGTTTTTTATTACATTATGATCTATTGTTCCAAATTGCTTTTGCTCAACTCTCTAGTTTTAGTTATATCATATTACAAACAGTTCAATCAATGTGATGTAAACCTGCTAAGCTAACTTCTAACATAGCTCAATTGGATCTGTTACTGTTTTGAAGCTGAATATCCGAACTGAAAGGACTCTTAAAGTTTAAGGTACTGAGCACATTCCTAAAGGGAAAATTGAAGGTTTACATTAATTTTTCTAAGAATTATATTTAGAAATTTAAAGATTGCCTGTGCCAAGGTTCTCTTTAAAGAAGTGAAACTATATGGTTCACAGAAAAGTAAAATGTAATAGTTTTGAAATATATGAAAACATGTTTAACCCCAATCATAATAAGATAAATCAAATAAACCTACAATAAGATATAATGTTTCTGCCATATGCTTGGCAAAGAGCAAAACATTTGAGGAAAAACTGTGCTGACGAGGTTTTGGGGAATCAAGTATTCTCAGACACCTGTTGATGTCATTATACATATGTATAAATTCCCTGGAAATGGAATTGCTGGATATTTGTTAATATCACCATTCATTTAATCAGCATTATTAGGAAAATAGTCTTGAACTTGTATGGATCCCACGAAAGGGTCTTGGGGCTTCTGAGAATACTTGATTTATAATTTGAGAATCACTGTTACATGCAATTGAATAGTGGATGATATCCAAGAAACTGGAAAAAAAATGATTGCATTTAAGTAAGGGGTTGGAGGTACAAGAGAGATTTTTCAGTGCATACATATTTGTAGTTTGTATTTTTTTGCTGTGTGCTAGTATTACATATTCAAAAATAAATAAAGACTGACAGAGGTATCCTCTTTGTTTCTTTAATAAAGCTAAGTGACTTCACCAATAATTCCTAACAGAACAAAAGGCCTATGTTTGAGAATTGTGGCTTATATTTCTGATGACTTTGTGATCATTTCATAAATGCCACAAATCCATTATGATAATTTGAAAAGCATTAGAATTCAGTTGGACTCAGGCCTTCACTATAAAGTTTCACCCTTGTTTCCCCTTTCTGTCCAACAGTTAATGAAGAGTAAACAGATATTTAAAGGCCATAGGAAGGCCTTTTGCCATTGAAAATATATACCTCTAATACATCTGTTCTATAAGATTCTTGTTTCCTTTTTTTTTTCTAAAGCACAAAAAATTGTACAAAGGTCCTAGTGAACTCAATTCTCAAACATCCTGTTCTATGTAAGAGGCTTAGACAAGTAGCGATTCAGCACAAAATGTAATAATTCATTATATTTTAAAGGGTTTTGATTTTGATCAAGCCTGGAGGAGGCTTTAAATAGGCAGAAATGGTCTTTATGAGGGACTAAGGGCCCAGCTGTGGATCTCATCTGATGGCCCTTCAGAGCCATGTGTCCCAGCACTTGACCCACTTTTGCCTTAGCAAAAGAGAAATGTTCCTATTAGAAAAGTAAAGTTCGATGAACTTGGACGGTTCATTTAGAGGAAAATCCAACTCCATTAAGCATTAGTAAAGCATCTGGTTTTTCAGTATTCACTTCGCTAGTGTAAGGATACTCGATTCTAATCAAATTTGAGCAAGAAATTTGTACTCCTTCCGACATACTCAATACTGGAACTTCAATGATCTTGGAGACTTTGGTATAACCATCAACTCGATCAGCCAAGCAGAAAATAAGGAATGTATTCACTTAACTTCTTTTCTCTTCCCTCTTCCCAATTTATCACCACCAAGTCCTCTAATATAGAAATCTTCCCCCACTTAAAGTCTTCAATGGCAATGAATCATCTGCAAGATAAAATCTAAGTTCCTTAGCATGGCACCCAGGACGCTAAATCATTTGGCCCTTTGCCTATCTCTCTGGCCCTTCTTCACTTGTCCACTTGATAAATTACAATCCATCTTTCAAAACAATATTTTTATGTTTCATACAGATGTTTCAACTGTATAAAGCATTTCAAGATAAATTTTGCTTATGGTTACTGGACCTTTACCCACTGCTGAATTCTCTTTGTCGAAAGTCACCCCCTTTGCAAAGCATTCTACCATGCTCCACCTTCACCCAAGATGAATTCTGGGTTCCCATAATATTTTGTTCATATTTCTACAGGAGCACTAAACATGTTATATTATCATTGTTAATGTATCTCATTTATCTACTATACCATGGATTCCCTAGGGGCAGAGATCAAAGCTTATTTATCTTTGGGTTTTAGCACCTGGCACACAACAGACCAATGCCCAGCACACAACAGGCTCTTAAGTAAATGCTAATAAAGGAATGAAGAAATACTCTCAAGGACAAGAATATGAAAAGGCAGCATGGTATAGTGAAAGGAAAACAGATGTAAGGATTGAGATTTTTGTCAACTAACAATAGCCATGTTTCTAAATCAAAAGGTCAGTTCTTATCCCTACCTTACATGACCAATCAACAGCATTCAACACAGTCCTCACTCTCTTTGATTCACTATCTTCACTTACTCTCTCTTGGTTTTCCTCTTGCTTCATTGGATGCTCCTCTTCAATCTCCTCTGTAATTTCCCTCTTATATTCCCAGCCTCTAATGCTGGCATGCATTCACAGTTCAGAACTTGGACTACTTCTGTTATCTAACTACATTCCCCAATGATCTCATGAATTTGCTTATCATTTATATGCTGTTCACTCCCAACTTGATTTCTCTATGGTGGACTTCTCCCTTCAATTCATATACTCAACATCTCCACTCAGATGTCTGAGATGTCTCAAATTAAACATGTAGAAAACCAAATTCCTGATCCCTAGTCTTCCCCATCTCAATAATCAGCAAATCTACTCTTAGTTACACAAGCCAAGAAATCTGGAATCATCTGTGACTTGTCTCTTTCTTTCACACCCCACACTCAATAGAACCAAAAACTGTTGGCTCTACCTTCAAAATATAACCAGAACTCTATCACTTTTAATTCCCCTTGCTGCTAACACCCTAGTTCAAGTCACCATCATCTTCCCTCTGGACTATAGCAATAGTCTCTTAATTGGTCTCCCTGCTCCAGTCCTTGCCTGTTAAGTCTGAGTTCCACCCAGGGTCCAGAATGCACCTTGTAAAATACACCATACCATGCCAAGTCTCTGCTCAAAACCCTCCAATGGCTTTTCATCTGTGAGTAAAAGCCAAAATCCTTACAACTGCCTATACAGCCCTACATGATCTGACCCTACCACCTCCTCAAGACATCAACTTCTAATTCCTCTCTAATTCTCCACTGTTCACTCTACTCCAACCACTCTGGCCTCCTTATTGTTCAGTGAAGCCTAAAGGCTCTCACCCAGGGCCTTTGCACTTGCTACCCCTCTGCCTAAAATAATCATTCCTGAGATATCAACATGACAAAAATCCCTCCCTTCTGCCAGGTCTCTGTTCAAATACAACCTTATAAACGAGGCTTGCTCTGACCATTCTGTATAATATAGTCAAAATTCCCTACCATCTTGCTTGATTTTTCTCCACAGCACACCTCTCTCTCCCTCCCTCTCTCTCCCAAACACACACACACACACACACACACACACACACACACACTGCTCATTTGTTTACTGTCAATCTTCCTATCTTCCTCCACTAAAGTGTACACTCCATGAAGATAGTTGGGGTTTTTTGCCACTACTAAATCTTTATCCCCTAGAATAATACCCAGAGTATAGTAGATGCTTGATAAATATTTGTTGATTGAATGGATGACCAAACACACTGGTTGTTAACATCAAGCAAGTCACTTCGACCCTCTAGATTCTTCTGATTTCCAATCAAATGAGAGTTTTAGACTAAAACTTCTTCCAGTTTCATCAGCCTATGAACTTATAACTTAATCTTCTTCTCAATCATCTCAGGCCTCCTTAGCACACTATCAGGAAAAGTATGTATTCAGTAAATTCTTATTTGTGTTCTATGATTTGGGATTAGAAGGACCTGCATTCATTAATAGCTCTTCCGTGCCAGGCAGAATTTATATGCAATATGACTTTTAATCTTCATGATAATCCTATAAAGAATGTATTACTATTCTCACTTTACAGATGGGGGAAACTGACACTCAGAAAAGCTAGGTGCCTTGTTCAGGTTCATATACCTGGCGAAAGGGTAGGACAAGGATTAAACTCTAGTCTGTATGGCAAGTCCTGTGCCTACTCCAATAAACTACCTTTGTCCTATGAAGGTTAAAAATGACAGTTTTAACAAAAAGAAAAAGACAGTACCAATACCTAATGGTGACTTAGTTTGTGAGGAAATGACTGACAGCCTGTGATGAAGGCACATTATTTTGTAGCCAGCCCCCTGCAGATTATTTTTCCCAGAATTCCCTCTTTGCAAACAGTACCACACCACGATGACCCAAGGATGCATACTAAAACAAGCATGATGTGATCACCATTTTCCCCTAGTCTATGTAGTCACTCATATATAGCCATAAGGTTAGGCTATAACAATTCTAATTTAAAGTAAATAAAAGGGGGAGTGGTTTTTCCCCCAGTATATGCTCAGAACAATATTCACTAGAGGCCATTAAATGTGAGAGCCATGCCAAAACTAATCAAGTGACAAAGAGTAGATAGATGATTTCCTGGGACCAGGAGTGAAGGGGATTAACTACAACTTTTTAGGGTTACATAGTAGCAGATATTTGTCAAAACTAATTAATGGGTGCATTTTATTGAATATAAACTTTATCTCAATAAAGTTGATTTAAAAATAAATGAATGTGAGAAAAATCTATTTAGAAGTTATTTAAATAAAACAATAAAAAAATAGGTGCTGCCTTAAGCAAAGCTGAGGAATTAAATGGTAGTATATGGAAGAAAATTTGAAAATAATGTTTTAATTTATAAAAGTAAATAGCAAGCAAACTACCCTGTTTATTTAAAGCAGGATTTAATTTGCCCCAATTTGATTTACACACCACTTTTCAGGAGCCTGTTGTATCTTGTAATGAGAGAGGAACAGTTAATAGTCTGCCAGAGATTGAGAAATCAGTCAGTGACACTAGAAATTGCCTCTTGACTCATAGGCATAGAATATACAGCCAGGTTGCTTATTGTACTAAGCAGAGGATAGAGAAGGAGGAAGGGGGAAAAGGGTATCTTTTTCTTTTCAAAGTTTAACGTCTAGTGAACATGTCCGACAAATGAGTGCATATAAATCCAAAATAACCCAACTCCACAATGACCCCTCTCTTCTTTGGCCTCCCTGAACACAGTTCCCTAACTCTGTCTAGTCTCTAGCCGATTCCCCTCCTCTAGGCTTCCACAGCACCCTTGGAAGACGTCTATCAGATATTTAGTCCACCACTGAACTCACTGTAACTACATGCTGATATTCTGTACCCCTCCCTGATTAGAGTGTGAGATTCTTGAGGATAAGCACCATAATTTATTCATCTCTGAATCTCCAACACCTATCATGATACCTAGCACATAGTAGCATATAGAAAGATCTGTGATTGAATGAACCTTGTCATACCTGGACCTCTCACTGAAAGGCACCACAATCCATCCAGTTGAACAAGCAAGGAGCCTAAGAATTACTTAAGAGACACCCTTCTACTCATCTAATACTCCATATCTAATCTATCATCAAGTCCTGTTGATTTTACATTCTAATTAGCCCCTCAAGTCCATCTACTTCTCTCCATCGCCACAACTTCCACCCTAGTCCAAGTTACTATCACCTCTAGCCTAGACTAGAGCAATTCCATCTATTCTGGCTCCCCTCCAATCCATTCTCCATACTGAAATCATCTGATGGGTTCATTGTCATACCCTTCCTTAAAATCACTTTAATGGCTTTCCATTACTCTTAGGATAAAGAGGCAATCTTTAGTGTGGCATAAAGGCCCTGCATTGTCTGTCTCCTAATCGCCACCTTAGCCTCATTTTATTCTAGTCTTTGCCTCCCTCACTTCACTCCAGCCAGCTGAAGTTGGCCTTATTTTAGCTGCTGGTATTTACCATGACCTCTACACAGAGCACGGTTGTACATGCTGATGCTTTTGCCAGAAAAGCCCTTCCTTCCTTTCTTTTCCTAGTTAATGCCCATTTACCCTTTGAATGTCTGCTTAAGCTTTACTTTCTCTAAGAAGACTTTCCTGAACTCTCTGATTAGGTCAAATCCCCCTAAAACATGTTCCTTTAACACATGTAGCTCTTTCCTTCATACTATTTTCACAATTAAAGCTTCATATTTATTTTTGTGATTGTTTAAGGTCTGTTTCTCCCACTAGATTTTAAGCTCTTAAATGTAATAACTGTGTATGATTTTGCTCCCCACTGCATTCCCAGAGCTTTGCACAGTGCCTGTCATAGAGTTGGATCTCAAATATATATATATATATATATATATATATATATATATAGTGTGTGTGAATTTTTGAATTTTATTTATTTTTTTATACAGCAGGTTCTTATTAGTCATCAATTTTATACACATCAGTGTATACATGTCAATCCCAATCGCCCAATTCAACACACCACCCGCCCGACCCCCCACCGCATTCCCCCCTTGGTGTCCATACGTTTGTTCTCTACATCTGTGTCTCAATTTCTGCCCTGCAAACCAGTTCATCTGTACCATTTTTCTAGGTTCCACATATATGCGTTAATATACAATATTTGTTTTTCTCTTTCTGACTTACTTCACTCTGTATGACAGTCTCTAGATCCATCCACGTCTCAACAAATGACTCAATTTCGTTCCTTTTTATGGCTGAGTAATATTCCATTGTATATATGTACCACAACTTCTTTATCCATTCGTCTGTCGATGGGCATTTAGGTTGCTTCCATGACCTGGCTATTGTAAATAGTGCTGCAATGAACATTGGGGTGCATGTGTCTTTTGGAATTATGATTTTCTCTGGGTATATGCCCAGTAGTGACATTGCTGGATCATATGGTAATTCTATTTTAAGTTTTTTAAGGAACTTCCATACTGTTCTCCATAGTGGCTGTATCAATTTACATTCCCACCAACTGTGCAAGAGGGTTCCCTTTTCTCCACACCCTCTCCAGCATTTGTTGTTTGTAGATTTTCTGATGATGCCCATTCTAACTGGTGTGAGGTGATATCTCATTGTAGTTTTCTTTTGCATTTCTCTAATAATTAGTGATGTTGAGCAGCTTTTCATGTGCTTCTTGGCCATCTGTATGTCTTCTTTGGAGAAATGTCTATTTAGGTCTTCTGCCCATTTTTGGATTGGGTTGTTTGTTTTTTTTAATATGGAGCTGCATGAGCTGTTTATATATTTTGGAGATTAATCCTTTGTCCGTTGATTCATTTGCAAATATTTTCTGCCATTTTGAGAGTTGTCTTTTTGTATTGTTTATGGTTTCCTTTGCTGTGCAAAAGTTTTGAAGTTTCATTAGCTCCCATTTGTTTATTTTTGTTTTTATTTCCATTACCCTAGGAGGTGGATCAAAAAAGATCTTGCTGTGATTTATGTCAAAGAGTGTTCTTCCTATGTTTTCCCCTAAGAGTTTTATAGTGTCCGGTCTTACATTTAGGTCTCTAATCCATTTTGAGTTTATTTTTGTGTATGGTGTTAGGGAGTGTTCTAATTTCATTCTTTTACATGTAGCTGTCCAGTTTTCCCAGCACCACTTATTGAAGAGACTGTCTTTTCTCCATTTTATATCCTTGCCTCCTTTACCATAGATTAGTTAACCGTAGGTGAGTGGGATTATCTCTGGGCTTTCTACCTTGTTCCATTGATCTATGTTTCTGTTTTTGTGCCAGTACCATATTGTCTTGACTGCTGTAGCTTTGTAGTATAGTCAGAAGTCAGGTAGTCTGATTCCTCCAGCTCTGTTTTTTTCCCTCAAGACTGCTTTGGCTATTCGGGGTCTTTTGTGTCTCCTTACAAATTTTAAGACTTTTTGTTCTAGTTCCCAATATGTCATTGGTAATTTGATAGGGATTGCATTGAATCTGTAGATTGCTTTGGGTAGTATAGTCATTTTCACAATATTGATTCTTCCAAACCAAGAACATGGTATATCTCTCCATCTGTTGGTATCATCTTTAATTTCTTTCATCAGTGTCTTATAGTTTTCTGCATACAGGTCTTTTGTCTCCCTAGGTAGGTTTATTCCTAGGTATTTTATTCTTTTTGTTGCAATGGTAAATGGGAGTGTTTCCTTAAATTCTCTTTCAGATTTTTCATCATTAGTGTATAGGAGTGCAAGAGATTTCTGTGCATTAATTTTGTATCCTGCAACTTTACCAAATTCATTGATTAGCTCTAGTAGTTTTTGGGTGACATCTTTAGGATTCTCTATGTATAGTATCATATCATCTGAAAACAGTGACAGTTTTACTTCTTCTTTTCCAATTTGTATTCCTTTTATTTCTTTTTCTTCTCTGATTGCCGTGGTTAGGACTTCCAAAACTATGTTGAATAATAGTGGTGAGTGTGGACATCCTTGTCTTCTTCCTGATCTTACAGGAAATGCTTTCAGTTTTTCACCATTGAGAATGATGTTTGCTGTGGGTTTGTCATATATGGCCTTTATTATGTTGAAGTAGATTCCCTCTATGCCCACTTTCTGGAGAGGTTTTATCATAAATCGGTGTTGAATTTTGTTGAAAGCTTTTTCTGCATCTATTGAGATGATCAAATGATTTTTATTCTTCAATTTGTTCATATGGTGTATCACATTGATTGACTTGCATATATTGAAGAATCCTTGCATCTCTGGGATAAATCTCACTTGATCATGGTGAATGATCCTTTTAATGTGTTGTTGGATTCTTTTTGCTAGTATTTTGTTGAGGATTTTTGCATCTATATTCATCAGTGATACTGCTCTGTAATTTTCTTTTTTTGTAGTGTCTTTGTCTGGTTTTGGTATCAGGGTGATGGTGGCCTTGTAGAATGAGTTTGGGAGTGTTCCTTCCTCTGCAATTTTTTGGAAGAGTTTGAGAAGGATGGGTGTTAGCTCTTTAAATGTTTCATAGAATTCACCTGTGAAGCCATCTGGTCCTGGACTTTTGTTTGTTGGAAGATTTTTAATCACAGTTTCAATTTCATTACTTGTGATTGGTCTGTTCATATTTTCTATTTCTTCCTGGTTCTGTCTTGGAAGGTTATACCTTTCTAAGAATTTGTCCATTTCTTCCAGGTTGTCCATTTTATTGGCATAGAGTTGCTTGCAGTAGTCTCTTAGGATGCTTTGTATTTCTGCGGTGTCTGTTGTAACTTCTCCTTTTTCTTTTCTAATTCTATTGATTTGAGTCCTCTCCCTCTTTTTCTTGATGAGTCTGGCTAATGGTTTATCAATTTTCTTTATCTTCTCAAAGAACCAGCTTTTAGTTTTATTGATCTTTGTTATTGTTTTCTTTGTTTCTACTTCATTTATTTCTGCTCTGATCTTTATGATTTCTTTCCTTCTGCTAACTTTGGGTTTTGTTTGTTCTTCTTTCTCTAGTTCCTTTAGGTGTAAGGTTAGATTATTTATTTGTGATGTTTCTTGAGTTAGGCTTGTATAGCTATAAACTTCCCTCTTAGAACTGCTTTTGCTGCATCCCATAGGTTTTGGATCATCGTGTTTTCATTGTTATTTGTCTCTAGGTTTTTTTAGATTTCCTCTTTGATTCCTTCAGTGATCTCTTGGTTATTTAGTAACGTATTGTTTAGCCTCCATGTGTTTGTGTTTTTTACGTTTTTTTCCCTGTAATTCATTTCTAATCTCATAGCATTGTGGTCAGAAAAGATGCTTGATATTATTTCAATTTTCTTACATTTACTGAGGCTTGATTTGTGAACCAAGATGTGATCTATCCTGGAGAATCTTCTGTGAGCACTTGAGAAGAAAGTGTAATCTGCTCTTTGTGGATGGAATGTCCTATAAATATCAATTATATCTATCTGGTCTATTGTGTCATTTAAAGCTTCTGTTTCCTTATTTATTTTCATTTTGGATGATCTGTCCATTGGTGTAAGTGAGGTGTTAAAGTCCCCCACTATTATTGTGTTACTGTTGATTTCCTCCTTTATAGCTGTTAGTAGTTGCCTTATGTAGTGCGGTGCTCCTATGTTGGGTGCATATGTGTTTATAATTGTTATATCTTCTTCTTGGATTGATCCCTTGATCATTTTGTAGTGTCCTTCCTTGTCTCTTGTAACACTCTTTATTTTAAAGTCTATTTTATCTGATATGAGTATTGCTACTCCAGCTTTTATTTGATTTCCATTTGCATGGAATATCTTTTTTCATCCCCTCACTTTCAGTCTGTACGTGTCCCTAGGTCTGAAGTGAGTCTCTTGTAGACAGCATATATATGGGTCTTGTCTTTGTATCCATTCAGCAAGCCTGTTTCTTTTGGTTGGAGCATTTAATCCATTCACATTTAAGGTAATTATCGATATGTATGCTCCTATGACCATTTTCTTAATTGTTTTGGGTTTGTTTTTGTAGGTTCTTTTCTTCTCTTGTGTTTCCCACTTAGAGAAGTTCCTTTAGCACTTGTTGTAGAGCTGGTTTGGTGGTGCTGAATTCTCTTAGCTTTTGCTTGTCTGTAAAGCTTTTGATTTCTCCATCGAATCTGAATGAGGTCCTTGCCTGGTAGAGTAATCTTGGTTGTAGGTTCTTCCCTTTCATCACTTTAAATATATCATGCTACTCCCTTCTGGCTTATAGGGTTTCTGCTGAGAAATCAGCTGTTAACCTTATGGGAGTTCCCTTGCATGTTATTTGTCATTTTTCCGTTGCTGCTTTCAATAATTTTTCTTTGTCTTTAATTTTTGTCAATTTGATTACTATGTGTCTCGGCGTGCTTCTCCTTGGGTTTATCCTGTATGGGACTCTCTGCGCTTCCTGGACTTGGGTGGTATTTCCTTTCCCATGTTAGGGAAGTTTTCGACTATAATCTCTTCAAATATTTTCTCGGGTCCTTTCTCTCTCTCTTCTTCTTCTGGGACCCCTATAATGTGAATGTTGTTGCGTTTAATGTTATCCCAGAGGTCTCTTAGGCTGTCTTCATTTATTTCATCCTTTTTCTTTATTCTGTTCCGCAGCAGTGAATTCCACCATTCTGTCTTCCAGGTCACTTATCCGTTCTTCTGCCTCAGTTATTCTGCTATTGATTCCTTCTAGTGTTTTTTCATTTCAGTTATTGTATTGTTCATCTCTGTTTGTTTGTTCTTTAATTCTTCTAGGTCTTTGTTAAACATTTCTTACATCTTCTCGATCTTTGCCTCCATTCTTTTTCCGAGGTCCTGGATCATCTTCACTATCATTATTCTGGATTCTTTTTCTGGAAGGTTGCCTATCTCCACTTCATTTAGTTGTTTTTCTGGGGTTTTATCTTTTTCCTTCATCTGGTACATAGCCCTCTGCCTTTTCATCATGTCTCACTTTCTGTGAATGTGGTTTTTGTTCCACAGGCTGCAGAATTATAGTTCTTCTTGCTTCTGGTCTCAAATATATTTTTAAGCAAATAAAAAAATACAACTATACAGAAACAATAGCAAACTAAAGAATACACAGTTTTACTTTTAGGAATTTCTATCGCTTATTCAATAAATATTCTTTCATCTACTTTGTGTCAAGCACTGTGCTAAAGAGATAGGAATGCAAAGGGGCAAGATTGATATAACTCCTGTCCTAATGGAACTTACCTGCTCATTTAATGAGAGGGTTATTTTTCTAACAATTTTATTTATAAAGTTATATGTTCTATAACTCAACTAAAGTACTATTTTTACTGAGTAAGTTATTTGCATTTTCTAACTTTTAATGTATTATTAGAAGCTGCTCTGTTCTATCCTGTGTCAAGGCTTTTCTGCTCTTGAGCTGATTCCATCTGCCAATATACTATATGTGGGGGCAGTTTCCTTCTGTTCAGCCTACTAAGTAGGTTAGTGGTAGTAATAGTAGTAGCAGTGGTAGTACTAGTACTAGTAGTACTGGTCACAGGACCAGTAAATAATAATCATAATGACAATGGCAATGATAGAAATGGGTATCATTTACTCTGTTATCTCAAATTCTCCCAAGAACTCTGCAAGGTAAATGTATACAAACAGATGTAGACATGCAGGCTTAGAGAAGTTCAATAACTTACCCAGGGTCACTTGGCAAGTTACTGGTAAAGAAAGAATTTGAAACCAAATCTTTCTGACTGTAAATCTTGTGCTCTTTCCACTCACCATACTTTTTCTAGAGCAAGGGAGACTGCTGGGGTGATTTTCTCAGTTCTGCTTCCTGGTATCTCCCTGCTAATAGACTTTAATATTCATGACGCAGTTCATGAGTTGATTTTGTAGTGCATATAATCCCTAAGGAGGGGAGAAGGTTTTGAGGATCAAAAAATCTTTGGAGTACAAAATTGACTTGTGAACCAACCAAAAAGGGATAAATATGGAGTTTGTCAGGGCTAGTTTGAAAATTGTCCTCTTTTAGTGTACATTCTGAGAATTAGTGAAGAGTATAAGTTAATAGCTTCTGGAAAATGTCAAAAATCCCACATACTTCCACAGTTTTGTTTGAATGACTTTTATAAACCAGATCAGCAGAACTCTCTGAAGTCTTTACATTAATCTGATTTAAATATTTCAATTATAATGAAGATATCTATTAAATTTGGCATAAAAAAAGCCTCTGAGGCAAGATTTAGGACTAAGTTAGAAAGGCACTGTGGAGCAGAAGAAAGTGGTAGAAAGCAGCATTGTATTAGGACAAATCCAAGCTTACCTACTCCCAAACTGTGTCTTTAGGGTACATAAATTAACCTCTCTGGATTCTGCTACCTCATCTAAAAACATGAGGGGATCAGATCATATTCTCATCGAAGGCCCTTCTAGCTCTTATCCCCTCCTGAAGCTATTTCTACTTCGCAGATGTTACTGGGTAAATCAAAAGTCTGTGTAGCTAAAATTCCAAGTGAGTAAAAATCAATCGGTCAATCAACTGAAAAAGAAGCCTCCAAGAATTGGAGAATATTTGATTGACAGGACAGTATAAATGTATATTCTCTCTTGCAGAAGCTCTAAGGAAATTATTTTGGCTATCTCTCCCGTATCTTTCTTCTTAGTCCTTCCCATCCCCAGACTTACATAGGCCAGCTGGTATGGTGTACCTGAATGCTCCCAACAACCAGTGCAGCAGCAATTACTTTAGTGCCTTTGCAGAGAAGAGACTCAGAAAAATCTTCCTTGAATTGAGTTAAAATGAGGAACTATAAGAAGGAAAGGTGTGCAAACCAGAAAGCACAAGGGAAGACAAGCCTTCTGAGCTCTAACAGGCACAGGCTAAGGAGCAGGGTTTATGCACTGTTGTGAGGGATTTTAGTTGGGAAACAGGTACCTAATATCCAAATGCTGGACCCTGCTTATCTGTGAGGAAAAACCATAGCTCTTCCATTGTGCATATTCCCAAATATTCTAAGAATATGAGTTATTCTCCCTGGCACTCAAGGTCCTCCAGTAATCAAGTCTACTTTACCTATCTAACCTTACCTCCCAATGTTCTCTAGCACAGTCCCGTGGCTTCACCTTCTCATTCAACTTGAGGAAGTATGGATTATAAGCTTAGAAACTAGAGAGATTCGGGGCTTCTCTGGTGGCACAGTGGTTAAGAATCTGCCTGACAATGCAAGGGACACGGGTTCGAGCCCTGGCCTGGGAAGATCCCACATGCCGCGGAGCAACTAAGCCCGTGCGTCAAAACTACTGAGCCTGAGCTCTAGAGCCTGCAAGCCACAACTACTGAGCCCACCTGCCACAACTACTGAAGCCTGCACGCCTAGAGCCTGTGCTCTGCAACAGAAGAGGCCATGACAATGAGACACCCGCACACCGCAACGAAGAGTAGCCCCCGCTCACCGCAACTAAAGAAAGCTCGTGCACAGCAACGAAGACCCAACACAACCAAAAATAAATAAATAAATAAATAAATTTATTAAAAAATAAGAAATTAGAGAGTGACCTTCAAATTCCAACTTAGTCCCTTAATAGCCGTGTGACCTTGGGCAAGTTGCTTAACCTCAGAGTTTTGATTTTCTTACCAGTAAAATAATAACACCTACTTCACAGGGCTTTTGTGAAGTTATCATTCAATGAGGTGATGAAAATTATCATAATAGCTATCATTTATTGTGAACCAACTACATACCAGGTTCTATGCTCCTCTCATTGTCCTGCACTTAGGGAATTATACTCCTGTTGGAAGTAAACATCAAACTAAGAATTCAGAACAAGGTATCCCAAAATTATAAAGGCAGCTGTTAGTCTAGGCAGGCAGTCACCTTCAGAATGGCCAGCAAGCTTAAGTGTCAATTTTATCTCAATAAACCTGGAAGGGTGCAGAATGACCAGCCAGCGCTGAGTATCCCAGCAGCAGGATGTGTGCATGCACCAGGAATCAAGGGCCAGGCCCCGTGCAACAATCCAAATTAGCAGGCTTTTATTCAAAATTGAGGAGATTTAGCAATAAGTTTGCACACCTCAGTATTTTCTTTATTTTCATTAGGGTGTAAAAGACTTAGGAAATCTGAAGAATTTGAAAGGAAATTTAGAATCACTTCTCCTAAAGTGTGGGATTGGAATAGGGAATAGACAGCTGCATACTTGCTGTGTGGCCTTGAGCAAGTCGTGTAACTTCCTGAATCTGAGTTTCTTTATATAAAAATTGGGGCCTGTACTTTGAAGGGCTGGGGTAATGATTAGAAATAAATATATGTAAAGTGATTTATACGGTATCTGAAATAGATAATAAATAGTGTCTGTAGTTATTATGGCAATAGTTATATTCCTCTAGCTCTGACAGATTCAAATGTCAGCTAAATACAGGATGTCATCCCCACATATCAGCAAAAATACAAGTACAGACATCATGCTTGATATTTAACAAGTTGATGAGGTTTGGAAAAATCATGATAAGTGGCTTTATTACACTGTCCTGATTCTGGAGAAAATATGTAACACAGGGCTTAGGAGCTGCAGTTTTCATTGATTTCCTATAGTAATCATCAGTTGCCACACACAATTTAGTATTTCATTGTATTCTACCCTATATACCATGCAGACTGCTCCCAAATTTATATCTCTATCCCAGACTTCTCCCTGAATGCAGGACTTACATATCCAACTGCCTATTCAGCATCTCCTCCAGGATGTCTAGTGGGTATCTCAAATAAAAGATGGCCAAAACAGAACTCTTGGATCTTGTCACAAAACCTTGCCTCCCCCACTCTAATTCAGTTCAGTAAATACAACTAGTGTCTACTCTATTACTGAAACCAAAAAACCTAGGAATCATCATGAGAAAGTGCAGTCATTTTTATCTCTATAATATCTCTTGAATCTGTCCACATTTTACTATCTCTATCACCACCACTCTAGTCCAAGCCATCATCATCTTTCTTTTGGATGCTGTAATAGCCTCTTAACCTGTCTCCCTGACTCCTTCCATCTATTATCCATGGAGCATCCAGAGGAAGATTATTTTTACATAAGTCAGAAGGAATGTGACATTGTTCTACTTAAAATCATCAAAAGGTGTCCTCCCACTCTTAGGATAAAGACCAAAACCCTAAAAGGCACTGTGTCATCTGGTCCTTCCCTACCTTTCCAATCTCATTTTGTCCCACTCCCCACCACTACTCCCTGTGATCCAGCCACACCGCTCTCTTTCTGTTCCCTAAGCATGCAGGGATCTTTGGCACCTCAAAGCCAACACATGCTGTTCCCTCTGAAATATTTTTCTGTTCATCCTTCACCGTGATGCCTTTTTCTTAACCTTCAGGGTCCAGCCTAAATGTTATTTTGCTTCAAGTAAACCTTCTCCAATGGTCCAATATAAAGTAACGGCCTACCTACTTCTCAGTTATTTTCCTTTATATCACTTACTGCAGTTATTAATTATATACTTATACATGTGTTTTTTGTTTTGTCTCATCTATTCCCACCCCACATTACACTACAAGCTCTATTAGGGCAGAACATGTCTCTTTTAGTTCACTTCTACTCACTCTGCACAATGAATATTTGATGAAGGTTAAAAAAAATCAAATATATTCATTGTGGATCCAGGGTTGATAATCACTGAATTAGATACTAAATAGTTGTTCACTTGTCCCAAAATGTCCTTTTCACCTTTCACCTCATATTGTAGACAGGACGTAAATTAAATAGCATTATGAAGATAATTTTACTGGCACAAAATATAAGGATATTGATATTAACAGATGTCTGTTTTAGAAGCAAGGTGGATTACATGATTTAATTATAATGTTAAACACCTTTTATCAGAAAAAAAATTCAAGCCCAATTATTTCTCATGCAACTTTTATGCCAAAGTTTACAGTGAAGCTATGATGCCCTGAATATCAAAATTGAGCAAATGACTCAGGGTACTGATCCAATATCTCTGAACATTATTATTACAGCCTTTCCATCCCATTTTCCCAGAGTACAGCTGAAGAGAATTATCAGAAACTACAGGTAGGGTCTGATGCAAAGAATTCAAAACACACAAAACATTAAAATTCACTCATCCAACAAATATATCAAATGATTACTATAAGCCAGAAACACAACTGGGTGTTTTTTCTAACCAGTCAGAGAGGATCAAGGCAATGTGCCCCAGAAATGAATCAACCTTCTCTGCCTGCAGACCCATGCCTAAGCATCTCATCACTTAGGCTTCTGCATCTGGTGCTTCCCAATTATTTCTTAGGATCCCCACTGGAGAACGGTGCCAAATCATGGGGAGATTTCTAGCTATATAAAGTTCTCCCGGCACCAAGAAATGATTTATGGACTTGAACTGATGAATTATTTTCCTATTTGACATCCAAAGGAGGCCATTTCACTGCCTTTTATAAACCACCAGTGATGAATTATAATGACATAAGGAATTGCTGGACAGGAAAAGGCCATTCTCCTTAACATGCCTGTCCTAGGGACTCATTTCCACCTCAGCTTTGTCTCTGCAGCCTTTGCTATTGGCTCACACATCATTAAAATGTCTTGATGGCTGCAAAAGCTCATTTATACAGACAACATTTGGTCTGACCACCTTAATTGACAAATTATTCCACATGATTGCATCTCCTTGAATGAAATAGTTTTGCCTAAAATACCAACATATGTAGCCCTTTGCTTGAGTTTGTCATAGCCCCTAGTTAACTTCCTAATTTTAAAAATTCATCCCCTGTAAATGAAGCACCCTATTAAAAATATCAATTTGTCTTAGACAATTTATCAGACTGTTTTCTTGTGGTAAAATGGCTGTGAGGTCATTTTTGCAAGTGTTCCAGTAATAATAATGATGATGATAATGATACTAATCATAATAATTAATATCATTGATTGAATACCTACTATTTCCCAGACACCATTGTAAGTGTTTTTCATATATTTTCTTCACTCAGCACAGCTACTACACCTCCCCATTTTGCATGGAGAAAAAACTGAAATTCAGAAGAGTAAATTAAAGTTCTCAAAGTCACACAGCTACAGGGATTTGAATCAGATCTTTCTGGTTCTAGATCAGGACGTAAGGGAGCAAATCAAGTTTTCAGAGTTTTCCAAGGGTCTTCTCTTAGAATCATACTCTTTGTTTTGCTAAGATTCCTGTGTGTGTGTGCGCATCTGTATCTTAACCATCTACATATAAGAAAATTTTTTGTTGTCAAATCAGATCATAGTACTATGAGCAATACATGGTTCTATAAACATTTACTAGTGGAAGGGGCTCAGGCTTTGAGAAAACAATAGCCACCTGAATCTTCATTCTAGCACCATTGTTCAGTTGTTGTAAAACACTGAGAGAAATTACCTAACATCTCCAAATTTCAACTTCAGCATCTGTAAAGAGGGGCTAAGGTGACAATACCACACAGGATTTTTTTGATACTTAAATGAGATCATATCTGTGAAAACATTGAGCCCAGCTCCTAGCTCCATAATTGTATTTTGTGTCTAAATGTCAAGATAAACCTTCGTATGGGGAACCAAGAATCTTGGAGAACATTAATCTAACTGGTGAGACAAAACCTAAACAAAGATGTCTAAGATAATTAATTATAAATTAGCATCAGTCAGTGTGGTGAAAACTTTTATAAAATTGCCAAGGGAATTTAGGAGAAAGAAACAGGTGATTGTAAAATAAAGTTAATCTGTGAAGACTTCCTGGAGGAAGTCCAGAAGTGCAAATATGTCCTGGCAAAGAAGAGTATGAAGGCATGAAGTAGGCAAACAAGCAGGAAGGTAAGGAGTTAATGGCATTTATGGAGCACTGTTGTGTGCAAGAGTCATGCAGGTAGTCTGTAGCATGTTGCTTTAAGAGCAAGGTTTTAGAACAAGGTGGGTTCACATCCTAGCCCCACCACTTACTAGCCGTGTGACCATAGACATGTAACTTATCCTGAGTCTCCATTTCTTCCCTTATAAAATAAAGACAATATTGGCAACCTTCCAAGGTTGTTGTGAACTTTGACTGTTTGTAAAGTACAGTGCCTGACCCAATAAATGGGCATTCTCTGAGCATCTACTCCACTGTGTTGGATCTAGTTCATGGCTAATCTCCCACCATACTAAGCTTCTAGTTTTCATCCCTTTACAAGGGTAGCTTGATAGAATATTCTCAGCCTTCTCAAACCACTGCTTTCAGGTTAGCAGAGAGCAAGGTAGCTGAGAGTCTCACAAATGAACATAATGGAACTAGGGAAATCTGTGCCCATGGATCTCAGGTGCCTATACACCTAGGATTCATAATGTAATTCCTTCCTAAGATCTCCTTCCCCCACCCCTAACTCAAGTCAGAAAAGTCAGTCAAGGAGTCAATGATCACCTCAGGTGCTGGAAGAGAGCCACTGGAGCGGAACTGGCCTAGACTGGGCACGTTTGCCACATCCTGCTGCTACGGTGCTCTAACTTGCTCACCCCCAGCCCTCCCAGCAAGCTGGTCTCCCGCACAGCTACTTGCGAAAGACTCCCACAGGAATGAATGTTCTCATAGTCCCTGACTTTGCAGAGGAACAAGAGTGTCTTTCTGCTGACGGGACAGTTTAATAGTGTTCGTTCATCTCCCTGTAGGGCATAGAAACACGACACAAAAATTTTCCTAGGACAGAGACTGGAAATCTCTTTGACCCTGGCTGTCACTAATAGGGTTAAGAGATAGCACTGTGTCATAGGTTGAGGCAAAGGAGGGTAATAAGGGGGAGAAAGGAGAGACAAAATAAGAGTGGCAGAAGAAGAAGGGAAAAAAATCACTCTTTAGACTGACATTCAAGGCCCTCCTTCCCACTAATTCTAAGGAGGATTTTTTTTTTCCTCCCTGTCCCCCAAGGTCATGAGTAGAGCTGACCTTGTTTCTAGAGGAAGCAAACAGCCACCTGCAGGGTATGAATTGTGACACTCTGGGAAAGGCCCCCCACAGGCACTGCAAAGCTGCCAGAAATTCCCACCATTAGTCATGCCTATGAGTTACAGAATTGAAATATCTATTAAATTGCAAATATGCTAGCTTAGAAGGGAAACATTTTGGCCATTATCAGTCATGAATTCTTTATCTCTTTGAGGTATTAGATTAGCCCCACCAGAAAGCAATGATCTGGGGAGATGGGCTACAGAGAAGACATGACATTAGGACATTTATAAGAGCTAGAGAGGGACAAAGATGTCATTCAGGGTGGGCTGGGTAGGGTAGGAAAGGCCAGGGTGACCCAGGAAAAGAGGGAGGCCTAAGAGGAAAGGCAAAGGAGCTGCTGCAAGCCGGTTTGGGTCATAAGATTTCTGCACCTGCAACTGTGCAAAAGAACAGTCAATTATGAAATGCACAGTCAGTCATGTGAAAGTTCCATTAATGTAGCCAAGAACTATTGACTGCTGAGGTCTTTCCTCATTAAGTCACAGAAAAGGTATAAATGAGATATATTCTCATACGATAATCGGGATACAGACATTCAGATCATATCAACTGGCTGCTGAGAGGGAACAGGAAGGAGAGCGAACACACGCCAATGATTTGTCCCCCTCGGTGCTTCACATGGCACTGCTTTGATGCTGCTCTAAGGCGGGTGCTTTATCCCCGGGGCTCTTCATTTATCTGTAACATTTGAGACCAACTTGTTTCATCATCTAAATCACTCTTCTCTGGAAGGTGATCAATTTGTCAATACCCCTCCTGTAGTATTACATCCATAAATTGTGCCCTTCACTCTCTGCTTGGATCGACCAGTCTGTTGGATGGTGTGATTAGGATAGCTTCTGAGTGCTGTTCTCAGTTTGTCTATTAACTGCTCTCCAGACCACTTTAAGATTTTTTTCCCCTCTTGCTGCTGGAGATGGAAATCGTGGAGCAGAGTCTGCACCAGCCACACAGCCAGTCGCTTGTTTAAAAGTGCTACTGAACCAAATTCTTTAAGGCAAAGGCCACAAATAGGCAGCCCTCAAATGGAATTTAGCCTACAGGCATGTTTTATTCGGTCCACACAATGCTCAACAAGCCAGGGATTTCCACATAAAAATCCAGACTTCTAGCATCTCTTCAAAAATTAGAGGGCCTAGCAGCACTGGATCCTTAATTTCATATAACAGCAATCAGCTAGGGCTGAGTTGGTACTGCGAGGACTCTCCAACTTGCCCCCCTCTGTGGCCTCACACACTCACTCAGGTATATGACCTGCCTGGCTTCTAGAAGTATTTTGAACATTGATTAGGGAATTACCCCTTCACTGGCCTAGCTTCAGCCATCAGCAGTAAATGCTTTTCCTTTTATAGAAGGAATCGAATCAGGGCTATTTCTTCTTAAAGCCAAAACAGTGGATTGGCAAATAAGCATTTTAAATAACAGGTTATTTAGGGATCCTTAGCTCTGGAGACCTGAGCTCTGGAGTCACCATCTTTGGAGTCCTCTTTGGGTTGCATCTCCTTTTTATCTGGCCCAGAACCCAGGATTAAGGGACTGTGGACAGAGCAACAGGGGGGTTAGGATAGGAAAGTATTGTGTTAGGAATCAGCAGATACGGGTTCTAGTCCTGGCTATGCCATTCACCAGTTCCCAGCCCAGGGCAAATGGTTTAAACACTCTGAGCCATAATTTACTCTGCTGAAAAATACAAAATACAAATAATGATAACAACAACAACAACAACAATCTTTGCCAACTCCATAAAGTTCTGTGAGAAACAGAATGAGATCTCAGAAGTGAAAGTGCTTTGAAATTATAAAGTTCTCTACAAATACCAAGCTGTCTTATTTGTGCCCAACTGAAGCACTCATCAATGAAATAAGCACCCAACCAATCCAAGCTACACATAATGTCTGAGTACTTACTATATGCTCAGCACTTGGGGAGATGCAAAAGAATTGGTCAACAAATCCCTGCCCTTAAGGAGCTTATAGGCTAGTTGAGAAAATAAGATAAACAATGGAAAACAAGATTATAATTGTAACATAAAGTTAATGCTTGCTAAGTATCTTACTGAAACCATTAAAGATACAGTCATCAGTAGGATGCCAGTAGACCCAGGTATTCACTTGACTACTCACTTAGCTTTTGTTTTTTTTGTTTTTTTTTTTTACAGTTTATTCTGTGGAAACAGCATCTTCAGATACTCTCAACCAGGGGAAAAGTGTTACGTGGTCATACAGTTTAGGAAATGTTCTAAACTATGGCCCATCTTCCTTTCAGAAAATTATAATATATATTAGAATATTATATACGCTAAGATGCCCTGAAATGCCTTGCAAGAAGGAAAGCTATATAACTTTGACCTAGCAGATAAACACATTGCCACAGAACTTCTCACCATTCTCTCTTCCTTTCCTTTTTCTCTCCCCAAAGTAACTATTAACATCTCTTAGAATTGGAGCTCCATAGAACAGTTGGGGAAACACTATTTGCCCTAATGAACATATTTTAAATTTTCACAGGTCCCAAAGGGAACATAATTCTGTCTCTACCTGTCTCCTTCAAGAACCACATTAGAAACTTGGATCCTATGCTCCTGGTTGCACAGAGTAGACACTGATTTTTGTGATGATTGGTCTTTACCAACTGAATCAATGTTGTTTAACTAGACTGTTCTCTATTGTTTCACTTCTACTAACTTGAAATCATTGCCATAACTGCAATGAACCTTACTGGAATTGATTTTTTTTTCACAGTACAGATTTTCTATTAATAGGGCCACTTGGCACCAAAACATGCAGCCTGGCAAATTCTATCTTCTGTACATTCTTGCTTTTCCTGGCACCACGCTGTTCCTTGTTTCTCTCCTGGCACTGTCCTAAGCTCAGATTTAATTATGTGTCCCATTACTACTAATCTCATCTAAGGTGCTCACTGACAGCTAAGGACTAGGCTCCAAAATGTCAAGTGTATTCTTTTTAGGGTTATCTAAACTCCAGCAGGGACTTCAAATTGAAGACCAAATAGTTAATGTCCAAAAAGGCCATTATAGTGGGGTGATGTACACTGTGATCAATATTTTGGCATCTTTTTCAATGTACGTAATATGGGTGAAATTGTATGGTTTGTGCTTGGTGATGGTTGAAAAGTAATATTTGAGAGTCAGAAAGACCTAGATTCATATTTGTGCTTGGCCAATTACAAAGTATGTGACCTTGGGACATAGCCTCTCTAAGTTTTAGTTTCTTCTTCTATAAAATGAGGACAATAATAGTATCCACTCTCATATGGTTGTTGTGAGGAATAAATGAGAAAATGAATGAAATACACTAAGCACAATGTCTCCTTCACAGTGAGCTGTCAATAGACATTAGCCCTCAGGGGGCCCCTATTATGATAACTTAGTTGTTGGCTTAGAGATCACTTCTCCTGTTGCATTATTATCACTCAGTCAGAATCTCCACTTCTTTTTATTCCCCCAACTCTCCACCATATCTTTAAATTCCACTGTTTTTCCTAAACCCACTCTCACCCCAGTGTCTCAGGATTAACTGTAGAGGCATGAAAGAGCAAAGAGCCAGGGCCAGGAAAAGCCCGTTTTCAAATCCGATGGGAAATTGCTTCCTCTGTGTGTAAACAGATGCCATTCTCCACACCAAAGGAAGGTGTACAGCTATACAGTCTAAGTGACACCTTCAATAATGCACTACAGTTAGTTTTAGCTTTGCAAAGTGAAATTAAAAGCACTTACTGAAGCCATGCATTTGAACATCTTCACCAAAGACTGATTCCAGCTTCCAGTTTGCAATTTAATCAAGCTTTGCATGACCAGATTGATTTGCTGCTATTATAGTAATCCAGCAGCAAATCTTTGCAACCTATCCATAGAATAAATCTCTCTTTCTAGCCATGACATTCAGACACCAATGGATTAAGAAATCTCTCATCCCTAATAAGTGAAGAGTCTCAAGTCACGAACTCTAGAGCTATCTAAGATAATCAGGAGTAGGGGTATTATTTGCATATTCACCAGAGAACAGGTTAGTGTTTTTTTCTAAATAGTCAATATGCTTTTCTGAAAAGGCATAAAATCATGTATTTATGAATGATTTGTTAGGTGAAGGGTGAATTATCTTCTAAATAGAGTTAATTAGTATTGGCTTCCTGCTTGGGTTCATTTTTGGGAACCCCTATAATTTATGTCTGTCATTGACCTTCTCAAGGCAGACATTCTCCTCTATTATAATAGGAGACCCTATTCCATTATCTTATCAACCCTCTCCCACTCCTCTTCTCCTTCTTCTATTATCACCTGTTCTACATTCTCATGTAGTCAACCTTCCCTTCTCTCCTTATCACTTTGACTAGGCTTCTACACAAAATTCAATGTGAGAATAAAGGAAAAAAAATCTTTAAAATAGCAAATAGCCACCTGAAATATGCTGTGGGAAATACAACTGTTAGTTGTTGGTATCTTTGACAAATGACCTAAATACCCTATTGTACATGTGTATATGTTGTTAAACCACTCCCTATTTATCTGCAGCCTCCAAAAGTATAAAAAAGAAATGTCTACAATAACATTACACAGGTCTGCTATGATTTAAATATTAAAATGATTCCAGAAAAGTTGCATTTAAATCAAATCCTACTTAAATGCAGCTGGCTATTTAAAGAAATCTCATGACAAATTCTTTTATATTGAAAAAATAATTTCATAAAGCCAAAGATTACCTTCTAATTAATCAGTTTTGAATAACTGGATCTTTTTACAACCGATCTATTTAAAGCAAGTAGTACCTATACACTTTAAGAGAGCACTTGTTTCACTGAAGAAATATTTCTGATTTATAAATTTAAAAGAACAGTGAGAAAATAATCTTTTAAAATTTTAATAATCTTTTAAAACTTGCATACTTGCAATACACAATCTTAAAAACCTCTACCTACATGATTTTGTAATTAACCAATCCTATGATTTTTGTATTAATATTCCTAGCCCATGCCTGCATGTTGCTAAACTCAAAACAAGTATGAGTGGGTTACCCTTTAAACAATCCCAGCCTTATATTTTGAAATATAAAAGGACAATCTGTTAATTACTCTTTTTTTTAACATCTTTATTAGAGTATAATTGCTTTACAATGGTGTGCTAGTTTCTGCTTTATAACAAAGTGAATCAGTTATACATATACATATGTCCCCATATCTCTTCCCTCTTGCATCTCCCTCCCTCCCACCCTCCCTATCCCACCCCTCTAGGTGGTCACAAAGCACCAGGCTGATCTCCCTGTGCTATGCGGCTGCTTCCCAGTAGCTATCTATTTTACGTTTGGTAGTGTATATATGTCCATGCCACTCTCACATTGTCCCAGCTTACCCTTCTCCCTCCCCGTATCCTCAAGTCCATTCTCTAGTAAGTCTGCATCTTTATTCCCATCTTGCCCCTAGGTTCTTCATGACCTTTTTTTTTTTTTTTAGATTCCATATATATGTGTTAGCATACGGTATTTGTTTTTCTCTTTCTGACTTACTTCACTCTGTATGACAGTCTCTAGGTCCGTCCACCTCACTACAAATAACTCAATTTCGTTCCTTTTTATGGCTGAGTAATTGCTCTTTAATCAAGGAAACAAGGAATAATATAGCTTAGACAATATTGCAAATAAAAATAAATCTTCACAGAGCAACCTCTTGAACTTCCATACCGAGAAGCCATTTTGTCTCTACATCAAGTATAACATTTGAACTCTGTGAATAAATAAACTTGATATCTTCTTATATGAACAATGACTCAAGGATAAGTTTGAATTATTTTTTCTAGTATGTAATACATACTCAGTGTATTTTTATTTAAATAGCAAATGAATAAATTACTGTTTCAGTGGCTGAGGTTTTATCCTCACCCTCCCTTGACAGATTTCCCTTAGTGACCAAAACTCTGTATTTTCATGACAGCTCTTAGGAGCTTAGGTGAAACAATTTTGGACCTATGAAAATTAGTTTTGGTGTGTGTGTGTACGTGTGAACTAACATGCTCACAAGGGAATCATACCTGTGACTGACTTCTTTGGCACCATTTTCTCAGCTAGTATTTCTCAAAGCATGATCCTTGAAAGGCATGCAAGTGATTCCCCAGGACAAAAAGATAAATTCCCTGTCTTACTGATGTACTAAATTAGAATCTGGAGGAGAGAGATGGGAATCTATATTTAAGGAACCTCATCTTTACCATACCTGGGTTCTTCCATGTGATTCTGATGCACATTAAAGTTTGAGAAACTCTGAGAGATAGAGTTCAGGTGAAATTTTAAATCCCCAGTTCAACTCTTCTTAAAGTTTAGGGCAAGTGAATTAATGCCTTATTAGACACCCAAAATAAGCTCCAGAATCTAAAAACAAACTAAAGAAACAAATGTGTTGTCACCATAACCCAACAGATGGAAGCATAAAAGAGGTTTGGTATTTACTTTATTCTGGTCCAACTTAAAATATAAGCTAAACACTATAATGTTACAAACTTTACTAAATGACCTCCAAATGGAAGTGTTCTGAAAGCATCAGATAAGAATTGTGTGACTGTGGTCAAAGTGATGATGCTGCAAGGATTTGTGCATGGTCAGGCCACTTATTAATGATGTATAACTGCCTATGATTGACTCTTCTGCTTGAATGAGGCAGGAAGTCTAGTTCATACTAAGGGAATCAGGAATTAAACAAAAGCAGACCTTTGCTATTTGGATTGGCCCAATATGGTAGTTATTTTGAAAGCTCATGGAGAAGCAACGCGCAATTCTAATCAAAATAATAATTCAAACCTTCACAGAAGGTACTTTACAATTCAGACTAAGAAGTAGAACTGTCATGTATCAGAATAGAGAATGAACTAAAGTATATATATTAATTTTTAATTAATTTTAAAGTGTATATATTGATTTTTATTTTTACTCCTTTTGTTAATATTTAGAATTTAGAAAAAGATGAAAAAAGAAACTAGTTGACTCTCAGGGATCAAAAACTAAATCAAATATATGTTATAGAAATGAACTTACTAAGCAAGTATCATTATTAGTAGACTGATTTTAACACTATCCCAAAAGGTCAGCTAGCCATAAACAAAAACAATATAGAAGAAAATCCATATTCCTAACATTAATGAGAGTATGTTGTAACTAAACAACTAGTTGATGTCAACATTAGATGGTTAAACAGGTAATGCTCAAGTTAATAAGTGCAATAAATATTACACTTGCCATTGATAATGTCAAATTTTACCATGGCTCAGATTTTACCCACAATACAAAAATGTGTGTGTATACTTATACACACACACATACATCTAAAACATATATAAGAAGAATAAAATTAGTCGAGATTTGCTCAGGCACAATAGTAGGTGGACCTTTTGTGACACAGTTTCTTAAGGTCCATCACACCCATTGTCAGGGATAACTTTTATGTCATTAGGGTCTGTCCTATTTCGCTGAAAATTACTTACTAACATTCTCCACCAGGTAAGAATATTCTGAGTCTCTCTCTTCCATTGTGAGTAGAATTACTAATTTACAATTTGCTTGTACTTCTGATGTAAAACACACATGTGCATGCTATTCATTTGGAGTTGCTCTATTTAAGAATCACTAGAACCTCACAATAACATCACTCATTTATGAGCAATTCTATATAAATGATATTTTGGATGCAGTCCAAGAAGATTTCATTACAAAAGCCCAACAGAACCTCATTCTGAGGCAGCCTTCTCCTGCAAGAAGACTCCACATATGGGTTAAGTCAACATTCTAAAGTGGTTCCAGCATATCTTTTCTGAGACGCTTAGTAACAATCAATGATACCCTGAAGAGTTAAGAACCTTTCATAAAAGCAGAGAACAGATATGCAGTAACTGGTACCATGTTCCCTAAATTAATTGTCCATATTCCACATATAGCTTATCGGTACAACTTATTAATAGTGAGCTTCACAACTATTTTATTTGTAGCTAATTCTAAATTCACAGCTAGTTTACTCTTTGTTTGGAAACTTTTCCTTCCTGTACCAAATTATACTTAAAATCTCATTTGCCATGATTTGGTAAAACCAATGCTTACCTGTAACTTTCAATTCAGTTGTTCTTCTTACAAGTTTTCCTTCATACTTAAGCTCACAAGTGTAATTTCCCCCATCTTCTTCTTGAACTTCCTGGATTAGAAGGGCATTTCCTTTCTGTATTATGATGCTTCTCCACATTTTTGGCTTGCATTCCTGCAGAGAAAATATTTTCAAGTAAGCAAAAAATAAAAATTCACATCACTAAGTCTTAGTACTGGCAAGTTAGTACTTTCACTTTTTTGCACTCTTCTCTTTAGTTTTCAAAATATGTGGATAAAGAGTTACGTCAATGACCAGAAAACATCACAAATGCATCTTATTGTATCCAATTGAAACATCACAACTATCACCCTAAGAACCACTTTAAAGGCCTGATCCCAAGAGCAGAAAGTCCTTAGAGACATTCTGCAAAAACAGAAAAGCATACAAGATCCCCAAACGCAAAAGAGGTAGAGCAGTCACTAAATAGCATTTTAATGCCCTGGTTCTTTCTATATGACAGGAATATGTCCTAAGAGTTCTAGGAGGATAGTGTTCACTTAGCAACATAATATAAACAAGGGAGTCTTAGGCATTATTTTAAAATTCTAGTTGGCTTTTACACTGGCAATGGTTTAATTAATTTTTATAGTAAATAATAATAATATTCAAGAGTCTCTCTCCCCATAGTCAAGAGATCTATTGTGGGGAGGTTGAGGGGGGAAGGGGATCAAGAAAATGAGGCTTGAGGAATTCTCTAGAAACATAGCTAGGTAAAATGAGGACACACTTTGTTGTAGTAAGGTAATGGGGAAATTATCCACTTATTTTCTGAGTTCAGTGATCTGTGACCAGATAATAAGATTTGGGTTTTGAGGTCAATTCTTTTACTCATCTGGTAAGAATGTGTTGCTACTGGAATTGGACTTTACTAGAAAGGAATGGTTAACACTTTTCCGTCGACCGACAGAGATACAACAATAGCAGAGTATGTAAGAATATTCAGCCAAGTGGCTTTGTCTTTTGGGAATTTTCTCAGACTACATTTTACATATTGCTCCAGTTAGTCTACCACTTATCTCAAGTGTTCAACGAAAGTGGTGGCCAAAAGCTGTGCAAACATCAGTGAAGCTGTGGGGGATAGGTGTGAGGGGGCTCTGAAGTATTTTATCATTTAAATTCTGGATCTTTCAGTTAAGGAATTAAAAAATTGATCATGAGGCAGATGACCTGAATAATAATTGAGGGCAGTTTCCACTTTCCCCATGGTATATACAACATCTCTTCTACCTCTCCTTCTCCCCACCCTTACTCCCACCCTCTGCACACACATCCTAAATATTCACGTAAAAGTAAAATCGGTGCTGACTCTCAATCCCCAGCTCTGCATGCTTGAGTGTGTGCATGTGTGTGTGAGCACATGTCGTAAAATGATTTGGAAGAGTGAGTACCCATTTATTAGATTTTACTGTAACAAAATTTCTTCTGTTATGATAGCAGAAGTTTTGACAGCAAAACACAAAAACTGACACTTAAGTTCACAGGTATAATATTTAAGAGATATGCTTGCTTTATGTCCAATACAACTACCCACACACATTGTCAGAGAGTAAATAAAAGTAATACTGTCTAGGGCATCTAGATATAAAGCTGCTTCACTCCCTAGGGTCTTTCCAAAGAACACTTAAGGGTCTGTCTGAAATTCTATTACATACCATGTCTGGCAAGGTTTATCACCTATATGAGATTTGCTTCTGAGTTAAACCTTGGGATATAAGGTTTCTGGGAAAATGAAAAAGAAAGACTGAACAGAAAGAAAAAAAGTAGCCCAGCTGCCACTATCGTCATACAATAATAATCCACAATTATTTTCGCATTGCTTCCAACTCTGATAGCCTCAGATTTCTAAAGAATCATTCTGAAGGTCATTAAACAAAAATATGGTCCCTCTGGGCATTTTGAGAGGAAAGGAAAAGGAAAACTGAGCTGCTTCACTTTCACATAGCAGTGGTGGGGGCAGGCAAATGAGCCCACACACTCACTTCATTCAAAGACAAATTGCATCGTTTTCTAATATAATTTTGGGGGGGAAAGTCCATATGCAATTAGCTCTGACCATTTTCATTTTCTCTGCACACTGCTTTGTTTTTTTTCCTAGGAAGTAAAATCTAAAGAGTGTACAGGAATTACAAAATAACTCCTGATGAAGAACAGCCTGGAATCTTCACATGTTCTTTGGGATAGATACAGATAGTCCCAAGTGCTTTTCAAGTTGTCATCTAGCCTTATAAAGGATTCCTTGTACCCAATAGAGTTTTTGTTTTTAACTGTGTTATAGGAAAATGTTATCTTCAGGTCACCTCCATCCTTCTGGAACAATGTAGTATAGATGAAAAGGCAAATTGGCTTCAGAGCAAGACAGCTCTAGGTCAAAATCTGGGGTTCATCCAAGTTCTGTGATCTTGGGAAAATTTGCCTAACTTCTTTAGGTCTCAGTTTTTTACTCTGCATATGGGGATACTATACATTACCATATGAGCAGCCAGAATCCAGAGGCTTGTAGAGTTTATTCATTACACTCTTGTTGGGCAGCACTATATGTAGTGGTCATCCAACACAGAGAATGCTTTTCATCCCTAAACTTTCACAATCCTGGATTATATCTCCTCCAAACGTCTGATTCTGCTTGGTGAAACTTGGTGCTAATGGACTAATCAGATAAAAACAAATCTTCACTAATTGGTTAACCATCCCTCAGCAACATAATACTTTAACCCACTGAAAATGTATAGCTCCTAAGAGGCCACTCCAACACTAATCCTAGCAGGTGGGTAGAGAAACTATATTTTGTTCAGAAGAACCTTGTAGATGATATCCTGCCCCCACCAACCCATCCTTCACGAAGTTACCTCATTGGCTATCCTGCCCACGTCTGGGTGCCTATATCAAATCTCAGAAGTCTTCCAGGTTTTTGACTCCATTATTTGCAGCATCTCTGCCTTAAGCTGCTGGCTGCTAGGCTTACTACTGTCACTGCTTCTCTCCTACCTCCAGTCTTCCCATCATCTCTTTCTTATTGGACAGACAACATTACCATACTTCACTCCCTCCAGACCTGTTTAGTTTAGTTCTGACAGCCTGGTGGGCAACAAAGTTTGCAGCACATAGGTCAAGTCTCAAGATGGTTGTTTATCTGAGGCAAGGACAAACTACCAGAACCTCGAATGGGAACAGGCCCCTAATATTGTCCTCAGTGTGTAATGCCTCTATGCCGCTGAGGACCAGTTTTACCTAAGTTTAACAAACAGCTTCAGTTCATGGTCCAGCTGTCCTCTCACAGAACAGTTTGCTGTAGGACATCCTTGCTCGGTCAAAATCACATTAGCCTTTAAATTCCAGCTTCCTTCCCTTCTTTCCAGCCTTCCTGAGTGGAAGATGTTATTTGCCAGCAGTTGCTAGGTTGGGAGCCTAGGATGTTCAACAGAAACATCTGTTGACCAAGCCCCTTGAAGCTGCCAGCCATATTTGGATCTTGGAGTTCCCACCCTGAAATATTCACCACTACATTCACAGTCTACTTCTGAGATAGCATCATCACAACCACAGGTGTATTTCAATCAGTTTGATTTGTTAGTCATGGTTACTTCAGTGCTATTCAGAGCACATGACTCATTTCTCACAGCAAGAACACGAGGAAGATTCATTTAAATATTTATTCTGATTCTGAATTTCAGACACAAAGCAGCTGTGCAACCATAAGGCAATCACATAACCTCTGGTCCTCTTCAAATACCTAACACACATTCCCTCACACCAAACTTCTCTCCTTTCCCCTGGAGACTGGACTATTCCACAGAGCATCTAGGCTCTGCCTAACAATTTGTAGGAAACCTGAACTTTCTTCACTTTAAAGATAGAAGAGATAGGAGCACAATTGTGAATTGGGTATCAATCTTGTACTTCCACTCCAAATGCCTAGGATAACCCACTGCAGGGAGTCCTACCCCTCCCTAGTTCTTTTCCTCTAACTTTCTATCTTCACAGTCCTAATGTTGAATTTGGTACCCCCACAGCGGTTGAGTATAAATCCCACATTCAAATACTTGGGATGAAATCCCAAGTTATATGCTCTTGAGCATGCTACTTAACCGATCTAAGCCTCAGTTGCTTCACCTATTTTTAAAAAGTTGGTGATAATCATAATATATACGAAATAGGGGTAATTATTAGGATTAAATGAGGTAATGCATATAAATCCTCTGTAATATAGAGCATCACATGCTAAAACCACTCAATAAATATTAACTATTATTCTATTATTGTCGTTACCCTCAGTATCCAGCTTTCAAATTACATACACAACTATCTTGATATGTTAATAACTATTAGGAGTTAATGTGACTCATATTTCTATAGGAGTCTGGAGACAATCCAAAAGACAATCTAAAGTTACCATTCCAATGAAGGGGTTGATTTACTGTTTCTTATCTGACACATAAAGGACGTGGAAGTTGTTACTACCATCCTAACAACAAGAAAAAAGCTGAATAAACTGAAACTCAATAACTTCTTTTATTTCCATCAGGTAATTGAAGTCACAGTAAAAGCCACTGTCCCAGAAACTGGAGAGACAGGTAGATACAGAGAATCACAGTTTACTGGGAGCAGAAGCAGCCTCAGGAGCCAACTGGTAGGAACACTTAAAGGATAATTGACTAATTTCTGGAAACTAAGTGTGAACTAGCTTGAGAAATAAAAAATCCCTGAGGGCCTAGTCTTGGAGGGCGGCCCACACTTTTGTAAGTTTTACCTCCACGAGTCCCACCAGGTTCTTCTCAGGCTGAAGATCAGAGAAAAATCCTGCTTCTGGCAAAGGATGGGGAAAGTAAACCATTTTGAAATATACCCAAAGAGCCTGCCCATAAAGGACCTGGGGTACAGGAAATATACAAACCCAGCCTCCTCTAGCCTTTGAAGTGGGGGAAGAAATAGCCAGCTCCAGTCCTCTCTATCTTTCCTGTCTTACAGGAAGCTGAGAAGCACATATGATGGTCACAGGCCAGGGACTAGGCTCACTAAAAGACTGAATCTAATCACAGGATTATAGAATGCTTTCCCTTGCCCAACACCTTACCAGTACATCAATAGGGCTCCTGTATAATAACACGATATTACAGTTGAAAGAAATACACAACACAGACCTTATTTAAGAATATGTCTCTAGAAAAATAGAAGGATAACAGGGAAGTAAAAAATAAGGACACCAGAGAGACTTTTAGCTTCTAACACCTACAGCAAGTAGTAAAAACAGCCTAACTCTTAGCCAGATAAGCATTAAAAAAACCTCACAGTAAAGGCCTATTTACTTCAGTTCCTTTTACCAAGTACATCACGTCTGGATTTTTAAAAATATTTACAAGGCATACTAAAAGACAGAAAAAAACGCACTGTTCGAAGAGAAAGAGGAAGCATCAGAACCAGACTAAGATAGGGCAGAAATTTTGGAATTACTAGTCTGGGAATTTAAAATAAGTATGATTAATATGTTAATGACACTAATAGAAATAGTGGACAATATGTAAGAACAGAAGAGAGATGGAAACTCTTAGAATCAAAAGGGAAATGCTAGAAATCAAAACACTGTAACAGAAATAAAGAATGTCTTTGATAGGCACATTCATAGACTGGACATGGCCGAGGAAAGAATTAGTGAGCTTGAAGGTATATCAATAGAAACCTCCCAAACTAAAAAACAAAGAGGAAAAAGAATGAAAAAAAATTGAACAGAATGTCCAAGAACTGTGAGAGGAGTACAAAAGATGTAACATAAATGTAATGGGAATACCAGAAGGAGAAGAAAGTGAGAAAGGAACAGAAGAAATATTTGAAGTCATTCTAATGCTGGCTCATCCAAGATTACCAGACTAGATCATATCAGACTAGGTATGACAGAGAGGTTTGGTGTACAGATAGGTTACTATAAGCAAATGAGCTGAGTTTTGAACAATATATAAAAGTTAGGCAGGCAAGCAGGACATACAGGACAGAGGGAATAACATGTGTAGAAGAACTCAGATGTGAAAAACCATGCAGTGGACAAAAAAATATGAATAGTTTTGCTCTCTTGAGAGTGGCAATGAGTAGGCTGAGGCCAGATACTAAAAGCCTTAAATTCCATTCTAAGATATTTGCACATTGTCAGGTTTCAAATCTCAGCTCTGTCACTATATAACCTATCTCATAAGACTATTCTAAGAATTGAATTAGCTAATTAATGAACATGTGTGGCACAGTGTCAGGCCCTGTAAATACTCAACAAAAAGGAACTACTAACTAAAAGTTTTTATAGAATCACTGGAGTGCTTTAAATAGTGGCACACTATGATCAGATGTGCATTTCTAAAAGATCATTCTAATGGATATATAGAAGGTAGTCAGATTACAAAAAGAGACATTGCTTAAAATGCTTTAATTTACTTTGATCTGTTTTTATCCCTCGAATGTCATTAATGCCATTAAGGATACACAGGAAGACCCTTTAAAGTCTGGATTCTTCTAACAATTTAGGAAAGATCAATAGCAAACTCCTGTTAAATTTGAGAAAAACGAACACGTCAAAAATTATAGAAGTTGACAAAAACATATCATTTTGATAAATCCAGAAATTGGACAGTCAAAACTCAACCTTATAAGATCTTTATTCCTAATCACCAAAACCCAGCAGCAAATGGTCATCAATGGGTGAATGGTTAAACAGTGGTACATCTCTACAGTGGAATATTGGACTATTATTCGGCAATAAAAGGAATGAACTATTGATATATATCACAACATTGACAAATCTCAAATGCATTATGCTAAGTGAGCAAAGATAGGCACAAAAGGCTACATATCATATTATTCAATTTATATGACATTCTGGAAAATACAAAACCATGAGAATAGAAAACAGATATCTTTTTAGCAAGGACTGGGGCTGGGAGGAAGGGACTGAATACAAAAGGACATGGAGAAAAATGGAATGATGAAAATGTTCTGTATCTTGTTTGTGGTGTATATATTTGCCAAAACACATCAAATTGTACAAGTAAAAAGGACGTATTTTATGTTTGTAGATTATACAGAATAACAGGACTTAAAAAACCCTCAGTCTTAAATTCCCAGTTGGAGTTTGAGATGTCCTATGTAACTTTGCTTCTAGCTTCCTATGTAACTTTTCCCTTTCTATAGTAGCAGCAAATATCAAGGACTTTAGTCATTAGATGTTTATAACATGCCTGAGATATATGGCACACATTGTTATATCTATTTTATATGTGGGAAAATAGAGGCCCAGTGTCATCCAATTACTCATCCACATTAATGGTGTAATGGTGACCAGAATCCAGGTCCCCAGACTCAAAGACCAGTGCTTCTTACACATATTAAATACCCACTCCTCAAATAGCAACCCATCTTCTTTATAATTTGCAAATAATAAATAACCATTTTCCCATTTCTAATGCCATACCTAAAAATAAAAACAAGGATAAACGGGTCTTAAATCTTGTGTCACTGACTGTGGTTTTAGGGCACACAAAATTGAAGCCTTCATGGGATTCCTAGCTCATTCCTTCTGGATAAAAGTATCTTTGAAAATTCTAGTTGAAGAGATTAAGATTTTCAGGATGGAATGTAATTTTATGATTACAAAATAAGGCACATATTAATATCATTACATTTTCAAAAAGGATTCAAAAACCCCAAGCATTTTGCCAAACCATTTTTTTAGCCAAAATGTGTTGGTCATTTGGGCTGTGGTATTACAAGGTCTTCAATGACCTTCTTTTTCCCTCTTTAAGAAAATTGTCAGGATTTTCTGGGAGACAAGATGGCGGATTAGAAAGACTTGAGCTCACCTCCTCTCATGAAAACACCAAAATCACAACTTATTGCTGAACAACCATTGACAAAGAAGACTGGAACCTACCAAAAAAGATATTCTACATCCAAAGACAAATAAGAAGCCACAGGACGGTAGGAGGGGCACTTTCATGATATAATCAAATCCTATAACCACCGAGTGGGTGACCCACAAACTGGAAAATAATTATATCACGGATGTTCACCTATAAGAGTGAGAGTTCTGAGCCCCATGTCAGGTTCCCCAGCCTGAGGGTCTGACATCAGGAGGAGGAGCCCCCAGAGAATTTGGCTTTGAAGACCAGTGGGCTTGTGTGCAGGAGATCCACAGGATGGAGGGAAACACAGACTCCACTCTTCGAGGGCACACACAAGGTTTCATGTGCACTGGGACCCTGGGCAAAACAGTGACTCCATAGAAGCCTGGGCCAGACCTACCTGTGGGTCTTGGAGGCTCTCCTGGGGAAGTGAGGGTCGCCTGTGGCCCACTGCAGGGGCAAGGACACTGGTGGCAGAGACCCCAGGCAATATTCCTTAGAGTGAGCTCCCCTGGTGGTCACCATTTTGGCGCTGAGACCTGGCCCCACCCAACAGCCTGAAGGCTCCAGTGCTGGGACACCTCAGGCCAAACAACCAACAGGGTGGGAACACAGACCCACCCATCAACAGACAGGTTGCCTAAAGTTGTCCTGAACCCACAGCCATCTCTAGACACACCCCTTGACACAGCCCTGCCCATCAGAGGGACAAGACCCAGTGCCACCCACCAGTGGGCAGGCACCAGTCCCTCCCACCAGGAAGCCTGCACAAAACCTTGGACCAACCTCACCCACCAGAGGGCAGACACCAGAAGCAGGAAGAACTACAATCCTGCAGCCTGCAGAACAGAGACCACAAATACAGAAAGCTAGACAAAATGGGATGGCAGAGAAATATGTTCCAAATGCAGGAACAAGATAAAAGCCCAGAAGAACAACTAAGTGAAGTGGAGATAGGCAATCTGCCTGAAAAGGAATTCAGAATAATGATAGTAAAGATGATCCAAGATCTCAGAAAAAGAATGGAGGAACAGACTGAGAAGATACAAGAAATGTTTAACAAAGAACCAGAAGATTTAAAGAACAAACAGAGATGAACAATACAATAACTGAAATGAAAAATACACTAGAAGGAATCAATAGCAGAATAAATGAGGCAGAAGAAGGAATAAGTGAGCTGGAAGACAGACTGGTGGAAATAATTGTCACGAAACAGAATAAAGAAAAAAGAGTGGAAAGAAATGAGGACAGTCTAAGAGACTTCTGGGATAACTTCAAATACACCAACATTCACATTATAGGGATCCCAGAAGGAGAAGAGAGAGAACCTGCCTCAGAAAACATTTGAAGAGATAGTAGCCGAAAACTTCCCTAACATGGGTAAGGAAACACTCAAGTCCGGGAAGCACAGAGAGTCCGATACAGGATAAACCCAAGGAGGAACACGCCAAGACACATTTTAATCAAATTGACAAAACTTAAAGACAAAGAGAAAATATTAAAAGCAACAAGGGAAAAGCAACAAATAACATACAAGGGAATGCCCATAAGGTTAACAGCTGATTTTTCAGCAGAAACTCAAATGAACATATTTACAAAGTGGAAACAGACTCACAGACTTCGAAAACAAACTCATGGTTACCAAAAGGGAAAGGTTGGGGGGGAGGCATAAATTAGGAGTTTGGGATTAACATATACACACTACTATATATAAAATAGATAATCAACAAGGACCTATTGTATAGCACAGGGAACTCTATTCAATATTCTATAATAACCTCCATGGGAGAAGAATCTGAAAAAGAATAGATATATGTATCTGTACAACTGAATCACTTTGCTGTACACCTGAAACTAACACAACATTGTAAATCAACTATACTCAAATATAAAATAAAAATTAAATTAAAAAAATCCATACTACCCAACTTAGCATTTAAAAAAAAGAAAGAAAATTGTCAGAATGTTTAGCAAGATAAATAACTGTAAAGCTCTTAACTTTGGAAGCTTATCTCATTGTAATGAGTGACAGCATTTAGAAATGGTCATTCCTAGACTATTATTTAGGAGATGAAATTAACTCCTCACAATCCATCTGGAATTTTCTTAAACATGGTATGAGTCAGATATCTATTTTTTTGCAAATGAATTGTCAATTATGTGCACATCATTTTTAATAAGCCGTTATCCCCCCTCCACACCCATTAAAATGAAATGTTATCATATACTAAATTCTCATATATACATACTTCATCTGTTTCTGGATTCTCTATTCTATTTAACTGATCTATTTATGCTTTCTTAAACTTATTATTTTAATTGCTACTGTTTTGCAGTAAGTTCAGTATCAGTTAGACTAAGTCCCCTCTCATTAACGTTTTTTCCAAAATTTCATTTGCAAAGCTGATATATTCATTCATCCATATGAATGTTATAATGTTTATCATGTTGTCTAATTTTTAAAAATTCATATTTTAGCAAATTGGATTACTTATTTATATAATATTGGGAATAACTGATCTTTTTTTCTATGAGATCTTCCAATGCAGAAATACGTTCTGTCTCTCCATTAATTTAGACTATATTTTATGTCCTTCAACAAAATTATATTTTTATATAGGTCTCCCCCTATCTTTGTTAAATGTATTCCAAAGTGTTTTTCAGTTTTTCATTGTTGTAAATGGGATAATTTCATTTTTTCCTTTACATATCTAACTGATTATTACGGGCAAAAATAAAAATTATTGAATAGTTTGTATATTTTTATTAAGCTACCTTATCAAATTATCTCATTAGTTCTATTTTTTTGTTGTTGTTTAATCTCTTGGGTTTTCTTGGTATACAGTTATACAATCTGAAAAATAAGATTATTTTGTCTCTTCTTTTCCAATGTTTGTATAGCGTATTTCATTTAATTTTCTTATGGCATCAGCTAGAACCTCCAAAACAATACTGAATAATAGTACTGACAGAGATCATTCCTATCTTGTACGCCATGGATGTAAGGATATAAGTATGTTTACAAGGATGTTTACTGCAATACTGTGATTATTTTTAAAAAACTAGAAAAAATTGAATATCCATCTGAAAAATGGCTGAATAAAGCAAGGTTATATCTAGCCTATGAACTATGATACAGCTATTAAAAATGAATTAGATATATATAATCAACATGCACATAGTAGGCACCCAGTATATATATACTAACTGAATGAATGAATTTGCACTGACCCATCCATAATGCCCTCAACCACCCCATTATAACCAATGGCAAACATCTGAAATTAAGATAATTGTGGCAAGAAAAAGGAGGATTCAAACTGGAAGCCTTGACCTCATTAACATCAGCCTTTTATCAGCTGAGGTAACTAATGACATAGATATGTGTTTTACCCCAAGGAACGTATTTGTATTTTCATTGCTAATGTCCTATTAAGGTTAGGGAATTCTTTTGTTTAGAAATGGGATAAAGGGACTCTACACTCTTGTGTCAAGTGTTCCCAGTGAATAATGAGGTTGTTCTCGTGTTCTTAGTTCAATAAAGAAAATAATCTTTATCTCTCATTTCAAAAATGTTTCCAAAAGCATTGACATAATTGTATATTCTGTTCTAATGTTTAAGCCCCATACATAGCATCAGGAGCAAGTGCTGAAAGTGTAGCCCCTCTCCTCACTTCCTTTTGCTAACTAATAGAGTTCAGATAGAGGAGTTACAGCCCCCTTATGCATATCTCTTACATTCCAAGGACAACCAGGATAGGCTTACTCATTCATCTTTATGAACACGCCCCAGTGCCATATGAGCCACCTCTACCTTCCTATTCAGCTGTGATTACCTGCAGGCATGGAAGAATAGTCCTCAAAGGCCTGCCATAACAGGATGGTTGGAAAAGAAACAAGTTTAAAGATTACATATATTTGAAAAGAAGACTGGGAAAAGGATCATGCAACACATACTTTTCACTGTTAAAACACTGGAGATAATACATTGTACATTTCTAACTTTGGATATGCACCAGAATTAACTCTGGACAAATGTGTCCTCCTCTTTTCATTGTTGTAGCCAGAGCAAAATCACTTCATGTTCAGTCTGGTAGGAAATGCACAGACTACAAAGCAAGCAAGGCAGATTATCGAAGTATTGGCTAAAAAGGAAACGTTTTCCCAATACGTCAATACAGTTTTTCAAGGATTTACTTAAAACCCTGTGTGAAAAAAGGGGTTAACAATGCAGTTGGGAGCTTCAGAGACTCTTTAACTTTTGGTTTTAATTTTTTATCCTGATCCATTTGTATAGTGTAATGGCTAAGTGGAAGGGCCCAGGAGCCAAACTGCAAGTCACAAACAGCTGTGTGACATTTGTTGAGTCACTTAACTTGTCTGAGTCTCCAGTCACGTCTTTTGTAAAATGGAGATAATAATAATACCTACATAAGACAGTAGAGATTGAGATTGAGAAACTAGAAATTGAGTTAATCCATCTAAAGCACTTAAAATAGAGTCTGGCATATAGTAAGTACTTAATAAATATTACCTATCATTATGCTTATTATTTATCAATTATAAAATGTTATACAAATATTAAATGTTATTATCCAGGCAGAGCTGGAAAAGCCCTTTGTTTCACCATCATTGGTCCATTTCTAAGAAAGAGTGAGGGTTAGCTTTTTCCAAGGAATAAACTGCTTTGGTATACAATGACTATGGTGATGTATAGAGATGTGAAGAAAGGGGAAGAAAGATTTTAGTGAAAAGACAAAAAGATGAGATAGAATGAACACTGTAAGAGAAAGCTGATGACCTGGATTTTACTCCTAGCTGCTAACCCTTGAGCTAGTCAACCTCCCTTCCTGAACTATAAAATTGAAATAAAACCTTTTTACTCATCTTAAAGAAGTGCCTGAGATCGAGGCTGGGTTTAGCTCCAGGCCTATTGCAGGAGAGGGTAGTGATTAAGAAAATGGACTCTGGAACCACACTGCCTTGAATATAAAATGAGACTTTGTTAGCTGAGTAGCTTTGGACAAGTCTCTACATTCCTGTAACACTCAAGTTTTTTCCTCTGTTAAATGATGATAATAGCACCCACCACACAGAGTTGCACTGAGACTTAAGTGAGATAACATAGAGACCAAGCTTAGCACAGCGAATGGCACATAGTAAGTGACTAAGAAATACTAACAAGGCTAGGACTTCCCTGGTGGTCGAGTGGTTAAGACTCCGTACCTCCACTGCAGGGGGTGTGGGTTTGATCCCCGGTCAGGGAACTAAGATCCCACATGCCGTGCAGCGTGGCCGAAAAAAAAAAAAATTGAAAAAAAAAAAAAGAGGGCTTCCCTGGTGGCGCAGTGGTTGGGAGTCTGCCTGCCAGTGCAGGGGACGCGGGTTCGAGCCCTGGTCTGGGAGGATCCCACATGCCGTGGAGCAACTGGGCCCGTGAGCCACAGCTGCTGAGCCTGCGCGTCTGGAGCCTGTGCTCCTCAACAAGAGAGGCCACGATAGTGAGAGGCCCGCGCACCGCAATGAAGAGTGGCCCCCGCTTGCCGCAGCTGGAGAAAGCCCTCGCACAGAAAAGAAGACCCAACACAGCCAAAAATATAAATAAATAAATAAATAAATAAATAAATAAATAAAAAACAAAAAAAAACAGCACAGGGAGTTTAAAAAAAAAAAAAAAGAAATACTAACAAGGCTGATGATGGCATGAAGGGTCCCACTAAGTATGGATATTCTATATTTATGCATAATGAACATCATGTTCCTTTTTATCTGTCAGAATATTAAGAAAAAAAAAGGAGGATGACACTTCACAAAGAGACTTGAGGTTCTAGTTCAGGACATGCTCTTGCTGTCTCTTTTCGAGTTCCCCCAGGTATGAAGATAGAGGAACTTCCAGATGTAAAAGCACCTGACAACTGTAGGAGCTAGGGGTTAGGTTTTCCTGGAAACTGAGGGTCTGTCAGATACTACAGAAACCACCTGTCCTACCTTTTATGTGTGTTTGGTTGCAATAATGTGCACAGTACCTGTGCAGAAAACCTCCTTGGTCACCTCTGGCCACCATATATGGTCATATATGATCACCGTGGGCCAACCAGTGTGGCTCAGAGGTGGCAGAGGGTGCTCAGTCCTCTTTTAGAACCACAGCGCCCCAGGCTCGCAGCCAGAATATCACAGTTGAAAGGTTCTATGTTTATTTCTCTGCTTCTTGCCCTAGATCCATGTTCTGCCCTTGTCTGACCTACTCTGTGCCCAGAGAAGCTGAAGACTATTGATTCTACCCCCTAGTTTTGCTCTCTGAATTCTGTTTGAACTCGCATGGTGGGAGGGAAGACACTAGCAAGAAACCAGAAGGCGGGAGTTAAGAGGGGTTAGGGTTTCCATCCTATCCACTCTCTCTCTGTTTTCCACAGTTAATATGCTCCTCTAAGGCCACAGCTCTTGACAGGCCTGCTCCGCTCTTGCCAGGTTCCAGAGATACAGCTCCTTCCCCTTGCCACTCTAGACCTAGGAGCGGTAATTTACAGCTTCTTCCCTTTTTGGTTCCCTTAACCCTAACCACACCTCTGTAAACAGTTCCTTCATTCAACTCTCGTCTGTACAACCATTGAGTGTGGTTTATTTCCAGATAAACACGTTATTTCCAGTGTTCACACATCCTGCACTGGGCCCATTTCTCTCTTCTGCACTGACTGCAGTGGTTCTCACAATATAGACCATGATAATCGTTGTTATTTTTTGTAAGCACCATTACTTGTAAAGATGGGCCTTTGTTCCTAACAGTAAATAATATTTCTATGTCCCTCAAATACTTTCTTTCATGTGTTATTTCAGTCTTCACTCTTCTTCTCATTTGCTCTCATGAGTTGGGGTAAAGGGATATTTTCCTTATTTTTAGTCTTTGGAGAAGCTGGGATTGCTTCTGACACCTGCTGATGGAAGTACATGAAAACCAGTAATATATAGGAATCATAGATCTGAATTACTTAGCTGTGGATCTGCTGATTCTTCTCAGTGAAACATCTAATACCAAAAACTCAAAATAAAATCTCTCCCTTTTTATCTCCCCAAGCCAGCTATTGACTTAGGGTAAAAAAATGCATTAGACATCATTCTGAATTACCTTGTACCACACAACATCAGGCTCCTGGTCGGACTTTTTAAAGTCATCCATGTCTGGGCAGGATATCTCCTTTCTTTTAGTGACTTCAGATTTTTCCAAATAGCGAATCCTGCTATTGTAGCACAGACCTGATTCATTCTCTGCAACAGTCAAGGACATTGACACCTTCATGCAATATGTCGAGTTTCTGTAGGAATAGAGAAATAGCAAAATGGCTTTATTGGGTGTTTACACCTATGTTTTTACTCTGTATATTTCAAGAATATTGACTTTTACATTTAGGACCTTGCCTAGAAATCAGAAACAACATGGAAACAACACAGAAAAAATTTCTACTTCAACTGACAGGAATATATGGAACAAAATGCTAACGTGGACATCTCTGGCCATGAGATAGCTAAATAGAGCAGCTGTACCCATCTTCTGAAATGTAAAATAATCAGACTTCTTTCCCAGTGGTAAACATTGCTATGTTGACAATCTGATAGCAAAAACTTATGAGAAAGTCTATAACTAGGGCTATAGCCATTTCTGGTTTGCCCTTATAGCCAGTCCCTTAACAGGTATTCCAAGGATTGTTAATTTTGCCATTGGTTTCTAAGCCAACATTTTCTTTTATAGGATACATACCAAAAAACAGATCAACAACTTGTATGGGTATAACTGAATCACTTTGTTGTACACCTGTAGCTAGCACATCATTGTTAATTAACTATACTCCAATATAAAATAAAAATTAAAAATAAAAACAGATCAACATACAGAAGATACCCGTTAACTCACATAGCTTTTTAAGGTGTTTACTGAGGTATGTCAGGGGTCAAATTTGGGTTCCTACAAAGAACAAATCCTAGCAGAGTGGATTAATTTTATCCATCAAAACTAGAATTATAAAGGAATTTCAACATTGAATTTTACCATAAAGCTGCTTTAGAAATTGGACATTAATGGGCTAACCCATAATAGAAGGGTATTTATGAAATTGAAATTCTGCCTTCATTTCCCTATGTATATCCCATGACATTTCCCAACCCTACTCTGCCTAGACTCCAGAAGGTATCAACCACACAAAAGAAATCTGGAAAGTATGAGGAAGAGACCAGAAGCAGCCTGGTAAGACTTAAAAGAAGGTCAACTGTAAATCTCTTGGTGAGACATTTCAGAATATGTGTTCTAAACATCAAGGGATACCTGCTGTTAAAAAACACAAAGTGCCAGGGATAATTCAAAACCGAGTATTTTTACAATTAAGTAATAACAATCCTGATAAATGGGATTAGCATGCCAACCAATAATTTTAAGATGGCCTCAAATGATTGTTACTGTTTGTACTTCTTAGTATTCATTGAAATTTCACAATATGCCAGACACCATACAAAACACAGGAGTGCAGATGGCTGCTGCCCATTGAGTTTACAAACTAAGTTAATCAAAATGACTGCTACTTGGATTTCTAGTGAAGTTAATTACTGGCAAGTACTCCTGACTATGCGATGCCTGTGTCATCTGAAGATGCACTTCCATTCTGATGTTCAGATGTAACCCCATTATACAATGTAGATTGTGAGCTATTGCTTTTCTCTCTTCCTCAATGAAGGTTCTCAGAAAGGGTATAATATATGCCCACTAGGGATCAAATGTAAGAACATTTAATTCTATTAAGAAATGTTTGACAGCTTCTTTAAGAGCCATGAAGCTAAAGCCACCAGAAATGTTTTTAAGTCTCAGACAATAAGGTAAAATTTGGTTCAATCAATTTGGCTCTTCTTGACTCCATTTTCAATACTTCAGTGCTAAACATGCCCATGTCTCCTTGCTTTCTTTAACACCCTACATGATGTGGCCTATCGTAACATTCTGTCCTTCACTCATTAGGGTGCAGTCGCAATCGTATTTACTCTGTTTCTTGAATATACTAAGCCTATTTGAGCCATGGTTGTTTATACTTGCTCTTCTCTTTGATTTTCTATCATGTGCTTTTTGTTAAGTGTGAGCAAAGAATTTGTTGCTCTTGTTCATCACTCTATTCCTGGGATCTAAGTTGATAGTAAGTGCTTAGTAAATCTTAGTTGATTAAATGTGTGGGCATCAAAAGGTATGTATTCAAGAGACATGTCCTCTCTGCTCTACTTTTGCATAAACCCCATATGGTACTAACCACCCCATCCCCATTCTACAGATTCATATAAGTATGTGGCTGGTCAAATATCACATTCCCTGTTTAAACATGACTCAGGATAATTCTGCAGGTATTCTTGTACCACCAGGGTAAGGATTAGCCAAATTTGGTGCATCAGCATACCAGCAAAGAAAAAAATATAATGACTATATCTGGGAGACAAGGAGGACTAGGGTATGTATAGGGTATGGAAGGAAGATAAATGGTCACAGTTTTTAAAAAGTTTTAAACAAAGAAGAAAGAAAAGCACCTCTGCTAAGTATGTAAAATATTATGAACAGTTCTTAATGTCACAGACTTTGATCATATCTGTTCCATGGTGTCCATCCATACAGGTGAAAGAGACTTACTTGTTAAATATCTTCCCATTTTTGTGTTACAAACCCAGAGAGAGAGAGCTGTTGACCAGCAGTCTCAAGAATAGAAGTATTAGACAGAATGTCCAGTTCCCTGAAAGGAGCTTACTATCCCAAATCTATTTAGTCCTGAGGAGAAAATAGGGTAGACTAAGTAAGGGACCAATATAATATAGTGGTTTCATAACAAAGCACTAGCTTTGAACTAAGATCCACTAGGTTCAACTAGCTCTGTGTCCTTGGGCAAGTTATGTAACATCTCTCAGTCTCAGATTCCTCAGCTGAAAAATGAGGATAAATCCTTTATGGTGGCTCCACTGGAGTTTGGAGGAAGAAGTTCTTTTTATTATACAAACTTAAGCAAAAATAAGTTTACTGTTTTCAGTTGGAATGGTTATAATATCTGACCTCTCCAGGCTGCTCTAACTATTAAGCAAATATAAAACATACAACACAGCATCTGGCCCATAGTAAATATTGAATAGACTGTCATTAGAATTGTTATTACCGCTTGTATTAGTTCGTACATATATTGTTGATAAATTAATAATTATAATTTATATGTGATGTAGTAATTGTGGACAATCACCAGTATAAGAAAAACAATACATTGGCAGCGATGGGTTAAGATATGCCACTGGCCTGGGGTGCTACTTGAGAGAAAAGAGTCTAGAAGAGGTCAGTTAGGCAACAGGCCTAGTACCAGTGCGTCATGAAGGTCTGAAAGGATCAAAAAGATATACTGACCTAGGCACAAAAAGAAGTTAATCAAGAGAAAGCAACTAAGGCAAGAAGGAACTTCCAAGTACTGTGAATACCAGCTATTAGGCAAAGGCCAGAACTTTGGAGGTCGAATTGTTAGTAAGAGTTCCACTAAGCCTTTTGCAAGTTTCTTAGACAAACACCTTCTATAATAAAGCCCAGACCCCTAGGCAAGGTTTCATGTTCCCTCTCCAAACTGCCCAAAGTATACACTATGTAGGTCATGCCAGCAGCACCTTCATTAACTTGGGATGAGGTTGAGGGAAGGGAACCCACCCTGTGAATGGCTGATAGGTTGAAGGAGGAAATAGTCTCTCACCCTTACCCACAAACAATCTTGACCAGGGCTCTGCATGAATTCACTCTTGCTCTGGTCTTTACCATGTAAAAGGCTGCTGACATACTGCTTGTTAGCCCACGAGCAAGCCCTAGTATGAAGTCCTTGATGACGACCAAGTTCTCCGGAACTCAAAACAAGGCCTGGTGTGAGTCCTGTTGTTTCCATTGCTGACTTGGGGGAGGTGTGATCAAGGATGCCTGACAGTCTGAGACTCAGGTTGATTTTTATCAGTTGTGTAATCCAGCCCTGGCACAGTTCCTGCTAACAGTCTTGCATTATAGAGATTTTACTTTGAAAAATGCCGCAGGCCAGTTCTATTTAAAATGTTTCCTGCAACTGGGACCTAAAAATGTTACTTTTCTTTCATTAGGTACAATTAGAGCTGTGCAAGTTTGAGGAGGCAGACTGACGAGTGTGCAAGAATGGGAATTGTACTTTTTTTTTTTCTGTCCTCCCTTCACATCCTGAGGAGGACAAGGAACACATTCAGGCTCAATATGAGCAAAGGGCCTTCACAGTGATGTTGCAGCAATGCCTTACAATTGTATACATTTGTAATCTTTCAAGTATTTCCATATCTCCTATTTTACTTAATTCTGGCAATAATCCAGGAAAAGGTGCAGGGTAAGTATCATCTACATTTTGTATAGGAGTAAAAGAGAGACACAGAGAGGATAAATAACTTAGTCAAGATCATATAGCTGGTCAGTGGCTTAGAACCAAGGCTCTGGCTGTTAACCCCTGGCCACTCTCAGAACTTGATGCTATCAGCTGAACTAACTCATGGTTATCCACACCAACTTGGGGATGCTCACAGAAAGAAATGCAGATGTGTAAAGATAACACTTCAAGAACACTGTTATTAAAATGCACAGCACAGAATTTTCAAATTTGTAAATAAACCTTGTTTTCTATTCCAAAGATTTAATGTTAGCTACTTTAGGTCATAATTTATACACTTTTTTTGCAGAAATATTTCTAAGGGAAAATGTTGATCATCTTGGGTTCCCTAAGGGGAAAAGTAAGACCTAGGATTTAAAACATACATGAGAAATACAGATGCCCCTTTCCAATTCCCATTTATAAAACATGCTAATATTATAAAATCTAAAGTTGTATTTCAAAATTTGAGTTTAAGTGCATTTGTTGTATCACCAGGGCTAACCTACTGAAAATAAACTAAATAAATTAGGGAACTCTTTCATATCTAAAAGCAGAAGCCCAGAAAAAATGCCTCAGGATATAGTTGAAACTTTTCTAAATGGTTCCTTCAACTGTCTTATTCTCATTTCAAAATAATTTCCTTGAAAATCACAGAACTATCTAATGGTTAGTAAACTAAAAAGTTTGTTTTCTGATATTTTTGAAATGTGAATTGACCACTATGCATAACTATCAATTAATCAATCTACCATTACTGGATGATATTGTCCTCAAACCAAAAGAACTATGAACTGATATTATACCAAATTCAAGGAAGGGAAACAAATGAATAAACAAACAGGATATTAGGCCCTTTGTTGAATTCCATTTCTCGAGAATCATTATAAAATAAGAAGATTTTACTGAAAAACATATTTGTGTGGAAAAGGAGACTTTCAGATGAGTGCAGAAATAAGTACATATAACTGCAAACATGCAATGTTAATACTTTAAAAGACCAAGAGGAGAAAAAAAGGGGGAGGATATAAATTACTAATATCAGAAATAAAAGAGGGGATATACAAACCCCATGAATACTAAAAGGATAACATAGGAATACTGTGAACAGCTCTATGCCCACAAATTTGATAACCTAGATGAAATGGACCAATTTTTTGAAAGGCAGAATCTGCCAAAACTCATACAAGAAGAATCAGGCAATATGAATAGACATATAGCTATTAAAGTAATTGAATAGATAATTAATAACCTTCCAAAACAGAAAGCACCAGGCCCAGATAGATTCACTGGTAAATTCTATCAAATATTTAAGAAAGAAATTATATCAATTCTTTATAATCTCTTTCAGAAGATAGAAGCAGAAGGAATACTTTCTAACTCATTCTATGAGGCCATCATTACCCTAATACCAAAACCAAAGACATTAAAAGAAAACTGCAGACCAATATTTCTCATGAACATAGATGCAAAATCCTCAACAAAATGTTAGCAAATCAAATCCAGTAATGTATGAAAAGAATTATACACCACAACCAAGTGAGATTTAACCTGGTTCGACATTCAAAAAGCAATTAATGTAATCCATCATATCAACAAGCTAAAGTAGAAAAAATCACATGATCAGATCAGTAGACACAGAGAAAGCATTTGACAAAATCCAAAACGCATTCATAATAAAAACTCTCAGTAAACTAGGACTAGAGGGGAAATTCCTCAACTTGATAAAGAATATCTACAAAAAACCCTACAGCTAACATACTTAGGGTGAGAAAGTAGAAGCTTTCCAACAATGACCAGGAATAAAGCAGTATGTCCTCTCTCACCACTCCTTTTCAACATTATACTGGAAGTCCTAGTTAATGCAGTAGACAAGAAAATTCACAGATTACATGATTTTCTATGTAGAAAATCTGAAAGAACTGACCAAAAAAAAAAAATGCCTGGAACTAATAAGCATTTATAGCAAGGTTGCAGGATATAAGGTTAATACACAAAAGTCAATTGCTTTCCTATATGTCAGCAATGAACAAGTTTTAAATTTGAAATTAAAATCACAATACCATTTATATTTTGGAAAACCCTAAATGAAACACATAGATATATATCTAACAAAATATTTACAAGATCTAGATGATGATAACTACAACACTGAGAAGAACAAAGCTGGAGGACTGACACTACCTGACTTCAAGGTCTACTATCAAGTTATAGTAATTAAGGCATTGTGATAATGGCAAAATAATAGACAAATAGATCAATGGAATAGAACGTTGAGCCTGGAAATAAATCCACATAAATATAGTCAACTGATCTTTTTTTTTTTTTAATCTGAGAAATCTTTCCTTTGCCTTCATTTTTTAAAAATTTATTTATTTTATTTATTTTATTTTTGGCTGTGTTGGGTCTTCTTTGCTGAACGGGGGCTTTCTCTAGTTGCAGCAAGCGGGGGCTACTCTTCCTTGCGGTGCACGGGCTTCTCGTTGCGGTGGCTTCTCTTGTTGCGGAGCATGGGCTCTAGGCTCATGGGCTTCAGTAGTTGTGGCTCGCGGGCTCTAGAGCTCAGGCTCAGTAGTTGTGGCACATGGGCTTAGTTGCTCCGCAGCATGTGGGATCTTCCCGGACCAGGGCTCGAACCCGTGTCCCCTGCATTGGCAGGAGGACTCTTAACCACTGAACCACGAGGGAAGCCCTCAAATGATCTTTGGCGAAGAAGCAAAGGCAATACAATGGAGCAAAGGCATTCTTTGCAACAAATGGTACTGGAATAACTGCACAGCCACATGCCAAAAAAATGAATCTAGACACAGATCCTTACACCCATCACTAAAAGTAACTCAGCATGGGTCACAGACCTAAACGTAAAATGCAAAACTATAAAACTGCTAGAAGACAACATAGAAGAAAACCTAGATGACATTGGATATGGCAATAATTTTTTTTTAAATTACAACACCAAAGGCATGATCCATGAAAGAAATAATTGATAAGCTGAACTTCATTAAAATGAAAAACTTCTGCTCTACGAAAAACAGTATCAAAAGAATTAGAAAACAAGCCACAGACTGGGAGAAAATATTTGCAGAAGACACATCTAATAAAGTTATCCCAAATATACAAAGAATTCTTAAAACTTAACAATAAGAAAATAACCCGACATAAAAATGAGCCAAAGACCTTAACAGACACCTCACCAAAGAAGGTACACAGATGGCAAATAAGCATTTGGAAAGATGTACATCATATGTCATCAGGGAAATGCAAATTAAAGCAACAACGAGATACTATTGCACATCTACCAGAATGGCCAAAATCCAGAACAAGTGACATCACCAAATGCTGGTGAGGATGCAGATCAACAGGAACACTCATTCATTAATGGTGGGAATGCAAAATGGTACAGCCACTTTGCAAGATAGTTTGACAGTGTCTTACAAAACGAAACATACTCTTACCGTATGATCTAGTATTCATGTTCTTTGGTATCCAACCAAAGGATTAAAGAAATTATGTCCACACAAAAACCTGCACATAGACATTTATAGCAGCTTTGTTCATAATTACCAAAACTTAGAAGCAACCAAGATGTCTTTCAGTTAGGTGAATGGATAAACTGTGGTACATCTAAGACAATGGCATATTATTTAGTGCTAAAAAGAAATGAGCTATCAGGCCAGGAAAGATATGGAGGAACCTTAAATACATGCTACTAAGAAAGAAAAAAAAAAGGCACTCTAAAAAGGCTACATACTGCAGGATTCCAACTATGTGACCTTGTAGAAATGGCAAATCTATGGAGACAATAAAAGATCGGTGGTTGCCAAGATTTGGGGGGAGGTATGAATAGGTGTGGTACTGAGGATTTTTAGGGTAGTGAAAATACTCTTTATGATACTATAATGGTAGATACATGTCACTATATATTTGTCCAATCCCATAGAATGTACAATGCCAAGAGTGAACCACAATGAAAACTATGGACTTTGGGTGATAATGATGTGTCAATGTAGGTTAATCAATTGTAACAAATGTTCTACTCTGATGAGAGATGTTGATAATGGTGTATGCATGTATGTGGGCAGGAGGTATATGGGAAATCTCTGTATCTTCCTCTCAATTTTATCATGAACCTAAAACTTCTCTGAAAAATAAAGTCTTTTTTCAAGAAAAGACCAAGAGGGCCAAAGCTCTGACCAATTTCTTAATATTATCATTTTACGAAGAGCCACAACCTTTTAGATGCATTCAAATGACATTTTTGAGAAACTTCTATGTGCCATGCTGCTTGGGCATATTAAAAAAGCAGATGTAAACAACACAATAACAAAAAATATCTGTGCTATAATAAGTTGAGGGAATACAAGATCTTTTGAAAATTTCACTTTTCTACTTTTCAGTCTATAAGCAAATAGTCTTATTTATAGTTGTGAAGAGTTCAGGGCTTTTTGTGTTTGTTTGTTTGTTTTTTAATAAAGAATGTTATCTTTCATGGGTGATATCTCTAGTCTATAATAATGTCAAAATAATAGGTTTGAATTTATGTACATTTGTTCCATTAGGCAGAAACACAGTTAATAAACAAACAAGGATTCATTGGAGGTATGAACAGGGAATACTTTATTAACTTCTTCTCCCCTGCTGAAATGAACACTCAGCCTTTGGAATGACATTGATAATCTACAACCCAGGACTATTCAAACATAATTTCCTAATGGTTCATGATACAGTCCAAAAAAAGGTCAACCCAGGGACTTGAACTGAACTGGACTTGAGAATTCTCACTGCTTGGGAACATGGCCACTACAGTCAGAGAGGCTTCGTTTCAAATCTCTACTCTATCATGCCCTAACCATGGATCTTTGGACAGGTCACTGAGCTTCATTTTTGTACGTGTAAAATGTGAATAATAAAAGTTATCCTAATAGGGTTGTTCTGTTACACAAGTGTTAAAAACCATGTAGGGTCTGAGATTTTTACCATACTTCCAATTTTCGTGGGTGTTGGTAGAAGACAAGAGACTCGGGTCAGAAACAATGGACAGTTAATTATTCACAGCAATAGAAATAGCCAGAATATCAGCATTTGTTTTGCTTCCCCAAACCCAGTTCCCACAAGGCAATACAAAGAGGGCCAGATGACACCAGCACAAGCAGTAGGCTGAATTACAGGACAGGAATCCCAAGCTTAGGAGGCACAAGTCCTTAATAATGGGACACAGGCATGCCTGCCTTTTGCTCCAGAGGGAGATACTATCTATATTTTCCAAGGCTGCAAGCAAAACCGTCATTTGCTCTGGTGGGAGGTGCAATTTCTACCTTTTAAGACTGTTCTCTATACATACATCCCTGAAAAGATAATCTGGGACAAGGGACAGTGCCTCTGTGCATAAGTCATGCAGAAATGCAAGAGATCCATAGGGAATTGTCTCTCAACAATGAGCTAATTTAAAGCTCTTAGCACAGTACCTGACATGTGGTAAGTGCTCCATAGAAAGTAACCCCCTCTTACATCATCACCACTGTATAATTAATACATTATCCACTGACTCCCAAGCCAAACTGTAAAGTAAATCTAGATGTTCTGTTTTGTTGTTTAAAGAAAGAGTAGCCAATGGACCAGGTTACAAGAGAAATTATATATATTCTAAAAACTACTGGCTCAAGATAAAATTTTGTTATCAAAATGTCATTCACCCTGAATTCAAAACAAACTATAATTTATCTGGGGGTGGAGTAGTTAAGTCAGATACCTACTCAAGAAAAATATTGTCTGTGTGTGTGTGTGTGTAAAATAACCCACTCATAGATAACTGAGAATTTTGGATCTTTCCAGTGGCAAGTTCGCCACCATTCTCAAGGAAAGCAATTGCAATCTGCCACCTAGGGGTGTGGGTAGCTAGTTAAAAATCTGTTGCTAGTGACTGACTGAAATGTGGGTAAAGGTAAGGGAATAATCAAGGGAAATTCAAAAGATTCCCTGCCACTATCATAACCCACATGTTACGAGTGACCCCTGATTTATTGTTTGGTTGAAGACAATTTTTCACTGACTCTATAACTACAGTTGAACAGTGAGGAGGTTAAGGGTGCCAATGCTCTGTGCAATCATAAATCCACATATAACTTATAGTTGGCCCTCCATATACATGGTTCCTCCATCTGTGGTTCTGCATCCATGATTCAACCAACTGTGGATTGTGTAATACTGTAGTATTTACTATTGAAAAAAACTGGCACATATGTGGACCCATGCAGTTCAAACCCATGTTGTTCAAAGGTCAACTGTATTTCTTACTTCTTCACTGCTTCCTATTTAGATTACACTGATATTTTTGTATATGTCAAAAAGTAGTTTTATAATTATTCTTATAATATTCACAAAAGTTTTGCTTTATCGCCCAAGTTACATTGCAAATACTTCAAAAGCACCGAGTTTCCTTTATATGTGGTTATATTCCTCCTCATACAGAAGCCAGAATATTCTATCTTTGTGTTGACAATTATATAAGTTAGTTGTCTTAGCAACTAAGCTGTCATACCCTATGCCTCCATGATCTATTCTCTGATCCCTGACTACCCACCATAACTGTCACTGTCAGAGGTCTTAAAAGACTGGTCAACATTCAAAATTTCTGCATGCTGCTCTAACTTCACTCTATGACCCACTAACATTTGGTTTCTGCCCCATAATTCTTTTGAATTTCTATCATTAGACTCAAGGACATCTTACTAGCCAAGTCTAATGACCTCTTGTTCACCCTCAGCCTATCTTACCTCAATGCATTGTTTGAAACTTGTAACTCTCCTTCAACTTTCTAAATCTCTCGTTACTTCTAAGATATCTCTCACTTAGGATTGTCTACTTCTCTGACCACTCCTTATAACTCTACTGCTGGCTTTTCTTCCCTGGGCTATCTCCAAAATGTTAGCCATCTTCCCCTAGGCCTCAGGTTTCCTTCCCCTGTTTTGTTTGCTTGCTTATTTGTGATTTTCTTCTCTCCCTCCAAACTTCATCTCCAGAAATTTTGTTCAAGCGCTAGATTCCAACTACAAACTAAGTACTGAAGACATCCAAATGTATAATATTTTTCTCTAGTTCTATCCTCTCTCTTAAGATCCAGCCTAGTACATCCATCTAACTATGATTCCATATTACTGTCATGAAGGCACTTATCAGTCCCAAACTGAACTTAGTACCTCTTCCCTACAGTCTGTTATTCCTCCTGTATTATCTATCATGATTAGGGGCATCACTAACCACACTACCTAGTTGCTCAAGTCAGATGCCTCAAAGTCATCTCCACTCCACCTCTCCGTACTTATTTCCCTTATACAATTGGCTAACAAGTTTCGCTAATTCTATTTCAAAATTCTCTCCTTATCTGATATTTCACCTAGGTCCTGCCACAGTTCAAGCCCTAATCGTGTCTTGCCTGTACTACTAAAGTAGGATCTTAACAGGTTTCCCTGTCTTCATTTTCTCCCTCCTCCAATCCTTTGGCCAAAAGAAATTATTTATTTTTAACTTCCTAAAAGTGTTTATAAGCAGAAGTGGAAGGATGGTAGCATACAGAGACAAGTGATCACAAGCTGAAGTTCACATTTAAAGTGTTATAGAAGGAATAAAAAAGGTAGGGCAAAAGATGTTCTGAGGCTAGAAGAAGGGACAGCAAAGAAGTAAGCAGGTAAGCTATAAAACTGTCGATGAGAGTGGACAGTGGCAGAAAGGAAGAGGTCAAGGGAGGAAAGCTAGGGATCTGTCCTAGGCACTCTGTTTTTCTTGTTCTATATCCTCTCCCTGGGTGATTTTAACCACTGCTTCAAATCCTACTTCCACTTCTCAAAACTACATCTCCAGCCCTGATGTCTCTCCGAAGGTCTAGACTCACACATCTAACTGCCTATAGGGTATCTCGACTGGTATGTGCCACAGTCTCCGTATGTCTAAAGGTGAACCCACCCCAGTTTCTCCTTCATTCTCCGTATAAGTATACAGCATCACTATCTACGTAGTTCCCTATAGTAGAAACCTGGGAATTACCTTACTCATTCTCTCATCCCTGCCCCTCTCTGGCATTCCCATGAATTCTACCTAGCAAAAAGCTGTGTACATGCACCACTCCGTCCCAAATTCCACTGCCCTTAGTTTACGTTTTGAATTACTGTGGCATCCCCCTAATGGGTCTCCCTGACTCCAGTATCTCCCCTTTCCTCACCATTCCAATTTCTACATTATGTTTTGAATGCTCTTTCTACAGAAGTCCCTCGAGAACAAGGGAAAACATGAACCCTTCCCACTAAGGTCTGATAATTAAAATACAAAAATTGAAATGGAAAGAAGACACATGATAACATTTTTAAAGAGAGCTAAAACAGTGGGATTTATACCTCTGGTACTTAACCACCTTCTTATGTAATACTTTAATGCCTGATTTATCATTTTTTTCTCTGTCACTATCTGACATAAACCCTTAAAGAATAAATGTTGTCTTTTTCAAACTAGTTCATAGAACAGAACATAATGCTCATATAACAAATAACGAATGTCTGATTTTTCAGATGGAAAAATAAATTAAAACCCACGAGTGTCTCTGCATGGCTAGTCCCTTGGGTACATAAATAATGGGTGAGAAGAAAATAGAGAGAGCTAGCCTGAGATGAGACCCTAACATCAAGCCAAGTAATTTGTCACATGAAGCCATCAAATATTTTTAAGCTTGAAAGTAACGTGATCATAGGAAAGGTTAGGAGGATATTAGGAATTAGAAAGAGATTAAAGTCAGGGAGATAATTTAAAAAGCAACAGGGGCATTCCCTAAATGGGAATGGATGTCAAAAAAAGTTCCTCAGGTATTAGCAATAAGACTTGGTGACTGATTTGATTGTTATTAAAGGGAGGTAGTCTTGGTGATTTTGAGATTTCTATACTGAACAACACAGGGATATAGGAGGAAAATCACTTCTTGGGGAAAAGGTTGACTTATGAACATTTGAATTTGGGATATCTATGGGACACACAGGAAATATGAATCTAGATCAGGAGTTGGCCAACTACAGGCCAAATCCTACCAGTTGCCTGTTTCTATAAATAAAAATTTGCTGGAACATAGCTACTTCTTCGAGTATTGCTTATGATTGCTTTTGTGCTACAAGTAGTCGGGACAGAGGTCCTTTGCTTACAAAGTCTCAAATAATTACTATATGGCCCTTTAAAGAAAGTTTCCTGACCAAGTATCAGAATCTGGCTGTGTCTAGAACAGGACCTACAGAACCTTCCTAGCGAGGGGGGCACCAGAGGCTACTGAGAGGTTGGGGCTGTTTCCTGTTCTAGAATATTCCATCTCTAGGAGGGGAGGGCCCCCTGAGTGGGACAAACCATTATGGTGGGGGGGGTGTTTGAGACTTTTTGTACTTGATTACAAGCGCTTCACGTTCTTGATTCTGAATCTTTTCTGACCACTCCTGCTTCTTCCCACCTTCAAAGACTTTCAACAGTGTAGGGGGTTCTCTTATGTCCTGGGGTGGGGGGAATCTTCCTCACGCACCCCTCCCACCCCCCATTGTTTCTGGAAGCTGGAACAGTCCCATGTTACTCTGACTTGGTCCCTGGCCGGTCCCCTGACCCACCCCCAGTCCCGTTCGCCGCTCCCCCGCCCCCCCCGCCCCCCCCCGCCCCCCCCCGCCCCCAGTCCCGTTCGCCGCTCCCCCGCCCCCCCCGCCCCCAGTCCCGTTCGCCGCTCCCCCGCCCCCCCCCGCTCCCCCCCCCGCCCCGTTCGCCGCTCCCCCGCACCACCCCCCCGCTCTCCCCCCCCCCCCCCCGCCCCGTTCGCCGCTCCGCCCCCCCCCCCCCCCGCCCCGTTCGCCGCTCCGCCCCCCCCCCCCCCCCCCCCCCCCGCAGAACGGGTCTCAGATCTGCTCACTTCTCTCCAGCAGCCGGTTGCAAAGGGACCAGGCCTGGCCACTGCCAGTGGGACCGGGGCAGAAGGAGCAGGTGAGGAGGAAGAGGAGGCAGGGGCCACTGCTCCTGCTGCAGCCGCTTCTGGAGCCACAGAAGGAGGAGGAAGACAGAAGGGTGTGGAAGGGTCAGAAGCTGCCGAGGGAGCAGAGGAGCTGCGCGGAGACCTTATGCAGCTTCCCGGAGTTGGGAACCAGAAAAAGTACACCTCTGGTGGGCAGAGGGAGGGAGCTCTCAGGTCCGTGGGCCCACCCATGTTTTATTTATCTGGGATAGCAAAGTCCGGGTCCACAGCCTCACGGGAACCCCCTCTTGTCCAGCTCCCTGCCTCATTCCCATCCTCACACTCACGCCCCTTATTCCCCTTCCCAGACGCACCCACACCATCCCCACCCACGTCCTCCCCACCAGCAGCGCCGTTCACAGCAGGAGCTCCATCTCAGAGGTCTCCCCGCTGGGGGCCCTCTGATTCTAGCTTGCGGTCTGATGTGGGGGGCCAGGGAATGGGCCCTCAAGAACCACAAAGAGACGGGAGGGACTCTGATCCCCACCAGCAGAGGACACCTCCAGTACTTCGAAGGCCAACGGGCTGCCCTTGGTGTAAAGTGAATTTTTCAAGGCAGAAAACTTGCTTCCACTGTGGGAGGGGAATCTGGCTATAAAACCTTTGAATTCAGAAACGTGAAACAGAATAGAAATGTACCCTGATGGGAAATCCGTTTTCAGTGGGAGGGGGAGGGGTGGGGGAGGGCTTGGGAAGAGTGGAAGGAAAGGGTGGGTGGGTGGGTGAATGGGGCAAGGGAGCTGTGAGAGAGGAGGGGAAATGGGGTGGAAGGTAGGGTATGGGGTGGTGGCTGGGGAAGTTGTAGATTGTGGGCTTAGGGGGGGAGAGACCTAGAGAGACAGACGTGTTTTGATGACCCTCTTTGTGTTCCAGAGCACTAGTACTCGACACCCCAGAACTACTGCCGCTTCTGTGTGTGTCTCTCCCCAACTCTAGCATCTGGTGGACCTGGGCAGACAGTATATAACACCCCCGTCTCTGCTTCCCCCCCCCACCCCTGAAACTAGACTGTAGATGACTGGAGCAGGAGTGGACATTTGACCCATCCTGAGCCAAACAGATCCTCACACTAGAGAATCTGAACAGAGAGGCAGATTTCATAGCCAGGATGGTGTCGGGCAATGAAGCAGTGGGTCACTGGGAGTCGGGGGCAAGGTCGGAGTCATGGACACCGAGGCCACAGCTGAGGCCTGGCCTTGGATGTGGGGGAACAGAACCGCGTGCTTTACAAAGGCCCAGTGCCCTTTAGAGAATCACAGTCTGAGGCCCCAGGGAGCAGAGAGACAGAGAAGCAGAGAGGAGTTGATCCCGTGACCCCAGACGTGCAGAGTGGCAGCCCGACCACTTTTCATTTCCTGCAGTTGTGCTGAGTGAAAATCCACTTTACACAGATCCTTTTTTCTTTAAGCTAACTTGAGAGGGTCCTTGGTCTGGGCAACCAGATTATTGCCAAGCCAGAAATTTACACCAGAAGAGCAGTTGCAAACCACAAACCATCAAAGAAAATGTCGGAACTGGCAGGGGCGGTGCATCAGGGAGTGATGGGTAGTGGGGATTCCTGCATCCCAAGTCTCCAGCAATGAACTGGCCAGGAAGCTCATTCATGTTCTGAGCGAGTTATATCATGAGAAACAAAACAGGCCTGGGGTTAACCCCGGGCTTACAACAGGGCCACCCCCCCCTAGAGGAATCCTTCAGGGTTGCACACAGAGGACGCCAGCACCAGCTGCAGACGAGGACTGCTATCGTCGTTCAGCCCCATGACAGGAGAAGCCTCCCCAGTCCCCAGTGGGCAGAACTGGGGACAGATCTGAACAGGGAACTTGTGCCACTGCCAAGGAGGCGAGTCAGCAACTTGACAGTGCCTGGAGGGTTTGCTGGTCTAGACCACTGACCACAGTATTTTGCCATCCTGAGATTTTCTCTCCCCCATCACCAGGATAACAGTGGGAGAGGAATCTGGCTACAAAGCTCCTTGTGAATTCAGAAATGTAGAATAGAACATACCCCGATGTGAAATCAATTTTCAGAGGGAGGGGGTGAAAGGGGGAGGGGGAGGATGGTCTGCATCTCCCCCTCTGATGACTAAGCTGTGTTGATGGCGGCTAAATGTATGGTTTAGCCCACAGGTGGAAAGATGCTGAGGAGTCATACCTGGACCAGACTGAGACACAACCGGAGGAACCCTGAACATTAACTGGGGACTGTGAACCTAATCACTGAAGCTTTCATGGCCCTGACCCTAACCCTAACCCTGGGACATTTCTGCAGCAGCTGGATGTGACTCTGAGTTGTCTCTTATGGGGGCAGATGTACATAATCATTATCAGGATTTGGGGCCAGATCCCTAGCTCGTTATTAAAGGGCCTGCACTTGACAGAAACCTTCTTGGGCTTATTTATATCCCTACAGAGTAGGATTTCACAGCTTCAGCACTCCTGACAGTTGAGCCTAGATTTCCAGAGGCTGTCCTGTGAATTGTAGGATGTTTGGCAGAATCCCTGGCCTCTACCCACTAGATGCCAGTAGAACACCCCACACCCCCAGAAAATCGTGACAACCAAAAATGTCTCCACATGTCCACTGGAGGGCAGAATCGCCCCTAATTGGGAACCATGGAGACAGTGAAGTACTTAGGAGTAGTCGAGACAGGGGGAAGAGAGTTGCAAGGGGAGTGTGTTCAGCAGTGCTAAGGGCTGCAGGGGGTGGGGCGCTAAGACAGGAGGTGAAAAGTGTTCACTGGGTCTGGCCATGTCTGATCTTTGAGCAGATCGGGGGAGTGGGGGGGCAGAAGCCGGCAGAAGCCTAAGCGCAAAGACTGCGGAGTGAGTGAAAGTGAGGAAGTGCTCAGTGAAGGGGGGGCTGTTCTTCAGGGACCTTTGACTGTGAAGGGAAGGAGTGAAGTGGGGTGCAAGACAGAGAGAGAGAGTACTTTTGAATGTGGGAGAAACTTGGGCCATAGGGAAGGAGATAGCTGCAGAAATCTTGAAAACACAAGAAATATGTAAAAGAATGAAGTAGATCCTGCATACTGTATTAGAGGCATGTCCACTGCACTGCTCAATGAAAAAAAATATGACGGCCAATTGTGTTTTTTTTGTGAAACAAAATCTCTCCCCAAATTTTTCATTATTCTGTGCGTGTATGTGTGATATATATATATATATATATATATATATATATATATATATATATATATATATACACACACACACACACACACACACACACATATATATACACACACATACACACACACACACACACACACACACACACACACACACACACATATATATAATGGATTTATGTAAGCATAGAAATGTTCTGGAAAAACTTTTTTTTCCAGAAAAATGGAGTAGGGTAGGGGCAGTAGGATAGAGGGCTTTTACTTCTTTATATACTTCTTTGTTAGGAAAGTAAAACAATTAAATGTTCACAAATATACAAAAAACAAAAGGAATTAATTTGCTGGCTCGGGTAGGTTTAGAAAGGCCACCTCTTCCTTTGGGACAGGATGAGAAGAGAGCAGACGCTGATCTCTGACACGAAGGGATGCGAAACCAAGAGGGCTCCTGCCTGTGTGTCCCTTAGACTAGGGATCTGAGAGTGAGTAAGGAAAGGAGGTCAGGGTGGGGGTGGGGGCTTCTGGACAATGGCACGTTTAGGAATAACTTCCATAAGTGGGGAATGGGGAAGGGGAAAGAAAAGATCATCTGGTTGCACAGAGGGCCCAGTTGGGTCCAAATGAAAGAAAACCAAAGGGCACTGCAACAAGAGCCTAGGAGGGGGCACTGGAAAGGAAGGTGAGTAGTTCCAGAAGGGGCGCCAGACACAAATCTCTACGTTACAGACTGTTTTCATAACATTTTTTTCAGTAAATGATTCGGTTTGTTTGGATTTGGGTTTGATAGGATTAAGGGAAGATATTGACATTTTCATGATTTTGTGTATCACACCCAATATAAAAGTTTTTTTCCCTCTGTACATCCAGAGGAAAGGATTTAATAAAGTTAATTCCACTTCTACCACTAAATATCCTCAACAGATCCAACAGAGGTGATATGACTTGGCCTTTGAGCCCTTGGGCTAGAATGCATAGATGAGCGGCTCAAGAGTAAGACAGCTGTAAAAATGATGTTGCTGGAAGAAAGACCCAGCTTCAGTGGGCAAGTGAAGGGAATGGAAATTTCATAGGTGCCAATAGCTTGGTCAAAGTCATTGATTTTTATATCTAGAGAAATGGTAGTGAGCCTCTCTGGGCTTGAGATAATGGCAAGCAAAGTAGTGAAAGGGAATGACTAGTGAAGGTGTTTCTGTTGACCACTCTCTTTCAAATGACTTGTCCACACATTGGGCAGTCAAACATGGCTACACCTGTCTCTAAAACAATGGAAAGTAAAAATAAGTCATATTTTATTTAGAAACAACAATGCTTTTCGATGTTTATTTTATGTCATGTGGGATCCAAGTCGAAAGTTTGCCAGAGTGTTTATATAATACAACAAAACTACATAATAAGAAATTTCCCTAAATGCCTTAAAATTTAGAATTTTCTGTGACATTGCACCATGCTATAAAATACTGATGTTCCCAGCATCATTCTTTGCATTGTCATCTCATAGTAAGTGCCTTCCTGCTATCTATCTCTGTTTCTATTGGTAAAATTTAACATATTAGAAAAGGAAAGATTTCATGGGACCAAATTAAAAATCCGCAGACCCTAATGATCTGAGGGTTACAGCCAGTAAGTCAGTAACCCACATGTATAGAAAGCCTGCTCTATGCGTGTAGAAACTGTGTGAGGGGGTAGTCCAGGGGTAAGTTTTAGACCCAGTTAAAAAGGAAGAGATAGACCAATGGAAAGAAAGGGAGGGAGGGAGGAGGAGGGCGAGAGGGAGCGAGTTGGGGGGGGAGAGGGGGGCAGAGAGAGAGAGAGAGAGAGAGAGAGAGAGAGAATCTTGCGTGAGAATAAAACAGATGAATGTAAATATAAAATCTAGCCAAACCGCTCTCCTTTACAGGGAGTCAGAGAAAGGTGTTGGGAGGGGGCAGGGTAATGGGGCTGAAAAATAAAAAATGCATATGGCATCTCTATATTGCCTTAGTATTGAAGAGTATGATCCAGTCTGGAAATGAGTGGGTGTAGATTCATGTTAATCTGGGTCTTGTTTTATTGAGATCAAGGCCCTGGAGTGGAACTACACATCACCATCCTACTTGGCTTTTCTCCGTTTCATAGCCATAGATAGAGACTGTACCCACTGAACCTTAACCAGCTATCTTGCCAAGGTGGATCACTCTTCAGAGTGGCCAGAGAGTGGGGATGGCTCCATATGAATTCATTCCCATCCCTGAGAAAACTAGTTGGAGTGTATGTTCTGACTGATAATGCTGAGGTCAGCAGCATCTCCTTTGTTAATAAGGGTAGAGTCATAGAAGGGAATTTACTCCCTTTAAATATTCTATTTTCTCCATGGAAACATCACCTGTTAAAATATGCATTATTATCTGACTGCATGTTAAGGTGCTCATTAGTTCTGTCCTTTATCTTATTTTCTAAGAATTGGTTGATGTCTTAAAGTCTCACATTCCAAAAATATATCTGAAACCTCTATAAAGCAAGGGTTAGTTATTGTTATGTGCATATTTAGAAAAAAATGCCTTGATAAATGCAGGTTCCAGCCACACTGACCTCCCTGTTTTCCTCTGGACATAACCCATGTTTTACTGCATCCTTGCTCTTGAACTCTGCTTCATCTGCCTGGTAATTCCTCTACTATTGCCACCTGTTTAGATCATCAAGAACCATCTCAAACACCATGATTCTATAAGTCAAAAGCTATTTTTCCTTACTCTCTACTACTACTTTATCTCCATCTTTCTTATAGCCCTTTTCACTTCCTCTCATGTGTGATGGAATAAAAGACATGAAGTTAGCGTTGGCAGTTTTCCCCTTCTCCCTGCCCTCCAGAGATAATCCTCTTTTTGGCTGCAGGGGTCTCTCCAAATTCAGCAACTTCTGTGGAGATTCTTGGTGTGCCAGATCAGTATCTGGGCTTTTAATGTGCAGAATAGGTGTAGGGAAGAAAGAGCTGAAAAATTGCAAGGAGCAATGCTAGTTTAATTAAATTATATTAGAACGGGGAACAAGAACTTCTTGCAAGGAAAAAAAAGTGACAAAAGACAAAAAAGGACAAAAAGAGGAAAAACTTGCAGGGGATGCATTCCAGGGTGAGTTTTTTAGTTGGGAATGAGAATGAGGAGTGATGAGAGAGGTTTCTGGGCAGTTGCCTTATGTAATAAATATTGAGCATGAAAGTAATGGGAAAAGATGATTTCAAATGTTGCCAGGGTGGGGGTTACAGACTGGTTTCCCCTTGATGTTTTTCAAAGGACTACATTAAATACCTAAATATTCAAACTTTTAAAATTATGTTTATTTGCTGGACTGTTTCCTAGGATACAATGCTCTGATGAGCCGTATGGGATCCTCTCTTTTACTTGAGTTATACTTGTTTGCTTGTAATTTGTATATATGTCCTAATTCCCCTTTAAATTTGTTAGGAGGCAGGAGCCCTGTCATTTGATTTTGCCTTTTTTGGTACCTTTTATAGAATAGGTGCTCAGTAAATATTTGTTTAGTGAAAAATAGGTACCTGAGACCTGAAATGATATCAGCTGAAAAATATCCCTTTTATTAAAAAATAAACAAAATAATATAAAACTGTACTTAGGAAGGAATGCACTCTCAATTTTCTACTTCTATGAAATACCTTTAGGGTAAATGGAGGGAAGTAGTTACATGCAATAAGTTCTTGAAAAACATAGCCATGCATTTATACACCTGATTATATTCATTCCAGTACTTTGTCACAGACTGATGTATATGCTTCTCTAATTGATTCATCGTGAATCTTATACCTTGCAGGTTTGGGAGTGAGAGTAAATGGACAAAAGAAAGCCAGTTAAGGACATACGTCCAACAAGGTTCCTCCATCCCTTTTCTTTGGTAGCAAACAACTTTTAAGCACATCTGTATAATGTTTGGAAACTGATAAATGATTGCAAAGGGTTTCAAACTTTGTAAGACAAGTAGTCTGTTTTTTTATCTCTGGAAATTTCTGCTTTAACTTGATCCTCACTTTTCATGAATTTAGGATCTCTATTTCACTGTCTTCTGTTGTCCACCTTTAATCAGTAGAATTCCATCCTCATCTCCAGACAGTACTGTACACCATGGAACGTGAAAACAGACGGATTCACAGAACTTTCTACAAACAGGAATTAACCATATCTCATTTGTTGTGATATACAGATACAGGTACCTACAAAGAACAGTAAACATAGGTAATAAACAAAAAGACGGTAGAGGAAACTGATTATGTGCATGAGCTAGGTAGACCTGGGTTCAAGTCTTAGCTCCATTATTTACTAGCCGTGTATCACGGGACAAGTTCTTTAACCTCTATGAGTATCAGTTTTATCATCTTCAATAATATGACCTACCTCATAGGGTTACTGAGGATTATCACAGTGTTTGCCATATAATAAGGGCTAAAAATCATAGATAGTAGTAACAATGGTAGCGGTAGTAAAAGTAGAAATAAGAGATAATGTGTTGAGTGCTTACTCTGTGTCAGCATTGGTGCTGTGCTTGTCCGCATTCCCTGAGGTAGACACTGTTATCCTTGCTCCTCTCCAGGCCTTCTCTTATCTCAGTTACTAGCACCATGATTCACTCAACTGCTTAAGTCAGAAACACTTGAGTCATACTTTATTCAACTATTTCTCCCGTTTCTCACATCCAGTGCATCAGTATGTCCTGGTGCTCATCCTTCAATGCATATCTAGAACGCATTCACTTCTCCCCATCTCCAAGTTACCACCCCAATCCAAGCTTACTATCACATATCTGTTCAACTAACACAATTCCGTCCAAACTTTGTCTCCTTGTTTGTCTCTCTACAGTCCCTTCCCACCAGGGCAGCCAGAGTGATCTTTTTAAAATGGAAATCTGATCGTGTTACTCCCCAGTTTAAAACAAACAGACAAAATACAACACTCCCTTTGCCCCTGATTACTAATAAAAATCAATTTTTATCCTAGCCCACGATATGCAACAGGATCTGGCCTCTGCCTGCCTCTCCAGCCTCATCCAGTACCATTTTCCTCCAGCTCACTGCACTCCATCCAGACTGGCCTTCTTTAACTTCCTTGAATATAAAAAGCCTGTTCCTGTTTCATGACCTTTGCACTTGCTGTTCACTCTGACTGGAACACTGTTCCTGTAGATCTTCACAAGGCTGGTTCCTTCCTTTCATGCATGTCTCAGCTTATAAGTCCCTTTCTCTGGGAGGCCCTCTAGACCACTTAAGCAAAAATGGCCTCCCAGTTACTCTTGCAACATGACCCTTCTTTTTTTTTTTTATTCTCATCATACACATTACCCAATGTAGTCTTGTGAATTTGTTATTTGTCTGTTTCCCCCACTCTAGAAGGTAATTTCCAGGAGAGTAGGAACTTTAATCTGTTTTGTTTAATGCTATATACCAAACACCTAAAGCAAGTGTTCAATGTATCTTAAGCTGAGTAAACAAATTAATCTTCATTTTCCAGGTTAGGAAAGCAAGGCACAGGTCACACAATTATAATATACCATCACTCCCTAGGTTAATGTTAGAGTTAGGATTTAGTAGTTCAGAGTTTGCCAACTGTGAATCCACTGGTTGAATCTGAGTAGGGACTTTTTTAGGAGGAGGGCCCTGAAAATTTTTAAATTTGAGAAATTTCACAGAAATATTCAGATTTAAAGTTTTTCTTTAAAAAGTCAGAAGATCTGGCAATACTTGGGCCTATATTCTTATACGGTAAAAATAATTTATATCTGTCAGGCAGCTACCTGACTTTAACTGGAAAATAGCTCATTCATTCATTATTTATTTACTGAGTGTCTACTATGTGCCACACACTATTCTAGGCCCTTGAGATATATTAGTGAACAACAAAAACAAAAAGGCAAAGATCTCTGTCCTTAAGGACCTTACATTCTAGCATGGGGAAATAGACAAATAAAAACAATAAATATAATACATAAATTATATATATTATATATATAATAAAAGGTGATAATTGCTATGGAAACAGAAGAAATAGAGGAAGGCAAGTATCAGTATAGAAGATGGGGACTGAGTGAAAGAGAATCTTAATATTACAAATAAGGTAGTCAAGGAAGGCCCACTGATAAGATTAGAATAGAAGAAATTATACAATTGAGGGAAATGAGGGAGTTGGTCATGTGAATATAGAAGAGGAAAACATTCTAGACAGAGGGAAGAGCCAGTGAAAAAACCCTGAGGATGGAGTATACTTGACATGTTTGAGAAACAGCAAGGAGGTCAGAGTGGCTGGAGTAGAGTAAGCCAAGGAGATAAGAATGGGAAAGTAGTAGTTAGAGTGGTACCAGGGACTAGATCACCTCCAGGGCCCTAGTAAGGACTTGGCTTTTATTCCAAGTGAAATGAGAAGCCATCAGAAGGTCCTGAGCAGAACAGAACACAGACATATGTGACTTACATTTTTAAAAGACCACTCTGACTATGGTGTTAAGAATAGATTGAAGGGACCTACTGTATAGCACAGGGAGCTCTACTCAATATTCTGTAATAACCTATATGGGAAAAGAATCTGTAAAAGAATGGATATATGTATAACAATCACTTTGCTGTACACCTGAAACTAACACAACAGTGTAAATCAACTACACTCCAATATAAAATAAAAATTAAAAAAAAGAATAGATTGAAGGGAGACATGTGCAAAAGCAGAGAAACTAATTAGGAGTTTATTGTAACAAGAGAGATAAGAGATCTTGGCTTGGACCAGCAGTGGTATGGAAGGCACGGATTATGCAATCCCCAAAATTCAAGGTGGTTAAGACCCTGTGGAATAACCCCTTGAACAATGGGAGATGGGAGCTGAGAAATAAATTGTTCCCCATTTCTTCTCCTGGATCAAGTTTGTCACAATATCCTTCCTTCTCCCTGCCTCACTTTCCTTTTCCTTCACTCCTATTTTTCTGGGATTACACTCCCTAATACATATTAGCTTTTTGCCCCAGAGTTTACTTTCTAGGAACCAATGATAAGATAGGAGGAAGATCAGGAGTTCAGTTTTGGACATATTGGTTTTGACACAAGTGGAGATGCTGAAAAGTCTGTTGGATAAAAAAGACTGCAGAGAGATCTGGGCTGGAAGGTATACATGTTGAAGTTACCAGTGTACAGATGGTATATAAAACTATAAGATGGTATAAACAGGTTATGGAGGGAGGGAGCATGGGTAGAGATGAAAAAACCTAAGGACCAAGCCCTAAGAGCCCTCTAACATTAAGAGGTCAGGGGGAATATGAGGGGTCAGCAAAGGAACTTCAGAAAGGATAACTGATGAAATAAGAGGAAAACTAGGAGGGTGTGATTCTCTGGAACTCAGGTAAAGGACATATCAAAAAGAAGGGATGATCAACTGTGCTAAATGTGCTGATCATGTAAAAAGTTTCCTTGCGATATGGCATAAAGCAAGTCCCATGACTGTTGACAGAAATATAAGACTTGTTTAATATATGCTACATAGGCACTTTTAAGTCAGGACCATTTAAGAGCCATCAAAATCAGGCAAAATTACTGTATACTTATATTTATCTCTTATTCTTTTTAATTATGGAACATTTCAAATATATTCAAAAATAAAAAAATGTAATGGATCCTCATGTACTCATTGTACAGATTCAAAAATTAGCTATCGATACATACTACATTTCTTGTTTCAGATATCTCCAACTCCCCTCAATTCTTCTGGTAATGTTGTTTTGCTAGAGTAATAATCACTCAAATGTGATGAATAGCAAGGCAAATGTCATGCCTCAGAACTGTGTAAATGCATTAAGGAACCCTTTAGAAGGAGTTTGTAAGGCAGTCAGATTTTGAGAACCTCATTTATTTCAATGATTACGAAAAACCAAAAATAGTTGGATTATCTTCCTGTTTAAGAAGAGGGCTCCTTATTCCATTTACTTCATTGGAGAGGTAAATAGTCGTGATGGTTTTGAACTTATTACTGATTCTCTGCACTTGGCATCGTCATCCCCAAACACACAGGTTTCTACAGATATTCAATTATATTTATTAACTCTTTTCAATATCTGTGAATTCAATTCAGGATTATAGGAATACATCTATCTTCATCCACAGCTTAAGTTGCCCCTTGTTCCAAGTTGTTGAGAAAGTGATATGTGGGATTTTGTCAGATAAGATTACTCTCATCATTTTTATTCTACTAAGTGCCTCCACTGAAAAGATCTGAGTGGAAAGGGGAGTAGACAGTAATTCTTGGATTGGCACAGCTCTCAAAATATGACTCACTTCTCCACCATTCCTCTGTCACTAACCCACCGACATGCTGAGAAATTCAAGTAATCACTCTTGAGACTGGCCAAATAAAAACACAAAAATGAGTAATTGGCTACTGAAAGGTCACAAACAGTAAACTTTTCTTGCTGTGACTTAAATGGGTGGAGCATATTACTAAATATTTCATATCTACATTTTTAACCACACTGAAATCAATAGTAACTTTTAATGAGGTCGATAAAGCACAGAAAAATCATTCCATAATTACCTTAAAATAGTATCAAATTTGGGATTTTAGGTGACATAGACATTGCCAAATTCAGAGCCTTTTTCACTATAGATGTCACTCTCTTGCCATTCTGAAAGAGGTTTCTATATCTCTGAGTTGACAAAAGACGGTTGCATCCTTTAGAACAGTGATTCCCAAATATTTTTTCTCCTTACCAAGGCACACATGAAGGATAATATTCAAAATTTCCCCCACACCATCAGTCCCAATCGTTCCCTAAGACCTGCTGCACGAATGAAAGAGGTCGCCACCTATGCTTGCATCTAAGCCTCTGCTCAGTGGAATACCACTCCTTTCTCTTCTATTGATCTAGATGTGAGGTGAGAATTACTGACTTAGATGATATCTACAAAAAAATACAAGTAAGGTCAATCTAATATACACTTGAAAGAGGGGGCCACCTATAGGAAAGGATTTCAGGGGCATTGGGAAATCCCCCTTGTGTATGAGGTAGTACAAGGCTTTGTTTAAAAGCAAGATAGGCTGTCAGCTGAGAGGGCCTAGAAGCAACAACTCCCCAGTAGCAATGAGCACACCTAGCACCCAAATCTTGGTGTCTAATATCATTCTTCATTAAAAGGAATCAAGGCTCCTTGGGAAAATGGCTGATTCTAGGACTGGGGGCGGGGAATATATAAGATAAGCCTGGAGCATCTTAGAGTGCTGAAATATAAGAAAATACTAAACAAACAAACAGACAACAACATAAAACAATGAGGAGGTTATGTCAGAGGGACAGATGCACCGACTGAAAGAGCTCCCAGTGGTCAAAGGTGGATGAATTTGACCCAGAAAATACAATTGCATTGGGTTATTACCCAATGTATAATATAAATATCCATGAGTCCATGGTGATATAAATAAATGATTGAATAAATAAATAAATGGGAGAAAAAAAAAGTATCCCATGCAGAAGAATTCTAAATAATTTTATGTAGATACTTTGGTCCTAATGAAGTGGAGTGTAACTACCACTCCTTATATATGGACTGTGAATAACTACTTTTTTCCAAAGAGGGCAATTTGAAAAGGGAGTGGAGAAAGAACAACTTTACAGTGGAGAAAGACAAATACTACCTTGAGCCAGATGATCAAGGTCAATATCAACAATGGAAAAGCATACTGATACTCCATATCCTTGTTATGATGTGATGAAAATAGTATTGTATCTCTGTGTCCTTCCTCCCCAAAACACATTACCCCAGTATAAACATGAAAAAAAAGTCAGATAAATCCCAACTGAGGGACATTCTACAAAATATCTGAATAGTACTACTCAAACTGTCAAGGTCATCAGAAACAAGGAGAGTCTGAGAAACCACCACGGCCAAAAGGAGCTTAAGGAGACACGACGATCAAATGCAAGGTGGGGTATCCCAGATGGAATTCTGGAACAGAAAAAGGGCATTAAGGAAAATCTGAGGAAATCTGAAGAAAATGTGGACTTTAGTTAATAATGATGTATCACTATTGGTTCATTAGTTGTAACAAGCGTATCACAGTCATGGAAAATGTTAATACTAGGGGAATATGGGTGTAGGGCATACAGGAACTTTCTGTACTATCTTTGCAATAATTCTGTATATCTAAAACTGTTCTAAAATTTAGAAGTGTATTTAAAAGCAAATTGGGAGCTTTAATTACAGCACTTTTTATAGGGACAAAAACACTGGAAACAAAGTATATGCACATCAATAATGAAATGATTGACTAAATTGTGGTATCATAGACTATTAAACAACACAGAATATTATGTACTTAAAAGGATGAGTGAGCTCTCTATCAATTGACTTGTAAATATTTCCACTATGTATTTTTAATAAGGAGAGAAAATGCAGGGAAATAAGTGACTCTCTTTTTATTTTGTAAAACAGTAAGGAGAAATCCCCATGTAGATATGCTTGTATAATTAAAAGAATAAGGGGAAGGTATGCAAGGATACACACTATATTGTTAGCATTTCTCAGGGTAGGGAGATGGGTGAGAGGAGAGGAAGGAAGAAAGGAGAGATAGTCAGACCGGGGAAATAAGCAGGGCAGGGGAAGTAAGCAGTAATTAATTCAATAATTCATTATAAGTATAGCACCTGTATATAGTAGGCTGATGCTCTACAAATAAAATTTTAAATTTGTGAAAACAAAACAAACAGAGCAAATGTAATAAGGGGAGGAAAAGAGATCTATTTTAGATTGGCAGGATTTAATGAGGGTGGGAATGAAAAGGGTGTAAGCAGGGAGAGAGTAGCAGCACTGTAAAGAACAGAGTGCCATACCAAATGTAAAATAGCTAGCTAGTGGGAAGCAGCCGCATAGCACAGGGAGATCAGCTAGGTGCTTTGTGACCACCTAGAGGGGTGGGATAGGGAGGGTGGGAGGGAGGGAGATGCAAGAGGGAAGAGATATGGGGACATATGTATATGTATAACTGATTCACTTTGTTATAAAGCAGAAACTAACACACCATTGTAAAGCAATTATACTTCAATAAAGATGTTTAAAAAAAAAAAAAAAAAAAAAGAACAGAGTGCCAGACAGTGGAACCGAATTACACCCACTTCTCATTTCTGCCAAGAGCTATCCAAGGAGGTGAAAATACTGATTATTGCTAAGGGTGTGATCAGAATGATTGCTATTTTTGCCAATATCCTGGGGCTTTTGCCCACCACAAAGAGACTAAACTTGCTCCCCCAACACTTCCTCCCAATATACATACAAAAGTGATTCTTAGAGCATCAAGAAGGTTCTCTATTTATATACCACCTTGTTCTCCTGCCCTTTTGAACAATGAGGCCACACCAGGGGCTTCCAAGTGCTTTTGATGAAGAGGTGACATAGCTTTGGCATCAGACAAAGTCCACAGGAAACAAAAATGGAAGGGTCTGCATTTCCAAGAAGGTAAAATCACACAGTAGAGTGCAGGTCCCTGGTGAGCAAGATCAGACACTTCTAAAATGGCAGTATTGAAGAGCGGTTTAAAGGTCACCTCAGCTACTTACTTCAACACCTAATGCAGTCTCTATCTGAGATTTGAGATCCTAGATCCTGACACTGGGGTGGAGGGGGGAGGAAGGACATATTGTGGAATTGCTGGGGATAAAACAGACTGCTTTTCACTATAAACTTCTTGCAAGTAGGAACTGTATCTGTGGTATCTTCCCAGAATAGTATATAGGAACACAGGATGACCATGTGTTTATAGGGTCCCATGTTGAATATTTAGATACAGTAGACTCAAATTCACATTGTAAATCCCATGAAGAATTTCACCAGAAGCATTTGAAGCTATTTTCCATCAATAAGAAAGGAAAGACCCTGACCTAAATGATACTTAAGGTCATTTTCATAGCCAGATATCAAGATCATTGAGCCAACTGGCTCCACGCAAAAACAATTTTTAATACAGATTTTCCTGTACTAACAATTGGGGTTATGTCCCAATAAACCCATAGTAAGCTGAAAATATCTTAAGTCAAAAATGCATTTAATACACCTAACCTACCGAACATCATAGCTTAGCCTAGCCTACCTTAAATGTGGTCAGAACACTTACATTAGCCTACAGTTGGGCAAAATTATCTAATTCAAAGCCTAATTTATAATAAAGTATGCATATTTCATGTAATTTATTGAATACTGTACTAAAAGTGAAAAATGGAATGGTTGTATGGGGACAGAGTGATTTTAAGTGTATCAGTTGTTTACCTCATGATCACGTGGCTGACTGGGAGCTGTGGCTGACTGGGAGCTGCAGCTTACTGCCTGCCACTGCCCAGCATTATGAGATAATATCATACCGTATATTGCTAGCCCGGAAAAAGTTCAAAATTCAAAATCCAAAGTGAGGTTTCTACTGAATGCGTGTCACTTTTGCACCATCGTAAAGCTGCAAAATTCTAAGTCCAACCATCGTTAAGTCAGGGACCATCTATATAAGACCCTGGGGCAGGGGTGGAGTTGGGAAATAAATGAATCACAAAATTTTCTGAATTAAATGAGCATACATAGTAAATGGGAATCTTATTTTATGAAAATGTGATAAGAACTTGCTATATTGTTCCAATAAATAATTAGAATTGAATTTACTGAAGCTCCACATGCACTGCAGCCTTTCAAGAATATAGTCACTGTATAACATGAGGCACATCCATACACACTCCAGTCCCAATCAAGACTACCACCCGTGACATTGAGCAGTTTTCACACAGCACTTACCTTAAAACACAAGTGTAGAATCCACTGTCTTGCGCCTCAGCTGAGTGAAACCATATTGAATCTTCCTCTTTGCTCATCCTGACCTCTGAAAAGATGATGGGCTCTTCCAAATCACCTTTGTTTTTGTACCACATCAGCCTGAGCCCAGTGCTCTGGGCCATGCTATAGTTGGTACGAATGTAACTGTAGAAAAGGGCACATTTCACTCGGACTGGTTCACCTGCCAAAGCCATGTATGTCTTGAGATCCACTGACCAGTCAATGCAGCCATCCACTGAAAGAAAACCAGATTGGGCATGAGATGCAGTGAGCATTGTTGATAATAATGAGAAGAGCAACAATTATTGCCAACATGTACTGAGGACGTGCTATGAGCTAGACACTGAGTCACGTGCTTTACATAGATTACCTCATTCAATCTTCCCAGTGATCCTATGAGATAGATCAGTATCCTCCTTAGACCCGGGCAAGCAGGATTCCTGCCCTAGCCCTGTGCCTTTGGGGTATTTCCAGTCCTCTGCAGTAAACTTTGGGTTGACTAGATCCTCCAAGGAGCTCCAGCACTCATGCCTATGGGGTTTTCCTGGGGCCCCACAGATAGGTATCAAGTCCAGTAGGGTGGCTGGCCAAGTGGATCACTCCTGCCAGTCACGAGGCATCCGCTTAACAGGATTTTGTGAGATTGGATGGCTACAATGACACTGACATGTTGATTTTTGGCGACTCAAATTGTTTATATAGACAGGAGCCCCACAAAACAAAGACTTCCTTAGGACCCATATAGAGCCTAGGAGCAGCCCTGAGATTGACCCTTTTATTATTCTTATGTTATAGATGAGAAAACAGAGACCCAGAAAAGTTCAGCAACTTTGCCTATGGACACAGAGCTAATAAGTGGTGGAAAACCAGTCAGTCTCTGATTCCCGAGACTGCGTTCTTAACCACTATCCTATACTGCCTCTGCCTGTAATTGTGACAGGAGCCATTGTTTTATTTATTTGCCTTTGAGAAAGTAGATGCCTGGGTTGGAAGCAGTGGATACCTAAAATGATTATTTGCCATTATCTACATGCCAGTTTTCCATGGTATGACCTATTAATAGCAGATATTTAATCACACTTCAATTTCTTTTTATACCCTTAGGTCTCCCTTGCTGCTCAGCTGGTGTGCGCTCATGGGAATATATTATATTAATGTCAAGTTTAATCAAATAATATTAGGTGGGTAAATCTACCATTAAAGAAAGACATATACAATAAATTCTCTCTTTTCCAGAAGGGTTGGAAATGAGACACTGTGGCTAATTTTATATGCTAATCAATACAATTAGCATAGTTATTCTACCTCCAATTGCTGATTTTCAAAGAATTTCATCAAATTGTGCTACATTATATTACTTGATTACCCTTTCTAAAATAATCCTTTCATAAACTGTATAAACACTGCCATTTTAAAATTATATGTTTCGCTTATCATTTTGTGAACTGATCTGCTTCCTTTTTTAGATGTTGAGAACTCTGCAACCCAGTGTGTTTATCTTTTAACCTCAGTTGACAGGAAGCTCAGAGCTAAATACAATGCTCAAGTGAAATAACTATCTTACCTCAGGATTTTGCTTTCTCTACATAAGGGGTTCTTGACCTGGGGTTCAAGGACACTCAGGGGCAGAGTGCCTGGATAGACTTCAAGGTTGTGCCTATTTGCATAGCTATACTTTTCTGGGGAGATGTTCCACAGCTCTTTATCAGATCTTCAAAGGGGTCTATGGCCCAAGAAAGTTTTTGAACTCTGTGGTTTCTGATGTCTCTTTGTAACTTCATTTTTCACTGCCTTGCTGCATATGAGCTTTTATTATAAGTTGCCTCAAATCCTCTTATAGTATGTGAAGTATTCATTAGAAATAAATCAATAACCAAATAAATAACTCATCCTAAATTTATAATGAAGGGCATTTGAACTTTGAGTACTCACAGGGCACCAGATTCATCACTGTGAATTTTGATGACCATTGTGCACTGTTGAAGTCAAGAAGGTACAATTGAATTGGACTAAGTACGTACGGATCTCTGGCTATCTCTTGGGGGGCTTTTTTAGTCACTCCCAAGTATCAGTTGTTTACCTGTCATTTGTCATTCTCACAACTGTCAAGAACAGAGAGGGGGAAATCTGCATTCGTTAAACTTTCTGGGTCATGGTAAATTACCGATGATACATCTCTGTAGTAAATGCAATTTTAATATTTATTGTTTTATCATCTTTAAATTAATTTTATATTATTCCTTTTTATGGATTATTTGTGATACTGTTCCCATGCATTAACACAACTGAGAGGAAACTGTTTTTTTTAGAGAATATATTTTTTTCTCATAGCTTTATTTTAAAAGTTGGTTAATAGAAAGAAAATATGGGGATAAATTTTTTTAAAACTCCTTAATATTCCAGTTTTTGTTTTCTCCTAACCCTAAGATGCACAGCAAGTGTTTCTGAATTGACAAATTTGTCTTGGTAAAGTAGTTTCAAACCTCTATAACTACCTACTTGATAGAAAAAAGAAATCTGGAATGTTTTTTTCATTTGCACCCTAAATCCCTTTAGTTACTTCCTCTAAACAATCTGTTGCATAATCTACACCTGTACAATGTTTAACAGGCTGGTTTGTCCCATTAGTGACAGGACATGGCTGGTATAGAAAATAATCAAAAATCTGCTCCTGGGACACAACCATCATGTTCAAAGGCAGTTGAAGACATTTAACTGCCATTACAACTAGCTTTGTCATACGGACCTTGCGAGTACACTGAGAATTCATTTCCTTCTAAGTACTAGCTGAGCAAAATGTATTTGACTTAATAAATTTATGGTTCCTTTTCTTCTGTTCCCTTGCTTTAGGTAGCAGAGAGGGAGTCTTTAGTTATAAAGTAGTCAATAGACAGAGAATAGATATTCAATAATAAGGACAACAATTTCCAAATGTTATTCCTTTATTCTTTTCTCTTAGTATAGTCATACCTCAGTATCTGCAGGGGATTGGTTTCAGGAGCCCCATGGATATTAACACCTGTGAATGCTCAGGTCCCTTATATAAAATGACATAGTAGTAGCATATAACCTACATATACCTTCTGATATACTTTAAATCATCTCTAGATTACTTATAATAGCTAATACAACGTAAATGTGATGTAGTTGTAAATGCAATGTAAAAGTTGCCAGTGTGCAGCAAATTCAAGTTTTTCTTTTTGGAACTTTCTGCAATTTTTTAAAAATATTTTCCATCCACGGTTGGTTGAATCCAAGGATGTAGAACCTGCGAATATGGGCAGGGTTGGGGGCGACTCTACTCACAATACAGGTTACAATATAACGTATCTCAAGAGACCTCAGGTGATTTTCCCAAAAAAAGCAGACAAAGTGTATGATACCAGGGATCCATGAAGGCCCATCTGACACTGAATATTTTCCCATGATGAACTTTACTCATGGGAAATCCATTCCCATGAGTAAAGGCCTTGTAGCCTTATATCTAGAGAGTGTAGGACCACTACTAGATTCCAGCAAGGTGGTATGATTTGTTTTTAATGGATTGCTATTCCTAGGAAAACCAACAGAGAGGGGGGCAAGACGGGATAAAATACTACAATGTGGTGCATTTATCTTTAGATTTGGGACTGATGAAACAACTAAAAAGGGTATACTGAGGTAAGAGGCCTGGAAACTCAGGTGGCAAGGGAACATGATGGGATTGAAACCTTGAGGTTAAGAGAGAAGGTTAAGAGAAAAGCATGAGAGAATCACAAAAAGGCAGGAAGAGGAGAAAGCTCACATAAAACTCAATTTGCCAAGGGCCATTCCAGGGATCAAAGATGGTGCCATCAGAAGTCACCAGTACAACTCACATTTCTGTCATGAGAAGGAGTTTGTAATACATGCCACACGTTCAGAGCCCTTTGCACTTTGACACTCCAGATATATTTGGCAAATAGGTGAATGAATAGATCTGTGATGCAGCTGACAAGGGAGCATGCTATGGCCAGGTTGGGGACATAGTGGAACTGAGTAGCCCACAGAGGAAGCCCACCTGCAAGCTTGACCTTATCAGCAAGGCCTCTCATTCACAGAGGGATCCAGCCCTATTCTGTTCACAACTCCAGTCGCACCTGTGTAGGCTTGCCCCCGAAAGGCTCCTAAGAAAAGTGGTTTCTGGATAGATTGGCTTCTCCCACAGGTGGTTTGATAACTACATTTCACTAACCAGCCACAAGTGTAAATAGAGGCACTGTAAGAAGGAAAATAGTTTTCCCCCCAAAAAACAGCAACATTCTGCAGTTGGATTGAAATTTGCTACAGAGCAAACCCATCAAAAGCATCAGTGAATGCATGCCTGTCCTCTGCTTCACAATCTCTCAGTATGGCTATAAATATTCCCATCATTCCATTAAAAAATACCTATTTCTAAATTATCCATTCCCTGTTCACTCTTGAGTCTTGTTATGAACAGCAATTCAAGTACTTAAAGAACAATTGTGTTTCTCTAGATGCTCATCTCTGTTCCCTTGATTTAGGTTTCTGTAAGGCTTAAAAATTATTACTCTTAGTTTGGTCTTGTTGGTAGAAATGCTTTAATATCTGAGCTATACAAAACAATTACAATGCAGCAAAGAAAGCCACTTCTTTAAAACCCAGGTCTCTATTTTAATCATTTTCATTTCAAACTGCAAAACAAGTGTATGCTTAGTTTGACATGAAGATTCAAAAAAAAAAAAAGGAGCATATGAAACATATAAAGGGACATGCCAATGTCCACGCAATTTATTTTACCAAGAGGAGATTCCTAGGGGGTAAACCTAATGCAGTATCCTGGAAAGTGCCCTGGGTGACCAAAGCAAACCTATTTAGCCTGCTTATAGACAAGCCTCGGCTTCCTCCTCAATACATCTGGAAAAGCAAATCCTGTCACACCTACCTGCTGCGAAAACAAAGTCCTGAGAAAAGTTTTTAATCCCTAGAAGAGGATAAGATGTTATTATCAACAACAACAATTATATTATTTTAGAAAAAAAAGAATATTGCATGCAGTAAAATTACGAGCTCTAATGGCTATGTACATTACAGTTTTTATTGGGGGATAGGATATGTAGGTATGCATAGGATTGCCAAGTTTGGATTTTTGCCCCAAACTGGGAATCTCTTTAGGTAAAATGGCTAATTAGCATATGAAAATATGCAATCTCCAGATATCTTGATAATGTTCACTACAGCTAAAGTCCTTTGCCTGAGATGTACATCCAATATTAGTTTATTATGTGTTCTTGATTAATAAATTGATTTGTTAAACCAGGTGTTTTCTGGTAACTATGTCAGCTGTATATATCCCATTCATTTTTATGGCCAGCCCTCCTATTTGTGAATCAACGGGGCAATTGTTGGGGGCAATTCATCAAAATACCACTAGAGGGCGGGCTGTCCAAGTTTTTGTGTAGCACGGTAGATTTTCCCCACCTAATTTCTAAAAATAACGATTTGCTATCTGCCAATCACTGGTTGCTGAGGAGGGATCACAGCAACCTCTGGGGATGCGCCCTTGGGGGTGGGTGATAGGGGGAGCCAAAAGTTGAGCATGTAGCTAAGATCTTGCTCAAATTGGATGACCAGGTTACATATGCCAGGTAAATGACCCAGCTTAGAAAGGTGCAACAGCAGCTACTGGCATTCATTGAGCCCTTAGTACAAAACAGGTAGGTACTGTGACAGGTGCTTTGCATGTAGTTTTCTCATTTCATTATCATGTCAACTCCGGGAGGTAGGGACTCTTGCTATTCCAATTTTACTGAGGAGAAAAGAAAAGCTCAGAGACTTTAAGTGACTTGCTCAAGGTCACTCAGGTTGTGATGGCAGAATTTGGACCCCAACGCAGGTGAGTTAGACTCCAGAACCTATGTTCTTAACCACTGTGTGTTCTACATACTGCCTCCTATACTCCTCATCCCAGTCCACGAGACATTAAAATATTAAAATTTGCTTGGTGCTATCCAAATTGTCATATGTATTCCAAAGAGCACATCCCTGTTCAGTAGAGTGGACCTTTCCAGCTGAGTAATAGTCTATCCCTAAATAATAACCATTGTGCGAATAATAAGCATCAAATAATGTATGCCAATTATTTACCTCTGAATTATACACGGTTTTTACACAGTAATGAATTATTAATAATCTGTGTACTTGATTTAACCTCTGAAGATCAGTCCTAAAACTTGGATAAATTTTATCTGACCCATATTGACTCATTTAAAATTAAATATCTAAGGATGATCACCCAATTCCTAACATTACAGTCTAGAAATAGAGTTCTATGCTTAATATTTGTACTTATTATGTATTATGCCTACTGAATACATTACTCTCCTTATTTCTAATATTTTAATGTGGGAGTTGTACACCTTCTGTTTCTCTCTCAGCTCTCCTTCAAACACATGCCTAAAGACAAAATTCTTTTTATTTATACCCATCACAGTGTACGCCGTCTGCCTCTAGTGGGCAGCCTCCGAGCACAAAAAGTCAAACTCTCCAAGAAGTGAGTGGCCTGTGCCCCAGCTGCTGGACATATGCCTTCTTGCCCCCAGCCTGGAAATATGGACAGAGCTGTTTCGTCATTTTTAAAATAAAGTTCTGACAGTGGGAAAATTTTCTTCATTTTTAAAATTTCATCTGCACATCCGTATCTATCAATAGAGAAAATATCCCCCACTCCAGCTCTATAAATACAATGAATGATTATTGCTTCACATTTTAAAAAGCATTTCTACATTTTTTATGGATTGGATTATACGCTTTCCTTTCACTCTTTTACCCCCCACTATTCGTCAATGGGAAAGTTCGGCCTAAATGAAGTCCTTCATCTCATTTCAACCCAGTTATCACACTTAATAATGGGCTGGCAACCATTTCATTACCCTTTCATTACAGGATCTGTACTGTGCTTTGTCAACATCATTCCTTCAATCTTTATCCGACAAATGACAGCCTCAATTATGTTCTGGAGGTGTGGCCACTTGAGGTATTACCACCAACTCTTCCACTCCTGATTACCTCAGGCCTGATGAGCCTCCTTGGGTATTACCCACTAGCCTGAAGCTCTTCTCAAATGCACTGATGTTAATTTGAAGGCTGCAGCCGCAAATGCGTCTGTGGGAGACAGGATATCAGCACTGCCCACCAAGCCCTCTAGCCGACTTTCTGCTACTCTCTCAAATCCAGGATGCTTGCCAGTGAGCTTATCTCCAATGCCGAATCTTCTCTGTCTCTCATGTTCACAGTCATCCAAGCCAAAAATTTTGGAAGCCATCCCTGAATCTTGCCTTTCCCTTCCCACTGACCTCCCCCTGCTCCACCCGTAAGACATTTCTGAAAAGTTACTCAAATTCTTCCCCTCCTCTCCATCCTCATAGACATGAAAGTCCAGGCCCTTCTCATATCTCGCTTGGACTACTGCCATACGCTTCTAAATGATCTTCCAAGTTTTCCATTCCAGTCTGCTCTTTAAACTGCTACCAAAGTGATGTTTCTGATGTACAAGACCATGTCCCTTTACCGCTCAAAACCTGCAGTGGCTCCTGGTACGCAAATCCCTAAGCCTAGCTCGCCTGCCTCACCAGCGACTGCCTGTCTTTCCTGTCCCCAGCCACAGCTCTGCACACACCCTACCCTTCAGTAAATACTCACCACTCCCCGACATGCCATTCACTTCTCTGCCATTGTTCTCTGGTTCCTTCCACTTTGCCTCTGTGCCTATCGATTGAGATTCTACTTATCGTCCAAGACAGCTTCAAATGCCACTTCGTCCAAAAAACTGCACTTCACTGCCCTGTGTGAATTCTTTCCCCTGCAGTGCTCTGACCACATGTTTGTCTACAGATCTCCTTCCCAGTTAGATGGGTGCCTCATTTCCTTTGTATCTCTAGGACAAGGCCCAGTGCATTGCACATAGTAGGCACTCATTAAATCTTTATGGGATGAAATTGTGTGGGGATTCCCCCCCCCCCAAAATTCACTAATAATCAAAAGTTGTTTGCATTTGTCGACCTTAAGATTCCTCCTATTGCTTCCCACCAGAGCAGGGATGCGTCCAAACTCTGATAGGAACGCTAGGAGCAAGGCTCCAAGGTATAAAATGTGTTCACAATAACAAATGATTGCTACTTTCCCATTAGCTAGCATCACAACAAACAGGAATCACAAAATAAAGTCACTGCCATATCCCTGCTCCAGAACTCATGATTCTATGGTAAGTCAATCAAAATCACCAAGTCTATCACCCAAGCCCTTTCAAATCAGGCCCCACCCTATCAAAATGGCTGCCTATCACTTTCCAAGAGAAATGCTCTTGAAGCGGACCTCCTCCCTCACAGAGCTACCCTAACCCTCCTTGTTAGGAAGCAGTTATGTTGTGGGCCCTTGCCCATTCAACTCTTTCCTGTCTCTACCCTCATACCACTTCTCCCACTTTCCATGCCTCTCCCAAACCAAATCTTAGTCAAATCCCGAGTTTAATTTACCTAGGTGTCAAGTTAGAAACGGCAGCTTGGTTTTCCAACCGTATTGACTAGCACATTAGTCAAGGTCAGAGACTTCTCATGGATTTTTTTTTTTTTTTGGTTTGTTTTTTCTTTTTTTCTTTTCATCTCTCCTCAAACACCTCCCAGACCACACACTTAGTAGGTCTTACTAAATATAGGTTGATATATTCTCATCTCATGAGACTTTGCTTAATTAAGTACTATTAGAGTGAACTGCTTTGGTTAATTCATTTTTGCATTAGCTGAAGTTTAACCTTTGGATTGTTGAAAATCTTTTTCTAAAAAGTCCGAATCCATTTTTTTGCCTAAGTAGAGAATCGTGATGAGAATAAAGTTTTCTGGATCGACTAAGGATTTGTCAGGTCCTTAGGGTCATCACCCTAGACCTTGATGCCAAGGCAGTATAAGAATAGAGCCTGGCAGTGTGAAAAGAGCATAGAGCTAGCTGGGGATCTGAAACCCTGGGTTTACATTCCACCTCTGCCTCCTCAAGGAGATATGTGACTTTGGGAAGTCAGTTTCTACTCCCAAAAGAAATGAAGACATTAAACTAGACAAGTTCTAACCCAGCACCAAGAAAACAGATTATATGATGGTTGCTGAGGTCTTTGGTCAAGAAGACCAGCTGCATGTGTGCTAAATTGGAAAATCTCTCCCTGGCAATCTTCATTTTTTTCTCTCTTAATTTCAAAGTTACAGAGAAATAAAAAGAGTACTATTACAAACTCCCATGATCTCAGCATCCAAAGTTAATAATGTTAACTTTTTTCCAATTTGCTTTCAGTAGCTTTGTTTTATTAAAGAAATAAAGCATTGCAGATATAGCTAATGTCCCCTTTTAATCACTACACACAGTCCCATCCTTATCTCAAACCCCCGCCTGGATGTAACCACTATTCCTTCCAACTTTTAGACTCTTACATACATAGGTGGATACCCTGAAGAAAAAATATTGTAGGGATTAAAAGTTTATCTTACAATAGGGAGTAGAGGTGGGAATAAAAGCCAGTTAACTGAGGGCTCTTATGAGGTGGGTTCTAGTCAACTGAGGTCTAAGACAGTATACTTACAGCTGCGCACACACCCCACACATGTGCAACCTGCACCTCTAACACACAGAGCCTGAGTGGGGACCAACCTCAGAGTCTACAGGGGTTTTCTGCCTGAAGTTAGTTGTTTCCACACCATGTGCGGCCACACAGATTTCAGGAGGAGATCTCTGGTCCTGTTGGAGTTGTGCTCTGTTGTGGGGAGAGTTCTGATTCACGGCAGAGACACAACTGTTACTCATCAAATAGCCAGGCTCTGGAAGTTACAGGCATGAGGCAGGGTCCACATCTTATGTTCTACACTTGGCTGCCTCTATTTTAAATCAAATTCTGGGTCAACTAGGATATACAGACTCCAAATAAGTGCCCAATAGGGCTTACTCTTATTCTTTAGATAACTTATTTCCCTCTCCATTTCTAAGTTTAGCACACCATTCAGCTACCATAAACCTCTCCTCTTTTTTTTTTTTTTTTCACATCTTTACTGGAGTATAATTGCTTTACAGTGGTGTGTTAGTTTCTGCTGTATCACAAAGTGAATCAGCTATACACATACATATAGCCCCATATCTCCTCCCTCTTGCACCTCCCTCCCACCGTCCCTATCCCACCCCTCTAGGTCATCACAAAGCACCGAGCTGATCTCCCTGTGCTATGCGGCTGCTTCCCGCTAGCTATCTATTTTACATTTGGTAGTGTATATATGTCCATGCCACTTTCTCACTTCATCCCAGCTTACCCTTCCCCCTCCCCATGTCCTCATGTCCATTCTCTACGTCTGCGTCTTTACTCCTGTCCTGCCCCCAGGTTCTTCAGAACCATTTTTTTTTTCTTTTTTAGATTCCATATATATGTGTTAGCATACGGTATTTGTTTTTCTCTTTCTGACTTACTTCACTCTGCATGACAGACTCTAGGTCCATCCACCTCACTACAGATAACTCAATTTCTAAACCCTTCCTCTTAACAAACAGTGGAAGCCCTCTCCAGGCTCTGACTATCAGGGGACTGTGAAGATTAAATACATTAATGTACTTCAAGTCCTTAGAACTAGAACAAACGGTGCCTTGCACACATACAATGATCAGTAAATCTTTCCTTTACTACCTCAACTACTACTATTTCTTCTTTTAATTATATATCTATTTTTTTAATTATTCTATTGTACTTCTCAAGTCTTTACATACAACAATATACATTATTTCAATGAAAATTGTCTTTTACACCATCTTTATATTAAAGTTAGGTCATTAAATTGTTTTATAATTAAATTGTTTTTTTAAAATTTGGGGCATAGGTAAGTCATATTACTTATAAATTTCATTTCAGGACAGTAAAGGGCCAATAAGTAATATTTTAGCATGGTATATATGCTTCAATATTAACTGTATATAATAGTATAGAGTAATATGTGTGTATCATTCTACACTATTATAATATGTATACTTGCTATATTATAACATTATATTATTGAAGACTGCATATATTTATATGTATATATTATATATACATTTACTCTATTACAGATTGCTTATCATAGTTTATAAATTTGCTTATATTTATATGTGTTTATTTTAAGTTTATGTAGTTAAATAATGTGTATTTATAATATAAAATAAATTGTTGTAACTAAATATATATAATTATATTTATATGTTAACTATAATAGGTTGAATCATATGAAATTGCTGTTTAAGTCAAAAAGATCAAATACTGGGACTTCCCTGGTGGTGCAGTGGTTAAGAATCCACCTGCCAAGGCAGGGGACACCGGTTCGAGCCCTGGTCTGGGAAGATCCTACATGCCGCGGAGCAACTAAGCCCATGCGCCACAACTACTGAGCCTGCGCTCTAGAGTCCACAAGCCACAACTATTGAAGCCTGCGTGCCTAGAGCTCGTGCTCCACAATAAAAGAAGCCACCGCAATGAGAAGCCCGTGCACGGCAACGAAGAGTAGCCCCCGCTCGCCGCAACTAGAGAAAGCCTGCGTGCAGCAACAAAGACCCAATGCAGCCAAAAATAAATAAATAAATAAATTTATTAAAAAAGATCAAATATTGACAACTTCATATGATTCATCCTAATATATATCTTATATAAGATGTCATAAATTCAAATAAACGTTTGTTATATAAAGTTGCAAGTATCCTCAAAAGGGAGAGTAGAACCAGACAGAGTTGAGAACTACTCTGTTAGTTGGTTAATATTGTTGTTATTTGTCATTACAAACTGGTCCATGCTAGGGCCCTTCAGATAGTTCATAAAATCAGCAGAGCTTCTTTTAACTCCAGGCCTTTGCAATGGCTGTGCCCTATGCCTAGTACACTGTTCCCTCAGACATCCACATGGCTCACTGGCTACCAACCTCCTTCACTTATCTGTTCAAATAATTTCGGGGTGAGGAGAATTTACTGATTCCAGGATTGATCAGACAAAGGAATGTGTAGCTTGATAACCTCCTCCAACTCACTTCATCTCCAGAAGAACCTTCCAGACCCTGAGCACTTCCTTTCCTTCCCCCATCTCCCAAGTGCATCTGATCCTTATCCACTAGCAAAAGAGTTTGTGGTCTGTACTGTGAACCCCCGCCTCCCCCAGGTAGGTGTCCAGGAAAGGAGGAAGGGCGGTAATGGAAGGGGGAAGCAGTTTTTCCTCTCTGTCTCTACCCAGTTGTTCCCCCCACCCCCAGTCTGGCCCTCCAATCCACCCATGTGGCTGGGGGCAGCGGCAGCCTTGGGGCACCTGGGAGTGCCCATGAGTGGGTTAGTCCACGTGGCCTTGAGGAGGAAATGTCCATGGCTTTGGTTCCATGGAGTGCCACTTCTCAGTGACTACCAGAGGATAGCACTTTCTGGGGCGAGATGCAGAGGGGCACTGTGAGCTGAGGGGACGCTGGCAGGGTGTCAAAGCCGGTGCCTGCACTCCAAGTGACTGGGAGGTACTGTGCAGTGCAGGTACTTACCTATAGCATTGATATGGCCTAGGTGGTGCTCAAGGGGGTGCCACCCACTGTGGAGCTGGCCCTGCCTTCCCTGCCAGGGAAATAGCCAAGCTCAAAGCACTTTCTGGGTTCCTGGGTATAGACTGTATCTGCAAAGTGTTAGCACCATTATCATAGTTTCACTACCTAGGATGCTGGTCTTTGCCTCCCAGAAATGGGTATGGTTACAGGACATCCCACAATGTTGCTATATGCATTTAGGTTAACATTAGAGGATTAATATATGTCTCAGTGTACGGGTACTGATTGTCCCCAGGGTAAAAGGGGCATAATTATTGCATATCCATAATATTATTATTTATAATTCTACAATATTATAATGTTATAATATTAGCCAGGACGCACCACCGGGGAGGCTTGTGTTATGCTTTACTTGCTGCTAACTGGGGATAATTACTGTGCATTATTATTATTTGTGTTTACATTATTGTTAATTACTTTACCTTTATAATACCCATTATTATAATTAAGGTCATAATTAAATGATTATATCATTAATCATTATAATGATTAATAGTAATACAATCACAATTGTATTACTATTACTATGTATACCGTAATTGTATTAAGTATTACAAGTATTATAGTATTATAGTAAATGTAACACAGGTTAATAATTCAGTAATAAATATAATTAATAATAAATTAATTCTGTACTGCTAAGAAACCCTGCTGTTCCATACTGCTAAGAAACCTTTTATCTCACCAGAATCAGGATAACTGAGGTAGAGCATTAATGCAGTTACTTGCATTATTGTGATATTTTTAAAACACTATAGTAACTACCACTCCTGGTAATGCTGGTGTGGTATTTTCTTCCCTGGGAAATGGCATAATTATATCACATGGTTAATGTTGTTATTGCTGTTGTTGTTGTTTTTATTATCACTAATGTTATTTTACCATCTATCCTAATGATGGACACCAATATACAAATAATGGTATTATCTGTTCCTGCCTGTGAAATGGAGATGATTTTGGAATATTGATAATTTACATTCTATTGATATTATAGTCATAATTAATACCACTACTGAGAATCTTGGCATGCATCTGTAAAATGGACATAATTTTGAGACATCATTGATACTGTTATTATTTGCATTTATGTTAGTGCTAGAGTCACAATTACTATTAGGAATGAGTATTTCTTGTAAACTATGGAGAAATTCACACCTCAGAGGGTTTTTGTCAGACTTATATGACTTTGAACCTGGTACACAGTAGTAAGGATAATAATATTAATAATAGGAGAGTTTAACTCCTTACTGTGTATCAGGCACTGCTTTAAGCACTTTACATGCATTGACTCATTTAATTGTCACAACAACCTTATAAGTAAGATAGGTATTATAGATATGCCCGGTTTACATCTGTGCAAACTGGGACTCAGAGAGGTTAAATGTCTTGCCTGAGATTCCACAGCCAGTTTGAGTCCGTGTTCCATTCTTTTAACCACTACTACTCTCTTGGGTATTAATGGGAATAATTATCACATGTAACTAATAATTTTAGGCAAGTTATTATCTTATTATTATGATGTATCAGACAAGAATGAGGATTTCTTTCTTTTTCATCATAAAACGGTCACAGGCACAGGCAGCGGCTAGTGTTGGAGGTTCTAATGTTGGGGATCCAGGCAGGGGTGGGATGACCAGTATAAAGAGGGGCTGAATCTCTCCCTCCTGATGTTGTCAGGAGACTCATTTAAAGTAGCTCAAGCCAAAAGTACCTGGTAGAGTGTTGGTGCACAATAAATGCTTCTCAAAAATTTGTTAATCCTTCATTATAGCCTTTAGCTCCTAGTAGCCCAGGTAAAAAGCGTGAGCAAATTTTAAAAAGGAGAAATGCAAAGGAAAGATATTATTCCCGGTGCTCAGTCAGTGAGTGTTCTTTTCTCTCTCCATCTGTGGCATGCCCCTCTCCACTTTATCCACCTGCCCTGCCCTCCCTGCTCAAAGGAAAACTCATCATGTCAACAGTCTATTGTTCATGGCTGTTTATGTAGCTACTATTTGACATAACACAGTGGTACAAGGCTTCTAGGCTGCATGTGTCCGATATGTACTTGGATAAGGCCCAGCTCAATTGATGTAGCCTGGAAGACTATGGAGGGAATGGAATGAGTCTCCATTCCCTGGGGCACTGAAGGGATGAATGATGATGATGTCTGGGTGAATGAGGAATTGAGAGAAGGAAGAGGGGAGATTTGTTAATGGATAGAGGTTTGTCAGCAAGAGTTCCCTCTAGGAGTGGTGGGAGGTTGAATGTGAGACTTACCAATAGGATTGGTTAGAAGTCTGCTTAAGAAGCAGTCAGAACCCCAGGTACACCACCCCAACATCAGTTCCACACACTAGTAGAAGGCTGGATAAAAGATCTCTAGAGGGTAAAACAGAAAGGGTGTGATTTACATGGGCATACCTACCCACACCAGGCCACGGTTTCCTGTTAATGATTATTTATCTGCCACTGAGCTTGGGCATTTTACAGAAACTTTGAAAGTAACAAAGCCCAGACTGCCAGGGTTTGGACCATTGGGACAAAGAGCCCCAGATTCAGAACCCCTTCCCTCCACCAGACCATGGAGGCCTGACCACTCATTTCCCCTCCTGCATGACCCCTGGAAAACAAGAGTTAGATGCCAGAGACCCCATTTTCTTGTTGGTCTCTGCTTTGCTTCTGGCTCTGTCCCAAACCACTCCTGAATAAGCCTGCAGTTTTTACCTACTGTATCTCTAGCTCATTAAATGTCATTCAGACAAAGATGTGATCCTGGACACCAGATACGTCCCTACCACATAGGTCTCACCATGCAATTCCGGAGGGGCAAGGAATGTCCCCATTTAAGTGGCTAGGTGGGGAGGAAGGCTTTTCATACTCTTTTTAGGAGACTTGGGAATGGGAGAATCTTAAGTCCCAGAACCCTGAGAGCCCTCCTGACCCATTTCTCCCTCTTTCAGTCCTCACCTCCAGTCACTGTAGCTCAATTTCTGGGGCCCATCAATATCACTAGATCATAAGCTGCTAAGAGATAACCATTGCCAGGGTATGTCTACCATCTTCTCCCTACATCCATCTCCCCAGCCAAAACATAAGCTCCTGGACCCTGCTTTGGCTGAGGGTGTGGGGTAGGTCTTTGGAGCCTGATGTTCCTAGTGAAATCCTAATTCCCTGCCCCCGAAACCCATAAACTCTCTTGTAGTACAATGACCCCCCAAAAGATGCCCCATCCTCATCCTCAGAACCTGCGAATAGGAAGAAATATCACTTATGTGATAATGTTATGTTATACAGCACAGTTGACCATAAAATAGAGAGATTATTCAGATGGACCTGATCTAATCACATGGGGGCTGAAAAGCAGCGTGTTTTCCCCAGCTATAGCAGAAGGGGGAGTCAGAGAAACCTGAAGTGTGAAAAGCACACGATGCAGGATTGCTGGCTTTGAAGACGGAGGGGGCCACTTGAGAAGGAATGACAGAAGCCTCAAGGCACAAAAAGTGGCTCCCAACTGACAGCAAGCTCAGTCCTCCAGTCAGCAAGAACTGGATTCGGCCAGTACCCTGAATGAGCCTCCATCCAAGAGCCCAGCTCGGGTGACATTTGACTTTGGCCTTGTGAGACCCTAAGCGGAAAACTCAGGTGAGCCCAGCTGGACCTACCAAACAGTGAGTTAATAAATAGGTGTTGTATTAAGCTGCTAAAAAATGTGTGGTAATCTGTGATGGCAGTGGTAGAAAACTAACATAACTTCTTAATCCCTACCCCTTTTCTTTTCCCTTCACAGATTATTAGGGCCCTGAGGAGGCCTCACACATCAGCTCCTCTCCTTGTCCATCCAGGAGGATGACTGGTTTTGTCCATAAGGTAATGTCCCCAGCCTCTTGCCCTTGCTGCCTTTGCCCTGCTCAAACTCTTTGCCCTCAGGCCTTCCACACATACATTTCACCCACCGAGTTTCCTCCAACTGTCCTGCCAGGACTGCCCAGCACAGCTGATGCTCTCCTCACCCGAGGGCATCCTGGCCTTCTGGTACTGATGGTTGGCAGACCACAGGGTGTTCTTGTCCTGGGGCACACTGTGCTGACCCTCTCAGCATGGTCTCTGCCCCTCTCCAGGGTCCTTGGGGGTTGGGAATATGCAATTCTCAAAAACACAATAAGGTATACACTTTTGTTTGAGCTTAGCCGAGATAGGGTCTCCTGGAAAGGATGTGACAATTCTGTGAATGTGTCCTTCCCAGGTGATCCCGCAGCCTCAGGGGCTGCTCCCTGTGACTTCCAGCTGTCCCTGATCCCTCTAGCTCTCTTCAGGTCCCTGTTGTTTCCCCCTTTTCAGGATAGAGAATAAGGAGACGAGGTAGTGGAGGGGGGAGCGCTGTGGCCCTTCCACCCACGGGTGCTGCCCTGCCTCCATTGCCCAACCTCATGCTCCAAAGCCAGTGAAGCATGCTGCCTATGGGTGGATGCATGCATGAACCACCCCATCAGCTAAACAATGCCACATGCTTCAGCTGCCTACCCAAGAGGCCTGGGAAATATGACAAGATCCTCATAGATCCCAGTTGTCAGCTTCACACTTGACTAAAGACTCACCAAGACTGGCTCCCTTCGCGATGATGATCATCTTATTATTATTACTATTATTACTTGCGGGACAGTGAACAGCATGAACATCAGCATATTTGCATAGGTTTCCCGTGTCCCTCAACTCCCACAGGAATGACACAGAACAGCCCAGGAGGCTGCTGTGCAGCAGAGTCGAGGAACACTGAGCTTGGGGAATCCACCAATTCTCAGCAAGCAGCAAGCCCAGTCTTTACCCTGAGAGAGACTTTACCACATTCTTTAAGGTTGTGTGCTGCAAACACAGCACTGAGAAATGGTCCAGGTAAAGGACCTCAATGCCTTGCATTCTTGGCATCCCCAGCAAGATGTGTGGGAGCATGAGAGTCTCCCGCAACAATTATCCTTCAATAAAATTTGCCCCCCCAAAAAAATACCCTGACTGACAACACTCCCCACCATTAACAAATCTTTCTCCTCCTCTCAACTCCTCATTCACTTCTTTCTTCTCTCTTTCACCCACTGCCCGCACGCCTGGTGCTATTCCTTTTCCAAATGGTTCTCTCTCTCCTCACCCCAGCCAGGGCATGAACTCTAAGCCAGAGAAGGGACTGGATTCAGAGAGATCTGGGATTGGACACTGTCACATTGTGAACCCTGTAGAAAGATTTCCCGAAACATGAATCACCTGTGATGGTGGCAGCCAGGGAGGGGCACTCCCTGTTGCCTCAGCACTAGCCTCCACCCTTCAGCATTCGTATGTGCCAGGCAGACCTAAGCAGGTAGGCAGGCCAGGAGAGTGCGGGTAGAGAGTAGAGGGAGCGTGCTCAACAGGGTCTGCCCAGGCCACACTCACACATGCATACACACAGAGGTGCTGACTACTTTAGTTAGCATGAAGCTTAGCAGGCTTGCAGCCTAAATAGGAACAAATGGGGATATCAGGACCAATGTCCCCAGGTATGCTCCCTAACATATGTTGGAGGCTAGATCGCCTTCTTCCACAGACCCCCCAAAATACAGGGCAGTGGAAAGAGACTACCCCTCAAAATACAAACCTAGCCTTATCCTCTGTGCTGCAGAAAGATAGGGAGTGAGGGGACAAAGGGAAGATGAGGAGCAAGCTGGCCTGGGGGGAGCCCTGTTGTTTCTGCCACGTACCATGAGCCCCACCTTCTTCCTGACTTCTGCAAGCCTGTGCTTCAGTTTCCATATCAGCAAAACAGAAATAATATCTGTGCCTACTTTGTAGGGTCATTGTGAGGATTTAAAGATGAATACATGTCAGGGACTTAGAACACACAGTACCTAACGCCTAGTAAATACTCAATAAGTATTAGTTATGGTTAATAGTAGTGATAATAAATATAATTTGATTTATAACTATAGCAGTGATGATTATTATCAGTAATATAATTTATGATATTGGAAATAATGTTTAATGTTAGAAATTATACAGCATATTATTAGAAATAATATATAATATCAGTAGTGATAATTCAATTCTCACTGGTAACTATAACAACTCATTATCTTGCTAATCCCCCCTTAAGATGTTATACATTCTTATACTCATTTGTAATTTCTCCTATTATTATGATATTTGCATAGTACTTATACAAAAGATTCAAAAGACTCTTTCCCTTTGTTATATATCTCTTTGGATGGGGTCATACTTAGCAAGCTGCATGGAAACTTTTTGTAACAAGGCAGAAGCTGTGGCTATGTCCTTTATGACATTGACTTCAATATAATGAGGTGGCTGGGAATGGGGACTGGAAGTGGACTCGTTTGTATCTGCTGACTTTCAAAGATGCAGCTGACAAAGCTCTTCCCAACTGTGCCTGGAAATCAACTCAATTTATAGGAGGAACAAGCAGAATCCTGCCCCCCCTCCCGCCCCGCAACTTCTATCCATTAGGTCTTGTTCAGTTTGAGAGGCACTGAAAAGCTTCCCAGCCAAAGGGATTTACCTGGGTTTATCTCCTCTGTGTCACATTTTATAGTGTTTGGAATCATGCAGTTTTCCTGAATTAGAATGTCTTGCTCCCTAGGAGTAGTGTCAAACTTCCTAACAGAGATATTATATATGAGCACAAATTCCTTAATCTGATTAACCCATTACTCCCTATCATCACCCAGCACAAACCTATTGATAAAATACGACCCTGAATAGTTTTGATTAAGTAGAGATGGGAGTAGGAAAAAGGAAAGGGGTACTTGGCCTTTGGGTGTTCTCTGGCCCTTAGTAAGTCATCTCACCACCAAAGAGTGGTATGGGGCTTCCCTGGTGGCGCAGTGGTTGAGAATCTGCCTGCCAATGCAGGGGACACGGGTTCGAGCCCTGGTCTGGGAAGATCCCACATGCCACGGAGCGACTAGGTCCGTGAGCCACAGCTACTGAGCCTGCGCGTCTGGAGCTTGTGCTCCGCAACAAGAGAGGCTGCGATAGTGAGAGGCCCGCGCACCGTGATGAAGAGCGGCCCCCACTCGCCGCAACTAGAGAAAGCCCTCGCACAGAAACGAAGACCCAACACAGCCAAAAAATAAATAAATAAATAAATTTATTGAAAAAAGAAAAAGTGGTATGACGGTTAGATGGTAGAGGCCAAAGGGCACAACACTTGAGGATATCTGGGTTTGATCCCATTTTATTATCTGTAAAATGGAGATATTAGCTCTACTTACTGTATAGACTTGTTGTAAAGATCCAGGAAGTAGACCTGAAGGGAAGAATCTTTCATTAAATCCTTACCAGGATTAGTAGTAACTATGACTATGATGGTTAATTTTATGACTGGGCCACAGAGTGCCCAGCCATATGGTCAAACATTATTCTGGGTGTGTCTGTGAGGGTGTTTCTGGATAAGATTAACATTTGAATCAGTAGACTGAGAAAAGGAAATTGCCCTCCCTCATGTGGCTAGACCTCATCCAATCTGATGAAGGCCTGAATGGAACTAAAAGGCTGACCTTCCCCTGAGTAAGAGAGAATTTCCCCCTGGCTAATTGCTTTGAGCTGGGACATTGGTTTTTTTTCCTGCCTTTAGACTCAAACTGAAACATCAGCTCTTCCTAGGTCAAGCCTGCCGGCAATAGGACTGGAACTTACACCACTGGCTCTCTTGGGTCTCTGCTGACCATAGATCTTGGAACCTGTCAGCCTCCATAATTGCATGAACCAACTCCTTATAATAAATATCTTTATATACATATATAGGGACAGTCTGGGGATAGGTAGGTAGATAGATAGATGATAGATAGATAGATAGATAGATGATAGTCTCTGAAGAGTCCTGACTAATACAGTGACTTACGTGTCTCATTTCATATGCACTAAAACCCTAGCACATAAATATGATTAGTCCCACAATATAGATGAGGACACTGAAATTCACTGCCATAACTTTTTCATGTCATCATACACATAGAAAATGATAAAATATGTTTGTTCATTCGGATAAAATGACAAGGTTTCTAGCAGCTTGAAGTAACTGGCCATCCCAGACCTTACTGGCCACCCAAGAGCTGAGGAATCAATGTGCTGGCACCCCTGTAGCTTAACTATAGCATACTGGTTGGGAAGCTCAGGGTTAAGTACTTGGCCATGGTCACATGTTTGTTGGAGAAGCAGAAGAGGAAAAATGTTAAGAATTTAGGCATTGGAATTAGACATACCTATGTTTGAATTCAGAATCTGCTATTGTTTGTGGCTCTATGACTTTGGGCAATTAGGATAACCTCTCTGTGCCTCTAGTTTTCCCACCTATAAAATGGGGATCATAATAGTACCTTTCTCCTGGGTCATTAGAGAATGAAATGTAAATTATATAAAGCACCCAGCATAGATTTTGGTACCTAGTAAACACTCTATACATACTAATACTACTACTAATAACAATAATAATAAGATAGAAAACAGTATCTTGCTGTTCTTTCACTGCCTTTTCTGAAGACACACATCCCCAGCTTTACAGTTTTGAGATAAAGCTGCCCCCATTTCCATTGGAGGCCAGGCTGTTCTAGAAGCTGCTGTGTTGGTATGTGTATGCATCCAGGGGATGGGATGGGGTGGAACAGTGCTATGCTTTCTCCGTTCTGTCTGCAACTGCCCCAAAGCCATTTTCACATAATTGTGTTTGTTTGTCATCTCCTGTTAAAGTGACTGACCAGTGGATTGACTGAATCAACCAAATCAACCAGGTGCTTTACCATCATTAGCAACAGTCTAAGAGTGTGGTGTTGTAGCTAGAACAAATTCATGAGGAAAATGTCTAAAGGAAAAAAACCAAAACTGACTGAATAAAAGTAATGTTTATCTCCTGAAAATTGTGTGTCAGCCCATAGAGCCGGCTCACAGAGTTAGGGAATCATTCCTTAGGAAGAGGCCCCTTGCGGGGGGCCAGCAAAATTGTTGGTCATAAAAGATAAATACTTCCACCTCTTCATCACAGAGTATTGGGCCAACCCTTCCCCACCTCATTATCTCTGAATATGAGAGTTCAAACAGCTATCTCAGTGCTCTAGTCAGTGATCTGGGATGCCTTAATTGTAGGTTCAGACAAGAGGTGAGAGAAGTTGGAACACAAAGCCCAGCTTGCCTAGTTATCTCCTTGAAGAAAGGCAATATCAAATCCCACAGAATAGTAACAATGATAAAGAGAATCGGACTGAAGTAAGGTAATAATTTATAATAAGGCTTGTAACAATTCGATGGCATTTTAAAAATGGTCTTGCAGTGAGTTTGGACTAAGTCTTAATTATAGAAGAGTTGCCAGTCAAATAGAAGATTCCTCCCCACTCCCCATTCACAGCATCACCAAGCAGGCTTCTCTTGTGTAACTGTATAGTCTCAAATCTAGGTCAGCCTGTCTCCATTAATGCGAAGCAGAGATGTTCTTTTTGCTGTTCTGTCAGTCATCCCGGTTCATGTGCTTTCTGATTAATCTGGAATCTGGCAAATTCTCGAAACCATCTCTTCAAGTGTCTAGAATGAGCAGGATGGAGCACAGCTAGCTCCATGACTAAGAAGCCTTTCCACTTCTTTTTTTTCTTTAGCGATTTGCTAGGATTTCACTTTTGGAACTGGGATGGTGTCATCCTTTGATCATTTTCCCAAGTCTTAAAAGTGATAACAAAGGTAAAAACTCCTGGCATTGAAAAATGGAGCTAAGCCTGCATACCTTCCCCCAAATAGCACAGTAGACATTGCATACGCCAAAAGAAAGGGCCAGCTGCAGACATTAGCCTCTGCCTCTTCCAGGTACATGAGGCTAAATGGGGATTGGCGAGTTGAGATGTTAAATGCTTTTGGTGGGGAAGGCATTTCAGTTCTCCATTTCTTTATTTTTTATTCATTCATTCACTGGATCATTTTTCAACAAGCATTTATTGAGCACCCACATAGCAGACACTAGAGTAGGCCCTGGGGCTATACTGTAAGTAATACATGGCCCTTACTCTCAGGAAGCTTACAGTCTAGTGGGATTATTAAATTAAAAGGTATGTCAATAATGGTATCAATAAATGACACAAAGTGCTTACCACGTGCCAGGCACTATTCTAAGCATTTTACATGTATTAACTCATCTAATCCTCACAACAACACCTTGAGATAGGTTTGATTATTTTTATTTCCCCAATTTTTAAAGAAAGACACTGAGAGTTAAGTAACCTGCCCAAAGCCACATGGTGGTATGTGTGAGAGCCAATGTTCAAATCTAGGGAGACTGCTCCTGAGGCTATGCGTTTAACCATTAAGCAGACTGCCTCTTCAGTGTGATACCGCAGACGCAGACGAAAAAGGTGTCATAGGAGCCGCTAAGCCAGATTGGGAGGTCAAGGAGAGCTTCACAGAGGAGGTGACCCTTGAATTAAGTTTTGAAGAAGGAGGAGCCAATAGCTAAATGAATACAGAAGAGAGAACATTCCAAGCAGAGGAAACCACATGTGTGAGGTCACAGAGTGCTGAAACAATGTGACGTGTTCAGGAAACTACAAGTAGTTCCATATAGCTGGAACATATGGGTAAGTGTCAGGAGAAGGTTCCAGTGAGGTAAATAAGAGACAGATCATAAAAGCGCTTTGTATGGTAAGCCAAGAAGTTTGACAATTATCCTGAAAGCTATGTGGAGTCACTGAAGGATCTTTAGAATAGTTTTTTACAACAATCATTCTGGTAGTAGTATTGAGCAAAGACTGGGAGAGGTCAAGACTGGAAGCAGAGATGGTTTATGAAATTACCACAGTTCAGGTTAAAAAAAAATGTGAACATGGTTGAAAAGAGACTAGTAAAGGAGATAAGCAATGCTAAGGAGGTAGAAAGTCTGGCCTTGGAGAATGAGGGAGAGCATGGGGGTAGTGGCTCCCAGGTTTCTGCTTGGTTGACAGTAAGACCAAGCTCCCAAAATTTATAGCACAATAAGTGGCACCCAATAAATGTTCTATAATAAATGAAGAATATCTAAATCAAAGAATGAATGAATGGTCAGTGTTTGATATTTAGGGAGTATGAAATATCATTGTCTGGATGTAGGGGGTGAAGGAAAGGAAGGAGTCACGAACGGTCAAAAGTTTCTGGCTCACATAACTTTCTTCCTTCACTGAGATAGGCAACACGGGAGGAGGAGCAGCTGGGGACAAGGATGAGGAGTTCAAGTTTAAATACATTAAGTTGGAGGTGCCTATAAGACACCCACATGACAGTGATACGTGCAAAGAAGAATACAGATGGATACAGATGTATCACAATAGTAGCTAACACTAAGTGCATGCTAAGCTCCAGACACTGTTCTAAGTGCTTTGTAATGACTTGTTTAATATTTCTCTAAGTCCCACTATTACTAATAGCTATTACTATTAGTATCCTTATTCACAGATAGCGAATTCAGAAACAGAGAGGTTAAATAACCCATTCAAAGTCACACAGCTTATAAGTGGTAGGGCCAGGATTTAAACCCACACTGTCTGATTCCCAAGACTGAAGTTTTAAGCATTGTGCTATATTGGCAATCCGTAGCAGAGAGAGCACATGAATTGAAAGTACTTAAAGGAGAATGTGGTTAAGCCAGGGAGTCCCTGTTATGTGACCCATTGCAGTAATCCAGCAGAGCTTTTATCATTGCTCTGTTCACTTTGCTTGTTAGCAGATCTCACTTCTGCCACTAGCTGGCATTTGATCGCCTTTTTCCACATTTCTTGGCACAGTATCTAGGGTTGAACTATTGTTTTCTCCAATAGTCACACCTGGGGTGACCAACTTGTCCCAGTTTGTTTGGGACTAAAAGGTTTCCCAGAACATGGCACTTCTACTTTGAAAACCAGAACAGTCCTGGGCAAACCAGGACAAATTGGTCACCCTGGACACATTTAACCATAATCGAAAATGGGAAGCTTTGGGATCAGCTCAGGCCACTTCCAATCTTACCAACACCTCTCTTCCAAAGAAGGATATGAGAACTCCATCAGTCACTGCTTCTGAAGCACAGCCTGATTACTGGGCAATCTGCTGCCAGCTAAGGATTGGTGTATTCCAATAGAGTACAAGATTTCTGTTTTGTTTTTCAAAAGCACTTTAAATCCTTTTAGATTATTCTTCCCCACCTTTAGCTGTTGACAGGAACAGGTGAATGTCCTCAACTCATTACAAAAAGTGTCTAATTCATCAGTTTCCCTGATACCTTATATAGAGTTTGATATCTTCAGAAGAGTTCTCTTAACTCTCCTCTTTAGACCTTAGGTGGGGCATGGGAGGGGGCTCTGAACCAAATGGCAGGCCTCCAGATAGAGATCAGTGATGTGATGGACAAGCACAAGGAGGAGAGGACCTTGGACCAGTCTCTTCATACCTTGGGCCAAGCCTGACTCTGAACAGTCCCTCCCTTTCCTGAGCCTGAAATGGTCACCATTTTAGGAATGGGGTGTGAGTTGTGCAGACACCTGCAAGACCTAGGGATCCAGAAACGATAAAAGCTCACAGACACCAGGGTAGAAAGCACAGAGGGTCTCTGTTGTGTATTGCACTTGCAGGTTCTGCTAATTCAACATGAAACATGAATGATATATTAGCAGAGATATATCAAAGGTATTAGAAAACATGAATTATCCCCCTACAATATTTGTACATAAAGTAAAATCTTTCAAATTTGCTAGGGAACTCCGGTTAGTGATTGGCAGAGTTGGAAAGAGAATTGGAAGGAACCAAAACCAAAAGCAAGAGCCTTGTCAGCTGATCCTTGCAGCTTCTTTCATTGGGTAAAATTAAGCCCTTAAAAAAGCTGGTGCACATCAGAGGAAAAAGATGCATTTCATTTGAAAAGGGGGAGAAATTTTTTAGAAACCTTTTCTGCAAGGTATAGAGCAGGAGTCAGCAAACTTTTTCTGTAAAGAGACTGATAATAAATTTTTTCAACTTTGTATGCCATACTGTCTGTCAGAAATACTCAACGCTCCCACTTTAATGCGAAAGCAGCCATAGACAGTATATAAACAATTAAGCGTGGCTGTGTTCCAACAGAACTTTTAAAAACAGGCAGTGTGCCAGGTTTGGCCCCTTGGTTATAGTTTGCCTATACCTGATCTAGAGGCTAAAGGAACTCCAAGACAATTGCCTAACTCTACCACCATACACAGCATTAAGCATAGTGTCTACATTTTCATAAGTGTGAGTTTGTAAAAGAGAATTCATTAAGTTTCCCTCATTACGTATTTTTAAAAACATGATAATTCAGTTACATAAAATAATGGATGAAACATTGGTCATATTATCATTCAAAACACAGAAATAATTGCTTAAGGAAATTTGTGTTTATTTTCTCTTCAGAAAATTGTGGCTACTATATATATAAAACATGCCCTGGAATATTTCTGTGCCTGACTTTGAGTGAGTCCTAAATTCCAAAGTTGTCCCTGGCCATACACACACATTGAATAGTCTTATAAAGCAATTGATCTTCATTTCAGCAGCAAAAGAAACATTTTCCATTCTACATTTATGAAGCATTTTCCCACGAATTTGCATTTCTTCCTCACAACAGTCGTGGGTGGTGGACAGAGTACATGGTTATTCCAAGTTACATGGGAATCTGAGGCTCAGAGAAACTATGCAACTTACTCATATCACACGGTAAGGTGAAGCCCCATTCTTGACTTCACAGCCAGTGCTGCTGCCACTGTAGCATAAGTAAGACAACTAAACACTTTATATTATTATATAACTCTAGACTTACAGTATCATCTAACAATGGTGAGCGGACATAAACTGGGTTGAAGAACTAGACATTTATTCTTGAGTTAAGGAAATTTATTCCAATCATAAAACACAGTTCGAGAAGATATGCAGAGATAAGCCTGCCGAAGCCTCCTGTAACACAGTTTTCAGGATCAGAGCCCAGAAAGCCACATTATAAGGGAAAGTACCTTATGCCATCCAGTAACTAAATCCCCTTGGAGAGGGTCCAAGGCATACCTATCTTATAACGAACTCTAATTTACGGCAAATAATATTTTAGTGAGATTTCAGTGTCAGATATTTCTGTTGTGGTTTTGCAAGCAATGTGGTCTTAAAAGCTGTCATAAAATGAAGATTTTGACAGATAGGTGATAACAAATAAAAAAGTCACACACAAATTGCCATGTTCCAAGGTTAATATTCATTTTATAATGCAGATTACATTTTCCAATTCCTAACAGTTTGCATTTTTCTTATTTAAAATAAAAACATGTGGTATAGACAAACTGGGTGAATTTTATCACGAACCACAATAATTTATGAGCAATTATAGAAGCACATGTACACAGTCTCTGAGTAATTTGTCTTTCTGCTTGCTGTCAAACAAATAATTTTTGCATCTTGAATCTGCCTGTAGTAATCGTGCTATGGCACCGTCACCTGGAGCAATTTATACTGTACAGTTGTTACACCTATTTGTCATATATCTTGTTACCTAAAATCCAATTTTAAATTCAAGTAAATGAGAAAAACCATAGTAATTTGTTGATGTACTTTCTAAAACAGGCTAGTGACTTAAGTAGCGACTTCTTTTAACTACGCACAGTTCAAAGGGAGCTCAATCTATCAGGTAACAACCAGAGGTTACAATCCAAATGGATCATTTCAAATAGTTTTATGTCTTGGGCAAGGAGCACAAATTCTCAATTAGATATTCTGTTGAGTTTCCTTTCTTATATGTTTATGAATTAAGTTGGTAGACTTCTCCAGTTTGAAAGCAAAGCAAATGGGAAAACTTGATGCCTTTTTGGTGATCTCAGATAAATCAAAATCAAGTAATCAATCTCAATCAATATCCCTCCATCCCTCCCTCCCTTCCTTCTTCTCTCTTAGATCTATGGCTTATTTGTTAAATTCCAGATGACTAGTTTTGGGGAGGATGAAAGAAGGACAGATGGATAAACTAGTTTGTGTGTATATATACAAACATATATATAAATACTTGAATATTTCTGTGTGAATATATATATATGTTCACTTTCTCTGAATATATATATATATATGTGTGTGTATATATATTCAGAGAAACTTCAAAACACTTGCACAATTAAAATAGGGAATTAAAGGTATAAAAGCATAAATTAAAATATATATCATATCAAGGCCATTCTCACATTCTTCTCTTGAGTTGTACTACTTCCCCTAAATGGTGCAGTCATCCCTGGATGTGGTATAAACACACTTATACTATTTCATCACATTGTATAACAGAAATAATGTGGTAGAATGCATCCAGGATGCCAGAACAATTTCTACATCTGCTTGTACTGGGCTGTGGAATGAATGCAGGAACCAATGAGTCATTAAAACAAGCTCACTCAAAATCATCCACGAGAAACCTAGAACTGAATCGCATATTTGTAAATGGACTGCAAAGAAAGTTTAACAGTTCTGTGGATCTTCTTGCCAACTTTTGCGGGAAGGGAGGAACACAGGCAACAGAGTTGGTAAAGGCTCTAGAATAATAGCAAATGTTCAAAGCAGCACGGGCCACAGGCTGGATCACTAGGTCAGGCCCTAATAGATTACGTTCTGTGAAAGTAAGCATTTACATTACAAACAACAAGTATGTTGGCTATTTAAACTAGTTCTATGTAATTTTTAACTGACTAACCTTAGGCAAGTCACTTAACCCATGTAGTCTGTTTCCTCTCATGAAAAAATGAGGGGCTTGGGCTCCATGAACTTTAAGGTCTCTTTTAATTCAAAGTCTGTGATTTTATGATGAGGGCAAAATAATCACCTGTCCTCAGGTACTGGGTTAAGCCAAATGTCAGGGAGCATGGCAAGGCTTGCAGAAAGCAGAGTAAACTGCAGTGTATGTGGAATGAACAGCAGCGATCTGCCCGAAGTACTTCACATGTCAGTCCACAAATGGCTCTTCCACTGTCCAGCCTTGGCACTTAAAATCCCCCTTCTATGACAGTAAGGGCTTTGTGTGAAAGTAGTGTATTTCCAGGAGGCCAATTTGGAAATTTATGAGAGGTACAACTTTTTAGCCCACTGCCACCAAGTTAGTGCAGACTAGTTTACTCCTAAAGAAAAAGAAGATCCCTGAAGGGATCTGGTACAGGGCAAGGCTACTGTCGTATCTTATTCTCTCATTCTCCCTCCTCCCTTCTTAACATTTTATTTATTTTGGTAGTAAAGGAGGCAGAGAAAGACCTCTAGTAGGAATCTTTAGGAGGAGATGGGGATTTCTCACTTGCTTGGCTTCTCAATCTAAAGGGAATAATGTCAGCACTTGATATTTTTCCTGCCTCCTCTCTGGACCTATATTATCAAAACTTCCCACCAAACTTTAGGCCGTAGAGAAATGGAAGGATACTCCCTCTTACAGAGAGCCTGGAAAAGCCTGGTCTAACTTCTAACTCTTATTAGCTTTATAAGTTGGGTAGGTCATTTAATGTCGCTAGAGCTTAGTTTCTTCATCTCCAAAATGGGGAAAAAAAATAATACCTACTTCACAGAGTTGTGGAGAGGTTTAAACAAGATATGTATGTAAAGTACCCAGTATAATTCTTGGTACACAGTAAGTGCCATAAGTAGTGGAATTTCCTCTCCCACAACCACCAGCCTGGAGCATTGGGTGTTGTGAAGGGAGAGTCCCTCCAGATAGCCAATGGATAGGATCACAGGGGATCTAGAAGCAAGGTGATGAGGGCAAGTAAGGTGGGGAAACACAATGCTGCGAGGGAAAAATATCCTTTAGAAACCCCTTCATGTTGCAGAGAGGTGAAATGACTTGCCCCAGTTTGCACAGTTAGTTAATGGAAGAGATGGAACAAGAGCCCATATCATCTGACTCATTCTAGAGTTCTCTTCCCTAGTCAAACCACCTCCTAAACAGCTACTTTAGCTATTGCATTATACAGCCAAAAGCAGGCAATCACACAGGCTCTCGCAATAGTCCCAGTAAGAGATGATGATGGCCTTGACCAGCAAGATAACAATGGAGGAGATGATGGAATTTGGAATCTATTCTGAGGAACTGGGTGGTAGATTGGATATGGTAGAAATAGAGAAACCAAGAAAAACCCTTAGGTTTTATGCCTGAGTCAAAATGAATGGGATTATCATTTACTGAGAGAAAAGAAGTGACAAGTTGCACATGAGGGAAAGGTGAGAATCAAGAATTCAGTTTTGAATATGTTAGGACTGAGATGCATTACTCAGCGTCTTGTCCAGACTTTGAAAGTAAGATGTAAAAAAGGGCCTAACCATAGATGAAACTTTTTTGTCAGTCCCCCATAGTTCTGCTCTTTTTTAAACTAGTGCTTGATACTAGCTCCCAGTGAGTCCATATTCGTACTTCTCAAACAAAAACCTCTTTTTCAAGAAGGAAGCTAAAACGCATCCACCCTAAAGATAACTAATTAATAACATCTTGAAATATACCTTATATTTACAGCAAACTTTGTGTTTTAACAATAACAACAATGAAAATCTCTCCCACTCGCTGGTTAATTTGTGAAATGTTACCCATTAAGCACTATCTCTTACTGTTCAATAAGAAATGGTACTTACTTTTTGATTCATAGAAATTCAGTGTTGGAAGATGTACTGGGTACGGTTCAGGGTATCTGTATGCCTGTTCATACACTTTTCTGAAATATATCTTTTGCTGTCCTTAACTCCTATTTTGGTTTCATATGAACCAACCTCCTACCCCCAAAAGCCAAAACTAATTGGACCATTGTGGACACAACACAAAAGCGTTCATTCCATAGGCTGGGCAACAACATATGACTTATGAGCTCTGGCTTGAAAAGAGCTTGACCAATCATTTTCTCTCCTGAATTAACTGGAAATTGAGAGGATGAGGCTGATAATTGTGGGGGTGGAGTTAGAAGGTCATGGGAGACTTAGAGCTAGAACCTTAGTGGGCCATGTGTAAGCCAAAGCTACAAGTGGTAGAAAGACAAGAATATTAAGAAGAATACTGCAGATATGTGGAGAGAAGAACAGAAAGAGAGACGGAGGGAGGGAGAAAGGAAAGGGAGGGGGGAAACTGAGGCAGAGAGAGAGAGAATGAACAAAGTAGCTTTGTAATTAGCCAGATCCTGACAAAAAGTAACTTCCAATCTTGACGGCTTCCTGTCCCCATTCCAATTTCCATGAGGCCTGGGTGTGCTGGAGCAGAACCTGTTCTTAGAGTCCTACAAGTCCCTGAAATTTCCATGTTATATGGTTTTCAAAAGGCTTTATTTTTACCCTTGATCTAACTTGAAGCCCAAAATAGTGCTAAGATAGAAGGTGATTTAGTTCAACACTCTGGTTTTGTAGATGGTGGGAAAAGAGACCCAGGAAAGTCAAGTACCATGTCTAAGTTCTCATAACACTTAAGGGGCAGACCTGGCACTAGAATGCAGGGCTCTCAAATTTAGCCATAACAGCGAAATTCCTGTAACAATTTCCTCTAATGGGAATTACTGTCAAATACATTAAATCTTATCAATATAAATTGTATAAATCTTATCAATATAAATTGTATAAATCGTATCAATTTAAGGTAACATTTATATGTATGTAGAAATTGTCATCAGTATATGAGGGAAAGGTACTTGGGGAAAGAGTCTCAAGGTCAAATAAATATTTTGTTTACAGAGATATTCCATTCCCTGGTTGCTCTATAATATTAGGATCATAAAGCAAACTGTATTTTTCAGGCAATAGCAAATCTCTTCAGAGATGAGTAGCCATATAGTTCATTTGAATAAAAATATTTTGAAAATGGAAAGAAATGAAACAAACTAAACAAATGAAATCTGTCATTTCTGCAAATACATTCACTTTTTGGAGTGTAGCTAAAGTATGCAAATGGCATTAAAGCTGCATGAGCTATGAAGCAGAGCCCACACCAGAGCCCGGAATGTGAGAATAAATCAATCAACATTTACCAAGCACCCAATGAAACATAAAATATGTGCTTTCATTCAGTAAACACTACCAGAAGAAGAAAATAGACTATGGAAGAAGAGATACTGAAAGTCTCTGTAAGTACCTGAGGTCCAGATGTGATAGTATAGCTAAACTGCAATCCTCATCAGCATAATGGACAGGGAAATATGCCTGTAAGTTAACTGATCCAAGCCCCCTGAGAGAATAAAAGGAAACAATCAAGGAAAATGTTTTTAACAACTACTATGGGTCTAGAACTGAACGAGGTAGGATGGGGATCTAAGGAACAAGACATGGTTTCTGTCCTCAAGAGGCTCCTGATTGCTCTCACCATAGAGGTAAAACATACTCAAATTAAAAGCCAGTTGAATAGAAGGCATGCAGTTTATGCTGAGTACTCACTAAAAGTACGATCATAAGGTCTCTAGAACTTCAAAGCATGCAAAATCACTGCCAGCTGGAGTGGGCATTCACTTCATCTTGTTTGAGCATCTATTATGGACAAGGTGTCTTGCTTCCAGTGCTTTTTCAGGACAAGCCCTCTTACAGGAGGAAGCACTGAAGCTTGAAGGATAGGAACATTTTGATAGATACTTTCCTGGTCATCTGGACTCTAACCCTCCCACTCTCCTCCCTCAGCCCCCACTCGGGGGATGGGGGCAAATTCAGCCTTTCACAAAACCTTATCAAATTTCCTGCCATAATATTTCTCACATCTGCATCCATCTCATCAGTTCTGTTCCCACTGCCATCCTATTGAAAGCCTTCATTAACTCACATCTGAACTCTATTATAACCTCCTAACCAGGCCTCCTCTCTCCAGTCTCTCCTCCCACTAATCTACCCTGCACACAGCTGCCAGATTCATCTTCCTGAAATGCCAATTTCATCATGTCTCTATGCATTTTCTACAGGATACATTTTAAATTCCTTTGCCTGGTATGCAAGACGCCCTACAATCAGAGCCCAAGCTACGTTTGCAATCTCATTTTTCCTGCAATAACGTTCTGGTTCAGCCAGGACTACTAACTGTCCCCAAACTTTTCTTACATTTCTTTCTCAAGCTTCTGTTTACACACTTTCCCCAATCTTAAATGCCTCCCTCAGGCATTTTTTATTGATATAAATTCTAAATTCCATCTCGTTCATAGAGTTTTCCCTGATTACCCTGGCCAACAATGAGAGCTTGCTCCCCTGACTTCAAACTATTCTATTGGCACTTATTTTAACTCCACTTTATTATGGGTGTATTCCTCCTCCCTAACCTCAGCACACAGGTGATGGGGATATGAAATCGGAAAAGGCACCAGGTGGTAAGCACCATGGAGCCAGGAGACCAGTTAGAAAGTTATTGTACTCTTGCAAGCAAGAGACTATGATGACTGGAAAATCTTTAGGTCCCAGGAATACAAAGGAACTAATGGTGAGATACATTACCAGAAAAAGGATCAGCAGGACTAGATTGAGGAGATAAGGGAATCAGAAAAAGGAATAACGATGAGTTTTGAGGCTGAATCACACCATTAAAATTTAAAAAGGAGAGTCAAACTGGTTTGGTAAAGAAGGTGATGAGTTTGTCTTAGGCCAGTTGAGCTCCTATCAGGGTATAGTAGATGGTTAAAGAGAAAAGAGCTTGTAAAAGTGATTAGAGCTGGTGATACTGGTTGGAGAGAAAGCTGCATAGAGGTAGTGACTAAAGTCATGATTATAAATGCATTTATAAAGAGCAAGGATGAATGAAGAATGAGAAAACAAGGGGGAGCAAGAGAAGAGAATCCAGGGGAGGAGACACAGGAACAATAGAAAGAAACAGGAGAGTTAAATAATCAAAGAGCTTGAACACAACAAAGAAGAAGAAGAAGAATAACAAATTCAACAACCCTAATTCTCATCCTTAGAAGATCAATAGTAACATCTAAGGTACCAGATTTAGGGACCAAAGCCATCAGCATTGGATGTAGGATGCCCTAAGTGGTAAGAAAATGAAGGTAATAGGTGTTTGGCACTGAGATTAAGAGAAGAAAAAAAATGGGACAGAAGCAAAAGGGTACAGAAAGGCAAACCAGTAATTTTGGTGTGGGGCTCTACCATATCACGTGCGACATTGCTGAGTTGTATGGTTTAGTGATTAAGAGTATACATACTTGTGTCAGACTAGCTGAGTTCATCCCAGGTCTGCCACTTTTAACCCCTGCAAAATTGGACATTTACCCCCCGCTTCATGATTCACTTTCCTCATACATTAATTGGGGATAATGAAAATAAAACCTACCTGATTGTGTTGTTGTCAGAATTGAATAAGGTAATATAGATCATGTGATTAGAATATAAACCGTGTTCAATACATGTTAGCTATATCATAATGGTAGTTCATCGTGATCCAGTTAATACTGGGGTCCTTTGCAGATACCTGCACATTTGCTCAGAAGGCCTCCAACTTGGAAGAATTATTTAAAAATCAACCATGGTGTTAATGCCTGTTGAAAGAGGACTAACATACAGATGTCAAGTTGTCTCAAAGGTCAGCTGACCTAAATAAACAAAACAATTAACTAATTAAATTATATTTGTGCTGTTCAGAAATTGAGACGTTTTCTAACTAGACTTTTAAATGCCCTTGAATTGTGCCCATGTAAGCTACCTATGAATAGTCAGGATTTTGTATATGATCTCTAACATGTATGATGTTTTAAATGAATTGCAGGATACATAAAATGCCTCATTTAATTTGATTAGAGAATTTAGTAAACAACAAATGAACTAGATGTTGCTATGCAGTGGCTCCTTAGAATAATACTGTATCTAATAATAAAAATGTTCCTAGTTTTTTATGGGCTATAGAGCACATTCAGTGAACTGTGAATAGGATGATAATCAACCAGCTGAAAATTCTATCTTTTACAAGATGAATTGTATGCACTCATAGTCAGCAGTATATAACTGAACAAATAATATTTCTAGGAGTTAAAATTTGTCATGTAATCATATAGCCCATTTTATAATACTTTGAAATAACATGGGCTCTGGGTACTGTCCCAATTTTATATTTATCATCTTACCCCCATCCCCAGTAGTCAGTAAAATAGAGGAAGTAGAATTTTCCTTCTAGCTGAATTCTCTCCTGTCCACTATGATAAATCTCCAGACTTTAAAAAACCCTCTACATCATAAATGTTCCCATAGAATGTACACCATTTTGGTTATTGTGATCTCTCTCTCTCTCTCTCTCTCTCTCTCTCTCTCTCTCCCCTCCTTCTCCCTCCCTCCTTCTCCCTCTCCCCCTAATTTTTCTACTAGAATACAGCCTTGATTAACCAGATCACAATTATCACAATTAAGAGAACTCTCAATTCATGATTTTAATACTTAGAAAAAGAAGTGGCAAGTCACATGGAGACCGAAATCATGGCAGTAATTTCATTAAAAATACTTCTAGGGAATGAATGAAGAACTCAGTGCAATTCAGCTCAATCTCCTAAACCATCTCCATCAATGACTATGGACATTGTTCACTGATGGTCAAAGCAGTGGTCCAGACACACTGAGCACCATAGTTGCATAATGAAGTTGCTCAAGGACACTACAAGAAGAGTTGCCATCATTATACAAAGGTTTCTTTCAATTTGATCAACTTTTTATTAAGACAGGAAAGTAAACACAATTTAGAAAGATATCCTAATAATTTGAACTCTAAAGCAAACTTTGAAACAGTGACAAATAATTCTAACAATCTCTTTAGAAATATAATGTGTGTGTGCATGTGTGTGTGTGTGTGTGTGTGTGTGTGTGTGTGTGTGTATCCCCTAAAAAATACAGTGATGTTCTCTGTTTCTCCACAAATTTAGGACATTCCTATCACTTGATTCTTTTGCCATTTTCTCACTTTTCAAGACAGGTCAAGGAAATAGTGTGGCAAATGGTTTAAGCTCTGTTTGTCACCCGTGGTGATGTACTTCGACATTTGGTTGCTATATTAGTAATACAAGTGTTGTTTCTAAGTGCATAACCAAAAGGGTAATTTATTAAGATCCATGACAGATTGAGTGCTAAAGCCTGAGCCATTATAGAGGAACCAACCAACAGGAGAAGTTCTTATTAACCTCCATGAAAGACAGACTACTTAGTTCTTTCCCTAAAGGCTGAGGCAGCCTGAGAACTGTCAGCCCAGTCCAGTCTGAGACAGACAGTGTATATCCTTTCTACTGAGGCAGCTGTTCATTTACTCAAAGGAACGAAGATGTTTAACAAGATCAGGAAGTAAAGAAACGTCAAAAAGAATGCATTGCGTAGAGAAAGAAAGACACCTGGGGGCCCTTTAAACAGTTTCCAGCTCCAGTGAAATATTTGAATAGATGGATTTTTAACCCTCAATGGGTCTGGTGAAAACAAATCCAGCTGGGACCGGGCTTGTTATTCAGGACCCTGAAGGTAGAGGCTGCTCCTCCTTGCTATCACTGCCACACTGGCAGAAGAGAGTTAAATGTTGAACGCTGACCCAGTTACCAAGGAGAATAACTAAAATCAAGTCCTGAGGGCACAGTGTGTCTTTTGATCATAGTATTTGGATGTTTTAGTGCTTTGTTAATTAAATAGCATTTGATTTAATTGTGTTTTAAGTGATTTCCCTGCTTGGCTGGTGATTCTATATTGATGTTGAGCCTACTGATACTTGAGCATCTTCATTTCATATATTTTACTGTGAAGTAAAGGGAAATAGTACAAAAGCCTAGATTTTGAAAGGTACATGTGTTAACTGATAAAAATTTAAATTCATGTAAATTTAGGCTTCCCCTTCACCTCATCCAGATACCGTAGGATCTCCTTTCTACAAAGAACAATGTGTTATTATCATTATTAATTAAAATTTCAATTTCAGTTTTAAATAATTACTTAAATGCATATCTGTTTTGTGATTTACTGCTTGCATAGTGCTTTCATATACATGTCCCCATTTGATCTCCACAACCTTATAAGGTAAGTATCATTATTATTTACCCCCATCTTACAGATGAGGAAACTATAGCACAGAATAGTTAAGGAATATACTCAAGGTCATATATATACCTAGCAAGTGGCAGAGGTTGGACTTGAATCAGACGCTAAGTCCACTGCTCTTTCTCCCCTTTTCCTGCTACTTTTTACAGATTTTGCAGTTTAATTTAAGGCTTTCCATACGTTCCTTTTTCCCGGTCCTCAGGTCCGTCAAGTGAAATTTCACTCTATGGGGATCATGCATATAGATATACCTTAAATAAATGTTTGGTATTTTATTTTATTTTTTATTTTTTTTAAATGATTCCATAGATGCTATCACAAAAAAAAAAAAAAAATCAAAGAAAAGGGCTTCAGACTAAAAGAACAGCGTGGTTTGTTGTCTTTAAATTCTCTGTCTCTGAGAAGTTGGCTTCATCTTTTCATTCCTCATGAATGCAGTGTTTTGGCTTTCTTTTCTGCTTCACAGACAGAGGCAAAGAGCATGTATACCTAATGACCTATGAGAATTTCCTTGCTAATCAAGGAAACTTTCTTTAAAGAATGTCTTAGATTCAGGAAGAAACTCAAACCCATTAGTGGGTATGAAATAGCAACTCAGAACTCTCTTTAAGGGGAAATTATAAATCACTGTTTTCCCCACCCTCACAGGATTGTGGAATCCTTTGCACCAAAACAGGTTTCCTAGATTCCAATAAAATGTTAAGTAAATTTAAGAAGAAAATCAGTTTTATGAAATCTATCGGGTGACATCCATAGCATACTATTTATAAAATCCAAACAGTTTATTTTCAAATAAATTACTTTGTATACTCTCAAACCACTGTTGCTGTTCAGGTGTAAGCTGAAAGTTAAAACATTACATTTTTCATCAGAATTGTAATTTGTAGAGAGTCTTGAGAAGACAGAACGTGTTATAATTTATCATTGACTTTTGATAAGCAAAAAATCCACAATTACTTCATTACATGAGGTTTATAAACATAATAATTCCATGCTTTGATTATTTTGAAGGCAGGAAAAAAGCAACTTCCTCTTTTCCTTGCAACTTTCCTTTAATAATTAGGTTTGTTTACTGATTTAGAGAGTGGGGGTGGCAATGTGTTCCTCCTCCCACCATCATAATGGAACATAGTGGGTATTTGTGTTTCTATAGACGTCTGGAGTCTTAATATTAAAAGTGAATTAGCAATTCCACTCCGAGGTACACGCCCAACAGAAATAAAAACATATGTGCACACAAAAATGTGTACATGAACATTCATAGAAGTTTTATTCAAAATAGCCAAAAAGTGGAAACAACCCAAACGTCCATAAGTAGACGAGTAAATAAACAAAATGTGACATATCCATACAATGGAATATTATCACCGTAAAAAGGAGTGAAGTTCTGATACATGCTACAACATGGATGAGCTTTGAAAACTTTACACTAAATTGAAAGAAGGCCCCAAATCCACATATATGATTCCATTTGTATGAAATGTTCAGAATAGGCTCAGAGACAGAAAGTAGATTTAGTGGTTGCCAGGGGCTGATTTGGAGGGTGGGGAGGGATTGATTGTTCTAAAATGTTCTAAAACTGATTGTGGTAATGGTTGCACAATTCTGTGAATACACTAAAGACCACTGAATTGTACACTTTAAACGGCTAAATTGTGTGGTATGTGAATTATATCTCAATAAATGTGTTATATTAAAAAATAAGTGAATTAGAAGACAGGAAGGGTGGTTTCTGAAGTACAATTTACAAATATAAGATTTGTATTAGCCAGATAAGATAATTTGGAAAATTCTAGATTGCTCATATAGAAGGAGTTGGGGGGGGTCCAAGACTCTCCTCCCACCCTCTCATAGACTATGGCTGTAGAATACTTTCTCAGATTTTCTAATCTTAGTAGAGCAGGAACAGGAAGGGGAAGCTCTATGAAGGACTAGAGGGAAATTCGGAACCAGAATAGGGCATACAATCAGTACCAGAGGGATCAGAACCTGCTTGGACCAGGCCAGCTTAAAGGCAGAGCAGGATATACCTAGTTTTCAGGAAATGGCAGAACACACAGCCCAGAATGAATTTCTTAGGAGTGAGAGGTACTCTAGTCTTAGTAGCAAAGGAGATAACTGACATCAGTGCAGGCTGGATCGCAGTGGTAGACTTGGGCCCCCAAAAGAAAGTCTGTCTCTGACTTCTACAGAGACAAAGAGGAGAACATCCTATACCTCTCAAACACTCAGAAGCATATTAAAAGGAAGTGCATGCTAGGTGCACCTAGTGAATCTGTTTAGTGTTTGAAATCTGAGTCTGCAGGGCCATCTCTGCAGCTGGGTGATTCTGAATCTAAGAAAGTTGATCATAACTAATGCTATTCTTCTTTGCAAATAATCCCCACTCTGACAGTCCCTCACCAGTCTGCCTCCTTCTCTGTACTGAACTACTGCAGGGGAATTCTAGGAGTTTTAGGAACCAAAGGGAACAGGGGAAGGTTGAAGTAGGAAAGTGCAGGGTTCTGGCTTTCACTGGAAGTGCTCTGAGTCGTTTCTTTCATTTGACATGTACAAAACAGATAATAATGCAACTCATCAGTTTAATACTTTAGAATTCATAAAGCAGCTTTATATCATAAAGCACTATATCAATTTAATATCCACAATAGTGACCACTATTAAAAGGACTTAAGAGTTCTGGCTTCAGGAGTCTGGTTTGGTGTTAGAAGAGCAGAAATTAGGTTTCACTTGACCAGGGATTTTCTTATCCTTATTCTCCAAAATAAGATTTGGGTTCAAGAAACACTTATTGAGCATCCTTTCCCGGAAAGGCCCTTTATCAGGTGTTGGAGACACAGAACAGAATAAAACATGGCCCTTGCCTTTAAAGAAGTTCACAGCTTTCCTCTATGGTAAATATTATGGGGGGTGGGAAAGTATGGGATGCTTTGGGAGAAAAGAGAGGTTCCTGCCTAGCCTGGATTGGTAGAGAAGGTATGTGGATGTAGTCAGTGAAGGAACCCCTGAGCAAAGTCTTAAGACGTACATAGAAATCATTCAGTCATTCAATCATTCAACCAATATGATTTTAGCAGCTACTATGTTTCAGGTTCTGTGGTAGGCACTGGCCATGGGTAGATGGCCAAAGAATTAGAATAAGAATGCTCCTGGTATAGGAAACACTGTGAACAAAGACAGGGAGGCACCAAGCCACAGAGGTCTCATGGAGAAAGCAGAAACCATTCTGTAGGACTAGAAAGCAAAGTGAGAAGATGGTGAGTGATAGTGAAAGATAGATAAGAGGTGCTAGGACCAAGTCCTGAAGGATCTTAACTATGCCAAGCAGCAAAAATTTTATCCCATAAACAAGGGGGAGCCACCAAAGGTTTAAGCAGGTTATGTGAGTTTTAACACCACCACTCTGGCTGCAGAGTAGATGATGAATGTGAGGGATATACACTTGGGAAGCTATTGAAAAAGAACTTGCATAAGGACAGTGGCATGAGGAGATAGATTACACTCTTCTCGAGAAGACCCCATGCACTGGCTCCTTCCTTCCCCCTTGGCACCCAAACGTATCTATCTTTGGCCTCACCCCTTAGAGGTTGACTGATAGTGAGGCTGACCTCTAACAACCTAATTAGTATAGAGGAGTTAATAGCTGAAACTGGTTTAATGTGCAGCCCTCCCAAGTTTTGCATCTGATGTAAGAGCTTGAACTGCCTGTGATTCAAAGGAGTGAAAAGAAAAAAACAAAATGTTTTAGCCCAGAATCTCCCAATATTAATGGTAAATCTTTTGATTTACCTATCATAGGTAGATGGAAAGAAGAACACAGAAAAGTGAAAAGTAACTCAGAAAAAAAACCTGTTGCTAATGATGAAGCATTGGTGTCAGTAAGTGGTTGCTTCCACCAAGGCAAGAAGGAGAAGAAGCCATGTGCACTGGAAAGGTTGGCAGGAGCAAATAGGGAGGCAAAGAAACAGAGGGAAGACAACAGATTCACACACACTCCACACCGTATGTCCAAAGGAGATTCTGCCTGTAATCTCTTGGGTACAGGAGGTATACCAAGATAACTAAGTATTTTGTATAAAGGTATCTCTATGCAAAAAATAGAAAAGTCCCACACACTGGAAATGTCTTCTGAAAGTTACAGATTTAAACAACCCTCACTGAAGCTGCAGAGGGACTGTTTCCTCGGCTCCACCTCCCCTCTCTTCCCCCCTTGTGCCTAATGATGGAAAAAACATAGCATCTAGAAAGGGCCTCTCCAACAAGAAGTGAAAGATGAAATGAATCCAGGTGAATGAAGTGGAAATTGCTGGAAAAATGAACAGGACAAAACTTTATTCCTGTTTAAGTGATGAGGAAAAAAATGAGACACCTGGGAAATAAAGTGCAATAAGATCACCCAGTAGATAAGAATAAAGGTAGTTACATGAGTACTTTATGGCAAAGTCCCCTTCAAAGGTGCAATTTGTCTTATCAAAAGTGTTGTGCACCTATAGGACTATTGGGATACAGATGAAGACTAAGGAGAAAAATCTGAATGTCAAAATCCTTCAGTGATCAGTTCAATTCTTCTTCTTTCTTTTTTTTTCTGAGGTTGGGAGGAAAGAATACATCTGACACATCTGAGAGAAAAAGCAAGCAACTTCAGGGAAAAGAGAATTTGTTCTTCCTCTTATGAACTTAACGATGAAAGCAGTCATTTCTCTTACTTTGTCTGATGTGCTGGGTTGTAAAACAAAGAACCAGTATTTGAGCTTGCATTTGACAGTGTAATAAATGCAATTATAATCATTTGCATATTAAAGGCATTATTATTACTTCGTGGCAAATATTTCCAACAAGATTGAATTGAAAAGAATCCCTCCTCCCAAGCGGGCTACACATGTTTTGTAGGATTTGACATAATCTGAAACCATGCTGTGTCAAACTGTCAATTGCAGAAATTCTCCAAAGCTACCACAGATCTTGTCCTAATCGCTTTTAAGACTCATTTGATGCCACATAATTGAAAATAACCGTTGGTTGTGATGTGTTAATTTTATGCAAGGAAAATAATAGGGTACTGATGTTATACTTTCAGCCAACTACTTTTGGGGGAAAACTGTACAAAACTTTTAGTCTCTATGACAGCTCACCTTAGGCTATATAACCCTATATAATGTCATTTTGGGGCCCTATTTAAACCCAAATATCCTGAAACATGGCATCCAAAATGATGAGATCTAAGGTTTCTTTTCTCTGAGACATAGTAGCTTGCCTTAGGTACTCTACATAAAATTGTAACCTAATTTATCTCGACTTACAAACTTAAGACGGGAAAAGAATCTCTCTCTCTCTCTCTTTCTCTCTCGATCTCTCTGTCTCTACCTTTCTCTTTCTCTCTCTCTCTAACTTACAATATCACTGGTTATTTCACTTGACATCCCTTAAGTGACCTATAAAGATAAGCCTCATCATTCAAAGGCTTGCAACACTCTAAGCCTTCTAAGCTAATGTTCACCTATGGGTTTCAAATATTTCTTCCTGTCTATCTGGGGTATTTCAATAAATTACATATAGCCTGTAGCTTAAAATCTTAATGAAAGATGTAGCTTAGACAGAACCCTGGAAAACAAGGTGAAAAGTTAATGAGATATAAATTAGTAACAGCTAAAGCTTTCCCTTAAAGAAAACATTGTTGATTTTAAAGAACTTACTAATGAAAAAGAATGGCACTCATTTAGGCCTGAGATATATCATAGATTCATTTATAAGAATAAATGAGGATGTGGATCCCAGGGAAGGGGCTTTGCATTCTGGCTGTGTCACTCCCCTGCAACCTCTTTTTGGGCCAATTAGGTTGGAGGATTTTCTAGTTATTGTTTGGGCCCTATGATATCTGATGTCCCCTCTACACCACTTGTACCTTTTTACACACCTACATCCACTTCTCATACCACTAGTATTAATGTATTCCACATTTGGATTTCTTTAAAATGCCTTCCTCTCATGAACATAATTTTATACTACAACCCCACATTAGCATTTGCTATCAAACATATGAAATTGCTCCTTTAATCCTTCAAAGCTTCCACCTAAGCTTAAAAACTCTTCCATAAAGCCTCTTAGGGTATTAGCATTACATATTAATTTGCACTTTGGGATAGTCTACTCCATGAGTATTGTATCAATTGGGTTTGCATTTGGCTTTGAGCAGTAACAGAAAACCCAAATTCAGTGGCTGAAACAAATGGGTGGGTTTTTTTTTTTCCCTCTCACATAACGAAAACACCAGAGGTAAGCAGTTCAGGGCCGGGGACAGCTCCTTCACAATGTCATCAACATTCCAGGTTCATTATATCCTTACACTTTATCCATGATGTTTGATTTTCATCCTTGTACTTGTCATTTCCTGGTCCCAGGATGGCTGCTCTACATCCAGCCTAATAGTGTCTGCACTCTAGTCAAAAAGGGAAGGAAAGCCGGAAGAGGTAGTTCCTAATCTCAGTCTATGTGCCATTCGGCAGGAAATTATCACACAAACCACCATAGCTGCAAGTGAATCTGAGAAGGCAAGTTGCTGTCAACAACAAAATTGGGGTCCTTAAAAAGGTAAAAAGTAGAATGACTATTGAGGTTTCAGTGGCATTTTCTGCTACAGTGTTCTTCAGTATGTTGTGTGACTACAATCTATCCCTTAATTAAGCTATCAACTCTGAGATCAGAGGTCATTAATTAAGTGTATTTCTTTTGTATCTTCTTCCTCCCATTGTCATTCTTGAACCCTTTCATGCCTAATGGTAACTGAATGAACCAAGTAGGCAGCTCTACCACATGTCCTCTTCTACCACATAGCTAGATGACATTTGTCTATGTCAATATGAGATTCATCTATAAAAAGAGAGAGCAAACAATATTTCTCATTTTTAAACAGCTGGGGTAACATTAGTTGATGGTTTGGGGGTTTTTTTCTACCAAATAAATTCCAACCACTTACTTAGCTTTTCAGACCTTCCCCAGCCTAGTCTCTTTCTACCAATCTCTCCTGCTTTAGGTCCCACTGCTCCCTTCCATATTCCATTTCCTTTCTCAAACTGAACTACACACTGTTATGAATTTAATCTGCAAATGACTTATTTTGTGTAATGTGCTCAAACGAACAACAAAGAAACAAACAAGCAATGACAACAACAAAAAACCCTGGCACTTGAATTTGTCAGTGTATATACAGTGTCCTCTTAGCATATTCAATATCCAAATTCTTCTATGTCTTCCATAAAACCTTTTCTGATTAGGTGAGATATTGTGAGTATTGGGAGAGGGCACAGGATGAAGTGTCATGCCCCTATAAGCTCCTTTCCAGTCTTACCCATCGTGTATAGTAAGGGTTCTTTTTAGCACCATAGGCAAATTTACACACCAAAAATTATCAGTATTAGCAAGAAAGAGTTTTATTTGTCTTTGTACTGCTCCAACATCAATAATCCAAGAGCATTTAACCTTATTTCTGTGGAAGTCTAAAAGAACCGGCACGGATCCAGGGAGGATAGTTTCACAGGCTTCCACCATATGGGCTACTAGCATGATGGAGCCAGGACTCTGGGGAGAGGGCAGAGGAGTGGAAATGGGAAGAGGGAAGGTACTCCCAAGTGCTAATTAGAGTCTGACTTTCTATGGGTTACAAAGTCAAGAAATGATGTATACCATCCTGTGGACTCTAAGAATATTCATATTTAGCTACTACTGAAAATGTATGATTTCTATAACAGAATGTACCTTTTTAGACATGGTGGAGTATAACATAGGGTTACATAGGTTAAAAACCTGACATGTACTAGGTTGCCACTCAATAAATGGCAGCTACCCTTCCAGTTCCCTAGCCCCAGAGGAGTTTTCCTCCTCTCACTTTTCATAGCACTTTGCCTATGCCTCTCTATTGGTGATTTCCATTTTTCTCTCTTTTTTTTTTTTTTAACAGTTATCCCATTGGATTATAAATACCTCAAGGGCCGGTAGTGCCTAATTTAACCTCACAAACTCCACAAGATCTGCTAATAGTGCCTCAAAGATGGTAGTTGCTCCATTGTTGAATGAAAGAATGAAAACATAAACTAATGCTTTAATTCATCCAAAATAACAGTTGAACAATCTAAATGGATTTTCTTGCTGATCAGTGGAGGCATTAGGGAAGGGTGCAAGGGAAGACAACAGTAGTGTTCTCACTTGCTCACACATACAAAAAAAGAGTTTTGTGGTCACTCTGGCACTCATAGCTCTCTAAGGGCCTCCTATCACTTAAGGTGTCAAATAGTTATTCCTGCCCATTGCTTTAGAACAGTGTTTCCAATAGAATTTTCTGGGGTGGTAAAAATGTTCTGTATCTGTGCTTTCCAATATAGTAGTGGTTAGCCATATTGAGCACTTGAAATGTAGCTAGTGTAACTAAGGAACTTACTTTTCAGTTGAATTGAATTTTCATTCATTTACATTTAAATAGACACATGTGGTTAGTGGCTATTGCACTGTACAGCACGACTCTAGAATATGTAGAAAGGCCCCTTCTTACAGGGCTGTCCACTCTCACTACCTGCCTCAGGCCATCTTGCATTCCTCCCTCTCCATTCATCAAGGTTCTCCTCCTCTGTAAGTCTTCGTTCTCCCACTAGAAAGCACACAATGACTCTGATGGATACCACATTCCTAACTTGGTTTACTTGGCAGGGTAGGGGACAGCTCGGGGTGCGGGAGTGACTCTATCCACTATGAGTTTATATAGCTTTATCTCTGCCCAAGGTCTCTCCATTCCCAGGCATAGGAAAACCCAGCAGGACATAGTAACTTGGCTCTACTGCCCTCTCACCCATATTGCTCTCGTAAGTTAATTTCTCCAGAAAATTTCCCTACCGAATCCTACCCGTTCTCTATTCCTCCTCCTCTAATCTCTTGCTACTCTATTTTCATATGCAGTGTACACAGTGATGCAAGGGGGAGGAGTTAGAAGAAAATAGGAGTTTGTTGTTGTCACAACCTACTTGCAACTAAAATATTGAGATAATACTGTAATTTTCTGACGATGGCTTCAGTTTTTCCAAATAACCTGAATACATGCACCATGAGCAAATTATGATGACACTCTTTTGAGTCAATTAGTGCATGTAAATAAACACTACACTTGAGCACAGACTCCTTAACGGGTGTCTCACTATAGTCAATCAAATGCTCATTTATTTCATTGCATTTGTTGCACTGCATGTAGCAGAGTGTGACAGAAAACACAGATCACATTTGCACGTGCCTCCGTGAAAGATATTTACTGCACCCATTTGCAACTGCCCAAAAAGGAGGGTTCAGGAGAAACAGACAATAAAGGTCAAAGTAAACAAAATCAGTACTAGGGAAAATCTAATATAAGCCTGGGCCTTATAACAGTTGTTGGCTGTAGAAAAATCTATACCACCTCCTGAAGTCAGCTGGATAAACGTGAATGAGCACTATCCTAACGAAATCTCCTTTCAATAAGAAAACAGTAACCTGGATGCATATGCAGGTGCAGTGAGTAATCATCTTGTTAACACTTGAATACATTCGATAATGCACAAAGTCACAAAACACTATCCTCCCTGATGCCCCTGGTTAGTCTTAATTCCATGCTTTATTTGACATACATTGAGCTGATTCTATTAAAGATGATGATACTGCCTTCTAGACCCACTGTGGCAATTTCTCTCCCAGGTCTCATTGTGATGGCAATCTTAAGAAAGTGCTAAAGTGTGGAGTTAGTTCCAAATCCACAGCTTGAGTTTCTAGAACCTCTGCTTAAGGTTTCTCTAGAGCAGAACAGTAACTAGTAATTAAAAACCCTAAACCCCTCCTGACACAGTGTGCAAAGGCAGTAGTCTTTGGGAAGATCTGGCCATCTGCATAGAATATCTTCTTGTGGAAGACTATGAAAGGTAAATATTTTCCAAGCTTCCTCTGAAATCCCTAAGCTAGAGCAGTAACACATTATCAACTTTTTGATATTTTAAGTTTCTCAAATCATTTTTGAGCATTTGTGTGCCCATCACTATGCAGTTATTAAAGATTACAAATATGATTTAAGGTACAACTCATATCTCCAAAGACCCTAGAGTTTAGTTCTCCACTCTAGTTCTACTATCGTGTATTAGTAATGGCAAAAATATTTATTTAGCAATTATCTGTACTATTGCAAAATGAGTCTTTCCATGTAATGCAGTCTGCAAATGGATAATGAAATGCTTGGATGGCATAAAGATTTGCTTTTAAAATTCTACTTTTATTTTAATCTAGATAAACAACCAACTAAATTGGCATTTTGCTAGCCTTTGAAATAAAGAAATGCAAAAACAGTAACATGTGTTTCTAGGAGAGTCCTACAAACACACCAAATCATTTAATGGCTGCTCTAAGTACTGAACCACCAGTCACCAAATACAGCAGTTAAACTCATGAGATGAACTGAAGTAAAAGCACCGGGAGGAGTCTCCTCATGCTAGTGTATCCCACAGGGTATGGCAAGGCATACTTATTAAATACATTAAATAGTAACGACCATTACCTGGAAATGTTTAATTGTGTTACCCAGGAGATGGCATAGGCAAATAGCACAAATAGTACCAAGCTGGGGTTCCACTTTTTAGCTCTGAATCCAAGTAAGATATGACTTCTCCAAAGTAGCACCCCTCATTTTTTCTGCCCCATGTTGGCCCCAACCAGTAGAACAATTCTGGTAGAGAGATTAGAGAGATAACAAACTCCAGTTGGAGAAGCAGGGATATGGCAATTTTACAGTAATTTCTGAAGTTATGGACTTAGAAAGAACAGCCTTACAAGAAAATAAAAGGCAGAGATTAGACTCAGTGGAATACATACAAACATAGGGCACACACAAGATCCATACCTGGCCAGGACTAGCACTAGATTCTTTCTGAAAAATAAATGGAGGCTGACATTAGAATTCATTGTAAAGTCTTGTAAAATGTATATAGTCCTCATTACAGAGTGTGGGGCCTCATAATTATCAATTCTTTATTTTACTGTCCATAAAATCTCCCCTGCCACTCCTCAGATTAAAAACCCTAGTAAATAGTATTAAGTACCTGACCTAGTGAAACCTACTTGGCTATTAGAATCACAGTGTTGATACCTGAGTGGGGAAAACTAAGCAAGCAACTGCTCTTGAATAATCCTTTTTTTTTTAAATTTTTTTATGATATTGGCCAGAGAATTTAGTGTTTAAGTTTTCCTGACAAACTGATTAACAGTTAACACAATACAGGAGGGTGGAAGCTCTCTCAACTTAAAAACCTCTGCTGGCTCTCCCTTGCCTATCAAATCAATTTTGATCTCCTTAGCGTGGCTCATCTGCCTGTTGTACTGGCCTCATCTTTTGCCAAAGACACCCCCATCCGCCAGCTCGTTTCAACACTTCCCACCACACTTTCTTAAAAATGAACTAACACGTTTTCAGCGTATATTTTAATTATTTTAAACTATTTATAATTTTACTAGTGATAGAAAGAGGCTCAACAAAGCAAAATATCCTGCCTGAGGTCACCCACCCAGTAAGTGGCAGAGCTGTCATTCCAAAGCCACTCCTCCTTTCCTAAGCCCTCCCCTCCTGTGCCTTGGCTTACATCATTCCCTCTGCCAAAAGGGCTCTCAAACTCACCTGGCAGTGAGCAATTACTGACTCTCTAATGCCAGCTCAGTCTTCTCTTAGTACTTCTTCATGTCGACCCTGAGACAAAACAAGCCACTGGTCCATTTGTGTACCCAGGGCCCCTTGCCTACTTCTATTAGGGGAAGAGTAAAACCCTCTGTATTTATACCTCTGTTTACTCCATTGCCACACAGCTCTTGAAGGCAGGGCCCTCATGCCCTTGAATAATTCTGTCTATAAGCATACTGAAGAGAGGGACACTGTCCTATTCCTCACTGTATCTCTAGAACTTAGAGCAGTGTCAATCACATAATAGGCAATCAATAAGTATTTGCTGAATGAATGAATGTGCAACACATTACGCTAGTTCAATGACATGGAGTCGGGGGATGGAAGCCCATAGTATGGCTGTGTCTATGTGAAACTACTTTTGCTACAATTTTGATTTAATTGACCAGAAATTTCATTCAAACCATTGGCCAATTCCATCAGAAAAGAGGTTGAATTGAATTTGCTCACTAGATTGATCAGGTAATTAACTAATATGACTGAATCAACTTTGGATTATTATTGCATCACAGGTAAATGTTTACAGTTAATAAAAGCTGTTGGTGGCATCATAAATCATGCAAGTTGAAGAGGTCAATCAGAAAATGGAAATAAAATGCAGTTGGAGATTAACAAGACAGTTTTACAAACACTAGGCAATAATATATCTCACAGAAAAGTGGTAGAATGTCTCATTTTCTGATAAGAATACATTTAAAGGTCTTTCTGTGATGGTGGAATATAAATAAATATATCATTTTGAAATTATTTGATCGTTGGTCCTGAGAGAAAATTTATATGAAAGACACTTGGGGTGTATACACACACACATATGCACACACTCTTATACACACACAGGTAGAATCCATTACATAAAATCCTAAAATTAGGAGCCCAAAAAATGAGATGGCTATTTGTGTAAATATTGTTTCCACCATACTTAAAATATTAAAGTTGAATTGCCTTAAGTTCCAAGTACATTTAAATATTTGCTTATAACTTGCTATTTCACAAAAGTTAGGAGTAGGACGGAAAAGATACAATGCCAAACTGTTAGAAATCACAGTCTACTGAAGATCAATAAAAATAACATTAAATTTCTCTCTCAAATCATGAAAATCAGTGGGGGAACAAAATTTGATTTAGAGGTTTTATTTACACCCAATATTTCCAGTAATGTCTTTACTGGGCAAAATTAATTCTACCTCCACTTCAATATCTTAGTAGGTTTTTAGATAATTATAGATATCTTCAGATTTGTAAACTTGTGGATGTTTACAAGAAAAGAAACAATGGTGGTGATTCTGATGCTCGACTAGTGCCAGTGAACTAGGGAGAGCAACATAACTTCATAGAAACATTTTTATTGAACAAACTTCAACTCCACAAGGAACTCTACACATATCACGCTTTTAGCTGATTAAAGTTTCCTACGTTCAGAGCAGCAGTTTTTACTCATTGCTTTTTCCCATATTGATTTCAATTAAGTTTCACCTCTGAGAACCCAAGAAACTTCAAATTGTGCTCTTCTCCCCCTAATGAGTTTGATCAAAATGTCTTCTCTCTGCTATAATCACAATACGGGGAATACAAGAAACAGCATGACCAGTTCTTAGTAAATATTCTGAGAGTTTAATTCTTTCTTTTACATATATGCCTAGTAAAAATTCTTTTCTAGGTTTCCTTGTGGGATAACTTTTTATGAGGGAAGTCATGGGTTTGGGAAAGGAGGAAGGGTAGGAAGCCAGCCAGGCACATCATCCTTTTTCCTTGGCCATCTTCCTGTTGCAGCTGGTTATTCCAAGGCTGGGCAGTCTGCAAAAATATCATGCTGGAATGGACAAATTCGTGCTTGTGTTTTCTCCCTGAAACCTATTTTTTTTAAAGAACCCTGAATTTTGCATTGATTGTTATTATTATATACACTTACTGACTTTTAAATGCTGAAAATTATCTTAATTGAACCATTTTAAGAAGAGGAAACCTACCCAACATTTTCAATAAAGCATACAAAGGCTAATGACATTTGATAGCATTCTGGTTGGATTTCCAACTGTGATTTCCCTTTGATTAAAATAAAGAAAGAAAGAAATGGTGGAGCACCAACTTTGTCACCTAAGCATTGTTAAATCTGACATTTGCAAAACATCTATGCTAATATGACATTTTCCCTTTTTTTCTTGGTACTTTGGTGTGATCTGACAATGAACCAAGAGGACTTTCCTTGAAACCTTTGGTATTTCACCAATTGCCACCTGTACATCAGTTGCTTTCAAACTATTGTCATTTTCCTGCCCCCCTGTCATGAATTAAAGGAACAGACTGCATTAAAACTTCAGCATATTCTGCATCCCCTAAACTGTGAGTTGGATAGACCACAGACTGCTTTAAAAGAACTGCAAAGTCCTTTTAGTAAAAAAGACTACTATGGCTATGGTGAAGCAAATTGCTTTTTAGCATGCATACCTACTTGGGCTTTCCCTATTTCTGCCTGGAGATTAGAAATAACTTAGCAACGCATAAATATCCACTCATAAGCAACCATATGCCTCTTTCTGACTGTTGGCTTTCTTTTGCAAATAAAATTCCTGCAACACCACTAACTCTGCAAGTGAACTTTGAAAGACTACTTATTTTCCACGTGATACTCAAGAAATAAATACCTGCTCAATTTGAGGAAATATTATATTAGCATTTGATTGGAAGAACTAATTTATAGGCGAGATCAGCAAATTATGGACTTTGGGCCAAATATGGCCTGCTGCCTTTTTTTTTTGAATTTTTGAATTTTATTTTATTTATTTTTTCATACAGCAGGTTCTTATTAGTTATCCATTTTATACATATTAGTGTATACGTGTCAATACCAATCTCCCAATTCATCACACCACCACCCCCTCCCCCCCACCCCTTTCCCCCGCCTTGGTGTCCATAGGTTTGTTCTCTACATCTGTGTCTCAATTTCTGCCCTGCAAACCGGTTAATCTGTACCATTTTTCTAGGTCTCACATATATGCGTTCATATATGATATTTGTTTTTCTCTTTCTGACTTACTTCACTCTGTATGACAGCCTCTAGATTCATCCACATCTCTACAAATGACCCAAATTCGTTCGTTTTTATGGCTGAGTAATATTCCATCGTATATATGTACAACAACTTCTTTATCCATTGGTCTGTTGATGGGCATCTAGGTTGCTTCCATGACCTGGCTATTGTAAATAGTGCTGCAATGAACATTGGGGTGCATGTGTCTTTTTGAATTATGGTTTTCTCTGGGTATATGCCAAGTAGTGGGATTGCTGGATCATATGGTAATTCTATTTTTAGTTTTTTAAGGAACCTCCATACTGTTCTCCATAGTGGCTGTATCAATTTACATTCCCACCAACAGTGCAAGAGGGTTCCTTTTTCTCCACACCCTCTCCAGCATTTGTTGTTTGTAGATTTTCTGATGATGCCCATTCTAACTGGTGTGATGTGATACCTCATTGTAGTTCTGATTTGCATTTCTCTAATGATTAGTGATGTTGAGCAGGCTTTCATGTGCTTCTTGGCCATCTGTATGTCCTCTTTGGAGAAATGTCTATTAGGTCTTCTGTCCATTTTTTGATTGGGGTGTTTGTTTTTTTTAATATTGAGCTGAATGAGCTGTTTATATATTTTGGAGATTAATCCTTTGTAGGTAGATTCGTTTGCAAATATTTTCTCCCATTCTGAGGGTTGTCTTTTCATCTTGTTTGTAGTTTCCTTTGCTTTGCAAAAGCTTTGAAGTTTCATTAGGTCCCACTTGTTTTATTTGTTTTTATTTCCATTACTCTAGGAGGTGGATCAAAAAAGATCTTGCTGTGATTTATGTCAAAGAGTGTTCTTCCTATGTTTTCCTCTAAGAGTTTTATAGTGTCCGGTCTTACATTTAGGTCTCGAATCCATTTTGAGTTTATTTTTGTGTATGGTGTTAGGGAGTGTTCTAATTTCATTCTTTTACATGTAGCTGTCCAGTTTTCCCAGCACCACTTATTGAAGAGACTGTCTTTTCTCCATTGTATATCCTTGCCTCCTCTGTCATAGATTAGTTGACCATAGGTGCGTGGATTTATTTCTGGGCTTTCTATCTTGTTCCATTGATCTATATTTCTGTTTTTGTGCCAGTACCATATTGTCTTGACTACTGTAGCTTTGTACTATAGACTGAAGTCAGGAAGTCTGATTCCTCCAGCTCCGTTTTTTTCCCTCAAGACTGCTTTGGCTATTCGGTGTCTTTGGTGCCTCCATACAAATTTTAAGATTTTTTGTTCTACTTCTGCAAAAAATGCCATTGGTAATTTGATAGGGATTGCATTGAATCTGTAGATTGCTTTGGGTAGTATAGTCATTTTCACAATATTGATTCTTCCAATCCAAGAACATGGTATATCTCTCCATCTGTTGGTATCATCTTTAATTTCTTTCAGCAGTATCTTATAGTTTTCTGCATACAGGTCTTTTGTCTCCCTAGGTAGGTTTATTCCTAAGTATTTTATTCTTTTTGTCGCAATGGTAAATGGGAGTGTTTCCTTAATTTCTCTTTCAGATTTTTCATCATTAGTGTATAGGAATGCAAGAGATTTCTGGGCATTAATTTTGTATTCTGCAACTTTACCAAATTCATTGATTAGCTCTTGTAGTTTTCTGGTGGCATCTTTAGGATTTTCTTTGTATACTATCATGTCATCTGCAAACAGTGACAGTTTTACTTCTTCTTTTCCAATTTGTATTCCTTTTATTTCTTTTTCTATTCGGATTGCCCTGGCTAGGACTTCCAAAACTATGTTCAATAAGGGTGGTGAGAGTTGACATCCTTGTCTTGTTCCAGATCTTAGAGGAAATGCTTTCACTTTTTCACCATTGAGAACGATGTTTGCTGTGGGTTTGTCGTACATGGCCTTTATTATGTTGAGATAGGTTCCCTCAATGCCCACTTTCTGGAGAGTTTTTATCATAAATGGGTGTTGAATTTTGTCAAAAGCTTTTTCTGCATCTATTGAGATGATCATATGGTTCTTATCCTTCAATTTGTTAATATGGTGTATCACATTGACTGATTTGTGTATACTGAAGAATCTTTGCATCCCTGGGATAAATCCCACTTGATCATGGTGTATGATCCTTTTAATGTGTTGTTGGATTCTGTTTGCTAGTATTTTGTTGAGGATTTTTGCATCTATATTCATCAGTGATATTGGTCTGTAATTTTCTGTTTTTTGTACTATCTTTGTCTGGTTTTGGTATCAGGGTGATGGTGGCCTCATAGAATGAGTTTGGGAGTGTTCCTTCCTCTGCAATTTTTTGGAAGAGTTTGAGAAGGATGGGTGTTAGCTCTTCTCTAAATGTTTCATAGAATTCACCTGTGAAGCCATCTGGTCCTGGACTTTTGTTTGTTGGAAGATTTTTAATCACAGTTTCAATTTCATTACTTCTGATTGGTCTGTTCATACTTTCTATTTCTTCCTGGTTTAGTCTTGGAAGGTTATACCTTTCTAAGAATTTGTCCATTTCTTCCAGGTTGTCCATTTTATTGGCATAGAGTTGCTTGTAGTAGTCTCTTAGGATGCTTTGTATTTCTGCGGTGTCCGTTGTAACTTCTCCTTTTTCATTTGTAATTTTATTGATTTGAGTCCTTTCCCTCTTTTTCTTGATGAGTCTGGCTAATGGTTTATCAATTTTGTTTATCTTCTCAAAGAAGCAGCTTTTAGTTTTATTGATCTTTGCTATTGTTTTCTTTGTTTCTAATTCATTTATTTCTGCTCTAATCTTTATGATTTCTTTCCGTCTACTAACTTTGGGTTTTGTTTGTTCTTCTTTCTCTAGTTCCTTTAGGTGTAAGGTTAGATTATTTATTTGTGATTTTTCTTGTTTCTTGAGGTAGGCTTGTATTACTCTAAACTTCCCTCTTAGAACTGCTTTTGTTGCATCCCATAGGTTTTGGATCATCGTGTTTTCATTGTCATTTGTCTCTAGGTATTTTTTGATTTCCTCTTTGATTTCTTCAGTGATCTCTTGGTTATTTAGTAACACGTTGTTTAACCTCCACGTGTTTGTCTTTTTTACGTTTTTTTCCCTGTAATTGATTTGTAATCTCATAGTGTTGTGGTCAGAAAAGATGCTTGATATGATTTCAATTTTCTTAAATTTACTGAGGCTTGATTTGTGAACCAAGATGTGATCTATCCTGGAGAATGTTCTGTGCACACTTGAGAAGAAATTGTAATCTGCTGTTTTTGGATGGAATGTCCTATAATTATCAATTAAATCTATCTGGTCTATTGTGTCATTTAAAGCTTGTGTTTCCTTCTTAATTTTCTGTTTGGATGATCTGTCCATTGGTGTAAGTGAGCTGTTAAAATCCCCCACTATTATTGTGTTACACTCAATTTCCGCTTTTACAGCTGTTAGCAGTTGCCTTATGTATTGAGGTGCTCCTATGTTGGGTGCATATATATTTATAATTGTTATATCTTCTTCTTGGATTGATCCCTTGATCATTATGTAGTGTCCTTCCTTGTCTCTTGTAACATTCTTTATTTTAAAGACTATTTTATCTGATATGAGTATTGCTACTCCAGCTCTCTTTTGATTTCCATTTGCATGGAATATCTTTTTCCATCCCCTCACTTTCAGTCTGAATGTGTCCCTAGGTCTGAAGTGGGTCTCTTGTAGACAGCATATATACGGGTCTTGTTTTGTATCCATTCAGCGAGCCTGTGTCTTTTGGTTGGAGCATTTAATCCATTCACATTTAAGGTAATTATTGATGTGTATTTTCCTATGACCATATTCTTAATTGTTTTGGGTTTGTTTTTGTAGGTCCTTTTCTTCTCTTGTGTTTCCCACTTAGAGAAGTTCCTTTAGCATTTGTTGTAGAGCTGGTTTGGTGATGCTGAATTCTCTTAGCTTTTGCTTGTCTATAAAGCTTTTGATTTCTCCATCAAATCTAAATGAGATCCTTGCAGGGTAGAGTAATCTTGGGTGTAGGTTCTTCCCTTTCATCACTTCAAGTGTATCATGCCACTCCCTTCTGGCTTGTAGAGTTTCTGCTGAGAAATCAGCTGTTAACCTTATGGGAGTTCCCTTGTATGTTATTTGTCATTTTTCCCTTGCTGCTTTCTATAATTTTTCTTTGTCTTTAATTTTTGCCAATTTGATTACTATGTGTCTCAGTGTGTTTCTCCTTGGGTTTATTCTGTATGGGACTCTCTGCGCTTTCTGGACTTGGGTGGTTGTTTCCTTTCCCATGTTAGGGAAATTTTTGACTATAATCTCTTCAAATATTTTCTCACGTCCTTTCTCTCTCTCTTCTCCTTCTGGGACTGCTATTATGTGAATGTTGTTGTGTTTAATGTTGTCCCAGAAGTCTCTTAGGCTGTCTTCATTTCTTTTCATTCTTTTTTCTTTATTCTGTTCCATGGTAGTGAATTCCACCATTCTTTCTTCCAGGTCACTTATCCGTTCTTCTGCCTCAGTTATTCTGCTATTGATTCCTTCTAGTGTATTTTTCATTTCAGTTATTGTATTGCTCATCTGTTTGTTTGTTCTTTAATTCTTCTAGATCTTTGTTAAACATTTCTTGCATCTTCTCGATCTTTGCCTCCATTCTTTTTCCTATGTCCTGGGTCATCTTCACTCTCATTATTCTGATTTCTTTTTCTGGAAAGTTGCCTATCTCCACTTCATTTAGTTGTTTTTCTGGGGTTTTATCTTGTTCCTTCATCTGGTACAGAGCCCTCTGCCTTGTCATCTTGTCTATCTTTCTGTGAGTGTGGTTTTTGTTCCACAGGTTGCAGGATTGTAGTTGTTCTTGCTTCTGCTGTCTGCCCTCTGGTGGATGAGGCTCTCTAAGAGGCTTGTGCAAGGTTTCTGATGGGAGGGACTGGTGGTGGGTAGAGCTGGCTCTTGCTCTGGTGGGCAGAGCTCAGTAAAACTTTAATCCACTTGTCTGCTGATGGGTGGGGCTGGGTTCCCTCCCTGTTGGTTTTTTGGTCTGAGGTGACCCAACACTGGAGCCTACCGGGGGCCCTTTGGTGGGGCTAATGGTGGACTCTGGGAGGGCTCACGTCAAGGAGTACTTCCCAGAACTTCTGCTGCCAGTGTCCTTGTCCTCACAGTGAGACACAGCCACCCCCTGCCTCTGCAGGAGACCCTCCAACACCAGCAGGCAGGTCTGGTTCTGTCTCCCATGGGGTCACTGCTCCCTCCCCTGGGTCCCAACATGCACACCACCTTGTGTGTGCCCTCCAAGAGTGGAGTCTCTGCTTCCGCCAGTCCTGTCGAAGTCCTGCACTCAAATCCCGCTAGCCTTCAAAGTCTGATTCTCTATGCGGTCCTCCTCCCATTGCTGGACGCTTAGGTTGGGAAGCCTGATGTGGGGCTTAGAACCCTCACTCCAGTCAGTGGACTTCTGTAGTATAAGTGTTTTCCAGTTTGTGAGTCACCCACCCAGTAGTTATGGGATTTGATTTTATTGTGATTGCACCCCTCCTACCATCTCATTGTGGCTTCTCTTTTGTCTTTAGACATGGGGTATCCCTTTTGGTGAGTTCCAGTGTCTTCCTGTTGATGATTGTTGAGCAGTTAGTTGTGATTCCTGTGCTCTTGCAAGAGGGAGTGTCCTGCTACCTTTTTTTTGTAATGGTTTATGAGATAAGAATGGTTTTTACAGTTTAATTTAAAATGGTCTTAAAATCAAAAGAATAATAATACTTCATGAAAATTCAAGATTCTGTATCCATAGCCATGGTCATTTTATACACACACACACACACACACACACACACACACACACACACACATACATATATTATATATTACTGTTTCCATGCTACAGTAGCCGTTGCGTAGTTGTGATAGAGGTGATATGGCCCACAAAGCTAAAATGTTTATTACCTGGCCTTTACAGAATAAAGGTTTCCTTAACCTGGTCTAGAGTCATATTTAATTAGGGGAAAACAGTTATAAGTGTTCACCTCTTTCTCCTTAAATAAAGCAGTAAAAATACAGCTCTCAAACACTCAGGCCAAGATAGAATTGAGGATACTTTTCGAAAACAAAAATTTCAATACGGAAAAGTAAAACTCTAACCAAAATAACATTTGAGTTCCAGCTCTGCCACTAATTCCTTGTGTGAATTTAGTCACACTACCTTGCCTTTCTTGCCTTTCTTTACATATCTTTAGAACTAAAAGTTTAAATAAAATTATCTCTCTGGTCCTTTTCAGATCTCAGAACCTAAGATTTTCTTCTCTTTTTAAATTTCTTATTTACATAAAAAAGATCATTCACTTTACTAAAGAACTCACCACTGGGTTTCTGTATTTAGTAAGCTCTTCCTTCTTAAAGTACTTGAGTATTTGTGTAAGTGGTCATTCCTTACTAAGTACTTGACTGATAAACAAAGTTGAAGTGAATGCTGTTAGAGATCTGTAAGAAATAAATAACGGCAGCACCTGAAATTATCATGAAAGTCAATGTGAAAAAGGAATTCAAGCTACAGAAATTAGACTTGCAGGTGAGTTTTCTGGGATATATCTATCGTGTAACCTATTATTCAACTAAAATTAATTCCATGTTTATGCTAAACTCACATTCTATCTTGGTCCACTGACTAAAGCATGTAGTAGTGTAGATCTTTAGACCAGCAACATGAGTATCCCCTGGGAGCTTGTTAGAAATGAAGAAAGTCAGGCCCCACCCCAGACCTTCTGAGTCAGCATCTGCAGTTTAAGGAGATCCCCAGGTGATTCGTATGCATAGTAAAGTTTGAGAAGCATTGGTGTAGGACAGTACTTCTCAAACCCTGGGCTGTGATACCTCAGAATCACTTGGGGGTGCTAAGTGTGCATATTGCTCAGCCTTGACCCTAGACCTATTGAATCTGAATCTCTTAGATGAGATCTGAAAATCAGTCTCTTTTAAAGCACTCCAGGTGATTATTATGCATAATAACATTTGAGAAGCACTGGAATAGTGGTTAAGAATGTGAATTTTTTTTTAGTGGAACATTCCTAGTTTTCTCACTTAATAGCTCTGTAATATCGTGTTACTTAGCCAATGTGATTCTCAATTTAGTCTTCTATAAAACAGGGATAACAAAAATACCTACCTTATAGGTTTTTGTGAAGATTTAACTAGAGAGTGAATGAGTCTGGCATACAGTAAGCACTCAATACATATTAGCTATTATCATCAGAATTATCATCATTGGGGTTCCCTGGCGGTCCAGTGGTTAAGATGCTGCACTTTCAATGCAGGGGATGAAGGTTTGAACCCTTGTGGGGAACTAAGATCCCGCATGCTGCGTGGCCAAGATAAAGAAAAAAAAGAATTATCATCATTGCCACCACTACCACTACTACCATGAGGAGTGGTGAAAGGTTAAGCTAAATACGTAGGTTCCCTGTTTCCATACAAATCAACTTGTTCTTTAATCTGCACATACTGGAGAGCCATTGAAGGCTTTTAAGCACAGGCATTACCGAAGCTTTGATGAACTTGGTTTTGGAGGATGGTGAGGGAGTCTAGACCAAAACTGGTCAAGAAGGATCACTTAGTTCTCAATAGGCTTGTGGTGTTCAGTTGCATACTAAGAACTCTACTCCTAGCCATCCTCAGTATGTAGGCTAGATAGTAATTGATGTGGGGCTGAGATATACCTCTTCAGCAATTCCAGAGTTATCATAGATTTGGAATGGCCCTAGATCTAGAACTCCTGAGGTCTTTCTATTCTGTCAATAAATCAGTCACACTGGTTAAGAGTCAACAGAGGGATGAAGATAAAAATCAAAATTCCAAGAGGAAGCCATAACTTAATGGAGACCAAATAAATGCACAGAACTAAGCATCATCACAGAAGAGATATAAATGAATTAAATGTCTGGCAGAAATAACAGTACAAAGAAAACTTAAAGGCTCTGAGATTCATCTATCCTTTCCTTGTCTAGAGTCAGAGCTCTAAAACTTCTACTCCACTATTGTCAAATTATCAGCTGACACTCTTGCTCTGTGAACACACTTGTTTTTTTTTTTTTTTTTTTTTTTTTACTGTGGCTGATATTAGACAAGATCCACGTATGTCCTTAAGGAGCTTACAATTCATTTAAAAAACTAAGGCTGAAATACAAGAAATCACTGGAGGGCAATGGAAGACAGATTAGAAGCAAGTGTTAGAAGAGGTGGCTTAGTCAGGGCAATAGCAGGAAGATACGTGAGACTTGGAAAATATATAGAATCTGGAGCAGAAGTAAAAAGGGGGGGGGTCAGCAACATTATAAAATGTATGGAGTCAGGAAAACACTATAGGAATGGTTGAATAAATTATGATACACTCACACCTTATAACACTACAAAGTAATTTTAAAAATAATGAGTTAGACTTACCAGCTAACTTAGAGGGATTTCCAAGGTGTACCATTCAATGAGAAGGCAGAATATATAGCATAATCTTACTTGTGTAAAACAAACAAAATCTCTTATGTGTGTGCTTATGTATAGAAAGTTACATATGGATATACACCAGCTTGTGAAAATTGGTTTGAGGGTAGTGGTAGGTAGGTGGCTCTGACAGGAGAGGGTAGTAAAGGGTAATAGGAAGGGGAAAGAGTAAGTAAAAGACATCACACAGTCCAATTTTTGAGCAAGTGATTTAAAAAAACAAAATCCAGAAACTAAGAGTGAGCAATAGGAGATATTTCGCTAAGGTATTTCTTGAAACAAAAAGGAGGTATTTCACTAAAACCTGGTTGGAAGAAACCCAGGGACACAAAAAGGAGGAAGAATTCTGTTAGATCCTTTTCTTAGCCACTGCTGTATAAGTTCCTTAAGCAGAAGAAATCGGAAGTAGAGAGCAGACTGTTGGATATTATTTTGATTTAGTTGCATACAAGTATACATAGCAAATCACAAAGTATTCTCCTCTCTCTCTCTCTCTCTCTCTCTCTCTCTCTCTCTCTCTCTCTACATATATATATATATATATATATGTAAAATTCCCCCTTTCTCTAAAGGGAATGAAGTCTAGGAGATTAGACTGAATATGTATGTAAGCAGTGCACTCTGGAAGTTGACTGTTTTCTATTTGCAGTTGTTGTTTACTTGTTTAAAATTCTCAATAAAAATTTGTTTTTGTTTCTTTTTCCAGAATGAAACATTTTAGTTTGAGCTGTCCTTGTGGTATTCTCATGACTTAAAAGTTAACACAGCTATTAAGGCACCAAAGAATGTCTTTTATATAAGAACTATTTAGCTTGATACAACTTATTTAGAAAGGTTCAAATTTGTTATAAATCTTGAAGGGTTATTTTGGTGGCTTTTTTCCAATCTTTTGTATAATGACTTCTAAAAAGGGTAACATAAAGAGTTCTATCACAGTTTCCCATGAACCAGCTGTGAGACTTTGGACAAGTCACTCTACTCCTCTAAGTGTACAGTTTTTCTTAGTCTAATTTGGCCTGAAGCTCAAAATATATTAGTTTCTTCCAATTTTAAAAATCTATTGTCCTAAAAAAATCACCACATACAACTTACACTCATGCTCCAACTAAGGTACTAATAGCCCTCAGTCACATAACTTATTCAGGATAAAATGCACACACTTACACATAAAATAATGAAAATCCATGATAAACATATTGAACAAATATTTGGTTGACAGTTGTTGGGGGGAAGTAGTTAACAATACAGTTCTTCCTTTGCTGGAATGAAAAAATCTATTTCCAAGGCTGTCAGTCTTTCAAATATTGAAAGTATTGCTTGGGAAAAATGTTATTGGTTTCTAACTGCTTTATAACTTCACTGATTACCCTGTCCTTATCTGAGATCTACTCAAATGCATCTAGCAATTACATCCCTTTCCTTGCTTGCTCTTTGGTGAGTCTCTATAGCATACATGTAAAAATGGGAGGAAAATCACCAGACTCAAATTTTCAGAAATAAAAAATTAGGCAAAGATGAAGCTTTAGCTAATGTTCATAGCTTTTTGCTATACTGTAATTAATTTCCAACTCTCAACAACATTTCTGGGCAAAATATCAAAGGTCATAGAGGGAAGGCTTATGCTCATTATTATATATGGTGATGCCCTTCTGGTAGAACCTTACAGCAATACCTGATCAACTTGGGAAGAATACCGAGTCTCTGGTATTCTGCCTTGCTGTGTTTGTTAATAAGAAAATATTCTGCTGGCATTCAGAGAAAATTAATACACTTGACATCTACGTCATGACATAAACCTTCCCTGCCTAGTCATCTGTAATGAGAACTAAGATGAAAAGAATAGTTTCCACAATTAAAATTTCTGGCCCATTTCAGAGGCATATTAATTCACTTTGATGCACCTGCTACACTCAACTCCAGCCAGTAAGAATAACACTTTCACCTCTTTAACAAATGGCTAGATGGGGAGCTTATTTAACCCTTAGCCAAAAAAAAAAAAAAAAAAAAAAGGCATCACAATAAAACAGCATTGATACCACTAGCTTGGAGCTTGTAAAATATCAGAAAGGAAGCTTGATGAAGTTTGCTTTTCAATATATGCAGGGAGGAAAAAGGAACACACTAAACAAATGAATGGTGGTCATAAGCTTACATAGAGAACATCTAGTGTCAACTATCTAGTGTCAACTATGTAGGAATGTTCACCAGCATGATTCCATGTCCATATTCTCATGATCAATGAATCTTGAGAACTGATTCCCTGTGGAGAGGGGGCAGGTCAGGGAGAAAATTGTGGATATAATCTCTATTCTCCAAATGACTTCTTACAGCTTATTCCTTGCTTAAAAGTTCCCAGACACGAGCTAGTAGAGATTAGTGTAGAGTTACATACTAGGTCAATAGGTAAGTCTGTCAGCTCCACTTGATGTCATCAAATAAATGAAGCATTTTCATGTGGAAAATAAAGTAAACTTATGTTGTGTGGCTACAGAGGCTTAACTAGGACCAAATACAGAACAATTACAGGGAGGCAGAATTTGAGTCAATATTAGTGAAGAACTTTTCAACAATGGAATATACTGCCTTTAAAAATAACATGCTTGCTGTCATTGCAATGCATAGTGTCAAAAGATTTCCTATACTGAGTGGGACCTTGAACTAAATAGTTTCTAAGGTCCTTCTAATTCTGAAATTGTATTTTGTAGGAGTATATTTAACTATTTAAAAGAAATAATTTTAAGTACCTTGTAAATACCTACTGAGAAAAAATTAATAAATTATTATTACCTACTTCTTAAATATGATCAAACATTTGGAAACAGTTTTTCTTAGCTTAGTTGGAATTTCTGTGCTTGAGTGAAATAAAATTGAATTCCTGTCACTATAATCACGATTCAGCCAGAATTAGTGAAGAGTTAGCACATGACTTTGAGAAAAATGGATGAGCGTTGAAGAAGCTTGCAGGATTAGAATGATTAAATGACTTTTTAAAACATTAAGCTTTTTTTTTTTCCAAATTAGCAAGCTTGGTGCCTTATTATACATTCCACACACATTTTTTGAGCAACTTCTGTCTGCCAGGCACTGTGCTAAACTCTGGGAATAGGCAAAGGAAAACAAAACAGAGACAACACCTTCCCTCTTGGAATTTATAACATTAACCACTATAACTTTAGTGAGGAAATTTATTCATATTTAACAAACAGTATCCACTATTCTAAATGCTTGGACATCAATGACAAGCAGTTGTAAGAGAAAGTAACACAAGCTCTATGTCATTGGAACAAAGAATATCAAGACTGTCCTCAGGCAAACATATGGCTGTTTAAGGTGTGGGGTGCATAAAATATTATTCTTTAAGTAAAAATAAGTGAATAAATAAATAAAGCAAGATAATACATTTAGGAGTCATAAAAACATACTCTGAACATTTTATTCAAAATGTACACACTTGTCACTATAACTAACTTAATGAAAAATCAAGTCTTTCAAAGTAGGTGAGAAAATTCAAAGAGAAATTCAAAGAGGGAAAAAAATAGAAATAGACACACTGTTCAATAATTTTAAAATATGATTATATAAATGAGCCTATAAGTAGGCATACATAATGTTTACTTCAAATAAATAAGCTTGTGACTCATATCATCTTGACACTGAGACCTTGTAATCTGAGGTCTATGGATGGGCTTCACAAGTCTATAAATCCCCTGAAAATGTATGTAAAACCATGTGTATATGTGCATTTTTCTTCTGTGGAAAGATTTCACAATTTTCTCCAGATTCTCAAAAATGACCTGGTCTACTCCCCTCCCACCCCCATCCACTGCAAAGTTTAAAAATCACTGTTTTAAAAGTAGCATGGCGAGAGACCCCCAGAAAGGCAACAAGGGCTATTGGCAGCATAAAGGCTTTGTAGTACAGGGAGGAATAATGACTAGTTAAGCACTTTAACAAAATACCAGGGTTGTTATGAGCCAATTTGCAAATGATGGGAATTCAAGGTTGTGCCTTAAAAAAACTTGAAATTGTCCTGATGATGCCACATTTAGATACATGATTAATAGGAGTGAAGTTGATGAGAATTTTCTGCCTCCAAAAAGAAACTATAAACGATTATAGCACTGAACTAAGCCAGGTTTGAGGCTACTCATCTCTAAATCATCTTGGGAGAGGCCCAGGAACAGATATGTTGATTAGTTATGGAGGGTCTTTGTTTAAAAGCCTGTAGGTTTTGAAGGACTGTAGAGAGGGATAAAATGAGAACTTTGATAAATGTAGCCCTATCTCAAGGTCACACAAGGAAAGAGAAATATTAGTTCACGTGCATTCCAGAATGCATAGCTTTAGCTTTGAATATTTAAACATGTATTTAATAATCCCCTTCCACATTACCACAACTATCAACACTCACAAAGAAATCTCTTTCAGTACTCTCTTTGTTCTGAAAGGTCTGGCAGTATCCATGGTTCTAATTCACCAACTAAATCTCAGATAATGTATCTACCAATTATTCCCATGCATCACTGATCAAACAGAAAGGGGATATGGTTGATCCATTCTTCTTTCCAGTAGTGGGGAATATGTACTCCTGCTTGTGATTTGTGGCTTGCATTTGTATGATGACCTGTTGGGGTAAGAGTTTGGGATAGATCTAAGCTAACTGGTTCAGAGACTGAATCTTTAACTATGAGGCCATCCTAAGATGGGGCTCCCACCAACTAACCTAAGCTACTTGGAGATTGTCCCAATATTAAAACAAATCCTTAAATATGATCACAAAAATAAAAATTTCCTGACCCCATCCCCTCATCTTTATTTCTCTGGCTCAGCCTCTCATTTTAATTTTTATCTTTTTTTAGAGATCACTGTTTTTCTCCACCAGGATATAAGTACCTTAGGTTTGTAGCAACATGGATGGACCTAGAGATTATCATACTAAGTGAAGTAAGTCAGAAAGAGAAAGACAACTATCATATAATATTGCTTATATGTGGAATCTAAAAAAAGAAAAGACACAAATGAACTTATTTACAAAACAGAAACAGACTCACAGACATATAAAACAAACTTATGGTTACCAAAGGGGAAAGGGGGGAGGAATAAATTAGGAGTCTGGGGTTTAATATACACACTACTGTATATAAAATAGATAACCAACAAGGGCCTACTGTATAGCACAGGGAACTATATTCAATATATTATAATAACCTATAATGGAAAAGAATCTTAAAAAGAATATATATATGTGCATATGTATAACTGAATCACTTTGTTGTACAACAGAAACTAACACAACACTGTAAATCAACTATATTTCAATAAAAAATTTTACAAATAAATAACTTCTATTTTTTAAAAAAACATACTTTAGGTGAAGGTGTCTTGGCAGAATCTAATCCTGTATTCTTCCCACTGCACCACAATCAAGTACTATATGGACTTGGGCAAAACAAAAGGAAATTTCTCAAAGTAAATGGCTAATATGTACATTATTTCATTGAAATGAGTGTATGTGTTCCATTGCATTTTTACTTATCAACGTGCTCTTTGGAATCTCAGGAAAGCATCATAAATATTTGTCTTTGAACCAATATCCAAATGCTAGACTAATTAACAGGTCCTGAGCACTGTACAGAACAGATAACAGGTTTATTTGCTTATTGTCTGCCTTCCCCCCACTGGAATATTTGCATTATGAGAATACAAACTTCATTTTGTTCACTAACACATCCCCTGAAACTAAGACAATGGTGGGAATGTATTAGATGGTCAACAAAAGTTTCCCCACTGCATAAACGGATGAATATGATTCTTGCCTCTTGTAGATACACTCAAATACATTCTGCTAGGAAATTCCATTTGGATTTTTACTTATAAATAAGATCCTGTGTACAATGTGACGATTTTCACATTAGCAAATTAAGCTCTCTTATTTGATTCAGAAACGGCTACGTCAAGGTCATGCTTCCCCAGAGAGCAATGGGCATTTGCCTGATTATCATCCTCTTTAAACCCTCCAGCCTCTTATGTGAGTTAGTCTGACTCACTCCGTGGATACTGCTTGTCCCTTGTTGTGGTTCAAATTTTATTTAAGGCGTTTTAAAACTGGTGTATATTTTAAACCTTGGGTTTCCAAGCACTCTCCATTACATCACATGAGTGTAATTTCTCTCTTCCTTTTTTATCTTCCAAACCCAAAGAGGAGACATTTAACAACCCCCTCCAAGAAGTTGGGAGTTTAACTAGAGCCGACCCTCTTGTTAGAATTTGTACTGTTTGCTCAGAACAGGACAAAACCATAATCTTCTAAAGTTCACCCTGGTTTCAAGGGTTACCAATTTTTCCCTTGTGGAGTTCTAATAACAGAAGTACATATACTGTTGAAACAGAGACACTCCAAGGACCAGAAATTAAATACACTATCACAAGATAACCTGGATACAAACAGATGGACAAATGCTGGATCTTTAGCTGCACCATTTGGTGGAGTTTCCTTTAGCCAATTTGAATGTCTCTGAGGATGAGAGCCTTTACACCTGACACATCTGTGTTCCAGATCCCCTGCCTTTAAAATGACTTTCCTGAGTGTTATTGGAAACAACAACATTAAGATAATGGCAAGAATGACAATAAGGCATGCACAAGGGAAGTAAAATAAATGAAATCAATTAGTATTATAAATATAGGTTCCTCATTCACGTCTTTCTTGTCAATTACATACATGCAACATCTTGAGGCTCCAAGTATGAGCCATCTTGCTTTGATCAGATAACAAAAACTAGAAAGCAAAAAACATGGGTGCTTCTATTTTGCTATTTTTATCACTGTCTCTTTTTAATGCCACTTAAATTTATAGAACAAAATGAAATTTTTAAAAACTCTCCAATATAATCTACTGCTTGTGAAAACTGAAAAAATATTCAGAAAATAAAATAGTGCTTTAAATAAACTCATTTAATAGAAAAGCAGATGCTCCATTTTACTTGATTTAATGGAAAACCACTCAGAGCCCAGTATAAATGAAGACAAAATGTGCATAACTAACAGCTCTATTAAAATGGGCAGTAACAGAATGTATCATTTTGAGGTCAGCTGTCATTCTGTTTGAATGGGTCCCTTAACAGATCACAGAGCAGATGGAAAAGGCCAGTATGACATGACTCTCTGACTTAATTATAGCATTACCAAGACAGCATATGGACTTTGTATGTACTAGATAATTTTTATTCAGTGAGTTTATTTGCACATAAATTCCGTGATGTGCCTCATTTGGTTTTACATTACCTTCAATATTTATATTTTACTTTAATTGAATCATTTTTATCTATGGATTAATAGGTCAGGCTGTTCTACCAATTACAGTTGATGCTTGTTGAAGCCCATATAAAAAAGGTATAGAATTTGGATTTATGTCTTATTCAAGATTCCTCAATTTAGAACACTATTACTGCTCCTGCAATTAGGGGGGAAGGGTCTTAATGCACTAGGTATTTGACACCTTCTAAGGTACGGGGGAGAGCAGCCATCTTTTGCTTTCAAGAAGCTGATTGGTCTGCCAGATGGTAAAATGCACAGCAGGACAAAAATACACTGAAGAGAACTCAATCAGTTTTGTGGGAAACACATCACCTTACAACCCATCCCAAAGTCAAATCCGTGGGAGCTACTGATCTAATTTATTACAAAAAGGAGTTGGAGAGCTCCGAGATTTTACTGCAAATCTGTCACACACAACTCTGCATGGACACGGTATGCATCACTGGAAAATAATTTAAAACTTCTGCAGACATAGGGGAGTATAGTCTAAGTGCTAAATTTAGGTGACAGCACAGATAAAACAGGAGATGAAATACTGCCCAAAGAAACCAGCCCTTGACTTGGTCAAAGCCAGAATTTAGATCCACAATCCACAATATATCAGCAGCTGTAATTTAACTGGATTCCCAGAAGAGCAATAAAATGGTAGCTCAGGAAGAGGGCAGTAACATCACATACACCAGCTTCAGCTTCCACTCCAAAGTGCTGGATTTTACTCTTGGTCTCTGCTAAAAGGCATATTTAATTTGAACTCAGATAAATATTAAGGCAAAGAGACAAATGGGTAATGCTCTGATCACGAATATTTAAAGGCTATTTCATTTACCTGAAAGCTCTGGAATAACTCAAATCAGAGAGAATATTTATTCTCTTTCATCCTCATAGACATAAATATTTCTTGAGGTTCTAATCCTTTTCTCCCTCTATATGAACGTGGGAGGAATATATAAATTATGTTATTATTATTAACAATTTACAGATTTATTTATATTATTATTATTAACAATTTATAGATTATGTTATTATTATTAACAATTTTTCTGTCAGTAAAAACTGGGATAATAATAATATCTACAGGGTTGTTGTGAAGATTAAATAACAGCATATGTAATATGCTTGACAAAAGCTCTGTAAATGTAGATTTTAATTACTGCAGTAATTTAATGACTATAGTCATCATTATCATAATTGTTACAATAATGTCTGTTTCTGACACATCAATTTGTCTGCAGTATCCAACTAACTCTTTTAGCTTAAACTGCATTGTTCACAGCTGTACATTCTTTTTCTAAACCTTTTCCCTCCAACACTGCTTAGGTGGACACACACGCTGGGAGTGAGTTGATTCATTGACCACAAAAGCCAATCCAATTCTCTTAAGAATTTGAAAGAAGAGAAACAAGACTAAATAGGTCAGAAGTTACAGTTCAGAAGTTATTGGGCACCAGAAGTGTAAGGTCCAAAACATTTGAGAGCAGAATAGGTAAAGCCCTAGGTGAGCTGGAGATACGGGAAAGTAGAAATTAAGAATCAGACTGGTGAAAGCCATTCTGCAAAAGGCAGGATGAAGCAGCAGTGCCGAAAGAAGCAGAGATGACAGATTGTGTGGCTACAGAGAATGAGAATGGATAGATGAGCTGCCTGACAATTTCCAATTCTCTGTGAGACTGGGTTCCATGAGACTCCCTTTACCTTTAAAATGCATTTTCCTTTACTTAGCTGAGCTTGTGACAGTTTCTGTTCCTTGCAATCAAATAGCTTCTAAAGACACAATGGCATACCTTAATTTGTATTAAAATTCTTCTTGCTTGCTTCGTCATTTCTTTTAAACCTGGCCTAAGTTCTCCACCACACGAGACATAGGTGTTCAAGTTGATTTATTGAACTGTGTAAAACACAACAGAACCCTGTTATGACAGGGTTTGTAGCTAAAAACCTTGGCTATATCACAAGTCAAAATGGGTCCTATGAAATGTAACAACTGCACTGAGCTTGGTTTCTCTGCAAGACTGACATCTATAAGGTCTGTCCCCAAGACACTGTCTGGGCTAACCAGTGTATCAGAAGATGTGGCACATATATACAATGGAATATAACTCAGCCATAAAAAGAAATGAAATTGAGTTATTTGTAGTGAGGTGGATGGACTTACAGTCTGAAATACAGAGTGAAATAAGTCAGAAAGAGAAAAACAAATACCGTATGCTAACACATATATATGGAATCTAAAAAAAAAAAAAAAAGGTTCTGATGAACCTAGGGGCAGGACAGGAATAAAGACGCAGACATAGAGAATGGACTTGAGGACATGGGGAGGGGGAAGGGTAAGCTGGGACGAAGTGGGAGAGTAGCATGGACATATATACACTACCAAATGTAAAATAGACAGCTAGTGAGAAGCAGCTGCTTAGCACAGGGAGATCAGCTCGGTACTTTGTGACCACCTAGAGGAGTGGGATAGGGAGGGTGAGAAGGAGACACAAGAGGGAAGGGATATGGGGATATATGTATACATATAGCTGATTCACTTTGTTATATAGCAGAAACTAACACAACGCTGTAAAGCAATTATACTCCAATAAAGATGCTAGAATAATGTACATAGTTGCTGATAACAAAAGAAAAACAGAAACACCAATCCATTTTAATTTTTTGCATCTCATTTTTATTAGGGTTCTGTACCACATTTTTTTGAACTATCACACATGATGGATATTTCCTAATATACTCAAACATCTCTGCTTACAGGGGAATAGCTATCTGTGAGTGAGGTTCCCCATACAGGAATAGTCAGCTGGCACTGAAATGCCAAATCCAGAGAAAAGAAAAGCAATATATTTCAGAAGAACAGAAATTGCATATAAGCCCATGAAGATTTTAATGCTTTTGTAATATGTTTTTCTCTTTCTTTTTTTATCGTTTCTTTATATGGTTAGATTGGTATTCTTTTTACTTTTTCTTTTCTTAAACGTAACCACAGAGCTGTAGTAGTAAAAGGCTGGTCTGCTCAGCCACCTCTTTGGAATAACTTAGTCCTAACACAAATTGGCTTCAATTTACTTGCACATTTGTGAATGGAGTAAGTGTGTTACTCAGTTGGTGTTACCAGCTGCCCCTGAGAAAAGAAAACAGGCCAGTAGCTGCCTGGGGCTGTTCTCTCCTCTCAGCTCACCAGTCCCAGTTGCCAGAAGCAATGTGCACTACTGTCTTCCTTCAGTTATTGGGGCTGATGGCCATGACCTTTGGTGAATAACAGATTAACTCCTCATCTGTTGGTTTTTTGGTTCTGGCTCACCAAAGGCTCCATTTAAATTGTTGGATAAGTCCACCTGAAATATTTTCTTCAATCAGTCACAATACGTATAGATAGACTCTTTTGTTTTCTACAGTGGTGTGAGAACTTAGTCACATTCAACAACTATTTCAGAATTTCCATTTGAATATTTGCTGAGGTTTATGGGTCCAATATTTACTTTAAGGTTGGCAGGCAACAATGAACAGAAAAAGTTGAAAAGCGGAGTTTATATCTGTCTTTACACAGTTCTACAAAGTAGAAAGTGGGTCACTTACTTCATGTGCCTAAGTGATGTTAGTGACCTCAACAACAACAACAACAAACTTTAAACTTTGGCTTGTTTATCCAGTAGTGTGGCTGGGTTACTCTCCATCAGTCCTTCTTGTGAACGGGATAAGTTGGTTGGAATGAATGATACCATCTCAAGACCAGTGCCTATTCAGTCACGTGCTGAGTGCCTAACTGTGTCAACTCTGGGAAAGCAACTTTTCCTTTTTAAGGGTTGAACCCAAAGGGTTGCTACTCTTCCATTAGAATCAAGATGTCAGGAAAAGAATGTTTCTAACGATCCCCCCAGAAAACGCCAAAATCCCCAAACAAAATACTGCATTCTCTCTACTATACCAGTCTCCCCATCCTACCCCTGATCAAACCCACTGGTTTCCCACAAGCAACTGGGCAATCAAGTCTTGACTCTAAGATACTGAATCTCTACATTTGTGCTTGACTTACAAGAAAGTGTCATATTCTTTTTTTTTAAAAACTCTCTTACTTTCAAAACACAAAATGTTCTAAATAGTGATTTTGATGTACAAGATACACCAGAGATACACAGAAATAATGTATGACAGTAAAAAGTTCACCAAATTAGAAGTCCTAAAATGGTTGCAAATAATTGTTTCAAGAAGATGTCATTTTATCAGATCGCTCTTTAGGGAAAAACTTAATTTTTAAAAAAAGGAGTTTTCTGAAATATCTTGGCAATTATTCTCTGGACCTAGGTGAAACTGAAGTTGTCCTACAGGTACATTTGTCAGGAATGTTAAGTTAGCCAAGAAAAAACAGGGCTCCAGATAAGGGATGTTTTATGAGCCTGAGAAAGAGTGAAAGGCATTAATGCCATCACTCTACAACTCTAATTTCTCACCAAAAAATCAGTTCTATATTGGAAAAAAAATGTTTTGGCAAAAAAAAGATGTTTAAAAATAATTTTCAAAAGCATACTTAAATTTTAAAAAGATATTTTATGCTGTTATTTATGGTAGAGGAAGTGAGGAGAGAGGCTAGGAGAAGAATGTCATTCCCACTTAGCATGAGCTACACAGAGCAGAGCCCAATAGCAGCACACAACAGCATTACTGCTATCCCTAATGAAGCTCCCCAAGGGAATAGCTGTGCTCCTTCAATGTAGATAAGCTTATTTCCCATTTGCTGGTAGTCAGACTCTGGAGAATGCACTGCTAATAGAGCTCTGGGCTCTAAGTAGAGATTTGGTGTCATCCCCACATAATTACAGCCATCTGCCCTTGTACCAATTGCAACAGATGCAAGGTTTGCTCCAAGACGCTTGCCTTTGGTTACCAGTGGTGAGATCTGTGCAGACAGCTTTTTTCTTTTACTTACCTGTTAGGCAGGCTTAGCAATTTTTTCAATGCCACTTCTAATGTAGGCCTGAGACCAGTACGGCCCTTTACAGATAATATGATCACTTTAGAGGAAAACAGTAAAGAATGAACCTGCATAATTCCCTCAAGGAATACTTGCTGCTCTTGAGAGCATCTAGAAAGCTAAAAGCAGAATTCATCCCTTTAACACTTTTCTTGGTAGCAATGTTGACTGCAGAGGATGCCTACCTCTGCAAGAGGGTGGAGTGGAGATGTGGGACTTGACCCACACAGAGCTGTGTTGCATTTGAGGGTTTCATGTTCATGAAAAATGCAAGTGGGCACATACATTCAAAAACGTAAACTAATATATACTCTGTGACCTTGTGCTTTTGACTAATAGACTACACACCTTACATTCCCCAAAATGTCTTATTCAAATACTTTTCCATTTACTTTTGTATATAATGCCTTTATGTGAAACATTTTAATTACTGCAGAGAATAGTATAAGTCCAGTTCCAGAGTCTTGTTTTTCTTTTTAACCTATAAAAGCCCTACTTTAATTGTCCAGAAAACCCACAGAAAGTTCAAACAAAATTTAGCTAAGTATCTGCATATATTTGCATATTTGCATGTGTGATCTTTTTTTTGTGGGGGAGAAGAGCAAGAAAAGAGTATGCAGTCAATCAACATTCTTTTCTTTAAACAAGGCTCTGTGGAAACAAAAAAAGATTTTGGAAAGTCCCTGACAACAGCAATATAGTCACTTTAAAGAAAATTAATAGTTTTCCTAGAGGCAAGTGCTCCTGTAGCTAAATTGTCTACAGACTAATTTAACTTGTCCCAGGCTGCTGGGTAATAGAATTCCTCATGCTTCAGAAAAGGGTGTCCTCTTCACGCAGTGGATACAGACAATAAGGTGTGGGGCCAGAATCACTAAAATTTAAACTGTTCCATTTGGCAGAGCCTGAGTTGGTTCACTGTCCCGGGAGGTAGCTCAGTAAAGTATGTAGATGTCAGAGTTGGAAAGCTCTAGACAATTCTGACCAAAGATGAATTCCTCCTATAATAGTTAAACATCATCACTGTCTTAATTTCTTTCTTTTCATGCATGGGAGCATGAAAAAGGAGACCAGCCATTAATTTATGTCATCTAGAGAGAGATTCAGAAAGAATGCATTAACTACCTACCATATAATTTCCTTCTTTGATTCTCAGTTTCAAAACAACAACAACCAAAAAATATGCCCAAGGAAACTTTATAAGTTAATTAGAAGTCAGAAATATTTTCCTGAAGACTGTCGTTGCTTCATGGGTACTCATTAAAATGTCTCAAAACAACCCATGTTATCTAATATCATTAGCAGATCAAGAAACTTGAAGCATTCTTCAGGGCAGATAATTAACTTATCTAGAGGAATTGTTGTCATTGCATGTTCTTCCCTGCAAATGGACAATATTACATAACGCTTGGGGTTGATATGAAGCTAAGTCAAGAAAGTAAAAGGGATCCTGCAGACCTGGCTTCTTTATCACAATATAGCATACAGGAGAGAACTAGCCACACTTTCCTTTTTGTCCTCAACCTTCTAGGTATTTTCAGCACGATTAACATCTATTTCCTTCGGGAAAACTGTTGCAAACTACAAGAGAAAAGAGACTGCTATACCACCTGCAACCTAGACCTCTCCAATATGATTTTAATTTAGAGAGGTTACCTCCCACAAATAGAGAAAAGAAATAGAAAAAATATGAAAAATACTGTCAATCACTTCTTATTAAAAGGACTACTACTATGGGCGGGGAGCTTCAAGATGGCAGAAGAGTGAGACGTGGAGATCACCTTCCTCCCCACAAATACATCAGAAATGCATCGACATGTGGAACAACTCCTACAGAACATCTACTGAACGCTGGCACAACACCTCAGACCTCCCAAAAGGCAAGAAACTCCCCACATACCTGGGTAGGGCAAAAGAAAAAAGAAAAAACAGAGACAAAAGAATAGGGACTGGACCTGCACCAGTGGGAGGGAGCTGTGAAGGAGGAAAGGTTTCCACACACTAGGAAGCCCCTTCGCGGGCGGAGACTGCGGGTGGCGGAGGGGGGAAGCTTCGGAGCCGCGGAGGAGAGCACAGCCACAGGGGTGCGGAGGGCAAAGCGGAGAGATTCCCACACAGAGGATGGGTGCCGACCAGCACTCACCAGCCCGAGAGGCTTGTCTGCTCACCCGCCGGGACGGGCAGGGGCTGGGAACTGAGGCTCCGGCTTCGGTCGGATCCCAGGGAGAGGACTGGGGTTGGCGGCATGAACACAGCCTGAAGGGGTGAGTGCACCACAGCTAGCCGGGAGGGAGTCCGGGAAAAAGTCTGGACCTACTGAAGAGGCAAGAGACGTTTTCTTGCCTCTTTGTTTCCTGGTGCGCGAGGAGAGGGGATTCAGAGCGCTGCTTAAAGGAGCTCCAGAGACTGACGCGAGCCGCGGCTATCAGCGCAGACCCCAGAGACGGGCATGAGATGCTAAGGCTGCTGCTGCAGCCACCAAGAAGCCTGTGTGCGAGCACAGGTCACTCTCCACACCTCCCCTCCCGGAAGCCTGTGCAGCCCGCCAGTGCCAGGGTCCCGTGATCCAGGGACAACTTCCCCGGGAGAACGCACGGCGCGCCTCAGGCTGGTGTAACGTCACGCTGGCCTCTGCCGCCGCAGGCTCGCCCCGCATTCCGTACCCATCCCTCCCCATGGCCTGAGTGAGCCAGAGCCCCTGAAGCAGCTGCTCCTTTAACCCCGTCCTGTCTGACCGAAAAACAGACGCCCTCAGGAGACCTACATGCAGAGGCGGGTCCAAGTCCAAAGCTGAACCCCGGGAGCTGTGCGAACAAAGAAGAGAAAGGGAAATCTCTCCCAGCAGCCTCAGGAGAAGCGGATTAAATCTCCACAATCAACTTGGTGTACGCTGCATCTGTGGAATACCTGAATAGACAACAAATCATCCCAAACTGAGGAGGTGGACGGTGGGAGCAAAAATATACATATATATTTCCCTTTTTCTCTTTTTGTGAGTGTGTATTGGTATGCTTCTGTGTGTGATTTTGTCTGTATAGCTTTGCTTTTACCATTTGTCCTAGGGTTCTGTCTGTCCATTTTTTGTTTTTTTGTTTTTTTGCTTTTTTTAGTATAGTTTTTAGCACTTGTTATCATTGGTGGATTTGTTTTTTGGTTTGGTTGCTATCTTCTTTCTTTCTTTTTTTTATTACTTTAAAAAAATTTTTTTAATAATTGTTTTTTATTTTTATTTTAATAACTTTATTTTATTTTACTTTATTTTATTCTATTTTATTTTATCTTCTTCTTTCTTTCTTTCTTTTTTTTCTCCCTTTTATTCTGAGCTGTGTGGAGGACAGGCTCTTGGTGCTCAAGACAGGCATCAGGGCTGTGCCTCTGAAGTGGGAGAGCCAAGTTCAGGACACTGGTCCAAAAGAGACCTCCCAGCTCCACATAATATCAAATGGTGCAAATCTCCCAGAGATCTCCATCTCAACACCAAGACCCAGCTCCACTCAATGATAAGCAAGCTACAGTGCTGGACACCCTATGCCAAACAACTAGCAAGAAAGGAACACAGCCCCATCCATTAGCAGAGGCTGCCTAAAATCATAATAAGGCCACAAACACCCCAAAACACACCACCAGACGTGGACCTGCCCACCAGAAAGACAAGATCCAGCCTCATCCACCAGAACAGAGGCACTAGTCTCCTCCACCAGGAAGCCTACACAACCCACTGAAACAACCTTAGCCACTGGGGACAGACACCAAAAACAATGGGAACTATGAACCTGCAGCCTGTGAAAAGGAGACCCCAAACACAGTAAGTTAAGCAAAATGAGAAGACAGAGAAACACACAGCAGATGAAGGAACAAGGAAAAAACCCACCAGACCTAACAAATGAAGACGAAATAGGCAGTCTACCTGAAAAAGAATTCAGAATAATGATAGTAAAGGTGACCCAAATCTTGGAAATAGAATGGAGAAAATACAAGAAACGTTTAACAAGGAGCTAGAAGAACTAAAGAGCAAACAAACAGTGATGAACAACACAATAAATGAAATTAAAAATTCTCTAGAAGGGATCAATAGCAGAATAACTGAGGCAGAAGAACGGATAAGTGAACAGGAAGATAAAATAGTGGAAATAACTACTGCAGAGCAGAAAAAAGAAAAAAGAATGAAAAGAATTGAGTACAGTCTCAGAGACCTCTGGGACAACATTAAACGCACCAACATTTGAATTATAGGGGTCCCAGAACAAGAAGAGAAAAAGAAAGGGTCTGAGAAAATATTTGAAGAGATTATACTTGAAAACTTCCCTAATATGGGAAAGGAAATAATTCATCAAGTCCAGGAAGCACAGAGAGTCCCATACAGGATAAATCCAAGGGGAAACACGCCAAGGCAAATATTAATCAAACTATGAAAAATTAAATACAAAGAAAAAATACTAAAAGTAGGAAGGGAAAAACAACAAATAACACATAAGTGAATCCCCATAAGGTTAACAGCTGATCTTTCAGCAGAAACTCTGCAAGACAGAAGGGAGTGGCAGGACATATTTAAAGTGATGAAGGAGAAAACCCTACAACCAAGATTACTACCCAGCAAGTATCTCATTCAGATTTGATGGAGAAATTAAAACCTTTACAGACAAGCAAATGCTAAGAGAATTCAGCACCAGCAAACCAGCTTTACAACAAATGCTAAAGGAACTTCTCCAAGCAGGAAACACAAGAGAAGGAAGAGACCTACAATATTAAACACAAAACAATTAAGAAAATGGTAACAGAAACATACATATCGATAACTACCTTAAATGGAAATGGGTTAAATGATCCAACCAAAAGACACAGACTGGCTGAATGGATACAAAAACAAGACCCGCATATATGCTGTCTACAAGAGACCCACTTCAGACCTAGGGACACATACAGACTGAAAGAGAGGGGATGGAAAAAGATATTCCATGCAAATGGAAATCAAAAGAAAGCTGTAGTAACAATTCTCATATCAGACAAAATAGACTTTAAAACAAAGACTATTACAAGAGACCAAGAAGGACACTACATAACGATCAAGGGATCAATCCAAGAAGAAGATATAACAGTTGTAAATATTTATGCACCCAACATAGGAGCACCTCAATACATAAGGCAAATACTAACAGCCATAAAAGGGGAAATTGACAGTAACACAATCATAGTAGGGGACTTTAACACCCCACTTTCACCATTGGACAGACCATCCAAAATGAAAATAAAAAAGGAAACACAAGCTTTAAATGATACATTAAACAAGATGGATTTAATTGATATTTATAGGACATTCCATCCAAAAACAACAGAATACACATTCTTCTCAAGTGCTCATGGAACATTCTCCAGGATAGATCATATCTTGGGTCACAAATCACGCCTTGGTAAATTTAAGAAAATTGAAATTGTATCAAGTATCCTTTCCGACCACAATGCTATGAGACTAGATATCAATTACAGGAAAAAATCTGGAAAAAATACGAGCACATGGGGTCTAAACAACACACTACTTAATAACCAAGAGACTACTGAAGAAATCAAAGAGGAAATCAAAAAATACCTAGAAACAAATGACAATGAAAACACGATGACCCAAAACCTATGGGATGCAGCAAAAGCAGTTCTAAGAGGGAAGTTTATAGCAATACAATCCTACCTTAAGAAACAAGAAACAGCTCAAATAAACAACCTAACATTACACCTAAAGCAATTAGAGAAAGAAGAAAAAGAAACCCCAAAGTTAGCGGAAGGAAAGAAATCATAAAGATCAGATCAGGAATAAATGAAAAAGAAATGAAGGAAAAGATAGAAAAGCTCAATAAAACTAAAAGTTGGTTCTTTGAGAAGATAAACAAAATTGTTAAACCATTAGCCATACTCATCAAAAAAAAAAAAGGGAGAAGACTCAAATCAATAGAATTAGAAGTGAAAAAGGAGAAGTAACAACTGACACTGCAGAAATACAAAGGATCATGAGAGATTACTACAAGCAACTCTATGCCAATAAAATGGACAACCTGGAAGAAATGGACAGATTCTTAGAAATGCGCAACCTTTCATGACTGAACCAGGAAGTGATAGAAAATATGAACAGACCAATCGCAAGCACTGAAACTGAAACTGTGATTAAAAATCTTCCCAACAAAAGCCTAGGACCAGATGGCTTCACAGGCAAATTCTATCAAACACTTAGAGAAGAGCTAATACCTATCCTTCTCAAACTCTTCCAAAATATAGCAGAAGGAGGAACACTCCCAAACTCATTCTTCAAGGCCACCATCACTCTGATACCAAAACCAGACAAAGATGTCACAAAGAGAGAAAACTACAGGCCAATATCACTGATGAACATAGATGCAAAAATCCTCAACAAAATACTAGCAAACAGAATCCAACAGCACATTAAAAGGATCATACACCATGATCAAGTGGGGTTTATCCCAGGAATGCAAGGATTCTTCAATATACACAAATTAATCAATGTGATACACCATATTAACAAATTGAAGGAGAAAAACCATACGATCATCTCAATAGATGCAGAGAAAGCTTTGGACAAAATTCAACAGCCATTTATGATAAAAACCCTCCAGAAAGTAGGCATAGAGGGAACTTTCCCCAACATAATAAAGGCCATATATGACAAACCCACAGCCAACATCATCCTCAATGGTGAAACCCTGAAACCATTTCCACTAAGATCAGGAACAAAACAAGGTTGCCCACTCTCACCACTATTATTCAACATAGTTTTGGAAGTTTTAGCTACAGCAATCAGAGAAGAAAAAGAAAAAAAAGGAATCCAAATCAGAAAAGAAGAAGTAAAGCTGTCACTGTTTGCAGATGACATGATACTATACATAGAGAATCCTAAAGATGCTACCAGAAAACTACTAGAGCTAATCAATGTATTTGGTAAAGTAGCAGGATACAAAATTAAGGCACAGAAATCTCTTGCATCCCTATACACTACTTATGAAAAATCTGAAAGTGAAATTAATAAAACATTCTCATTTACCACTGCAACAAAAAGAATAAAATATCTAGGAATAAACCTACCTAAGGAGACAAAAGACCTGTATGCAGAAAATTATAAGACACTGATGAAAGAAATTAAAGATGATGCAAATAGATGGAGAGATATACCATGTTCTTGGATTGGAAGAATCAACATTGTGAAAATGACTATACTACCCAAAGCATTCTACAGATTCAATGCAATCCCTATCAAACTACCATTGGCATTTTTCACAGAACTAGAACAAAAAATTTCACAATTTGTATGGAAACACAAAAGACCCCGAATAGCCAAAGCAATCTTGAGAAAGAAAAACGGAGCTGGAGGAATCAGACTCCCTGACTTCAGACTATACTACAAAGTTACAGTAATCAAGACAGTATGGTACTGGCACAAAAACAGAAATATAGATCAATGGAACAGGATAGAAAACCCAGAGATAAACCCACGCACATATGGTCAACTAATTTATGACAAAGGAGGCAAGAATATACAGTGGAGAAAAGGCAGCCTCTTCAATAAGTGGTGCTGGGAAAACTGGACAGCTACATGTAAAACAATGAAATTAGAGCACTCCCTAACACCATACACAAAAATCAGCTCAAAATGGATTAAAGACCTAAATGTAAGGCCAGAAAATATCAAACCCTTAGAGGAAAACATAGGCAGAACACTCTATGATATAAATCACAGCAAGATCCTTTTTGACCCACCTCCTAGAGAAATGGAAATAAAAACAAAAATAAACAAATGGGACCTAATGAAACTTAAAAGCTTTTGCACAGCAAAGGAAACCATAAACAAGACCAAAAGACAACCCTCAGAATGGGAGAAAATATTTGAAAATGAAGCAACTGACAAAGGATTAATCTCCAAAATTTACAAGCAGCTCATGCAGCTCAATATCAAAAAAACAAACAACCCAATCCAAAAATGGGCAGAAGACCTAAATAGACATTTCTCCAAAGAAGATATACAGATGCCAACAAATACATGAAAGAGTGCTCAACATCATTAATCATTAGAGAAATGGAAATCAAAACTACAATGAGATATCATCTCACACCGGTCAGAATGGCCATCATCAAAAAATCTACAAACGATAAATGCTGGAGAGGGTGGGGCGAAAAGGGAACCCTCTTGCACTGTTGGTGGGAATGTAAATTGATACAGCCACTACGGAGAACAGTATGGAGGTTCCTTAAAAAACTAAAAATAGAACTACCATATGACCCAGCAATCCCACTACTGGGCATATACCCTGAGAAAACCATAATTCAAAAAGAGTCATGTACCAAAATGTTCATTGCTGCACTATTTACAATAGCCAGGACGTGGAAGCTACCTAAGTGTCCATCAACAGATGAATGGTTAAAGAAGATGTGGCACATATATACAGTGGAATATTACTCGGCCATAAAAAGAAACAAAATTGAATTATTTGTAGTGAGGTGGATGGACCTAGAGTCTGTCATACAGAGTGAAGTAAGTCAGAAAGTGAAAAAGAAATACTGTATGCTAACACATATATATTGAATCTTAAAAAAAAATGGTCATGAAGAATCTAGGGGCAAGACGGGAATGAAGACACAGACCTACTAGATAATGGACTTGAGGATACGGGGAGGGGGAAGGGTAAGCTGGGACAAAGTGAGAGAGTGGCATGGACATATATACACTACCAAAGGTAAAATAGATAGCTAGTGGGAAGCAGCCGCATAGCACAGGGAGATCAGCTCGGTGGTTTGTGACCACCTAGAGGGGTGGGATAGGGAGGGTCGGAGGGAGGGAGATGCAAGAGGGAAGAGATATGGGAACATATGTATATGTATAACTGATTCACTTTGTTATAAAGCAGAAACTAACACACCATTGTAAAGCAATTATACTCCAATAAAGATGTTAAAAAAAAAAAAGTGTCATGTGCACTGGGAAAGATGGCTTAACCACACACACACACAAAAAAAATGGACTACTACTATGGTCAAGAATAAAGTGGAGGATTAAAAATAGTTAAATCCCTGCAATTTTTGTTACATTCTAGAACAAATTGGGTTTTTTTATAACAATTTTAAATAGAAATATTATCTGTTCTTGTCAACCCTTTCCTTTAAGCTACTTAATTAGACATAGCAAAGAAGTACAAGTAAGGCAACATTTTGAACTTTTACTGTTTTTAAAAAAGACAACAAGAAGTCTCTCAGTATTTTTACATTCCAGGTTGCAATTTGCATTCAAAAAGTGTGTTTCACCTTCTGTCTTTATTCCAGGATAGTGAGTGTTGCCTTGATATGTTTCTAAAGTAAAGTCGCATTCATTTGAGCCAGTGATGCCTTGCAGCCAGTCCCTGCCAAATGCAATTTACTCAGGAACTGCTGAGCCTCTTGACTGGTGCTAGAGATGTTTATCATGAAAGGGGTTCAATGTGTGACTTTTGCATTCACACTCTATTGGAAAAGTTGATGCTGACTTCAGAAATAACCTCAGAGAACAATGGATTCTTTTAGGTCTAAATACTGGCCTATCCGAAATTTCCAGCAAAAGAATCTGTGGTAGAAACTACAAGTTGCCTCCTCAAGGTCCATTCCTCCTTTGTTCCTTACTAAGAGAAACTACATTTCTCATCTTCCCTTGAAGACGGGGGTGAATAATAATTTATAAGAAGAAGTTGTCATGAAGGGCTTCTGAGAAAGTTCTTAAGGAGACCGATTTGGATGGGTATAATGGAAAGAACCCTGAAATGAGACTCAGAAGACAAGGGATTTAGTATGGGTCTGGTTATTAATTTGCTGTGTGAACCTGGTGAGTCACTTTACCTTTGTACCCCCATTTACTCACATGTAGAGTGAAACAGTTGAATTACAGAGTCTCTGAGGTCCTTTCCAAATTTAGGTCCCAATGCTTGCTCTCTCCCAGTTGCAAAGTCCCAAGGAGATAAAAACAGATGCATGAAATGGGTGTGTGTAATTTGTAAGGAGATCTTTATTATTTCCTGTTTCTTTACCCTCCAGCAAATTAAAAATCACTCAGTACAGTTTACATTGTTTACACACTTTCACAGTGATATGTGGTTTACATTACATACACACACTTTTAAGAACTTTATCAAGATGGAATTCACATACCATCAATCCCCTCATTTAAAGTGTAAACTTCAGTGGTGTTTATTATATTTACAGAGTTGTAGATCCATCACCACTATCTAAATTTTAGAACAAAAAGTAACTTCATACTCTTTGGCAGTCATATTCCCTCCTTTTCCTAGCCTCTGGCAGCCACTAATCTACTTTCCGTGTCTATGGATTTGCCTATTTTGGATATTTCTTCTTAAATAGAACCATACATTGTGTAGTCTTTTGTGACTGGCTTCTTTCATTTATCATAATGTTTTCAAGGTCCGCTTGTGCTATAACTTGAATAAATAATTTATTATTTTTATGGCTAAATAATATTCCATGGTATGGATATACCACAATTTCTTATCCATACATAAGATGATGGACATGTGGGTAATTTCTATTCTTTGGCTATTATGAGTGATGCTGCTATGAACATTTGTGTAAGATTCATTTTTAACAAGTATCTACTTATATGCCAGGTATTGTGCTTGGCGAATAAGATAGACACAGTCACTGCCCTCAAGGAACTTACTGTCTAATATGGAGGACAAACATTGAATAAGTAATGAAATGGGTTCTGAGTGGGAACAAAGGTAAAGTGCTGGGTTCTACACAAAATACGTAGACTAACCTACCCTGGGTCAAGTGTTGGTTAAGGAAGGTTTCCTGGTGGAAGTGATACTTAAATTATAACCTGAAATGTGAGGAGGGGAGAGAGAAAAAGCATGCGTGAAAGCACTGAGAGAGAAAGCTCAGTATGTTTGTAGAGTGAGGAGGGAAGTGCAGTGGGAGAAAGGTAAAAGATGAAGTTGGAGAAAGGTAATGATTTGGGGGCTTTATTCTAAGGGCAATGTAAATCTGTTAAGGAGTTTCAAACAAGGACATGAAAGTATTCAATTTACTTTTGTAAACAATCATTCAGGTAAATGAACTTTGGGTGTGAAGAAGGAGTGCATGTGCTGGATTCAGTTAAGAGACTATTTCAGTGGTCTAGCACAGACACAACTGAGGCTTAGACAAGGGTGGTAGCACAGAAGATTAAGAGATTTTAACATAGACAAGATATATTTGGGGACTTCCCTGGTGACACAGTGGTTAAGAATCCACCTGTCAATGCAGGGGACATGGGTTCGATCCCTGGCCTGGGAAGATCCCACATGCCGTGGAGCAACTAAGCCCGTGCACTACAACTACTGAGCCTGCTTTCTAGAGCCTGCAAGCCACGACTACTGTAGCCTGTATGCCTAGAGCCCATGCTCCACAACAAGAGAAGCCACTACAACGAGAAGCCCGCACACCGCAACGAAGAGTAGCCCCTGCTCGCCGCAACTAGAGAAAGCCCATGCACAGCAATGAAGGTCCAATGAAGCAAAAAAAAAAAAAAAAAAAAAAAAAAAAGATATATTTTGGTGTAAATAACAACTGAACTTGTGAATGGATTAGACTGGGGAGAGATGAAGAAGAATATTCTCAAGGGTGAAACCTACATTTCTGGCATAATGGGTGGATGGTCTTACTGTTTATTGAAATGGGAAAAATTAAAGGAGTAGCTGAATGTGTTGCAGAAGAGAGATTAGCTGATAAATTCATCTTGTGACATTTTGAGTTTAAGATACTTGTAGGATATGGACAGCCAGATTCAGATGTTGACAAGGCAGTTGGCTATGTGGGTTTTTAGCCCAGGAGAGCTTGGCTAAAGATGAATAGATCTGGGTCACCTTTATGTACAGATGGTAACTGAAGCCTAGGGAGGGTAGACTGGTGTGAAGAAAAGAGGGTATAGATATGACTGATCCTTGAAGACTTCTGTCATATAATTTGTAGATAATGGAAGAGGGGCTTAAAAAGGAGTCTGAGAAAGAGCAGCTATAAAGGAAACCAGAAGACTGTGTCACAGAAGCACAAGGAAAACACTGTGTCAAAGAGAGACTGGCCAAGTATGGAGAATACTGTTGAAAAGTCACATAAAATGAGGATCCAGAAGTGACCATAGGAATTATTGACGATAAAGTCAATGATAAACTTGGCAAAATAAAATTTTGGTGCCATGGTAGAGGATGGAAGAATGGGAAGCAAGTTATGGCTTTTATGTCTTTCTAAATCTTCTCAAAGAAAATGAGTTCTTTTTAAAGAACCAGATTTTAGTTTCATTGATCTATTCTGTTGGTTTTTTTAGATTCTATTTCATTTATTTCTGCTCTGATCTTCATGATTTCTTTCCTTCTACTAACTTTGGGTTTTGTTTGTTCTTCCTTCTCTAGTTCCGTTAGGTGTATGGTTAGGTTGTTTGAGAATTTTCTTATTTCCAGAGGTGAGCTTGTATCACTATAAACTTCCCTCTTAGAACTGCTTTTGCTGTGTCCCATAGGTTGGACTGTCATGTTTTCATTTTCATTTGTCTCTAGGTATTTTTTTATTTCCTCTTTGATTTCTTCAGTGATCCACTGGTTGTTTAGTAGTATATTTTTTAGTTTCCATGTTTTTGTGTTCTTTGCAGTTTTCTTGTAGTTGATTTCTAGTCTCATAGCTTTGTGGTCAGAAAAGATGCTTGATATAATTTCAATTTTCTTAAATTTACTGAGTCTTGTTTTGTAGCCCAGTATGTGATCTATCCTGGAGAACGTTCCATGGGCACTTGAGAAGAAATTGTATTCTGCTGTTTTCAGATGGAATGCTGTATATATATCAATTAAGTCCATTTGGTCTAGTGTGTCATTTAAGGCTTATATTTCCTTATTGATTTTCTGTCTGGATGATCTGTCCATTGATGTAAGTGGGATGTTAAAGTCCCCTACTATTATTGTGTTACTGTAGATTTCTCCTTTTATGTCTGTTAATATTTGCCTTATATATTTAGGTTCTCCTATGTTGGGTGCATATATATTTACAATTGTTAGATCTTCTTGGATTTATCCCTTGATCATTAGGTAGTGTCCTTCTTTGTCTCTTGTAACAGTCTTTATTTTAAAGTCAAATGCTTTCTGATATAAGTATTGCTACTCCAGCTTTCTTTTGATTTCCATTTGAATGGAATACCTTTTTCCATCCTCTCAAGGGAAATGACCTCATTTAAAGCAGAGACCCTTTTGTCTTCTGCTGAATGAATGAAAGACTAAATAACAGGAAAATTCTTGAAGCCAGCTGCTTTCCATTTTCTAATTCATTTAATATTCTCAGCAACACAGTTGTTAAATGACTCATCCAAGGTCACTCAAATGGTCAAAGTCCTTACCCAAACTCAAATTTTCTGATTTCAAGGCTGGTACTTTCCCTAAAGCCCAATAGCTGCATTCCTTTTTATATCATTCCCAAGGTACCCACTAAGAATAAGTACTCTAAAAATGCTTTGTGAATGGTTTTCTCATTAAGATACTGTGTTAAAAGTAAGATAAAGAATGAACTTTTACAACCAGTCCTAAAATAGGCAGTTTAACACCATCTGGTCTTTAAACTTCTGTATGCTGAAAGCCTAGTGATAAAGAGAAGGAGATAAATGGTGGCAAATAATGCCTGTGGTTGGAAATGTTCACTGAGAAAAAAAATGGCTTTATATAGTTAGTCTGTATCCTCTTAGACTGGACACCTCTTGAGGGCAGGGGATGCATCTCAGCCTTCTTTCCTGTGCCTAGCACAGTGCTTGGCTCAGAGAGGGGGCACAATAAATGTTTACTGAATCACATGGTACAGTATAAGGAAACAAGTTTTAATTTTCTGATCTTTTCTCCCATATGACAACAACAGTAATTGTTACCATTTACTGCTATTCCGGACACTGTTCTAAGCCATTTCTTCAATTAATCTCATTTTGTATTTAGAAAACTCCTAGGCTGTAGATATTATTATTAGCCCCATTTTATAGATGGAGTAACTGAGGCTCAGAAAGGAAAAGTGACTACTCCATGGCTGTGAAGGTAGCAGATGGAAGAGCCAGGCTTTAATGCAGGCAGAATGACTCCAGAGGCCAAGCTCTTAATCATGAATACTTCCTCTCATCTAAATTTAGCTCTTCTATGTCACATTCTTTATACTTTTCCTATGTGACAGCTGCACTGATAAATGAGCTGGTAACAAATGGTTTGTGCCATTACCTTTCTATATTTCCTTACTCTAGGTATTCTTATATTTCCAAATTTAATAAAAGTCATATACAAATATTTTAAAGAGCAAATGATGGGACTTCCATGTTTTGAGGTCCCTGAAATCTGCACCAAGTAGGAAGCTCTTATTCACTATATCTGTACTGGTCAAACTTCAGTGAACTCATTCTGTCTAGCTGTTCTTAACACCATGTGCTTTTATTTTGGATCTTCTTGACTACATCTCTTCCACAAATTGGCTATGAATTTTTATGACTATAAAGTTGAGGATAGGTCTTATTTGTTGCTTTTTCCTTGCTGCTTTTAGTATTGTTTCTTTGAATTTACTTTTTGTTAGTTTGATTAATATGTGTCTTGGTGTGTTTTTCCTAGGGTTTACCCTATGTGAGACTCTCTGCTCTTTCTGGACTTGGGTGGCTATTTTTTTCTCATGTTAGGGAAGTTTTTGACTATAATCTCTTCAAATATTTTTTCAGACCCTTTCTCTTTCTCTTCTTCTTCTGGAACCCCTGTAATTCGAATGTTGGTGCATTTAATATTGTCCCAGAAGTCTCTAAGACTGTCCTCAATTCTTTTCATTCTTTTTTCTTTATTCTGCTCCTTGACAGTTATTTCCACCATTCTATCTTCCAGCTCACTTATTTGTTCTTTATGACTATAAAGTTGAGGATAGGTCTCAAGGAGACCTTACATTCTACTTTGCTCAGGCCATTTCCCTTCTCCTCAATAGAAAGTACAGAATTGGAAGCTGCCCAGAAATGGATCTATACAATCATCATTGTCAAGGTTCCCAAAATACAAGGAGGCTTTAATATTTGTAGCCCCATTCAGAAAACAAACCTTTCTAGGAGGAACTAAATTTGAAAGTCACTGAGACAAGGGAGGAGATAACATGGCTGTATCAAACAAAACTGAACTGCAAGTCAGGAGCTCTAGTTCTGGCCTTAGCTCTATCAGTGAGAGACCATGTAAGCTTGAGAAACTAACTTTCTCTTTCTTGTTCTAGTTTCTTTCTCTGCGGTATTCAAACTAAAATAATGAGTCCAAATGCCAGTGAAATAAGTCAGAAACACACTATTTGGCATTCTCCTACAGCACAGATAAAGCTCAAGCAGCCCTCACAGCCCCAGGCAAGCACTTTGGTGTAGTAGAGAGAGCATAAGCATTGAAAACAGACACTGGAATTAACTCTGGACTGTGTCACCTCCTAGATGTATGACCCTGAATGAGTCACTTCACCTCAGACTCCTCATATATAAAAAGGGGGTAATGATAGTACTTACCTCACAGAATTGTTGTGAGAATTCAACAACGTAATCTATACAGGGAATCTAGCACCATGACTTACATATAGTAAGCATTCAAAAAAACATTATAATAATTAGTAGTAGTAAGAGAGTCTTTATTTTATTCTTACCCCCAAGTCTATATCAATCCAAAGCCTCATATCCTTATCTTATAGAGTCAGTATGATAGTTTCTGTATTTCCCACCTAACAGGGCTAACGTGAAGATAAAAATGCATGCATTCAATCACCAAACTAATAATTACTGAACACTGAGCAAGCCTCTGAAAATATAGCTGTAAACAAGGCAGCCAAAGTGCTTGCTCTCTTGGAGCTTTGAGTAAAGTTGGAGGAAACAGAAAATAAATATATAAATGAAGAATTGAGATCATTTCAAGTAATGAAAAGTGTTAGAGTGTGGCAGGATCCATCCAGGCTTTGAAGTATGAAGATTAAATCACCACAACAGTGTCTGTGGTCAACATTCAATAGCATTTATCACAACTTTTTATTATTGCATTTATTTACTGGCATATTTGTCAATCTGAACCACTGAGATGTGAATTCCAGAAAAATGGATCATGTCTGTCTGATTTATCACTGTAAACTAAGGCCCTAATAGAGCCTAGATTGACTAATCAATACATATGTGTTGGGGGGTAGAGTCAAGATGGCGGAGTAGGAGGATGCAGAGTTCACATCTCCTCACAACTAGGGCAACTACCAGGCGCTGGTGGGGGATCTCAGACACCTAAGGGGATGGGAGGAATCCCCAAGTGACCGGGTAGGACGTGGGGGGAAAGAGAGGGGAAGAGAAGTGGAGGCTGGATGGGACTGGTGCCCCTGAGGGGCGGCTGGGGGAGAGAAGGGATTCCCACACTCAGGAGGGGTCCACTCACAGTGAGGAGATCGGCAAGAACAGAGAGAGACCCTCCGGAGACAGGAGGATAAGAAGGAAACAGGCCAGAGTTTCCACCGCCCACTCGGGCCCTAGGGAGCCTGCCAAGGTCCCAGGCCTGACCCTTCTCACTCCGAGGCCCCCGCTAGCCAAGTCGAGCCTAGGCCCCACCCTCCACATCCCCACAGGGCCTTTTCCAGCCGCACGGGTCCTGAGACTAGGCCCCACCCCCTGCCTAAACCCTGCTCCTGCGAAAGCCTCGAAGTCCCAACCCCCCAATGCCTATTCCAGTACCACAGGCCCTGAGACTACGGCCTCTCCTCCTAACGCCCTCCCCTGCCTAAGCCATGCCCCTGCCTAAGCCCTGCCTCCCCACAGCCAAGGCATTTTCTGGCTTTTTTTTTTTTTTTTTTTGCTGTTGTGGTTCTATTTTACATTGTTGTTTTTGTTTCATTTATATTTTTATTTTTTCTAATATTTTTTTTTTCTTTTTCTAGTTTTATTTTATTTTTATTCTTTATTATTGCTCTGATTTTTTTTTTTTTTTTACCATGTCACATGGCTTGCGGGATCTTGGATCCCAGGCCAGGGGTCGGCCCAGAGCTCCTGTGGTGGGAGCACTGAGTCCAAACCACTGGACTAACAGAGAACCTCAGACCCCAGGGAATATTAATCAGAGTGAGGCATCCCAGAGGTCCTAATCTCTGCATCAAGACCAGGCTCCACACAACTGGCTACAAACTCCAGTGCTGGACACCTCAGGCCAAACAACTAATAAGACAGGAACACAGCTCAACCCAAAACAAAAAAAAATGAGATGACAAAAAAAAATATGTTACAGATGAAGGAGCAAAGTAAACACCTACAAGACCAAATAAATGAAGAGGAAATAGGCAACCTACCTGAAAAAGAATACAGAGTAATGATAGTAAAGATGATCCAAAATCTCAGAAACAGAATGGAGTCATGGATCAAGAAAATACAAAAAATGTTTAACAAAGACCTAGAAGAACTAAAGAACAAACAAACAGTGATGAACAACACAACAACTGAAATGAAAAGTACTCTAGAATGAATCAACAGAGAATAACTGAGGCAGCAGAACAAATAAGTGAGCTGGAAGATAGAATGGTGGAAATAACTGTCAAGGAGCAGAATAAAAAAAAAAGAATGAAAAGAATTGAGGACAGTCTTAGAGACTTCTGGGACAATATTAAATGCACCAACATTCGAATTACAGGGGTTCCAGAAGAAGAAGAGAAAGAGAAAGGGTCTGAAAAAATATTTGAAGAGATTAGAGTCAAAAACTTCCCTAACATGAGAAAAAAATAGCCACCCAAGTCCAGAAAGAGCAGAGAGTCTCACACAGGATAAAGCCTAGGAGAAACACACCAAGACACATATTAATCAAACTAACAAAAAGTAAATTCAAAGAAACAATACTAAAAGCAGCAAGGAAAATACAACAAATAACATACAAGGGAAACAACATAAGGGTATCAGCTGAGTTTTCAGCAGAAATTCTGCAGGCCAGAGGGAGTGGCAGGATATATTTAAAGTGATGAAAGGGAAAAACCTACAACAAAGATGGCTCTACCCAGCAAGCATCTCATTCACATTCAATGGAGGAATTAAAACCTTTAAAGACAAGAAAAGCTAAGAGAATTCAGCACCACCAAACCTGCTTTACAACAATTGCTAAAGGGATTTCTCTTGGTGGGAAACACAAGAGAAGAAAAGACCCACAAAAATGAACCCAAAACAATTAAGAAAATGGTAATAGGAACATACATATTGATAATTACCTTGAATGCAAATGGATTAAATGCTCCAACCAAAAGACATAGACTGGCTGAATGGTTACAAAAACAAGACCCATATACATACTGTCTACAAGAGACCCACTTCAGACCTAGGCACACATACAGACTGAAAGTGAGGGGATGGAAAAAGATATTCCATACAAATGGAAATCAAAAGAAACCTGGAGTAACAATTCTCACATCAGAGAAAATAGACTTTCAAATAAAGACTATTACAAGAGATAAGGAGGGACACTACATAATGATCAAGGGATCAATCCAAGAAGAAGACATAAAAAATTATAAATATTTATGCACTCAACATAGGAGCACCTCACTACATAAGGCAAATGCTAACAGCCATAAAAGGAGAAATCAACAGTAACACAATAATAGTGGGGGACTTTAACACCTCACTTACACCAATGGACAGATCATCCAAACAGAAAATAAATAAGGAACAGAAGCTTTAAATGACACAATAGACCAGATAGATTTAATTGATATTTATAGGACATTCCATCCGAAAGTGGCAGAATACACTCTCTTCTCAAGTGCACATGGAAAGAATATTCTCAAGGATAGATCACATCTTGGCTCCAAATCAGGCCTCGGAAAATTTAAGAAAATTGAAATCGTATCAAGCATCTTTTCTGATCACAACTCTATGAGATTAGAAATCAATTACAGGAAAAAAACTGTAAAAAACACAAACACATGGAGGCTAAACAGTGTGCTGCTAAATAACCAAGCGATCACTAAAGAAATCAAAGAGAAAATCAAAAAATGCACAGAAATAAATGACAGTGAAAACACAATGACCCAAAACCCATAGGTCACAGCAAAAGCAGTTCTAACAGGGAAGTTTATAGTAATTCAATGTCACCTCAAGAAACAAGAAAAACCTCAAATAAACAATCTAACCATACAGCTAAAGCAACTAGAGAATGAACAACAAACAAAACCCAAAGTTAGTAGAAGGAAAGAAACCATAAGGATCAGAGCAGAAATTAATAAAATAGAAAAAAAGAAAACAAGAGCAAAGACCAATAAAACTAAAGTTGGTACTTTGAGAAGATAAACGAAATTGATAAACCTTTAGCCAGACTCATCAAATAAAATGGAGAGGACTCAAATCAATAAAATTTGAAATGAAAAAGGAGAAATTACAAGTGACACCAGAGAAATACAAAGGATCATGAGAGATTACTACAAGCAACTATATGCCAATAAAATGGACAACCTGGAAGAAATGGACAAATTCTGTGAAAGGTACAACCTTCCAAGACTGAACCAGCAAGAAGCAGAAAGTATAAATAGACCAATCAAAAGTAATGAAATTGAAACTTATTAAAAATCTTCAAACAAACAAAAGTCCAGGACCAGATGGCTTCACAGGTGAATTCTATCAAACATTTAGAGAAGAGCTAACACCTATCCGTCTCAAACTCTTCCAAAAAATTGCAGAGGTATGAACACCCCCAAACTCGTTCTATGAGGCCACCATCACCCTGATACCAATACCAAAGATATCAAAAAAAAAAAGAAAATTACAGACCAATATCACTGATGAACAAAGATGCAAGAAAACCTCAACAAAACACTAGCAAACAGAATCCAACAAAACATTATAAGGGTCATACACCATGTTCAAGTGGGATTTATCCCAGGGATGCAAGGATTCTTCAATATATGCAAATCAATCAATGTGGTACACCACATTAACAAATTAAAGAATAAAAACTATATGATCATCCCAATAGATGCAGAAAAAGCTTTTGACAAAATTCCACACCCATTTATGATGAATACTCTCCAGAAAGTGGACCTAGAGGGAACCTAACTTAACAAAATAAAGGCCATATACAACAAACCCACTGCAAACTTCATTCTCAATGGTAAAAAACTGAAAGCATTTCCTCTAAGATCAGGAACAGGACAAGGATGTCCACTCTCACCATTATTATTCAACAGAGTCTTGGAAGTCCTAGCCACAGAAATCAGAGAAGAAAAAGAAATAAAAGGAATCCAAATTGGAAAAGAACAAGTAAAACTGTCACTGTTTGCAGATGACATGATACTATACTTAGAAAATCCTAAAGATATCAGCAGACAACTACTAGAGCTAATCAATGAACTTGGTAAAGTTGCAGGATACAAAATTAATACACAGAAATCTCTGGCATTCCTATATACTAACAACAAAAAATCAGAAAGAGAAATTAAGGAAACAATCCCATTTACCACTGCAACAAAAAGAATAAAATACCTAGGAATAAACCTACCTAAGGAGGCAAAAGACCTGTACACAGAAAATTATAAGACACTAATGAAAGAAATCAAAGATGACACAAACAGATGGAGAGATATACCATGTTCTTGGATTGGAAGAATCAATATTGTGAAAATGATTATACTACCGAAAGCAATCTACAGATTCAATGCAATCCCTATCAAATTACCAATGGTATTTTTCACAGAATTAGAACAAAAAATTTCACAATTTGTACAGTAACACATAAGACCCCGAATAGCCAAAGCAATCTTGAGAAAGAAAAAGAGAGCTGGAGGAATCACGTTCCCTGACTTCAGACTACACTACAAAGCTACAGTAACCAAGACAGTATGGTACTGGCACAAAAACAGAAATATAGATCAATGGAAGAGGTTAGAAATCCCACATTTAAACCCACACACCTGTGGTCACCTAATCTATGATAAAGGAGTCAAGAATATACAATGTAGAATAGACAGCCTCTTCAATAAGTGGTGCCAGGAAAACTGGACAGCTACATCTAAAAGAATGAAATTAGAACACTCCCTAACACCGTACAGAAAAATAAAGTCAAAATGAATTAAAGACCTAAATGTAAGACTGGACACTATAAAACTCTTAGAGGAAAACACAGGCAGAACACTTTGACATAAATCACACCAAGATATTTTTTGACCCACCTCCTAGAGTAATGGAAATTAAAACAAAAATAAACAAATGGGACCTAATGAAACTTAAAAGCTTTTGCAAAGCAAAGTAAACCATAAACAAGATGAAAAGACAACCCTCAGAATGGGAGAAAATATTTGCAAATGAAGCAACGGACAAAGGATTAATCTCCAAAATACACAAACAGCACATGCAGCTCAATGTCAAAAAAACAAACAACCCAATCAAAAAATGGGTGGAAGACCTAAATAGACATTTCTCCAAAGAAGACATACAGATGGCCAAGAGGCACATGAAACGATGCTCAGCATCACTAATTATTAGAGAAATGCAAATCAAAACTACAACGAGGTATCACTTCACACCCATCAGAATGGCTATCGTTAAAAAATCTACAAACAACAAATGCTGGAGAGGGTGTGGAGAAAAGGGAACCCTCTTACACTGTTGGTGGGAATGTAAATGGGTACAGCCACTGTGGAGAACAATATGGAGGTTACTTAAAAAAGTAAAAATAGAACTACCATATGACCCAGCAATCCCACTCCTGGGCATATACCCTGAGAAAACCGTAATTCAAAAAAAAGAGATATGTACCACAATGTTCATTGCAGCACTATTTACAATAGCCAGGACATGGGAACAACCTAAATGTTCACTGACAGATGAATGGATAAAGAAGATGTGGTACATATATACAATGGAATGTTACTCAGCCTTCAAAAGGAAGGAAATTGGGTCATTTGTAGAGACATGGATGGACCTAGGGTCTGTCATACAGAGTGATGTAAGTCAGAAAGAGAAAAACATATATCATATATTAACATATATGTGGAATCTAGAAAAATAGTACAGATGAACCTATTTTCAGGGCAGGAATAGAGACACAGATGTAGAGAACAGATGTGTGGACACAGTGGGGGAAGGGGAGGGTTTGATGAATTGGGAGATTAGGTTTGACATAAATACACTACTACCATGGGTAAAATAGATAGCTAGTGGGAACTTGCAGTATAGCACAGGGAGCTCATCTCGGTGCTCTGTGATGAACTTGATGGGCTAGGTGGGGGGTGGGAATGGGAGGGAGGTCCAAGAGGGAGGGGATATATGTATACATATAGCTGATTCACTTCGTTGTACAGCAGAAACTAACACAACATTGCAAAGCAGTTATACTCCAATTAAAAAAAAAACAAATGCTTGTTGAATACACACATGTGTACGTGTGCACACACATTCACACATACACTCACACATTTACAAATGCATATATGTACATGTATGCTCATAAGTAAAAAGGACATGGTGAAATTTTAGCATATGAAGAATAAGGCAACATTCTGCAAACTTCCAAGAAGCAAAAATTAATTACAAAGGTGAGAATTATACAGATATTAAACTTATTAGCAACAGTGGAGTAATATAATAAAGCATTAGGAAATCTGTTATAAAATAAATACTGCATCATATACAATGAGAATTTCATATCAGGGAAATGTTACTCAGACCTTTCAATAGTTTCACTCTTTGAAATAAATATTGAATAATATTGTAGACTTAAAATTTTGCTAAATAAGAAAGACAGTAATCAGATGTAGCAATGCCTTAATTTGTATCAGGAAAAATTATTTTCAACCTAGAATTATATTCAATCAAGCGTAAAGCAAAATAATATTTTGGTCATGCAAAAAAACAAAAAAGCACTTGGGAAAAACTGTTTGTTGATTGAATGAATAAATCTTCCCTTTCTGGACCTCTAGCAACATCGACCATTGCCCAGGGACCAATGAGCTCTTCCTGTCCCCTGACTGTTCCGGAGTCCAACTAAGAACTTCAGCCCTTTTTTCACCACAAAAGGCTATTCACATTTATGTTCACTGTCCATTCAGCTATACTCACCAGATTTCAAAATAAATTTGCTCTTTGCTTCCCAATTCTTACATTCTTTGAATTTAATTTTTAGATCTTATACCACCCATGCCTACACACACACACACACACACACACACACACACACACACACACACCCCTATAACAAAACAACTCTCTCCCTCCAATATCTGCTATAAAGCTTCCTCGCTGTTTTTTTTTTTTTTCTTGAACTTTTCTCCAAAACAGGGAGCCATAATCAGTAGGAGATGATGATCCCTAAATACTCCTCTTTGTGGAAATAAAATTGTTATAGCCAATGACTCATCTTTCATGGTCCAAAACCCTTTTCTGGGCCCAGAGCTAGTGCTACAGGGCAGGTCTCAGAAGGAGCTTCTGGTTCTGCTCAGCCTGCAACTCTCAGCAGCACTAGAACCCACCAATGGAGAGAAAGGCCCTGGAGCTCAGGACCTTCTCTGACAGAAATATTGTTTGCCAACTTTACACTATAGCCAACCCAGTTACTGGATCTTCTGGGTAACTTCTAGTGATTAAGGCAATCCCTTCAGGAGAAGAAGCCACCACAGCAGACTTCTACCTAAGCATTTAAAAACCACCCTACACAAAAGAATTATCATTTGTCTTTTATTAAGGAATCAGTAACTTAATCTTCCACCTAACCCTCAGGATGGCAGCACTAATCTTGGGTCACTGTGCCTGCCCTCAGGTTGAAAGGACTTGTCTGTGCTGGTGATAGTATGTAAATCTCTGTCATATAATCTTTGTTAAAAATGTTTATTGGAGTATAGTTGCTTTACAATGTTGTGTTAGTTTCTACTGTACAGCAAAGTGAATCAGCTATATGTATACATATATCCCCTCTTTTCTGGATTTCCTTCCCATTTAGGTCACCACAGAGCATTGAGTAGAGTTCCCTGTGCTATACAGTAGGTTCTCATTAGGTATCTATTTTATACATAGTATCAATAGTGTATATATGTCAATCCCAATCTCCCAATTCATCACACTCCCCCTTTCCCCCTTGGTTCTCTATGTTGGTGTCTCTATTTCTGCTTCGTAAATAAGATTGTCTGATCAGAATGGCCATCATCACAAAATCCACACACAGTAAATGCTGGAGAGGATGTAGAGAAAAGGGAATCCTCTTACACTGTTGGTGGGAATGTAAATTGATACAGCCACTATGGAGAACAGTATGGAGGTTCCTTAAAAAACTAAAAATAGAACTACCATGTGACCCAGCAATCCCACTACAGGGCATATACCCAGAGAGAACCATAATTCAAAAAGACACATGCACTCCAGTGTTCATTGCAGCACTATTTACAATAACCAGGACATGGAAACAACCTAAATGTCCATCAACAGAGGAATGGATAAAGAAGATGTGGTACATATATACAATGGACTATTACTCAGCCATAAAAAGGAACGAAATTGGGTCATTTGTTGAGACGTGGATGGATCTAGAGACTGTCATACAGAGTGAAGTAAGTCAGAAAGAGAAAAACAAATATCGTGTATTAATGCATATATGTGGAATCTGAAAAAATTGGTATAGGCGATCTGTCACATAATCTTAGAAGACACTCACTCTCATTGTCTTTCTTGGACCCAGCACCCCTGTTCTGCCTTGTCCACCATCAAATTGCAAAGATGGGTGTACATACCCAGTTGTACATATTTATGTACCCAGAGACTGTAAGCCCACAGATGTACACACATATACATTTATTAACATTAGTGAACTGTGTGGATATTCTGGAATTTTCTGGCTTTGCTATAAAATCTGGATTGGGAGGTATTTGAAGAACTGCAAGGGAAAGTTGGGCAGATCATCTTATTACATGAAAACTTGCATACTAAGTTCATTAGTCAAGTCAGTATAATTAGTCTTCTCTGTGACTAATCAAAGAAGATGGCATACGTTTACAATGTAAGTATTGATGTAAGAAGATTAATAACAGGCATCCTAGCTGTTTTCCTTCCCCACAGAAGGGAAATCAGAGCAAACAGGGCTTTCTTGATACTCCCAGAAAACAGAATGTGTGAGACTAAATAGAGATACCTTAGAAAGAGGTCAAAGGAAATTATCAAATTTTTTAAAAGTCTCACTTGACATCAAATGTGAGAATCCACGGAGAGAGAGTAGAATGACTTGGTAATACGAAGTGGCTGTGACTGAGAGGAGGTAGAGGGAAGTTAAAGGGCATTCATTCATTCAGTTAAAAATATTTATTGAGTGCTGACCCTATGCTTGCACTCTTCTAGGCACCAAAGATATTTTACTTGTGTCTCAAAATGATGTCTAAAAGATGTTGAACCAAATATGTTTAAGACTGCACTCACAGTTCCTCCATTCCCAGAAACCTCTCACAGTCTTCCTCATCATAGTAAACAGCAATTTCATCCGTTCATTTGCTTGGGGAAAAAATGCCCTCATCTTTGTTCTCGTTCTCTCACATCCCTCATTCCAATCCATTAGCAAATATTGTTGCCTGTGTTTTTAAACACATACAGACTTTACTCTGACTACTTCTCACCAGCTCCACTGTTACCACCCGTTCTATCGATGCATCCCCATCATCTCTTACACTGTATTATTGCAATGGCCTATTAATTAGTCTCTCTCCTTCTACCCTTGCCCTCTTACTGTTTATTCTCCATCCAGAAGCCAGATTGATGCTTCTAAAAAATATGTCATGCCACTCCTCTATTCAAATTGAGCCACTGGCACTCCATGTAGCTTAGAAGAAAATCCAGAGACCTTACTATGACCTACCATGCCCTACATGATGTGGCCACCCCTCCCGTCACTCCCAGCCTTATCCACTTATTCCATTCCAGCCACACTGGGTTCCTTGATATTCTTTGAATATACTCTGTGTGTTCCATATTTGGGCATTTATATTTGATCTTCCCCCCAAAATACAGATGGCTCCAACCCTCGACCCTCATGTCTTTTCTCAAATGTTCCCACATCATTGTGGCCTTTCCTAACAATCTTTTTAAAAATTGTCACACACACAGACAGATACAGTTTACAATTTCTTTTCTTATTGTCTATCTAAACCTAGTAGAAAATAAGCTTCAAGAGAGCAGTGATTTTTACCTCTTTATATACTGCAGTATCTCCAGGGCCCCTAGAACAGTGCCTGGTACATAGTGGGCCCTCAATAAATAAATATGAAATGAATAAAGTGGTGAACAATAACCCTGTTCTCATAAACATTACATTCTGGTAAGAGGAGACAGACTATAAACAAACAAAGAAACAAACAGAGACCGATAAGATTGGTAAGTGCTATGCAAAAATTTAAAACAGGCTGTTGGGTGGGTAGTGCTTAGGTGGTTCTTTTAGAGTTGGTGGCCCAGAAGGTCTCTCTGATGAGGCAAAATGACAAGGAGCCAAGCCACATAAAAATTAGAGGAAAGACTGTTCAGGCACAAGAAATACCTTGTGCAAAGGCTATAATGCAGGACACGTTTGTATGATTTCAGTAACAGCAAGCAGGCAAGCACAGCTGGGGCTCAGTGAGAAAGGGCAGAGTAGTAGAATGGGAGATCTAAGGGGGAGGATGCATCAGATCACCTAAAGCTCTGTAGACCAGAGAAAGAAGTTTGGGTTTTATTCTAAATAAAGGAGAGTTTTTAAATAGGAGGACACCTTGATAGGATTTATGTTTTAAGATTATACTTATTATACTGCTGAGAATGAATTTGGGTAAAAGGTGAAAGTGACTTGGATTACAGCAGTGGTGAAGAGGGTGAAAAGTGGGAGGGGGGATTGGGGCTTTATTCGAAGGATAATAACAAGACTAACATTCATTGAGTGATATCTATGTTTCAGGTACTGTGCTAAGCATTTTACATGGATTAATTTCCCTAATCCTCACAACTACCCTATGAGATTGGTACCATCATTAATCTCCATTTTACAGATGAGGATACTGAGACATAGGGAGGCTTTGTAACCTGTGGTTCCATGATTCAAACCTAGGTCACATGAGTCCGTGTTCCTAATGACCACAGTACACTGTCTCACAAAGTAAAGAAAGAAAACCTGATTTGGTCCTTTGAATCACCTACCTGTGTTTTCTTAACCATACCACTTAAGCAGTAATGCCTAATTATTTTCAGGCAGGCTAGATAGAAGGTCATAATCACTAAGGCTGTTGGAATGGCACAGTCATCGCCAGAATTAGAGGAACAGACAACTATCACCACACACATGCTCAGATAACCACAGATGCATTTACATATGTATTATACTGGTTATACACATATCTGAATATGCCTCAGATCAAAGATGTTTAATATTGCCCAGACCAAGTAGACACTGGTGACAGCTTATGTGCAAATGGAGTCAGAATGACTCTCCCAAAAATGTTATCTCCAAAAGATCTCAGAAAGACTCTATGTGCCACTTATTCTAAAATGGGGCTAATCATTTAAATGTAGCATTCTCAGGCATAAAGGTGTGCTAGTCACCTAGCATTTGGCATCTGTCTGGCATAGATGCTAAGTAAACTCTTGTGTTTACTTTAGGTTTGTCCTGCCCTTGCTGATCGGAAAAGACCTGAGTTTTTAAACTTGACTTATCCAAGTTTAATGAGGTAGCACCAAATAAACTCTATCTAGATTTAAAACCTAACCTTCTGGGAGCCCATTGGAGCTTAGGTCTGTGTTGAAGACATTTTTACTATGAAGCCAATTAATCACATACCCATAGGGGTAAGAAAGGGGCAGTTACTCATTCTCTAAGTTGAGTATAATTACACTAAATTGATTTATGAAAACTGTGAGCACATTTACGCTGGGACCCTTGAATCAAATATAAGCAATTTCCCTGTCTATGTGACATATACATAGGAAGGCCCACAGAGCTAAGAATAAATTGGCACCAGCAAGTGCTCTTTAAATGCACATTTAAGGAAAGTGGAGTTGGCATTCAACAATTCTTCTAGTGTCTCAGCAAGTCAAACTTCACAGAATCCTATGCCTGAAGATATCTGCTTCAGGCCCCCTGCCTTCAGGCTGCTAATAACCTACACCATCCAGAATAAATAGGAACCTATTCACTTGTTGAATTCTCCAGCCTCCTCATTCAATCTTTTTGATATTTTTAACACCAGGCAATCCAGAAAATCCTTCCTATTAAGAATGCCTCTCTGCCAGAGAACTGCCATCACCCCCCCACCCCTCCCACCAGCATTCACTATCTACCAAAACAGGCTGTTCTTGATCATTTTTACCAGTCAGTCTTCAGGCCATGTTCAATGAGGACTGGTCTCTCTAAAATAAGCACCAGGGAAGCAGAGATTGGGATTAGGAAATTAGCTGCATTATACTACTGAAGACTTTCTTTGGTTGGAACATGTTGTCTGATACTCTAGACTCCAAACTAGGGTCACTTAAGACCTCTCACTGCATCCCTGAGAAGGAATCCCTTTATCCATTATTTACTTATGTCTTAAGACTTTATGATATACAGAAGGGCATAGAAAGCTTTCAAGATGTTTCCTGGCTTTAGTTTGAATAGTAGTGACCTTAAGGTTGTGGAAAAATCCAGTTAGCTGAAGCTTATTATGGAAGCACTTAAAATTATAATTAATGAACTGTGTGTGACTGTTTAATATTGGTCTCCCTTTTTAGACTATAAATTCTCTCAAGGGTCACAACATTCTTGTACATGGCTGCACCCCTAGTGCATTGTACAGTGCCTGGCCAAGTATTTGCTCACTAAATGTTTGCTGAATGAATACACACAAACTGAGAGCAATGTATAGAGAACACAGTTGGCTTCATCATAGTCTTGATTACAGATGTGAAGAGAGAATTTTCTCCCCCACTACCTTGCCCTAATATCAGCCCTGTCTTGGAAATAACTTTTTTCAAACCACAACTTCGCCATGTTACATTTACCTCATAGTTTTCTGCCATGACGTGATTCTTCTTGTCAGTCATTCATTCCAGTCACATCAGAAGAACACAGAACAAACCATAACTGAAAATGGACAACTTCCTAAATCAAATGCGACTATGACCCAAATCAGGAGGGGAAGAAACAGTAATTCATTCTGGCACCTTAATTAATTATCACACAGATTGCTTATTGATTTTCTTGTATTCATTCTGATGCTTTATGAAGCACATTCCTTTCAAACGAAGTGTGGACAGCATAAGGAAGGCCTGCAGATAAAAATATATCTAAATATTTGGGAACACACTATCAGAGATTTTCCTAGGAGTCATTTCAAATTGCGCCCAGGAAGACACCCTGTATTTGAAAATATATTTCCTTTATTTAGGTGACCAAATTTCTGTGACTCAGAGACAAGACAAAAAAGTGTTTCAAAGTGAAAGATGTCCTGTGGGGATTTTTCCTGGTAGGTGACCAGTAGCAGGATCAAGTGGGGAATCCAGCCAAGAATTACAGGTAGAACCAGAGAGCAGATTAGGGAGGCCATAAAGGAAGGGACTGATCAAGAGAAGTAGGCAGACCTAGTTACGAAAATCCTGTCTAGATAGTAAAAATGAAAGAATTGTAAACTGTTCTTTATCAAGGAAACAGAGTAGAAAACAGACAAAGAGAAATTAAAAATAAGGATTAAGGGCAGGAGGCAGAAGGAGGAAATTGAAGGGGCCAGTAAAAGACAAAAATTCTATAAGAGATGTATGGATGCATCATACTATGAGGAGGGAGATAATGTTAAAACTCAGAGCTGTCCAGCCTTAAAAAGGACACTTTGCTTCTCAGGGGTCCCAATGAAGGTGTAGACACTTCTACCACATGCTATCTCAGGAAGTATTTTTCACTTATCTTCTGGAATGAGCATTGTGTTCCATTCTTAGAGAAAGGAAAAGGGACAAAATGCGAACCCTTTTCCCTATATGATGGGTACATTTACCAGCTTTGTTTTCCACAGGTCCAGGCATATAGTTACATATCTCAAACATAGCCCAGACCAGGAGATTCTGTAGTAGCCCCATCAATACTAAAATCTATTCTGGAAACCCTACTTACATTGCTTATATTTCTATTGAGGCAGTTTGTATGTGGGGCAGGGAAAGGATTATGCTAAGGGAAAGTAGTTCGAGTTAGGGGAGAGGAAAAATCACTGAGAATTCAGAGAACCATAAAACAGGACATTTTCCAATTATAGTTAATTACTGCTACACAACAAACAACATATGCATGTCTGAATATACTGAATATAACACACTTTTTTCTCCCATTCATCAGTTGATGGACATTTGGGTTGTTTCCACTTTTTGACTGTTATGAATAATGCTGCTATGAATATTCATGTATGAGTGTGTGCATGGATACACATTTTCATTTCTCTTGAGTATATATCTAGGAATGTAATTGCTGGGTCATATGTAACTCTAGGTTTAGCTTTCTGAGGAACTGCCAAACGATTCTCCATAATGGCTGTACCATTTTACCTTCCCATCAGCAACGCATTAGGTTTCTAATTTCTCCATATTCTCACCAACACTCATTATTTTTTTAAATTAATTATAGTCATTCTAAGTGATGTGAAATGGTATCTCATAGTGGTTTTGATTTGCATTTCCCTAATGACTGATAATATTGAACATCTTTTCATGTGCTTATTGGCCATTAGTATATCTTCTTTGGCGAAATGTCTATTCAAGCCCAACCCATAAAAAATGGGTTATCTTTTGTTGATTTATAAGAGTTCTTGATATATTCTGGATATATGACTTGCAAACTTTTTCTCCCATTATGTGAGTTGACTTTTCATTTTCTTCATTGTATCCTTTGTGCACAAAAGTTGTTCATTTTGATGCAGTCTAATTTATCTACTTTTTCTTTGGTTGCTTGTATTTTAGGTTTCACATCTAAAACCCACTGCCTAATCCAAGGTCAAAACGATTTAAACCTATGTTTTCTTCTAAGAGTTTTATAGTTTTAGTTGATATATATATCATATGTATATATATGATATATATGATCCATTTTTGTTTTAAGTTTTGTATATAGTGTTAGATAGGTGTCCAAATTCACTCTTTCACATGTGGATATCCAGTTGTTCTAGTGCCGTTTGTTGTAAACACTATTCATTCCCCATTGAATGGTTTTTGCACCCTTATTAAAAACTCAATTGACCATAGATATATGGGGTTTCTTCTGGACTCTCAAATCTATTCCATTAATCTTTATGTCTATTCTTATGCCAGGATCACATAGTCTTGATTGCTGAACCTTTGTAATATGAATAGAATAAAGAGATAAAAACCCACATCATCATCTCAACAGACACAGAAAAAACATTTGACAAAACCCAATACCCTTTCATGATAAAAAACACTCAATAAACTAAGAATACAAAGGAATTTCCTTATCCTGATAAAGGTAGTCTATGAAAAACCCAGAGCTAGAAGAATACTTAGTGGTGAAAGACTGAAAGTTTTTTCCCAAATGTCAAGAATGAGGTAAGAATGCCCACTCTTTCTACTTTTACTGAACATTGTATTTGAGGTACAGGGTAATAGCAGGGCAATTGGGCAAGAAAATGAATTAAAATAATCCAGACTGGTAAAGAAATAAAACTACTTTCAGATGACATGATCTTCTATTTATAAAATGCTCAGGAATCCACTAAAAATCTATTAGACATAACTAATGTATTCATCAAGGTTGCAAGATAGAAGATCAATAAACAATAGCAAAAATAATCCGAAAATAAAATTAAGAAAAAAATCTCATTAATAGCATGAAAAAGAGTAAAATCCTTAGAAATATATTTAGCCAAGGAAATGTAAGAATTATACACTGAATACTGTAAGACATCACTTAAAGAAATTTTAAAAGACCTAAAAAAATGAAAAGACATACTGTATTCATGGATTGGAAGACTTAATGTTGTTAAGATAACAATACTCCCCAAGGTGATGTACAGACTCAATGCATTACCTATCAAAATTCTAACTCCCTTTTTTTTTTTTTGGAAAAAATGGACAGGCAAATTTGAAAGTTCTTGTGGAAGTACAAGGGACTCTGAATAATGAAAATAATTTGTAAATGAAGAACAAAGTTGGAGGATTCACACTTTCTGATTTTAAAATTTACTGCAAAGCTACAGTGTGATAGTGGCGTTAAGTATAGACACATAGATCAATGGAATAGAATTGAGAGTCTAGGAAAAAACACATACATCTATGGTCAATTGATTTTAACTAGGGGGGGGGCCAAGGTCATTCAATGGGGGAAAGAGAGTCTTTCCAATGTATGCGTGTATATATTTACTTATTTACTTATTTACTTATTTATGTATTTATATATTTATACATGTACCCATTATGTATGTGTGTGAGTGACAAGTGGTTTGCATAAAAATATTTTATTGTATCTATTGTTTATCTGTTAAAGAAAATGCTCATTCTTTAGTCTCTGGAAACACTGAGGGGCAAAAGAAAGTAATACATTGTGATAGGACCTTTACATAACTTGCAAGGTATGTGCTATTACTACTGTTTTACAGATAAGAGTACTGAGTCTCAGAAAGTCTAAGCATTTTCCATTTTCTCTAGGAAAATGTGTAGGTCACACAACTTGAAAGTGGCATACCCTGGATTCAAATCTGTATGTATGACCCCCATAATGCAAGATGTTACCATTGTACCAAGCAGGATAACAAAACTTTGCTAATGTTTTTGTCACACCTGAGAGAATGGCTCAGTACATACTCCAGTCATCAGCCTTTTATGCACTATTGCCCATTGCCAAATAAGGATTAGAGGCAACAATGACCTCAAAGACCTGGTAATGCACTTCTTGGAAAGCATTTTCACATTCAGTATAGCAAAAGATGTTCCCATAGCCCTGTGATATAGCAGGACAGTTATCTCCATTTTATAGATGAAAACAGTACATATCATCATCATCATTATTATAACTCATTTATTGGATGTTTGCCTTGTGCCAAACACTGTGCTAAACACTTATTTAATCACTGTAAATGTCCTATGAGATTTGTTCTATTATTAGCACTAGTTGTACTGGTGAGAAACTGAGGGTTAGAGAACGTATATAATCTTCCTATGGTCACATAGCTATTAGTAGAGTTGGGATTTAAACTCTGGTGTGCCTGTCTCTAAGGCTAGTGCTGTTTCTACTGCTAGACTCTATAATAAATTAGCTGTAATTTTGCATTATTTGTCCCTTTCCATTAGAAAGATATAACCAAAAAATGGGCTATATCAAACTCCTTACCTTCATTTTGTTAAATCTACCCTAAGCTTGCTCTAGTTTATTTAAGCTTTGGATGTTCTTCTGTGTGATGTGGACCTTTGAATTCTGTTTCCCCACTTCTGAACAGGTGCAGATTATTTCAGAGCTTCAGAGTGTCTCTCCTGCCTTCCTTCCCTGTTTCTCTCTCCTCTTAGTACTTGCCGTTTTTCCACCCCTGTCTCTGGCCCCTAGCACCACACGAGTGAATGGGATAGCTGGCCATATTGTGAATTTGAGGATATCCAGGAAGATAATATAGCTTCACAAACCCCTGTTTTAAATCTCATCAAATGATATTAATTTCTTTGCCTTCATGATTGTTCTATGTTCAAGAGCCTCATATTTTTTTAAAAAATGGCCCTGGGAAGAATTTTCAAATTTTATTTAACACTTAAGATGGAATTTCTCAAATAGGCCATGGAGAATAGAGCCCATTGTGAGAAGACGTGTGTGTGTGTGTGTGTGTGTGTGTGTGCGCACTCTTGAGCATGTGCATGTGTATATGTGAGTGTGTTTATGAGTCTAGTGCACAAGAGAGGAGGTTAGTGGAGTAGGAGTATACCCTAGACAAACTATCTATCCACCTTCATCTACTTTACATTTTTCCCAGTGTGGACCTAGGTTAGGGTTCAAGGCATAAAAAATGGTTCAAGTTGGAGAACGGTGGGAGGGAAAAGGTAGATGGGGGAGGAGTAAGATTTCTGCCTTCTGCCCATTATTTTTACCTCTGGTCAAGCCTTTCTTTGATCTATATATAAAAGTACACATTATTTTATAGCACATTAAAACATCATTTGTCAGACACACAGGGAAAATAATAGAAACTAAAAGCATGGGTACTGGAGGGAGGTTGACTAGCGTTTACATGTACTAGCTCTGCAACCTCTGGCAAGTTGATTGACATCTCTGTACTTCTATATAGTAAAGAATCTAAACTTGTTCAAAAAAGAGGTCTGGCCTTTTCCTTCAGCTTCTGGAAGATAATCTTTCTTTGCTTGGGCCTTTGGGCTAACCAGACAATAACAATGTGACTTAGAGTAGGGGCTTTGGTATCAGTCTGGATATTGAAATTAACCATGTCGGCAATCAGTCAGTCATGTCTATATAACAGAGTCTCAGTAAAATCTCTGAGCACTGAGCTTGAGTGAGCTTTCTGGTTTGGCAATGCTCCATGCATACTGGCACACATCAATGCCAGGAGAGTAATGTGTCCTGAATCCACAGGGAGAAGATAATGGAAGCTTCACATTTGGTATTTCTCCTGGATTCTGCCCTATGTGCTTCTTCCTTTAGCTGATTTTAATGTGTGTTCTTTCCTTGTAATAATCCATAACTGTGAATATGATAGCTTTCAGTAAGTTTTGTGAGTCCTTCTAGTGAATTACCTTACATGAGGGTGGTTTTAGGAACCATCTAAACTTGCAGTTGGTGTCACAAGTGAGGGTGATCTTGAGGACTGTGCCCTCTAACTTTGTAGTTGACCATAACTCTTTGCAATCTTAGTTTCCTCATTTCTAAAATGGGTATAATACCTACCTACCCCTATTGGAAGGATAATTATAAGGATGAAACAAAATAAAACATTGATAGGGCCTAGAACTCAGTATATTCTTCAGTAAAAGGCAGGTATTTTTATCAAGCACACATCATAATCACAATCATCAGTGGTTTTTTGCGTATCCTATGAAATATATACACTGTCTCTCTCACACATAGATTGTCTCAATTCTTGGAAGTAATTAATATTTCCATTACGGATGAGAAAATGGAGGGCTAGTGCAAATACATGACTTATTAACTCATTCATTCATTAGGTAAATGTTGAATGCCTACTTCATGCGAGGCATTGTGCTAAGTGTTGGAGATGCACCAGGGAACAAAGAAGACATGATACTAGCACTCATTGGGTTTACTCTCTAATACTATAGAGAATAATATAGAATTAAAATTTTGTTAAATACTATGAAAAAACTGAAGAAGATATGGTTAAATATAATAAGTGACACTGGTAGGACTTGAACGCAGATCTCTGAAGACCAGTGTTGTTTCTACTGTACTATATGGCCTAAGACAAGTCTAGTAGGGTAACCAACCATCCTGGTTCCCTTTTGATGTAGGGGTTTCTCTTGACGTAGGATTTTCAGTGCTAAACCTGGAACAATCCTAGGCAAACCAGGATGGTATATTCAAAGGTCTAGTGTCCAATGACTTGTTTTTTCCTATTCTAAGGCAAATTCCCATATGTGTGGACTTTGTCAGGGATCATGTCTAGTAAGTCAGTAACAGAAGAGAATCAGAAGGAAGATGACCCAGAAATTCTTAACCTCAAAGACCACTATGGGAAAGTCACTGCCAGGTGCATCTTTGAGACCTGGCTGTCTTTGCAAAGAACCCCAGGCCATCTCTGGTGAAGGGCTGCTCCAGCTGGAGAAGAAAGCTAGAGTATGGTCAGGAAGTGAATGCAAGAGTACATATTTCAGGTTAGTTTCAGAAGGTATGGTTCTCACTTATGCTTTTATTAAAGTAAAAGTTTGTATCTTAAAATCACCTGCAGTTCCCAAAGTTGTTAATTTATATAAGTCACACACAAACACAGTTGGGGAGCAAAACGGAGCTTTCAACCAGCAAAGGCAATTGCCACTAAAGCAGAGCTGAACAGTTCCCTTAAGTATCTAGGGTCAGCTGGATCCTGAGCTCTTATGGTTCATATTAAAGAAAACAAAATTTTTTACATTCAGGGAGCCAGACTCATGCAAGGCTAATTAGAAATGGGAGTTGAAACCTGTAAGACCCCAGAGTGTACCCAGCAGAGAGCAGTGGTTTTGGAAGTGGGGAATAAGCATAGGTATAGCAGCAAATATTTCAGTGCATAGTCTTGGGGTTGGAAGAACTCTTATACCCAGGACAATGGCACTCTTCCTATCATCTGGAGGCTGGGTCCAATTTTTATATTGTCCATCATCTGATTTATCCCTAGGAGAATCATACAGATTTGTACTCAGTAGGCTCTAGGAGAAGTTGAGGTAACCTCAGAGGCCTGCTAGGCCTGTGTCTATAGACCTTTTAAGGAAAGTGTCCTGAAAAAGTTCTTGCTTACTAAGTTACTATGACTTGTGTTGAGTAAAACCAACCCTGCTACCCTGGCCACAAATGATTGGGCGAGGAATTTGTGCATGAACGCAGAAGGGAGATGGGGGATATTTATGTCATTTTCACTGCATCACCTCAGCTTTGGGTGGCACACACCTTACCAAAGAGCATGAGAAGCCTAGAGGTTATCCATTTGGATTCTTGACTAGGGCAAACTATCCACTCCAGGATGAGAGTTAATTATTCTTCCTCTTCCATCCCTTCTTTTTCTCACCTACCTTACCCTCTCTCTCTCTCCCCACCCTGCACTTTTCCAATAAGACAGAATGCAGCAAAATCTGATAACAAACTATAAATACTTAAGAGGTAACAACCATTAAGGACTTTTTTCAAAACACTTTCAGGGATATTAACTCTTATTGTTTTTCCTAAATCTAAGAAGGCAGTCTAGAGTAGTAGCAGTAAAGAGATTGGACATTTGGAATTAAACAAACAAGAGTGAGTCTTCTTACTCACTGTGGGACCTGAGACAAGTCATTTAATCTTCCTAAGTCTCAATTTCATCATCTGTAAAAGTGAGAATTAAATGAAGTACTGAATATAAAATGCTTGAAGAGCACCTGGAGCACAATAAAATAGTCATTATACTCAACACTGGCTATTGTTACTTTATGATTCCTCCTACTGCCATTACTACAACTAACAACACTCTTGATAAACATCAGTGGTCTGATAAAATGGACTCAGAACAAGTAAGTTTTGTGGCATCAGAGACAAAAAAGTAGTGCAGGCTTGTCTGGGGCATCATACTAGAAGAACCTGGGCTAGGGAGAAGACCACTGGGCATATTAGAGTTGGGAAGGTTGGAGAAGGAGAAGCATGCAGAGAGTTGGAAGAACAATGGGGAGCCACTTCACCTGTCTCGCAATTTAGTTTATCTGTGCACTTGTTGGAAATTTTGGCACATTCACTTCTATATGTTTCCTCTTCTCTTGCTAGACTGAAAAAGATTTTGGAGTTGAGGATGGGAAAAACAAGGGACATTTAAACATCCTCAAATGTGGGGGGAGGAGTGCCTAATTGTGCATGTAGAAAGAGTATCATGGCTGAAAATAGGCTGGAGGAGTACAGAACACTCCCTCCATTTAAGGAAGAAAACAGTGGTAATCTACTTAAATGAAAATCAATTTTAGTGGCTCCTTTATTACACTTTTATGGTCTACAAAGTTCCATCATTTTCATGCTGCAGAGTGAATGGTATGGAATTCTATACCAATGATAAATTTTCTGTTAGAAGAGAAGGGAAGGTTTTAACTTTTTAATAAGAATTATTTCCCTAGACTTTTTATCCGGTATTCAAACCATTTAATTTGTAAGGCCATATCTCTGATTCACAAAACTTTAAATGACACTAATTGCACTCAGCTATTTTCATTATTAATGTACAAGAATGCTAATCTAGTGTGACTTGACTCTTTAGCCATAGTATTAAGGTTTTTCTTTACCTTAAAGCAGAATTTAAGATTAGCAATAAAATTTAACATTTTTGTATTATCTACTTACTTTACTGACGTTACATTCATTGGAGATTAACTGGCACTAATAAATGGGTCTCTATTTAAAAATACACATTTAGTTCTGGTGTTTTCAGGGGACTGTTCTAATCCCAACATCACATGTAGAGTGGCACTGAAGGTGAAATTTATAATAAGAAAAAACAAAGCAGTAAAAGACAGCATAATCTAGAGCCTTCTCTAGGTTTTGCTCTTCCTAGATTTATTATTGTAATAAGTCCTCATTAATGTGGACCTGATAAACTCAAGTTTTGTGATGATTTGGACACAGGTTGGGCTTAAGTTGACCTTGTATTATGTATGAAAGAAAGGCTTTGCTAAGCATATAATCAGTATAAACAGAAATGCTGGAGGAATATTCAAACTACTTAATAGACCAAACTGTGCTTTCAAATACCTTAATACCATCCTATTATTACAGTGATTACAATTAAAAATGAATCTTATCTTTCATTAAAGCAGGCCCAGCATGATTCCTACTCATCACAAACTACCCATCACTCCTTTTCACATATTCTACTGTTTAGATTCATCACCAGTTTAGACTGGTTTCTCCTACAATTAGACTGAATTAATAGTGACAGACCAACTAACACAACATTGTAAATCAACTATACTCCAATAAAAAGTTTTAAAAATAGTGACTGACCATTTGGATTGATGTTATGATTTACACAGTATTCTTCCCTGGAAGAGCTTCATAAACATTATGTTAAAGTTTAACACCTCCCTTTAAACAGACTGACATTTCCAGTAGATCTTGGAGAAAGAATCATGCAACAGAGTATGCTGCAAGCTTGTGTTTCAAATGTGTTACAAAATTACATTACTCCAAATGAACTGTGTGTGACAAGGTTCATAAACCACATAGTCAGAAGTGCCTACCTTTCTTTCAGAGCTAAGAAAGTGAATGGAGATTCAAGAATACAAAAGTAATCCCAGCACTGAATCTCAAGGAAACAGGCTTTAAATATTTTCTTTCCTCAAATGTTATAGGACATCATGTAGTTGGGGGTGAGGTTAAGTGGAAAGAGGGCCCAGTAAAGATACTGGATATTTCATGAAATCTAGACTAAAGTCAGGACACTCCCAGTATATCAAAGAAACTGTCTCCTTTGTAGCTACTCTAAGAAAACACTTTCAAGTAGATGGATCCATATGTCCTAGGTATGCAAGAGATTTGCTAGCTGTTCCTAATTAATTATCACAGCAACCCTATAGGAAGTTTTCATTATCCTGCTTGGATAAAGTAAACACCTGAAGAGCATTTGAAGAAATGCCCTCTGTCTCTGAGGGTGTTGCAGAGTTGAGATCAGAACCTAAGTCCCCAGCATCTGCATGCCCTGGTTGGTGGTGGTGATGAATGAGCCACTCAGTTGCTGCTGTTAATAGAAGTAAAAATGGTAGTAGCAGCGCACCTTGTGTTAGGCATTAAGTATTTACCATGAAATTTTCACTGAATCCTCACAATACAATGAGGTAGGAGGTAGGTACTATTATTACCCCCATTTTATAGATGAGGAAACTGATCAAGAAAGAGGGTAGATGACCTTCATAAGTTCACACAAGTAGTAAGCATTAGAACTGTGACTTGATCCACAGTCTGACTATAACTCCTAAGCATTAACAAATTTATCTCCAGCAAACCAAACTGCTCCCTGCCTTTAGCCTTATACTCAGTGAGGTAGTTCAGGAGACTCCCTTGTCTCCCTTGAGGTAAATCCTCCGTTATCTCAGCTGGCTAGAATTCTGTGCTTATAAGGTCTGGCCCACAAAGACCAATGCACATGCTTAATTTTAATCTATTTTAAACTCATTTAATTTTTATCTGTTTCATGGCCCTTGACCATATCCCCAGCTACAGGTAGTCATCACCCAAAGGCAAATATTGTTGATAAGGAGGATGGAAGAGGGGAAAGCATGTTGCTCTGTCTTAAGTGTGTCCCATTGATGGTGGGAAAGAAAGAATTATGAGTCTCATTTTACACACTTGATAACCAAGACTCAAGGAGGTTAAGTGACTTGCCCAAAGTCACACAGTTAAGGAGCCCAGTAAGTGGCAGGATCAAGATTCAAACCTAGTTTTGTGTATGCCAAAGCTCATGCCATTTCCAGTTCACCACATGGTCCTCCACATGCTTAAGCTCAGGGAGGTACTTTCTGGAGCTAGACTGTCTAGGTTGGAATCAACCCTCTAACACTTTGTGTCTTGGATAGGTACCTAATCTCTCTGTGACTTGCTTCTTGTATCTGTTAATAGAACCTATCTCATGGGGTTGTGAAGATTAAGTGAGATGATGCATCTCCAGGAAAACACTGGTATCCCAGTACCCAGAGGTATATTCCTCACACCGTTGTTGTTTTCTTGTCTGAGTTCCTGGTTCCTCCTATTTCGATTTGCACTGCCCAGTAATAGCCAATGGCCACATGTGGCTATTAAAATTTTAATTTAAACTAATTAAAATTACTTAAAATTACAAAACTCAGTTCCTCAGTCACACTAGACACATTTCAAGTATTCAACAGCCACATGTAGCTAAGAGCTACCATATTGGGTAGTGCAGATTTATAACATTTTCTGCATGGGAGAAAATTTCATTGGACACAAAGAAAAATCACATAGGCTTATATATACATGTTTATGTAAATATATAGAAAGGGAACTGGAAAGATGCAAATGAGACCACTGAGGATGGGATAGGAGGTTAAAGAGGACCTTCATGTTTTGTTCTGTATGCTTTCATATTGTTTGAAAGGTGAATATATTCATTATGACTTTTGAAATCTAAGAAAACACAAAAACTCTCTTTAAAAGTAAGCAAATTTGGGGAAAAAAAAAAGATTGCTTTCAGATCTTAGGATAACAAAGGTCTTCCTAATCAAAGGAGAAAAGCCTGAAGGTGTAAGGGCAGGTGCCCTTCACGGTAGAGGATATTCGCCTAAGGACTATGATTGGATGTTTCCTCAGTGTCTGGCACACAGCAAACATTTGCTGCCAAATAAAGTGTTAATTAGAAAACGGCTCTGTTGAAGCCAGGGGCAGAGGAGTGTATTTTTTCTTTTTGCCCAGATAGTAAGGAGCCTTTGTAAGATAATATTCTCCAAGGGGCAAAACAGTCTCTTCAGCCTGGCCTTACCCAGTCCTCTTGGATTCCCAAGCCACATTTAGAGCAACTCTTGAAATATCAGGCAACAAGCATATCAAGAAAATCACAAGCCATCCTATGCCCAGCAAAAGAAGTTATGGTGTGCCCTTCATCACCCAGGCAAGGGGCCAATGATCAGGGGCTAGACATGCTGACTTGTTTGATACCTTAGAGAGAACATCTTGAATTATTCCATGGCTCCTCACCAAAAGGTTGACGAAGTAAAGCAAGAAACAGAAAATCAATTCCAATGAGAACAATAGCTTTTAACTTTTAGATTAAAGGAGAAAAGCTGATAATGCAAAGGCTCTGACAATTCAACTCCTGTTGGAAGAAAAAAATGATTACCTCAAGCCTCCTCCTTCCTAACCACCACCGCTACCTGGTTCTTTCTTGAGTCACTTTCCCTAGGAGGAAGTTTTCCTCACCTTCTTCTATCTTGGAGGACGGATCAAGGAGCAGTGTGGCTAAAATCACGAAGAGGCTCAGTAGTGATTGCCACATTAAGGCTTTCCAGAAGCCTTTTCTTCTGATCTTGACAAATTTTAAAAGATGGTAAAACCAGATGCAGCATCAACAATCTCAAAATGGAAGCATTAAAATGCAAAGGGAACAATTTGTTGCATCCTATCAACCATTTTACATGTTTTGCAGCATCCCTAATTCTCAGGAATTTAAAGAGTAGAATGCACTGCCTCTTTAGAACCCTGGTGTAATTGAATGTTAGCCTAACACTTCTTCTGGTGCAATCACTGAGCATGATGTTACCTGACAACACCTAATGAAAGTTGACAGATTCATTTCTGCCAGGTAAGAGAAGTCAGCTGCCCACCACAGAGCACTACATTCTTTCTAATTGATGCTCACTCATAGATCCAGGAGTTAGGCAGGAACTCACTGTTACTTTGAAGAAATAGAAGTCATGAACTTCCTGTCACAATGCCTCTTAACAATGTTAATACTGGTAGAGACTTTGGAGAGATCATCCAAGGCAAACCCATCCACCTTACAGATGAAGAAACTGAGGCTTTGAGAAGGGAGAGAACATAGATCTCATTTGCCTCAGAGCTGAGACTAGAACTCAGGTCCCTTTATATGTAGATTACTCACTGATCTAACTTACTGATAAAAGACTGTTTTGAAAGGTCAGCACAGCAAAATGGATTAACAAACAGAGAAGACTAAATATATGGACTAGTTTCTGAAGTTCTGGTTGCTGGATTTAGTGGTAACAGGTCATAACACTGATATTACTGGAGTCCATTTCAAGGTCATCAAGAAGGCCAGGACTTTTCTTCTTCTTTTTTTAATTTATTTTTATTTTTGGCTGCACTGAGTCTTTGTTGCTGCACGCAGGCTTTCTCTAGTTGCTTCGAGCGGGGGCTACTCTTCATTGTGGCACCGGCTTCTCAAGGTGGTGGCTTCTCTTGTTGCAGAGCACAGGCTCTAGGCACGCAGGCTCAGTAGTTGTGGCTCACGGGCTCTAAAGCGTAGGCTCACTAGTTGTGGTGCACGGGCTTAGTTGCTCCGCGGCATGTGGGATCTTCCCGGACCAGGAATTGAACCCGTATCCCCTGCATTGGCAGGCAGATTCTTAACCACTGCACCACCAGGGAAGTCCAGGGTTTTTCTTGATTTGTAAAAATGCAAGAAGGGAAGACTACAGTCATATGTTTAAACGATAATAGTAAACACTCACATGGGTTTGATTTGTGTCCTGTTTTTCCCTTCCCCTCCCCTGGAAAAAAGTTTCATGGCAGAGCCTATTCTTCAGCTATTCATCTTGTTTTAGAAGAGAGTAAAGTTGATTCATGTGCTCCTTAATATTCATAAACCAGATCGAGGTGTCTTCTCTCACTCTGGTTAATGTCATAAGTTATCATCATATACAGTTATTTCATAATGTTCACAGGATTTTGATATACAATTAACTTAAGAATAATCAGTAAATTTCTGTGATATAATTTCTGTGCCTTTTTACTTATGATAGAAGATTATTGGTAGGATTTTGAACAAGCTAAGTACCTCTCTTTACCTTGATTTGTAAAATGGGGATGGTGATAACAGTACCTACCTCATAGGGTTGATATGAGACTGTTAAATGAGTTAATATTTTAAAGCACTTGTAACAGTGCTTGGCAAATTGTATTTGTTAAATAAATCAGTTACACAATAAAGCATCAACCTCCAGACAAAATTTAAACATCTGGGGCAGGGGTTTTTCGATGTTGGCTTTACAGCAGAATGTCCTGTGGAGCATTTAAAAATGCAGATGCTTAGGCTCTACTCCAGATCTATGAAATGTGAACCTCCAGTGGAGAGAAAATGTGGGTGGAAAGGGTCTCTATAATTTGTCTCTGTGTGTGTGCATGTGTGTGTCTATGCGTGTATGCATTTGCCAGCATTTTAAAATTTCCTAGATACCCCTATTAAGAACCACTGGTTTAGACACTGGTGACCACGTGAGGCAATTTCTAACTTTCTATGGAATGCTGAAACCTGAACTTACCAAACTGGTACTCCTTTTTAATTCACCAGCACCAACCAATCCTTCCAACTTACCCCAAGTGCAAAATTATTAAAGCACACTCCTGACAGCGCTTCTGGTCTAGAAAATGGTTTAAATGTGGTCTATATTTAAAGAAATAGCACATTAACTCAGATAGCATTTCAAAGAGGATTCTGGGAAGGGAGAGTTTTGGCATATCATTTAGAACTCTATTGCCTCCTCTGCCTTAGCTTTCGAGCAAATTTCACCGTAATATTGCCAGTGCTATTTTTATACCCTGCCCTAATTTGCCTTCTTTGCACTGAAGCATATTTAATAAAAGCTAATTAAAAATGTATTTTGAAGGAGATAAAGAGAGCCATAGTATTAAAGAAAAGGCTGCCCACCATTATAACACTGATCATTTTGAGTATACAGACTTAAGAGTTCTCAAGTTCCTCCCATAAGCCACATTGGTATTTATTAAATCTATGTTGGTCCTTGATGAGTTTCACAACCCTGAGATACCAATCAAAAATACATTTCCATGGGGCCGGTTAGTCCAGGCATTTATGTAACTGACAAAAGTCTACTTGCTCTGTGCCTTACAACCATCATATTTTTCAGTCAAAATGTCAGCAGCTGCTCCTAGGACACATTTGAGTTTAGTCAGTATCACAGTTGGTACTAGTAGGCTTTGCTTCAGGGAACTGTTACTCAGGAAATCAAGTGTAATTTTGGATATAAAGTGGTTAAAAATTAATAGGCAACAAGGGTTGGGCGTGGTAAGCAGGCAAGATTGCTAGGGAAACTGATGAAGACATGTTCTGGGACCAGAACAAAGGCAACTGCCTCACTGAAGTACTACGAAGAAACAAAGAAGAGATCAACTTTCAAGAATGGGACAGAGAGGGAAATTTTTGCATCAATGTTCAGTAGAAAGCCTTTCAGGTTTCTGTGCCAATGCATTTCAGCCTGCCTTCCATTCAAAGTCTCCACACCTCCCTTCATCTATGTTCCCTGACTCTCCCACCACCAGTAACTTGCAGTGTTCAGCTAATTCCAATCTCCCTTTCACCCCATGGGTGAATACAACACTAATCTGAAAACCACCTCAGGGTACTTCCCTCCAGAGTTGGGAAGCAAGGGATGAGGGTAGGAGAAAGAGACACAAACACCAGATTAACCTAAAAAGAATCACCTCTCAACAGCCAGATATCCTATCATTGGTACCAAATTTAATACAACTCCTGCTTAAGGGAATATTCTATGCTGTAGGCCCTAATCACTGCAACTTGTAAAACAGCAATTAAATTAAAACAAAGTACAGGAAAAAAACACATTTCTTCAAACAACAATGGCAACACAACCCTGCTGCCAGCATTTTACGTAAAAGGGATAGCTTTTTTGTATTTGAACACTGAGAGTCTTTTATATTTTTTGCAACGTCCTTCATACTCATCAGTTCTAGCTGTTCTCCAAGATTGACAGTAGGTTACTAACTTGAGGCCATATTTCCAATCTTTGATTTTTTCCCCAAATAGCTTTAGTCCTGACTCCCTGCTCCTCCATACCTTGCCCACTTCTTAGGCTAGCAAGGAACAGAAAGGGATGCCCAACCAGAGTTCAAAACTAGTATTTTTAGGATGAGATGCCAATAAGAGATATTTATATGAGTGTGATAGAAATGAATTAATATAAATAATCATGGAACTAAGAGATCAGGTCTCAAACCACCCAGGAGCCATTTTTATAACCCCCTGTTTCATCAAACTCCATTTGAGGAGTTCTATTTTATGTCAAAGTAGAAACCAAACAGTATTGTCTCCAAGTATGTGTCGTTTGAACCCTCAGATCCTTACCTTCCTAGTTGACTTTTCTAACTATTTAAATGGACTTGATGCTCTTCAGGGGCCAGTCTTTTCATTACCAGCAAATTTTGGTTTTGTTTCACTTTTTCCAGTCAAATTCAATTACTATACTGAGCTGCCTATTTCATCTTCATAGCTTTGTTTCCAGAAGACTATATCTAAATCATTTCAAATGCTTTCCTCACTTACAGTTTCAGTACATATGGCCAGTAGGTTTTAGAAACTCAACAGGTTTGCACTTCCTTTGACTCAAAGGAAAGTGGCTGACAGGTGACTGATGAGGAAAGTTCACACCTATTTAGTAGCCATTCAGACCAGGTGGCTCCAAATCTTTGTCAGAACGGTTGAAGCAGAACATTATTCAACACTTTCCATGAAATAAATGGAAAGTTTCTCAGAATTTAGTTGCAATGAGTTTGGTAAGTATAAAATGAAGATAAAAAAGCCAGTTCCTTGATTAGGGGCTTTGGAACTGAGATCAAAGATGGAAACATGAAGCCCTCAAAGACCAGCTCTGAATTCTGCTGGCCAAAGGGCCTAGCTTGTATACTGTTGATGGAGGCAAGAGACTATTATCCTTGTTTACCATGGGGTGAACCATCAACATTGTAGCTGATGTTAATCAGATTCTTCTCCTTTACTCAACAAAGAAGCAGAAAGCAAGCTCTTCCAACATGAAGAGCATTTTCAGCACCTCAGTTTTTGGTCAATCAACAGACTGTCATGAAGCATGTCCCTAGCATGCACATTTGCATTTACCTCTGAAGCAGACAACTGTTCATAATTATCTTCCAACAATTTACAAACGTCTTTGCTCTTGGTTGTCAGGATTACACTTGGATATAAAATGGCCTTGATCCTACTCTTGCATTTTTAAGCTTTGAAGTAATTAGGCAGAAAACTGCCTGTGTGATTATCCTCATTAAATTATTTGGCTTTCATCGTGGAAACTGACATGGCAGTTCCCTCACTTGGTGCTGAGTTATGTTCATATTTAAGAAAAAATCATTCGTTTAGTGTGTCAGCTCTTCCCTTCTGTGGGCACACCTTCTCCACTTTGTCAATGTCATCATCTAAACTGAGTTAATTCTAAGTTATAAATTTGGTGTTTTGTTTTGTTTTAAAACAAAGGAAAAAAATCTGTAAAATGGCTCTCTGTGTTGTAAGCTGCCTTTGTTTCCTATATACTCAGTCAATAAATTTAACTGAATCTCTACTATACATGTCTAAATATGAAAGACATTTGTTATCAAAGATTTGGTCAATTTTCTCTTACTGACAGCAGGGGGAGTGAAAGAGAGAAATAAGTTTCCAAATACATTCAGGTAACATGCTGTTTCATCTTGGCTAAAATTGGTTGGAGGGATCTAATTTAATATAACTACAAACCTGGCCCTGAAAGAGCAACCTATTAGTCAAAAATAATCCCCAGTTCCTGTTCCATTGTTTAGTTCATTACTCATTTATGAAGCATCTACTATTTGCTAGACTCTGTGTTCTGTGCCAGAGATGCAATGATGAAAAGCCGCAGTTCCTTCCCCACAATAGACAGATCCTACCGTTCACTGCAAGGGAAAGCTGCTAAATGGAGGGAGCTAGATTTTGACTTGGCATAGGAAACAAGGCCAGAGAAGAGAATTGACTAGCAACTGTTTCTAGAAGTAGGTAAGGGGCCTCAGTATCACTGACTGAGTTGGCTGGGAAACTGGATAAATGTGGTACCAGAAATTTCAACTACTTCTGCTAATGCCTGACCATGCTCATCATATACAAAGTGTCTTTGCCTTAGCCAAACCTACATATGTCACTGTTCATGCAATTTGCTCTTTACTAAACAGAATAATAAAATTCAAGTGATCACATCAGTGCAGACATCTAGCCAGGCCAAACAATCCACTTGCTCCAATTAATTAACTTACTAGCTGGTTTAAAGAATGCACAGTAAAATCTTGATTAACTGGTATGCTTGGGGAACAGAAGATTGTAGGTAATTGAACTATCTAACCAAAAGTTGAGCAGAAAGCATTTTTGTTGTTTTTAATCCTTGTTGAAAATTATCTTTAAATAGTCAAGGCAAATTTCCAGCTCATGTGAGTAAAATCTAGCATACAGAGTTGCATTTTTACTGGGCAATTATGATTATTCAGGATTTCATGGTCATCACTGTGCACATCAGCACTCACGCACCAGAGCAAGAGATGGAAAATTAGAATGTCTAAGACTGTGGTTTGACCTAAAAATATTTCTTGGAAGCCATTTTTGAATGAATTCCTGATACTAGCTTGCTTCGGTTTTCCCCCAAATTAAATTAACAATAACAACAATAGTAATAATAATAACGTATTCTGGCTAATTCAGTGTTTTAGTAGAGTCTGCGAAAATACTAACAAGCTGTTTAACCTTTGGCAAATAACAGGAAATCATACATAGACCATAAGACCTGAAAGGAGTTTTAACTTTTTCTTTTTTTTCACAGTATACTATTTATTTTATTATTTTTTCATTAACATCTTTATTGGAGTATAATTGCTTTACATTGCTGTGTTAGTTTCTGCTGTATAACAAAGTGAATCAGCTGTACATATACATATACCCCAATATCCTCTCCCTTTTGTGTCTCCCTCCCACCCTCCCTATCCCACCCCTCTAGGTGGTCACAAAGCACTTAGCTGGTCTCCCTGTGATATGCGGCTGCTTCCCACTAGCTATCTATTTTACATTTGGTAGTGTATATATGTCCATGCCACTCTCTCACTTTGTCCCAGCTTACCCTTCCCCCTCCTCATGCCCTCAAGTCCATTCTCTACGTCTGCGTCTTTATTCCTGTCCTGCCTCTAGGCTCTTCAGAACCAATTTTTTTTTGTTTTTTTAGATTCCATATATATGTGTTAGCATACGGTATTTGTTTTTCTCTTTCTGACTTACTTCACTCTGTATGACAGACTCTAGGTCCATCCACCTCACTACAAATAAACTCAATTTCGTTTCTTTTTATGGCTGAGTAATATTCCATTGTATATGTATGCCACATCTTTAGCCATTCATCTGTCGATGGACACAAGTTGCTTCCATGTCCTGGCGATTGTAAATAGAGTTGTAATGAACACTGCGGTACATGACTCTTTTTGAATTATGGTTTTCTCAGGGTATGTGCCCAGTAGTGGGATTGCTGGGTCATAAGTTAGTTCTATTTTTAGTTTTTTAAGGAACCTCCATACTGTTCTCCATAGTGGCTGCATCAATATACATTCCCACCAACAGTGCAAGAGGGTTCATTTTTCTCCACACCCTCTCTAGCATTTATTGTTTGTAGATTTTTTGATGATGGCCACTCTGACCGGTGTGAGGTGATACCTCATTGTACTTTTGATTTGCATTTCTCTAATGATTAGTGATGTTGAGCATCCTTTCATGATGTTAGGGAGTGTTCTAATTTCATTCTTTTACATGTAGCAGTCCAGTTTTCCCAGCATCATTTATTGAAGGGGCTGTCTTTTCTCCTTTGTATACTCTTGTCTCCTTTATCAAAGATAAGGTGACTGGGCTTCCCTGGTGGTGCAGTTGTTGAGAATCAGCCTGCTAATGCAGGGGACACGGGTTCGAGCCCTGGTCTGGGAAGATCCCACATGCCGTGGAGCTACTGGGCCCGTGAGCCACAACTACTGAGCCTGCACGTCTGGAGCCTGTGCTCCGCAACAGGAGAGGCTGCGACAGTGAGAGGCCCGCACACCACGATGAAGAGTGGCCCCTGCTTGCCACAAGTAGAGGAAGCCCTCACATAGAAACGAAGACCCAACACAGCCAAAATAAATAAATAAATAAATAAATAATAATTAAAGGTGCTAATAATTAAAAAAAAAAAAAAGATAAGGTGACCATCTGTGCATGGGTTTATCTCTGGGCTTTCTATCCTGTTCCATTGATCTATATTTCTGTTTTTGTGCCAATACCATACTGTCTTGATTACTTTAGCTTTGTAGTATAGTCTGAACTCAGGAAGGCTGATTCCTCCAGTTCCGTTCTTCTTTCTCAAGATTGCTTTGGCTATTCAGGGTAGGTATTTTGTGATTTCCTCTTTGATTTCTTCAGTGATCTCTTGGTTATTTAGTAGTGTACTGTTTAGCCTCCATGTGTTTGTATTTTTTACAGTTTGTATCCTGTAATTAATATCTAATCTCATAGCATTGTGGTCGGAAAAGATACTTGATACAATTTCATTTTTCTTAAATTTATCAAGGCTTGATTTGTGACCCAAGATATGATCTATCCTGGAGAATGTTCCATGAGAGCTTGAGAAGAAAGTATATTCTGTTGTTTTTGGATGGAATGTCCTATAAATATCAATTAAGTCCATCTTGTTTAATGTATCATTTAAAGCTTGTGTTTCCTTATTTATTTTCATTTTGGTTGATCTTTCCATTGGTGAAAGTGGGGTGTTAAAGTCCCCTACTATGGTTGTGTTACTGTCGATTTCCCCTTTTATGGCTGTTAGTATTTGCCTTATGTATTGAGGTGCTCCTATGTTGGGTGCATCAATATTTACAATTGTTATATCTTCTTCTTGGATTGATCCCTTGATCGTTATATAGTGTCCTTCTTTGTCTTTTGTAATAGTCTTTATTTTAAAGTCTATTTCTTCTGACATGAGAATTGCTCCTGCATCTTTCTTTTGATTTCCATTTGCATGGAATATCTTTTTCCATCCCCTCACTTTCAGTCTGTATGTGTCCCTAGGTCTGAAGTGCGTCTCTTGTAGACAGCATATATATGGGTCTTGTTTTTGTATCCATTCAGCCAGTCTATGTCTTTTGTTGGAGCATTTAATCCATTTACATTTAAGGGAATTATTGATATGTATGTTCCTATTACTATTTTCTTAATTGTTTTGGGTTTGTCATTTTACGTTTTTCCTTCTCTTGTGTTTCCTACCTCGTGAAGTTCCTTTAGCATTTGTTGTAAAGCTGGTTGGGTGGTGCTGACTTCTCTTAGATTTTGCTTGTCTGTAGAGGTTTTACTTTCTCCATTGGATCTGAATGAGATCCTTGCTGGGTATAGTAATCCTGGTTGTAGGTTTTTCCCTTTCATCACTTTAAATATGTCCTGCCACTCCCTTCTGGCTTGCAGAGTTTCTGCTGAAAGATCAGTTGTTAACTTTATGGGGATTCCATTGTATGTTATTTGTTGATTTTTCCCTTGCTGCTTTTAATATTTTTTCTTTGTATTTAATTTTTGATAGTTTGATTAATATGTCCTTGGATTTATCCTGTATGGGACTCTCTGCACTTCCCGGACTTGATTATTTCCTTTCCCATATTAGGGATGTTTTCAACTATAATCTCTTCAAATATTTTCTCAGTCCCTTTTTTTTCCTCTTCTTCTGGGACCCCTATAATTCAAATGTTGGTGCGTTTAATGTTGTCCCAGAGGTCTCTTAGACTGTCCTCAATTCTTTTCATTCTTTTTTCTTTATTCTGCTCTGTGGTAGTTATTTCCACTATTTTATCTTCCAGGTCACTTATCCTTTCTTCTGCCTCAGTTATTCTGCTATTGATTCCTTCTAAAGAATTTTTAATTTCATTTATTGTGTTGTTCATCATTGTTTGTTTGCTCTTTAGTTCTTCTAGGTCCTTGTTAAATGTTTCTTGTATTCTCTCCATTTTATTTCCAACATTTGGATCACCCTTTACTATCATTACTCTGAATTCTTTTTCAGGTAGACTGCCCATTTCCTCTTCGTTTGTTTGCTCTGGTGGGTTTTTACCTTGCTACTTCATCTACTGCATATTTCTCTGTCTTCTCATTTTGCTTAACTTACTGTATTTGGGGTCTCCTTTGCTCAGGCTGCAGGTTCATAGTTCCTGTTGTTTTTGGTGTCTGTCCCCAGTGGCTAAGGTTGTTTCAGTGGGTTGTGTAGGCTTCCTGGTGGAGGGGACTAGTGCCTGTGTTCTGGTGGTTGAGGCTGGATCTTGTCTTTCTGGTGGGCAGGACCACGTCTGGTGGTGTGTTTTGGGGTGTCTGTGAACTTATTATGATTTTAGGCAGCCTGTCTGCTAATGGGTGGAGTTGTGTTCTTGTCTTGCTAGTTGTTTGGCATTGTGTGTCTAGCACTGGAGCTTGCTGGTCATTGAGTGGAGCTGGGTCTTAGCATTGAGACAGAGATCTCTGGGAGAGCTCTCGTCAATTGATATTACTTGGGGACAGGAGGTCTCTGATGGTCCAATGTCCTGATCTTGGCTCTCTCACCTCAGAGGCTCTGGCCTGACACGCGGCCAGAGCACCAAGACCCTGTCAGCCACTTGGCCAGGTACGTGCGGATTTTCTTGCCTTTTTGGAAGCCTGAGGTCTTCTACCAGCCTTCAGTAGGTGTTCTGTAGGAGTTGTTCCACGTGTAGATGTATTTTTTTGTTTTGTTTTGTTATGTTTTTAAGAGAGGAGGAAGCAGAGGTCCAGGGAAAGTGAAACTGACTTAGCCAAAGTCCCACAATTAATCTTAGAGCTGAGCTCTACATCCAGATTTCACCTTTCAGAATTCAGGATTTGATCTATATAGCCACAGTCAATACTAAGTTCTCTCAGGTTATGTTTTCTTTTCTCTCAAAAAGACTGGTCTTAATGATGCTGTCTCTCCCACCCCTAAATTTCTCAATTTCTTCAAATCAAGACTGTAATTTCTATACCTGCTTTAGAATGCTTGTTTTTTTTATTTTTTTAACCAGTTCAGAGGTGTAGGCATTATAATGACAAAGGATATTTTTGGATTTTCTATAGTACCTCAAAGTAGACAATGCAACACAGGGTGCTGAAAATTGTCAGAACACTCCTTTTATCTCAGAGGTGCACTGAAATGGAACTTTGAAAGATCATGTCTGTTCTGTCCCATGGCTGATGTTCTTTGACTGAAATGCAAATCTATTTTTTTCCAGAATAACTGTTAGTGCTAAGAAAACCTTTTGTATACAGAGGTGAAAATATATGCTTCTTTAATATGACTTTTTATTACTTTCAGTTGGAGCTCTTTATTCAGAAGGAATACAGGTAGGAAAATTACTGGTTTGACTGTGATGCTCAGTAGAAGAAACCTGTCATTTTTCTTTTAAAATTTAAATAACCTAGGTGTTTGCTAATTTATCTTCTGAAAGAATAGATATTCAAATTACAGAAAAATGTTGCTTTTTAAAGTTAAAAGTTTCTGCTTTCACCTTTGAAAAAAGAAAAATTGGCCTAAGTGTAGGCCGTGGTATATTAAGTCATTTTGGTGCTCTTTCCCTCGCCAACTACCAGAGTACTCTTTTAATATAGTATTTTCAAAAAGGCAAACCCACTGGGCTTTTTTAGTAAAAGCTGGTGTGATTTAGTGAGACTGAGCACTTTTACCACAAAGGTTTTGAAGTTGTAACTATTGACGATTCTAAAGGATAGGATTTTGCATTAGATTGTATATCAAATCCACAGATGAATCCAGTTTCTTTTCTAAATACCCACCTTTCAATCTTTATCATAAATTTATAAAATAGCAAAGGATAAAGATTAGAAGCAATTGTATTTGGCTCCTACACACCGATATGCATCTTTGTGTTTCTCATTTTATTTTCACCATTGTCAAAACATTCACTGCACAATACTGAAAATAATAAGAAGCAAGTTATTCCATTATAATTTTAAAAGGACTAATAGATGCCATGTAGGGTAAAGCTGTGCTATATCAGACACTGACTATGTAGAACTGATATTATGTGTCTGACAGGATTTCACCATTTATATAACAATAAGAAAGGTTATAAAGAGGACATGATAATGGATTGGTGATGATTTCAGACATGGTATTCAAGGAATATTCACATTTTCCTCTCAACTGTTTGTTTATAAATACAGAATTTATGAGGCAAAATGATAAACTCAGTCACTATCTTCTTAAAGATGTTCTACCTGTTTCACTTTGCCCATATCTACACAGACAGATAATTCAGGGTATAAGAAAATCCAGGTTAGGACCTGAGTTATCTACATCAGTACTCTCCAGGAGACTCTCTGTGATGGTAGGCATGTTCCATATCTGCACCATTCAATATGGTAGCCACTAGCTACATGTGTCTAAGGAGCACATGGTAGGTGGCTGGTATGATGAAGAGCCAAAATTTTAATTTTTTTAAAATTAATTAATTCCAATTGAAATGTAAGTACCCATATGTCGCTACCACATTGAACAGCACAGATCTAGATTTTTTTCATATGGAATAATGTCAACCAGTCAGGGCATATTGCGCTTAAGACTGGGCTGAGGGGGGATCTGGATTCAGCTTTCCTAGGTATGAATCCTGGATTCCATCACTCACTAGCTGTGGGGATTAGGACAAATTATGTTCCCTCTAAGAGCTTCAGTTTCCCCACTTGAAACCTAAGGACAATAATAATAGTCCTACTTCATAGGGTTGTTCTGAAGATTTAATGAGATAATATAAGTAAAATCCATAGCACAATGTCTGGCATAGAGTAAGCACTCGAAGCACAGTGGCTGTTATTATTATTACTTGATCAACTCCAAAACTTCAATTAATTTTGTGTTATATAGACAGTTTTAATGTCAGCAGAGGTGCTTCAATGTGTGGCAACAAAAAAAAAAAATGCAGAATGGAAAAGAATACAAAGTTCAGGCCTATAAGAAAAGAATTCAACGTTTTTTCTCCCCATGACAGACATATCATGCCAGAGTGGAAAACTGGAAGGTGACTTCTTATCATGAGAGTGTAGGAAGTTTCAATAAGAAACAGTTGAAATCCAAGGGATTATAAGACCTATGAGAGTAGCAGAAATTTTCTTATGCTGTGGTGAGAGGCGCTCTGAAAATACAGTAAGCCAGGGGGGAAAAAGGCATTATAAGTAATTCTTTGGGGAAGTTCTACCAGAAACTTAGTCACTTCCTTTATTTTCCTAGCAGCAGCTGCCAGGCTCATGAAATGGTCTTTTGCTGAACAAGAATCCCATGCCAGAGAAGAGTATGGCACAGACACCTGGTTTTTCCACAATATCCCCTTTGTCCTCTAGTAACAGAATTCCAAATTTTTAGCTGATCATATGGTTACCCAGCATAAAGATTTCCCAGTGGTCCTTGCAGTTAATTGTGGCCAGGAGACTAAGTCCTGGTCAATGGGATATAAGTGGAGGTAGAGTATACAAATCCTGGAAAACGTCCTTAAAGGGAGAGGTCTGCCCTTCTCTTTCCTTTCCTCCTTCTTGCTGGCCAGAATGGCTGGAGGAAGCCCTCTTTGACCACGAGATATCCTTCAGAGTGGAGGCCAGACATGGAAGAGCTCTGAAACCAACAGGCTAGACCATATCAGCCCTGCTATGGTAACTCTGCACTTGAACGCATGAGAGAAACAACCTGTTTTGTTTAAGCTACTCTTATTTAAGGTTTTCTATCCCTGTCAGCCAAACTTAAGTCTAACTAATCATAGTTGTTCTAATGTAGACTGTGTAAACATCTCTTTGTGATAAACAAGAGTTCCAAGGCAGATTTACTTAAGTTTTACCTTTTTTTTTTTTTTAAAGTGAGGGACACACTAACAGGGGGTACTCAAATAAGAATTTAGTGTACTTTGAAACTCATCCTTACAGGATTCAGGGGATCAGTCAAAAATCAAACAGGCTGCTAAAGGCCATATAAAGAGGGGATAACAAGGAACAACAGAACTATGGATGTCATGGAAAATGTAGCACCATCTTACAGCATCCATCTGTTGAATAGCAAGAGAAATGGAAAAGTGAAAGCTACATTTTTCAGTGTAACTAAGTCCTGCTTCCAAAAAGCTTCCTTTACACTTAGATGAGATATTTAAATTGATCATGCTGTGCCTATGGGCAGAAACAGGATTGTTTTTCTGCCATGTCATGCTAGTGAACCTTTGATGAGGACTCTCTGCTATTGAAAATCTACTGTTGGGCTCACAATGCAAGTACTTGGTGGTAGATTGTGGAAGCAAAGCAGCCAAAGGTCTCCTAATAATTTTATCCTATTAGAATGAAACGGATTCCTTTTACCTATTCTTTGAAGGATCAATTAGTATTGCATTTTAGGGAGAAAAGATCATTAATCAGAACCATTATTAGGACAACTCAGTGGTTTTAGAATTCAACAGCTATTTGGTTTATTATTTTTTAAGAACTAAGAACTTGCACAGTTTGGGGACAAAGTACTCCCACAGGCCTATAAAAAGAAATCAATAGTTCCCCCCAATTTAATACTGGATTCATTATTCAGAGTGCAGGGAGTACTTAATTTTCAAGAGCCATGTGTGAGTATTGACATTTCAGCTATATAGACATAACTTTATTTACTGTAGTAAAAGCATATTAATGTTGATTTATTTAAACACTTCAGTGAAGTGGCAGTTCAGTTTAATCAAACACCAACCTAATTGGGTTATGTTTGATTTAAAAGTTTCAAAACACTACTATAAGATTTGTTAAAGGCTGAATTTAGAAAAGTTATAATCATTAAAAATTTACATTATGTGCTGAGGCTATACTGAGTTTAGTGGCAAATTTCCAAGCAGCAGACCTTTTAAAAGACTAATTGTCTGTGACTATGTAATTCCCTCAGCGCTGAGCAGGCCTTGCCGTTGACTTGCAAATATGAAGTTAGAACACTGCCCAGAGCATAGACAAGAAAAAAATGCCTAAAATGTAAAAGGGGGAAAAAAGAGTATTGCTATATGTTTGCATCTTTCTTTCTTTTTAATTTCCAAATTGCACATTCTACAATTGTCATAGCACCAGCTAAAATTATGTTTTGTAAGTTACGTCAGCATACTCAGAAATTCACTCCTCACAACTCTTTTCAGATGTGTCATATATTCTAAAGACAGGATGCCACACAGCCTTATGAAACTTGAAAAAATGCAACTATTGAGAGAGAAGGGGTATCAACATAACTGAATTGTTCAAGATTCTCTTGAACAATTTTGCATCCTGTAGGCAAGGCCATAGTAAGGTTTTATTGAGCAGAGGGGGAGGGAAGAAGTTCATAAAGTGAAAGAGGATTTTGGACTGAAATGAAGAAAGAGAATTTTTTTCATCAAAGGTAATACAAATGCCCTGTAATTTAGATATTTTTCTCTAATTTTCAGTTTAGATAATAGAAACATTAAGTCTCTAAACCTGTGGTGACTAATAGGGTAGTCACTTGCTTAATAACATATGGTTATTGAGAACTTGAAATGTGGCTAGTGCAACCAAGGTACTACATTTTTAGTTTTAATTAATTTTTATTAATTTAAATTTAAATTGACACATGTTGCTAGTGGTCACGTATTAGACAGTACAGATCTAGCAGCTTGATCAAATTCTCTTTTGTTTTCTTTTCAAGACAACTTCATAGGTGGTGATGAAAAGATGGGTTCCTCTAAACCTGTACTGTCCAATATGGCAGCCGTTAGCCACACGTGACTTTGAGCACATGAAATGGGCCTAGTGCAAATTAAGATGCACTGTAAGTGCAAAATACACACTGAGTTTCTATGTATTTGTATGAAAAAAGAATGTACTATATCTTATGAATAATCATTTAAATAGATTACTTGGTGAAATTATGATATCTAATACCTTATGTTAAATTATTAGTTTAATTTCACCTTTCATTTTATATATTTTTATTTGGCTACTAGAAAAATTTAAATAACATATATAACTCACATTATATTTCTATTGGACAGTATTGCCCTAAACAAACCAGGCCAATGATTTAGTTCACTAAGCATGAAAATATAGCATCAGTGAAAAAGCATTGAAATAGTACTGCAACTATACTACAATAAAAATTAAAAAAAAAAAGTACTGCAAAATTTTGCTATTCTTTGACTGATTACTCCATTTTTAAATGAACCCTTTCTTTACCATGTGCCTCATGACACACAACATGAAAATCTCATTAATATCTTACAGTGAACTAACTTGTCCCCTCACAGCTTTGGTTCCTCTGCCTTCTCTACCTAGACTGTCCGAATGGATACTCTTCCTGGTGTGCTGTCTTTATTCCTTTGTCTCCCACTTTGCTGTCTCCTTACCTCCTTGTTGGAGCCTTAGCTTTGGTCTTAGTGGTGGTCTGTGAAGTTGTTTTGAAAATAGATCCTTCAGGCTATTGAGTCACCATTCTTTGATCGGGTTTGCTATACACCTGCCATCTCTTTTTCTCTCTTCTTTTTCCCCTCAATCTATTGACTCTCAGAAATAGAGTTTCTTTTCTGAGATTAAAAATGTTTTAGGCATGATTTGTTACCACAGATTTGCTGTGATGCCATCCAATCTTTCTTGGTGAAAGACAATGACAGCTGTTTTTCAGTTAGCATCCCCATTTCTCATCATATTGTCTCTTTTTCCAAATTACGATGATTGAATCAGGGGAGACTCCATGGCTTGCTCACAAATCCTAAACTGCTTACTCTGAAAAGAATTAGGCTAGAGCTGGCACTATTATTTATTTATTTTTTGAATTTTATTTTATTTATTTTTTTATACAGCATGTTCTTATTAGTCATCCATTTTACACACATCAGTGTATACATGTCAATCCCAATCTCCCAATTCATCACACTCCCACCCCCACTCCACACTGCTTTCCCCCCTTGGTGTCCATAAGTTTGTTCTCTACAGCTGTGTCTCAATTTCTGCCTTAAACCGGTTCATCTGTACCATTTTTCTAGGTTCCACATATACCCGTTAATATGCGATATTTGTTTTTCTCTTTCTGACTTACTTCACTCTGTATGACAGTCTCTAGATTCATCCACGTCTCTAAAAATGACCCAATTTTGTTCATTTTTATGGCTGAGTAATATTCCATTGTATATATGTACCACATCTTCTTTATCCATTCGTCTGTTGATGGGCATTTAGGTTGCTTGCATGACCTGGCTATTGTAAATACTGCTGCAATGAACATTGGGGTGCACGTGTCTTTTTGAATTATGGTTTTGTCTGGGTATATGCCCAGTAGCGGGATTGCTGGGTCATGTGGTAATTCTATTTTTAGTTTTTTAAGGAACCTCCATACTTTTCTCCATAGGGGCTGTATCAATTTACATTCCCACCAACAGTGCAAGAGAGTTCCCTTTTCTCCACACCCTCTCCAGGATGTGTTGTTTGTAGATCTTCTGATGATGCCCATTCTAACTGGTGTGAGGTTATACCTCATTGTAGTTTTGATTTGCATTTCTCTAATAATTAGTGATGTTAAGCAGCTTTTCATGTCCTCCTTGGCCATCTGTATGTCCTCTTTTGAGAAATGTCTATTTAGGTCTTCCGCCCATTTTTGGATTGGGTTGTTTGTTTTTTTAATATTGAGCTGCATGAGCTGTTTATATATTTTGGAGATTAATCCTTTGTCTGTTGATTCATTTGCAAATATTTTTTCCCATTTTGAGGGTTCTCTTTTCATCTTGTTTGTAGTTTCCTTTGCTTTGCAAAAGATTTTAAGTTTCATTAGGTACCATTTGTTTATTTTTGTGTTTATTTCCACTACTCTAGAAGGTGGATCAAAAAAGAACTTGGTGTGATTTATGTCAAAGAGTGTTCTTCCTATGTTTTCCTCTAAGAGTTTTATGGTGTCTGGTCTTACATTTAGGTCTCTAATCCATTTTGAGTTTATTTTTGTGTATGGTGTTAGGGAGTGTTCTACTTTCATTCTTTTACATGTAGTTGTCCAGTTTTCCCAGCACCACTTATTGAAGAGACTGTCTTTTCTCCATTGTGTATCCTTGCCTCCTTTGTCATAGATTAGTTGACCATAGGTGCGTGGGTTTATCTCTGGGCTTTCTATCTTGTTCCATTGATCTATATTTCTGTTTTTGTGCCAGTACCATGTTGTCTTGATTACTGTAGCTTTGTAGTATAGTCTGAAGTCAGGGAGTCTGATTCCTCCAGCTCCGTTTTTCTTTCTCAAGACTGCTTTGGCTATTCGGGGTCTTTTTTATGTTTCCATACAAATTTTAAGATTTTTTGTTCTAGTTCTGCAAAAAATGCCATTGGTAATTTGATAGGAATTGCATTGAATCTGTAGATTGCTTTGGGTAGTATAGTCATTTTCACAATATTGATTCTTCCAATCCAAGAACATGGTATATCTCTCCATCTATTCGTATCATCTTTAATTTATTTCATCAGTGGCTTATAGTTTTCTGCATACAGGTCTTTTGTCTCCCTAGGTCAGTTTATTCCTAAGTATTTTATTCTTTTTGTTGCAGTGGTAAATAGGAGTGTTTCTTTAATTTCTCTTTTAGATTTTTCATCATTAGTGTATAGGAATGCAAGAGATTTCTGTGCATTAATTTTGTATCCTGCAACTTTACCAAATTCATTGATTAGCTCTAGTAGTTTCCAGGTGGCATCTTTAGGATTCTCTATGTATAGTATCATGTCATCTGCAAACAGTGACAGTTTTACTTCTTCTTTTCAAATTTGTATTCCTTTTATTTCTTTTTCTTCTCTGATTGCCGTGGCTAGGACTTCCAAAACTATGTTGAATAATAGTTGTGAGAGTGGACATCCTTGTCTTGTTCCTAATCTTAGAGGAAATGCTTTCACTTTTTTACCATTGAGAATGATGTTTGCTGCGGGTTTGTCATATATGGACTTTATTATGTTGAAGTAGGCTGCCTCTATGCCCACTTTCTGGAGAGTTTTTATCATAAATAGGTGTTGAATTTTTGTCAAAAGCTTTTTCTGCATCTATTCAGATGATCATATGGTTTTTCTTCTTCAATTTGTTAATATGGTGTATCACATTGATTGATTTGCATATACGGAAGAATCCTTGCATCCCTGGGATAAATCCCACTTGATCATGGTGTATGATCCTTTTAATGTTTTGTTGGATTCTGTTTGCTGGTATTTTGTTGAGGATTTTTGCTTCCATATTCATCAGTGATATTGGTCTGTAATTTTCTTTTTTTGTACTATCTTTGTCTGGTTTTGGTATCAGGGTGATGGTGGCCTCATAGAATGAGTTTGGGAGTGTTCCTTCCTCTGCAATTTTTTGGAAGAGTTTGAGAAGGATGGGTGTTAGCTCTTCTCTAAATGTTTGATAGTATTCACCTGTGAAGCCATCTGGTCCTGGACTTCTGTTTGTTGGAAGAACTTTAATCACAGTTTCAATTTCATTACTTGTGATTGGTCTGTTCATATTTTCTATTTCTTCCTGGTTCAGTCTTGGAAAGTTATACCTTTCTAAGAATTTGTCCATTTCTTCCAGGTTGTGCATTTTATTGGCATAGAGTTGCTTGTAGTAGTCTCTTAGGATGCTTTGTATTTCTGTGGTGTCTGTTGTAAGTTCTCCTTTTTCATTTCTAATTTTATTGATTTGAGTCCTCTCCCTCTTTTTCTTGATGAGTCTGGCTAATGGTTTATCGATTTTGTTTACCTTCTCCAAGAACCAGCTTTTAGTTTTACTGATCTTTGTAACTGTTTTCTTTGTTTCTATTTCATTTATTTCTGCTCTGATGTTTATGATTTCTTTCCGTCTACTAACTTTGGGTTTTGTTTGTTCTTCTTTCTCTAGTTCCTTTAGGTGTAAGGTTAGATTGTTTATTTAAGATTTTTCTTGTTTCTTGAAGTAGGATTGTATTGCTATAAACTTCCCTCTTAGAACTGCTTTTGCTGCATCCCATAGGATTTGGATCATCGTGTTTTCATTATCATTTGTCTCTAAGTATTTTTTGATTTCCTCTTTGATTTCTTCAGTGATCTCTTGGTTATTTAGTAACATATTGTTTAGCCTCCACGTGTTTGTGTTTTTTATGTTTTTTTCCTTGTAATTGATTTCTCATCTCATAGCACTGTGGTCAGAAAAGATGTTTGATATGATTTCAATTTTCTTAAATTTACTGAGGCTTGATTTGTGACTCAAGATGTGATCTATCCTGGAGAATGTTCCGTGCACACTTGAGAAGAAATTGTAATCTGCTGTGTTTGGATGGGATGTCCCATAAATATCAATTAAATCTATCTGGGCTATTGTGTCATTTAAAGCTTCTGTTTCCTTATTAATTTTCTGTTTGGATGATCTATCCATTGGTGTAAGTGAGGTGTTAATGTCCCCCACTATGATTGTGTTACTGTCGATTTCCTCTTTTATAGCTGTTAGCAGTTGCCTTATGTATTGAGGTGCTCCTATGTTGGGTGCATATATATTTATAATTGTTATATCTTCCTGTTGGATTGATCCCTTGATCATTATGTCGTGTCATTCCTTGTCTCTTGTAAATTTCTTTATTTTGAAGTCTATTTTATCTGATATAAGTATTGCTACTCCAGCTTTCTTTTGATTTCCATTTGCGTAGAATATCTTTTTCCATCCCCTCAATTTCAATCTGAATGTGTCCCTAGGTCTGAAGTGAGTCTCTTGTAGACAGCATATATATGGGTCTTGTTTTTGTATCCATTCAGCAAGCGTGTGTCTTTTGGTTGGAGCATTTAATCCATTCACGTTTAAGGTAATTATCGATATGTGTGTTCCTATGACCATTTTCTTAATTGTTTTGGGTTTGTTTTTGTAGGTCATTTTCTCCTCTTGTGTTTCCCACTTAGAGAAGTTCCTTTAGCATTTGTTGTAGAGCTGGTTTGGTGATGCTGAATTCTCTTAGCTTTTCCTTGTCTGTAAAGCTTTTGATTTCTCCATCGATTGTGAATGAGATCCTTGCCTGATAGAGTAATCTTGGTTGTAGGTTCTTCCCTTTCATCCCTTTAAATATGTCACGCCACTCCCTTCTGGCTTGTAGAGTTTCTGCTGAGAAATCAGCTGTTAACCTTATGGGAGTTCCCTTGTTATGTTATTTGTCATTTTTCCCTTGCGGCTTTCAATAATTTTTCTTTGTCTTTAATTTTTGTCAATTTGATTACTATGTGTCTTGGCGTGTTTCTCCTTGGGTTTATCCTGTATGGGTATCTCTGCACTTCCTCGACTTGGGTGGCTATTTCCTTTCCCATGTTAAGGAAGTTTTTGACTATAATCTCTTCAAGTATTTTCTCGGGTCTTTTCTCTCTCTTCTCCTTCTGGGACCCCTATCTTCTGAATGTTGTTGCATTTAATGTTGTCCCAGAGGTCTCTTAGGCTGTCTTCATTTCTTTTCATTCTTTTTTCTTTATTCTGTTCTGCAGCAGTGAATTTCACCATTCTCTCTTCCAGGTCACTTATCCGTTCTTTTGCCTCAGTTATTCTGCTATTGATTCCTTCTAGTGTATTTTTCATTTCAGTTATTGTGTTGTTCATCTCTGTTTGTTTGTTCTTTAATTCTTCTAGATCTTTGTTAAACATTTCTTGCATCTTCTCGATCTTTTTCTCCATTCTTTTTTTGACGTCCTGGATCATCTTCACTATCATTATTCTGAATTTTTTTTCTGGAAGGTTTCCTATCTCCACTTCATTTAGTTGTTTTTCTGGGGTTTTATCTTGTTCCTTAATCTGGTACATAGCCCTCTGCTTTTCATGTTGTCTGTCTTTCTGTGAATGGGGTTTTTGCTCCACAAGCTGCAGGATTGTAGTTTTTCTTGCTTCTGCTGTCTGCCCTCTGGTGGATGAGGCTATCTAAGAGGCTTGTACAAGTTTCCTGATCTAGAGCTGGCACTTTTAAATAAGAAAATTTCTTGTTATAAGAGAAGACAAGCAGATGAGGGGGTATTCACTCTTAATTACTTCTAAAATCTTCTCCCTAGATCATAGGAATCCTACATCACTACCAGCTGGACTAAAAACCATAACACCCAAGCTAATATCAAGAATTATCAACCAGAAGGAAATATTTCAGGGAATTGAATTCCCCTTCTTGCTAAAAATAAATGAATAAGTGAATAGATTAATTACTTAGAACAAAAGAACGGCCATTTTCTGTTTTTATTGGCTAAAACAGCACACTAACCTTACACAGAGTAAAATGGCATACCAAACATACAAAAAGGGTTCAAAATTATTAGAAGTCTGAAAGAAAAAAAGAAGCCCAAAGAAAATACAAGTTACCAAAGCTGTGATAATATTCCGAAATAATAATGAATGATGTGAAATAAATATGTGTAATCTTCCAAGCCAAAATTAAAACATTCAAATTAAGTTCTACCTTCAAAAAAATAAAAAAGAACTCTCTATATAAGGAAAGTATACAACTTCCTGCACATAGTGAGGCATGAATGGCACCAGAAACACCTCTCATCCCCCTTCTCCTCTGCCTTCTATTATTTGCCATCCCCTCCTAAACACACACATACATACACAGACACCTGTACCTTCTTTGGGTACTGTAAAATGAAGGAGCCCATTAAGGTACAGCTATTACCTGGGAGGAGAATTACATTAAAGGAATCTCAACCCTTACCACTTGAATTAGGCTTTCAGTTCTATCTCCCTAGCGAGCACATAGCCCAAGCTGGACTGAAATGTATACAGTTACATTTTGTTAGGTATGAGAGGGCAATATAGGGCTGGATACGGTATTCTTCCTCACATGTGGAAAGAATCACACCAGCAATCTCTAGATATTCAGGAGTAAAGGTAGAGGACAGGATGAGGATTACGATCATATGAAAAGATTTGATGTGACAAATAGGAGAGAGGGAGAAGAGTAAGGGAAATGAAGAAATATCCCAGAGACAAATTCCTTGTGCTGGCCTTTTACTAGGTCTGGCACCCCCCCCCCGCAAAGCTCTTAATGCTTATGAGGGTAAATAAAGCAGAGTGGAAAATGGACAATGAAAGATGGATGGCATCTAACAGAGAAACCACTAGTAAGAATATAAAAAGAAATAGCACTGTGTTCAAACCTACCAGTAAACAAGACTTACACGCCATTTTGATGGTCACCAACCTGATGTATTTAAAATTATAACTGAAGTTCTTAGTGAGTCAAGTATAATTTATTTCTTATTAGAATACACTGGATACTAATGCAGGGACTGGACAAAGACAGGAATGAGAGATAGAGAAGAATCAGCGCTTGGATTTACCAAGAGGCAAGAGATGGGTTCAGTCTGGAATTTCAGCCTTACTGCCAGTGATGCCTGTAAGAACTGGTAACTGAATTTTTTAAATAAACACCAAGAACCAAGTAAAGAGAAAGATACACAAATTGTAATCCAGGGAGAAATTATAACCAGGACACCTCTTATCTCACTCTGGAATATGAGGTGAGGGTCAGTTGTAGAATATAAAAAATTCTCTTAGTCAGACTAGTACTACTCATGGTAGCTTTCACTTACTGGTTGGTTATTTTCACATTTGCTCTCCATCTATTTTTCAGAGGACCACATATGTGGTCATGCAATATCCAAAGTAAAAATTGCCTTATGTCTGTGACAAGGAGTACATTCACAAACAGATTTTTAAAATTTATTTTATTTTTTTCATTCATAATGATTTTTAAAAATATTTTATTGGAGTACAGTTGATTTACAGTGTTGTGTTAGTTTCAGGTATACAGTAAAGTGAATCAGTTATACATATACATATATACACTCATTTTTAGATTCTTTTCCCATATAGGCTATTACAGAGCATTGAGTAAACTACCCACATGAGTAACTTGAGTGCTTCATGTACTATGGAGTCTGGGAGAGCCTGGAAGATTTAATGTAACTTCTTCCTTCGTAGCATCTAATCTAATGAAGGGGAGTGAGGCTCAAGCTCTTGGGAGAAGAAAGTATTAAAGTTTTCCATAGTCGTTGAATTTTCAAAGCAGCAGACTTTGAAGGTTATTTAGTCAAACTTAATACTTTCTTAAAAATTAATTTCACTCAGTAACAAATATCCACCTTTAAAGACCACCTTTAATGTCCACCTTTAGTCAACTAGTACTACTAGGCTTATAACGACAAGAACAATCCCTGCCCCATCCTCTGCAAAAGCAAACCACATCCAACCCTTTGTTCTGTTTCTTCTGATATTTACCTCCCCCTATCTAAATTACACACTTACACTGTTATTTTCACATTTTTTTCAATTTCAAATACTATCTGCTGACTTCCTATTATAAGACGAGAATTCAGCTTTCCTAAATTCCCCCTTCGTCCAACACATACACCGTATTTGGTTAAATCAGTTCAATGTTTACACTATTATGATGATATAACATTATTTATAGCTGAACTACTCAATGTTTTATGATTACCTTCCTTTTCTTGTACTACTTTTTAAAAAATTTTGGAGCTCATTAATTGGCTCATATTTTCATTTGCTTAGTTTTTTATGTGGCAAAATTAATTCACTCCCAAATTCTCTAAAGAATCGAAAAACCTCTGAATATGCATTCAAAGATATCAGTATGCTATCAATGCCATGTTCTTGGAGGAATCTCTCTTAGAGCTTTCTGTCTTCCTGCTTCAATGTATACTGAGTGAGAAACCTGGCTGCCAGTTTCTTGGACTTCAGTATGGAAAGGCGATTGGAGCTTTTACTGTTCAACACATAGACTTCCTCTTATTTCCCCTGTTTTCAGTAAAAAGCATCTCCTCTGTTCTCAGTTGGGCCTGGTGTCTCTGAGCGCAGAGCCTGAGTGGTTAAGCCGTTCCAAAGAGCAAACTTTCAGTCTCCAACCAGAATAGGATTGGGAGAAGCAGCTGTCTGGGGGGACAGGATGGGAAGGGGACTGGGGGTGGGAGTCTAACTCCATGTTTTAAGACATTTCATCAGGCAGCCTGTTTTCAGTCTCACCCAATGCCCTGCCTGAAGAACTATTTGATATTTCTAGTTTTTGAAACTTTCTGGGATTCTCTGGTAAAAATGTGATTGCTTCCTGCTTCCCAACCCCCCTCCTTTGCAGGCTTAGGTTTCACTTATTCAGGGTCTGTTGAATCAGCATAACACTTGTCCGTCTGCTTTCCAACCTCCAGCTTTTTTTTTTTTTTGCTATCTCGTCTGCTGTCATCTCCTAGCCAATTGGGGTTGTTTTCTCTTTTGGTAAGATATGCCTTTTTTACTTCTTTAATATCATTTTAGGGGGGTTAGAAGATGGAATGGAGGTACATGCTTGCATTCAGTTCACCATGTAAAGCTCATTCATTTAAAAATACTATTTAAGGGGACTTCCTTGGTGGCGCAGTTATTAAGAATCCGCCTGTCAATGCAGAGGACATGGGTTTGATCTCTGGTCCGGGAAGATCCCACATGCTGTGGAGCAACTAAGCCCATGTGTCACAAGTACTGAGCCTGCACTCTAGAGCCCACAAGCCACAACTACTGATGCCTACGTGCCTAGAGCCCGTGCTCTGCAACGAGAAAAGCCACCGCAATGAGAAGCCCACGGACCATAACGAAGAGCAGCCCCTGCTTGCCACAGCTAGAGAAAGCCCGCGCACAGCAATGAAGACCCAATGCAGCCAAAAATAAATTAAAAATTTAAAAAAAAATACTATTTAAATACTACTTAAAATACTTTAAGATTTGGGAAGATCCAGTAGGTCTAAGTCCATAATATCTGCAAATGACAGAACCAGGTCCAGAGAGAACCCAGAATTCCTAAATCGTGGTTCTGTGCACTTTCCACTTATCCTACTGACTCCCTCATATGTAAAGACTATCTTCTCCATTGTTTTGACATTCTAATAAGTGTTTAGAGCTTTCTATCAAGTATTCTGAGTACAAGGTTTAATGCATTTAGAGGCCTGTTTATTACAGGTTGACTAATTGCCCTAAGAGTGGTTTCTTTTGCCAATTTTTAAACAGTACTCAACCCTAGGTATGTTTAGGAATACATAATTAAAACACTGTAGTTGACATTCATAAAATTAGACTCAATAACTCCAGAATCTTAGTTTGTTATTACTAATTAGACTCAGCAGTTTCAAAGAGATTATAACTCTTTGCTTGTGGTTGGGAAACTGTGGCTCTTTCAGGATGAAAAGAACAACCTAAATATGAACCGGGCAAACTTCCATTGGTCAGTTTAAGAACTTTATGGCAATAGCTTCCCCTCCATCTGAATGTGTAAAGAGTAGTGTTAAACTCAGGTGCCTCTTAGAGAACTGGAAAAATCCCCAACTGCCTCCTAAGGATATACTAACTATGGCTCTGATTACACATTGTAAGGATTTGGGGAGAAATCATTTGGGCTATGATATTAAAGCAATAACTGGGTAGAGAAGGGAATGGGGGAAGGGAAAAGAAGGAGGGACTTATTTCACAGCAGTTATAAGAAGGTAGTGAAAGAGGGGAAATGGAAGAGGGGATTGGGAGTTGGAGACTGGCTGCCTTCCTTGCCTAAACAAAAGGTTTTAGGACAGTGCTCCCTAATCAGTGTTTTAAAGAACACTGATTTGCCAAGAATGGGTTCCAGGTTAGCCAACATATTGATTCCCTCAGTCCTTGGGGTGGTTGAGCAGAATCTGAGGCAGCCAGAGTCCCTGCTGGTCTCTGATATCTGCCACACACATATTTTTGTTTTCTTTATGTGCTCTGATGTGGAAAAAAAAAGTTGGTAATCAGTGTCTTTAAAGGATCAAGGGATAACTACAGGCAGAAGTTGACCTAGAACCCATTTATAGATATGTTGGGAAGCACAGGTACTGTCATCCCCATTAAGGCCACACAAGACAGAGAAGTAGTGTTCTTTGCTGCTGCGCAGACTTGGAGTTGAGGATGTCACTGATCTTGCAAAATAGCCGCTTGTTTCATTGCATAGAGTTGGTCTCCCTTTATTAATAAAGGCTCTCTTTAAAGGACATTCCATGGCTTACTACACATGTTTATTCTAACATTTCCATCACATCTTCTTTGGTTTCTTTAAGCATAACTTCATTATTCTTAGTTACAGCCCCTTTGTATCTTTTACTAAGCTAAATCTACCTTTTCTCTTGCTAATGTTTGCACAATTGGAGACATACGTAGAACTTTAGACCTCCCCCTAAGCCAAGTTATATGTATTTTATTCTTTTAATCATCTTTATAAATTACCCACTCTCATTCCTTAAGCCAAGGAAATCTTATTTCCTCATACTATTGAAATATGGCATATTTTCTCTGCTATGACACTGTAGTTTATAGACATCAGTCCTATATTATATTCCCTCTCTGTCTTTTTTAATCTGCTACTTTAGTTAAGTAATATGTGGATTCAGAATGATAAATTTCAAAGAGCCCATTCCTATAGGGACACAAAATGCAGATAGAAGGCAGAGGTGCAAAGAAGGGACTAGAAATTAATGCAAAATGTAGATAATTAACCTTCTAGCACCAGGAGACAGGACACTGGAGGTTCAGCCACTAATCATGTACCTAGAAAAGATTCTATAACCACTGTACTCTTCTACGAAAGTAGTATGAGATACAAAACACCATGCACGCTTCCTCTGCCCCAATGCCCTGCAGTCTAAGAATTAAAGGTCAGGAGAGTGAGAATGACTAGACAGTAAAGTAGGAGAAAAATCAGGCCAGTATAATGTCAAGCAATCCAGGAGAAATAGTGGTTCAAGAAGACATGATTAACAGGATCAGATACAACCAAGATGTTGAGTAAGATGAAGACAGAGAAGTTACCAGTGGATTTTACATCATGGTGGTCATCCATGATTTCACCAAAAGCTGTTTCGGTTGGTTGGAATGGACAGGGGCCAGATTGCAGTGGACTGAATAGCAGAAGTGTGAGCATGATGCTGTGGGTGTGTCCTGGCCAGAGAGGCAGGTTTGGGGCAATTGGTGGGGGATCAAGTGCATTTTTAAGAGATGGAAAACCTTTGACTAATTTCTCTGTTTCATGGTCATGCTTTCCCACAGCTTACTCTAATAGTTTTTCACCATATTCTTAACGACAATTATGACAGCATAATACTTTTGCAGAATTTGCCTCAAGGGGAAAGTCTGTTCCCCTTGCTCTACCCTTAGTTGTGTTCACAAGCCAATTAGAGATGTGGAAATGGAGTCAATGATTGTGAAAAACTCTTTCAAGTTCTTCCATGAAAGGGAGTAGAGAAGCAGGGCCGTAGATAAGAGAGATTTGCAGGTTGAGGAGTTTCATTTGCTTATTTCTTTAAAATAGGAAAGAGTAGAGCATGTTTGAATGCCATTGGAAATGTTTCAGTCAAAAAAGAGAGATTAAGGTGATGGGATCCAGAGCACAAATGGCAGGGCTGGCCTTTGACAGGGGCTTGAACTCTTCAGCCTTTGTACTATGAGGGAAAACAGAGCATGGATATGGATTCAGGAATAAATATCACTTAGAGGGCCACTAGGTAGATTTCAGTGAGATAATAAACGTGACTCTCCTGGCCTACTGACTGGCACATGGAAGGTGCTTGACGTATACTACTTCCCCTGCCCGCTGCTCACCCTGCCATCTCATACTCTCTTGTACCCAGATCACACTCCCTAGTCTGGAATTGCTGACCCCCTGTAACTATCCAAACTTTCCTCTCTCCCTTCACTGACAAGAATCCTTCATTCTATTGAGGCCCATTCCCCCCCGATTAGCGCCACACACCTTGCTCAGTGCTCCCTCACAAGTCACTATCACACTACACCTCAATTTCCCTGTAGCCTTTTTCAAGTAACATCACCATCTTCCCTACAATTTCTCTATCTTTCCTTCCAATCCAACTATCAATTTTGACATTAAAGTAATCAGGGTCATCCCACAAATTCTTACTCAGCCTTTTTTGGTTATTATCTACTTGTGCATTTCCTATTCCTCTTGCAAACTTTCTCTATTCCTTTAGTCTTCTAGGAAATTAGCAAGCAGTATACATCAGCAAAGTTGTACATATTAGTATCCAAAAAGAACGACTCCATCTTCTAGATTACTGTGCTTCCCACAAGCCCATACAAAGTTAACCTGTGAGTTAAAGAGTTCCTCCATTATCCCTGACAGGACTCTATGGTGAAGATAAAATGTAGTAATTCTGTTTTATTTTTTTTTCAGCTTTACTGAGATATAATTGACACACAACATTTTATAAGTTTAAGGTGTACAATGTGCTGATTTTATACACATATATACTGTGAAATGGTTACCACAATGAGGTTAGTTAACACATCTTTAACCTCACATACTTACCATTTGTTGCTGTTGTTGTTGTTATGGTGAGAACACTAAAACTCTACTTTCATAGCAACTTTCAAGTATACAACACAGTACTGTTAACTGGAGTCACCATGATGTACCTTAGATTCCCAGAACTCATTCCTCCCATATCTGAAAGCTTTTACCTAACAGCTCCCCATTTCCCCCACCCCTTAGCCCCTGGCAACCACCATTCAACTCTCTGTTTCTATGAGTACAATGTTTTTAGATTCCATATATAAGACAAATACTATATTATCATATGATAATATAGTATTTGTCTTTCTATGTCTGACTTATTTCACTTAGCATAATGTCCACAGGTTCATCTATGTGTCACAAATGGCAGGATTTCCTTATTTTTTGTGTCTGAATAATATTCTAGTATATATATACAATATATATTATATATAATATACATAATAGATAATACTCCATTTTATACACACACACACCACATTTCCTTTATCCATTCATCCATTGCTGGACACTTAGGTTGTTCCCATATCTTGGCTATTATAAATAATATTCAAAGAACATAGGAGTGAAGATATCTCTTCAAGACAGTGATTTCATTTTCTTTAGATATATACCCAGAAGTGAGATTGCTGGATCATATAGTTATATTTAAAATTTTTGTAGAAACCTCCATACTGTTTTCCATAGTGGCTGTACCATTTTGCACTCCTACCAATTGTGCACAAGCGTTACCTTTCTCCACACCCTTGCCAACTTATCTCTTGTATATTTGATGATAGCCATTATGACAGGTGTGAGGCGACATCTCATGTGGTTCTGATTTGCTGTTCCCTGATGATTAGTGATGTTGATCATCTCTTCATGTACATGTTAGCCACTGAAAATGTAGTAACTCTGAATAAAAGGTCTCATCATTTAGACATGGATCTTCATTTTTCTCCCTTTATATTGTATATTATTATCACGCTCATCTGCAATAGCTCCAAAAGCACAATCATGACCAATTTTTGTGAATAAGAGTTGAGAGTTCAAGTTCATACCATAAAAGTGTTATTGTCTGTCACATTAATGAGGTCTCAGGAATCCTTCAACATATGAGTTCTTGAGACCAACCAACTCTTCAGGTGGGCTATGATGTCAAGGTATGTGCTAGACAGAAAGGCAATTCTTCCCAATAAACCTTATATATTAAAAAAAATGTATTTGGTTTTCCAAAGAAAAATGTTTCTGGAATTTTTCTTTTAATTTAGTAAATGGCCCAAATAAATGTCTCTCTGATGTCATTTTACAACTGTGGTATTTATTTGGCTTGTTCTGTGTGTATGTGGTAGGTAGTAGTTGTTGGTTTTGGAAACTCCAAAATATCTGGGACTGTTCCATAAGAAAGAGAAGCCAGGACTAGGTTGAATAACTTATCTTTTCTACGTTGCTAACTAGCTGTGTGATCTTGGCTAATTAGCTTAAACTTTCTGTGCTCTCATTTCCTACAATCTTAGTGAGGGGATTTGGTTTGGATCCATGGTTGTCTGTGCTCCAAGGTGTTTCAGGAACCCATATTGTAGGCTGCTGGGATTAAACAGGGCATTGAGCTAACCAGAGGTTTAGAAATAAGAAGCCCTAAGTTAAGGTAAAGTGCCTTTCTCATAGACATTAGTCAAATTCCTTTTAGTTATTTTTGGTTTTGCCTCATCACCAAAAGAATGATAATTAGGCTTCATGAACTTTCATGGGGAACATGGTTAGTGGAGGGAGCCATATAAGCTATATGAGGCACTGGATTCAGAAATGAGGGACTCATACACAGAAAGGGAAACTTGATTACTACATTAAAGCATCATAGCAATACTTTGTAATACCCGTTCACTGGAACAGAGTAGATAGTTAATGTTGGATTGAAGAGAATAGAGAAGAAATGCTCAGTAAACGTAAGTAAGAGTATAAGATGGAAAAAGATTGAATTTAATTTCCTCATGGAATAAAAAGGACAATTTGTTATTGGTATAATCTATGTATAAAGATGCATTAAACACAAATGTAGTTATGTGAATTTTTTCTCCCTTTAATGAGTAAATCTTTTATATTACTTTTCTGGGAATAAATGAAAATGTAAAAATACATAGGGTTCTTTTGTTTTAATGAACATTAGATCCATAAGATATAAATAAGGATTTGGTAAAAAGTGAGTTCAACCGTCATATAAATCTGTTTAAAGCCACATTAAATTGTTTTTTCCCCTCTGTGATACCTTTTAGAGCCATTACTTTATTGATGTGAATTGAGAATTTGCTCTTGGTAGATTCTGGTTTAGTGTTTCCCAAATTTGTTTTAACATGATTCCCTTTCTGAAGAAGATTAGGTGTGTCAGAGAACATGCTAGGGAATGCAGTGCTTACTAGGGATCTTATCATCAATTAATGGTAGTATTATAATCATTAATTTGAGAATTCAAATAAAAAACAGCTAGCAGATTCACAGAAAGATAGACAAGATGAAAAGGCAGAAGGCTATATACCACATGAAGGAACAAGATAAAACCCCAGAAAAACAACTAAATGAAGTGGAGATAAGCAACCTTCCAGAAAAAGAATTCAGAATACTGACAGTGAAGATGATCCAGGACCTCGGAATAAGAATGGAGGCAAAGATCGAGAAGATGCAAGAAATGTTTAACAAAGACCTAGAAGAATTAAAGAACAAGCAAGCAGAGATGAACAATACAATAACTGAAATGAAAACTACACTAGAAGGAATCAATAGCAGAATAACTGAGGCAGAAGAACGGATAAGTGACCTGGAAGACAGAATGGTGGAATTCACTGCTGTGGAACAGAATAAAGGAAAAAGAATGAAAAGAAATGAAGACAGACTAAGAGAGCTCTGGGACAACATTAAATGCAACAACATTCGCATTATACGGGTCCCAGAAGGAGAAGAGAGAGAGAAAGGACCAGAGAAAATATTTGAAGAGATTATAGTCGAAAACTTCCCTAACATGGGAAAGGAAATAGCCACCCAAGTACAGGAAGCGCAGAGAGTCCCATACAGGATAAACCCAAGGAGAAACACATCGAGACACATAGTAATCAAATTGGCAAAAATTAAACACAAAGAAAAATTACTGAAAGCAGCAAGGGAAAAATGACAAATAACATACAAGGGAACTCCCATAAGGTTAACAGCTGATTTCTGAGCAGAAACTCTACAAGCCAGAAGGAGTGGCATGATATAATTAAAGTGATGAAAGGAAAGAACCTACAACCAAGATTACTCTACCCAGCAAAGATCTCATTTAGATTTGATGGAGAAATCAAAAGCTTTAGAGACAAGCAAAAGCTAAGAGAATTCAGCACCACCAAACCAGCTCTACCACAAATGCTAAAGGAACTTCTCTAAGTGCGAAACACAACAGAAGAAAAGGACCTACAAAAACAAACCCAAAACAATTAAGAAAATGGTCATAGGAACATACATATTGATAATTACCTTAAACGTGAATGGATTAAACACTCGAACCAAAAGACACAGGCTTGCTGAATGGATACAAAAACAAGACCCATATATATGCTGTCTACAAGAGACCCACTTCAGACCTAGGGGCACATACAGACTGAAAGTGAGGGGATGGAAAAAGATATTCCATGCAAATGGAAATGAAGAGAAACCTGGAGTAGCTATACTCATATCAGATAAAATAGACTTTAAAATAAAGAATGTTACAAGAGACAAGGAAGGACACTACATAATGATCAAGGGATCAATCCAAGAAGAAGATATAACAATTATAAACATATATGCACCCAACATAGGAGCACCTCAATACATAAGGCAACTGCTAACAGCCATAAAAGGGGAAATCGACAGTAACACAATAATAGTGGGGGACTTTAACACCTCACTTATACCAATGCACAGATCATCCAAAATGAAAATAAATAAGGAAACAGAAGCTTTAAATGACACAATAGACCAGATAGATTTAATTGATATTTATAGGACATTCCATCCAAAACCAGCAGATTACACTTTCTTCTCAAGTGCGCATGGAACATTCTCCAGGATAGATCACATCTTGGGTCACAAATCAAGCCTCAGTGAATTTAAGAAAATTGAAATCATATCAAGCATCTTTTCTGACCACAACGCTATGAGATTAGAAATGAATTACAGGGAAAAAAACGTGAAAAGCACAAACACATGGAGGCTAAACAATACGTTACTAAATAACCAAGAGATCACTGAAGAAATCAGAGAGGAAATCAAAAAATACCAAAAGACAAATGACAATGAAAACAAGATGATCCAAAACCTATGGGATGAAGCAAAAGCAGTTCTAAGACGGAAGTTTATAGCTATACAAGCCTACCTAAAGAAACAAGAAAAATCTCAAGTAAACAATCTAACCTTACACGTAAAGGAACTAGAGAAAGAAGAACAAACAAAACCCAAAGTTACCAGAAGGAAAGAAATCATAAAGATCAGAGCAGAAATAAATGAAATAGAAAGAAAGAAAACAATAGCAAAGATCAATAAAACTAAAAGCTGGTTCTTTGAGAAGATAAATAAAATCGATAAACCATTAGCCAGACTCATCAAGAAAAAGAGAGAGAGGACTCAATTCAATAAAATTAGAAATGAAAAAGGAGAACTTACAACAGACACCACAGAAATACAAAGCATCCTAAGAGACTACTACAAGCAACTCTATGCCAATAAAATGCACAACCTGGAAGAAATGGACAAATTCTTAGAAAGGTATAACCTTCCAAGATTGAACCAGGAAGAAATAGAAAATATGAACAGACCAATCACAAGTAATGAAATTGAAACTGTGATTAAAATTCTTCCAACAAACAAAAGTCCAGGACCAGATGGCTTCACAGGTGAATTCTATCAAACATTTAGAGAAGAGCTAACACCCATCCTTCTCAAACTCTTCCAAAAATTGCAGAGGAAGGAACACTATCAAACTCATTCTATGAGGCCACCATCACCCTGATACCAAAACCAGACAAAGATATTATAAAAACAGAAAATTACAGACCAATATCACTGACGAAATTAGATGCAAAAATCCTCAACAAAATACTAGCAAACAGAATCCAACAACACATTAAAAGGATCATACAACATGATCAAGTGGGATTTATCCCAGGGATGCAAGGATTCTTCAATATAAGCAAATCAATCAGTGTGATACACCATATTAACAAATTGAAGAATAAAAACCATATGATCATGTCAATAGATGCAGAAAAAGCTTCTGACAAAATTCAACACCCATTTATGATAAAAACTCTCCAGAAAGTGGGCATAGAGGGAACCTACCTCAACATAATAAAGGCCATATACGACAAACCCACAGCAAACATCATTCTCAATGGTGAAAAACTGAAAGCATTTCCTCTAAGGTCAGGAAGAAGACAAGGATGTCCACTCTCACCACTATTATTCAATATAGTTTTGGAAGTCCTAGCCACGGCAATCAGAGAAGAAAAAGAAATAAAAGCAATACAAATTGGAAAAGAAGAATTAAAACTGTCACTCTTTGAAGATGGCATGATACTATACATAGAGAATGCTAAAAATGCCACCAGAAAGCTACTAGAGCTAATCAATGAATTTGGTAATGTTGCAGGATACAAAATTAATGCCCAGAAATCTCTTGCATTCCTATACACTAATGATGAAAAATCTGAAAGAGAAATTAGGGAAACACTCCCATTTACCATTGCAACAAAAAGAATAAGATACCTAGGAATAAACCTACCTAGGGAGACAAAAGACCTGTATGCAGAAAACTATAAGCCACTGATGAAATAAATTAAAGATGATACCAACAGATGGAGAGATATACCATGTTCTTGGATTGGAAGAATCAATATTGTGAAAATGACTATACTACCCAAAGCAATCTACAGATTTAATGCAATCCCTATCAAATTACCAATGGCATTTTTTACGGAACTAGAACAAATCATCTTAAAATTTGTATGGAGGCACAAAAGACCTCAAATAGCCAAAGCAGTCTTGAGGGAAAAAAACGGAGCTGGAGGAATCAGACTCCCTGACTTCAGACTATACTACAAAGCTACAGTAATCAAGACAATATGGTACTGACACAAAAACAGAAACATAGATCAATGGAACAAGATAGAAAGCCCAGAGATAAACCCACGCACCTATGGTCAACTAATCTATGACAAAGGAGGCAAGGATATACAATTTAGAAAAGACAGTCTCTTCAATAAGTGGTGCTGGGAAAACTGGACAGCTACATGTAAAAGAATGAAATTAGAACACTCCCTAACACCATACACAAAAATAAACTCAAAATGGATTCGAGACCTAAATGTAAGACCGGACACTATAAAACTCTTAGAGGAAAACATAGGAAGAACACTCTTTGACATAAATCACAGCAAGATCTTTTTAGATCCACCTGCTAGAGTAATGGAAATAAAAACAAAAATAAACAAATGGGACCTAATGAAACTTCAAAGCTTTTGCACAGCAAAGGAAACCATAAACAAGACGAAAAGACAACCCTCAGAATGGGAGAACATATTTGCAAATGAATCAACAGACAAAGGATTAATCTCCAAAATATATAAACAGCTCATTCAGCTCAATATTAAAGAAACAAACACCCCAATCCAAAAATGGGCAGAAGACCTAAATAGACATTTCTCCAAAGAAGACATACAGATGGCCAAGAAGCACATGAAAAGATGCTGAACATCACTAATTATTAGAGAAATGCAAATCACAACTTCAATGAGGTATCACCTCACACCAGTTAGAATGGGCATCATCAGAAAATCTACAAACAACAAATGCTGGAGAGGGTGTGGAGAAAAGGGAACCCTCTTGCACTGTTGGTGGGAATGTAAATTGATACAGCCACTATGGAGAACAATATGGAGGTTCCTTAAAAAACTAAAAATAGAATTACCATATGACCCAGCAATCCCACTATTAGGCATATACCCAGAGAAAACCATAATTCAAAAAGGCACATACACCCCAATGTTCATTGCAGCACTATTTACAATAGCCAGGTCATGGAAGCAACCTAAAAGCCCATTGACAGACCAATGGATAAAGAAGTTGTTGTACATATATACAATGGAATATTACTCAGCCATAAAAAGGAACAAAATTGAGTCATTTGTTGAGACGTGGATGGATCTAGAGACTGTCATACAGAGTGAAGTAAGTCAGAAAGAGAAACACAAATATCGTATACTAATGCATGTATGTGGAACCTAGAAAAATGGTACAGATGAACCGGTTTGCAGGCCAGAAGTTGAGACACAGATGTAGAGAACAAACATATGGACACCAAGGAGGGAAAACCGCGGTGGGGTGGGGATGGTTGTGTGCTGAATTGGGCGATTGGAATTGACATGTATACACTGATGTGTATAAAACTGATGACTGATTAAATAAATAAATAAATAAAACAGCTAGCACTATATATCTAGTGCTTCAGCAAAGATATAGAGTGACAGACTTCATAAATCTAAAATACAAAATGGAGCACTCAAAATGTAAAGGTACTACAAACAGACCTTGAACAACTTTATTTAAAGACAGCAAATCTGACCAAGTACAATAATGAAAATTATATAAAATCTAAATATGTAAGTATTCATAAATTTACCATGTCCCCAGGGTGTGTGTTTATGCTCATACTCCCTCACATATTTAATGTCCTTAGTTCTCTAGCCTTCCAGACTAACTTTTCCTTTTAATATCAAATGAAAAATATTCAAGTCCCTATTCTTATACAATTGCAGGTAGTCCAACACTCTTCTCAATATTCTCTTGTTTTTCCTAGTTGTTGCTAATACCTTTAATTCTGAATTCCAGCTTCCAGTTCAATTATTGATCTACTTCAGCCATCTTGGCACTATTATTACTGATATCTGTTCTCTCTCTTCACTGATTCACTCCACCTGTAGATACTGGGTTGACCAGAAGGTTTACTTGTTTTTTTTCCTTAAGATGGCTCCAGTAGCACTTAGTTGTCTTTAATTTCATTTGAAACAATTTTGTTAGATTGTATTGTGACAGCTGTCATATCAGCGTGCATTAAAAAAAAACTTATCAAAATTGGTGAATTTTTGTGTAGCCATTTTAATACTGAAGATGGAAGAAAAAAAGCAACATTTTAGGCATATTATGCTTTATTATTCCAAGAAAGGTAAAAACGCAACTGAAACACAAAAAAAGATTTGTGCAGTGTATGGAGAAGTGCTGCAACTGATTGAACATGTCAAAAGTGGTTTGCGAAGTTTCATGCTGGAGATTTCTCGCTCGATGATGCTCCATGGTTGGGTAGACCAGTTGAAGTTGACAGCGATCAAATCGAGACATTAACTGAGAACAATCAACATTATACCACACGCGAGACAGCCGACATACTCAAAATATCCAAGTCAAGCACTGAAAATCATTTGCACCAGCTTGGCTATGTTAGTCACTTTGATGTTTGGGTTCCACATAATTTAAGCACAAAAAACCTTCTTGACCATATTTCTGCATGTGATTCTCTACTTAAATGTAACAAAAACATTCCGTTTTTAAAACAAATTGTGACGGGTAATGAAAAGTGGATACTGTACAATAACATGGAACAGAAGAGTTCATGGGGCAAGTTAAATGAACTACCAGCAACCACACCAAAGGCCGGTCTTCAACCAAAGAATGTGATGTTGTGTATATGGTGGGACTGGAAGGGAGTCCTGTATTATTAGCTCCTTCTGGAAAAACCAAATGATTAATTCCAACAAGTATTGCTCCCAATTAGACCAACTGAAAGCAGCACTCAATGAAAAGCATCCAGAATTAGTCAGCAAAAAGCACATAATCTTCCATCAGGTTACCGCAAGACCGCATGTTCCTTTGATGAACAGGTAAAATCTGTTCAGCTTGGCTGGGAAGTTCTGATACCTCCGCCGTATTCACCAGACATTGCACCTTCAGATTGCCACTTATTTCGGTCTTTACAAAGCTCTCTTAATGGAAAAAATGTCAATTCCCTGGAAGACTGTAAAAGGCAACTGGAATAGTTCTTTACTCAAAAAGATAAAAAATTGTGGGAAGATGGAATTATGAAGTTGCCTGAAAAATGGCAGAAGGTAGCAAAACAAGACGTTGAATATGTTGCTCAATAAAGTTCTTGGTGAAAATGAAAAATGTGTCTTCCATGTTTACTTTAAATCCGAATGAACTTTTTGGCCAAGCCAATAAAACCCACTCTGCATGACCCCTCAAGGTACCACTAACACAGTGCTTTTGCATGCAATGGACTTTTTACTAAAGTTGGCCTAGCAGAGGGAGATTACTGGACAGAGCAGGTATCAACTTGTAAAAATTGAGTATCAGACATAAGTTCCTGCCATAGTGATGTTTTGTTTTTGACAATCTGCCATGATTCTGGAGCCCATTCTCCCATTAACTCTTTTCCACAGATTCCTGATTCCTACTCTTGTCTCTTTGGCTGCTTGATAGAAAATTCAAAATGCTTATAGAGGAGATCAATTTAGCTCCTATTTATTTCAACCACTACTTTCAGCTCAAAGTCTTACCTTCATAACTGAAAGCCTCATTAATGTGTTTCCCCAAACAAATCAACTGTCTTTGTTCTTCTTCCCACCTTGACTACAGAAACAGCTGCAACTATTTATTTATTTACTTATGTATTTTGCTGCACTAGGTCTTAGTTGCAGCATGCAGGACCTTTGCTGCCGCATGCAGGACCTTTGTTGCGGCATGCGGGATCCTTTAGTTGCAGCATGTGGGCTGTTAGTTGTAGCATGCAGGATCTAGTTCCCTGACCAGGGATCGAACCTAGGCCCCCTGCCTTGGGAGCATGGAATCCCAACCACTGGACCACCAGGGAAGTCCCAGCTGCAGTTATTTAAACAACACTCTTTTTTTTCATAAAATACCTTTAGCCAAATATGAAAGAATTTTGTGGCTAATAATGGGATCCTGAGAAGGTGAAAAGGGAGGGACTACAAGAAATACTGGCAACCATGTGTGAATGACTTTGCCTTGTAAAATAACTTATGAACACCCTTACACAATTTGTTTTTATTATTTTCTTTTGAAGTAACATAATCTAATAAGTTCCATGCTGTGATCAAGGTGATTCTTTTGTGCTTTAAGAAATAAAATCTAGATTGGTTCAAGATGGCAGAGTAGAAGGATGTGCTCCCACTCCCTCTTGCGAGAGCACCAGAATCACAACTAACTGCTGGACAATCATCAATAGCAAGACACTGGAACTCACCAAAAAAGATACCCCACATCCAAAGACAAAGGAGAAGCCACAATGAGACTGTAGGAGGGGCGCAATCACAATAAAATCAAATCCCATGACTGCTGGGTGGGTGACTCACATACCAGAGAACACTTATACCACAGAAGTCAACCCACTGGAGTGAAGGTTCTGAGCCCCACGTCAGGCTTCCCAACCGGGGGGTCCGGCAACAGGAGGAGGGATTCCTAGAGATTCAGACTTTGAAGGCTAGAGGTATTTGATTGCAGGACTTCAACAGGAATGGGGGAAACAGACACTCCACTCTTGGAAGGCACACACAAAGTACTGTGCTCATCGGGACCCAGGGGAAGGAGCAGTGACCCCATAGGAGACTGAACCAGACCTACCTGCTAGTGTTGGAGGGTCTCCTGCAGGGGTGGGGGGTGGCTGTGTCTCACTGTAAGGACAAGGACACTGGCAGCAGAAGTTCTGGGAAGTACTCCTTGGCATGAGCCCACCCAGAGTCCGCCATGAGCCCCACCAAAGAGCCCAGGTAGGCTCCAGTGTTGGGTCACCGCAGGCCTCGCCTCAGGGAGGGAACCCAGTGCCACCCATCAGCAGACAAGCAGATTAAAGTTTTACTGAGCTCTGCCCCCCACAGCAAGAGCCAGCTCTACCCACCACCAGTCCCTCCCATCAGGAAACTTGCACAAGCCTCTTAGATAGTCTCATCCACCAGAGGGCAGACAGCAGAAACAAGAAGAACTACAATCCTGCAGCCTGTGGAACTAAAACCACATTCACAGAAAGAGAGACAAGATGAAAAGGCAGAGGGCTATGTACCAGATGAAGGAACAAGACAAAACCCCAGAAAAAAACAACTAAATGAAGTGGAGATAGGCAACCTTCCAGAAAAAGAATTCAGAATAATGATAGTGAAGATGATCCAGGACCTTAGAAAAAGAACGGAGGCAAAGATCGAGAAGATGCAAGAAATGTTTAACAAATACCTAGAAGAATTAAAGAACAAACAAACAGAGATGAATAATATAATAACTGAATTGAAAAATACACTAGAAGGAATCAATAGCAGAATAACTGAGGCAGAAGAACGGATAAGTGACCTGGAAGACAGAATGGTGGAATTCACTGCTGCGGAACAGAATAAAGAAAAAAACAACGAAAAGAAATGAAGACAGCCTAAGAGACCTCTGGAACAACATTAAACATAACAACATTCCCATTATAGGGGTCCCAGAAGGAGAAGAGAGAGAGAAAGGACCCAAGAAAATATATGAAGAGATTACAGTCGAAAACTTCCCTAACATGGGAAAGGAAATAGCCACCCAAGTCCAGGACGTGCAGAGAGTCCCATACAGGATAAACTCACGGAGAAACATGCCGAGACACATAGTAATCAAATTGGCAAAACTTAAAGACAAAGAAAAATTACTGAAAGCAGCAAGGGAAAAATGACAAATAACATATAAGGGAACTCCCATAAGGTTAACAGCTGATTTCTCGGCAGAAACTCTACAAGCCAGAAGGGAGTGGCATGACATATTTAAAGTGATGAAAGGGAAGAACCTACAAGCAAGATTACTCTACCCAGCAAGGATCTCATTCAGATTCGATGGAGAAATCAAAAGCTTTACAGACAAGCAAAAGCTAAGAGAATTCGGCACCACCAAACCAGCTCTACAACAAATGCTAAAGGAACTTCTCTAAGTGCGAAACACAACAGAAGAAAAGGACCTACAAAAACAAACCCAAAACAAGTAAGAATATGGTCATTACATATCAATAATTACCTTAAACGTGAATGGATTAAATGCTCCAACCGAAAGACAGAGCCTTGCTGAATGGATACAAAAACAAGACCCATATATATGCTGTCTACAAGAGACCCACTTCAGACCTAGGGGCACATACAGACTGAAAGTGAGGGGATGGAAAAAGATATTCCATGCAAATGGAAATCAAAAGAAAGCTGAAGTAGCAATACTCATAGCAGATAAAATAGACTTTAAAATAAAGAATGTTACAAGAGACAAGGAAGGACACTACATAATGATCAAGGGATCAATCCAAGAAGAAGATATAACAATTATAAACATATATGCACCCAACATAGGAGTACCTCAATACATAAGGCAACTGCTAACAGCCATAAAAGGGGAAATCAACAGTAACACAATAATAGTGGCGGACTTTAACACCTCACTTACACCAATGGACAGATCATCCTAACAGAAAAATAATAAGGAAACACAAGCTTTAAATGACACAATAGACCAGATAGATTTAGTTGATATTTATAGGATATTCCATCCCAAAACAGAAGATTACACTTTCATCTCCAGTGTGCACAGAACATTCTCCAGGATAGATCACATCTTGGGTCACAAATCAAGCCTCAGTAAATTTAAGAAAATTGAAATCATATCAAGCATCTTTTCTGACCACAATGCTATGAGGTGAGAAATTAATTACAGGGAAAAAAACGTGAAAAGCACAAACACATGGAGGCTAAACAATACGTTACTAAATAACCAAGAGATCACTGAAGAAATCAAAGAGGAAATCAAAAAATACCTAGAGACGAATGACAATGAAAACATGATGATCCAAAACCTATGGGATGCAGCAAAAGCAGTTCTAAGACGGAAGTTTATAGCTATACAAGCCTACCTCAAGAAACAACAAACATCTCAAATAAACAATCTAACTTTACACCTAAAGGAACTAGAGAAAGAAGAACAAACAAAACCCAAAGTTAGTAGAAGGAAAGAAATCAGAAAGATCAGAGCAGAAATAAATGAAATAGAAAGAAAGAAAACAATAGCAAAGATCAATAAAACTAAAAGCTGGTTCTTTGAGAAGATAAACAAAATTGATAAACCATTAGCCAGACTCATCAAGAAAAAGAGAGAGAGGACTCAAATCAATAAAATTAGAAATGAAAAAGGAGAACTTACAACAGACACCACAGAAATACAAAGCATCCTAAGAGACTACTACAAGCAACTCTATGCCAATAAAATGGACAACCTGGAAGAAATGGACAAATTCTTAGAAAGGTATAACCTTCCAAGACTGAACCAGCAAGAAATAGAAAATATGAACAGACCAATCACAAGTAATGAAATTGAAAGTGCATTTAAAAATCTTCAAACAAACAAAAGTCCAGGACCAGATAGATTCACATGTGAATTCTACCAAACATTTAGAGAAGAGTTAACTCTCATCCTTCTCAAACTCTTCAAAAAATTGCAGAGGAAGGAACATTCCCAAACTCATTCTATGAGGCCACCATCACCCTGATACCAAAACCAGACAAAGATACTACAAAAACAGAAAATTACAGACCAATATCACTGACGAATTTAGATGCAAAAATCCTCAACAAAATACTACCAAACAGAATCCAACAAAACATTAAAAGGATCATACACCATGATCAAGTGGGATTTATCCCAGGGATGCAAGGATTCTTCCATATACTCAAATCAATCAGTGTGATACACCATATTAACAAATTGAAGAATAAAAACCATATGATCATGTCAATAGATGCAGAAAAAGCTTCTGACAAAATTCAACACCCATTTATGATAAAAACTCTCCAGAAAGTGGGCATAGAGTTAACCTACCTCAACATAATAAAGACCATATATGACAAACCCACAGCAAACATCATTCTCAATGGTGAAAAACTGAAAGCATTTCCTCTAAGATCAGGAACAAGACAAGGATGTCCACTCTCACCACTACTATTCTACATAGTTTTGGAAGTCCTAGCCACAGCAATCAGAGAAGAAAAAGAAATAAAAGCAATACAAATTGGAAAAGAAGAAGTAAAACTGTCACTGTCTGCAGATGACATGATACTATACATAGGGAATCCTAAAGATGCTACCAGAAAACTACTAGAGCTAATCAATGAATTTGGTAATGTTGCAGGATACAAAATTAATGCCCAGAAATCTCTTGCATTCCTATACACTAATGATGAAAAATCTGAAAGAGAAATTAAGGAAACACTCCCATTTACCATTGCAACAAAAAGAATAAGATACCTAGGAATAAACCTACCTAGGGAGACAAAAGACCTGTATGCAGAAAACTATAAGCCACTGATGAAATAAATTAAAGATGATACCAACAGATGGAGAGATATACCATGTTCTTGGATCGGAAGAATCAATATTGTGAAAATGACTATACTACCCAAAGCAATCTACAGATTTAATGCAATCCCTATTAAATTACCAATGGCATTTTTTAAGAAACTAGAACAAATCATCTTAAAATTTGTATGGAGACACAAAAGACCCGGAATAGCCAAAGTGGTCTTGAAGGAAAGAAACAGAGCTGGAGGAATCAGACTCCCTGACTTCAGACTATACTACAAAGCTACAGTAATCAAGACAATATGGCACTCGCACAAACATAGAAATATAGATCAATGGAACAGGATAGAAAGCCCAGAGATAAACCCATGCACCTATGGTCAACTAATCTATGACAAAGGAGGTAAGGATATACAATGGAAACAGGACAGTCTCTTCAATAAGTGGTGCTGGGAAAACTGGACAGCTACATGTAAAGAATGAAAGTAGAACACTCCCTAACACCATAGACAAAAATAAACTCAAAATGGATTAAAGACCTAAATGTAAGACTGGGCACTATAAAACTCTTAGAGGAAAACATCAGAAGAACACTCTTTGACATATATCACAGCAAGTTCTTTTTTGATCCACCTTCTAGAGTAATGGAAATAAACACAAAAATAAACAAATGGGACCTAATGAAACTTAAAATCTTTTGCACAGCAAAGGAAACTACAAACAAGACGAAAAGACAACCCTCAGAATGGGAGAAAAAATTGCAAACAAATCAACGGACAAAGGATTAATCTCCAAAATATATAAAGAGCTCATGCAGCTCAGTATTAAAAAAAAAAGAAACCACCCAATCCAAAAATGGGCAGAAGACCTAAATAGACATTTCTCCAAAGAAGATATACAGATGGCCAAGAAGCACATGAAAAGCTCTTAATGTCACTAATTATTAGAGAAATGCAAATCAAAACTACAATGAGGTATCACCTCACACCAGTTACAATGGGCATCATCAGAAAATCTACAAACAACAAATGCTGGAGAGGATGTGGAGAAAAGGGAACCCTCTTGCACTGTTGGTGGGAATGTAAATTGATACAGCCACTCTGGAGAACAGTATGGAGGTTTCTTAAAAAACTAAAAATAGAATTACCCTACGACCCAGCAATCCCACTATTGGGCATATACCCAGAGAAAACCATAATTCAAAAAGACATATGCACCCCAATGTTCATTGCAGCACTATTTACAATAGCCAGGACATGTAAGCAACCTAAATGCCCATCGACAGATGAATGGATAAAGAAGATGTGGTACATATATACAATGGAATATTACTTAGCCATAAAAACGAATGAAATTTGGTCATTTGTAGATACGTGGATGGATCTGGAGACTATCATACAGAGTGAAGTAAGTCAGAAAGAGAAAAATAAATATCATATAGTAATGCATATATGTGGAACCTAGAAAAATGGTACAGATGAACTGGTTTGCAGGGCAGAAACTGAGACACAGATGTAGAGAACAAACGTATGGACACCAAGGGGGAAAAGTGGTGGTGGGGAGGAGCGGTGGTGGTGGTGATGTGATGAATTGGGAGATTGGGGTTGACATATATAGACTAATATGTATAAAATGGATAACTAATGAGAATCTGCTGTCTAAAAAATAAATTAAATAAAATTCAAAAAACAAAAAAGAAATCCTATGCAGCCAAAAATAAATTATTAAATTAAAAAAAAAAAGAAAGAAAATCTAATTTATAGCCACTGTACCCAAAAAGAGGAAAAGGGCATAGGGAATAGTGCACTATTGCTGAGCTAATAGAAAAAAAAAAAAAATGGAACAATTTTCAACATTAATTCCATGGGCTTTTAAGACTAATTTGTCATTTAAGGGCAGGCCAGAAATATGCTGAAGTCAAAGATAAAGTCGGGTCAGCCTACTGGTTAAGGAAAGTATAGCAGCCCAGCTACTTGAGGGCAGAGGAAATAATTTCCACTTGAAATTTTTTGTTTTTAAAGTGGTCCTAATGACAAGACTGAGCAACAATTAGAGTTATAAGTTTTCAAATAAAATCATAATAAAGGATTTATTTGTCTTAAGTAAGTAAGTGAGTTTTACTTCCTCCTTGGATAATAGTCAGGGAAAACTAGAAAAATATGTTTTGAGACTCCTTCTCTCTTTTCTTCCTGGATCCTACTTAAAGATAAGAAGATTAAGAGTGTGTTAAACTGATACCAGTTCTAGGCAGGAAAAAAACAAGATCCCTTAAAAGCATTTTTCTTTAATTTATTTATTTTATTTTTGGCTGTGTTGGGTCTTGGTTGCTGTGTGCGGGCTTTCTCTAGTTGTGGCGAGCGGGGGCTACTCTTCGTTGCGGTGCGCGGGCTTCTCATTGCGGTGGTTCTTCTTGTTGAGGAGCACAGGCTCTAGGCATGTGGGCATCAGTAGTTGTGGCACGTGGGCTCTAGAGCGCAGGCTCAGTAGTTGTGGCGCACGGGTTTAGTTGCTCCATGGCATGTGGGATCTTCCCAGATCAGGGCTCGAACCCATGTCCCCTGAATTGGCAGGTGGATTCTTAACCACTGAACCACCAGGGAAGCCCCTTAAAAGAGTTTTTGTCTATAATCCCCTTACAGTACACAGTGGAAAACATTGCAAGTTCATTTTCAAATGTCACCACAGAGAAAAAATGGTTAAGAAAAAGCCTGACGTGATAGCAATAGGCATAGAAAACACTTTTCCATCCAAACAAACAAACAAAAAAAGGCATCATCACTGCTACCAAAGAAAAGCAAAGGAAAAGTGTGAAAAACAACATAGCAAATCTACTGACAAATCAGCAGAAGTTGGAAAGAAGTTAGAGAGACAACAACAAATAAGGATCCCTTAGAGGAAAACATAGGCAGAACACTCTATGACATAAATCACAGCAAGATCCTTTTTGACCCACCTCCTAGAGAAATGGAAATAAAAACACAATTAAACAAATGGGACCTAATGAAACTTAAAAGCTTTTGCACAGTAAAGGAAACCATAAACAAGACCAAAAGACAACCCTCAGAATGGGAGAAAATATTTGCAAATGAAGCACCTGACAAAGGATTAATCTCCAAAATTTACAAGCAGCTCATGCAGCTCAATATCAAAAAAACAAACAACCCAATCCAAAAATGGGCAGAAGACCTAAATAGACATTTCTCCAAAGAAGATATACAGATTGCCAACAAACACATGAAAGAATGCTCAACATCATTAATCATTAGAGAAATGCAAATCAAAACTACAATGAGGTATCATCTCACACCGGTCAGAATGGCCATCATCAAAAAATCTACAAACAATAAATGCTGGAGAGGGTGTGGAGAAAAGGGAACCCTCTTGCACTGTTGGTGGGAATGTAAATTGATACAGCCACTATGGAGAACAGTATGGAGGTTCCTTTAAAAACTAAAAATAGAACTACCATATGACCCAGCAATCCCACTACTGGGCATATACCCTGAGAAAACCATAATTCAAAAAGAGTCATGTACCAAAATGTTCATTACAGCTCTATTTACAATAGCCAGGACATGGAAGCAACCTAAGTGTCCATCATCGGATGAATGGATAAAGAAGATGTGGCACATATATACAATGGAATATTACTCAGCCATAAAAAGAAACGAAATTGAGTTATTTGTAGTGAGGTGGATGGACCTAGAGTCTGTCAAACAGAGTGAAGTAAGTCAGAAAGAGAAAAACAAATACCGTATGCTAACACATATATATGGAATCTAAGAGAAAAAAAAAGGTCATGAAGAACATAGGGACACGACAGGAATAAAGATACAGACCTACTAGAGAATGGACTTGAGGATATGGGGAGGGGGAAGGGTAAGCTGTGACAAAGTGAGAGAGTGGCATGGACATATATACACTACCAAACGTAAAATAGGTAGCTAGTGGGAAGCGGCCGCATAGCACAGGGAGATCAGGTCAGTGCTTTGTGACCATCTAGAGTGGTGGGTTATGGAGGGTGGGAGGGAGGGAGATGCAAGAGGGAAGAGATATGGGGACATATGTATATGTATAGCTGATTCACTTTGTTATAAAGCAGACACTAACACACCATTGTAAAGCAATTATACTCCAATAAAGATGTTTAAAAAAAAAAAAAAAGAATCCCTTGCCAAGTTTATAACTGCTTCATCTCTGTCAACATCAATATGCTGTCTTCTCTTACTGAACACCACCCAACACACCTCCCAGAAGCTGTTACAAGGAAATTGAAGAGAGAGTTGTAAAAGCTTGCAGTTAATGGTCAAGATTCCTCTTTTTGCTTTTGTTTGTAGAATTACACGCCTTCTGCTCAACCAGTGAATCTTTCAGAAACCACCACTTGCCCCAAACCACAACAAAACCAGTAACACCTAATTTTCCCAATCTTTGTTATCAACATTCACTCCTTACCTGTTTCCAAACCTCTAAGTACCTCTAAGCAATAATTTGATTCTCACATCATTTTTTGTTATTTAATCATGTCCTATTCCACACACAGAATTTTGTGCTATTATTTCTGTTCACATCATGGTCATACACTACTATTTTCTCTTGTACTACTTGAAACATTGTAAAAGCATAAGTTTATATCTGTCTGTACTTGATAGTGTCCATAACTAAATCCAGAGGGTGGACTTCTGAAAAAGAATGTGTAACATACACATCATGTAAAGATAAGCCTGGAAGATGAAGGGACTATTTCTAGTTCTAGATTAAAAGCAGAATTTGATTCTAAGTCTCCCTATATTGTCCATTGCCAAGATGCTTCAAGGCAAAATTATATGATAGGTAGAAAGGTATTTGACTGGGAAAAGTGCTAAATGAGAATTTGAATTTAACACAAGGGACTATTCTCATTAAGCTGTTAGATGCAGGGCATTCAATAAAACAAGGCAAATACTCTCCTTTTGGTGTTAAAATACTCTTTCTGTTCTTTGATCTTATTTTAAAGTAGTATAATAATTGCCAAATACATGAAGAGGTCCATTGCACAGTTTTAGTTAACCATGAGCTATATACAGCTCTTCAAGTACGTTCTCTATCCTCAGCATGAAGTCAATGTCCTTGAAAATATTTCAGAGAATGAAGATAATTGAAATGGGAAAAATCACTTTTAGGCAGGGTTGTAACTAGTAAATTAATTTAAATAATGCCACTCTTGAAATAAACAAGCACTTACAACTACTACCTGCCCTAGTAAAATAAAAACATAATATACTGATGCTGCCAAGAGGATTTCTTACTCAATATCTGCTCTGATTTTTTTTATTCTTCTTACCATTTTATTGACTATTTGAAGTAATGAAACCTGGAATTAGAAGAAATTTTTCTCTGCCTAAGGGTCTGTGTTTAATATTGTCTTCCAAACTTATCGGATGTTCTTTGGAATCCAAATTTAACAAAAATTAATGGAGTAAAACTATTTGGGAGGTCATTCCTAGAACTGCTGGTACATTCTTCATCAAATATTTATTGAGATGCTATTTTGTGTTGGACACTATTCTAAGTACTGGAGATTCAGCAGTGAATAAGCAAACAAGGTCCCTGTCATTATGAAAGTTAGATTCTAACAGAGGAGAGAGACAATACACAGAATAAGAATTAATTATATAATATAATTTCAGGGAGTGATAACTGCTATAGAGCAAAATAAAGCAAGTAAAGCAAGTAAGTTAAAGCACTGGAGCATGAATGTACAATTTTAGATAGGGTGGTCAGGGAAGACATCTGATTAGACATTTGACCAGAATAAAGAATGTGAGAGAAGATTCAAAAGTTTAAGAAACCTGAAATGACATTCTTTTTTTTCACCCAAAATGTATTGAACATTTATCATGTATCAGGCCATACCTAGGGACAAGTGATTAAAAAAAAAACTACTAAAATCTGGGTTCCTACCTTCCAAGGGCTTACAGTCAAGTGGAGCTAGAGAGACACAAAACTCAAGGACTCTGATTGTTATACTGTGATTAGCTCTATAAAGGAGGGCAGTGTCAGCTTAACAAAATTATAAAACAAGAAAGGTTGCCTTAGGTTACTCACATTCTATCTCCTTTTCATGTTCATTTCCCTCTAACTTAGTGCCCTATGTTTTTTTTTTATTTTCATGTATATATAACTCAACTTGCAGATGGTGTCAAGAGGTACCAAGATTCAGTGGCCTTAGCATCCACTGATCTTAAAGCTGTAGAAAACCACCTGAAGGCATTTCAGATTTTGGACCTTTTCTGAGTCCTTCTCCACAGGGGAAAAATCTACTAGCCCACTAACCATCTCCTCCAAGGAATGAGACTATGTGGTGCTGCCCTCTCAGAGCAGCTATTTGACATTCAAATATAGACTTACATAGACCTCAAAGTAGTCACTGAAATGGGAGAGGTTTCTGTTTGTGAGGAGGCTGGCCACTGAAACTTTCAGCATCTCTCACATCCTCTTTAACAAGCAGTCTCTTATGCCATCTACCCATGGGTTTTAGCCCCCATTAATGATCACAGAGCTGAAAGCCAGGCGAGCCTGGGATATCCATAAAAAGACTTTTCTTATTTCCCCAGTAACTTGGAGTACGGAGGGGGATATCACTTAAGTTTTAAATTTATTCTGCTTCTTGATTGAGCCGTTCATTAAGATAGAGAGGGGAAAGATGTATCCATAAGTCATTTAGCACATGTCACTGGGAAATCTTTAGAAAAGGAGCACTTAGAAAGTAAAATAGTAGTATCTTCAGAAATTAAAGATTATAATCTGGTTCATCTTGATTTTCTCTTGTATCAGAGTAAGACTAAGTAAACTGTTTGGAACCAGTCACATTTCTTAAATCCCCTCATTCCCCCACATGCTGGCTGCCTATCTTTACAAGAGTTTCAGTAACCTTGGACTATACATATTTCAAATCTATAAAATGTATATATATATATATAATATATATGTGTGTGTGTGTGTGTGTATATATATATATTTAGTATTCTGCATCTAAATATGTTATTTAGATTTCTTAAAAGTTCCTCAAGAGAAAAGAGAACATAAATCTCATAAAGGATAAGAATAACATATAGAGTGTTCAGAAATGTGCATTAGGGAGTCCCCCCATTCACTGGTCACTTTCTAGAATTGTATGACTGCTATCAATGCTCATATCTTAACTGTACTGACTAACCAAGGGCAAGGGCCATGCATGTTTTGATTGCCATAATGTATCTCCATCCCCACCCTCTGTCTGTCATATGGTAGGTATACACTCAAGTATTATTTACTACTTGAATAAATGGGGAAAAAGGAAGGAATCAAGGGAAGAAGGAGGCTCAGGTTAACTTACCACAGGCAAACGCCCACTTACTGCCTTGGGCAGTCCAGTCTAGTTATGAACAAAATCATCTAAAGAACAAGTAAATTTAACAGAATGAGAGCAGCTGTGGTAAATGAAAACAGATGAACTCTACCTTGAATATTTGAGCCTCCTGAAACAATCTTCTGAGAATCCTCCTCTTCACTAAATAAGTACCAGTGGCAGAGATGCCCTCAGCCCTGGCTGGTGTTTTGGGAAACCCTATACTGCTGATGGACTGAGCAGCAACCCAGAAAGGCAGACAGAGGAGAGGTCCTCAGTTCCTTAGCTATCTCATATGTTTATAAGCCCCACAGCCACCAAAAACTCCTAGGATCATACCCAAGAATGGGTTTTCCCTCCATTCTCACAGATTGTTTAGATTTTTTTTAAAGCTGATATATGGGGATAAAAGTGTGAAAGTCACTTCCTCAGTATAGCTTTCCCTGATCCGCTCAGTCCCTTAGATGGTCCTGGAGCCACAGCACCCTAGAATTAACACCAACAGTCTTGCTGAGGAAATAAGCATGAAAGGATTGGAATGACAGCTGTGTTGGAGGCCCTGACCTTGCACTAGAATTGAATGCAAACCAGGACTTTGACTTGAGTACATCTCAAGGGATTTGTGGAATGTACACATAGGTTATCTGGAAATGATTCAAGTTTACCTCTCCAAGTTAGATCTGACAATTAGATTAAAACTGAAGAGAACAGGACATCAGCTTATTTTGCAGTGTGGCTCTCTCTTAGAAAACTGCTGACACTGTTCTAACAACCATGATAAATGATGTGAAAAAAATGGATATGCTAAGGTAGGGATGGAACATCTTTAAATGTATGCATGGTCACCTTAATTTAGCATGAAGTCCTCATTCTCCCATATCTAATCTACATTATATAAGAGGTATCATTTCTTTTACCTCTGCTCTGTCCACCTTGCTGAGTCAATGCTCAAGTCTAGCAGCAGTGTAGATTTTCCTCAGACACTAGCCAATGCCGGGGAATCTCTGCCCTCTGATAATCAAACGGTGAACAGGGGGATTCTTGGGAGTAACAATAAGAGCTACTACCATTCAAAAGCCTATGTGTCACTGTGCTAAATAATAATAATAGTAGCTAACGTTTATTGAGTGCTTACTACATGCTAGGTACTGTGCTGTTTTACCTCCATCAGCTCCTTGCATTCACATAGCCCTGTGTAGTGAGTATTAATATTATTAATCCTCATCTTACGGATCTCAGATCAATCTGCCTCCATTAAGTAAAGACATCAGACTGTCATTTGGGATAATCTCTGGTCTATCCTGCCCAAAATTCTGTCACAGGAATAACACCACCACCATCAACAACAGCAACAACAACAAAACAAAAACAACAGTGGCAGTAGCACTGGGCTAAATACTTGATTGCATTATTTCCTTTAAACCTTGCAATAACACTATGAGCTGGGAAATATTACTTCCATTTTATAGAGAAGGAAACTGAGGTTTAAGGAAATTAAGAAACTGCCCGGGGTCCCACATGAAGTGGGGAAGACACAACTTTAACACTCAGGTTTCTCTGGCTCCAAAGTCTGGACCCTTTCCCCTGCTCTCCAGGGGCCCCTATGACTCCTCATGGTCTGCTACATTCAGGAGGTAAACCAAATATCCTTCATGTGATTTTCATACGTGAGTTAAAGATATTTTTAAATTCAAAGTCTATTGTAATCATAACCAGAAATCGCTTTCTTTAACAATTAACAGTTGAGGTCTACAATTACTTTTGAGGGAGTCCCTGAACATGGGAATAAGGTCAGAGGAAAATTGTTGCCAGTTCTTATTTCTAGCTCAATTTTTAAAAAATCAGAACTTTTATTATTATTGTGCAGCTCTTTTGGGGGAATTCCCAAGAGTATTTTTAGCAGGCAACAAGACATTCTTTTGTTATTCTTTAACTATTTATTATGTTTCAAGAAGAGACCATCTATTACCTACTGATTTTGAGGGTTGGATATTTCTCTCATAACAGATGGTCTTTTGTTCATGTCTCCATTCCGCTGACTTTCTAATTGCTAATATATGTGTTACTACTAATTATACCTTAACAGTAACCTCACTCCAGTAAGAAGGCACTTTTGGCTGTTTTTACAGAGCTGGTATTTCAACTTTTATAGCTTTCCCTCTGAACTATCTTCCAGACTTGAACAGGACTTCAAACAATGGTTGAAGGTATAGTTCTCTTCTTACTGCTTTGAAAAAAGAAAAAAAAAAAAGTCTAGAGGAACAGTGAGAGAAAAAAAGACAAAATAAAAAATAATTCTACAAGAAAGCAAAAGATGATACTGAAGAATAGAGTCATATACCCTCAGGCTACCCAATTCCATACTTGAATACTCTCATTGCATGTTTGCCCAACTTATATGCATTGCTTATCCATGATGAAAAACAGAGAACTATAAATAAAATACTTGGCTTAGTGCCTGAGCACATTATAAGTTAGCCCTCAAGAAATGGTAACAATTGTGATTAAGATTATTGGCTATTTCTCAGATGGCCACAGCAACACCTGGCATTTCTCAGCTACCTCACTCTGAGAAGCTACAACCTCCTTCTAGTTTACTCCCTCTGTTGAAACTCAGTGGTCACATAAGGAAGGTGGGAGGCCAGTCTCTTGATGATGTTTGTAGGAAATAGGAAAAATAGGAGTTTTAGTAACTTGCTGGGAATAAAAAGTGATTCAGTGTAGAAACTCAAAATAGCACTCAATATTTTTGACTCCTAGTCCTGTTTCTTTTGTATTTTTCCATAGATGGAGGCTTAAAACATCTGAGCAGACTAAGGACTTTCATGCACATGCAATATTTTATTTAAATCTCTCCATAATACTATTAGACATTATTGTTGTTGTTGTTAACCCTGTTTTTTAAACAAAACTGAGGCTCAGAGAAATTATGTAACTTATCCAAAATCACCCAGCTAGGAAATGCCAGAAAAGGAATTCTAATCCAAGTTTCTCTGACTCCAGTGCCCCAGATTTTAAACACAGTACCACCTCTACCATGTGATATACATGATTATGAAATAAGCATCAGTTGTTTTAGGAGCATGAAACTATGGGCTAGAGAGGAACATAGATACTGAAACTACTAATTACAATACATTAACAGTATTGCTCAAAGTTAGGCATATGCAAATTGCAGTGGAAGTACAGGAGAAGGCAACACAAGGAAAGCTTCACAGAGGAGACATTTTTGAGCTTAGGTTGGTAGAAAGGTAGGAGGCGGGCATTTTCAGCAGAGGGAATGGTACATAAAAAGGTACAGGAGCACGAATGTGTGTTCATTTATGGCTGGAGTGTAATGAGCAAGGGGGTAGGGATTAGGAAGAGATGAGGCTGGCAGGTCATATCATGTTATGCTTCGTTCCTCTAGAATAGCAGGCACATTTAAAAGTATTCTGAAAGACTTTCTGTGAAGGGTCCATTTCCCATTTCAAAGCTGTAGGTATTTTAACCCTTCCAGTCAATTTAAATTGCCCTTTAAGGAATGACACCCGGAAATACAACACCTTAAACCAAATAATAAGTTTAATAGTGGGGATTTCAGGCACATCATGGGGTTTGGTTCTACTTTTGGCCAAGAGGCTTCTCTTGGTAAGCCTTTGTGCTACACTCGGTAGCTTGCCTAAAAGCAGATGAGGGTCAGCTTGCTTTCTTGCATTCCTGAGTAGTCATTTTTTTTTTTTTTGCTGGGGCATATGAAATGCTTGGGTCTCTGCCATGGTTTCCCTCTTAGTCACTTTCTTCCAAGCTTCCTACTACAAACTGTTTTCCTTTTACCTCTGTTTGCTATTCCATCTGTTTTTCTTTTTGTTTTCATTGCTAGACATGCTCTGCTCCCTCCCCAACCAGTTCCATTCTATTCATACTCAGTTTTTACCCCCTCTCTACTCAGTGTTATGCTACCAGTGCCACCTCTTTGGTTTCTTCTCTCTTTTTTAGTAATACTTTAATTACATGCTGAAACCTTTTTTTGTGTTGTTTGGTTCTTAAAAGCTAGAGTCCTTGATGTTTTTAAAAGCTATGCCCTTTCAAAGACAAATTCAGAAACTTAAAAGTGCGAGCCAAGTGCTCAATTATTTTCCTTTGGTTGTGAGGGACCCCCTCTCCCTTATAAACAGAATCTGACTTACTTGCAAAAGTTTGTTTGTTGGTTGGTTTGCTGTGAGTTCAAATTTATTAAACTTACAGATACTTTTCACTTAATAAAATGCCTTTTTTCTGACGTGAGTTTCCTGTTTCTTTACTGGCATTCTTCCTACCTCCCCTATAGAACATTAGTCTTGAAGATACTCTATACAATTCCAAGAATAGAATTATAAATAATTGTAGGGAAGAAAAAATTTCATTCTACCCTCCCAAGTTCTCTGGCTGAGCCTAAGTATTAAACTGACCTAAGACAGTGTAAAATGAGAAAAGCATACAAATTTTATTTAATATTTTTACCTGCACACAGGAGTCTTCAAAAGGAAAATCATGACCCAAAGAACCCATTAGGCCCAAAAGGTTGTACACCTTGTGAAACAAAGAATGATAAATTGTGGGGATGTGGCAAAACTAAGGGACTTAGGCTAGGGGAAGTAATTTGTGGGATAGTGAATAAGAAATATATAGGGTAAACTATTGGAAACTAAGGGTTATTTCAGAAGGTCTGTTTGTACAGATCCATTTTAGCATTGACTCTAGTCTCCAGTGATAAGAATGTTCTTCTCTCCCGGTGTAGGGAGAGCACCTTTCTCATGGGAAATTTTATGACCTGCTTTTAGGTAGAAAAGGGGAGGTCAGAGAGCTGTTTCTGCATCTGCAATTTCTCAAGTGCCTTCAGCTCAAAATAATCAATATGCCAGAGCAGCATATTTTGGGGTGATATGTTCAAAACTCCTAAATCAACATCCCAGGCATTTCAGTTCAGGTGACTGAATGCTTACTATACGCCTAGTGCATATTATGCCAGATTTGCTGAGTCAAATTGTAGGAGTCAAGGCAGCTTCTTTCTCATAACTTCCTCATAACTGATGCAGATAAAGCAAAGATAATATCGAGGCCTCCACTTTGGTGTTCTCAGACCAGTGTGTATCACAATCACCTGGAGAGTGAGATCAAAATGACTACTGTGGGGCCCAACTTCCATGCATTTTCAGCATGTGCTCTAGGTTATTTGGTTGAAGGAATTTCCTTGGACCACACTTTGAGAAACCCTGCTCCCCAGTTACCTGACAGAATCCTTTTGACTTGGCACACTGTTCAATGAGTTTTACTATTACAGTTCAAATCAGAATAACTCATTTCCAGCAGGTTCCCACTAGCTATCTGTTTTACACATGGCAGTGCACATGGTCGGGGGAGGTTCAAGAGGGAGCGGATAAATGTATACATATAGCTGATTCACTTCACTGTACAGCAGAAACTAACACAACATTGTAAAGCAACTACACTCCAATAAAAAAAGAATAACTCATTTCCCTCTTATAAAAGATGTGAATAGGGCAAGCACTAGGAACCAAACAAAGAAACTACAATGATAGAGAATGTAAATATATGATTTCATTGACTACTTAACCTGAATACTGCAACCTACCTTGCTTTTGTTGAAATCCTATGGTATATAAATTAGAACTTAATAACATTGCATTTTATCATTCTCTGTTGGAGTGTGTGGGTGTGCGCATGTGTGTATTTAGCCCTGCGTCCCTGTTTAAAGAACTAGTTCTACAAGCTGGGCACACAGTTGGTACTGATATATATCAATAGTAGGCCCACAATATGAGCATCACTTACTTTTCAGGAACTCACTTATTGCTTTAAGTGAAGGGCAACTGAATATGACCCCTAAGCTGGGAACCTAGAAAGCCCTGATGCCTTCACTGTGGACAAACCACTGTGTAGCCTTGCTTGCCATAGAACTGTATTTCATTCCACTGAATGGTGTGAAAGCATTCCTCTGCTAAGGGCTGATTTGTGTATCCCAGGGGGAAAAAAAGGCAGGGATGTCACAAGATACATTTTCCTTGCTTTGATGCCCAGATTCAGACACCATTATTTATACCCCATATTAATCACTGGGAAATCTGCACCATCCTGAGACATCGTATGCCCTATTGACATTCAGATGGTTATCTTACAAAAGTGGAAATAAGACAAAACTTGAGGTGTTAAAAAACAAAAACAAAACAAAAACATTGTTTTTAGAATTCTCCCAAAGGTAATGTGAATAAAATGTCTTCAAATGATCCATTCTGTGACTAAACTTGGTTTCCTACAGGGATCTTTCGATTTTTTATTTATTTAAGGCCGATTGTTTTTTGTTTTGTTTTGTTTTCCATTTTCTGGGATGCTTCTTTAACGGGCATCTGAAGTTAGTTACTTTGTTTTGCTGTAGTTATCAATGCACCTGTCAGGTGAATTATGATACAGTAGTAAACACTACTGCTAATATTAATAGTAATGCCACCACAATTAAAGACTTGCACATAAATGTTCATAGCAGTATTATTCATCATAGCCAAAAAGTGGAAACAAACTCACATGTCCATCAACTGATGAATGGATAAAAGTGTGGTATATCTACACAATGGAATATTATTCAGCCATAGAAAGGAATGAAGTACTTACTGATGTTACAACATGGATATTTCAACAAGAACTTTGAAAACATCATATAAGTGAAAGAAGCCAGTCACAAAAGACCACATTTTATATCATTCCACTTATATGAATTGTCCAGAATAGTTAAATCCACAGAGATGGAAAGTAGGTTAGTGGTTGCCTGGGGATGGCTATGATGAAAATGTTCTAAACTGGATTATGGTGATGGTTGCAAAGCTTGTCAAATTTACTAAAATTCATTTAAATATATAATTAAAATAGGTGATCTTTATGGTATGTGAATTTATACCTCAGTAAGTTTTTTAAGCAATTCTAAAAAGCAAGGGAAAATCTGAAACAACATTTTTAGATACTTCAATAAAAGGAGAAACCTGGGGGTGGGGCATAATAAACATTGAGAATTAAACATTAATGCATTTTCCATTATTGAACACTTACTACGTGCCAGTCTATGAACTGCTTTACATATAACATCTCCTTTGAATCTCAGAGCAACAGTATGAAGTTGAATTATTGTACCACCTTCACATATGAGGAGGCAGACTCATAGAGTTTAAGTGAATTGTCCAAAATCACACAACTAGTAAGGGGCAGAACTAAGATTTGAAGACAAAGCCCAAGTCCTTAACCGTATGCTGTAATTTTCAAGTAAATTTATTACTCTTAATTCCCATTCAAGACCCTCCCCTCAGGTTTCCAAGATTGCCACCTCTCCAACCCCCTCCCCTGCCCATTTCTCACTCATCTCAGAAGGAAAGTGATTTATCCTGAGTCACCCTACCTCCTTCAGTCTCTACTATGGAGCTGTAAATAATTTGAGAAATTAAAAAAATAATTTAAATGCTATGGTTAAAAATTGCTTTGGAGCTAGGACTTATCCAATATCATAAACCCTTGTTAATTCTGACTTCTCCAGAATTCTCTGATTGCTTTTGTTAATTTCTTTTCAGTTCACCCTTCCTCTGGCCTATGCCATGCAGCAAATGTCAAACAGCAGGCCTAGAGTCTTTGGTAAGCCCATTTGGTGAAGGCCCTGAAAACACTTATGAAAATATAAGAATGAGTGAATCAAAGATGAAGCGGCACAAATGCCTTTTGCTGAACATTGCTATCTAAAAAAAAAACTTCGCTCTGGAATGCTATTAAGGCAGGGGAAATGACCAATTACCACAGTGATATTCTCTCTCTTCCATTAAAGTGTCTAATATAAACATTAAAAGAGAGGAGATAGTTCCCTTGTGGATCTAACAAGGAAACTTGTGAGTCTGGTAAAAAAAAAAAAATGATAATAAAAAGCAAAAGTGGATCTTAAAAATATATAATCAATTACCACTATAACAGGCATGCAAAAGAAACACTCAAAGTCCATCCCAGAATGAGAGTAAAACTCTTGCACCATGGTAAATAGGTAAGTAATAAAACTGGCTGAAATGCACACACTGCCAAGGTGCCAAGTGCTATTTTGGGAAAAAGCCTCTATTTGTACTACATCAGACTGGCATTTCTGGGTTAACAGAATGTACCCTAACTTTCAGGGAAGCCATTCAAATATGCAATTCATTATTTACTCTTGAGACTAACTTGCTCTTAAAATAGTTTGACTAAAAATCAAAAACAAAATAAAAAATACCTCTATAGAAAAGATAAGAATCACTTTGCAAGGTAATACAAAGCCCTTGCTGACAAAGCTAAATGATTAAAATATTAGGCACAGTTAATTTTTCAAAACTGAATTTAAAAATCATGCGTAGGTTATTTCCAAAGAGTGTATAGATCTCAAGGATAAGCTTATTTAAGGTAACAGGCAGAGGTTTCTGCAAGAGGATGGTAAGGATCCACCCATACTCAGAGGGAAACACTCCATTAAAAGCACAGTGTTGGAAAGTGTGATTTACACACAAAACAAAACAGTATTACAAAGAGATAAAAACACTATTTTCATTATATTTGTTCTCTAATTGAAAATCTGTTCAAACAATATTGAGTGCCTCTCATTAGTCAGAGCTCTGTCACTCTCTTTTGTAATCTTGGACAAGTTGCTTTCTTTCTTTCAGTCTTGGTCACATCTGCTGAAGTTCCTTCTAGCTTTAAAAGTCTATGAAAATGTCTTCTGATTCTTCTGTTCGCCCTACAGCATCTAATGATATGACACTAACCTTCACTTCCTAAACCCAATGAATGGGGGGGATCAGCATTATTCATTCACTTGCCTGATAAATTTTGTTACTTGCCTCTCGGACAGGCCCTCCTGAGACAAAATTGTTAAGTAGGCTGTTTACCTGTCCCTACCTAGCATCCATGTTGTAGACCCTTTATCTGCAGTAGAGGCCTAGGACTCTCATTGTTGTTCCTCCTCTTCCCTTTATAGATAGAGGCTCAGACACTCCATTTACATGAAGCTGCCAATGATTAGTGACAATCTGATGCATGGTCTAGGAGGACTGTACCAAAGACTAAGGTCTTCAACTAACAGAATAACATTTAGACAGTAGAATTTCATATGCTCATTGACAGAGCTATGAGTGAGGGAAGGAGAAGAAATGCCTGACCCTTCCTGATACCTGAAGTTGTGTCATATATTGGTTACCTATTCCACATATTCTGGACAAGGATGGTGTTCCTTAAGCCAAGACCACACATCCAACTCTATTCACTTAATATTCCTTTACTTGATGACCACAGACTTCATCATACGCCTATCTACATGCATCTTGCAAATGCACACTACATGAAGGAAAATAAACACCCAGAGGAGAAGATATGAGCTCCAAACCTAGAGAGAACCATCTGAGAAGGCACAGTATAGGAAGAATAACCCTATAACTTGTATATGTTGAAAAACACCACTCTAAAACCAGTGTGTGGAACCAGGGAAGATGTTTCTCTCTTTCATTAGAAAGTGCAGTTGTCACTTTGAAACATTACTATTGCCTTTATTAATCAGTTTAATTAGTGAGTCAGTCAGTCAGTTGAAGGTATAGTGTTTATGATCCCAAAAAGCTTCTGACTTTTTCTCCTTTGCCTTTGTACCTTCTTTCCATGCGCTTTTTTCTTCTTGGCATTTGCCTTCTCACTTCTCCAGGTCTTTGCATCATTTCTGACCTCAGCATTAGATCTCTGTAGCCTATCTACATTATCAGCTCACATTCCCACTGTGACTCTAACACAATTACCCTTATTAAGAAGAACATTTCAAGAAAAACACGACTAGGTAGAATTGAACGTTCCATCTTCTTGAAAAGGGAGGAGCAGTGCTACGGTGTGCGTGGCACTCTGCTTAGTATGAATCACTTTCACCTTCAGCACTGGTGGATTTTGTGATCGTAGCATCTTGGCACCAGAAGAGACTTTACAGATTGTCAGGCCCTACTGCCATCCAGTTTAAATCCTAAATCCTGTTTTATGTCACTAGGATTTTAATTAAGACAGAGTTTCCTTTCTCAGCACAAACAGGAGGTATCCTCCTAGACTGAGCCAAATAGCGGTAGAGATGAGTTGGCCTATGGAGTACTAACCATACCTCATACGGGAAAAGCAGTACCAACCTGTATGAAATGACCTAGGCTTAGTTCAGTTCTGGACAAATCATGCTATCTGGGCCAGTTTCTACATCTACAAAATGAAGTTGTAGACTATGCATCAGCATTCCAAAGCTGTTCCTAATGAGGAACTGTTCTTTTTGATTTCCCCCAAAGTTTGAAAAACTGTTCAATTGAACAAATAGCTGAGCACCTCTCATTAGTCAGTTCTGCCATTATCTTTCACAATTGAAGACAAGTCACTTCACTTCTTTCAGTTGCAGTATTACTCTCATCCATCTTTGTATTTTTGTATCTGCTTCAGCGTCTAGTCAAGCATTTCACTTCCAGGGGAGTTAGAGATACAAGTTGCTGGCCAGAGTGAAAGGCAGTTATGAGAGTGAAGCACAGATAGGGAATAACAAAGGCAGCTGCCAGCTGGATATTTTTTTCTTGGCAGGGAGCCCCCTTGAGAGAAAGCTGTAATTGCAATAATTCTGTTTTTACAATTGACCAGGTAAGACTTTACAGAACCATTGATATCTTGAAACTGAATAATTGTGGGTCCTGGTTCTATCCTATTCACTCTAAGCCTTGCAAATCTACCCTCTTCTTTTGAGAAAGGAACTAACAAGGGCTTCAGTTATCCTGACTAGCTGGTGGTAGAGATAGGGGTGGTGGTAAGATGATACAACTGGAACTCAACAGTGACACAATCTCAAAATGCATCCTTGGTTCATTCGTGGAGACCATAGTTCTCAGGGTTCCAGGTGAGCTTAATTGCTTAATAATTGATGAGCTGGATTGGAATTTGGGGGGTATAAAATGTATTGCTTACATGCATAGAGGAATTGACTGAGAGTCAATTTGATTTCTTTAATAGATCTTGGAACTCTGGAGTTAATTATCTATCTCTTCCTTGAAATGTAAGACCTACATAGGGGTCCTGAGAAAGTCATGTACAAGCAGCTGATGTTGTTTTAATTTAATGAAACGTGTTTTAATTCAGCAGAAAATATCCATTACTATATTCCTTCTACAAATTAGTATATTATATCCATCTATGAAGATTTAAACTTTCTTCTCTCCAAATGATGTGAATTTCAGTGAGATGTTTCCTCCCAGGCTCTCATAAAGGCCCACATAAAGTCCGTCATAGAAAGCCTTATTCCGAACACCCATTTGCTTGCCCCTCCCTTCTGTAGTAGTTCAGGTCAAAGTTCACAAAGTAAGAGTGACACAAATACCCACAAGGAGGGGAAAAATAACACCCAATACTGCTTCTCCAAAGGGCCAGGATTAATCACAGCTGATAATTGTATTCTCAAATGATGGTAATATATCATATAATCTCATTAAATTTTGAAACACCACGGCTTTTAGAGAGGCAAAACACAGCAAAAATCCACATTAGGTAAAGATAAAAATCCCTTATGTGTCTGAAATCTCAGAATAAACTTCTTTTAGTTGATTTGCACCTTATCTATATAAAACATAAGTAATATTCCATAGTTATGAGAATCAGAAATCATTCCCTTTGGGGAAATTATCTCCCTACCAAACCTCTGCTCATCATTTAAAGGGAATAATATTGTACTCCATGATTTTTGAGAGAAAGGACAAGTAACTTTGGTCTAGGAGACATAAGACTGAGCAGGCTGAAAATTATCTCCTCTGTTCATATAATTTCAACAAACCTATCTGAGGAAGCAGAGATGATTAGATGTTACTTTTTATGAAGAGTTCAAAGCATTATAGTGAGGACTAACCCTTAAAAAACTTGGAATTATATGGTGAACTAGAAAGGTAGAATTAGGAGGTTTCTAATGTAAGCAGAAGAGGAAGAAAGAGGGAAAAAATTAGCTGGGGCACACAAGAAGAAATATAAGATAAAGAGAAAGAAAAAGGTGTTCATGGTACGATTAGTCAAGTACAGCCCTGAATGCAGTAGAACAATGCTTCAAGACATTAATGTGCATACGAATCACATGGAGATCTTTTTCCAATGCACACTGCAATTGAGTAAGACTGAGGTGGGGCCTGAGAGTCTGCATTACTTATGAGCTTGCAGGTAATGCTCTTGTTGTTGGGCCATGTACCATAGACATGAACATAGACATAGAAAGGTTCATAGACAACAAAGTTGTTGAGTAGTCTGAGGTGTTACTCATCACGCACACTGGCTATTTCAGATCAACATCCTTAAACCTTTATTAAGCACCTCTCCTATGTGAGGCACTGTAGGAGGCCACGTGAAAGTAAATCTCTGTCCTTGTTCTTATTTATCTTACACTCTAGTTCAAGAAGAAATACTCAAAAGGAGTAGTTTTCCCCAAAGTCATATAAATGATACTTCATGTTTAGATCTCTTGATTTATCCTCTGTGCAACATAGTATTTAAATACTTTCTTGGGGGAATCCAAAGAGATCACAGATTGGGGTAGAGGGAGGAAGGCTGAGGGAGTGAACATAGAACATAGATAGGGAATTTAATTTCACAGTTTAAAGCTATTTCACAGGTGAAATTTTTCCATTAACACTGAACAAAGCATTTTTCCTCCCCACCCTCATTGAGGGAGGGGGGATAGTTTAACCTTGAACCAAAGGTGTGAATTGAATTTAAATAATATCATCTCACATTCTGCAGAGGAAACTTCACAATATATAAAGGAGGGATATGGTGAACCCCATTTTAAGACAATTTGTAGTAATACCCTGGCTCTTGAGGTACCACAAGATCCTTATTTAAAATGAGTGGGAAGAGGACACAGGGTCTCCTCAATATTTTCATCCTTCAATAAGTTTTTTAACATTACATCTAAGCATAATTTGATGAAAATCAAATTATATTCCTGAACCTCAAAAGGTACATGCTCCTCAATATTTTCATCCATAGTATAATTTCAATGTTAAAGATAGGTAGGACTCTAATAAAAATGAATTTATATTGCTGAACTCTAAGAGCAAGACACCAATTTTTATCACAGATTCGACCTGTTCTCATTTCACTAACTGCATGTTTCCCATACCTTGTAAGAACTCAATATTGAAAATTTTTTAAAAGTCTAGATCCAGGACTGTAAAAATCTTAAGAAATAAGAAAGAAGTTTCTTCCATGTTTGTGATATCAGCATCTTTTACTATGACTTCAAGATGCAGCTGCTAGCTTCAACCTCTCCCTGCCCATTTTATTTTCACTTACTCTTCATAATGTTTATCCTGGTCATTCGTCACTTGAAACCCAAGTCGCTTTCCTTTTCTGATGACTTGGAGCATTAAAACCACCTCACCAGGAGAGATATGTATGTTGAAAACAGATATCAAGACATCCAGGTGGAATAGTAAATGGACAACCCTTTCGGGTTGTAGACAGATGATCTGGAACTCTAAAAGTCTCTCCTGTCTAAAGATTCTTCAAGCCCTGAAGAAGAAAATCTCAGGAGCGAGAAGTTTGATTTTTTCCCATTTTGTAATGTTTCTGAAACGCTCTTGAAATTTTGGAATAAATTTGGAGAAAGCCTAGTGTTTCATTTTGGGAATCTTTGAGACAGCTCAACATATTAGGTTTCTTAGGTTTCTTCACTTAAACACAATATATTGATAAAATGTGTGCCTTCTGGAGCCAGACTATTTGTAATTTGATTTCTGTCTCTGCCACTGTGCAAATTTAAGAAATTTATATAGTCTACTTCAAACTTAAGAAATTTATGCAGTCACTTTCCTCATCTGTTGAGTATGAAAAATGATAATAAAATGATAATTGTACCTATCTCATAGGGTTATAATGAGGACTAGATGAATTAATATCTATAAAGATCTTAGAATAGTACCTGGGACATAGTAAGCACTCAATAAGCACTAGCTACTTTAATGTCAATTATTATCTTTCATCTTGGAAGTGAGGAGGAATGACTTCTGCAAGTATGGATGTGAATGCATGGGGATGGAGGGAGGAGAATGGGGGAGCCAGATATACAGAGGAAGGTAATATTAGTATAATATTAGTAATGTGTGAATGGAGAGGTGAACAGAGCAGAGCGCTACAGAATCAGGTACGGAAGATGTGAAGAAGAATGGTTCCTTCTCTCACCCTTACCAAGTGACCCAGCGTCAGACTGACAGCAGTAATAAAAACCTCCTCCAGAGAAGGAGTTGAAATGTGGGGAAGAAAATTATGGAAAGATACACAGAGGATAAAAAAGTACTTATCTTTCTTTAAATCTGTGTGAGAATGAGAATGAGAATGAGAGAGAGAGAGAGAGAATGAATATGACCTAAATAGGATATGAAAAATTGCTAAGCACTAAAAGTTAGGGCTTTGTTATGTTCACCTGTAAAACCAAATCTATAAGCGGAGGATCCCAAACATTTGCTATTTTAAGAAGTATCTATATTTTGGGTGATAATTAAGTACTCTAAACTTCCATCAAAATTACTGTCAACTCTTTGATGGCTCATTGATTTTTAGAGGCCATATCAGTTTTCACTCTCTCCCTGGATGCTTACAGTAATGTAGAGTAATAAAAATTAAACAACATGCTGAATGGTGATTTAAAAACAGCTGTGCATTTTATATTTGGGAGAGACAGAAGGGGCAGGAATATAATTTAAGCATATCCTGGGTGATTTTCCTACCAAACACTGATATAAAAATAAATCTATCATATATAAATACCAGCACAATGGTGGGGAGAAAAAGAACATTTAGAAACTCCACTGATTACATCCTCCCATCCAGAATAATACCATTGTCTTAAACAATCAACCCATTTCTTTACCTATCTCAGCAACTCTCAGGGATATGAAAGACCTTAGAACTCTAACATACCGTCTCAATAAAACATTATGAATGGAATACATTTTGATGGTGTTTATAGAACGAGATCACCTGAAATTGAGTCTTAATATCATAGACCAAAGTTTTCTTTACCCCATTCTCCCTCCTTAAAAATACTCAATTTTAAAAGGACTTAATTCATAGACTCTCTTTAGAAAAAAATATTCTTCTTCTATAGTATTGACACATAATGACGTTGGTGTGTATGTGTGTGTGTGTGCGCGCGCGTGCGTGCATGCTACAGGGGTTGCGGTAATGGCTACTGACATTCTTCACTCTAGGAAGGAAGGTTTTATATGTAAACAACACAAATTGAACCATTATGAAAATAAAGTTTAAGATTTTCTTTCCCAGAGAGTTCATGGACCACCATCTACAAGATTTAAAACATTCAGTTCCTATGACTTCAAAAAGGATTCCAAGACCTCATTCCTCAAACCAAGGAGAAATTTCAAAATATGTAAAACACGACTTCCAGATCACAAAAGGTGCTATTTAGGTGGAGGTCATGTCTGCCTATGATTCAGAAAACCAAAACTGTGAAATGGATGGACTTTCAAGGCATCTTATGTACGTTAGCTCTTCTTTTCATTCTCTTCCTTTGATAGGCTTATCTTTATTTTACACTCAAACTCGTTCTGTGGTATTTTCCTCTCTCCCTGTAAACCTGAAGTTTTATTCCTTGAATAGACCTCCCTTTGTCCTGCCATGCTTTTTGCATATAGCAGTTCCGACACAGAAGGCCTCTTTAGCTCCTATTATTGTTATTGGTGGATGACAGGCGGAACCCTTAGGACCCTATTGAAGGATCCTTAATGCTTTGCATTTCTATTCTGTGCCGTTTCCTGCTTGCACTCATTCAATTTCACACAGCTCTTGCTGCAGTCTTCCCAAATTCGTTCTGCAGAAACTCATCACTTTTATTTTTACCCCCTTTGCTTTCACTTTGGTCCCAATTACCAACCTAACTAGATTCTGATTTCTGTTCACTTCAGGAGTACCCCCACTTTTCACATAATCTTTTTTCACATCGTCTTTCACTCTTTTCATATGCAAACCCGAGCCTATGAATTGCTTCTGCTTTTTCTCTCCTGAGTTTACCTACTGTGTAATAAGAAAGCCCTTTACCATGTCACATTGCTTGGTGTATCCATTTATTAAGATCCCATGCTTAGAACTATCGTCTTCAAACTTCACTTTAAAAGATGCCCAATTTTCCTATGAAGTTCACTCTACTAAGAATCGACACTCCCCATATGCCTTTCTTTTGGTTTTCCCTCTTCAGAAGCAAGTATTTAAACGTTCTTTTTTTTTAATTGTTAGGGTTTTTAAAATACTTATTTATTTATTTTGGCTGCACCGAGTCTTAGTTGCGGCATGCATGTGGGATCTAGTTCCCCAACCGCGGATTGAACCCCGGCACCCTGCATTAGGAGTGGAGAGTCTTACTCACTAGACCACCAGGGAAGTCCCAGTATTTAAATGTTCTTTAGTCTGTTTGAGTTCGGCTGAACCAAGTTTCATCCTCACAGTTCTGGTTAGAAAGGTATGTCTAGAAAGCCTCAAATAGAAACAAGATAATCATACCTTAATGATGAAACAGGTTGAGCCTCCTGAAGGCCAGCTTTCTTATCTTGATCTATTTATTGTTTAGTGAACAAAGTGAAAGAACTAAGTTCTTTTGCAAATGATTACATTGAGTAAGTATTGCCAAGGGCCCAAAGAGAATGACTTTCTATAGAAGAGACTAGAGAAGAGATGTCCAGTATCCTGGAGACTAGACGTACTCACCCAAGTAGTATAGGTATTCTGTGCAGATCACAGTAGAAGGCAATGTTAGGATGTCTAACCAGATAGGCAGTTGGCATTAAGAAGACCCAATGTTAGGTAACATAGGACATCTCAACCGGTGGCTAGGGCCAATTTTTAGGATAATTTAGGAGTAACAATTTACTTGGTAGTGCCGGAAAGGGTCAGGTACAGGGTCAGGAGAGCAAGTGGTAGGAACCCAGTTACTTAAACGGGGGTACCAGCAAGGATTTGGTCAAAAGGAACAAGCAAGAGTAGATGAAGGCTGAGTTGCTGCTGGTTTAAGGGCTCCAATGGGTCTTTATATTTCCTTCATTAAGGGCCAGATTGATCTTCAGGTGCTGGAGCAAGCTGGGGGTTAAAATATCCCAGCCATGGAGGCTGAAGGCAGAGAGGCAGCAAACCAGGCTTGTCATTATAGCTGGAGTTCAACACTGACAGATTCTTATGGTTAATAACTATAATTTAATTATAATCAACCTTTAGTTCTTTGGACTTCATATAGCACACTGGAACTAGTGTAATTGTTGTTCAGCAACAGGTGCCATTTTAATATAACATTTAATATTTGGAGTATTTAAAAGCACCAGCGATTAGACTTTCTTGAAAGCATAATAAAAAGTTTCTTAATTTAAAGTTAATTTGATTTTTGTACTTCAGTAGATGTAGTTATTGATTAGTGAGAGTGTTTCTTTAAAAAAGAGCCAGGGTTAATGAAGGAATCATCATACCACTTTTGAACATTAAAAAAAGAATATTTATACCAACAATGAGACTAGAGACTGATGATGTTATGATCAGTATTTTTAGATTACCAGAACCATCTCAGGTAAGAACCCTGACATCTGTCATCTTAGCAGAGAGCAAACAGACCCCAGTCTCCCAGTGCCATCCATGAAAGATCTCTAGCTTGCACCTATTTTTATGCTGTCCCAAGTCTTCAACAATAATTCTCTAATTTCAGTTGAATTACTAACATCAAGTGATCCAAAAAATCTATAGCTATACATGGAAAGTAGATTTCTAATTGTAATTCCATAGTAATGAAAGGTGCTCTTTTTCTGGAGTTTAGGCTAGGTCAGGAAAATAATCTTCACAGAGGAACTTTTAAGAAATAGTAATAAGAACCTTGCTGAGAAAATATATTCCATATGAAAGGAATAGCACAATAAAATTTACCAGTGCATGATGTGGTAGGGAGTGAATCTACAACTAAGAGGTTTTGAGAAGGAAACAAAAGAGGAAGAAGGAGCTGAGGAAGGATGGAGGAACCATAGAAGAACATAAATACTTAAAGGAATGAGAGACAGCAGAGAAATGTGACCAAAGTAGTGTGTGGAAAGGAAAAAGAAATGGTATGAGTGGGAGGGGTAACAATTTTGAAGTATAAGATTAACTGGTAGAAGTCTTAGTAGGAAATTGGAAATACCAGACATAAAATTAAATGTTTGCCTTATACATAGGGAAGAGTGTCATTTGGCATTATGACCATCATAGGACAGGATGTACACTAGCACTAAGGCAAGCTTGGGGACATTTTTTTAAGCTAGCCTAAGTGAACATCAAGCAACATTAAAAAAAAAAAAAAAAGTAAGCAACAAGTAGGTTCCTATGACCTTAGCTATATAACATCTTATTAAGAACATCTTTTAGTTCCTTCTTTCAGTTCCAAAATATTGTTGCAGAAAACTCTATAACTGTGCAGATTGGTCACACTTTAAATGCATGGCCACAAATCTCAAATGTCACAAACACTGCCACCCAGAAATGTTCCTACACTTCCCTAGTATATTTACTTTTGCACTTTGAAAAAAAAAAAGTTTCACACGTTGTCCACTCTACTCAAACTGCCTGCAATAGCTCATTTCACTGCTCTTCCCCCCTCCATACTCTCCCACCTCATGTACACATAATCTCAGCTGGTGGTCTTGCCACACTCTCAGCCTGCTACTACTACAATGGATGATGCGTCCCTGTTTCCATTAAAGTTTCATCTAGATTGCTCAAGACATCACTCCTGCAATTGTCCCTTTTTTCTCTTGTGTTATCAATACTGCCCTCTATGTGATCATTCCCCTCTGCATTTAAAATACTCTAGTACCTCTTGTTTTAATGAAACACACAAAGAAATTTCTCCTTATTAACATTCTTTCTCCAGCTACTATCCCATTTCTCTTCTCCCCCTCACGGCAAATCTTGAAAGAGTTGTCATATTCACTGTCTCCACTTCCTCACCCACATTCTCCCCTCAACCCACTCCAATGGGGCTTCTGCCACTGTCACTTCACCGTCAAGGTCACCAATGACTTCTGTCTTACCAAATAGAATCATTTCTCTCTCTTTATGTGAATTGATTTCTCAACAGCATGTAACACTGTTGACAACTCTCTCCTAGTATACAACACTTTCTATAGTTCTTTCTTCTGCATTACTACTTTTTTTCTTCTAACTCACCAGATGTTCCTTATCTTTTTTGCTGGATTCTCCTTCTTTTACCCTTGATATTATTACAACTTTCTGGGATGTTCCTCCCCCAATTCTCACTTGACTGGTTCCCTCTTATAATTCATGTCTCAGCTTAAATTCACCTCCTATCTAATCAAAAAGAAACCTCCTAGTCTTTTTAATTTTTAATATTTATCAGTATCTGGTATCTCCTCGCTTATTGTCTTGTTGTCCTTCTCCTCCCACTAGATATAAGCACCCTGATAATGAAGACATTGTCTGCCTTATTAGCTATTATATTCCTAGGGCCTAGAGCAGTGTCTGGCATATAGTAGGCACTCAATAAATGTTTACTGAATTACTGAATAAATTCATTCAAGGTATGACATTCTCTCCATATCCAACTCTTTGTTATCTACTTAAGAAACAAGCCAATGGACTTTGGCATGACTGCTTGTTAGCATGTATGCTAGAATCAAAGATGTGGTCATTTAATGTGAAATATAATAACCATTTTCAGTCTGTCCATGGCTAATTTCCACTTATCTTACAAGTTTCAGCCTAAACATTGCCTCCTTAGGGAAGCATATCAGTATTTTCTGATACTATAGACTATTTTTTCCATGCTGTTTTTACCCAGCATATCCTCCTTTATATTACTCATCATACCTGTAATTACTTGTTACATACTTATGGGCTATATTCTCCATGAGGGCATAGGTTATGTTTTTTTAAATCTCTTTATCTAGTACAGTGTCTAGCATGAAGCAAGAGTTCATTAAATGTTTTCTGGATTGAATTAAACAGACCTGGCTCACACTGGCATTGAGGCTAGTAAGTCTGAACCTCAATATATACTTTCTTACTGAGTGAATCTAAGTTCCAATTATGAAAGAAAATTGAACTGTCATGTTTGTGGGATGACTCTATGATAGGAGAAAAATATTAAAGCATAAAACCATGTATTGCTCTGGGAGCATAACTTCCCTTCTTTTATTAACCTAAATTAAGAATCTGATATTCAGACATTTCATTTCAGAAAATCCAAGAAGGTTCAAACCACTAAAATAGCCATATATGTGAGTGGTTGGGTAGATATGTCTCTACTTAAATTAAAATAGTGCCTTGTTTGGAACTCTGCAGGTTGCTAGAGAAATGGTAAAATGGTGACACCCTTTCAGGAAGAGAGATAAGAGGGATCAAAGCCAGCTTATGGGTGGAAAAGAAGATAATCCTCTATCGCATGAAGGATTGATCTCTTTCAGTATGAAAGGAAACTAGCTCTGACAGATGTCAGTACATAGAAAAGCAGCACTTCCTGCTTCTATCATAAAGATAAATTGGAGCAAATGCCTTAGCTCTTGAGGCTATTTGAACTCCACAGCCCAGGTGGCAGAAACTACAATGAGAAGACTACTCAATTCAGCCCAATAGCCCGCCTGTTATTTACCTCTTCTTGATAATTGGCTGATTAATTAGTTACAGTAAGCACTTGTTATGAAACAGACCAATGTTTTTGAGTATCATACGCTAACTCTAGGCATAAGTAGTCATACTCTTATGCCACATAAGAGGCAGGCCTTTCTCTCACTGGGATAAACCTGCACTGTTTTCTTTTGATCAGCAGGTTTTATAATTAATGTCTTACTTTTAACAAATACTTATTGATCACGTGCTTTGTGCCAGACACTTTTCCAGACACTGAGGATATAGTAGTGAGCAAGACATATAAAGCCCAAGTCCTCAGGGGGCTTATAGTCTAGTGAAAAGAGACAGAGTAATTAGATAAAGCAATAATTTTGTAGCATAATATAAGGGCTATGAAGAAGAGTAAAGCAAGGTAAGAGGACAGAGAGTGATGGTGAGGGTAGGGTGTAATTATTGTAGATAATATGGTCAAGAAAGGTCTCCCCAAGGAGGTGTCATTTGAGCAGAGACCTGAATACACTGAAGAAGAAAGCCAAGGGAATAGCTGGGGCAGCGAGTTTCAGAGGAAACAGAAGCTTATCTGCTGATGTTTTGCTCAAGGCTAAAGCCTTGAATGCTCTAGGACAATTTTCAGAAGCATTATGGGGGCCTTCCAGCCTGCCTCTGTACCTCTTCTGCTTGGGAAGTCTGAAATGCCCAGACTTTTTTTTGTCCCACTCTAGACCAGGTACCCAGAAGAAAGTCATCTGGCATCCCAGCCACATGACTGGGTCCTACTTATTTTTGCTCTAGTGTATTAAGCACTGTTATCAATATTACAGAGATGACAATCCATGGATCTTCCCTCAAGAAGACCACAGTCATTTCCTTGGGGACAGGCTTGGGCTATAATACCATTTTCTTAAGTCCTTTTGGCCAAAACTCTTAGAGTCACCTGGCTAGGAACATTTCATCATTCCACTGTGGATCTTCATAGCTTCATCCCAGTCTCCTCAGAGTAGATGGCCTTGATTCTGGATTCTTGGCCTGATAATGGATTTGGATATGATCTACACATTTGAACTATGTAAAAGGTTTTTGAGGGTTAAATTTTGCTCTTTTTGTTTGCTTATTTTACATTTTTATGGGGTATAATTTCTAAGGAGTGAAATGCACAGATCTTACATATACAGTTCAATGAGTTTTTCCAAATTTATAAACCTGTGTGTCCCACATCCCAATCAAGTTAAATGGTATTTTTAACATCCCAGAAATTTCCTTTCTACTCTTTCTAGTCAATCCCTCTCCAGAGGTAACCACTATTCTGATTTTTTTTCACCACAGTGCAGTTTTGCCTATTTTTGAACTTTATATAAATGGAATCATACAGTATATACTCGCCCCTGTGCCTGGATTCTTTCACTCATCCTTACGTTTGTGAAATTCATCCATGCTGTATGTATTAGCAATTCATCTTCTTTAATTGTTGAGCGGTATTCTATTTTATGAATATACTGCAATCCATTTACTTATTGATAGAAGTTTGGATTGTTTCCAATTTTGGGCTATTACGAATGAAGCAGATATAAACATTTGTGAAAAAGTCTTTCTATGGACATATGTTTTCATTTTTCTGGGTTAAGTGTCTAGGAGTGGAAGTGGGATCATAGGGTATGATGGCATTAAGAATTTTAATATATACAAAAGTTTGGCTCTGAAGCCAGACTACCTGTTGGTAATGGTATGAACCCTCTTCTGAGCCTTGACAATTTTGATTCTGGCTGAAAAACCAGTGTATTAAGATAGTATAGCACAGTGGTTATGAGTAAGGTTTGTGGACTTGGACTGCCAAAGTTCACATCTTGGCCCCATTACTTAAAAGTTGTGAGGGCCTTGGGCATATTATTTAATGACCATGGACCTTGGATTCCTTATATGTAAAATACACTTGTTTCATAGGATTGTGTAGTGAGAATTCAATGAGATATTCTCCACAAAAGTAGTTAGTACAGTGCCTGGGCACTTCATAAAGTTTCAGTAAATATTGACTTGGGAGTTGGGGGAACTTAAGTCCTATCTGCACTTGCCTGAATGCTTCATTGAATATAACATCAAAATGAAAGGCAACCATACACCAAAAGGTATGTAATTAAATCACAAGGAAAGACCAAACTTGGAGCTTAATAAGAAACCAAATTTAAGTTAAATGATTGGCCTTAAATAATAGTGCACAAGCAAATATTGATTAATTGTTCACCTTTACCCTTCAGACAAACTTCATCTTCAGCAACACTGTATTTTCTTGTTAAATGATATTAGTCATATATATATACCTAATACATTCTCACTTCCTTGTAACTTGTTAAGATTCACAGGGGTGCCAATAATAACAGCTGAACTTGCAAAATATTGATATAAGGATCAATTCAGCAACATCATTAGGGACAATCAATGTCAGACTCAAGCATACAGATGCATAAACTACAAGAAACATTTTATGACTTGGCAATTACTAATTTATATATGTTTTACTTATCAATTTCAATAAAACCAATATCCTGACTCTCTCTGCTGAATATAGTTTTGGTCAGCTAGCATTAGATGATGAAAAACACAAATGTATGAATATTGGAGGAACTTTTCTTTCAAGTGATTCTGCTAGGTTTGCAATGTCAAGGTACCCAGCTGTTTGATTTCATAACTGCAGCAAATGCCAGGGCCACAATTCAAAACAGGTAATGATGACCTTTGATTTCATTTCCAAAGGAAACAATAATCACTGATGCAGCTGTGGATTCTAACCCAAGAGAAACTGAAAATCTAAAATTAAAATTTTCCTGTTCTCCCTCAAGCTAAATCATTGAAAAATATTGCTTGAGCTAGGGGTGTCCGTGATATTGGTATAAACTTAAATTCATTTTAAGGAGAAATTGAAAAGTTGTTTGAATTTTGTGGCCTTTTCCATTATTTGAATGGAAAAAAACAAAGTTCATATATTCATATTGAACAGAGAAAGTGCAAAGAGAAATATCAAATTCCTGATTTTCCCTAATGACATTGCTGGTGATATGAAATGTCAGTATTCTTCCTCAAACAAAGCCATGAGGGCCATGATGGAGCTGACATCTTTCTTGATGTCATCCTCAAAGGGTCAGAAAATGCCCCCCTCCCCACATCTTGGTAGCTCTCTCTCTACATTCTGCAGCTGTAATATATGGATGTGTTGGAAATCACTATGTCCTTCAATCATCACATCCTGGCAAATGTCCTGAATTCCTATAAACTTAAAAAGTACTCAAAATTCTGGAGGAAAAAAATAGAGCTCAAATTAAATAATTCTGCATTCCACAAATGGTTGTACCAGTTTTATGGGCTTATTTAACCTGTCAGTTATTAACTGAGTTCTGTGCACCTTTCTGTGTACCTCCCCTGTACTCCTTTAACTCAACTGCTTACCTCTATTATAGTACTTACCACACAGCTGTCAGTTTGATTTTTTTCTAGCATGCAAATCTCATTATGTCACTCCCTGCTTAGCATCCTTCAGTGGTTTTCTGCTGTTTCCAAGGTAACATCAGACTCTTTTACTTTGGCCTCCAAAGGCCCTTCCTGATCTGACCCTTGTTTATCTTTCTAGCATCATCTCCTGCCACATTTTCCCGTCCATCTCCAGTGTTAGCCAAACTGCCCTACCTGTAGCTCCTCCAAGAAGCCACACTTGCATCTCTCAATGTCTTAGCACATATCTTTTCCTGCTAATTTAAATGCCTTTCCCCCAGCTCCATTCAACTGGCCAATTCTCCTTATTTTTAAAAATTCAACTCTAGTGACATTTTCTTCTAAGATCATTTTTGTTTTTGCTCACATATGACCAACAGCTCAAACCTACATAAAATGCAGGTGTCTCTCCATTGCTCTCCCTCAGCTCCTACTGAATAATATTATCATAGCACTTGATGCTTTCATAATAGTGGAATTTTCTCAGTACTCTTCCCCAGTATACTGTGAGCTTGTGGGAGGCAGGGACACTATTTTATAAATTTCTGTATTCCTTACAGCCTGTCCCAGTGCCTGGCTCAAAGTGGGTGTTCAATAAGTGTTATCTGGGAACTTACCTGGTGGTCCAGTGGTAAAGAATCTGCCTTATAATGCATGGGACATAGGTTTGATCCCTGGTCAGGGAACTAAGATCCCACATGCCGCGGGGCAGCTAAGCCCACGTGCCACAACTACTGAGCTTGTGTGCCTCAACTAGACAGCCCGTGTGCTACAACTAGAGAAGAGAAAACCCGCACACCACAACTAGAGAGAAGCCCATGCACCACAATGAAGAGCCCGTGTGCCACAACTAAGACCCAATGCAGCCCAAAATAAATTAAATAAATAAAGAATAAATAAATCTTAAAAAAAATAAGTGCTGTCTGAAAATGCGACAAAGGGAAGAAAAAACCCTTGAAATTCCAATTGATACACTCATTTTTTTGAGTTCTTAATAGACATAGCTTTGGCCTGTAAACCTTCAATGTCAACACAATGTGAACACTCTGAGCCTAATTCATTATCATCTGTGACCCTCTGGACAGTCCTGCTGTTTTCCTGCCTTTTGGAAGGCAGTCCTCTGGCATTCTGTCAATTCTGTGAAAGGCTTTCTAGCCTCCTGTCCATGTTCTACTTACCATCTCAATTTCCTGTTGGGGCCTGATTCCAAGACTCTTATCCTTCCGCTGGCCACTGTGTGGACCTCTCCTCCGAATCTCCCTTTGACCAACTCAAGTAACTTGTCTGGTCCCTTGATCACTGATCCCGAGGCATGTACAGCATGAACTCTTCCTTTGCCCAGGTTGTTTAATAACTTAAATGTACTAATACATTAACATTTTGTAAAAAAAAAACAATGAGACACTGAGTAGAGCCAAAAGTATCAATAATATGTCTGGAGCCATAAAATACTCAAGGTCTTAGGGAGAGGGGTTATGAAAGCACGGGTAGCAAGCACTCTCACTACTCATTGCTCCCCAGTAACACCACTTCCTTAAATCTATAGGGGAAAATTCTGTTCTAATGTCCTCTACTGGTAAACTGAATTTCAGGCCAATTTCCATGCAGTCAGTGATCTTATGGGATTTTTTTTTCCACCAGGCTTCACTGGAGTTAATAAGGCCAAATATTCCTACTAAGGTATTTTTTCTCTAATAGGCCCTAAACATCTTGCATGGGTAGGCCAGTATCCCTACAGTAATTACCATTCCAAAAAAAAAAAAAGATGTGTTTAAACAGCTTTAGAAATAGAATGCATCTAGGCATCTAGAATAAAACAGCTGTTGACCTTTAAATATAATTTTGAACATAGGTCTTTCAACTGCTACTGACCCCAAAGAAGGCATCAAATAATGCATTTGCCTTATTGAATAATAATTTGCAATATGCTTTAAAGGTCTTCTCCCTCTCTTGGGCCATTGATGTTTTCGTGCTTTTGAAGAGTATTCAATGTCTGTTATGTTTTTATAATCCTTAAATCACCTTATATTCATCTGCAAGATCCACTGTGTTTCATGATTTGCTGTGGAGATTAGTGCATTAATGATACTTTTCCTTTCATATGCCTTGTAAAGAAAAAAGAAAAGGAAGCATGGATGCAGGACTATTTCAGTGTCATTTTGAAATCTCTCATTATGTATTGCTACCATTAAAAAAAATATATCCATCCCATGCTGGGGGTGGGGGCGTTGGAGGTGGATAAGTCATTTGTAAAATGTTATAGAGTTTTTATTTGTGTCAATAAAATGAGGAAGAAACTTCTAAATCTCCCATCAGCCAAGCAAAATAGCAATACTTTCCTGCGACTTTTAAACCATACAAGGAAAGACATGACTGCATATTTTTATAGTGTTTTCTAGTAACTCCTTATACAGGGAGAAATCGTCAAAACTTCCTATTTTGAGTGACGAGGTATGCATTGGTCTTAGTTTGCCAACCTACAACAGATTTTGGTGATGTAGGAAGTAGACTCCAAAAGAATTCATCCTTAGAAACAGCATTCAACTGCCTAGTGCAGAAAACAATTGTGACTGAGAGACAGCACATATGATGGTCAAGAGCCAAATTGTTTCTAACTTCTGTACAGAAAACAAGGAGTGATGAATTAACTACCTGAAACGTGAACTAAAACAGGGGAACTTAGGCAATGCTTCTAGCTCCTTTAAAGGCAAGAGGGCACGAGAAAACAAAAATATGGCAGTGGCTTCTGATATCAGAGGTAAGAAAATGAAAGAGATGAAGAAAAAAATGAAAGAGAGCAAAATAGTGCCATGATATAATGAGTTCAAATATCTAGCCTGAGATGATTCAGGAAATAGTTATATATTTGGTTAAAACTAATTTTAGGGTTTCCATCTGAAATCCAGACTAGAGAGAGGATATTTAAACAGAGTTTTCAGTCAAGCAGAAATATAGCTTTTGTTGATGCAGGAAACAATTCTGTGATGAGAGAATATGGTCATATGTCCATTTCACCCCCAAACTTGAAATATCTCAAATATTAGACAGTAAAAGTCATTGTACAAGAGTAAATAACAGGCATGATACTTGTCCTATGAGAAAATATAGTCCAAGGGAACAAAAGCTGCCCGTGATGCACAAAACAGTCTCAGAAACGTGAGACTTATCCTTGCCAATAATATGATTCTTTATTCTCTTTCACATACTGCTTATTCCCAGGATCAGGTACAAACTGCATTCTGAGTTGGTCTCCCAGATATGATGGTAGGTTGGGCCATCTACACTCACTCATCCAGTCCTCTTTGGGACTGGAAGTGCAGATTTATAAGACGACCCATTCTAGGGGACATTATAAGAATGTTAGAGTATCCAGTATCCAAAGTATAACAAGAAAGGCCAAATCCTATACTTTATTTGCCACCACGGCTCAAGATGTACACTCCAGTATGCCTGCGGTGGAAGTAACTACAAGGGAATGAGTGAAAGAGGGAACACATTTCTTATACACAGCATTTCCAGAAGGTCACTAGGATTTTCTAAGGAAAGGTATATACAATTTTTCCGCCAACTTCTCACTGTGTCACTGTGGCTGAGGGGAGATATATGTAGTTGACACTTGCCTCTGTAGCCAGGTGGGAAAGGAAGAACAATAAAGTAATAAAATGGGAGAAATAGAATTCAATTTATGAAAACTCACTTTGTGGTCGGCTCTGGATAAGACTCTATTACCTTAAGTGTAGTGCAAAAAGTATCAGCCGTTCCCTTACCGCCATGTAGTCGGTAAGTTTGTATATCAGAAAATTACATGTCCATACTCACTAAAAAATTGCATACCTAACTGAGAACAAAGGGTAGCTTTCCTTAATCAGTGAATTTGCTGGACGCAGTTTTGAAAACATAACTTCTCAACAGCATTTTAGTATGTGTGTAGTGCATGTTTTTAAATTTAAAAAACAATGGGCTTCAATAGAAGCAAAATAAAAAGTAAAACAAAAATGTTTTAAGTGGTAGTATTGTCATGGTAACTTCTCAAGGCTTAACTAGAATGAGATTAAAGATAATGTGCTAACAAAAGATGGCAAAGTGTCTATATTGATGCCTTGCTATCAATAAAGCTATAATAAAATGAGCTGTAGTATGCCTGTGACTTCAATCTTTGATGCATACAGAGACAGAATACTACATCCAGTTCTGTATGAAAGATTACTATTAGGATGGATAAAAACTACTATGTCCCATAATTCATTTATAAAATTTTACATAACTAGGCATTAGCTCCTAACTATAAATCAGTCCCAATTTCTTAGTGTTTAGTGAGCAAGTAGAAAATTTAACCTTGATCAATTAAATTAACCTCTAAATTGCTACCTGAGTATGTTGGTGACAGCTGTCAATCCAGAAGCAGTTTATAAAAACTGAAAGATGACAAGAAAATGCTGAGTTGATATGACAGTGATGACAAAAATTTACTAAGGCATGTATCCCTGTAGAAAATGTCTCTGCACCACAACAGATGGCCAGTGGCCAGGGAAAAACCATTAAAGCCAGAACTGTGGAAACTTTAACTCTTCACTCTGGGAGACTAAAGACTTACTACAAATCAAATCTTAAAAGCAGAGCTTGGTCTTAGAGCCTCATGGATGTTGGCAAAGGTGTCTGTACTATGCCTTGGGTTGGCAAGATAAACTAAAGCACTTAGAAAGAAAAACACTGAAATTTTCCACTAACAGTCTATAAAATTTATCAGACATGCTTTACTGCGGGGGCTGTGCTATCAATGTCTATTGCCCGGGGAGAGACACATCATGCAGGTAATGAATGATGCACTGAGAAACACACACGCAAGCCATACCCATTTGTACTTGCTGTCACAAAGCAGCTGAGGGCTGCTCTGCATCATTCAGTGGGGGCTGCCTTGATCCCCCAGCACTCTGCTCCTGATGAAGCTACATTGTGGACCACCTCTGAGGGTGACGTTTCTGAGCAGTAGGAAAGGAGAGGGGCAAAAACATGAGACCACCAGTGATCTAACCAAACAATGAGAGGGCCTGAAAATTTTCATTTAGGGTCTAATTTGATATAGGGCACAGAGCAAGGAAAAAACAAACAAACAAACAACTCTCACTGATTAAATAAGTAAGGAACAGTACATTTCCATAGTTGAGAGTGGCATAGCTGTACTCATTAACAGTATGGTCTCTGTTCTGTCTTAATTCGTAAAATTGTTCAGTTTTTCTGCATTATGCTCAACTTATAAACTACTTCAAAGTCCTCTGAAAGAAATCAGGGTATAAACTCCAAATAAATAAGTTACTGCCGCTACCCTGTGTATTTGCCAGAAGCATATATCACATTGAGTCACACTGTCGACAAGCCTGTGCTATCCCTTGGCCTTTTCAAAAGCTGCATTGACTCATGTCCCTGGAACACTACTTTCAGTGTTGAAAGGGTCATTCTCCTGCATAGCACTGACTGCTGAGTAAGATATTTGCTCAAAGGCTGGAGCAATTGTGTGCTTATTGTCTAAACAGTCAGCGAAGTCCACTTCAAAATGGAATGTATTTCTTATCACCAAAATGTGAAGAGATGGGAATGTAGAACAGACCACCATATGGAAGAATATGGGGAACAAGGTCACTATTCATGTAGTGCTGCTTTGCCAAGCAAAATACATATTAACACAGTGCCTGTGAGGCTGACAGACACTGCAAGTGCCTTTTATGCCATTTCTTAATGCTTTGTTGCAACCAGAAAAGTCCCTGCAGAGGAAAAAGGAGAGTAAGTAATTGTCCATGTATTTGACACTTTAATTAGGGCAGGACTAAAAGAGATTGAAGTTGTTTCTACACACAAAAAAACTAGGCAATTTAATCAAACTAGAGATCAATTGATGAAGTCAGAAAAACTTAAAAATGTGTGCCAAATAGTTGTTTTACTAAGTGGCGAGTCTATCTAAATGCCTCACAGGCGTGACTTCATTCCTCACCTTCTTTTATTTAGCAATGATTTTTGTGGAAATTTATGTATTATGTACATTCTGATGCCAAGACATCTAAAGAGCCATTTCACTCAGATAATCCAGCTAAACTAGTTATTAGTGGTATTGTAGAGGAAGCAACTAGTTGATGAGATTTTCAATTTTTAACTAGTTGTTTTGTTTCTATAGACATGGTCTGAGGCTCTTTCTAGCAGACAAATAAGTGTATTCTCTTCGAATGCAGACTTGAAAGGAAGCTTAATCAAACTATCAATTACTAAGCATGTATAGAGTACATAATAAGAGCTATAGTTTATTGGGTACTTACTGTGTGCCGGACTCTGTGCTATACAAATTAACATGGTTTATCTCATTTAATCCTCCAAATAAGCCTTTAGGTGGCTATATTATCACCCTCATTGTATAGATAGAGAAACAGTTTTGCTGAAGTGCCAGGTCCTAGAACAGCAGGCACTATGGTAAGGCATATCAGAAAAAAAATCTAGAGACCAATTTTGAGTCCTTAGTGCTTCAGAGACATTCAGAGGAGTGGAAGGAGAATATGGAGATAAACAGTCAAGAAAAGCTTGGGATGTGAGCAGAACTCTAAAGGATAAATAGCAAGAAGGGGAGAAAATATGGTGAAAAAAGATGCCAAAGACCAATGGGTGACATCGACTCATATAACATTAATGGACTGGTTTGAATTTATATGACTGGCATAGGGAGTCTACTGCCAGCTTTTCACTTCCTTTTGCATATCACAACTTTCGAAGACAAAATGTCAACATTGAAATGCAGGTACACACAATGGGGTGGTTTGTAAATGTGCTGCAGCTGGATCTCAGGAAAAGACAAATATTTGATAGCTCCAAAGACAGGGAGATCAGCTCGGTGCTTTGTGACCACCTAGAGGGGTGGGATAGGGAGGGTGGGAGGGAGGGAGATGCAAGAGGGAAGAGATATGGGAACATATGTATATGTATAACTGATTCACTTTGTTATAAAGCAGAAACTAACATACCATTGTAAAGCAATTATACTCCAATAAAGATGTTAAAAAAAAAAAAACGCACGTTATATATTGCCTCTCTTTCTATCGCCAAGCTAAAAGCTCCTTCATTTTCTCGATTATGACACTTTTTGCTAAATTCTGGGAAATCCATGTGGGTAGGATAATTCTGACAAGAGGCAGTAATTACAAGCTGACACCTGTGTGGACAGTTACAAGTTGCAGTAAAACATCTACCCTCCCAAGCATGTACAATCTCTGTTGCCAGTCATTTGGTCATTTAACTTAGCAGTGAAACATCAATGGGGTCTTTTCAGTTTTTTTTTTTTTTTTTTGTAATTAACATATTTTGATATGGGACTCTGCTCTTTGATCAGTATTATCGGCGAACACTCGAATCTATTCTAGAAAGAGATAAGCACTGATGCTTTAATAAATTTACAGATTTTGAAGCTGAAAAGTCATTTAATTCAATCTTCTGTAAACATAAAGAAAAACTAGGCGAATTTGATTTTTGATATGCTTTATTACTTTTCTTTTTATTCCTATTACTTGCAGTCAGTTCTAGTCATTTTCTTTCTATTTGGTCCTTAACCACAAGTTAAAATTATTAAGACATCACTTTCATCTCTCCTCTCTGCTGCTTTCCAACAACAAAACAATAAACATTTTAAAATATATCTGTATTAAGGAACTATTTTAAAACATATTTTCTGTAATCTGAGAATATTCCTCTGACCTCAAGGGAGGATGGAGTCTCTAACCCATGATTAGCATTATTCTGCACTAATATTTTTGAAACACTAATGTTGTAATCCATCCTACAAGGCCCACCTACACCATACGACCTGCTCCGATTACCCCAGTCCATTCGAAATTCTATGCTTCTATCATATTTGTCTGAGTCACCCAATGCAGTGCTTGTTTCCATGTTAATTACTATCTCCAGAGCTAACCTGAAGGCAAAGATCAGGTCTTATTCTACTTTTGTGGCTCCCTTACATACTATCTAGCAAAGTAACAGGTAGAAACAGATAAGTAAGATGGCTGCCAATGGGGAAGTTTGAGAGCAAGGGTAATGGGAATGTTGTGGGTCATGTTTTCTCAAAAGTGCTTTTCATATTTTTTTAATTAAATGTTCTGAAAATCCCATATGTGTGATTAACTCTGTGCTCATAAATTATTCTGGAAGAGACTGAAAGTTCTTAGTCTGGACACTATAATTAGCCATGGCAGATTTTCTTACATTGGCTTTACACTTAAAAAAAATAAACTAATTATTTCTCCCCCTGCTTCCTTCAATTTATCCAAGGTTGAAATCCAATAAACATTACAACTGGCTAAATTAATAACGGTAATAACAGCAACATCTGGATCTTATATTTTTTCTTCTGAGAAGCTAAAAGTTAGTTCTAGATGTTTGTTTGTGTACCCTTTATTAATGTGCCCCCAAAATGTAGATTGCTAAATGGCTAACTCAATTGGGTCCTTGTCAAGGAAAATACCTGTAGAAAGGCCAGAGGATCTTAAGTTTCTACATCTACCCTTGCTAACGCGATTTGATTTAAAATTTGAAAACAAGTGAAATTGCTGTATAGCTAGAATATTGTTAGAATAGAAAGTGAGTTCACTAACTTTTTTTTTGAAGTATAGTTGCTTTGCAATGTTGTGTTAATTTCTGCTGTATAGCAAACTGATTCAGTTATATATATACATATATATATATATATATATATACATGTATACATATATGTATACATTCGTTTTTATATTCTTTTCCATTATGGGTTATCACAGGATATTAAATACAGTTCCTGTGCTATACAATAGGACCTTCTTGTTTATCCGTTCTATATATAATAGTTTGCATCTACTAACCCCAAACTCCCTATCCATCCCTCCCCCACTCCCCCTCCCTATTGGCAACCACAGAGCTGTTCTCTATGTCTGGTGAGCTCACTAACTTTGCACTAGTTGGGATGAGGTTGAACTGAGGAATGAAGGTGTGTTTAAGCAATAGCATATACACTGAAGTACAGTAACCACTGTTAAGTGGGTAGTCAATGGCTGTAATAATGCTTCACAGGGGGAGAAACCATGGCCCATTTGTATTAGATGCTAGAATTGTGTTAGGAATAGAGAATGCTATATACATAGGATATTAGATAATGCAGAATAATTTTCCCCCTCTAGTAAAGAAATCAGAGCTATAGTGATAAATATATCAAATTCTGACTTGAAAACACTTATGAATATGTTCATGTATGGAGAGACTAGTAAGACACCCAGAAAGACTAGGATATGGCAAGACTCAGTACTGTCACACCTTCCAACCAAGCCCAAATCTGATTTTAAAAAGTTTTTGGAGAATGCAAAATGGCTCAAAAGACCAAGATCTTCTAATTCCATAATAAAACTCCTACTGTAGTTTTACCTTATCACGGGATGTATGAAACGGATGATGCATTCCTCAAGAAACAACCTAATGAGTTTCTCTACTATACCTCATGTTGTTCCTAAAGAAATGGAGGCATGATGATGAGGGACATGTTTCATCCTCATGAATATCTGAAATGCTGCTTTTCAGCAGAATCATACAATCGTTAAGAAACATAGAGGCTAGAGAGGTTAAAAGAAGTGTCTCATTCACTTCTAGAATTGATGTGTCATGTGTAAAATAAAAACAAATAGTATTTTCCCCAGTGAGACATATAAAAAATGACTGACACTTAAAAGTAGCAATTACAATTTCAGTGGAACTGCTATAAGAATTGAAATGATTTTATTAAAGGAAACAATACAAAAACATTACCTAGGTATATTATATTATACAGGGTTGGTTTCTGTTCAGAAAATGCAGTATATACTCAAATGTTAAGCTCAAAAACTACTAAACAACACTAGAGTTTAGGCTGCTAACAGACGGAAAAATCTTATTTTTTTTCTATTTGCTTTTGGTTTTCTGCTTACCTATTTATAGTTCCCTATATATTATAAACCCTCATTCAGTTCAGTTCAATCTAACAACCATTTATTGACCAATGATTATGCCTTAGGCACTCTGGTGCACATTGTAACTGGTTCAAAGATGAATACCACATGGTTTTGCCCTTGAAAAGCTCACAATCTAATGAGGGTTCTTGGGGTGGAGGCAAGAAGAAAACCAAAATTTCATAAATCACTACAACACAGGGTATGAGTGCCCTAAAACTGAGGATACTAGGAAAGACTGGATTTAGAAAGTTGTCTTCGAGATGGGACTTTCCCTGAGGGATTTGTTTTTTTTACATCTTTATTGGAGTATAATTGCTTTACAATGTTGTGCTAGTTTCTGCTATATAACGAAGTGAATCAACTATATGTATACACATATCCCCGTATCCCCTCCCTCTTGAGCCTCCCTTCCACCCCCCCATCCCACCCCTCTAGGTAGTCACAAAGCACTGAGCTGATCTCCCTGTACTATGCGGCTGCTTCCCATTAGCTATCTATTTTACATTTGGTAGTGTATATATGTCCATGCCACCCTCTCACTTCGTCCCAGCTTACCCTTCCCCCTTCCCGTGTCCTCAAGTCCATTCTCTACGTCTGCATCTTTATTCCTGTCCTGCCCCTAGGTTCTTCAGAACCATTTTTTTGTTTCTTTAGATTCCATATATATGTGCTAGCATATGGTATTTGTTTTCCTCTTTTTGACTTACTTCACTCTGTATGACACTCTCTAGGTCCATCCACCTTACTACAAGTAACTCAATTTCGTTTCTTTTTATGGCTGAGTAATATCCCATTGTATATATGTGCCACATCTTCTTTATCCATTCATCTGTCGATGGACATTTAGGTTTCTTCCATGTCCTGGTTATTGTAAATAGTGCTGCAATGAACATTGTGGTACATGTCTCTTTTTGAATTATGGTTTTCTCAGGGTATATGCCCAGTAGTGGGATTGCTGGGTCATTCCTTGAGGGATTTTAAAAATTTTTTAAGAAGGCAATTGGGAGAAAGACTTCATTGGCAGAAGGTACAGAGCAAAAACAAACAGACAAATAAATCTTGGTCCATCTTCCCTGGAGAGCAGGTTTTGTTTAGGGAGAAAATGGGTAAGAAGGCTGGGGAAGGTAAGATGGAGTAATATCAGCCTGGATTTCTTAAAAAAGTATGAAAAAAAAAACCCACTCATAAAGTAAAATATCAAATGGAACAAAAGAGAACACAATAAAAAGTGAGTGTCCCAGCCTAGACCCATTACCCAAGAGTGACTATTTTCAGTAATTTCTTGTGATGCTTGTAGATTTTCACATGTATATGCATATATATATATTCATGTATACCCTTTTCTATTTCACAAATGGGGATATATATTGTATACATGTTCTGAATCCTGATTTTTTCTTTACTTAGCATGTCTCGTAAATATTTTCCTATCAGCATATATGTACTTTATTATTTTTATAGACTATAGTATAATAGCACTCTGTGAATATGTCATAGTTTATGTGATCAGACTTCTATTGATGGACATTTAGGTTGCTTCCAGTCTTTTGTTTTTACAAATGATGCCGCAAAGAACGCCCTTGAACGTACATCTTTGTATGCTTGTATATCTATAGTAGGATTTCTCAACCTCAGCATAATTGACACTTTCAGCCAGATAATTATTTGTTGCAGGGTATTGTTTAATGCACTGTAGGATGTTTAGAAATATTCCTGTCTTCTATACACTAAATTCCAGTAGCACACCCACCCCTCTTGTGACAATCAAAAATGCCTCCAGACATTGCCAAATGTCCCCTTTGGGGCAAATCGCCCAGGTTCAGAACCACCAATCAGTAGGACAAATTTCTAGTAACAGAGTTGCTTCTAACTATGTTATCTGTTCACTTGTCAACACTGCATATTATACAAAATTAATATTTACTACTTACTTTAATCTGCATTTACTCATGAGTGAAACTGAAGATTCCTATGTTTATAAGCCATTTCTATTTCTCTTTAATTGAATTGCTTGTTATCGCTTTTCTTTTGTATTAAATAGTGATCTTGTACTGATTCATAAGAATGCTAATTACTAGGCTTTTATCTGTTATATGTGTTGAAAAATATTTTCTAGCTTTTCCCTTTGATCATTATATTTTTTCTCCTGTGAAGGATTTTAAAATTTATATAGTGACATTTATTAATATTATTCACTAGAGTTTTTATATTTTATGTCGTAGACCTTTTATATTTCAAGACCCCTACCCACCTTCTTCATGGCCAGTGTTCACTTCCAATACTTTTATAATTTTACTTATTTCATTTTCTATATTTCTACAGATATGTACTTATATGTTGTATAATTCTAATAATTTCCAGTTAGTACACTTGGATTTTCCATGTATAACAATCATATCATTTGTAAATGATGATCATTTTGCCTTTTTTCCAATTTTTAAATATTTTACATCTTTCTTTCATCTAATTGTATTAGCTGATACATCCAGAATTGAGTCAAATAATAGTGGTGATATTGCCTTGTTCCCAGCTTCAATGAGAATACTTTTAGTTTCATAATTAACCACAATGCTACATTTTTGTATTGGTATTTTATTAATACATTTTTATCATATAAGGAATTATTCTGCTCTTCCACTAACTTTAACTGGAGGTCTAAAAATGGGCTGTATTAGACTAATCATGAAGCAGTGTAGTTAGAGCTAAAAGGGTCTAGATCAGTGGTTTTCCAAAAGTATGGTTTCCAGACCAGCAGCATCAGCATCACCTGGAAACCTGTTAGCAATACAAATTCTTGCTGTCTTCCCTTATCTACTGAATCAGAGGAGCTCAACAATCTGTACTTTAACAAGCCCTCCAGGTGATCTGATGCATCCTAAAATTGGAGGACCACTGACCCAGTACAGGGGTCAGCAATTACAGCCCTCAGGCCAAATCTGGTTTGGCTTCCTGTATTTGTAAATAAAGTTTATTCAAATATACCACCCTCATTCATTTCTGTATTGTCTAAAGTTGCTTTCAAGCTACAATGGAAAAGTTGAGTAGTTGCAACAGACATTGTCTGACTTGCTAAGCCTAAAATGTTTACTATGTGGCCCTTTACAGAAAATGTTTGCCAACCCTGACCTCAAGCAATGATTCTCTGCCTTGGCTGAACATTAGAATTACGTGGGGCACTTTAAAAAAATACTCATGTCAGAGTCCCATAACCTACCATTTAAATAGAATCTCTAGGGTGGGATCCATACATGAGGGCTTTTTCTTTAGAGCACCCTACTAGATTCCAGTCTGCCATATTATCCAAACTAACTAATATTCATGAATCATAACTGCATGTCTTTGATGTTGATTTAGGTAGAGATGGATAAAGAGTTATTTCTTCTTTTTCATGGATACACAAGAAATTAATCCCTGGCACAATGTAATACTATGATAAAGGCAAGTAATGCAATAAAAAATGACAAGTCAACCATTATGCATATTTCTCAGAGAAAGCCAAAGGAGCTTTCTTCCCCTGAAGGTTTTGTTTAGGAATTGGTTGAAATGAATGAATCTAAATTATATTAGTTCTATAAAGCAGTTATTGGGCAATTTTCAAACCCAACCTGGATTAATCAATGAATTTTGAGTAACATGCACTCACCATCAAATTTCGTAGATCATCAAAAATACAAGTGAACCTGTCATAGATCCATAAGAAGTATCTGATTGCATAATTACACACACACACTCAAACACATGCACAAATAGATCCTATCATTAAGTTATGGTATATGTGGAAAATGAATCCTATATACTTGAAAGATACTTATATTTATGTCTTGTTATTTGCAAAGATACCCTGTTTACTTTTAATCTTATACAAAGAACCTTTTAAAGCAGCACTGAGAGAAACCTGGTGTCAAAAATATTAGAATAGGAGCAGAGGAAGAATAGGTGAGTCAAAAAAGAAGACATTTTGTTTCTCCTCTTACCCAATTTAAACTCCAAACTTAAAAATCATCATCTATTTCAGGAATTATAGAGATGGCCCAAGGAAGGTAAAGGATACTGCTGAAACATTATTTGAGTCCCGGGGCATGGAATCTACTTACCAGCCCTAAGGGCACAACAGGATCCAGGGGTGATTTCTAATTCGGAATGGCAGGTGAGAGCACTGACCCCATTAATGTCCAGGAGAAACACCTAGACTCAGAGTGTTTTCCATAAAGCCAAACTGATGTGTGTAGGACATGCTCAGCATTCCTGAGGGAAATGATTTCTTGTTATGCAAATAGCATTACTGTGTGAAATGTGTGAGATACATATGAATAATTAGATTTATAGTGAAATCTCCTGGTTGGAAGAGCAAAGTGTTAACTACTGCCTTAAGATGATTCAAAATATTTTTCTTAATCAAAATAATGTGAAGACAATACATTTTTGTAACTTTTTAAAAATAAAGTCCAATATACACATCCTAAAACGTGGAAAACTCTATAATAGCTCAGTTAAATCCAGATCTCATTTCTGAAATCCCATCGCTACCACTACCCAACTATTCAATAACTGATCACTGAGACCCCAAGGAATTGTGGGTGCTTTAATCCTGGTAGGCAGCCACATGTAATGAGAAGAACTGGTTACCATTAGCACCTGTCCAGGATAAAGAAACCCAAGTAAGTAATAATGACCATTAAAATGACCAAACAATGCCGCATTTATGAACTTTTTGCCATATGGAGAAAATTAGATAACAGCCATTCAACACTCCTATTTCGTGGATAGAGCTTGTAGCATCGACCTCACTGCCCAAATAGGGGATGCAGAGTCCCAGAGAAGGTAAGTCAATAATTTAAAAAGCACAATTAAGGTCTTTAAAACAGCACTTTCTAATATCCCTAAACAAGGATGTTGATGTGTCTTATCCCAGTAAAAGAAAAGGTCTAATGACGTACAGCAAAAACAAAGTTCTCTCAGCTTCAGCCCTAAAGTGTCCTTTTCTTCCTTAGAGTAAGTACATGTAAAGCACTGAGAATGGTGCCTTGGAGGTGGCTGTCATTAGCAGTGGTTGCTGATTTAGTTTCCTACCCTTTGCACTTGGGGCAAATAATTTTTCTTCTTCCCAGTGCTTCCTCTTAAGACTTAACATCTTTCCGTATAGAAAATAAGTCAATAAGCCTAAAGAAAATTACTATAACACCTAAATCACTATGAAGAGGTCAACTTAGCCTCACTGTAGTTTGCCTTTAGGTGCACACGACAAAAATCTTGGCAAAACATCAGCTTCCCAAGTGTATTTATTTACCTTCAAAATCAGTTTGGGCATATGTTAGGAGATAACCATGCCAACATTTTTAGAACTCAATGATCTAACAGTGAATTAGGAGGAAGCAAGGTGGCTGGAAATATTCCTGAAGCAAGTCAGACCAAACTCTGCAGCTCTGAAGAGCACCTTGGAAATAACTTGTCCCATGAACCCTGAAACAGTACTGAATGGCTGCTGCTGCGAAAGCCACAGTGAGAGGAAACAACAAGAAACACAGCACACATCAACATTTCAAAGTCTGGCATTTCTGTTGGTAAACTCTTCAGGAGGCCAGCAGTGTCTTTTCTCCAAAACAGGTAATCAGGTGGTAAGTATATAATGGGTGTTTAATAAGTACCTGCCAAATTCAGTCATTCATTAACTCATTCATCCATCCAGCAAATATTTATCGAGCACCTACTCTGAGCCAGGACTGTGCTGGGAGCCTGGGAAAAAGTGCTGACTATAAAGCAGACAGGGCCTCTGCTCTTAAGTAACTTACATGTCAGTGGGGGAAATCGGACAATAAATGAGTAAACACATTAGGTAATCTGAATTAATAATATGCTCTATGGAAAAATAAAACAAAATAACGGGACTGAGAGTTCTTGAAGGGATGGGTTGGGGGAGCTATTTTACATATGTCAGTCAGGGAAGAATTCTTGGATGAGATGACAACGGAGCTGAGACTGAAAGGAGACTTGAAAAACTATTATCCATGGGAAGGGGAGCCAAGTCATGATAATGGCAGCACCCTCTAGCATCAGCACATGGCTGGCAGCAAAACAGACATCATTTTACAGGGGGGATGGAGACAAGAGATCCAGCAACTCAGGCAAAGCTGAAAGGAAATTCACATCTTTGATCCAACAAGACAATAAAAACCAGGCAAGGGCTCAGGATTCAGAAGGTCAGTTCAAATCTCCAAATGTGATCTGACTCCAAGGCAGCAATATTTGACCTGTGACTGCTTTTCTTTTCTTTTTTTTTCTTTTCTTTCCTTTCCTTTTCCCTTCCATTCCCTCTTTTTATTTTTAATAGCAACCACCATTAAGCACTTACTATGTGCCAGACATTGTGCTCAATCTTTATATATTATCTCATTTAATCCTCAAAAAAAATTTGATGATCTAAGTACTCTTATTATTCCCATTGTGCAGGTGTGGAAACTGAGATCCAAGGTCACACAGTTAGAAGGTGGTGAAGTTGAGATGTGAACAAAGGCAGTCTGAGTCTAGAGCCCAATCTCTTAACCTCTGTGCTTTTATATTTCTATCCTAAATGCTGTTACTTAGAGAAGTAACTGAATACACAGGAATCTGAGTCAAGGACTTTGATACTAGCTCTGGATCAGCCATTACAGCCTGGGCACCTTGTTTAATCTCTTCCTGCCACACTTTCAATGATTCTGATTTGCCTTTAGGATAAAAATCAAAGCTCCTTAGTCTGGCATTCAATGCCCCTATTCAATTATGCTTTGTTCACTGGGGTTTGCTTTTTGTGTTTGCCTTTTTGGTTTTGTTTTGGTCTACTCAGGCAGCTTCCTTTGATTTTGAAACATGTAATTTCTTTTTCCTTTCTTCTGAGCACAGGTGACACTGAGGCTGATAGGCACATAAAGGGCCACTGTAGGTAGAAGGATATGTCAGAGACCCCCAAATTACTCTGATTATTACCCTAGTAGGTCAGAGAAACTAGAGTTCTCAGGAGGCTTTTACAAACTTTTTTATACCTTCTCCTCTGTCTCATCCAAAACTCATTATTTTCTGTTACTGTAGAGCAACATGCTTTTGTGCATTTTTCAAATGCAAAGCAATCAAAACATGAAGCGGTATCATTCTAATTTGTGTCTCCTTTTCAAAAACAAAGTTAGAAAAGTAGGCAACTTATTCAGGAAGAGCAAAGTCATAAATGCACAAGATCAAGGTGCCGCATTGCTGAGCTTTCAGTTTTTCCCCCTCCATTCTACTATTTGGTGTTGCTATGGGAATGCAACGCAAAGTGGTACTGGAGCTTGATTCAGTAAAATCAATGAAAATTCCAGGTGTGAATACAGCAGTATGTAGTCTGTAATTTTTCTTGCAAAACTGTAATTAGATGCTTGAGGGGAGGGAAGGTGGGATGTGAAGAGGACTGAAATAGGGGGAGGGGAGGAGTTGTTAGAAGAATGAGGGGGAAGATGAAGAGAGATTAACATTTCAGTTTTAGCTCACATACTGTAATTAGCCAGCACTCAAATTTCTAAGGAGTTGATAGCTATTCTTTTTCCCCCCACTCCCCTTCCCCATACACACACATATCTTCTGAGTGCTGCATTTTAAGAGAGACACAGAAAAAGTGAAGGACCCTTACCCACCCAAGGTTGCCAGGATATCATGTTTCAGTGGGGAAGAGCATAACATTAGTCAGAGAATTGGGGTTCCAGTTTTGGTTCTGTTGCACACTAGATGTGTAATCCTGGGCAAGTCAGTTAACATCTCTATGCCTTAGTTTCCTCATCTTCAAACAGGAATGACCTTTTTTTGGGGGGATGATAATTCTAAGCAACACCTTTGGTACTCTTCCTTTCCTCTTTTTCTCCAATAGATTACCCCAGATTTGTGTCCTAGGTTAAACTAACAAGCTAGTTTACGTAAAGTAAATGGTTGCCCTTGTCAGATAATATTTACATTCTTAATGAAGCCATCAAGGATTTAACCCTTCCAGTGACTCAATAATCAATAATGTATTTATTAAGTTGTACCAGTGCTCTGCAGGATAAAAAAAACAAAACAAAAAACAGATAAATAAGTATGTACACTATAGGCACTATACAGCTAAAGAGACCTAAAACAATAATAAGAAAAGGCAACTTAAGATACAGGATAGCTAAGTGTAAAACATGGTACAGAGCTCAAGTACCATCTGAATTTCAAGGACAGGATGTTTGGTTTGAGAGGAAGTACTTAGAAAAGGCTTCACGGAGATGGTGGCACAAGAAGGAGTCACGAAGGATGGGTTTGGGCAGGGAGAGGGAACAGAGGAAGGCATTCTGGTCGGTCAAGGAGAGTAATAGAAGCAAAGGAAAGGCATAACATGGGCTTTTCCAACATTCTAGCAGGCCAGAGAGAATGAAATCTTAAGGCAGAGGAGTTGGGCCCTTTGATGTGGATGGTTACTGACTGTACCCACACATGTAGTCAGTTGTACTCATGGGGCATAATGCCCAGTTGGTACCTTCAAATGCCAGAGAAAACCTCAAGAATGAGGCACTAAGTCAAACAAGCTTAGATCATATTGGCAAAGGGGCCAATCTTCCTGGCAGCCCTTAAAAAAGAGTCTATTCAAAAAAAATTCTCCAACTTTAATTTTTTCAGTGTAAATCAATAACTCTAAATGACTGTAGGAGGGAAAAGCTGCAAACTGGGTGGCCCCATTTCAGAGCAAGATTGATTTCAGAAACTGCAAGGGACCACTATAAGTCCCTGAACGCCAAGAGTACATGCTGGTAGAAGACCCACATACCTACTCTGCCTGTACTAAATGTAAGCAGTAGCTTAGAAATGAGAAGGCACATGATAGTCCATTTCCAAACAGGGCAATGTAAGCTGCAAATAATAAGGGCTAATTCAAATAAACTTCACTAAGCTAATGTATTCTTCTTAAAGCTCTTTCTCTAGTATGAGAGAAAGGTTAGGGTATACACGCTTTCTTTGGAACTTTTTTTAATAGACCAAGAAAATAGAGATGATTCTTCACCTGATCAGAAGAGGCACCAGAAAAGCCTTGGTTATTGACCAGCAAATTCATTTGTCTTAAAACTTTCTACAGCCACAGACTGCTCCCATAGAGCCACCATATCTCTGTTGCTAATTCCAAGAAGAACCTGTGAGAAGAAAAAAGACCCAGTGTTTCTCATGGAGAACCCCGCAGAGCATGCATCCTAGTGATGGTGGGTCAGTACCTAACAACTCTATTGGCGTCATGACATCCAGGTGAAACAGGCTTTTAATCTGTCATGATTGTTAGCTTGGAGCTTACCTCCAGGTTGCTAAGCCTGGGATATATATCTTCACTCTGATGCCTACAGCTCTGCAATGTTAATCATCATATTAGGCCTCATCCTGCGGGCTTCATAAGAATGGCATAAACAATAACAATAAATAATCTCAATGATGCTTCAACACCTCTCCTAAGGGGGAGCCCAAGGCATGTGCCAGCATTCACTTATTAATCTGTACTGTATATAGCATTCCAGAGTGATAGGAAGCTGTTAGCGGGGTCCTCTTTTCTTATCTGATGGCAGCAGTAAATCCTCCTAATCCAGCACTCTATCTGCCCTGCCTCTGTAGCCAAGTTTACAAGAGAGCTCACATCAGGCACCTTTAAAATAATTCATATATGACAGACATGAATTACCTAGGCAACAACACAGAAATGACTATACCTAGGTCTCAGGGAACTTCACACTTCACCTCCCAATCTCAAGTATTAGGGCCAACTCAATTTCCAGCCAGTTCAACCTGGTAATCAGGCTGGATGACAAACTCTGGGTGTCTAGGGCCTAGAACAAACCACATTACTCCCTTTCTGTCCATTTTTCTCCCTACCACGAACATCTATGGACCATATAACATAGTAAAATTAGGATAAAATAGATACCAAGGACCAGGATTGGTTACATAATTTGTGGAACCTGGTACAATATGAAAATGCAGGATCTCTTGTTCAAAAGTCATTAAGAATTTCAAGAAAGCAACAGAAGAGCAGTAAACAAAGCAACTGCATGGGTCGCACATCCATGATGCCAGCCCTGCCAAGGATGTTCCTAAAGAAATACATTTCCTTTGAAACATAATTAAGATGATGTTTTCAAAAGCAACTTTAGCAAAATGAAGAGGAAACCAAATTAAATAATTACAATAATAAAAAATAGTAGAAATTCAAATTTCCAAAGTCCAAGTTTCTGATTATAAAAATCCCAAATAAAAGTACCTTGGATGTTTCCTTGGATCTTAAAGCCCCTCAAAGTCCCTTAAAATGATTGTCTTAGTTCAGGCTGCTACAACAAAGCACCACAGACTGGGTGGCATTTAAACGACAGAAATGTATTTCCCACAGTTTTGGAACTTGGAAGTTTGAGATCAAGATGCCAGCATGGTTGGGTTCTGGTGAGAGCTCTCTACTGGGTTGTAGACTGCCTCTTATCGTATCCTCTCTTGGCAGAAAGAGGGCAAGAGAGCTCTAAGGGATCCTTTAATTTTTTAAATTTTAATTGTTACAATTAACATACTATATTAGTTTAGATGTACAAAATAGTGATTTGATATTTGTATACATTATGAAATGACAATCTGGGCACTCACTAATCCCATTCATGTGGGCTCCACCCTCACGACCTAATTACTTCCCAATGTCCTACCTCCTAATACCATCACATTGGGGATTATAATTTCAACATATGAATCTTGAGGAGATGAAAACATGAAAGCAGATAAAATCTGAGCTACTCTTGTTGAAAACAAGGGTGTGTGTGTGTGTGTGAGTATGTGCGCGTGTGTGTGTGTGTGCACGCAGTGACAAATCCTTGGCCACTGGAATTCCTCCTAATGATATCTCCATGGAATGCCTATGGCTATGAAGAAAGCCCCAGAATTACAGTTGAACCTTCTCAGTTTTACAGATGGTGAAACTGAGTCCCAGAAAAGAGAAATGAGTTGCCCAGGGTTAGTGTCAGTTGCCCAGGTTTGGCAGCACAGCTGGGACTATTAGAACCCAGATTTCCTTCCACGATTCATCATATCCCAAGGGTGCCTTTCACCCGCCAAGTCAGCCAGGTCTGGGTGTGAAGGAAAAGCAGCACTTTCTCCTCAATGCCCTTTACTCAGGCCACAACAGGACAGACTTTCAGGAATACCTTGTGGAGCAAAGTACTGCTCCCCGTTCTTTTGTATACACTTCCTTTCACCCAAGAAAGCAACTTTGAATCCCTGTAGGTTCCAGAATAAATACTGTTGTCTTCACAGTCCCCCTGACACACCACTTTTTTTAAAAAATTACTTTCTTGCTCTCTAGGGAAAACTAACTCCTACTGACAATGCACTGCTTGGCCCAGAAGACTCTCAATGAATAAACTATAGAACTGGCTAAAACCAAATTTAATTCCATGCATTTTGTCCTGAGAGACAAGCTTCTGAAGCCAAATGGAAGAAGGGTGAAGACATTGCACTGGGCCTGAGAATGTCATAGAATTCCTGGAAAACATACCTAAGTTCCTAAGTGATGGGTAAGGGTTAACCCTTCTAGAAGGGTTACAGAGCATGGGGAGTTTAGCACTGAGCTGAAATGGCTACATTATCTTTGGGGGGGGGGGGAATGTAAAGAGTAACAAGCATTGCAGCTTAGAGAGGAAATACCTACATATAAAGCATGTGAACCAGGCAGAGACTGCCCCGTACCCAAATCCCTAGAGAAAGTGTCCCAGTGACTCTGCAGCATGTTTCAGCTATAGTAAGAATTGCAGACAAATAATAAAGGCTGACTATTCTCTCTTTTGTCTTTCCCATCTCCAAGATACAGGCTAGGTGAGACTCCGAACATATCTACCTTCTCCAAGGCTAAGTTAGGTCCCCTCTTATACTCCCATAATCTTGTCGACTTCTTTCATAACAGTCATACCCGTAACTACTTGTGCAATACCTGTCTTGCCTGCCAGACTGCAAACTTCATGTCTTTCTTGTGTATCACTATATTTCTAGCATGCCTCCAAGAAATATATATTAAATTGAATTGACTCTATACTTTGAAATATCCATGGTTTTGTGGGTTATGATGACAAGAAGGGAAAAAGTATTTCTCCATGCTGCTTATTTATGGTCTGAAGACTTATTCCTATCATGATTGAAAATCACTGTGGTTTTCCTCTTCTCTAGACCCAGTGTCTGCTGTGTGAAACAATATGCTTAGCTACAGAGTGCTTTGGAGGTAACACTCTTTTCCTTTGAATCCATTTTACACATACAGCATGTTTTAAATAGTTTGCCAGCTGAATTAATTTAGTTAGACCTATTGGCCCAGGGCAGAAAGGAAGAATATCCCCTCAAATCTGTCTTCACTGTAACTGTCCCTGGACACTTTTTGATTTCCACAGACTAATTCTGTCAGTTTGGAACACAGCCTAACTACCATCCTCCTCACTCTTGTTCAATTCACTGTCCAACAAGAATAGTCATTCTACAGAAAGTATAAAGAAGAGAAATAGAGAGGGAAGAGAAAATATTATTAGTTGTGCTAAGAAAACATATATTAAATGTGCTAGTGTCCAGGTTGGCATGTTTGGCCGTTGATTAGGATGATTGAATCTATGATTCACATCACCAGGAAAATCAGAAACACATTAAAACACATATTATGGTTGCAGTTTATAGGAGAAAAATAAACAGTTATACTCATAATGATGAATACCTCTGTTCCATTTAGAAACTTAACTCTATTTTCTTTTTTTTTTTTTTTTTAAACATCTTTATTGAAGTATAATTGCTTTACAATGGTGTGCTAGCTTCTGCTTTACAACAAAGTGAATCAGTTACACATATACATACGTTGCCATATCTCTTCCCTCTTGCATCTCCCTCCCTCCCACCCTCCCTATCCCACCCCTCTAGGTGGTCACAAAGCACCGAGCTGATCTCCCTGTGCTATGCGGCTGCTTCCCACTAGTTATCTATTTTACATTTGGTAGTGTATATATGTCCATGACACTCTCTCACCCTGTCACATCTCACCCCTCCCCCTCCCCATATCCTCAAGTCCATTCTCTAGTAGGTCTGTGTCTTTATTCCCATCTTGCCACTAGGTTCTTCATGACCTCTTTTTTTTTTTTCCCTTAGATTCCATATATATGTGTTAGCATACTGTATTTGTTTTTCTCTTTCTGACTTACTTCACTCTGTATGACAGACTCTAACTCCATCCACCTCATTACAAACACCTCCATTTCATTTCTTTTTATGGCTGAGTAATATTCCATTGTATATATGTGCCACATCTTCTTTATCCATTCATCCGATGATGGACACCTAGGTTGCTTCCATGTCCTGGCTATTGTAAACAGAGCTGCAATGAATATTTTGGTACATGACTCTTTCTGAATTATGGTTTTCTCAGGGTATATGCCCAGTAGTGGGATTGCTGGGTCATATGGTAGTTCTATTTTTAGTTTTTTAAGGAACCTCCATACTGTTCTCCATAGTGGCTGTATCAATTTACATTCCCACCAACAGTGCAAGAGTGTTCCCTTTTCTCCACACCCTCTCCAGCATTTATTGTTTCTAGATTTTTTGATGATGGCCATTCTGACCGGTGTGAGATGATACCTCATTGTAGTTTTGATTTGCATTTCTCTAATGATTAATGATGTTGAGCATTCTTTCATGTGTCTGTTGGCAATCTGTATCTCTTCTTTGGAGAAATGTCTATTTAGGTCTTCTGCCCATTTTTGGATTGGGTTGTTTGTTTTTTTGTTATTGAGCTGCATGAGCTGCTTGTAAATCTTGGAGATTAATCCTTTGTCCGTTGCTTCATTTGCAAATATTTTCTCCCATTCTGAGGGTTATTTTCTTGATTTATTGCTCTTATTATACAAAGCCAGTTAGCTTGGCTTCAGGGTATCATTACAGAGAAGCCAAACAAAGTTCCTCAACCTTCTTTCTGAGCCTGGGTATGTGAATACCTTGGAAGAGAGAAAATAAAACAATTCTGTAACTCTTTTTTCCATCTGGGATGTTTCATTAAAAATTTTGTCATATATGGCAAAATATGACATATGACATGTACATCTCAGAACTTATCTATCCAAGTATATGTTTTCATACCAATTTATAAAGGCTTCTCTAACTTGGTTATCTGTTCCACATCTGTCTCCCACAGCACCTGTGTTCTCTTCTATAAGAGCACTTACCACATTGTACTATAAATGTCGATTGATTCATTTAATTTCCTCAACTAGACAGTAACATCCTTGAGGGCAGGGCCAAGACTTCCTCATCTCTGTAACCTCTCAGCCATGCACAAAGTAAATAATAAAAGTGACCTTTCAATGGCAGTAGCTGTGGGAAGTATGCACATATCCCTAAAATATGTATGCAACTGCCTTTAGAATCCATTTACAAGCCACCCAAGAGGAGCAGTCACATTATTTATAATCACATCTAATATGCCATCTAGGAATGATGAATTGCTAAAGAACACATCAAAATATAACCCATACTTGAATATTACATTGGACATTAATGAACCTCCTCTTCTGATTCAGAAGAAACTTGTGAGCCTTGGGAGTGACCATTGTGAGCTCTGATCAGAGTATGGCAAGTATGGATTGCTAGTTGACAGAGAGCTCTGTCTAAATAAAATGCTAAATTAATTGGAAAACTGAATTGTGTAAATTGGGCATAAGAAGGGTTTGTCATCGTCCTAGTGATACTCTTGTACCTCTGTTGGCTGATGGATACAGAAGGGGAGAAAATGATGTAGAAAACACCTACCTATCTTTTACTCATCTACTGTATAGGTTACCTTTAACTCACGAATGATCAGGGCCCATGGCACACCCTCAAAGCTCTCCTTAATTCTGAGAAATTAACACATAACTCTCAATGAGATAATTACATTGTTTTGTATATTGATGTTTCCTCTGTTAAAATAAATGCACTCTTTGCATGAAAATAAGTCATGTTGTGTTCTTGTAATTTATTATATATTTGACTGCATTCTGGAGGGCTTGCTCTTTTAACTATAAAGCAATCTACAGAGATTGACCAACAAACCTATAGAAGGTTGAGGCATGCTCTTTTGACCTCATAGAGGTTTTTCATGTGAAGCTTCTAAGCAACAAAAAACACCTATTTTCCAAAATGTCAATTTTATTTTAAAAAGAGTCATTTTAGAGCAAAGCAAACTTCTCTTTTCTTACATGCTGATCTCACTCTGAAGATGTTATGGATATAATGAATTTCCCCAAAATACATTTTATAGCTAGCATACTTTGTAGTGTAAAATCATAGCCAACTTATGCCCCACCAGGGATTTTATATCAGGGTTTGAGAACCCATATACTCTTTGATATTTACACACAGAAAACTCATTTAGCATTGCTTGTATAGTATATATTTTCTATAATATGTACAATATGGACAACTAAGTAATGTAGCTCTTTGGTATGTGTTAATTGTCAAGCCAGCTGCATTACAGTCATGTCTCAATATATACTCTGCTTATAGTTTATTCTACGTTCAGTAACAGATAATGTTTTATCTGTCTTTGTATAAACAATATACAAAGTCTGACACACAGTTTGTATTAGTGCTTATCACTTATTGAGTGCTTACTGTAGCCAGGCACACACATATACTTTCCTGTTGAATCCTTGCTGCATCCTTGCAAATAGGTAGGAGAGCCCAACTACATAGTTGAAGAAACTAAGACCATTAGCAGTTGTAACTCGCTCAAAGTCAGACAGTAAACTGTGCTCTGGGAAACCAACCACAGCTCATTTGATTATAATGCCCATGCTCTTAAACACCATGGTAGACTGCTCAGTGTAAATGTTTGTTGAACTGAACTGTTAAGCTGAATATAAAAATTTAAAGTCACTTGCATGAAATTAGTTTTATTTAGAATTTTCCAACTGAAAGCCAAAAATTAATTACTTTCATTATTTTTGGCAACTTCCACTCAGACAGTGTAATATAAATGGCTCTATATTCACCCTAAGTGAGTTATGCTTTTCTGTTATAAAAGGAAAAAAAAACCCAAATCTCAAAACTTTAGGTCTTACCTTCCCTGACCATTTGGTTTAGTTATTTTCCCACCCATTTATTTCATTTTTGGTAAAGAGTTTTTAAACATTTTTCATGTTATTTTATTTTCACAAATAAGTACCTCCTCACTTGTAGACCTGGAATTGTAGCAGATGCTATGTCATTATACATCATACTTCATACACTTAACTTGGTCAAGAATAGTAAAATCAGCATACATCTTACAGTTAAGCCATATTTATTCACCTTTTTAAAAGGCCAGAGGACTATGACTACCCTTACGATCCTAAAATAGAAAAAAAAAAAATACCCATTTGATTCTAAAATAAGGTGAAAGAAGACAAATTATACTATATGAAGATCAAAATACCAAGGGCATTTTTCATAGAACCAGAACAAATAATTTCAAAATTCGTATGGAAACACAAAAGACCCTGAATAGCCAAAACAATCTTGAGAAAGAAGAACAGAGCTATAGGAATCATGCTCCCTGACTTCAGACTATACTACAAAGCTACAGTAATCAAATCAAAACAGTGGCACAAAAACAGACACATAGATCAGTGGAACAGAATACAGAGCCCAGAAACAGACCCATGTATCTATAGTCAATTAATCTAAGACAAGGCAGGCAAAAATATACAATGGAGAAAAGTCTATTCATCAAGAGGTGCTAAGAAAACTGGACAGTTACATGTAAATGAATGAAATTAGAACATTCTCTAACACCATATACAAAAATAAACTCAAAATGGAATGTAAGACTAAAAATCATAAAACTCCTACAAGAAAAATTTGTGGAACACTCTTTCACATAAATCATAGCAAAACTTTTTGGATCTGTCTCCCAAAGCAAAGGAAATAAAAGCAAAAATAAATAAAAGAGGCCTAATTATACTTAAAAGCTTTTGCACAGCTAAGGAAACAAAAACAAAATGAAAAGACAACATACTTAATGGGAGAAAATACTTGCAAATTACATGACCAATAAGGGGTTAATATCCAAAATATATAAACAGCTCACACAAATCAACATAAAAAAAAAACCTGATTAAAAATGGGCAGAAGACATGAATAGATATTTTTACAAAGACATTCAGATGGCCCACATGCACATGAAAGGATGCTCAACACTGTTAACCATCAGGAAAATGCAAATCAAAACCACAGTGAGATACCACCTCATACCTATAAGAATGGTTATTATCAAAAAGGCAAAATAACAATGTGTTGGTAAAGATGTGGAAATAAGGAAACCCTCATGCACTATTGGTGGGAATGTAAATTGATTGCAGCTACTATGGAAAACAGTATGGAGGTTTCTCAAAAAACTAAAAACAGAACTACTATGTGACCCAGCAATTCCACTCCTGGATATATATCTGGAAAAAAAAAAACCCACTAATTCGAAAAGATACATGAACCCCAATGTTCATAGCAGCATTATTTACAATTGCCAAGATGTGGAAGCAACCTAAGTGTCCATCAACAGATGAATGGATAAAGAAGATGTGGTATATATACACAGTAGAATACTACTCAGCCTTAAGAAAGAATGAAATTTTGCCATTTGCAACAACACGGATAGACTTGGAGAGTATTATGTTAAGTGAAATAAGTCAGAGAAAGATAAATACTGTATTATATCACTTATATGTAGAATCTAAAAAATAAAACACACTAGTAAATATAACAAAAAAGAAACAGACTCACAGATTTAGAGGACAAACTTGTAGGTACCAGTGGAGAGAGCAAAGGGGGGAGGGGCAAGATAGGCGTAGGGGATTAAGAGGTACAAACTATTATGTATAAAATAAATAAGCTACAAGGATATATTATACAACATGGGGAATATACTAAATATTTTAAAGTAACTACAAATTGAGTGTAATGTATAAAAATTGTGAATTACTATGTTGTAATTACACCCGTAACTTATATAATTTTGCGCATCAACTATCCTTCAATAAAAATAGATCTAATAGGAAATAGTAAATGTAAAAGGAATCATGGAAGTAGAATATCATTGTTTGGCAACCACTATAGGGAAATAAAATTCTTATTTGAAAGTGTAAAAAATAAAATAAGCTGAAAAAAGAGAAAGTAAATTATATGAAGATCAAAAAATGGTCTATAGTGGCTGGAGCACATTACCACTAACATATGAGTAATTGTGAATTAAATCAAGGCAAGATGTGTTACAAACAAATACTCATTGCAGTAGAACCATAATCAATGAACTTGCTAATGGCCTTTCCTTCTCAAGACATTAGCAAATGTTCATCTTTAGTATTCACATACACCATACATTTTACTTTGGGAGCATATAAAAGAAGGCATACATGAAGTTGTTAAAATTAACTGGTACCTATTTATCAAGACACACATTCCCCTAAGATTCTTATTTCCAAGGATGTCAATGAGCCCTGGATATTGTACATTTGATTCCAATTAGCAGCAGATAATATTCTGTTAAACATGTTGGGCAAAGTGATAGATTTGATAATTTAAACATTTTTTCTTAATTATGAGTCTATATCACTTATCTTATAAAATGTTTGCCAAAATGTAGGGCTGTTAGATAATGGGCTCATCCATGCAGCAGAGACTTTAGTTTTTGGATATTTTAGGCATTTGGGAAGGTGAATATTCTCAAACCAATGGGACACAACCTCAATCCACTGCCAGGACAGAGGCAGATGGAGGAGCAAAAAGAAAAAGAGAACTGAGATGTGTGCTGGCCACTTATGCTAAGCACTTTTCAAATTACTTATCCAATCCTCACAACCTTACCAAGTAGGTCTTATCACCATTTTGGAGATGATAGAAATAAGGCTCAGTGATCTCGACTTCCCTAAAGCCACAAATCTAGTTAGTGGCTGAGGCAGAATTTGAACGCAGACCTTTATGACTTCAAAACTTGTGCTCTGTCCAGCACACATTAATGTCTCCTCCTCTAAGACATGTACAGCAGAAGAGTATATCTCTGAATTATTAGACTTAAAAGCCCTGATGCACAGAGAGACTAAATAATCAGTCTGAAATCACATAGTAATTTAATGAAATAGCTGGAACTAAGACCTAGGAAAAGGAACCCTAAAGCAGTGTTTCCTACTGGACATCACATAACTTGTAGACTATATGTGCTAATTCATGGAGGCAGTAGAGTCTTCATCAATTAAATGTAAAATTTAGACTAATGAGACTCTGAGGTTGATAACTCAAATAAAAGACTCATTTAAGTTCCAAAATCTGAAATTAAAGTTCTCATAGCAAGATTACTTTGTGCTAATTGTGTACACATATTATTTTGCTTTATTTTCTAGGCTGTAAACTACCTGCTTTTAGAGACAAGTTAATACTGATAAGAGAACAAAGCCTTGAGAACTTTCAAAAAACACAGTGTGAAATATGAATGATAATTAAATGTTATCATAATACAAACTTTCATAGAAAATGTCTTTGATTTTACTTTTGAAGCTGTATAGCGGAGATGTTTAGAAAAGAAAGAAGAGAAAATCCAGAAATCAAGGCCCTTACTGACTTTCTAGTAGAGAAAGATAAATTGGAAATACTTTCAGTAAGTGATAAAAATCACAATTTGACAATGTGAGTTGGAGATGGCTGTAGGTAGAGAAGGCATGTGGTTAAATAATAGCTGCTTGGATTGTTAAAAGGTGTACATGTTGGTCCAGTCAGAAAACACATCGTGTATCCTACAAAAGAAAGTGACTTGTATGTTTTGGAAAATCCACATCAGTAACTTCCAGACATGAAGAACCACTTTTAGGGTCATTAAAAATAATAGAGACCATATGCTGACATAGTATCATTCTTTCACTGAGCAACTATTTATTGAGAGCTACATATACTGGTCACAGCTTCTGGCACTGTGTATACATAAAGTGAACAAAATAGACAAAAATTTCTGCCCTCACGGAGTTTACATTCTTGTGGGGAGAGACAGTGAAACATTAACATAATAAGTAGGTAAATTTTATAGTATGTTAGATGGTGGTAAGTATCATGGAAAAATAGAGCAGGCAGGGGAATCAGTGGTGCTGAGTGTCTGCAGTTTTAAGTGGTGTGGTTGGTGTGGCCCTCACTGATGAAAGGGGCATATGAACAAATAATTGAAGGAGGAAGTGTACCCAAGCATATGGATTTCAGGGTAAGAACATTCCAGGCAGAGAGAACAGTCAGTTCAAAAGGCCCTAAGATGGACAACATCTTGAAATATGAGAGAAGGAAATCAATCAAGGTGACTCAGTGGTTTAAACTTGAGAAACAGGAAAGATGGAGTAGCCAAGTGGAGATGATGAGTAGGCAAGTTGTCTATACAAGTCTGGAGTTCAGGGGAGAAGTCTGGTCTGGATAAATTATAGAGTTATCAACACAAAGATATTTAAAGCCATGAAAGTAGATGAAATCACCAAGGGAATCAGTGCAGAGAAAACAATGAGTCCAAAGACTGAGCACTGGAGCATTCCAATGTTAAGAAAAGAGAAAAGAAGAGGAACCAGCAAAGGAAACTGAAATAAAAGAGCCAGTGAGATCAGAACCAGAATAAACAAACCTTAAAATGCTAAACTGGTCTGACTTTTTTTTAACATTCACAAAAAAACCTTGAGGTCTGAATTCTCCCAAGTGTCTTCTACTGGGTTGTTCATTTTTTTTAATTGCCACATAAGGGAAAATATTTATGCTATTTTTACATTTCTTTTTTTAAAATTGAACTATAGTTGATTTACAATATTGTGTTAGTTTCAGGAGAACAGCAAAGTGATTCAGTTATACCTATTTTTTTTCCAATTCTTTTTCATTACAGGTTATTACAATATATTGAGTAGATTTCCCTGTGCTATATAGTAGGACCTTGTTGTTTATCTATTTTATATATAGTGGTGTGTGTATATGTTAATCCCATACTCCTAATTTATCTCTCCCCCCCTTTCCCCTTTGGTAGCTATAAATTTGTTTTCTATATCTGTGAGTGTTTTTTCTGTTTTGTCAACAAATTCGTTTGTATTATTTTTTCAGATTCCACATATAAGTGATATCATATGATATTTCTCTTTCTCTGTCGGACTTACTTCACTTAGTATGATAATCTCTAGGTCCATCTATGTTGCTGCAAATGGTATTATTTCATTCTTTTTTATGGCTGAGTAGTATTCCAGTATATAAGTATACCACATCTTCTTTAGCCATTCATTGGTTGATGGACACTTAGGTTGTTTCCATATATTGGCTACTGTAAATAGTGCTGCTGTGAACGTTGGGGTGCATGTATATTTCTGAATTAGAGTTGGAATTAAAGTATGCTGATAATATGACTGGAAATACCTTTACATATTACTCTAACCTAGGTTATTTGAAAATATGCATAACCTGCACATGAACAAATATCCATATATAGACTATATAATCATATAACATACCAGTTTTGAAGTGTATAATATTGCTATTAATGATTTAAGTTTAAAAATCATAAAATGGTGAGCAGTTTTCTCAAGATAACTCCATCTTTTACAAGATATCCCTTATATTTAAGAAGAATTTATGGACATATAAGTATTTACTGACTGATAGCTACCATTCTTTTTTTTTTTAACATCTTTATTAGAGTATAATTGCTTTACAATGGTGTGTCAGTTTCTGATTTATAACAAAGTGAATCAGCTATACGTATACCTATATCCCCATATCTCCTCGCTCTTGCATCTCCCTCCCTCCCAACCTCGCTATGCCACCCGTCTAGGGGGTCACAAAGCACCGAGCTGATCTCCCTGTGGTATGCGGCTGCTTCCCACTAGCTATCTATTTTAAGTTTGGTAGTGTATATATGTCCATGCCACTCTTTCACTTTGTCACAGCTTACACATCCCCCTCCCCGTATCCTCAAGTCCATTCTCTAGTAGGTCTGCATCTTTATTCCCGTCTTGCCCCTACTTTCTTCTGACCATTTTCTTTTTTTTTCCTTTTTTTTTTTTTTAGATTCCATATATATGTGTTAGCATACGGTATTTGTTTTTCTCTTTCTGACTTACTTCACTCTGTATGACAGGCTCTAGGTCCATCCACCTCACTACAAATAACTCAATTTCGTTTCTTTCTATGGCTGAGTAATATTCCATTGTACATATGTGCCACATCTTCTTTATCCATTCATCTGTTGATGGACACTTAGGTTGCTTCCATGTCCTGGCTATTGTAAATAGAGCTTCAGTGAACATTGTGGTACATGACTCTTATTGAATTATGGTTTTCTCAGGGTATACGCCCAGTAGTGGGATTGCTGGGTTGTATGGTAGTTCTATTTTTAGTTTTTTAAGGAACCTCCATACTGTTCTCCATAGTGGCTGTATCAATTTACATTCCCACCAACAGTGCAAGAGGGTTCCCTTTTCTCCACACCCTCTCCAGCAGTTATTCTTTGTAGATTTTTTCATGATAGCCATTCTGACTGGTGTGAGATGATACCTCATTGTAGTTTTGATTTGCATTTCTCTAATGATTAATGATGTTGAGCATTCTTTCATGTGTTTGTTGGCAATCTGTATATCTTCTTTGGAGAAATGTCTATTTAGGTCTTCTGCCCATTTTTGGATTGGGTTGCCTTGCTTTTTTGATATTGAGCTGCATGAGCTGCTTGTATGTTTCGGAGATTAATCCTTTGTCAGTTGCTTCATCTGCAAATATATTCTCCCATTCTGAGGGTTGTCTTTTCATCTTGTTTATGGTGTCCTTTGCTGTGTAAAAGCTTTTAAGTTTCATTAGGTCCCATTTGTTTATTTTTGTTTTTATTTCCATTTCTCTAGGAGGTGGGTCAAAAAGGATCTTGCTGTGATTTATGTCATAGAGTGTTCTGCCTATGTTTTCCTCTAAGAGTTTGAGGGTGTCTGGCCTTACATTTAGGCCCTTAATCCATTTTGAGTTTATTTTTGTGTATGGTGTTAGGGAGTGTTTTAATTTCATTCTTTTACATGTAGCTGTTCAGTTTTCCCAGCACCACTTATTGAAGAGGCTGTCTTTTCTCCACTCTATATTCTTGCCTCCTTTATCAAAGATAAGGTGACCATATGTGCGTGGGTTTACCTCTGGGCTTTCTATCCTGTTCCACTCATCTATATTTCTGTTTTTGTGCCAGTACCATACTGTCTTGATTACTGTAGCTCTGTAGTATAGTCTGAAATCAGGGAGCCTGATTCCTCCAGCTCCGTTTTTCTTTCTCAACATTGCTTTGGCTATTCGGGGTCTTTTGTGTTTCCATACAAATTATGAAATTTTTTGTTCTAGTTCTGTGAAAACTGCCAGTGGTAGTTTGATAGGAATTGCATTGAATCTGTAGACTCCTTTAGAAAGTAGAGTCATTTTCACAATGTTGATTCTTCCAATCCAAGAACATGGTATATCTCTCCATCTGTTTGTATCATCTTTAATTTCTTTCATCACTGTCTTATAATTTTCTGCATACAGGTCTTTTGTCTCCTTAGGTAGGTTTATTCCTAGATATTTTATTCTTTTTGTTGCAATGGTAAATGGGAGTGTTTCCTTAATTTCACTTTCAGATTTTTCATCATTAGTGTATAGGAATGCAAGAGATTTCTGTGCATTAATTTTGTATCCTGCTACTTTACCAAATACATTGATTAGCTCTAGTAGTTTTCTGGTAGCATCTTTAGGATTCTCTATGTATAGTATCATGTCATCTGCAAACAGTGACAGCTTTACTTCTTCTTTTCCAATTTGGATTCCTTTTATTTCTTTTTCTTCTCTGATTGCTGTGACTAAAACTTCCAAAACTATGTTGAATAATAGTGGTGAGAGTGGGCAACCTTGTCTTGTTCCTGATCTTAGTGGAAATGGTTTCAGTTTTTCACCATTGAGGATGATGTTGGCTGTGGGTTTGTCATATATGGCCTTTATTATGTTGAGGTGAGTTCCCTCTATGCCTACTTTCTGAAGGGTTTTTATCATAAATGGGTGTTGAATTTTGTCAAAAGCTTTCTCTGCATCTATTGAGATGATCATATGGTTTTTCTCCTTCAATTTGTTAATATGGTGTATCACATTGATTGATTTGTGTATACTGAAGAATCCTTGCATTCCTGGGATAAACCCCACTTGATCATAATGTATGATCCTTTTAATGTGCTGTTGGATTCTGTTTGCTAGTATTTTGTTGAGGATTTTTGCATCTATGTTCATCAGTGATATTGGCCTGTAGTTTTCTTTCTTTGTGACATCTTTGTCTGGTTTTGGTATCAGGGTGATGGTGGCCTCGTAGAATAAGTTTGGGAGTGTTCCTCCTTCTGCTATATTTTGGAAGAGTTTGAGAAGGATAGGTGTTAGCTCTTCTCTAAATGTTTGATAGAATTCGCCTGTGAAGCCATCTGGTCCTGGGCTTTTGTGTGTTGGAAGTTTCAATTTCAGTGCTTGTGATTGCTCTGTTCATATTTTCTATTTTTTCCTGGTTCAGTCTCCAAAGGTTGTGCATTTCTAAGAATTTGTCCATTTCTTTCAGGTTGTCCACTTTATTGGCATAGAGTTGCTTGTAGTAGTCTCTTAGGATGCTTTGTATTTCTGTAGTGTCTGTTGTAACTTCTTTTTCATTTCTAAATTAATTGATTTGAGTCTTCTCCCTCTTTTTCTTGATGAGTCTGTCTAATGGTTTATCAATTTTGTTTATCTTCTCAAAGAACCAGCTTTTAGTTTTATTGATCTTTGCTATCATTTCCTTCATTTCTTTTTCATTTATTTCTAATGTGATCTTTATGATTTCTTTCCTTCTGCTAACTTTGGGGGTTTTCTTGTTCTTCTTTCTCTAATTGCTTTAGGTGTAAGGATAGGTTGTTTATTTGAGATGTTTCTTCTTCCTTAAGGTAGGTTTGTATAGCTATAAGCTTCCCTCTTAGAACTGCTTTTGCTGCATCCCATAGGTTTTGGGTTGTTGTGTTTTCATTGTCATTTTTTTCTAGGTATTTTTTGATTTCCTCTTTGATTTCTTCACTGATCTCTTGGTTATTAAGTAGTGTGTTGTTTAGCATCCATGTGTTTGTATTTCTTACAGATTTTTTCCTGTAATTGATATCTAGTCTCATAGCGTTGTGGTCGGAAAAGATACTTGATATGATTTCCATTTTCTTAAATTTACCAAGGCTTGATTTGTGACCCAAGATATGATCCATTCTGGACAATGTTCCATGAGCACTTGAGAAAAATGTGTATTCTGTTGTTTTTGGGTGGAATGTCCTATAAATATCAATTAAGTCCATCTTGTTTAATGTACCATTTAAAGCTTGTGTTTCCTTATTTATTTTCATTTTGGTTGATCTTTTCATTGGTGAAAGTGGGGTGTTAAAGTCCCCTACTATGATTGTGTTACTGTTGATTTCCCCTTTTATGGCTGTTAGCATTTGCCTTATGTATTGAGGTGCTCCTCTGTTGGGTGCATAAATATTTACAATTGTTATATCTTCTTCTTGGATCGATCCCTTGATCATTATGTAGTGTCAGTCTTTGTCTCTTGTAATAGTCTTTGTTTTAATGTCTATTTTGTCTGATATGAGAATTGCTACTCCAGCTTTCTTTTGATTTCCATTTGCATGGAATATCTTTTTCCATCCCCTCACTTTCAGTCTGTGTGTGTCCCTAGGTCTGAAGTGGGTCTCTTGTAAGCATATATACGGGTCTTGTTTTTTTATCCATTCAGCCAGTCTACGTCTTTTGGTTGGAGCATTTAATCCATTTACATTTAAGGTAATTACCGATATGTATGTTCCTATTACCATTTTCTTAATTGTTTTGGGTGTATTATTGTAGGTCTTTTCCTTCTCTTGTGTTTCCTGCCTAGAGAAGTTCCTTTAGCATTTGTTGTAAAGCTGGTTTGGTGGTGCTGACTTCTCTTAGCTTTTGCTTGTCTCTAAAGCTTTTAATTTCTCCATCAAATCTGAATGAGATTCTTGCTGGGTAGAGTAATCTTGGTTGTAGGTTTTTCTCCTTCATCACTTTAAATATGTCCTGCCACTCCCTACCATTCATTTTTTAATATCCTCATTGAGATATAATTCACATACCATAAATTCATTCATTTTAAGGGTGCAATTCAACAGTTTTTAGTATATTCACAGACATGTGCAACAATCACCATGGTCAATTTTACATTTTCATCACCACAAAGAGATACTCTGTATCATTTAGCTGTCATTCCCCAACTCCCATCTCCCCAGCCCTAAGCAACCACTAATTTACTTTGTCTTTATAGATTTGTCTATTCCAGACATTTACATAAAATCATATAATATGTAGTTTTATGTGACTGCCTTCTATCGCTTAGCATGTTTTCAAAGCTCTTCCATGTTGTAGCATGTAACAGTACTTCATTCTCTTTTACAGTCAAACAATATTCCATTATATGTATTTGCCTTATTTATTTGTTTGTTCATCGATTGATGGACATTTGAGTTGTTTCTACTTTTGGCTATTGTGAATATTGCTGCTATGGACATTCATGTATAAATTTTCATTTGGAAACCTGTTTTCAATTCTTTTGAGTATAAATCTTACCTTTGGTTTTGGAAACAAAAATATTTCTGCCCTTTAGAAACTACAAGCATTATTTTTCACCTTTTTCTTATAAGAAAACAAAAAGTCTGGGCAGAGATCAAGGGATTAGGGTTAATACTTACTGAACAAAAATTGTGGCTTAAAATAAATTGAGATCTCTAGGTTTAAAAAGTCAAATAGTCTTCCTACCTATAGGATTTGTCGAAGCCTTCAAAATGCTAACATGCATTGTGATCATCTATATGAAAGGATTCAGTGTTTCCCTAACTGATTTTCTTCTAAAGGGCTTTTTTTGTGGAGTTTTTCACAGGACAAATATTTCAATGGAATTTGTGTTGCAAAACACTGATGTAAAGTAATGACTAAGTTCATAATGGTTATTTATCAATTATTTTTGAAATGAGAAAATGCTTTTTTCCCCATGTCACCATTTTCTTCTTTTCCTTGGTCATTTGTTAGAAAAGAATCAACATTCTGATGGCCAGATAACACAAAGAAACCAACATCTCCCATGTTTCCAATTAAACCTCATGGCCAGCCTTCTACCTTGCCATTTAATCAGCAGGGCGGACGCTATTCCTTTTTTTGTATACTCCAGTGAATTTAATATTAGCACTTAATTAACCTGCTCACTAAACTAGAGCAGAAAACAAAAAGGAAAGAAGAGAGAGTAATTCATTATATAAATTTAGTGTTCGAATCATTTCAGTGAAGGCAAAGCCATTTTATCAGCAGTAATTTAACAAATCTATTGCATTCATTATTTTTGAAGATATTTGCACATTGCATTTCAGACATAGGCAACACAATTCTCCATAGTCACACTGTTGACAGGTATCTTTAAAGAAAACTCTAGCTGCTAATAGGAGATTCCAAATTTTAATATTTTGTTCTGATTACCAGAGGAGAATAAATAAAGTGAAAATCAAATAATAGTACCATACAGATACTGAGCAAGAATTCTAATAAAGCAATAATGCCTTTGCTAACAATTGTTATCCATAATCATGAACTATTTTGATATTCAGAAGCCTAAATAAAAATCATAAGAGCAATTTCTAAGTAAGTGCTTTCTGCCCAAAATAAATGTGTTTATATCCAATTCATTCAAATGATTGTTTATCTAAACCAGATTATAATGTTTTCAATATTACTGGCTTACCGTTTAAACCTTTTCAAGCTTTCTGTTTAATCAAAACTTAAAGCCATTCTACTGCATCCAAATATCACAAATCATAGAATGCAAAGTGCTCTGCCTGGTCAACCAAATGGAAATCAAGCAGCTGAATAAATGAGGTAGCTGCTTACAATTTAGGATTTACTATCTTATACACTTCATGCTTGCTAACTACATTCATTTAAACAAAGAGTAATATGCAGCTAAATGTGAAGATGCCAAAATCACTACCTTAGTAAGATAGAAATGAAATGGTCTATTCTTATCCAAAAAAACATAAGTGCCAATAATCAACACAACCCTGTCATAATGCAAAAGAGCATGGCGATAGTAAGAAGAGGAGCAATGTGTTCCAAATATCTGTGTTGGCAATTTCCAGAGACGCCTTTATGAGTACTGTAACTTGTGACTGAAAGAGAAAGCTGTTCACCAAAAATACATGCCCCTCTTTACTGTGTAGTGGTGTTATTCAGAGGCAGGTACCTAGTCAGGGACTACATTTCCCAGTCCCTCCTTGGTTCCAGGTGTGGCCATGTATCACATTTTTGCCAATGGAATGTGAACAGAAGTGATGGATATCACTTCCAGGTGAGAGTTTTTAGTAAGGGTGTGTTTTCTTCATGCTCTCTTTCCCCATCTTCAGGCTGGATGCAGAAGACTCTGAAAGCCTGAAGAACCACCACATGGAGGAAATCTGACTTCCTGAATCATCATTTGGAGGAAAGCTACCCACTGACTTGCCCACACCTGTAATGTAATTTACATGAATAAGAAGAAATCTTCCGTTGTGCTATGTCACTGAAATTTTGAGTTTTATTATTACAGAAGCTATTACTGTCTTAACTAATAAACACATTTTTTACAACAGCTTTTTTTTTCTCTTAGTTTAATGTCTACACAGACTTGAGTCAAGACACATAAAAAAATTCAGCAGGCTAATGATTTGGTGCCCCTTCAAATTAAATTCATTTAAATATTTGTTCAACCTGGATTAAAATGGCAGTCTGAGCTGTGTGTGGAGATGGGAGAACATGAAAGAAAGGACTCAGTCTTTGCCTGCTGCTCTAAGCAATACAGTACTATGTACAAACTCATCTACCTTACCCACATATACTACTCCCCCACTAGAGTCCTAGTAAATGCAACTTTCTCCATCTGCTTATAGTATCTGTGAAATATTTTTATATCTATAGATTGGCACTCAGGGCAGCTGCCCGGTTGATAGACTACTTAATCTGGCTCTAAATCTATGTCTTGCACCCTTTAGTATGCTTTATAGTCGTGTTTCTCAAACATTTTTGAGCTTGAGTCACAGTACAAAATGCATTTTACACGGGACCCAGTACCCTCCTATGTTTGTTTCATGAAAAAGTAATTGCCTTTCTATACATGATATTCTCTGATATTTTCTTTTTTTTTTTTTTTCATTTTAAAGTGCTGGTTGCAACCTACTAAATTCATTTCACATACACTAATGGGTCATAACACACAGTCTGAAAAACACTCTTGGATGGACTCTTCTGACTGGTATTTGGCTTTATTTTTTGGAATGAGAGAAGGGAAATGAAAACTGACTGAAATGAAGGAAGAAAGGTATGGTAAAATGGTTAAAAGTGGGAGAAGCAGAGAAAGAAATAATGGCATTTGTGAAAAGGGAAGGAAGGAACACATAGTATTAAGGAATGTACAACACACCATTAGCTATGCTCAGTGTAGAATATATGTTCAATGAACACGTTTGGGTTCTGTTTATAGTAGAAACCATAGAGTTTGAGGAAGTCCAACTGTGGAAGTACAGAAGCACAGTGCTCAGGTATGAGTAATGCCAGAGGTTTCACTTCTGAATATATAGAGACAGACGTTGAAAAAACTTGAGAAGAAAGAGCCAGGGACACCCTAAATGAGAATTTTATGCTCTAACTATTCTACATTCTCACTCTGTCACAATAGTTACATACACATTCACAAAATTTCCAAGAACTGAGATCCTGTAAGATCATATTTAATTTCAGCTTTGGAAAGTGTCCAGTCCATTCTTGGCCTACCAAGACAGGATAACAGAACAAATGAAAAAAGAAACACTTGGGCTCTGCAAGCATGGCACTCTCTTCAAGTGAAAATGATTGCTGAAAACTATATTTATGGATTAAAACAGATGATATGTTATGTTAATTTTCACATGCTTAGAAGGAAAGTGTTGGCTAGAAGTCATAAAGCCTCTCCAGAGGAACATTTATATATCATTCTATGAATCTCTTTCCTTTTTCTTTTTGCCATAAAAATTATAGTCTCTAGTCACACTGATCAAAAATATTGTCAACTTTTACACACTTTATAACAAAGTTTTCTTTTTTTATCAAATTTATTTTTAGAGCATTTTTAGGTTCATAGCAAGATTGAGGGGAAAGTACAAAAATTTCCCATATACTCCCCATATATCTATGTACAGGTTTTTATGTGGATATAAGTTTTCCACTCCTTTTGGTTAATACCAAGGAGTGAAATTGCTGGATCATAGTAAGAGTACATTAATTTTGTAAGAAACTGCCAAACAATCTTCCAAAGTGGCTGCACCATTTTGTATTCTAATCAGAAATCAGTGAGAGTCCCTGTTTCTCCACATCCTTGCCAGCACTTGGTGTTGTCAGTGTTCTGGATTTTGGCCATTCTAATAAGTGTGTAGATGTATCCCATTGTTGTTTTAATTTGAATTTCCCTGGTAATATATGATGGGGCATCTTTTCATAGGTTTATTTGCCATCTTATATCTTCTTTGGCAAAGTATCTATTAAGGTCATTGGCCCATTTTTAAATTGGGTTGTTTGTATTCTTATCATTGAGTTTTAAGAGTTCTTTTTATATTTAGGATAACAGTTCTTTATCAGATGTGTCTTCTGCGAATATTTTCTACCAGTCTGTGGCTTGTCTTCTCATTCTCTTAACATTCTTTCGCAGAGAAGAAGTTTATAATTTTAATGATGTCAGCTTATCAATTATTTCTTTCATGGATCATGCCTTTGGTGTTATAGCTAAAAAGTCATTGCTATACACAAGGTCATCTAAGTTTTCTCCTATGTTATCTTCTAGTAGTTTTGGAGTTTTTCATTTTATACTTAGGTCTGTAATTTATATTAATTTTTAAGATGGGTATAAGATCTGTGGCTAGATTTTTTTTTTTTTTTTTTTTGCACGTGGATATCCAGTTGTTTCAGCACCATTTGGCAAAAAGAGTATTTTGCTCCATTGTACTGCCTTTGTTCCTTTCTCAAAGTTCAGTTGACTGTATTTATGTGAGTCTACCTTTGGGCTCTCTATGTTGCTCCACTGATGTATTAGTTTATTCTTTCAATACTACACTGTCTTGATTACTGCAGGTTTATACTAAGTCTTGAAGTCAGGCAGTGTCAGTCCTCCAACTTTGTCCTTCTACTTCAAGACTGTGTTGGTTATTATGTGTCTTTTGACTCTCCATATAAACTTTGGAGTAACTTTGTCAATATCTACAAAATAACTTGCTGGGATTTTGACTGGGATTGCATTGAATCTATAGGTCAAGTTGGGAAGGACTGACACCATGACAATGTTGAGACTTCCTATCCATGAACATGGAGTATCACTATTTATTCTTTGATTTAATTCATCAGAGTTATGTAGTTTTCCTCATATAGATCTGATACATATTTTGTTAGACTTATACCTAAGTATTTCATTTTGGAGGGTACTAATGTAAATGATATATTTCAAATTTCAAATTCTACCTATTCATGCTGGTATATAGGAAAGAAATTGACTTTTGTATATTAACCTTATATCCTGCAACATTGTTATAATTTCTTATTAGTTCCAGGAGGATTTTTGTTGATTCTTTTGAATTTTCTACATAAATGATCATGTCATCTGCAAACAAATTTTCTTTCTTCTTCCAAATCTTTGTACCTTTTGTTTTCTTTTATTGTCTTCTTGCATTACCTAGAACTTCCAGTGTGATGTTGAAAAGGAGTGTTAAGAGGGGCTATCCTTGCTTTGTACTTGATTCTGGTGAGAAATCTTTGAGTTTCTTAGCATTAGTATGATGTTAGCTGTAGGTTTTTTATAAATATTCTTCTTTGGATTGAGGACGTTCCCCTCTATTCTTAGTTTACTTAGAGCTTTTACAGTAAATTTATTTTTGTTTTTTAATGTGCAAAAATCTTCAGAATATATAGGGTTATTACAAATAATAAAGAAATAACTAAGAATACAAAATAAAAAATTGACAAAAGTCACACATGGGCAATTCATAAAGGAGGAATTACAACTGGCCAATAAACATATGAAAATAAATGTTCAAGTGAATATGTAAGCAATGTAATGGAAGTTAAAACAACTAAAACTGATGTTTTGCTTATGAAATTAATATAGATTTAAAATATAAAGTAATGTTACTGACTGAGGGAATGGTAAGACTAGAAAGTTAAGAGAGTGGTTGGAAGAGGAATATAAATTGTTACAACCTTTATAGAAAGCATCAAGATTCATCAAGAGTCTTAAAAAATATGTATCCCTTTTGGCCTAGTATCTCTGTTTCTAGGAATCACCTTTAGGCAAATGATCAGAAAGTCAGAATAAGAGTCATACACATGTATGTTTGTTAGAGCATTAAACATAACAACAAAAAATCATGAATGGCCTATATATACCACAATTACATAATAGTTGAATTATCTGAGCAACTATTAAAAATTATGTTTAGGGAGATTTCAAATGCATGGATAAATCCTCTCAATAAAATATTAGGTTATAAAAAGCAGGATATGGAACTCCATAGTTGGTATGATCTCAAGAGTACAATAAACATAGATAAACATAAACACACAAAATGAACACACAAATGTGCACACAAAAAACAATATTGGTCATTTCTTGGTAGAAAGGACACTGAACATTTGTTCTTGTACTCATCTGCAGGGTCCTAACTATCTATAGTGAGCATTTGTAGCTCATACAACTCTTAAATAAAATAAGCTTTTAAAATAAAATAGAGTTTTTTTATTATAGAATATATGCTTGTTACCTAAAATTAGCAAAATTTTAAAATTTACATTGCTACACTTTCTGCAGCCCTGCCATGCCTCTATGTTTGCCCTGCACTCTATATATCAACTTGTATATAGTTATTTTTAAACAACATATTCTTCTGATTACAAAAGTAACACATGCTTATTGTAAAAAAATTGGAAAATATAGAAATAATAAACTAAAAATCATCTAGAATCCTACTACTGATGATGATGATAATAGCAGCAATATTGTTAGTCACAGACAGTTCCTCCTAAGTGCCAGACTTTTTATTAAGCATTTTGAATAAATTATCTCATTTAATTTTCACAATAGTCCTATGAGGTAACTATGAATATTCCTGTTTCAGAGATGTGAAAACAGATTCAGAAGAATTAATTACCTCATCCAAATCCACATAACTGCTAAGTGTAGAACTGGCCTGGCTCTACAACACAAGGTCTCAAGCACTACACTGTATTTTTTTCTGCTTTTATTTCTTACTATTTACACTCCTTCTTGGCTATCTATTTTTATATGCCAAATAATCTATGTTTAAAAAAAAACCTTTAGAAAGTGTGGCTCTCTTCTCTCTTTCTTCTAATTTTGCTTAGACTGTGATAGGCCTACTATTTTTTCAACTAAGAAAAACTTTTCTTTTTCTTTATATATATATCATTAATATTTTAGTTTTCTTTTTTTTTTCCTGAGGAATAATTAAAATTATTAGGATGGATAGCCATTCTTCAGATTTATCATCTTCTCCCTCAGGGGTCTCATCTTTGTCTTTTTCATTGCTTTCTGACAATATTTTTCAAGTATGTATGACATTCTCACTGAGCTGATTGTCAGCATTGTCAATTCTGCTCTCTTCAAGCCTTAACTGATGATATAAATTTGTGACTGAGTTTTAATTGTTGTAATCTTTCTTTATCTTATCTCCCATTTTTAATAAGTTCATTCTATTTTCTAATCCTCATCTGTTCTTTGATTATGGCATGGGTTCTGAAACAGAGGTTCATAAACAGACTTCAGAGGTTACGTGAAAGCCAAGAAATTAAATGGAAAAATGAGTATATTTATAAATTTGTTTTATATGGAAAGAAGGTCCAGAAATTTCATCAAATTTTCAAAGTGGTGCATGACGCTACAAAAGGTTCTGAATACCTTCCATTTTATACTCTGCTTCTTCATAGTAGTAGCTATGTCATCTCACATTTTCGTTAAAATAACAAAATATTTTCTAATATTTTTGTGACTCCTTTAAAAACTCATTTGCAGAAATGTGCTCTTTCTTTGAACATACAGAATAATTTTGCCTTTAGCCTGTTTACAATATTTTCCATGTGTTCCATGTTATTTTTTCTTTTGTTGCTTACTTTCAAAGAAGTTGCAATCTGTCTTGACCCTATGTTTGCCAATAGTAAGGAGACAGTAATTTTCCTTAGGCTGCACTCAAACTAGGTGTTATATAAATCCCTTTCTCAGATACACAGCTGGATGATAGTTTGATGTATATTATCTCCTATTCTCAACTGTCTGTTCTCCAAGTCTAAATTGATTTCATCTAACATATCACTTTTTTTTATAACACCTTTATTGGAGTATAATTGTTTTACAATGGTGTGTTACTTTCTGCTTTATAAAAAAGTGAATCAGTTATACATATACATATATCCCCATATCTCTTCCCTCTTGCATCTCTCTCCCTCCCACCCTCCCTATCCCACCCCTCTAGGTGGTCACAAAGCACCGAACTGATCTCCCTGTGCTATGCGGCTGCTTCTCACTAGCTATCTATTTTACATTTGGTAGTGTACATATGTCCATGCCACTCTCTCACTTTCTCCCAGCTTACCCTTCCCCCTCCCTGTACCCTCAAGTCCATTCTCTAGTAGGTCTGCGTGTTTATTCTCGTCTTGCCCCTAGGTTCTTCATTACCATTTTATTTTTTTTTTACATTCCATATATATGTGTTACCATACGGTATTTGTTTTTCTCTTTCTGACTTACTTCACTCTGTATGACAGACTCTAGGTCCATCCACCTCACTACAAATGACTCAATTTCATTTCTTTTTATGGCTGAGTAATATTCCATTGTATATATGTGCCAAATCTTCTTTATCCATTCATCTGGCAATGGACACTTAGGTTGCTTCCATGTCCTGGCTACTGTAAATAGAGCTGCAATGAACACTGTGGTACATGACTCTTTTTGAATTATGGTTTTCTCAGGGTATATGCCCAGTCGTGGGATTGCTGGGTCGTATGGTAGTTCTATTTGTAGTTTTTTAAGGAACCTCCATACTGTTCTCCATAGTGGCTGTATCAATTTACATTCCCACCAACAGTGCAAGAGGGTTCCCTTTTCTCCACACCCTCTGCAGCATTTATTGTTTGCAGATTTTTTGATGATGGCCATTCTGACTGGTGTGAGGTGATATCGCATTGTAGTTTTGATTTGCATTTCTCTAATGATTAATGATGTTGAGCATTCTTTCATGAATTTGTTGGCAATCTGTATATCTTCTTTGGAGAAATGTCTATTTAGGTCTTCTGCCCATTTTTGGATTGGGTTGTTTGTTTTTTTGATATTGAGCTGCATGAGCTGCTTGTAAATTTTGGAGATTAATCCTTTGTCAGTTGCTTCATTTTCAAATATTTTCTCCCATTCTGAGGGTTGTCTTTTTGTCTTGTTTATGGTTTCCTTTGCTGTGTAAAAGCTTTTAAGTTTCATTAGGTCCCATTTGTTTATTTTTGTTTTTATTTCCATTTCTCTAGGAGGTGGGTCAAAAAGGATCTTGTGATTTATGTCATAGAGTGTTCTGCCTATGTTTTCCTCTAAGAGTTTGAGGGTGTCTGGCCTTACATTTAGGTCCTTAATCCATTTTGAGTTTATTTTTGTGTATGATGTTAGGGAGTGTTCTAATTTCATTCTTTGACATGTACCTGTCCAGTTTTCCCAGCACCACTTATTGAAGAGGCTGTCTTTTCTCCACTGTATATTCTTGCCTCCTTTATCAAAGATAAGGTGACCATATGTGCATGGGTTTATCTCTGTGCTTTCTATCCTGTTCCATTGATCTATAACATATCACTTTTGAACTAAGATTGGATCCAGCCATTCCACTCCTGGGTATCTATCCAAAGAAAACAAAAACACTAATTTGAAAAGATATATGCACCCCAATGTTCATTGCAACATTATTTACAATAGCCAGGATATGGAAGTAACCAAGTGTCTATCAACAGATGAATGGATAAAAAAAGAAGTGAGTATATACATATATACAATGGAATACTACTCAGCCATGAGAAAGAAGGAAATTCTTCCATCTGCAACAACATGGATGGATCTGAAGGGTATCCTGCTAAGTGAAAGGAGTCAGAGAAAGATAGTATTTACTGTATGTTTTTGCTTATACGTGGAATGTAAAACAAAACAAACTTACAAATATAACAAAACAGAAACAGAGTCACCGATACAAATAAACTAGCAGTTGCCAGAGGGGAGGGGTGGGGGATGGGTGAAATAGGTGAAGGGGTTTAATAGGTACAAACCACTATTTATAAAATAAATAAGTTACAGGTTGTAATGTTCAGCATAGGGAATACAGTCAATAATATTTTAATAATTTTGTATGGTGTGTAATGTATAAAAATATTAAATCAATCTGTTGTACACCTGAAACTAATACAATATTGTAAATCAAATATACTTCAATTAAAACAAATCCCCCCTCCCTCCAAAAAAAAGATTAGATCCTCTCCTGACCCAAGTGCCTGCCTTGTTGATAATCTGAACTGATGGAATACATGAAAAAACTATAATCCTTGGAATACCCTCCTACCAAGATTCTTCTTTTCTCTGTTCCTACCAGAGCAGTTTGTTTGTGGAGACCGATCCTTATGGATATGATTCACCACTGCTTCATACTCAAACTTCCAAAGCCATCACCACCATCTGCCTTCTTTCATTGTTTTCTGGTAGTTTCAGTTCCCGAGTATATACAGGAAGAATGACAATATTTTAGGGGATAATGGCCAGCCTTCTAGGCCTCTAAAACAGTACCTTCTATGCCCATTAAACAACTACTCCATTTTGCTGGGTATAGAATTTGTATTTTGGAACCAGTATTTAGACTCTATGGGAGGAAAGAAGAGTTTTTTCCTACCTAGTCTCGATGTATTGGATTACCAATTTTCTATCAGCATAGTGTGAGTGGTCCAATGATTGTTCTTTTCAATCCATTTCTTTCTGATTTTTAGCTAGTGGAAATTTCTCCCTAGTTCTGGCAATAATTTGACTGCCGGTCAAAATTTTTAGCATTATTGTGAGTTCTCATCATTTTTCATGTCTTCATACATACTTTAGCAAAAATTCAAGAGTGTCTGTGTTAAGGGACTGCCAACCAGATGCCAGTTTTCCAAGTTAGCATTGCTAGGGCTATGCCAGGGGGAAAAGTTTCCAAGAGAAGCCTGGCAGCAAATTCTAAATCCCTGCTAACATCAGTATGTTAGGAAGTAGAAATTTCCCAGCACAAACTCTAGAATTAAAAATATAGTCTTTTAATTTCTTTCAGATAATTTTAAGATTCTCAGGAGTAGAAATAAATAATACCTAAAATTAAGGTTAACCAAGATCAAAGTTCTGAAGCAGATATAACATCTGCCTCTGAGTATGTCCGTATGTTTTCAGTGGGCTTCTCAAAATTAATGCCACACTTTCCCCTACTACCTAGGGCTTTCATGCCTATCACTGTGGAAATCCACCCTGGCCTGCCTTCCTTGGGCAGCAGCTCATATTCCTAAATCATCTTTCCTATCTTCTCCAATCAAATATCCTGTTTCTTCAATGTACCAATTTCTCCAACCAAGTAGACGGTTACAGATAGATCCTAGCCGTTCACTGGCAGGTTGTTTTTTAAGGGTGGGGTATTATAAGAGTGCAGCTACTTAATTCACACTTTCTCTTGCTATGTTGCTACTTCCACTGTAATACACATTTATATATATTCACTTTTCCTGGGGGTACATGCCACATACTACTCCACCTCTCCTTACTGCTACTCCTGACAAGACAGTTCTGGAATTCTTTGGTAAGCCAAATACCTTAATGAAGAAACATAGTGATTCCATGCTTTGGGGGAAATCCTACCATTTTTTAACATCAGGAATAACTATGCATAAATTATTGATATTGGTTATATATCCCAATATCTTCCATTTAACAGGTGCTGTTAGCAGCAGGATTAAAGATATGATTTTTGCTTCCTGCTGTAGAAACCCATAGATCAGCTTTTCTGTTTATTGGTTTTTAATCCTATATTGATGCAATATAACAGAGCAGTTATGGATATGACTTCAAATCCTTTCTCTGCTACTTACTCGCTGTATCACTTTGGAGACACTACTTATTTTCTCTAAACCTCAGTTTCTTCATTTGTGAAAGAAAAATAATGATGTAACCTGTCATGAAGGGCTGATGAAACAATTCAATAAACTACTGAATACATGGTGGCTAACTATACTGTGTGCCTGGATCATCATAACTGCACAATAAATATCATTATAAGACGACTGTACAATGTGACGTGCAAGAGAAATATGGATGCTGAAGTTATACTACCTAAGTTCAAATACCCTATCTACCACTTATTGGTTGTATGTTTTCAAACAAGTCATTTACCCTCCTGAGTCTCTGTTTTCTCATCTGTAAAAGTGAGATAATAATAAAACCTACCTTGAAGGGCTACTGTGAATGTCACATAAAATACTTCACATAAAAAAAAAAAGATACTTCACATAAAGCCCTTAGCAGAGTGCCTAGCACAGAGTGAACACTCAATAAGCATTAACAATTGTGCAACAATGGTGACAACTGTGTAAACAAGGAAAACCAATATCTCTCAAGTCACATTTACAGATCAGGCCACAATCTACTAACCTGGCAATGTGGCTCTCCCAGGATTCCCTGCTGATCTTCAAGTAAACAACTCATAGTGCCTGACCATAAATCTTAAATTAATTCCCTAAAATTAGCAACACTATCTCCTCTTCAATGCAGGTTTCTGATAACTTAACATCACTGATGTATTAAGAGCTTAGGAAATGGTCACAGAATTGAAGAACATCCAAAGTAGAAGAATGTCTGTGACAGAAATAGCTCTAAACTCAATAAACATAGAGAGGAAGCATTCTCCTGAGGCAATAGCTCAGCTGAATTTGACTAATTGAAAGGACAATAAAAAAGTGGTAAGGTAGTTGTAGTTAATGTCAAAAAAAAGAACACAGGAGTACAGAATACAGGCAATAACATGAGAAGAAGTTTACAAGCCCTAAAGAAAACATTTCAGGATAAGTGCAAAAGCTTACAAGCTGACTTAGAATTTGTGAGAGGTCACTGACAAGCTATGTTTGGATACAGACTTGAAAAGGCGTCATTTCTATAAGGCATATGGTTCCATGGTAGAACATGTGAAACGTTTGAAAAAAGTGGCATTTACATGAAATATATTTTGTGGCAAAGAGCTGGATGCAGAAGGAATACAGAGACACCAAATAGATCTGGAATCTGCGAATCTGTGCTTGGCATTAATGAAGATGTCAGGTGTGAAAGTCAAAATGAATGAATGAATCGCTGCCCCATACACACATGCTGGTTAACAACCTGCCAGAGATTGAGCAAAAACTACCTGGAATTGAGTCAGGCAAATAAAAGTTGATGAATCAGTAGCAGAAATAAACACTGCAATAAGAAACCCTGGGTTGCACAAGTGACACTTGAGGCACGATGTTAGAAATCTGGAACCGAGAATACACACTGACATTGGCAAGCCAAGCTCTTGGGACTAGTACTGCTAGAGAGAGCCGAACTGGGCCAGTGAGCACCAGGAGTATGAATCGTAGATGTGAGTAGGTGGCATAGAAAGAGCCCTTCTGCAGTGTTGTTGCAAAGGATCCTTTGGGGCATAGCATTTAATATAAGGTTGAGTCTTAGGTCAAGAGAAGTCAGCTCATGAACAAATAGAGGGCTAAATAAGGAGTTTTTTGATGGGTCTGACATTTTTTCATAACTACAAAAAAAGTCATGAATTCCACAAATTATGCCAATGTCACATTTGTTAAATCTATTTGCAATAGTCTGAAACCCCTAATCGTGCCAAAGAGGGCACAGGGACAAGATGCATTAATTTTTGAAAATCTCGATTTTTGCATATAAGCCAACTCGGGAGCATGCCACACCTTTTTTCTAGTAAAATGGTAAGAGGAGCAAATCATCTCTTTCTTTACTGACACCGCAATTAGAACGGTTACTGTTTCCTTAAGGAAATGAAATGTAAATGAATCTGAGATCGGTTTACTTAATTTTCAAATATCCTTTATCAGAAATATGTACAATCTATATTATTACCATCAATCCTGCCTAGATAGAGCAAAGCCAACCCGTTCTTCTCACCAAAATCACTAGCACCTACCTTACAAACTCACACAGAGAAGCCCATTATTCCTTAAAATACCAACTTAACACAAGTCTTTCCAATTCTACAGTGTAACATCACATAGCACATATTTAAGTTCCCTTTCCTCACATGGTTCCCAATACACATCCAGTCCAAGTACATTTTTGGCCAGTACTTATTTCCATGGCTACTTGAGTTCTGGGAGTTGGGAAGCCTTGAAATTTCTTTAAGCAACATCAACTTTGCTTATTACTTAGAGTCTCATTCTGGCACAGAAAAGAAGAGAAAAAGACATTTTGTTGTAATAACTAATTTCTCTAAGTGTGGCACATCCCGAACCTGATAAAGGAACAACATGGCTCCCTCAGCATGACTAAATCTGAAAGGATTACTTCAAGTCTCCTGGCCCAGATGAACTTTGAGTTGCTAGGCACTGTGTTCCAACAAACTCCCTATGCAGGCTAAGAAGGAGAAGAAAGGATTGACAAGACACTTACTGGCAAATGCTCAAGGAACTGGGACAAGCAGGGCTAATAACTATAATGAATCTAATCAAATGTTGCCCTGACTACTGAGTTTGATTTGCACCTCTCTATACCTATAGACTACAGATACACTTAGTGGTTGAAATGATACCATCTATTTTCATCAAACACTAGAAATCTGGCTCTGGTGCTTTCAAGTAACCAAGGACTCCCTTAAATACTGACATCCTTTGTCATGTTTCTTAGGAAGGTAATAGAAAATAATGTGCCAGTAATACCTGGATGATTAAATCTTCTTGTATTCTATAAAATACAGAAGGAAAAGAGTGCCATGGGAGGGAACTCAAATTCAAAACGAAGTATTCTTGACTTTATGTAGAGGAAAAACGTGGAGACTAGCAGGGAAGGGGTTCATATGTAAGATAAACTGCAAATTACATTTCATACTTCCTTAAATATCTACAAAAATATGTATTTTGTTGAGAAAGAAAGGTGGGAAAATTCGGTCACACTTTGCATTGTGAATTTAGGACTATAGTTTCAGAGGTATTTTAAACTGTCTTCATTCATTCAACAAATCTAGAACCTATTTTTCATACAAAATACTGGGCAACATGCTTTGGGGAATACAAATGTTCATAATTTATCATCCCTAGTCTCAAAAGCACTATAGTTAAACAACAATACAAATAGATAGAGGAAGACTAAAAATGTAGTAATGATAGTAAATACTATAATAAAAAAGAAGAAGAAATCACTGGTAGTTGCTGGCAGGGTCAGGGAAGTCATCATGGAGGTGATGGAGACTGTGTTGAACTTCATAAATGATGTAAGATTTAAATTGCAAGAGGGGTAGAAAGAGGCATGGACTTGGAGATGGTAATATTTTAGCTTTCTCTTCAATAGGAGAAATGAGCTCGCATTAAGTTCACCAAATTCTTTCACTTGCTCCACCTTGTTAGAGTCACAGAATCTTAGAGTTAACATCACCTAGTGCAAATATTTTCATTTACAATTAAGGAAACTGAGGTCCAGAGGGCTGTGTAATCTTCCCAAAGTCACACACCTAGTTAAAGGTGAAAAGAAGGTTGATTTCTGGTATAACACAGCTTGGTATATTGGGTAGAGTCTAAAGCCTATCAAGCATCTTTTCCGACCACAACGCTAAAAGATTAGAAATCAATGACAGGAAAAAAAACTATCACAAACACATGGAGGGTAAACAATACAGTACTAAATAACCAAGAGATCACTAAAGAAATCAAAGAGGAAATCAAAAAATAAATAGAAACAAATGACAACAACAACAAAAAAATCCAAAACATATGGGATGCAGTAAAAGCAGTCCTAAGAGGAAAGTTTTCAGCAATTCAATCCTATCTCAAGAAACAAGAAACATCTCAAATAAACAGCTTAACCTTACACCTAAAGCAACTAGAGAAAGAAAAACAAACAAAACTCAAAGTTAGCAGAAGGAAAGAAATCATAAAGATCAGAGTGGAAATAGATGAAATAGAAATGAAGAAAACAATAGCAAAAGTCATTGAAACTAAAAGCTTGTTCTCTGAGAAGATAAACAAAACTGATAAACCTTTAGTCAGACTCATCAAGAAAAAAAGGGACAGGACTCAAATCAATAAAATTAGAAATGAAAAAGGAGAAGATACAACAGACACTGCAGAAATACGAAGGATCATAAGAGACTACTACAAGGAACTATATGCCAGTAAAATGGACAACCTGGAAGAAATGGGTAAATTCTTAGAAAGGTACAACCTTCCAAGACTGAACCAGGAAGAAATAGAAAATATAAACAGACCAATCACAAGTAATGATATTGAAACTGTGGTTAAAAATCTTCCAACAAACAAAAGTCCAGGACCAGATGGCTTCGCAGGTGAATTCTACCAAACATTTAGAGAAGAGCTACCACCCACCCTTCTCAAGCTCTTCCAAAAAATTTCAGAGGAAGGAAAACTCCCAAGCTCATCCTACAAGGCCACCATCATCCTGACACCAAAACCAGAAAAAGATATCACACACAAAAAAGAAAATTACAGACCAATATCACTGATGAATATAGATGCAAAAATCCTCAACAAAATACTAGCAAACAGAATCCAACAACACATTAATAAGATCATACACCATGATGAAGTGGGATTTATCCCAGGGATGCAAGGATTCTTCAATATATGCAAATCAGTCAATGTGATACACCATATTAACAAATTAAAGAATAAAAACCATATGATCATCTTAATAGATGCAGAAAGTTTTTGAGAAAATTCAACACCCATTTATGATAAAAAGTTTCCAGAAAGTGGGCATAGAGGGAACCTACCTCAACATAAAAAAGGCCATATACAACAAACCCACAGCAAACATCATCCTCAAAGGTGAAAAACTGAAAGCAATTCCTCTAAAATCAGGAACAAGACAAAGATGTCCACTCTCACCACTATTATTCAACATAGTTTTGCAAGTCCTAGCCATGGCAATCAGAGAAGAAAAAGAAATGAAAGGAATACAAATTGGAAAAGAACAAGTAAAATTGTCACTGTTTGCAGATGACATGATACTATACTTAGAAAATCCTAAAGATGCCACCAGAAAACTACTAGAGCTAATGAATGTGGTAAAGTTGCAGGATACAAAATTAATGCACAGATATCTCTTGCATTCCTATACACTAACAAGGAAAGATCAGAAAGAGAAGTTAATGAAACAATCCCATTCACTATTGCAACAAAAATAATAAAATACCTAGGAATAAACCTATCTAAGGAGGTAAAAGAACTGTACTCAGAAAAGTATAAGACACTGATGAAAGAAATCAAAGACAACACAAACAGATGGTGAGATATACCATGTTCTTGGATTGGAAGAATCAATATTGTGAAAATGACTATACTACCCAAAGCAATCTACAGATTCAATGCAATCCCTATCAAATTACCAATGGCATTGTTCACAGAATTAGAACAAAAAAATTTACAATTTGTATGGAAACGCAAAAGACCTCAAATAGCCAGAGTAATTTGAGAAAGTAAAACGGAGCTGGAGGAATCAGGCTCCTGGATTTCAGACTATACTACAGAGCTACAGTAATCAAGACAGTATAGTACTGGCACAAAAACAGAAATATAGAAGAGGAATAAAAGAGGATAGAAAGCCCAGAGATAAACTGACGCACCTAATCTATAACAAAGGAGGCAAGAATGTACAATGGAGAAAAGGCAGCCTCTTCAGTAAGTGGTGCTGGGAAAACTGGACAGCTACATGTAAAAGAATGAAATTAGAACAGTTCCTTACACCATACACAAAAATAAACTCAAAATGGATTAAAGACCTAAGTGTAAGGCCAGACACTATCAAACTCTTAGAGGAAAACATAGGCAGAACACTCTATGACATAAATCACAGCAAGATCCTTTTTGACCCACCTCCTAGACAAATGGAAATAAAACCAAAAATAAACAAATGGGACCTAATGAAACTTAAAAGCTTTTGTACAGCAAAGAATACCATAGAGAAGACGAAAAGACAACCCTCAGAATGGGAGAAAATATTTGCAAACGAATCAATGGACAAGGGATTAATCTCCAAAATATACAAATAGCTCATGCAGCTCAATATCAAAAAAACAAACAACCCAATTCAAAAATGGATGGAAGACCTAAATAGACATTTCTCCAAAGAAGACATACAGATGGCCAAGAGGCACAAGAAAAGATGCTCAACATCACTAATTATTAGAGAAATGCAGATCAAAACTACAATCAGTTATCACCTCACACTGGTCAGAATGGCCATCATCACAAAATCTACAAACAATAAATGCTGGAGAGGGTGTGGAGGAACGGGAACCCTCTTGCACTGTTGGTGGGAATGTAAATTGATACAGTCACTTTGGAGAACAGTACAGAGGTTCCTTAAAAAATGAAAAATAGAACTACCATATGACCCAGCATCCCACTACTGGGCATATACCCTGAGAAAACCATAATTCAAAAAGACACATGCACCCCAATGTTCATTACAGCACTATTTACAATAGCCAGGACATAGAAGCAACCTAAATGTCCATCAACAGATGAATAGATAAAGAAGATGTGGTACATATTTACAATGGAATATTACTCACCCCTAAAAACGAACAAAATTTGGTCATTTGTAGAGACATGGATGGACCTAGAGTCTGTCATACAGAGTGAAGTAAGTCAGAAAGAGAAAAACAAATATCGTATATTAAGGCATATATATGGAATCTAGAAAAACGGTACAGATGAAACTATTTGCAGGGCAGGAATAGAGACACAGATGTAGAGAACAGACATGCGGAGATAGGTGGGAGATTGGGATAGACATATGTGTACTTCCATGTGTAAAACGGATAGCTGGTGGAAACCTGCTGTTTAGAGCAGGGAGCTCAGCTTGGTGCTCTGTGGTGACCTAGACGGGTGGGATGGGGAGGTGGGAGGGAGGTCCATGAGGGAGGAGATATATGTATACATATAGCTGATTCTCTTCGCTGTACAGCAGAAACTAATGAAACATTGTAAAGCAACTATACCCACAATTTAAAAAAATAATAAAATAAAGTGAGACTAAAGCAGGAAAAAAAAAAGATCACCTAGTGCAAATATTTTCATTTACAATTAAGGAAACTGAGGTCCAGAGGGTTGTGTAACCTTCCCAAAGTCACACACCTAGTTCAAGGTAAAGAAAAGGCTGATTTCTTGTGCAGCACCACTTGGTATAAGGGTAGAGTCTAAAGCCACAGAAAAGTGAGACTCACTGGTTCATCAAATTGAGTCAGCGAGTTTTAGCTCATTAATATTAGTTAGCTGTAAACCATGGTGTTTACCTGCCACAAAGAACCCTTCACAATGGAACAATTCAAAAGTAAATGAGAGAACAATGTGTCAAGCAAAAGTCCCAAAGTGACATAAAATTGAATGCTAATATTATGCCTACAGGTCTGAAAATACCCTCATGTGATGGTCTGCATCAACTATGATGCAAGGTACTTGGAGAGGACAAGAGTGGTCATTTCAACATCATACTGCACTCATATGATTTTAAAAGATGTGCTTTTTAAGTGAACACAGTCAGATCACAATGACTCCCAATATATGACTCAGATTGGCCAAAATCAGGACAATCCAATCTTCACATCAAATACTGACACTGCATTACAGTTTGACACACAGAGATAATGTGAATTTGGGGCTTGAATATATTTTGAAAAGCAATAATCAGAAATAATAAATAATTTATTTGTGGAAACCATGAACAAAATGATATTTCCATAGAGTTAATATCTTTATCTCTCTATAGTTTGAAAATTTGGAAATACCCATGAAATAATTGTGCCATGAAATACACCTGAACCTCAATAACATATCCAGTACACCTTGAGCAATTCAGCAATTAACCCATATAATTTTATCAGGTTTGCTTCAAATATTGGAGCTGTTTCTCCAAGAGGATTCTAAATATTTATATCAAGGTAATGACCAAAGTGTCATCTTTATATCTCACCCAATGTTCCTCTGATGGAACTAACTTCACAGGAGATGGTCAGGAACTACTTGTTGCTCACTTGTTTATAAAGGATTAAGAGTGGTCATCTTCACCTTTGATACTAACCAATGATAAGGTGTTGGTGGAAGAGCTATGTTATTCAAATCCCAACATCTGTCTTGATCCTCTGATTTTGTTTGCACAAATCGATAAATGATAGGGATGAATTCTATCTTGGTATATTGGTGGAAATTATAAAGCTGGGGAGGACCATAAAGATCACCAGATAGAGCTTCCTCTCTTTGGTAATGGAGATCCTCCAACCTCCAATAGTAACTCATTAATTTGCTCATTTAATGCATTCCATGGAAGTTTTCCTGCTGGTCAAAATGTTCTCCTTGCGGTTGGATCAGAGAAAGTAAGGACCTCCAAAAATCTTCTCCATAGAACAATGAGGGCACCAGCAAACATTGTCAGAATCAACTTTTTCACAGCTGTGGAAATAAATCAAAGGCTTGCAGCAATCTGGAGAGGATTCATTTAAGAAAAATGAATGAATCTCAATAAGCTTTGTGGCATTTTAATTTGTCCTACTCCCACAGTCTCTCCAACTGTGCAGTAGACTTGAAAATCAAGAGCCCATACACACAATCACAGGGAAAATGAGCAGCCTGGCAGTCACTGGAGGGAGAAGAATGAGTTGGAACTCCTTCAAAGCCCAATTCCCAGAGTATATAACAATAAAAAAACCATGATAATTATCTCATTAAATATAGAATATCAATAAAGTTATAGAAATTATAAAAATGAACCAAATAGAAATTCTGGAGCTGAAAAGTATGATAACTGAAATGAAAACTTCACTAGAGGGGTTCAACAGCAGATCTGAGTAGGCAGAAGAAAGAATCAGTAAACATTAAGATAGGTCAATTTGAAATTATCCCATCAAAAAACAATGAAGAGAAATGAAGAGAGCCTAAGGAACCCATGGGAAACAATTAAGCATACCATCATGGGCACTGTGAGAGTCCTAGAAGGAGAAGAGTAAGAAAAGAGTAGAAAGAATCTTTGAAGAAATAATGACCAAGAACTTCCCAAATTTGATTAAAAACTATAAGATACACATGCAGGAGGCTGAAAGAACTCTAAGTATGATAGAATCAGAGATCAACACTTAGACATGTCACATTCAAACAGTTTAAAAAAAAAAGCAAAGAGAGAATGATGAAAGCAGCAAGAGAGAAGTAACATATCATGTACAAGGGATGGGCAATAAATTAACAGTTGATTTATCATCAGACACTATGGAGGCCAGAAGGGCTACATAAACAAAACCAGAGAAGCTGTCATTAACAAGCTTCCTTTGTAAGAAATAGTAAAGGAAATTCTTCAGGAAGAAATGATAGGGCACTAGACATTAACTTGAATCCCCAAGAAGGAATAAAGATAAATATATAGATAAATATAAATATATAGATGAATATAAAAAAGTAAAAACCTATTTTTGTAATACTTTTCTTCTCCTATCTCATTTAAAAGTCAACAAGCAATCTGAAAATTTCTATGTAACCACAAAAGACCCTGAATAGCCAAAGCAATCTTGAAAAAGAAGAACAAAGCTGGAGGTGTCACTCTCCCTGACTTCAAACTATAATACAAAGCTATAGTGATCAAAACAGTATGGTATTTGCATAGAAACACACATAGATCAATGGAACAGAACAGAGAACAAATAATAAACCCACACATATATGGTCAATTAATCCAAGACAAAAAAGCCAAGAATATACAATGGGGAAAGGACAGTGTCTTCGATAAATGGTATTAGGAAAACTGGACAACCACATGCAAAAGGATAAAAGTGGACCACTATCTTACTGCATACACAAAAATTAACTCAAAATGGATTAAAGACTTGAATGTAAGAACTGAAACCATAAAACTCCTAGAAGAAAACACAGGCAGTAATCTCCTTGACATCAGTTTTGGCAATGATATTTAGATTTGACAGCAAAAGCAAAGGCAACAAAAGCAAAATTAAAAAGTGGAACTCATCATACTAAAAAGCATCTGCCAGCTAAAGAGATGATTGACGAAATAAAAAGGCAACATACTGAATGGAGAAAATATCTTTAAATCATGTATCTGATAAGGAGCTAATTTCCAAGATATATAAAAACCTCATACAACTCAACAGCAAAAACAAAAAACAAAAACAAAAAACAGTTAAAATATGGGTGGAGGATCTGAATAGATATTTTCCCCAAAAAGACATATAGATGGCTAACAGGTACATGAAAAGGTGCTCACCATCAATAATTATTAAGGAAATGCAAATCAAAACCACAATGAGATATCATCTTACACCTTTTAGAATGGTTATGATCAGAAAGACAAGATATAACAAGTGTTGGTGAGGGTGTGGAGAAATGGAATCTTTTTGCAATGTGTGGAATGCAAATTACTGAACCTGCTGAGAAAAATATTACCAAAGTTCCTCAAAAAATTTAAAATAGAACTCCGTATGATCCAGCAATTCTACATTTGGGTATTTATCCAAAGGTCATGAAAACACTACTTCAAAAAGATATATGCACCCCCATGCTCATTGCAGCATTATTTATAATAGCCAAGACATGGCAACAACTTAAGTGTCCACCAACAGATGAATGGATAAAGAAGATGTGGTATGCACATACAGTAGACTATTACTCAGCCATAAAAAAGAGTGAAATTTTGCCATTTGAAGCAAAATGGATGAACCCTGAGAACATTACGCTAAGTGAAATAAGTCAGACAGAGAAAGACATGTACTGTATGATTTCACTTACATGTGGAATCTTAAAAAAAAAAAAAAAGTAAAAAAAAGCTCATAGATACAGAGAACAAATTGGTGGTTACCAGATTCAGGGTGGAGGGGTGGGCACAATGGATGAAGGGGGTCAAAAGGTACACATTTCCAGTTATAAAATAAATAAGACATGGGGATGTAATATACAGCATGGTAAAAAAAAAAAAAAAGACAACCGCATAAAGAAATAGTTATGAATTTGTGTTGTTAGGTAGTATTTAAATATAAATGGGTTAAACACTTCAACTAAAAGGCAGAGCTTGGAAGAACAGATATAAAAACATGATCCACCTATATTCTGTCTACAAGAGACACACTTTAGATTCAAAGACTCAAACTGGTTGAAAGTGGAAGTATGGAAAAAGGTATATCACATAAACAGTAATTCAAATGGAGTTGGAGTTGTTATTCTCATATAAAACAAAATAGAATTTGAGTCAAAAATTGTTACTAGAAACAAAGAAGGACATTTTACAATGATAAAAGGGAAAATCTCTCAAATAGATATAACAAGTATAAAATATACGAACATAACAACAAAGTCCCAAAATAGATGAAGCAAAAACTGACAAGCTTAAAGGGAGAAATAGACAATTCCACAGTTACAGTTGGAAACTTCAATATTTCACTTTCAACAGTGGACAGAACAACTAGGCAGAAGATCAACAAGGCAGTAGATTTGAGCAACACTATAAACCAAATAAACCCATAAACAACTATAGACTACTCCATCCAACAGCACCATTATAAATGTTTCTTAACTGCATACAGAACATTCTCTAAGATAGATCATATGTTAGGCCACAAAACAAGTGTCAATAGATTTAAAAGGACTGAAATTACACAAATTATCTTCTTTGATCACAATGGGTTGAAATTAGAGTCAATAACTGGAAGAAATTTGGGATATTTATAAATATGTGAATATTAAACAACACATTCCTAAATAATCAGTGGGTTAAAACAAGGGAAAAGAGAAATTAGAAAGTACTTGGAGATAAATGGAAATGAAAATAACAAATGCCAGAATGTATATGATGCAGCTAAAGCAGTGCTTAGAAGGAAATTTATAGTTATTAATGCCCATATTAAAATAAAAGACCACAAATCAATAATCTAGCTTTCCATCTTAATAAACTAGTAAAAAACAAGGTGTTCAATATCACTAATCATCAAGGAAATGCTAATCAAAATCACAATAAGATATCACCTCATACCTTCTAGGATGGTTATTATCAAAAAACGGAAAAAGAAGAGAGAACAAGTGTTGGTAAGGTTGTGGAGAAAAGGGAACCCTTGTACACTGTTGGTAGAATGTAAATTGGTACAGCCTTTATGGAAAACAGTATGGAGTTTCCTTAAAAAACTAAAAATAGAACTGCCACATGATCTAGCAATCCCCTTTCTGGGTATATACCCCAAAGAAATATACCCCAAATATACCCCAAAGAAATCTTTCAGTACCTTGAAAGATACCTAAAACCCCTTGTTCACTGCAGTATTATTCACAATAGCCAAGATATGGAAACAACCTAAGTGTTCACTGACAGATGAATGGATGAAGAAATTGTGGGGGGTATGTTTTATATATATACATATGTATTATATGTATATGTATTATGTATTACATATATTATGTATTATATTTATATGTATTATATGTACTATGTATTATATATGTACTAATATTATTATATATTAAACATATGGAATATTATTCAGCCTCAGAAACGGAGATCCTGCCATTTTCAAAAACATGGTTGAATCTGGAGGACGTTATGCTAACTGAAATAAGACAGAGAAGAAAAAAAAACTGCATGCTCTCACTTAGATGTAGATTCTAAAAATGTTGACTACACAGAAGTAGATAGTAGAACAGTGGTTACCAGGTGCAGGAAGTGGGGGAAATGGGGAGATGATGGTCAATGGATACAAAGTTGCAGTTATATAGGTTGAATAAGTCTAGAGATCTAATGTACAGCATGATGACTCTAGTTAATAATACCAAACTGAGTACTGGAAATTTCCTAACAGAATAGATTTCATGTACTGTCATCACACACACAAAATGCAAACTACGTGAGGAGATGATATATTAATTAACTTGACTGTAGTAATCATCTCACTATGTATATGCAAATCAAATGATCATGTTGTATACCTTAAAAATATACGATTTTTTATTAAACAGAATAAAATAAAAATAAACAGTAAAAGTATACCCCCAAAGCCAGCAAAGGAAGAGAAATAATAGAGTGGAAATAAATAAAATTGAAAATAGAAAAATAAGACAGAATGATCAAAAAATTGACAAACCTTTATCTATTCTCACCAAGAAAAAGAGAGAAGACTCAAATTACTAAAATCATGAATTAAAGAAGAGAACACCACTATCAAATTTACAGAAATCACAAACATGATAAGGAAATATTATTGTATTCCAACAAATTAGATAACTAAATGAAAAAGACAAATCCCTAGAAAGACACAAATGACTGAAACTGATTCAAGAAGATATAAATAATCTGAGTAGATAGAAAACAAGCAAAGATGTTGAAAAATTAAACAAGAAACTTCTCACAAAGAAAAGCTCAAGACGAAATGATATCACTGGTGAATTCCTAAAATGTTTAAAGTAGTATTAATACCACTACTCCTCAAACTCTTCCAAAAATAGAAGTGGGTAGACCACTTCCTGTGTCATTTTATGAGGCCAGTATTACCCTCATACTGAAACCAGACACAAGCAGCACAAAAAAACTGTAGACAAATATCAGTTATAAAAATAGACACAAAAATACTCAACAAAATACTAGCAACCTGAATCCAATAATATATAAAAATGATTATAATCTATGATAAGCTGAGATTCACCCTGGGAATGCAAGGTTGTTTCAACATTTTAAAATCAACCAATATAACACATCATATTAAGGGAAAAAAGGGAAAATACATGACCATCTCAATAGATGAAGAAGTATTTGAAAAAACTCATCACCTTTTCATGATAAAAATATTCAACAAACAAGAATAGAAGCAAACTTCCTTAACCTGACAAAAAGCATATATGAAAAACCCACGCTTACATCATACTTAATGGTGAAAGACTTAAAGCTTTCTCTCTAAGATCAAGAATAAGACAAGGATGTTTGCCTCACCATTTCTACTCAGCATTGTGCTAGAGGAACTAGCCATGGCAAGCAGACAAAAAAATTAATGAAAAGCATTCAGATTGGAAAGGAAGAAGTAAAAGTATCTCTATTTGCAGATGACATCATCTTTATATAGAAAATTCTTGAAATCCACTAAAAAATGATTAGAATTAATAAACTAGTTAGGCAAGGTTGCAGGATACAAGAACAACACAGAAAATTCAATTGTATTTCTATACAATGTCAATGAGAAGTCCAAAAATACAATTAAGAAAATAATTTCACTTATAATAACCCATAAAAATAATAAAAGTTAAGAATAAATTTAACAAAATAAATGTAATATTTGTACACTAAAAAGTACAAAACATTGTTGAAAGAAATTAAGACCTAAATAAATGGGCAGTAGTCCTTTGTAAATGGATTGCAAGTTTTAATACTGTTAAGGTGTCAATACTTCTAAAATTGGTATATAGATTCAATTTAGTAACTATCAAAATATTAGCTCACTTTTTTAGCAGAATTAAGTAAGCTGACCGTAAAATTCATATGAAATTTCAAGGGACCCAGAATAATCTTGGAAAAGAAGAATAGAGTAGGAGGACTCACACTTCTTGTATCAAAACTTATGACAAAGCTACAGTAATAAAAACAGTGTGGTACTGGCATAAGGATAGACAGACATATAGGCCAGTGGAATAGAACTGATATTCCAGAAATAAATCCATCCATCTCTGGCCAATTGCTTTTAGACAAGGATGTCAAGATCATTTAATGGGGAAAGAATAGCCTTTTCAACAAATGGGGCTGGGGCAACTTGATATCCACATGCAAAGAATGAATTTGGACTACTACTTCACACCATATGCAAAAATGTTAACCTAAATTGGATCAAAGAGTTCAATGTAAGACCTAAAACTATAAAAGTTTAAAATGAAAACCTAGGGGTAAATCTTCATGATCTTGGATTAGGCAATGGTTTCTTAGGTATGACACCAAAAAGCATAAGCAACCAAAGAAAAATAAATTGGACATTGTCAAAATTAAAATCTTTTGTGCTTCTAAAGATATTTTCAAGAAAATGAAAAGACAACCAATAAAATGGGAAAAAATGTTTAGAAATCATTTATCTCATAAGAGACATGTATCGAGAATATATAAAGAACTCTTCTAACTCAGAAATAAAAGGACCAATAAACCGATTTTTAAATAGACTAAGGATCTGAATAGACCTTTCTCCAGGAAGTACATGAAAAGATGCCCAACATCATTAGTCATCCAGGAAATGCAAATAAAAAACATAGTGAGATACCACTTCAAACCTACTAATTTGGCCATAATCAAGGAAGACTGTTATTGTGTTAGTGAGAATGTAGAGAAATTAGGACCCTCAGACATCACTGATGGGAATGTAAAATAGTGCAGCCATTTTGGAAACAGCTTGGGATTTCCTGATATGGTTAAACACAGAGTTACCATATGAGTCAGCAATTCTACTCCTAGGTATATACCCAAAAGAAATGAAAACATAAGTCTACACAAAAACTTATATAAGAATCTTCATAGTAACATTATTCATGAGGGCCAAAATGTGGAAACAATCCAAATGTCTATCAACTCCTAAATGGATATACAAATGGGGTATATCCATACAAAAGAATATTATTCAGCCTTAAATAAATGATATGCTGATATATGCTACAAAATGGATGAAATGTGAAAACATTATGCTAAGTGAAAACCAGACAGAAAAGCCCACATATCATATGATTCCATTTTTTTTGAAATATCAAGAATAGGCAGATTCACAAAGGACAGTACATTAGTGGTTTCCAGAGTTAAGAGGCAGGGGTGCTGGAGGTGGGGGCTGGGTATGGGTAATGGCTGCTAAGAGGTTTACTTTTGATGTAATGAAAATATTCTGGAGTTAGAAAGTGGTGATGGTTACACAACATTGTGACTATACTAAAAACCACACCAAATTATACACGTTAAAAGGTGAATTTTACGGAATGTGCATTATATATAAATTGAAAAAAATCTTCCCCTTTCAGGTAAAATAAAGTTAGATTTGGAATGGATCTTAGAGTATAAAGTTGAATGATATCTTTAACAAAAAGCAAAATATACAAGAATGTAAGAGATAATGTATCCACCACCCAGATTTTACAAATATAAACAAAGTTTTGCCATGTTTACTTCATATTTTTCTCCTTCTCTTTGTATAAATAGGATATTATTAATACAGTTAAAACATTTCCTCATCCCTTCTTCTACCTAGAGGTACCCACTCCACTATTCTGACATTGTTGCATAGCTGCACCATGAATGTTTTTATAATTTTGTTACTGATAAGTATAAATATTTTGTTTTAAAAATGTGTGTAGATGGTCTTTTAGTCTGGTATCCTTAGAAAGCACAGCCTGAGGCAAAATCTTATGTGTCACTACTACTATTTGGTAGTGTAATCTCATAGCAGCAGAAGTAAGGGAAAGGGGGAGAGAAGCAGGGGAAGAAAACAAGAGCTAGGAGAGTATGATGTTGATTTGGTCGTGGCTTGATATCAAGCACAAATGATTACTTGATTTCTAGGGACCATTTACTCAGAGACTATACCAACTACTGTGACTCAGAAGAGTAAATCTGGGTGAGAGGGAGGACAAGAAATTATATGCCAGCAACAGTCTCCACTGCTCAGAGTCTCCCCATGGACCATGACTTCCCTCACACTTCTGGGTTATGTAGACAAGGGTGCTGAGTGAGTCCCATGGCATCTCATGCTTCAGAGGCAATAGGAAGGCCTCAAGGTGGTAGATATGAGTCACTTTGCACAGACATGAAGCAAGGTTGTACCCCTTGTAAAGTCAGTATGAGTCCAAACAGAATTAATCCCTAAAAGATTGGCTGGGGCAGAAGAAGTGCTAAAGAGCCCCTAGAGAATTGTAAGGCAAAGAGGATCTGAAGTGTGACATAAGAGTTGTCTAATGTAGTGTGCTATGTTATTTGTCCTTTTGTAACTTATTTTTTAATTCAATATCATACTTGAAGCTTATTCATGTTTCACATATGTGGATCTAAATAATTCATTTTTACTGCTTAAAGTTATTTCCTCTTAGGGAAGTATTACAGTCTACCCATTTTCCTATCAATGACCATTTAGCTTCTTTTCAGTTATCTGGTTCTTTTCAAACCATGATCATTGAATCCCTCAAGTTCTGTGGAGATAGCTTCAGGACCACGGAGGAGCTCCATAGGCTATTTTGTTCAAAGGGCATTATGCCTTTAAAAATAAGTTTGAAAGTCAATAAAAAATTATCAGGTATAATATCCAGGTTTCCAAACTGTGGTCCAGTGAGCTTTCTAACACAGCAGGATACTCAACTGAGATTCTGCCTCTTAATTTTAGTCCACTTGTCTTCCTAAATACTGAGATTTACTGGTCAGAATACTCAGTCTTATGATCCATAAGGTAAAATCAAATTATTTCACTTGTATTTTGAACAGTAATATCTGAGCTAGCTGTTACCAACAGAAGTGAAGACCAGAGGTTGTGGAATTCAAATGCTAAGGCATGCAATCTATGCAAGCTTTCTTTGCTATGCAACTCTCCAAATGTTAAGTGAATGTACTAAATATCACGTTAATATAATCCTATCGGTCCATCATAGACAGAGTATAGTTTTTCAACACCCCGCAATTTTTCTTTTGTATTTTTCAGGCAACATGCCATGATTATGGTATGTGCTTAATCATTTATTTGTTGTATGAATGAGGTAATGTAGAGCAGACACATAGCTTTTCAGTCCCCCTTATGAACTTTATATGTGGCTAGGATGTGATCTGTGGTCATAAGGTTACTATTCTAGGAAACCAAACCTAGACTCCTGGTCTGATTAAGAACATGCTCTATTATGCCAAGATGGCCAGCCATAAATAGAAAAACTGTTACACAAACTTTCTTTTGGAGTCTAAAATGATCTTATTACCTAGGGTAGTAATTAATAGATCTGTTCAAGTGAAATCAGAAGTCACTGGTACTAGAAATCAACATAGATCATGCAGAGAGGAAATAAGAGACTTTCTGAACAGCCACAGGTCTTCTTACTCTGCTAAATTGAGAAGTTGCTTCATGTTGTACAGAATTCAGTCAGAAACTCATAATATGCAGGTTTCCATTGTTTCTAGGACATTTTAAGCCAGTTTTTCTTTCAAGCAATTTTTAGCTGCTGGCTCAGCTAGACTGGGCACACTCACTTGCAAATCCTGGTATTTAAATTTTTATCTTGCAAATAGGGTTAGAAAGTTCCAGAGGGTAATTGGGCATTTCCTTTAGTGGCAATGAGATAACCTATTCTAGTTCTGGGAACTGGCGTGGGGTGTGGGTTTGCATTTGCCTGGTCCACCTAGTGAAGTTACTCCACTCCTGCCTGTTAGGACTTGCTTCATCAAGGTCCTCACTTTAAAACCCATAGCCAATTCATCAATTGGGTGATTGGGATTGACATGTATACACTGATGTGTATAAAACTGATGACTAATAAGAACCTGCTATATAAAAAAAATGAAAAATTAAAAAAATAAAATAAAATAAAACAAACAAACAAACAAATAACCCATAGCCAATTTGGGAACTTCCCTATCTTAAAAAAAATCCATAGGCAATAATCAAATGAAGGGGTTCCTAGTTTCATTTTCACTCAGGACCGCTTCTGACCTAAGGGATCTTCTTTTGCAATGAGTTAGTTTGCTCCTTTTGAATATTACATCAGAAATCTGGTGAGAAATTAATATTTTCCTGACATCTGAAGAATGTGGAAGACCTTGAGCATTTCATATTCTTCTTCTCCTTCTCCTTCTTTCCATAAACTAGGAAACGGCTACTTATTTTCATCAGGGACAGTTATTTTGCTTCATCAGATATCTTGGTTCTCTCCTGTCCAATAATATTAACAAAGAACATTTTAGACCAAAGGTTTAAAAATAAAAATAAAAGGTGTCAATCTCGTTCTCTTTTACTGCCATTTCAATATTCTAGATTAAATAACATAGTTGACACATTTTTATTTTCTATGACTAACTTCAAACACTCCACAGACTTTTAAGCTCTTGCTGACAATTCCAGAACATGTGACATAAAGAAACCTTTACATGTGAATTAGAGAGGATTCGCATCACTCTCAGTGTTCAGGATGTCAAATGACAGAATCTGGCTTACCAATACAAAGCTGAAAGTTTACTGGGGAAAGAGAAAGTTTAGAATGGAGAAATAGGGTGACGTAGGTCCAGATGGGGAAAACAGTTATTCATATCACCATTTTAAAACCCAGAAAGACCTTAAAAAAGAAGCAAAGATGATAAGCATACATTGAAGGTTACAAATAACACAGAAGGGCATTGGTTTCCCACATTATGGAGCTGAAGTATTTTCAATTATACCACTCTAAAATGTGAAGCCAGATTCTGTTCACAGATAAAGTCACAAAATTTCCAGTTAACACAAAGACAGTTTTTCATTCTCTGTCAGTAACAGTCTACAGAACTGAATTTTTCATTAAAAAAAAAAATTTATTCTAGCAATGTGAATATATATATCCAGACAAACATTCACATTTATTTTTCTATCTCTCCATTACTTTGTCAAAACTTCCCTCTCTTCCTTCAGTTGTTTGAGTCTCAGTGGGATTTTTTTTTTTTTTTGGTAAATATTTTTGTTGAAGTAGAACATATATTCAGAAAAGTGCACAAATCTTAAGTATACAGATAGACAGGGAAATAGATATAGATATTGATGAATGTAACTACTACCCAAAAGAAGATACAGAATATTACCAGCATTCCAAAGGGCTCCTTGTGCACCCTTCAAGTCAGTACACCTACAAGGTAACCAAAATCTTGATTTCCATTACCAAGATTAATTGTATCTATTTTGAACTTCATATAAATATTCTCTCTTTTATAAATATAAATATGTACTCTTTTGTGTATAAATATATACTCTTTTGTGTCTTATTCGCTCTATATGTTAAGCCTGTGAGATTCATCTGTATTGTTATAAGTAGTTTACTCTTTTTCATTGTTATATATTATCCCATTTGGATTGACATACTGCAATTTATTCGTTATTTGTTGAACCAAGTTTTTTTTAATTTTTATTTTATATTGGTGTATAGTTGACTTAAAATCTTGTGTTAGTTTCAGGTGTGTGGCAAAGTGATTTAGTATTCATATACATATATCTATTTTTTTTCAGATTCTTTTCCATAGAGGTTATTACAGAGTACTGAGTAGATTTCCCTATGCTATACAGTAGGTCCTTGTTGATTATTTATTTTAAATATAGTAGTGTATATATGTTGATCCCAATCTCCTAATTTATCCCTCCCCTTGACCTTTACCCTTTGGTGACCATAAGTTTGTTTTCTAAGTCTGCAAGTCTGTTTCTGTTTTATAAATAAGTTCATTTGTATCATTTTTTTAGATTCCACACATAAGTGATATCATATGATATTTGTCTTTCTCTGTCTGACTTACTTCACTCAGTATGATAATCTCCAGGTCCATCCAGTTGCTGCAAATGACATCATTTCATTCTTTTTTACGGCTAAGTAATATTCCATTGTATTGATATATATGTACCACATCTTTATCCATTCATCTGTTGATGGACATTTAGGTTGCTTCCATGTGTTGGCTATTGTAAATAGTGCTGTCTTGAACAAAGATGCCACTGGCATTTATGTTCTTGACTTTTGATGCAGGTAGGGGCTTGTTTTACTTTTCTAGGAATAATACTGCTGGGTCATGGAATATGCATATGACTGGCATTCAAAAATTTTGCCAGTGGTTATGACAATTTACACTTCCACTCGCAGTATATAAGAGTTCTATCTGTTTAATATTTTGCCAATGCTTGGTGTTGAAACCATATACAAGCCCCTGTGTCCCTGTCCTTTGAAGTAGAAGGCTTTTGCTTTAGTCTCCCAGGCCTCTCCTGAGTCTCAAAAGGCTGGCTCAAAATTTAATGATTAGGAAATGTGAAGATGTAGAAACGAAGAACAGCTGTTGCGCAGGGAAAGTGGTAACAACTTAAGACTATAAACCTGCAACATAGCAGAATTACCAAACTCCCAGTTCCCGAAAGATATAGATACAGGCCTGATACACATCCCCAAGTTGTTTTTACAGGAAGCAGACCCCCACCAGATGAAAACTGCTGACCGCAAGCTCAGAGATCTTAGATCAGTTGAAACCAGGTTGATGATGCTTGAAACTTCACCTTGATGCCAACCAATCTGAGAATTTTGCATAAGCTGATCATGTACCCTGCAGTCCCCTCCCTCACACTGCCTTCAAAACCCCTTCCCTGAAAGCCATCAGGGAGTTTGGGTCTTTTGAGCATGAGCTGCCTGTTCTCCTTGCTTGGCACCCTGCAATACACACTGTACTTTCCTTCAACACAACCCGGTGTCAGTAGATTTGCTTTACTGTTCATGGGCGAGCGGACCCACTTTTGGCTCAGTAATAATGCTATCAGTCTTTCAAATTTTATCTGTTCTGGCATGTGTGTAGTTTAATTTGCATTTCCCTAATAACTAATAATACTGAACACTTTTTCATATGATTCTTGGTTATTTATTTGAAGTCATACTTTGTAAAGTGCTCAAATTTTTGATCTAAGTTTTAAAAAGTTGAGCTTTCTCTCTTTTTCTTATTTGTATGAGAGGGTTCCCTGTATATTCTTTATGTATAATGCTGAAAGTCCTTTGTCAGGCATATGTATTGCAAATATCTTCTCCTACTCAGTGCCTTGTCTTTTTACTCACATAATAATGTCTTTTGATAAACATAAGTTTTAAAATATAATGAACTGCAATTTGCAATATTTTCTCTCATGATTGGTGCTTTTTGTGTCCAGTTTAAGCAGTTGCCTAACACAAGATCGTGAAGCTATTCACTTATAATTTATTATCTTCTAAGCTTTATTGTTTGCCATTTAAATTTAAAATTCATTTGGAATTCATTTTTTCATATGATATGAGGTAGAGATCAGGGTACATTTGCTTGCCACAGGGATATCAAATTGACCTAGATCCATTTATTGAAAAGACCATCCCTTACTCCTCTGCATTTCAGTGTCACCTTTGTCGTAAACTGAGTGGCCTTATATGTTTGGGTTTGTTTCTGGACTCTATTCTGTTTGTTTGATCTCTTTGTCTATCTTTGCACCAATAACTCACTGTTTTAATCATCTTACCTTTATAATAAATATTTCTGTTTTGTAGTGTAAATTCTCCCAACTTTTGCTTCTTCTTCAAGATTCTCTTGTCTATTCTTGGCCCTTTTCAGTTATGTATCCATTTAGTAAGTTAGCTATGGCTAAAAAATCCTTTTGGGATTTTTATTATGATTTTTTTGTCTATAGATCAATTTTCAAAGAATATATATTTTTTTTCAATATTGAGACTGCCAAATCATGAAGATGGTATGTCCCTCTATTTATTTAGATCTGTAATTATTTTCAATAATGGTGTGTAGTTTTCTATGTAGAGATCTTTTTTAAAGTTTTTTTTTTTTTTATGAGTGTGATGGTTTTTGATGGGACTATAAATGTTGTTTTTTTCTTCTCTTTCCCTTATTTCACTAACCAAGACCTGCAGGTAAGGTTAAATAAATTTTTAATGTTAATTTAACAGGAAATTTAGCAGTACAATAGGGAAAGAAAAGTGGACATCCTTCTCTCTTTCCCAATCACAGGGGACATATCCCATATATTTCAGTTTTAACAATATTTATTATAGTATATTATAGTTGTCCTTCATTAGACTAAAGAAAATGTCTTCAAGTCTTAGTCTGCTAAGAATTATCATGAATCTGTATTGAATTTATTTCTGCATTTATTGAAAGCATTTAGGTTTCTTACCCTCTTTATTCCATTAATATAGTGAATTACATTGATTAGTTTTTAAATGTTAAGCTAAACTTCCCATCCCAGAAATAAACCCAAATTAGTTGTAATGTGATTATCTGATATACATATATTGCTATAATTAATTTGCCATTATTTTATTTAGGAATGTTTGTTTCTGTTTATGATAGAAATGGCTTTTATTATTCTCTTGCAATGTTCTTGTCAGGTTTCATGTCAATATTAGGCTAATAGCATAAAAGAAATTGAGAAATATTTCTTCTTTCTCAGTGTTCTGAGTTTGTGTAAGAGTGATATTATTTCTTCTTAAATGTTTAGAAGAATTTACTGCTTGCCATCTGGGCCTGTTTTTGTTATTTTTTTAAAGTAAGGTTTTAAATTATGGCTTATTATTTTAAAATAAGTATATCAAATTCAACTTTTAAATTTCTTCTTATGACAGTTTTGTTAGGTTGTATTTTTCAAGGAATTTGTACATTTCATCCAAATTTTGAAAATCTTGGGCATAAAGTTCTTCATAATATTTTAATGATGTTTTTAATTATCTATAAGGCATTTCATTCTTTTTTTATACTGAGATATGGTGTACAATATTATATAAGTTACAGGTGTACAGTGATTCACAATTTTTAAAGGTTATACTCTATTTATAGTTATTATAAAATATTGGCTATATTCCCTGTGCTGTACAATATGCCACTGTAGTGTTATTTATTTTATACATAATAGTTTGTACCTCTTAATCCCCTAAATGCCTATCTTGTGCCTCCCCACTTCCCTCTCCCCACAGGTAAACACTAGCTTGTTTTCTATATCTGTGAGTCTGTTTCTTTTTTTATATTCACTACTTTGTTTTGTTTTTTAGATTCTACATATAAGTTATATCATACAGAATTTGTCTTTCTCTGTCTGACTTATTTCACTTAGCATAATACCTTCCAAATCTATCCATGTTGTCACAAATGGCAAAATTTCATATATTTATATACATACATACATACATACATACATACCACATCTTCTTTACCCAGTCATCTGTTGATGGACACTTAGGTTGCTTCCATATCTTGGCAATTGTAAATAATGCTGCTATGAAAGCTAGGGTGCATATATCTTTTCAAATTAGTGTTTTAGGTTTTTTTAAATATACACCCAGGAGTGGAAATGTTGGGTCATATATATGGTAGTTCTATCTTTAGTTTTTTGAGAAACCTCCATACCGTTTTCCACAGTGGTTGCACCAATTTACATTCCCACCAACAGCATACGAGGGTTCCCTTTTCTCTGTATCCTCACCAACATTTGTTATTTATGGTCCTTTTGATGATAACCATTCTGGCAGGTGGGAGGTGATATCTCATTGTGGCTTTAAATTTCATTTCTCTGTTGAATAACAATGTTGAGCATCTTTCCACATGACTGTTGGCCATCTGTAAGTCCTATCCACAGCAATCAGGCAAGAAAAAGAAATTTAAAAAATCTAAATTGGAAAGGAAGAAGCGACACTCACTGTTTGCAGATGACATGATACTATATATAGAAAATCCTAGACACCACCAGAAAACTACTAGAGCTCATCAATGAATTCGATAAAGTTACAAGATACAAAATTAGTGTATAGAAATGTAACAGATTTCTGTATATTAACAATGAACTATCATAAAGAGAAATTAAGGAAACAACCCTATTCACCATTGCATCAAAAAAGAGTAAAATACCTAGGAATAAACGTACCTAAGGAAGTAAAACACCTGTACTCAGAAAACTATAAGACACTGTTGAAAGAAATTGAATATTACACAAACAGATGGAAAGATATACTGTGTTCTTGGACTTGAAGAATTAATATTGTTAAAATGACCATACTACCCAAGGCAATCTACAGATTCAATGCAATCCCTATCAAAATACCAAGGGCATTTATCACAGAACTAGAATAATTTTAAAATTTGTACGGAAACACAAAAGATCCCAAAGAGCCAAAACAATCTTGAGAAAGAAGAATGGAGCTGGAGGAATAATGCTCCCTGACTTCAGACTATACCACAAAGTTACAGTAGTCAAAACAGTATGGTACACAGATCAATGGGACAGAATAGAGAGCCCAGAAATAAAACCACATAATACAGTCAACTAATCTATGACAAAGGAGGCAAGAATATACAAAGGAGAAAAGGAGGCAGTCTCTTCAATAAGTGGTGCTGGGAAAACTGGACAGTTACAGGTAAAAGAATGAAATTAGAACATTTTCTCACACCATATACAAAAATAACCTCAAACTAGCTTAAAGATTTAAATGTAAGACTGGAAACCATAAAACACCTAGGAGAAAATGAGGCAGAACACAGTTGGGCATAAATCATAGCAACTTTTTTTTACATCTTTCTCCTAAAGCAAAAGAAATAAAAGCAAAAAGAAACAAATGGGACCTAATTAGACTTAAAAACTTTTGTACAGCAAAGGAAACCATCAACCAAATGAAAGACAACCTACTGAATGGGAGAAGATATTTGCTAATGATATGACTGATAAGGGGTTAATATCCAAAATATATAAAACAGTTCATACAACTCAACATCCAAAAGACAAACAACCCAATTAAAAAATGGGTGGAAGACCTGAATAGATATTTTTCCAAGGCATCTCATTCTTGATTTGTAATTTGTATTTCACTTTTTCCCCTTGATTAGTCCTATAGAGGTTTATCTATTTTTTTTAATCTTTTCAGATAATCAACTTTTAGCTTTATTGGTTTTCTTTATTTTATGATTATTTTCTTTTTTACCGTAGCTCTTATCCTTTATAAATTTCCTGATTTCTACTCTTCTTTGAGTTTATTAAGATGAATAATTAGGCTATTGATTTTATTCTTTCTTCTTTGCTAATAGATGCATTTTTAAGGCTATAAATTTCCTCCTAAGTACTGTTTTAGCCCTATTTTGAAGTATTAAAATATTTTTATCTATGTTTAATTTTGAAATGTTTTACTTAATTTCCAAACATTTGGGAATTTTCTAGTTTAATTCTGTTGTGTTAAAGAACATGCTTACAATTTAGTCCTTAGAAATTCATTAAGATTTCTCTTATGCCCCAGCATAAGATCTATTTTGGTAAATATTAATGTGCATTTGATAAAAAGAAGGTGCATTCTGTAGTTGTTGGGGGTAGTTTACTATACATCAATTAGTTCCACCTGCCATTTTTTCACTCAGATGTTCTATATTTTTTTTTCTGTTTCTTTTATCAATTACTGAGATGTTCAGATGTTCTATATACTTTTTTCTATTTCTTTTATCAGTTACTGAGAGAAGTATCTCAAAGTTTAAACTATGATTGTGGTTTTACTTCTACCTATTTTTCCTTTATACCTGTTGAGGGTATTAGGTTAATTAGAATATAAGATATTACCTTTGTTCTTCCTGCTGGGTTGACCTCTTTTTTATCATTATGAAATATTCCTTTATCTTTAATAGTAATATATCTTGTCTTGAAGTTGACTCGGTCTGATATTAATATAACTACACCAGCTTTCTTTTGGCTAGTATTTGCATGGTATATTTTCTGGACATTTACTTTAAATCTTTCTGTCTTCTATTCAAGTTATAGCTTGTAAACAGTTTATAGCTTTTTTTTAAAAAATCCAGCTTGATAATCTTTATTACCTTTGTTCTTCCTGCTGGGTTGACCTCTTTTTTATCATTATGAAATATTCCTTTATCTTTAATAGTAATATATCTTGTCTCAAAGTTGACTCGGTCTGATATTAATATAACTACACCAGCTTTCTTTTGGCTAGTATTTGCATGGTATATTTTCTGGACATTTACTTTAAATCTTTCTGTCTTCTATTCAAGTTATATCTTGTAAACAGTTTATAGCTTTTTTTAAAAAATCCAGCTTGATAATCTTTACCATTTATTTGGAGTAGTCTTGTTACATTTCATGCAATTATGATATATTTTGGTTTAAGTTAACTATCTACTTGTCCTTATCTGTTTTTTTAAATTTCTATCTTCCTCCCTTCTTTCTTTTGGAGTAAACAAGCTTTTTGTTGTTGTTGTTGCTGTTATTTATTATTCTGTTTCACCCAACTTTTAACTTGTAGTTATTCCTTCTTTTAACTGGTAGTATTTTTCAGTTATTACCTTAGAAATTACAGCATGCACTCCCGACCTATTACAGTCCATTATAAATGAACACTTTTACCACTTCCCAGATACTGCAAAGACCTTAAAATACTTTAACCCTTCTTATTTTCCTCATGCCATATATGCTATTTTTGTTATGCATTTTATTCTACATATATTTAAAGGCTCATGAGATATTATCATTATTTTAAACAATCAGGCTTCCCTGGTGGCACACTGGTTAAGAATCTGCCTGCCAATGCAGGGGACATGGGTTCAAGCCCTGCTCCAGGAAGATCCCACATGCCGCGGAGCAACTAAGCCCATGCACCACAACTACTGAGCCTGCACTCTAGAGCCCGTGAGCCACAACTACTGAGCCCACGTGCCACAATTACTGAGGCCCGCGCCCCTAGAGCCCGTGCTGCACAACAAGAGAAGCCACCACAATGAGAAGCCCGCGCACCGCAACAAAGAGTAGCCCCGCCTTGCTTGCAACTAGAGAAAGCCCTCATGCAGCAACAAAGACCCAACGCAGCCAATCAATCAATCAATCAATCAATAAAATTAAGTTAAATTAAAATAAGCAATCAATATTCCTTTAAAATATCCCTTTTTATTTCCTCACTTATTTATCCTTTCTTGTGCTCTTCATTCCTTCTACCTTCCCATTCTTCCATGTGGGATTATTTTCCTACTGCCTGAGGAACTCCCCTTCATATATCTTTTAGTGTAGGTCCACAAGTTCCAAATTCTTACTTAGTTTTGCCTGAAAATGTGTTTATTTCACTTCCTTTTAAAAATGAATTTTTACACAAATGTAATTTGCCTTCATTTCTGGAGAATGTTTTCACTGAGTAAAGAATTCTAGATTAACTGCCTTTTTTCAGTACTTTAAAGGTATCACTTAAAGAACTTTCAACAATTAGTTCTCAAAAAATTGTTTTTTGCATACAAATTTTATTTCTTTAGCTAACTTAACTGAGAACAACTAAGCATCACTCTAAGTTTTAAGGAATCTTTTTCTCATAAATTAAAAACATACTGCTACTTTTTCAGTGACTATTAGAAAGTTCATCCTTATATTTTAGCTGAAATCTTTCTTTTGGTAGCTTCTTATGGTTCATCCTATTTCTACTCTTTGTGACCTTCTATAATGAGTTTAATCCCTCTACAACATGACAGCTCTTAAAATATTTAAAGATAGCTATCATGTTCCTGCCTCCCCCTTCAGTCTTTTCTCCAGACTAGACAAATCCAGTCTATTCATGTGTTCTCCATATATTGAGCCAAGTTCCCTTATTATTTCAGGACTTTGCTCTGAATGTGCTCCATTTGTTTGCCTTCAGCAAGCAGGTGACAACTTGCCTGATGTCAGGCAATTTGCAACAATGTTCTTCTATATAAGACCAATTCCCAAGTACAATTCAACTAACTCTGAATTTGGAAATAGATTCTGGGTCAACCTAGTCATGTTTTCTGTACTAGCCTTTGAAATTGATACAAAGAAAAAAGAAGGAAGAAAAGGAAGGGAGGGAGGGAGGGAGCGAGATTAGCACATAAATTTAAATTGTGTTCAATTTATTTTCTGTTTATGGGCAAAAGTATTCCTTACATCCCAGAGTGTTGTACAGTTCTGTTCACCTAATCTAAGAAAATTAAAAAAAAATATTTAGTCGGGAAGCTATTATTTGAGAGATAAAATTTTAAAGTTTATTAAGTGAGCATTTGTAACTACAGCAGATACAAAGGAAGGGAATATATCCAACAAGGCGAACCAGCAAAATATGATTTTGTGCAGCTTTTCAGTTACCTTCTGCAAGTCTTAATAGCAGGAATGATTCATTTTGCTTCATTCAAACTTACATTCTGAATAAAGCTTCATGAAGTGAACTGGTGGTATTTAGTCTTTGAAAAATCCATTTTATTTATAAACCCTCATGAATACAGGCATATTAACATAAAGAAAGTATAATTATTACATTGTTGCATGGCAGAGTATTCAAGGTTAAAATCTAAGAATAACCTTTCAGGACTAACCAAGCCTTGAAATATAATTACGCAATGTGGCAAACAAAAAAATATTAAAAGGTTTGAAATGAAAGACATGCTAAAAGTACAGTTGCAAATTGTTTTTGAAAGCTTTCAGTGAAACCCAAGAGTGGGTCAATAATCACATGGGAAGCTATTTATATTGCTGCTTCTGTGCCCTCCCAAGGTTCTGTCAAAATTCTTAATATTTGGACTTTGGTCTGTTTCTTCTTAGCAATCTGTTAGCTTTCATATACAAAGAGAATGCCACTGGGTCACTGTCAGAAGGCTATAGCCACCCTAGTAGTGGGAGTGGCCTATTAGGTTTTTCAAAGCTGAGGGCTAATCAATATTCCTCCCCAAGAACAAGGATGGGTCTACTAAAGCATAAGGTCACCATCTTGGGAAGATAAGTCAAGATAACAAACTAAGCTAAGACACTGGTTTAAAAAAATTAGCGCACCAACTTAGCAAACTTTAAAAATTCCAAGACTGTTTCTTGATCCTGGCCATGATGGAGTAGCTTACTTCAGACTGGGGACAACTATAAAAGCTGTATAAAAATTTTAAATATGTGATTCGAAGGCGTCAGTTATTAACCAAGGAAACCATAACTTAGAGGGGCCAAGATTCTGGATAGAAGGAAATTACACTGAGGTGAGCTCCACATTTATCTCTGCTTTTATCCCTGGGGCATTCACCTATTAACAATGTAGAGAAGAGAGTCAGGAAGCATCAGTGTGGGGCTTGCAGCAGTCTCACTGTAAAAGGGAGACAGAAGCTGGAGTTTGGGGCTGCCAAGATGGCAGGGACTTGAGGAGTCATGATCCAAGAAAGAGGTAAGCCAGAAACTCTGCAGGCAGTTTCCCCTTTAGGTGTTTGTCAACTCATAAGCTGCCCATATGCAGGGACAATGTTATTTTCTTGGTTCAAACACCACATCAGTTTACCCCACTGGTTAAATATTAAAGATCAAACTCCTTAGCATAATATATATAACCTCTACTGTCTGGTCTTCCTATTTGTGACAGACACACCCTACAATGACCCTCCCCTGCCGTGAGTCATTCACTTGTGAAATCTTTTCCCTGTAATCCCTTCCACTTGACCACAGGTAGAACCTGTGACCTGCTTCTCACAAATAAAACATAGCAAAGGTGAGAGATATCACTGCCATGACCATGTTACATAATATGGCAAAGATGAAGGAATTTTGCAAATATAATTAAGGTCCCAGATCAGTTGACCTTGAGTTCATCAAAAGAGTGTTCTTGAGGGGCCTGACCTAATCAGGTGAGTTCTTTAAAAGAGGACTTAGGCCTTCTCTAAAGCGAGAGACGTGAAGCAGCTAAGACTCCTTGTTGCTGGCTCTGATGAATTCTACAACCACAAGGAATTAATTCTGCCAACAATATGAGCTTCGTAAAGACCCCTGAGATCCAGATGAGAATGCAACTGGTCAACGAATTGATTATAACTTTGTGAGACCTTGAGTAGAATCCCCAGGTAGGCTGTGTCCAGACTTTTGCCCTACAGAAGTAGTGATGTCATATGAAGTTGTGTTGTTTTAAGCTGCTAACTTTGTGTTGTTTTGTTATGCAGCCATAAAAAACTAATACACCACTTGTGGCCTCAAATCCCATGTGGCAGTCAGTGAGAACCACTAGTACTGCTCTGACTTTGATATGCCATTTTATACATTTATGTGTTTATAAATATTGTTCCTTTCCCATTAAACGCCCTTTCTTAGTTTTTCTGCCTACAAAAGTTCCACTCATATTTTATTATCCAGCTCAAGCTTCTACTCTGAAGACTTTGTGACCCATTTGACGTCCTTTGGGCCACCACTATAGGTATTTTTTAAACACCACACTAGCACCTATCACACTGTATCGCACTCAGTTGTTTACATGCGTTACTCATTTATCCATTCCATGAGGTCAAGGAATATAATTCATTTTTGTATTGACAACTGGCCTAACTTAATGCCTAGCTAGAGTAGAGACTCAATAAACATTTGTTAAATGAATGGATTTATATTTGGTTATTGCATTGATTCTTCTTGATTTATAGCCAGCTTCTTCCTAAGTACAGGACCATATTTGATTTGCCATTTTTTGGTAAATGTATTCTTTTTGAGATTTGAGAGTATGTATCTGGGACTGAGAATGAAATCAGTAGACTTAGAGAAAGGACCTATATTCTTCTACTCTACCTCCTTCATGATTTTTATGTATTAATCATATCCTCTCTCTCAGCCTTTGGGTTTTCCTTTCTAAGAAGATCTTGTCTTCTTGTTCACATGTTTCCTAGCCGCTCCAATTCTGGAGCTTCCCCAATTATGTAATCCCTTATAATAAAAGGTTACAGACCTTTTATTGTTCTTCTCCTAGCTCTTCTTTTCATGATCTTCAAGTTCTTGACAATTCTTCACTGACAAGATGATAGCTTCTCTTTCAGTACTCTTTAGCTGTTAGGGCATTCAAGTTAAGTGGCTCCAAAGCAGTTCACTTAAAAGTAACTTGTTTAAATATCAAACATTCACAAAATGATGTTAGGGAAATTTCCTACAATTAAGTATTTCCCTCTCCCAACCTTGTTCCCCTAATTGAGTTATGAAAAAGCCAAAAGATCAGAAAAGACAACCTCCAAAGTGCCACTTTCTTTCTTTAGTATTGAACTGAGAACCATAGACCAAAAATTGTAAGTTCTCAGTCTGGCTGGTATGATCTATACTATTCTGCCTACTATTGAACCTCTCACTCGTTAGTCTGTTTCTTGAAGATGGCATAAACATTTCGATTTACCTTCTGGGGAACTTATCATAGGACGTGGGAAAGGGAATTGAAGAGCAGTAAAAATCCTGGAATAGCAAATAAATCATTCTTTGGATTCATTAACCACTCCCAAACCTCTATACAGCTTGCTCTAAACTCAACATTTGAACCAGCTTGCCAGTTTTGAGTTCAAGGTGACAGTCTTAGACAAGAGTGTGCATTATGACGAACAGAGAAACAATGAACACATTCACAGAGTATCTTTATACATGTGTAGCTTATATAGTAATTTAAGGCATGATTTATACTTTAGTCATTAATATATGAAAGTATTGATAAACCTGGTTGCCTCATACGAAATTGAAACCTATAGCACAGGGAAATCAGCTGGGTGCTTTGTGACCACCTAGAGGGGTGGAATAGGGAGGGTGGGAGGGAGACACAAGAGGGAGGAGATATGGGGATATGTGTATATGTATAGCTGATTCACTTTGTTATAAAGCAGAAACTAACACACCATTGTAAAGCAATTATACTCCAATAAAGATGTTAAGAAAAAAAAAGCAATAAATAAATAAATACAAACAGCTACTTCTCAGTAAACATGATAGATTGAATACACACTTTTTTCCTTAACTCCTCTCCAAAATCCCATTAAATTGACATTAAATAAATAAACATGCACAAATAGAACAGGATAGAATAGCAAAAGAAATGTCAACAAAATTTTGGAAGCTGGAAGACAAATAAATGAGTAGTAACTAACTTAACATACTGAAGAAAGGGAAAACTTAAACCATGTCAGGAAACCAACAAGAAATAAGCCTATTCTCCCTATGCAATTCCTGAAACACACAGATATTGAAGATATCAGGTATATCTGAAAACAGGGCTTGGTGTGGGGCTCAAGAGAAAATTGGTGAAAAGCCTACTAAGAAACTCTTCTAGACACCCCCATCCACATCCTTAATCTTTACCCAGGTATTCCAGGTAGGCAGGCTTGTGTGAAATGTAAGGAGACTTCATACCTGAAAACCAAGGGTAAGGTTTGCATTAAGTACACTACAGAGGGATCAGTGTTGGTGAGATCAGGTAGTCCACCTACCACATGGAGATATTTGGACAAAACTGGAAGAAATAATAAATTTGAGAATTATTTTAAAGTCCATGTATGAAAAATGAATTTAATTACAAAAAGGTTATGTGTCAATCCCAAAGCAATCTGAAGAGAAATCAATGGGCTATACAGGAGTTCAGCAAAACAGAATAAACTAACAACTAGGAATGCAAGTAATTCTCACTGCAATACAAATAAAATGGGTCTTTGTGTATGGTTCGCCAAAGGCTCCTTAGAAAAGAATGCTTCCAAAGTATCAAATGTATGTGGTGGGAAGGAAAGGACTCAGGAGAAGAAGAAATCCACACAGAAACTCAGAAAAAGTACTACCTAGCGTTCTAGAAAACAGGAGAGAAAATAGAGAGCTGAGAAAAAGCAGAGCAACTAATAGTGATACCCTATTTACTCCTATCTGATTTACTTATTTTGGTGAAAAATTCTCTAAAGATTTATAACTTCTCCCTGAAAAATTTAGTTGCATTCTTATAACTCTTTATTTATTTATTAATACATCTTTATTGGAGTATAATTGCTTCACAATGCTATGCTAGTTTCTGTTGTACAACAAAGTGAATCAGCCATATGCATACATATATCCCCATATCCCCTCCCTCTTGAGCCTCCCTCCCACCCTCCCTAACCCACCTCTCTAGGTTGTAGCAAAGCACCGAGCTGATCTCCCTGTGCTATGCTGCTGCTTCCAACTAGCTATCTATTTTACATTTGGTAGTATATATATGTTGATGCTACTCTCACTTCGCCCCAGCTTCCCCCTCCTTGCTGGGTCCTCAAGTCCATTCTCTATGTCTACGTCTTTATTCCTGCCCTGCCACTAGGTTCATCAGTACCATTTTTTTTAATCCCATATATATGCGTTAGCATACGGTATTTGTTTTTCTCTTTCTGACTTACTTCACTCTGTATGACAGACTCTAGGTCCATCCACCTCACTACAAATAACTCAATTTCATTTATTTTTATGGCTGAGTAATATTCCATAGTATATATGTGCCACATCTTCTTTATCCATTCATCTGTCGATGGACACTTAGGTTGCTTCCATGTCCTGGTTATTGTAAACAGTGCTGCAATGAGCATTGTGGTACATGTCTCTTTTTGAATTATGGCTTTCTCAGGGTACACAACCACTATGGAGAACAGTATGGAGGTTCTTTAAAATAGAACTAAAAATAGAACTAACCCTTTATTTATACTTCTAGTTTAGCTGTTTGTAGTCAAGTGTCTGTCTTAACAGATTGTTAACCACATATTCCTGGGCCTTGCTTCCAAGTTTTCGACTCAGTGGGCCCAATCATTTTATCTCTAACAAGTTGTCAGGTCACATTGATGCTGCTGGCTTAGGGACCAGACTTTGAGAAGCCCTACTGTAAACCAAATCTGGTCTCAGGCTTAGTAGCCCTACCTGGCCTCCAGGCAAGCTGGGTCATCCATAAGATTTTCTTCAAAAATGTGATGTCTAGACTTGAGCAGCGCTGTCTCATAGACAGATAATGTAAGCCACATCTGTCATTTAAATTTTCTAGTAACCATATTAAAAAAGTAAAAAGAAACTGGTAAAGTCAATTTTAATAATATATTTTATTTAACCTGATATATGCAAAATATTATCATTTCAACATGTAAGCAATATCAATATTTTTAAGTTATTTTACATTTTTCCAACTAAGTCTTTAAAAGAAGTTGTGTATTTTATACTTCTAGCACATGTGAAATCAGACCAGCCATGTACCAAGTGCTCAATAGCCATGTGTGGCTAGTCACTACCATATTGGACTTTGCAGTTCTAGATGCTCTACCTCTCTCTTTTAAAAATTTGTTTACAAATAAATGAAAAAAACAAACCAAACAGAAACAAACATGTAGATACTGAGAACAAAGTAGTGGTTACCAAAGGGGAAGGGGCAGTGGGGAGGGTGAAATGGGTAAAGGGCATCAACTGTATGGTGACAGACGGAATCTAAAATTTTTGGTGGTGAGCACACTGTAGGGTATATAGAAGTAGACATATAATGCTGTACATGTGAAACTTGTATAATGTTATAAACCAATGTTCTCAATAAAAAGTAAGTCTAAAAAATTGTTCAAAATCAGACATTTTAATTTATTTCGGGCTGCAATAAAAATATTTAAAATAGACATACCCAACGGTGGAAAGTAATACTTTTAAATGAAGGTAAGGTAGGCCAAAGCAAAAACACTATTGTCCTCCATTCCATCAAGAAATAGCATTCAGGGCTTCCTTGGTGGCGCACTGGTTGAGAATCTGCCTGCCAATGCAGGGGACACGGGTTCGAGCCCTGGTCTGGGAAGATCCCACATGCCGCGGAGCAACTAGGCCCGTGAGCCACAATTACTGAGCCTGCGCGTCTGGAGCCTGTGCTCCACAACAAGAGAGGCCGCGATAGTGAGAGGCCCACGCACCGCGATGAAGAGTGGCCCCCGCTTGCCGCAACTAGAGAAAGCCCTCGCACAGAAACGAAGACCCAACACAGCCATAATTTTAAAAAATATAAATAAATAAAAAATAAAATAAAAAAATAGCATTCAATGACCAAAATGCAATTTATATACATCTTCTTCCATAGATTTATATTTTGTAAACTTATATTACTGTATAACAAATAACCACTTTTTATTTGTATAACAGTAATATCTGAGGTGCTAAAGTACTAGAGAATATGGATCTGAGGAGGCTTCAATAAGATGTTAAAATTATATTATGTCATAAGAAGTGGATACTTTCTTCTTGTTATAACAACTTTGGTATTAATTTTGTAGTAAATGTTTATTATTGAAAATAGAGAAAATGCAGATGAGCGAAAAGAAGACTATAAAGATTACCTGTAATCTTATACCATTAATTCCTTTTATGTGTCTGCCCAGATACTTTTCCTTGCCTATAACTATATACTATTTTTGAAATCAACTGCAATGTATATAATATTTTGTGACTTGCTTTTTTCGATTAACAATATGGAATGAATATCTTTCCATGCATTTATGTATCATTCTATAAAATCATATTAAATGGTTGTATAGTATTGTAGGGACACGCCACAATATATCTAGTCCACTTTTATTGGACACTTAGCATTTTCATTCTTATAAACAACAATGAGATGCAAATGAGATAAAAAGCTGTCAAATTTGGTTAGGACTCCCTATGCACACTATCCTCCTGCTGATCCCTTTGTGACAAACCTCGCCCCTAAGTAATTACTCTCCAATTTCAACTTCCAGTGCTACCAAACTTTAGACTATATCAAAAACATCTGGTCTATTTTGTATATGTTTTTGTTTTTAATGAAGATCTCTAGGCCTTAGCTTCAGAGTCCAATTCAGCAAGTCTGGTATAGGGCCTAGGGATCTGCATTTATCATAGGCTCTCCAGGTGATTCTATGGCAGGCAGTCCATATTTTGAGAAACACTGCTCTGGTCCTTCTGTCACATTTATAATAAATTCAATAGTATTTTTCATTTACCTGCACACACTGCTCAAGAAAATGCTCTGAAATAAATAAATGCAGAAAATTTATCACTGTGAACCAAATTTCTACTCCCAGCAGCCAAAATCTATTTTTAAAGTCCCTATAGTTCTTATTATAACAAAACTAATATTCTAGTACATAATTTCTTCCCTAATACATTTTTAAAGAAGAAATGTGGTTAGTGTTTTGCCTGTTGCAAATGGAAGGCTCTATTTTGCAGCTGGTCTAAAGGCCTAATTTCCTGCAGACATGGATGGCATTTGCAATGTTTTGAATAACCTCTGTAGCCACCATCTCAGACTGCTCCGTTGGTTGAACTGCTCTCACCAGACAGGGTGCCCATTAGCTTTAATGGGCATTACTTGGTGTTGTGGTTTGTAGGATTATTTCTTGAAAGGGCTGAGTAGTTTCCATGAGAATCCCTTAACGCTGTTTAAAATTCTATCCAGAAATCAAACGCAGTTAATCAGCCTCTCTCTAGTGGCAGTTTACAGGAAACAGACAATCCAGAGACATCGGCTGCCCAGAGCAAACAAAACAGAACATATTCCTTCCACTTTGTTCAGAGGCCTGAAGTGATAAACCAAGAAGAAACTGATATTCTGAAACTTTGATGAAACCTTGTGAAATATTCCACAGTGGCAGGACAACATCCATACTCCCACTTCTGAAGGGAGACAAAGGGTACTTGAACACTGTGCTTCTGCCTAGAAAAATCAAAGGCAACTACCAGACCTTATTATCTTCTAAGAATTATTTTAAAACCCTAGAAAACTCTGTCTCCTCTGGTCGATGGCTTTCAGCCTGAATGCAAACAAAATAAACTATTTTTAATGATATATCGATACACCGTGAGCCTTGCCAGGAAAAGCAGAAAGAAAGGCCACACATAGTCTTACAAGATGTAGCCTCTGTGTTGCTTATACAGATAAACTCTAACTCATAGTGATTTTTTTTCTTATTCTGAATCGCACTGGCCCTGATACAGTCTTACTCTTACTATCCCCCATTGCTTAAATAATGTATCAGAATAATTTTCTAGTTCTTTCAAGATCCTATATTGGAAGATTTCTGATTATAAGGATTATGCCTGACACTTCTTTCATATCTCCGTTGGCACAGTCACAGGTACATGGTACTTGCATAATAAACAAATGAAATTGTACCACACATGCACGTATGCGTACACACCCTCATTCTGTGACCTTTTCTGGTTTTTTTTAAGCTGTAAAGCTTTTGGAATAGTGGTGAATAATGAGGCTTTAATCTGGGCCAGTGGGCTCATGACTTATTTGGGGTAAGTTAATTTCATTAGCCCAGCCTGCTTGGCCCTAACAGGCTTTATCATATGTACTAATAGACACACACATAGAAAATAAGTATTTTCACTGCTTCTGAAAGGAAGGCACTCCTGAAATGAAACCTAGCCACTACTGGAAAGCCACAAAGTAATACAGTATCCATATCTAAGTCTCATGGTCATACTAATTTGCCTGCAGCATGCTTTATAAACGTTTTTCACAAAATAATACTTACACTAGTCCACCAGGGAAAGGACAGAATTGTCTTTTAAAACTAGAATTATGTGGCTAGAGGTAGACAGAGATATGTGGTAGAGTAGAAAGCGCACTGGCCTGTGACTCAAGGGATAGTGTTCCATTCCAGGATGGACAAGTGACCTTGAACAAGTCATATTACCTCCTTGGGCTTCAGTTTTCTCATCTGTGAAATGAATTATGCACTAGATTTACTCATTCAGTATATTTTTAATGCCTACCAGGACCTCTTCTAGGTGTTAGGAATACAGCAGAAAACAAGAAAAAAAATCCTTGCCCTCCTGAGCTTACATTCTAGTGAGAGAGAAAGACAATTAACTTCTAAAAGATTTGAAAATGATCATTTTAGATACTGACAGGTGATATGAAGAAAAATGAACACAGTTAAGGGGATACAGAGGGAGGGGAGGAGGGAGGGAGAATGAAGAAATGGCAAGCTAGGTTGGGGAAGACCTCTCTGTGGAGGTGATTTCTGAACAGAGGTTTGAATGATAAGAATGAGATGACTGCAAATAGCTAGAGGAAGAGTATTCCAGGCAGGGGGAAGAGAAAATGTAAAACCTGTGAGTGGGAAACGAGCTTCGTCTTTTCAAATAACGGGAAGAAGGTCAGCATAGCTAGAGTGGAGTGAGCCAGGAGGAGGCTGGTAGAAGATGAGAGGTAGGTGGAGGCCAGATCATACAGGGGCTTTTAGATCATGGTGAGAGGTTTGAATTTTATTCTATTCATCACAGAAAATCTTTACAGGGTTTTGATCCAGGAATGACACGATCTGATTTATGTTTATAAAGGACAATGTATTATAGTTAGGATAAGAGTGGAAAGATGAGTAAGGAGGCCACTGCAGTGAGACATGGCTTGGCCTGTGGTCATGATAGTAGAGAGAGAAAATAAAACAGATTTGGGATTTGTTTAACTGAGGCTGAATCAATAGGACTTGCCAACTGATTCATTAGTTGTGGGATATGAGGGGAGAAAGGAGGAATTAAAGATGACCCTTAGGGTTCGGACCCAAACAATAATTGTCTAATGATTTTTGTTTCAGACATTTCACCCATGTTCATAAGTGAGATTGGACTATGCTTTTCTTTTCTGCTTCTATCCTTTCCTGGTTTTATGATCAAGGCTATACTAGTCTCATAAAGTGAGTTGAGTGGCTTTCTTTCTTTTTTCCATTTTCTGAAATTGTTAATGCAATTTGGATTGTATTATCCTTGAAAGTTAGGGGAAATTTGCCAGTAAAATCATTCAATCACCTGGATCTGAAGTCTTTTTTTGGAGGGGGGGGTGCTTAATTTTTATTACTAATTCAATATATTTAAGCATATTGGTTGATGAAGGTTTTCTAATTTTTCCTGAGATAATTTTGATAAATTTTATATTCTATTAATATGTCCATTTCATTTGTTTTCAACTTTAAATTTGCTCCGTAATATTCTCTTCTGATTTTTTCAAATCTTTGTTTTATCTATCATTACTTGCTATTTTCATTCCTAATATTACTTGCATGTGTCTTTCTCTCTTTTTTTCCCTTCCCTAGGTCAATAAACCTCATGATTCAGTCTTAGAAGTAGAAAGCTGCAAGGAAATTATTCAAAGAAGATCTGCAAATATATCAGTTTAATAGAACACCCCAGTCATTCCCATTCTTTCTTTTTGTATAGTGGTCTCACAAATTAGATGTGTGGGTGGGTATATAGCATGGGATGCTATGAGAGTGGGGAGGGTTATACAATTAAAAAAAAAAAACCTTTAGGAACAAAAGAGAAACAAGAAACCCCAAGATATCACTTTATAAGGTTCTAAAAATGCAAGTTTGCTATGCTGACCACATACAAAGGGGAAATTCAAATATTTAAAATACATTCAGAGAAGTATTTTTCACTTTAGAGCAGAACTATCAATAGAGGAACAATTTACCCAGTGACCATCAACAATGGCCATTAGTTGGTGATAGGATAGTAAACGAATATAAAGAGAAGAGCATTTGCAAATTGAAGGCAAGAATACACAGGCAAGTTTTGAGTTACTTTCTGACCCAACCATCTTTGTCTCCTTGGACTCAACAATCCACACAATAGATGAGAGCTTAGAATCGAATGTTCTGAGTTTTAATCCTGGCTTTGACACTCACTAGTTGTATGACTTAGAACAGAACACCACTTAGCCCTTCTGTGTTTCATTATCAACATCTGTAAAATAGGGATAATATAACTGACTTTAAAGAGTCCAGGAATCCTAGAGGATACCCATTATTTGCCCTCTGTTACAAGCCAGCTCAATCACCTCCTGAGAGAGTTAGTTATTTAGCTTTTACTGTGGTGTTTATATTTCTAAGTGTTTCCAGAGTTCATTTCCATTGAAATCCTAAGGGAGATTTATCTTAGAAGGTTTTATTTTTTTAAGAACTCATCTTGGGTAGAACTAGAATTATTGGGGAGAGGAGAGGTAATAACATCTAACCAACATATTTAAAGGTGACAATTTAGTGTGCTAGCTACTGAGCTGACTACATTTAATGAAAAAGAAATTATCACCACAATTGGTTACTTAGCCTTTTCTAAATAAGAGCCCTTAAAATAGCTCACATCTCCCCTTTAAAGACTCACAAATTAGTAGCAAATCCATAATGGAATAAAAAGATTTGGGGTATTATACTGAATACCATCAACCTTTAAGGCCCCTCCCCAGCCAAAAAAAGCTACAACTCTAATAGAACAATGAACTTGATGAGCAGTATTTAATTTCCCATTGCATAGTATTTAACTAAATTACCTCACATCAATTTTAAAATGTATTGATGCTCTTTTAAAGAATACCCTTTTCAGTCCCTTTGGATAGTGTATATACTTTATCATCAGTTTATCTCCTCCAGAACATTTACTACAATTTATAATCTGTTTTCTTCCCTTATTTTGTATTTGTTAATTGCCTTTCTCACTAGAATTTAATGAATAAAATACAAAAGCATTTAAGATTTTTAACCTGACATTTTTATTTTCATTGGCCAGGTTAGGAATTGACTGTTATCTATAACACCAGTAATATTTCTAGAATAGACAGATAGATAGCACATATCATAAAAGTTATTATTCATTAATTACAGAGCTGCCATTCTGGAACTGCAATGTCATTTTGTGCTAAATATAAAACCAGTTAACTTGAAGCTGAGAGAATTTTTAAAAGATAATTAAATACTTAGATACTGGAGTACTTCATTTTAGATCCAGATAGAATTTTCAAAGTTAACATCATTTTTACTAGCTGAAATGGATTCAAAATAGACCAATTCCTACTAACTTAGAGAATTATTTTTCTTACTCCCTATGAGGACTCACCCAATCTGTGTCAGAGTTCAAAGAACAAAAAATTGTCTTGGTTGATGTAATTTGGAGGTTAACATTGGTAATTTGTGAAAAACAACATCTCAGAACTTTTTCCATTATTGCTTAATCTACTGTGTCAAAAAGTACTTCACTTGCTAAGAATTATTTTTCACCTCCTCCGTCTCTGTTATGTCAAAGGTGGCTAGGAAGACAAAGTTCAATTTCCTTTTGGCCTCGGCAGTTCCCTCTGGAAAAACAAGATGCTACTTCACTTCCATAACATTCATACCAGGAGAGAAAGGCTGAAAAGAAATTCATGGAAATGGCAAGTATAAAGAAGCTTGGTCCTGGGTTTGGAATCTGATGATAGAAGGGAACAGCTAATTGGGGTTCTCAAGAGTCAAATAATAAGAAGGAATAGGATGCAGAAATTTCTTCATTAATATCTCACAGGACAGGGAGATACTATTTATATTATAATGCAAAGATAAAAATATCAATGTAATATAGGCAACCTTGGGAATAAGAAACACTAGCATTTGTTGAGTGCCTAACATGTGACACATACTATACACACTTCGTGGTACTTAGTCCTCACCTTGTAGCATGGGAATGGTTAGTCCCATGTTACAGGTAAAGAAACTAAGATGCATAGGATTTAATTTACTTGCCTGAGATCACACAGGTAATGAATGGCAGGTCTAGAATTTGAAACTAGGTCTTTCTTGTTTCAATGTCCCCACGCCAACTATGTTGTTTCCATAAGGATTTCACTAACATATCACTATGGGACAAAGTGTAAACTAAGTTTTGGGCAATGAAGGATTACCAGGTGCTGAATAGAGCTCTGCCAAAGCAAGTGGGCTCTCAAAATACATAGCCTGATGGAAAGTAACCAACTTCCCTATCACCTGAAAATTAGAATATACTCAGATAAGTCCTGGGTCATTAAGTGGGGCACATTAACATAATGAAATGAATAAACAAATGAATAACAAAAGGCCCTACAGTTAAGTGGTTCTCAAATGCAAATGGGTGGAATTCCATTCCCTCCTCGAGAATCTGATGCACAGTAAGAATTTGCTCCGTAGAAAAATAGCCCTATATGATACAACATTTTAAAAAACAATTTTAGGTACTTTTTGGTCTCCCTGAAGCCCCATGTGGTAGACTGAATCATTGCTCTCAATTCTTTTCCTTTCCTTACATTCATGTCCTTTGCCATAGGACTTTGTAGCTCCCCCAACTAGAGGCAGAGAATATTTCCATGCGCCATTGATGTTGGCCTTGGCCATCTGATTTGCTTTGGCCAATGTAAGTGGCATAATGCCACTTCCAACTACAGTCTTTAAGAGCCACTGCATGCTTCTGCTTATCCCTCTGGCATTCCTGCCATTACCATGAGAAGAAAATACCCCAAGTAGGCTTTTGGTCCAAGAAAGATGAGAAACATGTCTGGTAGACCTGGGCTCAACCTGCAGCTTAGAGCTCAGCCCAGCTGAGCCCAGCCTAGATCAGCCAACATCCAGCTGACTTGAAAATGTATAAATGAGAATAAACGATTGTTTTTAAGCCAGTGGGTTTTGCAGTGGTTTTTACTGCAGTATTATTGCAGCAATGGTTTACTATTATACTCATTCATAGGACTTCTCCCCATCAAGGGTCTACATAAGCTAAGAACCTCTGCTCTAGAATGTTTTATTATGCAAGTCCAGTGTGCTTCTCTATGCTGTACACACATTTTTGAAAATTAGTGTCTGAGTTCAATTTTATACAAATCAAACGCTATGTTTCCCACCAACGTACATTATAATGTCTCAGGGTTTTATCCTTATTTCAATGATCATCACCTGGCAGCAATTCCTAACACTTCAGCTTTTTGTCTTTCTGCTCCTCACTTTTTTCTGATGAGTATTCAATGACCAACAAACATATATTTTAAGTATGAAGGGAGAACCTCTTTAAAGGAACCCTGCAGTGAATCCATTTGTAAGTTGAAGAATCCTTCTGTAACAGGAACAATCTTCTCCTTGTTTATCTCTTTGGTAAGCTTGAATTTTTGACACTTGGGTCTCTGAAAGCAGGGTACCTAAATTACCAAGCCTGCTTCTAGGCAAAGTGCAGTATTTATCTTGATATAAAATAAATAATACTATTTGTTACATTTTGGTTGCTGAAAATTTAGTGTGATACTTGGATCTCATTCCATGTGAGCAGTGTTTGTATAAATATCCCTGCAACAGAAGTCAAGGTATATGACTGAGAAGCCTCCATTTCTGGTTTACATTTCTTTCTAGGAAGAAAGGAAACTAAACAGACAAGGTATGGTTTGGCAGAGTCCATTGCATTTAGATGCCCAATTAATATTTATGGAATTTAATTGGCAGAAAACTAAAATAGGTTCTGGTCCCAGCTCTGTCACCTACTAACTGTCTGACTATGGGAATTTGGATAGGTTGTGAGGAAGAGGAAGGACATTATAGGCAGAGAAATGATCTGCACAAGGACATAAAAGAAGGAATGAGCATGAGGTATTCAGTGAGCAAGGAGGAGACCAGCCAAACCAGAGAAAGATTGTAAGGGTAAGAAGGAAGGCTACAAGAACACGTAATTATGTATGGCATAAAATGTTGGACACATCACCTAAAGATTCACAGTCAATACCTGAAATGTTGGGTCAGTTTTCCTCAGAACACAGAAAGAACCAGGTGGAATCAAAGAGAGACTGTCTTTTGTATTTCCATTCATACTCTTAATTTAAACTCCAGAGGTAGTTTCCTTTTCTATGAAACTATGAATCTATGAATCTATTCCTTTTCTATGAATCATTCCCTATGGGAAGATAATTCTTTGAAGCTGAGAACAACAAGCAAAATAAAATGTATAATGATATTCAAAATAAAAATGTTACTGAGATTATAGCATGTATGTCACTCAACAGAAAGACACAGGAAAATATATTCAGGAGCAATAAACTTCAAGTTAAATAAATAGCATTAAAGCTTATAACAAAATTACAGACAAGTAATTCAAGCTCTCTCAAGGGCCTTACATACTTCAAGGAAAACATCTTCCAATTATCATAAAAAGCCCTTTCCAATTTTCACAGTTCATCTATAATAGGCTGATTGTAAATGTAAAATATATGGCTCAGGTAGTGCTATATAGTCAGCTGTAACCATAACCTCCTGTGTAATGACAAGCAATTTGAACAGCAATACTACTACTTAAGCTTTTAATTCAGATTGCTTGGCATTTATGCTGATACTCCCGTTGAAGGGAAAAAACACAAAATATGATAATAAACAAGTATATTCTGATTATTAATCTTTTATCACACAAAACATCCACCGAAAAAGAAATCAACAGCAGAAAAAGAAACAAAATAATTCTTTGACTACAGTGTTAATAGGAGAGTATCATTTTCTTAAATGTATTTCCCACATTATCAATGGAATGCCCACAGGTAAAAATTTTTAAAAAAAAAGAACAAAAGAAAATGTTCAGCTCAGAGGTTAAAACAAAGAATCCAAGAAAAGGTTTGTAGATGTCTGATCATTAAGAGCTTTCATGGAGGAAAAAAAGTCGATCTTAAAATTTCATTATATAGTGTCATTATGCAAAATCAGCAGGGAATAAGGAGATCTGGCTTCATGTCTAGTTTGCTAAGAGTTAAGCAAAGTGCAGACTTTTCTGCCTAGACACGGAGGTAGCAGTGCAGGCCAATTTTGGACAAGTCAATTGGTTTTTTGGAGCAAACTTGAGTTTTACAGGGATGTCCATAGCCCCAGGGGGCCCAGTGGCCTCTTCATCAACATATGATTTAGTCTTCTGAGACCCTTCTCTTTTGTTATTTCATTCATAAACCCAACCACTTATTGACTCCCTACTATATGCCAGCCTCTGCTAAGTCTCTTCCTTCAAGAAGCTTAACTTAGTAAGGTAGACAGCTATACAAATAAAGGAAAGAGAGATCACACCTACCTAGAAGATGGGGGTGAGGGGAGTTGGGAAGAAGTCAGTATTGTCTTCAGAGATAAAGGGACCCTTGAGTTAAGTCTTGAAAGATGAATAAGGGTTCTCCAGGCAGCGAAGAAGAAGAAATTCCAAGTAGAGGAGATAACAAAATCCTAGAAGTATGACCAGTCATGGTGTTTTGGGAGAACTGCAGTTATGCCTAATTAATAGGTCTTGGGTTTAATCCAAAACCCTCATTTACCTTGAGAAATTCAATACAACCCAAACACCCTAATATCTGGCAATTCTCAACAAACAAGGTTTTACAATATCCAAGTCCTATCTATGCAACATTGTATCACAGATAAATAACTTGATTTACTAAAGAACAAAAGAAACAGAAGGATAAATATCTTCTACCAATATCAAATATGTCCTGATCCTATGACTTGAAGACCAGAGGCTATTGATAACCTTCCATGTTAAGGCTGAGGTTCCAGCTCCCCTCTATAGGAGTGGCTGCTCAGGAGGGAGAGCTTCCTTATAGGACTTCTACTGGCTTACAAATAAGACCTTCTCATAGAGTTTGAGGAATGCTTCCAAAATCTAATTTTAATGATACCTATTTCTTGTGTGCATACATGCAAAGCCTCATGGGCCACTGTTCCTGGAAATTCTCTCTCCCTCTCTGGTTAGGGAAGTAGAGTCATCACTTCTTTCTTCCAGTAGCTCTAGAGCCAGGGGCAGGTAAATAGTGTGTAGAACTTCACAACAGTACCCTCTTAGCCTAGCTGTCTTCCAAATCACTGTACAATTCACTCACTGTTGGAGTTGTCTTGTCCTAAAGAATATATAGCTAGTTCAACATTCACTTTTCAGTCAATGTCAGAAGGTATTAGGCTAGCTAAAGATCTTTTAAAAAAATGTGTTCACAGCAATGTCATGTTGCTAATGTAGTCCTTTGGGTAAAGTTTATCATTCCTGACTCTGTGTCTTTTTACCTCAGATGAACTGTGAGAAAGTACTAAAAAACAATTTGGAAAAATGGTTGTTGATTATATCCTTCACATAGCCAAGCTCAGTCCTGATTTGTGGAGTTTCCAGTGGTACAGTGGGCGGACAAAGACAATCTAGTGGAGATCAAACTAGCTTCTCTTTTTACTCATGGAAGGCAACCCATAGTATGATTTAGCCAAAAAGATTCCAAATAGCCTTTTTCAATGGCCATTCCAGATAAACTAAGAAAAGGTTGAGAGCCTAACTTCACCACATTATTCCTATATGGAACTCCTACATTCTCTCATCCAGGGCCCTCCTCCTCTCCCTGGCCCCAAAATAAATGTTTCTGCAGAGTATGGCATACACCCTTTGGTCTTTGAGTTGCTGTTTTTAATGCACTTGATCTCTTATATGTGTGTTCACAGTAGTACTATGTCTCTTAGACATGAGGTTCCCAGAGAGCAGAGGTTCTTTCTCTGCTATTTCTTAGTATAATTAATGTATCACAAAGCAGCATGAATAGCAAGGTACTTAATCAATGCCTCAATGCTTTGGGATTAGTGTATAACTAAGGTGACCATGTAATTGATCATTCAAACTGGAACACCTGTGAGAGTGAATGGGGACACTATTAATTATGCTAGGACAAGAGGTATAAACCAGGACTGTTCTGGGCAAACCTTGATGATATTGTCACTCTTCTGATCCAAAAGAAGGATTCCCCTTTGCCAATAGCCAAATTAATTTCTCATGATCATGAGTAAGCCAGTATTTTGAGTTGGATATTTCTTTCAAATGGAGAAAAAGTATATCCTTCCAGAATGACTCCAAAAGAATAAAATTTGGTGTTTCCACTCACATATACTGAATTCTCTTCGTAGATATTGTAAGCTGGTCAGATGCCTCTCTTACACTAAATTTTTTATTTATGTCTATTAGTATGACACCTCATCCAAAATATGATAGAAGTAGGTACATATAAGTAATGAGTAAATAGTTAGGAAAAAACAATGGAAAGTTCTTGCAATAGGCATCTATTCTGCTTTTTTTTTTTTTAAAGGTTGCCACATAGAGTCATTAGTTCATCAAGCATATTTGCATTTCCAGGAATATAATTGTTTTTTTTTCATAAATCTGCCATTTGAAGCCAAGCAGCCAAATCTTAATGCATTTATCAAAGGAGAAGCCGTGAATTAGCTTTTTCAAGAGAGGGTTAACAAGTTTAAAAAAAAACCCACAGATCTGATATCTATTCTTCTCTCTTTCTAATTCCTTGCCATATTTATTTTATCTGATTATCCATCAAGTACTCTAGCAGCTACATGCTTCAACTCTCTAGGAAAATCTCCCAAATAAAACCTTTTGCTGAAATTGAGTTAACAAAAGATATATTTGTTTATATGATAGTAAGCTGAGAATGAACACTTAAAGATGTATCTCAGACTCGAATCCCCTTTTGTTTATTTTCTGTTTGTTCTCTTCCCTGCTGTTGCCATAGTACCAAAGCAACAACAGATCATAAGACTAACAGAAATAATGGAGAGAAAATCCAGAGTGTGTTAAAATCATTTGGTCCTGGCACTGGCTGTATAGAAAAAAGATGATGTCTGAAGTAATTTTTCTATTATATTATGCCATTTTGTTAACGTCATTTTAGTAACTGGATATGGATACATTAAGTCCTCCCCTGATTTATACTCCTTCCAATCATGCAAGCATAAACATCTAAAATTATCCTTTTTTTCTTTTTTTGACAACTTACAAAGGGGTGAGGGAGAGGTGGAGAAACAATATTTTAAATCTAATATTCAAATTAATTCAGGACAAAAGCCCAAAGCTTCAGCCAAGGTACACGAAAGGCAATACAGCAAAAGGTCAGCCCCAGAACTTTGTTTTCCTAATTCTTACTTGAAATAAGAATTAGAAAATATATACCCTTTATTCCATTTTTAAATTCAGTTTAGCTTGGTGTCAGTTGCAACTGTGAATGCTAGCATACCCATACTCACTTGTCTCTCATTAGGCATGCTACATGAGGTGTATGTGCCTCACAGTAGTCCTTGTAGCATAAAATCAACAGCAGTGACCCCAAGGAATCTCTTTTGTTCCACCAGCCCTGTACTGATCTTTCCAACTTTTATTAACACCATCCCACTCTCATTTATATCCTCTACTAAAAATCTGTGCATGGAGGCACACAAGCACACACCCAGTGAGATTCACCACCCAAATCAGTTTCCATGGAAACCAAATAGCTCACTTACCGAAAATTAAGGCCTCAGGTCTCCTGCAGAATTTTCTTTGCTAACCTCTTCCCCTACCCAACCCCACCACCGCCTATCACTTTCAGATCCCAAAACCAAGAACTGGAGCTTATATTCAAGGCTTAAGACTAGCCCAGTTAAGTCTTAAGATGAACTCAATTTCGCTTTAAGAAAACTCAAATGGAATGACACAGGCAGAATAAAGTTAACATTTATCATTGCACCTCCTGTGTGTTCAACGTCTTTAAATTTTTCTTCACTTTAAAAAAGGTTCTTCTTTAAATAGCCAGCAACCCTAGTGAATGCAAACAGAATATGACTTATAAAAGTGATGTCTACGGTACTTTTTGTGGGCAAGGTGGTTCTAATGTCAAAGTGACAGGCACTATGATGCTTGGAGCTGCTTTTGATGCACTTACTGTTGACTTTGTCTCTGCAGAAGTAGATCTGCTGACTTTAATTTCTTGTCCCTGCTACTTCAACAAAGAAAACATAAGAAGCGTCCAGCTAACATATCATGCATAACTTTTATAGTAGATTAATGATGGCTACAAATTCTTTGACACATCTCCCATTGAGAGGTGGGGTTCATGTCCTTTTTCCATGAGCTTTGGTAGACTCTGTATTTTGACCAATATAATATGAGGAAGTGACTGTGCCAGATTCTGAGCCCAGGAATTTAAAGATTGGCCGCTTTCATTTCTTATGTCTTGGAACACTTGCTCTAAGGGAAACAACTATCGTATAAAAATTCCAACTAGGGACTTCCCTGATGGTCCGGTGGTTAAGAGTTCGCCTTCCAATGCAGGGGGCGTGGGTTTGATCCCTGGTCGGGGAGCTAAGATCCCACATGCCTCGGGGCCCAAAAACCAAACATAAAACAGAAGCAATATTGTAACAAATTCAATAAAGACTTTAAAAATGACCCACATCAAAAAAAATCTTAAAGAAACAATTCCAACAAGGCTGAGACCACCACCATTCAGTGATGAAGCCCGTGCTACCATGTGGAGAGGCCACATGGAAAGAGAAATGTCCAGCCTGCCCTCGGCTTTCCTGCTGTCCCAACCTAGGCCCTAGATACAGGTGTGAAGAAGCTATCTTGACATTTAGTCTTCAGATGATTCCAGCCCTAGTCATCTGTAATTGTATGAGATCCCAAGTGACAAGTGACCAACAATGACTAGTTAATGTATAGAACCATAAGAGATAATAAATTATTGTTAAAGCCATAGGTTTGGGGATGCTTTGTTATTCAGCAATAAATAACCAAATAGCTTCCAACAAGAGGGAAATATTTTTCTTGATTGATCATTGAAAATGGGTACTTATTTAGAAGGAAAAAGTCACCTCACCAATTTGTTTTTCTCATACTCCTTACACCAACCTATGTCCCTTCCAATCTTCAAATTCCTCTTAAAAATATATATCTGATACCAGGCCTTACCTTTGTATTATTCTCCTGCATTTCCTCAGCATTTGTGTATTATATTTGCATATTTCTGTAAGCATATTTACATCTGGCAAACAGTAACATTCTTTTACAAAATGAGATGTTCATTTTTTTTTTAAGGAAAACAAGTGTTCCATAAAGGAAGTATGTAAACCTGAATATAAAAAATAAGACTTCACACACGGTAGAATATTTTTCCTTTAGTATTAAACTTGAGTTTTTCACAAAACTGGCATTTTTTAAAAAAATAAAGTTTTACTGTGTCCCTCTTTTTTTTTTTAAGGCCACTTATTTCTCAGTTTCTCTAAGAGTAACAGGAGATTCACCTCCTTCCCTTGTCTCAGGCTTTCCTGAGCATACATGTGAAGTCCACCTTCTCATTTCAATAGCCCTGCGTGGGGAAATAGAGAGCAGCAGATACTCCCTGAGGTTGTACTGCATCTCTTTTTTTTTTTTTCTTAATAAATTTATTTATTTATTTTTGGCTACGCTGGGTCTTTGTTGATGTGCAAGGGCTTTTTCTAGTTGCAGCGAGCGGGGGCTACTCTTTGTTGCCGTGTGTGGGCTTCTCATTGCGGTACCTACTCTTTGTTGCAGAGCACGGGCTCTAGGCATGTGGGCTTCAGTAGTTGTGGCATGCGGGCTCACTAGTTGTGGCTCGCGGGCTCCAGAGCGCAGGCTCAGTAGTTGTGGCGCACGGGCTTAGTTGCTCCGCGGCATGTGGGATCTTCCCGGATCAGGGCTCGAACCCGTGTCCCCTGCATTGGCAGGAGGATTCTTAACCACTGCACTACCAGGGAAGTCCCCTGTATTGCATCTCTAGTTGTGAAATAAGATGGATAATTTAACTACACGTTTATTCAGGAAAACAGCCACTTTTCAGTAGATAAGCATTTTCCATACACTCTCCCTAGAGTCTATTTAAATCTTAAAATAAATCACTGGCTTGGTACCTGCATACACCTATACTACAGAGCAGGGCATGCAGAACAAGATCAGATTGCTGAAAAGCAGACCTTAATCTATGGAAACTATTTCTCTTTGTTCCATGTATTACAGCATTAATTCAGTAACATTTCTAAAATGGAACTGTGCTTTTATAAGCAGATAAATAATTAGAAAGCATATGAATCATTACTTCCTAATGTAACTACAACAAGATTCAATGCAATTTACAGATAAATATGAGAAATGACTACTTCTTTTTACTGAATTAAATCCAGCAACGTTTCTAAGAAGAGAAATGAATACTCCCATGTTCACTAGCAAAGAACATAATCGTAAAGAAAGATAAATCTCATTTTTCACCCATTTAAAGTACTCCCTGAGTGAGGGGGATATAGCTGGAAAACTAACATGTTTACTCTTAATTAATAAAATGTCATCTTAAGATGAGGAGATAACCCTTCACTTTACTAAAATCTCACTTTATGTGGAATAAAGTTGAAATGATCAAAATGACTTTGTGTAAAGTCTGAGTTTCAAACTGCTTTTAAAAGGATATAGTACTGTTGGGACTTCCCTGGCCGTGCATTGGTTAAGAATCTGCCTGCGATGCAGGGGACATGGGTTTGAGCCCTGGTCGGGGTAGATCCCACATGCCGCGGAGCAACTAAGCCCATGCGCCACAACTATGGAGCCTGTGCTCTGGAGCCCGTGAGCCACAACTACTGAAGCCAGTGCGCCTAGAGCCCGTGCTCCACAACAAGAGAAGCCACTGCACTGAGAAACCCACGCACCGCAACAACGAGTAGCGCCCGCTCACCGCAACTAGAGAAAGCCCGCAAGCAGCAACGAAGACACAACATAGCCATAAATAAATACATACATACATACATACATACAGTTATTAAAAAAAAAAAGGATATAGTATTGTTAAACTTCACTGCACATTAATAACCATTAGGTAAAATGAGGTCATTACTGAAACATTTAAGACTCAAAATCAGTCCATGTCACTGAATACTGTGAGATATAAATCATAAATAACCTATAAAAATCAATCATGGGACCCAGAAGTTGAAGGCACTTTGAAGGATTGATTATTTTATTGGGGCTTTGATTTGGGAAAACAAAAAGCTATAGTTTTATGACATAATTGTTTAATTGAGAGATACTATACTTCCATAAAAACATATTATTTCTAATAGTTTACATTATAAGAGTCACAAAGACCTATCCAAACTAAAGGAAATTTTGATTTTTGTGATTTACTAATTAGTTAGTTTCTTTTTTGTAAAATGTGTCATGAAGTTCTGTCTTCTTGCTTAGGAAATGGCTCTAAGTGGTAAACTTGGATGATGAAAATAAGTAGAAATTTGGAGGAAAGACCATCCCCTTGGAAAATAATGGATGTAGGAAACAGTCTTATTGGTCCAGAGTTTCTACAAGAAAATGCATCCCAAGTCGGTATAAAAAGTGAGTGGAAAAATGAATGTTATCTAATTCCTGGAAGGTCTATGTATGGGATGGCAGAGCACTCCAAAGGTCATATATTCAATGGGACTATGCTTTTTCTCTGAAGAAGTCCTAACTCCTACTAACATCTTGGGGGGTTAGGAGGGTGCCAATCTCTGGCAGGACTTTCCTATAGAAGCCACTCAGTAGCTTGCCATGGGAGAATCTGACCAACTTACTGGGCTAAGGCTATATGTCCCCAATCCTAAGGTTTTCCTTCATAATTTGTTCCAGGCATTCTTTGAAGAGAAACCCAATCCTAATTAACAGAGAAGATAACTGGCATATTTGTGGCTGACCACAATTACTTAAAGAAGTAAAGAGTAGCAGAGGGAAAGGAAAATATTTCAAAAGAGATTTCGTGGACTCAGCAGGGAAAAATGAAAGGTACTACAGTTTGATTACCAAGCAATCAACTCACTCTACACACTTACTACTATACTTTTCACATTATCCTAATTGATTGCCAACTTCACCGTCATTCTCTGCTACCTGGAAACCATTCCTTAGGTAATTCAGTCTAGACTTAGTCTGTCTTGAACAAGCATGTTTGTAATTTTGAATATTTCTCACTGTAAGTCTCTACTTTCCTCCCATCTCACCAAAAAGAACCCACACAAATCACATGACTGTAACCTAGAAAACAAAGGATGCTGTCATAAAACAACTCATGACATCTAAACTCATACCTGCTTAGAGGATGAAGTCAAATGGCTACATTTACAAAGTACAACATATCATGCCAACAAGAACTAATGCCATAATTTGCACCAGATCTGGGGAGCTTGAAATATCTGGAAGAAGTAGGCTTCAGGCAAGAGTTTAATGTTGTATAGCCTATTGCAAAGGAAAATAAAGTTCACTCAACAAAGAAAGCCCCAAGTAATTCAATAAAGAAATCAACATACTACACTTGAAATTGAAACTGCTATGTGTTGAACAAGTTGTCAATTGACACAAATGTGATACTTGACTTTCCAATTAATATTGCCAGAAAATGCACATGCAAAAGAGCAATCAACTGTATGGAGCAAGACTGTATTTTGTTCATTCCTGTATTTTTTCCACTAGTTCTGCTTGGTCTCTTTTATAGATTAATGTGTGTGTTTGTTTTCTCAACTTTGCATTCAAAAACAGAAAGATAAAAGGTGGCACTAAGGAGAATTTTCAATAATTTGGAGTCACATGCTCTTAGGACAATTCCAACTAGCAATGAATTGTTACACAATTATTTACACTGACTATGACAATAAAAATAGTGAATCTAAAATCAAACAAAAGCATTAATCACAAAGGATCCCATTCTTTCTGAATGGTATGTTTTATACAGCTTCGTGAGTAACTCCTAATATATATCACATCAGTAAAAAGAACTTATTAACTGTGGGGCTGGTTCAATTGGAAATCAGAATGCAGTTGATCGTTTGATTCACTTAACATCTTCCTCTGCCACATTTCCCTTGATACTGGCTTTGTCTTACCAATTTCAGGTACGCAGACCCCATATATTCTTTGAACGTACTCCCATCAAAATTTGTTCATTTAAAAAGAGAACCGACAAAATACATGTATGTTAATGCCCAGTAATATTTGTTATAATTAGACTTCCAGATATATCTGCCCTTTAAATAGAGACCAAGAAGCTTCAAGCCAAAATAAAGTGCTTCTAAATTTTAAGATTTTAGCTATTAGCAATCCAGTAGGAAAGATATTTGGGGAGCAAAGAGACCTCCTGGAGCCCCTAAAATTACTTGGCATACTCCTGAGATTAACCATGACTGTCTAGATGTACATAACAGTGTTTATGTTTTAGTTTAGAACCAAGCTCCAGAAGAGAATTCCATACGCTATGACACCTACCTTTGGGAAAATCATAGCAAAGCTGATAGCATAGTGGACAAGAACATAAATGAGGTTGAGCACGTTATTTAACTTCACTGTGCCTCAGTCTCTTTATCCTTGAAATGTGTGTAATCAAAACATCTACTTCATTGGGTCGCTGTGAAGATTAAAACAGATAGTAATATATAAAGCACAGAGCACAGTGCCTGCAGGATACGAAGCACTGGACTAATCATGGTTATTATTATAATTATACTCACATATAAGAAATTCAGAAAACCACTGAACTGTCATATCAAGAGATAATAAGGTATTAATGGAAAGCCAGGTTGAAAGGAAGGTCATTACAACCTGGCACAGAGTACAGTCAAACCATCCTTCTAACTGACCCAATGCCCCAGGGCCTGTGCTAAGTGGTATCATGGTCCGGAGGCAAGGTACCACACCTCAGTCTGCGCAGCCTGATCATGCACACAAAGATGCGCTGAAAAAGCAGTAACCGCAGCGTAAAGCAACTTGGCAGAGAGATTCCTGTGTGATAAAAGCCAAAAGAGTCTTAGTCCACCAAGTTTCCTATAAGCCACCTCCAACAGAAGCTGCTAATGATACGCTACAATATGGAGGCATAGATTTTTACGAACTATTTCCCACATTTCTTTGGAGCCTTACTTCATTTTTTTCCAGGTCTTGTACATGCCCATTACTTCTCTATGAGTTTGTTTCCCATTTCTTCCAGTAAACAATGTTGTTTGTTCACAGGCTGTACTTACTTCATCTCCTTTGCCCTTGGGTATATCTCAGGAAAAATATGCTCTGTATGCATAAACGGCTCAATTGATTAAAGTTGTTGATGACTCTGTTGCACATATTTGATTGAAAATCTGGCTCAAGACATTATTTCCAAGTTGGTTCTGGGTTCTCTCGAATAGCTACCTGTGCAAATTCTTTAATAATGCTGATTTTAAATCTTTTCCAAAAAGACACCCAGATATCTTAACAAGAAATTTTATCTGAAGTTAGATGCTGGAAAGGAAAATATATGACAGTGATGTGTGTGTGTGCGCGCGCGCCTCTAAACCAGGTTTTTATTTTTTTTTCTATTTGGGGAAAATAATCAAGAATCTTTAAACAGAACCTTGCCATTTTTCAACCTTTTCCCAGTCTCTGCCTTGGAACTAGCCAAATATTTTCCCAATTTTGAGATATAGTTGACACATAACATTGTGTAAGTTTAAGGTGTACAATGTGTTGATTTGATTCATTTATAAATTGCAAAATGATTACCATCACAGTATTAGTTACCACATCTCCATCACATTTATAGTAAACAATTCTTTTCTGTGGCGAGAATATTTAAGATCTACTCTATTAGCAACAATCAAGTATATGATACAGTATTATTAGCTCTAATCACCATGCTATACATTAAACCACCAAACTTGTTAATCTTATAACTGGGAGTTTGTGCCCTTTGATCAATATCTACCCATTTCCCTCAGCCCCTAGTAAGCACCACACTACTCTCTGTTTCTCTGTTTGTCCTGTTTAGATTCTACATATAAGAGATATTATAGAGTATAAAATATTTTAAATAGGTTTTAATAATTGACATCAAGAATAAGAAACACATCTTGATTTTAAGTGGAGCAAGAAGAAAGAAAAATCTCTGACTTCCTAAATATGAAATTTCCCTAGCTTGTGGAGGATCCCAAATAAAAACAAATGTATATGATGAAACTATCATGATCATAAACAAATTTTTAAAAGAAAGTTTCTATGAGTTATATCAGTGATTCTCAAAGCATAGTTTATGTACTGGATGAGGATCGAAGCCAGCTTAGTTAAGGCAGCTGGTTGTGACTGTTACTTCAAAGTTATGGGGGCTGTGATGTGTAGCCAGAAGAGCGCCAACTCCTCAAAGTATAAGAGTGGCTGAACAGGCCCTTCAATATCAAGCCAAATCAAAAGTTGAGGTAGTAGTAATGTAGTATGATTCAAAAGGGAAATCATTCAGCCAGTTAAAAAAAAAACAAAAAACAAAAAACTAGTATTTCTTGAGTACCAACTTGAGCTGTTACCACTTCACTGTTAATTCAACAAATATCTTTTAAGTTACTATGATGTGCCCTGTACTGTTCTAGGCCTCTCCAGAGGTAAGACGATGAACAAGGGACTTCTCTGGTGATGCAGTGGTTAAGAATCTGCCTTGAAATGCAGGGGGCCCAGGTTCGATCCCTGGTCAGGACCCCTGACCCACATGCATGCCACAACTAAGGCGCCCACGAGCCGCAACTAAGGAGCCCGCCGGCCGCAACTAAGACTGGGTGCAACCAAAAAAAAAAAAAAAAAAGACAGTGAACAAGACAGATACGATCCCTATCTTCATAGAGCTTATATTCCAGAAGGCAAGATAAAAAATAAATAAAATTAAATAAGGAAATAATGCAGTATGTCAGATGGTGATATATGTTAAGTAGAAAAATAAAGCAAGGAAAGACAATGTGTACTTACAGAACGTGACTATATGTGAGGGGGGTGATGCAATTTTGAATAACATAGTCAGCTCAAATGTCTCTGAGAACCTGATCTTCGAACAAAGGCTTGAAGGAATAAAGATAGCAGAGTGAAGATATCTAGGGGGAAAGATTCCAGACCAAGGGTAGAATAAGCCAGGCTCTATGGGGAAAGGGAGAAAAGTGGAAGATATGGATCTTGTCCTAGAGGAATGCAGTATCTGGTTGAGTAGGAAAAAAAAAAAAACATATACAACTAAATATTCCCATCGTATCATATGCTTAACGCCTGGTGCTTTTCACATAGTATTAACTGTCCAGTTACTTGTCTATCTTCCCGCAATAGACTGTGAGCATCTTGAGGCAGGAGTCGTGGTTTACCCATTTTTTGTGTCTTCATTGTTAAGCACAGTATCTGACAGAGCAGGTGCTCAATAAACTAATGAGCATGTATCAGTTTAAGAAACAATACTGAAGTGCATAGGGCAGTAGTACCTTTCAAGTTATAAAATTCCTCAGAAGCTCAGAAAATTAAAAAAAAAAAAAGTCACAGCTGGAATCATCACGATAGGCTTCAAGGAGGAAAATGCCCCTCAGATTAGTAATGGGAGTGGGAGTGAATTGAGATGGGAGAAATAATTCTCTCCTTCAGCCTCACAAAGTTGGAAAACCTCTTATTTTATAATAGGCTAGAGAGGTCTCAGAACAGTATTCCATTTCTCAGATGTAACACTGAAGAATTAGTGACTGTGAGATTAAATTCACCTTAGAAGATGAACTTTAAGCCTGAAAAATAGAGTCCTCCATAAGTAAGCCCAATAGAATCCAGATTTCCTAAATCCCTTTAGCACAAAAGTTTTTGGTTAGTCACTCCTTCCAGGAACCTGTATCTCCTTATATCGGTTCTGTGAAATCAGTGAGGCTAGAAAAATCTAATGACAAACTTTAATCAAAACTTTAATTCCAAAATTTAAACTGACAGACTCCTGGTTCAGTGACTCTGAGAGACAGACATTCCTCAGGGTACTAAAACATTAGGAAAGAACCTTATCAAGTGCCTTTCTAGTACATGTATCTAGTACATTTATCTTTTTATTTAGTTATTATCTGGTCAGGGAGCACATTTATATTCCGGCCCCTTCTATGCTTAAATATAAAAATTCTTCCGGCCAATTTTGCCGATTTCTATTTACCAGCCATTGAGTTTTCTAGTGTGTTTCTAAATGGAGCTTGAAATTAACATGCCTTTTCCTTTTATTCACTTTCCTCTATCCTGGCAGCATCAATAACCAGTCTGAGAAGTGGACCTGATTTGTGGGTAGAGGATGATTGTTACCATTGGAACTATCCTGCTCTGGCATTCATTGCAAGGCTAGTGAAAATCAGATTACCTTGGTGTGTAAAGAAAAACATGTTCCACACCATTTACACTGCTCATAACCCTGTGTACATCCTAAGTTTAAGAGAAAGAGTTTAAAAAAATTAAACATAGTTTAGACGTCTGCACATGGACAAAGTAAAAGACTGGGAAAGAACTTTGTTTTTTTTGTTTTTTTTTACATCTTTATTGGAGTATAATTGCTTTACAATGGTGTGTTAGTTTCTGCTTTATAACAAAGTGAATCAGTTATACCTATACATATGTCCCCATATCTATTCCCTCTTGCGTCTCCCTCCCTCCCACCCTCCCTATCCCACCCCTTTAGGTGGCCACAAATCACCGAGCTGATCTCCCTGTGCTATGCGGCTGCTTCCCACTAGCTATCTATTTTATGTTTGGTAGTGTATATATGTCCATGCCACTCCCTCACTTTGTCCCAGCTTACCCTTCCCCCTCCCCGTATCCTCAAGTCCATTCTCTAGTAGGTCTGCATCTTTATTCCCGTCTTGCCCCTAGGTTCTTCATAACCATTTTTTTTTTAGATTCCATATATATGTGTTACCATACGGTATTTGATTTCCTCTTTCTGACTTACTTCACTCTGAATGACAGTCTCTAGGTCCATCCACCTCACTACAAATAACTCAGTTTCATTCCTTTTGATGGCTGAGTAATATTCCATTGTATATATGTGTCACATCTTCTTTATCCATTCATCTGTTGATGGACACTTAGGTTGCTTCCATGTCCTGGCTATTGTAAATAGAGCTGCAATGAACATTTTGGTACATGACTCTTTTTGAATTATGGTTTTCTCAGGGTATACGCCCAGTAGTGGGATTGCTGGGTTGTATGGTAGTTCTATTTTTAGTTTTTTAAGGAACCTCCATACAGTTCTCCATAATGGCTGTATCAATTTACATTCCCACCAACAGTGCAAGAGTGTTCCCTTTTCTCCACACACTCTCCAGCATTTATTGTTTCTAGATTTTTGATGATGGCCATTCTGACCAGTGTGAGATGATACCTCACTGTAGTTTTGATTTGCATTTCTCTAATAATTAGTGATGTTGAGCATTCTTTCATGTGTTTGTTGGCAATCTGTATATCTTCTTTGGAGAAATGTCCGTTTAGGTCTCTGCCCATTTTTGGACTGGGTTGTTTGTTTTTTTGATATTGAGCTGCATGAGCTGCTTGTAAATTTTGGAGATTAATCCTTTGTCAGTTGCTTCATTTGCAAATATTTTCTCCCATTCTGAGGGTTGTCTTTTCATCTTGTTTATGGTTTCCTTTGCTGTGCAAAAGCTTTTAGGTTTCATTAGGTCCTATTTGTTTATTTTTGTTTTTATTTCCATTTCTGTAGGAGGTGGGTCAAAAAGGTTCTTGCTGTGATTTATGTCATAGAGTGTTATGCCTATGTTTTCCTCTAAGAGTTTGAGGGTGTCTGGCCTTACATTTAGGTCTTTAATCCATTTTGAGTTGATTTTTGTGTATGGTGTTAGGGAGTGTTCTAATTTCATTCTTTTACATGTAGCTGTCCAGTTTTCCCAGCACCACTTATTGAAGAGGCTGTCTTTCTCCACTGTATATTCTTGCCTCCTTTATCAAAGATAAGGTGACCATATGTGCATGGGTTTATCTCTGGGATTTCTATCCTGTTCCATTGATCTATATTTCTGTTTCTGTGCCAGTACCATACTGTCTTGATTACTATAGCTTTGTAGTATAGTCTGAAGTCAGGGAGCCTGATTCCTCCAGCTCCGTTTTTCTTTCTCAAGATAGCTTTGGCTATTTGGGGTCTTTTGTGTTTCCATACAAATTGTGAAATTTTTTGTTCTAGTTCTGTGAAAAATGCCAGTGGTAGTTTGATAGGGATTGCACTGAATCTGTAGATTGCTTTGGGTAGTATAGTCATTTTCACAATGTTGATTCTTCCAATCCAAGAACATGGTATATCTCTCCATCTGTTTGTATCATCTTTAATTTCTTTCATCAGTGTCTTATAATTTTCTGCATACAGGTCTTTTGTCTCCTTAGGTAGGTTTATTCCTAGATATTTTACTCTTTTTGTTGCAATAGTAAATGAGAGTGTTTTCTTAATTTGGGAAACAACTTTGAACTGGAAGTGGAATTGAGGGAATGACATTTATGTCTATATATTTGGATGCAGCTAATTTGAAAGTAGTGATAATAATCCTTATCATATCATTAAAGAGGTTTTAAGAGTACCTAAAATTACAGGGAAAAACTACTTAACATATGATTTTCAAGCCTCCTTATACATACCAGGATGACTCACTTGTCAATATCAAAAAAAAAAAATATATATATATATATATATATATATATTTTCTATTTGTGTAATCAAGTTTTATAACCTTTGTTTGAAACATTCACTGCCTCTTCCTACAGGAATATTATACACCTTTTACCCTATTGTCTTCTGTCCTAGACATATGACTTGCTTTGACCAATGTAACATGAGTGGAAGTGATGTGTACTGCTTCCTAGAACTTTTAAAAGCAATCGAGTGATCTAACACCTTGCTCTTTTCCCTCAAATTAAAATGCCAGTGTCCTGGATGAGGATGGTTCTTTGAGCCTAGATCCCAGAGTGAAGAGAAAATGGAGCAGAGCTGCAGTCAACCTGCAGAAAACTCCTAAGTGATAAATGAATCTTTCTTTTTGTAAGCCATTGAGATTTGGGGGTTGTTTACTATCACAGCATAACTTAACTGAAGCTAATAAATGTAACTTCCATGAGGCAAAATAGTATATATGCTTGAATTTAATGGGACTTTGTTAAAAACCATATATTTACGTATATAAGTGTCTCTACACACACACGCATTTTAAATTTTCTTACTTGTAAGTCCCATTTATATTGCTCTACTATCTCTCGTTGCTTGGATATGAATTCACCTATATGTTGGTTCTGTGGTGTATCTTTTTTGGTGTTAAAGTTTCTAATATGTTTTATAATTTTTATTTTTGAGCTCAAGTTCCATGGAGATGTGAGCATATTTTCTGCATAAGACACAAACAGATCACGGGTTGTGATGGCCTCCTCTTTCATGATTTCATAGATTCTTCTGCCTAAGTACTAAAAGATTCACCATTTCCAAACCAGTTTTTAAATCTATTTATTAGCTCTAGGTCTTTAAAACTCAAGGATAAGGTTCTAGTTTCTCCCATATGACCTGAAGCTTAGGGTAATCAGTGAATTATCCTACGCCAGACAGCAGAGATTTTCTGATAGCTCTTCATAAATGATACAGTGCTTTTCTGGCTCTGGGAAGCATGTACAAAAATGAATTCCTGTTCCTTTCCCTTTAGAAAGCTTGTGATCTTGATAATAGGCCAGAGGCAGATTTACCACATAGCTAATGAAGCTTAGGTCTCAAGGCCTCACTTGTATGGGCTCCTTCCATGGTCCAAGGAATGGCCCTAGAAATGTGTCCACAGGATCATGAATTTTGGTGAAATTGGAAAGATAATTTTTAAGGAGAGCTTTTGAAATTGTATACATTTTCAGGTCCCAGAAAACTTGAAATTACTCATGCTGCCAACCTGTGAAGCATTTAATTCCCAGCCCCTAAGATAAGGTACGTTTAGAGCCCAGGTCCTTCACAATCTGTGCAGTTTCAACAATCACTTCCCCATTTAGCTGTGGTTTCTTCCTCATTTCCAACATCTATAGACACCCCCCCTTTTTTCTTTCAGGTTTGGCTATAATCCGTTTTAAAATATATTTTATCTAGCATTTTGTTTGTTTGTAGTAGTAGAGTATTTCCTTTCTGCTCAGTCCACCATCTTGTCCAGAATTTATTCATGACACTAAATTATACAGGATTTCTCAACAGCAGATACAACTTAAAAATGGTCTGAATGCCCACCATGAGTTCTTTTGGAGGCCAGGCATGTGGAGAATACAATGTAAGACAAAGCCATGATTTCTGCCCTTAAAGAACTTATAATTTAATTGAGACTATAAGTTTAACTCCCACAAAAGAGTTTAAAATAATTTCATTAAAGTGAACAAAAGTGTTCCTTCAAGATGGTAATTGCCATAAAAGTCAAGAAGTTCTGATGTATAATGGGGATTAACTAGAAAAGAAGGAATCATTCACACCAATATTTTGTTAACATCTCAGATGTCTCAGTTTGCATTCAATCACCTTCGTGTGTCCTATCTGGAATCCTTCCAAGACCTTCCTGTCCCTTTTACACAGGGGAGTTTAGAATTAGGTACATTAGACTAGTAAAAAGTATAAAATTTTTTCAGGAAAAAACCCCAGAATGACTATAATCACTGAGGATTTTAAAATAATGGAAAATGTTATTTAGAGCCAAATCACCCACGGTAAGGATAAAAAATGATGTCAGAGTTGGAGAGGATCTTAAAGGTCAACAAGACAATCCCTTTGTTTTAAAGATGAAGAAATTAAGGACAAAAGAAACTAAATGGCAGTACGTGGTTCTATATTTCTACCTTTGTGTCCCAGACTTGTATTATAATGTGACAGCAGAAAAATATATCATTTGGAAAAATGGAAGAGACTATGCAGGTTTCCTTCTACATTTTAAAACAGTTATAAAGGCAACTTCCTTACAAAGGAAAAAATTAGTAGAAAACTTGAGTATAAAATATTTCTAAACAAACCGACTTTTTGAGTAAACAGTCTGATTTAGTGAGATTTATATGAATAGGGACACACTTATCCAGAGGATTTTTACATACTCTGAAACTTTTTCAAATCATATTTGTTTCCAGTTTGAGTTTCCCCCATATGTTTATCTTTCTGGAGGATCTGAAAATGCTGTCCAGAGTCTCAGGAGAAAGTCCACAAAGGGTCTGGTTACACAATTGGGGTGATTTCACAGTTAGAGTATTTTCACAGAGAACTCAGGACCTTGGTGTCATTTATATAGAGAGAAAGGAAGCGCTCCATAAGGCATACAAATGCCTTCCATACTTACAATTGACAATTTGGAAATGACAGGAAACAAAATAAAAAAGACTTAAGTTTTCCTGAAGACAATTTTCTCTCTTAGGAGGAGAGAATAGAACAGTTCCAGGAGAGCCAATAAAACAAGGCATTCTGAGAAAAATCACAGAGAAAGGAAAAATAATGCCACCCTGACAATTTCCCTTAATAGTGTAAGAGACAGTTACAATGATTGCAGTATATGGTGGGGAGATGTGTAGGACGGCAAGTAAAGGGAGGTAAGAGTTAAGAGCACGGACTTTAGAGTCAGCCAAAACAAAGAGTGAATCCCAGTTGCCCAATTTATGATGTGGCCTTGAGCCAGTTACTTAACTTCTCTGATTCTCAGCTGCCTCATCTGTAAATTTACAGTCTCTCGTTTGTAATAATCCAGATAAGGTGCTTAATATAGGAGCTGGCACATAACAGTCACTCAATACATGCTAGTCATTATTGTTATTCACAGTTAAATATAAATTTTAGAACACATTCCAATGCCATATACTGATCCCACCACCACGTCTCTTCACAGTCATGAGTAATCACAAATCTATTATATTTTTAAATAAAGTAAGCTTACTTAGTATTCCCTTCATGGAGTTGTTGTGAGGATAAAATGAGATAATGCATATAAAGTGCTTAGCACAGCACCTAGCGCATTGTAAGCACTCAAGAAGTAGCCACTGTTCTTATTCACAGAGCTGACTGCTGGCTCCAGACTCATTTGATCTGTACCCTTATTCAGGGAAGTGATTGTAAAATGGCTGCAAGGGCAATATATTACTGTTGTGATAATGGAAACAGCAACACCCCAGGGATATGTGTTACTATGGGGTCTCTGTGGGATGCATATAAGAAACAGACACTCTAATAATCCCATCCAAACAGAGATAAATATTAAAAAAATAGGAGTCATTCTACATCCAGTGAAATAGATGTTTTTCCAACTATTACCAGGAATGTGCCACAGGGTAGGAGTGATGGAATAGATCTTAAAGAAGAAATGACATTGGAAGGGTGGGAACTAAACCTTACCAATACAACTTTCTTCCTATTTTCTATCTTTGAACGTCTGCATCTGACTGATATTCCTGCAGATTTATAGATAAAGTTTGGCTCTAGCTCCTTCTGGATGAAACTGGTCACTAATTCAACTCAATAATACAGTTTGGATAGAACACTCCCAAGAGTAGGAAAGACCAAAAAAAAAAAAAAAAGAATTTTATAGGGAATCATGAAGTGCCACATGAATTTTAGGGAAAAATTATTTGAAAAGGAAGAGACTTTTAATAAAAATGTATTTACAGTAGCTTCTCAGAGGCTTGAGTGAATGACACTAAAGATATACAAGATACTCCCCCACAAACAAATAAACCAACAACTTGCATTAAAAGAACTTTAGTAAATAACTGGCCAGAAAGTTATACCGGGGTCCAAGAAAAGTTGATATTTTTCTTGAAGCCCACAGAGAAAACACAAGGTAGGATATTTGATATTAAAAGAAATGAATGAATATTTGATGGTAAACATATGTTCAGAAAGAGAGAAAAGATCATTCAAGGCATCTTCAGACATCAAAGTTAATACAGAAGGGTAAGGAAATATGTCTGAACCTAGTGAGTTTGCTCTCCTGTGTGAGAAAGAATGGCATAACAATTTGATTGGAGACTTTTTAAGGCAATGGATATATATAGTATTCAGAGCTGTGCAAGGCTGACTCATGTATTTGGCCAAAAAAATTGATTTGAGTAAAAGTTAATTAGCAGTGTAATTTACAGATGACTACAATCCCTTCCCTTTGCAAAAATTAATTGGAAAGGTATAGCTTCACAGGAGATCTTGGGCTGTGCAAATTTATGCTGCCACAGAAGCAGCACTTATGTTTTTGAAGGGATCAAATATATGACAATTATATATACACATGATGATGTCACAATGTCAGATGTCCCAGTGGGGACAAGTCATCAAGTTCTTTCCTGCAGTCAACTGCTGTTGTAAATATCTCTGGTACTAGATTTCAAACAAAATGAAAAGGAAGGAGCGGGACCATTTTTTTTTTCCCCAGTTCTCTTTAGAGCAGACAGGTAATTTAATACCCTAAGGGAGGGAAAGTATCCCTAAACGATAATCTACCTCTTCAGAAGAGTATCTCTCAAAATACATGTCCACATAGAGAATTTCAGAGCTTTGCATGAGAGAGCAGTCTAATACCCTGCTACTGGTATGTCTAGAATATCTTCTCCTCAATCTCACAATGTAGCCAAAGTTTATACTCTTACAACTGGATTATTCCACTTGAATCCAGGAGAAGACAGGAGTAACTTAATGTAATAAATATACTCATAGACTCACTCAAAAGCACTTTCTAACCAGGTCTACTGGAAGTAGCCTCCTGATGGGTCTCCCTACCTCTGGGCTTGTCTATATCTTCAATCCATTTTTTACACTGCAGCAGAGTGATTTTCCATCAGTGACTCCCTAGTACCTTTAAGGACAAAGTCTGATTTTTTTTTTTAGTAGATGTTTATTGGAGTATAATTGCTTCACAATACTGTGTTAGTTTCTGTTGTACAACAAAGTGAAATCAGCCATATGCATGCGTATATCGCCATATGTGGCATAAATGGCCCTCCATTAGAGGCTCCAGCTTAACTTCCAGATTAATCTCTTTACATTTCTCTCTACAAATGTTATAATTCTCCCTCCTAAATATATTTCAAATCTATGCCCATGAACTGGTCCACATATGCATTGCAGTCACTGTGGGCCTTTATTACTTTTTAGCTAGATTGGTAAAATAACCTCCTAACTGGTCTCCTTTCCTCCAGTCTCTACTCCCTCCAATCCACGAGTCAGACTATGAAGAGTGCACCTAAAATGCCAATCTGATTATCTACCTCCCCTGGTTAAAAGCCACCCAGAGCAATCTCTTTCTTACAGAGCAGAGGCCAAATCCTTCTTAGCTTGGTTAACAGGGTCCCTCTCATATAACACGTGGGCATCATCAACCTCTCTAGTCTCATTGTCTCACAATCCACATACCCATGCTCCAGCCATGCTGATTGTTATACTCGCCAGCATCCAGCATAGTTCCTGTATATATGACACAAGTTTTAAACAAACACAAAGGAGTATAAGAAGCAATCATTATTGCTGGTGAATAACTTAAACAGCCAAAATTTGGGGAAATAGAAGAGGCAATTAGATGCTACTTGCTCTGCTTTATTCCTTACACATACACATTCCTCATGTCTACCTCCCTGTGGTACAGTTTTTAGTCCCCCAACTCAAAATGGCATTTTTATTTGGGTTTTTGTTTGCATAGTGATACAGTTTTGAAAGCATATATAAAGGCTGTAAGTTGGATTGGTCATATTACTGGTTTCTAGAATCTTCTTGAGTAGTGGATGCAAAGTTTACACAGGGTGAGGAACCTTTACTACACTATACCAGATAGCCTCAACCCACTATCCAAGAACATGACCATGTTCAGTAAACACATACTCATTTTTGCCCCAAATTTTAAAATTATCTTCCATTAGCTCAATTAAAATACACTTACAGGCATTTAAACCCTAGTAATGTTTGCTCTGAGTCCAAACAAACAAGATAAACTCCCAACGAGGTATAAATTGATTATATTAGCTTTTATTTTCTTCTAAAACCACAAAACCAGGTTCTCTAGGCTGAAAGGTCTCCTGTATCACTTAATATAGGGGTCGGCAAACTTCTACTATAAACAACCAATGAGTAAATATTTTAGGCTTTTGTGGGTCATAAGGTCATAACTATCTAGCTCTGCCATTATAATGCAAAAGAAGCCCTAGAAATATGTAAATGAAGAACATAGCTATGTTCCAATAAAACTCTATTTACAAACAGAGGCTGCTACAGATTGAAGGTCAGTTTCCTCTCAAAATTCCTATGTTGATATCAGTTCCCCCAAGTGATGGTATTTGGAGGTGGGACCTTTGGGAGGTGTTAAGTCATGAGGGTGGAGGCTTCATGATTGGGATTTATAAGGGCATTCTCTTATTTAAAAAAAAAAAAAAAAAAAAAAAAAAAAAAAGGTCCCAGAGAACTCCCTTCCCCCTTAGAGATGTGAAGCCAAAGAAAAAGATTGTCATTTATGAACCAGAAAGGGGGCTCTCACCAGACATTGATTCTGCCAGTGCTTGATCTTGGACTTCTCAGCCTCCAGAATTGTGACAACTAAATTTCTGTTGTTTATGAGCAACGTGATTTACAATATACTGTTATAGAAGCTTGAACAAACTGAGATAGAGGTGGTATGCCAAATGTGGTTTCTGGGCCACAGTTTGCTGACCTCAAACTATTTTGACTGTGATTCACATTAAGACATTTTACTCCCGGTCCAGTATATATTTACATACACGTATATAAAACAACATTTAGCAAAGACAAAATTATCCTTACTATGTGCAATGTACCCCAATATCTTCCATCTGCTTCCATTTTATTTCTTTAAAATGCTGGGTTTAACCTACCAAATTGATTCTAAAACCCACTGGTGAGTTGTGACTCACAAACTTACAAAACATGTTCCCATGGATTTCACTGTCTTATTCATTGTCTGAGTCACATCAGAAGTAACTTTAAGTAACTAGCATTCGAATACTCATTCTTTCATTCATTCATCAGTTCAATGCACATTTATTAAACAGACACTGTGTGTCACATGGAAAAGCACCATTACAACTAATATACTAATTGTGTGGTCTGTAGAAGGAAGGCTACTGTCAATACAGGTTCTGAATCCAACTGAGTGAAGATTCCAGAGGTACTCTGAATAAGTACTCAAATATGCCACTTTGAATGTTCTGGCTTTGCATCTTTTCCCAACTTAAAGCAGTTTCTCTGCCACTTTCTTCCTGCATTGCTATCTCAGGATATGTTCCAGAAACATAGTGAATCCTCTTGAAGTTTTAAGAACTCAAGAGCAAAGAATGCGAGACTTAATAAGTGTTTCTGAATGAGGACTATCTTTAGCCTGAGCGACTCTCTTTATCTCTGTTTGGCCTCTGAAGTTAATTGATCAATCTATAAAATTGAAAGGAAAAGAAAAGCACACTGTGGGAATCCAAAGGCTCTTTATAACACAGCCTAGAGGCTAAGTGAATGCCAGGTAGCAGGGCAATATCCAGGACTCAAGGAAGGTAATTGGTTGTTTGGTTTACATCCCCTCTGCGTTCTGACAAGAGTTCTTAATGACAGCTCCACATCAAGCTTCTCCCAAGTATGGGAGCCTTTAGGGGCCCAAAAGCTAAAGAAAGTCATATACTATTCAAGAAAGATGGCTTCCATGTTAAGACAAGTCTTGCCACCCAGAGTGAGAAAATGGCTGAAAAAAATGATCATTTTACATTTCAGAGTTTGAAGTGGTCAATGTTATTCAACTCAAAATATGAACTGTACTCTTTCTTGACAGAGGAGTTAAACTGAGGGACCAAAGATGCCCATAAAATAGTATTAAACTAACCATTTTAATAATAAATGTGGTGACAGAAGCTAAGTCTTAGTTCTAGAAATCAGTTCCTGATTAGCTGGGCCAAGTGGCAAAGGGAAACTATTCTTCACAGCTTAGATGGATACTTTGGGAATTAGCAACTATTCCATGAGCTTCTGACCACGGCCAAGCTGTTTGAGACAGTGAAACAGTTTCACAGAGCATAGGGTCACTGTTGTCTGAGAAGAATCACTGCATTCACCCTGGTTCTTAATTTAATCCCACGATTTATCTCTATAATCTGTCACTGGAAGCTTTTGAGGAGGAGAGAAATAAAAAAGATATTGGGAGTTGCAAATTTCTAATTTATCATCTCATTTGAAAAGTCCTACCTTGGGTAGCAGAAATACTGATAAACAATGCAATTTGTTACCCCTCAGGATACTGTAATAAATCTAAACAACTATCCCCCTTTCTATCATGTCCCAAAAGAAGTTTTTACAGAAACTCATGGGTGGTTAAATGATCCACATTTCTCAACTGGGTGGAATAGAAGATTTGGTCTCTTTTGCCTTCTTTTCTACCTAGACCAGTGGGCGGCAGTGATCTGAGCAAGTGTACTCTGTTTCACAGATTAAAATTACCCTTGACTGGGTTGTTCCAAGTTCCAGCCTGGGGCACAGAGAATTAATAAGCCTATTTGATTCTCACACCCAATGACATTCTCCAGCCACCTTGCCTTTATAGTGTTATAGGTGTTATTTCTATCTCCATCTCCCAGTTTTGTGTTTTATTTCTCAATTGGTTTAGAATGCAAGCAGGGAAAAGGTGTGCTATGGGATTTATTAGCCCCCATAAAGACTCCCAACATTTTCTTAACTGGTTTTCCTGTTTCTAGTCATAGTGTCCTCCAATCCTCCCTCCACAGTCCTTCAAGAATAATCTTCCTAACACACATCTGACCTTGTCACTACCTTGCTCAAAATATTAAGATGGCTTCACTGATTTCTCTTACACTTAATAAAGCAAAGTAAATGGGAATCATGTTATTATTATAAAAATGAAGTCAAATGTATTTTTGCTTATTTTAAAAAAATAAATTATGAATAAAGTTTACAACTTTATTCCTAGTAACTGTATTAGCTTTCTAGACTGCCATAACAAAGCAACACAGACTAGGTAGCTTGAACAACAGAAATTTATTTTCTAACATCTCTGGAGGATAGAAGTTCCAGATCAAGGTTTGGGCAAGACTGGTTTCTGCTAAGGGCCTCTCTCCTTGGCTTTTAGATGGCAGTCTTCTTCCTGTGTCTTCACTTGGTCTTCCCTCTGTGGCTGTCTGTGTCCCAATCTCCTCTTTTCATAATGACAGATTGGATTAGGACCTCACCCTAATTGTTTCTTTTTACCTTAATTACTTCTTTAAAGGCCCTGTTTCAATTCAGTCACAATCTTAGGTACTGGGGGTTAGAAATTCAACATATGAATTTTGGGGGGATTCATGATTTAGCTCACAACAATAACCAACAAGTTGTTCAATACAAGCAGGTCACAAATTGCCGTTCACCAATGCGCCTTGAGATACAGTACAGATCTTTAATATAACATAAAAGGGCTACCGTGTTCAAGTCTATGTCAGCCTTTCCAGCAACATCGTTCACTTCTTCTTCTTACACTAAATTTCAGTCTCAAACTACATTCAAGTTGTACCTTGCTGTTTCATGCTGCAGAGCATTTATGTAGGCTGTTCTATGCCTGGAACGCCTTCCCTCCCTTTGTCTAACAAACTCTTATTTATCCTTTAGACCCAGCTCAAACTTCATCTCTTTTCTGGCTACACTTTTCCCTGAACCTATGTTTGACAGAACCTACCACACTCTTATTTTTTAGTATGTCTGTCTCTTCTGCGATATAGAGAGCTCCTTGAGGGCACTGACTGCATTTTATTTGCATTTATGTCCCCAGTCCTCCCAGGTGCCTGGCACATAGTGGACAGTCAATAAATATTTGTTAATAAGCAGACAAATAATTTAGTTATTAAAGAAAAACTAGACTTGTTCAGGGGTCACTCTTAGCCTTATGAAACTGAATGATATAAAGGACAACCAAAATGATTTTCCATGAAGCATTTTTGGAATCTTTGTCAGTTAAAATACTAACAAGACAAACCACTGATCTGACCTGTAATAGCATTTTGTCAAGGGAGGGGATTTTAGCATTTCTTTCTAAACCTTCTAGGTGTTTGAAGAATCCACGTAATACAGTTAAGAGTAAGGCCCTGGCAATAAAGGTGGAAAATACTAGGTAGAAGTCTAGATCAAGGTTTGTCAGTATCAGATGATATGTACCAAGGCCAAAGTCCAAGGAGAGGGAAAGAAAAGGAGGAAATGAGACAGCTAGAGTCAAGATCTAGGAAGACCATCTGGGGGTCTTAAGTCCTTGACTGCAGTTGGCAGTAGTCTCACATCATTCTTATCCTGGATTCCAATTTAACTAATTTCCTCCCACTTGGCCAACCTGGGCTCTCCTGAGATAGTTTTTATTTTCCAGTCATATATCGTTTTTCTAGATGCTCCATGAGGCAAGGGTGATGTTTTATACATCTTTGGTGTGTCATATATCACACAGAGTTCCAATTCAGATGAGCAAGGGGAATAGCTGTTGATTAATTATGTTTGAAATTCAGAAGGAACATCATATGGCATGCAAAGGACAAAGGTAGATACAAAGAAACAGAGGGAAAAAATAGAAAAAAACAAATCAACTGAGCAAGTGAAAATAACAATGGTGGCATTTTCCCCACCATATCTACTTTACCCTGAGATACAGCCAGGGGGTAGAAAGAGTTTTTTCACCATGAGCTATTTCTTTATATTCATTACAGAATTACAGGGCAAGGACTGCCTGTCTCCAGCCTCCATCTCTGATAAATGGGTCAGCTCCATTGGCTATAGTTAGTGACAGTCCTTGGTCTTGACAGCTTGACTTAATTAATCTATTTAATTTATTGATCAAGCAGACAGCAAAAGAACATTCTCCATTAAATGGGTTTTTATCATCTGGAGTTATAGAGCTAAATGTCTTTTTAAAATCTGAAATTTAGTTAGCACATGACATGCTGTCTGTCTTACAAACTACTTGCAAAGAGGAAAATGCAAAGATTAAAAATGGCTCTGTGGCTTTAAGTAATGACCAAGAGGTCAGACTGTAAAATTGAACTCTATTCTGCCTGTCGACTTCACTGAAACTGCAACGCAAAGCAATATTGCCTCCAAGTAGTTTTAGGCTGATGTCTGAAGTTACAGTCATTAAACTATATTACATATGTTGTGCAGAGCAGGCAGGTGATAGGCTGTGATTTTCTGAGGCCCATTATGTTCATTATAGAGAAGGCGGTTACCTTACACCAGTTAGAATAAATCCCCGTCCTATCCAGATCCAATAACTTATTGTTTCCCCAAATTACAGCTCCATGGCCAACTCCCTAATACCAGTCTGTGATAATCACAGCACCCATCATTAATTGGGATTCAGGAACTGCATTAGGCACTTTAACATGTTTTTCCTTTGCATCAATACATCCTTTCCTTTCCTTTCCTATACATCAATACTGTCAGGAAAATCTCATTATATAAGCACTTCTTACAGCTGAGGAGACTGAGGCTTAGAGACATTAATAGATAGGGCTGGAGTTTGAACCCAGGTCTGTGTGATTCCAAAGCCTGTGCTCTTTCCACTATACCTTGCTGCCCCACTCTGACCTTGCTTCAGCACATAATTTAGCACTTGATTAGAGGTGTCTTTGTGTCACTTTCAGGTTATTTCATGTCTCTTTCAGCAAACTAGAAGCCTTTACTTTATCCTCTCCCTTTACTCTTGGCCTTCACACATCCAGAAGATTCATAGGTAAATAAATGCCCACAAGTAAAGGCACCCATAGATATCTCAGTAGAACAGCTAGAAACAGTGAACTCTTTAAGGCTGACACAGCATTCAATATGGAGGGAAAAACATATTAGCAATAGAGCACACACCCTAGTAGCCTCATTAGAAATAAATTTAAAAGCCATTTGAACAAAACCTCAATGGGAGAAGAACTGAATAGGATAGGTCAATCAAGCCATTATCTGTATAAATTTAGTACCATATTACTCTTTCAGAGTCTCAGCAATGTGGGAAAGAGATTAATCTCTGGTCTTCCTTGCAATCCCATTTTTATTTATTTCTAGCCAGCTGTCTAGCTAAGAATGACTCTTCCAATTCAAAGGCTAAATGAAAGGTCATTGGCTCTTGACAATATTTTCAGATCCTTTGGGGAAACACTTGGCTTTTGCTCATCTCTATATGTAATACCACTTCATTCATATTATTCTGATTTGAGCATTTTCTTTTAAACTGTTCTCTATAAAATGCAACAGTCCTTTATTTTAGACCAGACACATGCTTCACACTTAACCTAAACCAAACAGATGAGTGAAGGTGGAGTGGATGGTGGTTTAAATTTTTTTTAAGTTTACATTTCTCTTGATCTATGAATTCTTTGGAAGAAGTAAGAGCTCCTAAAAGCTTTAGGCAAATGAATTTGAGTTTTATTCTCTTTTAATTACTAGTTTTAATGAAATACAGAAGTTGGGTTTTGTTTTGAAACAAATTTGTTCACAAGTTTACTTGTTTGTGTTTAACTTTGCCTTGGTTTATGGCTCACCAAAAAAATTAGCAATTGGTCTAAATTAGGAAAATGGTGAAGTTCATGCCAATAGGAGCTCTGCAGTTGAGGTCAAGTCCCTCTGCCAAAAATTCTGTAAAGCCTGTGCTGTAGGTAACCTCCCAAATGCTTAATTAATATGAATTACAATCATTTAAAAATTTCTTCTGAGCATCTACCATGTACAAAACTCATTGCTAGACATTAGGGATACCAAGTAAATATAGTCTCTACCCTCAAGGAACAAAGGAACCCCAAATCTTGGGCACTGCATTATTTAGCAATTAAATCTAGGAGCATTTTGATTTATATTTTCATCATGGTACCAACACATGCCTTTATTATCATTATTAATAACTTTATTAAAGTCCAAATTCATCCTTCAACCTTAGGATCTGAGTGATGAAAGACTATGTGTACTGGGTGAACAAAAAACTTTTAGAATATTGCCTCCTGCAATATAAAGGTGAGAGAACTCTAAATACAATGCCCCTGATTTTCCTCTAAAACTACAGGATTCTAAAAATTAGCTAAAAGAATGAATATTTGATTACAGGCATACCTTGGAAATACTGTGTGTTCAGTTCTAGACCACCGAATAAAGTGAATATTGCAAAAAAGCATGTCACACAAATTGTTTGGTTTCCCAGGGCATATAAAGTTATGTTTACCCTATACTATAATCTGTTAATTGTAAATACCATTATGTCTAAGAAAACAATGCATATACCTTAATTTAAAAATAATGCTGTTGGAAAAATGGCACAAATAAGCTTGCTTGACCCAGGGTTGCCACAAACCTTCGATCTGTAGAAAATGCATTACCTGTGAAGTGCAATAAAGCAAAGCACAATAAAACAAGGTATGCCTGTATGTGTAGCTGTATGATTGCCACCAGCAGCAGGTACTATAGGGACAAGAACATAAATTCAGGGTGAAGAAAGCAATGACATTCCATATGGCAGCCCTGATTAACCCGAAGAGTGGGAGGACTTAAAGCTACTACCCAGGCAATAGTGTTCTGCAAGCCATCCAATAGCCACTTGTTCTCAGCTCTAAAATTGTGGCCTGAGGACTGTTGATAGACTACAAGGGTCCTCCATAGAAAATCCACACTGGCCCCTAATTTAAATATTTATAATAAGGCCACACAACACCACTTTCCATCACGAAAATGTAATAGCAACATTTAATAAAGAAATAGGTCTCACTATATTGGAATCTCATAGAAGTGGTTCCAGTCTTTCCTTTAATTCTGGGGTGAGAGTTTTCTTTGTGGAGGGCCACATTTGGGATCGTATGTACACTATGGGAGATGATTTGTTGCATCTGTGAACCAAAAAAATGTTTGAGAATTACTAACCTGCTGTGATCTGGTACATCTTTATAATTCTTCACCCTCCAGCCCTTGGAGCCTCAAGAAAGGACAAAGAAATTTACACACAGAAAGTATTATGTCATTCCTCAACACCCTGCCACCTGCAGGTCTAATATCTTAAGTCCTAAACCTATATGCCCCAACCTGTCTGACTTTCTCTTACCACTAAGGAGGCCCGTGACCTTTTCAAACATTCAATAAAGAACTGACTTGTCAAGTATTTAGGAGTCAGGCCGGGCATAGGAGTTCTAGCCTCCAGAGGCCAAATAAGTTTTTTCTCAGTTGCCTGTAAGATAACCAGTATTTTTTTTTTAAAGTTTTGAGGAGTGCTAAAGTGAACAACAGAGGATTGTCACACGTAGAAGTTCTAATAAGTAATATAGCATTATGGGAATTTTCTCGGCCTGTCTTATAAACAGTATAAGACAGCCCATTTCACTCAAATAGAGAAAGCAAAGTTTAAGGGCAAAGGTGAAAACCTGACAGAATTGTTTTGAAGCCCCTGGAATAGTTAAAAGCAGATTTATATTGAAATCTCACTTTCTGATTAGAAAAAATTAAACCACAGATTATAACGTTTTTATATAGTATTGCAGAAAGCATTTCCTCTATAAATTTTATCTGTGAATCAAAGCTATTAAAATCTTTTATTCTTAATAAATTACAAAATGCACATATTAATTTTGCTTTTGAAGATAAGTTTTACAAAGGCCAAAAAAAGCTACCAATTTCTATGAGCTGAACCAATCTGTATATGAGCACCCACTACCATTCTATATAAGACACTGGTATTAAGCATAGCAGGAGTAGAGATAGTTAAAGAAGTATAAGAAATTATTCCAAAATTAAGTGTGCATACTCTCTAAACACGCAAGAATTCACAACAAAAAATGTAGCCCTATAAAGGCATTTTAATCATTCATGACCTTTCAAGGTCGTGTGGAAAATAATTTCTTATTAAGCCATTCCCTTTAGGTTAGAGACTAATTTCTGTCATCCATTTTCCATGTGAGTTTCTGCAGAATTTGTCCTGATTTCTTGTTGTGAATGTGAAAGTTGTCTTGTTGACATATCAAATACACAGCTGAGTTTCAGCACTTAGAAGGCTTTGGGCTCTGAGATAATAAATATTTGAATAGCAGGTAACTGAAATTTTCTGTCTCAAATATTTTACAATCTCTAGCCTAGAGAATGTTCCCAAAAGAAAAAGACATCCCAAATCATTTGGTTCAATCTTTGTGGACTACCATATACTGTTGTTTTGCTGCTCCAAATTGTGTTAATGACCCTGTGGTGGAGGAAGGGAAGCAGCAACAATAGTAATTCCAGCTACTTTATATTGAATGCTGACTCTGTGCCAGGCACTGTGTCAGATATTTAACAAATGTTATTCCATTTAACTCATACCACAAATCTCTGTGGTCAAATACTACAGTTGTCCTCATTTTCAAAACTGAGCCTTATGACAGTTAAGAAATTTACTCAGGGTACCACAGCTGGTGGTTGGCATAGTTGAGAATGGTGTTCAGGCTATCTGATTCTAAAACTTGTACTGTTAACCCTGCGCTCAAATATACAGGCTCTTTAAACATGTGAGACACTTTGCTAAGAGAAATCTGGGCAATCGCCCCTAACTTTGGCTTAACCTCTGCTATACTGACCTTTTAACTTCCCCCATTTTGAATCACAATTTTCTCATCATACATCAGCCTTGGTTTCTAGCCCACTCTGTTCCAGATTACCATTCCCTCACCCCATCCCTTCCCCTTGGATTACATATTCTTGCTCCCTAATCCATTTGAGTAAGTAGTTGCCAGCTTCAGCTAAGATTAGTCTGACTCAGTAGCCCCAAGCTCTGCCACCCCATCCATCACCCTGGCATCGCACATCCTGTCTTGTTTTCTGGACACGCATATGGACCTCAGTCTAAGAACCTCCATTTGTGAGTTCAGAAGATGGGGATTTGCTTAGAGTCTAGGACAGAGGTCAGTCCCTTAGCCCAGAGTGAATAGACATGCTGGCATGAGGAACAGAGTCTCACTCTGTGATGCTAGAGTCACTTATAAAAGCCTCTTGTATAACATACAGTAGTCCCCCCTTATCAGGGGTTTTGTTTTCTGTGGTTTCAATTACCCATGGTAACCTGTGACCAAAAATATTATATGGAAAGTTCCATAAATAAACAATTCATAAGTTTTAAATTGTGCACTGTTCTGAGTAGCGTGATGAAATCTCGCACCACCCAGCTCCATCCCACCCTGGACATGAATCATTCCTTTGTCCAGCATAACATGCCCATTAGTCCCTTAGTAGCTGTCTAGGTTATCAGATGGACTGTCCTAGTATTGCAGTACTTGTGCTCAAGTAACCCTTATGCTATTAGTAAGGGCCCCAAAGTGCATGAGTAGCGATGCTGGCAATTTGGATATGCCAAAGAGAAGCCATAAAGTGTTTCCTTTTCATGAAAAGGTGAAAATTCTCAACTTAATTATGAAAGAAAAAAATTGTATGTTGAGGTTGCTAAGATCTATGTTGAGAATGAATCTTCTATCTGTGAAATTGTGAAGAAGGAAAAAGAAATTCATGCTACTTTTGCTGTCACACTTCAAACTGCAAAAGGTACGGCCACCGTACATGATAAGTGCTTAGTTAAGATGGAAAGGACGTTAAATTTGTGGGTGTAAGATGTGAACAGAAAACATGTTCCCATTGACAGCAACATGTTGTGCGTGGAGCCTATACGAAGACTTCAGCAAGGAATCCCCTGAAATGAGTGACACCAAGCCATTTGCTACAAGTAAGGGATGGTTACACAGATTCAGGAATAGGTTGTGATTGAAAAATATAAAAATTACTGGAGAGGCTGAGTGTGACAATGAAGAAGCAACCGTCTTACTTCCGGCAGAGTTAAAGAAGTTGACTGAGAGACCACATTCACATAATTTTTATTACAGTATAGTGTTATAATTGTTCAATTTTACCATTAGTTACTGTTGTTAATCTCTTACTGTGCCTAATTTCTAAATTAAACTTTATCATAGGTATGTATAGGAAAAAAACATAGTATATTTGGGGTTTTGTACTATCCAAGATTTTAGGCATCCACTGGGGGTCTTGGAACATATTCCCCATGGATAAAGGGGGCTACCGTTCCTCATTCACAAAAGGTTTTGGCTCTTCTAGAAAGATGTGATGGTTTGCCACTAAGGAACCACATTAATAGAAGGGACATTTTCAAATCTGATGCAACTGAAAGTGCTGGCCAGGAAGGAAAACAGTGTCCCCTTCTCTTGTTAACCCACACCATGTGAGGGAAAAATGGCTCAGGTCAGAAAATTATAATGCTGTGACTCCCCCATGACTCAACCCTATTTTGTGACTTCTAGCTCTTTGGCACTGACTCTCAGTTTGTATCTTATTTATCCCCTTTAGATACTGCTTTACAAACGTTCTCATACATTTTTCAAACATTCTATTGCCCACTTTACACCGCAGCATCCTCAAAGGCAAAAATATTTTCTTTCTTTTGTAACCAGTCCCCATTTCAGGTTTTCTGCATACAGTGGGTGCTCGACACATGCTGTTTACTAAATGTACTCCTACTGCAGTGTCCTTGGATTGTTAGGATTCCATATTTATACACAGGAAGTCAACATAAAAAGGCAGACTATTTCTCTGAATGCTTTCCCAAATAGCCTGTGTAGAATTATGTTATGCTTTTTTTGTGCATGTGTGGTTAAACCTAGATGGTGACTCATGAAACAATGTCACATTTCACACTTAGGAATTATTATGAATAATTATCTCTGGGCTTTGGTTTGAAAGGCAAACTGAAAGCTTTGAATGAGTCTTTTCTCCCTCATCACTTAATGACACCTTTTAAAAGAAAAGTCAGGGCTGCCTGATGACCTACACAGCTGTTTCTGAAAACCTGAATGTAATCAAGTGGAAGATCTGAGTTAGCTAACTGCATTCCAAATACAAGTCACTAACATGAAGGATTTAAATACACTAGTTCCTAAGATATTAAAGACTATTTATACATTTAAAAAATTGAGCATAGATTAATACTCTGATACTTTCTGATAATACTCTGATACTTTCTTCATGTTGCCCAGATGACCCTTCCTAAAACACCATTTAATTAGACCAGTCTCATGCTCAAGGACTTTCAGTAGCTCACCTTTGCCTAAGAGATGAATTCAGATTACTCTGCCTGGTTCTCTACTTCTTTCACAATCCAGTGCCACCTATCTTACTGTGTTCTTTCCACTACCTTGCAACAGAAGTCCTCTGGTCCAGCTAAGCCATGCTCTTCAATGCTCCCTCATAACACATATAGTGTATAATGCCCCAGAGAGTTTACACAGGTTTTTCACTCTGTAAACATCTCTTCCCCCATATAACTGCCACATTCTTTTTCATTAGTCCTTGCGGACTTAGCTTAATCCCACTTTCCTCCATGACACTTGTCCCTACACCTGCCCACTATAATGACCCACTGTCCCTACAAAGGAGTGCCTTGGCACTTTGGATCCTTACTCAAAGTCACTCTACTCTGATCACCTAAGAATGCGTTCTCTGAAACCAGCTGATACCATTCATGTAACACATAATCATATCCTTACTTTTGATATTTTACAATATTATGTACACTGTGTTCATCACAACAACAAAAATGTAAGCTTTTCAAGAGCAAGAATAATGATCAATTTTTCTTAATATTCTCCAAATTACCTAGCATTATGCAGTTTGACTAATAGTAGGCACTCAATATATACCTGACTTGAATTATATTTAACAACTGCCTTTTCTTTGGAATGTATCTGTTAAGTGTCTACAGGCAGAGGTGAAACCAAAGGGAATTTTAATTCTCCACAATTAAGTTATAGCGGATGCTGTTAGTGCTCTGACCAGATCCCCCGTATGGGGCCAGCTTCTAAAAGGGTTGGCTGCTAACGGCTTACAGCTGCACCCTTCTCAGGAACCACCTACATATGCCAGGGAGGTTACACCTCTCATCCCAGAGGCAACTCATTGCCAGTGACTGACAGGTGCAGGGGTAAAGTCCATTCTCCTTTGCCTCTGGGCAGGACAAACTCTGCGATGTAATTCATGTTCCAAAGGCCTCAGTGGGATCAGGCTATACTTCTGAAGCCACACTCCTACTTAGCTTCTTCTGTTTCCCTATCCTGCTTCCCTTACTCCCTTACACATTTTTCTTGAGCTCACTCTCTCAATAAACAATTTGCACAAGAATCCTAATCTCAGGCTTAGCTTCTAGGAAACACCACCTAAGACAACAGTATCTCTAAAATAGACAAGTTGTGGATGTTTATAACTGCTTCTAAGTAGCAGAAAATCTTTGATGAACTCGGTTATCAAGGAATATAACACCAACAAAAAACACTGTCCTTTCAGAGAGCCATACACAATTTTGGGGTGCCTGACTTTCAGTAATATAACTGGTATGTGTGAGGTGGAAGTGAGCTCAAACAGGATCTAGTCCTGTGGTTCTCAACCTCTGTTCTCCATCTCAGCACAGATAAGTAACATTCCAGCTTCCAAGGTAGCACTACCTTTGAACTTCAAAGAGGTCAGAGGAGCATGTTAGACCTTGGTTAGGAGGTTGGGAAAGCCTCAGAGTTGATTCTGATAAATAATTCCCACCCCTAACTCTAATCTCGTTCAATTTCATAATTTTTTACAAATCAGGAAACACAAGAAGCATGAAGGCAACTTCTCCAAGATCACAGAACTACTCTGTGGCAGAGGAGGCACCAGAACTCATATCTCCACATACACAGTACACAATTTGATTTAATGTATTTCCTAAAATGTGCTTTGCAGAACACTAGTCACTAGGTGTATGAGATGTACCATACGAAAGAAGTTCCAAATAATGCCTAATATATTCTTTCCTGGAAATTCACAAAGAGCATTAGCATATTAAAGACTGAAAAAAAGCATACATTAAAATATGTTTCCCAAATTTACTTAATCACAGATACTTCCTCTTCTTTCATATAATACCTATTAACCATCATGCCTCAGAAGTAGTGATTCAAGGTACTTATTTTGGAATAAGCTGACCTAATTGATTATCCTAGGGAGTCGCTAGGTACTGTGAACATTTATCTGAGTCACTTGGTAAAAATCATCTTATTCTTAACGTTTAAAAGGAAGAACAGAAAACGTTAGCACCGTGATTTTAATTCCCAAAAAGAAATGGAAGGAAGAAGGATCAGAAGGTTCGTGGAAGGTTAGCAACCACTTGAAATTATCATTAAAAAACACATCAATACTTGGGCACCTATAGAAATCTCCTAAATACTAGATTACCACAAGTTAAAAGTCATGAGAACATTTAATAGAAGAAATAAAAGGTAAATGGAAATACCTTTTCAAGCCTACATGGTAAAGGCCAGATTATAGCTCAAACAAACTAAGCAGAGAAAATGACCATGTTAAATCTTATATGGAGTTATTACATCCCACGCATTCCTCAGACCAAAATCAGAAATAGCTACAACTCATATGTTCTTTTCTTTCACCTATATATAATAATAATAATAATAAATTACTAACCATTATGTAAGTAAGATACAGTATTCATTTTTAAACATAGCCTACTGGTCACTGTGGTTGTTTCTTGATGTGTATAATAAACACCATTGGGGCTTCCCTGGTGGTGCAGTGGTTGAGAATCTGCCTGCCAATGCAGGGGACACGGGTTCGAGCCCTGGTCTGGGAAGATCCCACATGCCGCGGAGCAACTAGGCCCGTGAGCCACAATTACTGAGCCTGTGCGTCTGGAGCCTGTGCTCCGCAACAAGAGAGGCCGCGATAGTGAGAGGCCCGCACACCGCGATGAAGAGTGGCCCCCGCTCGCCACAACTAGAGAAAGCCCTCGCACAGAAACGAAGACCCAACACAGCCAAAAATAAATAAATAAATAAAATTTAAAAAAATAAATAAATAAACACCATCAAACATAATGGATCATCCCATTAGCCTCTTTCAGCTGACCCCTTAATGTCAATGCTTGAAAAACATTTGATGTAAGGAAGCCAAACATGACTGCTACTACAATGTGACGTCTGGCTCTGGGAAATGAGATTGAAGTCAGTGTAACTTAAGGCAAGTTCTTCTGTTTTGAAACTGGCTACGGGTTTCATCCACAGAAGGACTTTTTCTAATGCATTCTTAGCATATCAGGTAAGGCTTCAACCGGGACAGATGAGGGAGAAAAGAAAACATCAGTTTTAATAACGTCTTTGTATAAATAGTGCCAGTATTAGTTGCATAAATCTCTACTATACCCAAGTGGGAGATACTGGATTTTTTAATTTAATTTTTTGAGTGTATAGTATGCATAGCCCCATACCAAATGCTGAGGAACTGGGGATTTTTTTTTTTAAAGTAAAGACAGAGCCAAAAATTTCAAATGTAAATGAAATGACATCTCAAAAACATATCAAACAACCAAAAAATAACTAATATGACCTATATGGGGCATATAATGAAGAGATAAACTTGGCCATATAGGGTTGAGCCAAGTTGTAGAGACTTAAATACAAAGGTCAGACTTCTTCTTTTCCCTGTAAGATCAATTTATGGAATCTTTTTGTTTAACCTGGAAATATTTTTACAAGGAGAATCACAATCCTCACACACATTTGTTTCATGAAACACCTAAATAGCTTTAAAAAAATCACTTTCCCTCTCTGAATCTCAGATTTAGTGGTTATTACACAAGTTTTTGAGTTAGTATTCAGTCAAAATCCAAAGTCATGCTATAACTCAATGGCTCAATAATGAAAACAACAGATTTATTAGAAAGTGATTTTTAGGCTTTTAGAAAAGGGCATTTATAGAACAAGGGAGTTAGATTAGGCTAATGTGATCAATAACTAGTCTAACAATACACTTCAAAAAATACACATAAACATTGACAGAGATTGATTTTCTACCCAATTTCCCATTTTCAGGAGCAAATACTAGGGCCCTGTCTGAAGCAGACTGAAGATAGTCTCATCTTTCATGTTCTAAAAAGATAAGAACCAGAAGATACATGTTTCAAAAGGAGTAAGGAGAAACACCAAAAGAAGAAGTTTGGTTGGGGGTCAGGTTGGTAGCAAAAACTACCCTTGGCCACTTCCAGCTTGATTTCAAGCCCATCTAAGCCCAGGAATATAGTCATGGTGAGCAGGAAGAGTCCAGGTTGCATTACCCCATATGTTGTAGACCCAAGAGCAAAACTGTTACTAATGAACATGAAATTCTGCCAAAGCTTTGCATTCTTTATATTTTTATTCATCAGTAAGTCTCTCTAAAATGTTTATGTCAGAGGCTATGAATGAGAATAACAACTCTCAGTCACTACAAGTGAATCATTTGTTTGTGTGTAAAATATTTATAACCGATTTCCTCTTATCTCCCCCACACAGCTTTGGGGCCATTTTTCTCTAATGTTCAGTGGTGGGTGTTCAGGGAATGCAAATTGACTTTAATATTATTATGTATTATAATCCTCCAAAACCCAACAGAAGCCACTTTTCAATTATTTGTTATTACAGGTGATTCATCACTGTAAATAGTTAGGAGATAACCAAAGAAAACCACAGGCCCTGCTAACATCTAAAAACTTTAGAAAGCCAATAACAATGTAGACAAAGAGCCAAAGGACAAGCTAGATAATAGAATATTAAAACCATTGCAGAGGAGGAGGAGCTTCAAGATGACAGAAGAGTAAGACGTGGAGATCACCTTCCTCCCCACAGATACATCAGAAATACATCTACATGTGGAACAACTCCTACAGAACACCAACTGAACGCTGGCAGAAGACCTCAGACCTCCCAAAAGGCAAGAAACTCCCCACATACCTGGGTAGGGCAAAAAACAAATAAAGAAAAAACAGAGACAAAAGAATAGGGACAGGACCTGCACCAGTGGGAGGGAGCTGTGAAGGAGGAAAGGTTTCCATACACTAGGAAGCCCCTTCGCGGGCGGAGGCTGCGGGTGGGAGAGGGGGGAAGCTTCGGAGCCACGGAGGAGAGCACAGCAACAGGGGTGCGGAGGGCAAAGCGGAGAGATTCCCGCACAGAGGATGGGTGCCGACCAGCACTCACCAGCCCGAGAGGCTTGTCTGCTCACCCGCCGGGGCAGGCGGGGGCTGGGAGCTGAGGCTCGGGCTTCGGTCGGATCGCAGGGAGAGGACTGGGGTTGGCGGCGTGAACACAGCCTGAAGGGGTTAGCGCACCACAGCTAGCCGGGAGGGAGTCCGGGAAAAAGTCTGGAGCTGCCGAACAGGCAAGAGACTTTTTCATGCCTCTTTGTTTCCTGGTGCGCGAGGAGAAGGGATTAAGAGCGCTGCTTAAAGGAGCTCCAGAGACAGGCGCGAGCCGCGGCTATCAGCGCGGACCCCAGAGACGGGCATGAGACGCTAAGGCTGCTGCTGCAGCCACCAAGAAGCCTGTGTGCGAGCACAGGTCACTATCCACACCTCCCCTCCGGGAGCCTGTGCAGCCTGCCACTGCCAGGGTCCCGTGATCCAGGGACAGCCTCAGGCTGCTGCAACATCACGCCGGCCTCTGCCACCGTAGGCTCGCCCCGCATCCGTACCCCTGCCTCCCCCCGGCCTGAGTGAGCCAGAGCCCCCAAATCAGCTGCTCCTCTAACCCCCTCCTGTCTGAGCAAAGAAAAGACGCCCTCAGGCAACTTACATGCAGAGGCGGGTCCAAATCCAAAGCTGAACCCCAGGAGCTGTACAAACAAAGAAGAGAAAGGGAAATTTCTCCCAGCAGCCTCAGGAGCAGTGGACTAAATCTCCACAGTCAACTTGATGTACCCTGCATCTGTGGAATACCTGAATAGACAACGAATCATCCCAAATTGAGGAGGTGGACTTTGGGAGCAACGATATATATATTTCTTTCCCTTTTTCTCTTTTTGTGAGTATGTATGTGTATCCTTCTGTGTGTGATTTTGTCTGTATAGCTTTGCTTTTACCATTTTCCTAGGGTTCTGTCTGTCCGTTTTTGTTTGTTTGTTTGCTTCTATTACTTAAAAAATTAATTTTTCCGTAATTATTTTTTATTTTAATAACTTTATTTTATTTTACTTTACCTTATTTTATTTTATCTTCTTCTTTCTCTCTTTTTTTTCTCCCTTTTATTCTGAGCCGTGTGGAGGACAGGCTCCAGGTGCTCCAGCCAGGCGTCAGGGCTGTGCCACTGAGGTGGGAAAGCCAAGTTCAGGACACTGGTCCACAAGAGACCTCCCAGCTCCACATAATATGAAATGGCAAAAATCTCCCAGAGATCTCCATTTCAACGTGAAGACCCAGCTCCACTCAACGACCATCAAGCTACAGTGCTGGACACCCTACGCCAAACAACTAGCAAGACAGGAACACAACCCCATCCATTAGCACAGAGGCTGATCGAAATCATAATAAGGCCACAGACACCCCAAAACACACAATCAGACGTGGACATGCCAACCAGAAAAAAAGATCCAGCCTCATCCACCAGAACACAGGCACTTGTCCCCTCCACCAGGAAGCCTACACAACCCACTGAACCAATCTTAGCCACTGCGGACAGACACCAAAAGCAATGGAAACTACGAACCTGCAGCCTGCAAAAAGGAGACCCCAAACACAGTAAGATGAGCAAAATGAGAAGACAAAGAAACACACAGCAGATGAAGGAGCAAGGCAAAAACCCAACAGACCTAACAAATGAAGAGGAAATAGGCAGTTTACCTGAAAAAGAATTCAGAATAATGATAGAAAACATGATCCAAAATCTTGCAAAATAGAATGGAGAAAATACAAGAAACGTTTAACAAGGACCTAGAAGAACTAAAGAGCAAAAAAACAATGATGAACAACACAATAAATGCAATTAAAAATTCTCTAGAAGGGATCAATAGCAGAAAAACTGAGGCAGAAGAACAGATAAGTGACCTGGAAGATAAAATAGTGGAAGTAACTACTGCAGAGCAGAATAAAGAAAAAAGAATGAAAAAATTGAGGACAGTCTCAGAGACCTCTGGGACAACATTAAACACACCAACATTCGAATTATAGGGGACCCAGAAGAAGAAGAGAAAAAGAAAGGGACTGAGAAAATATTTGAAGAGATTATAGTTGAAAGCTTCCCTAATATGGGAAAGGAAATAGTTAATCAAGTCCAGGAAGCACAGAGAGTCCCATACAGGATAAATCCAAGGAGAAACAGGCCAAGACATATATTGATCAAACGATCAAAAAATAAATACAAAGAAAAAACATTAAAAGCAGCAAGGGAAAAACAACAAATGACACGTAAAGGAATCCCCTTAAGGTTAACAGCTGATCTTTCAGCAGAAACTCTGCAAGCCAGAAGGGAGTGGAAGGTCATATTTAAAGTGATGAAGGAGAAAAACCTACAACCAAGATTACTCTACCAAGCAAGGATCTCATTCAGATGGGATGGAGAAATTAAAAGCTTTACAGACAAGCAAAAGCTAAGAAAATTCAGCACCACCAAACCAGCCTTACAACAAATGCTAAAGGAATTTCTCTAGGCAGGAAACACAAGAGAAGGAAAACACCTACAATAATAAACCCAAAACAATTAAGAAAATGGTAATAGGAACATACATATTGATAATTACCTTAAATGTAAATGGATTAAATGCTCCCACCAAAAGACACAGACTGGCTGAATGGATACAAAAACAAGACCCGTATATATGCTGTCTACAAGAGACCCACTTCTGACCTAGGGACACATACAGACTGAAAGTGAGGGGACGGAAAAAGAGATTCCATGCAAATGGAAATCAAAAGAAAGCTGGAGTAACAATTATCATATCAGACAAAATAGATGTTAAAACAAAGATTATTACAAGAGACAAAGAAGGACACTATATAATGATCAAGGGATCGATCCAAGAAGAAGATATAACAATTGTAAATATTTATGCACCCAACATAGGAGCACCTCAGTACATAAGGCAAATACTAACAGCCATAAAAGGGGAAATCGACAGCAACACAATCATAGTAGGGGACTTTAATACCCCACTTTCGCCAATGGACTGATCATCCAAAATGAAAATAAATAAGGAAACACAAGCTTTAAATGATACATTAAAAAAGATGGACTTAATTGATATTTATAGGACATTCCACCCAAAAACAACAGAATACACATTCTTCTCAAGTGCTCATGGAATATTCTCCAGGATAGATCATACCTTGGGTCACAAATCAAGCCTTGGTAAATTTAAGAAAATGGAAATCGTATCAAGTATCTTTTCTGACCACAACGCTATGAGACTAGATATCAATTACAGGAAAAAATCTGTAAGCAATACAAACACATGGAGGCTAAACAACACACTACTTCATAACCAACAGATCACTGAAGAAATCAAAGAGGAAATCAAAAAATACTTAGAAAAAAATGACAATGAAAACACAATGACCCAAAACCTATGGGATGCAGGAAAAGCAGTTCTAAGAGGGAAGTTTATAGCAATACAACCCTACCTTAAGAAACAAGAAACATCTCAAATAAAAAATCTAACCTTACACCTAAAGCAATTAGAGAAAGAGGAACAAAAACCCCCAAAGTTAGCAGAAGGAAAGAAATCATAAAGATCAGATCAGAAATAAATGAAAAAGAAATGAAGGAAACGACAGCAAAGATCAATAAAACTAAAAGCTGGTTCTTTGAGAAGATAAACAAAATTGATAAACCATTAGCCAGACTCATCAAGAAAAATAGGGAGAAGACTCAAATCAATAGAATTAGAAATGAAAAAGGAGAAGTAGCCACTGACACTGCAGAAATACAAAGGATCATGAGAGATTACTACAAGCAACTATATGCCAATAAAATGGACAACCTGAAAGAAATGGACAAATTCTTAGAAATGCACAACCTTCGGAGACTGAACCAGGAAGAAATAGAAAATATGAGCAGACCAATCACAAGTGCTGAAATTGAAACTGTGATTAAAAATCTTCCAACAAACAAAAGCCCAGGACCAGATGGCTTCACAAGTGAACTCTATCAAACATTTAGTGAAGAGCTAACACCTATCCTTCTCAAACTCTTCCAAAATATAGCAGAGGGAGGAACACTCCCAACCTCCTTCTACGAGGCCACCATCACCCTGATACCAAATCCAGACAAAGATGTCACAAAGAAAGAAAACTACAGGCCAATATCACTGATGAACATAGATGCAAAAATCCTCAACAAAATACAAGCAAACAGAATCCAACAGCACATTAAAAGGATCATACAGTGTGAACAAGTGGGGTTTATCCCAGGAATGCAAGGATTTTTCAATATATGCAAATCAGTCAACGTGATACACCTTATTAACACATGAAAGAGAAAAACCATATGATCATCTCAATAGATGCAGAGAAAGCTTTCGACAAAATTCAACACCCATTTATGAAAAAAAATCCCTCCAGAAAGAAGGCATAGAGGGAACTTTCCTCAACATAATACAGGCCATATATGACAAACCCACAGCCAACATCATCCTCAGTGGTGAAAAACTGAAACCATTTCCACTAAGATCAGAAACAAGAAAAGGTTGCCCACTCTCACCACTTTAATCAACATAGTATTGGGAGTTTTAGCCACAGCAATCAGAGAAGAAAAAGAAATAAAAGGAATTCAAATTGGAAAAGAAGAAGTAAAGCTGTCACTGTTTGCAGATGACATGATACTATACATAGAGAATCCTAAAGATGCTACCAGAAAACTACTAGAGCTAATCAATGAATTTGGTAAAGTAGCAGGATACAAAATTAATGCACAGAAATCTCTTGCATTCCTATACACTAATGATGAAAAATCTGAAAGTGAAATTAAGAAAACACTCCCATTTACCATTGCAACAAAAAGAATAAAATATCTAGGAATAAACCTACCTAAGGAGACAAAAGACCTGTATGCAGAAAATTATAAGACACTGATGAAAGAAATTAAAGATGATACAAACAGATGGAGAGATATACCATGGTCTTGGATCAGAAGAATCAACACTGTAAAAATGATTCTACTACCCAAAGCAATCTACAGATTCAATGCAATCCCTATCAAGCTACCACTGGCATTTTTCACAGAACTAGAACAAAAAATTTCACAATTTGTATGGAAACACAAAAGACCCCGAATAGCCAAAGCAATCTTGAGAAAGAAAAACGGAGCTGGAGGAATCAGGCTCCCTGACTTCAGACTATACTACAAAGCTACAGTAATCAAGACAGTACGGTACTGGCACAAAAACAGAAATATAGATCAATGGAACAGGATACAAAGCCCAGAGATAAACCCATGCACATATGGTCGCCTTATCTTTGATAAAGGAGGCAAGCATATACAGTGGAGAAAAGACAGCCTCTTCATTAAGTGGTGCTGTGAAAACTGGACAGCTACATGTAAAAGAATGAAATTAGAACACTCCTTAACACCATACACAAAAATAAACTCAAAATGGATTAAAGACCTAAATGTAAGGCCAGACACCATCAAACTCTTAGAGGAAAACATAGGCAGAACACTCTATGACATAAATCACAGCAAGATCCTTTTTGACCCACCTCCTAGAGAAATGGAAATAAAAACAAAAATAAACAAATGGGACCTAATGAAACTTAAAAGCTTTTACACAGCAAAGGAAACCATAAACAAGGCGAAAAGACAACCCTCAGAATGGGAGAATATATTTGCAAATGAAGCAACTGACAAAGGATTAATCTCCAAAACATACAAGCAACTCATACAGCTCAATATCAAAAAAACAAACAACCCAATTCAAAAATGGGCAGAAGACCTAAATAAACATTTCTCCAGAGAAGATATACAGATTGCCAACAAACACTTGAAAGAATGTGCAACATCATTAATCATTAGAGAAATGCAAATCTAAACTACAATGAGATATCATCTCACACCGGTCAGAATGGCCATCATCAAAAAATCTGCAAACAATAAATGCTGGGGAGGGTGTGGAGAAAAGGGAACCCTCTTGCACTGTTGGTGGGAATGTAAATTGATACAGCCACTATGAGAACAGTATGGAGGTTCCTTAAAAAACTAAAAATAGAACTACCATATGACCCAGCAATCCCACTACTGCACATATACCCTGAGAAAACCATAATTCAAAAATAGTCATGTACCAAAATGTTCGTTGCAGCTCTATTTACAATAGCCAGGACATGGAAGCAACCTAAGTGTCCATCAACAGATGAATGGATAAAGAAGATGTGGCACATATATACAATGGAATATTACTCAGCCATCAAAAGGAACGAAACTGAGTTATTTGTAGTTAGGTGGATGGACCTAGGGACTGTCATACAGAGTGAAGTAAGTCAGAAAGAGAAAAACAAATACCATATGCTAACACATATATATGGAATCTAAAAAAAAAAAAAAAGTAAAAAAAATGGTTAGAAAAATCTAGGGGCAAGACGGGAATAAAGATGTAGACCTACTAGAGAATCGACTTGAGGATACGGGGAGGGGGAAGGGTAAGCTGCGACAAAGTGAGAGAGTGGCATGGACATATATACACTACCAAACGTAAAATAGATAGCTAGTGGGAAGCAGCCGCATAGCACAGGGAGACCAGCTCAGTGCTTTGTGACCACCTAGAGTGGTGGGTTATGGAGGGTGGGAGGGAGGGAGATGCAAGAGGGAAGAGATATGGGGACATATGTATATGTATAACTGATTCACTTTGTTATAAAGCAGAAACTAACACACCAGTGTAAAGCAACTATACTCCAATAAAGATGTTAAAAATAAATAAATAAATAAAACACTGCAGAGATAAATGACCAGCGGGGGCAAGGATTCTGAATAAAATAGGGAAGGGACTGAGTCACCATGGTAGCTCCATTGTCTCTCATTCCATCAAATCAGGAAGATTTTGTAAAAGAGGTTTTCAGCATCATATTAAACGACAAGGAGAAGTGGCATAACAAACAGAAAAAAAATAGATGGAAAAAATTTTGCACCAAGATAGGATCAAAACTCTTCTAAGTGAACATGTCTGCAACTACTTAAGAGTTGGGCTTGGTATTAGGGATCAGTTAGGATGCATCCTAAATGAACTATTTAGTTTCAAAGATAATGTCTAAATTTACTTTAGTTGCTATTACCAAAGATCAGTGGTTCCTCTGTTTAGAGAAGCAAAGCAGACTTAGAGGTTCAAATTAAAAGACTTGTAGATTATGAATGAAGAAAACCAACTACATTACCAAAACCAACCCACCAACAAACAAAAGAAAAACAATTAATATACTTGTGTAATATTAAAGAGAGCAAAGAACAAAGAGGAAAACATTTTCAAAGAAAGACTGGAGTGTTGATTCTTTTTTTTTTTTTTTTTTTTGGAGTGTTGATTCTTAACTTCATAAATTTCTTCTCACTTTTATATTGATTTAGCTCTCCCAAAATTAGTTTATCCTCACTAGATAAGTCAAAACCCAGTGTTCACAAACCTGACTTACAAACCTTTTGACCAGTAGAAGTCTCTATACTCCAACTAACTTTACTGAATTGTCCTTAACTAACTCTTGCTATGGTCTTGGCACAAATAGTGCAAGGTTCTCCTAGGGCAAACCTCCCCAGTGGGACTCTTTCTCCTATAGTAGAGGCTTCTGATGACACCATATGCACCTCAGCTGTTTCTAATTTACCCAGTCAGTCTAGCTTTGAGTGGATGACTCAGAAGGCTGATTTTTTTCTTTGAAGAACCAAAGGATTTTACACCAAATTCAGATTTAATAAACTTAAACGATTTCATAAAATGCTTATAATTTAAACATGAAAGGATTTCTTCATGGTCACCCTGAAAATTGCTTTCACCATTCAAAAATGAACAGTACTTATGCTGTATATTAAAATGCAAGTGAGTGGAGGAAGTCAGATGACAATGAACAATGTACTGAAATGATAGAAAAAAATGTGCAGGAGTAATCTTGTATTCATAAAGAATATATGATATATATTTTCTATACAAATTACCATTCTTATAATTTTCATTTCATATATTAAATGTATATGTAAAATTTCTATGAGATTCAGAATACAAATAGAGCAAAATGAAATTGTCTGGGGAACCAAACTCAACTTTTCAACTGATGTTGAGCCCATGTGTATAAAGAGATGCACCTTTAAAGCAATGAAATCCAAGGCAGAGCTAGATTAGCAGAAACAGAAATCAGACTAAGGTGAAAATGAATTACTTCTATGTGTTTGAAGGAAAGGGGGAAAAAGTACTTTTTTAGTGAACCTCAAGAAATTCTTCCATAAGCATTCATTTCAAACTGAAATGTTCCTGTTTAAGGTTTCACTGTAGTCAGAACACCTAAAGAACAGGAGCTCTAACCTATCCTATGGAAGAAGCAATTTATTTCATGAAAATCTCCATAAAGTAGGGGGAAGAAAGCTACCCATCCTATACATCAAGTTCTCAAAAGAAACTGTGCCACCTCCTCAGAAAATGCTTCCTTTTTGTTTTCAATCTTCCTGCTCAGAAAGACATACCAAGAACAGAGACTCGAGTTTAAGAGAAAAACCAATGTGAAAGTAGACAAAATCAAATATTCCACAATGAACAACTGGGGCTTGAAATATCAGATATTAGCTACCTTTAAATAATATTTTTGAAAACATCATAATGATTAATAAAAGGCAACTGGAGTTGAATAGACATGTTTAATGTTTTAGTTTCTGGAAACCAAAGGAATCACTCAAATGTTATGATGAAAATACTTTACACTTATCCTCAAAATATCTTTTGTCTGGGAGGAATACATATCTGTTGGTTTTTAAATTCATATGACAAGTGCGTTTGTAAAACAGTATGTAGCCAAGGCTATAAAAGGCTAACGCACTGTATAGAAATGTCAAATAACACTGAACACAGCAGACAGATTCCTATACAGGCAGACAGGCAAAGAGATACTTTTGAAGAAAAAAATTTAAAATTGCTCTCTTTTGACTGCATATCTAACTGCATATCAATGTCAAGTTTCCATGAGACAGACATCTGTGAGCTTCAATTTCACATAGGCAGAATAGTAAGAAAATATCAGAAAATGTGGATGGATAAATATATAAGTATATTTATAAACTTATCTTTAAAATATAGGAACTGTCAAAGTAGAATATTTTAATTAGGCAGCACATGAAGAAAGGTAACTGCAATAGTTTTTTTTATTGAGGTATAATTGGCATAACATTATATTAGTTTCAGGTGTACAACATAATAACTCGATATTTGTATATACTGCAAAGTGATCACCATAGTTAAGTCCAGTTAACATCTGTCACCACACATAGTTACAGTTTTTTCTTGTGATGAGAACATTCCACATCCCTGCAATGGATTTTGATGCAAAGTTGGTAAAAACAAAACAAAACAAAGTTTTGGATTCCCAGCTAAGAGAAGCAAAGCAAATTATAAAGGAAAAATCCTAACTAAGGTCTATGAATGAGACCAAGAACTGGAATAAATGCATAATATTTCAGAATCAATGATAATGACAGCCAGAGTTCATTTCATTTAAAAACCTAGCACCAAGGTATAGTAAGAGGCAGCATAATTTTGAAACTAGGAGCAGATTCTGGAATTGGATCACCTATGTGTGAGTCTCTGCCCATGTTATCTGTGTGAGCTTGGGCAAGTTACTTAACCTCTCTGTGCCTTAGTTTCTTTATCTGTAAAATGGGGATCACAGCAATATTCTACCTCACAGAGTTATTATGAGGATTAAATAATTTAATGTGCACAGAGGACTTAGAATAGAATCTGACACATAACTACCACTTGATAATTGTTAGTTAGCTAGTTTTAAAATACCGTGTTTACTAAGAATCTTTAATTTTAGCTATTTAAATAGGAATTTCCATCTTTGGAAAAAAATATTTCTTCAATAAACTACTCTTGCAGTAAAAGGCTATTAGTCAAACCACATGACATAATGAAAGAGTCACTCCCACCTATAGCTTTCATTAATTGTAGACAAAATACCTAGTAAAAATAGCTTAAAATTTTAATAATTATCTTCAAAATAATATATCTTCAAAATATAACTATATAACTTTTCTAGGATAGTCACTGCAAAGAGCTATGGAAATAAATAAATAAATAAATAAATAAATAAATAAACGAATGAATGAATGAATGAATGAATGAGAAGGCCTAAAGAAGCTCCATCTCTGCATCAGCTTTGGTAGTTTATGGAATGGAATGTGGAACAAAAAAGAAAGGTGACCTGAATATTGTTGTTGTAGGCACAAACTTTGTAATCATTATGAGCAACTGCCATGTATTAAATACTTATGAAAGGCCCTAGAGATACAAAAATGTTATTAGACATGTTCCCTGTCCTCAAGAGAAAAGCAGTCTAGATGTGGAAACAAAACACATACATACACACATAATAGCTGCCATGAGCAGTGCACAGCTAGTGGAACTTAAGCTACTACAAGAGTGTTGTCATATCAGCAATGGAACTGGCTTTCATTCATCTCCATGTAACATTTTAACAGAATATAAGGGAATATGTACATATATTTTTCCTCATTTCCTCTTTATTATACATCTATAAGGTAGTCTTAGCCCTATTTGATAGAAGGAATTGAGATTCAGAGAGATTAAGTAATTGATCATGGGTACTTAAACAAAAATGGAAGAGCTGAAATACGAAATCTGATCTACACTATAACATTATGGATGTCGTGTATGTTAACAACAAGAATGAAACTGATGGCTGAATTGTCCTGGGGAAAGTTATCTGTAGGATGCATGATAAATGCATTAAAAACCTATACAATTATCTTAGGGGCATAAGACTATAACATCGCTGATTTATTTCCCAGTGAAAACAATAGCACACATGCACACATTGAGTAAAAAACACTGCTGCCATCCCCTAGTAAGACAGTAACGGGAATGACGTGACACTAAAATGATTTACAGATCTCATTCCACATATGATATACTTCCTCAACACTGACCTTCCCTTTTTTGAAGATGGCAGGTTGTAATCATTGAGTTTTACATACCTGCAGGTCCAATGTGCAGTGTTTATGAATTAGCTGAATACAGCATGCCTCTGAATGTGAGCTATTCAGCCTTTGCCTGTTCTCTGTTCCCTTACTAACCTATCCTTTTACACTCAGTTGTATGTGTTCACTGCCAGGAATTGGATTAACCGTTGAACAGCTCCAAGTACAGAGGGTCTTCCCTACCATTCTGGTATCAGGAGACAGGAGTAGTTTACCTCAAGTAGTGAAAAGGACACATAGAACTGGAATAAAGAAGACATGAGTTCGAATCTCAGCTCCACTCTGAACTAGCTGTATAACCATAGACAGGTTACTCAACTTCTCTGAGCTTCAGTTTTCACATCCGTAAATCAGGAATAATGATATTTGCCTCCCTGAACATTGAACAGAATGCTGTATATTAAATACCTCTCTATGCACTAAGTACTCTAAAAGAGCTGATTTACTTTCCCATCTTCTTTATGGTTAGATAATGTGACACCAATCATTTTAATCACATGAAGTTGTATTTCAAGAGCATGACTTCACCAAAAATATATAGATTAAAATGCCATGTTATGTTGCTGTTTTAATGAATGGCACAGTGAACATAAGAAGCAAATCACATCTTATAAATGGACAAAAGTTGAAATTATTTCTTGGATAACAAAAAGCTTCACCACCAAATACACAAATATTTGTTCTTATAATCACTGTCATGTTTTTGTTCAGTTCTAGATATACAGTTTCTCTGCAATAAATTTACAAGTTGTCATATTAATTGTTTTCAGAAGGGACATAATGCAATTGGTGATCAGGATACGTAAGAATTGAAGATAAATTAATTGGGAAACTTGGGATCATTGTTAAAATGAACTTGTGTGGTAATTTCTTTCTGACTTTTAAGCAGGAAACTTTTGTCACTGATACTTTTTACTTATGGGCTAGTATTTGCTCTGAAAACAAAGTACTTGCCTATAAAAAGAAACTAATTAATGAAACAGAATTGTGTATGAGAATATCAGATTTAACAGACATGTGCTAGTTATCATGTTAGGGTTTTATTTTTAACATATGATATCTTATTTCTCATTTTGTCCTCACAAAAATGAATGAAGCAAAAATTATTCCTATTTTACAAAAGAAGAGACTGAATTCAGAGAAGCTAAGCTATTTGCTCATAGACATTTAGTGAGTTTCTGGAAGTGCCAGAATTTAACCCCAGAGATTCAAACATCAAGCATGGCATCCTTTACATTCTACGACTACTGCTATGAAAATCAGAAATGCTGTACTGTGTCAGATCAGTGATTTATTCAGCTCTCAATGCCGGTGCTGGGAGTTACAGTATAACATGGAGGCCAGGGTAAAAAGCTGGTACTCTAGGACAAAAATCAGTCCCGGGCTCAAAAGTCAGAAGGCATACCTGATTGAGCATTTGAGAAAAGTTAGTGAATTAAACCAGGCAAGCACACACATGTCTGAAAACACACAGGACAAAGCATGACAGGCCAGACCAAGCAAAGATATGGGAACTAGAAAGGCCTAAATCCTAGAGACTAAGGCAAATATGCAGGAATCTGGAAATTCACAGAAACCAAAGGGCCAGGCTCAGTATTTAGGAGAACAGACATATGGTACCAATAACAAGGCAGGTTCAAAACCAGTGCAGCCCATTTCCTGGCCAGGTAGCTTCTTATACACTTTAACCAGGACAACAGATAGTTGTTGAAAGAGCCTCTCTCTCTAATACTGATCTCAAATTACAGTTTGAAAGTTTTAAAGTGTATTCTATCTTTCGTATCTAATACCAATCAAACTCTTTTTTTTTAATCTAAAAAACATAGGGTGAAAAGAAACAATCAAACATTTAGATTTCTATTGGTTGCATAAAGACCATTTGGGGAAAGAATTAAAAACCACACATTTATAGGAAATTCTGAAGCATTTTTGAAAAATCACAAAGCTTGCATTTATGCTCAGAGATGATTAGGCAAAAAGCATTTCAGGATGCTGGGAAAAATCAGCCCTTAACAAAAGGTACTTGTCTCTAAAGGAATAATAGCTAAAACGCCTTCAGCTTATTGTATTGAGGGCACAGACAATGACATCATAGAAACAGCATAAATCACAAAGCACTTACTGCTTAATGTCATCATATGGAAGCACATTTTGCTGAGGTAAATATAATGGACGGGAACACTTTCTCCTTAATTACATGTGTTACAGGGACAACACACACTGTGAGAGATGCTGATCAGTGAATCTCAATGGAGCTCAATCTGCCCATTTCTCAGAGCCACGTCTTTGAAGTATACTTGATAAAATAAAAGTACCTTGTCTTTTGTCCATGTCATAATCAGAGATGCCTCGTACCCCCCCCCCCGATATAAAAAATATGGCTAGGTTAGGTGGGACAACCTAGCCAAATGCATTTATATCTCAAAAATCACATTTTTTGGGTCTCTGTTTAGAATAGCACACCCTAAATGCCAACTCCTTACCCAGGCTTTCCTTACACCAAGGCTTGGGCTCTGAGCATACTCAAAGTGCCTTTTCCATTTCCAAGTCAGCATGGCTCTTGAGCTTACAACAAAGACAACAAGCATAACAGCTACTAATTACTGAGCACTTACTATATGTCAAGCATTGTGCTATGCGCTTTATCTCATAGAAATAAAGGCAGTGTTCCTGCTGCTGTCAAAGGCCAACCCCTCCATTTATGCTCTGGATTCTATCTCGTCCTGTTTTCTCTTCCTTGATCTCTCCTTCTCTAACAGATCACCTCTGCTGACATATAAACATGTGCTAGAATTTTCGATATTTTAAAAAAGAGATCCTTCCTTGATGACACATCCAGCTATCATCCTCATTATCTATGCTTCTTCATAACCAAACTTCTCAAAAGGGTCAAATTCAATGGATATTTCTGCCCTCACTTTATACAGTTGACCATGCCCTCCTTCTTGAAACCTACTTAAAAGGTAGGTTTCTTTCTTTTATTTTTGCCATACCTCTTAATCTCCTTTACTGGTTCTTCATTATCCATACCCCCAGAGACTGATCCTGGACCCCCTCATTCCTTCTCTTTCTAAATTCTCTCTCTTGGTTATGTCATCCAGTATCATAATCTTAAAAATATAGTATATTGACTACTCTCAAAAGTATATCCCTGGTCCATAATTCTGTGAACCCCAGACTTGTAGAAAAACTGCCTAATTTGAAACTTTTATATTCATATTCCACAGGCACCTCACATTTACATCAAAAACTAAACTTTGCCATTCCCAAAACTTATGCCCAAATCTACTCCTCTCCCAGTTTTCTCCATCTCAATAAATGGTACCACGACAGAACCAGTTGCTTAAGCTAGAGACCAAGGTATCATCCTTTATCTCAATCTCTACATCTATCATCTTTACTTATTTATTTATTAGTAGTAGTGTTAACAACACTTGTATCAATAACAAGAGGAGATAGCCCTTCTTGAACACCTAGTATGTGCCAGGCACTGTGCTAAGTGTTATAGCTGTATTAATTCATTTAATCCTCATACCAAGCTTTTGAGGTATGTACTATCATTATTCCCACTTTATAAATGAGAAAACTGGAGCCAAAAGATGAAATAAGTTGCCTGAAGCCACACATCTATTAAATGATAAAGCTTTGATTTGAATCCAAGGCATCAGGCTCCAGAATCCATCCTTTTAGCCACTACACTAGGCTGCCCTATTTCAGTTTGATGTACAATGTGCCTTTGTATTCATTAGATTTTTTGGATGGGCAGCTACCCGCTTGCTTAGGGAAAACAGCCTTCAATGACAATCTTCCTGTGATTCAGTTAACCTTCTAAGATATACATTACTACATATGTAGAAAGTTAAGCTCAAAAAGGTAAAGTAATTTGTTTAACAACATAAAGCTAGTAAGTATTGGAGTTAGAACTTAATCCAACTCTTCATGAGTCCAGAGACCAAAAATTTAACCACCAGGCTATACTCAACCTTGTTGAGTTTGCCACATGGACAGATTTAAACAGCCATCATCTATTTCCTCATCACCACACCTCAGACTATCAAATCACAGGCAAGCTCTTATGGTACAAAGACGACTTTGCCTTAGGATCATAAAGTCATTAGCAGCTATGCTCAGTTTTAAAGCCATGTTTCTTTGTTAGCCATTCTGAGAGACATGAGGCCATCCTGGGAAAGAAGGACTAGTAGAGAATAAGATGAAAAATGAAAACACTCTTTGTCTGCAGGGCTGGCTGTGCAGCTTCCTTCATGTACAAAGATGAGAGTATTGACCCACCATCAGTAGGGAGGAAACTCAGGAATTCTTTCTCTAATAGCAGACATGGAAAGCTAGTATACATCTAGTCACTTTTTTGGGGTTCCTCTGAACAACTTCTGTAAAATAACCTCCAGGATAAAGAGCACTGACTGTAGTAATGAACTAGAGTTACACTACAGTCCATGGGAAAATCAAATCCATAGCTCTGGCCAAAGTATGTTAGAGAAAAGTCATACAAGTTACATAATATCCTCAAAAAAAGCTATTTTTTTCCAAGCAGGCCACATGTCAAAGAGTAAAAACATAGAGGGGCTCTAGGAGATTGGCTACAGGGAACCATTAAAATTTTATCTATAAACATGAAATCTAACTAGCATGGGATTAAATTTGAAAGGGTTTCCCCAAACAGAAATTCTGCCTCCAAAATGTATATATGCTGGGCTTGACTCTATTTATTCTATTAATTGCTCAGCTAAAAACTTATATGATGTCAGTAGAAGGACAAAAGGAAAAGCATAGGAACCAAAAACAATAGGAAAAAATAGGAAAGGGGCAGGGAGGGAGGGACGGAAGTGGCCCAGAATGAAACAGAAGGACATGAAGCAGAGGACAGAGGAGATATTAAACAATTAGCTTTGGGATTAGAAAGCTAAATGTAAAAACATTTACAAAATTGCTTACATGGACTTTATCTTATACTACATCTTAAGTCACAGAACTCTAATGCAAACACACTGCATGTGCAAAGCAAGATGTATTCATATGCACTATAAATCATAATGAAATTATTTTAAATAGCATGACTAGTCTCTTAAGCTATCTGTTTCTGATAATATTTACATAACAGTTTTTACATCTTTAGAAGGGCATTGGCTCTCATTCAGTGTTTCCTGGCCCATGTCTCCTATGTCATCTACATACTTAGCACCCAAGTTTGTCCACATATGGTTACTTGGTTCTTTGTAGATGGAAGGGCACCACAAGCCGAGGAATGCAGACAGCCTCAAGAAGCTGAAAAAAGCAAAGATATAGATTTTCTCCTAGTGCTTCCAGAAAGGAATGCAGACCTATACACACCTTGTTTTATCCCAGTGAGACTCATTTTGGACTTCTGGCTTCAAGAACTGTAAGATAATAAATGGGTGTTGTTTTAAGCCACCATGTTTGTTGTCATTTGTTACAACAGCCATAGGAAACAAATAACATTTCCTTTCCCATTTCTTTGATTTCTAAGCCCTTTCTCTTTCTCCATTACTAATCTCATGCAATTTTTTCAATGGGAATATCAGCAACTCAATCTCTTATCTTGGTTTACCAAGCACAGGCTGCCAAAACCAAGGAATGTCTTCATCTTCACACATGGCTCCTCTCTCAGCTCTTGCCATTTAGTCACAACAATCCAAAGACCTGATGGATTAATTTGTAGCCTCAAATGACATCTGTCCCCTTCATTTATACCATATTCCAACTTTCTCATGTTATTGTCCTCCTACATTATTGTCCTCTTGTCCTCCTGGGCTGCTTCAGAGGGTAAAAGAACAAAAAAGGGATACAACCACTCATTAAAAATATTATTTGGCTTTCTCTTGCCCTGATGTGGAGAAAAAGCAAAGGCATACTTGTATAATGGAAACTGCCACACAAAGGGACAGAATTTGACATGAAGAAATGGATGTTTCATCTTAATCTATGCCCCCTTACTGGTTTACAAAGAGAAAGACAAATGAGGGAGGGTGACGATGGAAGAATTATTATCAAAAATTCTATTACCCTCTAACAATCAAAGAAAGGCAGGTAGGAATCCAAAGGTCTTCCTCTATGTACAATAATGTGACAGGTCTCATTAATTCAATCAAGTGCCATTGAATGGCTAAACTGTATGCCTGCCATTTTGCTCAGTTCTAAGGGTGATAGAAATTAAGTAGGGTCATAGTCCCTTCCCTGTGGGAGTTTACAGTCCTATCCTGTTAGGGTAACAAAATCAGCATCTATTAAAGAATTAGAAACTAGCCCAAAGCAATATATTATCAAGAACTAAATCTTATGATTCTTATTCAATGAAGTATACACTTCAGAAAAAGGTGAGATCAATGGAGGCCAGAGTATGTGGAGAAAGCTTCTTAAATTGGTGTCCAGATGAGAAAGGCACTTTTTTGCCACTGACTTAATTTCTTCAGCATAAGTACTCTTTGTGAATGAGGATGAAGATGAAGATATCTGTAAAGGTTCATTCCTAGGTCAGGGCTAGCCCATATGAGTCACTCTGCTTTCCCTGCTACTGAGAGCAGAGTCTTTACTCCTGGTACTCATCTCAGAGAGACAGCTAGGATAATGGAATGAAAGAGATGGAAAAAAATGGAAAGAGGCAGTAGGTGAAAAAAAAACAAAAAACAGAGTCTAAATAAAGCAAAGCTAGAAAGAGAGAGAAAGAAAAAAGTGGCATCCATCAGTCTTCAAAATGACAATTATAGGCTCCTCGTCAAAGCTCATAGAACTGAGGATAAGACAGTAGTGAGAACTAAGCCTAACATCTCCCCAAATGCTGCTTCAGTGGCACAAAGAAACAGCTCTAGTTTCTTTCCCTCTCTTGCTCTTGCCCACCAGGAGCTTAAGGACACCCTTGGAAGATGTATTCCAGATTGCTGGCAGCAGAACTCACTGACATTGGGCCCTGTTCTCCAAACCGTCAATACTATACCCAAGATAATAATAATGAAAAGAAGCTAAATCTGACTCTATCATGACAGGACTGACAAAGTGACCACATTGTAAGTGGCAGCCTATAATTTACAAAAGTCTGGGAGGTATACAACTCTGGCCCAAAGAACATGGCATACAGTAGACACTCAATATATGCTTGTCGAATGAATGCTCAAACGAGTGACTGTACAGTACGACATAAGCTCGAGAATATGGAGACTTTCTAGTATAATACCTCTAATAATATCATGAACTTGCTTTCAATGAACGTTCATGGGACTCAGGACACTGCGTCCCACAAAGGATATTCTTAGGCTTCCAGTTCTTGCCTATCTCTTCAGTCTCCTCTGATACCATCCTCCCACTTGCTCACCAGGCTCCACTGACCTTCTTTCAAATCCCCAGATGTCTGCTGCTTTCTGCCATGTCAGGGCAGTTGCATATGCTTTTTTCTCTGTCCAGAATACAACCTCTTCTCCTCACCCCACCACCACTGACTAGCTCCTACTCATCCTTGAGGTCCCTGGATTTTTCAATCTCCTATTTGAACCAGTATGTAGTTTATAATATTCATGTAATTAAGGAAAACAGTTGATGTCAGGAAAGGTCTGTAATAGCATGTCCTTAGTGTCATTGTCATAGTTGGAAGAATAAGCTGATCAGACCATGAGTCTTGCCCATTGTACTAATTCTTAAATTTTGTGCCTAGTATAGCCTAGTGGCAAAGAAAGATACAACAAAGGTAAATTAAACAGAGTTGAGAACTACTCATTCTCTTTGATTTTTATTCTACAGTCCAAGAATCAGTCCCATTCCTCCCTGCACATTCCCTCCTGCAGCAGAACATTTCCCACCACCACACTATCAATCCCCTCTCTATATTCTGACCCCATTCAAAATTCAGAAAAATGAACCCACTGAAGTAATGGAAAAGTAACTAAAACCCCAGAAAAATGGGGCAATGAGTGTAATTTTGTTTCTATCCTCCAGTCTCTTCCAAGGCAAATGAACCTATGGGCCACCTACTATCAGAATCTATCCCAAGTACCCTCCCCGTCAACGTGCCTTCACAAAACAGAGTTTACCAGCTATAGCAGCATAAATGCTGATGCTTTTGTTAAGGCAGGAAAAAAAAAAAAACACTATCTTATTTGCTTTCATTCTCCACTAAGACTCCACTAGAAATTCATTCCTTGGCAATACTCTCATTGTGATCATAGTGGGAATGACAGCATGGCCTCCACGAACATCATGATGCACAGTGGTTTCTCTCTCTTTGCTGTGTGACAGGAAAGATCTATAGGTCAGTTGTTGTTTTTTTGGTCCAAACCCAAGCATGATAATGAGATGCTAATGTAGCATAAGTAAATCCCTATTTTATGTCATTAATAGAAATATAGACACTGACATATTGTAAACACTAATAGTATAAGGGCCCAGTATGCAGACCACCAAGAGGGTCTCCTGGGGGTCTAGGAGCACAGGCTGAAAATTACTGAATTTAGCATATTTTGTCATTCTATATTCCTTCTTCAGAGGGTGCTGTTTGATGAGTGGTATGGTTGCCTCTTGAAATGAAATTCAAAGCCCTTAGTTGCATTTCAAGTTTCTCAGCTGCCATTTGCATTGCCCTTCCTGCCATCATAATAAACTGCATTTTTTTCCTTCTCAAGCTCATTAACCTATGGGAGATAAGAGACATTTCTTATTAGTGCAATTGCAGAACTGACAGAAAAGGGGGCCAGAAAGGCACCAAGATTCTATCTGGGCACATGGCTCGGGTTCCTGCCGCAAATGGCTTTCAGTCTCTCAGTTATCAGATCCTTCACTGCCTGTCTGCTCTTCATTCAAGACTGTAACCAGAGAGAGCAGTCCTTCTCTGAACTACTAGACAAGGTCATCATTCTTCCATTACCCCACCCCCACCATGGGACCCAGATACTGCTTTCTTCTGAGTTACTACTGATGATTCATTAGGACCCCATATTGCACACTAACAGACTTAGATGAAGGTCTATTATCCCTTATTTCCAAAGCTAGCTGCTTCACCTGTGTTCTCTATCCATTACTCCTAGCCACCTCCCAAACTTTGTTCCCTCAGTAACCTGGTTCCTTTTTACTGGCTCTTTGGCCAATGCTTTTCAAACATGTGTTGCCCCTTGCCCTTGTCCCCCAAAACAAGAAGAGGGAAAAAAACACATTTGGTTTGATTCCACTGCCATTTTAGAAACCAATTATTTTTCTTCCATTCAATACCAAACTTGTGAAAAAATTTATCTCAACACCTCCATTTTCTCAGCAGCCCTTTGCTCCTTAATCTCCTATCTTCTGTCTTCCACGATCATCAAAACATGGCAATTATTCTCTCAAAGGTTACATATGACCTGCTTTTATCACTGTCTTTATTCTTGAACTCTGTAGTTTTCCCTGAGGTTGACCATCCCCCCTTCTTGACTCGTCTCTTCCTTGTTTTTTGTTTGTTTTGGTAGCTGTCCAATTCTGGTTTTCTTCTTCCTTTTCTAACCAGTTATTAAATGTCTCCCCACTGATTCTTTATCTCATCCATGCAGGTGGGTATTAACTAAAGTTCTGTCTTCAGTCCTCTGGTTTTTTTGCCTCTAGCATTTTCTTGCTGAGGGGTGGGAAAATTTGATATAAAGCCAGAGTGGCAAATTCAAGTGCTTACAAGGGCCAGACAGGTAATGTAGATAACTGAAGAAAAAGATGCATGGGTGTAAGATACAATTAGGGAGTATAGGATGCTGGGGGTAAACTATAGCGTTAGCTTCTATTTCTAAGGGGTAGATGTTATACAGCCTCAGCCAATGTGTGCCAGGTTGGCCAAATGTGTCAGCCCTGCCAATTTTTCATCAGAAATCTGAAGTCTGGATCTTTCTGCTAATTCTCAAAATTTCCAAATGTTAGTCACTGATTCATTTTTTTTAATGATGTAGATTGTATCAGTTAGGATTGACTAGGTTATACTGTATTTACACATGACCCCAGATTCTTAGCTTACAGCGAAAGGTTGTTCCTTACCCACATTATAATCCCATCCCAGGTTAGTTGTATCTCTGCTGCACATCATGTTTAGTCTAGGACTCAGGCTGACAAAGCCACTTCTATCTAGAATATTGATGAACTCGTAGCAGAAGAAAAAGAAAACCTGGTGAATCATGCACTGAAACTAGGTACTTAAATCATGCTTTATAGTTCCTCTCCGGAATACTGCACATCACCTCTGCTCACATTTCATTTGCCAAAACAAGTCACATGGTCAAGGCTGACTTTAATGGGAAGGAGGAGTTTAATCCTCTCCTAGAGAGAGGCGGCGAGTATTTGTGATCAATAACACAATCTACTCTACTTGCCAAACACAACTATCAGTGGTCCATTACCAGTTTGCAACCTCTAAAGTTCAGGAAAGAGCAAGGAACAGGGACTCAGAAATATGATTTGTCATTGCCACGCAGGACACTGGGCAAGTTACTTCACCAACTGGTCTCATCTGTAAAAGGAGGGACTCAGAATAGATGATATTTAAAGTCTCCTTACAGACCTACTATACTGAGTGTGTGAACAGCTCTGTAAAGATAGAAAACTATTGAGTTTGAATCTGCAGAACTGCTTTCATCCAAGTCCCAGTACTACATTTTCTAAAAATAGCTGCACATTTTTACTTACATATCCAACCACCAGCATCCAGCAAGTCTTAATCCAAGCTGCTCTTCACTCCAACATTGATTTTCTTATTTGTAAACAGTTCCACTAACAATCCAACTAATATGTTTGGAATCATCCTTATCTCTCTTATTTCTCTAGTCCCCCATCTCCAGCTCCAGTCATGAAGCTCTAGAAATATTGTCTTCCTGATATTTCTTCCATCCATCCCTTCCTTTGCAGTCTGATTGCTATCAATAGTATCCGTGCTTCTTATCTATTCATATCTGAATAGCTGACCTGGCTTACTATCTTGGCTCTTGCCACTCCTATTTCTGAAGTGTTAGTGCTATCATACAATCATCTACTTACCCCATCCACCTAACTCTCACAACCTCACCCCTATTCAAAACCTTCAGTAACTTCTTACTGCCTTCAGGTCAAAGGCTGAAGGTCAAAACTCCTTCACCTGCCATTCAGGTTGCCTTCAGTAACTGACTATATAACTTTAAGCCGTTTAATAAAAAGATGCTCAACATCACTAATTATTAGAGAAATGCAAATCAAAACTACAGTGAGGTATCACCTCACACCAGTCAGAATGGCTACCATCAAAAAGTCTACAAATAACAAACGTTGGGGAGGATGTGGAGAAAAAGGAACCCTTTTCACTGGTTTCATCCCCACTATTGGTGGGAATGAAAATTGGTGCAGCCACTGTGGAAAACAGTATGGATGTTCCTCAAAAAACTAAAAATAGAACTACCATATGATCCAGCAATTCCACTCCTGGATATATATCCAGAAAAAAAAAAAAAAAAACAAAAACACTAATTTGAAAAGATACATGCACCACAATGTTCATAGCAGCACTATTTATAATAAAAGAAGCAACCCAAGTGCCCATCAACAGGCTATTGGAGTAAGATGTAGTATATATACAATGGAATATTAGTCATAAAAAGAATGAAATACTGTCATTTGCAGCAACATAGATGGACCTAGAGAATATTATGCTTAGTGAAATAAGTCAGAGAAAGACAAATACTGTATAACATCACTTAAATATGGAATCTAAAAAATAATGCAAATGGAAATATATGCAAGACAGAAACAGACTCACAGATATAGAAAACAAACTAGTGGTTGGTTACCAAAGGCGAGAGGGAATGGGGGAGGGGCAAGATAGGGGTATAGAATTAACAGATACAAACTACTATATATAAAATAGATAAGCAACAAGGATATACTGCATAGCACAGGGAATTATATCCATTATCTTGTAATGACCTACAATGGAGTATAATCTACAAAAATACAGAATCACTGTGCTATACAACTGAACCTAACATAATATTGTAAATCACCTATACTTCAATAAAAAATTTAAGCTGTTTAATTTCCCTGAGCCTAAATGTCCCCACTTGTGAAATGGACTTAACAACAGTTTACCCTACCTACTCCAAAGTGTTAGCATATCATATGAAAAAATGTTGATATAAAATATAAAGGTTGTAAGATAAACAATTGCTTAAGCAATCCAGAGTTTCTACCACCACAAATGCAAATAAGTTAATGAAGTTTTATATCACCAAAATTAAGTTTTGGAAATGATTTTTCCCAAAGAGGAACCATCTAATGATTTGCTTGTAGAGTCAGAGGTTGGAATAGATAACCTGTCTCAAAGGTCTATTCTAATTGTGAAATTTTGTTGATACCTCATAACTACTGCTTACCTTAGAAACTGAGGGTAAAAGTAATTAAGTTACAGAAACAAAGGAATGCCTAGCAGTTAATATCATGTGTTCTGGAGTCAGCCAACATGGGTCCAAATCTTGACTCTCCCACTTAATAATTGTGTGAACTTAATAAACTTCATTAACTTGTAAATGGCATTACCATCTAAAATCTGTTTTGTTCATAAAGACAAAAACTGAAGTTAGCCAAGAATCCATCTATATTGTGCACTTGCTAAAAAAGGAAAAAGAGTTTGATGTATTGACACAGAAATAACTCCAAGACATGCTATTATGTAAAAGGGGAAGCAGATCAATATTTATGATAGAATCCAATTTCTGGACATATGTTTATATATGGATGGAGAAAACCTAGAAGGATATACAACAAAGAGTTAACAGTGCTTATCTCTGGGGTAGGGATTGGCAGGGTAGACACCTGGATTAAGAGGCAGGCATTTTTACTTCTCTATTCATACACTACCATACTAATAGAACTTTTTTACAAGTCTGCATTATTTTATATTAAGCATTTTCCAAGGGGAAAAAAAATCCCATCTAGAGATGCTTGTTCTAATTTGAAGCCAAGCTCTTACCTCTTCAGAATAAAAATAAACCCTATTATAAAGCATCACCATAGTCCAACAGAAGTAGACCTCAAACAGGCCTTAGCCTTTTCCTGCTAACTGACGTTTCCAGGAAAGTGACCTTACCCTCACCTAGTTTTCCCATAAATACTTAGGAATGTGAAGGAGTTATGATCATTTATTTGCCCCTGGTGGGTACGTAGGTAGATTTGTAGCCAGAATCTGCAGAACAGTTGGGTGGGACCAAGAGATAATTAAAAGAAAACAAAATAAGAATGGCAAAAGGATCTTTTAGAGCCTGGTAAAAATCCTTACTCTATGCAGATGGTGTAGCTCAAAGCTGCACATCCCTAGGGGGAACTATGGGAACCTGAGAGCCATGTTTTCATCTGGGAACATAATGCCCCATCTACCGCTATACATAACAATCCCTCTATGTCTCTAGATCCTTTGCCATGAAAGAAATATCACCTCAACCTGTGTTTTTAGTGTCTTTCTGCCAGTCTCACCACTATCCTGTTTTGACAAGTACAGAGAAGTAAAAGCAGCCAACATTTACAGAGTACTACCATAGACCAGGCACTGTGTTAAGTGATTTACATGGATTATCTCACTTAATCCTCTCAGTTGAAGAAATAAGCCTCACAGAGGTCACCTCACTGATAAATAGTGGAGTCAACTGTCATGTAATAGGAAGCATAAACATAAGGATTCAATCATAAGGATTGAATCAAAGGTTGGTAAGGTTTTAGGATAGAAAGAAGGTCTGGATCATGGTACTCACTCTACAGGAGAGGTAGGACACTGCACTGGGGGGCAATGGGAAGCCATCTGGGATGAAGGTAGCAAAAACATGTGGTAGTGATGGAAGTAATAAAAAAATCACAGTCTATTAATAACAGCCAATATTTACTGAGTGTTCACTACCTACTAAACAAATCATATGCAGCATCTCATTAAATTCTCCCAATATAGTCAGGTGAGGAATGGCTCAGAAAGCTAATGTGGATCATCCAAGTTAGCAAGTGGTAAAGCCAGGATTCAAACTCCAGATATGCTTGATTCCAGAATGCCTAATCTCTATGGATATTTTGTCTTTTATAATTGTCATGACTCCCTAATATTTAGCATCTTAGCAATATTCAGACCATCCCATCTTTCACTGCACAGGACAGGTTTTACCATTCGTTAATAAGAGTATAGATGTTCTGCTTCTCAGAGCATTCCCTCTTTTCCAGCCAAGTACCTAGTTATCAATGCTATGGGTGCAGAGAAACTGGAGACAGCTGTTTCAAGGTAGATTCTAGCAAGGTGCAAAGAGTTACCAAATCCAAACACCATTTGCCACAATCTATTTTGATGCAAGCAAGCAGTCAAAACTGAAAGGGAATGAAATGAATTCTATGGGTCTGGGTTTGACCCAAGGTAATCTTCTTCCCTTTTCAAGCACCATAAACCTCTGCAGCTAAGACATTTAGAGGTAACCTCGCCAAGATGCTGCACAACAATTTACTGAGTCCCACAGTCCTCCTCTGGAGCCTGTTTCCAGAAAACCCCAAAATGGCCCTTCCCAGCTGGATAACTGTATTTTTAAGCCAGTAGTTAATCTAGCCAAAAGATTAAGTCGTCAGCAGGAAGTGTATTGCCAACAGAGTTTAAATGGTATGCTTATAAAAGGCAAACAATTTGAGCACTCTGAAATGTTCCTAATCAAGGTGTCCCTTTCCTGACAATTCCACTGCAATGAGTCTTTCAGAACACTCAGGAGTTATTCAGCAGCTGGTTTACTACCAATTTCTTTCCAGTTTCCTATCCCCTCAGGGATACCGTCCTTAGGAAGCCACCCCCAACATCAGCAGCAGCCGCTGCCAAAACCCAAAATAAGCCACTTGTTTTGATGCACTGGCCAGAGAGGAAGGTTTTCAAGAGTGCTGTAAAACCAGCCCCGTGACAAATGTTGTACCGTAAAGCAAGGAGAGATCATTTCATGTCTTTTCTAAAATTCTTTTCATTCCAGCTTTCTCAATCAATCTGATTCACAAATTCCAAATGAAAACCATCGTGGAGAAATGGACAGGTTGGCAGTCCAGTGTATGGGTCAAAGAGAACCTACTGTCCCCATGCAAGGAAATAGCTTGTCCCATTGACCTTTGGCAGAAAAATGGTGGCAGGAGACCCAGTATAAGCCAGTGCAGAAGCCATTTCTCTCTGAAACTGGGAAATTGCATTGAAACTGTTTCGAAATCCACTTGCAGCAGGGATGAAGTCTGGTCTATGCACTCATGTCTTAGTAGCTTTGATACAACAAAGGACTCTTGCTTCAAAGAAATAAGACACATTCAGATAATTGTGCATCACCTTAAAGCTTAAAAAAAAATTCCTATCCAGAATGTCCTCCTTTCCCTTGCCCATCTAAACTCTACCATTTCACAAGACTCGGCTGCAGTCTCAAAGGCTGAATAATATAATGCAGGCATTCTCAAACTTGGTGGCACAATAGAATCCCTCAGGGGAGCTTTTAAAATGGCCAATGTTCAATCCACTCCTCAGACTAAGTGAACCAGAATCCCAGAAGACTTGGGCCTGGCCATCACTATTTAAAAAAAAAAAACAACCCAAAGACTCTAATGTGCATTCAGGGTTGAGAATGACTAGTGTGGTTGTTAAGAGCATAGACTTCTAGGTTCAAAAATATTTGAACTAGAATCTCCATTTCAATACTTTCCAGCTGTGTGACTCTGGGCAAAATTAGTCCACCTCTTGGAGTCTCAGTTTCTTCACCTGGAAAATGAGTGTAATAACACTGACCACATAAGCTTATTTGGAAGGTTGAAGGAGATCATTTTTGATCTATGCTTAGCACATAGCAGGTTTGCCGTAAACATTAGCCATTGTTGTTGTTGTTGTTGTTGTTGTTGTTGTTGTTGTCAATGGCGGTTATGGGAAAATTTAAGAACCACTCCCAGTCTAAGATTACACAGTTTTAACCATTATAAAGAACTTTAGAGATCATTCTAATTTAGTCCACAGAGGTGACATGACATGCATTTCCTAAAAACATTTCCTAAGCTAGGCACTGTTGTCATTGACTCCAACTCCAGTGCTCTTTCCACTGCATTCATTTTGTTTCATTTCATCAAATGTATTGAACACAGACTATACAACTCTAAGGTAGGTTCTTAGGACAGAAAGATAAATTCATATCAAATTGACCCTACCCTTGAGTTTCCATCTAGTGGAGGAGTACAATGTATAAACAGCAATATAATGTGCTTTTATAGACTCAGTGAGTTTAAGTTTCTATGAGCCCACGGGAGATAATGTGGTTAACTCTGGGTGGGTTGATGAAGTTTGAACTGAGGAAGCTATGATTGAACAGTATGTCGGAAGATAAATAGGGGTTTTACAGGTAGGGAGGGATGTATGGAATGGATATTTCAGGCACAGAGAACAGCAGGAGAAAAGGTACTATATCAGCATGCCTTTCAGCTCTATCTTCTTGGGACTCCTAGAACACTTGTCTGTAGCATTCATTTGTCAAATAATAATGTTTTGTCTCATGACACCTCTTCTATTTTAACCTTGAACTATTTATCTCCTGTTACCTAATTTTTCATGTCTTGTCACCTCAACTAGAATTTAAGCTTGAAGGAAGAAGAACCAGTTTAATAGATCACCATATCTTCCACAGTGCTTTCCACATAGTCTTAAACAGAGTGGCTGCTTAATGAATAGTTTTTGACTTGTTGATATAAAGGGGGGAAAGCAGAATCATCCTGAACATATCTGAAATTCACTACTCATTACCAGAACCTCCTGTGAAATAGTTTTTTCACTCTCTCCTCCTGATTGTTCATATCATGGCCATCAAAAAGAGTCCTTTGAGCTCCTTCTGCATGCCCACTAATGAAGAATACTATGATATGCTAAGGTTAGCAGATGCCCACATGGTAGCAGCTCCTCGCATATTTCAATACCCTATTCTGTTTATACTGACCAAATTCACAAAGATTTCAAAGTTAGGCCTAGGTAGTCATTGCTGAAAACTGCTGATAACAACAAGCCTGGACCAATTAGCCTGGGTCCCTGCACGTTTCAAAAAGGCATCAGGCATTCTGATGAAATTGCAAAGAATGGATAAACTATGATGCCATTCTCTAGTAGCATCCCAAAGAAGTCTTCAGGCTGGGTGGCCTGGGGAAACAGAATAATCTAATGCTCGAGCAGGATGAAAAATTTCTACATTTCTTATAAACAGGGGGGCAGAATTTGAACTGAATGAAAAACCAGGATGAGCAGAGGGAATTTCTTCCACATAGAAACATTTTGAATGTTGACTTCAAGAGTGGAAAAAAACATGTTCTTACCCAGACCAGTCTTAGCCTCCACTGTGCACAATTGAGAGCCCCAAGTAGTGAGAAGCTGGCAAATCTAGGGTGGGAGAAGGAAAAGAAGATATCCTAACACATTTACCCTCCTGCAAGGACAGCTTGTTCAGTGTTTAGTAAATGCATTACCTCCATTATTCTCTCCTTTCTTCCTCCCCACCAGTAGGCAACTCTTCCTACCCACCCATCATCTTCCTTCATCCCAAGTGTCTGTTAATACTTCAAGACCTTCTTATAGACATATTGAGAAAATTAAATGAGATAATGTCAAACACCAAACAGAGAGTTTACTGCAATGTAGGTGTCCCCTTGCAACCTTATACTGTATGGAAAGATGCTCTTTTACCTGGCAGAGTTCAGACCAACTCAGGTAGAAATGGGAGAGATGGGACAGTCAAGCAGAAACACCTAGGGACTGCTATTGTAGAAAATGGGATTGTAAAGTCAAACTTTTGCTTGGCCACTCTAATAGAAAATGAATGCATAACACAACAGACAATCAAAGCACAACAGATAAGGGAGTGACTAAGTAAATTATGCTAGATAAACAAGAAGGAATATTAAGCAGCCATCAGAAATTAGAATCCTGAGTACTATGGACAAAGATGGAAAAGTATTGATGGGTAAACAGAAAAGGCAAAACATAAAACTCTGCATAAAATGGCTGAAATGACATAAAATTATGTAGGCATACACAAAATGAAAATAATTATGTTAGGTGGGTAGATTATAGTCATATAACATTAATTATATTAACAGTAGAAATATTAACTACAAAAAACAGATAAAGTATAAGTCGGTTCTATTCAGCTTTATGATATATGATAACTTTCCTTTGGAAGTCAACTTATTTTTCTGATGCTGTTTCCTTAGGCTGCTGTTAATATGAGTTTGCAGTCTCTGAGCCCTCATTAAGGGATGGTAAGAGGGGTAGGTAGGAGTGCAAAGTAATTCAGAGTGTTCTGTGTTGCAGGGGGAAGCTATTTGAGAGTAAATATTTGTTGTAAAATCTATTGAGAGGAAAATTTGAAGACATTTTTTAATGGTTATAGAGATACATTTTTAAATGGCCTATATATGAGTGGGAGAAAATGAAAATGAAAACATGGAAGAGAAAACTATAAAGAAATGGTTGAATAGCTGTGGTTTGAGTACCAATTACACGATCCTGAATTCAGCTATTGCTAGAAATAAAGACATAAAACAGAATTGTTCCTTTTCCCTCTGAATCAACCCTAAACTGCTACCAAATCACATACTGTTACCATGACCAAACCACCTCAAATAATGAAAGCAAACTTAAGCTTGCACTTCTAGACTAGGAAAATATACATAACTTTATCTGATTTATAAATATTTATGGCATGTATGAAGTTCCAGCAAGATATTATGAGTACCAACTGCCCTCTTCCTCTGACATGAAAACAGAAAAACAAAACAAAAACCCAACTGAATGTTCAAGTCAATGAGGAAGTAGACAATTAAGAGGGCATGGAACATTTATCTGAATAATGGATATAATTTAATGATACCAACCACAGTCCCCTTAATGACAACTTGAATTTGCTCAGCACCTTATTCAGCAATATTTTAACACAGTCTAAGTAGCGATCAGAGCCCAAATCCCTGAAGATAATTATTTTATCAAAGTGACTTGAAATTTCACTCCTGCCACCAATTCTTTCCTATTTCAGGGACCGTTTGCTGGTCATTTTAGAGGAATTTGACTGGAAAATGTAATCAGAATAAATCAACAATGCATTTTCCTGCACTAGGCATAAAAGTCCCCCAGGGAGATGCTGCCATCCTAATGGATTTCCAGAGTCCTTCTGGAAGGCTGGATACATCATTGGTGTGGATGGTTGTTCACTTGAGACACTCAGTTACCTAAGAACAGATAAGCTGGTCAATGGATTCTCTGACCTTTTTGGCAAAAACTATTGATGTCTTTCTTCTTCCCTGATATCTTCACATAGGCCCTTAGATTCTCAGGGTGCCCCACTACAGCAGCTCTCTAGATCATGCCCTCCTTAAGCAATATCCCAGGTTCTGTAACTTCCTCTCTCTCCTCTGCTTATCAAAACTGACCTGGGCTCCCCTCTTTCAGAGGCCTGCTTTTTGCTGGGGAATAGTGAATTATTATTCAGATAAACAAGTGCCTCATATCTTTTTAAACTGTGAGGATCCTTCTTAAATGTCAAAAAAGTTGATCTTTTAATATCTGCTGATAAAAATGTAAAGACTGCATAATGACAGAAAATTATTAGCAATTCAGTAACATTTATGAATTAATTTGTATTTTACTAATTAAATCAGCATCTATATACATTGGAAAATGATTGTACATATATATGTGCTATTTCTCACTGATTCCATCTGTAGACACCAGTGTGCACACAGTGTCATGGATCCTTTGCAACAACTTTATGGTGCCTCACAGGTCTGAAGATAAGAGGTTAGCAACCACTAATATAAACTAGGCACTATTTATTGCATTTGTTTCATGCCTCTCATGGTAGACTGTGTTATCTATACATAATCTTATTTACAGCATCATGAATTTGATACTATCATCATCCCCCATTGTACAGGTAAAGAATAGAGTTCAGAGAAATTGCATTCCTTGAGCACAATTACACAACTAGTTAAGTGGCAAACTTGAGATTCAAAACCAGATCTAATTACAAAGTCCATGCACTTAATCCCCAAGCCATATTGCCTCCCATTAAGTATTCTTGTAGTAAATATGCTTCTACTTATCATCTTCTTAATCAAGTTAAATGTCACAAGGTATTTAAGAGATGATACTAATGATGGGGAATTACTTGGAGGTGAATCCCAAAAATCACACCTGTGTGCCTAACTACTTCTGCTCAAGAATATGATCATGACATAGTATGGGGAAACTGCTTTGAAAAAAATAACTTGGAGATGTGCATGTTTAGAAGATGTTTTAAATGGAACAAAATAGAAATATTTGGTTTGTTTTAATAAACAGTGAAAAGCAGTCTTGCTCAAGAGAAAACCAGCTTATAAAAAAGAGTGGGTCCAAGTAGTAATTACAGCTTGTCAGTGGTTCTCAATATAGTCTTTGGACCAGCACTTGGGAATTTCTCAGGAATGCAAATTCTCAGCTTCCCACCCTACCCCCATAGCTCCTACCCTACCTTCTAAAGCAGAAGCTCTGATAATGGCACTCAGAAATCCATGTTTTCACAAGGCTTCTAGGTGATCCTGATGCACGCTGAAGCAAGTTCAAAAACTGTTGAACTAGATAGTTATTGACCAGAGGGACAGAGCTGGAAGGAGGGTAGGAATATGCTCACTACAAAGGCAAGATTCTGGTTGAAGAAAGACTAATCCAAGTGTATCAAGACTAGTATAATACAGTGATTAATAGTACATGCTCTGGGGTCATGCAGACCTGGGTTTGATACCTAGCTTATTAGCTGTGTAATCTTGAGCAAGTAACTTAACCTGTCTGAACCTCAGTTCTTTCATCTGTAAAATGACAATTACAATAATACCTCCTTCATAGGGTTGTCTTGAGGATTAAATGAGTTAATCCATGTAAAACACTTAGAACATGTCTGACATATAAGGAATGTGCAATAAAAGTAAGCTATAATTAAGTGGATGTCATCTTTGTTGAGTTGGAGCCAGTTTTGTCTGGAGACATGGAGGTGTTTCCGTTAGGTCCATGAAAGGAGGCTTTAAACTGCTTCTCTAAAGTGATAACAAAGGAATGGATAGGGTTCTAGTGAGAGTGAGGAGGGACTATTAAATGTACTTCACGTGAGGGACGTTATATTTATAATCACCTAAACAAAGGGTTTAAAAAGATGACCACCAGCAATGACGGTGTAAAAAGCTAGACATGGGCTTAAAACTTAGTAACTGGGCAAAAAGAAGTTTGCAAATCTAAAGATATCTATGCCTATGATCCTCGGGCACTTTAAACTGACCAGCTATTCTCCAGTTCAATGATACATATACTACTACTCAGACTGACTCTGGCAATATTGGTGGAGGTCCCCTTAACTGAAAGACAGACTCCTGAATGCTGTAGAATCTTGGTTGACACATTGTTCAGTTACAGAATTGTGAAATTTTTGGAACGTCATTTTCTGTTTAGGAGTCAGGGTCTCACTTTAAATATTTTAAATCCAAATCATGGACTCTGGCATTCAACAGACCAGCATTCATATCCCAGATCTGCCTCTGATTAGGTCTGTGACCTTGGGTGAGTTACTTAATCTCTATCCCTCAGTTTCCTGGGTTCTAAAATGGGGAATCACTCAACCTGTATTGCAAGGTTGTTGTTAGGCTGAGAAGTAACAAAAGAAAGTGCTCAGCACAGTGGCTGGCTCAGAGGAGCACATGAAAAATGTTGATTTGCTTTCACTGTTGAACTATCTTATAATGGAGAGGTTGTCGAATTATTCTAGTATTTTAATAGCTTCTTTGGAAAGAAAACATCACTGGCCTGATTGTACCCTTGTCATAGTGCAATGATTTTAATTTTGGAGAAGGCTAAGGAGCAATACTGAATTCTATCACCTGAGGCTTAGCTATCTAGTGCAGCAACCTGAGTTATGGTCGTAGTAAAGAATGAATCTGCCTCTTAAAGGCCTTCTATTGAACAAGAGCAAAAGGGGGCTCCCAAAAGGAAATAAGTTTATGAAATGCTGGATTAAGCAAAGTTAAACAAATGCCTTTATCATTAGATTTCTCAAAGTTTTCACTAACCTAACATGTGTCGTAAATTTCCTAGAGGGAACCATACTATGGAAGCATTTCCCAGTGTGTTTGACCATGTAACACTTTTTCTGAAAAAAACAAACAAAAAAACACATACAGAGATGAGTATTGCATAGAACACACTTTGGGAAATATTGCCCTCATCATTCTATACCTTCTTTCAGTGACACGGGGGAAATACAAGGAGGCAGAGCTCTCACAAGTCAGCTATCCTCCCTTTATAAGTTAAATTGCCTTGTACCAAGTCATAGAGAAGTCCAAACTCCTCTGGACATACTGTAATCCTGTTGTAGAAAATGTTGCTCTGGGGGGTTGAAGAGATAATTACAACTTAGGTAGCAGGATTTGGTCTTTATGGAAAAAGAAGAGATTTTAAATATCTGTAGGGGAGAGAAGAAATGGGAAGAACCACCCTCTTCCCCCAAGCTCTTACATTTCCTGGCTTTACCCTAAGCACTGGCCACCTTTGTGAGGATTTCTTCCCCCTGCTGTCTCTTTCTGCCTAGGACAGGGAAGGAGGAGTCACCATGAAGTTTTCTGATAGCAAGCAACCTTTTTCACTGGAAGCTTGGGAGCACTTTACTTCCCATCCCTGCACAACATGTAAATCAGGGTCCCAGTAGCCTTCTTTACTCTTTGGGCCAGCTCTGTTTCCTTCATCCGCTCAGCCCTTCCAGAAAGGTCCAGCGTCTCTCTAAGTCCTCCCCTGTTTGCATTATTACTTACTATTCTCCATAACATCTATGGCACTGCCTCACATCAATTTTTCTCTTTTCTCAGGGCAAAGGCACCAAAGAGCTTATTCCCAAAAAGCTATTAAAAATATTAAACAATAATAATTTCCCCACAATACCTTTAGTTTGAATATGACTTTTGTTTACAACTCTCAGAGGACACTAGGATGCCCATTTTCTTGTTGCATTCTCACTATATCCCTATGAAATAGCTAGAGTAAGTATTGTTACCTTCATTTCATAGACAGGGCAAATAAAATGCAAAAAATATGAAATAAGTTTCTCAAGGTTATTCAGCCAGTTAATGTCAGGGATGGAATTAGAAAGCGGGTCTCCTGATTCCCAGTCTAGTGTTCTCCCTGCAAATGCCACCAGGATCAGTCTTGTTCTACTGGAAGTGAGATCTTTGGCTGAGGTCAGCAGCACACAGAGAAAAGTAGGAGTTCGGTCAAATGCCTTCCCTAGCATGGTTCTCATACAGGGCAGACTTCTTCATTAGTTTTTTTGTTGGAAATATCTGCCTGGATATTGAAACCACTGTAGGAACTTCAGATTGTTATCTGTTTCAATGTTACTTGCCCACTTAAGTCAATGAGGACTTGAAGATGACATCCCTTTCTGTCAGGAAGGACAAGGCTCTAGCAGGTTCCATACATACAGGAGCAATTTGTTCACACGAATTATTCTTAGAGACAGCTACATCCCAGCTGCAAGAGCAGAAGTTTATCTGAGTCCCCAGTGTAAGCAGAGTAATTTTACAGCAGACAAATGTATACATACCCCAGCACCTAATGGTTCACGAAGGGAGAATTCATACTCCTGGAGAGATCCAAATAACAGAACAGGTCCTCAAGGCGGGGCCCTAAAAAGCCACAGTTGCTCCCTTTTCTAATAACCCAATCCGTCATATTTTATTGCTAAGATTTGTACACTGTGAAAGAAAAAAACACACGCAACCACAGCTTCAGATTTTGAGGAATTAAGATTTATTGGTGAGGAAAAAGCAGCTGCGAAGTAAAAAAGGAGAAGGGAAGAGGTCTTTCCTCAAAGATTACTTTTTTCTCCCGTGAAAACAAATGGTTTCTTCTCAGGCCTGCTCAGCAATGAGGCTGCTGAAAGTGGCTCTTTCCTCAGAGTTGACTTGCTCCTAAACCTAGTTCTGGGGTCAAAAGAAATCTATTTTTAGTCAATTACATCAGTCCAGAATAAATGCTATGCAGCCCTGATGTAAGCCAGTCTGGGGAAGGCACAAAGGAACATATTTTCCTCTCTACCCACCATGCTCCAGGCCAAAATGGTGAAGCATTTGACTACAAAGACGGGAAAATCACTCCCAAATCCTCTCCCACAAAACCACTTTATGTTTTCCTAAGGGGTAGGTTCATTTGGAAGGAAGGGCTAATGAGAAAAGAAAAGCCGTCTTTCCATCAAGTTCCTGAACTATTATTCTACAGCCAGCAACATCTGGAGGTCCGTAAAGAAATGACCCTACAGCAGAGCCAGAGAGTCCTCATATAGGAGATGCTAAAGAACACAAAGGAAGAGAAGAGGAAAGGGAACACAGTTACAGAGAAACTACTCTTTAACTCAAGTAAAAACATCTTATTTCAAGTGTCCTTTGCCTGTTATGAGCTATAAGAGAAAATATGCATTAATTCTTATCACTGGGGAAATCTTCACCACTATTAACACTTCCATTCACCTATTCCCTCATGGAAATACTACCTACAGAGAGACACGTATTTATGAAAACACAAAATTTTGATATCAAGGACAGCATAACTCCCTCCACATACATCACAACAGAGCTTGCTCTTTTCTGAAACCGTTCTCAAGATGAGCTTGCCTATTTCCACAATATCCTGTACAAAAATGTCTGTCCCCAAGATGGAGCCATCCAAATATTTATCACATTAGGAACCTCGTCACCCGTCTTCCTCCCTGACGAGGCACAGGGTAGGAAATCAACAAAATGAGATAGCGGTACAGATAGGTACTTATCTAATTAACCACCACCATGAAACTTGTTGAAAAGGGCTGTGAATGGGAAAGGTGGGAGTTGCAATGGAAAGAAAATGCTGAAGTCTGCTCTCAAAAGCCACTATCTTGTCATCACAAAAAATTTACTTAATGATAGCTCCCTCTCCTATACTCCAGCACCACTTAAACACTGTGCCACATTCCCAGCATTTCTGTATTAGAGTGTGCTGTTCTCTGAAGATGTCAGGCACTTTCCTGTTATCTCCAGTAGAAAATTGCAAACTGCTGAAAAGCATGGACTGTTTCTCTACACTTTCCTATCCTCTATGCTGCCTGTTACATGAGAAGTGGGCAGGAAACACCTGGTAATATCATATTCCTCCTCTAATATTTATTAGCTTGGAAATGAAGTCAAATCTTTATACTTGGTGGGATTTTCTTGAACACAGTTGACTCTGACATACATGTAAATTAGTCAATGGCTAATGGCCCATCACACATTTTACAGACTCCCTGAGATATTTTCCAGCACTGAAATCAAGTTGCCTACTCCAAGGCAAATCTTCCCATTGTTAATTAGTGGTAACAGTAAGGGGTGGTGACAAGAACACTCAACTGGGAAACAGCAGATTCACCTTAGAGTTGCAGCTGTAACATTAACCAGTCGGTGCTCCTGGTAAGTCACTGACCCTGGGTTTCTTCATCTGCATAATGGTGGTGGTGAAGGGGGGTGATTAATACCTGCTGTTTTGAAAATCCAAATGTAGGATATCACTTTCTCTCTACTTCAATTCTACAGACATTCACTGATCTAGTACGTGTTGTCACTAAGAGATTCTCGTTAGAAAAACTATCATTCCTACCATCCAGCTCTGCCTCCTACCCAATCATAGAACCTAAACAGCAGCTAATTAGCTTCTATAGATTAGGTTTTGCAAATTAGACCCAATTATCATGACAAACATCATGAACAAACAATGATTGTCTACTTTGAGTAGACTACAAAGAGGTACACAATTTCTGCCTATTACCCATTTACCTTTCACTACAGAATGCTTACTCATTCAACGCTAATTTACTGAGCACATATTATGTTGCAGCCCCTGTGCTGTACGTTGTGATATAATGGTGGAGAGGACTGGCACAGACCCTGCCCTCCTGTCCTCCTGAATTTATTTATTTATTTTCATTTTTTTCTTTCATTTCTGTTTTTGTTTTGCCCTCCTGAATTTAGAGTTTAGAGGCAGAAAAGCAGATTCTCAGCCTCCCAATGGGCCTTATGGAGGAAAGATACCATTAAGTTCACCCTCAACCTGAATTATAAACAATAAAAAGCAAATCTATATATGAAAACGATGGCAGCCCATAGCCTGAGCCACTCAAGAATCACAGCCTCAGTTCCTCAGCTGGAAAATGTGAAATGTAAAATATGACTTTCAATCACCTGGAATAAAGAACCAAGGTCTTAACAATGCCAACATTTAATGGGATAATGAGCTTTCAAATTTTTAATGAATTTTGACCGGGAGAAATAATATGAGACTGGTTTAGTGACAGTTACTTTATGGTCTTGCTTCTCTTGGGTATTTATTAAAGCAAATTCTCTTCACTGATGGATGGAAACTAATTTAAAAGGTCCCTAATACTTAAAGTCCCTTAAAATTTTTCTTTTCTTTTCTCTTTGCGGGAGTTTAAAGGTATCCTCGAAATAAATTAAAACAAAATGAAGATTAAGCAAGTTGATTATGAGGGCCATGCTCCAGATCACCAATTTTATTCTAATAACTCCAGGACTATTCTCTTAACCTCCACAACTATCAGCCATTCTTTTCTTTGTTTTCACTGCTACACTTCCCCCCACCCCAGCCCCATGATCCACTGTCTATGTATCTTTGATCTGTTTCTCCTATCATACCACTAAAAATGGCTATGAAAGTGCTCTGAAAGCCATAAAATGCTATAACAATGTTAGTAGTGTGTTCCTGTATGCATCAAAAATGTGTTTAGTGCCTACTCTATGCTGGAGACACCAGGAATCAGATCCTCACATCATCTTGCACAAATGGCTGCCTTTTCCTCCTAGGTATCCAGCTACTCCTCTGTACCCCTTGTGTGTCTTAGTGTCACCTTCTATAAGTTCAGGGAAGAGGAGAGATAATACATGTGGCCCTCAATTTCCTCAGTGAAGAAGCCTAAAACTTCTGTTATTCCATTGTCCAAAGATTCTTAGTAAATAATACCATTGAATTGGGGATTAGGAATCAGGAGCCCTGGGTCCTAGTTCCAGCTGCCACACACCTGGAGCCAGAGACTCTCCCCCCTGGCCCCAGACTCCTCCTCTGCCAAGTGAGCTGATCTCTAATGTCCATTCCAGCTCTGCTATTCAAGAGATCTATGATATCCATCTAACCTCATTTCACGGTACATACTGGAAATAATTCTAGAGCAGTATTTCCTAACACATGTTGCTATGGCCTGAATGTTCATATCCCTCCAAAATTCATGTATTGAAATCCTAATGCCCAATGTGATGGTATTAGAAGGTGGGGCCTTTGGGAGGTGATCAGGTCATTAAGGAGGAGCCCTCATGAATGGGATTAGTACCTTTATAAAAGAGGCTCCAGAGAGATTCCTTGCCCCTTCTACTACGTGAGGACACAACAGGAAGGTGCCAGCTATGAACCAGAAGAGAGCCCTCACCAAAATGCTACCAGGCTGGTACCTTGTTCTTGGACTCTCCAGCTTCCAGAACTGTGAGCAATAAATTTCTGTTGTTTATAACCTACTCAGTCTGTGATATTTTGTTATAGCAAACAGACTTCTTCCTGAACAGACTAAGATGGATGCTCTTAAAGAACACTGATTCCTCAAGATGTTAATAGGGTACTGCATGCAAAAATGTTTCTGTGGTAAGCTGAGCATACTGATTTAATAGCCCAGGCTCTGGAACCAACCTGCTTCAGTTGAAATCCCAGCTCTGTTCCACACTAGTATGTGACCTTGAGCAAATCACTTTATCTTTCAGTGCCTTGGTTTTCCCCTCCAAAAAAAAATAGGGATGATGAAAACTCTCATGGGGTTTTCATGAGTATTAAGCATGTCAGTTTATATGAGGACTTAGATCAGTACCTGGCATACACAGTGACAATTCAATAAATGGAAACTACTATTATTGGTATCACCTCATCATTGTTATTCATGTATTTGAGAAACTTAGAAAAATAAAGCTTATAAGGATTCTATACTGTAGGACTTCTCAAGAGTCTTCAATGTGCATATGAGTTCCCTAGACAGGGCTACATTTCCCAAACTTATTTGACTTCAGAATCTTCCTTCCCATGTTCCCACCCCCACCCAGAATATTTTGAGAGACTTGTATCAAGAGGAATAGACTTTGGGAAACCCTGTCTAGGGTTTAAGAGATCTGGGTTCTATCCTGTCTCTGCTACTAATTAGACAAGTGACTGGGCAAAAAATCACTTACTATCTCTGTGCCCCAATCACTCTTGTAAAAATGAAAAACTCTAACAATCTTATTGAAAGTCCTTTGTAATGTTGAAAATTCAAAAATACTATGATAAGCTCTCTTCTAGGATCATAGGAGCCTAATGGTTCCCATTTGATAGACTATGAAGTGATTCACATTTTTATCATGCAGTCTTCCACAGAACAATTTCTAGCAACACTAGACAAGGTTAGGCAGTCTTGAGAGGTCATGAAAAATTAAAAATAAGAGGTCCAGGAGAAAAATCCAAAGTCAGACCAGTTAGGAACTGGTAGAAATACAGGCTCTTAGAGCTCAAAAGACCCTCAGATTTAATTTAGTCTCATAGCTCTCTTTTAGAGAAAAAGCAACTGAGGCCCAGAAAGGGGAAGTGACTAGTCTAAGGTCACACAGAAAGTTATTCACATGTTCTGCTACTTCATGAAAAGTGCTGGCAGAATATAATGAGAGACCTTCAATTCTCTATCCAGCACTGTGTTTATGAACATTTAACCACCCACTCCAGTTTAATGCTGGAAAATTGTGGGAGTGCTTCATGTGATAAAGGTTGATATTACTCTTGGTATTCTGGCCTGAGGAAGAATAAAAAGTAAGATTCAGAGCCAGAAAGGGGTTACTCTTTTCCAGGTACATGTCTGTCTGTGTGTGTGTATGTTTGTATGTATGCATTTGTACACATGCAGAAGTGTATCTATAACTGTCTCTATTTTTCTTCATTGGTTCAATTTCAGCTCATGAAGCTCAACATTGGAGAGAAAGTTCTGTTTGGTTTATTTAGTAACGAACAAAATGCAAGGACATCTTTCCCTAGAACTCCTAAATTTGAAGATTCACAGCTGTTTGGGACTCCCCCGGCTCTTTGCTTACCCACTAGGCTCCTTATTTGTTCCTTCATTGGCTGTTTCTCTCCGGGTCTTGCTGTTAAAAAAAGAGAGAGAGGCAGGGACAGGGAAGGTGGAGGAGGGAAGCTGTTCCTTTCTCCTATACCAAGGCCTGATTCAACATTGTGGTTCAACCTCATGACTAGCCTTATAACTTTGCTAAACCTCAGTTTCCACGAGACGCTAATAACACCCATCTAGTGTGGTTATTGTGAGGATTAGATGAGTTAATGCACACCAAAGGCTTAGAGCAGTGCCTGGCATATGGCAATTATTCAATAAATGGAGACCGGTGGCTTCCTTCTGCACTTTCACACACTGGTGCTGCAGTGTAAATTAGCCCTGTCTTGTGAAGGGCCATTTTTATGGAGGAATCACAAGTTCTGAAAATGTGGATTATGTTTCTAGAAATTTATCTTGATGAAAATAAACAAACCACTTTTTCAAGATTACAGAGACAGACAGGAGATAGATATATCAAAATGTTAACAGATGTTAATTCTGATGTGTGGAGGAAGGGATTATAACAAGTGATTTTTACAGTTTTAAAGCCTTCTTTGTGCCTTTTTGTACTGTTTGAAGATTTTAGAATGAGTACGTTACTTTTATAACAGAAAACAATAAAGCAGTTTTCCTTGTGAAAAACTGTTCAAAGACTCCTTCCATTCCCCATCTGATCCTATCCTAGTGATTTCCTTTTAACCAGTCACCATGCTTGAGGACAAATGGTAGAACCCTTTCCATAAGGCTGGCTCCTGTTTATTGCAACAAAATTCATGTCATGATTCTGGTCACCCTTTATTCATTGTGGTCTCTCTTTAAAATGAAGGTGAAAGCATGGAGAACAAAGAGACACCAAGGGGAAAAAAAAAAAAAAAACTACATTGAGCCAAAGCATTCCAAACAAACAGCCATGTAGATGAACATTCCATCATGAATAGAGACTCTCTCCCAGCATCTATCCTTTTCGTCCCCTCACCAACCTGCTCCCTGGGTAAGTTAATATCCCAGTGTCATCATTAACTCTCCTAGCTTTGGTCAGGTTGTGTCACAACCCTAGTATTATTTAAACATAGGGTTTTTGTATTTATTATAGAATTACAGTCTGATAAGGGAGATCACTGCATGCATGCAGCACCATAAAAATTTTGCAGAATGCCAGCTTCCCCAGCCCGTTGTGTCCTTCAGACAGCAGTGACAAATGGAGCAGTCCGTAGAGAGCTTCTCCTGGTGACATGAGTTACCTCGCCAACTAGGGCTCATTACAAAACACAGACCATTGCATTGGGCTGGAACAGAAGGCAATTTTCAATTCATTTATAACTCATGCCACTCAGTTGTTTAACCTCAGCTCTTAAGGGGACGGCTTTGCAAACGAAAGTCCCCTTGGCCATATTAACTAGTGACTAGTAAAGATGAGCTTACAATCAAAGCATTTTAGATATTTTAGTTCTGTTTGTTTGTTTTAAATTGCCATTAGAAATGGTACCTTTCTGACTTTAACTTTACATGGGGGTCTTGAAAATTAGATTACTAGAGTCATATGCCAAAATCATATTGCAAATCACAAGGCATGTTTCTCCTTTATATTCACCATTTAGATATTTGCAAACAACAGAAAAATGCAGCTTGAGTGGTTATTTTTTCTCACATTTCATTCCAGAAACCAATAGTCTACTTATCAATTGGTGTTTCTCCTTTCAAATACTTTTACTACAGGCACATAACAAATGCATATATAAGCTAGAGACTAAAATTGTCCCATTAACAGAGGATAACAACTAGTAAATACATTAATTAGAATCAGACTCAATTAAAAAATAATTTCGCTTGCTACAGTGAGAATGGGAAGGGCATATAAAGAAGATCTGGGAAAAGAGTCAACCTTTATTGAGCCACCTACTATATGCCATGTGAATTTATATACATTGTCTCATTTAATCCCCACAATGGTGTGAAGAAACTATTATTATCCTTATTTTATAGAGGAGGGGACTGAAACCCAGAGGAGTCACCTACCTCGACTAACGGGGCACAATACTAAGTATCAAGGACCAGAAATCAAATTCAGGCTTGTCTAACATTAAAACCCCAGGCTCTTTCCAAGATTGCAAATGATGATGATATTAATAAAAATCACTGACCCATACACATGTCTCTTCCGTTATTTAAGTAGGGCTTGTAAGTTTGGGGGTGGGGGCTGGTCTCACCTGCCTAGGGAAAAATCTCAGACTGAATGAAAGCTCCTGATAATGTTTACCTCAAAACCAGAATGAATCACTATACCACAAAACCTCAAATATTCAGAAAGCATTGTCAAATAACTGCTATTTTTCCCAGTATCTGCTTTTAGAAGAAAGTAACATTTCTTTCTCAGCAGGTAGGATAAGAACACTTTGCAAATAATCAATGTTGAATCAATTGCTTTTTTTTGTTGCTGTGTATACTACTAGGTCCAAAAACTCTCAGAGAAATGCTCTAGGTTTATCCACATCATTTTACCAAAAGGCAGGCCCATCTTACAGAGGTCTGCCCAAGCTATTTGCCCAAGGTCTCTCTGAAAAGCAGAAATGGAACTAGGGTCTTTGTCTCCTAAGCACAAGGCTGACTGTATGTCTAGGTGGACAAGATATGTAACTTTGCCGAATTTTCCTGATTTCAGATCTACCAAACAAGCTATGATGTCCAGGCTTTCCTTCTGTGTAAATCACTCCAAACTGCACGCTGACGTCTAAAATCCTACATAGACCCTAATTGGTAGAAGACTTTGATCACTCTTTCATCTTTGCGTAAAGCCCCTCCTTTTCACCACCTGACACTTTATTCTATATCCACTTGTATATTGGTTTCTTGTCTGTATACACATTATAAGGTAAAATCCAAGGGGGCAGAACTTTGTTTTGTTCACTGCTTTGTTCCCAGTGCCTAAAACAATGCCTGGTACAGAGTGGGTACTCAATAAACTGTTGTTAAGTGAATGGATAAAATGAAAAAAAAAAAGCACTGTGACAGAGATATGCAAAGGACATATAAAGGGAGAAAGAAGACCTATCTAATCTAGAGATATAAGGTGTGTGTGTGAAAGAGAGAGTGAGAGAGTCAGTGTTGGGGAAGAGAATGAACAAATCTGAATGAATATTCTCATTCTGTGAGACAATGTAACCCCAGGCTGGGTTAAGTACCCCATCTCTGGGTTTCCACAGTACCATCTGTATGTCTCTACTCTTACACTTATTTTTAAGACATTTCATTTATCTGTTTGTCTCTCTCCCCTAGCATATTTGATATTTACAAGAAAAGGCACTATGTTTTTGTCTTTACCCCAAAGGTCTAGCATAGTTGAAGTCACAAGATAAAGCTCAATAAATGTGTGTGGCCTAAAATTAATAGGAAGGATTAAAATTTTAAGCTACTATCAGCCTTAGATTCTACATAGTCTAGCCATGTGACCTTAGACAAGCTGCTTAAGCCCTCAGAACCTCAGTTTTCACCTTCCCCACAGTAAGTCTATTGGGATTAAGTGAGCTAATATAATATATGCACAATAGCTAGCACAGCATCTGGCATATGATGGGTTTTAACTATACCATGGCATCTACATTAGGCTTTGGAAGCACTTTGGAACAGATATTGATAAGAGAAGGAGCAGAGGACATGAGATCACTGGGGAGCTTAGTGAGGCACCTCTGAGAGTGGACAAAGTCCTGGGAGACCAGTAGGGTTGGTCCCACCCCAATCTTTGCACTACAGTTACTGGTACCTGAGGAGAGAGACTCTGTGGGTTAGAAATAGGTAAGGGCATATGGTGACTGTCAAAAGGGAAAAGAAAAAAGAAAGACAGCTTAGGGTTGCCACTGACCTTGAACCAGGCCATCTTATTGTAGATAAAAGAACTAAGAAAAGTTTTTCATTAAGACCCTGACACGTCAAGTGCAGTATTAATGGACTGCTTCCGAAAAGCAGATGTCAAAGTAAATGCCCTCTGCTCCTGGTGGGTTTGAAGTGGACAAATTGTAGAGCATTCTGATGAGGAGATAAGCCAGTCAAAGCCTCATATAAAATGCTTGAGAATCCCATGTGACAAATCATAGTAAGCAACATGGAGGCATGCATGACATTTGCTTCTGCAAGCTAAGCAAATGTCTCTCAGAGATAACATCAGGCTAGTTTCTGAGTAGTTTGCTTTGCCAAAGTTGCTGCTTAGGTTCATCTTTCCTTTTGAAAGAGATAAGAGGTAAGTGCTACAGTAGCTGCAACAAGGTAGGACTGCTGAGCTATAGGAATGGATATCTCGTAAAGTCAATGGCATTCAAAACACTAACAGTGGGGATTTGCTAGAGGAAGAAAAAAGAGTAAGGACTGTGAAACTAAAGGCAGATGCAAGGTCAGACACTGAGGGCAGAAGGAAGAAGAATCTGAATAAGGAGAGAGAAAGACAGGACTCAGAGCCCAACATTCAAAGCCCAACTATTTTACAGTAATTGAAATAATCCAGTCATCTTCCCACTCTAGAGAAAACACCAACATAGGCTAAATTAGTGCAGGAATGTCATACCTGGCAGTTATAATTATAATGAAACTCGTCTGTCTTAGGATTTGTTTTACATTACCCAGTAGCTATTATTTAATTTTTTAAGTCTAAAACACCACTTCAAGAAAAAGAGATAACCCTTGAAGTTCAGAGCACTTCTCCACTTACAGCATAATGCCGGACATAGAAGAGATTCTTAATAAATAGATTGTCTTGTCAATATAAATGTTGATTTTCCATTTTTTAGTCTCTTTCCTCTTTCTCACAGTTTCTCCTTCTGCCTCTGCCCTGGTTCCTGCTTAGCCCTCCTGGGGGTATTCAGGGATAAGAGATTTCTGAGCACAGTTCTAAATTTTTAGAGATGTCCACTGGATAAAGATGTCAAAGAAGACATAAAAGAAGTACTAGATAACTCCAGAATAAGATGGGAAGAGTTAATGCCCCAGCACATGTACTAAAATGGAAAAGACAGTATCCAGAGGACAGAGGAGAGAAAGAGGGAGAGAATGAGAGGAAGACGAGGAGAGCAAGAGAGAGCAAGAGGGTGAGGGAGAGGATGGAGGGGGAAGGGGAGGGGGAGGGGAGAGGGGGGAAAGGGAGGGAGGGAGAAAGGGAGAAGGGGAGGAGAAAGCAGGGGAGGGGAGGAGAAAGCAGGGGAGGGGAGGAGAAAGCAGGGGAGGGGAGGAGAAAGCAGGGGAGGGGAGGAGAAAGCAGGGGAGGGGAGGAGAAGGCAGGGGAGGTGAGGAGAAGGCAGGGGAGGGGAGGAGAAAGCAGGGGAGGGGAGGAGAAAGCAGGGGAGGGGAGGAGAAAGCAGGGGAGGGGAGGAGAAAGCAGGGGAGGGGAGAGAAGGGAGGAGAGAAGAGGAGAGGAGAGAAGGAAAAATCAGAAAATACAGGAAGGGTGATGTGTGGATAATCCATAGTTAGCTAGAGTCTACGTTCTCCTCAGAGGCTTCCACTATCATTAAGCACATTTTTTTTTTTTTTTTATTAGCAGCATGTGGGATCTTTGTCCCCTGACCAGGGATCAAACCCACTTCCCCTGCAGTGGAAGCACAGAGACTTAGCCGCTGGAACACAGGGAGGTCCCTCATTAACCACATTTTAAACTTGTTTTACAATCTTTATATTCATTTTATCATCACCACAACTCTACAAGGCAGACATTACTATTATCCCCTTTGTACAAATGAGTAGACTAGCAACAGTCTCTGTCCTCATACCTTGTTACTTCACATTCATACTGCCTTAGAAGAGAAGCAGCAATGAGAACAATGAATTGGTGTTACTATCTGACATTACCTACCTCAGAATGCAAGCTACAGAAGAAAACACTGCCCTTTACCTTCTTAATTTCAAATATGTCTCTCTAGAGATAAAATCATTCAATAAATTCTGAACAACCCCATGGTAATATAGCCCACTACTGCGTGAATCCAAGAGTACCACAACTGAAAACACATCCTTTGAAATATAATCAATATAAGATTATGCAGTAAAGTTATGCTAGGAAGTACTTTTGTATCTCATCACCCAATTTCACCATGAAATTCCATTGTAAATAAAATCTACCTTCCAGTAACTACAACAGAGGCAATGTTCCTAGGAATCACTGTCAGTTGGAGGAAGGAGCAAATCAGTAAGTAGAATAGTGTTAGAACTTAGGTATTATGGTAATATTACAGTGTCAACCAGAGTTTGACCCTTACAGGGTTAACCAGTTAAAATCTTTTCTCAAAACTGGCCCGATCTAGTTGGAATGTTTCTCAATACAATTGTCTACACTTGCCAAGAAAGGTTCCCATTAAATGCAAGGGGATAAAATTTGCTGGTTGTAGCATATTTTCCTCGGAGCAGATTAAGAGCTGTTCAATAGAAGTATAATAGAATGTGTAAATCTAGTGTGACTTGGGAGCAGTGTATCTGACACTGAAGATACAGAGCTGTCATAGTGGAGATAACCTGTACATTGAGCAGTAGAAATTCTGGTAGAGATAATGCATCTTCTGACAATAAAAACAGATTTAAGCCAGAATAAAACACCAAACAGCTCATAAAAACAGCCACCAGCAGCCACATTTTCAGCATAAGTGAAAAGTTCAATAGGAATCATTGCCAATTAAACAGGCAGCCTTGACATTTAAGCTATAATGTGATAAATAAAAATTAATCCTGATATGGATGGAGAAGCATGTAAGCAGAATACCTTCTGGTCCCTTTGGGCAAAGAAAAAAGTCAGTTGACTTTGGTTTATAGATATAAACCTGGACAATTACGTTGGCTTCTCCATCTAATGACTGGTCCCTTTCAGCAATCTATTTCCAGAGAAACAACTTCTCACTGAATTTGAAGAAGATATAGAAAGTTCTGGAAAACAAGAGGGATACCTGCCAAATCTATTAACTCCACATTTCTCCTCATATCAGATTCTATAACTCATCTACCTGCCCACCTATTCACATTAACACTCAAATGAGAATTCACACAGTGAAACATTTTCTACTACTTCTATGCTAATTTTCTCTGTTTCCCTATATAATCCACACTTCCTGAATGGCTTTTTTAAATTCTCTTGAAGAAGTATTTGCACTTGCACCAAGCTGTGGAGGAAATTTTCATTCCCAGAGTGAAATTTTCCTCAAGGAAGCCCAGAAGAGCTACTCCTCCTCCTAGCAATCTCTTTATCACATACTCTTCTGTGAGATGAATTGTCATCTGTGAATCCATAACCTCAGTGGCTACTATGGGAAGGCATCCATATACCATTCACATGTGGGACTCAAACAGGGCTGCTATAAATCCATGGAACCCATTCCTGATCCTTTACCTTAGCAACTGCTAGCCTGTACACTTACACACACTGAGTACAGAAATGAGTAAATCGAGAATGATCTTATCAAAAGCATTACCAATATTCCAGGAGCCAAAGTTCTCCTTTCCAACTGAGCAAGATGCTCAGCAAAAAGAAAAAAAAATGTGGAGCTAATACATGTTTATAAGAATAAGAGTCTAAAGAAAGAGATTAAACTGATGATTCAGGTTGTCAACATTATAATAGAGAAACAACTGAAAAATTACTAAAGACAGAGCAAAACTTTGACTACTATATAAATACTAAAATAATCAATGTCCCCTAACCTGAACCTCTCAAGAAGGGTTATAAAAACCAGTGAATTTTTAGCATGAATATGCAAGTCAACACAGTTGCTATATAAAGCTCCCCATCCTTGAACCTTACACCTACAATATTCAGGATATCTGACTTTAGGCTGTTCTCTGCTCTACAGAAGATAATCTCCTATTGGCACCATCTACCTGACTTGGAAGGCTATGATGAATAACACCAGTCATTATAGTGCTGTGGCAGACTGCTGGTTGCCCCTTGAAATTGTTTCTTTCCTTCTTCATTTTAGTAATATAACCCCTCCCCAGTTCTGGACAGACAGATGCCTACCTAGTTAGGGACGTATTTCCCAGTGTCCCTTACAACTAGGTACTGCTGTGTGAGTAGCTAAAAGGATATAAGCAAAAGTCATGTATGCATCTTCTGGTTCACATCCTTAGATATGACAATACTTGACCTATACACCCTCTCCTCCTTCCCACGGGCTGGAATGCAGATGCAACAGTGATCCAGGTGTGACTATGCAGATGGGGGGCATTCCTAGCTCACGATGGAGTCATAAGATGGGAGGAATCTGGGCCCCTAAAGTATCCCATGGAGCAGAGGTGTCTTATCCCCAAAAAAATCAAAGAGAAAGATATTTCTATATCATTTAAACCACTGTAGTTTTGCGTCTCTTTGTTATAATACTTTAGCTTATATCCTAAGTAATATCAGTGAATCATTAAAAAAAAAAAACACAAACTGCTCTAGAGTCAGGCTGATTCTGAATCTCGGCTTCCATATTACTAGCTGTAGACCTTTAGGAGAGTCTCTTAAACACTCTGAGCCTCAACTCCTTCATCTGTAAAATGGTGCTAATAATGTGCTGAGGGTATTGTAAAGATAACGAATGCAAAGCATTTAACACAATGTCTGTTTCACTTTAATTGTTCAATAAATGTTACCTATAGCTATATAAACAGTGGTTCAATAAAATGGAAAATGAAAGAAATGCTGTCAATTAAATTAACAAATGGGAGTCTACCTAGCTAACAAAAAAACTCTATGACAGCTTTGCTTTAAAATTTCCTATCATTTTGTGCCAACATTGGGAAACATCTTGAGAGACTACATTTCACTGTGACGTGTTACAAATGATGTGGAAGTCCTGTACCATAGAAATTTGTTGGGAAAAGAGCCTCCAAATGCATAGGTGATTCTGTTCAAACCTAATAGAATTCCATAGAATGTGCAGATGAGAATAAGTCAGTGAAGAACTGACCTGTTTAGGTGGCCAATCATTAGCACAGGTAAATGGCTTCCAAAACACCTGGGAGATAAAAATTTACCAGAGGAGCAACCCAAGAGAAGTCTGCTTCTCCAAAGGTCAAGCCCTTGTCAGAATGCAAAATTCACAACCAATAGACAAATAAATAGTAACATGTTGTTCAGCTAGGACTGGAATGGCTGCATTACATTTTTTTTTTTTTTTTGCCAATTTCCAAAGCCAGAGGGTGTTCCCTAGAAGCAAAGAGAGGGAAAGAATACCAAGATTTAGGGTTCCCTTTTCTCCATATCTTTACTAACACTTGTTTTTTGCTGTCTTTTTGAAAATAGTCATTCTGACCAGTGTGAGGTGATATCTCACTGTGGTTGTGATTTGCATTTCCCTGATGATTAGTGATGTTGAGCATCTTTTCACGTATCTATTAGCCATGCATATGTCTTCCTTGGAAAAACGTATATTCGGGTCCTCTACCCATTAATCAGATTGTTTTTTTTTGTACTGAGTTGTGTGAGTTTTTAATATATTTTGGATATTAACCCCTTACCAAATGTATCATTTGCAAATATCTTCTCCCACTCAGTAGGTTGCTTTTTTGTTTTGTTGATGGTTTCCTTTGCTGTGCAAAGGCTTTTTAGTTTGATGTAGTCCCATTTGTTTATTTTTGCTTTTGTTGCCCTTGCCTGAGGAGACAGATCCAAAATTATTGCTAAGGCCAATGTCAATAAGTGTACTGCCTATGATTTCTTCTAGGAGTTTTATGGTTTCAGGTCTTACCCTCATGTGCTGTTGGTAGGAATGTAAATTGGTGCAGCCACTATGGAAAACAGTATGGAGAGTCCCCCAAAACTTAAAAATAGAACTACCATACAATCCAGCAATTCCGCTTCTGGATAGTTATCTGAAGAAAACAAAAACACTAAATTGAAAAGATATATGTACCCCTATGTTTATTGCAGCATTACTTACAGTAGCTGAGATATGGAAACAACCTAAGTGTCTATCAATAGATGACTGGATAAAAATGTGAGAGGTACACATACACATACACACACAAACAACTCAGTTTGACAGAAGAATTAAATAAAATTGTATTTGTAATTGGAAAAAATACATATATAATAGAATTATTACTCAGACATAAAAAAGAATTAAATCTTGCCATTTGTGAAAACATGGATAAACCTAGAGGGTATTATGCTATGTAAAATAAGTCAGACAAAGACAAAAACCATATGATTTCACTTATACTTGGAATCCAAAAAATAAAGCAAAGCAGAAACAGACTCACAGATACAAAGAACAAACTGGTGGTCACTGGGGGTGGGGGAATAGTGTGACATAAGTGAAGGGGATTAAGAGGTACAAACTTCTAGTTATAAAATGAATAAGTTACGGGATGTATCGTACAGCATAGGAAATATAGTCAATAATACTGTAATAACTTTGTATGGTGACAGATGGTTACTAGGCTTGCAATGTTGATCAATTCCTGATGTATATAAATGTTGAATCACTGTGTTGTACACCTGAAACTAATATATTACTGTATGTCAATTATACTTCAGTTAAAAATAAAAAATAAAGATATCAATTCTTAGAAATGAAATGGTATTAAGAGAAACACTGCAATAAAGATATGAAAACATGGCCCCGTGAGACTTGTTGGACCACAGCAGCCCACAAAGGTTAAACAATACTATAACACCACCAAACCTGAAATAGGCATCCTCTTCCTAGTCATTCTGGGAAGTGGCTTACTAAGTCCCTACATATGGGGGCTTGTTTTGGTCACACAGATATATCAAGGTGACAACCTCTAGCTTGAGCTGTGTCCTGTGATTGCACAGGCACGAGCATTATCGCTGGATTTCTCAACCTGGCAGTGAGTTGTCAAAACTACAGAAGCTGTCATTGGCAACTGTCTAAACAGTTGGATAAACATAAAATAGTTTAGGTGTCTCCAGAAATAACATAAAGTAAGCCATCCTGGGATGTGCTAGGAATGCATGAGCAAATACTGTTTTTCATGACATTTGTTTGATGTTCTTTTTTTTTTTTTTGATTTCCACCTATGTGATCCTACCTGACTTTGTTTCCTGGCCTGTGAACTACTCTTTACGACTATCTTAACCTATTCATTAGTGGAAGAAAAACACCTTTATTCTTATTTTGAATTGAAAAATCATTTTTAAATCATTTTCATTTAGTCTTTGTTCATATTGAAGAAGATATAGGAGACACTAAGACATTAGGTACCAAATATTTTCTTTCAAGTGTCCCTTTAACTGCCATCTAACTCTTCTCCCTCTCTACCAATTCTAGTTTTCTTTCTGGCACCATATGTCCCCATACTCTCTTTTTCTCTCTCATGTCACAGAACACTTTTTTTTGCCTTCACATTATCAACCAATTTGCTTTACCCTCTGCCCACTATTAAGCAAAACAAAAACAAAAAACTGTTGGGTTAGTACTAGGAAAAGTTATGGGGTCAGAAAATTTTGCCTGATCCCTAAGTTTTCCTGTATAATCTTGGGCAACTCACACAACTTCCCTATGTCTAGTTCCTTCCTTTGTAAAATGAGGGTGGTAATAATAGTACCTACATCATTGGGTTCTCAAGAAGAGTAAATGTGATATTATAGGTACAGCACCAGGCATTGTGTTTGGTTTCATTACTCTAAACATTCTGGTCTTCCTAAACATTCTGAGCAAGCAGGGTGCTCTGGACACTATGTGAACACCCAATCTCATCACTGATGGAACCCTATCACTTTCCATTTTATGCACCTCTTTCCTATCCATTCCTTCCTTTCTTTCCTGTGTCTTAGCCCTGCTAGACCCAATTATATCTGATAGGGACCCTCAGTGGTGAAGAGGCTGACTGTGCCCTGAAGATGGTGTAAACATCAGTCTGATCAGTATGGAGATGTTGCTCACTGTGTCCAATCACATGTGCTCAGAACCAGTAAATGGTTCCCAGGAGGGAAGCTGAAAGTTCCTTGATAATTCTCTTCCTGATCTTCAAACTCTGTCAAAAAACACATTTCTATCCTTTGGAAGGAAGCCTACTGTCAAGTTGGAATTATGAGCTGCAGGTCTAAGCCCAGTTCCGCCAAGTAGTACTTTAATATGTCAGTGGGGGTGGTTTCGTCTTTTAAAAAGGGAGGAGAAGAAATAATGGAAACTAGAAGAGTAAGCAGTCTGAAAAAAAGGTATAGAAGAAGAATGGACACAGTGTGGGTTGGAATGGTGAAGGGTTATAATGATCACCTCTAGCGACACTCACTGACATCCATCTGTTCCCTGGGCTGCCTGCCCCTGCTTCACAAGGACAAATTCCTCTTTCTTGAGAAGACATTTGGGCAATTTGAAACCTGCTCTAAAGGAATCTGGTCCTGGGACTTCCCTGGTGGTCCAGTGGTTAAGACTCCATGCTCCCAATGCAGGTGGCCTGGGTTCGACCCTTGGTCAGGGAACTAGACCCTGCATGCCGCAAACAAAAGACCCCGCATGCCGCAACCAAAAGATCCCGCATGCCGCAACTAAGAGCTTGCACGCATCAACGAAGATCTCGCGTGCTGCAACTAAGACCTGATGCAGCCAAATAAATAAACAAACATTAAAAAAAAAAAAGGCATCTGGTCCCTTCTGTTCATGGAGATGGGAATAACTTTTAGGAAAGGTAACAACAGGCTACCTGTTCAGTGACTAAAACCAATTTTAATTGGCTAGTAAAAGTGTTATATTTTCTAAAGGAAAAAAAAAAATTAAATCCAAGAAAAATCTTCCGGATACATTGTATGGATCAGAGGTCTGTTGGACAGAAGCCACTATAATTTCATTCATTCACTTATTCTTCATTTTTGTCTCTTTTCATTGCACAGCAATTCTTTTCTGCATCAAAGGCCTCTAAGTCATTCTAAGTTGAGTGTGGGGGTGAACAAGTAGGAGGCACTAACAATAAGGTGATAGGCTTGAAAATCTGTTTAAAAAACTAAAATGTCTGATTAGTTGAGTACTTATGTCAAAACACTTTGCAAGTCTCTTTAAAATTGGCATCTTCAACAACCTACAGAATGAGAGAAACTATTTAGAAATCATATCTGATAAGGGGTTAATATCCAGATTAAATTAAAAACTCCTGCAAGTCAATAGCAACAAACACTCTGATTATAAAATGGACAAAATACTTGAATAGATGTTTCTTCAAAGATGTACAAATGGCCAACAAGCACATGAAAAGATGCTTAACATCACTAATCAGGGAAATGCAAATCAAATATTACCTCACACCCATTAGAGTGGCTACTATTAAAAAAAAAAAACAGAAAATAAAAATTGTTGGCAAGGATGTGGAGAAAAGGGAACCCTTGTTCACGGCTGCTGGGAATGTAAAACAGTGCAGCTGCTGTGGAAAACAGTACAGAGGTTCCTCAAAAATTAAAAATAGAATTACCACATGATCCGGCAATTTTACTTCTTGGTATACACCCAAAAGAACTGAAAGCAGGGACTCAAAGAGATATTTGTTTACCTATGTTCGTAGCAGCATTATTCACAATAGCCAAGGAGTAGAAGCAATTCAAATGTCCACTGACAGAAGAATGGGTAAGCAAAACGTGGAATACACATACAATGGGATATTATTACACTATAAAAAGAAAGAAAATTCTGATACATTCTACAACATGGATGAACCTTGAAGACATTATGCTAAGTGAAAGAAGCCAGACACAAAAAGACAAACACTGTATGATTTCACTTACATGAGGTACCTAGAGTAGTCAAATTCATGAGACAGAAAGTAGAATGGTGGTTACCAGGCACTGGGGGAGGGAGGATGGGATGTTAAGTGTTCAATGAGTATTGGAGTTTCGGTTTTGCAAGATGAAAAGAGTTCTGGAGACAGATGGTTGTGACGGTTGTACAACAATGATAATGTACTTAATGCCACTGAACTATACACTTAAAAATGGTTAAGATGGTAAGTTTTATGTTATGTATACTTTATCACAGTTTTTAAAATATCAAGGTTATCAAAAATAAGGAAAGTTTCAGAAGCCAGTACAGCAAGAGGAGCCTAACTAGACACACAACTAACTGTAATATGATATACTGGATGTGATATTTTGGAACAGAAAAAGGGCATTAAGTAAAAACTAAGAAAATCTGAATAACATACAGAATTTATTTAATGTCAATGCATACATAAATATTGATTCATCAAATATACCATACCAATGTAAGATGTTAATAATAACGGAAATTGGGTGTGAGGTATATGTGAACTGTCTATACTATCTTAATTGTTCTGAAAACCTAAAGCGATTATAAAATATACAGTTTGCTTTTATAAAATAGCATTTTCCCTGGTTTTCACAAAGTGACCCATTTAAAACAAACCCCAATTGCAGCTCTATAGCTGACATTTGAATTGTTATTCGTCCTGCTCACTTGGTACCACCCTCTGAGGAGTTTTAATGTGCTTCACTGATCACTTCTTTAATCTAATTAATCCCAAGTTCATCCACATACGGATAGGGCAGGCAGCATTACAGAATCATCCTCTTTTTTAGACAAGGAGACTGAGGCCCAGAAAGCTTATGGGCTGGCCCAAGGTCAGTCAACTAACTTGATGTCAAAGCCAAGAGAGTAACTCTATTGTCCCCATTTCCCAGTACAGCATTCAAAGGCATTGTTCCCTAATCAGCCTTTCAGGATGTACAATTGGAAGATTTCAAGAATGTGACCAAAGCTTAGCTCTGTCTCTCAGTAGCACAGATTCACTACTGCAAGGAGTCCTCCAACTTTGTGCCCTGAAGATTCACTTTCCCCCAATAGTCTCCTTTCTTCCCCAATTATTGTATGCCTCTGCATCATAATTGCTCAGCAAAGATACATCCACTGAATGAATAAAGGAATACATGTAAGAATGAATGAGTGAATGAATGAGTTGTCAAAGGCAAGGGGCATCAGTGGACTCTAGTGAGAATAACTCCTGCTCCAAGTCAACGTGGTGGCCAGACAAACAGTGGCACATCTTTCCTCTCAGCATCCCAGCCCTCCCCCAGATACCCTTTATTGTAATCAACCAAATTATTTTCTAATACCTCTCTTATCCTCTCTCCCCTTCTCCCTCTCTCCCTTTCCCTCTCTCTCTCCCTGTATTCATAAACTCTTTCACTTATGCCGCTTGCTTCTTTGAACTAATTATGTGGGGTGAATACAATAGCATGTTATGTCTTTTGCTATTACACATACAGAGATTCCCTTCTATGGCCTTCAAAATACTAGTGTCTCCTCAGATGTAGATACTTTTCTCATTGTAAATTGAATTATTTGCCTCATTTATAAGTTATAATTGTAGGGATGGTCCCTCTCCATTTTTCATTTGATATTAGTGTTAAATACTTGACTTTTGTTTCGTTGATATTTATCTCCAATCTATAAAAGCCAACACTTAAAAGCAGAAATGCATTACATATTTTAACAACTCTTCCTTAAATAAATCCTTCAGTAATGCAAATAATCACCCCATTTTTAAATTAAATTTGGGTTTTTTAAATGGAAGAGTTTCCAAAATGTAGGCACACCTATATAGCCTGTGAGCCATAACAAGCTATATTTCCCTACTACTATTTTTATGTTCCCTTTGATTTAAACATTTAAAAATTCCCAAACACAGCTCCCCTGTGTATTTTAACTGCCACATATCATTTGATCATCTACAGCTATAAGCTGTTTTTCTATTTTAAAGCACTATCGACCCTGATTGCAGGCAGTTTGTAACAAAGCACATGAGAATCTGGGTAGTCTTTATACTCAGCTTTTGGAAAGTAGCTTTAAGATGGTAAGGTAGCTCGAAAATATAATTTGAATATTGTCACAATTGAGCGCTAACCTTTACGCTTAGTTTAAAATGAATGCTCAGGCAGAGCTCTTCTTCCTCTAGGGCACCTAGAAGACTGCTGACACTCAGTGCACATTAAAAGCCATTTAATTAGCAATGCAGTGATGGAGTAGGAAGACTGGCAGTTAGGGGTAGGATGTGTATAAGATTCCTAGCATGGCTGGATAAAATTAAAAAAAAGAAGAAAAGAAAAACCTGATATTTCCCCATGAGGAGGAATGGCGTTCTTTAGTTCCTTAAAAATATAATAGAGCATGATAAGGGAGAGGGATGAGACATCATATTTTATCAGAAGAGAAAGATAGTTGACTACTATATTCTGCACCTGAAAACTTTAAAGATACTCACCCATTCCCTATCCAAATTACATACTTTTATTTGCTTTCCATTCTGTACAACACATTTACCCATGACTTGCAAATGAGGTAACTATCCAGTCACATATCAATGAAATAAGTAAATTTTGCTCAATCAAATTTGTAAATTTTCCTTCCTTAATCCCACCCTTCTGTCTCCTATCAAAGTGGCCATTTCAGCTTTTACCCTCCTTTAAGGCAGGAATCACATCTATGGTATATTCTCTGTGCTGCAATGGCACCCTGCTGGAGGCACGAATACACATTCAGGTAATGTGGTTTGGATCCTAAGGAGGAGCTAAATTCCACTCTATCATTCTGACCCAGATCTGGGTGCTGGCATCATTTCTAAATAGGAGTATCAGCCCTTTAATTACTGTCTCAGGAACCCAAGAATCCAAATTAGTCATGCACAAAACTTTCTTCCAATATAAATCCCTAACACCAGGGCCAGTAGCTACATAAGGCACTCAAAGCTCAGGAATTCCTAAAGGGCATGCTTTCTGTTATTTCCTTTGCAGCAGCCTTCTCCACTTGGCTGCCTAGTATTCACATTACAGAGCAGAGTTCAAGTTTCTTATCTTAGTTAGATGTCTCTTGAACATCCTTCTATTACCCTATTCCTTGTGTTGGAGTCATTGGCTTGTGGCTTATGTACCAATCTCCCCACTACTTCGTAAACTCCAGAGTTGAATTATCTTTCAACACTGAATGCCCAGTGCCTAGCACAGTGCCTTGCATTGTTCATCACTAAATAACTGTGAAATAAATTACCACATAAAGGGAAAAAAATGTCTCATTTTAACCAATTCTGCTAATCTAGGCCAGAGTGCTTAAACATGTTTCTCTTTCTCTCCCCCAGCTCTCCCCCTCCCCCCCGCAATTCATGTTGAAAGATTTGGCACTGTGAGTGGCTATATAAAGTAAAGCCTGGGACTTGGATTGGATGCGAATGGTCAACTAGATGCTTTTAGGTGCAAGTGACAGAAAATAGAACTCTTAAGTGACTTAAATTAAAAAAAAAGAATTTATTGGATCAAATAATGAAAAATTCCAGGTGAACAGGTCTGTATTGATGGCTCAAGCAAGTATCCAAGATCCCATGCCTCATTCCTTGACTTTATCCTCTGCCTCTCATCCATTTCAGATTTGTCTGTCATGGTCTTAAGATGGCTATAGCAACTCCAGAACTTACATTCACACAACTCTAAGTCCATTGACAAGAACATGAACCTCTTTCCCAGAAGTGTCCATGAAAGTCTCATTGCATCTCTTTTGCTCTATTCAGGTCATATGCCCATTCTTGAACTAATAATTGATGCTTAGGAGAATGCAAAGCTGTAATTGGCTTAGGCCTAGATCATGTGCCTACTGTAAGCACATGGCTGAGAGTGCGAAGAAGTGATCAAAGAGTAAATAAAAGTATGGTTTCAAAAAGAAAAGTGAGTGAATTCTGGATGGCAAAATAAACAATGCCCATTAATATACACAAATAAAAATTACCTAAGAATTCAATCAAGGAAACACGTGGTTGCAAATTAAAATAGCTGAATGGAAATACATTATAACAATTTTATTATATGGATATGAGAAGGGGAGACACACACATTAAGTCATTTTCTTGATTCCATGAACTCATGTATCTTCCACTCCTCAAAGACTGGAAAATTGTACCTCCCACGGTACACAAGTGTTTTTACAATGCCTTCATAATGGGCATGTGAAGGGCAGGGATTGGTTCTACAAACTCAAAAGGCTACTATAAAATAACCTAGTAATTTACTCAATAACATAAATGCAATTACCTTGGCTTGAATATTGAAACACACACAAGATTGCTTATTTGTCTGTAGTCCAGACAGAATGGTTTTCATATGACCTTAGAAAAGAAAATTTAATATTTACATAGGATTTTGTATTTTATAGACAAAGTAAGAATTATATTTCTCCGTGCTTTAAATATGTGAAAATTGCAGCTAAAATGGATCTTACAAACAGGTCTGCTAAAGCCCAAATCATCTTTAACAAGATAGATCTATCTTCACCCAATAACCAATTAACCAAATAATTGATAGCTTTATTTTTTGAATTTTTGGTGATTCAAATGTCTTTCATATAAGAGCTTTAAGTCTGAACAAAATAAATTTCCACTGTTACAAACCACTGTATCAATGAGCATCTCTAAGTGGTTTAACAAAGAATAGAGGGAAGAGATTGAGTAGAAATAAAGACAGCACACAGGGAAAACAAATTGTGATACTTAACATAGTAAATTGTATTTTGGCCATATTAAAATAATCAGGCATATAAATATGATTGTGAAAATGTTATTGGAGGTATTCTAATTGGAACGACAACATGGTCCTCATTCTTCAGTAATAATCTGGCTCAAAATACAACCAAAGCAGCAGCTAAAATCTCATCCTGGAAAATGACTAAAGTCCATGGGAATACCCTAGGAGAAAGGTTTTCAAATAATAAGCATAAAATAAAACTTGAAATTGCACTTTAATTAGTCTATCTCTCTCATGCGAAAAACTAAGGTCCAGATCATATCAGAGACTTGCCTAGGGTCACACAAAGTATAACTCCTAAATCACTAGTTTTCAAAGTAGATCATGTTTACTCTGTGGTTATAAAAGAGATCCACAGAGAAAAGAAAAAAAATATTAAATGTCCATAATATTTTGTGTGTGCGTTTTATTTTGTACATAATATGTTTGCAGAGCCATGTGCACTCAATTTTTTCTGATCATTATACCCATTCAAAATCCTTTGTAGATAGACCACTGTCTTAAAATTATTACCCAGACCTGGACCAGACTTTCCCGCATCACCTTTCTGACCCCTCCTCAAATCCAGACATATCTGCTACTAAGCAGTGCAACTCTGCCAATTAACTGAACACACAGTCTCTTTGTCAGCTGGGGACTGGGAATCAAAATTATTTCAGCTAGGATTTTTAAATTCTTACTTCTTTATCTGCCTGCTTCAAAATATCATCATTCTTCCTTAAAGCACACTGATTAAAAAGAAGAAAGAACCGCAACTATTAAAGTTACACTGCTTCTTCTGCTGTGAATACTCAAAGGAAATAAGAAATTTTAATAAAATATAAACAACAACCAAAACACCTCTCACACCTTATCTAATACAAAATACAAAATCACCTTGGAGGATTTTTTGAAAGAGATATAGTCCGTATCTGACATGCTAATTGAGTTATCAGTCCTCAAAGGCTGATGAAGAGTGAATCAATTATCACATATACTTTATTTTGCAGCCTATACACTGATAAATAACACTGGGGCCACCCTCTATTGGGCTTCTGCCCAACATCCCTGGGACTGACACTCTGCTGGAGGGAAGATATAGATGGTAAAATAGAAAGTGTGGGGGAGTAAATCTACACTGATTACAACCTAAGTTTAAAAGTTAAATTTAGGAGATCCTACAGCTCAGATTTCCTTAAGTATGCAGCATTTTCAACAAGGAAAAACCTCAAGACATGGCAGAAAGAAGCAGTGACCATGGGGATATTGTTCTTTCTCCCTAGGTTTAAAAAGAAGCTCAAAATATACATGAGCCTCTGTAGAACACTTTCCTTAAAAATTTATAGTGCAGGACAATCTTCAAATGAGTTATTTGGGCATTTCAGAAGTCTACATTCCCTTGGATGGTGATCAAAATAGGTGGGCCTCTTCAATGCACTCCTCCCTATAACAGAATGCAGCACAGCACAATAGTTAAGGGACAGGTCCTAGAGTCAGACTCTGACTTTGAATCAGGGCTCTGACACTTACTAGTTGTACGATCATAGGCAAGTTATTTAATTACTCTAAATCTCAGTTTCTCCATCCACAAAATGGAGATCAAAATAGAGTCTAATAGGGTTGCTGTGATAATTACATGATTTTATAAACTGAACCTGACAAAGAGTACCTGACAAATTGTAGTTGCTATGGTGGTTGTGATTGGAGATGAGCATTACATCAAGCTTCCTGAGGATTTAAGTTGCTATCTAAAATACAGGATGACCAAGGTCTATCATTCTTTTGGGTTATTCTTATTTAGCATTTCCTTTTCACTCACTGAGTATAACATGTAGGGACCTGTACAGAGAATCATATCAAACCAGACTCCTGCCTTCAAAGAAATGACTCTCATTTGGCTTCTGTATTGCACACTTATGATTGTGAAAGGCAGCACTCTCACTTCATATCTTCCACAGTAGTGACTGAAATTCAACTTACCAGACTGAATCCTGACTCTGGCATTTCCTTTCTAAAACATGGGTTACAATGTGGAGAAAGGGCTAAGATTGTTCTGGGAATAGGTAGAAATGGAGAAAACAGGAGCCCCATGAATCCAAAAGGTCATTATTTAAACCTGGGATAGGAAGAAGAGGTGCTCAAAGCCTAACTCACCTTTTTGCCTCAAGGTAGATGATTGGCCTTGGGCGAAAAATAATCCTGGATGTCATGACAATTAGGTAATACATTTATATGACTTATTAAAAGAAAAGAAAAGAAAAGAAAAGAAAAACATTGGTCAGCAATGACGAAGCAGGTGTCCAAATCTTTCAATGAAAGTGGCGACAGGAGAGAAATACCACCTGATAACATGATTGGCTTCACCAAGTTAACAGCTGAGGCAATTCTGAGATTCAAACAGAAACCAAGCCATCATGCTCAAGTTTAGTGATAACCCTTTAGAAAGGCTTAAGAAAAACCCTGCATATGGGAAAGATTATGCTAACTAGGTACTTTGCATTATGCTCACACATAATAATGCAGACTCACAGCTGTGAACACACATCTGGATAGCATAGATGTGATTCCAGCCAATCTCTAAGGGAACTATTATATCAAGGCAAGTGCCAGTTGAACATGTTTGAAGCCTACAAAACTTCTAATTTTAAGACAAACAGCCTGTTTCAGACAATAGGATTATAAACCTACATGATATATCTTTTATAATTATTGCTATTTTGTCAGAGAAGACTTTTCTATGTATTGCAAAAAAAAAAAAAAGGAAATCTACCACACCTTTTAGCATTCATTAAATGTCTGTGATCTTTTCTATATAGGTTTAAGAATAGTAATAATTACCCAACAAAATAATTACCCAACATGGCTCTTCGCTGTCTTATTAAGTGACCTCAGAAAACTGACTCTTGCCCCTTCTTAACCAACACATGCATATTTCCTGGATTAAGTACCACAAAGTTATACCATCAATGGCTAGTGCCATCTTCAACAAAATACAAGGAGTATAAAGTCCTCTGGACTGGTAAGGTCAACAGCTATTTGAGGCACATGATGTGCAAGGTTCCATGTTGAGGAATCTAAAGATGTCCTAGTCTGTTATTAAAATAAAATGAGATATGTGCTAAGCAGCCCATAGAAAGTTAGCAGCTGAAGAAACCTTAAGGAATGTCAAGTTCAATCTCCTCATTTTTTAAATTTCCTCATGTTACTGATGAATAAGATAAAGCTCCTTTTTATGCACTTGGTTAATGGCAGTACCAGGGAAAAACTTTGGGTCTCTTGATTCTCATATTGGTACTTTTTCTACTACATCACAGTATGCTCAGCAACTCTGGGAAGGAAGGGGTAGAATTTACTTCTCAGCAGAGATCTGGAAAAGCTGCAACGGAAAATCTACACTCTGAAGATTGTTCAGAATATTACAGGTAAAGGTGAACAAACAGTCAAACACAGCAAGGAAAATGAAGAACAGAAGCATGGGTGTATTACTGGGAAAGAATGAGTCATTTCTGGAGATCCAAAAGCAGTCCAGTTTAGGTAGAAATTTGCAGTTCCTTGACAAGGGTGTTATTGGCCTTTTTGGTGAGACAGTTCTGAAATGGTGAGGGTCTATTTCACTCAATACAAAGATGCTTGGCATCCCTTGCTCCAGATCACTAGACACCCATATCGTCCTCACTCACTGTGACAACCCAAAACACCCCAAGAGATTTCCAAACGTCACCACTCCCAGTTTAGAACCACTGAGCATAAATATGGGGTGTCTAGGGATAGGAATAGTACTTGAGAAGGCTGAAAGTAGGGTGGGTTCAGATAATGAAAAACCTTAAAGAAACTCATACCTTTTTCAATAGACTACAGGGAAACACTGAATGTAGTAGGGATGAGGTCTTATTTGATATGTTCTTCAGGAAGGATTTTGGTAGCAATGTAGAAAATAATTAAGGTGGGTAAGAGATTGAGGCAAGGAGTCAAGTTAGTTCCAAAAATAACACATGGTTTTCTTTCCTTTTTCTACTCCTACTACTGTGTCTACCTGGGCTTTGATGTCTGCTTTGGATTCTGACTCCTGGCCTCTATTTTGAGCCTTGGAATACGAAGTTGGCCTCTTAAAGTTAATCATAGTGTATTTCTTTGACACTCATTTATTTTATTCTTATTAACCAGGCTTAGTTCCCAGTCCCATTGTTGGCTCTAAGAACTGAGGGCAGGCTCTGCCATTCAAAGGTATCTTTCCACCATGTCCTTTTGAAGTGTTTTTAACTTGAGCTCTGGTTCCAATATGCTTACAAAATGGTTTTCAAATAAAAACACCTTGTTTCAAACTTTTTGCCTGCATTATCTAAAGTTTCACTTGTTCCCAGGTGCATTCAGCTTAGCTGAAAAGAAAACCAAAAGGTGATAAATATGTTCGTTGCAAGCAGATGTTTGGTATTTTATAGGACACAGAAATACTACTTTACTGAATGGCAGGCTGTTCAAAACCTTAGCGTTAATGAGACTGTCAGCATTTTCATTAAAAACCCCTATTTTCCTAAGCACATGTATTTTCAGTTTTGGAGATAAGTTGGAAACCATCAGATTGGTTGTTTCTAAATTAAAGCAGAGACATTAGAAAAATACCCCTTTTGGTCAAAGACATTATGCCAAGATGCCATGTAAAAGAAATCGCAATGAGAACATGAATCAACTTCCAGGGACACTCCAACCACAAAAAAAGGTTATGGAGTCCTCTCATGTTTTGAAATGGCAAAGCAAAGAGCCTGCTAGTCGGTGACAAATCAGCATCTGATGATGCACCTGATGGATGGCTCCCAGAATTCCAACTGGTTCTAATTTTCTGACATGTACTAGTTTTCAAAAAAAAAAAAAAATGAAAATGCATCTCACACTACAGAAACTTCTAGATGGATCCTAGGGAGGAAAAAAAAACACACCAGGGCACACCTAGCAAGCTAATATTCTCCATCCAAAGATCACCTGCCAAGGTCATTGAATTGACATCCTGCCACATCAGTCCCAAGGCAACAGACTATACTAGCACTAGCCAGTCACCTTGCAAATGTATAACCTTAGTCAACTAAATAGCAACTGAGAGACCGTTATTCGGTGCAAAATCAACCCCAATATTAAAAAACAAAAATAAAAACGGACCTTGGCCTGAAAATAATTGTTAATTTGTGTCATCTTTTTATACATATCACTTGAGGTTGGCATCACAATGGTTAACATGATGGACTCTGGAGCCAGATTCCCTAGGTTTGAACCTTGGCTGCACTATTTACTAGCTGAGAGGCCTTAGTCATGTTGTGTCTCTGTTCCTCCATGAGAAAAACAATGATACTTACCTCATAGGATTGTGAGAAATAGCCAATACATGCAAAGCACTTAGAACAGTGCCTAGTACATAAGTGTCCAATAATGTTAATCATAGTGATAATGATATCATATGATGGGAAAGGTATCTAAAAATCAATGAAAATAGAATCTGGAAGGGACAGTTAGTTCTCTATCTGATATGAATTAAAAGGAAGGAGGGAAGGAAGGAAAGGAAGACCACAAATTATTCTAAGGGGATATCATAGGATTTCTACACTTTCCTTAAATCCTTTAAGCATTGAAATGGAGTTAGAATCACTGATATCTAGGAAGGGGTCCTCTAAGGCTGGCTTTCCCATCTCAGTAGGGCAAATTGAGCCAACTGCTTTCCTTAGACCTTCTTCTCTGAGTGAAATGTTGATTTATTTGCAGTAGCTACTACTGCTGTATTTGTTTGATTTCCAGTTAACTGACCAATAAGTGCTGAGCCAAGATCCCTCCAACCATGTCAATGCAGACAGTCAGTTCTCACTGTATACCCTCCCCAACTATTATCAAGAAAACAATGTGATTAAAAATCTTCCACCAAACAAAAGTCCAGGACCAGATGGCTTCACAGGCGAATTCTATCAAACATTTAGAGAAGAGCTAACACCCATCCTTCTCAAACTCTTCCAAACCACTGCAGAGGGAGAAACACTCCCAAATTCATTCTACGAAGCCAACATCACCCTGATACCAAAAGGCCAGAAAAAGATATCACAAAAAAAGAAAATTATAGACCAATATCACTGATGAACATAGATGCAAAAATCCTGAACAAAATACTAGCAAACAGAATCCAGCAGCACAATGAAAGGATCATACACCATGACCAGGTGGGATTTATCCCAGGGATGCAAGGATTCTTCAATATACACAAATCAATCAATGTGATAAACCACATTAACAAATTAAGGAATAAAACCCATATGATAATCTCAATAGATGCAGAAAAAGCTTTCAACAAAATTCAACACCCGTTTATGATAAAAATTCTCCAGAAAATGGGCATACAGGGAACCTACCTCAACATAATAAAAGCCATATATGACAAACCCACAGCAAGCATCATACTCAATGGTGAAAAACTGAAAGTATTTACAATAAGATCAGGAACAAGACAAGGATGTCCACTCTCGCCATTCTTATTGTACATCGTTTTGAAATTCCTAGCCACAGCAATCAGAGAAGAAAAAGAAATAAAAGGAATACAAATTGGAAAAGAACAAGTAAAACTGTCATGTTTGCCAATGACATGATACTATACATAGAAAATCCTAAAGATGCCACCAGAAAACTACTGGAAATAATCAATGAATTTGGTAAGGTTGCAGGATCCAAATTAATGCACAGAAATCTCTAGCATTCCTACACAGTAACAACGAAAAATCAGAAAGAGAAATTAAGGAAACACTCTCATTTACCACTGCAACAAAAAGAATAAAATACCTAGGAATAAACCTGGCTAAGGAGGAGAAAGACTTGAACTCAGAAAACTATAAAACCCTGATGAAAGAAATCAAAGATAACATAAACAGATGGAGAAATATACCATGTTCTTGGATTGGAAGAATCAAAATTGTGAAAATGACTATACTACTCAAATCAACCTACAGATTCAATTCAATCCCTATCAAACTACCAATGGCATCTTCACAGAATTAGAACAAAAACTTTACAATTCGTATGGAAACACAAATGACCCCGAATAGCCAAAGTAATCTTGAGAAAGAAAAACGGAATTGGAGGAATCAGGCTCCCTGACTTCAAAGTATACCATAAAGCTACAGTAATCAAGACAGTATGGTACTGGCACAAAAACAGAAATATAGATCAAAGGTACAAGATAGAATGCCCAGAGTCAACCCACACACATATGGGCACCTAATTTATGACAAAGGGGCCAAGAACATACGATGGAGAAAAAACAGCCTCTTCAATAAGTGGTGCTGGGAAAACTGGACAGCTACATGTTAAAGAATGAAATTAGAACACTCCCTAACACCATACACAAAAATAAACTCCAGATGGATTAAAGACTTAAATGTAAGACCAGACACTATAAAACTCTTAGAGGAAAACATAGGAAAAATACACTTTAAAATAAACCACAGCAAGATCTTTTTTGACCCACATCCTAAAGTAATGGAAATAAAACCAAAAATAAACAAATGTGACCTAATGAAACTTAAAAGCTTTTGCATAGCAAAGGAAACTATAAACAAGACAAAAAGACAACCCTCAGAATGGGAGAAAGTATTTGCAAATGAATCAACAGACAAAGGATTAATCTCCAAAATATACAAACAGCTCATGGAGCTCAATATCAAAAAAACAAACAATCCAGTTAAAAAATGGGCAGAAGACCTAAATAGACATTTCACCAAGGAAGACATACAGATGGCCAATAGACACATGAAAAGATGCTCAACATCACTAATTATTAGAGAAATGCAAATCAAAACTACAATGAGGTATCACCTCACACCAGTCAGAATAGCCATTATCAAAAAATCTAGAAACAGTAAATGCTGGAGAGGGTGTGGAGAAAAGGGAACCCTCTTGCACTGTTGGTGGGAATGTAAATTGATACAGCCACTATGGAGAACAGTATGGTGGTTCCTTAAAAAATGAAAAATAGAACTACCATATGACCCAGCAATCCCACTACTGGCATATACTCCGAGAAAACCGTAACTCCAAAAGAGTCATGTACCACAATGTTCACTGCAGCTCTATTTACAATAGCCAGGATATGGAAACAACCTAAGTGTCCATCAACAGATGAATGGATAAAGAAGATGTGGCACATATATACAATGAAATATTACTCAGACATAAAAAGAAACGAAATTGAGTTATTTGTAGTGAGGTGGTGGACATAGAGTCTGTCATACAGAGTGAAGTAAGTCAGAAAGAGAAAAACAAATACCATATGCTACCACATATATATGGAATCTAAAAAAAAAAAAATGGTACTAATAAACTTAGTTGCAGGGCAGGAATAGAGAGGTAGACATAGAAAATGGACTTGAAGACATGGGGTAGGAGGGTGAAGCTGGGGCGAAGTGAGAGTAGCATCGACGTATGTACACTACTGAATGTAAAATAGTTGGCTGGTGGGAAGCAGCAGCATAGCACAAGGAGATCAGCTCGGTGCTTTGCGATGACCGGGTGGGATAGGGAGGGTGGGAGGGAGGCTGAAGAGGGAGGGGATATGGAACATGTGTATGCATATGGCTGATTCGTTTTGTTGTGTAACAGAAACTAACACAGTATTGTGAAGTAATTATACTCCAATAAAGATCTATTAAAAAAAAAAGTAAAGAAAAGATAACAAGCCCTGGCTGAAAATCAGGACCTGAATAGCTTCAGTAGGTTACTAGACATTTGGAAAGAGTTTGATAGAGCTTTGAAATAATTCATCAAGATGATATGCCATGAATGGGCAGCATTTTTCAGGGGGTATCCCTGCCACTTATTCAGAAACAGAGGACAAATATTTTTAGCAAAGTATGGGGGAATGGAGGTCTCTAAGATCAATACCACTGATGCAAGTACTTTTAATTTTCAGTTCTACTCAAGACCTTGCAAACACTTTACTTTGACTTCAGCTGCAACAATCCACAAAACAAAGTACAGTGTCTTGTTCTCACTAATGCAAATAAGTGGTCATTCCAAAGATATTTTTCATGTGAGGGTCATGTTGTTATCCCACATAGACCAGAGAAAAATCTAAAATACAAGTCATAAAAATATATGCAGGGTCAGTGTGTGTGTTTCTTATGTGTTCACAGTGTCCCTACTAGGGGAGTAGGAGACAGTGGCCTTTATTTACATGTGAATTTGTACCAAGAAAAGCACAAAGTGGAACATTTTAGAAATATTACCGTATTAATAGTTCCTCAAGCAAAAGCTTAAATTGATTTTTCTTTCAAACTCCAGTCCAGTTTAAAAGACTCAAAGGTCTTCTGATGCGTTTTGTTTTTCCCACTGTGCTCAAAGACCTTATTTATTCTTCTATGGATATTTACAGTGAGAAAAGGCGGGGGGGGGGATACACATACACATGCACACGTGCGCGCACACACACACACACACACACACACACACACAAATGGCAATCCACTAAATATATAAGCTCTCTACAAATTGGTAGTTGACTTTAAAGGTAAGATATTTGCTAAGCTGATGGTGGGGCATGACAAATGGAATCCTATCTCCTTTGACATTAGGTGGAGCCTACAAATCAACTCTTTTCAAAATACCTTTCACTAATTTTATTTAATAAATGTTTCCATAGGACATACTGTGTGATAGACACTGTTCAAAGCACTTTACTGTAGTTAATTAATTTAATCATCACAACTCTATGTGGCAGACAGTATTATTATGATCTCCATTTTACAAATGAAGAAGAGAAGTTAAGTGGCTTTCATAAGGTCATGTAGCTAGTAGGTAGCAAAGTTAGACTTTGAACCCAGGCTATCTGGCTCTAAAGTCCAAGCTGTCAACCATTATGCTATCCAACCTGGTCATAGTACATAAAATGAAGACAAAATGAGGAAATGAGTGTGGGACATTCAGGCTCCTTACAGAAACGGAGCCAAGTTGCCTTTATCTTTGTGATGTATAATGTCTTGTTTTTTGTCCCAAGAAAAATTCTAGCTGTGGCTTCACTCCCATTCTTTCAGTGGCAAAATTTAACCTTTTTAATCTCTTACTACTCTCACAAAGGTCTTTTAATTGCTCTACAATTAAAAGAGATTCTTCTAGCTCCCTCTCAAATTTTTCTTCCTGTTCATTCACTTAAGTAACAAATATTGTTTAACTGATAGCATGACTTATAAATCTAACCTTTTTTCTCCTGCTACAGGCTTGGCTTGACTTAGTGAAAGTCTACTGGTTGTCACAGGTAGGAGAATACTTATACTACAAAGAAGCAGAACAACAACAGCAATAGTAACAAAAGATAAAACATTTTAATATATCATATGTCCCAAACTGGTCTGAGACACATTGTCATTACTGACTTATTTAATTCTCACAAAAATCCCTGAAAAAGCAGGGTATTACTCTAATACCATCGGCAAGGATACAGAGTCTAAAACAGTAAGCCACTTAGCTCAAGTTGTCCAAGTAGTAGATTTGAATCGAGGTCCATCTGACTTTAATGCCCATCATACTGGTTACCATCAGAACAAGTGTTACGCTGCTTTAGCATTAAATAAATGCTTAAGTGGTTTGCCAGGGGTTGCTCAGCTAGTACATGGTGGATGCAGGGTTTACACTTAGGTCTTAAAACCCCAAGACCTGTGCTCATTCTATAAGATCCTAAGTCTGGTTTTAGGCAAAAAGTTTATAACTTAATGCCTTTGATTACACTGTTGATCTAAGTTCAACAATGTGTGCGTCCTCTTGGGACTCAATCTCTGTAGTTAATAATTGAATGTACAAGTAGAAGTGTGTGTGTGTGTGTGTGTGTGTGCACGCACGCGTGCATGAGTGTGCACTATGTATGTCAGAGCAAGAGACTGGCAGTGAATGCAAATTACATTCTCTGTTATTCTAACTTTGATGAAAATCACCAAAATTAATGGAATATTGGAGGGATCCTGGTCTAACTTTTGGAATCTAGAAGAGGGAGTAACATATCTCATTTGTTCCATGAACCTTTTAGAGTTGGTCAGGGCACTCCTAGGAAGGAGAGGAAGAAGTAAAGTAGATCATCAAATCATCAGGGAGAGGATTACACTTACTACTTAATGGAAAGACAGGTATATGCAAAAATAAATTTCTGTACCAATTTTCCAACTTTGTGCTTAAAAATCTTACCATGCATGTACATACTTTTCACAAAGTGTTAACACTCACAGTAGCAAATGCTACAGCTGAAAAATGCAAATGTCTTCTCCATTACAATTCCTTTTTCAGTCACTCATAACTGCATCAACCATCCTGCATCTTAGCTAAAATATTCTCTGTTTGACCTCAGGGCAAACACTGGCTTTTTTCCCATTTCCGAAAGAAGTGTGAAAAAAGCCCCCTTTAGCTATGTCTGAGTCACCACCAGGAAAGGTAGGGGAGATCCTTATTATAATCAAATGGGAAGAGGAAGAGAACGTAAAGGGAACTGTTAGAGTTTGCGTCCAAAAAAAAAAAAAGGAAGTATCTGAACTTTAAAACTCAAGATGATAAGATGATACTTTCCCATGTGTGAAAAATTGGCCAAGAATAAGTTATTAACATTTCAGAGTGGTTTGCTGAACTAGCAGATACCCTGTTCCCCGAACGGGAACTGCTAGAGGAAGAAGGCAAAAGGCTTTCAGGGAAGAGAATGTCACAAGAGAGTAGAACAAGGGTTCAGTTAATTCTCTTTTCCCAAAGGATGTGATTTTGTCTCAGCCCCAAGGGTCCCAGTCTATTCTGGTTGGATGTAGTCCTGTTGGGCTGAGCTGTCCCCAGGTCTTCATATTCTTTACTGTCCAGGCACATTTTTATCGAGTTGGACTAATTGAACTCTGTGTAAGGACAGAAGCATCTGATGGCAAGCCCCAATTATGTCATATATACTTTGATTCAAATAACCTTTTTTCAGCCTGTTTTCTCTGTGGGTGTATGTGTATGTGAGTGTGTTGACACAAATAAAATGTTTTACTTTAGACACTGGAGAAGGATGCTAGACAAAAGTCTTCTTAATTGTGTTTATTTTTCCATTCTGCGTTCTAGTTATAAAAGCAATCCATTTTCATCAAAGAAAATGTGGGAAATATGGGAAAACATAAAAGGATAAAATGAGAATCACCAATATTCCAAGAGATGACTTTGGTATATGTCCTTCTATTCTTCTTTCTAAAAACATTCTCTTTCCCAAGAAAAGAGACTATTCTACACATACTATTATGTAACCTGTTTTCTCATGTCACCAGACCTGTTCCTTTTTTTCTATGTATAATAATTCCTCAGGTAAACTCACCCAACCTCATAGTTTTAAATACAATTTATTTGCTGATGATTTCCAATTTTATATAACCAGCATAATGTCTACCTCAAATTCAGACTCATTCATCGACAGCCTATACAACATTTCCCTTAGCTGTTTAATAGGCATCTCAAGCCACACATGCTCAAAACTGAGCTCTGATGTTTGCCACCCTCTCCAACCAGCCTCCTTCAGTTTTCCCCATCTCACTAACACTGAAAACCATCCCTCTAGTTATGCAGCTCTTCAAAAACCTTGATTCCTTTCATTCTCTCATATCCCACATCAGATCCATCAGAAAATCTTGAGAACTCTACCCTGACTATTATCACCTGGAATCACCAATCATTTCTCACCAGGATTACTGCAAAGCCTCTGAACTGATCTATTTCTGTCCCTGCGTTCTTCAGTCTGTTGCAATCATTGTAATTAGAAGGTTCTCATTAAAATATAAGTTAGATCTTCACACTCTGTCTTCCATTCTCTCTCTTGGATAGAAGTCTTTCCCAGGACCTACAAGGCCCTCTCCAATCTAGACCTCCATCTTTCCCCCAGGACCTCTGTTACCTCTCTTACCTGTTCTTCTCTTCCACTTGTCTATATTCATTCTGTGCCTCTGAACACACTGGCCTTGTTACTATTCCGCAAATACCCCAGGTATGCTCCTACCTCAGGGCCTTTGCACTTGCTGTTCCCCCTGCTTGGAATATTCTTCCCCCAGGTATCTTCATGTCTTGCTCCCTCATATCCTTTAAAGGAGGCATTCTCAGTGAGGCTTTTCCTGTACTCTTTATCTAAAATTTCACCCATATACTTTATATCCCACTTCCTTGAATGTTTCTTTTTGACATTCTGTATCACATACTTTACTCATTTATCTTGATAATGGCCTGTCTCCCCCACTGAAATGTAAGCTCTATGAGGGCAGAGATTTTTTTTTCCCACTTTTTAAAACGGTTATATACCCAGCACCTAGAACAGTACCAGGCAGATAATGCATGCTCAGTAAATATTTGTAGAATAAATAAGTAAAGGCTTACTCCATCTTCCAAAAAAATGATCATCTGGGCATTTTCTGGGATGAGGCCCAACTCCCTATCACTATTAAAGTGACTCCATATCCTTCAAGATCATTCTAAAAGACAACCACTTCACAAGAGGGTCTTTCCATTTTTGTCACATAATATTTAGGGCTTTATTTGGAGGCCATTTAAAATAAAGTTATCCTGAACAGAAAATAAGTTAGATGAAAAGCACTAGAAAGCAGCCCTTTGTTACCTGGCACCTCACATCACATTCCTTCTAAGCTACACATTTTCCTGTACACTCCAATATGAAGATACACAAGTAAATCTGTTTGACGCTATTTTGCTGTAAAAATCCACAATCAATTGTCATCATGTATATGCCAAATGTAGGTGAATATTAGGGAAGAGTGCTACATCACTGTAGATATGTAGAAAATCACACAAGCAAGAGTTAAGACTTAGTTTGAACAACAATCTCATTTATCGCTTTTGCATGACTGTTGGGTGGTATTGATGAACTTTGCCTTACATAACAGGTGTGTTTCCCTCAAGCCTCTAGAGATGGATAATTTGATGTAAAATATACAAGTGGAATCTCCTATTTAAAGCAACTCTTTGCTATATTATCTAGGTTGTAAGTGTGGGTTTAGTTATATTGCATTTACTTAAATCAAGGCCTATCTGCTCTGGGTTTAGTGCAAAGTAATGCCAGTAAAATCTAATCTAGTGGTTTGTCTTTGTAAAATTCTTACTAGCTGGGGGCACTAAGGGTGACAGACAGTATTTTTTAAACCATGAATTTTTCAGACATCTGAGAACAGAAACCTAAAAAAGACTAAACTGAGGTAGTAATGTAACTCTGAGTTGAGAATTTTAACTACAATTCTGTGACCCATGTTATTCATGCATCATAGAAACTGAACTGAATTTAGGGGCAGAACATCTAGGTTCACATTTTGACTTTGTCATTTACTCACAACCTCTTGGCACCTCAGTATCCTAACCTACAAATTGTGGATAATAGTCCTTGCCTTCATCCCAGGGCTGCCCTAAGATCAATGAAAAAAGAAACCTCTGGGAAAGTTGTCTGTTACGTTCCCCTGCTATTCCAGACAGAAAAGATTGTTGTGATACTCCCTGCCCAGACTGTGGCATCTGTTACAAGATACCCAGAATGTGACACTGTTGACCTTTTCAGAGATTTGGTTAGGTTTGGAATAAACATGTAAATTATGGGAAGGAAAAAAAATCAAACATTGTGTGAGCTTTTAAAAAATGACACTTTAAACGATTTGTTGCAGGCTCTAGATTGTGTCCTGGTATCCCAACCCTTGTAATCACTCAGGCTCTACAATTGAGTATGCTCAATGCTGGTTTAAGCCCAAACATTTCTACATCACAGTCTGGCACACTCGGGCTCAAAGGAAACAAGCGCGTTATACTACCAATTAGCTAATGGAACTCATGTTTGATAATCTACAATTTTTAATTTGAAAGTAATCCAATTTAGTCTACTGTTTAACATTTACAATTCATATAAAATGGCATTGCACATGGACATCTGATTAAAGAACACATTATAAGTGCTAAACTATTCTCATAGTAAAAAGATCTAGCTTCCACGATAGTATAACCAGATACAATCATAAATACCATATTATAATGTCCATTGACCTACCAATTTCATTGTAATGGGAGAAATCATTTGTGATACTGCCCTTCATGAATTCTCCAGCCCTCTGGTTTCATTAGTGAGCTTTCCTAGGCTGGCAGAGAAATTGTCGTGACTGCCCCTGCTCTCTGTCTCTAATTTTATAAGTGGTCTCTCTTCAATCAGTTCATCATTGAATCAATGTTAATTTTAAAGCACTATGAACTTCCTAGGAAATAGGCACAAATGCTAACAAGCTTTTTGATTTCCAATTTTAAAAATTATATTTTAATACCCAGTAGCCATATTTTCATTTAACAGCAGTGGTGCCAATCAGATTTAAATTGTAAAAACCATCTCCTTGATCTACACATTCAAAATACATTTTGGCGAAAAATGTGAAAGAGATGGACATTTATTTTAAGTCAAGATGATCATTCCCTTTATTTGATGAGTTACTTGGCTACTTTCAAACATTGAGGGACTGCTCCATTGCAGATTCATTGGTAGAGTATATCTGAGAGACAACTGGGGAAAAAGGACAGGAGTCTTGTCTCAGTCCCACTGGTGACTTTCTCCTGGGCCCTAAGCCAGTCATTTAACTTTCCATTTATCCACTGCTACTCAAGGCATCAGCAAACGCTTTGAAGTTACTCAATGTTTTTATTCCTTAAACTAAAATACAAATTGGGTCTTAAAACCTAAACAGAACAACAAGAAAAGGTAAAGTTAAGTCTTAGAAATTGAAAAGGAATTGGCTAGATTTGCTAACGTGTAAAATTCTCCAGAAAATAGGCTGCAAATACATGCACATGAAATATTTCAATATCGCACAGCTGCATGTGTTTTGTTTCAAGTGCCTCTAATCTAACAGAAGGAATTTAAACTAGATCCTGTATTGACACATTAGAGCCATTTCTAGTGGTTTCAAAACAAACACTATTTAAACAGTCACGTTGTTTGCTCTCCTAACCAAGACTTTACGGTCCTGAAATGCAGAATCTGTAGGAAAACTTACACTCCAAACTGTTGCTCTTAAATTTACAAAAAATAAGTTTACTGGAAAACAATGTCAAATCAATTCTTCTGGCCTTCTGATTCGTCAGTATACAAACTAAGGTGAAATCATGAGGTATGATGACAAAAGGAAAAGACTCAGATGTTCCAAATATTGTTAGTACCAACCCCATAACCTTAGAGTCTCAAATCCAGCTGTATGAGGGCCCACACTTGCCTTTAACCAGAAGAAAGTTACGGCTCTCTCTTTATATGACTAGTAAGGATTTGAAATGTGCTCCTCTTCCTTTCTCTGAATAGACATAATTGTGAAGAGATTAGGATACAAATGCTCTGTGTATATTGTTTCCTCTTATCTCCCATTGAGTCTTCTCATGTTGCTCTGCTTCAGAGGACAGGATTCAACTCATTATGTATTTGTTGAGCATCTGCCTGGAGAGCAGTTATGCGCTAGGTCTGGAGAGTGAGGGGCTCTCCAAAAAATGTGTGTGTTATAGAGCCTTATATTCTATTAGGATTTTATATTATAGGAGAAAAGCCCAGTGTGGCCTAAGAATAGTTGATAAGGACTTTGAGAAGGAGAGGGACTTAATTGATGCGATAGAATTTTCTAGGCTAAAGGGGTTTGGGAAATTATTCCATGCATGTAAGGCATGCGAACAAAGGTATGGGTGACAGTGAGATGACCAAGATCCGTGTGGAAAGGCCATGACTTTAACAAAGGGCATGTGTTGGCAAAGGAGAGACATAAATCTGAAGGACTGGGGCACTAGTACCAAAAGGAAGATCTCTCTGAGTTTCAGAGTAGAATACAGAACCATGTTCACTCAGCACTGAAGAGAAGCATTGTGGTAACAAAGTCAAAGATACAGAGATGATTATGAGCCTACAAATTGCAAGGAAATGCATCCATACCTGCTTTGAGGGAAAAAAATACAATTAAGTTCTGCCTTTTTACTCCATACCATACCTAACAGAGACCCATAGAATACGTAGCAAGAACCATACAAAGAAAATTGGAAAATATTTTCTTGGATATTAATTGTCAACATTAAGCCATATAATGTGACTCAATAGATCATTATTCTCCTCATAAGTGATTATATACTGAAAATGTTATATGTGTAATGCTTGTACTGGGACAGTTGAATTATAGCCACGATTTCAAGGAAGGATATTAGAACGTTTGCCATAATAAGTGAAGCCTACTTTAAGCAACTCCAATAAATGATAATCCAAAACTTTTTAGAAAGATCAATTAGAGACTGCCTCTCTCTCTCTCCCCCCCATCCCCCCCTCCCTTCCTCTCTCTCACGTGCATGTGCACACACACACATATTACTACCTCCACCAAAACAACATTATTTTAAATAGTAAGCAAACTCAGTGCCTTTAAAGTTAGATTACAATGACAGTTAAAACTTGCCTCTGAATTGCCTTCAGCCTCTTTCCACACACAACTACATCAGGAATTGTCCTATTCCGCTGACATTTTCCTAAAAGCCCTAGCAACTCCCATTCCTCTTTTTTCTTGGTCAAGTTGACATCCATTATTCAGGGTAGGAAGTATAAGGGGAATGGTTATTTGGTATATTTCTTGTGTATTATTTCCAGAAAGATGGAGGAGGAGATGATGATTGTTTCTGTTAAATACTATCAGCAATAATAGTTAACATTTATTGACTTTCACTTGGTGCCAGGTACTGTGCTACACCCTTCCCATGGATTATCTCATTAATTTTCATGTTTTCCAGAAAGGTTAAATAACTTACCAAAGGTTACATAGCTAGAAAGTTTGAGAAGTCAAGATTTGAACCCCGGTAATCTCACTCAATAGTCCACACTTTAAATAACTACATTATATGGACTCTTGGGCTCAGTCCACATGTATCCACAAAATTTTAATGTATCTTACAAATTCTCCTCGAGAAAAATGAAAATTTACTATGCATTCACATTAACCCTTGCATGTAGAATGTCCCTTGAATATTACGTTATCATGTGACCTTTCTGAATTTTGTTTCTAATTACAGATATGGTTTTCTATGAGCCATTTACTTGTTCTATACCAAACCCATATGGACAAACAATGAAGATTTGGAATTTGTTGCCTGGAGTTAAAGCCATGGAACAGAGCAAAAACCACCAGTTCAGTAATCAGACCTCCAGTGTGGACTTCTTTCCTACTGAGTCCTATAATGCTTGGGAATATATCTTTTTCAAGGAAGCCTTCCATGACCTCACTCTAACCCCCATTTCCCAGTAGGCTAGGTTCACCCTTCTTGATTCTCCTTCTTACCAATTAATCTCAGTTGTAATTATATACTTACAGTATTTATTATTTGTGGTTTTTCAACTAGTCTTTAAACTTCCTGAGGGCAATGACCATGTATGATTTGCTTACTGTGGTATTTTCAGCACCCAGCACAGTGCCTGGTATATAACTTATAATTAATATTTCCTGAGCAAATATGTCTCCAAACAGTGATATACATGAAAAGTATGCCCTCAGAGCGCTGGCTTATCGTTATAGTGATTATTCTGCCAGTAAGTGAGGAGTTCTACATTCCTCCCATTTTCATCAGTGCTCAGAGATGGAGAGAGAATTTATAAATATTGGTCCCTCTGGCTCATGAGTTTATAGCTTGGGTCCAAATAAATCATTAACTCTAGAATTGGAATAGAGCTAACATACCATCTAGTTTATTTTCTTTCTCTTCTATATCAGGAAAGTGAGGCTAGAGAGAGGAAGGACTTACCAAAGGTCATGCAACCAGTCTATGATGAAAGCAGCTATGAATTTCTAACTATTGGGGTTTTCAAAAAATGTGATAAGTAGAGACAGAAGTGTGTTTAAAAAAATAGAAGTAAATCAAACCCACCATTACCACAATAACAGCAAGTTGTGACAAGATTAGTTACAGTGCCAGACAGTTTTCGTACAAAGTTCAGTAGACTAATTAATGACTAGATCTGTCTGAAGTTACTTTAGGGGCTGGGAAGTAAAAAATTTCTAAGTCTATTTTTAGGCAGGTGTACGCCCAAGTCAGGCGCTCTCATCTTTGTTCTGAACTAGCTTCCCTCCCAGTTTTTCTCATTGAATGCCCAGGAATAGTTTCCCAGAATGGGCTCCTCTCTGCTAAAACATCTGCTTGTTGTTTCTCCTCCTGCCAGCAACACTGCACAATCTTTGGCAATCTTCTGAAAACTCCTCTTTATCTGACTTGTGGGAGTTTTCTGGAGCTCCTCAAATGGAAATTCATCCAAAATGCGGTAGTGTTCATACTGGCTTCTGTTTTTTCACAAGATCCTAAAATGGGAATACATAGATGACTTCAAGGAATCTGTTATTCAAGCTGACCTCATGCCCCTACAATTGCCCTTTGGCTTCATTGCCAATAAAAGACTGAATAGTGACCATTAATAATATCTATCCCAGTAACAGTCATCTCCATGACATCACAGCTATTAAAAGAACTGGAGTCACAAATAGTACAAAGCCTGGACTATCAATAAGTCATTCATCATCTGGATAAAATGAATGTGGCATATGTCTGGAATCTGTAAAGCACTCCATTTAGAATAGCACCCACACTGGAGAGGGAGCCTCAGAAAAGGATAAATATTCACTTCTCAGGAGCATCAGTTGATCCAAAATACTCTCAAAATTTGTACTTTCTATTGCCTTTTCCTAGCCAGGCAGCCATTTCACCTATCTGGCTAACACTGAGGTTTCCTGAACTAATGACAAATGAAGTGACTGCCCTCCCCAACGCCTAACTTAATCAAACATGAAACCATTTTTGGTCATAGTTCAGCATTTATACACTATTCATTTCTCAACTGTCTTAATGTATTCTATATATTCACCTATTAAAATGAATAGGCTCATCAAAGGCAGGAACTAACTGGTACCAGATATGGTATGAATTATTTACTCCATGGTTTTAGTCATGAAAATTTGACCCAAAAGCTCTTAAACGAACATATATCCCATCTTTTCTAAATGAAGAGTGACTCTTTTCTGGACCTGGTTTACCCTCAACTCTGACTCTAAATTACATCAACTCACCCTCTCTCCACAAACAGCTCATGGCAAAATTGACGTTGCACGTAAATGAAGGAGAATTTTATGCACATATAAGTAAACCCTACTTTCAAACTTCAAATCCTATATTTGACATGCAACGTTGAAATATATCAACTCTATTCTTCATCTTGTTAATTTTCAAGCTCAGATACATGGACTGAAAGGGATCTCAACCAGGTTGTGCAAACTGAAACCGTCAGTGCCCCTAGAGTGCTTGGAAAAGTATGTGTCAAGACACTGTAGAAAAGCAGATGGGCTAGCCATGCAGGGCTAAATTGTGAGCCAGAGTCAGGTTGAGGAAGAGACACTACCAAGGTGCAGCCAGATATTCAAAGACCTCAGGGACTCAACTCCTTGCTAGTGACTTGGTTTTTGGCCCTCTCCTATTTTACCTATGTACTTACACAGGTAATTTGCCTTCTTGCACAGTCTAGCTTTACTCTCCTGGAATCCTTAAAATGATATCTAGTTCTTCTATACCTTCCATATACTCACCCTAAATCAAATCCTTATTGCTACAATTTCCTTGGGACCCCATAATTGCTCCCTCTGACTGATGAATGTGTTTTGGTGTTATTTCAATTTACCAGGTTGTTCTTAGCTTCCGCAATTTGCCTTCCACTTTTAAAACTGAAGGGCCCTTTATGAGAACTGAGATCTTTCAAACTTGTCAAATGATCAGCAGGTCTGAAAGATCTTTCCAAAATGTACTGACTGGGGGAGACCTTCAAGATGGCGGAGGAGTAAGATGTGGAGATCACCTTCCTCCCCACAAACACATCAGAAATACATCTACATGTGGAACAACTCCTACAGCACACCTACTGAACACTGGCAGAAGACCTCAGACTTCCCAAAAGCCGTGTGGCTGACAGGGTCTTGGTGCTCTGGCCAAGTGTCAGGCCTGTGCCTCTGAGGTGGGAGATCTGAGTTCAGGACATTGGTCCACCAGAGACCTCCCAGCTCCATGTAATATCAAACAGTGAAAGCTCTCCCAGAGATGTCCATCTCAATGCTAAGACCCAGCTCCACTCAACGACCAGCAAGCTACAATGCTGGACACCCTATGCCAAACAACTAGCAAGACAGGAACACAACTCCACCCATTAGCAGAGAGGCTGCCTAAAATCATAACAAGATCACAGACACCCCAAAACACACCACCGGATGCAGTCCTGCCTACCGAAAAGACAAGATCCAGCCTCATCCACCAGAACACAGGCACCAGTCCCCTCCACAAGGAAGCCTACACAGCCCACTGAACAAACCTTATTCACTGGGGGCAGACACCAAAAACAACGGGAACTACGAACCTGTAGCCTGTGAAAAGGAGACCCCAAACACAGTAAGTTAAGCAAAATGAGAAGACAGAGAAACACAGCAGATGAAGGAGCAAGGTAAAAACTAACCAGACCAAACAAATGAAGAGGAAATAGGCAGTCTACCTAAAAAAGACATCAGAGTAATGATAGTAAAGGTGATCAAAAATCTTGAAAACAGAATGGAGAAAATACAAGAAACATTTAACAAGGACCTAGAAGAACTAAAGAGCAAACAAACAATGATGAACAACACAATAAATGAAATTAAAAATTCTCTAGAAGGAATCAATAGCAGAATAACTGAGGCAGAAGAATGGATAAGTGACCTGGAAGATAAAATAGTGGAAATAACTACCTCAGAACAGAATAAAGAAAAAAGAATGAAAAGAATTGAGGACAGTCTCAGAGACATCTGGGACAACATTAAACGCACCAACAATCGAATTATAGGGGTCCCAAAAGAAGAAGAGAAAAAGAAAGGGACTGAGAAAATATTTGAAGAGATTAGAGTTGAAAACTTCCCTAACATGGGAAAGGAAATAGTCAATCAAGTCCAGGAAGCGCAGAGAGTCCCATGAAGGATAAATCCAAGGAGAAACATGCCAAGACACATATTAATCAAACTATCAAAAATTAAATAAAAAGAAAAAATACTAAAAGCAGCAAGGGAAAACAAATAGCATACAAGGGAATCCCCATAAGGTTAACAGCTGTTCTTTCAGCGGAAACTCCGCAATCCAGAAGGGAGTGGCAGGACATATTTAAAGCGATGAAAGGGAAAACCTACAACCAAGATTACTCTACACAGCAAGGATCTCATTCAGATTCGATGGAGAAATTAAAAATTTTACAGACAAGCAAAAGCTAAGAGAATTCACCACCACCAAACCAGCCTTACAACAAATGCTAAAGGAACTTCTCTAGGCAGGAAACACAAGAGAAGGAAAACACCTACAATAACAAACCCAAAACAATTAAGAAAATGGTAATAGGAACCTACATATTGATAACTACCTTAATGTAAATGGATTAAATGCTCCAACAAAACACAAAGACTGGCTGAAGGGATACAAAAAAACAAGACCCATACATATGCTGTCTACAAGAGACCAACTTCAGACCTAGGGACACATACAGACTGAAAGTGAGGGGATGGAAAAAGATAGTCCATGAAAATGGAAATCAAAAGAAAGCTGGAGTAGCAATTCTCATATCAGACAAAATAGACTTTAAAGACTATTACAAGAGACAAAGAAGGACACTACATAATGATCAAGGGATGAATCCAAGAGGAAGATATAACAACTGTAAATATTTATGCACCCAACATAGGAGCACCTCAATACTTAAGGCAAATGCTAACAGCCATAAAAGGGGAAATCAACAGTAACAAAATCATAGTAGGAGACTTTAACACCCCACTTTCACCAATGGGCAGACCATCCCAAATGAAAATAAATAAGGAAACACAAGCTTTAAATGATACATTAAACAAGATGGACTTAATTGATATTTATAGGACATTCCATCCAAAAACAACAAAATACACTTTCTTCTCAAGCTCTCATGGAACATTCTCCAGGACAGATCATATCTTGGGTCACAAATCAAGCCTTGGTAAATTTAAGAAAATTGAAATCGTATCAAGTATCCTTTCCGACCACAACGCTATGAGACTAGATATCAATTACAGGAAAAAATCTGTAAAAAAATACAAATACATGGAGGCTAAACAATACACTACTAAATAACCAAGAGATCACTGAAGGAATCAAAGAGGAAATCAAAAAATACCCAGAAGCAAATGACAATGAAAACACGATGGTCCAAAACCTATGGGATGCAGCAAAAGCAGTTCTAAGAGGGAAGTTTATAGCAATACAATCCTACCTCAAGAAAGAGGAAGCAGCTCAAATAAACAACCTAACCTTACACCTAAAGCAATTAGAGAAAGAAGAAGAAGAACAACAAAACACCCAAAGTTAGAAGAAGGAAAGAAATCATAAACATCAGATCAGAGATAAATGAAAAATAAAGGAAGTAAACAATAGCAATGTTCAATAAAACTAAAAGCTGGTTCTTTGAGAACATAAACAAAATTGATAAACCATTAGCCAGACTCATCAAGAAAAAAAGGGAGAAGACTCAAATCAATAGAATTAGAAATGAAAAAGGAGAAGTAACCACTGACACTGCACAAATACAAAGGATCATGAGAGATTACTACAAGCAACTCTGTGCAAATAAAATGGACAACCTGGAAGAAATGGACAAATTCTAAGAAAAGCACAACCTTCTGGGACTGAACAAGGAATAGAAAATATGAACAGACCAATCACAAACACTGGAATTGAGACTGTGATTAAAAATCTTCCAACAAACAAAAGCCCAGGACCAGATGGCTTCACAAGTGAATTCTATCAAACATTTAGAGAGGAGGTGACACCTATCCTTCTCAAACTCTTCCAAAATATAGCAGAAGGAGGAACACTCCCAAACTTATTCTATGAGGCCACAATCACCCTGATACCAAAACCAGACAAAGATGTCACAAAGAAAGAAAACTATGGCCAGTATCACTGATGAACAGACATGCAAAAATCCTCAACAAAATACTAGCAAACAGAATCCAACAGCACATTAAAAGGATTATACATCATGATCAAGTGGGGTTTATCCCAGGAATGCAAGGATTCTTCAATATACGCAAATCAATCAATGTGATACACCATATTAACAAATTGAAGGAGAAAAACCATGTGATCATCTCAATAGATGCAGAGAAAGCTTTCAACAAAATTCAACACCCATTTATGATAAAAACCCTCCAGAAAGTAGGCATAGAGGGAACTTACCTCAACATAAAAAAGGCCAGATATGACAAACCCACAGCCAACATTGTTCTCAGTGGTGAAAAACTGAAACCATTTCCTGTAAGATCAGGAACAAGACAAGGTTGTTCACTCTCACCACTATTACTCGTCATAGTTTTGGGAGTTTTAGCCACAGCAATCAGAGAAGAAAAAGAAATAAAAGGAATCCACTTTGGAAAAGAAGAAGTAAAGCTGTCACTGTTTGCAGATGACATGATACTATACATAGAGAATCCTAAAGATGCTATGAGAAAACTACTAGAGCTAATCAATGAATCTGGTAAAGTAGCAGGATACAAAATTAATGCACAGAAATATCTTGCATTCCTATACACTAATGATGAAAAATCTGAAAGTGAAATTAAGGAAACACTCCCACTTACCACTGCAACCAAAAGAATAAAATACCTAGGAGTAAACTTACCGAAGGAGACAAAACACCTGAATGATGCAGAAACCTATAAGACACTGATGAAAGAAATTAAAGATGATACAAATAGATGGAGTGATATACCATGTTCTTGGATTGGAAAAACCAACATTGTGAAAATGACTATACTACTCAAAGCAATCTACAGATTCAATGCAATCCCTGTCAAACTACCAATGGCATTTTCACAGAACTAGAACAAAAAATTTCACAATTTGTATGGAAACACAAGAGACCCCGAATAGCCAAAGCAATCTTGAGAAACAAAAACAGAGCTGGAGGAATCAGGCTCCCAGACTTTAAAGTATTCTACAAAACTACAGTAATCAAGACAGTATGGTGCTGGCACAAAAACAGAAATATAGATCAATGGAACAGGATAGAAAGCCCAGAGATATACCCATGCACACAGGGTCACCTTACTTTTGATAAAGGAGGCAAGAATATACAATGCAGAAAATACAGCCTCTTCAATAAGTGGTCCTGGGAAAACTGGACAGCTACATGTAAAAGAATGAAATTAGAACACTCCCTAACACCATACACGAAAAATAAACTCAAAATGGATTAAAGACCTAAATGTAAGGCCAGACACTATAAAACTCTTAGAGGAAAACATAGGCAGAACACTCTATGACATAAATCACAGCAAGATCCTTTTTGACCCACCTGTTAGAGGAATGGAAGTAAAAACAAAAATAAACAAATGTGACCTAATGAAACTTAAAAGGTTTTGCACAGCAAAGGTAAACATAAAGAAGACAGAAAGACAACCCTCAGAATGGGAGAAAATATTTGTTAATGAAGCAACAGACAAAGGATTAATCTCCAAAATTTACAAGCAGCTCATGCACCTCAATATCAAGAAAACAAACAACCCAATACAAAAATGGGCAGAAGACCTAAATAGACATTTCTCCAAGGAAGATATACAGATTGCCAACAAACACATGAAAGGATGCTCAACATCACTAATCATTAGAGAAATGCAAATCAAAACTAAAATGAGGTATCACCTCACACCGGGCAGAATGGCCATTATCTAAAAATCTACAAACAATAAATACTGGAGAGGGTGTGGAGAAAAGGGAACCTTCTTGCACTGTTGGTGGGAATGTAAATTGTTACAGCCACTATGGAGAGCACTGTGGAGGTTCCTGAGTAAACTAAAAATAGAACTACCATACGACCCAGCAATCCCATTACTGGGCATATACTCTGAGAAAACCATAACTCAAAAAAAGTCATGTACCACAATGTTCATTTCAGCTCTATTTACAATAGCCAGGACATGGCAACAACCTAAGTATCCATCGACAGATGAATGGATAAAGAAGATGTGGCACATATATACAATGGAATATTACTCAGCCATCAAAAGAAACGAAATTGAGTTATTTGCAGTGAGGTGGATGGAACTAGAGTCTGTCATACAGAGTGAAGTAAGTCAGAAAGAGAAAACAAATACCATATGCCAACACATATATATGGAACCTAAAAAAAAAATGGTTATGAAGAACCTAGGGGCAGGACAGGAATAAAGACACAGATGTAGAGAATGGACTTGAGGACACGGGGAGCGGGAAGGGTAAGACTGGACGAAGTGAGAGAGTGGCATGGACTTATATAAACTACCAAATGTAAAATAGATAGCTAGTGGGAAGCAGCCACATAGCACAGGGAAATCAGCTCGGTGCTTTGTGACCACCTAGAGGGGTGGGATAGGGAGCGTGGGAGGGAGACACAAGATGGAGGAGATATGGGGGTGTATGTATATGTATAGCTGATTCACTTTGTTATAAAGCAGAAACTAACACACCATTGTAAAGCAATTAAAGCAATAAGATGTTAAAAAAATACATAAAATGCAATTAATCAACATGAATTAAGTATAATTTTAACAAACATTTATAAACATCTATTATATGCTAGGCACCATTCTAGGCGTTTAATATCCACTGCATGCCTAGAACTATTCTAGTTTTCTTTGAGCATGAAAGAAAATTCTTAATAAAGACCCCTTTCCTAGATGATACATTGCAAACAACTCAGTCGCACCTTTTTATTAAATCAGCCAAGTCATTTAGCCCAGTCTTTCTTTGTCTGTATTTCTCTAGTGCCACTAAAAAATTGCCTTGTTTGGGATTTCCTTCTTAAAAAAAAAAAAAGATTTTGTTTGGTCTGTAAACACCAAAATTATCATTAATACATTAAAGCTTTCTTTGTGGTATTTTACAAACCTCAAACAGATGTGACTTTTGTTAAAAGCTTTAGTCTTTCCATTAATATTTGTACCTGATTAAACTTCAATACAGGTGCACATGGCTTGGAATCACACTTTTATATTTTGCATGCAGATTAGTGGCATGGGAATTTGCATAAATTTGTTATGCACTGCTGCAAAAGTGAATTCTCAAGGAACTTTTATTTTTATCTAATCAAATCACTGCTTAATGAAAAACGATTGACTGCTTTCAGAGGTGCACTGAGGTACACTCTGGGGATCAGGGCATTTACAATTCAGCAGGGGTTCCCTGCAAGCATTTGACTCCAGTACCACTCAAGTACTAGTGAAAACTCAGCCCTGCAAAACCAATCTGATCTACCCTGTTCATAGGGAGAGACCTAGAGATGGATTTTTTTAAAATCCCTTTACAGAATAAAACATGTAAAAGAAAGTCAGAGGAGGTCTGTAGCAGCAGCATCAATAGTCTCAGTTAAAAGCATACTTTTAACCCACAGGGAGGCTTAACAATCACTCTCTGTCCAAAAGCAGATGAGCTTTGGTAAAATGGAATGAGAGACTAGAGAGAAGAGAAACCTTTCTTTTTTTTAATTTCCATTTTTCGCATTCTTTCTGATCCATCTGGCTGTTACCATTCTACTTTCTGGTGTGTGGGGGGGGATCCAGTCATTCTTTGCTTCTATGTGAGCAGTTAATCACAGTCCCACCAAGGATGATAAGTGAGTACAAATAGTAACACCACTCTGCATGTATACACTGCTTTATACTTTTTAAAGTGATTCCACGTATATTATGTGTGAATGATAACTCACCTACATCCAAGGAAACTTTGAAATTAATTCTAATGGCTAAATCTAGATAAAGAAATACAAAGTAAAGTTTTAAAAGGCAGAGGGAGGTTGAGAGTTTTGAAAAAGAGAGAGATCTTGATACTATTTATTGGTTTTAACAAAACAGAGTAGTGTTCAATAAATGTTCTGAATGAATAAATTGTACTGTGAAGTGCATGGCGCACATATGAGGTTCTCAATACTTGTTGAATGAATGAATGAATAAGTAAACAAACGGATAAACAAACAGCATATATTGTTCAGTCTTATAGTCTGAGAATGGTAGATCTGCCATTAAAAACCCACAGAAAGATAAGTTACTTGATGAAGGCCACACAGGAGAATTAAGCTACTATGCTTTGAGAAGTTTGTCAGTGTTGTCTGGATGGCCAAAGCCTCCCAAGAGAAATTTGCATAAACAAAAAATAGACATAGAGATTAATACATAAATAAAATTTGAGACCATCCCTTTGATTTCCTGAATGATAGAGAAGGTAATCTAAATAAAATATTTTACAAGTATTTAAATGCATTCAAAACCAGCCATAGTTCATAATATTCTTCCTTTCCAAAGTACAGTCACTCTTGCTATTTTCTCCCCAAAACAATCAAGACTGTTTAAAATGTATTCAGCCCACATTTCTGCCTTCCACATTTCCCAGTTTCACCCTCTCCTGTCTCCTGACCCCATCTCCACCCCAGCCACTGACCCCTTTGTGTACAGCAAACACATTCACTCATTCAGTATCCTGCATTCTAGTTCTCAACATAGAGCATCCCCCAGCCCAAGAACCATGCACCTGCCCTATGGTTAGTTTAGTGGGTTATCTGTCTGCAAGTAGGTGTCAATGAGGCCAAAGCTGTTTGTTTGCTTCCTGCATAGGCTTGGATTCCTCTGCTCCTCTCTCCAGTCTGGATCTGAATCTCTGAACGTCTGTCATCAGCCATCTTAAAAATATGTGCCTTGGGTCTAAAGAGCAGTAGACAAGAGGGTACCATTGGTTCAGCACAATTTATCCAACCGCTGGAAGATAAGCACACTCTCTACAGAAAGGAAGTCTGTAAAGTTATCTGTATATGAAAGACTTTGCATACTGTGTTTGCACAAGATTTTCTTTTGCCCACTATTTTCAAGCCCAATGAAGCAAGCAGCAGGATCCTTTTGAGCCTCAGGCTAAAGGAAAGCTCAGAGGCTATTAAGTTTCCAGAAGGCACAGAGAAGTACCAAATGACCATAGGAACTCTCTTACAGTCCTAAAATTTTACTCTGTGTAACCAGAGAGCATTTGAAGTTTCTTTGAATTAATGATAATTTTAAAAATTTTAAAGTGGTAATTATTATTATATAAGCCAAAGTGTTTACTTTCTCTCCATTGCTCTACTGTGGTTTTCAATCAGAGGGAGGTAAACTCTGAGCTCGAAAAGTGTTCTTTAAAAGGCTCTCTAAACCAATTTCAATTACCTTTGTGTAAGAATAACAAAAATGTTAAAAAAAAAAAAAAAAAGGATTTTGAAACCAATATCAGAAGAGGCAGAAAAAAAGTCTGAAGCAAACAAGTGGCCTCAAAGAGGGAACATAAGAGCAATAATAACTTTGAAAAATGTATTACTGTATATTTAAGAACATTGAAAAGAGGCACCCAAAGTAAACACAACCACTCAGACTGAGAGTAAATACACACACACAACTCATTGCATTTCAAGGTCAATTGAATCGTTTAATGAACCATGCCAGCTACTACTCAACCCTTTAAGCTGGTCTCAAGCAGATTCTAAGCAGAAAGTAATTTGTCTATATTTCTATAAAACTTATAAGCAGAATAACAGGCTTCCAAGCAGGTCAGCTGGATTTCAGAGACACTTAAGAGACACTTAGAATTGGCATTGAAATGTGTTAAACTGAGGTCACATTTTTTTTTTTTTTGGAAATTCAACGGTTACTTCCACATCTCCTACTTGCCTTTGAAATCTAAAAGTGAATTCTCCTGCCAAATTCTGTAGCCATATCAAAAGACGTTTTCCCTTGCTTCACGGATGCTCCATCACCCTGGGTCAAAGTTCTTCCTTGGGGGTTAGAAACAGTTAAGCATCAACAGTTTGGGGTTAAAATGTCAGATGCACCTTCTGAAGTGGTGAGCAGTTAACCTGAACACATGCCTTTGGAATGTCAACCAAAATCTCAAAGCAATGAATGACTTGGTTTACTATTTAAAAAAATCAACTCTGTGTTCTGGCTATGAACTTGGCACGAGGCTCATTTTCTCAGTGTTATTAAATAGATGCTTACTGAGTGCCTACTATGAGCCAACTTAGTATTACTGTAAAATTCAAAATAAATCTAAAACTGAGATCCTTGCCCTTGAGGCATTTACAATTGGCCAAAGAAACATAATTAATTCACATGTTTACAAACACACTCAACCTTTAATGAAATGAAAACGTTGTCTAAGAGGCCTCGTGATTTCTTTCCTTTAGGCCACTAAACCTCACAGTTATTTACTTCAAAATATATCCCAAATGTAAGGTCAATGAAAGCCCTGAGGAAATAGCAGCAAGAACTTCCAAATGCTTATAAAGCAAGAAAAATGTTTTTTAAAAAGTAGTTGGCCCTTTTGTCTCATCAAATAATATGAACCTAACTCATCGTTGCCATGATTATGCTGGCAATAAGTAGATTTTGTGGTTATCAGGCTCAGGAGTGTTGCTTCAGTTTTTAATCACACAAGCTGTCATTAAATTCCTTGGTCTCCTCATCCACCCAGAATATTACCCTGTGCCTATAATTTATTTCAGAGATCTGTATTTCGTGATAGAGAGAATGGAAAATCTCTGGACATAAAGAGAAAATTACCTCTTACTGTTTCTTACCAATCGACTCAGTAGATCAAAATAGCTGTGCGGTGTCATGAATTACAGGTTTACAAGAATCTCACTATTTATCTGCCATAATATTTCATTATATAAAAGTGATTTTTCCTACACTGAATTTCAAAATTGATACTCCTAACTACAGTACTTGAAGGTTCCTCTCATAACTGAATAATTTAGTCATCTGTCCATGGATGTTAAGTCATTTTGCTGATCCTCAGTGCTGAAACAACAAAAACAAAAAAATTGTCCTTGATTTTCTTTCTTTGCCCCCTGGTTGACATCTCATTTGATTGCCGTCAAAATGTGAAATGTTTATGAATACTACAAACAAAAATTTATAGATATTATTGCAAATGAATACTGAGGCTAGAGACAATAGGTCTACTTCCTATCCTGCTATACATTTTCCTTTAAATAAAAGTTAAATTATTAGATAGCTAAAGGAGGCAGTCTTTCATTAAAAAATGGCGAGACTATTAATCCAAATACAAACATCCATCACCCTGTGCAATAAATGTGCTCCAGAAAATTTGAGTCTAAAATGAATTTTTGTAAATGGAATCATTTCCCCATTGGTTTATATTACAGTATTAGAGATTATTTGTTTCCATTTCTGGACTTTGGTAGGCTAAGGTGCTATAAACTACTGCCAATTTTTCTTGCCTCCATTTTCTGTCAATTACAGATTTATAAACAAATATTTAAATGCACTAGGGGAACTCTAATTTAAAGAAATTCTGTGGAAAAGTATTTCCAAAAATATGAAGACGACTTCAGTAATGTGATCACTTGCACCACAACTAATTTATTTGGTAAATTTGGGTCTGACTGCAAAGGCTTTCTTAAAGGGAGCTACCATACATGAAGGGAGAGCTACATGTGAGATTCGTATAAACACCCTTCCTGTGCAGTGAAATCCACCTCGGGACACATTAGGATCAAAGCAGGAGAAGTGATCTTTTCATACAGGCCTGCTTTCTAAAGAGTTATGCACAAGGGCACTCAACTGGACACTGCAGTTTAATAACCCTAGAGTCACCACTACAGATGTCTACATTAGCACAAGGTTCGAAAGAGAAGCAGATGGCTAGAAAACCCTTACTGAGATTCTCCAACAATTTCCAAAGGTAGAACAGCAAGTAGCTTTTATGTATAAATGATGTTCACCATATGGTAAAGCATGACTTAATATTTTATATAAAAATCAAATTATTATAGCTAGATTGAATAAAGTCAAGGCCAATTAAAAATAGAGTTGAGTTTCCCTGATAAATATTTGACTAGGTTTGGAGCAATAACTCTAAACCAAGCTGTAAAAAGAAAAAATAAAAAAAAAAGGAAAAGTAGATAGAGTAAATGGATTTTCATAATATCAAAGCCCTTAATTTCTCAAGTATGAATCCTAATTCCATTAAAGCTCAGGTTATTGCTTTGAAAATATACTTCGGGGAGGTAAATCTGACATTTCTAGGCAGATTAAAGATAATATAAAATGGACACTAATAAAACAGACAGCAATTTTCCGGTCTAATGTTTGAGGTCCTATAAAAGTTGAAAAATCTTCATAAGACAATTTCACTTCACATGAAATGAGTAATGACTTTTGAAACCACAGTCCCCAGATCCTGGCCAGCAAATCAAATACATTGTCTACCCAATGACATCTCTACCTGACAAGGGACTGAACCACTCAAGTCACAGGTCGCTGATGACCTGCAGCCATATACCAGGACTTTGCAAAGAGGATGTTTATGTCACTGGTGCAGGCAATAATAGATAAGCAATAGATAACGTAAGTAGTGACTCGTCTTATTGATCAAGAGAGGAGAAAAATATAGGTGCTCAAAACAGATTGTTTACAATCTGCTTCCTGCTGTTAGTTTCTAGTAAAATACTACTCTTATCCACTTCCTAAGACACTCTATCAAACAGGTGAAACAGGAAAGTACGATGTTCCTCACTACCCCACACTTAATAGTGAAGCCACACTTCACTATTAGCCATGACAAGATAAAGGTGTATTGCATTACTTGGCCTAATTAGAATTATAATGCTCTAAAACAACAGGTGGGCTTCAACCTTGGAAAAAACCCCAATAAATATCCAAATATACAGAATGCAAAAAATTAGGAGTGTATTATCATGATAAAATGATTAAACATTTATTCAATTTTTGATTATTTATGGATTGTAGGGAGTAGAATATAAGACACGTAAATTGTTAGAAGCAGTGCTGTAGTTCAAATTCTGGTCCATGGAGCAAAATTTCACACAATTCTCTTTCTCCCTAGCCTTTGTTTCCCAGAAACAGGAAAACCCTCTCTATGCATCCAACCCTCTCTTTCACATAGTTGATTGGGAGCTATCTATATGGTCAAGAGCTCCTTTGAATTAAACATATATCAACATCTCTAAGAGTAAGATCAGTGGCTCTCAAACTTTAGAATCACATGGGGAGGTATTTAAAATCTTGATGCCCAAGCCACACTGTATATTCAATTAAATCAGAATTTCTGGGGATGCATCCCAGGCCCTAGTATTTTTAAAAACTACCCAGATGATTATAGTGTGAAGCCAAGTTTGAGAAGCATTGGGATAGATCCTAGGAAAATAGAGCCTGGTTTAAAAAAATAAGTAAAATCCACATTTTCTTTTCAGAAACACATCTCTGCTTAAAGTAAAGAAACAAAGACATAAGCCAGGATTTCCTGGGGATTTTCAATGAGTTGTTTCTACCTTTACCACCTGATATGCCACCTGCTGCTACTGAAGTCAATAAACCAAAAGGTCTGCTTCCTGAGGGTATGTGCTTCACAGAGGCCTGGTCTCTGTGTAGCCTGGCTTGGTGCTACATAAATAGTGCCAGATTGGAGGCTAATGTAACATCTTCTCCTATCTGGTCCTCCTCCCTAGTCATATCATTGCTCCCTCCTATGACCCATTTTAAAATGTAATGGTGAAAAGCTTCTATATCACTGTCAGTTTCAGAAGAATGGAATGTTACTCTTGATGTTAAAGCAAGGATCCTAATCTTAGATCTTAAATTCATCTATTAGTTTACACCATGGCTACGCATCTAGCTATATTGCTTCTTATTCCTTCCTTTTCATCCCTCTACGTACTCATGCTTTTCTTTTTTTTTTTTTTTTTTTTTAATTTTTATTTATTTATTTATTTATGGCCGTGTTGGGTCTTCGTTTCTTTACGAGGGCTTTCTCCAGTTGCGGCAAGCGGGGGCCACTCTTCATCACGGTGCGCGGGCCTCTCACTATCGCGGCCTCTCTTGTTGCGGAGCACAGGCTCCAGACGCGCAGGCTCAGCAATTGTGGCTCACGGGCCTAGTCGCTCCGCAGCATGTGGGATCTTCCCAGACCAGGGCTCGAACCCGTGTCCCCTGCATTGGCAGGCAGATTCTCAACCACTGCGCCACCAGGGAAGCCCATGCTTTTCTTTTTGAAATCAATTCTGCAATAACTCCAAGCTAGCGTGATCATACATCTTGGATTACCCTCTCGGTCCCAGCATAATTATATTTTTTCAGTTTTTTCTTATGAAATCTTTTAAACATACAGAAAAGTTGAAGTGATTGTATAGTGATCACCATCTAAAAAAAATCTGCCATTAGGGAATTCCCCGGCAGTCCAGTGGTTAGGACTCCGCCCTCTCACTGCCAAGGGCCAGGGTTCAATCCCTGGTCGGGGAACTAAATCCCACAAGGTGTGTGGCATGGCACAGACAAAAAAATAAAAATAAATTAAATTAAATCTGCCATTAATATTTTACTGTACTTGCTTTATCACATATCTATTCATTTATCCTCCTCTTTCTACCCATCTAGCAGCCCATCCTATTTTCTGATGCATTTCAAAGGAAGCCCACAATAATTATTAATGGTACCCTCTTTTACTCTCAGAAGTGTCCTGGTTTAGACAATAAGTGTGCTATGTGTGTATGATGTAGCTGTATACTTAGAGTGGTACTAGCCACTATGGAAGCATCAAGACAAATATCTGAGTTTTGATATTCAACTTAAAGTCTATTTGAATGAGGTAAGTCAAGAAAGATGATAGCAATGACTGAATGCTGATGGGTATTTTACTGCTAAAGGAGGCTATAGGATGAGAGCAAGCAGGAATAAACATGTGCACAGGAATAATCCACATGGTGCTTTGTAGGAAGATCAGATTTCTGCTAAGCCTTCAAGGATGGGTAGAACTTGGATGGTGAGAAGGTGAGAAAGTGAGAAAGCATTTGGAGTGGGGAAGGGAGAACAACATACACAATGACAGTGATAGAAGAACAAAAAGAAGGCTACCAAGACCTAGCCAAAGGATTCATGAACTCATAAACTTTGCCTGATATCCAGGAATAATAAGAAACTTCTCATCTCTACTTGCGAGAATCAATAGTCATCTCATTGGCTGAAAGGGGAAGTCACTAACAGGTATAGAGTGTCTACCCTGCCAGACACTACAAGAAAAACATTACATACATCAACGGGCATCTATTCACATCCTCCGACATGACTTTAGCATTCAGATGGCCCACTTTTTTCTTTTTAATTTTAACTTCTGCTTTATTTTTATTTTTATTTTTTTAAACACCTTTATTGGAGTATAAATGCTTTACAATGCTGTGTTAGTTTCTGCTTTATAACAAAGTGAATCAGTTATACATATACATATGTCCCCATATCTCTTCCCTCTTACGTCTCCTTCCCTCCCACCCTCCCTATCCCATCCCTCTAGGTGGTCACAAAGCACCAGGCTGATCTCCCTGTGCTATGCGGCTGCTTCCCACTAGCTATTTATTTTACATTTGGTAGTGTATATATGTCCATGCCACTCTCTCACTTTGTCCCAGCTTACCCTTCCCCCTCCCCATATCCTCAAGTCCATTCTCTAGTAGGTCTGTGTCTTTATTCCCGTCTTGCCCCTAGGTTCTTCATGACCATTTCTTTTTCTTTTTTTTTAGATTCCATATATATGTGTTAGCATACTGTATTTGTTATTCTCTTTCTGACTTACATCACTCTGTATGACAGTCTCTAGGTCCATCCACCTCACTACAAATAACTCAATTTCGTTTCTTTTTATGGCTGAGTAATATTCCATTGTATACATGTGCTGCATCTTCTTTATCCATTCAACTGTTGATGGACACTTAGGTTTCTTCCATGTCCTGGCTATTGTAAATAGAGCTGCAGCGAACACTGTGGTACATGACTCTTTTTGAATTACGGTTTTCTCAGGGTATATGTCCAGTAGTGGGATTGCTGGGTCATATGTTAGTTCTATTTTTAGTTTTTTAAGGAACCTCCATATTGTTCTCCATAGTGGCTGTATCAATTTACATTCCCACCAACAGTGCAAGAGGGTTCCCTCTCCTCCACACCCTCTCCAGCATTGATTGTTTGTAGATTTTTTGATGATGGCCATACTGACCGGTGTGAGATGATATCTCATTGTAGTTTTGATTTGCATTTCTCTAATGATTAATGATGTTGAGAATTCCTTCATGTGTTTGCTGGCATTCTGTATATCTTCTTTGGAGAAATGTCTGTTTAGGTCTTCTGCCCATTTTTGGATTGGGTTGTTCGTTTTTTTTGATATTGAGCTGCATGAGGTGCTTGTAAATTTTGGAGATTAATCTCTTGTCAGTTGCTTCATTTGCAAATATTTTCTCCCATTCTGAGGGTTGTCTTTTCGTCTTGTTTATGGTTGCCTTTGCTGTGCAAAAGCTTTGAAGTTTCATTAGGTCCCATTTGTTTATTTTTGGTTTTATTTCCATTTCTCTAGGAGGTGGGTCAAAAAGGATCTTCCTGTGCTTTATGTCATAGAGTGTTCTGCCTATGTTTTCCTCTAAGAGTTTGATAGTGTCTGGCCTTACATTTAGGTCTTTAATCCATTTTGAGTTTATTTTTGTGTATGGTGTTAGGGAGTATTCTAATTTCATACTTTTACATGTACCTGTCCAGTTTTCCCAGCACCACTTATTAAAGAGGCTGTCTTTTCTCCACTCTATATTCTTGCCTCCTTTATCAAAGATAAGGTGACCATATGTGTGTGGGTTTATCTCTGGGCTTTCTATCCTGTTCCATTGATCTATATTTCTGTTTTACTGCCAGTAACATACTGTCTTGATTATTGTAGCTTTGTAGTATAGTCTGAAGTCAGGGAGCCTCGTTCCTCCAGCTCTGCTTTTCTTTCTCAAGATTGCTTTGGCTATTCGGGGTCTCTTGTGTTTCCATACAAATTGTGAAATTTTTTGTTCTAGTTCTGTGAAAAATGCCAGTGGTAGGTTGATAGGGATTGCATTGAATCTGTAGATTGCTTTGGGTAGTAGAGTCATTTTCACAATGTTGATTCTTCCAATCCAAAAACATGGTATATCTCTCCATCTGTTTGTATCATCTTTATTTCAGCAGTGTCTTATAATTTTCTGCATACAGGACTCCTGTCTCCTAAGGTAGGTTTACTGCTAGATATTTTATTCTTTTTCTTGCAATGGTAAATGGGAGTGTGTTCTTAATTTCACTTTCAGATTTTTCACCATTAGTGTATAGGAATGCAAGAGATTTCTGTGCATTAATTTTGTATCCTGCTACTTTACCAGATTCATTGATTAGCTCTAGTAGTTTTCTGGTAGCATCTTTAGGATTCTCTATGTATAGTATCATGTCATCTGCAAACAGTAACAGCTTTACTTCTTCTTTTCTGATTTGGATTCTTTTATTTCTTTTTCTTCTCTGATTGCTGTGGCTAAAACTTCCAAAACTATGTTGAATAATAGTGGTGAGAGTGGGCAACCTTGTCTTGTTCCTGATCTTAGTGGAAATGGTTTCATTTTTCCACCATTGCGGATGATGTTGGCTGTGGGTTTGTCATATATGGCCTTTATTATGTTGAGGTAAGTTCCCTCTATGCCTACTTTCTGGAGGGTTTTTATCATAAATCGGTGTTGAATTTTGTCGAAAGCTTTCTCTGCATCTATTGAGATGATCATATGGTTTTTCTCCTTCAATTTGTTAATATGGTGTATCACATTGATTGATTTGTGTATATTGAAGAATCCTTGCATTCCTGGGAAAAACCCCACTTGATCATAATGTATGATCCTTTTAATGTGCTGTTGGATTCTGTTTGCTAGTATTTTGTTGAGGATTTTTGCATCTATGTGCATCAGTGATATTGGCCTGTAGTTTTCTTTCTTTGTGACATCTTTGTCTGGTTTTGGTATCAGGGTGATGGTGGCTTCGTAGAATGAGTTTGGGAGTGTTCCTCCCTCTGCTATATTTTGGAAGAGTTTGAGAAGGATAGGTGTTAGCTCTTCTCTAAATGTTTGACAGAATTCGCCTGTGCAGCCATCTGGTCCTGGTCTTTTTTTTGTTGGAAGATTTTTAATCACAGTTTCAATTTCAGTGCTTGTGATTGGTCTGTTCATATTTTCTATTTCTTCCTGGTTCAGTCTCGGAAGGTTGTGCATTTCTAGGAATTTGTCCATTTCTTCCAGGTTGTCCATTTTATTTGCATAGAGTTGCTTGTAGTAATCTCTCATGATCCTTTGTATTTGTGCAGTGTCAGTTGTTACTTCTCCTTTTTCATTTCTAATTCTACTGATTTGAGTCTTCTCCCTTTTTTTCTTGATGAGTCTGGCTAATGGTTTATCAATTTTGTTTATCTTCTCAAAGAATCAGCTTTTAGTTTTATTGATCTTTGCTATCGTTTCCTTCATTTCTTTTTCATTTATTTCTGAACTGATCTTTATGATTTCTTTCCTTCTTCTAACTTTGGGGTTTTTTGTTCTTCTTTCCTAATCGCTTTAGGTGTAAGGTTAGGTTGTTCATTTGAGATGTTTCTTGTTTTTTAAGGTAGGATTGTATTGCTATAAACTTCCCTGCTAGAACTGCTTTTGCTGCATCCCATAGGTTTTGGGTCATCATGTTTTCATTGTCATTTGTTTCTAGGTATTTTTTGATTTCCTCTTTGATTTCTTCAGTGATCTCTTGGTTATTAAGTAGTGTATTTTTCAGCCTCCATGTGTTTGTATTTTTTGCAGATTTTTTCCTGTAATTGATATCTAGTCTCATAGCGTTGTGGTCGGAAAAGATACTTGATATGATTTCAATTTTCTTAAATTTACCAAGGCTTGATTTGTGACCCAAGATATGATCTATCCTGGAGAATGTTCCATGAGCACTTGAGAAGAAAGTGTATTCTGTTGTTTTTGGATGGAATGTCCTATAAATATCAACTAAGTTCACCTTGTTTAATGTATCATTTAAAGCTTGTGTTTCCTTATTTATCTTCATTTTGGATGATCTGTCCATTGGTGAAAGTGGGGTGTTAAAGTCCCCTACTATAATTGTGTTACTGTCGATTTCCCCTTTTATGGCTGTTAGTATTTGCCTTATGTATTGAGGTGCTATTTTTAGTGCATAAATATTTACAATTGTTATATTTTCTTCTTAGATTGATCCCTTGATCATTATGTAGTGTCCTTCTTTGTCTCTTGTAATAGTCTTTGTTTTTAAGTCTATTTTGTCTGATATGAGAATTGCTACTCCAGCTGTCTTTTGATTTCCATTTGCATGGAATCTCTCTTTCCATCCCCTCACAGATGGCCCACTTTTGTATGCTGGAAGAAATGCTAAGACAGATTCAGTCCTCATGGCAGAATAAGATCTTAATAAGCTATAATGGTTCCTGGTTACTTAAAGCAGAGTTTGCCTTCTTCCTTTTTTGCTGATTTATTGGAAGCTAATCAATTGGGCTGTGAATTGTACCGGACAGAACTTGTATGCATGAATAACTTCTTATTTCAGCAGTATCAAAATCCATAGTCATTGTATTTTCTACAATTCAGAAGCTCTGTGTTCCAGTTTACAATATATTTTGCCACACCTCAAATAAATCCCAAATATACACATTGATTGCTTCAGTTTCTTTATATTCTGGTATTACAAGGCTCTTTTGCTAGATTGTAAGGATCATCGTTATTCTGTGACTCCACATTCCTCACTCAAAGCCGATTAAGGCACTTATGGCTTTACAAGGCTTTGAGCAGGTTAGAAGTATGATTGACTTCTGCCAAAATGAGAGATAAATGAAATGGTTCTGAATAAAGTAAATGCTGATTTAACTTAAAGATCTCCTTGTTGCTCTTTTGAATACTTCTATGATTTCCGCTATGCCCGAACCACCAGATCTTGTGCATTGCCTGGATCTTGAATGCGTAGTTACACTGACTCAAACCTTTGCACAGACCTCTGGGTTTAGCGAAAGCCTTAATTCTCCTGGTTCTGACCTCTTGTCCTGCCTGCATCACTAATCACCATCCACTGTTTCTGCATGCTACAAAGTTTATGTTCTATGTTTATAGTGACATATTATTCAGGCTAAGATCGTTAATATCATAATCACCAACACCAACAGCATAATTATTATGCTATTCCCCAAGAAGCTTTAGGCTCTTGGCAAGATATAGCCAGATTCTGAACATACATGCTTGTTCTTGAGCAGAGGTTAAACAGTTTTTGAGGGGAAAAGTCTATTTTCTTAATTGCCTTAGGAAGTTACCTTTGCTTCTGGTAACATAGTGCTCCTATAAGATAGAGAGCAGCACAAGAAAACTCAGAGGCCTAGAACTGTATAGTAACTTCACGGTACATACATTGTTTTGATATCATATTGCTAAATATGTTTGATAATTGAAGAGTGAAAGGCACAGAGGAGAAAATAAGTTCTGGGAATAACTGATGATAAGAGTGATCAAATTCTGGTTGTTTAAAACAGTTAAATAAAATTTGGCATGGGTATTCCAGTCAATTAGAAAAGTTGACTTGAGCAACAAGTTCCACAAGGAGGAGAAAAGAGTTATGATATAGGATCACTTTCCTACCAGAAGCCTATATAATATATTGAGAAAGAGAATACTAACACATGAGAATTAACAGCGAATAATGGAAATTGTCATTACCATAAATCTGGAATCACAATTGTAAGTGCTATAGTTCAGAGGAGATTACTGAGGGCTGATCTAGTCAAGAATGTCTTCGTGGACAGCAAGGTTTGGATTGGGTCTTGCAGGGTTTAGATTAGTGTGGAAGAGAGGATAATTATTCCATCTAAGGAAAACAAGGCAAAAGGGAATTCACTGTGCTTCTAGGACAATGAGGAAGTTAGCCTAACTCCAGCAAATGGTGCACGATGGGAAACAACGGTAATTGAGCATGTATACGGAGGGTCTTAGTCAAGCTAAAGAAGTTTGACTTATTGTAAGAGGAACAAATCACTGAAGATGTTGAGGATAAGAACCTGACACAATGAAAGCACTGTTTGAGAAAGATGCCACAGTTACCAGTTATGCAAAGTCCTACCCTGAACAACAGGCTCACACCTACTGACTCCAATTTAATCATATTTAAAATCACAGATATATAAATGTGGCAGTCCTTGCAACTTTTGGCAACATTGTCATTTCAGGCATGAGAGGTCAGTATACACAAAAAGTTACTATAAACCATGCTAACTGCAATATATGTACTACATATTTACCCAGAAGACAGAAAGGAAAGAATGAATCAGTCAAGGGTAATGAAGCACAACATTATTGGCATTAAATGGAAAAGAAAAGCAGTGTTAAGAGGTAGGGAATCAACTATTTAAATCTGGTTGAGCAGACAGAAGAAGTAGGTTATAGGCTTGTGTTCTCACCTCAACTCCTTATACTTGAACACAGTGCCATGTTATTCCAACTGTTACTAAATAATTCAGTTTCAGCCACAAAGAATGAACTCTCTAGTTCATTCTTGAATCAAAGATGAAAAAAATAATAAAAGTTAAATTAGAGGGGGAAGAAGCAGTAGCTACAATTCAGCTCATAAATAAAACGAACTTTGGAGAAAAATGAAAACTTTAAAATAGATTTTTTTAAACCAAATGCGTAAATACAGGAACAGATTGGTGACTGCCAGAGGTGGGGGTGGGTGGGTGAAGGGGATCAAAAGATACAAACTTCCAGTTATAAAATAAATAAGTCCTGGGGATGAAATTTACAACATGGTGACTATAGTTAATAATACTGGATTATATATTTGAAAGTAGCTAAGAGAATAGATCTTGAAAGCTTTCATCCCACACACAAATATAATTTGTAACTATGTCTGGTGATGGATGCTAACTAGCCTTATTGTGGTAATCATTTCACAATATATACAAGTATTGAATCATTATGTTGTGCACCTGAAACTATTTTAATGTTATGTGAGTCGATCTCAATTAAAAAAATAAACAAAACAGACTTTCTTTCCCGTCCTATATTTTAAAAGTAGCTTTGCATTTTGACAACAAATGGAATATGACAATGAAACAGAGGTTATTAGCATGAATCACTGTATTTATCTAGTAGGTCCAGAATTAAGCATTCCATTGCATTAAGCCAACATTATAAGGAGAGAAATAAAGAAATGCTATACTATGGTAATGTTTCCCTAGAGTATAAAAGAGTAGAACTGATACAAAGAGTACCAAATAACTTCAACTAAAATGCTGGCAAACTGAATCTAGCAATATATAAAAATAATTCTATACCATGACCCCGTGGGATTTATCCCAGGGATGCAAGGTTGATTTAACATCTGGAAATCAAGTATTTTAGTACATCATATCAATAGAATATTTAAAAATCACATGATCCTCTCAATAGACTTAGAAAAAGTATCTGACAAAATCTAACACTCTTTCATGATAAAAAATACTCAACAAACAAGGGATAGGAGGGAACTTCCTCAATCTGATAAAGAGCATCTATGAAAAAGCCACATCTAACATCATACTTAAGAGTGAAAGACTGGATGCTTTCCCAGTAAGATCAGGAACAAGACAAGTATTTCTTCTCTTACCACTCTAATATTGTTACTGGAGGTTCTAGCCGGGGCAATTAGACAAGAAAAAACAATAAAAGTTTTACTTCCTTTCCAGTGTGGATACTTTTCTCTATTCACAGATGACATTGTATACAGAAAGGAAATACTAAGGAATCCACCAAGAAACTATTAGTACTAATAAATTAGTTCAGCAAGGGTACAGGATACAGGAACAATATACAAAAACTAATTATTTCTACATACTATCGATGAACAGTGTGAAAATGAAATTAAGAAAACAATTCCATTAACAAAAGCATAAAAAAGAATAAAATACTTCAGAGTAAATTTAGCAAAGGAAGTGAAAGACTTATACAACGAAAACTACAAAACATTATTGAAAGAAATTACAGAAGATCTAAATAAATGGAAAATCATACCATAATCATGGATTAGAAGACAACATTGTTAAGATGGCAATACTAACCAAACTGATCTACAGATTAAGTGCAATCCCTATCAGAATCTCTGACGGCTTCTTTGTATAAATTGACAAAATTATTCTAAAATTCACACAAAATTGCAGGGGAAGCAGAACAGCCAAAACCATCCTGGAAAAAAAAGAATAAAGCAGGAGGATTACACTTCCCAACTCCAAAACTTACTACAAAAAAGGGTAGTCAAGATAATGTTGTATTGGCACAAGGATAGACAAACAGATCAATGGAACAGAAGATATAATCTGGAAATTAACCCATATGTATATAACTAAGTGACTTTTTTTTTTACAAGGATGCCAAGACCATTCAACAGATAAAGAAGAGTCTTTTTTACAAATGGTGCTAGGACAACTTCAAAAGATATGCAAAAGAATGAAGTTGGATCCTTACTTCACATCACATAAAAAACTCAAAATGGATCAAAGACCTAAATGTAAGTGCAAAAACTATAAAACTTTTGAAAGATAACATAGGGGGAAAGTCTTCATGATCTTATATTTGGCAAAGATTCTTAGCTATAACTCCAAAAGCATGAGTGACAAAAGAAAAATATAGGTAAATAGGACTTCATCAAAATTTAAAGGAAGACAGTATGGAGATTCTTTAATAAACTAAAAATAGAGCTACCATATGATCCAGCGATCCCACTCCTGGCTGTATATCCAGAGAAAACCATAGTTCAAAAAGATACATGTACCCCAATGTTCATTGCAGCACTATTTACAACAGCCAGGACATGGAAGCAACCTAAATGTCCAAGGATGGAGGAATGGATAAAGATGATGTGGTACATATATACAATGGAATATTACTCGGCCATAAAAAAGAATGAAATAATCCCATTTGCAGCAACATGGATGGACCTAGAGATTGTCATACTGAGTGAAGTCAGACAGAGAAAGACAAATATCATATGGTATAGATTATATGTGAAATCTTAAAAAATGGTACAAGTGAACTTATTTACAAAACAAAAAGAGTCACAGGTGTAGAAAACAAACTTATGGTTACCAAGGGGGAAATGGGGGGGAGGGATAAATTGGGAGACTGGGATTGACATATACATACTACTATATATAAAATAGATAACTAATAAGAACCTACTGTATAGCACAGAGAACTCTACTCAATACTCTCTAATGATCTATATGGGAAAAGAATCTAAAAAAGATTGGATATAGGTATATGTATAACTGATTCAATTTGCTGTACAGCAGAAACTAACACAACATTGTAAATCAACTATACTCCAATAAAAATTAATTTAAAAAAATTTAAAACTTTTCTAATTCAAAGGCCAGCATCAATAAAGTGAAAATACAGCCCATAGAATGAGAAAACACTTGTGCAAATCATATATCTGATAAGGGACTTGCACCAATAATATATTTAGAACTCGTATATGTCAAAAATAAAAAGGCAGATAATCCAATTTTAAAACGTGCAGAAGATTTGAACAAACATTTCTCCAGAGAAGATATACAAATAACCAATAAGCCCGTGCAAAGATGCTCAACATCATAAGTTATCAGGGAAATAAAATCAAAACACAATAAGACACCACTTTAAATCCAGTAGGATGGCTAGAATCAAAAAGTTAGATAAACAACAAATGCTGGTGAGAATGTGGAGAAATTGGAACACTCATACACTGCTGATGGGAATGCAAAATGGTGCAGCATCTTTGGAAAACAGCCTGGCAATTCCTCAAGTGATTAAAAAGAGAGTTACCATACGACCCAGTAATTCCATTCCTAGGTATACAAACAAGAAAGTTGAAAACTTATATCTGCACAGAAACTTGTACACAAATGTATATAGTAGGATTATTCACAATTGCCAACAGATCGAAACAACCCAAATGTTCATCAAGAGACAAATGGATAAACAAAATATGGTATATCTATATAACAGAATATTACTCAGCCAGAGAAAGGAATGAAGCACTGATATATATATGCTACAATACGGATGAACGTTAAAAACATTATGCTAAGTGAAAGAAGCCATTCACAAAAGCCCACATAATATATGATCTCATTCATATGAAAGTAAAGACTATGGAAATCAGTAGAAACAGAAAAGTAGATTAATGGTTGCTTAGGGCCAAGGGTGGGGGATGAGGAGGTAGGGGGTGATAGCTAAAGGGTATAGGGTTTCTTTGTAAGATGACGGATATATTCTAATACTGACTCTGGTGATGCTTGCACATATATGTGACTATACTAAAACCCCACTGGATTGTAGACTTTAAGTGGGTGAATGGCATGGTATATGAATTATATCTCAATAAAGGAGTTTTTAGGAAAAGAGGACCAAATAAAGAAAGCAACAAGTGAGAGCCACATCTGTTTTTTGAGATAGCGTTGGTTGAGGGGAAGAATGCTGATGGTCTGTGATGGCATTTTTACGTAAGGGGAGGCCTCCTTTGCATTGCCCTGACATATATACAATGGAATATTACTCAGCCATAAAAAGAAATGAAATGGAGGTATTTGTAATGAGGTGGATGGAGTTAGAGTCTGTCATACAGAGTGAAGTAAGTCAGAAAGAGAAAAACAAATACAGTATGCTAACACATATATATGGAATCTAAGGGAAAATAAAGGTCATGAAGAACCTGGTGGCAAGACGGGAATAAAGACACAGACCTACTAGAGAATGGACTTGAGGATATGGGGAGGGGGAGGGGTGAGATGTGACAGGGTGAGAGAGTGTCATGGACATATATACACTACCAAATGTAAAATAGATAACTAGTGGGAAGCAGCCGCATAGCACAGGGAGATCAGCTCGGTGCTTTGTGACCACCTAGAGGGGTGGGATAGGGAGGGTGGGAGGGAGGGAGATGCAAGAGGGAAGAGATATGGGAACATATGTATATGTATAACTGATTCACTTTGTTATAAAGCAGAAACTAACACACCATTGTAAAGCAATTATACTCCAATAAAGATGTTAAAAAAAAAAAACAAATCTTAGTTCTGTGCAAAATCTGTCTTTAAAGGACTTCTGCAAATGGGTTGTAGAGCAAAATGTTTACCTAAAGTTACCATAGAAGAATTTCATTTAATCAAACTGTCTGTCTTCTTCCAGTCAAAGGCAAACAGGAAGTCATATTACTGCATTGAGTAATGCTTCTAAAGAGAACTCATTCTAGGATGCACTTGATGCTAATGTCACACTCTTTTTACCCATTAAAGCAGTGGGTCACAATAATATATTCTAGTCTTTGGGTAGCTACTGTGTCTGCAGTTTCTCTCTCTGCGTTAGGGTAATAGTGGTTCCCTTCCCCAAGATGGCTATTGTTCATATAATTGCAAACACAGACTTTTTTTTTAAACAAACACCATTTATGGGTATCAGAGAACGGGGTAGTTTCAGTCAGAATAGTTAAGACAAGAGGTGACATCAGCACCTACCATTTCATTTTTCAACAATCTGAGAGGACCACCAACATTTCCAATCACCCACTTGAGTCAAGAACTGATCAAGTTCTAACACGAACATGAATAAGAAAAAAAATACCTTCTTTTCTTTCCATTAAGAGCCACCTTTTTATTTTTAATTTTGTCATATTTATTTTGGCTAAAGCCCCCATTCCTTTCTCCTCTCTCTCTCCCTAGAGGGAAGTGTATATGCCATGCAAGTTCTGTGCTTCATTATATGAATGGTAAACAAAAGCAATATTGTCTTTACTATTGCTTCTCATATCTTAATGAAAACAAATTGTTTCATAATTAGGGTGACTGTATAATGTACCATTCCAGCCAGACATTTTGAGAGTGACACCATTAATAACTATACCAGGGTAAAGGCATGAACTGGAGATGTTCCGGGCCAAATGGGATGTGTGATCATCCTTCTAGCACTGCACATATCTTTTTTTCTATAAAGTAATTTTTTAGTTTCTTAATTTTACTTTCTAAATTGACATACGGGGAAATTGAGGGTTTTTGCTGTACAGTTCTATGAATTTTAATACATGTATAAATGTAATCAACACCACAATCAAGATACAGAACAGTTCCATCATCCCAAAACACTACCTTATGCTACCGCTTTGTAGTCACATCCTCCCTCCACTCCTAAACATGGCAACTACTCTGTCACTATAGTTTTGTCTTTTTGAGAATGTCATATAAATGAAATTGTAAAGTATATAACCTTTTGAGACTGGCTCCTTTCACTGAGCATGCTGCCTTTGGGATTTATCAATGTTGATGCATGTATCAAAAGTTCACTTTCTTTCTTACTGCTGAGTAGTATTCCATTATGTGAATATACCGCAATATGTTTTATCCATTCATCTGTTGTTGATGTACATTTGGGTTGCTTCCAATTTTGTCTCATTATTAATAAAGCTCTCTACACATTCATGCACAGGTTTGTGTGCAAACACAAGTTTCCATTTCTCTGGGATAAAAACCTAGAAGTGCAATTGCTGGGTGGTACTGGAATTGCATATAAGAATATAAGAAACGGCCAAACTGTTTTCCAGAGCAACTGTACCATTTTACATTCTTACTGGCAACATATGAAAGTTTCAATTGCTCTGCATTCTCACGGACACTGGTATTATATTTTTAAAAATTATTATTTTAGCCATTCTGATAGGTTTGTAGTGGTATCTAATTGTGGCTTTAATTTGCATTCACTTAATGGCTAATGACATTGAGCATCTTTTCTTGTATTTATTTGCCATCTGTTCATCTTCATCTTCTTTGTAGAGTAACCATTCAAATATTTTCCCGTTTTTACTTGGGTTGTTGGTTTTCTTATTGTTGTGTTTTGAGATTTTTTTTAATATATTCTGGATACAAGTACTTTATCAGATATGTGATTTGCAAATATAACACCCAGTCTGTGGCTTGTCTCTTCATTCTCTTCACAGTGTCTTTCCCAGAGCAGAAATTTATAATATTGATGAAGAACTATTTCCCTAAGAACTCCAGGTCATAACGATAAACTCCTATGTACTATTCTAGAAGTTTTATGGTAATATGTTTTGTATTTTTATCCAGAAACTTTGCTGAATTATTTTTAGTTCTAACAGTTTACCTGAAGATTATTTAAATTTTTCTATAAAGACAATCATTTTCTAACAGTTTTGGTTTGTTTTCTTTTCCAATACCTGTAACTTTTATTTATTTTTCTTTTCTTATTGCCTGTTGCATGAAGGTAATGATAATTGGTATTATTTTATTCCAAATATTCCTTGGTCAATAATATTTACCGAATTTTAAAAGTCCTATTGTATTCCTAGTTAGCTAGAAGTTTTTAAATCATAAAATGATATTGAAATATTAAATGTTTTTTAAATCCACTGAAATGGTTATATGACTTTTCTTCTTTAAGGTGATCAAGGACATTAATACATTTTTAAAAGTTAAAATATTCTTTAATAGTTCTGGTATAAATCCAAATTGGCATGAGGTGGTATTTCATTAATCAAATCTATTAATGGATTTAATTTGCTGATATTTATGATTTTTTGCATCCATGTACATAAGTGAGGTAATCTGGTAGTTTATATTTCTCAAAGTATATCTGCCTAATTTGGGTGACAAGATTATATTATTCTCTAAAAGTTAGCAGAGGGGAGTTTTCTTTCTTTTTCTATTCTCTGAAAGAGTTTGTATACAATAGAGATTATCTATTCCTTGAAAATATGGTAAACTGACATGAAATCCTCTAGACCTGGGGATAATTTTTGTACCAGATTTTTGACTACTGATAGAATTTCTTTACTGGTTATAGATTTATTTGGATCATTTATTCCCGAGACAGTTTTAATAAGTTTTATTTTTTGCATGAAGTGTCCATTTGTGTAATTCTCAGATTTATTTACAAAGCTATTCAAGGTACTGTTATTATGCTTTTAAACTCAACCATATTTATGACAGTGTTTTCTTTTTCATTCCTATTATTGATCATTTATCAATTCTCTTTGTAAAATCAATATTACGATAAGTTTATTTTGTTAGTCTTGTCTACTATTCAAAGACCAGATTTTGGTTTTGTTGATCTTATTGTTTTTTTGTTTTTTATTTTATTAATTTGTAACTTTATTTTCCTCCTTTTTGGGGGGAGAGGTCAACTCTGTTGTTCATTTTGTAACTTCTTAAAGTGGACACAGTTCGTTAATGTTAGTTTTCCTTCTCTTCTTACACATTCATCTGAAGCTAAAGTTTTCTAAATGTGGCTTTAGGAGCATCTCATAAGTTTTAGTAAGTGGTGTCATCATTGTTGTTCAAATCTCAATGATTTATAATTTACCATATGATTTTTTTTCTTAACCAATGGATTATATTAAAGAGTATTTTTTAAATTTCAAAATGTACACTTTTTTTGCCACTTAAAATTGATGTATATCTTTATTACAGGGCAGGCAGAGAAAGTGGTTTTCATGTAGACTTCGGGTGTTTTTGAGATTTCATTGTAACCTTGTACACAGTCAATTTTTAGAAACAGTTTATGTATAATTGAAAAGAAAAATCATTATATCTAATTATTGTACCTAGAGTTCTAGTTATGTTCACTAGATCAAGTTTGCTCTTTAACTGTACTAATTTTTTTCCCTTTTTGTTCTATTAACTACTGAGGTAGGTATGTTAAAATCTTCAAATATGAACGTGAATATGTCAATGTTTCCTTGTATTTATGTCAAATCTTGCTATCTATATTTGAGGCTAGGTTGTTTCAAAAATATATCTTCCTAGTTAGTTTTCCTCTGTATCATTAAAAAGTGAACCTCCTTATCACTAAAAGTTATTTTGCCTTAAATACTTTTTTTTTTTTTTTTTGGTGACCAACATTTTTTAATTTTAAAAGCTTTTTTGGTATTAGTATACTATAAAAGAAAAATAGAGTTTGATATTTCTCATTACTTTTCTGTCCTGTATTCATGAGATACGTCACTTGGAAACATTCAATCTTTTGATAAAGGCTGTGACTTGATTTCTCACTTTATATGACTAATGGAAATAGTCAAATAATGTACTAGTTTATGAACTTCAAAGCTTAATGATTGTAAAACAACTTTTGAATTTGGATGAAAACTCTAGTTGGAGTTGTTTGTTTTTACATCTTTATTAGAGTATAATTGCTTTACAGTGTTGTGTTAGTTTCTGTTGTATAACAAAGTGAATCAGCTATATGTATACATATATCCCCATATCCCCTCCCTCTTGCGTCTCCCTCCCTCCCACCCTCCCTATCCCACCCCTCTAGGTGATCACAAAGCACCAAGCTGACCTCCCTGTGCTATGTGGCTGCTTCCCACTAGCTATCTATTTTACATTTGGTAGTGTATATATGTCAATGCTACTCTTTCACTTCGTCCCAGCTTCCTCTTCCCCACCCCACCCCACCCCCCGTCCTCAAGTCCATTCTCTACATCTGTGTCTTTATTCCTGTCCTGCCGCTAGGTTCATCTTATATCACCATCTCAGTGCCAGCTTTCTTTAGCTATTCTATGCCTCAACCTTTCGTTTTTATCCATTTATGTCCAACTCTTCCGTGTTTTGCTTCCCATTTACCCCTTGTCTTTAGAATATAGCTAATTAAGTTTTTTCATTATGAACTTCTATGCCCTTAACAGATGAGTTTAGGCCTTTAACATTTATTGTACTTAATTATATACTTGAATTTATTTCAACCGTTTTATTTTGTTTTATTTACCATGCTTTTACTTTTCTTCCCCCCCTTCCTCCTTTATATCATATTTATTAAGTTTTTATCCATACAGTTCCCTTCTGTCAATCTCAACTGGTTCGGCTATAAATATTCTATTTAAATTCTTTTGTCGATTACCGTCAAATATCTAACATGCATACTGACTTAAAGACTAAAGTTGATCTATATTTCTACTCTTTCTCCCAGACTATAATACAAGAGACTTAGAAAAACGTAACTCTAACATACTCATCTATTACTATTATATACTTATCTACTATTATTGTTTTCAAGTGTTTTAATCTATTTTGTAATTTATATTAGTTTTGGTGTTTTTTTTTTTTTTTTTTTTGGCCACGCCACGCAGCTTGTGGGATCTTACTTCCCCGACCAGGCATCGAACCCGGACCCACAGCAGTGAAAGCTCCACGTCCTAACCACTGGACCGCCAGGGAAGTCTATATTAGTTTTCTATGGCTGCCATAACAAAGTAGCACAAACTAAATGGCTTAAATAACAGAAATTTGCCTCACAGTTCTGGCAGGGCCATGGTCGCTCTGAAGGCACCAGAGAAGGATTTGTGTCCCAGCCTTGCTCCTAATTTCTGGTATTTCCAGGCTGTGGCAGCATAACTCCATTTTTCACATGATGAAGTATTTGTGTGTGTATGTGTCTCTGTGTCCAAATTTCCCCTTTTTATAAGGATGCCATTCATATTGTATTAGGGACCCATCCTACTCCAGTATGACCTCATCTTAACTAGTTATATCTGCAACAATCCTATTTCCAAATACGATCAAATTGTGAGGTACTGGAGGGGCTTAGGACCTCAACATATGAATTTTGGGTGTGGGGGATATAATTCAACCCATATCATGCTTACAATCTGTCATTTAATCATTAATGTTATTGTTGTTTTCTATAATCTGTACTTGTTTGGATTTACCTATCTTTACAAATTTCAATGTTCACCATTGCTTTGTGCATCTCATTGTTTCTGCATTCTATTTTCCTTTGCCTGGAGCATATATATACACACACACACAGAGACACATATATACATATATATGAGTATATATATGTATATGTATATAGGTATATTAGTCCTTTCACTATCTAAGAGTAGGAAATTTGCTTAGTCTTCAGCTAAATTTGCACTTATTTTGCCCATACTCTTTTATGATATTTACAAGGTATAGAAATTCTAGATAAATAGTTACTTTCCTCCGCACTTTGAGGATATTCCTTTCTCTTTTGGCCTCAATTAGTTTTGTCTTGCAGTTCATAGTTGGTGTATTTGTTGCTTCTTTATAGGTAATGTCTTTTCTTTTTGGTGGATTTTTAACATTTTAAATTTTTCTATGGGGTTCTCTAGTTTCATTACGAGATTATGATATGTAGTTTATTTTTTATGTATCCTGCTTGATGCTTCCTGAATTTCTTAAATCTACATCATATCTTTCATCAGTCTTGAAAAGTTATCAGCCATTATCTCTTTAAATATTGCTTCTCCTCCATGTTCTAATTATTCTTTTAGAATCTCTTTTAGATATATGTTGAATCTTCTCATTCTTATGTCTCTTTAGCTCATGTTTTGTCATCTCTTCATCCCTCTCTGCTGCATTATGGATGATTGCCTTAATCCAGTTAACAACTTAATAATTTCTACTAGCTTTATATTATCTGATGATTAGCAAACAAATCATAATTTTCTTTTTTTTAACATCTTTATTGTAGTATAATTGTTTTACAATGGTGTGTTAGTTTCCGCTTTATAACAAAGTGAATCAGCTATACATATACCTATATCCCCATACCCCCTCCCTCTTGTGTCTCCCTCCCACACTCCCTATCCCACCCCTCTAGGTGGTCACAAAGCACCGAGCTGATCTCCCTGTGCTATGTGGCTGCTTCCCACTAGCTATCTATTTTATATTTGGTAGTGTATATATGTCCATGCCACTCTTTCACTTACATTTCTAAAAGTTTATTTTCTTCTTTCGTAAATCCACCAGTCTTGTTTTAAAAGTCTCTTATTCAATTGTTAGGTTTCTGAGTTTTGAATTTTCTCTCGTATCCCTATTCTACTAACTGTATTTCTTGGAGATATAATCCTGTTGTTTGTTGTGTCTACTGACGTTCATTATGGTGTGCTATTTCCTCATGTGTTTGGTAACACTTTACTGTGAATTCATGTTTTAAAGGGCTATTTTTTTTTCTGTAAGAATACCTTATTGCCTGTATTGCATGTTCCTCAAGAGCTATTTTGACTTTGCTTCTGCCTAGAATCCCAGGGGAGCCACCAGCTCAGAACAAATTTTTATGCTACTTTTCAGGTTTGGGGTGAGTTTTAAGCCAATGATTACAAATCTTCATGGGAGATTATTTGCCAGCCAAGTCTCAGGCAAAGAGCCAAGTTCCTTGTTTCTCCGTGGGTATAATTTTTTTTTTTAATTTTTACTAAAGTTCATAAATTCAAGGGTACCAGCTATCCTCAGGGGTCTATGACTCCAAAACCTCACTTCACAATGACCGAAGGCCTCATCTCCTTTGCTACATGGCCATTAAAGCCCACATTCCTAGTTTACACAATCTGACCATGCTATACCCCACCCCTGGCAGTCATAGTTTTTCTTTCTTTCTTTTCTTTGTTTTTATTCTAGCAAGTTGGAATTTCTTGCTTGATCATGAGATGTTATATTTTATCAGAATTTCTAAGGGTTAGTAACAGGATGTTTATGTTGATCTGAAATATTTCTGAAAATTGACCATAATTTTATTTTAGCTGCCATACTTCTAGAAATTGACCATATTAATTTTTTACAATTGGTGGCAAAACTTCACACGTTAGTTTTGTTTTTATGCCCCTTCCCAGGACTCTAACTAGTAGTTTTAATTAACATACATTTAAGTTCAAGGATAGATCATGGGCACTGACCAATCAGAATGGGCACTGGCCCAATCAAAATGGATGTCAGTCATAAATAACTGGTATGGCTGTACCTGTTTAATCTGTCTGCATACCAACCTGGGGAGAGGGGAATGACCATCCTACCATATCATGATAAAGAATCTACATTCTCAGAGACTTCCCTATTATTTACTTTCTCCATTATTATTACCATTAATAGTAAACTTAAGTTATATTTTGTAATCAACAGTAATAAGCTTTCTGACAACAAAATATGTCATTAGAATACATCCTATGCATTACATTACCATATATGCTTCTTTTTGCTATGCATCCCACGCATTTGTCATTCTACTGGTCTCTATGCATATCCTGTGCATGTACTATTTGCTATTTGCTGATATTTATATCTCAGGTGATGCTACTTGTAGGCTTTTACCATAAAACAATGCACAGAAAAATTATCTGATCTGCTTTACTACACAGTTTCCAAACATACTCTGTGCAAAAGTAATGTAATGAGAGACAAAACAGGAACTTCCTCCTCTGGTTAAGTCGAAGCTCACTTATATTTTGAACACGTGGGCATAGTTATCTCCTTAACTGAGGGAATGTTCTAGCACCAAACAAGGCTGATATTCACAATACAGGAATGCTGCAAGTAAAGAAAGTTGAGCAAAGTCAAACATCAGCCCTTCCTCCCTCCTGATACTCTCTCCATAAACTAGGGGTCTGCAAACTATATCTGCAGGCCAAACCCAGCCCACTCCATGTTTTTGTATGGCCCATGAGCTAAGAATGTTTTCCACATTTTAAATGACCTAGAAAAAAAAAAAAAAGACTAGTTCATGACAAATGAAAATGCCATGAAATTTAAATTTTGTGTTCTTAACGTTTTATAGAAACACAACTATGCTCATTTGTTTACATGTTGTCCATGGTTGCTTTCATGCTACAATGGCAGAGTTGAATATTTGTAATAGAAGCTGTACGGCCTGAAAATCTAAAGTATTTACTATTTGGCCCTTTACAGAAATATTTTCTGACCCCTGCTATGAACATTCACCCCCTTTTTACCAGAATCAGGAGTAGGTAGGGCTGATGCTGGCAAGGTACTGAGCAAGGCACCTATGAGCAAGGTAAGGAAATGCCATTGCCTGAGCCCAGTCAAGAATAGCTATTAGAATAAGACATTGTGTTTTATATGTTGTCCAGAGAGAACAAAAAAGCCACCAAGAATGAGAGTACACCCAAATTCCTATATAATCATGCTTGTCAAAATATGTGGCTGAATTCAAACTTATTTCTTTGAAAATCCACACGTTAATAGCTGCAGCATTATGGTCAATAACTTCTATTGGGAATGAGTTTCCAAGTCTCAAAGAAGAGTGTTTGTAAAATTGCACAGTTCTTTGGTCATGTCTTTGTGTAGGTACTCCACTCACTTATATTTCTACGCATTCTTTCAAATTCTTCGCAGTTCATCAGGCAGTTAAGGTGAGAATGTTCTAAAATTGACCTGCTTGGAGGCTGTGCACAAACAAGTGCAGCAGGCATAAAAAGTAGACTTTTAGAAGAGCCCTACCACATGAGCCATAGAGGGGCATTGTACAAGGTATAGCAAGGCTATTCTCTTTGCCACTTATCTCAAAGTTTCAGGATGTCTAGAAAATATCATTTCCCTTCATCATTCACTACAGAAAGATCAGTCTTAAATATAAACTTGTTTTTTGAGAGTATGCTCTCAGCTGGTAGCAATTTGTGGGATTACATATGATTTCTATCCATTGATTTCTCCTTTTATGAAAGGAGATATCTTTTCATTTGCCTTAAAATTGTTGAGATAAAATATGGGTCTTTTAGTTCTAATATACTAGGATTTAGTGAATGTGTACATACCTTCTGTGTTTATTATTTTACATGTTTTAATGATGTTCCGTTAGCCTTCATTTGTCCAGATTTAAAAGTCTCAATATTTTAGTTCATTTTGGATATCTCTAAATTACACTGGAAGTTTTCAGATGCTGTTACATCACTAATAAAACCCAGTGATGTGGGTTTGTCTCTAATTCTGGATTTTGTAAGAGATGAGCCTATTGTAGTTTTCTCTGGACATTTTTCAACTCTGATGCATTTTTGAGATATGGCAACCAAAAATGAATGTAGCATTCTGGGGTATAAAATAAAATACTGTAAGAATGGGCTCAGATAGAGATCTTTTGATGTTGCACTGGATATCAGCTTACCCTTCTCTGTTTAGTCCCCTGATAACACATTTATTTCTTTGCAGTTCTTGTACACTTTAATTATGCCCAGTTTGGCTATCCCAGCAGGAATAGAAATCACACAGAAATAGCCAATGACCTTTGTGACCACCATTCCCTCCAGCAAGAAATCTGATCTTCCCTGAGGCAACTTGGGACATCTTGCATTGTATAAATGGCTTTCAGCAAAAGTTGCAACATGATACCTACACATTTAAAGACCTCTGGGTTGAGGTTCTTGCTAATAATAAAAATTCTTTTATGGCACCTCACCTCTCTTACACATACGCTACAGTAAGTTGCAAGAGGATGAATTGGTGAGTACAGAGGGTTCAGTGTGGAAGGTAATGGGGTTGCTACTTCAATATTCATTCAGTCTTTCAGTTGAGTGGTCTTGATCCCATCCCTAGCTTCAGCAATGTACATTGATGGGTCTGAGTCAGAGTAATTTTATTCCCCTGCCACATTAATTGGTTTAAGAATAGGTAACAGAGGAAGTCCACTGTTTTTGTCCAATGGCTAAAGGAGAGACACCCATTCTCTCTTTGAAATGTGAATATGAAAGCGGTAGCCCTAATTAATGCTGGAAACCAGCCTTATGTGATCATGAGAGTACACAGCCAGAGGACAAAGGAAAAAGTTGATACTAGCAAAAAGGTAGAGTCAAGAGAACAAAAGAGAAACAGAACTGGGGTTCTGATGAAACTACACATGAAGACTATTTCTGAATTTTTGAATCATATGAGCCAGTGCACTCATAATTATACATAAGCTAGTTTTAGTTTTTTTCTATTCCTTTAACCAAAAAACATCCTAACTGACAGGCTCAGGTATAATTTGATATAAAATGTCAGTCATGTGTGAAAAATGATAAATCAATCAAATCCTATTTTCCCATGGACTTAACTTACCATTTCAGGGAAGTTTTGTCTTTGTTGGTAATGGACCATCGCTGACAGTTTTGAAATTTCTTTGCCTTTGCTCAACTCATGGTACATAGGTGCCTTTCAACTTGCTTATTCACCAAGAAGTATCACTATTTAAAAGCAGGAGTTGGAAACTACAGCTCACTATTTTTGTAAATAAAGTTTTATTGTAACATAGCTATGCCCATTCATTTATTTATTGTCAGTGGCTGCTTTCACACTACAATGGCACAATTGAGTAGTTGTGACAGAGACCATATGGCCCACAAAGCTAAAATATGCACTACCCGGCCCTTTACAGAAAAAGTTTGCCGACCCTTGACTTAACCCTGAGGTAAATCATTTTTCAAAAACTAAGACTGCATATACCATGGGCACTCAGTACGTGTTTGTTGATTATCTGAACAAATGTTACCCCTTTCCTGATATATTTTGTAAGTCTGGATTTTGTATATTGATTTTGCTTAACATACACTTTATAGATAAATGATCCAACTCCTTTTACTAAGTTAAGCATATTTCTCAGCTACTCCTCTCTAGGACTCTCAGCAAACTTGGCTCAATTCAGTTTAAAAGAACTCACAAATAGATAGGCCTGCCTTCCTCTTTTGTACAAACCCTTTGATCAACACTGTAAAGGAAGGAGTCAAAATTCTTTCAGGCAGACCCATTTAATATAACTTGCTATATACATTTTTTTTTTTTTTTGGTATTCACCTATATTCAGTTTTCCTCCCTTTCTGGAAACACGGAGGAATGTATTTCTTAGGTCCACTCTGTCGCCCTTAGAGTTTGACAGGGCCAGGTAATTAGTTCTGTCCAATGGCCTGTGAAGGGAAGTGAATTTATGTCACCTTGAGGATGAGGCTGAAACTATCATATCAAAGGAATCTGGATCACTGAGTCACCATATGAAAGTCAATTTTCCTAAAACGTCACCTTGACTCATAGAGGAACTTTGCAGGAATGAGAAATAAACTTCTACTGGGTTAAAACACTGAAATTTAGGGGTTGTTTGTTACTGCAGCATAGCCTAGACTAGCTTCATTAACACACAACTCAACTGAAATAACTCATTACACATCTACTTCTGCATATCCACATGTATGAAAGGATGCAGTGTTACACAGAATAGATTTTTCTAAAACCTGAATTAAACCAAACCCCATCTTGCTGTGGTTGCATGCTTCTGAGTATAGAGGTAAAAGAGTCCCTGAATTTCAGAAACAAATTATCTAACTGAAAAGAAAAAAAGAAACAAATTGTCTATCCTCACTACTGAGGGTTAAGTGACAACCAAGAGTAATGTGGGAGGGATTACACTTTAAAACTTTTCAAGTAATGTACTTTGAGCTCATATTCTTGGTATGTGTAGGTGGCTTGTTAGGAAAGCTTATCACAGATTTCTTACAAAGTGCTTTGTATTTCTCTCATTTCCAGTGGGGAGGAATAAAAAGAGAAGTATCAGGAGAGTTAGGTTATGGAATCACTAAAGTGGAAATGACCTTGGAGGGTCACTCAGTCCATTCTTCTTTACCCAAGTCGGGTTTGAACCATCCTAAACAGAAGAGTAAAAGAATATTGCTGAAAGATTTCCCAGCCTTCTTCAGTGACTAATCATGATATTTAAAATGTCTCAGGGCCCATCCAGTCCGTAATTTGTTCTCCAATAGTGACGACAGAAGCAATTCTATAGGAAAGTAAAACATTTGTGTTCTATAACACCAGTATTGAAAGCTTATGGAACTGGCCCAAACATACTTAATTTCCCATTAACCAACTGTTATGAAGCTACTGCCCATGAATCAGTTTTTATCATTGATCTGGAAAAATAAAAAGTTCCTCTCAATAAAATACCTTGAAATAACTATTATCTTACCAAAAGTCTTCCTGCTTCAGCCAATGTCAACCTCTCCTGTCTATTCTCAGTGGAAGATGAAAATAGTTGTTGAAAGGGATTCGTAGCTATGTTCATGGATAAAGTGCTACTACAAAGGCTGCCAGACTAAAGTCTTGCCAACAAAATTTACACAGCTTGTTATGGGTAGTACAGACCTGGGTTTGGTGGGGTCTTATTGCTCTCAGTGATGCAACAAAATACTGGTAATTTAAATGTTCATTCAGTGAGAATCAAGAAAAGCATCACTAGTCTACTCCATACCCCCTATTATGTTGACTCTATATTTTGACATTTTCTCTCCTACTTGATTGTATATTTATTTAAGGGCTAGGGAGCTGCAAAGACCACAGGGGGGAAATATATATCTCAGACAGGCAGGGAATAATTTGCCCATTTTCATCCCCATAGACATATAGGTGTAAAGGACATGCCAGCCAGCAGAAATGAATCATTGGCAGAGGCCAATACGCTTTCATTTAAACCTAGTCTTAACTCTTCACTTTGCTCTTTTCTCTCCATTATCTCTCCTTTCCAGCCTTGGAGGCAAAAAATACATTAGTCATCAATGTATTCACTGTGGCAAACCTTTGCCCCTCAACACTATCAATCCATTAAATAAACCCCAATTAAATTGGTCCTCTCTTCACAAAAACAGCAGTCTGTCCCAGGGAAAAGGTGGACTTATACCACTGCCAAGGAACAACCAAACAGTAATAACAACTCAGGGAGAAGGGGGGAACTTTCTGGGTTACTCTCCCATCCCTCATGACCACACTATCTGGCCTTGTAAGGCTGCTTTGCAGCAGTTGATCATTTATAACTTTAAAAACAATCTCAAAATTCAAGCTCTTATGATAAGACTACAGTTCATGACCGACCCCATAGGTGTAGCCTGTAAATAAACCTACTTAGATGTTCCAAGCTGGCAGGGTGTCCCTCACTCATCTGCCAATCCCATAGGTCCTTCTAATAGAAAATATTCTTCATAGTGAAATACTGAAGTGGAAATTTGAATTTCAGAGATTTTATAACTCTGTTTACCCTGGATATTAATTTGAATACAAACACATCCACATATACTCTTTCTCCCTCTCCTAGGTTATCTCCTTCCACCTCATAAATCCCTATTAGACATGGTTGGAATACAGAATATTCACCAAAAACCTTTTGTTTTGTTTAGTTTTTCAACAGGCCAGGTCAGTGCCCTCAGTCTTGTTTATCTATTTTCCTCTTATTTGCTTTTCTGAAGATAGAAGTTATCTCGGACCACTATGCTCTATCTTATCTCTCAGCTCACAGATACATCCTTTGAACTGACCTCATTTTGCCAAATTTATCTTTTATTGTTTTTTATTACATACATGCATTATTGACTTTAGCTTTTCTTATATTGGTGAAAGGAGTAGGTGGATGTTACTTTGACTGTATTCTTTAGATTTCATAAAGTAACTTGGGTTGGGTTTTCCTCCTTTTAGATGCTACTGAACTACCTCTTCTCAACCCCCCTATACATACACACACAAAGAGAACTCCAGTGAGGGTCACATGAAGGTAAAATGCAAGTTAATGTCAGTAGTTTTAAGGAGTATGTGTATTTGTGTGCAGGTATGTTTGAGAAATATTAGAGTTTAGATACCTGATTTTTAACTTTAATGTATGAAACAAACTTAGAAAGTATAATATATGCATGTGTGTATATATACACATATGAATATGTATGCATGTGTGTATATATATAATTTATTGAAGTGAAATTCACATAACATAAAATTAATCACCTTAAAGTGAACAATTTAGTGGAATTTAGTACATTCACAAAGTTGTGCACCCACCACCTTTATTTAGTTCCAAAATATTTCCATCACTCCTCAAACAAAACTCCATAGCTATTAAGCACTTTATCTCTCATTTCCCCCTTATCTAAGCCCCTGGTAACCACTAACATAATTTCAGTCTCTATGGATTTGCTTAATCTGGATTTTTCATATAAATGGATCATACAATGTGTGGCCTTCTGTGTCTGGTTTCTTTCACTTAAGACAATGTTTTCAGGGTTCATCTATATTGAATGGATCAGTACTTCATTCCTTTTTATGACTAAATAATATTCCATTATATGGATATACCTCAATTTGTTTTTCCATTCATCCATTGATGGACACTGGGCTTTTCCCTACTTTTGGCTATGGTGAACAGTGTTGCTTTGAACATGCATGTACATGTATTTGTTGGAGTCCTTGTTTTTGATTCTTTTGGATATATATCTAGGAGAATTATCGAGTCATGTGGTAATTCTATGTTTAATATTTTTAGGAACTGCCAAAATGTTTTCCATGGTGACTGAACAAATTTACTTTCCCACCAGCAATGTACAAGGATTCCAATTTCCCCACATCTTTTCCAATACTTGTTATTTTTCTTTTTTTTTTATTATTATATCCATCCTAATGAGTGTGAAATAGCACCCTCACTGTGGTTTTGATTTGCATTTCCATAATGACTAATGATATTGAGCATGTTTTCATGTGCTTGTTGGTAAGTTATATATCTTCTTTGGAGAAATGACTAAGTCCTTTGCCCTTTTTAAAAAATTGGGTTGTTTATCTTTTTGATGCTGGGTTGTAAGTTCTTTATATATTCTGGATACTAAACTGTTATCAGATATATAATTTACAAATATTCTCTCTAATTCTGTAGGTTGTCTTTTTCTTGATCATGTCTTCGATGTATAATTTTATTTTAATTTTTGATAAAATTAACAAATATTTAAAGTATACTCTAATTCAATATTACATGTGCCAAAAAGAGACGGGTGAGGAGGGATAAAAGAGACACAAATGGGATAGGAGGTTGAGGAGAAAAGAAAAGGCAATACACACAGAGAAAGGATGGTTAAGAGGCAAATGAGAGGGAAGACACAGACAAAGCACAAGTGACAGAAAAAGGGAGAGAAGAGAGATTAAGATACAGAAAGTGCCCATGTGTACGACCATTGAAGCAAGGTGTGAGGAAGAGAGAGAGAGGAATTTATTTTGTTCAAAGGTATTAGATAAACTACTTGTTTCCATGCTCTGCTTTTTACTTAGTAATCAGCTTTGGAGCCTCAGCAACTTCTTAGCATTGTTATCTAAAACACCAGTGAGTGAATTTGCCATTATTCAAAACTGTTTATTTTTTAAATTTCAGAGTGCCTTCTCTGAATGGGAGAGTCTCAGCAGCCCACCATAGAAAAAATATTCACTTTCTGAGCTGCTACAACAGTATAGAAGGCAAACAAGTAAATTGTCCAATGTCACACAGAATGTAGCTGGGGTATAAATTCTTTCTGAATTTTCTGTGCTTTCCTGTAGCACGTAAATCCATCACATACATTTAATCCGAAAGAGCAGATAATCCAAAACTTATCACATATCATACATTAAAATTTTCAATAGCAGATATTCCTTCTCAATTAAATTTGGCAGGCTAGTATTAAAATTAGTCTGTATTCCCCAAGCACACACCAATGGGGAAGGCAGCCCAAGAGTGTGCTGGAAACCAAAGAGAAAGTAACTTGGGTTTGAAAATTGCTGTAGATAATCTACGGAGTGGATAATTGAGGTTGATGGTAACTTGAGGGTCAATGCTCTCCAATTCCCTGCTCAGATGGTAGCAGTCCCTTAATCTCTGTGTTTTACAGCATTTTTCTTGCTTCCTACATCACTCCACCTCTCAGTCACTCCACAACCCAACAGAATGTGCAGGGAGCAAATTGATGCAGTATCTGGTAAATAAATGCATTTACCACCCCCGTATCAAACTTTGATGTTCCTGTTCTAATTTAAAAATCAGGTAAATATAAATTAGGTTAATTTTTGTTTCTATATTGTCCTCAATTCATTTTATACTCTGTGGGTCAATGACCCCTGACAATTTAAAATATCTTTCCATAATAGTGATAGAGGCTGGAAAGCAGCACCATCAAACACAGGGCCCTAGTGCAAAGACTAGAAGAGGGCAGGTGGCTCAGCTGTCCTGTATAAATAAACAAAGGCAAAAAGACAAATACGGTGAGTGAAGTTCCAAGGGTAAAAGGACTATAAGACCAAGGTTAATCAAAGACAGCCAGATAGAAAGAAAAGGACCACAGAAAGTCCATACACAATTATGTGATGACAGGGGTGCCAACAGATAAGAAGGAATAGACATGCTAAACTGAATGAGAGACGGAGTTTATAGATGAGGAAGCCAAAATTGAAAAATCTGTCACTTTGCCAAAATCATCGAGCAATCAAGGATATTTGCAGAACTAAGAGTGGAAAAAACACTAATCCAGACCATTCCTCATCATTTATCCTTGACTGCTGTCTTATAACGATGAGACCTGTCATACTCCTTTCCTTTCAGGGATAAAGGAATAAAGCTTCCCAGTAAACACTCAGCCAATAGTGGGAAGGGCGGCAAGTGATTATAAAGAAGCAAAACCACATTGTTACTGGTTGCACGACTGTGGGATGAAATCCAGCTAAAACGAAATAAAGCTTCAAAACAGTTCAACAATAGCAAGCCTATGACAAATCTAATTAAAGTCAAGTTTGAGTCCAAAAAATATATATATATTTACTTTGAAAGAACACCTCCATGAAATGTTTACATTCCCTGGCTTAGTCATTCCACATTATAATAACTCTTCTAAACATCATTCAAACTTTAAGAAATATCATTAGCACACTAGAAATCCATTTTTGGAATGAGCAGTACTGTAATCAATTAATACCTCTAAATACCTTCATTCATGATAAACAAGATCCATTAATAATGAAGCAGTATTTAGTGTACAATAAAATTATCTTGTCAGCAATACCTAAATTAGCCATTAAAAGGAACCAAAACTTTAGAGTAAGGATCTTTTAATCAAAAGAAGAGCAAGGAAACACCTTGTGCCTATTACCTAAATTAGTCAGTTGATGTGCTTATATATAATGCCTACCACTGGAACTCTTTCATACCAGGTTTTCTGGCCAAATAGACTTAAAGGGGTGATGAATATTAAAAACCACCCCATCAGGACCGAAATGCATTTAATTAGTTGATCATAGGTGTCAAGTACTCTTTCCCTTTTGATAGATTACCCCCAAAGAGTAGGCTAACAACCCCAATTTGCTGACTAATTGAATTTTGATATATTCTCCAAAGCTGTTCTCCCCTCCCCTGAACTAATTGAATTTATAAGCAGTTAATTCTGACAGGTTCAGTAATATCTGCCAAAGTCCCTTCATACTTCGTTAAATTATGAAAACGTAGCCAGTGTGTCATGCCCTGGGAAGTACTGTACATCTGAAGAGTCCTTCCCAAGGGGCACGAAGTGGTAAGGGAATATGATTTATCTTAATATATGTTAAAAATGTCTAGTAGTAGATTTGATATTTGCTACGTCCAATGACAAAATAATTTTCAAAATATTCTAAATGGGTATATGTGCATGATTCCTTGCTCATAATGTCATATCTGCACTAACAGATGTGAATCTACATTAAATCAAAGGCAGGTGTACTTTCTATTGTTAGCTTTAATAGAGATAGCTCACTTAGCACATGGATTCCATTTCTAGCTAAGCTAAAAAGTATAACCCCTCATAACCTGCAGAAGCTTCCAGCGGGGCAAATGCATTTCTTTCACCAAAAAGCCCAGGCTCATTGCAGAAGAAGAAAGGAAAAGCCTCATTAATTAAGACCTCAAGAATGTGAAATTCCTAATAAGTCAACTTTGGCTGACTTGAGATTTGGAAACAAGTTTGCTGAGTAAATTAACAATCAAATACAATTGGGAAAGAGATGCTTGAGGACTTAAGGGGACAAATGATTTTTCAAGCACTTTGGAAGCGCTATTTACATACAGGTAATTACTATGTGCAAAGAGCTGTGGTACCTGGAAAGAGGGCTGGATTTGAGCCCAAAAATGTACTTAGTACAAATTACTTCCTTAATCTGAGCCTTGGATTCTTCATCTGTAAAACCGAGATAATCATATTATTTCACAACACTGTGGGAGGCCTAAATGAGATAATATACATGAGTCCTTGCAAACTTTCAGGAGCTAAATAAATATTGGGTATTTTTATCATGTGCATAAAACAATAAACTCATGAATAAAACAATTTTAGCAAACATTCTACCCTCTAATGTTTACAGATGAGGCAACTGGGGCACAGAATATTCAAGAGAGTCATCCATGGGCACATAGCTAGTTAATGGCAGAGTTGGAACTATAACCAATATCCTTATCTATTAATCACAGCAGTTCCTCCAAAAGGTCACTATGCTTCTTGACTTCTCATAGCCTGAATTACTTTAAAGATACCTATTAACAAAATGATGTTTCTTTTCAAGTACTCATTTTTTCTTTTGAATTTTACACTTGGTTTAATAAACATTTATTAAGTACCTGCTATGTTCAAGTCACTATTAGGTGCTGGAAACAAGAAACAAGACATGATCTCTGCCTTTAAAGAATTCTTACTGTTAGTGAAATTCCCTCTCCCTGCTCCCAAGCACTCATTGCCTTTATTCTGGTCTTTGGCTGCCAAAGATAGCCCTCACTGTTGCACTCTACACAGGCTTGAGCTGCCCCTAAGCATCCATACCCAAAAAAGACTTCCTGCTCTCCCATAATCTACCTGGGGCTCTTAGGTATCAAGAAAACTGATAAAAGTTGTACTTCATTTTTGGTTCATGGTACACAATTCTGAGCTCAGCCCCAGAAATTATTTCTGGGGGTCAGTTGACCTGCAGTTGAAGAGCAATGAAGGAGGTGGTTATTACATGGTATCAGACAGCAAGGAGGGGAAGTGGGAGGCCTGGCAGGGGAGGGGGGAGTATGCAGAAGTAACCTTAAGTCCTTTCAACTGGTGACATGCTCATATTCTAGAACCAGAAAAGCTAGTTGGTCACCAAATCATACATATCAAGGTCTTCCTCCCTATTAGGCCCTGATTCCCAAATCGAGGAGCCACTTTCTGGTGAACACCTGAGAGACAAGGAGAAGCCAGCTGTTAGGAAAACTGAAAATCAGGCAAAGGGGAAGCTGGAAGGGGACAACTTTACAGGCAGACAGAATTGCACAGTACCCAATTCCCTGTTCTATAACTTAACTCGCTGTATGACCTTGGGCAAGTCATCTAACCTGAGTATCAGTCTCCTCATCTCTAAAGTGGTAATTAGTAGCACCTACCTCAGACGACCGTTATGCTAAATAAATGAGATAATGAATGTAAGGTGCCTGACTTGTGGTCAGCACTCAGTAAACGCTAGTTCCCTTCCCTTTGTTGTCAGTTCACCTCCCAACACACCTTCTCCTCCAACTCCATTGCCTCTGTGGAGAAAACTACAAAATGTGGAGACCTTCCCACCACCCCACCAGAAAAGTAAGGAGGCCCAGCTGCCTGGGTCACCCTGGGTTTCATGTATCCTGGAGTATTTCAAGAAGCATTTTCTTCAAATCTCAGGCTATCTCAACAGAGTGTAACAGGGGAGTCAGATGATTAACCTGACAGGTGAATAATTTGTTGTGTAAACTGTAGATCGATGGGGGTAGGTATTGGAATTAAGTTGTTATTTCATTAAGTTGTAATTAGTGACTAAAGGTTTCAACATACCTAATAATTCTATTAGAGCATGAATTGAAATAATCTCTTTCATTAAATGATCTGTATTTATATCTACATTTACAGCTATATATGTATCTACCTATATAATCTTGGCCCAAAGTCCCTACTCCTGAATTTTTCATAGATACTGTGTTCTGTGAGAACATATTCTGAGTATAATTGAGGACCTGACTGCACCCTGGAATTCCCTTAGAACATAATCCATCATAGCAGGGAATTCAACAAATGGGCCATCTTCAACATATTCAAGGGGTTTGCTTCATGAAAATAGGAGATAATTTCTACCTATTATCATTTGTTCATTTATAATGCTGTCTATCCCACCACACTCACCCCACATTCTGTGGAGGTTCTGAATTAGTCAACCTCCCTCTCTAGGCTCATCTAGTGTCTCTGCCACTCAGTTCCTCTGCTCCAGTCACACTGGCCACCTTTGTGCTCCTTGAATATGCCAAGCTCCTTCCCGTGTCAAGACCCTCACAAATGATACTGCCTCTGCCAGGAACACTTGTGACCCATTCTTAGTGATCCAGATCCCTGACATCAGAAAAATAAACCAGAGTATAGACACACAGATTCCAATGAGGGAGAATTATAAAGGAATTGTTTGAACCAAACACCACAATTCCATAGAAGACTTTTCCAGGACTAGCATCCTTATCCCCAAATTAAGAGTAATCTCTGCTCCTTCTGGAAGAAAAGTTGATGTCACTAGTAAGTCCCCAGTTCTCTGGGATAATTTGGATTAAGGTCTGTTCTAATACGAAGCTAGATTGGGCTCAGAAACCTGAAGTCACTCTGAGCTCCCCACCAGGCAGGCCAAGCTTATTTGGTTCTCATAAAGTTAACAGTGTAGCAGGAAATGTAGTGGTGGAGATTTAGAGACTGATATCCTTTGGTTTGAATCCTTATTCCAACACTTACTAGCTGTGTGACTTTGGACAAATAACCTCTCTGGACCTCGGTGTTCTCATTTATACATGTGGATAATAATAACTCCCCACGGGGTAGCTGGGAAGATTAAATATCATTCATTTAAGAGCTCAAACCAATGCCTGTTACATAGAAAATGCTCAATTTAAAAATTAGTGTAATTATCTTCACCTTAGTCATTCATTCTGGGATACAACTCTACTCATACATTCAAAGAACATTTATAGATCACTTAATTTTTGCTAGGTGCTGGTAATACAAAGAAGGATAATATATGATCTTGTTCTTAGCTTACAGTCTGGTGATGGAAACAACCATATAAACAGCTAACTATATTATCACCAGTTGCATAGAAAACTATTTTACCAAGTAAAATGGAACACATTCTATGGTGGAGGGAACACACAATGAGCTGTAGGTACAGGACTAGGCATAGAGTTGTACTGCCAAAAAGGAGACCAGGTGAGAAAGAGTAGAAGGTCAAAAAATCCCAGCTGCTCATACAAACTATACAAACTGCTTTCCTATTGATAGTGGATTGAATGATACACCTACAAGCTTGAAGGATGGCATTGGATACCCTTATTTAAAATAGTCTTAAGAGAGCAAGAACAAACCACAGCAGAGCTGACTTCTTAGGATATGTCTAGACTTAGGCAGCTTTCTTAGAGCTAGAAAATAGTTAGGTCAATTCTTCAGATGCTTGGAGCAGGAGTAGCATAGAACTATGATCACCAGGACATTCCCCTCAAAGCTTCCATATTTAGATAACACTTGCCACATGTCTTCTATTAAATACCTGTACATTTTATTGATCTCTTATAAAATACTTCTCCATCATACCAAACCCAGACCTGCCAAACTTCCTTTATAACTTATGAGTTCAAGCAAACAATGAGCTCATAATTCCTTTGCTTCAATTCTAAGGCTTTGCTTTTTCTTTTATACAGATGAACCCTTGTGACAGGTTTTTGCTGATAAATCAGGGATCACACAAATCTCAGTAGAAGGGGGGTCAGTGTTACAAGAAAAGAGACCCCCCCACACACAGACTCACACACAGGTACACACACAAACCACTTCCTTGGCCACTCCTTCACCTGACCACAGAAGTAAGTGAATGGTGCACTAGCACCTTCTACAAATCATTATGGAAACTTCAAGAAGGAATCAAACACATCAAAATCTCCATATATTCTTTTCAAGAAATGAATGTAGGAATACTTTATCCTTTATTTAAAAATACTCTTGGATAGCCTTAGGCTAAATCAGAGTGGACCTGAAGATAATCAAATAGTGAAGGGTTTTTATTTTTATTTTTTTAATTTTTTAACATCTTTATTGGAGTATAATTGCTTTACAATGGTGTGTTAGTTTCTGCTTTATAACAAAGTGAATCAGCTATACGTATACATATATCCCCATATCCCCTCCCTCTTGCGTCTCCCTCCCACCCTCCCTATCCCGCCCCTCTAGGTGGTCACAGAGCACAGAGCTGGTCTCCCTGTGCTATGCGGCTGAATAAAGGGTTTTTATTTTTGATTTTGTTTTATTCTTGTCTCCTTTTATGTTTTTTTGTTGTAGAAGCTGTAAATGATTTACTTTCCTTCTTTTTGGCTTGTCTTTGTTATTAAGAGAATCTGTATTCACCGGGAATTCTGAGTCTTGACCTGCAGCAAGCAGATGTTTGTGTTCTGTAAAAGCAGGCAGTCAACATTATTTACTGCTCACCTTCTGTTTGCAAAGGCCCTTCCTGACATCATGAAGACAATTCAGTCTATATAATGTGACAAAACAAACACGCATGAGATGACTTAACACCAGCTACAGAAAACATGTCAGCAAAAGCAAATATATGTATGAACACCTAGAAGTACTGAGGGCACATAGAAAGGGAGTGATGGGTTAGATGTAGCTAATTGGGGCTGGATTCCTAGAGGTGGATTGTGAACCTGGTGTTGAAGGGGGGTTGAGTATAACCTAATAATAGAGAAGTAAAATAAAGGGAAGGCAAATAGGAAGGAGGAGTACATGCAGATTTTACAGACCAACTGTTACATTTGTAGCTTAAATATTTTTGAAAATTTTTGTTAGCATTCCTATCCCAGGAAAGGCCATTTGACATTAGTCATATATTGATGTAACACTGCATTCCCTCCCTCGCTATCTGTGGGGGATTGGTTCCAGGACCCTCCACAGATACCAAAATCCATGGACGCTTAAGTCCCTTATATAAAATGGCATAGTACAGTCAGCCCTCCCTATCCACGGAAACTGCAGCTGACTGTATTTTAAAAAGACGTAAAATCCATATTACTCACACAAAAGACATTACTACCTGGGACTGTTTGTGGATGTACAATCAACCCATACTAAGAAAAATCAACCCTCTGCATTTACCAAGATAATGTGGACTGTTTATGATAGACTGCAAATACTTATTTAGACAACTCTAGAAGCGCATTCATTTATCCAATGGACCATAACAACTCCATAGAAAAAATTTAAATTCGTCATGAAAATATGTCACTCAACATTTTTAATGTGAAAAGTTTATTTGATGGACTCTTGATAGTTTCCCCAGAGACATCAGTAGCTGGTAAATACACAGCTCTTGGAGCATTCTTAAAAGTAGTTCATGAGGAGAAAAGGCAAAGAAAAGAGAGTTACAACCTCTGTCACTGGACAGTTTTGGATATGGAGTGTTTTATGAAATGTGGAGACAAAGAACCTCATTCTGAAATCAAACCACCTGAGCTTGAATCCTGGATTTGCTACTTACTAGGTATGTAACTTGGGGGAAGTCACTTGACTTCTGTGCCTCAGTTTCCTCAACTGCAAAATGGAGCTAATACTGGTACCTACATTGCAGCACTGGTGTGAGAATTAAATAAATATATGTAAAGCATTCAGCACAATGCCTGCCACACAGTAAGCATTCATTCCTACCATGGAGGAGAGCTTTGACAGGAAAGTTGTGACTATGGGAAAAGATAAGATGAACGCAACAAAATGAAAAGTTATAAAGCCAACTTTCTTGAAGTTCTAAGAAAGGCACAGTTTCTATATTCAGTCCCGCTATTATAGCTAAACACAGCAACAGGTTCATGTCCATCAACAAAGTCTAACTGCCAGCTGCTATCAACACTAGGAGAATCTTCATACTTCTAAGGATTGTTTTTAAAAAATAAATAATGCCAAACATTGATGATACTTGACTCATTCACAGATGAGAGCAGACTGACAAGCTTTAGTTATGACGGATAAAAAGATGCACGTTAAAGCCGGGGGCAGTATTAGGTGTCAAAGAGGAGCTATGGCTTTTCTGATGATAGTGTTATGGTAAACCTGTCAGCTGTCTATCCCTACTCCTTTGTTCAAGGGAAAGCCCTAAAAAGCCAAATTTTACACCAAGTGACTCCATCCTCCTCAATCACTGATGCCACAAACAAGGGTAATTACTGACCCCAAGTCAGCCATTTCAAGAATGGCCAGAAACTCTAATGACAAACAATGTGGATTGATCTAATTCTCCCTTTTGGAAATGTGAACAAGATAATACTATGAAAACAAGGCAATGAACAAAGAGAACCTTGAGAGTTGAGATTGAAAAGATAATCAGGAAATGCCATGAGGCAAAACTAGAGTCATGAGGAAATTACGGTCAGGAGAAAATTGTGATGAAGAAAAAACATGAGTAAGCAGAACATGGGATAGAGAGAAAAGGTATACGAAGTAAATGAGAAAGCCAGTTTGCAGGAGAGGAGAAAGAAAGTAGATCCTCTGAAAACCACCTACCCTGACGTTAAGATCTCTGAAACTGCCTTGGATTCTGAATTCTCTTCTAGTTCTAATCTCTATGTGTCCCAATGCTCCTACCGCTTTTGTTCTTTTAGCAGCTCAGCTCCACTGCTGATGTCAGAAAATAGTTCTTACTAACTCTGTGGCCTTAAAGATGTAAATTCACCTCTCAATGCCTTAGATTATTCAATTGAAAAATGAGGATAATACTGGTTTCCTGTACCCATTATCCTCTTGCCATGAGTATTGTCTGAGCACAAAGCCACCCAATTAAAGACTACATTTCCCAGCCTCCCTTACTGCCAGGTATGGCCACGTTACTAAGTTCTCAACAACAGTTTGTGAGCAAAAGTGATGTATACAACTTCCTCATCACTTTCCTGAAATAAAATTCTTTGCTGTGAACTCTTGCTCCTTTCTTTTCCCACAATCTGGAATGAAAAGATAGCAGAAACCATGCAAAAGGACAATGCCCTAGAGTAGGGGCTGGCACACTTTTTGTAAAAAGGGCCAGATGATAAATAGTTTAGGCTTTGTGGCTCACAAGCTCTGTCAAAACTACTCAGTTCCACTGTTGCAGTGCAAAATCAGCCATAGATAATATGTAAACAGATGGTGGTGGTTGTGTTCAAATAAAACTTTATTTATAGAAGCAGGAAGCAGGCTAGATTTGGCCTGCCAGCCATAATTTATCAATCTGTGCTCTAGAGGATGTAGGAAAAACAATGGATCCTTGAACTATCTCATAGAGCACAACTGCAGAAATGCTCTGCCAGCCTAAACCAGCTGTACTGTTATGACAGAGAAGAGAAGGGAGGGAAGGAGGGAAGGGAAGGGGAGGGTGAGAGAGGAAGAAGGAAAGAGGGAGACAGAGAACTTGAGAGATCAATTTCCATCTTAATTAAGGCATTCTATTTTGGGGTCCCTTAAAGTGGCATATCCCCTACCTTAACTAATATATCTCTCTTCCTGAGACCTGGTTTTCAAGCATTTTCTGGATACCAATGGGCAAATATACTCGTTATAAATTATCCATTACTTTAAGTGAGCCATTTGCAACCAAAAGAACCTAATTAGAACAGGTGTCTGAGAGAACAGGCCAACCAGGAATCTTGGACAGATACCATGAAAGCTGGCACTAAATTTGCACTTGCTCAAATATTCTTTCTTTCTGAAGGTGTCTTCCTGACCCTCCCAACCATTATGATTGAGATGATGGAAGGGAGAGGGGACTCAACAACTAGAGCTGTTTTCTTGTCAACCCAGGTAATCCTATGACAATATACCATGGACTGGAGGCAGGGGAACCTGTGACAAATTTTGAGTTTGTGTAAGACTGAGACCAAGAATAGTGAGCCATTAAGAAGCTGCAACTCACATCTCTGCACAAGAGAACATTTCTGTGATAGGTAGTTTTTAAAATGGCTCCCAATGATCCCTGCCTCCTTATATTCACATCCTTACATAATCTTCTCCTCTTCCTTTGGGTATGGGCTGCTCCCTTTGAGTGCAGCTGGACCTAGTGACTTGTTTCTAAGGAGCAGTATACGGCAAAAGTGATGAGATGTCATTTCTGAGATTAGTTTACAAAAGACTATGATTCTGTCTTCCTGTCACTCTCTTTCTCCCTTGCTTGCTCATTTCGATGAAGCCAGCTGCCCCATGAAAAAGCCCATTTGGCAAGTAATTGAGGGTGACCTCTGGCCAACAGCCAGCAAGGAACTGATGCCCACAATCCAACAATCCGTAAGGAACTGAATTCTTCCAATAATCACATGAGTGAGTTTAGAAGTAGGTCATTCCCCAGTTAAGTCTTGAGATGACTGCAGCCTGGCCAACACCTGGATTGCAGCCAATGAGAAACCCTGAAGCAGAGTACCCAGCTAAATCATAACCCAGTTGCTGGCCCACAGAAACTGGGCAATAATAAATGTGTATCATTTAAAACACCATTTGGGGGGTAATTTCTTATGTAGCAAGCAGTATTGATAGCTTATACATTTTCTATGTATGAATTGCAGCTGATTTGGGTCATAAGCACCTTTTCTATACACCCATGAAATCCTGGAGTTCAATCGTCCTAGCTGATAATCACACTCTACTGGAAGCTGCCTGGTTAACTTGGCTGCAACTCACACTAGACTAGAAGCTCCAAGAGGGCAGGAACTATATCTGTCTTGTCCACTGTTGCATCCTCCATCCTAACAAAGTGACTATTGACGATATTGGCTAAAGGAATGAATGAGTGGGTAGGTGAGTGGGTGGGTGCCTGGATGAACAAATGAAGCCACAGAGGTAACTGACACCATGTGGTTTGTGAAATGTTTCTTAGGAGGCCTTGTACAAAAATAACAAAACTGCCTTTTTATTTCACTGTTTCCTTCCTCAAATTCCAATAAATCTCAGTTCAGCAAACCACTTTAAGTCACAAGTTCAGTTCAATGAACCATGAAGAAAAAGAAACTGTGAAATAGTGAGACTGAAGGAAGCCTAAAGTACAAAGTAGTGTGTTCTCCAGAAAGCATTTCTCTTGTCTTTTAAAGGGCGGCATATACCAAAACTTTATTTATGCTCAATGCAGGAAACATTCAAATCACTTTATACAGTTGTTAAGGCAAACGATCCTGGCTCATGCAGGGACGTCTCACTTACATTGTGTATCTTCCTACCAGGTTGCACTATTAACAGTGCTGAAAATTTAATTCTGTCTTAAATGTGTTAGGGGAGCTCATTATTGAAAGGAAACATATGATATATCCTCTAACACAACAAATAATTTAGTTACATGGTCCGTAAATCTAGATTTCCACACCTATAACTTTTGCTGTTTTATAGATCCAGATATTCATATATCAAGTTTAGAGCAATGAACTCTGTGATCCCTCAGGACACAGAAGTTGAAAGAGCAACTAGAGGGTATGCCAAATCCATCTTTTAACCCTTCCTGCTGGAATCACTGCAAAGTCAGGCCCACTTCAGAACCAGCTCTGCCCCTGGCAAATAAATGAAATGAGCTCTAGGAGGTCTAGCTGCTGGTCCTGCCCTGCCTACACACCTCAGTTCCTCTTCTGTGAAGTTACTGCAGAGAACTTCAGTTCCTGTACAAGCCAATTTCCTTACCTCTAAACAACCTCTCCACTGCTGATCATCTATTCAAAACCCGTAAGTTTCCAACCCCACCCTTTCTTAGACAGAAAATTGGGATGTAGTTTCTGCCTTTGGCTAATGCTGCTTGCACCTAACTGTCCCGTGAATTGGTGGCAATGAAGTATAGCCCATTTTTCTCAAATTTTTAATGTTCATACCAATACAGATTCAGATTCAGCAAGTCTGGGAAGGGTCCTAAAAGCCTGCATTTCCATCAAGTTCCCAAGTGATGCCAGTGTCGCTGATACTTTGAGTACCAAGGGTGTAGTAACAAAACAATACCTTAGAGACAGAGCATCTGGGTTCTTCAGCAAGTTAGTTGCACTAGCTGTTTAACCTTAGGCACCTTACTAAACCTCTCTCTGTTTTCAAAACAGAGATGATAATTCCTTTGCTGTATTTACAATTAAATGCCTGGGTTTTAAATCTGGCTCTCCCATTAATTAGCTCTGAAACTCTGGGCAGGTTACTTAAACTCCCCACTTCTCAGTGGATAAAAGCAGTACCTACTTCATAGGGCTGTCAGGAGGGTTAAATGAGTTAATACGGATAAAGTACCAGGAGCAGTGCCTGAAACAGAGCAACCCCTAATTATTATTATCCTTGCATGCCTGTCCTTCAGATACCTCAGCTCAATATGACTCCCTTATTCTGAAAAGAGGTTTTCATCTCACCGGATGTATCTACCTGGTCCACCTGGCTGCTAGCTGCACCATGGTTCTGATGCTGGACCACACATTAGATCCATCACAAATCCCCTAGTCCCAAAGTCCACCACTTTTTCAGCTCAATGTCTTCCCTTGAGACACCCATTTCGTATATATATATATATATATATATATATATATATATATAAATATATATATATATAAAATACACACACCCATTTCATATATATCATTAGTCACGCATGAGCACAGCTGTTATGATAGAAGATTCTAGTTCCTCAGCTGACAGCATTCATAGGAATACTACAGAAACACACACACACACACACACACACACACATACACACACACACACACACACACACACGGGACAAGGAAATCCAGACTAGGGAGACTTTCTTCACATGGGGCTCAAGACTATATTCCCTCAGATTATATTCCAGAAAGTCCAGAAATAGCCATGCCTTTTTGCCAATTAGCATTAAATCATAGTCAATGGTCATATAAGCTAGGTCCCTGCCATGCCTTCCAAGCAAAAGAATCATCTCATTGCAGACCTTCAAGCCCAAATATTACCACCTAACATATTTCTTGAGTGTGGAAGCACCATATAATGGCAGAAGTAGCAGATCAAGAGCCAAACGTTGGATTATTGGGTGACACTGAGAGCTCAACTGAGGCTAGACACAGTTTGTAATGGCACCAACTCATATTATTATAGGATAAAAATGGATGCAGAGAGCTGCTCATTAAAGTAGTTTACAGATGAAGTTTGCAGGCTTTTTAATATGGTCACTGCACGGCAGAACAGTTTCAGTGTTGCTGGTCTAGCCCCTGCTAATAGAAACAACTGGCTTAGGGAAAGAGACTGTGCAAGCAGTGTCTATTCCAAATTTTATCTACTTTCTCAAGCTCTATTCTTCCATTTCCCCCTCTCTCTCAGCCGACTGACCTTACCTCCACTTTAACTTACAAAAGGGAAGCCACTTCAACTTCCAGTCACTGAAACTAGCCTAATCTGTGTCTGCCCTCAAATGTTTCTCCTTCCTACTGTCACAATGAAAGCAATGTCTCTACTCTTTTTAGTCCTCCCTCCTGGGCTCGGGATTCCATTCCCTTCTGCCTTCTCAGGGTCCTTACTGCATTCATCATCCCTCTCATTCCTGGATATTCAAAATCTCCTCGCATCCTTAAAACGTTCTCCAGGGAATGAACAGAACTGAAATGTGGCTGACTAGAAGGAACTTGGACTGTGTCCAGCAGGCCACGAAAGATGCAGAAGCTACCTTAGGTCTAGAAAGGTAAGCAGAGACATCAATTAGATTGTACAGAATAGTCCATAATGGCAAAATACTTAAATTCTAGACCAGAGTATTTAATCAGTCTTATCAAACGGGACTAGTGATGGTTGGGTGTATTGGCCCTGTGCCCTTTTTATACTACCTGCTGGGAGGTGGTGTCTCTAAATCCACAGGTGTTAATCACAGTCCAAAGAGATCAAAAAATTCTGCTTCCAAATAAGGGTTAAGAGGCACTTTTCACCAATTTCTTACTGACAAATTCTGAGGATCAAAGGGAAGGCTTGCAAGAATCACAAGTTCTGTCAAGTGTGCGTGCATATATGCCCTTGATATGCATGACTTGGCCACACAGAGATTATAAAATCATAAACAGTAGTGTTATCTTTTCCACAGAGCTGCATATGAAGGTCCTCCCAATTGCAAATACATTTAATATCCCCAATAGGGCAAGAACAGTTGGGGATATAAAAAATGAAAGAATTTTAGTTTTGGCAAGACTGGCTAGAGAGTTCTTTCAGAGTCATTATGAGCCATTACTGCCTGCATTACAGAAACAATCCACAGAAGCCAAGTTTTGGCCACTTAATTAGGACATATGGAGGCTGCTCTAACATTAAGGGAGCTGCACTATCAAGGCAGAGCTAAATCAGGAAAAAAATCGTGCCCAAATTTCAACCCTAAAAACTAAATGGGTGAATGTTCTATGTCTTAGTTAACTTTTTCAAAAAATGAAATTTTCCCCAGTAAAAGGACAATCTGGATTCATTTCTGCCACAAGGTTCTTCTCAAAACCAAAGTGAATTCTCTGAATATGGGGAATTTAAATATATGATTAAAGAAGAGCTCACACATCTGTGTGCTTTATTCCAGCCAAGTTATCACCATGTATCAGTCCCTTTCTGCAAATGCTCCTCAATAAAGGTGACCCAATATGCAGCAAACCCCTGAGTAATGGCCAGTACCTGACAAGTAGTTTTAGAATGAGGGTTAGTTATTTAAGTATCTAATGTCCTATGTGCATTTAAGACCTCCTACAGACAGCCTAAATGCAAATCCACTGGCCTCTCAAATGGCACCTTGAAAAATAAACCTGATGTGTAGAGAAGAAGAAACAAGGTTCCAAGCAGGAGCAACAGGATGAGGAAAGGCACAAAGTAATGAGATATTAAAAAGCGTCTAGACAACCCTGCCAATTTTTCAAATGGTTCAGTTGTTTCCTACCACATATTCAATGGCAGAGACACATTCATACTCGACATTGGATGTTGATGAAATAGAAGTGAACTACATTTATATGCAATTTTCAAAAAGTTTTAGGGTATATCTACAGATGCATAAGCTCCCTACATATTTCTTCAAAGGATTCAAAAGCGTCTGGAAAACTCTGCCTCAACTTAAACAATGCAATCCTCCTACAGCATTTTGTTTTAAACTCAATTTTATCTCTAACTGAATTTTATTGTAATTTGTCTGTGTGTATCTCTCCTATAGCAAAAGATAGCGCATATCTCCAGATGTGGACTACATCTTCTTTATCTCTGTCTTTTCAGTGCCTAGACTATTCTTGCCAAATGGATTAGTGAATAAATTAATGTCCTTTGTCCCATCTTTATAAAGGGGAAACTAAGGGAACATTCAAAAGACTTCCTCTAAGGCAAGGAATAAGATAATAGGTCTTCAGGATAGTAATGTTCTAATGAATAATACACAAGCAAGATTCCACTGCTACCTTGTGGAGTGGCCCTCACCCAGCTGCTTTGTCTAACTTGGCATTGGTTTCCTTTTCTGTAAAATAGGGTCATCTGGTACTTGAGAAGACCTAGCTGTTTGGTTCCTTATTCTGTCCAGATGAATGTTTCTGGTTCCTCAATGTATTATTATCATTCAGACATAGGTGACTCACACTGACCACTACTAAAAAAACCCAAAAAGACAAGGGTCAAGACCCGGTCTTGTCTTATCTATTTTGAAACAGAATTCAGGGTCTCAGAGCATAGCAATGGTGTCCTTGTTTCAACTCTCACTGGCCAAACCTAATTCCTTTCTAGAGACTCACTAGAGATGTCTACAACTCATTTTGGTTTTGAGAGAAAATACTCACTATAGCTTCCTCTGTCTGTAAAGCTAAAACAAATAGTATGGACTGATTTATTGTATAAAGGTCCCTGTTGTCTTACTAAGGTCAAAACTTAATGGAGAGAAATGTCACTAAAATTTGTAAATTTACCCATAGATTATACTCATTTGTCTTGTCTGTCACCTAATAATAAGCTAGCAAAATTCTAACAAATAAACAGACTAAGGCCCTTGGAGTTTAACCAAAATGGCCATGTATCTGAAGTATAAATGAGCCTATTTTCGCCATTGAGGTGACACTGAGCACCCAACATGGTAGAGCCTTAAAGAAGTCCCAGAGCCTAATCAGTATCATTTTTCCATACTGATTAGCTCTAGTCGAGGATGATAGAGAATAAAGACTAACAAGGAGTGATTAGTGGAAGAAAGCTTCATGGAGAAGCCAGGCCCTGAGGTGGCAAAAGGCAGCATCTGCTTTAAGAAATGTGATGCACATGGAGACCACTGTAGAGCTCTGTTAAAATGGCTTACCTAATTTTTCAGCCTTATTAATTAACAGCTCGTGAACACGCTGGACCACTACTGACTGCAGATCTTACAATCTACCAATCTTGGTTGGGGAAATATGCAAAAGAGCCAACTTCCATTCTTGCACTTTGCTTTTCAGACTTTTAAATCCCTCTACCTCTGGACCTTCACCAATTACCAGTGACCTGGGGCCACTGTATTGTCACAGCACTACTCTCTCAAGCAAAAGGCTTGGAAAGCATGCTTTCTGGATGTCTTCCTGTCAGTGTTTGGCTCTACTCCAAGACACATTTCCTAATTCTATTCATCAGAGGTAGAGACCTGTGAGCAAATGTTGCACTTCACCATGTAAGAAGTAAAGGTCTTCCCCTTAGGGAGCTTCTTATATAAATAAAACTAAAGGGAGCCTTAGGAATTGATAAACACTTTATCTGGCTGTTTTCACTGAAGATGCCAGAACCAGGGATTTCTGAGGAGGGAGATGAACAAGAAAAGGACATCTTAAAGCATGAGCAAGGTGAAGAAAAGACATGACAGTATGATGTCATTAAAACTCATTGCAGTCTTCAAGTTGCTTCTTAAGAGAGACAGATTGGCTGAGTGAAATAAAGGAAATGCAAGATTTAAAAATTACCTATGCATTACCACTTGGGTTTTTGCAGTAGCTTGGCAAGTATGGGGTAAGAATAGAGCTAGTGAATTGGCTGTCATATACATTGTCCTATTTGAAGTAAAGTCATGCCATCTCTGATGTCACTACTGGCTTGCTGTCAGAGAAACAAGCGTATTTATGGAACATTTCAGTATGAACACCTTCAGGAAGGTCCTTGGAGATACTGGAATAATTATTAACAGATCACATTTGAGAAAGCATTTAACAAGAAAGAAAAAGAAGAAACAGTCAAATACAATTCCAAATAAACATTTATTACATTAGGCTTAGAATCCATTTCTCCCTCAAGGCAATTATCCTTGGATAAATGAGTTACTGAATAAACAAAGCTGTTATTATAAGTCAATTCTTCCTATAGCCTTTTTTCATGAAAGCAAATTATTGTGAAAGTTGATCATAATCTGTTATCTACATGGAAATTTGAAAACTGTAGACATTATCAGACAAATTCATTCTCATAAATAAACATACCAAATTACATACAGATAGCATAGGGAACAAGAGCCAAGTCATGGACAGTTGGGATAGGTTTGTCTTATTAATGTAGTTCTTTTCACATATATTTTAAATACCTTTGAGCACATTACCATCTGTGTGTATTCTACTAATGAGCTGCAGCCTCCACGAAGGTCAGTCACTTAGCATTGATTAGTTAGATGGAGACTGCTTAATTGCCAAGCCATTAATAAGGCACATTCTCTCATTAGGTTGAATCTTCCTCTTGTTAGTGCGAGTAATCTATTAATGAGCCTTGAGCATATCCTGTTGAAGCCTGCTTGCCGGTGAAACTGAGACATGGCACAGAAACTCAACACAAGCTGTACTGGCAGTGCTATAGCACTTAGATGTACCTAGTAGTAGGTAACAAGCACCAATAACCTCCCTGTCTGCCTCTTTTCACCCATTTTTTGGATGGTACACTCTTCTAGGAATGGCCCTTCTCAAAGAAATAACACTAGATGGCTCGCCTTGTCCAATTACCAGGAAGTGACCTTGGAGGCTGTACATTGTGCTCTGTCTTTCTGCTAGCTCTACCTGGACCAGGCCTCTCCCAGGCCCAGAGGACTTAGAGAATTAGGCAAGCAAGTGCCTCATTTGTTTTAAGAGCCTAGTTAATGCACCCCAAGTCATGATTTCCTTTGTCACAGGGTCCAGTCAATTGTTTTGTCACACAGATCACAGGCAAAATTGTAATCCTGCTTGGGAGCAATGAAAATGTGTTCCACATGTCACAAGGAGGATCAGATCAAAGAACGTGTGTAACGCCACCACCTTCTTACATAAAAACCTGCCAACACATAGTATTTACTCTGTACTCGTGCTGTGGTTTTTTGATTTGCAGGCTTGGCATTCACAAAGACATTTCCTTTTTTCAGGGTCCTCAGACTTACTCTGAAGGTCAGATGCTACCAGGCTCACATGGGGCTTGGATTTCACGGCCTAAGGAAGGCGTCCCACAGGTATGGCTAATTGGGAAACAAATGCTGTAGTGCATTATTTTGCTTCGTTATTTTACTTTGAACTAGAACTTGAAAATGTTTAAAGCTAAGGATAAGTTTTCAAGAATTCTTTTAATTATTAAAAAGGTAAGTATAAAGAATATTACATAAAATATTAAAATAGTGGGGCTTCCCTGGTGGCGCAGTGGTTAAGAATCCGCCTGCCAATGCAGGGGAGACACGGGTTCGAGCCCTGGTCTGGGAAGATCCCACATGGTCCGGAGCATCTAAGCCCGTGCGCCACAACTACTGAGCCTGAGCTCTAGACCCCGCGAGCCACAACTACTGAGCCCCTGCACCACAACTACTGAAGCCTGTGTGCCTAGAGCCCATGCTCCACAACAAGAGAAGCCACCACAATGAGACGCCTGTGAACTGCAACGAAGAGTAGCCCCCGCTCGTCACAACTAGAGAAAGCCCACACGCAGCAGCAAAGATCCAATGCAGCCAAAAATAAATAAATAAATTTTAAAAAATGTTAAAATAGTAAATATTAAATAATTTTAAAGGTTATTAATTTAAAAATATAAAAGCCAAGTATTGCTATCACTAATAGTCAATTGCTACCAATCATTGCTGAATCTAATTCTAGCTTTTCCTTCAAAAGCCTTAAATAATAAGGAAAAATCTTCAGTAGGAAGAGATTATATCAATAATATTAAATCATTCAGCAGCAGGCCAACTATAAAATACCAGACCAGCAGCATAAAGATTCATTTTCATTTCTTCATTCAGCAAACATTTGCTGAACTCCTATCATGTGTCAGGCACTGCATTAAGCATTGGGGTGCACCGGTGAACAGACATAGTCTCCGCTCTCATAAAACCCAGAGTCTAGTGGGGAGATAGCCATTAGCCAAACATTGTGATAAGTGATCTGAGGAAAAGAACAGGGTACTTTGTGTCTCTCTTGAAGTTCAAAATACATGTTAACATAGCAAAGATTCTGATAAATCCTAATGTAAAGAAATCCCTTTAACTTCATCTAACCCACAAAAACTGAGCGCCCCTAAGTTTTGGAGTGGTTAGTGACAATCTCTTTGAGGAAGCAGCATTTAAGCAAAGAGATGATAGGTGAGTAGGAGTAGTACAGAATGTCCTCTGAAAGGACATTCTAGACAGAGGGAAGAGAGTGCTCCCTGAGGAGGAAGTAACCCGAACACCAGAAGAATTGACAACCTGGCTGGAGCAGAGAGAGCCTGTAGGGGGAGAATGGTAAGCAGTGAGGCTGCAGAGACTGGCAGGGTTCAGGCCATGGCGAGCTTTACAGGCCTTAGTAAGGTGTGAGAATTTTATTCTGAGTATGTTTGGAAGTTTTAAAGTATTTTTGGTAAAATCGTAGTGCAATGTTATTTTGTTTGCTGTTCGAATGTTTGTTTAGGATAACTGGCTATAGCATGGACAGCGATCCAGAAGAACAAAAGGAGGGGAGCTGGAAGACCACTTAGGAGGCTACTACAATAGTCCAGTTAAAGGACAATTGTGGCTTGGACTTGGGTAGATTAGGGACATCCATCCAGTTTTCCATGAAACAGATATAAACTCTCAGGTTTTTTAAGATTAGGTCGTGTGGGTTACTTAGGGACAAGACAAGGCCAGGGCAAAGACAGAACACAGTCCAATTTCCAAGGATAATAAGCATGGATTCCACAAGAAACTCATAGTATAGCACATCCCAAATGGAGTTCCATCTCTCCAGATGACCTTTGGAAAAAGAAAGTTTCCGTGCTCCAACACAATTGGGAAAGCAGCATACTCTAAGTCCTGCTTGGAGTTCATAACACGAACTAGTAAATTAAAGTCTCTGATAAGTCCTGCAGTTAAAAAAAACCCTTTAACTACTTTTACCCGGTGTTTTCAAACATTTTGGCCATAGAATCTTTTGCTTCATGTAACACATATTAGAGGGTTGTTGTGAGAATTTAAAGGAAATCCTATGTGTCAAGTGCCCAGCATAGGATCTGGCACACAGTAAACACTGAATGGGTTTGTTCTGGTAGTTGTTGTTGGAATTGTTATTTCTTTGCTTCCAGAAACAAGTCATAACATCCAGGACCAGCTTTAAGAAGCATCAGTTCATTTCTCTAACTCCTTGAGAACTTTGATTTTTGTGTTGGGAGAGCCCAGACCCAACTGTTCAGTTCTGCCTTGCTTGATCAGCAACTCTGGAAGCGTGTTTTATGTCATCCGGCAGGGCTCCATCCTCAGTATGAACAGAGGAACTGTCGGAGATAAAGGGTTGGGGGGTGCCTTAAAGACCAGACCACACCTTCTGTACAGTGCTACCTTCTCCAGGGAGCTGACCAGGAACCTTAGCTACCTGGGCCCTATCTACTTAGTGGTTCTCTCCTCCCCAGGAAACTCCAGACCATGATTGTTTGAAGCTCTGAGCAAGCAAACAAATTCTAAAATATTCAGCCAAACTTCCAGTTCCTTTTATATCAACAGGTTTTTAAGTGGGATGCCCTTATTACAGAATTTTTTTTTTAAAAATCAGGTTGAAAAGCGAAGGCAGAAATGGAAATCTATTTTTAATTTTTATTTTATATTAAAGTATACTTGATTTACAATGTTGTGTTAGTTTCAGGTGTACAGCAAAGTGATGTTTTGATGCCAAAACAAAAAGTACCTTCTCTTACCTCTTTTTAAAGGATTGAAGGGAGTCAAAAAGCACAATCTTTTATTTATAAAATGAATGAACTATGAGGATATAATATAAAACATGGCAACTACAGTTAACAGTACTGTACCACATATTTGAAAGTTGCTAATAGGGTGGATCTTAAAAGTTCTCATCACAAGAAAAAAATCTATAACTATGTATGGTGATGGATGTTAAGTGGACTTATTGTGGTGATCATTTCTCAGTATATACAAATATTGAATGACTGTGTTTTATACCTGAAACTAACATATTGTTGTATGTCAGTTATACCTCAATTTTTAAAAATATAAAACTAAAGTATTTTTAAAAGACATTTCCTAATATCCTACACAAAATGTAATAAGCTTTCAAGTTACACATTAAAGACCTCTACTTGCCAAGAATGAAAAATAAGGCCAGTATGTATATGTATGCTCAGTTACATCTTACTCCCCTGTGTACATAATCTTTCATGAAATGATGTGACTATTTCATGACACCCTACACACTGAAAACTACAGGTGACCACTAGTTATGGAAAAGGAGAGAAGTGAAATGAGAGAAATAATCAAATCTACTGCCTAGTGCTACCCTTTAAACTTAAATACACAAAATGTTTTCTCTGTCCAGAAAAGCAAAACCAAAGCCCCATCCTTGGGACTGCTGTCACTTCCATTTTGTTTATAATGACTAAGAAAAATTTGATAAGGAATATAACAGCAGCAGCAACAACAATATAACTGCCATCTATTGAACATCAAGCATAATATGCCAAGGCCTGGCTAAGTGCTCTTTCTACATATCTTCTCCAATTCTTACAGTAATTCCTGCACAATAGATTATTTTACAGACAAAACACTGGCGATTCAGTAATGTACCCAGGGTTTCACAGATAGTTACCTATTGCATATATTGGATTTAAACCCGGATGGGTATGGCTCCAGAGCAAGGTTGCTTTCTATTACCTCTTCCTAACTAGTTACCTAACTTAGCTGAACAGGTGCCTCATCAGAGATAAACAATGCATGCATATTGTACAGGTGCAAATGAATAAAAGCCTATTTTACAGCAAGCAGAGAACAAGTTTTAATGATTAATATGAAATGGAACAGTAATAATTTCCTATGGCTCAATTAGTCATGGAAGTCTTCTTGAAAGAGGAGGATTGGGGATAACGTTTGAGTAGAGTTTCAAGGTTACTCTGTTTCTGTCAGTTAAAGGAATCAAAAGGGACTATCCTTTTACCTCTTGCATGTGTTTAAAACAAGCGAGTGTTTAATTTATACTTATTGAAAAAATAAAGGTAGAAGCTTCAATTCCATACAGCAATTATTAACCAGTTATACAATTTCTCTCTGAGTTTGCCTTCCTTCTGCTCTCTCATTCTGCTCACTTTAAAATGTTTTTTTCTTATTGAAGTGGAGTTGATTTACAATATTGTTAGTTTCAGATATACAGCAAAATGATTTTTCCAGATTCTTTTCCATTATAGGTTATTACAAGATATTTAATATAATTTTAATATAATTTCCTGTGCTATATAGTAGGTCCTTGTTGTTTATCTATTTCATACATAGTAGTTTGTACCTGTTAATCCCATAATCTTAATTTGTCCCTCTCTTCTTCCTTCTCCCCTCTGGTAACCACTAGTTTGTTTCCTATGTCTATGAGTCTGTTTCTATTTTGTATTGATATATAGATTCATTTGTATTATTTTTTAGATTCTACATATAAGTGGTATCATTTAGTATTTGTCTTTCTCTGTCTGACTTCACTAAGTATAATATTCTCTAAGTCTATCCACATAGATACAAATGGCAATATTTCATTCTTATTTGTGGCTAAGTAATATTCCATTGTGTGTGTATGTGTGTGTGTGTGTATATATGTGTATATATACATACACACATATATATACACATATATACACACACCACATCTTCTTTATCCATTCTATATCCATTCCTCTGTTGATGGACACTTAGGTTGCTTCCATGTGTTGGCTATTGTAAATAGTGCTGCTACGAACACTGGAGTGCAGGTGTTTTCTCAAATCAGAGTTTTCAGTCTTTCCAGATATATGCCCAGGAGTAGGATTGCTGGGTCATATGGTAGTTCTATTTTTAGCTTTTTAAGGAACCTCCATACTGTTCTCCATAGTGGCTGCACCAATTTACATTCCCACCAACAGTGTAGGAGGGTTCCTTTTTCTTCACACCCTCTCCAGCATTTATTATTTGTAGACATTTTAATGATGGCCATTCTGACCGGTGTGAGGTGGTACCTCATTGTAGTTTTGATTTGCATTTCTCTAATAATTAGCAATGTTGAGTATCGTTTCATATGCCTGTTAGCCATCTGTATATCTTCTTTGTAAAAATGTCTATTTAGGTCTTCTACCCATTTTTTGCTTGGGTTGTTTTTTTGATATTGAGTTCTGTGAGCTCTTTGTATATTTTGGATATTAACCCCTTGTTGGTTGTGTTGTTTGCAAATATTTTCTCACATTCCATAGGTTGTCTTTTCTTTTGGTTGGTGGTTTCCTCTCCTGTGCAAAAACTTTTAAGTTTGATTAGGTCCCATTTGTTTATTTTGGCTTTTATTTCTTTTTCCTTGGGCAACTGATCTAAGAAAATACTGTTATGATTTATGTCAATGAATGCTTCGCCTATGTTCTCGTCTAGGAGTTTTATGGTGTCATGTCTGACATTTAGGTCTTTAAACCATTTTAAAATGGTTTTAAATGTTTTTGAGCCAAAGAATGCTGATCTTCGAGCTGAAGGGAAAAACAGAAGCTATACTGGTTGCCCAAACTAAGAATCCATGACTCCAAACACAATGCTGCCCTAGCTTTTTGGGCAAATAAGAGTGTGGAAGCTGCACTGTCAGGTGAACTCTGAGTGCAATCTACCCCTATAGGCAGTCCAAGATACATTTCATTAAAGCAAAACAAAATAAAGCCATTTTTTGGTAAGTCTATCATGTCTTGACATCCAACTTTTAATGCTTTATAAAAAAACAATGCCACAGTAGCTGCACTGCCAATCATTCCCTCCTGCAAGTTTTCAACAAGAAGTCTGAAGTATTTGCTGCTTTGTTCCCATAAGGCTAAGCCAGAGGGAGCTCTTCAGATGACCCTAAAGATCAGGGCAAAGCACCAGCCACACTTTGGCATTTTCTTTTTAATTAATTAATTTATTTATTTATTTTTGGCTGAGTTGGGTCTTTGTTGCTGCGTGCAGACTTTCTCTAGTTGCAGCGAGTGGGGGCTACTCTTATTGCGGTGTGCGGGCTTCTCATTGCAGTGGCTTCTCCTGTTGCAGAGCACGGGCTCTAGGCGTGCGGGCTCAGTAGTTGTGGCTCGTGGGCTCTAGAGCACAGTCTCAGTAGTTGTGGCACACGGGCTTAGTTGCTCCGTGGCATGTGGGATCTTTGCAGACCAGGGCTCGAACCCGTGTCCCCTGCATTAGCAGGCGGATTCTTAACCACTGCACCACCAGGGAAGCCCCACACTTTGGCATTTTCTAGTAAAAGCCTCCAAGAAGCTCAGTGGAAGGCTTTATTAGCACTGTCCAGTGTCCCTGCAGAAGTAGTGGAACCAATGACATATGTGAGGGCTTGTGGAAACTTGATGCTGGTAACCCTCACCTCTGCCATCGATTTATCATGTGACCTTGGGCCAACTCACTAGTTTTTCCTTGAACCTCTAGCTCCTCATCTGTGAAGCTGGAATAAAAGCGGTGACCATTCACATGACCCCTAACCAGTGGGCAAATAGAAAATGCTACACACAGTTAGTGCTAAATAGTAATAACAAAATCTGAGGGAAAAAAGCAGGGCATTTCCACTGAAAACCCATCACACTTTGAACCACAGATCAGTGAGTACCTGAAAATAAAACACACTTTTCAGATTACAATGTATTTTCCCCTTTTCTGGTCCATCTCTAGAGTACTATATGTCTTCCTGTCAGCCTATTAGGAGCACAAATCGTGCTTCTTATAGTTAAGTATCGATTGGGTTTGAAAGGATGAGAGATAATAAAATGATAAAATGTACACTCTGGGGGTGACTCTGTTATTTGGAAGAGTTTAGCTTTCAGTCTATAGGCAAGCAATCATTTATAGGAAGTCTGGCTCTAGGCTTTGGGAGGGAGGTGTAGAGGGGAGAAAGGTATATTAATAGAACTCCACATAGTCCTGTCTAGAACTGTTTATCTGCTACCACAATCTCCACAAGAAGGAAAACCAGCCTTTTCTACCACTGGTCCTCATGATTTCCACATCTTTAACCTAACACTACTGCTGAGTTGATCCGCAGCCAGGTGGTCAACAAGATAGGCCCTTACAGCAATTGATCAGATTGTCACATGGTCAATTCAATAAGCAACACCGAAAGCAAGTAATATTGGACCATGAAACGGTAGGTAGAGTCATTTCAACCACCTTCATGACTAAATTACATCTACTATGCACTCTCACAATGTCAGTGAATATAGTTTTCAAACAAATAAAAGTGGAGATGCTGTGGCTGAAGTGAGTGAACCCAAAGGCCCTGCTCATTCTGCCTCTCTCCCCAACCCCCATATCAGCCCCTGAAGCAACTCCAATGAACCCAGAGGCACGCACAAAACACAATTTGAAAACAGTTTGGACCTAGCCCAAACCCCTCATTATTTTTTAGATGAGAACACTAAGGCTCAGAGAAGAAAAGTGACTTAAAAACAGCCTCCTAGAATGTAACATTTCAAGGATTAGAATCCAGGTGTCCAGATTCCTCATGTAGCATCTGACCCTATATGAGTTCTTCATGCATGGCCAAGGTAGATCAGGTCTCTGTCCCATGGGTATGGCTATCCTGGGAAGGGAGGAAAGTGGGGAGGATTGTGCACTGGGGCAGTATATGGAAAGTACAGATCCCAAGGGGGTGAGGTGCACTTCAGGAAAAAGATGGATAAGCAGCAGAGTATTTCTTTTCCATGGATCTGATCTCTTCTTACCAGAGAACGGTTAGCTCCTTACAGAAGCAAAATACCAAGCCAAACAATTCCACAGGGTACTCGGCAATTACCAGTTAACAAGAGCAAGAAGCAGTCACATTTGAATTTGGTTCAAATTGCAAAGACGGCCTTAAAAAAAAAGAACCCTTTTTAATATCTGAAGAACTAGGACAATCTTTATATATTTATTTATGGGAAACTCTCATTTAACTGGAATCTCAACAATCAGAATGCTCAAATAACCAGTTTACTTCCCCTCCCCTCCCCCAGAGTTTTGAATAATTATTAACATTTATGATAGTAACTTTGAGACACTGTAATTTCTGGCAGAGTCTTTCAATCCCCTAAATATATTCATCTACTCATTCATTCAATGAATATTTATTGAATGCCTACTACTTATTAGGCCCTGACCAGGCACTAGGGAAACTAAGCTATTCTTGGGAGTCCAGTGACAGTCTTCTTGGAATGACATTTCAGTTGAAATATAAATATGAGAATGATAGAGGTGGGGATGAGGGCATTAGACAAAGGGATCTCTAAGGGATTTCAAGAGCTAATTCTCCATGATTCTATGACACTATTTTGTTAATTTACTATATATATGATATAATAATGAGACTATTTTGAATTTTAAATTTCAAATGCATAATTTCCTTGTCACCAAAGTAGTCACCAGCCATCTATTCTACCTACTAGCACTGTTTTAGGCTCTATTATAATTTTAAAAAATTTATCTCTTAATTGTGTCTCCATATCCAGTTTGGTTGTAAACCAAAGAAACACCCTATTGCTTTACAGTTATATCATGATTTTCACTGAAAACACATTACCACACTAATCTAGTTAGTAAGATCAGCTTGTGGATCAATGTATGTTGGTTATTTTAAAGGAGCAAATCACTCTCAAAGGTTAGGTCAAAACTGGAGTTATTTCTATCATGCCATGGGTTCTGAAGTGAATTCTCAAATAAGAGATGTAAAAATGTTTTGAGTAGTGACAACAAAATTGAAATAACTATATAGCCTCGTAGATGACGAAGTTGAAAATGACAATGCCTACTTAGATATTTAAGGATGGTCATTCTGGCCACTCAACAAGGGACATCTTTCCTTTTATCTTCATTCTTCCCCAAGAGGGACATGTGCCTGACACATAATTAAGAAAAAAGATAAAAAGTCCAAGATGAAAGGCAAATCAGCAAAAAAGCCCATGCCAATCTTGGTGTACCATAAAAGTAGGAATTTAAGCCCAAGGGTGCAAACTTAGAATTTGAAGGAGCCTCATGATATCATCTGATTGAGGCCTTGACTTAAGTAAGTGAATCTCTAACAGATAGTGAACATGATTCTCTTAATTTAAAAGAAAATTTCTTCAAATGTCAACCTAAATCTTAAATCATCTATTCCTCTTTGAATGCAGAAAACAACTCTTCATCAAAAATACCTCATCTCTTTCAAGTCATCCTTTAGACTTCTTTATTCCAAGACAAAACAATTACAGTTCTTTTAACCTTTCATCGTAGAGCTTATTTTCTTTCCCTTTTACCATCTTTGGAAGACTAAACCTATTCTCAGTTGACCAATGTGGATTTGTCTCAAATCACACTCACATGTTCCAGGGTGGCTGTGATCTTCCTTCCTCCACAGCAGAAACCAAGGTCACCAAAGGAGCAATCATACATTTGCCTAGTGAACTTCAGGGGAAACTATACTTGGTGTACCCCTCCAACAAAATTACTAATGTGTTGTGAACGTTCTTTTAACGATATGCTGAAATAAAATATGTAATTAAAATTTTAAATTAAGCTTTTCTAATTTTGATGTTATAAATTAAACATATAATTTGGTATGAGAATACATAATACAGTATATTAAATTTATTGAGTATTACATTTGAGGGGGAAAGACCCTGATCAATCAAAAAAGAAAAAGAGATAAGTTTAAAAGCTTTTGTATAGAGCAAGGTAAGATAGAACTAAATAAAATTAAATTGGATACATCTGAACTATCTTTTAAAAATATATTTTTGCTCTGACAGAACTCACTGTGCTCAAATTCCAGATATCCAAATAGAAAAAGATAAGAACTCTCCTAGTGTTAATGAAAGTTATTAATTTTCTCCAGTTAGACTCAATCCACCCTTGTGCTTAAGCTGTTTTCAAGGTTTGAAATATTATATACAGATAAATTAGATAAGTTCTAAGATGACAATGAATTCCAGGTTAAGACTCCTTGGTATAGAGGAGGTAAGAAACTGGACAGAACTTAAAGAGGAAGCAGAGGGTGCTCTCATTTCACTCCAAATTAAGAAGATAAACTGGAAACACAAGCAGGATCTGAAGCTAAATAGAAGGATGATATAGGTTCCTGAAAGTAGAATTACCCAAAGTCTCATTTTGTAGGAATTTTAGTGATTTGTTAAAGCTTCATGTCATTGGGTAGTTCCCCATAATTTGAGGAGTCTGGTGTAAAATGAAAAGTCAAGGTCACAGGTCCCTTCTAAGTATAAGGCCCTGTGCAACTGCACAAGTCATATTCTTATGAAGCCAGCCCTGGTTGTTATAAATATTCTCAAAATGATATGCCCCCTTTGAAAATTTAATGACAGATATCAATACATGCATACATTCACTCACACCCCCACACAAAATTTTGCATACAGTTTCAGGGGGTTTGTGGGTTCATTTAAGCCCTGTCCATGGACCTAAATTAAGATCCACTAGATGAGACTGATTCTGTGAGACTCCAGGAGGCAGAGCTAGGATCCACTGGTGGAAGTTTACAAAAGGGCAGATTTGAGCTTCCTAACAATTAAAGCCTTTCCAAAATTAAAGAGACTGCTTTACTAGGCACTTGGTTCTGAAAGTATAACTGTCAACTGGACCATCATCTGCGTGGTGTACTCTAGAAGGGATTCCTACACTGGTGGGAGATTGGATTAGATAACCTCTCTGGTTCCTTACTGTATTAATATTTTGTGAGGATAACTATAAGAAGTTTCTACCCCACAGCTCCTCTTTGCCCACCCCATTTTCTGATGGCTTGAATATACTTGGTTTCAGCTGTCTTGATTTATTTCATTTTCCTTGACAAGGTCTTTACCTTCTTGAATGCTAGGTTATGTAAATTAACCTGTAACCTGTGGCTTTATATAAAATCAACATGCTAATTCTATGCAAAGTGATGCAAAAGATCCATCCTCCATTTTCTCGGGGAAAAAAATCTGATCGCCTTCCTGAATGGACATTCAAAGCAGCATAAATAATCAAGAATGTGAAAATGGCATTAAAGCTCTTAATAAAGAGCAACAAAAAGGGCACCAAGTAAATGTGAGGGGGATCATCCAAGGAAACTGATGATACAAATCCCTTCTAATAAAACTCCTGAGAGGTCAGAGGGTAAGACAAGCCCCATCTTAAAATGTGGAGAATAAGAGTACAGAAGTAAAAATTCTAAAATCACATTAGAAAATAGGAAGGTGAGATGACCCAGGACACAGAGCTGTTCATTCTCTTCCCTGTTCTTACACGTGCAAGAGGGAAGCCTAACATCCTGGGCCTCGAAACACTGGGGTCAGAGTTCAGACCCTGCAAAAGGAAATGGAAAGGCCCTCTTCTGACTGAAAAACAACTGCAAAAACAAATATCATTCTAGCAACAAACTGTCAAAGCCTGTAAGGATGTTTTTGCTCTAACTTCCTGGTCATGACATTCACCATAAATGATGTGCTTCCTGTTCCTTTTTCTAATCAGCATGATGAGTTGATGAACCACACTTTAGTGCCATGCAGAGGCTCTACTCCAGAATTTAAAGGGACAACTAGAAAAGGAAGGGGGAAAGGAACATGGTTGGATAATCAATTTTATTAAAAAAATGTCCTAAGGGCCCCTTTGCTGTACAGTTTTCGTTTTTATGACATTGAAGTTCTAATCAGGATCTAAAGTAGATTTCTTAAACTCAAAATCAGATTTTAGATATCTGCTCACTAATTGGCCAGCTCTTTAAGAAAAGGGAATTAGTTCTAAGTAAGAAGCAAGCTGAAATTAGTAGCAACTTTGGCCAAGCGGCAGTTAGGTGAAACACAAAGGATTTGAGAATGACACGTAGGGATTGAATAAAATGAAAAGATGTACAAGAGGTCTGGGGTCTGATATCAAAGGAGAAATTAGAGAGTGACTGAGGAAAAGCTCAAAGAGCTAGAAGACTTTGCTTTGAAGAAAAGTAAAAAGGAAGGATGAGATACAGAGGCTCTATAAAAGGCTAACTTAAACCTGACCAACATAGCAGCGTGCTGATAAAATCAGGCCCTCCTACTCCCCTGACAATTGAGGGTCTAGTTCCTTTATATTGTCATTCCACTGGGTATGCTGGGTAAGGGGGGGTGGGGAAACACCGTCAAAAATGTTTGCACTACAAGGGTTTAAAACCTGCACATTGCCAGTTCTTGCCATTGCTGTTGTTTTGTCTAATACTTTGCAGTAAAGGCATAAGTTTAAATATGGGATCCCCAGCCAGTATTGCAGAGAATGACTTTGGCTATTCATTTACACAGCGTTTTCTTGAGGCTCTTTGTAATTCCATGCCACGTGGATGGTATGTTCTCCTAGGAAAAATAAAAAGGAAGCAATTGGCCTGCCCTCTCCCAGCCTACAAGTCTTACTTGCTCTCCCAGGCTCTCTGTCCTTAGCTAGTTCACACCACGTGAGTCAGGAATAAGTCAAGTCACCGAGCATTTTGAAGAGATTGAGCTGAAGTGAGTGGTGTTTATACATAGAAAGCTCATTAGAAACTAAAGTCTATGTGAATGTGGGCTCTGCGGATGAGGATGGAGCTGCAGAGAGCCCTGATAACCATAGTAAATCCTCCTTGTCAAAAAGGCAGAACTGAGGGTAGGCAGGCTGTGCTCTGGCCACAATCCCAAACTGTGGGAGGTAGAATACTTAGTAACTGAAAGTTGCTCAACTTTCTGCTTCAGTCACCATACTCCACAAGTCTGCTAGGTTGTCAGCAATACATAAGCATTTATTCAGTCACCTAACAAACATTTGTAAGTCAACTATTATGCGCAAGGCAGTCTTATAGATACAGAGAATTCAAAGAAACAATTCTTCCTTTTGGAAAGTTCACACGTGTGGTGGAACAGACAGGCATACAAATAACTAAATCTGAGTGTGACCATTTCTAGTATAGAGGTTTAAAAACTGCTACAGGAGAATAGAAAAGGGACAATTAATTCTGCCTGTAAGAGGTGGGTGGGTGGAGACAATCCAGGGAAACCTTCACAGAGAAAATGACATTTGGAATGGCTCTTCAAAGATGAGTAGGATTATCAAAAGGCAGAGAAGGTGTGAAGTAATTTACAAGTGAAGAAAAGCATAAGAGCAAATGCTCAGAATGGGAAAGTGAACAGTGTTTTTTTTTTTTTGAAATGAAAAAAAATAGACAAATTCATAATCATAATTGGTGTTTCAAGACTTCTCTCCCAATAGTTGATAGAGTAAATAGACAAAAATTAAGATTATAGAAAACTTGAAATATCTCAACCAATTCTTCCACCCAGGGTGGTTTGTGCATGGAGGGGCATGTGACCTATTTAATTATTGAATAAATAAATGAATTAAAGAATAAACTAAGTAGGATCTTGTATACCACGGATTGTATGCCACAAGGCACATAAACTTTATCTTGTATGCAGTAGGGAGCCAAAGGAGTTTTATTTCATAAGAGAAAGACATGATCATATCTATAATTAAAAGCAAACAAACTAGTAAAAACACCATCTGCAAGTATATTATGGAAAATGGGCGACTGTAGAAGGGACCGGAAGCCAAAGACAAGAAGACCAGGTAGGAGGCTTGTACAGTGTTTAGGAGGAAAAAAAATGAAAGGCTGAACTAGGTCAGTGGCAGGTAGGTTGAAGAGGAGTGAGGTAGATTTGGAAGATATTTTAGAAGTAGAAGTAGTAGAATTTGACAATTACTGACTATGAAAATTACGAAATACCTAGAGAGTGCACCATATATTCTGGCTCAGAAACATGATAATGCCATTTTAACCAAGACAGGGTACACAAGTGGAAAGGTGGAATTTAAAGGGTGGAGATTAAAATTTCAGTTTTGAACAAATTGGAGTTCAGAGTACCTGTGGGACAGCCAAGTGAACACGTCTAGCAGGAAAATAGTGCATGTAACCAGGAAGATACATAAAGACTAGATTGTTAAATCTAGAAGCCTCAAAAGGTCTGGGGTTCTTATCCCTGGTTGCAAATTAGAATCACCACAAAGTTAAAATAAACAAAAAATACTACTGATGCCCGGACCACACTCCAGCCTAAATAAATCAGTATCTCTGGGGGTGAGACCTGTATAAGAATATGTTTAAAAGCTCCCCAGGTAATTCTAATAAGCAACCAGTGTGAAGAAGCACTAACAGAGTGGACAGTTCATAACAAGGGAGCAGAAACTCAGGGAAAGTATAAAGTGGTATTTAAAAGGAACATTAAGGGAAAATGCTGGCAAAACCCACAACTTTTTAAGGGTAGTCAGAGGAAAACAAGGTAATGATGGAGACTGAAAAAGAATAGCAAGAAAGATATGGAAAGACCCAGGATAAAGTGGTGTCACTTGAGCAAAAGGAGAAGAGAGTGTCAAAAAGGCAGGCATGTCCAATAGCATCAAATGCTCAATAGTGTCCCAATGTACCAGCCGAGGTTGGTTTAAAGATGAACTAGCCATTGCCTATTAAAGAACGAGGTAGTTCTAACTAAAGGCGAGAGGGAGAGACAGGTCACAAAAGTTGTGAATCTTCTGAATACTGTTCAGCCTTGGTGAGGGCTAGATGTCCAAGAAAGAAGGATTATTTTTTTCTCACATCTTTATTGGAGTATAAATGCTTTACAATGTTGTGTTAGTTTCTGCTGTACAACAAAGTGAATCGGCTATATGGTATACATATATCCCCATATCCCCTCCTTCTTGAGCTTCCCTCCCACCCTCCCTATCCCATCCCTCTAGGTGGTCACAAAGCATCGAGGTGATCTCCTTGTGCTATGCAGCAGCTTCCCACTAGCCATCCATTTTACCTTTGGTAGTGTATATACGTCAATGCTACTCTCTCACTTCATCCCAGAGAAGCAAGGATGTTAAAAGCTGAGTGGCTAGGGGGAATGCCAAAGGTAAAACCTGCCAGTCCCATAACTTTTCCCTGCCTTAAGCCTCTGAACACCTAACTGAAAAGGAGTAACTAGAGCTATGCTTCATAGTCGCCTTCTTTGGGAAAAATAGAAAGATCTATAGGTAGCTCTGTAATAATCTGAGTAGCTCTCACAAACTAGATAATCGTGCGGGGCAAAGGGGAAGGGGCTAGGGGAGGGTGCTTAGTGCATGTGTTCAAACATTAGCCCAGTCACAGCACAGTGACTGGAAAAGTCGTTACTCCTTGTCATGTCAGACTCTGAAGACAGCCACAGGATCTTAAAACACTACTTCAGAGCTATAGAAGGAATGTATTACAGTGCCACCTGCTGGTAATGCTAAGACCAGAAACAGGTTCCTTTTTTTTAAAAATCATTAATTCCCTGAGGCTGAAGATTAAAGAATACAAATAAACTTCATTCTGATTTATAATTAAAGGTGATGGTCTACTCAGTAATTTCTTTTATTCAAAAGACATTTTCAGAATTGAAAATAAATCTTGGATTGAACCTTCCTATTATAGCAAATGGAAAGCATGGGAACAGAAACACTAGAAGTCTAAGAAGGTCCCACCAACCTTGCCCCATGTCTTCCAATATGAGGCACCTCAACTCACATTTCCTTTCTAGACTCTCAATATATTTCCTATAAATTTAAAATTGGATATATAGTCAAGACACCATCTGTCTAGCTACTTGTTTCTGCGCAAATATGTCTCCTCAACTACTTGAATCTTATACTATCCTCCAGGCAATCTGGGCTACTGAGTACTCAAAAATAGCATGCATTTTAGGCATCCATACATTTGCACCTGCTGTTCTCTCTGCTATGACTATCGCCCCCATCGCTATTCCCCAACCAGTCTTCAAAGTCAATGTCAAAAGACACCTCTTTCATGAAGCCTTCCCTAATCACCCTCACCCCCAGCTGGGAATAATATCTTCTTCATAGGAACTGTATCTGTACCTCTTTTATTACACTTATTATTTTATACCATTTACAAGAGTTGTAAATAGGACATATCTGTGGTAGAATGAAAAGACCATGAACTTTGGAATAAGTCCATGGTCCTAAACCTGGATTTACCATTTAATAGTTGGGAACCTCAGATAAACGTAACTTCCCTAAGCTTCAGTCTCCTTGTCTATAAAATGAAGATAATGGTGCCCATACAAAGGGGCAGCATGGCAGATGATTTAAGAGAAGGACTCAAGAGCCAGATGAACCTGGGTTTAAATCCTGGCTCTGCCCCTTACTAGCTATATAAAAGTGATCAAATTATTTAGCTGCTCTAAGCCTCAGTTTCCCAATCTGGAAAACGAGACAATATGGGACCTACCTACCTACCTACCTCAGTATCTTTGCATGAGGAGACAATGTATACAAAGTGCCTGGCATATAATAGCACTCATTGCATGTTAGTTTCTCCCTTCCCCTATGATTTACTGAATTCCCTGGGGACAAAGTACATGCCCCATCCATTTCTGATCACTTAAGTGCTGGCACCTGCCCAGCACAGGAGCTTTAACACAGTCTGCTTGTATTTTGGTAAGTTAATAAATGCCATATTTCTATAACATTCTTTAGCAGAATTTAGTTCCAGGCAACCACTGTCTCATTTCTCTACAAAGCAGTGATGCCAAATATATGTCACCCATCTCAAAGGTTTAATGGGTGCCTCTTGAAACCATGTGTTTCTTGTCTGTAGCCATTTAGGGAGAGCACACTTACAAAACAGCTCTCCTAAGTCATACCCGAAGAAGCAGGGCCTGACTCTACTTAGCCTGGGGCAAGGTCATTGAATTTCAAGACATTTCTTTTAGAGAACAGTTCTGATGCACCCGCCGCAAAACAATGTGCTTCTCTATGATAGTTTCAGGTAAATATATGGAAGCAAAAATAGGGCAAGAATCAGAATATGAACAAAAGTTTAAACTTGCATATTCAGTATTCCTCTAATGGACCAGAGGTGTCGTACATATTTTAAGAAATCTCTGGATGCCAGCTTTCCCCAAGGACCAAACTACAATACGCATTAATGGTATACTTTTGCAGAACACGTACTTCATTTAGGGCAAATTACACCTGTAGAAGTCAACAGAGCCAAAAGGGATGCACTTTAGCCTGACATGCCCATGAGTTGGGTTATGATAGACACTAACCTAGTAGAAATTACAGGCACTCAAAGCTTCTCTCTGCTCTGGCAAATACAATATCCTTTCATTCCAAAACAACGGAGTAGAAAGGAGCCCATTCACTGCAGTTCTTGGCTGTTCTTGTGGATGGGCTAAATCCCAACATCAAAATTAATAGAATGCTCAATTTATTCTTACTTCCTTCTCATTCTTCCCCCATATGGACAGTGATAAATCCAACATGATACCAAGCTTGGTAACTTCTGTATTTGGATGATGCTACAGGGCTGGACAAGATCCCCACATGGAATTGCTTTCCAGCTTTTAAATTCATTAAATATTTTAATTAGTTTAATTATCCACACATTTTCATTTAAAGAGGACCGGTTTCATAAAGGACTTCAATATTTCAATCACATCAGATGTTGTTGATGTTATACAACAACCAAAATAATGAACTTAGGTCTTAACTCACATTCTCTCCTCTTCCTCTGCCATCCTTTGTTGCCTAACTTAATGGAATGGCCAGAGATTTTTCCATATGAACTGCTCTGCTGCTGATTTTAATCTCTCTCTCTCTCTCACAGACACACATACACATACACACACACACACACACACACACACACACATATTTATAAGGGTCTTTAAATCCAAGAAACATACTCATCATAGCCAACATGGGGATTTTAGTAAACAATAAGATGTTTTTCATTTGGACTTAGATTAGCAAAAATTCTGTAATTGACAATACACAGTTAATAAATGTGTAATGAGAAAGGAACTCTGATATACTGTCAGTGGAAATATAGATTTGGTACACTGACATTGATAGGCAACTTATAGCATCTTTCAAAATTTTAAATAAAAAATTTATCCAATATTTCCACTTCTGAAGATCTCTCCTACAAAAACATTTTCTCTTCTAGTGCACTAAGATCTATATAATAGGATGATCCTCCCAGCATTGTTTTGGAATAGCAAAAACCTAGAGATAAAACCTTAACCTCCATAGATAGAGCACAGGTTTAAATTTATAATAAATCCACACAATGGAAAACTGCACGGTAATTAAATTTTTGAGTTAAATATGTATTGCCAACGATTAGAGGTTCTAGGTATAAATATCAAAAATATGTGACAAATCAAGTTGGAGAATAGTATATGCAGTATGAGTCTAAGTTTGAAAACTACATGATTTAGGCTATATACATATATACCCAAAGTAACTATCTGGAAGAAACTACATGAAGTGTAATGATTAGTTATCTCTGGGAATAAAATTATAAGAGAGTCTTCTATTTTGATACTGTTTGAACTTTTATTAAGCATAATATACTACTGTAATAAGAAAAATATCAAAACAATTCCACTACATAATTTCCAAGACACAGTAAGTTAAAAAAAACAAGGACCAAAAAAGTAAACAGTCATGTTTTGCTACATTTTAAGTATGAAACAAGGAGAAATAAAAAACATTGGTTTATGAAAGAAAGGAAGGAAATACCAGAAGCTAAAGAAATTAATTACAAATAGTGGTGTGTGTGACCAAGTGGAAGAAATGGGTATGGGAATTAGATTTCTTTCACTTATTCCTTTTTCTGTAACTCTGAATTTTCAGTAATGTAAATGTTCTATGTATTCAAAAATAAAATTTAATCAAAAAGGATAAAGCTAATTGGGTACAGACACAAATTACTTTATATATTGAATTAACATAATCAGAGAGAAAATTAATTAATTCAAGTAATTTTTGAACATAATACTGACTATACAGATTCAGGAGGATGACTTCTAAGGACAAAAATATTTGTAAAATATCTTGTACTTTATTTAGTAGGTTTGTTGTTGGTAGTAGTTTTGGTGTGGTAGTTCTGAAAACATTTTGTATGAACTAAAGATAAAATAATTAAGTAAGTATTAATACATCAGTGTTGATGGGAATAAGGGTTCCCACTGTCGGAAAAGGAGATAAAAATATGGAATGGGTAAAGGTGAGGAAGAACCCTGTCATATTGGATTTGAATTGGAAGTATCAGAATTAAATCACAATTTTTAAAAATGATTTCTAAATACCATTTTCCACTGAAAGAAATCAGGAAAATGGCTAATTCCAGAGCTGGGGCAGAGAAAGAAGGAATGTAACCCTGGCACATCTTCATGACAAAAAGCAAGGAAGTGCTGAAAGAATGTTGCAGTATCAAAAGGTAACAGGAAAACTTCCACTTTAGGCTATGATGATATAAACTGAACTAGACTAGCTTTATCCACAGGAAGCAATGATAAAAGTGGACAAAATATATGAAGAAACAGTTTTCAGACCATGCAAGACTGTGATCTCAAAGAAGAGAAGAACTCATGTGGTAAGGTCCACAATCAAACCAACTCTCCAACTGGAGACAAATCCCCAACGATGGCTCAGTGAATTGAAGTCCTAACAGCTCAGGAGTCCTGCTGAAGCTACAGAGATCAGGACAGCTACAATGGCTGGAACCTTAACTAAAAGAAGAGAGTTCACTGAGGGGAGCCTATAAAATCTATATGGGGGCTCTCTCTGAATCTTTGGCTGAAGATTGGGCTGAACAAGCACAGGGCATGACTGCCAGTCTTTTCATCAGAGTGTGACCACCACAGAGTTAATAATAAAAGTGATACTAGAGGACAAACACTGCTGGGGAATACCTTGTTAACATCTGAGCATTCAGCTAAGATTCCAGAAAAGTCCTGCTTTAGGAGAAAGAACTATATCACAGAATATGGCCTACTCTACACCTTCCCCAACAAAGCCTAAAGTCAAGTCTTAATAAGATCCAGAGGAGAGCAAACGGAGCCCATGTTTCAGCAAAGCTGGAACTCCTGGCTTGGGGTCTCTCCCCTCTGCTGTCACGGAGCTGCCACAGAGCCCCAGGGGAGGGCAGCCTCACTGCACTGCCAGCTCTGGAGGGGCCCCACCACCAAAGTTGTGACCATCCTGGGGACCGTGGACCAACCATGTGGCTGACAGGGTCTTGGTGCTCTGGCCTGGTGTCAGGTCTGAGCTTCTGAGGTGGGAGAGCTGAGTTCAGGACACTGGACCACGAGAGACCTCCCAGCACCACATAATATCAAATGGTGAGATCTCTCCCAGAGATCTCATCTCAACACTAAGACCCAGCCCCACCCAACAGCCAGCAAGCTCCAGTGCTGGATGCCCCATGCCAAACAACTAACAAGACAGGAACACAAACCCACCCATTAGCAGAGAGGCTGCCTAAAATCATACCGAGTTCACAGACAACCCAAAACACAGCACCGATGCAGCCCTGCCCACCAGAAAGAAAAGGTACAGCCCCACCCACCAGAACACAGGCACCAGTTTCCTCCACCAGGAGCCTACAGGAGCCACTGAACCAATCTCACGCACTGGGGGCAGACATCAAAAACAATGGGAACTAACGAACCTGCAACCTGTGAAAAGGATACCCCAAAAGCAGTAAGTTAAACAAAATGAGAAGACAGAGAAATATGCAGCAGATGAAGTAGCAAGGTAAAAAACCCACCAGACCAAACAAATGAAGAGGAAACAGGCAGTCTACCTGAAAAAGAATTCAGAGTAATGATAGTAAAGATGATCCAAAATCTTGGAAATACAATGGAGAAAATACAAGAAAAGTTTAACAAGGACCTAGAAGAACTAACGAGCAAACAAACAATGATGAACAACACAATAACTGAAATTAAAAACACTCTAGAAGGAATCAATAGCAGAATAACTGAGGCAGAGGAACGGATAATGACCTGGAAGATAAAATAGGAGAAATAACTGCCACAGAGCAGAATAAAGAAAAAAGAATGAAAAGAATTGAGGACAGTCTCAGAAACCTCTGGGAACACATTAAACACACCAACATTCGAATTATAGGGGTCCCAGAAGAAGAAGAGAAAAAGAAAGGGTCTGAGAAAATATTTGAAGAGATTATAGTTGAAAACTTCCCTAACATGGGAAAGGAAATAGTCAATCAACTCCAGGAAGCACAGAGAGTCCCATACAGGATAAATCCAAGGAGAAACATGCCAAGACACATATTAATCAAACTATCAAAAATTAAATACAAAGAAAATATATTAAAAGCAGCAAGGGAAAAGCAACAAATAACATACAAGGGAATCCCCATAAGGTTAACAGCTGATCTTTCAGCAGAAACTCTCCAAGCCAGAAAGGAGTGGCAGGACATTTTTAAAGTGATGAAAGGGAAAAACCTACAACCAAGATGACTCTACCCAGCAAGGATCTCATTCAGATTTGATGGAGAAATTAAAACCTTTACAGACAAGCAAAAGCTGAGAGAATTCAGCACCACCAAACCAGCTTTACAACAAATGCTAAAGAAAGTTCTCTAGGCAGGAAACACAACAGGAGGAAGAGACCTACAAAAACAAACCCAAAACAATTAAGAAAATGGTAATAGGAACATTCAAAGCAATCATTACCTTAAATGTAAATGGATTAAATGCTCCAACCAAAAGACATAGACTGGCTGAATGGATACAAAAACAAGACCCGTTTATATGCTGTGTACAAGAGACCCACTTCAGACCTAGGGACACATACAGACTGAAAGTGAGGGGATGGAAAAAGATATTCCATGAAAAAGGAAAACAAAAGAAGGCTGGAGTAGCATTTCTCATATGAGACAAAATGGACTTTAAAATAAACAATATTACAAGAGACAATGAAGGACACTACATAATGATCAAGGGATCAATCCAAGAAGAAGATACAAAAATTGTGAATATTTATGCACCCAAAACAGGAGCACCTCAATACATAAGGCAAATGCAAACAGCCATAAAAGGGGAAATCGAGAGTTACACAATCATAGTAAGGGACATTAACACCCCACTGTCACTAATGGACAGATCATTCAAAAATAAATAAATAAATACGGAAACACAAGCTTTAAAAGACACATTAGACCAGATAGACATAATTGATATTTATAGGACATTCCATCCAAAAACAACAGAATACACTAAGTGCTCATGGAACATTCTCCAGGATAGATCATACCTTGGGTAACAAATCAACCCTTGGTAAATTTAAGAAAATTGAAATTTTATCAAGTATATTTTCCACAATGCTATGAGACTAGATATCAATTACAGGAAGAAAACTGTAAAAAATTCAAACACATGGAAGCTAAACAATATGCCACTAAATAACCAAGAGATCACTGAATAAATCAAAGAGGAAATCAAAAAATACCTAGAAACAAATGACAATGAAAACACGATGACCCAAAACCTATGGGATGCAGCAAAAGCAGTTCTAACAGGGAACTTAATAGCAAAACAATCCTACCTCAAGAAACAAGAAACAGCTCAAATAAACAATCTAAACTTACACCTAAACCAATTAGAGAAAGAAGAAGAAGAAGAACAACAGCAACAAAAAAACAAAGTTAGCAGAAGGAAAGATATCATAAAGATCAGATCAGAAATAAATGAAAAAGAAATGAAGGAAACAATAGCAAAGATCAATAACACTAAAAGCCAATTCTCTGAGAAGATAAACAAAATTGATAAACCATTAGCCAGACTCATCAAGAAAAAAAGGGAGAAGACTCAAATCAATAGAATTAGAAATGAAAAAGGGGAAGTAACAACTGACACTGCAGAAATACAAAGGATCATGAGAGATTACTACAAGCAGCCATATGCAAATAAATTGGACAACCTGGAAGAAATGGACAAATTCTTAGAACAGCACAACCTTCCGAGACTGAACCAGGAAGAAACAGAAAATATAAACAGACAAATCACAAGGACTGAAATTGAAACTGTGATTAAAAATCTTCCAACAAGCAAAACCACAGGACCAGATGGATTCACAGAAAAATTCTACCAAATTTTTGGAGAAGAGCTAACACCTATCCTTCTCAAACTCTTCCAAAATATAGCAGAGGGAGGAACACTCCCAAATTCATTCTACAAGGCCGCCATCCCCCTGACACCAAAAACAGAGAAAGATGTCACAAAAAAAGAAAACTACAGGCCGATATAACTGGAGAACATAAATGCAAAAATCCTCAACAAAATACTAGCAAACAGAATCCAACAGCACATTAAAAGGATCATACACCATGATAAAGTGGGGTTTATACCAGGAATGCAAGGATTCTACAATATACACAAATCAATCAATGTGATACACCATATTAACAAACTGAAGGAGAAAAACCATATGGTCAACTCAAAAGATGCAGAAAAATCTTTCAACAAAATTCAACACCATTTATGATAAAAACTCTACAGAAAGTAGGCATAGAGGGAGCCTACCTCAACATAATAAAGGCCATATAAGACAAACCCACAGCCAACATCATTCTCAATGGTGAAAAACTGAAACCATTTCCTCTAAGATCAGGAACAAGACAAGGTTGCCCACTCTCACCACTATTATTCAACATAGTTTTGGAAGTTTTAGCCACAGTAATCAGAGAAGAAAAAGAAATAAAAGGAATCCAAATCAGAAAAGAGGAATTAAAATTGTCACTGTTTGCAGATAACATGATACTATACATAGAGACTCCTAAAGATGCTACCAGAAAACTACTAGAGTTAATCAATGAATTTGGTAAAATAACAGGATACAAAATTAATGCACAGAAATCTCTTGCATTCCTATACACTAACGACAAAAAATCAGAAAGAAAAATAAAGGAAACACTCCTATTTACCATCGCAACAAAAAGAATAAAATACCTAGGAATAAACCTACCTAAGGAGACAAAGACCTGTATGCAGAAAACTATAAGACACTGATGAAAGAAATTAAAGATGATACCAATAGATAGAGAGATATACCATATTCTTGGACTGGAAGAATCAACATTGTGAAAATGACTATACTATCCAAGGCTATCTACAGTTTCAGTGCAATCCCTATCAAACTGCCAATGGCATTTTTCACAGAATTAGAACAAAAAATTTCACAATTTGTATGGAAACACAAAGTACCCCGGATAGCCAAAGCAATCTTGACAAAGAAAAATGAAGCTGCAGGAATCAGGCTCCCTGACTTCAGACTATACTACAAAGCTACAGTAATCAAGACAGTTTGGTACTAGCACAAAAACAGAAATATAGATCAATGGTACAGGATAGAAAGCCCAGACATAAACCCACTCACATATGGTCACCTAATTTACTACAAAGGAGGCAAGCACATACAATGGAGAAAAGACAGTCTCTTCAATAAGTGGTGCTGGGAAAACTGGACAGCTAAATGTAAAAGAATGAAATTAGAACACTCCCTAACACCATACACAAAAATAAACTCAAAATGGATTAAAGGCCAAAATGTAAGGCCAGACACTATCAAACTCTTAGAGGAAATCATAGGCAGAACTCTCTATGACATAAATCACAGCAAGATCCTTTTTGACCCACCTCCTAGAGAAATGGAAATAAAAACAAAAACAAACAAATGGGACCTAGTGAAACTTAAAAGCTTTTGCACAGCAAAGGAAACCATAAACAAGACCAAAAGACAACCCTCAGAATGGGAGAAAATATTTGCAAATGAAGCCTGACAAAGGATTAATCTCCAAAATATACAAACAGCACATGCACTCAATGTCAAAAAAAACAAACAACCCAATTCAAAAATGGGCAGAAGACCTAAATAGACATTTCTCCAAAGAAGACATACAGATGGCCAAGAAGCACATGAAAAGCTCCTCAACATCACTAATTATTAGAGAAATGCAAATCAAAACTACAACGAGGTATCACTTCACACTCATCAGAATGGCCATCATCAAAAAATCTAGAAACAATAAATGCTGGAGAGGGTGTGGAGGAAAGGGAACCCTCTTACACTGTTGGTGGGAATGTAAATTGATACAGCCACCTTGGAGAACAGTATGGAGGTTCCTTAAAAACTAAAAATAGAACTACCATATGACCCACTAATCCCACTACTGGGCATATACCCTGAGAAAACCATAATTGAAAAGGGGACATGTACCACAATGTTCATTGCAGCACTATTTACAATAGCCAGGACATGGAAGCAACCTAAGTGTCCATCGACAGATGAATGGATAAAGAAGATGTGGCATACATATACAATAGAAAGTTACTCAGCCATAAAAAGAAACAAAATTGAGTTATTTGTAGTGAGGTGCATCCACCTAGAGTCTGTCATACAGAGTGAAGTAAGTCAGAAAGAGAAAAACAAATACCATATGCTAACACATACATGTGGATTCTAAAAAAAATGTGGTTCTCATGAACCTAGGGGCAAGACAGGAATAAAGATGTAGATGTAGAGAATGGACTTGAGGACTCAGGGAGGGGGAAGGGTAAGCTGGGACGAAGTGAGAGAGTAGTGTTGACATATATACAGTACCAAATGTAAAATAGATAGCTAGTGGGAAGAAACTGCATAGCACAGGGAGATTTGCTAGATTCCTTATGATGACCTAGAGGGGTGGGATTAGGGACGGTAGGAGGGAGACACAAGAGGGAGGGGATATGGGGATATATGTATACATATAGCTGATTCACTTTGTTATACAGCAGAAACTAACACAGCATTGTAAAGCAATTATACTCCAATAAAGATGTCAAAAAAAAGAAAAAAAGATCCACAGGGGAGAAATAGATTAGAGATTGAGTCCCACCAAGTTATAGATGATCAGGACATACCTTGGGTTTTCCATTGATCTACTCTGACAAAGCATACAACTAAGCACCAAAAGTTCAAGATTAGTAATTGAACTGCTACTAGAACAAACACCAATACCCTTTAGAGGAACATAACAGAATTCTATATCTCTACAACATAGTACCTACAAATTCCAGTACTCAATAAAAAACACTTGAAATGGAAAAAAAAAAAGTAACCCCCATCAAGTCAATCCAAAATGTATCTAAGATTACCCACTGTGTGCCAGCAGGACTTTGCATCCTCTTGACCACCAGGGACTATATTTTTCTAGCTGATTAAGATATCTTGGTAGCTCTGCAATTTTCCTTCAAACACCAGATCACTGAAAAGTTGTTTTATTATGGTCATCCTCCAGATGTACTGACTGCAAGATGACCAAATCTGGGTTCAGAATTTAACATACCCTCTCATCAAATTGGTCATCCTATTCCTTTCCCTTCTAATAAGAAGATCCAGGCTAGGAGAGCTGAATTCCAATAATTGCCTAATATGGCTCACATTTTCCTGCAGCAGCAGCAGTACCAGCAAAACAAGAAAAAAGTAAAGTGGACAGGTTAATGCCCCCCCCCAGAAAATTAAGTCCATGTATACCCTAGAGACATAATTTTTCAGGTTAGACAAAACAGTTAAATAGAAGCCCTTGTGTGATCTCTCCTTGAGAGTTATTTCCCCACCCATCCTATTAAAAATTAATTTTAGAGAATTAGAAGTCCTCTACAGGGTGTTTCTGCCATTAGCCTTTGTCAAGATATTAGCCAATTCCCTGCCATAAAGATTGACACCTTTAAGTAAAGCAAACCTACTTCTCATAGAGTAGACTTTCTAAATGACCTTATCTATTTAGTCCTAAATTTAGATAATGCCAGTGCTGAAGGACCTCATGAGTATTCTGTGAGGATGATAACAAGCCCACACTTTGCCAATCAGCTATAATCCTTAAAATTAGATGCTGTGCATTTTAGTATGTTCTAATGTAACCAAGCCCTAGATGCAATCTCAGAGCCATCTTTGCTGTTTCCCAATCCAGGGTTGATGATTGGGCTTACCTAATGTCCATGGGCATTACCTAAAAGAATAACCTGTGCTGTAGCTTCTAAAAATTGCATAGCACCCAAAACCAGGAGGTTTGTTTCAATATGTGCCCAGAGTAGATTTAAAAACAAAACAAAACAAAAAAACCTTGAGTCTTATTATTTTCCCTGATTGGCAAGTAGAGAAAAAGAAAACTTCCATCACTTGGTCCTCTGTCTTGTGCATAAGGAGGTACTTGGCATAAGCATTTGTAGGGATCTTAGTGAAAAGGGTTCCTGTCTATAATGAACTGCACAGAAATCATTATAACTGGCGTCACATCTGGCACTAAACAGTTATAAATGTTAATGAGCAAAGGACACAATCACTTTTCATTTTTTGACTTGAAGGAAAGAAAGGAGGGGAGAATAATAAAATTTCTAAGTTCCATTGGCTATTCCATTGGCTAAACAACTATGCAAGTTTAATCCAGATCTCTTTAACTGGCAAAGGCCAAAGGACCTCACAGACTGTATGCAACAAAATTTTGTACTCCAGATTTGCCAGAGTAATTTTAATGTTCTTCAAACGATAAGGCCAACTCAAATAGGACCATCATAATGAGAGTGCAAGTAATTATTTTTCCTACATAAAACAGTAATATTAAGAGGATTGTAGGGGCTAGGATGGGGGTTATGATGAAAGTGGTGAAATAAGGCAAGAGTGAAAACAACTGCTCCAAAGGACCCCCATCTTCATCAGATATGTGCAACTTAACGTGTCTTTTATCCATTCCATGCTTGGTTTTATTTCTGTATTTTGAAGTAAAAAACAAACACTACACACACAGACATGCACAAACCAATATCAACCTATTAGTCTTCCCTTTCTATTCCGTATACAATGTAAATAGAAGGAGGAAGGCATAAGAAAAAAGACCAACTGTATTCAAACCATCTCCACTGCCCAGACCTGTACAAAAAGTTTTGTTCCAATATTACAATTGCTATATGTCCTAGGAGGTAGCTAAGGGTAAACAGATGGGGAAGAGGAGACTGAAACAATTCAAATACATTCACTCTAAGGGGAATATCTTTTGGGGTAATGTTTCTTTAATAAAGCTCACTACAGATATGACACCACTTGCCTACACTGAGAAGACAAAGCTAAGAACCCGTAATAAGCCACAAACAGTCTCATACTTGATAAGAATAAAGGGGCAGAGCATTAAAATGTTGATCTTTAAAGGACATCTTCACATCAATGATAACTACATCTATGTGTGTGTGTGTGTGTGTGTGTGTGTGTGTGTGTGTGTGTGTGTGTGTGTGTGTGTGTATACATTTTTTTTAACAGCATCCCTCCTCATAAATAATAAGGAAACCAAGAAAACAAGACAGCATATGCAGGTAGCAACTTGTTTTTGTTTTTCAGATTGGATTTTACTTGAATTAAGCTATCATAATATAGATGGCTTATTAAATTCTCAAATTTTTTTTTTTTTTGCTTTCAGATTCTGCTACAGACATTATAACATAACCAAGTGAGGAAAATGGGATCCAGTCCAACAGGCTACATCGCTAGTAAGTAATATCTCCAAGTATTTTATTTCAGCAATAATCAATCTGAGCCAAGATTGAAAGTGAAAATGTGACTTCAAAAGTAAGGCAAGGAAAGACAGCCATGTAAAATAGGCCAAGCTGGAGATATTATAGGTAAAATGTTACACACAAATACAGTGAAAAGAGAGTCACAATATACAAAAACGTGTTAAAGACATTCATAAGTATTTAATGGGGGAGAAAAAGCCAATATATTCCCCTACCTTTACCATTCCAGAATCCTTTGGACTTCAGTAGTGTTTCTCTATTATATAACCTGTGACCCACTTTTGTGAAAGATTTATTAATATACTATCAATTGAAGAACAATACTATTCTTTAGCAATTTCAATTATCAAGTATTCTCGCCTTAGAAAACAAACATCAACCGAACTCCAAGCTCCAGCCAGTATTTATTGCTTTGAAAAATAGGCATGTACTTTATTGCCTGGGTTTTAGACTTAATGAGAAAGTAAAGAGCGTACATTTAATTCTAGGAAATAACTGAATTAGAAGCCAGCAGAAAGCCCCATCCATAGCCTTTTGTTTCCATATACCAATACATTCCTCAACGTCTTACTGGAATGATTACAGACAGAAAATCAATTCTTAAAATCTCATGCATGATTTGTAATTATAGCTAAAATGTATAATCAAAGCTGAAAGACATATATATCCAAGTGTTATTAAACAATGATTAAGCTTTGATTGGGATATCTACTGGCTACAGCTAATCTCTTAGTACAGTCATGGCTGTCTACCAGACCACCATGTTCTAGGAATAGATATTTATTCTCAAGAAATTCTTCTTCAGGCAATTAGCTAATATTTCCAAACTTGGAAGCTTTAAACCTCCGCCTGTTAGGGATTTGGTACAAATGTGAAGATGTGAGGAAATAAAGCTCACTGATACTTGTCAAAAACTTTCATTTAAACTGTAATGCTGCATATGCAATTAGGAGGCAAAGAATATATACTTTTAAAGGTTTCCTGTCTTCTCATTTGCAAATGTTTACTCCCAGGTGTATATGCACTAGCAAATGTAACCAACCCTAAGAAGGCCCTTAACATTTTATTGTCCACTGAGAGTATACTGCCACTGAAGTTGAACAAAATTCCACTGGTTTCCCAGCATTTTGTCAGTTGTAGGCTAAAATCTCATTTTTACTTTGGCTACTTTCCAACATAGCTGGATTACAAGTGCTTCTGTTTAAAGATATTTGTAGTTAAAGACACAGATGCTCTCTAGATGTTCACAAAAAGCATATATTTTTGACCAAATCATGAGAAGTTGCCAGCAACTTACCAGAATTTCTCTTTGACACCATCTTCAAATTTGTGCTGACTACAGAACAGACCACAAGGGCCAAAAGAAATGGTGGCTTCATTGTTCACTTTCCTTGGCAGCTGAAAAGTCAAAAAAGGATATGAAGTTTGAATCACAGATCTTGGCCTCAACAAAGCAGCAGCTATAATTTCACATACCTTGAAGACACATTACAGAAACAATGACATTTTGGTGATTTCTGGCTTTATTTTTATGCAAATGGAAGAAAATATGAAAGTTCACAATTGCATCATGTCAAAGTTCCCTGCTCAGAACTTTTCAATGGTTTCCCACTGGATTTAGAGTAAAATCTGAACCCCCTCCATTAGACGTTCATGGGCCTGCAGGTAGGGCTCCTGCTGCCTCTTTGATCTTATTCCACAGCACTTTCCCTCTCGTTGGCTATGCTCCATCCACTATGGACATTGTATTTGTCCCTGGAACATGCCTTAGTCATTTCCTCCTCATGGCCTTTGCATTAGGTCTTCCTGCTGGAATACTCCTCCCCACTCTTCACTCACATTCATTAACATCCTATAGGTCTCAGTCCCACAAAAAGGCCTTTCCTGACTACCCAATCTTAAAGTCTCACTCTGTCATTCACTAGCTCACCTCCTTGTTTGTTTTATTCATAAGACTGATCAGCACTTACAGTTATTGTGTTTATGTGACAGGAAGAGTTTTTACTCAACTTTGACACTGATGTTTTAAAATCAGCAGCACCGAATCTTAAATAATTGGAATGAAACTGTTCCGAAATGAAAAATAACTGAGAAAAGTATGGAATTGAACTGAGATATTGTTAAGACCCCCCCCAAAAGGGAATAGAATTGACTAAAGCACGATCGGTAGGCATTTGGGGAAAAAACAAAAACGTTTTTAAGTGTTTATTCCATTGAGTTAAGACTTTTCAGTAAATTGGTTCCTATATGAGGGCTCATTTAGAATCCTTTACAAATCAGAATATAAGCACCACACAGGTACATTGGGTTCATCATAAACCCAAGATAGAAAAATAGCAAAGGGGACCATGAGGGTGAAACCACAGAGATCCCTGAAATAATGGATGGAAGCAAACCTGAATGGAAAGACAAAAACAAGCTCTGAATAACATTTAAAGATCCAGAATTCCATATAAAGATTTGTTTTCTGAATAATTGGTTTGTACCTAAAAGTGCAGAACCTTACCCAGAATGTAAGAGTAACAGGATGATATCAAGTGTTGGGTGGGATCCTCTTTTCCCAGAATTGGAAAAATTCATGTTTGGGTGAGGCCACCAGTTCAACTATTCAGTGCAGCTAGTTCCTTATCATACTGCACCCCCCCCACCAACTCCATCAATAAACAGAGGTCTGGGAAGGAAGAGGAGGTCTTTTGATAACAAAGACAAGGGAGGGGCAAGATGGCGGAAGAGTAAGACGCGGAGATCACCTTCCTCCCCACAGATACATGAGAAATACATCTACACGTGGAACTGCTCCTACAGAACACCCACTGAACGCTGGCAGAAGACGTCAGACCTCCCAAAAGGCAAGAAAATCCCCACGTACTTGGGTAGGGCAAAAGAAAAAAGAAATAACAGAGACAAAAGAATAGGGACGGGACCTGCACCAGTGGGAGGGAGCTGTGAAGGAGGAAAGGTTTCCACACACTAGGAAGCCCCTTCGTGGGCAGAGACTGCGGGTAGCAGAGGGGGGAAGCTTCGGAGCCACGGAGGAGAGCGCAGCCACAGTGGTGCGGAGGGCAAAGCGGAGATTCCCGCACAGAGGAGCGGTGCCGACCAGCACTCACCAGCCCGAGAGGCTTGTCTGCTCAGCCGCCGGGGCGGGCGGGGCCTGGGAGCTGGGGCTCGGGCTTCGGTGCTAGCCGGGAGGGAGTCCGGGAAAAAGACTGCAGCTGCCAAAGAGGCAAGAGAATTTTTCTTGCCTCTTTGTTTCGCGGCGCGCAAGGAGAGGGGATTCAGAGCGCCGCCTAAACGAGCTCCAGAGACGGGCGCGAGCCGCGGCTATCAGCGCGGATCCCACAGCAACAGGGACGCAGAGGGAAAAACGGAGAGATTCCCGCACAGAGGCTCGGCGCCGAGCAGCACTCACCAGCCCGAGAGGCTTGTCTGCTCACCCGCCGGGGCGGGCGGGGGCTGGGAGCTGAGGCGCGGGCTTCGGTCGGATCCCAGGGAGACGACTGGGGTTGGCTGCGTGAACACAGCCTGAAGGGTCTAGCGCACCACAACTAGCCGGGAGGGTGCACGAGAAAAAGTCTGCAGCTGCCGAAGAGGCAGGAGACTTTTTCTTGCCTCTTTGTTTCGCGGCGTGCAAGGAGAGGGGATTCAGAGCGCCACTTAAACGAACTCCAGAGACGGGCGCGAGCCGCGGCTATCAGCGCAGACCCCAGAGACGGGCATGAGACGCTAAGGCTGCTGCTGCCGCCACCAAACAGCCTGTGGGCGAGCACAGGTCATTCTCCACACCGCCCCTCCCGGGAGCCTGTGCAGCCCGCCACGGCCAGGCTCCCGTAATCCGGGGACAACTTCCCCGGGAGAGCGCACGGCGCGCCTCAGGCTGCTGCAACGTCACGCTGGCTTCTGCCGCCGCAGGCTCGCCCCGCCTCCTCCGTACCGCTCCCTCCCCCCGGCCTGACTGAGCCAGAGCCCCCGAATCAGCTGCTCCTTTAACCCCGTTCTGTCTGGGCAGGGAACAGACGCCCTCAGGGGACCTACATGCAGAGGCGGGTCCAAATCCAAAGCTGAACCCCGGGAGCTGTACGAACAAAGAAGAGAAAGGGAAATCTCTCCCAGCAGCCTCAGAAGCAGCGGATTAAAGCTCCACAAACAGCTTGATGTGCCTGCATCTGTTGAATACCTGAATAGACAACGAATCATCCCAAATTTAGGAGATGGACTTTGGGAGCAGGATATATTAACTTTTCCCCTTTTCCTTTTTTTTGTGAGTGTAGATGTGTATGCTTCTGGGTGAGATTTTGTCTGTATAGCTTTGCTCTCACCGTTAGTCCTAGGGTTAGGTCCGTCCGTTTTTTTTTTTTTTTTTTTGGCTTAAAATTTTTTTTTTTCCCTAATAAATGTTTTCTTAATAATTTTTTCCTTATTTTCTATTTTTAAAAAAAATTTTTAATAAGTTTTTTCATATTTTTTATTTTAAAAAATTAAAAAATTTTTTTTCTTAATAAATTTTTTCTAAATAATTTTTTCCTTATTTTTAGTATAAAAAATTAATAAATCTATTTTTAAAAATTAAAAAAAATTTTTTTTTCTTAATAAATTTACTCTTAATAATTTTTTTTCTTATTTTTTATTATAATTGCTTTATTTTATTTTATTTTATCCTCTTTTTTTCTTTCTTTCCATTTTTTCTCCCTTTTATTCTGAGCCGGGTGGATGAAAGGCTCTTGGTGCTCCAGCCAGGCATCAGGGCTGTGCCTCTGAGGTGGGAGAGCCAACTTCAGGACACTGGTCCACAAGAGACCTCCCAGCTCCACGTAATACCAAACGGCGAAAATCTCTCACAGATCTCCATCTCAACATCAAGACCCAGCTTCACTCAACGACCAGCAAGCTACAGTGCTGGACACCCTATGCCAAACAACTAGCAAGAGAGGAACACAGCCCCATCCATTAACAGAGAGGCTGCCTAAAATCATAATAAGGCCACAGACACCCCAAAACACACCACCAGACGTGGACGAACCCACCAAAAAGACAACATCCAGCCTCATCCACCAGAACACAGGCACTAGTTCCCTCCACCAGGAAACCTACACAACCCACTGAACCAACCTTAGCCACTGGGGACAGATACCAAAAACAACGGGAACTACGAACCTGCAGCCTGTGAAAAGGAGACCCCAAACACAGTAAGATAAGCAAAATGAGAAGACAGAAAAACACACAGCAGATGAAGGAGCAGGGTCAAAACACACCAGACCTAACAAATGAAGAGGAAATAGGTAGTCTACCTGAAAAAGAATTCAGAATAATGATAGTAAGGATGATCCAAAGTCTTGGAAATAGAATAGACAAAATGCAAGAAACATTTAACAAGGACATAGAAGAACTAAAGAGGAACCAAGAAACGATGACAAGCACAATAAATGAAATTAAAAATACTCTAGATGGGATCAATAGCAGAATAACTGAGGCAGAAGAACGGATAAGTGACCTGGAAGATAAAATGGTGGAAATAACTACTGCAGACCAGAATAAAGAAAAAAGAATGAAAAGAACTGAGGACAGTCTCAGAGACCTCTGGGACAACATTAAACGCACCAACATTCGAATTATAGGGGTCCCAGAAGAAGAAGAGAAAAAGAAAGGGACTGAGAAAATATTTGAAGAGATTATAGTTGAAAACTTCCCTAATATGGGAAAGGAAATAGTTAATCAAGTCCTGGAAGCACAGAGAGTCCCATACAGGATAAATCCAAGGAGAAACACACCAAGACACATATTAATCAAACTATCAAAAATTAAATATAAAGAAAACATATTAAAAGCAGCAAGGGAAAAACAACAGATAACACACAAGGGCATCCCCATAAGGTTAACAGCTGATCTTTCAGCAGAAACGCTGCAAGCCAGAAGGGAGTGGCAGGATATACTTAAAGTGATGAAGGAGAAAAACCTACAACCAAGATTACTCTACCCAGCAAGGATCTCATTCAGATTTGATGGAGAAATTAAAACCTTTACAGACAAGCAAAAGCTAAGAGAAGTCAGCACCACCAAACCAGCTTTACAACAAATGCTAAAGGAACTTCTCTAGGCAAGAAACACAAGAGAAGGAAAACACCTACAATAACAAACCCAAAACATTTAAGAAAATGGGAATAGGAACATACATATCGATAATTACCTTAAATGTAAATGGATTAAATGCTCCCACCAAAAGACACAGACTGGCTGAATGGATACAAAAACAAGACCCATATATATGCTGTCTACAAGAGACCCACTTCAGACCTAGAGACACATACAGACTGAAAGTGAGGGGATGGAAAAAGATATTCCATGCAAATGGAAATCAAAAGAAAGCTGGAGTAGCAATTCTCATATGAGACAAAATAGACTTTAAAATAAAGACAATTACAAGAGACAAAGACGGACACTATATAATGATCAAGGGATCGATCCAAGAGGAAGGTATAACAATTGTAAATATTTATGCACCCAACATAGGAGCACCTCAATACATAAGGCAAATACTAACAGCCATAAAAGGGGAAATCGACAGTAACACAATCATAGTAGGGGACTTTAACACCCCACTTTCACCAATGGACAGATCATCCAAAATGAAAATAAATAAGGAAACACAAGCTTTAAATGATACATTAAACAAGATGGACTTAATTGATATTTATAGGACATTCCACCCAAAAACAACAGAATACACATTTTTCTCAAGTGCTCATGGAACATTCTCCAGGATAGATCATATCTTGGGTCACAAATCAAGCCTTGGTAAATTTAAGAAAATTGAAATCGTATCAAGTATCTTTTCCGACCACAACGCTATGAGACTAGATATCAATTACAGGAAAAGATCTGTAAAAAATACAAACACATGGAGGCTACACAATACACTACTTAATAACGAAGTGATCACTGAAGAAATCAAAGGGGAAATCAAAAAATACCTAGAAACAAATGACAATGGAGACACGACGATCCAAAACCTATGGGATGCAGCAAAAGCAGTTCTAAGAGGGAAGTTTATAGCAATACAAGCCTACATCAAGAAACAGGAAACATCTCGAATAAACAACCTAACCTTGCACCTAAAGCAATTAGAGAAAGAAGAACAAAAAAACCCCAAAGCTAGCAGAAGGAAAGAAATCATAAAGATCAGATCAGAAATAAATGAAAAAGAAATGAAGGAAACAATAGCAAAAATCAATGAAACTAAAAGCTGGTTCTTTGAGAAGATAAACAAAATCGATAAACCATTAGCCAGACTCATCAAGAGAAAAAAGGAGAAGACTCAAATTAATAGAATTAGAAATGAAAAAGGAGAAGTAACCACTGACACTGCAGAAATACAAACGATCATAAGAGATTACTACAAGCAACTCTATGCTAATAAAATGGACAACCTGGAAGAAATGGACAGATTCTTAGAAATGCACAACCTGCCGAGACTGAACCAGGAAGAAATAGAAAATATGAACAGACCAATCACAAGCACTGAAATTGAAACTGTGATTAAAAATCTTCCAACACACAAAAGCCCAGGACCAGATGGCTTCACAGGCGAATTCTATCAAACATTTAGAGAAGAGCTAACACCTATCCTTCTCAAACTCTTCCAAAATATTGCAGAGGGAGGAACACTCCCCAACTCATTCTACGAGGCCACCATCACCCTGATACCAAAACCAGGCAAAGATGTCACAAAGAAAGAAAACTACAGGCCAATATCACTGATGAACATAGATGCAAAAATCCTCAACAAAATACTAGCAAACAGAATCCAACAGCACATTAAAAGGATCATACACCATGATCAAGTGGGGTTTATTCCAGGAATGCAAGGATTCTTCAATATACGCAAATCAATCAACGTGATACATCATATTAACAAATTGAAGGAGAAAAACCATATGATCATCTCAATAGATGCAGAGAAAGCTTTCGACAAAATTCAACACCCATTTATGATAAAAGTCCTGCAGAAAGTAGGCATAGAGGGAACTTTCCTCAACATAATAAAGGCCATATATGACAAACCCACAGCCAACATTGTCCTCAATGGTGAAAAACTGAAACCATTTCCACTAAGATCAGGAACAAGACAAGGTTGCCCACTCTCACCACTATTATTCAACATAGTTTTGGAAGTGTTAGCCACAGCAATCAGAGACGAAAAAGAAATAAAAGGAATCCAAATCTGAAAAGAAGAAGTAAAGCTGTCACTGTTTGCAGATGACATGATACTATACATAGAGAATCCAAAAGATGCTACCAGAAAACTACTAGAGCTAATCAATGAATTTGGTAAAGTAGCAGGATACAAAATTAATGCACAGAAATCTCTTGCATTCCTGTATACTAATGATGAAAAATCTGAAAGTGAAATTAAGAAAACACTCCCGTTTACCATTGCAACAAAAAGAATAAAATACCTAGGAATAAACCTACCTAAGGAGACAAAAGACCTGTATGCAGAAAATTATAGGACACTGATGAAAGAAATTAAAGATGATACAAATAGATGGAGAGATATACCATGTTCTTGGATTGGAAGAATAAACATTGTGAAAATGACTCTGCTACCCAAAGCAATCTACAGATTCAATGCAATCCCTATCAAACTACCACTGGCATTTTTCACAGAACTAGAACAAAAAATTTCACAATTTGTATGGAAACACAAAAGACCCCGAATAGCCAAAGCAATCTTGAGAACGAAAAATGGAGCTGGAGGAATCAGGCTCCCTGACTTCAGACTATATTACAAAGCTACAGTAATCAAGACAGTTTGGTACTGGCACAAAAACAGAAATATAGATCAATGGAACAGGATAGAAAGCCCAGAGATAAGCCCACGCACATATGGTCACCTTATCTTTGATAAAGGAGGCAAGCATATACAGTGGAGAAAAGACAGCCTCTTCAATAAGTGGTGCTGGGAAAATTGGACAGGTACATGTAAAAGTATGAAATTAGAACACTCCCTAACACCATACACAAAAATAAACTCAAAATGGATTAAAGACCTAAGTGTAAGGCCAGACACTATCAAACTCTTAGAGGAAAACATAGGCAGAACACTGTATGACATAAGTCACAGCAAGATCCTTTTTGACCCAGGTCCTAGAGAAATGGAAATAAAAACACAAATAAACAAATGGGACCTAATGAAACTTAAAAGCTTTTGCACAGCAAAGGAAACCATAAACAAGACCAAAAGACAACCCTCAGAATGGGAGAAAATATTTGCAAATGAAGCAACGGACAAAGGATTAATCTCCAAGATTTACAAGCAGCTCATGCAGCTCAATAACAAAAAAACAAACAACCCAATCCAAAAATGGGCAGAAGACCTAAATAGACATTTCTCCAAAGAAGAGATACAGATTGCCAACAGACACATGAAAGAATGCTCAACATCATTAATCATTAGAGAAATGCAAATCAAAACTACAATGAGGTATCATCTCACACCGGTCAGAATGGCCATCATCAAAAAATCTAGAAACAATAAATGCTGGAGACGGTGTGGAGAAAAGGGAACACTCTTGCACTGTTGGTGGGAATGTAAATTGATACAGCCACTATGGAGAACAGTATGGAGGTTCCTTAAAAAACTAAAAATAGAACTACCATATGACCCAGCAATCCCACTACTGGGCATATACCCTGAGAAAACCATAATTCAGAAAGAGTCATGTACCAAAATATTCATTGCAGCTCTGTTTACAATAGCCAGGACATGGAAGCAACCTAGGTGTCCATCATCGGATGAATGGATAAAGAAGATGTGGCACATATATACAATGGAATATTACTCAGCCATAAAAAGAAATGAAATGGAGGTGTTTGTAATGAGGTGGATGGAGTTAGAGTCTGTCATACAGAGTGAAGTAAGTCAGAAAGAGAAAAACAAATACAGTATGCTAACACATATATATGGAATCTAAGGGAAAAAAAAAAAAAAAGAGGTCATGAAGAACCTAGTGGCAAGATGGGAATAAAGACACAGACCTACTAGAGAATGGACTTGAGGATATGGGGAGGGGGAGGGGTGAGATGTGACAGGGTGAGAGAGTGTCATGGACATATATACACTACCAAATGTAAAATAGATAACTAGTGGGAAGCAGCCGCATAGCACAGGGAGATCAGCTCGGTGCTTTGTGACCACCTAGAGGGGTGGGATAGGGACGGTGGGAGGGAGGGAGATGCAAGAGGGAAGAGATATGGCAACATATGTATATGTGTAACTGATTCACTTTGTTGTAAAGCAGAAGCTAGCACACCATTGTAAAGCAATTATACTTCAATAAAGATGTTTAAAAAAAAAAAAAAAAAAAAAACAAAGACAGGCTTTGCTTTCCCAGTTGTCATGCTGGACTTCCCTTGTACCACTGAAGCAGGAATAAAGAACCCTGGGGAGAGATGGTATGCTAGAGATTTCCAGATGACCAGGGGGCCAGGACTAATCCCTATCCATCCCCAACATACACCAAATTTCCGGGTCCCAAGAAGCATGCAAGTTGGATTTGGCATATTACCAAAGATCCATCTTGGATTGGGTAAACAGATGATTCTTGTCATAGGCTTTGCAACATGGGGCAAAATGAGTCCACCTGAGAGGAAAGTGGTATGATGCTACCAGCTAAAACTGAGGGAAGATGTAATCAAATCTTTCCAGGGACTTCCAATATCCAGAGGAGATGCTTGGGGGAGAATCTCATCATCAGGCCTGTTGTAACTACTACCTGTTTATACAGCGCATATAGACAGCTAGATGAGAAGTTATGACCAACCAAGGAGAAGACACAGGCAATCACAAGCATTTCTTTTTCCTCTCCCTCTTCTCCAGTCACACCTATCCCAATGCAACACCAAAGGAGAAGGTACAGAGGAAAGAGGAGGAAGAAGGGAAAATGTGTGAAAACCTACCACGCACCCTCCAAATTCCTAGCCATGAGAGCCACATGTCTCCTCTGTTTGAAAAAAAAAAAGGAAGATACAATATTTGAATCAGACAGGATCTTGGACTAAGACGGAGTCTTTAAAATCAGAACAAAACTCAGAAAACATCTGAAAAATGATAGAATCAAACTGAAATGTTTATCACTGTCCCTGACTCCTAGTGGAAAAAGGAAGTACAGTAGAGCACATGAAGTAGCAATTAGGAAAAATAGTACCATCCCATGTTTATACTTCAATGAGTTGAAACACTTAATAAATCAGTTATGTTTATTAGCTTGGTTGTTTTTACCCACTCCTTGACCACTAGCATGTAAGCTTCATGAGGGCAGTCACTTAGTCATTAGCTGTTGTATTCTCAGCATCTATCATAGAGCTGGACATATAATAGGTTATCAGTAAATATTTTAATGAATGAAAGGGGAATATCAATGTAGATAACAACATATCAAGGGTTCAAGTAACACAAATAAATTGCAGCTTTCAGTGGTTTTCTTCCCAAGTTATTCATTTATTTGAAATAGAATCTCTCTTATCTAATATATGATTATCCAAATCTGAGATGGGCCCCATCTCCTGCTGTATCAGACTCTGTTGGTACCCTATCCATATCCTCTTGGCCCTCTCAAAAGTCATCTGCACAGAAGTCTTCCTATGTTTCTTTGCCAGAGGTGCTTCTCTATCTGCAAAAGCAGCTTGAATAGCATAGGAGGCTGACTGGAAGTTCCAGGTTGTTAACACACCATGAGTGATTCTCATTCAGTGATGGGAGTTGGTGAATAAATACCCCAGCTTCCTCACCCCTTGGAATGTTCCAGTAGGACTGAATGGCAAACTGCTCATTAGCACACTCTATTTGCTTTTCCTCCCTTCTAGTCTGACTTTGCCATTCCCTTGCAGTACTTGCTGGGATCACCTCCCAAATAAACTACTTACATCCAAATCCTTGTGTTTGGGTCTGCTTTTGGGAGATCCCAAACCAAGACTCTGAAAATACCATTATAAACTCCACACATTTCTTTGTTTTATATAGACTATCTGTCCAATTTCCAGCTCAAAAGATTATGTAGCCTCTGGACTTTCAAAAGAAGGCTTATACTTCAAATTTTTCCTGAACCATAGGCACATTCTAGCTCTCCTGTCTTGTCTCCCTTTTTAGAACTTATATCACCCCCAGTGACTTTGATAAGAACATTGGCTCATCTCTGATTTAGCTCTTCCTGCTGTATTCTCTCAGTTACCAACTCAACCTTGCTGGTTAGCTATTAGGAGACTTCCAGGTTCTCCCTACCCTCAACCCATCTTACTCATGATTGTACCTTCACTATTTCTGTCTAAAAGTTGACAGTTTGTAAGGACTATAATTTGCCTAGAATATCATTTTAAGGATTCTAATATTTTGTAAATGGTGACAAAATTAAAGATTATTTGAAAAGGACTTTTTAAAATGTTACTTTACCCAGTAGTTATAATTTTCACCCAAAGCAAGAACTGTATTTCATACCTGCTATTCGAGATATTAAGGGTAGAAAACAGCTGACCAAAAAATATTTCTACTTCCTTATTTAGTCAACCCCTTCCTATTCTTTGTGAAATAAAATGCTTAATGCTTGACTTTGACTAGTAAAATCATCATGGGAATTGAATATGTTAACCACAGAATTATTTCATATACCCCCCTTCTTTTCAATTAAAATCAGTGGGGATTAGAAAAACTGGATGTATTGAGTTTTTTAATCTGTGTATTTGCCAATCCTATTTCCACAGGAGAGTTCATTAATTCAACAAACTCTGATGAATAACTATTATATTTTATGATAATAATTATAACTTATTGAGCATTTTTTGTGTGCCAGATAATGCACTGGACTGTGATATTGTACTTTATCCTACTAATGACCATGTGAGCTATTATTATCCCCATTTTACTTTTCAGAAAACTGATACTTATGGCTTATCCAAGGCCACAACAATAGCAAATTAAGGAAGAAAGGATTTCATTTTAGTTCTGTGTTACTACAAAGCCCAAACTCTTAACCACTACTAAGCTATATTTGCCCTAGAAGTTAGATGCTATGGGAGTCATAAACCATGTTTAAGATTATAAAACATCACTTCTTGCCATCTAGTATGCATGCACACTGGAGTGCTTAGTCAAATGCAAGACAGTAGAGAACAACCTGTATATGTTAGGTGCTAAGGGAATATAGAGTAAGAAGCGTGTTTGGTAGCATGTTCAGTAGGTGATTCAGATTTCCCACTGAAAGGGAAAATCTGCCAAACTGCCAATTCAAACAGTCAAAAAGAAAGGCCAGTGCAATCAATCTCCTAGCAATGCTCATCTGCAACAGCAATCGACCTGAAACATCATCACTGATCAAGGAATGTGACCACTGGGCTCCCAACATACACTTCCACACATCTGTTTAAACACTAAAAGTGTCAGAAGCAGCTCAGGTTATACCCTGGAAATCTTACACTGAAATTTAGGTTTATTACATTATAACTTTTCCCTCTTGGTGATTTTACAACCAACTTACTGTTGTGTGAAGAAAGTGTACAGAAGCATGTATAATATTTTATATGATGGCAATTATGCTGCTATTCAATTATTTCGAAATTACTTTTTTCCCCCATAAAAAAGGGTCTTCCCCTTACTGTGGCTATAAATATGCAGTGGTCCTTATACCTAAAGTTCATATACCCCTGAGGGCTTTGTGTTTACTGATTCCCTAAGGGTAGTATGTAAAAATCCCAAAAGGCCACATGAGGAATTCTAAAGACTGAAGACACTGGCACAATGGCTAATGAAGGCATTAGTATTCCTCTCCTTTGAGTACCAAATCTTAATATGAGTAGGGCAATCTTGACAAGAGAGTTTTAAAAAATGTAATTGAACTAAATCTTTCAACAGATAATTGTAATGATAATGTTATGCTCGAATGGTTTTCAAGTATAGTTTATAAATTACCTTCTCCACTTTACTTTCTTCCTCCCTTAAAGTACCAGGTATGTCAGGTTCCTGGTTCATGTTAATTTTTTAAAGTATCTGTATGGCATACTCTTGACTCTAGAAGCCAAAACAAGTTTAACTTATGAATATATTCTGACACAGTTGAAAGATCCAACTAGATATATCAGCTAGGCTGCAGAGAATATGCAATTATATCATTTCTTAATACATTCTTGCCATCAGAGACAATTTTGTTACTTATGATGTCTTCCAATCATTTGGATCAGCCAGTCATATAATCTCCAACAAACTGGAAATTACAAACACACAGACACACAGCCCACATATATATCACAGATGTATTATTTATAAAGATAATTAATTTTCAAAGACAGTTCTGTAGTTAACACACATTCATCTCAATCTCTTATATTTTCTACTTCCACAGTCATCCTCAATGAAGTCTGGTATTCATATAGAGATGACCCTGAGGTCTTATTAGATCTTCAATCAGGAAACAAAGATGCAATAATGTTAATGAGATTCTACTTACTCAGGAGAAAAAGTTTGTTCTCAATTTGACTCAAATTTGGAAGATTTCCATAGTTATGTAGTCCAACCATCAACCAATGAAGAAATCATTTGATACCATATCCCTGTATCTACCATGTCCTCAGCTACTTCCTATTTCATGAAAACAACTATATGAAGTGGCAGCCCATTCTATTATTAGCTTTAATACTTATAAATGGAGGTAGAAAGAAACATGGATATTGAAAGGAAGAAAGCCAGAAATACAGAAGTAGGAAGACACAGACAGCTAAAGATAGAGAGACAGATGGATAGGAAACAGATGGAAAGAGAAAAAATACACACAGAGGAGAAATGAAGAGATAGATAAAACATACAGAGAAGCAGAGGCTGAGCAAAAGACAGAAATGGAGACACAAAAAGCTGACATATCAAAAAAGAAGGGGAAGCAAAAGGTAAGAGGAATTATGGGGGAGGAATTTCTGAGAGATAGAAGAGACAAAAAGGGTAAAAAGAGATGCAAACACAGAGGAAAAAAATGGTTATGAGCAACTCTAGAGTTCCAGGGGCATGACAAAAACTGACTATCTCTCAAACTATTATTTTTTTTCCTGTAGTAATCATAGAGCCCACAGGTTTTGGCTTGGCATGTAGTCCCCAAAAATGGAGTCTTCATTTCCCAGCCTTCCTTGCAACTGGACAGGTGAGTTCTGACCATTAAGATATAACCAGAAGTGTCACATGCAAGAGGGATAAATCTTACCCAGGGTTGCTCCAATGGGCAAACTTAAAATAGTGGGTATAAATTTTTATACTGTTTAGAGAAAAAGTCTTCAGTCATTACTCACTGCTAGGTGGTTTCTATATCCCTCACCATTCAACTTTTTCTTCCTAAAATAAAAATGTGTTTGTCCAAGACCCGTACATATGCTGTCTACAAGAGACCCACTTGAGACCTAGGGACATATACAGACTGAAAGTGAGGGGATGGAAAAAGATATTCCATGCAAATGGAACTCAAAAGAACGCTGGAGTAGCAATTCTCATATCAGACGAAATAGACTTTAAAACAAAGACTATTAGAAGAGACAAAGAAGGACACTACATAATGATCAAGGGATCAATCCAAGAAGAAGATATAACTATTGTAAATATTTATGCACCCAACATAGGAGCACCTCAATACATAAGGCAAATACTAACAGCCATAAACGGGGAAATCGACAGTAACACAATCATACTAGGGGACATTAATACCCCACTTTCACCAATGGACAGATCATCCAAAATGAAAATAAATAAGGAAACACAAGCTTTAAATGATACATTAAACAAGATGGACTTAATTGATATTTATAGGACATTCCATCCAAAAACAACAGAATACACTTTCTTCTCAAGTGCTCATGGAAAATTCTCCAGGATAGATCATATCTTGGGTCACAAATCAAGCCTTGGTAAATTTAAGAAAACTGAAAGCATATCAAGTATCTTTTAGGACCACAACGCTATGAGACTAGATATCAATTACAGGAAAAAATCTGTAAAAAATACAAACACATGGAGGCTAAAATGTACACTACTTAATAACCAATAGATCACTTGAAAAATCAAAGAGGAAATCAAAAATACCTAGAAACAAGTGAAAATGAAAACACAACGACCCAAAACCTATGGGATGCAGCAAAAGCAGTTCTAAGAGGGAAGTTTATAGCAATACAATCCTACCTCAAGAAACAAGAAACAGCTCAAATAAACAACCTAACCTTACACCTAAAGCAATTAGAGAAAGGAGAACAAAAAAACCCCAAAGTTAGCAAAAGGAAGGAAAATCATAAATATCAAATCAGATATAAATGAAAAAGAAATGAAAAAAAACGATAGCAAAGATCAATTAAACTAAAAGCTGGTTCTTTGAGAAGATAAACAAAATTGATAAACCATTAGCCAGACTCATCAAGAAAAAAAGGGAGAAGACTCAAATCAATAGAATTAGAAATGAAAAAGGAGAAGTAACAACTGACCCTGCAGAAATACAAAGGATCATGAGAGATTACTACAAGCAACTATATGCCAATAAAATGGATAACCTGGAAGAAATGCACAAATTCTCAGAAATGCACAACCTTTCGAGACTGAACCAGGAAAAAAATAGAATATATGAACAGACCAATCACAAGCATTGAAACTGAAACTGTGATTAAAAATCTTCCAACAAACTAAAGCCCAGGACCAGATGGCTTCACAGGCGAATTCTGTCAAACATTTAGAGAAGAGCTAACACCTATTCTTCTCAAACTCTTCCAAAATATAGCATAGAGAGGAACACTCCCAAACTAATTCTACGAGGCCACCATCACCCTGATACCAAAACCAGACAAAGATGTCACAAAGAAAGAAAACTACAGGCCAATATCACTGATGAACATAGATGCAAAATTCCTCAACAAAATACTAGCAAACAGAATCCAACAGCACATTAAAAGGATCATACACCATGAGAAAGTGGGATTTATCCCAGGAATGCAAGGATTCTTCAATATTCGCAAATCAACCAATGTGATACACCATGTTAACATACTGAAGGAGAAAACCATATGATCATCTCAACAGATGCAGAGAAAGCTTTCAACAAAATTCAACACCCATTTATGATAAAAACCCTCCAGAAAGTAGGCATAGAGGGAACTTACCTCAACATAATAAAGGCCATATATGACAAACCCACAGCCAACATCATCCTCAATGGTGAAAAACTGAAACCATTTCCTCTAAGATCAGGAACAAGAAAAGGTTGCCCACTCTCACCACTATTATTCAACATAGTTTTGGAAGTTTTAGCCACAGCAATCAGAGGAGAAAAAGAAATAAAAGGAATCCAAATCGGAAAAGAAGAAGTAAAGCTGTCACTGTTTGCAGATGACATGATACTATACATAGAGAATCCAAAAGATGCTACCAGAAAACTATAGAGCTAATCAATGAATTTGGTAAAGTAGCAGGATACAAAATTAATGCACAGAAATCTCTTGCATTCCTATATACTAATGGTGAAAAATCTGAAAGTGAAATTAAGAAAACACTCCCATTTACCACTGCAACAAAAAGAATAAAATACCTAGGAATAAACCTACCTAAGGAGACAAAAGACCTGTATGCAGAAAATTATAAGACACTCATGAAACAAATTAAAGATGATACAAACAGATGGAGAGATATACCATGTTCTTGGATTGGAAGAATCAACATTGTGAAAATGACTTTACTATGCAAAGCAATCCACAGATTCAACGCAGTCCCTATCAAACTACCACTGGCATTTTTCACAGAACAAGAAGAAAATATTTAACAATTTGTATGGAAACACAAAAGACCCCGAATAGCCAAAGCAAACTTGGGAAAGAAAAATGGAGCTGGAGGAATCAGGCTCCCTGGCTTCAGACTATACTACAAAGCTACAGTAATCAAGACAGTATGGTACTGGCACAAAAACAGAAATATAGATCAATGGAACAGGATAGAAAGCCCAGAGATAAACCCATGCACATATGGTCACCTTATCTTTGATAAAGGAGGCAAGAATATACAATGGAGAAAAGACAACCTCTCCAATAAGTGTTGCTGGGAAAACTGGAGAGCTACATGTAAAAGAGTGAAATGAGAACACTCCCTAACACCATACAGAAAAATAAACTCAGAATGGATTAAAGACCTAAATGTAAGGCCAGACACTATCAAACTCTTAAAGGAAAACATAGGCAGAACACTCTATGACATAAATCACAACAAGATCCTTTTTGACCCAGCTCCTAGAGAAATGGAAATAAAAACACAAATAAACAAATGGGACCTAATGAAACTTAAAAGCTTTTGCACAGCAAAGGAAACCATAAACAAGACCAAAAGACAACCCTCAGAATGGGAGAAAATATTTGCAAATGAAGCAACTGACAAAGGATTTATCTCCAAAATTTACAAGCAGCTCATGCAGCTCAATATCAAAAAAACAAACACCCAATACAAAAATGGGCAGAAGACCTAAATAGACATTTCTCCAAAGAAGATATACAGATTGCCAACAAACACATTAAAGGATGCTCAACATCACTAATCATTAGAGAAATGCAAATCAAAACTACAATGAGCTATCACCTCACAACTGTCAGAATGGCCATCATCAAAAAATCTACAAACAATAAATGCTCGAGAGGGTGTGGAGAAAAGGGAACCCTCTTGCACTGTTGGTGGGAAGGTAAATTGTTGCACCAGTGATATCAAGCGCTAAAAACGATACTAAAAAAAAAACGGAGACAGACCCCTAAGACAAATGGTAAAAGCATAGCTATACAGATAAAATCACAAAAGAAGCATATACATCCATACTCACAAAAAAGAGAAAAAGGAAATATATATATATATATCTTTATATAAAAAAAAGGAAGAGATCAAATCAATAAACAAATCTACCAATAATAATAAACTCTAAATACTAAGATAAACATAAGACCAGAAAAAAATAGGTGCAGAAAGCAAACCCCAATCTACAGTTGCTCCCAAAGTCCACCACCTAACTTTTCGGATGATTCGGTGTCTATTCAGGTATTCCAGAGATGCTCGGTACATCAAGTTAATTGTAGAGATTTAATCCACTGCTCCTGAGGCTGCTGGGAGAGATTTCCCTTTCTCTTCTTTTTTTCACACTGCTCCTGGGGTTCCACTTTGGATTTGGCCCTGCCTCTGCGTGTAGGTCGCCTGAGGGTATCTGTTCCCAGCCCAGACAGGACAGGTTTAAAGGAGCAGCTGATTAGGGGGCTCTGGCTCACTCAGGCCGGGGGGAGGGAGGGGTACGGAATGCGGTGCGAGCCTGCGGTGGCAGAGGCTGGCGTGACATTGCAACAGCCTGAGGTGCGCCGTGTGTCCTCCTGGGGAAGTTGTCCCTGGATCTCAGGACCTTGGCAGTGGCAGGCTGCACAGGCTCCTGGGAGGGGAGGTGTGGATAGTGACCTGTGCTTGCACACAGGCTTCTTGATGGCTGCAGCAGCAGCCTTAGTGTTTCATACCCGTCTCTGGTGTCTGCGCTGATAGCTGCAACTCGCGCCTGTCTCTGGAGCTCGTTTAGGCGGTGTTCTGAATCCCCTCTCCTCGCGCACCCTGAATCCATGCTCTCTTGCCTCTTAGGCAGTTCCAGACTTTTTCCCGGACTCCCTCCCAGCTAGCTGTGGCGCACTAGCCTCCTTCAGGCTGGTGTTCACGCAGCCAACCCCAGTCCTCTCCCTGGGATCTGAACTCCGAAGCCGGAGCCTCAGCTCCCAGCCCCCACCCACCCCAGCAGGTGAGCAGACAAGCCTCTCCGATTCCGCTTTGCCCTCTGCATCCCTGTTGCTGCGCTCTCCTCCATGGCTCCAAAGCTTCCCCCCGCCACCCGTCTCCACCAGTGAAGGAGCTTCCTAGTGTGTGGAAACTTTTCCTCCTTCACAGCTCCTTCCCAGAGGTGCAGGTCCTGTCCCTATTGTTTTGTCTCTGTTTTTTCTTTTTCCTTTTGCCCTACCCAGGTATGTGGGGAGTTTCTTGCCTTTGGGGAAGTCTGAGGTCTTCTGCCAGCGTTCAGTAGGTGTTCTGTAGGAGTTGTTCCACATGTAGATGTATTTCTGATGTATTGTGGGGAGGAAGGTGATCTCCACTTCTTACTCCTCCGCCATCTTGAAGGTCTCTGTTTTGTTTTTCATTAACAAATTTGACTTTATCTAATATTCTTGTACTTCCATTGTTTCTATGACTTACTGTAAAAAGATTTTCAACAATAATAGAGTGGTAGTAGCTATAAGGGCACCTTCTCAGTTCACTACTATGCCAACTAACTTTTCTAATCCCATTAATCCTTACACCTTCCTTTTTCCACAGCTAATTGAGGTTTTATGGTATTTTAAGGAAAAAATTTAACATTACTTCGGTGTAAAATATGGGGAAAGTGACATTCAGTGAGGTAAGTAACTTTCCTTATAGCAAGCAGCCAATTGGAAGCAGAATAAACAATCCATATTTTGTAAAAATTTTTTTCCTATCAGGAATAGCACTAATAGTTGACTGTTGATAGACAGACAGACATATCAACATGGGAAATGGGTTAACTTCCTTGAAATGTTCAGTAACAAGGACACTGTATATAACTCTAAATGCCAAGTAATAAAAACAACATGGAGCTGTTAGAATATTTATATCAATGAACTTTCCTCTAATAGTGTAGTGTATCTAATTTGTGCTTCTGGGTTTAGATAAATGTTCTACATATTCTGTTTCCTATATTTTTAATTATAAAATGATGATGAAAACATTGTGTCCCATGAATAATTATAAAATAATATTTGTCATATTAAGTGAGAGATAAAGTATTATTTACTGCACTGTATTATATGAGGTTTATTTTTTTTTTGAATGATGGAAGTGTGCATATCATATCTTATCTGGGTTATTGACCACTGTGAAGTAGGACAGTGTAGCCTTGTGAGCCCCAGTTTCACTTTTTACTAGTTCTGTGACCTTGGCTGAGTTACCTATACACTGCGACCTTCCATTTACTAATCTGAAAATAGTGGTAACAGTAGTACGTACTTCATAAGGTTGTTGTTTGTATTATATATAATACATGCAAAATTCCTAACCCATTATCAGACACAGAATCAGCCATCAGTACATGTTAATTATTGTTATTGGTGCTGTTTTTATTCTACTGCTTAGGGAAGTCAGAGAAGATTTTTCAGTGGAAGTGACACTTGGGGAAAAAACGTAAGTTTGCCAGGTGGACAAGGTCATAGGGGAGAGCAGTACAGCACAAGTACGCATGTCTTGGGCAGAGAAGGGATCACATTTTATATGGAGGCAATGCATTGATGATTTAATAATTTTTCTTCACTGGCTGCTAGTTATAAGACTTTGAAGCTACACTTAGGCAAAATAAAAGTTTAAGTATCCCTTTTCTCCTTCTCTTCTCTCCTAGTTTTCAGAATTGAGGAATATTTATCCTGCTGTCCTACAACTCATGTCCACTGCCACCACAAAGCATGAACCCAGGCATCTTCTTACACCCTCCAATTATGTAACCCTACTTTACTTTTTCTGCAGAAATAATTGTTGATGTTTTCCCCTTTTAAAACATCCTTGTTTTATCCTCTTTAGGGTTCTAGGTATCAACTGGTTCACTAGACATAACCGTCACTGAAAATGAACCAGTAGAGAAAGTTAAAGACTGACCCTTGGTGATATGCATTTTAATGTAGTCTCCTAGAGATTAATTCAGTAAATAAACAGTACTTTTTTATAATAAAAAATATTATCATCATCATGATTATTAACTTGGAAATCTTGTCTCCAGAGCCCTGGTGTTCTCATAATTTTTTCAATATAGCCCAAAACTTTCCTATAAATGCCCAACTACACCCTGGGGTCATCCCAATTGTTTTTATAAAGTCTTTCAAAAAATTAACCCCCTTCTTCCAACTGATATTCTATTTTTTGATCTCCTTTTTGCTGGTAAACACTGGTAGCATCTATCAAATTAACAACGGTTTTTAAAATAACATACTCAATGTAAGAACAAATACACTCATATACTGGCAGTGAGAATATAAATTGTCATTCATTTTCTGGAGAGCAAATTAGCTATTATATTCATATAATAACCTTTATAAATTACCTATCTCCAATAATGCAATCAAAGACATGTGCAAAGAAGTTATTCTAGCATTATCCCTACTGATAAAAATATAAGCTATCCAAAAATATGGCAAGGGTTAGATCAATTACAGTATGTCTCTGTGATAGAACATGATTCTGCCTTAATAGAAAATTTCAGGCAAAAACAAAAATTCAAACCCTTTGACCCAGTATATCTAAGAAAATAATCTAAAATGTTACTAAAGATTTATGCACTATTATGTTCATCTCAGCCATAGTTACACTACCAAAGTTGGAAATAATCCAAATGTCCAATAATAGGAGATTTGTTAAATAAAATTATGGCATACTCCTATGGTGGAAGATTATATAGTCATTAACAATTAAGTGTTCAAACTTTTAATGATATTGGAAATGCTCTTGACATAATGCTAAGGGAAGCCAAGATACAAAACTAAGTGCAGAATGATATTTGTAAAAAGATTATGCACAAAGACTGCAGTATGTTTTATAACATCAAAACTTAAGATACAAGTTTAAAGTTCAAAAATAGAAGGGAGATTAATTTATATTTTATCCATATAGTAACATACTAAGCATATTATTAAAATTATTAAAGATGATTTTAACGATATGACAAAATTCTTGTTATGTGAAGTTTAAAGGAGGCTACAAAAGGAAATGAAAACAGGATCAAGAAGAGATATCTCTACCCCCATATTTATCGCATTATTCACCATAGTCAAGGTATGAAAACAACTGAAGTATCTGTTAAAAATGAATAGATAAAGAATATGTGTTGTGTGCGTGTGTGTGTGTGTGTGTGTGTGTGTGTGTGTGTGTGTATGGATGGATGGATGTATACACACACACACACAATGGAATGTGATTCAGCCATAAGAAAGAAGGGAATTCTGCCATTTGTGACAACTTCGATGAACCTTGAGGGCATTAGGCTAAGTGAAGTAAGTCAGACAGAGAAAGACTAATACTATATGATATAACTTATTTGTGGAATCTATAAAAACTGAACTCAGAGAAACAGAAAATAGAATGGTGACTATCAGGGGCTGGAAGGTGTGGGAAATTGGGAAATATTGGTCAAATGGTACAAATTTCCAGTTATAAGATTAACAAGTTCTGAGGATATAATGTACAGCATGGTGATTATAACTAATAATACTGTATTATATACTTGGAAGTTGCTAAGAGAGTAGATCTTAAATGTTCTCACCACAAAAAGAGAAAGGGTGATTATGTGACAGGATGGAAGTGTTAGCTAATGCTATGGTGGTAATCATTTTGAGATATATAAGTGTATCAAATCAACACATTGTACACCTTAAACTTACAATGTTATATGTCAACTATATCTCAATAAACTGGGAAAAAAGGACATTAGATATCAAGCAATTAGGGGGGAAATAGGCTACAAAATTAATGAAAAGCATATGTCAAGTGTAGAGATAGAGAGCAATCGAGTTAGAGAGAGAAACACACACACACATCCTGGAAGGAAATGTACTTTATATTTACCTTATATTTGGGTGGTGGGATTATAGAGTAAGAGTTTACATTATATTCATCATAATGGATATGATTCCCTCAAACAGACAACGTTTTAAATAAATGTATATTTTTTTAAATGAGTCAAACCAAATAGAGGATATCACTGATCACTGCTGACCTTACAGGAGGAAAAATGATTATGAGGGAATACTATGAAAAACTGTATGCCAAGAAATTAGATAAAAGGGTCAAATTTGTAGAAAAGACAAACTGTCCAAGTTTGTCTAAACTGACCAAGTTACTAAAACTGACCAAGAAAAAGTAAAAGTCTGAATAGACCTATAAGAAGTAAGGAGATTAAATTAATAATCAAAAAACTTCTCAGAAAGAAAAGCCCAGGCTCAGATAGCTTTACTCGTGAATTCTACCAAACATTTAAAGAAGAATTAGTATAAACTCAAAAATTAAAAGAGGAGGGAATAATTCCCAACACACTCTATTAGGTCAGCATTACCCTGATACTAACATCAGAGAGAGACATCACATGAAAAGAAAACAACAGACCTGTATCTTTTATGAATATAGACTGAAAAAAAAATACTAGCAAATGGAATTGAGCAACATATAACACATATTATACATCATGGCCTAGTAGGATTCATCCCAGGAATACAAACTTGGTCTAACATCTAGAAATCAATCCATGCAATACACCATCTCAACAAAATAAAGGAAATTAATCACATAATTATCTCAACAGAAGCAGAAAAAGCATTTCACAAAGTCTAACATCCTTTCAGGACAAAAACACTTAGAAAATTAGGAATAAAAGGGAAATTCCTCAACATGATAAAGGGCATCCGTGAAAAACCCAGAAGTAACATCATAAGCAATGGTAAAATACTGAAATCTTTCCCCCTAAGATCAAGAACACGACAAGGATGTCTGCTCTCACTACTTTTATTCAACAATGCACTGGAGGTTATACACAGGTAATTAGACAAGAAAAATAATAAAAGGTATTTAGATTGGAAGGAACACAAAAACTATCTCTACTTGCAGATGATATTATTTTGTGTATAAAAATCCTAAGATATCAACTAAAAACCACTAGAATTAACTAGCTCAGCAAGGTTACAAGATACAAGATCAACACACAAAATCCAATGGTATTTCTATACATTATCCATGAATAAACTGCAATAGGAATTAAGAAAACAATTCCATTTAAAAGAGCATCAAAAATAAGAAAAGTCTTAGGACTAAATTTAACCCAAAAAGGACAAGACTCATATTCTGAAAACTGCAAAAAAATTACTGAAAAAGTTTAATGTCTAAAGAGAAAGACATTCCATGTTTATGGATCAGAAGACTTAATATTGTTAAGAAGGAAATATTCCCCAAATCAACATATAGATTTAATGCTATTCCTAGCAAGATCCCAGCTCCTTTTTTACAGGAATTGACAAGTTGATTCTAAAATTTATATGAAAATGCAACAGACCCAGAATAGCCAAAACATTGTTGAAAAGGAAAAAGGTTGGAAGACATACTTCCCAATTTTAAAACTTACCACAAAACTACAGCAATCAAGATAGTTTAGTACTGGCATAAGGATAACATACAGATCAATGGCAGAATTGAGAGTTCAGAACATAAACTTTTGGTCAATTGATTTTCAAGAGTGTCAAGACCATTCAGTGAAGGAAATAATGGTCTTCTCAATGTATGGTGTAGGGGCATCTGAATAGCCATACGCAAAAGAATGAATTTAGATCCCCTACTTCATATCATATACAAAAATGAACTCAAAAAAATGGGTCCTAGACCTAAACATAAGAGCTAAAACAGTAAAATCCTTAGCATAAAATATAGAACTAAATCTTTGTGACTTTGGTTTAGGCAAAACATCTTAGATATGACATCAAAAGTACAAGCAACAAGAGAAAAAATAGATAAATTGAATTCCGCTGAAAATTTAAAACTTTGTGCTACAAACAATACCATAAAGAAAATGAAAAGACAACCCACAGAATGGGAAAAAATACTTATAAATCACATATCTGATAAGGGAATTGTACCTAGAATATATAAAGAACTCTTACAACTCAATGATAAAACACAAATAATCCAACTTTAAAATTGCCGAAGTATCTGAATAGACATTTCTCCAAATTGATATACAAATAGGCAATAACCCCATGAAAAGTTGCTCATCATTAGCCATTAAGAAAATGAAAATCACAATGAGATAGCACTTAACACCCACTAGGATGCCTATAGTTAAGGACATAATAACAAGTTTGGGGGAGAAGTGGAGAAATTGGAACCTTAATACTTCACTGGTGTTAATGTAAATTGGCACAGCTGCTTTGGAAAAGAGTTTGGCAGTTCCTTAAAAGGTTAAACATAGAATCGCCAAATGACCCAGCGATATCATTTCTAAGTATATACTTTAAAAATTGAAAATGTATGTCTACACAAACACTTATGCAGGAATGTTTATAGCAGCATTATTCATAATAGCCAGGAAGTAGAAACAATTTAAATGTCCATCAACTGATGAATAGATATATAAAAGGTGATATACAATGAAATCTTACTGGGCAATGAAAAGGAATGGAGTAATGATACAATGATCCATATAGATTAATGTTGGAAACATTCTGCTAAGTGAAAAAAACCAGTCACAAGAAACCACATATTGAATGATTCTGTTTTTATGCAATGTCCAGATTGGCAAATTCAGAGAGACAGAAAGCAGACTAGTGGTTATCAAGGGGTTAGATAGTGATAATTGTTGCACATCTCTGAATATACTAAAAATTACTGAATTACACTTTAAATCAATGAATTGTATGATGTATAAATTATATCTCAAGGAAACTTTAAAAATCAGTCAAATCAGTCATTTGATATAATAGAAAATTATTGTTGATGGATTTTTTTCCCTTTTCAACCATATGTTTACACATCAAAATCACAGTCCTAGATTATTTGCCAAATCCATCATTCTTAAAGTTAGTCCTTTTAGACATTCTACGCAGGTTGGCAATTGCTGGACTCATTCAACCCAGTGTCCCTATGATTTAATCCTCCATCACCAGGCTCCCTTTTCAGATAATTTGGGTTTTAGGTGCCTTAAGGTGTCTTGAAATGGCATCAGGTCATCAGAGTCTTCACCACGTCAGCCTTATTATGTTCACTCACTGACACATGGTGATATTTGGGGAGTTCTTTTTTCACAATAGGAATGGATAGTCTTAAAGATGAGTTACCAAAATATTTATATTTGGGTAAGTCATTAAAGATAAGTAAAAGCAAAATGGTATTTGTGGCCTTTGTTGACATTCTGATCATGTGATGTTAAAATAGACACATGGATTCATGATTTTAAGAGACTAATTCAAGTCAATACTTCCCTCAATAAAATTAAAATTAGCTTTCCACTGCCCAACCCAGTTCTATATGCAAGGAGTTGTCTCAAGGTTATCTACAAAACACCACAATTGGAACAATCAAAGATTCCGTAAGAGACAATCTGGTCCAACTGAGCTTAGCAAATTGCATTACCTATATAGCAACAAACTGACAGGAACCAATAATTCATCTGCAATTAAAAGAGGACTTTTTTCTTTTTTTTTTTTTTTTACTGAGTTATAGCCTAGAGACACACTTTACAGATAGAAAAGTTGGCAGGATTTTTATTGAGCACACTGATCTATACTCCCTAGCAAATTGCTCTATTCCTAAGAGCCAAACTTAGTATGAAAAAAAATAAAATAAAAGAGCTAATGTCTGGGCATATATTGCTACTCAGTATCTATCCATAGTTATTTTTCATAAAAAATTATTAATCCTCCAAATATTTTCAACCTTATATTTAACATTCCCTTGGGCCTACCAAAGGACTGTTTGGACATTGGTAAAATCAGAATAAATCACCTGAACCTCTGACTTTGAAGTCAAGTACAGTATTATGTAAGAGGGTCATAAAATGCACCCCCACACATACAGACATGATACAACTACAATCTAAATATCCCTTAATTTAATTAATTCAATAAATACTGAGAATCAACATGTACTTAGCAGGCATTAAGGATACAGTATTGTGCGAAAGACAGACATGATCCTTCTCTTTGTGAAACTAACATTCTATTGAGAGAAACATGTTTTAAACAATTAATTAATTTATTATAATTATAGTAAGCATCAGAAGGAGATATGCGTTGTCCTTAGAGGCCCAATCTAATATGTGATGGGCAAAGGAGTCTTGCTTGAAGAAGTGACACTAGATCTGGGCTTTAAAGAACATGTAGGATTTAAACTAGGCAAAGGGGATGGAAATGTTCCAGTTATAGAGAATAAGATGTGCAAGGGCTAGGTTAGGATGGTCTGATTCCACAACCAAAGATAGATCAATGTAACTGAAGCAGAGAATGTGTATTGAAGAGTGGTAGGAGAGAAAGCTGTAGAAGTAAGCAGGAGCCAGGACCTGCAGGGCATCATAGGCATTGGTAAGGAATTTGAACCTTCCCTAAATGCAGGGGGAAGCAAAGTTTTTATGCAAGAAGTGACACCATCTGACTTACTATTTTGGAACAGATCACTCTAGCTGCTCTGATAATAATGGATTAAAAGCAGAAGCAGAGACAGTAGGGTAGCATTCTTAAAATGGTACCGTTTTTCAAAGGTAATATGTTGACATGATGGCCATTAGGACAATGATGAAAAGATATTGCTAAAGCAACATGAAAGAAGAGCTTAAAACATACAGAAATGGTGGAAGTACACACTACAGAAAAAGTAGTCAAAAAGTGGTACTTTTGTACTTGCTTAACCTCCCAGAAACCACAGACACTTTGCCTAGTTTTTAGATCCTGGCTACTCTTCTGATTGGAGGAAGAAAAAGACTGGATTCAGGGATGTCAGTTTGGAAGCTACTGTAATGGTCCAGATGAGAGATGATAGTGGCCCAGACTAGAGTGATAACAGTGAAGAAAGAGAAAACAGTATTTATCAAAAGTACCCTAAAGAGGTAACATATCTCACATAACTGATTATAGCCCTTTGTACAAGTTCACACCATCTCCCTCATCTGAGTTCTTCTAAATAAATTCTCTACAGATGTATTACATCTGCAAAACTACAGATGTATTTCTTATGCAAAACAGGGTTGTTACTTGAACTTGACTTGTCTATCTGCTTTGGGGAACTCTGGAAGGCATGGATCTATTTTTGTGGCTCAATTTGCACATGTTCCTCTGGACACTATGGGGGACATATGAATATCTAGGAATGTTGTCAAGCTTCCTACATACTTGAGTTTAAACACTGCAAGGAGGAAGTAATAGGCTATAGCTCACATCTTTACGAAGTATAATAGCTTACTCTGAGCCAAGGTATTGTTAATGCCTTAAACAATAATACTAAACACTTTGTATAGGAATTCAGAGTTTAAAGCAAAGCATTTAATGGCTTGCTTCTCTGAAAAAACAGAAAGAGGAGTTTGACTTTGTCACACAGGCTCCTTTGGGTTGAAAGAACAAAATCAGTAAATCTGGTAGGGAAAAGAAATAAAGAAACAAATATAAACTGAACACTACTGTGTGTCATATACCATACTAGGTGCTTTACAGTATAACTGTATTACAGTGTAACTGTATTACAGTATAACTGTACAGTCTGCAGTCAGATTGCCTCAGTATGAGTCTTGGCTGTGTCAGTTGCTAGCTGTAGGCTTCAGGCAAGTTACTTAATCTGTTTGTATCTGTTTTTTCATCCGTAAATGAGATAACAATAGTACCTTTCTCTGGTAGGTGCTATTACATAAGGGACTTCATAAATAGAATCACACCTGGCATATAGTAAGCAATCAATAAGTTTTAATTGCTATTACAGATAAGGACATTGGGACCCAAAGAGGTTAATCAAGTTGCCCCAAGATCACATAACTAGCAAGTGGTGGAGCTGATATTCAAAATCAAGTCTTTTGGACTCCAAAGCCGTGTTCTTTCCACTTTATCATGCCTTAAAGAGTCCCAGGAACTCTACTTGAAAATTTCAGCCACAGCTAAAACACCAAACCACAACCTAGCCCTCTCAGGCTCTAGGTAAGGGGCTGGTATAGGAAAGGGCTCACATTTCCTGATTTGTTCACCCTACTCTAACTATATTTATTTTTGTCTCTGGTTCTGCCCATTCTTTTCAAGGCTGGGTACACTCTAATTGTGTGCTCTATATATACATTTTGGTCAAATGTCCCAAATTATTAATAAGCCAGGGTTAGATTTCCTCACATGGATTTCTTCTGAGCCTGGCACAAAAAGACCAAAAAAAAAAAAAAAAAATGAGATGATCCAATAAAGATGTTAAAAAAAAAAATGAGAGGGGAAGGAGAAGAAAAGAGACAATGAAGGGATAAACTTGTTATTATTATATTAATACTATAATATAATAATATTGATATAAATATTATACTAATCATAAGCCTATTACTTAATGGTATAAAAGTAATCACAAGAACAGAAACTGTTAACAGTAGTTGCCTCTGGGGAATGAGACTAGGCTGTAATTTTTTTTTTTTTTTCTTTTATACCCTTCTCTAACTATATCCTTTTTAGTTATTTTTATGTTTGCTTGTTTGTTGTTTTGGCTAAGGACAAGAATTGCTTCTATAATTTGGAAAGGAAATGGTTTAAATAAACAAGCAAAAAGTAATTTGGTGGATAGGTAGGTGAATAGATGAACATGTAGATAGATGGATGGATGAATAGAAGGAAGTAAGGGAAGATGAAAGGAAAGATGGATGGATAAAGGATGGATCATCAACAAGGTGGAATGCTGTGTAGCCACTGGAAAGAGTAAAATAGGGATAAGTTCAAAGTATGTTGTTGGTAAAGGGGCACAAGCTTGTAGACCAGCATAAAAACAAAACTAGTTTCCAAGATAGTTTAGATACAAAAGTAATATCCGCTTATTATCAAACATTCAAATGGTATAGAAGTATATAAAGAGTGTTATCTCCAACGTATAGAAGTATATATATTAAAGAGTGTTATCTCCCTTCTCACACCACCTTTCCACAATTAACAGAGGTAACTACTGCCAACTACTTGATATTAGTCTGTACAGACATCATTTTATATATAACATAAATTTTAAAATTTATAATGAATATCCTTGTGTGTATATATGTATGTGTGCACACGTGTGTATATGTGTATTATGTTCATATGCAGATATATCTGTAAGATAAATTATAAGAATGTTGGATGCAAAGCTAAATGGATTTTATATTTTAAAAAATATTACCAAATATGCTGCAATAAATCTAATACCAATTTATACTCCCACAAATAGCATATAAGAATGTTTATCTGCCTCACACTCTCAACCCACATTGACATATTTTAATTTGCATTTACATTTTCAATTATGAGTGAGATAGAGCAACTTTTCACGTATTTACTACTTATATTTCCTTTTTTCTGTAAATATCTTTTTTCATATCCTTTGTCTTATTTTCCATTCATGTATTTCCTTTTTTAAATGTTTTGTAATGAAATTATGCCTATGTTTATTATATGTGTTGCAAATATTTTTTTACCCCTGAAAAGTTTTCAAGTCAAGGACTATTCCAAAAGTGTTCTGAAAGTCAAAAATATTAACTGCCAAGTAGAATGAATTTTCATTCTAAAAATTAAAGCACTAAAACCCAGGTGTCTGAGACATTCTTCTGAAAAAAACAGAGGAAGTCCTTTTTTGTGGAAAAAAGAAAAAAATACAGTTTATGGAAATTGCCATCTTCAATATCATTGACTATTTACACAGTGTTTTGACAATCATTAAGTCAAGAGAATCTGCAGGAATGGGATGGATACACATGCAATACATCAGCGCCTGCCAGTGAGCTGAACCACTTATAGAGCATACTCAAGTTGAGGACTTCTTTTGTTTCCCTTATGCCTTTGCCATGGGACAGGAAGGTACTTGTTTGGTAAATTGTTCCAGCAACAAAGGATTCTACATTTCTTATTTACAGTAAATGCCTAGCACCTGGAATCAGTCTGCTAGACAACATTGCTGTGAATGCAATAAACTGAACAGTAATTCAGCCCCATCCTGGTCCTTCATCTTTCAAATGACTTAGCTGTTTCTCACCCAGTTTCAAAAGTATGCATTTGAACTGGCTTATTCCTCAAGATTGCCCCCAAAAACATCCTGGCAAGTCTGGGTCAGTACCAATCCCAGGACTAGAATGGAGCATGTCAAGTCTATTCTGGGATAGGCTTCAATGGCTGGAATAATGGCCCCCAGCCAATGGTATGTTGGTAAAGGTTTAATAACTAGCTCTCCAAGTAGAAGGGAAGCTCTTGCTTATTCTTGTGGTGTAAATATTCCCACCATGGCCGATTTCAATCTACCAACATTATGTCATTCAACACAGTGTTGGGAAGAAATGCACACAATCAGCTCTTACTAGCCAGACCAAGTGGTTCCTGCATACTACTATCCTTGACCGTGTTTTATAAACCTAAAAGTATATGTCTTGAGCTACTCCAGAAGCCGCCTGTCCTTTGGAACCAATGTATATTCAGACTGGGGTGACTTCCACCAAGCAGCCTGGGCAAATGCCCAGGATGACAGGCCGTGATGCCAAATGTCTAGAGTTCAAACAACTGCTTTTCCCTTTAACCTAGAAAAGTATAAAATATACAGTCTTGCCAACAGATTACAGCATACCTCCCTTACTGTTTAAAAGTAAAATATCATCAATAGATTATTGTAAGCCATGATTAAATACAACAACATTGCAATGTAAAGGCAAGTTTCTAGACATTACAAAGACAAAACATTAAAAAAGCTTACAAGTCTCAATCAAACTGAAAGTTGTGACAAGCAATTTGGTGATCAGTATTTGACTTAGCAGGCTACCATTAAAGAAAACAATGGGAGACTGTGGGTGGAAACAATACAAAAATCCAGGATCTTATTTCCTTAAGAGATCCATAAAACAGGTCATAAAAATGTATGTTCTCATTGCAACAGGAGACATCTGCATACTATTCAGCTATATTTTTGTTCATTGACTAAATAGGTAAGGCCCATTTTTGTGAGTGAGTTCTGCCCTTTGAGATCCACTGGTACTGCAAGCAACCTCAGACAAATTGAGCACAGTACTGATGTAAGAATTGCAGTTAGATCCCATGTAGGACAGTGAGACTTGCTCTGTAGCACAGCCATAGACCAAAAGCCTCACCTTGACCATTGTCCTTCAAAAGCATTACACTGGTTCTCAGAGAAGTAAGATGAGCAAAAAGCTCAAATGCAACCCATCTACTAGTGAAAAAAAGTCAGAGCTACCTTATACTGCTGATGGTTTAGTATCATCTCTATATACAAAAGCCATATATTAGTGACCCTAAGTGGGAAAAATGGTATTAGTTATTGTAGCTTTGAGAAGAGACAGGAAGTTGACAGGGTTGGCTACATGACTGACATTCTCTTACAATCATATCTGGACATCTGCTCTAGAGTATAAGGCAAAGTTGGAGCAAACACCTTTCTTCCTGTTCACATCTTAAATCAGGATATATTCACAGTACCCTCTGCCGTTCTGCAAAAATATTACACCAACACCAGGAGGGAGAAGAAAGTCAATACACCTGCCATAAGAGACCCATCAAAGATACATACTCAATATTGCAATAAGAGAAGTGTGAATATTATGAGGCAGCCTGCTTATATTGCCAAGTCCCTATTAAAGCAATTTCTTCAAAACATGTTTCTCTTCTAAGAAATTGAGGAGCAAATAAGCAGAAGACAACAATTGTAATCAAGACTTCTTGAATGAGATACCTTTCTCTGGAGCTCAAGATACCCTAAATAACATGATTTCATTAAGTGAACCTGCATAATATTTGGTTTTAGGCCAGAGAGTCTTTACAATAGAAGAACTAAGGCATGACTAATGTAAGGGATTCCCTAAGGAGGTTACAATGGTAAGTCAAATTAAAAATAATATAACCAAATCCAAATCTCCTTAATCACACTTCATCCACTGACAATGTATGGCAAAACTACTGAGTACTGTTCACAGTACATCTTGCTAATGGGTCATATATCTCTTCCTTTTCTCTCTGTTCCCTTCCTTCCTATATCAGGAAGAACCATTTGATTGGCTACTACCCACTCTAAATGAAAACAAACATTTCCTAATATATATTTGCTTATTAAAGTTGGAACCATAAAGTCAACCCGGGCATAATCTCTTGAGGTACTTGATTGACAATCAAGAGCTGGTTTCAAAAGTTTCATGGCATACAAATGGATTATTCCATGTCAAGGTCTGGTAAGCACAGTCCAAAAGCCAAGCATGGGTACTAGCATGGGTACAAGCATGGTCCAAACATGGATACTAAACTGACTTCCAAGTTGACCTTACCATCTCTTTTAATGCACTTACTATCAGTCATTTTATGTTCTTAAAACCTTTCATGGATCCCCACTGTCTTTAGAATAAAGGCTAACATCCTTAATATGGTCTACAAGGCCCCTCACAGTATGACTGCTGCCTTACTGCCCAGTCTCACATCCAGCAAAACTCCACATAATTTCTTATGCTTCAGCCACACTTCATAAGATCCCTAGAATATGTCATATTTTTTCTCATTTCCAGGACCCCACACACGTTCTCCCTTCTGACTAGAATGCTAGTACTTTTTCACTTAGCCAACTTTTCTCATCTTTCAAGTCTCAGTAAATATACAAGTCCTCCAGAGTGTTTCCTCTGATTTGCGGGTCTGACAAAAATCCCTCCCTTTAACATTTCTATTGCACCCTGAATCTCTCCATGATAACGCTCAGCACATTTGTGAATATTTCTTCAATGTCTGTCTTTGTTTATTTGTATATCATCTTCTCCATGGTATTTAGTGCAGTATTATGCATACAGCAAGTGGTCAATAAATACATAGTTCTTTAATAATCTTTAATAATCTTTCTTGGATAGTAATACAGATAACTCCTCCTTTGTTTGTACATCTTATCCAAAGCCTAAATTAATGGAAACTCTGTAATCAAAAAGAATTTTACTACTGTTCCTACTTTTGAATAGGTGAACGTGCTTTCACCGTTCTATTTTCCCAGCACAATACTTGATTTACTAATACTCTGAAGAGCTTTGTAGCTTCTAGTTTTATACTATTGCTGTACATATAAGATACTCATTAAAAGAAGGCTCAGGCTTGATGGCAGTTTTCCTTTGCTAGGTTTCGAGTCAAAAATACCTCTAGGAAACAAATTACTGTTTTCTACATAAAGCGTGAGCTGGCAATGCTAATTCTTTTGTCTTTTTGTTAGTCTTGTAGATAATGATTTATGTTGCATTGCTGTTTATGCTATTCTCCACTTTTCTGTGGTTTTTAATTTTAATGAGGATTTCTATCATCTCTTCCCTCCCTTTGCTCCCAACCAGCTTGTGCTTTATGTCACCAAAAGGGTTTTGTTTGCATTTTTTCTCTCTCTCTCCTACTGCTGATTTCTTAACATGAGTTTTCCTTCCCAGATGCTGTTCTAATAGACTTCTGATCACAGCATTTCTATTAACATACACCTGAGACTTGTCAACATTTAAAAAGCCAAACAAAACACACAAAATAACCTCACATCTCACAGAGATGAATGGACAACCTAGAGGCTCCCTCGTCAGCACTACTTGTTATGAGTCATAGAACTTTCCCTCAGTCTGGAGTTCATTGAGGAATAAATGGGCTTTCATTTTTGCCCAATTCATTGGGTATCTCAACCAACCTCTTTAAATGATTGTGTGTGTGTGTGTGTGTATACACTAAATCCATGGAAGTTTTTTTTAAAAGCTCTATCTGGGTTTAGGGGACTCTTCAAGGTAAAAATAAACATACAGAAGGTTTATTTTCTAAATCAATAATTCTCCTGCATGGATCTGCTCATTCATTTAAACTAACCATCACTACACACTGTGTATAAATCATTCTTCCAGGCCTCATGGAGGACACAAACTTAAAGGCATGGTCCCTTCTCTCAAAGTCATTTCAACTAAAACGTACAACATCTCATCACCCCATTCCACTCCATTTCTATCACCATCTTCAAAAATAACTCCTCTGCTCTCCTTCTTTAAAGCGTCTATAAATGAATTCTGCCTGGTATATCTAGTTCCACTCTATTCCTTCAGCCTTTACAAACGAATACGTTTTCTTCTGTATCTGCTGAGTGTCCTTCACACGTGTATGCTATTAATATTATTTTTAAATTGTTAGGAAAGACCACTGAGCCCCAACTACCATGATACCTACAGTCCCAACCATTAGTGTAACTCCTTTAGGTTAAAGCATTGTCCCAAGACCCCTCTTAAAATGTAATTGTTACTTGGAAGTGACAGCACATTTTAAACCATAATATGTAACCATAAATATGTGCATAGATTAGTTTATCAAATATAGGAACAAGAGATTTTATCATGGAAGGATAAAGTTCAAAGGAACAATGCCTATCAGAAAGCACAAGTCTAGGAAAGATGCTAAAGTGGGGTCTATGACCCAACCAGGACCTAACACAAAAGCACCAGGTAAAGGGATTTGAAATAGCTAGGCTGAGGAGAAAAGAATACCAAAGGGAAACATCACTTCCCTCACAATTCTCTTAAAAGTCAATCCTGCATTTCAACATCCCACTTTCACAGGAAAACTCTCCCCTTATCCTAGATCTCAAAACCTGAAAGGGCAATGAATATGGAGATGGCCGCAACTAGCAAGTTCCCTATGTGTCCATACCAGTTGCTGAGAATCGTGTGCAAGCCACAGAGCTGTTATAAAAACTGGCTGCACACCACTTCTGCTGTTTGCTACTCCCACCCTACCTATAGTCCTCTGTCTTCCAGCAGTTATAATAGATGGGCAGGTGGAGAACACAAAAAACATCTAAGCCTTTGGTACAGGAACACAAGACTACTGATATTCTCCATTACCAGGATCCATTACTATAATTATAGAAGGATATTTTTTTTATCCAGAAGAACTAACTCACTCACTCTTTGGAGGACAGCCATTGGTTGACATTTCATTAAAAATGTACTGAAAGAACAATATAATGCCTAATCCTAAATATTTCTGAATCCTAACTACCCCATAATTTCTGTGAAGACAATTTGTCTATTTCTAGACAAAAAGAATGTTTAAAAAATTTCACCTAAAAGATTACTATGAATAATGGTAAAAATACAAACTCCATTCATCTCTCATTTGACATTCAATAGGCACTTAAAACTCAGGCTATCCAAAACAGAACTAAAAACCTTCCCCCCAAAACCTGCTGTTCCTCTCATGATTGGTACCTCTGTTAATGGTGTTTCCATTTACATCTTCTCCAAAGCTAGAACCTTCAAAGTCACCCCAAACTTCGCTTCTTCATGGCACATGAATCTCTCGTATATTTTCCATCTTCTCTGTCCCATGACCATTGCCTTACTTCAGAGAACCATATTTTCCTCAATTGGGCTTTTACCAAAGCCTCAGAAATGGTCTGGCTTCCTCCAATCCATCCTTCATTTTGCCTGCAGGTTTACAGTAATCCCTCGGTATCCTCAGGGGATTGGTTCCAGGACCCAACAGGGACTCCAAAATCCACGGCACTCAAATCCCATAGTCGGCCCTCTGTATCCATGGTTCTGCATCTGCAGATTCAACCAACCATGGATCCTGTAGTATTGTATATACTATTGAAAAAAATCTGCATACAAGTGGCCCCTTGGCAATTCAAGCCATGTTATTCAAGGGTCAACCGTATTTTCCTAATAAATACACTTTACCAGGTCTCTCTTCATTATAAAGTTCTCTCTAGCTACCTGCTAATTCCATCATGAAATCCAAGCTCATACATGCAGTGGGAAAACCTTCCATGGACTTAGGTCAACCCACCTCTACAGCTTCATTTTCTGCCTCTCTACTCACCCATCCTCAGCCTCAGCTATTTTGAACTCCTCACTGTTTTTAAATCCCAGCCTCTTTTCTTACTCTGTAATTACTGCACATGGTAGTCCCTCATCCTACAATGCCTCTCTCTGTCCTGAAAATGCTCTTCCTTTAGAGACACAAAATAGTAACAATCTAAAGTCTTCTCCAAAGCCACCCTCTGGAAGAGCCTAGGTACAAAAGGAGGGGACAATAACAAGGGTGTGCAGACAAGCCTAGCCAGGTACACTCAGGGGCATAACAGCCAAACTAAACAATTTTTTTCACTTACTTCTGATGGACATTTAGCATTTCCTTCCATTATGAGTCTAGGCAACAAACCATAGTAGTATTACCTGAACCTGTAACTTTGTCACTAATAGAAATCACAGATAATTTTAGATCACATTATAATTGTGGCAGATGTCTCGAAATATTTACATTCATCTACTACTTCAAATTATGGTAATATAATACTTGCTGCTAGATCTCATTAATGTGCTAATAAAAAGCATGTAAATTACTATATAAAATTTGTTTTAAAAATATTTTGATAACTATTTCAATATAATTGGTTTCCTTTGTGATCCTGTGTATTTTATTTGAACCAGGTATTAATATTTTTCTGAGAAGAGATCCGTGGGTTTCACAAGACCACCAAAAGGGACCAAAGCATCCAAAAGTTTAAGAATACCTCCTCTACAACAATGCTTTTCATGTCAGCCTGTAATACAGCTGAGACAACTGAGATTCCTGGGCTCTATCCCCAGAGATTCTGATAAGTTTGCTAGATAAGGATCTTCATTTTGAACGAGCATTCCCAGGTGAGTTTTATATAGGAGCTCCTTGGACACTAGTTTGCTAGATACTGATCTAGGAATATATTACCTATTTGGAACATTTGCACAATCTGATGACAAATGGAAAGTTGTTACCTTTTGAGAATTACTCTCTCTACTCTTTAAGACTTGAATATTCTCATAGCTTCCTGGATCGAGAGAGAAATCTTCTAATTCTTAACAGTATATTCAGAGAATATGTAATCCTGGTCACTTTCATGAGGTGGAGTGTAAGAGAAAAAGACAAAATAGGTCAAGCATCAAGATAGCCTGCAGAGTTGAAATATGTGAAATATGTTGGACCTTCTCCAACAAGCTAAAGAAAAATCACTGACAGTTGCCAGATTTTCCTTTTTATCTTCCCTCCAACTTTGGTAAGTCTACCACCACTGCCACCATGATTATCATCATTAAAATGCATTTCACATCCATCCAACTATCTCCCATGCCCTGTGTTGTCCCTATCTCGGCACATGGCATCTCCAGCCAGCCAGTCAATGCCTAGGCATCACAACTGACTCCTCCTTCCAACTCCCACATTAAATCCAACTAAGTCTAATTAACATTATTTCCAAAATATCTCCCAAATCTGACGTTTCTCTTCATCTCCCCTGGAATCACACTGGCTGAAGTCACTACCATCTCTCTCCTAGACCACCACAGCCGCCCCCAACTGTTTTCCATGAATCTTCACTTACACCCAACTCTGTTCCCTATACAGCCTCCAGAGTAATATTTTCAAAACATAAATCTGCTCATGTCACTCTCCAGCTTAAAATCTTTCAATGACTCCTCATTTCTTCTGGATACACTCTAAGTGCCTTAACATGGCATCATGTAAGAGGCTGCATTATCTTGCCGCCTTGCTACTTCTCTAATTTAATTACCTTCCTCCTCATTCTCTAAACTCCAACTACACTGCCTTCTCCCCAGGTGCTCTTTGCCACCTCAGCAGCTTGGCACATGCTGTCCCTTCTTCCCTTAACACTTGGTCCCCCAACTTTTTACATGGTTGTCTATTGCTCATCCTATGGATTTCTACTTAAATGTCACCTCTTTGGAGATGCCTTCCTTAACCATTCTACTTTAGTTGGCCACTCCTCCCTTCACTCTTAATCAAACGCCCTGTTCATTGCCTCCACAGCAATTATCATATGTTGTAATAATATATTTATTTACTTGTTTACTGCTTGTCTTCACCAATAGACTGTAAGCTTCAAGAAGGCAGAAGTACACCTGTCTTATTTGATATTTTATACTGTGTCTTTCACAGTGCCTCATAATCCTAGGTGATCAGTAAACATTGATTGATTGGATGAAAGAGCACTTCCTTCAGTGTGCTAAGTCTAAACAAGGCAACCAAGATATCATAACACTCTCAGAAGCTGTTTCATATACAATGGTGTTAGATAGACACCAGTGATGGAGACAAAGGTATAGAAACTTAGGAAAGGAAGAAACACTGATTGAATGTTAGAACTTAATATTAATGTATGTACAAATAGAAATTATATGCATAGTGTTGGCAATAAGGGAGAGGAAGATAAGGGAGTTTCAAATTTAGCCATAATAGTTTCTTGACTTCAATCCAACAAGTGTTTCTTGCTTGCTAGAACGAGAAATGTTACTCTTTATGTTATGTTCTAGGGATATAGAGAGGACTGAGACAGGGAAGCTACATAAGTACAGGCATTCTTGCCTGCTTTGTTCACTGCTATCTCTCTCTAGGCCTAGAACAGTGCCTGGCAAAAGTAAGTGTTCTATAAGTATTTGTGGAAGAAATTCAGGGAAGAAGGCAGGCATGAGCCCTGTCATAAAGAACATCAAAGGGGAGACAGATAATAAACAAATCAATTACAAGTCAGGATAAATACAATAATACAAGTATGAACAAAATGCGATGTCAATGCTGCTTCAGTTTAGCAAATAAAACTCCAAACATGTAAAATAGTTCCCATACCTCCTTTAAAAACAGCTTAATTTATACCCCATCACACAATATCATCTGGTCTTATTCTTAGCCAATGTCAGAACTTCAGGCCTTGAGGAGAAGAGAATTTCTTGAGTTCACCAGTAGCATAAATAAGATATACTACCAGATTCTACTAAGTCATACATACAGTCGTATTGCAGATAAAAGAAACATGCTTCATAATTTAAGTGCAGCAATGTTTCTGTTTTGATATTATCATAAATAAATTACTTTTGTTCACAGTGTTATCTGACCTTCATACAGAAACTGATTAAAATGTTTTTCCCCCACAACAACTGTAAATGAAAGTTGAAATGAAATATATGGCTTAGCATCACTGTACAGCTTTCCTGTTTAAAAAACCACCATCAGAGATGGAAGAAACCTAGGAAAGCTCATTTCTTTTTCTACAATCAACACAATTGCCTTTTACAAAAAGGATATTTCATCATTCATGACAGCAAGTTGTCACTTCCAGGGACAGCTTCCATGTTACTCGGTATTTTTACAGCTTATTCACAGTATTATTTGTATCAAAATGACTTGTGACTTACAGCTAGGACAAATATGGAAACAATCTGATAGGCTATGTTATATTACGTATGCATACTTTGGGGGGGCACAGAGGTTTACTGTAGCACTTGTCTCTTTTGTGTTTCTGTATCTTTTTGTTGGTGATGGGGATTGAGGGGAGTGGGAAGATGTAGATGTTCAAGCCTCTCCTTCTTTACTATTTAATGCTAACCCAATATTAATACTATTTGTGTTTTCCTGAAAAATTTCAAAGTGAAAGGAATGGAAGCAGATCAACCAGACAACAAACTCATAAAGCAAAGAGGAAAGAAGAAGGTAAGATGGTTTCTAGGTAGGTCAGAATAATTTCAGACATTTGTCCAGCAGTCTGTAGAATAGTTACTTTCATTTTGTGTATATGTGTGTGTTTCCTGGTAATGGGGTGCAGAAGAGTCTGGTACCCTTAGAAATCATTGGCACTATGAAAAATTTCCTGGTCTGGGTCTATTTTCCAGAATAAAGGTCAAGGTGTTCCATCACCTGTATGTTAAGGACACTCAGTGAGATTAGAGGAAGGGGTGTGAACAAACCGAGGGAACAAAACCATCTCATAGATAGCAATGTAAAGCACAGAATCATGAGCTTTTAGAACTGTGAGGGAACTAAGTAGTCATCTACACCAATCTAGCTCTTTGAAAATAAGTCAGAAAACTGAGGCCAAAAAGGATCTGTGTGAGATCACACAGGTAGTGGCAGAGCCCAGCCTAGAACTCAAGTCTCCTGACCCACAGCCCAGTACTCTTTTGTCATCCCTTGATCATGCTAATAAGATTCAGATCATAGTTTGTCTTCCCTGATATGTGCTGCATTTTTTAAAAAGCAAGAAGCTCATGTACTGATGTCCCTTTTCTGATCATTGCTGGTACAACATTTGATTCTTGTTAGATGGGGAAAGAGGGAATGTGATTTAGAGCTCCCATCATCTTTTTGAGAATGTTCCATCTAGTTAAAAACAATAGGTTCATTCATTCAAGAAGTGGTGATTTTCAAAAAATATAACAAAAGCCTTGTAGTAAAATATTCAAAACGAATCTGATAAGTGTGTCAAGGATAAAGACCCAACTCAGGCTAACACAGGTGACAGAAAGGGTGACTAGTATACTAATTAGAATTTACTTTTCTTTCTACTGTCAATGTTAACAATTTATGTGAAATAAAGCCTCCTGCCTTCATTAATGTCAGTGAGCAAATGATAACTTGTTAAAATGTCCGTGAGTCTTTTATTTCACTCTAGGAATAAAGGCTGAATCTCATAACAGGTCTCAAAGTAGAGGGTCTTATTAAGGTAAACAGGTGCTTTATTTTCACAACACAAACTATGTCAGGTTGTTGTTTTTTCTTTTTCTTTATTCATTTTTTTGCAATCTTTAAAATCTTTTAAACCTTTTAAGCTGTAGGCTAGATCTTGGTTCATGCAATTGCTATGGTTTGTCTTTGCTAAAGATATTAGCCCTCTTTGAGTCTTTACACATAACATTATTTACTAATAATTACCCCCCCAAAACTCCATGTCACAAAGTAGAAAAATACATCCTATGATCAGGTGGTATTAAGAGATGAAGTTATGTCTATATGGCACAAAAATATAAAATTAACCTTGGAGTGTTTTCTCAATACCTCCAAAAGGCAGACTGCACAGCTATATTTCATGCCAATATAAAAATGAAAAAATTAAAAAACTTTTATTCTCTATTTGTAGAAGTCATGTCTTGGAAATATTTTTCCCTTCTTAAGACTCAAATGGCATGCATAGCTCTAGAAATACGGTGACCCCAAAGCAAACATTCAGGCATTGAGATAGCAAGGTTCTCTGCTCTCTAAAGTCACAAGCAAAGAATATTTAGAAGTCAAGACTCCACAGACTTAAGAAATGTAGAAGCTAATAAGTTATTTGCTTGTCTTCAGGAACCTGTCCATCATTAATCTAATTTAGCTCAGTGAATCTTGCTTAGTATACTATTCCGAATAGATCATGTTTTAGAAGCAAGAGTTATCCATCCAAACCTCCAAACAAATTTTTCTACAACACTTGAAAAACCTGAGAGTGAACAAAAGTTATCTGGTCTAAGATAATTTAGGTTTCTAGGTTCCAGAAGTAAGTTTAAGACTGGAGATTTCTGCTGCATTTCAAAACTATGGACTTTCAAGAATGCTCGTCTCTTCTTTTCAATTCCTAGCACCAACACAAGGGTTGACCCTGGATATGGCCTGGACCACAAGAAAGTGGAGGATATAACTCTGGGAATTGCTGTCTTTTACACATTTGTCAGAAAGCTCAAGGTTGTACTGTTGAACTGAAAAACGGCAGGGCTCAAGAAATAGAGGAGACAAGAAGCCTAAGTGAATGTGTGGGGGGGGAGGCATTAAGCTATTTAGAAGTCAGTGGGTTTTCAAAATGCTGTAGAGACCTAGAAAATCACAATGTATGGAAGGTTTGATTTCTACAATGAGTGGAGAGCCAGGTGTTGTGCAGCATGGGCTAAGGACAAATGAGGATTCAGAGTTCCTCAAAGCCCTAATTTTTCTCTTTTCAGGTATGATAGAATGGAAATGTATTTCAAAGCAATCAAATAGAACACTTTGTCACTAAAAAGAAAAAAATTCACCAGGCTCATTAAGCACTAGTCACATAATGAATACCTAGTACAAACTCAAAGCAATCCTGCTTCCTTCTTCCCCCAGTTTTCTTGTGGCTATTGGTGGGTAAGCTCAGTTGATTAGGGAACAATACTAATGACCCAAGGGTCAAAAGTATGATTTCTATTGTCAAAGGTTCTCTTCCCTCATGGTTAATTGGCCTTTCTTTGTCCTATGGCTATAGACTAAACCCCCTGCAGCCACCTTACAATTACATGCTCTTGGTCAGGATGCATATTTGTGCTAATTCCCTACTATGGTTGAAAAAACACTTTATAACTTGGTTCTTTTATTTCACTAAAAGTGAGTCAGCAGCATTAACTGTGTGGTGTGGGCCACTCCAGTAGTACCTGGGCAATCTTAAAAGATTATTGCTATAGGCAAACACAGTGAAGAAGGAGAGGTGTGTCTTGGCTTGGGCTGCTATAACAAAATACCATAGACTGGGTGGGTTAAACAACAGGAATTTATTTCTCACAGTCCTGGATGTTGTGATGTCCAAGATCAAGGTGCCAGTAGATTCGGTTTCTGATGAGAGCCCTTTTCCTGGCTTGCAGGCAGTGGCCTTCACCCAGTGTCCTCGCATGGCCAAGAGAGCTAGGAAGTTCTGGTCTCTCTTCCTCTTCTCATTAGGGCACTAATTCCATCATGGGGGGCCTCCCATCAGACCTTATCTAAACCTAATTACCTCCCAAAGGCCCTGCCTCCAAATACCATCACACTGAGGGGGGTTGTGCTTCATGAATTGGGGTGGGGGACACAAACCTGCAGTCCATAACAATGTGCTAATGTGATTTCTCTGTAGCCATGTTTCCCAAAGGGTGATCTGCAGATCACTTGCATCAAAATCACCTGGAGGAGTTCCAGTTAAAATGCACTTTCTTGGGCCCTCATCACCAGATCTACAGGAGTGGCACAATTTCTAGGGGTGGAGCTTGGAGTTTCATTTTTAATAAATCCCCTTCCCTCAGGTGATTCTGATATACATTAAAGTTTGAGAATCACTGGCTAGAGCAGTAGTTCTTAACTAAGAAGTAGCCATCAGAATCCCCAAGGAGTTTTATTAGAATGCACATGCCTGGGAATTCCCTGGTGGTCCAGTGGTTAGGACTCCGCGCTCTCACTGCTGAGGGCCCAGGTTCGGTCCCTGGTTGGGGAACTAAGATCCCACAAGCCGCGAGGCATGGCCAAAAATTAAAAAAAAAATTAAAAAAAACAAACTCATAGTGCTGTTCCCATTAAGGGCATTCAATAAAAAAACATTTATTAAAAAAAAAAAAGAATGCACATGCCTGTCCTACAGCCCCAAGTGTACTGAGTCAAGATCTCTTCTGAGGATAGACCTGAGCATCTGTGGCGGTGATAGTAGAAGATAGCTAATGTGATGCTAGTAAACCAGACATTGTCCTAAACCCTTTAAATGCACTACTTCATTTAATCCCCACAATAACCCTTTGAGGTAGGTACCATTATGCCTCATTATGCATGGATGGTGACTGGAGCAGGATCACAGAAGTTAGGTGACTTACCCAGAATCACACAGCTAGTAAGTGGTGATTCTGCAATGGTACATTCCTGGAAATTTATTTCCAGTCATTTGAAGGCCACCACATTTTAAAAGTGCTCTGATCCTCTCACATGACAAAGCTTAAAAAACCTGGAAGGATGTTGTCCTTCCCTTCACTGTGTTCAGAACTGGGGAGCTATTTTTCAACAACCTAATAAGGATTAACCCACAAATGAAGAGAAAAGCAACTCAAAATAGAAGAGGTGCACAAGGTTCTTAGTCAAGTACTTTTAGTCCTACTCAAGAGGAAAAAAAAGAACAGTGAGAAAATTGCTTTTAGAATTAAGAAAGGAAAAAAGCTTTGACTCAGACTCTAGAGTTTTCCAAAGAAGAAGTGGGAGGCCCATCACAAACAACAAAATGTTTTGGGTCAAATTAAAGCATTAAAAATGAATGCCTACGTGATAACCAAGACGCTTGACTTTACAGCCCAAAGAAAATTCTCGTGGGTGTTCAGATAAGTTGCATGTGACCTGACAGCTAGCTAGTGCAGGAGATGAAATTTCACAGTCCTAACAGCAGTTTAGTTTAGTAGCAATAATTTAAGAACCGGGAGGAGCCACATACACTGCAAATCTAAATAAATGTAAGCAACAGCTCTCAAAATACTGACCTAAGAAACTTGTTTATTGAAACTTAGGGTGGGATGTGAGGAGGAGGGGTATGCTAAAGGCAGAATAATCTACTGGGGAGATTTGGAGGGGGGTGTCAAAAAAGCAAGAGGGAAAAAATGTGCACTAATATCTCCATTAGCCACTTTTCTCAAATTAGAGCTCACTCTATGATGCTTTCAGCTCCATTTGTGTCAGAATTTCTCTCCCCCTTCCAACTTCCAAAAACCCTCTGATGTGCAGCACTTCTAATTAATCTGCCAAATTATCTCGGTCTACTGTTCTACCAGTTTCAGTTATACCTTATAAGACATACAGCCACAAAACACCAATAGAAAGACAAAGCAAAACACGTTTATATCACCTCTAATCATATTCAGGATTGATGTATCGATTAAACCTCACCGTGACCTCCACAGTGGAAGGTTGCCCTGCCACTAGTCCATTTTATTATTTTCTTCCCCCCAGCCCTTTTTGGTCTCTCATTTTACATGTCATCACTGTAATCCTTCTTCCACTGTGTCACTTCCTATATAAATATCCGTGTTTTGTCATAGCTTCTACATTTGAACAACCATTTATTTTATAGACATTACAAGTAAAATACATGGTCCTGCAAGGAATATTACAGTTGCACCTCAGGCCTGCATACTTTACGATGTCAACAAGAGAGATCCATTAATTTACAGTTTTGTGTTCAGTAGGGGAGCCATATAATATTCTACATATATTTAGTTCTCCTGAATGTAGCTTAATCAGTATGGCACTTCAGGCAACCTGAAATACTGAAGACAACATAAAAGTAGGATTGTCAGACCAAGAAATTTTATGTCCACCGACGGGAGTTTGCTTTGGAGGCTGCAGAAGGTATATATATTTAGAAGACAATGATACGAAAGAGTCAAACTGCTGTGTATTAAAGGTACAGACAGAGAGAGAAGTCTGTGCTTTGGACCCTAAGGCAGGGACTTCCAAGTTTTAATCCTTGCCTGCCAACCTTAAGCACTACAATGGTTTCAATGATATTTTCTACCTCCAAGTGTCATTAGACATTTATAAGCCGAATGCCTCACATAGGAAAACCTGCAATGCCACCTTGAACCAACCAGTGACCTTCTCTGTGTTCAGTTTTGGCACCTGCCAAAGTGGGGTGGGCACTTAAACTACTTGCCTTTTGGGTATCTTAGTACCATGCTCTGGTTTATCTCAAAGGGCTCTTCGGAGGCTCAAATGAAATATTCAATATATAAAGGCTACATCAGTTTTAAAGTGCTATACAAATGTAAAAGTGTTTTAAATTATGCATCTCTAAATATAACTAAGAACTTGCATGGGTTCTCCAAAACAAAGCAAATGGGCTTCTGGGCTTCGATTTCCAATTAGTCCCGGGACATATGATTTTACTTTGTTCTAATTTTCATAAGCAAAAAGAGCAAAAGGTTCAAATTATGATCTTTATTAAGAAATGCTGGGCACGTATGTGATTAGGACAATTTTTTCACTGATACGTGGGCCTCCTGAATAGCTTTTACTGTAAAGACTAATAAAAATAATGGGAGAGATGAAACAGCAAAATTAGATTAAATTTCAATCTATATTTTTCAATGTTTTTCGGGGGGCAGAAATACTTTCCTATATGCTTCTAGTCTCTTTACATGGTTTATAGACCAGCTATTAGTTAATAGGTTTTGTCATGTGATTAATATTTAGGTCTTTGAAAATTCATGTGCTGCATGCTCGTGTGTATGTAGCAAGGGGCTGAATCTTCATATTAACCTCAGGAACGGTGGGATCAAAAAGCAAGTCCAGAATCCTGTTTGCACGAAGGACCCTAGCTAGACCCTCTCTAGATCCCCAAGAGAAACACTGCAGAAGGCATTATTTCAGCAAACAAACATCCATTAACAACTCAATAGGTGCCACACTGCACTAAATTGCTGGGAACACAGAGATGAAAAACAGACGCCCTTTAAGAGTTCATGCATTCTAAAATAGAGAAACAATGGTCAACTCCCTTATATTCCAGAATGAAGAATGGAAGGTATAATAAAAACATCCAAATTCTTCCTAGGCTAGTGGTAGGGGTATCAGTACCCTGGGAAGACAGGGAATTTAAAGGATATACTTGAATTTTTTTATTCAAGTATACCACTTTCTGCCTAAATAATACTACATTGGGGCACTCTTTATTTTAAAATGTCTTTTCAAGGCATGCACACTCTGCCACTATTTACACAACTACAAAAGCAAACTAGGCTGAGAGCAACCATACCAGCTGCTATGGTTTAATGGACAAAAATACTTGAATTTAATTAAAGCAAACACAACGAAGGTTTACATACTATTGACTACCAAATTGCTTTGGCATATCCAAATAGCCCACATGATGGACCCTTAAAACCAATCTGAAATGGGGAGCAAATAGTGATTTAAAATGTGTATGCATAAAAAAGACAGAACCAGCATGAGTTTGATTTTCCATTTATATTAAGAGTTGGTATATTTTCTACCAACTTGGTGAACAGCCGTAAGTAATCTTACGGCTTCTTCGTATATATATCCCCAAATCCATATGTGGATGTAGAGTATATCCACAGCTTTGTGCAATCAACATTACAATCAATCTTAGACATTTTTATCACTCCAAAAAGAACCTCTATACCAATTAATAATTACTCCCCATTGACCCAACTCCATGCCCCAAGACCAGCCCTAGGCAAGCACTAATCTTATTATCTCTGTTGATTTTCCTATTCTGAGCATTTCATATAAAAGAATCATATAATATGTGGCTTTCTGTGTCTGGTTTCCTTCATTTAGCATAATGTTTTCAAAGCTCACCCATTTTGTACCAGGTATCAGTATTTCATTCCTTTCTTATTGACAAATAATATTCCATTATAAGTATATACTACCATTTGTTTATCCATTCATAAGCTGATGGACATTTGGGTCATTTCTACTTTTTAGCTACTGTGAGTAATCTTACAACTTCTTAAATCAGTTTCTAATTTAATGTGCACATCACTAAGCACCAGTCCAGATAATAAAACACACTATTTTTGCAGACTGATCATTCCCCAATTCCTTCCCAGGTCACCAAAATCGATAAAACATGTAGGGAAAAACTGGACAATAGGTCTTCAATAGACACATAATAGATACTTAAATATTTGCTGATTCAGTGAATTAATGAATGAGAGAAATCTTTCCTTCAATCCCTGCTTCTCCTTTCAATCAAATCCCTACCAGTGGGAGATTGGGATTGACATATATACACTAATATGTATAAAATAGATAACTAATAAGAACCTGCTGTATAAAAAATAAATAAAATAAAATTGAAAAAAAAGAACCTGCTGTATAAAAAAAATAAATAAATAAAATTCAAAAAAATTGAAAAAAAAAAAAATCCCTACCAGTGCCATGGTATTGTGTCATGGAATGTTGAAGCTGCAAAAGATCATGGAGCCCAAGATTCGTCCAAGTGTGGTTCAAGAACCACATGTATCAGAACAACCAAAGGAGCTTGTTAAAAATATCTATTTCTTCTCCCACACACACAGTGAATCCAATTCACAGAGGATATAATTCACAGGGAATCTATAGTAAATCATGTGAGTGAGGTCACAGGAAGCCACCTTTGTAACAAACACCCCAGGTAATTCCAACGCATACTAAAATTTGATAATTATTGATATAATTGAACCTTCCCATTCTATAGAGGCAGGAATTTAGGACTAGTATAGGGAACTGACATGTGCAGGGTCACAGTACGGTAGAGGTAGAGTCACGGGGATCTGAGGTTATGAATCCCAGTATAGCACTTTCCGTTACCTCAGGTATCCTCCTTTATCACATCGCCATGTTTTCCCTGTGACACACACTTCCCTCACAGACTTGCTCGATAACTGTCAGTGTCTGACACACCTTAAGTGCTCAACAAATAGTAGCTCTCACTTTTTCTTAAGTTTGGTCCTATGTGAACTAGATAACAAAAAGGTCTCCTATATTGGCAGTGTTTTCTAACAGTATACAGTAAAAATTATAAGGCCCAAGAAGAGAATAACAGACCCAGGAGGAAGGTCTCTGTGGTTCCTGACCCAAATACTGAAAAAGACCCTAACTGGAAAACTGTCTCCAACCATGGGCTCCCTGGGCTTTGGTGGCTAAAGAAACTCTGTAGTGACATTTTCTATCCATGGTTGTGAAACCACTCTGTACACCCACTGTGATCTATTTAAAGGAGCCAGGTCTTTTTAGAAAACAGCTTCTGCCAAGTTTTCTATCTGAGGGAAATCACAAAGTAGGAGAACTTCAGCCATGACTAAAAGGTAGTGGAAATTTTTCTAAATGAAAGTTTATATACCTATCAAAAAGGTAGACTCAGTGCAAAACCATTATCATGAAACAGAAAAAAAAATCACAAAAGTGGTGGTTTGTTATAATGAATGAAACAAAAGAGGTGAATAAAGAAAAAGTTCATAATATCTCCTACCCCCTTCCAATCTCCCCTTGGCAAAAAAGTATGAATTTGCAATCAATTCTTCGCCACTTTTTTCTATCCTTATATAAACCATACCTTGTATACCACACAAAGACACACACACATGATATACTTTAACAGACTCATGCCCTACTCATTTCTCTGTACCATAACTTTTTGAAAATTATTTTTTTCAAATTAAGAGTTACACAGTACTGTAAGACATATTAACATAAAACAGCAGTCCTCTGCCCCTCCCACTCCTGAGTCCTTCCTAAAGACAACTTCCAACTCTTCAAGCTGTTTCTTCTGTTCTTTATCTCCATGTTTACAAATAATATGCTCATATTTCTACTTATTAGCTAATTTTATATACTACCTATTGAGTTCTTAATATGGAAAATAACCAGTTACGCTCTCAGTTCTTCAAATACAGATTTGCCACAATTTTGCACTATTATGAATATTCACTTCTGAGTGAAATGGTGTATTATGATTTCATTTACTTTCTTGTACAACTTTTTGTTTACCCTGAAATTAACAATTGTCTCATTTTTACTTGAGAGAGCTTTCATTTTACTTCTATTTTCTATGTAAAGTAACAGAGAGTGTCATCTATTGAGAGTGGGTGGGGAGGTAGTTGAAAAAGAAGTCTGAAATGACCAGTTTGGAGCTCGAGGGAAAGAGGTCATTAGTAAACACAGAAGAATATCTAGGCAACACTGAGGGTTCAAATGAGGTTAGAGATCATGAATTTATAAATGATACCAGTCTACACAGCTGTGTGATTTTTTTTTCCAGCTGTGCTCAGTTGTAAGAATGGAGGCAATGGCTGAGTTTCAACCCAGAAGGATTCAATGGAACAGAAGGAAGGACAATGGAACAAGAAGTTGAAGATATTAGAAAACAGAAGTCAGATGAAAACTCATTCAACTTACTTACTTCCACCAAACCCTCAACCCATATATATCCATATTCATCTTTCTCCCTCATTAAAGTGGGGGAAAAATCCTTCTTATTGTTGAATGTCAACCTCTCCACCTATGAGGAAAAAGGAGGACATGAGATTCCTAAACACGGGATCCAGTGGAATTATTCACTTTGAATAAACATTCATTAGGAAATTAAATGAGTATCAGAAGGGAGGAAGAGAAGGAGAATGAGACACACTCACATGCAAGTATAGAGCTAAAAAGTCAAGTCTGACAGCGAAGTGAATGGCAAGAAAATCTACCTGAATGGGGGAATGCAATTTGAGATGAGTGGTGAATATTTGGAATAGCTACTATGGGAAACAGATAGGAGAGAAAGCTGAATAGGTACATGTAAGAAGTCTTCCTACTGGGGGGCATCAAGATGGCTGAGTAGGAGGACACCAAGCTCAACTCCCCTCATGAACACATCAAAAGTACAACTACATATAGAATAACTCTCACTGAAATTGACTTGAAGATTAGCAGAATGGCTCATTTTACAACCAAGCTATAAAAGAGAGAACCACACACAGTCTGGTAGGAAGGGAGGAGACGTGACCTAGTCAGGACCCACACTCCTTGCGAGGGACTCAGAGAAGAGGGGGATATCACAGGTTCAGGAAGCCTCCCTAGGGAGCAAGAGGTTCAAGCCATATATTAGGTACTCCAGCCCTGAGGCCCAATACCAGCAAGATGAGCTCCATTAGCTGGTTTGAAGACCAATGGGGCTTACCAGAGAGCTATAAGAAACCGAGACTCCGCTCTTGAAGAATGTGCAAGACTTGCTTGTTCCCAGTCACAGCATGGAGGCAGCAGATTGAAAATGGCCTCAGGCTCTGACTGGCTTGCTGGGACCATGCCAGAGTGCACCAGAGCCTGCACCAAGCACCTGCTCCAGCGCCTCTTGCTCCAGTGCTGCTCCCAACTAGAGTGGAGGCTGATGTTGCCAAGGAGAGTGCACACACTTAGAGGGAATGGAAGCAGCTCAGACCTGACCCTCAGGGCTTCTTCTCCAGCACCTTGGGCCCCACCTCTGCCCCCGGAGGACTGTGACTGCCACTGAGCAGAGAATACCTGGTTCACACCTGACTCTGGCTCTAGTCACTCCATCTCCAGCCCTACCTCCCACCAAGTTGGAAGCTGCCAGAACACCCCAGGGGAAGACCCATGTTCATTTCAGACCCATGCTCATTTCAGATCCAGCTCTCCCACCAAAGCCACTGGGCACACACAGACTGCACAGAGATGCTCCCACAAAAGGACACTCCTTCAAGACAGGGATAAGTAACTCTTTCATCTAATTTCATAGAAACAAAGTTAAACAAAATTAGAAGACATAGAAATACGTTTCAAATGAAAGAATGAGGGGAAAAAACCTGAAAAAAATTCCTAACGAAACAGAGACAAATAATTTACCTGATAAACAGTTCAAAGAATTAGTAATAAAAATGCTAACTGAACTTGGGAAAAGAATAGATGAACACAGTGAGAATTTTAACAAGGAACTAGAAAATATAAAAAAGAACCAGTAAGACCTGAAGAATACAATAACTGAAATGAAAAATGCACTAGAAGGAATTAAAGACTAGGGGATACAGAAGAACACACAAGTGATCTGGAAGATAGAATAATGGAAATCACCCAATCAGAACAGCAAAAAGAAAAACTAATTTAAAAGAATGAGGATAGTTTACAGAACCTCTGAGACAACATCAAGCATACTAACATTTGCATTATAAGGGTCCCAGAAGGAGAAGAGGGAAAATTAGAGAAAATGTATTTGATGGAATTATGGTTGAAAACTTCTCTAACCTTAAGAAGGAAAGAGATATCCAGGTACAAGAAGTACAGAGAGTTCCAAACAAGATGAACCCAAAGAGACCCACATCAAGAAATATCATGATTAAAATAAAACAGCAAAAGTTAAAACAGAGGACTTTAAAGGCAGCAAGAGAAAAACAAAGGGTCACATACAAGGGAACCCCCATAAGGCTATGAGCTAATTTTTCTGTAGAAATGTTGCAGGCCAGAAGGGGGTAGCATAACATATTTAAAGTGATGGAAGGAAAAAACCTACAACCTGGGATACTCTACCCAGGAAGGTTCTTATTCAGAATTGAGGGAGAGATAAAGAGCTTAGTAGACAAGCAAAAACTAAAAGTTGATCAATACTAAACTGACCTCACAGGAAGTGTTAAACAGTCTTCTTTAAATGAAAAATAAAAGACTATAACAAGAAATAAATTATAGGAAGGGAAAAGTCACACTGGTAAAGGCAAATATATAGTAAAGGCAGTGGATCAACTACTTAAACAAGATATTATGAAGGTTAAAACACAAAAAATATAAAATCAAGTATAACTACAATAAACAGTTAAGGAATAAGCATGAAGATGAAAAATATGACCCCCAGAACACAAAACACGGGGGATGAGAAGTGAAAATGCAGATCTTTTAAAATGTGTTTAAACTGATAGTCATTTTAGTTCAAAACTGAGAGTCATTTTAGTTCAAAACAAATAGATACAGTTATAGGTCAACAAATACGAACTCCATTGTAATCACAAGTCAAAAACCTACAAGATAGAAAGGATAAACAACAAGGTCCTACTATACAGCACAGAACTATATTCAATATCCTATGATAAACCATAATGGAAAAGAATATAAAAAAAGAATATATATATATATATTCTTTTTTTATATTCTTTTCAGTTATATATATATAACTGAATCACTTTGCTGTACAGAAGAAATTAACACAACATTGTAAGTCAACTATACTTCAATTAAAAAATACTGATTAAAAAAACCTACAATAGATATGAAAAAAATAGACAGAAAGGAACACAAATATGACACTAAAGAAAGTCATCAAACCACAAGGAAAGAGACTAAAGGAAGAAGAGAGAAGAACCACAAAATCAGAAAACAAGTAACAAAATGGCAATAAGTACATACCTATCAATAATCACTTTAAATGTCAATGGACAAAATACTCCAATCAACAGACATAGGGTGGCAGATTGAATAAAAAAACAAGACCCAACCATATGCTGGCTACAAGAGACTCACTTCAGAGATAAAGTCACACACAGGATGGAAAAATTTACTCCATGCAAATAGAAATGAAGAGAAATATGGGGTAGCAATACTCATCTCAGGCAAGGTAGACTTTTTTAAAAGTCTATAATAAAAGACAAAGGGTATTATATAATGAAAAAGGGATCAAAACAAGAAGCGAATATAACATTTGTAAACATACATGCACCTAATATATGAGCACCTAAATATATAAAGCAAATATTAACAGACATAAAGGGAAAATTGACAGTAATACAATAATAATGAGGGACTTTAATACTCCACATACATCAATGGACACATCATCCAGACAGAAAGTCAATAAGGAAACAGTGGCCTTAAATGACACATTAGACCAGCTGGACATAATAGATATCTAAAGGACATCCCATCCAAAAATAGCAGAATACTCATCTTTTTTTTTTTTTAATAATTATTGGAATTCTTCTAGACAGCATGTTCTTCAGAGACTTTTTTTTTTTAAGCAATTTCATGTATCTTTATTTATTTATTTATTTATGGCTGTGTTGGGTCTTCGTTTCTGTGCGAGGGCTTTCTCTAGTTGTGGCAAGTGGGGGCCACTCTTCATCGCGGTGCACGGGCCTCTCATTATCACGGCCTCTCTTGTTGCGGAGCACAGGCTCCAGATGCGCAGGTTCAGTAATTGTGGCTCACGGGCCCAGTTGCTCCACGGCATGTGGGATCTTCCCAGACCAGGGCTCGAACCCATGTCCCCTGCATTGGCAGGCAGATTCTCAACCACTGTGCCACCAGGGAAGCCCAGAATACTCATTCTTTTCAAGTGGACATGGAATGTTCTCCAGGATAGATCACAGGCTAAGCCACAAAAGAAGGCTCAACAAATCTAAGGAGATAGGAATTATATCAAACATCTTTTCCAACCACAATATTACAAAACTAAAAATCAATTACAGCAGGAGACTAAACAACATGTTACTAAAAAAGAAATGGGTCAATGAAGAAAGCAACAGGCAATCAGAAAATGCCCTGAGACAAGGGAAAATTAAAACACAACTTGCCAAAATCTTTTGGAGTCAGCAAAAGCAGTTCTAAGAGTGAAGTTTATAGGATACAGGCCTACCTCAGAAAAAAGAAAAATCTCACATGAAAAACTAAACCTATCATCTAAAAAAATTATAAAAAGAACAAACAAAGCCCAAAGTCTGCAGAAGGAAGGAAATAATAAAGATCAGAGAGGAAATAAATGAAACAGAGACCAAAAAAAAAATAGGAACAGTAAAGATAATGAAACCAAGAGCTAGTTTTTTTTTAAAGATTAAAAAAATTGATAAGCCTTTAGCCAGGCTCATTAAGAAGATAAGAGAGAGGAGGCAAATAAAATAAGAAATGAAAGAGGGAAAATTATAACTAATATCACAGAAATACAATCAATCATAAGAGAATACTATGAACAGTTATATGCCAACTGTTGACAACCTAGAAGAAATGCATAATTTGACAACCTAGAAGAAATGCATAAATTCCGGGAAACATACAATCTTCCAGGTCTGAATCAGGAAGAAATAGATAACCTGAACAGACCAATTACTAGTATTGAAATTTAATCAGTAATCCAAAAACTCCGAACAAACAAAAGTCCAGGACCATATGGCTTCACTGGGGAATTCTACCAAACATACAAAAAAATTATACCTATCTTTCCAAAGTATTCCAAAAAAAATTGTAGAGGAGGGAACATTCCCAAATTCTTTCTATGAGGCCACCATTATCCTGATACAAAAACCAGACAAAGACTACAAAAAAAGAAAATTACAAGCCAACATCCCTGATGAATATACATGCAAAAATCCTCTACCAAATACTAGCAAACTAAATTCAACAATATATAAAAAGAATCATATTCCATGATCAAGTGGTATTTATTCCAGGGATGCAAGGATGGTTCAATATCCACAAATCAATCAATGTGATACACTGCATTAACAAAAGGAAGGATAAAAATCACATAATCATCTCAATAGACACAGAAAAAGCATTTGACAAAATTCAACATATATTTATGTTAAAACTCTCAACAAAGGTGGCATAGAGGGAACATAGCTCAACATAATAAAGGCCATTTATGACAAACCCACAACTAACATCATACTCAATGGTGAAAAACTGAAAGCTTTTCCTCAAATCAGGAACAAGACAAGGATGCCCATCTCACTATTTCTATTTAACATAGTATTGGATGTCCTACCCACAGGAATCAAACAAGTAAAAAGAAATAAAAGGCATCCACATTGGAAGAGAAGAAGTAAAACTGTCACTATTTGCAGATGACATCATACTATATGTAGAAAACCTTAAAGTCTCTGCCAAAAAAAGTAAAGAACTAATAAACGAATTCAGTAAAGTTGCAAGGTACAAGATTAATATACATAAATATGTTGCTTTTCTATACACTAATAATGAATTATTGGAAAGAGAAAGAAAATAATCCCATTTACAATTGCAACAAAAAGAATAAAATACCTAGGAATAAACTTAAGCAAGGAGGTGAAAGACCTATACTCTGAAAACTCTAAGACATTGATGGAGGAAATTGAAGACAATACAAATAAACAGAAAGATATCCTGTGTTCATGGATTGGAAGAATTACTATTGTTAAAATGTCCATACTATCCAAAACAATCTACAAATTTAATGAAGTCCCTATAAAAAAAACTCATGACACTTTTCATAGAACTAGAACAAATAATCCTAAAATTTGTATGGAACCAAAAAGACCCCAAATAGCCAAAGCAATCTTGAGAAAAAAGAACAAAGCTGGAGGTATCATGCCCTCTGACTTCAGACTATACTACATAGATACAGTAATTAAAACAGTAAGGTACTGGCACAAAAACAGACACATAGATCAATGAAACAGACAAGAGAGCACAGAAATAAACCCATGCACATATCATCAATTACCTATGGCAAAGGAGGCAAGAATATACAATGGGGAAAAGACAGTCTCTTCAATAAGTGGTGCTGGGAAAACTGGACAGCTATCAGTAAAAGAATGAGATTAGAACATTTTCTTACACCATATACAAAAATAAACTCAAATGGATTAAAGACCCTAATGTAAGACTGGAAACCATAAAATACCTAGAAGAAAACATAGGCAATATACTCTTTGATAAAAGGCTTAGCAATATTTTGGGGATATGTCTCCCCAGTAAGGGAAACAAAATAAACAAATGGGAGCTAATTAAAATTAAAAGCTTTTGCATAGCAAAGGGAATCATAAACAAAATGAAAAGACAACCTACTGAATCAGAGAAGATATCTGTAAATGATATGTCTGATAAGGGGTTAATACCCAAAATATATAAAGAGCATATACAACTCAATATCAGAAAAACAAACAAATCAATTAAAAAATGGGCATTTTCCCTGAATAGGCATTTTTCCAAAGACAACATACAGATATCCAACAGGTGCATGAAAAGATGCTCAATATCTAATCATCAGGAAAATGCAAATCAAAATCACATTGGGAAATCTCCTCACACCTGTCAGAATGCCTATCATTAAAAATGACAACAAATAATAAATGTTGGTGAGGTTATAGAGAAAAGGGAACTTTAGTACACTATTGGTAGGAATATAAATTGGTACAGCCACTATGGAAAACAGTATGACAGTTCCTCAAAAAGTTAAAAATAGAACTACCATATGATCCAGCAATTCCACTTCTGGGTATATAGCTGAAGAAAACAAAAATACTAATTTGAAAAGATATATGCACCCTGATGTTCATAGCAACATTATTTACAATAGCTAAGATATGGAAGCAATGTTAAGTGTTCATCAACAAATGAATGGATAAAGAAATGCAGTATATATATGTAATGGAATATTACTCAGCCATAAAAAGAATAAAATTTTGCCATTTGCAACAACATGGATGGACCTGTAAGTTATTATGCTTAGTGAAATAAGTCAGACAAAGAAAGACAAATACTGCATGATATCACAGGTAGAATATAAAAAACAAACAAATGAATATAAAAAAACAGAAAGAGACTCACCGAAACAGAACTAGTGCTTACCAGTGGGGAGAGTGGTGGCGGGAGGGGCAAGGTAGGGGAAAGGGATTAAGAGGTACAAACTTTTAGGTATAAAATAAGATACAAAGATGTAATGCACAGCACAGGGAATATAGTCAGTCTTTTATAATAACTTTAAATGGAGTATAATCTATAAAAATATCAAATTACTATGTTGTACACCTGAAAGTAATATAATACTGTAAATCAGCTGTACATCAATAAAAACTTTAAAGTCTTCCTAGCAGCTCTGAAGGTCCCAGCTTAGGTTGTAGATCATGCATTGGTTGTGACACTGGTCCTGATGAAGTTGTGATTTTTTTTTTCTAGAGGAGTTCAGCCATAGATATTGGGGCATAGAAATTGATGGTTAGATTGATCCAAGAATGAGGCGTGTTCTGGGCAGATTTAATGACAAGATGATTCTAGAGTTAGATAAGGCTAGCAAGAGGAACATACTACAAAGCTTAGGCTGGATAAGAAAGAAAGCAATATCACAAAGGAGTTAACAAGACTTCTCACTAGGCTCAACTTGGAAATAATTATACATACTAGGCTTTAAAGCAAAAGTTTCAGGGGTGTTCCCATTATGCCTTTCAGTTGCAAAATACAATTATCTTCCTATCAACAGACTGCAAGTACCACCTTCAAATAATAAATGGGCTTTTTGATTAATATGTACCATGGTACTAATGCCTTAGATTACTTTAAAAAATACAAAATCAAAGAGTTGAGAGGGCTATGTCCATGACTCAATCTGAAGCATTAATTCAATTTTTAATATCATGTATCTTTGTCATTATAGAAGTAACATATCCTAATTGTAGAAAATTTGAAAGCTACACAAAGGAACTAAAAAAATAACCCGTTACAACAGCACGCAGGAAAAATAAAATAACTACCTTAGCATACATATGTATATATACTTTCGTATCATGTTTAAATGCATGGGTTCTGGAGCTAGACTGGCTAGTTTCTCATCCCAGAACAGTCATTTCAATAGCTTTGTGACTTTTTAGGCAAATTACTGAACTTCTGTGTCTGTTTCCTCTTCTTAAAATACAAATAAAAATGCTGCCTACCTTCCGATGAGATAGGTTATGAGAAAATGATTTTATATACAGCACTTAGAACAATGCCCAGAATATAATAAGTCCCTAGTAGAGGTTAGCTATCATTACTGTGTGTATATATGAGATTTTTCGTCATAGTCCTTGGTTCAAACTCAGTGTCAGAACCACCCATTAAAAAGGATATCAAATAAGAACCAGAGAGTAGACATCAGGGAAATGGACATTTTTGTATCCTAGAAAGCTGAAGGCAGATATTTTGTCCAGGGACATCTCGGCACTGATCTGGCTCTTTCCCCAGTTCAGGATTTGGCCTTGTTAATGCTGAGTATGGTTCAAGAACCAGTGGAGCCTATTAGTACTAAACACCCCTTAAATGGAAGTACAAAGCTTGTTAGTACAAGCTTTTTTTTCCAGAATGGTGACTAGACTATGAGTATAAAAAACTAATGTTGCAGGGGAGAAAAATCAGCTATATTTTTGAGTCTGGCAGGACTGTTCCCTGTATAGATAGTGGTACTGGCATCTGTAAATCTTTAGGGAACTAGGGACCAGGTTAAGTCCATGCTAAGATATGCTGCATCTGTTCCCATCTTATGAGGCTTTCTCCTTGTCTAATTAAATTAGGATATTACAAAGTGTGGTCCTTTCCCCACCAATCCATAACTCACCAGAAATAATGTAGGTGTTATCAGAAGTGGGATGTGAAATACTACAATAACTGTAGGTATGCATTTATAATATAAAAAAATAAGAGTCCAAATAACACAATTATTTGGGTGTGGTTAGCTGATGGAAAGTCGTATTTCGGAGTAAAAATAGACCTTTATCTGTCATATACTGCAATTACTTATCCCAATTTATCTTTACCTGTTACTGTTGTATGTTTTACACATACACATTTTCAATGTTAAGGAAAATGATTTATTGATTTTTCTTTACTTTTCTTTCTTTTTATTATTAGGAACTCTTTCCAATTTTATTTTATTCAAGTTATTATATGCTTTCCTTTTTTCCACCTTTATCACTTGAATCCTTCTGAAATTTGCATCTAACTTTGACTAGCTTATTGTGTAAATGATAGAAGAAGAATAACTACCATCATGCACCAAGCATTTGAGTGCTGTGTACTGTGTACTGAGTAATTTACCTGCATTATATCATATATGCTTTTATCATTCTCACTGTAAATACAAACAATAATTAAAAACACAAACATTTTTAAAAGAAAAACCCCAAATCCCTCCACCAATAATTAACATTTTGGTGAACAATTTTCTATACATTTTCATATGTTTATATGCACATGTAGCTATATAGAAATACATAGAAATATGCAGAAATTGAATTATGCTGCTTTGTAATCTATCTTTTCCATTAAATTGTATATATAGATATACTGCCATACCAATAAACGTAGGTCTACATTATCCTTAATTTGTATGTACTAATTGGCTAAATTGACACATCCCAATTTACCTAGTCAATCCACTATTATAGCCAGTTAGGTTGCTTCCAAAGCTTTGTTACTATAAACAAAGTAAGCAAAAAAATAATGTTAACAAGCATTCTTGTATATATATCTTTTAGCATTTGCATTTATGTTCTAACAATAAATTCTTAGTAAAATCGTTAGCTCATAGAAGGTATGTACATTTCACATTTTTATACAGATTGCTAAATAACCCTCTGGAAAGGTACCAGTTTAAACAGTATATTAGATCATCCATATCCCCACACTGTGTTTGGTTAATCTCATAAATCTTCTCTAATCTGATAGGTGAAAACTATTAGTTTTTATTTTCAAAGTGAGTTTGTCTGTTGGTATTCTTTCTGTTATGAATATTATGCTCATAACTTTTCACCATTTTCCTGTTAGGACATTTACTTCGCAGTTGATGTGTAGGATCTTTATATATTGAGAATATCTAATCTTTGTTATGTGTCAGATATTTTTTCCTAGTTTGTTGTTTTTTCAATCTTGATTACAGTACTTTTTTGGCCATATAGTTTTTTTGAAGGTAAAATTTATTTATCTTTCCCTTTAAGCCATCTGTCTTCATAAAGTGATTAGAAAATCTTCCTTAATCTCAGAACTCTAAAAATACTATAAATATGTTAAATTATAATATATAAACTTTAAAATAATATATTCTCAAGTACATTTAATTTTTTTTACATTTAAATCTTTGACCCAGCTGGGACTTTGATTTAAATAGTGAGTATAGATGTAGCTTTATTAAACTTCCCCTCAGAAGACTAGCCCTGTTGTCCTAACCACATTTACTGAAAAACCTGTCTTTTCTCCCAACCCATGGGCTTGAAATGCCTCTTTATCATATCTTAAAATCCATAGCATATTTGGAAATAGTTTACTATTTCCAAAGAAATAGACACTGCTCTGTTACATTGATTTGTCTGTTCCAACACAAGTACCACAATATTTTTCTAATTTCCAGTACAATTTATATTTTATATGTGGAATGGAAAATTCCTTATAATTCTTCTTCAGAATTTCATCTGGATATTTTTGGGAGGTGTTTCATGTGATGTAAATATCTCATTTTTCCCTCAAATAGAGTCAAAATGATTCCTGTAATGTTACTATCTGATTTGTGTTCTAAGAGGGAAGGAAAGTGGCAGCACTATGGCACTGGGGACTGTGAATAAGTCTGCATAAACCCATGAAATCAGTTGCCTCAGTGAATACGTTTCTAGGTGGAAATAAATGTGGAGAACCATTATTGCATAACAGCACTGTCCAATAGAACTTTCCACACTAATGGGAATGCTCTATAGTTGAACTTTCCAATAGAGTAATCATTAGTCACATGTGGCTTTTGAGAACCTGAAATGTGACTAGTGTGACTGAGGAACTGAACTTTTAGTTTTATTTAATTGTAATCCATTTAAATTTATACAATCACATGTTTATTGGAAAGCACTTCTAGAGCAGAACTATTTTAAAAATCACTTCCCTAGGGAGATGCAAGAGGGAGGAGATATGGGGATATATGTATATGTATAGCTGATTCCCTTTGTTATAAAGCAGAAACTAACACACCATTGTAAAGCAATTATACTCCAATAAAGATGTTAAAAAAAATAAACACTAACAAAAAAATCACTTCCCTATTATACTGCTTCATAGCATTATTGGCTGATAATAAATTTGGCAATTTCCTATTTAACCTGTACCTATCATTTTGATAGAGATTTTCAGTAAAATATTAAGGCTAACATTGAGATCTCAATGGCAACTCAATTAAATAAATATGTAATGTATGCCCCCTGTATTCATGGCACTCTGCAGAATCAGAGGCAGATTAGATAACCTTCAAGAAGTTTAAACTTTAGTAGAGGAGATAAAGTGATAAATAACAATAACGGTTTTAAAACAAGGCAACTATCATAAAAGAGGAATCAACAACGTGTCAAGAGAGTTCTAAGAAGGGAGAAATTCTTTTGGCTATGGAACATGAGAGAGAAATTGGGGAGGGATGCATGGAAGAGGTGGCACTTAAGCTGCTTCTTGAATATGGTTCATTCTCAACAGGCAGAGAAGTAGAGATGGGGGAGGGCAGGAGGAAGACATTCCAGGTTAAACAAATGGCATAAGCAAAGGTACAAATTATGGATAACAAAAAGTTATGTTGAACAATGCTGAGTGGTCTGGTTCAGCTAGATCATCATGTGAGCAGAAAGGTAGTGAGAAATAAGGTTGACTAGGTAGGCTGATGCTAAATCTCAAAGGGCCTCAGATTTCTGTCCAAAGAATCTGGTCTTGGCTTTATAGCTAGCAGAGAGAGAATGAAGTCGTTTTAGACTAGTGTTATCTAAGCTCTGGACCTCAGAGCAATAATAGATTTTGGTATAAACAAAATAAGGTTTCCCAACTTAAATGTATTATCTTGGGGAAATCACTTAAATATTTGGATGCTTGGTTTCTAGCATATGTAATATGGAAAAATCACCCATCTCAAGATTTTGAACATTAAGCAAGATAAGGAAAGGGGAAAAGCATTTAACAAAGTATAAAACAAGCACAATATAAATGTTAAAGCTTCATAACAAAGTATAGTGATCTAGATATTTCTCATAGTGACACACACCCAATTAAGCCAGGACAAAGCAACCTATTCAGGCATAGTAACAGACTACAACAGAGAAGACTCTAAAACACAGCCTCAAGAATAACTTTTATAAAGGCATAACTTCAGCAGGCAAACTGATAGGAGACTCTATCCTATTTGGACCCTATTTGAGTTCCTGGATGTTTAAAGGATGATAGAATCTCTGGGTTCGTAGTAACAGGTCATCCAGTTCAATCTCCCAAATCTGATATTTGAACTCATACCAAATGATTGGCCACACTATGTACATACCTGCAGTGGTGAAGAACTTCCTAGGGTTACGGTGCAACATATTGAAAGTATCAGGCAACTCTAATTGTTAGAAAGGCTTTCAGATTCAATAACAATCCATACCACTTAATCCACTCACTAGGTATCCAACACTTTTAACTAAAGAACTAAAAGCTCTTCAGGAAGATTAGTTCTAATACACAGAATATATTGGAGAGCAAACCAAAGACAATAAGGAGACGTTCTTATGGAAGATGAGGTCAAGAATCTGGAGGGGGAAAGAGAGGGGCAAGAGGGGGGAAAGAGGGAAGAAGGGAGTGAGGAGACAAGGGGAGAGGGGGGAGACGAAGAGGAGGAAAAAAAGGAAAGAAAGAAAAGAATCCAGAGGTTTTGACAGGAAAAGAGAAAAAGAGAAAACGTATTTCAGAGACAGAACTCAGGGCATTTAATAAGACAAGACGCAGGAGGCAGGAATGGAAGAGCATGCAGGAGTCACAGATGACTGACATTGGTGTGTGTGTGGGGGGCGTCCAATTAGTCTTTGAGTACATTTTACATGCCAATAAAACACCCAGATAAAGAATACAGCAAGCCAGATATAAAGTATTTTGGAACTCAGGAGAAAAGCCAAGGAACAGCTACATGAAGAGGTGAGATTTAAGGAGAAAAAGAAAGCAAGAAGGCAGCTAAAGCTGGGCTCCTTGGCACAGAGAATATCTGTTTAGGTTGATTGATCAAAGATTTGGAGCAATAGCTGTGGCTGGGGAAGCCCAAGAGAAACTGGCCCACGATGGACTCACTCCAGTGCCTCTGACCTCATTGGGAGCCAGGTCAAAGTGAACCAGCCCAAAGAGTGAATTCATTGGTGACTTTGGCCAAATGGACCCATGTAGCACATCTCTGCATCAGGCCTTTTATTGGTCAGGCATGTTTTACTCTGAAATCCCTTGACACTGACAGCTTAGAGCCTAAACTTAATAAGAGGCTTATTTTCAAGTCCTAGTTCAAGATAATTAAAGCACACATTGCACATTCAGCATTTATCTATCTTTCTCCACCACGTTGGCTCTGATCACAGCCTCCTGGTGTAGGCTCAAGAAAAAAAACCCTCAGGGATTAAGGGTGGTGGGCTGCTGGCTTTGGCTAGAAACCAGCCCTGAAAAGCCCTGTTAGCCCACACCTTGAGGTCGGGTGGTGATTTGTCTTACTTTTATTACTAAACAGCTGAAACTTGGGATTTTTTTTTTATTTCTTCCACCTGGTCACAGTGCATTTTCACCAAGGAGCTTACAGTACCTTTTCAAATGAAGAAGGCAACGTGTGCATTCTTCTAACAGTTCTGGCTGCCATCAGTACTGCCACAGTTACAGAAATATCCAAGTACAAGGGAGAAAATGTAATTTTTCTCCTTTAAATTTCATCATATTACAGCAACCTGTCACAGAATCTACTCAGACCACCAAACTGCACACAGGGATGACTTCCTTTAAGGAACAGATGTAAACACACAATTCTATTTTACCAAAGCGTATTATCATTTTAACCATATTTTAACTCATTTCACTTTTCCAGCCTATCCTCTTCTCAAACAGCAAATGTTTTGCCCTGAGCCACTTCAATGAAATATGCAAGCCAACATAATTGATAAAGTGAAGTTCGTTTTAAACAAAACTGGAATTGTCACTTCATAATTCATCTCTCTTATAAGGTTGAACTCTTTAGAGTATGTCTTCTTAAAGCTAAATAAAACTTCAATGGCTTAGTACCTGTGGAGACGTGTGTCAGGTGGGTAATTTGGGCTATTCCCCAGGTAGCCACACCATCCATTCACCCTGGCAAGCAGCATATGCTTGTATGGACTCTATCACCAATTATTGGCAAACAAGGAAGTTCTATTGAATTAAAGAACCGTGTCTCAGGAAATGAATAGGTAGATCAAGACTCAGACTCTATTTGGCCCGTAAACACTACAGTCCAGAAGCACCCCTATATTCCCCATGCCTGACCAGTGCCTTTAACCTCTGCATCCAGAAGTCCTAGCAGTAGGAGTCTCGTAAAAACTGAAAACGGCCCGATTGCTCAACCTGAGTTAAGACCACCCAGAAATCATTGAGGGCAGCAGAGGCCATGCTGCAAAACTGGCTTAAATCCCCAGCCCTTCTACTCTGAAGGCCTGGCCTTGACCTATCAGACAGAAACATAAATGGCCATGGCTCTCAGTCACCGGGACAGCTTTGGTCACCACTTGCTCCTCCTTCTGACCAGCCAGGGCTAGAGAGGGTGAACCAGGAGCCTTTGGTGCCACAGCCTCTTACCTGCATGTAAATGCTTTCTATTTAAATTATCTGCTTCAACCGCGGGTAATTGCAGGCTGTCTAGCCCAAGGCAGCCCCCAAATTGTAGAGCTCACATGGTGAGCAGGCGGTACACAGCCAGAGCCACCTCATTGGGTCCAGCCACAGCACAGCCCAGTCAGAGAGTAGTGGCCCCAAAACGGGTTGCTCTGCAGAGGAGAAGGAGTACAAAGGATGGAGTGGGCGCAGGTAGGCACTTCTGCTGAAACCTCGGCTCAGGTATAACTGGAAATTTCACTGACCCTAGGCCCCAGGGTAGTTGCCTAATTCCCGTTTGGGGAAGCAAGGAGCACTGAGAAAAATGCCTTCTGAGCCGCAAGACCAGGTAGAAGCTGAAGTGCCTGCTCCTCTGTTGGCCAAGAGCCCAGTAGCAAGGCATCCAATGGGCACCACTGCCCCTGAGTCCTCAGGGAGAGACCGTGTGGGGGTGGGGGGGTTGGAGGTGTAAGAGGGAAAGTGGCCCGCACTCCTCCACACCTGTCCTGGACACTTAACTCCTTCCTTCCCAGGGGCCCTGTAACCAAGGTAGCCGTCCTGAGCAGTACGTGCCTGCTGAACTTGCAAGCCTTCAGAGACAAGTCCTTTCCTCCCTCCCTCTCTCCTTCCCTAGAGGTCTGACCCCAGGGCTGTGCAGCATGTTTAATAATCTACAACTTGGCTCCCCTGGCTGGGAAAAGAAAGCGTTCTTCTTGGAAGTCAACAGAAGATGAGACTGAATGTACTGGTGGGGGGTAAATTATTCCTGAATAGATCCCCACCCCACTAAAAAAAAAAAAAACACACCCAAGGTGTACTCCAGAGTAGCTTTCAGCCAAGAGGCATTTTTCCAGCACTCCAGCCCAGCCACCACTTTTGTGGGTGGCATGGAGGAAACCTTAAATACCTGTTTACTAACATCTCCTTCAAAGTCCCTGGATCATAGAGATGGGGGGGGGGGGTGCAGGAACTAGGAGAAAACCCTGGAACAGAGAATTATTATAACCTACACTTCATTTGCCAGGTCTCTTTGCTAATGCATTTTTCTTAAACATCTGATAGTAACAAATGAAGCTAGTTGCTCCAACTGCGGACCCAGAGTGGCAAGGCTGGTCACATGCAGTGGCTGTCCCTCCTCTCCCTCTCTGGGGTCCCTTTGCAAGGAACCTGAAGTGTGGGTCCTCTCCCTTGAGCAATGGTTCAGAGAGGGTCACTCAACCTGAGAAACCGGCTCAAGGTGGAGCAGGGATTCCTGTGGGAAAGGAGACGTGGCACCCCAGGGTCTGAGCTGGGGTCCCTTCAGGTTCTCAAGGCAGGCGGGCAGAGATGGCCTCAGATCGCCAGAGCTCTCCCTTGTCTCATGCTCACTGGGAATCCCCAGGAGCAGGAGAGCATTGCCGGGGAACCCCTCACTGCTCTGCCCAGGAGCCACCTTCAGCCCCATCCTCTAGCCGATTGCTCTCCTGGCTGCGGGCAGAATTGTGGGTAGAGTCAGAAAGAAGCACGCAGCAGGAGAGTGCCTTCCAGGCTACAAAGCCCGCGCTCCAGCCGCAGAGACCACAAAGATCCAGCAGCGGAAATGCAACGCACAGGCTGGCCAGCACCTGGCAGGCGGACGCGAGCTCCTCCTTGGCGAGGAGCCCCTGGCCTTGGGAGCTCTGGTCCCTAAACTTTCTGGGAGGGCTAAAAGAGGGAAAGGAAACCGGCTAGCATTTCCTGATGCGGGGACAAGAGATGCAAGAGAGGCAGAGTCCCCGTTGGCCTCAGCCTACTTGCTCCCTGCCGTCACTTGAGAGCCCAGGACGTTATCCCCTGGCCCTCGCCAACCAACTGTCCGGTTTTGAGAATGGGCATTACCTGTCTGAGTCTTTCAAAACTTCTGGAGACGTCCAGCAGGGCTCAAGCGTGCAGTTCCATGTCTGGGTAGATCACGGTCCAGGGCGAGATGGAAAGCTGGGCTCCAGAGAGAGCGGGCTCGAGCTTCCAGGGTGACAAGGGAGGCTGCCCAAAGGCGAGGGGGCTGGAGGAGGTGTGGGGAAGACGGTGTCTTCCAGAGCAGCGAACAGGGCAGCCCTGCCCGTTTTCTCCACTCCCTGTCGTAGCCAGAGAGGATGCTAGAAAACTTACCCCGCCCAGGGAAGATTTCTAGAGTTCAGCAGAGCTTCTGTGGTCTTTAGGGGGAGCTGGCCAGGGAGAGGTTAAAGAGGGTTCCTAAATTGCTAGAATGGCCGGTGCCTCCTCTTGGCTCCGTGGCCAGAGTCTCCTAAGTCTCCTGCCTCCCAGCCTCTTCCTTCTTCGAGACTTTGCTTCGGAACAGCCTTGCTCCAGCCCCACCTCGTCTTGGCCAAATGGTGCACCTTGGGAGGCAGGCGCCTCAGACTGTGGCCCTCACGCCCCTCAGGAGGCACGCATGCCCCAGAGGGCAGCAGCCCTATCGCCCTGACGGCAGCACAGGCGGCAGGTGCGAACTCTGCCTGACTGCCGCTCTCCTGCCTGTTCGCTGCTCCAACCTTGCCCGGGAACGTTCTCCAGCCAGTGCGCAAAAGCCTATGTATCTCCCCTAACTCCGAAGAAGGAGCGGTGCCCTGGAAGCGCGCTCCAGGCTCTCCTCACATCCTGCCACCGCTGCTGCCGCTCCAAAATATGCCTAGAGTAGGGGTAGGAGGGTAGTGGAAATCACCTACAGCTGCGTCTCGGTCGCTAACAGTTTGATGCCTCCGGGCTGACTGATTACACCGGGGAGGAGGTGGGGATTAGAGAAAACCGCTAAGCACGTCACGGAAAAGGGTTACTGCTGCTCCTCCTTTTCCACACCCCTTCGGATTTGGGAGCGCGGGGAGGGAGAGTGGGAAAGGCTTCCAACCCCGAGTTCCCCCATCCCCTGGTTTAAGAAAAAAAAAAAAAGCACTTCCCTCTTACCTTTCCAGGGAGAAGGAAAGCACGTCCCAGCAGCGCCGTCTAGCGTCCGTACCGGAGTAGGCCCGCCTACCGGGTTGGGGCGAGCGCTGAACTGGGTGAGGGAAGGCGGGGAAAGACGCTAAGCAAAGTTTTTCAGCTATCCTGGTCCCCAGTTGCACCCACTGAGCAGGTATCTAGTTCAGCCAGGAGTTCACCTGCTTGGTTCCCCCCAGGCCAGAACTTAATGTTATTAAAGACGCAGGCCACCTAATTGTATTCATAATGTGAGCTTCCTAGTACCGGAGAGAACTCCTCTTTTCCACCCCTCCAACGTTAGAGATCCTTAAGTCTCAGGGTTTTCCAGCCTCGCCAATCATACGGTGGGCAGGGAGGGCTGGGACCCCGGGATGGGCTCGGAGATAGAACCCGGGCAGCGAACCCAGGCAATGATTGTTTATGCCGCGCACCTGAGGCTCGCGAGCGGTGCTCCTGACCACTTGAGTCTCCAAGGTCACGCAACCCGGGAGCTCCTCTCTTTAAGAGTGATGGGAGAGAGGGACTACGACTCAGGAACTGACAGGGTTTGAATTGCAGCAGATGGAGAGACCGTTTCCACGCCAGGTATCTCCCAGAGCGTTCTGCTCGGCTCACGGGCGCCTTGCTGATTAACACACTTAACAGGATTGCTCATTTAACCGGTCAGCTGAGCGCTGTGCTCCAGCATTTGCTGCTGCGCTCGGCTCCTATTAATTTGTCTTTCTCTAAGCTCTCTCCAGCTGTTCTCCTGAGTCTACTCCATCGCTCTGCATTAGCTACAGAGAGCGCGGCGAGGGAGCGAGCGAGCCAAAGACGGAGAAGGAGACCGGGACCGAGAGGGAGCAGCTGAGCGCTCCGTGCGCGCGGCTCGCAGCGCAGACCCGCGCTTTCCTTCTGTTTCCTTGGCCATTTGGCCTCGATCCACCATCCCCTGGACTGTTAAGGCCGAGCCTGTGCACAGTTAAAGTTGCTGTCCCTCTCTCACCTCTCATGCCAAGTTTATGCATTCTTTTCTCCCGTTGACCATCTCATAAAATCTGGGGAAACCCCACCCTGAAAACTTCTTTCTGCAGTTGAGGTTAAGTTGGGGAATCAAGAGAGGTCAGGTGTGGAAGGTAAGGTCCTTTTGGCAGGAACCAAGTTATCCTCCCAGGAGTTTGTTGTTTATACGCACGGGGTGGTGGGGGAAGGGCTGTATTTTGAAACGGAAAAGGTCTTACAGTTTCTGCTTCTGTTTTCTAACAGCTCCTCTTTTCAGATAAAAACTCATTCTTCCAATGGGGACTAGACAGCCAGTTCTCCCTTGCTCTTTGCTGTAGAGCTCCTGCCAACGTCCCTCTGCTTGTGTGCTTGCCCTGAGCCGGCTGATCACCACTTCCAGCCATCCGTCCGCGCCTACATTAATGTTACTCGGATTCAACGCCAAGTGCTTCCAACAAGCCAGGGACTACAGCAACTCAGGGTGGAAGAACACGTCTTCCTCACATCTCACCTGCCTGGTGCCTCCAGTCTTGCCTTTAGCATAGCACCAAGCCCTCATGCCCTGGGCCTGAGCTGAGCAGCTAGGCTGTCATAGGTGAGGCCATTTGGCCAAACCAGGAAATCTCACTTACAATAGGGTGTTAAGGAGCCAGCAGTCAGGGTGAAGGGAGCTCGTTGGGGATAGCAGCCAATAATATCCCTAAGCAATTTGTCAAGTAGTCAACACAGTTAAAAAACATAAAACAAACCCCCCCAAAAAACCCTCTTCCTGTCCTGTTGATTCTTTTTTTTTAAACATCTTTATTGAAGTATAATTGCTTTACAATGGTGTGTTAGTTTCTGCTTTATAACAAAGTGAATCAGTTATACATATACATATGTTCCCATATCTCTTCCCTCTTGCATCTCCCTCCCTCCCACCCTCCCTATCCCACCCCTCTAGGTGGTCACAAAGCACCGAGCTGATCTCCCTGTGCTATGCGGCTGCTTCCCACTAGCTATCTATTTTACATTTGGTAGTGTACATATGTCCATGACACTCTCTTCTTTTTCTCATCTTTCTACGCCCAGGTCCACCCAACTTCATTCTAACACTCAGTGCCTTTATGTATCCAAGTTCTGTACCTGCTGCCCCATCAAAACTTACTCTCCTGTGTACCGACCATTCTTTCAGTACTCTTCCTGCTGATGACAATGTGTTGGTGTCCCAGTGTGATAAATGCCTAACTAGTCTAGCTAACCTTACTCCCCTGGGTAATATCACCCTTCACCAGAGGCTTTAAGAAGACTTTCCAGAGTTGGAGAACTAAGGCACTATGGCAGATCAGTGGATTTTCTTTGCTCTTTGACCTATCCTACTGGTCTGGCTTATGGTTAAATGAAGCAATTGCAAAAGAGTTGAGGAATATAGGAATAAAGAGACCAAATAGGAACAAAATGCCAAGAAAATGGAGAAGGAACCACTGACTTCTCAAAAACAATTTAGTGAAACTTTGTGGTCTAGGGCCTTGCTCCTCAAAGTGATATCCATGGACCAGCAGCATTGTGGCATCACCTGGGAGCTTGCTAGAAATGCAGAATCTTAGGCCACAGCCCCAGAACTACTGAATCAGAAACTTCACTTTAACAAGATCCTCAGGTGATTTCAAACACATATTAACAATTGAGACGCATTTTAAAGAAAATCTTTCAACTCTGCCTAGCCCAGGAGATGAAAAAGGGCAATTAGTGTGATCACCCAAGGATCTAATAATAGGGTCTGGCACCACCATTGTCAGATGATAAGCACCAAAGAACAAGGCCAGAGCCATCTGTTTAGGCCAATTACGCTCAATCTATTTCATGACTAGGGACATATATCAAGTTATAGTTAGCACCCCTACATACAGATGGCCTTTTTGCAAAACTGCCCTTAGTTACATGAAGAAATAGGTGAGAGTGTGGCATAGCTTAATATAATTCAATCGCTACTGCTGAATAAACAAATTGATTCCCATGTTCCACTAGGGAAGGGTAAGTATCATCATCTTCCTAATAATATTAAGAACAGGACTTTACAGAGTTCGGCAAATTATGGGCACTCAATATATGCTCGCTGATTAATGGTGAGAAGAGCTGATAATCATTTAGTGAAGCCAAAAGTCTTTACAAAATTAACAATTGGGATAAGTAGCTTTGCAAAAAAATAACCAAAAAATATGCTGAACTTAAACTTATCTCTTCCCAAGGCAAATTTCAAAGTTACCTATTAGGATAATAAGGTGAGACTAGAGAACAAATAGTTACTGAATGTCTGCTCATTTACCAGGTGCCCTACATACTTGATCTTATTTCATCCATGTTTCTAGACCTGGCTGATGGCCAAAATTACTCATTTAGCACCTTGTTAAAGATTCCTGGAACCATGCTGCAGATCTATTAAATCAGAATCTCAAGGAGTGAACCTCCTCAGGTGGGGAGCACCTTTCTAAGCAAAACTTAAAACCCATGAACCATAAGGAAAGAGATTGATAAATTTTAGTACATACTAATTAAACAGTTCTCCAAAGGGGAAAAAAAAACCACAATAAGCAAAGTCGAAAGACAAACCATAAACTGGGAGAAAAATTACAACAACTCAAAGGGAGAATTTTATTAATATATAAAGGGCTCTTACAAATCAGTTAGAAAAATAACCCAACAGAAAACTAGGCAAAGGACATGAATAGATATAGAGTTAAAAATGTGAATGGACATGTATACATGGGGAAATAACTGCAAACTAAACCATAATGGCAAAGAATAAAAATGTTCCATAGTACCTAGTGTTGGCAAGCATGTGAAGAAACGGATCCTCTCATTCACAGTTAGCTGGAGTGTAAATTAGTGCGACCACTTTGGAGAAAAATATGGCAATGTCTATAGAAACTACTGATATGAACTGATTCACCATACACATACTCATGTATAAAAAGATATTTCTGTGTGAATATTTAAGAAATTAGCAACAGTGGTTCTTTTTTGGAAGAGGGGGTTACTGGCAATGTGAAGTGAGATTATGTTTTATTGTTTTACTACATATTATGTGGTACATTGGAATTTGTCACACCCTCACTGTTAAAGAATTATCCATTTACACCCTTTACCTTGTGACTTTGAGTACCTCCCACTAGAGTAAGAGGAGTGTATTTCCCCTATTCCACTGCAGTTGGCCACATGACTTGCTATGACCAAAGGAATATTAGCAGACTTGATGCTAATGGCTTGGCTCTTCGTGCTTCTGCTACCCACCAGTAGTCCTGGGTAGCTCCTGGTCCAAAGAGAATAAGATACATGGACTAAACCTGAAACCAGCCCACAGAGTGGGGCCAAGCCCAGGCAAGCCCAAATGAGATCAGTGAACCTAAGCTGACTTACAAACCAAGCTGACTTACAAACTTGTGAATAGGAAACAGATGTTTGTCGTGGTATGACATTGATACTTTGTGGGAGTCCTTATCATAATGCATTATTGCAACAATAACTGACTAATGCAATTCCCTTTACACTTAGAAATATTCACCATATGCATCTATTATTTTCCACCTAAGCATTTTTAAAATCATAAATAATTATCTATCATTAGGATAAACTATGGAACATCTGTACATACTTTCTACTTCAGATTTATATTAAACTTAATTCCAGTGACAAAAAGAAATGTTATTCCTATATAGCTGTGTTCCCACTTTCCCATTTTTGTGCCATTAATATTATACATATTACATCTATTCATGTCACAAACCTAAGAATGAACTGCTATAATTATTACAGTATATGATTTTATGTCTTTTTAAGAAGCTGAGAGAAGAAAGGAAATCAAATATATATTTATGTTGTTTGCATTGTTAGCCTTATTTACCACTTCTGATTCTCTTCATTTTTTCCAATGGCTATGAGTTACCTTCTGCTGCTATTTCCTTACTCTAATATAACATTGCTTCCACCAACCTCATTTGTGCTGTTATTGTCAAATATTACATTTCTACATGTTACAATCCTAGCAGCACAAATATACAATTGCTTTTTAAATCAGTGAAAAGAATAAAGGAAAAGAAATATTTATATTGTCTTTTATAATTACCTTTGCTGGTGCTTTTTTTTTCTTCATGTGGATTGAAATTACTTTGTGGGGTCACTTGCTTTCATACTGAAGAACCTCAATTAGCATTTCTTATAAAATGGATCTTTTGCAACAAATTCTATCATTATTTCATCTGAGAATGTTTTTATTTTGCCTTAATTTTTGAAAGCTCCTTTTGCTGGATATGAATTCTTAATTCATAGTTTTTTTTCTTCTTTCAGCATTTTGGGTATGTCATTCCAATGCTTTCTGGCCTCCATTGTTTCTGAGAGAAACCATCTTTTTCTCTTTATTGGGGTTTTGTTGTACGTGATAAGTCATTTTTCTCTTGCTGCTCTTAAGAGTTTTCTCTTTGTCTCTCAGCATTTTTACTATGACGTGTCTGTATGTGGATCTCTTGGTGTTTATCCTTTTTATAGTTCAGTGGCCTTCTTGGATATGTAGATTAATGTTCATCAAATGAGAGAAGTTTTCAGCCATTATTTCCACAAATTTTTTTTTCTACTCCTTTCTCTCCTCTCCTTCAAGTACTTCCATTATGCATAGTTTAGTGTGCTTTAGTGGCATCCCACATTTCACCAAGGCCCTATTCTTTTTTTCATTATATTTTTCTCTCTGTTCTTTGGATTGCATAATATCTAACGATCTATCCTCAAGTTCACTGACTTTTTTTCTTCTGTCAGTTCAAATCTACTGTTGGGCTCCTCTAACAAACTTTCACTTTTGTTATTGTACTTTTCAGTCCCAGAATTTCCATTTGGTTCTTTTTTTAAAAAAATTCTATCTCTTAATTGTTATTCTCTATTTTATTACATTTTCATCATAAATTATTTTACTTCTTTAAGCATAGTTTACCTTTAGTTATTTAAACATATTTATAGTGACATCTTTGAAGTCTTTGTCTGTTAAACCTGACATTTTGGCCCTCTTACAGGCAGTTTCTATTGCCTGGTCGTTGTTTTTTTCTCTTTACTGTAAATGAGTCATGCTTTTCTGGTTTGTTTTTGCATATCTTGTTATTTGGAGTTGAAAATTGGAGATTTAAGGTAATGTAGCAACTCTGGACACTGATTCCCCTCCCCACTCTCTGAGGCTTGTTTTTGTTTTTGCTTGTTGTTTATTTGTTTAATAACTTGGATAGGCTATTTTAGTGAAGTCTATTTTTCCCACATGTGAAGCCTTTGGTGTCATTCCTCAGTGGACAAAGCCTAGGCCATGCACACAATCATCCTGGAATGACTGACTGTAGTTTTAGCAGGGCTCTCTTTAATTGTCTCTTTCCCTGACCTCTCTGTTAGGCTGTGTGCCTCATTAGGTATCACACCCAGCTGTTATGCTCCAGGAACTGGGTTGAATTTTCTATTGTTTTCAACAATATTCCATGCATAAACTGTTCCATGGTCTGCACCAGTTAAATTTGGCCAAGACTAGTTTTGGGAGCCAGTCTTCAAGGTTTGCTCTGACCCCAGGATGGCTTTTCACTGCTGTCTCTTACCATGGTTCTCTAGTGAACTAGCTATCCTATGGTTTATCTTGTTGTTCTGAATTAAAAAGAGCTACTAGCCTCCTCTGATTTGTTTACCACCAAAATCTCCACTGTTTTGAATTCCCTTAGGCTCGAACTTCCCTCATATTCTATTTCAAATAAGTCATTTCATTTCAGGAAAGCTTCAGAACATTCTGTTCTTGTGGAATAAATATTGCTTTATTTACTGTATGCCTTAGGACAATTTCCAGTTTTTCTTTTAAAGTTTTCATCAGTTATGCTTGTTTCAACAGGGAGTGGATCTGTGGAGCTCCTCATACTGCCATCCCAGAAGTGGAACTCTTAAATGAGTTTTTAAAGTTAAAATATTTGTGAAAGGAGTATGGATAGGAACACAAACTCTGCCCTCAAGAAGTAAATATATATCAGAAGGAAGAAGAAAACTCACAGGTCACAATGGCACAGGTGAGAATACAGTGAGTTAACTTCGAACAGGAGAAATTTTAGGGAGTCAGAGGAGGGAAAATAATGTTGGGAGGAATCAAGGAAGGCTTCACGATGGAGGTAGCATCTGAGGATGGTTTAAAATATAGGTGGATATGAAGAGGGGAATTTCAGGCAGAAGACATAGCATCCATTTATTCATTGTTCAATGAATATTTGTTGAGAGCACACTGTACGTCAGACACCATTTCTAGTTGCTGGGTATATAGCAGTGAACAACACAGACAAAAATCTCTGCCTGAATGAAACTTAAATTCTGGTGGTAAAGGGGTGGGGGGAGTGGGACAGAAAAGAAATTTAGTTTATAAGTAAGTGGTATAATATAGCAGAGAATGGTGCTATGAGCAAAGTAAAGCAGGGTAGGTGATATGGAGAGGGCCAGGAAAACTTTAATTTTAAATGGAGTGGTCAAGGAAGCCTCACAGGAAAATCAAGGTTTGAGGAATGTCTTAAAGGAGATAAGGGAACAAGCCCCATTCTATAACTGGGACAGAATGTTCCAGGCAGAAGGAATAGGAAGTGCAAAGGCCTTGGGGCAGGAGCATGCTCAGCAAAGGAAAACAGCAAATAGACCAGTGTGGCCAGGACTAAATGAGTGAAGATTCAAAATGGTAGAATTCAAGTTCAGTGAAATAGCAAGAGGGTCAGAGAGGCTAAGCATGAGCAAGTGTGTATGGCAAAACTCTGTGGTGCATTTTATGAGAAAAGGGGGCCATGTGGTTTGTGGCCTAGAGTCCCTAGAAAGGATGAGTGAGAGAGAGAGCGACCTGGAACAATAGACTGGAGCCAATATGTGGAGGGCCTCAAATGTCAGGCTGAGGATCTTGTATTTAATTCAGTGGGAAAGACAGAGCTTCATAGGTATAACCTTCAAAACCCAGACTCATAAGGAGGCAGAATATGTCTTCTCTTCTCTCCGCATCTTCCTCCTTGTTTTATCACCATCTCCCTACTGAGGCCAGAAGTGGGCAATAGCAGCAAGCTCAAGCATCCGAAAGCAGGTACAGGCCAGGGATAACCACTGAGCTGGCTCTCCCCTCTTACATCTCAAGCCTTGACTGACTTCTTGGTGGGGAGGAGATCCCTGTCTAATACTCAACAGCTTTCTTTGACAAAACTAGTTCTCATGTTTTACTACACTGTCAGGAAATTTCTCCTTACATGTCACCTAAATCCCTTTACCTTTGGTTCATTCCTTAGAGAAGCAAGCAACTCTTCCATCAGCTTGGGTTTCTGAAGAGAACAGGAAAAAAATAAGACTTTGACTGAAAAACCTCTGTTGCCCTCAAAGAAAGGAAGTGAATATTTATTTATTTTTATAATCACCAAGAAACCCCTTGTCAAAGGAAAGTCAGATATCACTAAGCATCAGCACATTTGCCAGAAAGGGTAAAGTCAGTTATATATAGCCTTCTAAATCAATTGATTGGAGTTCGGGCTTTTGTCACTAAAAGAAGAAAATCCTCTGCATTATAATAAAAGAAAATCCCAATCATAGAACAACAACAACAACAACAACAAAAAAAACAGTAATCCCGTGCTTAAAGAAGCACCTCTGACACTTAGGGAAATGGTTTTGCTACATCAGGAGCCAAGACTGTCTCTATACTGATGCTTTAAATTGGACTTGTACTTCAAATAGCAATGCTGTAGGTTAAGGTTTCTGGCTTTGACATGAGTACTTTTAAAGCACTGAGAAGTTGGGGCCAATCTTAAAGAAAGAGAGCGCCATAAGATAATTAATTATTGCAGTGTGTTTCTAGATAAACACTCTTATACAGCATTCTAGTAATTGAAACTCTCAGCTGTCATTGCAGTTCATTTATGGCACAAGGAAAACTGCTCCTTTTATTAAGATGCCCTGGCAACATCGTGCGATTCTGTAATGTGTTCTAGGTCATCAGAGAAAATTTTAAGTATCCTCTACATCAGTTTACCATCAAGTATATGATACTGTTGTCTCAGTATTTGAAAACTGGTATATGAATGATAATTTTTATTAACCAGACTGCTGGATTAACCAGAACATCATTTTCCTTAGTCATACCCAATAGCTGATACTTTAACACAATAAAAATCATGTTTGACTAGAAGTTGTTACAGAACAAGAATAAACACCAGGAGTAGCTTTATCATTGCATGCCATGGCCTTGTGATCTGCTCTAAACTTTAAGACAAAGATCTTTTTAACAAAATTTCAAAACCCTGTCTTAGACAATTCAGGCTGCTATAACAAAAATGCCATAGACTTGGTGATTTAAACAACAAACATGTATCTCTCACAATTCTGGAGGCTGGACATCTGAGATCAGGGTGCCAACATGGTCGGGTTCTTAGTGATGGCCTTTTTCCTGGTCTCTTTGTATCCTCACATGATGGAGAGAGAGGGAGAGAGAGGAAGAGAGGAAGGGGGATAGAGAGACAGACAGAGTGAGGGGGGTGGTAAAGAAAGAGGGAGGGAGGGAGAGAGAGAGAGAAAAAAAGGAGTTCTCTGGTGTCTCTCCTTATAAAGGCACTAATCCCATTAATAAGGGCTCCACCCTTATGACCTAATTACCTCCTAATGTTCTTACCTCCTAATACTGGGGGTTCAGATTTCAACATACAAATTTTGAGGGGAACACGATCATTCGGTCCATAACAAACCCCTATTTTCTAAAAGAGTGCCAACTTTCGGCAGGCAGTTTAACTTAAAAACACCAAGAGCCATTGAAAGCCTCCAATAAGAACTGCCCCCAACACCCAGCCCCATACCACCCCCAATATAAATCTTCACTTCTTAGAATATAAGACAACATCTTAGGGATCTGGGTAGCTGTTATTTACTTCCCGTGAAGTTACCAAAGAAAATTCACACTTGTCAAAAACATCACTAATTAATTCTCAAAAAGTAAAATCTCACTTTGTTGGACTTTCACTGCATGCTGGTTATTTTAGATCATACACGTTGAAGCAAAGCAGCAAAGCTCCGTGCAGAACATACCCAGGTAGGAATCAGAAAATCTGAGAAATTTTTCTGTTGTTGTTGTGGTTGTTTTTAAAATCATCTGTTCCTTATTTGGTATCTCTGTTTTTCTCTCTCTAAATTGTCTTGGGAGGAGGGGTGAGGAGTGATATTGTCACCTGACAGGGATATGATACAGAATAATAAAAAAGTTCCTGCAAATCATTTAGAATGCCTTGGAGATAAATACCAACTAGCTACTATTATAGTATCATTAATAAGCTAAAAATAATAATCGGACACAGTTAGTGGAAATGCTGTGCTAACATAAAATACACTGTTTCATAGCAGAAAGGATGGATTTGGATCTTGATATTTTTCTTTCTCTTTTTCCTAGTATTGCCATTCCATCATGAATCATACTGGACATCCATTCTCAGGTCCTCTGAGTCAGTCTCCTTATGTGATGACCAGGACTCAAAATTTGTTTCTCTTTTCCTTGTCGTGGTCACAAGCTCTAGACACAACAGTGATCCTACCAATTCACTTCAGATCAACAAAACCATTATCAATGTTGAATCTTTCTAAATCTTTCAATGAGAAAATGTCAATAAACAGAAATTTCTCTTTCATATGCCAAAAATTCATACAAGAATGCTAAGACCTCTTCAGCAATTTAGAACCTCTGACACTTTAGACCATCTTTCACTTCTTTTGTCAGGATTGTGGCATAAAAGTGTTATGCTTTAAATTATTTATCATGTCACTTCTTAGAGTTATCTCTTTTTTTAGCTGAATTAAGGGATTAGGCACATTGCAATAAAATAACCCATGGGCTTTGAAATATATAGTAAGGTGAAATTATTTTTAATGATACCTTTGATTTATATTTTAATTTTAAATGCACAAAGTGGCATCATTAAACATACTTTAACTTTTTATAATGAATCAGTGGTACCTTAATTACTATGTTATAAAGTAAGGACACATAAATTATTCATACATATCTACTGCAAATTGAATTTTTAAAACTAGCTTTATTTATTTTCCATATTCTGGTCTCATATTAGCCACTAGTGGAAAATAGTCCATTTCACAGCCGCTGCTAATATGACACAGTTGGCAGTCTTTACTTGGAATAGGCTTAAAAGTGAATGAAAAGAGAAATGTCAATGTTGTAGAACATAGATCAGATGAGAACATCCTTCCAGCGAAATTGAGCATTTACACAATAACAGAATAAGGAACGAGTTCTCACAAATGTTACAGTTGGTTAAAGGAGAATTTAGACATCCAAATATTTTAGATTTTGTCCTTTGAGGTTTATTGATTTTATGGGGTTTTCTTATTTAACTCATTATTTGAGAACATTGCACTAAGGACCTCCATCTCCCTCCCGGTTTGCTCCAAGTCACCTGTCCACTTTGCTCCTATTCCCTAAGGGCTTGGGTGAGCACAGAACTCTCACTTTATGCCTCGTTAGGTGTGAAGAACAGGCAAGAGTGAGGACCAGGAATCAGTGGTGTGATGGAAGCTATGGATCCAACCCCTTACAAGGTCATGGTTTTGTCTCCTTGGTGCTCTCCTAGGCTGGCAGAGAAATTGAGATGAGGCAAAGGCCCTATCTAACCCCTCTCTGCAGTACCAGTTGCCCTGACACAGAAACTCTCCCACTTCCATCACTACCCAGGTGGGGGTACCTTTAGCAAAAACTGTCAATTTGATTCTGCTCCTCCTTCCTTTTGGTACCTAGGAGCCCAGGTTGCACCTCTAGCTGCACAAGGGTTCCCATTAGTCACCTCACCTGAGCCTTCTCTTTCCCAGCAGCACTCCACACTTGAAACCTTTCTCCTCCTCTTGCCCTTCAAACTTCCCTTGGATCCAGCCCCTTGGATCTTTGCTCTCTATTTGCAAACTGAGAAAGTGCTCAGACAATAACGGGTTGTTGTAGTAATATGTATAGTACTGAATGCTAACAGAAGCCCTTTCTTTATCCCCAAGAAGAGCTTGGGAATGTCCAGCTCTGTAGCAAGAAGAGAAGTCATTGTGTGGGGAATCGGACCCCTTCAATGTTATCCACCACAGTGCTAGATTACCCAAAGGCACAGAATATACTACTTAAGGCAACAACAAATCAGCTGTTCCCACCCACTCCCATACCAAGAAGAACAAATTCTGAAATATGTTGGTATTTGATAAATAAAGGGGGGAAAGCAATGATTTAGTCATACAGGAGAAAATTAGAACTTTAAAAACATTCAATTATTTTAAGGTTTGGAGTTTTTACAGGTGGAGGCATAATTTTAGAGCTTAGAACCTCTAAAGATCTTGTCCCTGCCCCAAGGCTAGGTGGACTGTTATTGCCATTACCACAACCCTTTCCGCCTTGTAAGGTCAAGCACAGCTAGGATGCAGGGAGGAAGAGAATGTAAGCTGTAGCACATGGGACCAGGTGCAAGTGCAGGAACAATAACTCTAGCCTTCTTAATGGTTTCAGGCTCTCTCACTCTCATTAGAGGGCCTGGGAGGCCCTACATTGCTCCTGGGATATATGTCAATGCAAGCCAAAATGATCAGCGCAACTGTGAAGGAGAAGATTCTTTGATGATGCTCCTAACTCTGGCCCTTCCCCACTAGTGCCCATCCCCTCCAGAACTTACTGTCCCTAACTGCTCCACTGAAGCTCAGCAGCCAATCAGGTTTATATTTCTTTCTGTCCTTGACTCTCCCCCCACTGCTCCCTGCCCTCCCACAAAATCATTAAAGTAAGAACTAATTTGGTAAACTCATTTCTAATAATGAGAGGGCGATCATTTGCAGCAATAACATGAGCCTGGAAGTCAGATAAAATTGGATTCGAATTCTAGCAGCACCAATACAATACTTATGAGCTGCATGACCTTGGGCAAAGTAACCAGCCTCACAGTGCCTCAGCTCCTCAGCTGTAAAATGGGTATAATAATAATCATACCCACTTCATTAGAGATTGTTTTGAGAATTAAATAATATATTATATGAAAAATATTTATATTGGCAGATAGACACTCAGAAAGTGTTAGTTCCCTTTCCCCTAACGAGAAAAGAAACACATGTATATTTGCATAGTGAGGTTACAACCCAATGTCTTTGGTTTTTAATTCAAGCAACAAAATATTTATGGACCATCTACTATGTGGCAGGAACTCTTCTAGGTTCTGGGGATTCTGAACAAAATAGACAAAATTCTACACCTTCATGGTGCTTATATTTTAGTGGAGAGAGATAGATCCTAAAAAATAAATAGATATGTATATAACATATCAGATGTTGATGAGTGATATGAAAAGAGATAAAGCAGTGGCAAGGGAATAGATTGTGTGGGGTATGCAGGGAGAGTTCCAATTTAAAATAGGGTGCTCAAGGTGGAAAGCTCTACATAGATATCTGAGGGAAGTTCATCCCAAGCAAAGAAAACAAGTATAAACTGTCAGGTGGGAGTGTATCTGGTATGTTCAGAGAACAGCAAGGAGGCCAGGGGGCTGGAACAGTGTTAATGAGGGGAACTAACAGAATCTCACAGAGGTAAGTTGTGAAGTCAGATCATGTAGACCTCATGGATCACAGCAAGCAATTTGGCTCTTACTTTGTGTGAGATGAAAAGCCACCGGCAGGTTTTCGAGCAGAGAGTGACATGATCTGACATGCATCTTAAGAGTCAGTGGCTTTGTTGAGATAGACAAGAAGGGGAGAAAGAACAGAAGCACAAATCCAACACCAACCAAGATATTATGGTGGCTTAGATTAGAGTGGTAGCAGTGGAGATGAAGAGAAGTAGACTGGTTATGATATGTTTACCCATATCAAATGGTGGTAAATGCTCGGGAGAATACTAACTTAGCATAAGAGGGAAAGGTTGCTGGGCTCTGGGTAAAGTTGTCAGGAAGTCTGATGCTCACAGAACACATTGCATGGAAGGAGGACGACATTGTGGAAAAACATGTAGAAAATCGATTTGAGGCAGACACCCTTACAGGGCTTTGTGATCCATCTAGGTCATTGTTCTCAACTCTGTGCATTGGACCTCCTTGAGAGATTTTTTAATGTAACAAAACAAAAACAAAAACAGGAAACATCAATTCCCCAGGCCCCATTCCAGATTGATTAAAGCTGAATGTGTGAGGGTCAGGGCCTGGGTATCAGTATTTTTTACAACTCCCCAGGTAATCCTAAAGTACATCCAAGGTTGCAAACCACTGACCTAGAATACAAGTCTGGCCCTGCCACTCAACTTTAGAAAGAGATCCAGATGGGTTCCACTCCTGGTAATACTAATGGATTAGTTGAATCCATTGCCTTGATCATCTGATACATAACCTCAGAATGTGGTCACAAATCGGGTACTTCCAAATCCCTCCAAAATTGCTTACCACCAGCTCCCCTTTCCCAGCTAGCTCCTTCTCTTCCATTGAAGTTTGCTTTCACATGGCCATCCAATTCCAAACCTAGACTGAAGCTGCCATGCTGACAATTGCTCTACCCTATACCACATACCAAGGCTGCTGCTTCTAGCAAGTTTTGATCACTTAACGCACAGCAGCGTTACCCTACCCCATCTACAAACATTCACACTTAGAGTTTAAAATACACCTCAGAAGTGCTTTACTATTATGAAAGCAGTAATTCCCAACATTGATTGCACATTAGACTCACACAGCTTTTAAAAAAAATACCCAGGCTCAGGCCTCACCCCAGACCAATTTAATCAAAATATATGGTGGTGGGGCTCAGGGATCAGTATTTGTTCAAAAGCTCTCCAGCTTTTTTGACTGTACAGCCACAGCTGAGAATCACTGTTCTATATCTGTGCTTTTAATATCAGTCCTCTAACGTTACACCTCACAGTTTTGTTTTCAAATCTGTTTTCTAGAGTATACCTAGGGAGCAAGATGAAAATCTCTTATTCTAAGAAATAATAACCTTAATATTGCTAACAAACAGTGATGTAACAAGGATAGGGAAGTGGAGCAACTGCCCTGGGTGCAGACAATAAGGGGTATATTTTCTTTAGAGAATTTTAAAATAATAATAAAATTGACTAAAAATCAGTTTGCTTTTTATTATCACCAAGTGCCATCATTTCTAAACAATGTTAGTGATAAAATCTCCTCACAAGGCAGATCCGCTCCTACTGCTCTCCCCTCTTAGTATGCCTCTGCTAACATAATCACTTTCGTAACCAGGTGTGGGAAGTGCAATTGCTATAAGTTGGTTTCAACTATAATTTCACAAAGGAGAGAACAAGAAAGACATCTTTACAAAAAGAATCTTCCAGAGTTGTTAAAGCAATTTAGGGGAAAAGGGCATTCTTTAACTATACTAGCTTTGCATAATAAGCCCCCTCTTTTTTTTTTGCAAAAGAAATAGTGATGTTTGAATAAGAGCACACGATAGATGGTTAAATGTCGTATCCATACACACTTCTTTGTACAACTGATGTAGTAGATATGATGAATTGGAACATAGTATCCATTCGCACCTCCTTGTAGTGTGCCTGCCTGTAATACAGATACTAGAAGGCTGAAAACTCCATGGTTCTAGTTGCAAATTAGGGAAATTTCAGTGAGGTAAGGACATCTTCCTGCAGCTTTGGCCATTGCTAATAACCAAAAGCAAGATCTGGAAGCCTTGGGTCTTGCTGCAGCAGCATTCCAGGGTCCAGTCACTAGATCTTTATTAAGAGGTAGTTGTAAAACAATTATTCTCCAATAAAGATGTTAAAAAAAAGAGATAGTTGTAGTAATGGCAGTGAATTCCTTATTGCTGGGTTGCCGATATGGCAATGTGGTCTTAAGGTCAACTTTAATGTTCTAGTCATGACCTCCTCACTGCTGTCATGCCTCACCTTCCTGAATGTAGCAGTGTTAACAGTACCCTGATGGGCCAGTTAGTCCTTCCTAGAAGCCTAGCCTACAGTCCACTTCTCTAGCCGAGAATTTTATAAGCACCTGCTTCCTTGTATTAGACAATTATCTGCTTAAAATAGCTCAAGTGGTTGTTTCATATAAATGAGTGCTAACTGATACAGTATTAGGTACCATTCAACCATTCGGCAAATATTTGTTAAGCAATTATTTCAGTGAACATGACAAGTAAAAAGCCCTGCCCTCATAGAGCTTATATTCTAGTGGCAGGATACAGAAACTAAGAATAAATATATGTTTTAAGTAAATGATATAGTATGCTAGAAATTGATAGTGCTTTTGAAGTAAAATAAGAGAGATAGGGAGTGCCAGGGTTTGGAGAGGATGAAATTTCAAATGAAGTGACCACATTATTCTTCATTAAGAGGGTAACATTTGATGAAAGACTTGAAAGTAATGCGTATCCATACTAATTGATCAGATGTCCATTCTAATTGGTCAATGCCTCTGACATACCAATTGGAAAAGTTACTGAATATTACACATAGAAACTGGGACAATTCATAACAATATGAATATTCTGAACCTCCAAAGTCCACTAAATTTCCTTTGCCAACAGAAGAAGCCCCTCCTCATAAGCTTGTAAATGTGGTCCTGCCTTGCTGAAATACCCCGTAGCGCTACCACCCCTCAAAATCTGACTGGAGGAGGGAGAAGAATCTCATGCAAAAAGTATTCCAAGATTCTGTTAATTTTTGTCTGCATAAACGTGAGGAATATGTGTAAGGATGGATTAAGACTCTTACACAAAGGAAGTACATACTTTTTGATAGGATTTGTAGAAACGGCTACACTTAAAATAATCCCTGATTTAAATATACTAGCTCAGAGAGCACACATGATTTATCAATATGGCCAATCAAGAGTAGAAGCTCTGGTAAAACTCCTGCAGTTTGGGCTGCACCCCTACAGAATTGCACCCTAAGATTCAGGATGAATTAGAAGTAAAGAACCTCTCACACAGATTACAGCTCAGTTCTGAGTCATTTTGGTGACCCAGAAAATCTCAATCCTAATATTAGATTAAGATGATCCCAGATTGCTAGTGTTCTCAGGTACCTGGCAGAAGTAACAGAAAATACTTCATTTCTGGAAGATAACATTATCTCAAGCTTCATATTATTTCTAAAAACAAATGCTTTAATAAAGTATCTGGCATACATGAAAGATAAACCAAACCAGGCAATACAAACAAGAAATGAAAGCAATGACAGGGCATAGAAACAGAACCACAGGATTCCAGATATTGAAATTTTCAGACACAAAATTTAAAATAACTATGTTTGCTAGTTTCTAGGAGATAAGGGCAATGATGGAAAATTTAAACAGAGAACAGGGACAGAGAAACACATAGCAGATTTTTAAACAGTAGAAATTCTAGAAGTAAAAACTACAAAAACTGAGAATAAGAATTAGTAGTTGAGTTAAACAGAGATTAGATGCAGAGGAAGAGAGAACTCATGAACTAAAATATAGTTCTGAAGAAAATATCCAGAAAGATTCATGGAGAGGGTATGAAGTATGGGTAAATAGAAGGGAGGACAATTCTGTTTCTGAGTATATACCCAACAGAAAAGCAGGTACATGTACATTGAAAGACATATGTAAGAATTTCATTACAGCATTATTGTAACAGCATCAAACCAAAAATAACCCAGACATTTTTCAACAAAATGGATAAATTGTAGTATATTCATAGAGTGAATAATATACAACAATCAAAATGAACTACAGCTACATGTAACAACTTGGGTAAATCTCACAACTATAATAATGAGCAAAAGAAACCAGATAGAATAGTATATATATATATATATTCCCATTTAATGTATACTCCCAATATATGCTTTCATTTAAACAAGGTTCAAAGACAGGTCAAATATTATGTGATTAGGGATGCACGTTAGGGTGGTAAAAATTATATATAAATGTAATTTAATGCTTACCATAAAAAGCAGGATAATAGTTATAATTTGGAAAGAGGGAGAATTATTTGACTAGAAAGTAGAATACAAAGGATTTCTAGGGTGTAGGCAATGTTCTATTTTGTAATCTGAATGATTATTGTACAAATGTTCACTTGATCATAACTCACTAAGCTGTATATTTTTGTTTTATGCACTTTTCTGAGTGTGTGTTATATTTCACTAAAAAAAGGTGGGGGAGTTTAAAGTAACCACTATAGTGGCTGTCCTCTGTAGTTTGGAGAGGAAGGTGGGAGATCCACTATTGAAATGGTCTCCCTTATTTCAATGGGAATGATGGTATCAAAGATACCGAGTGGCAGCACTGAACCACCAGATGCAAGGTCAGCATGCTTAGTGTGATAAGCAGCAGAGCTAGAGTAACATTCAGAATGGCTTGACCTACAAAGGACTTAGATAGTAGCTAATTATTTATGATGCCCTTGGACTAAAATAGATGAGCAACCTACTAAATTCCTACTGGATCTATATAACACAGTCCCTTACCCAATTCCCAAACCTGAGACAATTGACAAAACAAAAGCTCCTTTAGGGAGAATCTTGTAATATGACCATAAGTACGTACTATACACCTTTATTCCTAGATTTACCAAAAGGAAGTTGTAATCCTTTACCAGGAAAACTGCATACTGGGGAAAGAGAAATACCTAAAACCTTTAGAGATCATTGGACACTGGTTTTGAGCTATGCTGATACCTGGAGATCCAAAATGTCATTGTGGTCTACTGGTAAATGCAGGGACTTATAGGAGTCCGATGATAAAATGGGATTTTGGGCATCTCAGTGGGCTCAGTAGGTCTGTGAACCAATCATGTGGCTATTTTTCCAGGTCCCAAATGCATAAATTGGAATTATTATTTGGCAACTGCTGAAACCCCCACATTGGCTCCCTAACCTGTACAACAAGGGCTATTATGGAAAAAAAGAGCCAAGTGAAAGCCTGTGGAACTTCACTCTATACCAAAAGAGTAAACCAAAAAGAATATTATATTACTGGGAGAATCACAAACAGTAGTGACACCATCAAAGACACGTGCAGGGATTGTGATTCCTATCACTTCCCATTTAAGCAACCTATTTTGCCTTTGCTGAAGAGTCAGGTCTTAGAGACTGACAATAAATCATCTTCAGCTTAATCAGTGAGAAACTCCAATTTGCAGCTACTGTTCTACATGTAGTCCCTTAAAGAGACTGAAGTAAATCAACACAGTCCCCAGCACCTTGTATGCAGTTATCAATCTGGCAAATGCTTTTTTTACCCCTTGTACCACTCAGCAAGAAAGACCAGAAGCAATTTCCTCTAATCTAACAAGAACTGCTCTTAGATTGACACTGTTTTATTTCAGGGTTACATCAACTTTTTATAAAAATTTAGAACACTGGAACCCTGATCATCCCACAGGACATCATGCCAGTCTACTATTATTGATGACATCATGCTGATAGGGACATGGTGAGCAGGAACTCCAAATACCTTGGTGCTTAGGAAATAAAATCCATGAAAATCAGATCAAGACAGTTTTATAGATGAGTTCTACCACACTTTCAAGAAATAGATAGTCCCAGTTTTATACAAATACATTCAGATAATAGAAAACGAGGGAATACCACCCAACCTATTTTTCAAGACAAGTATAATCAGACACGAGAACAAAGAAATTATGAGAAATGAAGATTATGGATTCTCTTGACTCATGAATACAGATGCAAAACTCCTAAGAAAATATTAGTAAATCAAACCCAACAGTGTATAGAAAAGACAGTATATCATAACCAAAATGAATTTATCCTAGATATGCAAGGATGGTTTAATATTAGAAAAATCTATAAATGTACCTTACTATATTACTGGATTAATATGGAAAACTACATGATTATTTCAGTAGATATGAAGTCTTTCATCAAATTAAAAACCCTTTTATGATAAAAAGATAACAGTTCTTAAATTAGAAGTGGAAGAAGAGATGTCTTAACCTGATAAAATACCTGTAAAATAATCGTAAAGTTAGCATTGCCTAAAGTGAGCAAACATTGGAAGCATTCTCTTTAAAATCAGGAATAAGACAAGGAAACCCATTATTACCACCCTTAATCAATATTGTACTTGAAGTCTGATCCAGTATAATAAGACTGTAAGACTGTAATAAGAAATATAAGGATTGGAAAAGAAGAAATGAAACTGTGATTATATGAAGATTATTTGTAGATGATGTGATAATGTCTTTAGAAAACCCAAATAACTCACATCGTTAGAAATAACAGAAGAGTTTAGCAAAGTAGCTTCCTATAAGATCAATATAAAAGAGCATTTTGCATTTCTGTTCACCAGTAGCAAACCATTAAAATGTACTTAAAGAGAAGACAAAATTTACAATAATATCAGGAATATCAAGTATCTGGGAAGAAATCTAATAAAAGATGTATAAGACATCTATAGGGAAAATTACAGAAACAGACCCATGAATGAAACTCTGATATAAGACAGAGATGGAACATCTGCTCAGTGGAGAAAGTAGGGGCAGTTCAATAAATGGAGCTGGTAAAATGGCTACCATGTGGAAAAGATGAAATCAGTCCCTACCTCACACCACATCCAGAAAACCACTTTAGATGGATTAAGGATTTAAAAGTCAAAAATAAAACTTTAAAACACTTTGTAGAAAAAATGCATGAAAATCTTTTAGCCCTTGGGGTAGGGAAATTTTTTGTTAACAAGACACTAAAATATTGATAATTTTGACTATAATAAAACTCATTAAAAGACACCTAAAAGAAAGTGAAAAAGACAGCTACAAACTGGAAAACTGTACTCACAGAACATACAATCAAGAAAGAATTAGTATCAAAAATACATAAATTCTATATAACCATAAGAGAAGCACAAACACCCAGTAGAAAAAATGGGCAAGGGATATTTCACAGAAGAGGAGACACATAAGGCCAAAAATGTATGAAGCAAGTTTAACATCAGTGGTTATTGAGGAAATCCAAATCAAGACCTCATTCAGATACCAGTTTATATACATTTTACTAGCAAAAAAGTAAAAGTCTAACAATACCTAATGTTGGAGATGATGTGTAGCCATCGTATGACTTACATATTGCCTCTGGAATGAAGTTTTCTGCAACCACTTTGAAAAACAGTTTCACACTGACTCCTAAATTTAAACATTTACATGGCCTGTGGCTAAGCAATTCCACTCCCAGGTATATAACAAAGACAAACTTTTCCATATATACAACTGGAAATATGTATAAGAATGTTCACAGCAGTACTGCTTACAATAGTAAAAGCCTGGAAACAACCCTAACGCCCATCAGTGAGAGAGAGGATGAATAAACTGCGGTATAGACATAATGGATTAGTATAAACCAGCCAAAATGAATGAAATACAGTAACATACAGCAATAGGTATGGTTTTTAGAAAAATAAGTTAAAAAAATCAAAATAAATCCTAAACATTACATGCAGCATGATATCCATTCTATAAAACACAACTAAATAATTAAACTCTTTAGGAATATATTTCCATGCAACACAACTATATAAAAACAGAACAAGGAGATCATGAAAAGGAGAAACAGGTTGGTGCTATTTCAGATGGAGGGAAATGTGGTGCTGGGAGAGGTTATTGTTAAGGTGCTAGCTTTTGTTTCAAGTGGTTGGGTTGAGAATGCTTATTACATTATTAAAAACAAGTACATTTAATTAAATAACCAAAAACTAAATAAAGGCAGGCTATATATAAACCAGTGATGAAAATGTGCTCCTGAAGTACAGTAAAAAAAAAAAAAAAAAAAAAAAAAAAGGAATTAACAGAAGACTGCAGCAACCCAAGCCAGCAGAACCATGAAGGACCCATGCCCCTTAGGAACAGTTTTAGGTCACCTCACAAAGTTAACAGCCCAACCTGCAGAGGTGCTGGCTGAAGGCAAAAGAACACAGTAAAGATAGAGGAAGATGCAATTTATAAATACTTAGGAGACCATGCCTTGTAACCAGTTTCAAAATGAGAATTGTTATAGTCATCTTATTTTCTTCCTTGTTTACACAAACACACACACACACATACACATTTTTTCCTTTCCCTTTCTCTTTCCCCAACCATTTTATGCAAAAATTTATTGGTAGTAATTAAGTTTATTATAGTCTTTAAGTTATATCATCTCCAGGTGGGATTATGACAAAAGCATATGATGAATGAACATCATGCAAAGATACATTCAGTTACTAATGAGACTCTGTATCTTCTCCCTTTTGGAAGAGGATGGATGCAGTTTTGTTTTTACCAGAAAGAGTTGCATTATATTAGGTATTACCATATTATCATTGTTGCTTTTGTAAGTATGGAAGGACAAATGTGTACCATGTTTAGTAGCAAAAAAAAGGTGATGAACATGGTGAATTGCATCAGCACCCATTCTCACCTCCTTCTAGCTTGCCTACCTGTACTGCTTATCCTGGAAAAATAAAATCTACCTTTCTGAGACTCTCCTACAGTCATGTTTCTGGATGTAAATTAGGTTCCACAAACTAGATGTACTTTCATGAGCTTTAGAGGAGAGAAGTGCTTTGAGGATCATTTTCCTGCTGCTTTGACGATTGTTGCTGGCAAGCAGCTTGAAGACCTTGGATTTTTCTGCAGCAGCATTCTAGCTCCCATTAGCTTAGCTGGTGTTGAGAGGCAGTTGTATTGGGGTGAAGGGTGGACTCAGTTTTGGATGCCCTGGCATCAGCTTCATGAGGTGAAGAGGTAGCTGCAGTAGTGGTGGCTTCCAGATCCCTCAAGCACAGTCATGGTTATGTCCTTGAACTCAACAGTTCCAGTGGGAAGTTCATGATTCTCTGCCTTCCTGATGTGAGCAGAGGTAGCCTGTCCTCTGAAAGACCAGTTCTTCAGTGTTATTCTCAGATTCATTTCTGGAGTCCAGTTCAGAACTCATTCCTCTAGCCCAGCCAATATTTTGGAAGGCCCCTCTTCCATGTATTACATACCTAGAAAGGGAGAGTAGTTTTTGTTTCCTACAACTGAATCCTCACTGATACAGGTGTACTCTTCAGAAATAATTTTTACAACGAATCCTTATTTGCTTATTGAAGAGAATAGTATAAGACCCTAGTTTCATTTTGATTGAATTTCAGGGGGATGTTTGGCTTATAAAATGTTAAATTTAAATTTCTCTAATGCCCAGCTTATCTATCAAGCTTTTAATTATATATGCAAACATGTTTTCATAAAATAAATAATTAACCACATGACAAAGAAAAGACCCTGCTCCAAATATTTATGGATTTGTAAATTACTCCTGTCATTTAAACTAAGCTTTTAAAATACATGCATTTTCACTAAAATAAATTGAATTAAACTTCATCTAATATCAGCTTATATTTATTGAGGGCTTATTCTGAGTTAAGCAGTGTTCCATCATCTGCTTTCTTTTTTTTCTTCTTCTTCTTTACCACAGATCTTTGATCCCCAGAAAATAGTCTTATTTTCCAAAGACTAACATGGGATTATTTTAATGGTTAAAGCATACACAAGTGTGTTTGCAGCTTGAAGAGGTACAGTCTTCTCTGGATTTGGGTTCATTTGTAGGCCTAGCTATCTTACCATTAGAGGTATCACAAACAATACAGAGAAAGTAAATTCAGAAGGCAGTAAACCCTTACTTGCATGTTGATAGTAGGAAATATAGACCTTCTCCATAGGCACTGTGCTATAATGAATTCATATAATGCTGATGCAGTTAAATACTTGAATTTCTAGAAACATACTCCCCATTGACAAATGAGGTACATCTTGTATTTCAAATATTTCCACCTTTCTCCATCTCCATACGACTACCCAGTTATAAGCTTTCATCATCTCTCATCTTGATTTCTATTGCAGCCTCCTAACTGGTCTCTCTGATCTACTCTTCCCTTCCCATGTGCTCTTTACAGAGAAGTCAGGGTGATATTTTGTTAATGGTTAAATCAAAACATATCTCTGCTCTTCTTAAAACTCTTTAATTCCTTCTCTCTGCATTTAGGACAAAAATCCCAAATCCTTAACATAGTCCTCAGGATCCTTCATGATCAGGTACCTGCTAACTCTCTAGCCTCACCCTCTCACTACTTAGACACCTCAATTTCTCCATCTTGCATTCACTTTCTTGAATATCCAGTTTCTCTCCTGCCATAGTGCCATCTTACTTGCTGTTTCCTTTCCTTGAGACACTTTCCACTTCACATTGCTGGCTCCTTCTCATCCTTCAAGGTCTTAAATGTCAATTCCTCAAAAAAAGCCTCTTCTTTCTCATAGGACTTTGTGTTCTTCCTCCGTTTCACAGTTACACTTATATATCTGTCTGAATGTACTTCTTTATTGTCTGTCTCTCCCACTACACTATAAACTTCATGATGTTAAAAATGGGTGCGCACACTACTATATTTAAAATAGATAACCAACAAGGACCTACTGTATAGCACAGGGAACTCTGCTCGATAGTCTGTAATAATCTAAATGGGAAAAGAATTTGAAAAAGAATAGGTACATGTATTGTATAACTGAATCACTTTGCTATACACGTGAAACTAACACAACATTGTTAATCAACTATGCTCCAGTACAAAATAAAATTTTTTTTAAAAGAAGAAAAAAAGTCTTCTCTACTTAAAAAAAAATCATTAAAAATAATGGAGAACTCTGATCCCCTTGCCCAGTGGTGTTGGTGGGGGCAGATTGGGGAGTTAATCTTCCATCTCTTGCCTGATCAGGCAAATCTGATTTCCCCCACCTAGTGGTGTCGGCAAGTCAAGCGAGGAGCTGTTCCTCCATACCCTGCCCAGGGGAAGCAGGTGGCGCTCTGCCTGGGTGGTGTCACCGGGGTCTGGTGGAGAGCTGAACCTTCACCCACACCCAACATCAATGGGACTGAAGGAGGTGCTGTGATTTAAGACTAGTAAGCACTCTTCTCTACCCTATCCCTGGTGCCTGCAACACCCAGTGGGCATCTGAACCTCCACACATACCTGGTAGCAATAAGACTAAATGAGGTGATGTGATGCAGGACTAATTAGCATTCCACCTCCCACTTCCCCTGGTGACAGCAGAACCAGTGAGGACCTGAGCCTCAACACCTAGCTGGCATGAACGAGACAGAATTAGGCAGTGCTAGGCAGGGTTAGTTGGTATTCCACTTCCTCCTCTCCCTCCCCTGGTGTCAACAGGACCCAGCAGGGAGCTGATTTTACATCTGCCACCTGGAGGCGATGAGATGGCAAGTCAGTGTCCCACTTTTACCAGAAAGTGTTAGCCGAGTCGAGCAGGGAACTAATCTTTCACCCCAGCCATCTGCAATGAGGCAGTGTGAGTCAGTAATCCACTTTTGCCAGCTGGTATCAGTGGGGCCAAGAGGGAAACTGAACATACACCCCACACACAACTCTCATGCTATGCGTCAATAGGGGATGACCTACTTAAAAAAAGAAAGTAAATGGTATTGAGTCTCATAATATCCAAAATTTCCAGGATAGAATAGAAAATCACTTGTCATGCTAAGCACCAGGAAAATCATAACACAAATAAGAAAATACAATCAACAGATGCCAACATTGAGATAAATCAGATGTTGGAAATATCTGAAAACTATTTTAAAGCAATCATCATAAAAATGATTGAACAAGCAATTACAAGTTATCTGAAACAAATGAAAACAAAAACCCAGAACGTTTCAGCAAAGAAATAGAAGTCATAAAAATGAACCAAATGAAAGTTATAGAAGTGAAAAATACAATAACTGAAATTAAAAATTCACTGATGGGCTCAAAAGTAGAGTAGAGATGACAGAGGATAGAATCAGTGAAACTGGGGACAGACCAATGGAATTTATCAATCTAAGCAATGAAGGTAAAATAGAGTGAAAAAATAAACAGTTTTGGGGTCTGTGGAACAAAAACAAAAAAGCTAACATCCATATCATTGTAGTCCCAAGGCAGAGGACTAAGAGAGTGGAATTGAAAAAAACATCTTAAAAAAAAAAGATTGAAGGGACTTCCCTGGTGACACTGTGAATAAGAATCTGCCTGTCAATGCAGGGGACACGGGTTCCATCCCTGGTCTGGGAAGATCCCACATGCTGCGGAGGAACTAAGCCCGTGCACCACAACTACTGAGCCTGCTCTCTAGAGCCCGTGTGCCACAACTACTGAGCCGGCATGCTGCAACTACTAAAGTCCGCATGCCTAGAGCCCATGCTCTGCAACAAGAGAAGCCACTGTAAGGAGAAGCCCGTGCAGCACAATGAAGAGTAGCCTGCGCTCACCGCAGCTAAAGAAAGCCCACACGCAGCAACGAAGATCCAATGCAGCCAAAAATAAACAAAAAAAAAGATTGAAAACTTCCCAAATTTAGCAAAAAAAAAAAGAAAAAGAAAAAAAAACAACCCTACAAGTTCCAGAAGCTGAGCAAATCCCAATCATGATTAATTTTTCAAATATCCAAATATCAAATGTCTTATAATATGACACATTATAACTAAACGTCCGTAAACAAAAGACAGAAAGAATCTTGTAAGCAGCCAGAAAGAAATGACACATTACCTATAGGTGAAGAACAATTCAAATGACAGCAGACATCACATCAGAAACCAAGGAGGCCAGAAGGAAATGGTGCATCATTTTTCAAATACTGAAAGAAAAGTATTGTCAACTGAAAATTCTAAATACAGCAAAAATAACTTTCAAGAATAAAGGGAAAATACATTCCCATACAAAGGAAACTAAGAAAATGTGTCACTAGCAAATATACTCTTAAAGAATGGCTAAATGAAATTCTTTGAACAGAAAGGAAATGATAATAGAAGGACTGGAACTTCAGAAAGGAAAAAAGAGCATTGGAATGAGTAAAAATAAGGATAAATATAATAAATGACCCACTTCTCATGAATTTATTAAATCATGTTTGATAGTTGAAGCAAAAATTATAACACCCCCTATGTGGTATACAGTGTATAATTGTGAAAAAACAATTATATTTTAAAGAGGGGAAGATAAAGAAACTGAAATAGAAGTTTTCTATACTTTACTCAAAGTGGTAATATGTCAATACCAGTAAACTGTGATATGTTTTGTATATATATTGTAATACCTAGAAGCAACCACTAAGAAAATTATACAAAGCAATGTGCTTTAAAAACTATAAATAAATCAAGATGAGTTCCTCAAAAAAATGTTCAAGTAACCCACAGAAAGGCAAGAAAAGATAAACAGAGGAACAAGAATGAGAAAACAAATAATAAAGTGTCATCATTAAAAGGATAATAAGGGAATTCCATAAACAACTATACGCCTGAAAATTTGATAACATAGATGAAACAGACTAATATCTTGAAATACACAAAGTACCAAAACTCATGCAAGAAGAAATAGACCATCCAAATTCAACTGTACCTACTTAAAAGTAAAATTATTTGCTCTGCTATGTAAGCTATATATATAAGCTATATATACAGCAAAGGACTAGTATCTAGAATATATAAAGAACTCTCAAAACTCAACAATAAGAAAGGCAAACCATCCATTTAGAAAATGGACAAAAGACATGAGCAGGCATTTCACCAAAGAGGATACAGAGATGAAAAATATGCACATAAAAAGATGTACAACATCATTAGCCATCATGGAAATGCAAATTAACACCACAATATCATTACACACCTATTGAAAAAAATTAAAAATAGTGATGATATCAAATCCTGGTGAGGATACTAAGGAACTGCATCACTCATACCATACATTGCTGCTGGGCATGTAAAATGATAAGCTGCTTTAGAAAACAAGAAAACAGTTTGGCAGTTTCTTATAAAACTAAAACCTGTAATTATCATATGACCAAGCAATAGCACTCTTGGGAAATTTATCCCAGAGAATGAAACTTATGTTCGTACAAAAACCTGTACATGAATGTGCATAGCAGCTGTATTAGTTTGCTTGGGCTGCCATAACAAAATACCACAAACTAGGTGACTTAAACAGCAGAAATGTCTTTTCTCACAGTTCTGGAGGCTGGAAGTCCCAGATCAAGATGTCGACTGGGTTAGTTTCTTCTGAGACCGCTCTCCATGGCTTGCTGATAGCAACCCTCTTGCTGCCTCTTCACATGGTTTTTCCTCATCCCTCTATGCACACTGTGCCCCTGATCTCTTCCTTTTCTTATAAGGACACCAGGCATATTGGATTCACAGCCTCATTTTACTCTGAAGTACTGGGGGTTGGGACCTCAACACATAAATTCTGGAGGAACACAGTCCAACCCATAACAGTAGTTTTATTTATAACAATAAAAAAATGGACATTGTAAAACAACTATACCCCAATTAAAAAAATGGAAACAACTCAAATGTCCTTCAACAGGTGAATGGTTAAACAAGCTGTGATACATTCATATGATGGAATACTACTCAGCAATAAAAAGGAACAAAGTATTGATACACACAGCAACCAGGATGAATATCCAGGGAATTATGCTGAATGAAAATGTCAATACCAATAGGTTACACACTGTATGATTCAGTTTATATAACATTCTTAAAATGACAAAATTATAGAAATAGAGAAGAAATTCGCTGTCACCAGGATCAGGGACAGGGAGTTGTGTGGCTATAAAAGGGCCGGGCATCTCCACAGGGAGATGAGTGTGACTATAAAAGGGCAACAGGAGGGATCCTTGTGGTGATGGAACTGCTCTTTATCTTGATGGAATCAATGTCAATATCCTGGCTGTGAGATTGTACTATAATTTCTCAGGATATTACCACTGAGAGACACAGGGGAAAGGACACATGGGATTGCCATGTATTATTTCTTACAAGTATACCTGAATCTACAATTAACTCAAAATAAAACTGATAAAATTACTTAATTGTTAAACTGTCATAAAAATAAAGTTTAGTTATAGTTCTCTATAAAAAGGTATTTGTTGAATGAAGAAATGAATGAATGGTTTAACTTTACAGCCTGATCTCATAACCACTAATCATATTATTTAACAAGATGTGACCCTCTGCCTGGACATGTATCACTCTGAAGAGGATATTGATGTCACAAAGCCACATGAAAGCTGCCAAGCTCGTAAGAGAGAAAGGATAAGAAAATGAGTGAACAGCTATTACAAATGGTTACAGGAAACTACCTTTGGGACTAGTGTGAAAGCCTGAGGGCAGGAATAGGAGAACAGCTAACTGGACGATATGTGCACAGGAATAAGGGTCTATTAGGGAAGGTTCCTGGGAGTAAGGCACTAAGGCAATTTGGCTCCACAGACTTTATTCTTAACAACTATACCATGTGAGGAAACAGTTACAATGTGGCTGTCTGCAAGGCAGGAAGAGAACTCTCACTAGAACATGACCATGCTGGTATTCTAACCTTGGACTTCCAGCCTCCAGAACTGTGAGAAATAAATGTCTGTGTTTTAAGCCACCCAGTCTATGGTATTTGTTATGGCTGCTTGAGCTAAGACAGGACTATATAAACATGCCTCATTCCTCTGCCCTCTTAAAAAACTGGCTCTAGATAAAATGCTCATAAGGAAAACAGAAAGGATATTTCCATGTACTAACTTAGATCCTAGGTGGCTATAGGAGAACTTATTTAGAAATTAGTTTTAATGGGACATAAAAGATTCACAACACAGCAACGTAATTTCACTAGGATATCAAATTTCAGCGCTGTTCTAAAAGGTAACCAGATGCCAAGTTGGCTAAAACCCAGAGCAATACAGTGATCTGAAAGGGAAAAAAGAAAGCCACAAAAAAGGGAAAACCAGGCTAGACCTCTAAGGAGGGATAAAAAGAAATAATATGAGACATAAAAGGTAACAGGAAAACCTTCCCAGATCACACAAGGTAAGAAAGAAGGACAAAAGAACACAATGGCCCTCAGATAAATCAGGAGAGAAAGCTGAGAGTAGGTGACTGAGCAAAGCTGTTTTCCTGGTCTTTCTGAAAACATCCAGGTGTTATCAGTTACCCAGAATAAAAGCCACTAGTGAAGGGACGATGGTATGTCAGACCACAGGAAGGAAGAGACCAGCAGAAAAGAACATTAAAATGCTGAACGGACCATTTTAGAAAACTGGCAGATGTGAAGCCGTAGAGAGATCTCTTTAATAAGTGCCCAAGCCTAGAATACACAGTGGAGATTAGCAAGTTTACAAAAGGTTAATTTACTTTACCTGTGGCTCGTTTACTCACTACAATCTGAAAAGTGAACTCCTCTTTCTTTCATGTTCTCTCATGTCCTTCCCCTAGGACCTGGAACAAAGTGGGAAACATGGTAGATGCTTAGTAAATACTTGATGATGTCATCATTTAGAAGAGCTTCAGATTCTAGGTAGCAACGAAGTTACTTCTGTGCAGAGCAATCTATAACAAATTATAACAATCCCCCTATGAATCAACCTCTGGAAAGATATGGGGAAATAGTAGGTGCAATCTAATTAAGGATGTAATTAAGGAGTTTTGTAGTGTAGCATTTGGTACTCTCCTTAAAGAGACAGGGAGAGTGTACTTAGACCAAGGATAGTAGCTTAAGCAAGATTAAGAATGAGAATTCAGCAGTATCATTGATGAAGGGCCATGACAAATCTCAATCTAAGTCTTATTAGAAAAAAGAACAATTTAAATATTTCACTATTGTAATGAAATCATTGTTCTAACTGATGGTTTAAAAGATTGTCACGTCTCTATTTTCTATATAATTTTATGTATTGCAAAGTACAGTTACAATTCTAATCACAAAATCATTCAATTCCAGGTGGTATAGGGTTGGCCAAAAAGTTTGTTCGGGTTTTTCTGTGACAAGTAAAACCCGAATGAACTTCTTCACCACCCCAATATTTTTTTCTCTTTACACTTGCTTCCTGGTCATATCCAAAGCTTTGAGGAGCTACACAAAGCCAGGGGGGAGTGGTATGAGCAACCCCCTCCCACCTGGCCAATATGACTAGAAGCGGCCAACCACTAATCAAATATCAATTAACAAATATCAATTATACTTCTGTGCCAAGCACTATTCTAGGCAGTGGAGATGGAGTGGTGAATGAGACAGACAATGTCCCTGCCTTTAATGAGTTTATGCTCTGGTGAAGAAACACAGGTAATAGCAAGAAAATATATAAGTAAAAGGATAGTTTCAGGTACTGATGAGTATAGTGAAGAGCATGATAAAGTGATAGAAAGACATAGCCATGGTGGTCAAGAAAGGCCTTGTTGTGGAGGTGATATTGGAGGTGGGTTCTGGACGATGAAAATGAAGCAGCCATATTCTGGTGGAAGAGCATTACAAAGACAGATACACAATGAGTTGGAAAGATAGTTATTATTCTCCAGGAACATATTAGCAGACCTCTGTCTACTCTTCACTTTGCTCCACTCTAGCCATATTGCACTTTTCATTTCTGTTATGTACCTTTGAACATGCCATTTCCCCTGCCTGCAACACTCTTCTCCCATTCCCTTTGGTCATCCTCTCTTAGCCTTCAGGATTCAGGGTAAAGATGCCTTCCTGAGTCAGGCCTTCACCAATATCTATCAAATGAGATTAGGATTCCATGCTAGACTTCCCATAGCACCCTGTACTTTCCTTTTGTAACTCTCACCCTACATACAATTCACTTAATGTTTGCATTCCTTGATTTACTGGAAGTCCCATGACGGTAGAGGCCATGTATTAACTATTGTTGTCATTATGCTTATCATATCACATTATCATCTGCCTTTTGATGATTTGATGATTCAAATTCCTGGAATCAGGAATCTGAGCTTAATAATGTCTTCATGATCCTGTGATTAACTTAATATGCACATAAAACATTTTTCACAGATGCTTTAAGGTTTAAATATTGTATATATATTTTCCATTTAGTAAGCTGCATTCATTCCCATCTCTGTTTACTATCTTCACCACTCCACAAATTAAATTCACTGAAGTGACATTTCCAAGATTTTGAAAGTGTCTGCCATAATCAAGGCTTCTCAAATTTAGAGTGCATCAGAATTACCTGGGTTGTTGGTTAAAAACACATCACACTCACGTGTCATAGTTTTTGAACATCTTGCACTGCCCTTTGCTTTCCAATTTCAGGATAGCAAATGAGTAAAATGTAATCGGAGATTCCTAGATTAGGGAGAGGTAGTTTTGAGCTCTGATAACATTTTAGCTATCAATACAGCAAGTAAATCTTGTCACATAAGATGTGAATGTTTCTTACATCAACCTAGCAAAGAACACACAATAGAAGGGGTTGAAAATTCCTTCAAAGCCACTTTGGATTTTCCACGCTTTATGGCACAAAGTAAAATTTTAATATAGCAAAGTTGGCTTGAAGTTCTGCAGAAAGTACTGGGTGCAGTTCAACTTTAAGCATGTTCTCTAATTTAAAAAGTCAGTAATTGGAAGATGAAAAATAATGAGCTCTATTACAGTGCTAACAGCTTAATGAGGAATTTGGGGTTTGTTTATGCACTTGGTATTGTTTTTCTAGACTGGCCTTCTGTCGGAAATCACTTTAAAACAATAGTATAGAGTGGATTTGAAAGTGAGAGGCAAATTCAGATCTACGTGAATATCCTACATTTAGCATGGATTATTTTCACATCACATTTAATGTCTGACCCTAGAGCCTGAGTGTCCATGGAATTTGTGCTCATAGCTCATAGGGGCTGCTTTACTGTGCTGGAACAGAGATGGGGATTTCTTCAATACCTGATGATTCCAATCCTGAAAGCCAAGGTTACACTAAACAGAGTCTAAAGGAAGCCACGCAGATGTGCAAGAATGATATGAAAACCCCTCCTTCTTATTAAGAAAAGGAATAATTTCCATCTGACAATACTCTTTGCTCCCAATGATGCTTTTTTGGGGGTACATACAACTGCTCTTATCGAAGGTAAGATGGCTGGGCATTTTGAGAAATGTCCAGTTACTTACCACCAACTAAAGGGAGGAATAGCTTTGAAGAGCACAAGCAGGAAGTGCCCAGCAGTCAGCTGCATGAAATGTCCATGCTCTGAGGTTGAAGGGAAAAAGCTTTTCCAGTATTACTGTCCAAATGAGGCACTTTTCAATGCATTCTGAAGCAAGGAAGACTAAAGGGCTCTCTTATTCAATAAACGCACATATACACACACATACACACACGTACACACACATGCTCACCAGGTCTTCAGCAAAAATGTTAAATGGATAAGGTTGTCTTTGGCTCTCAACGAACCTTTCTGTACTCACAACTTTCTTTCCATTTGGTGCCCCCAAGCACCCACTGCTTGCCTCCCCCATTTCCCTTATGCTGCCTCCTAAGGTGAGTCCCCTCTAGGAAGCACCCTAGGTACTGAACTGTTCCCTCCCTGACTCCCAAATCACATCACCTGTTCTCCATCCTCTATTCCACTTTATCAGAACCCTGCTCCCTATTTAAGCTAAGCTGACTCCCTCTTTCTCTCTCTCTCTCTCTCTCTCTCTCTCTCTCAAACCAGCTTCCATGTTGTGAGCAGCACTATGGAAAGGCCCACATGGTGAGGAATTGAAGGCTGCTGCTAACAGCCACATAAGTGAGCTTGGAATTATATCCTTTAGTTGCAGTCAAGCTTTCAGGTAACTACAGCCCTAGATAACAGCTTCACTAAAACCTCTTGAGGGATCCGGACACAGAACAACCCAACTAAACCCCGCTTGAATTCCTGACCCTCAGATATTGTGAGATAATAAATGTTTATTGTTTTAAACTGCTAAATTTTGGGTAAATTTGTTGTTCAGCAGTAGATAACTAATACAGCTTCCAAAACATCACCTACCTTAGAATATCTCCCTATACTGCCTAAAATTTTCAAAGTAGGTATTTAAATCTCAAAGACATTGTCCACTCACAAATGTTTGTTTATTTGGGGGGAGGGTTGAGTGTTACACTGTTATTATTGGCCCTTAATACCTCATATAAAATAAATTTTCCAAATATTTTTTACCTACAAAGCCTTCCGAATAAGACTTGGGGAAATTCTTTGCTTTTATCTTCTTTGTTTTGCCTAATTTCAAGCCTTTCCTTTTTCAGTTCCTTATTATAAACGTAACGTTTGTTCACCATAGAAAATTTGGAAAATATAATACCAATCCAGAAGTGACCACTCTCAATAAGAGTCAAGCAACAGATGAGATCAAATGTGGGAGTGAGAACTAAAAACCAATTTTCCCGAATTAATAGTTTTGCCTAAGATAATGGTTTTCAACCTATCAGATTCAACATCCTTTTTTTTCTAACAAATATTTGTCATGTTCACTTTAATATTCCAAAATGAAATTCATAGATAATATAACTCTGGTATGCACCTAATTTGAAAAAAATAACATGATGCCCTAACTGGAATATGAAGGAGAAAGAAAAAGACAGTAATAAGTAATAAAATAATATGTATCTTCAAAATTAATACACAGAAATCACTTACATTCCTATACACTAACAACAAAAGATCAGAAAGACATTAAGGAAACACTCCCATTTACCACTGCAACAAAAAGAATAAAATACCTAGGAATAAACCTACCTAAGGAGGCAAAAGACTTGTACGCACAAAACTATAAGATACTGATGAAAGAAATCAAAGATGACACAAAAAGATGGAGAGATATACCATGTTCTTGGATTGGAAGAATCAATGTTGTGAAAATGACTATACTACCCAAAGCAATCTACAGATTCAATGCAATCTCTATCAAATTACCAAGGGCATTTTTCATAGAATTAGAACAAAAAATTTCACAATTTGGAAACACAAAAGACCCCAAATAGCCAAAGCACTCTTGAGAAAGAAAAATGGAGCTGGAGGAATCAGGCTCCCTGACTTCACACTATACTACAAAGCTACAGTAATCAAGACAGTATGGTACTGGCACAAAAACAGAAATATAGATCAATGGAACAGGATAGAAAGCCCAGAGACAAACCCATGCACCTACAGTCACCTAATCTATGACAAAGGAGGCAAGAATATACAATGGAGAAAAGACAGCCTCTTCAATAAGTGGTGCTGGGAAAACTGGGCAGCTACATGTAAAAGCATGAAATTAGAACACTCCCTAACACCGTACACAAAAATAAACTCAAAATGGATTAAAGACCTAAATGTAAGACCAGACACTATAAAACTCTTAGAGGAAAATGTAGGCAGAACACTCTGACATAAATCGCAGCAAGATCTTTATTGAACCACCTCCTAGAGTAATGAAAATAAAAACAAAAATAAACAAATGGGACCTAATTAAACTTAAAAGCTTTTGCTAAGCAAAGGAAACCATAAACAAGACAAAAAGACAACCCTCAGAATGGGAGAAAATGTTTGCAAACAAAGCAACTGACAAAGGACTAATCTCCAAAATATACAAGCAGCTCATGCAGCTCAATATCAAAAAAAACCCAAATAACCCAATACAAAAATGGGCAGAAGACCTAAATAAACATTTCTCCAAAGAAGATATACAGATTGCCAACAAACACATGAAAGGATGCTCAACATCACTAATCATTAGAGAAATGCAAATCAAAACTACAATGAGGTATCACCTCACACCAGTCAGAATGGCCATCATCAAAAAATCTACAAACAATAAATGCTGGAGAGGGTGTGCAGAAAAGGGAACCCTCTTGCACTGTGGGTGGGAATGTAAATTGATACAGCCACTATGGAGAACAGTACGGAGGTTCTGTAAAAACTAAAAATAGAACTACCATATGACCCAGCAATCCCACTACTGGGCATATACCCAGAGAAAACCATAATTCAAAAAGACACATGCACCCCAATGTTCATTGCAGCACTATTTACAATAGCCAGGACATGGAAGCAACCTAAATGTCCATCGACAGATGAGTGGATAAAGATGTGGTACATATATTCAATGGAATATTACTCAGCCATAAAAAGGAACGAAACTGGGTCATTTGTAGAGACGTGGATGGACCTAGAGACTGTCATACAGAGTGAAGTAAGTCAGAAAGAGAAAAACAAATACTATATGTTAACGCATATATGTGGAATCTAGAAAGATGGTATAGATGATCTTATTTGCAAAGCAGAAATAGAGACACAGACGTAGAGAACAAATGTATGGATACCAAGGGGGAAAGGGGGGTGGGAGGAATTGGGAGACTGGGATTCACATATATACACTATTGATACTATGTATAAAATAGATAACTAATGAGAACATACTGTATAGCACAGGGAACTCTACTTAATGCACTGTGGTGACCTAAATGGGAAGGAAATCCAAAAAAGAGAGGATATATGTATATGTATAGCTGATTCATCTTGCTGTACAGTAGAAACTAACACACCATTGTAAAGCAACTGTACTCCAATAAAAATTAATTTAAAAAATTAAAAAATAAAATAAAATAACATGTATCGTAACATATAAATAATTTGATATGACTACACTAGGAGACATAATGAAGGGGTCAGATGTCTACTGTGAATGTGACAGCTTTATATGCAGATTGATTTGGGTCTGTTGTATTGGTGTTTCAAACACTACAAGCACTATGCAAACCAGAAAACAGTGGAGTGACATCTTTAAACTCGTAAAAGAAAGAAGATGTCAACCCATAAGTCTATACCTAGGGAAAATATCTTTCAAAAATGAAGAAGAGGGTTTCCCTGGTGATGCAGTGGTTAAGAATCTGCCTGCCAATGCAGGAGACACGGGTTCAAGCCCTGGTCCAGGAAGATCCCACATGCCGCAGAGCAACTAAGCCCGTGCGCCACAACTACTGAGCCTGCACTCTAGAGCTCACAAGCCACAACTACTGAAGCCCATGCGCCTAGAGACCATGCTCTGCAACAGGAGAAGCCACCACAATGAGAAGCCTGCGCACTGCAATGAAGAGCAGCCCCCACTCACCGCAACTAGAGCAAGCCCGCGCACAGCAACGAAGACCCAACACAGCCAAAAATAAATAAATAAAATAAATAAATTTATTTTAAAAATGAAGAAGAAATAAAGACATCTTCAGACAAGAGCTGAGAGAATTCATTGCCATCAGACCTGCAGTACAAGAAATGTTGAAGGGAATTCTTCAGGCAAAAGGGGTACAATACCAGACAGATACCTGTATATATGAAAAAAGTTATAAATACCAGAAATGGTTAAAAAAAAAGGTAAATACCACGAAAAGCATTGCCATCAGGAACACAATCTTCCAAAATGTTGAATGCAACTTGCTAAGGCTTTGTGGCCTTGATCAAGCTATTTAACTTCTCTGTGTCTCAGTTTCTTCATCTTTAACATGAGAATAATGATAGTATGTACTTTTTAGGGTGTTGTGAGGATTAAATAAGTTAATATATAGAACATGCTTACAACAGTGCCTGGCACATAGTAAGCTAAATAAATGATAGCTATTATTGTTACTAAAGTCTTAAAAAAAAACACAGTAAAAATCTTTGTTCAATAAACAATTTCATTCCTAGAAAATTTCACATATATTAAAATTGTGAAAAATATACTTTGTGGCTATAAGTAAAACAGACTTAGGCTCTAGGCTTGGATAATTTTAAATATATTTTACACCTACCTGAACACCTTGACTGACATTCAGAAGTCTTGTAGGACGTGAACAGAACACTTATTCATTGTGTGAGAATGTAACACATTCTCATTGCAGAGCATCTAATACCCCTAACACTTCCTCTTACCCAGTAGTGCCCTCCAACAAGTGACAGCCAAGAACACCCTGAAAAATTCCAAAACAACCCCTTCTAGCAATATAATCCTATTTAAAATCCTAATCCAGGAGCAGGCCTAGGGACCATTTACCATTACCTAAAGGCAGTGGGACAGACAGCTGGTTTCCCGGAAGGAGAGTTTTGCTACATACCAAATGTAGCTATATCTCAACCTGGGTTCAAATACTTATTCATGTGATCTTGGACTAATCTCTTAATCTCTCTGTGCCTCAGTTTCTCATATGTAAAATGTGATTATAGTAGGTCCTACCTTACAGGTCTATGAGGATTAGTGATAATGTATATACAGCACTTAGCAAAGTATCTGGCTCAAAATAAATAATAGTAATAGTTGTTGTTTTACATCCTTGTATGCTATTAGAGGAAGAATTAGGAAGAATAATCCATTGTGGCAGGACTATTAGTGCCCACCAAATACTCCATGTACTCCCTTACATTTCCCAGCCCCCTTTGCAGTTAGGGTAGGGCCTTGTGACTGGTTCTGGCCAATGAACTAGAAGCAGAAGTGATGTGTCATTCATTTAGAGGCCTAAGTAAGTAAGAGCTGGTGTGCTGTCTCCTTGTCTTTCTTCTCCACATAGCCTTGCATAAGAGAGAAATCAGCACATGATCAGTGCATCCCTATTTAACAGATAAGGAGATTCAGATACAAAGAATGTAAGATTGAACTGGCTTTCATATGCAATGACTTTCAGTCTCCTGTGTACTGTATAAAAGGCCCTTGACATAAATAAGAATTGTTTCCAGATTCACCATTATATATAATTTCCCTCATGAAATTACATCTAATAAGTAGAAAAAAATAACCCTGTTGAGACAAATGTGCTAGGTGGTTGGTTAGGCTCACTCACTAACTAGTTGACTCTCTCCCACACTCTACCCTTGACTAGGAAATTCAGTTTCATGCCTTAACAAAAAGACAAAATTATCTATCATGGAACTGAAGTGTTATTATTAAAGAGTCAATACAACAAATGATAAAATCATGTATGTTAAGGATCTACTATATACAAGCTACAGACAGTTATAGATGAAAGTGGATATTAGAGGTCATGTCATCTAATGCCTACACTTTACACATGAGGAAACTGAAGTCAAAGAAAGGAAAAAGGATAACCCCAAGATGATCAAGCTAGATAATGACAGTCCTGGCGTAATAAACAAGGTCCCCTACCTCCTAGATCAGCAATCTTTCTACTATTGTTCACTATTTCTGACATATGACCATCTAAACATACGTGGCTTTGTTTCCCCTTTCTGTGGTACAGGTCCATGAAGTTATATAAGAGGTTGAAATAGCACATCATAATGAGCTGAGAAAAAAAGCCTAGATGTCATTGAAATGTGAGAAAAGCTAGTTAATAGTATGTAAATCTATATAGGAAAAGAACATTCACAAACCAAATCCCTATCCAAAAACCCATAGAATCATTCATCTCCACAAAACATCTGTGCTGTCCGTGAAAAAAAAATGCATTTGGAGTCCTTTTTCCCTGGGAAGGGATTGCAGAGAAGCATCTATCCTTGTTCTCTGTAACTTCCAAAGTGACTGGCTGGCAATAAAGATATAGCATAGGGCTAGGGTCCAGAGTATGGCCTATTAATGTATTGTAGGGACACTAGCTGGTTTGTAGAAGGAATGGTCCTAACTTGTGCCTTGGCTTCCTAAGCCTTAGGTCTGACCAAGTGACTGACCCAGCTTGACCATTTGGTTCCAGAAGCAGCAGGAACCAGAGGCTTTCTTTCACCTTTGAGGAGCTCACACCTCCAACTAAATATCTCTTCACCACTTCAGCCTCTCCACCTTTAGTCTCAGGACCACGCAAGATGAGAAAACATCATCAGAATGGAATTTGCCTTGATCTCAAACTCCCTTTCTGTGGAAAAACTCCTAGCTTGCTCTCTCCAGTCTTACTGCCAGATTGTAAACTAGTAAATCTCAGCACAAACAGCTGAAGGCCACATAGGCCCAGCTGTCCTGTGTAGACCTTGGGAGAAACATTTGTCATGTGTTACACACCAGGGGCGTAAATTACAGCATGCAGTGCTGAGGAGGATCCATTTATAAAAAGGACTTTTTTCAAAAAGTATCTTCTGTTTTACATTTGGTAGTGTTTATGGATAGCTAGTGGGAAGCAGCTGCATGGCACAGGGAGATCAGCTCCGTGCTTTGTGACCACCTAGAGGGCTGGGATAAGGAGGGTGGGAGGGAGACGCAAGAGGGAGGGGTTATGGGGATATACATATGCATATAGCTGATTCACTTTGTTATACAGCAGAAACTAACACAACACTGTAAAGCAATTATACTCCAATAAAGATGTTAAAAAAATTAATAACATACAAAAAAGTATCTTCTGTTAACTCTGATATCATCTACACCTAGAAATGGAATATTTTCTTTCCTTGTTGGGAGGAGGGTAGTAGGCAGACAGGGCCTAGTGAATGCACCTGCCAGAATGCCACCCTTATACAGAATGCTGACAAAACAAATCATGGTGCATACCCAAGTGGGTTCTGTCAGGTTTTCCAGTTGTCAGTGGTTTAGTGAAATCATTAGTGAATTCCCTCAAGACCCCAGAATGCATATCATCTGGGCCTGCTGATTGCTATATATTTCAAGTTCGTTCACTTGCCCACATTTTTTATCAATTGCTACTGCTCAGATTTTTCTTACTGCCTAAAAGTCTCCACTGTTTCTTTTTCCTAAAGAATATATATAATATATATATAATATACTATATATACAATAGATATGTATTATGTATTTAGATATGTGCGTGCACACATTTATACATTCACGCATATACATATATACATATGTGGTTAAGTGTTGTCATTGTGTGTGTATATAGTATTTATAGCCACTTTCATGAGAGTTGCTATTTAAAGATCTGATCTCCCTCAAGCACAAATACCCTAAACAAGACCTTTGCAATTAATTCATTCCACATGTCTATGCCCATATTTTTCTGCTCAAATCAACTCCCCCCTTCTTGTTCCAGCAGCCCCAAGGTTTAGACAGAATGCAGTTTAGGAGTAGAAAATGCTTTAGAGCAGTGGTTCTCAAACTTCTGTATCAAAATCCCCTGGAGAGTTTGTTAAAACACAGACTGCTGATCACACACCAGTTTGATTTAGTAGGTGTAGCAGGGAGGAGGGTGCTAAGAGTTTGCACTTCTAACAAATTTCTAGGTGACACTGATGCTGCTGGTCCAGGGACCACACTTTGAAAACCAGTGCTTTGGGAGCTGTGGTGAAGAGGCTTGGACGCTTGCTGATGCAAGTCTGCCTGTCTGACTCCATAGATCAAAAATGGCTCCCAGGGCACAGATCAAGAGAGAAAAATAAGACTTTTGTTTATGTGTGCCAATCTGAGGGAGAGGACTGTACAGTTTTATACCACCTCTCTCCTACAACTATGCGAGTTTGCACAGAATGGGTAACCTGCACGTGTGAGAAGTGAAGGGGAAAAATAAGGAATAACATGTAGTTAGCCAGTCCACGTTTGCTGGACACTGATCTTTAGATTATGACAGATAAAGGAGAAAAATGATGAGTTTACCAGTTCACCTCTGCCCTAGACAAACTTGATGCTGTAGGTCTCAAACTTTAGCGTGAAAACTTAGATTTAGGAGTCTTCATCAGACCCTCTTGATGTGAATCTTGGGGCACTGGCCTAGGAACTAGCACTTTAACAAGTGATTCTGGGCCGAGTGGCATAAGGACCACACTTGGAGAAGCATTGTTCTAATGGGAAAAAAGCAGAACACACAGGAAAGAGAAAAGAATAATGCTTATAAGAAAATCTAGAGGCAAGTGTCACTTCATGAGGTGCAGACAACATACTCAGGGCTAGCAAATGAATGGAGTGATCAGAGTGAATTATTTTTCCTGCAAATGGCATTTAGGATTTTTGGAAACATAAACAGGGATTTGTTTAGTAAAGATAATATCTTCAGCATAGCTCCTTGAATGAGACACTGAAAAATGGGCGAATTACGCAATGCTTTTATATAAAGATTTACACATTTTCTTCAAAGCACTTGTATTAACAAACAGCATCTGCAATAGTGTCTCTGTGAACTCACCTTGCCCCATTTGAAAGATGAATAAATAGAAACCTAGAGACCACTTTGCCCATGGTCACACAACAAGCTAAGTGACTGAGCTAAGATTAGAACTCAGGCCTCAGTGCTGTCCAGAGATGCCTCAGTGTTGCCAGGCTGAAGTCACAGGAAGAGACAACGGAAAAACACACTTTGTGGTCTACTAGGTTGGCATCATTTGGGGTGCTACACTATGTTTTTGTGCCGGAAGCACAAAACATGGTGCTGCTTAACAAGAACAAGAATAAACAAACAGATTGCCTCCTCCACTTAGGTGTGTTTTGCCTTCTGGGCTATCCTTCAAAATTCTCCAAGACTGCAGTCACAAAAGTGGGGTGGGCAGTGGGGAGGGACGAGACACCACCCAGGCCCATTACTCTCACTACTCTTTGCATTATTATTGTTTTAGGAGCACAACAGAAGACTCTGCTCTGCTATGAGCTTTTTAAGAAAAACAGCTATTTGGGGGAAATTAGCATAATCTGGTGTTCCTTTGCCATCTGAAAACTGTATTTTACCTGAAGCAGCTGTCTCTAATTATTACACACCCTCATGTATCCAGTATGGACCCATCTGTCTATACAGTGAAGAGCTTTTGCTAAATGAAAAATCATTGAGGAAAGATAGACCAATCAGGACCATATTTAAAGAGCTAGGATGCAGTTGCTCTCTTGTTGGCTGGAACATGCAGCACCCTCTAAATTTAAAGACCGTTGGGACTTCCCTGGCAGTCCAGTGGTCAAGACGCCATGCTCCCAATACAGGGGACATGAGTTCGATCCCTGGTAGGGGAACTAAGATCTCACATGCCCCACAGCGTGGCCTAAAAAAAATTAAAAGAAAATAAAAAAGAAAATTTAAAAAGGGAAAAAAAATTTAAAAAATAAATTACAGACCGTGATACAGACAGCTCGTCTCAAAGACCACCCAACCACAGGAATTAGAGGTCACAAAGGCACTGACCAGAACAATAGACTGGTGTAAATATCAAATGTTGGCTGGAGCCTCTAAATCTAACTGAATCCATCCTATCCTACAGATCAGGTCAAAAGACATTTATTTCATCCCTACCTGCCCTCCTGATCCCTAAACTCATTAGATGTGAAAAAGAACCCCTGTTCTCCAATTTCCTACCTAATTATTGGGGGAGATAGACATGTTGGAATGGGTTTTTGTTGATTGGCTTTCTGTGTAATCTGTTAGCATTCCAACTTGTCAGAATATTTGTTGTTCTGTAGCATTTGGGTGAGGGGGGAGCTATAAATAAACAGAGCTGTGAGAGTACAGCCCACTGTCAGCATGGCTCGCAAGCCGTCCCATTATAACAACACACTCTGGATTTTACCTACTTACTTTCCATGTTCAGTAGCTGGCCTCTGCCTAAGGTTGGACGGAAGTACCTTAGGTCATTGACATTTCACCTTCCATTTCTTCCAGCTCTTATTTTTTCTCCTCTACTGCAGGCAATAGGAGAGATGAGCCTCACTTCACAGGATACAGAGACAATTTTAATGAAAATAAGGGTGTTGGATGCAAGGAAAAAATGCAGACACTATTTTTTGCCTACTGTAAAATAATGCTCAGTATTAAAGATAGAAGCAAAGCAGTATATAAGTAAGAAACTTTCATCAGAGCCCAATCTTTTAAAGCCAATTATTCCTTCCCTTTCAAGATACACAAGTAATGCAACAGATCAAATCAATGAGTTTCTCCTTTTCTGACATACCTCAAACCTCTCCCTGGGCAAACAGTTCTTTACAAACCAACATCAAACATTCCCTTCACTTGTGTCCCACCCCCATGTATAGCCATGTGCAGCTGTCCTGCCTGGACTTCATGTGGTCTACAGCCTCCAGTTTGCTTTGATTTTAAGCAAAAATCACAATGGTCTTCTCTAGTTGTTGTGGTACCAGGATGTGGGGAAGGTGTTTGGGGAGAAGCGTATACTGTGTTCTCGATTGATTTCCAAGGGAAAGCCACGCTGCATCGCCTCCTCTTCCTTTCTTTTCTGCTTCCAATTTGCCCTTTCTACCCTCATGGCAGGTAAAGTGAGTTTTTAAAAAGAGAAAAGGATGAGAGAACTTTTTCTGCTTTGTCCCTACTACCTCAAGTCTTACATGCAAATTAGGATTTGCACAACTTATCCTACACTTCCTCTAGAACAAATGGATTTGGGTTGACATACCAAGATCAGATCTTGAGATAGTGACCCAGGAGCAGAACCAGCTCATTTGTTCAATAGGTTTGCTATTATTGCAAACGATAAAAATAAATAGCTGTCATTTATTGATTACTTAAGTGTTGCAAAGCACTTTACATGTTCCATCTCATTTCATCTTCATTAATTACTATTATCATCTGCATTTTACAGTTTTGGAAACTAAGGCATTGAGAAGTTGTTTAATTTCTAGTAGAGTAACTGAAACAAAACCTGATATGTATGACTCCAAAGCCTGTGCTTTTGCTCACTAAATTTTACTGTCACATATATTCAGATCAACTCTGCCAAGAGGTATTTTCCATTTAAAAGAGGAAACAGTTTGAAAATTATTATTGTGCTTTCCTCTTTTGCCTTTTTGAGTACTCAACTTACACCCTAGTCTGCCTGAGGTAATCATTTGGGGAGAGGGTGGGTGTGGAAGGCAGAGGCATTAGCATTTATGACAGAAGGAGAAGAAATGAAGAGAAAGACAGGGCAATATTCACTTCTGACATACAAAATAAGATCATGCAGTAGGGCAACAGCCTTCAAGCCAGGCTTCTGTCTTATGACAATAATAATAATATAATTAATAAGATTTTTACAACTGCCTAAATGTCTCTACTCTTTTCAACATCTTGCTAGGAATTATATACACACACAAATTATATGTAATTTTATGTAAAAAATACATATATTCAAGTTCCTTTATTTCTTCCTTTAGAAAGTCAAGAGTTAAATTGTAAGGATCCAGATCTTAGAGTGCCCCAGAAAAATAATCCATTTTCCTGTGACAGATAGGCCAACTCTATGATAGAAGCAGGATACAATCTAGTGTGGGTGAAAGAACATTTTCAGTCCTGGAAAATTGTGAGGGGAAGGAGGGCAGAAAAGACGGATGAGTCTACAGGGAGAATAACAGTAACATAAGTGACAGTAATAGTACTCCCCAACTGAAACTATGGGAGGAGGCTACCTCACAGATAGAATGTGATCTCAGGTATTCTAGTTACATTTTTACTGTGCTTCCCGCCCTACCACAGCCAAATCACTAGGAGTATCAATTCCAACTCAACCAAAGCAGAATCAATATGTTCCTATAAACTTAGAAACTGGTTCTCCAGCTTTTTTCTAAGTTGTCACAACAGAGTATTTAAGCCTGAATGTCAAACCAATACCTTCTAAGGATATGCTGTATTATTTATTTGCTATATGACAAATTGAAGAACTTGCCATCTGCTTTACTTGGAGCCCTTTTCCAAAGAAGTAGGTAGGATAGTGTCATTGTTAAGAGAAAATACAGGCTCTGGAATCAGACTGGCCTGTGATCAAGTCCAGCTCTGCCACTTCCCAGCTATGTGATCTTGAAAATATTACTTAACTTCCCTGGGCCTCAATTTCCTCTTATGTTAAAATGGAGGGTTTTTTTTTGAGGATTAGATGGGATGATGTATGTTAAGTACTTAGCAGAGGCCCTAGAGCATGTTGTTAAAAAAGAAATGACAGGCCCCAAATAGAGTCATTTGTGCTAAGCCCACATCAGCCAACCAAGTAATACTTAACCTAATTGCAGTTATAGCCTCCCTCAAGAATGCAGTCTTAACCGATCAGTCTGGAATTTTCTGTTCAGTACCAATGAGGTAATCTGTCACATAGCCCACTTCCGACCCCCATAGGTAGGTTACCTAAGCCTGAAATAATCCACTCTTTTCCCCCTTCTGCCTATAAAAGGCTTCTATTTTGTACAGCCTCTCCAAGCTCCTTTCTACTTGCTAGATGGAATGCTGTCCAATTCATGAATCATTCAATAAAGCAACTTAGGCGTTTAAATTTTACTTGGTTGAATTTTTGTATTTAACAGATTTGGTGGAAGTGATGGGATCTGAAGTAAACTTCTGATGGCACTTGGAGACAACAAAAAACACAGGTGTGGTGCCTGTGAGAACCCCCTTTTTTTTCTTAATTTTTTTTAACATCTTTATTGGAGTATAATTGCTTTATAATGGTGTGTTAGTTTCTGCTGTATAACAAAGTGAATCAGCTATACGTATACATATATCCCCATATATCCTCCCTCTTGCGTCTCCCTCCCACCCTTCCTATTCCACCCCTCTAGGTGGTCACTAAGCACCGAGCTGGTCTCCCTGTGTTATGCGGCTGCTTCCCACTAGTTATCTATTTTACATTTGGTAACGTATATATGTCCATGCTACTTTCTCACTTCATCCCAGCTTACACTTCCCCCTCCCCATGTCCTCAAGTCCATTCTCTATGTCTGCGTCTTTATTCCTGTCCTGCCCCTAGGAGAACCCCTTTTTAAATTCACTGTCTTTCTCACCATTTCTGAGAGCCGTGGGTAAGTTCCTCTCAGTTCTGAGCTCCACTCTCTTTGTATTGAGCTCCCGACCTAACTGGTTTTCCAATACAGGGTAGATAAGCTTGAGCTGGCAGATGGCTTTGTCCAGAGCCCAACTGAGCTGGCAAATGGTTCTGCCCAGAGACCAATTGAGCTGGCAGACAGTTCTGCCCAGAGCCAAGCCCCTAGCCTTTCAGACTGCAATTCCCAGGATTTTGAGTGGAAAACCCCAGCCTTTGATTCTGTCTGAAGAGCCACATGGGAACTGTTAGTGGCAGTGCACAGTTCCCCATCCATGTGGAACCCCCAGTCCTCAATCCCCATTTATCGAGGTCTGCTGATTCAATCCTTTCCTCAGCCCAAGGTTTCACAGGAAGTGTTGGTGTTGTACACAGGGCCTTCTCTTGACCAAGACCCAGTAACATCTCTCGGTTACTGCCAATATATTGAGGTGCACATGTTTATCTTGTTCTGTGTCGATTTATCAGAGATGGGATTTTTAATTTCTAAAGAGTCAAGTACACCATCTTCCAGCACACCTGTTTATGTCTAAGAACTATATTCTCAGAAGCTGTAAATATCTACAAAAATGGCAAAACCTTACTAAAAACAACCTAAAATTACAAGGAGCTTTATGGGGAATGTTCCAATTAGACAAGATCATTCATTAAGAAGTACACTGGAAAGTAAGGATTCTAAATTACACAAACAGAATGGGATACCTATGCAGAAGCTTCCAAAAGGCTTTGGGATTCTAAAATAGATTCATTGAAAGACTAGTTACAAAAGGCTAGTGAAAAATTAAAAACACACAAGGAGTGCCTAAAATAAAAGATGATAGGACTGACATGGCTCCTACAGCTCCCCTCTAGCCTTCTTTACCTGAGTACTCACATTTCACTAATTTTTTGCCTGAACTGCTTTTCCTCTCTGAAGAGAGTATTAAAGTAACCTTTTAAAATAAAACTACCTGAGGTTGCAGATGAACCTCTTCAAGTATCTTTCACTCCTTGGTCCAAAACTGAACTAAGTGTCATAGTTAAAGAATTTCCTAAACCTAGGGAGGATCCCCAAAAGTTTTTTGAAGAATTTAGTCATACTGGGGTCTATGACCCCGGGCTGCCAGATCTTTATCAGCTTGTGCACATGTTGGTAGGACCTGGTGAAGCCCCAAAGTGGATGCAGGAAGCAAAATGGCAAACCTCAGAGGATGATATTTGAGACCTTTAACCAGAGAAAGCTCACAAAATAGCAAGTGACCTTCTACAAGCCATTCCTAGAGTCTTCCTTACTTACACTGATTGGCCAATCATTCAAACATACAAACAAAGAAAGATGAATACGTGGCAGATGTTAAAGCCCATTCAGAAACCCACTTCCTATGACGTTCTGGGTTCCACACATTAAATAGGGTCACCCAACATGCTCTAGCTGCCGAATTTATAAACAGATTATCTCCCAAGATTAGTGGATTGATATAAAGGCAGAAAATACGGTGGGAGGTCACCAGTCTGACTGAACTTGCGACTAGAGCCAAGCACTTTGAAAGGAAGACCCACTAAAACTATGCCCTGCCTTCACGGATCAAGCTTGCCTTAATCGTTACTACAAAAAAATTCCACGTCCTCCAAGCATCACACAGCCTAAAAATAAGATGTTTGCCCAAATTGCTTTTCAGGAACTTGGAGTCAGATATCAAGCTGGTTAAGACTGGCTAAGACCATCATCCCTACAATTGCGCATGCAAGAGTATCCACTCAGTGACCTCTTGATGTCAGAGGGTCAAAAATTCCACCCTCAGAACATGCTAATGCCACCATTTTCTAAACATGCATCCCATGAAGAAGTTTAGTTGAGCCTGCACTGAACAACAATTATCTCACCTTTTTCTTATTTCCAATCACTTTTCCCACCATCCCCAGGCCACAGCTTTATCACATAAATATCCCAAGCCCCTCAACTTCAGGGAGATGGATTTGAGATTCATTCTCCCATCTCTTCACTTGGCTGCCTCATGCATCCCTTTCACTGCTGCAAACCTCGGTGTCTCAGCATTCGGCTTGCTTCACGTCCAGCAAACAGAGCTGTTTCAGGAACACTTGGAGCAAGATGGTAAACAAAAATCTGCCAAGCCATTGCCCTTACAGCTACACCAGCTCCTAGGCCACAGACATAAAATAACACCTGGCCCCCCACACAGCACTCTTCTAGGGGTCCACTGTTAAAACAATGGTGCAAAGATCAACGTTTCATTTGTAATCAACTGGGACACTGGAAAAATGATTGTCTTTAAAGATCCTATGGAAATTCTTCAGCTCAAGTGCCACCATAGCTACCCCCAAGGGAGGGGTCCTATATGGGCCCCTTCCTGAGTTGACAGGACTCGAAGGGATTCTCTGAGAAACTGATACCAGTAATTTCCTTGAACAGCTAAAGGGAAACCAAAATTAAAACTTATTTTAGTAGACCTTCAAGATGGCAGAGGAGTAAGACGTGGAGATCACCTTCCTCCGCACAAATACATCAAAAATACAGCTACATGTGGAACAACTCCTACAGAACACCTACTGAATGCTGGCAGAAGACCTCAGACTTCCCAAAAGGCAAGAAAATCCCCACGTACTTGGGTAGGGCAAAAGAAAAAACAGAGACTAAAGCATAGGGACAGGACCTGCACCTCTGGGAGGGAGCTGTGAAGGAGGAAAAGTTTCCACACACTAGGAAGCCCCTTCACTGTCAGGGATGGGGGTTGGGCGTGGGGGAAGCTTCAGAGCCATGAAGGAGAGTGCAGCAACAGGGGTGCAGAGGGCAAAGAGGAGAGATTCCTGCACAGAGGATCCGTGCCGACCAGCACTCACCAGCCTGAGAGGCTTGTCTGCTCACCCGCCGGGGTGGGTGGGGGCTGGGGCTGAGGCTCAGGCTTCGGAGGTCAGATCCCAGGGAGAGGACTGCGGTTGGCTGCGTGAACACAGCCTGAAGGGGGCCAGTGTGCCACAGCTACCTGGAGGGAGTCCGGGAAAAAGTCTGGACCTGCCGGAGAGGCAAGAGACCATTGTTTTGGGGTGCGCGAGGAGAGGGGATACCTTCCCAGTGTGCCCACAGAAGGCAGAGCATCGCCTAAATGAGCTCCAGAGATGGGCGTGAGCAGCGGTTATCAGTTCGGACCCCAGACATGGGCATGAACCACTAACGCTGCTGCCGCTACCATCAGGAATCCTGTGTGCAAGCGCAGGTCACTACCCACACCCCCCAGAAGCCCATACAGCCTGCCACTGCCAGGGTCCCGTGATCCAGGGACAACTTCCCTGGGAGAACACATGGCGTACCTCAGGCTGTTGCAACATCATGCTGGCCTCTGCTGCCGCAGGCTCACCCCGCATTCCAACTATGACTACCGTACCCCTCCCTCCCCCCAGCCTGAGTGAGCAAGAGAGCCCTAATCAGCTGCTGCTTTAACCCCCTCCTGTCTGGGCTGGGAAAAGACTCCTGAGGGCGGCCTACACAGAGAGGTGGGGCCAAATCCAAAGCTGAACCCGAGGAGCTGTGCGAACAAAGAAGAGAAAGGGAAATTTCTCTATGCAGCCTCAAGAGCAGCAGATTAAATCCCCACAGTCAACTTGATAAACCCTGCATCTAAAGAATACCTGAATAGACAACGAAAGTTCCCAAAATTGAGGCGGTGGATTTTGGGAGCAACTGTAGATTTGGGGTTTGCTTTCTGTGTCTAATTTGTTTCTGGTTTTATGTGTATCTTAGTTTACTATTTAGTGCTTATTATCATTGGTGGATTTGTTTATTGATTTGGTTGCTCTCTTCCTTTATTTTTTAACATATATATATATTTTCTCCTTTTTCTCTTTCTGTGAGTGTCTATGTGTATGCTTCTTTATATAATTTTGTCTATATAGGTTTGCTTTTACCATTTGTCCCAGGGTTCTGTCTCTTCATTTTCTTTGCTTTTGTTTTCTTTTTTTCTTTCTTCCTTTCCTTCCGAGCCATGTGGCTGGCAGGGGCCTTGTGCTCCAGCCGGGTGTCGGGCATGAGCCTCTGAGGTGGGGGGGCCAAGTCCAGGACATTGGACCACCAGAAATCTCCAGGCCCCACATAATATCAATCAGCGAGAGGTCTCCCAGAGATCTTCATCTCAACATTAAGACCCAGCTCCACCCAATGGTCAGCAAGCTCCAGTGCTGGATGCCCCATGCCAAACAACTAGCAAAACAGGAACACAACCCCACCTATTAGCAGAGAGCCTCCCTAATGTCATACTAAGTTCACAGACACTCAAAAACACACCACCAGAGGCGGCCCTGCCCACCAGTAGGACAAGATCCAGCCCCACCCACCAGAACACAAGCACCAGTCCCCTCCACCAGGAAACCTACACAAGCTATTGAATCAACCTCACCCACTGGGGGCAGACACCACAAACAATGGGAACTATGAAACTACAGCCTGCAAAAAGGAGACACCAGGGCTTCCCTGGTGGTGCAGTGGTTGAGAATCTGCCTGCTAATGCAGGGGACACGGGTTCGAGCCCTGGTCTGGGAAGATCCTACATGCCTCAGAGCAACTAGGCCCGTGAGCCACAACTACTGAGCCTGCGCGTCTGGAGCCTGTGCTCCACAACAAGAGAGGCCGCGATAGTGAGAGGCCCACGCACCGCGATGAAGAGTGGCCCCTGCTTGCCTCGACTAGAGAAAGCCCTCACACAGAAACGAAGACCCAACACAGCCAAAAATAAAATAAATAAATTAAAATAGGCATGAATAATTTTTTTTAAAAATGAAATATTTTTTTAAAAAAAGGAGACACCAAACACAGTAAGTTAAACAAAATGAGAAGACAGAGAAATATGCAGCAGATGAAGAAGCAAGATAAAAACCCACCAGACCAAAAAAATGAAGAGGAAATAGACAGTCTACCTGAAAAAGAATTCAGAGTAATGATAGCAAAGATGATCCAAAATCTTGGAAATAGAATGGAGAAAATACAAGAAACATTTAACAAGGACCCAGAAGAACTAAAGAGCAAACAAACAGTGATGAACAACACAATAAATGGAATTAAAAAATACTCTAGAAGGAATCAATAGCAGAATAACTGAGGCAGAAGGACAGATAACTGACCTGGAAGATAAAATAGTGGAAATAACTGCTGCAGAGCAGAATAAAGAAAAGAGAATGAAAAGAATTGAGGACAGTCTCAGAGACAACTGGGACAAAATTAAATGCAACAACATTCGAATTGTAGGGGTCCCAGAAGAAGAAGAGAAAAAGAAAGAGTCTGAGAAAATATTTGAAGAGACTATAGTTGAAAACTTCCCTAATAAGGGAAAGGAAATAGTCAATAAAGTCCAGGAAGTGCAGAGAGTCCCATACAGGATAAATCCAAGGAGAAACATGCCAAGACACATATTAATCAAACTATCAAAAATTAAATTCAAAGAAAAAATATTAACAGCGGCAAGGGAAGAGCAATAAATAAGATACAAGGGAAACCCCATAAGGTTAACAGCTGATCTTTCAGCAGAAACTCTGCAAGCCAGAAGGGAGTGGCAGAACATATTTAAAGTGATGAAAGGGAAAAACTGACAACCAAGATTACTCTACCCAGCAAGGATTTCATTCAGATTCGATGGAAAAATTAAAACCTTTACAGACAAGCAAAAGTTAACAGAATTCAGCACCACCAAACCAGCTTTACAACAAATGCTAAAGGAACTTCTCTAGGCAGGAAACACAAAAGAAGGAAAAGACCTACAAAAACAAACCCAAAACAATTAAGAAAATGGTAATAGAAACATACATATCAATAACTACCTTAAAGGTAAATGGATTAAATGCTCCAACCAAAAGACACAAACTGGCTGAACGGGTACAAAAACAAAACCCGTATATATGCTGTCTACAAGAGACCCACTTCAGACCTAGGGACACATACAGTCTGAAAGTGAGGGGATGGGAAAAGATATTCCATGAAAATGGAAATCAAAAGAAAGCTGGAGTAGCAATTCTCATATCAGACAAAATAGACTTTAAAATAAACACTATTACAAGAGACAGTGAAGGACACTACATAATGATCAAGGGATCAATCCAAGAAGAAGATATAACAATTGTAAATATTTATGCATGCAACAAAGGAGCACCTCAATACATAAGGCAAATGCTAACAGCCATAAAAAGGGAAATAGCAGTAACACAATCATAGTAGAGGACTTTAACGTCCCACTTTCACCAATGGACAGATCATCCAACATGAAAATAAGTAGGAAACACAAGCTTTAAAAGACACATTAGACCAGAGAGACTTAATTGATATTTATAGGACATTCCATCCGAAAACAACAGAATACACTTTCTTCTCAAGTGCTCATGGAACATTGTCCAGGATAGATCATATCTTGGGTCACAAATCAAGCCTTGGTAAATAAGAAAATTGAACTCGTATCAAGTATCTTTTCCGACAACAAAGCTATGAGGCTAGATATCAATTACAGTAAAAATACTGTAAAAATACAAAGACATGGAGGCTAAACAATATGCTACTGGATAACCAAGAGGTCACTGAAGAAATCAAAGGGGAAATCAAAAAATACCTAGAAACAAATGACAATGAAAACACGATGACCCAAAACCTATGGGATGCAGTAAAAGCAGTTCTAAGAGGGAAGTTTATAGCAATACAATCCTACCTCAAGAAACAAGAAAAATCTCAAATAAACAACGTAACATTACATCTAAAGCAATTAGAGAAAGAAGAACCAAAAAACCCCAAAGTTAGCAGAAGGAAAGAAATCATACAGATCAGATCAGAAATAAATGAAAAAGAAATGAAGGAAACAATAGCAAAGATCAATAAAACTAAAAGCTGGTTCTTTGAGAAGATAAACAAAATTGATAAACCATTAGCCAGACTCATCAAGAAAAAAAGGGAGAAGACTCAAATCAATAGAATTAGAAATGAAAAAGGAGAAGTAACAACTGACCCTGCAGAAATACAAAGGATCATGAGAGATTACTACAAGCAACTATATGCCAATAAAATGGACAACCTGGGAGAAATGGACAAATTCTTAGAAAAGTAAAACTTTGTAAGACTGAACCAGGAAGAAATAGAAAATATAAACAGACCAATCACAAGCACTGAAGTTGAAACTGGGATTAAAAATCTTCCAATAAACAAAAGCCCAGGACCAGATGGCTTCACAGGTGAATTCTATCAAACATTTGGAGACGAGCTAACACCTATCCTTCTCAAACTCTTCCAAAACATAGCAGAGGGAGGAACACTCCCAAACTCATTCTACGAGGCCACCATCACCCTGATACCAAAGCCAGACAAAGATGTCACAAAAAGGAAAACTACAGACCAATATCACTGATGAACATAGACGCAAAATCCTCTACAAAATACTAGCAAACAGAATCCAACAGCACATTAAAAGGATCATACACCATGATCAAGTGGGCTATCCCAGGAATGTAAGAATTCTTCAATATACACAAATCAATCAATGTGATACATCATATTAACAAACTGAAGGATAAAAAACATATGATAATCTCAGTAGATGCAGAGAAAGTTTTTGACAAAATTCAACACCGATTTATGATAAACACTCTCCAGAAAGTGGGCATAGAGGGAACCTACCTCAACATATTAAAGGCTATATATTACAAACCCACAGCCAACATCATTCTCAGTGGTGAAAAACTGAAACCATTTCCTCTAAGATCTGGAACAAGACAAGGTTGCCCATTCTCACTGCTATTATTCAACATAGTTCTGGAAGCTTTGGCACAGCAATCAGAGAAGAAAAAGAAATAAAAGAAATCCAAATCAGAAAAGAAGAAGTAAAACTGTCACTGTTTGCAGATGACATGATACTATACATAGAGAACCCTAAAGATGCTACCAGAAAACTACTAGAGCTAATCAATGAATTTGGTAAAGTAGCAGGATACAAAATTAATGCACAGAAATCTCTTTCATTCCTATACAGTAATGACAAAAAATCTGACAGAGAAACTAAAGAAAAATTCCCATTTACCACTGCAACAAAAAGAATAAAATATCTAGGAATAAACCTACCAAAGAAGGCAAAAGACTTATACTCAGAGAACTATAAAACACTGATGAAATAAATCAACAATGACATAAACAGATGGAGAAATATACCTTGTTCTTGGATTGGAAGAATCAACATTGTGAAAATGACTATACTACCCAAAGCAATCTACAGATTCAATGCAATCCCTATCAAACTACCAATGGCATTCTTCACATCACTAATTATTAGAGAAATGCAAATCAAAACTATAATGACGTATCACCTCACGCCAGTCAGAATGGCCATAATCAAAATATCTAGAAACAATAAACACTGGAAAGGGTGTGGTGAAAAGAGAACGCTCCTGCACTGTTGGTGGGAATGTAAATTGATACAACCACTATGGAAAACAATATGGAGGTTCCTTAAATAACTAAAAATTGAACTACCATATGACCCAGCAATCCCATTACTGGGCATATACCCTGAGAAAACCATAATTCAAACAGAGACATGTACCAAAATGTTCATTGCAGCACTATTTACAATAGCCAGGACATGGAAGCAACCTAAGTGTCCATCGATAGATGAATAGATAAAGAAGATGTGGCACATGTATGCAATGGAATATTATTCAGCCATAAAAAGAAATGAAATTGAGTTATTTGTAATGAGGTGGATGGACCTAGAGTCTGTCATACAAAGTGAAGTGAGTCAGAAAGAGGAAAACAAATACCATATGCTAACACATATATATGTAATCTAAAAAAAAAATGGTTCTGATGAACCTAGGGGCAGGACAGGAATAAAGACACAGACGTAGAGAATAGACTTGAGGACACAGAGAGGGGGAAGGGTAAGCTGTGACGAAGTGAGAGAGTAGCATTGACATATATACACTACCAAATGTAATATAGATAGCTAGTGAGAAGCAGCTGCATAGCACAGGATGATCAGCTCAGTGCTTTGTGACCACCTAGAGGCGTGGGATAGGGTGGGTGGGAGGGAGGCGCAAGAGGGAGGGGATATGGGGATATATGTATACACATAACTGATTCACATTGTTACACAGCAGAAACTAACACAACATTGTAAAGCAATTATACTCTAATAAAGATGTTTAAAAATGCAATTAAAAAAATTTATTTTAAAATTACCTTACCAAATTCTGGTAAATATTAGAGCTACACTCTCGACTTTAAACCTCACTCAGAACGTACAAATGAGATCCTGGGAAAACTGGCAGAAGCTGGGAGAAGCTGGCTAAAGGTGAAAATTCTTACCAGAGTCAGCTCTCCTAGATCTCTGTCTCTAGTACCTGGTAGAGACAGGAAAATAAAATATATTTTGCATCCTCTTTGAGGATGCCTCTTGAGTCCAAGGGGTTGTTCAATACTGCCAGAACTATCTACTGTTTGTCCTGACTGAAAACCTGGCAAGATATTTAACATGACTTTTTATTTTAAATAAATTTATTTATCTATTTATTTATGTTTGGCTGTGTTGGGTCTTTGCTGCTGCATGCAGGCTTTCTCTAGTTGCGACAAGCAGGGGCTATTCTTCATTGCAGTGCACGCTTCTCATTGTGGTGGCCTCTCTTGTTGCAGATCACGGGCTCTATGCACGCGGCCTTCAGTAGTTGTGGCACGCGGGCTCAGTAGTTGTGGCTCGTGGGCTCTAGAGCACAGCCTCAATATTTGTGGCGTGTGGGCTTAGTTGCTCCATGGCATGTGGGATCTTCCCAGACCAGGGCTCGAACCGGTGTCCCCTGCCTTGGCAGGCGGATTCTTAACCACTGCGCCACCAGGGAAGCCCTAACATGACTTTTTTTGGTACCTCTATGGTCAAAAGTTGGCCAGAGATTGGAAGCTGATATTCAGAGCCTGATAGGAATTTTTTAAAACCTTCTCCCTTAAGCAAATTGAAAATAATATAGTTGGATGGTTAGATCAACCTATGATGTCATTTAAGCTGCAACCCAATTCCTTGAGGAATTAAAAGCAGCTGTCCTTATCTTACAAAGCTTTGCAAAACCAAAAATGTAACTTCAGAAACAATTCAAAGTCCTTCTTGGAGGAACTTACATTCTTTCCCTGTGCCTTTAAGATATAAGTATTTTACCTGGTCTCCTCTGAGAATTCTTATCTAGACCATCCCAAATCCCTAAGACTAAAAGAAGAAAAAAGGAAGAAAGAGGCTTTTTAAAACACACAAACTGCTCCACAGTTTCCATAAGATTATTATCAAGGACAAATACAAAATTTAAGTGTCTTCTCCACAAATATTAGAAGAAAAAACTTTAGTCAACTGAGCAGGTTAACTTAAATTACTCCAACTGTTTTTTTATAGCTAGTGAGTTTTACATTATCATACCTGTTTCATGGCTAAAATTTTAAAGTGAAACTATAATGTCTCTGCATCTATCTGTACGTTTATGTGTATCTATATATGTATGTTGTAGATGTGTAGTATTTTCTACCTCCAGACGGTATTACTAAAATTATTTTGTAAAAAAGTTGTATTTAATTAACTTAAACAAGCATTTATATAAATTTAGGATTCATAAAAAGTCTCAAAAATATAATATAAACTAACCCAAATGCCTTTCAGGTCCACATGATCAGGCAAAATATTCGGTATTAAACCTGTTTTAGGGTCTTCCCTGGTGGTCCAGTAGTTAAGACTCTGCCCTTCCAATGCAGTGGGCACAGGTTTGATCCCTGGTCAGGGAACTAAGATCCCACATGCCACGCAGCATGGCCAAAAAAAAAAAATCTATTTTAAGTTCGCTGGTTTGATTAAAATAGACATGTCTTAGAGTTAACAACATTGAATATAATGCAAACACACAACTTTTATTCTACCTGGGAAAGAAATTTGATGTGTGGTCAGGACTGGCTAAGATTGGAATGAATTTAATTTAGTAAATGAGTTTTAATGTCAAAAATAAGCTGCTGCAAAATTAGAATTTGATTTTTCTCTCTGGTAAAAGAACAAAGTTTTATTGGACAATTGGTCTTCTCTTGATAGTAGGAGATTGTAAAAGGTTTCTCTTTACCTTGTCAGTAATCTGCCTAGGAAAAACAAAGATCTTGTCTCTTGTCAAAATAATCACCTATGGGGGAGGAGCTTCAAGATGGCAGAAGAGTAAGACGTGGAGATCATCTTGCTCCCCACAAATACATCAGAAATACATCTACATGTGGAACAACTCCTACAGAACACCTACTGAACACTGGCAGAAGACCTCAGACCTCCCAAAAGGCAAGAAACTCCCCACGTACCTGGGTAGGGTAAAAGAGAAAAGAAAAAACAGAGACAAAAGAAAAGGGACAGGACCTGCACCAGTGGGAGGGAGCTGTGAAGGAGAAAAGGTTTCCACACACTAGGAAGCCCCTTTGCGGGCAGAGACTGCGGGTGGCGGAGGGGGGAAGCTTCAGAGCCATGGAGGAGAGCGCAGCCACAGGGGTGCGGAGGGCAAAGCGGAGAGATTCCAGCACAGAGGATCGGTGCCGACCAGCACTCACCAACCCGACGTGCTTGTCTGCTCACCCGCCGGGATGGGCGGGGGCTGGGAGCTGAGGCTTGGGCTTCGGTTGGATCCCAGGGAGAGGACTGGGGTTGGCGGCGTGAACACAGCCTGAAGGGGTTACTGAACCACAGCTAGCCAGGAGGGAGTGTGGGAAAAAGTCTGGAGCTGCCGAAGAGACAAGAGACTCTTTCTTGCCTCTTTGTTTCCTGGTGCGCAAGAAGAGGGGATTAAGAGCGCTGCTTAAAGGAGCTCCAGAGAAGGGCGCAAGCTGTGGCTATCAGCGCGGACCCCAGAGACAGGCATGAGACGCTAAGGCTGCTGCTGCAGCCACCAAGAAGCCTGTGTGCGAGCACAGGTCACTATCCACACGTCCCCTCCTGGGAGCCTGTGCAGCCCGCCACTGCCAGGGTCCCGTGATCCAGGGACAACTTCCCCGGGAAAACACATGGCGCGCCTCAGGCTGGTGCAACGTCACGCCGGCCTCTGCCGCCGCAGGCTCGCCCTGCACTCCGTACTCCTCCCTCCCCCCGGCCTGAGTGAGCCAGAGCCCCCGAAGCAGCTGCTCCTTTAACCCCGTCCTGTCTGAGCAAAGAACAGACGTCCTCAGGCGACCTACACGCAGAGGCGGGTCCAAATCCAAAGCTGAACCCCGGGAGCTGTGCGAACAAAGAAGAGAAAGGGAAATCTCTCCCAGCAGCCTCAGGAGCAGCGGATTAAATCTCCATAGTCAACTTGATGTACCCTGCATCTGTAGAATACCTGAATAGACAACGAATCATCCCAAAATAAGGAGGTTAACTTTGGGAGCAACGATATGTATATATTTTTTTCCCTTTTTCACTTTTTGTGAGTGTGTATGGGTATGCTTCTGTGTGTGATTTTGTCTTTATAGCTTAACTTTTACCATTTGTCTTAGGGTTCTGTCTGCCCGATTTTTTTCGTTTTTTTTTTTCTTAGTACAGTTTTCAGCACTTGTTATCATTGGTGGATTTGTTTTTTGGTTTGGTTGTTCAATTCTTTCTTTCTTTCTTTTTTTTAATTACTTTAAAAAAATTTTTAATAATTATTTTTTGCTTTTTATTTTAATAACTTTTTAATTTAATTTAATTTAATTTTATTTTATTTTACCTTTTTCTTTCTTCCTTTCCTTTTTTCTCCCTTTTATTCTGAGCCGTGTGGGTGACAGGCTCTTGGTGCTCCAGCCAGGCGTCAGGGCTGTGCCTCTGAGGTGGGAGAGCCAAGTTCAGGACATTGGCCCACCAGAGACCTCCCAGCTCCACGTGATATCAAACGGTGAAAATCTCCCAGAGATCTCCATCTCAATGCCAAGACCCAGGTCCACTCAATGACCAGCAAGCTACAGTGCTGCACACCCGAAGCCAAACAACTAGCAAGACAGGAACACAACCCCACCCATTAGCAGAGAGGCTGCCTAAAATCATAATAAGGCCACAGACACCCCAAAACACACCACCAGACATGGACCTGCCCACCAGAAAGACAACATCCAGCCTCATCCACCAGAACACAGGCACTAGTCCCCTCCACCAGGAAGCCTACACAACCCCCTGAACCAACCTCAGCCACTGGGGGCATACACCAAAAACAAAGGGAACTATTAACCTGCAGCCAGCAAAAAGGAGACCCCAAACACAGTAAGTTAAGCAAAATGAGAAGACAAAGAAACACAGAGCACATGAAGGAACAAGGTAAAAACCCACCAGAACTAACAAATGAAGAGGAAATAGGCAGTCTACCAGAAAAAGAATTCAGAATAATGATAGAGAAGATGATACAAAATCTTGGAAATAGAATGGAGAAAATACAAGAAGTGTTTAACAAGAAACTAGAAGAACTAAAAAGCAAATAAACAATCATGAACAAGACAATAAATGAAATTTAAAATTCTCTAGAAGGGATCAATAGCAGAATAACTGAGGCAGAAGAATGGATAAGTGACCTGGAAGATAAAATAGTGGAAGTAACTACTGCAGAGCAGAATAAAGGAAAAAGAATGAAATGAATTGAGGACAGTCTCAGGGACCTCTGGGCCAATATTAAACGCACCAACATTCGAATAATAGGGGTCCCAGAAGAAGAAGAGAAAAAGAAACGGACTGAGAAAATATTTGAAGAGATTATAGTTGAAAACTTCCCTAATGTGGGTAAGGAAATAGTTAATCAAGTCCAGGAAGCACAGAGAGTCCCATACAGGATAAATACAAGGAGAAACACGTCAAGACACATATTAATCAAACTAAAAAAATTAAATAGAAAAAATATTATTAAAAGCAGCAAGGGAAAAACAACAAATAACATACAAGGGAATCCCCATAAGGTTAACAACTGATCTTTCAGCAGAAACTCTGCAAGCCAGAAGGGAGTGGCAGGATATACTTAAAGTGATGAAGGAGAAAAACCTACAACCAAGACTAATCTACCCAGCAAGGATCTCATTCAGATTTGATGGAGAAATTAAAACCTTTACAGACAAGCAAAAGCTGAGAGAGTTCAGCACCACCAAACCAGCTTTACAACAAATGCTAAAGGAACTTCTCTAGGCAAGAAACACAAGAGAAGGAAAACACCTACAATAACAAATCCAAAACAATTAAGAAAATGGGAATAGGAATACACATATCGATAATTACCCTAAATGTAAATGGATTAAATGCTTCAACTAAAAGACATAGACTGGCTGAATGGATACAAAAACAAGACCCATATATATGATGTCTACAAGAGACCCACTTCAGACCCAGGGACACATACAGACTGAAAGTGAGAGGATGGAAAAAGATATTCCATGCAAATGGACATCAAAAGAAAGCTGGAGTAGCAATTCTCATATCAGACAAAATAGACTTTAAAATAAAGACTATTACAAGAGACAAAGAAGGACACTAGATAATGATCAAGGGATCAATCCAAGAAAAAGATATAACAATTGTAAATATTTATGCACCCAAAATAGGAGCACCTCAATACATAAGGCAAATACTAACAGCCATAAAAGGCAAAATCGACAGTAGCACAATCATAGTAGGGGACTTTGACACCCCACTTTCACCAATGGACAGACCATCCAAAATGAAAATAAATAAGGAAACACAAACTTTAAATGATACATTAAAAAGATGGACTTAATTGATATTTATAGGACATTCCATCCAAAAACAACAGAATACACTTTCTTCTCAAGTGCTCATGGAACATTCTCCAGGATAGATCGTATCTTGAGTCACAAGTCAAGCCTTGGTAAATTTAAGAAAATTGAAATCGTATCAAGTATCTTTTCTGACCACAACACTATGAGACTAGATATCAATTACAGGAAAAGATCTGTAAAAAATACAAACACATGGAGGCTAAACAATACAATACTTAATAACCAAGAGATCATTGAAGAAATCAAAGAGAAAATCCAAAAATACCTAGAAACAAATGACAATGAAAACACGATGACCCAAAACCTATGGGATGCAGCAAAAGCAGTTCTAAGAGGGAAGTTTATAGCAATAGAATTCTACCTTAAGAAAAAAGAAACATGTCAAATAAACAACCTAACCTTACACCTAAAGCTATTAGAGAAAGAAGAACAAAAAAATCCCAAAGTTAGCAGAAGGAAAGAAATCATATAGATCAGATCAGAAATAAATGAAAAAGAAATGAAGGAAATGATAGCAAAGATCAATAAAACTAAAAGCTTGTTCTTTGAGAAGATAAACAAAATTGATAAACCATTAGCAAGACTCATCAAAAATAAAGGGAGAAGACTCAAAACAATAGAATTAGAAATGAAAAAGGGGAAATAACAACTGACAATGCAGAAATACAAAGGATCATGAGAGATTACTAAAAGCAACTATATGCCAATAAAATGGACAACCTGGAAGAAATGGACAAATTCTTAGAAATGCACAACCTTCCGAGACTGAACCAGGAAGAAATAGAAAATATGAACCGACCAATCACAAGCACTGAAACTAAAACTGTGATTTAAAATCTTCCAACAAACAAAAGCCCAGGACCAGATGGCTTCACAGGCGAATTCTATCAAACATTTAGAGAAGAGCTAACACCTATCCTTCTCAAACTCTTCCAAAACATAGCAGAGGGAGGAACACTCCCAAACTCATTCTATGATGCCACCATCACCCTGGTACCAAAATGAGACAAAGATGTCACAAAAAAAGAAAAATACAGGCCAATATCACTGATGAACATAGATGCAAAAATCCTCAACAAAATACTAGCAAACAGAATCCAACAGCACATTAAAAGGATCATACACCATGATAAAGTGGGGTTTATACCAGGAATGCAAGGATTCTACAATATACACAAATCAATCAATGTGATACACCATATTAACAAACTGAAGGAGAAAAACCATATGGTCAACTCAAAAGATGCAGAAAAATCTTTCAACAAAATTCAACACCATTTATGATAAAAACTCTACAGAAAGTAGGCATAGAGGGAGCCTACCTCAACATAATAAAGGCCATATAAGACAAACCCACAGCCAACATCATTCTCAATGGTGAAAAACTGAAACCATTTCCTCTAAGATCAGGAACAAGACAAGGTTGCCCACTCTCACCACTATTATTCAACATAGTTTTGGAAGTTTTAGCCACAGCAATCAGAGAAGAAAAAGAAATAAAAGAATCCAAATCAGAAAAGAAGAAGTAAAGCTGTTACTGTTTGCAGATGACATGATACTATACATAGGGAATCCTAAAGATGCTACCAGAAAACTACTAGAGCTAATCAATGATTTTGGTAAAGTACCAGGATACAAAATTAATGCACAGAAATCTCTTGCATTCCTATACACTAATGACGAAAAATCTGAAAGTGAAATTAAGAAAACACTCCCATTTACCATTGCAACAAAAAGAATAAAATACCTAGGAATAAACCTACCTAAGGAGACAAAAGACCTGTATGCAGAAAATTATAAGACACTGATGAAAGAAATTAAAGATGATACAAATAGATGGAGAGATATACCATGTTCTTGGACTGAAGAATCAACATTGTGAAAATGACTATACCACCCAAAGCAATCTACAGATTCAGTGCAATCCCTATCAAACCACCACTGGCATTTTTCACAGAACTAGAACAAAAAATTTCACAATTTATATGGAACCACAAAAGACTCCGAATGGCCAAAGCAATCCTGAGGAAGAAAAATGGAACTGGAGGAATCAGGCTCCTGGACTTCAGATTATACTACAAATCTACAGTAATCAAGACAGTATGGTACTGGCACAAAAACAGAAATATAGATCAATGGAACAGGATAGAAAGCCCAGAGATAAACCCACACACATATGGTCACCTTATCTTTGATAAAGATGGCAAGAATATACAATGGAGAAAAGACATCCTCTTCAATAAGTGATGCTGGGAAAACTGGACAGCTACATGTAAAAGAATGAAATTAGAACACTCCTTAACACCATACACAAAAATAAACTCAAAATGGATTAAAGACCTAAATGTAAGGCCAGACACTGTCAAAGTCTTAGAGGAAAACATAGGCAGAATACTCTATGACATAAATCACAGCAAGATCCTTTTTGACCCACCTCCTAGAGAAATGGAAATAAAAACAAAAATAAACAAATGGGACCTAATGAAACTTAAAAGCTTTTGCAAAGCAAAGGAAACCATAAACAAAACGAAAAGACAACCCTCAGAATGGGAGAAAATATTTGCAAATGAAGCAACTGACAAAGGATTAATCTCCAAAATTTAAGCAGCTCATGCAGCTCAATAACAAAAAAACAAACAACCCAATCCCAAAATGGGCAGAAGACCTAAATAGACATTTCTCCAAAGAAGAGATACAGATTGCCAACAGACACATGAAAGAATGCTCAACATCATTAATCATTAGAGAAATGCAAATCAAAACTACAATGAGATATCATCTCACACTGGTCAGAATGGTCATCGTCAAAAAATCTACAAACAATAAATGCTGGAGAGGGTGTGGAGAAAAGGGAACCCTCATACACTGTTGGTGGGAATGTAAATTGATACAGCCACTATGGAGAACAGTATGGAGGTTCCTTTAAAAAGTAAAACTAGAACTACCATACAACCCAGCAATCCCACTACTGGGCATATACCCTGAGAAAACCATAGTTCAAAAAGAGTCATGTACCACAGTGTTCACTGCAGGTCTATTTACAATAGCCAGGACATGGAAGCAACCTAAGTGTCCATCAATAGATGAATGGATAAAGAAGATGTGGCACATATATACAATGGAATATTACTCAGCCATAAAAAGAAACGAAATTGAGTTATTTGTAGTGAGGTAGATGGACCTAGAGTCTGTCATACAGAGTGAAGTAAGTCAGAAAGAGAAAAACAAATACCGTATGCTAACACATATATATGGAATCTAAAAAAAAACAAAACAAAATGGTCATGAAGAACCTAGGGGCAAGACGGGAATAAAGACGGAGACCTACTAGAGAACGTACTTGAGGACACAGGGAGGGGGAAGGGTAATCTGGGACAAAGTGAGAGAGAGGTAGTGTATATATGGACATATAAACACTACCAAATGTAAAATAGATACCTAGTGGGAAGCGGTCGCATAGCACAGGGAGATCAGCTCGGTGCTTTGTGACCAGCTAGAAGCGTGGGATAGGGAGGGTGGGAGGGAGGGAGACGCAAGAGGGAAGAGATATGCGGATATATGTATATGTATAACTGATTCCCTTTGTTATAAAGCAGAAACTAACACATCATTGTAAAGCAATTATACTCCAATAAAAACGTTAAAAAAATAAAAAATAAAAAAAATAGATAATCACCTATGCTCCCTGTTGTCTTTATCAGGTCTTTGATTATTTAAACCTGGTACTCTTGATATTAAAAGACCTACGTTTTGCTCAGAACTATGTAATTCCAGTTATTATCTTAAAATATTGTATGTTACAGAAATAACCAAATTTCTTTGTCAATTCCATTATAGTGATTTCTCATCAGATCTTTAATAATGGGCATTTTTAAATTCTGAGTCACAGATTCCAACAGGAGTTACTAGGAAGTGTTCATGACTCAAAAATAGTTCCCTTTGACAGATTTCTACTTCTTGGTTGAGTGTAAATGCAAATGAGTCTATGATCAGGAACCCCTCCTTAACTCTTCAAAATATTGCAGAATGCATTGCTAAACAATAATAGCTGCCCAAGAAAAATCCTTAATACTCTCTGGCCAAAAGATAGCCTACTTGATAATAGGATAGCCTTGATTATCTTTTAGCTGAGTAAGGAGGTGTCTGTGCTGTGGCCAACACCACCTACTACATCTGGATTAACCCTTCTGGGGAAGTTGAAACTCAGTTACATAAAATCACTGAGCAAGCCACTTCACTTAAAAAGGTAACTCCTTCAACAGGGTCTATCTTTGACTTATTTGATTTTGATTGGCTTGAACCTTGGGAATCATGGCTCTAAAGGGCACTCTAGATATTGGGAATTATCCTGTTTAAAATAGTCACACAGTAATCTCCCTGTGTATTGTATTCCCTCAAAAGCTTTAAATGCATGTTCGCAGCCACTAACTACCAAGCAAATGATCTCCCTAAGACTGAAATGTCAGAAAAGAAATGAAGAGAATGACCAACTTAAAGATTGTGAAGCCATGACCTCTGAATATTACAGGGATTAAGCAGACATCATGACTTATGGATACCACATAAAGGAGCAACAAAAACTGCGAGGACTACAGAGTGGTAGCTGTGAGTGTTGCCAATGTCTTAAATTTTGATCATGTCTCTCAGTTAAGGTGAGAGTCTGATCAAAAAGGGGGGATTGTTAAAAAAAAGAAACAATAGGTCCAAAATGGAGTCACTTCTGCTAAGCCCCACGTCAGCAAACCAAGATTTGATACCTAACCTAATTCTTCTGCCTATAAAAGCCTTTTATTTTGTACAGCTCCTCAGAGTTCCTTTCTCTTTCCTAGATGGGATGCTGTCTGATTCGTGAATCATTCAATAAAGCCAATTAGATCTTTCAATTACTTGGTTGAATATTTGCTGTTTAACAATGGTTATAATAAAATAAATGACCATTCAATATAAGACTATTAATGCAAATGGTATGGCCACTATATAAAAGAGTAAAGTAGAATCTTACAAAATTAAATATGCAACTCCCATATGACCAAGAATTTGTACTTCTGGGTGTTTATCTGAGAGAAATGTAGACTTACATTCACATACGAAGCTGTACATGAACGTTTATAGCAGCTTTAATTTTAATAGACAAAAATTGGAAACAACCCAGATTTCCTTAAGTAGATGAATGGTTACACAAACTGTGGTACTCGTACCATTTTTTTTACTAAGAAAAAAAAAAGACACAAAACAACTTGGATGAACCTCCAGGGAATTGTGCTGAGTGCAAAAGCCAATTTCAAAGGTTACATACTGTATGATTCATTCTCAAAATGACAAGATTATGGAGATGGAGAACAGAGTAGTGGTTCCCAGTAGTTAGGGAGGGGGAACAGTAGAGATAACTGTGACTATAAAAGGGCAGCATGGATTTTCAAGCAGACTTGATAGAGTAAGGTGTTGTTGAGACCATCTGGGCTGAATAGGTGGCTGAACCCCGTTAGGGCCTCTTTATAAACTTTTGAGATTCTGGTGGGCGGCCCAGAGATTTACTCTTCTTGTGGCACCTAAGACAAGCCTCGTAGTTATGGAGGCTGGGAAGTCCAACATCAAGTTGCTGGCAGTTTCAGTGTCTGCCGTGTGGATGAAAGGCTCTTGGTGCTCCACCGACGCATCAGGGCTGTGCCTCTGAGGTGGGAGAGCCAACTTCAGGACACTGGTCCACAAGAGACCTCTCAGCGCAACGTAATACCAAACGGCGAAAACCTCTCAAAGATCTCCATCTCAACACCAAGACCCAGCTTCACTCAACGACCAGCAAGCTACAGTGCTGGACACCCTATGCCAAACAACTAGCAAAACAGGAACACAGCCCCATCCATTAGCAGAGAGGCTGCCTAAAATCATAATAAGGCCACAGATACCCCAAAATACACCACCAGACGTGGACGTGCCCACCAGAAAGACAAGAACCAGCCTCATCCACCAGAACACAGGCACTAGTTCCCTCCACCAGGAAGCCTACACAACCCACTGAACCAACCTTAGCCACTGGAGACAGATACCAAAAACAACGGGAACTACGAACCTGCAGCCTGTGAAAAGGAGACCCCAAACACAGTAAGATAAGCAAAATGAGACGACAGAAAAACACACAGCAGATGGAGGAACAGGGTCAAAACACACCAGACCTAACAAATGAAGAGGAAATAGGTAGTCTACCTGAAAAAGAATTCAGAATAATGATAGTAAGGATGATCCAAAATCTTGGAAATAGAATAGACAAAATGCAAGAAACATTTAACAAGGACGTAGAAGAACTAAAGAGGAACCAAGCAACGATGAAAAACACAATAAATGAAATTAAAAATACTCTAGATGGGATCAATAGCAGAATAACTGAGGCAGAAGAACGGATAAGTGACCTGGAAGATAAAATGGTGGAAATAACTACTGCAGAGCAGGATAAAGAAAAAAGAATGAAAAGAACTGAGGACAGTCTCAGAGACCTCTGGGACAACATTAAACGCACCAACATTCGAATTATAGGGGTCCCAGAAGAAGAAGAGAAAAAGAAAGGGACTGAGAAAATATTTGAAGAGATTATAGTTGAAAACTTCCCTAATATGGGAAAGGAAATAGTTAATCAAGTCCTGGAAGCACAGAGAGTCCCATACAGGATAAATACAAGGAGAAACACACCAAGACACATATTAATCAAACTGTCAAAAATTAAATATAAAGAAAACATATTAAAAGCAGCAAGGGAAAAACAACAAATAACACACAAGGGAATCCCCATAAGGTTAACAACTGATCTTTCAGCAGAAACTCTGCAAGCCAGAAGGGAGTGGCAGGATATACTTAAAGTGATGAAGGAGAAAAACCTACAACCAAGACTAATCTACCCAGCAAGGATCTCATTCAGATTTGATGGAGAAATTAAAACCTTTACAGACAAGCAAAAGCTGAGAGAGTTCAGCACCACCAAACCAGCTTTACAACAAATGCTAAAGGAACTTCTCTAGGCAAGAAACACAAGAGAAGGAAAACACCTACAATAACAAATCCAAAACATTTAAGAAAATGGGAATAGGAACATACATATCGATAATTACCTTAAATGTAAATGGATTAAATGCACCCACCAAAAGACACAGACTGGCTGAATGGATACAAAAACAAGACCCATATATATGCTGTCTACAAGAGACCCACTTCAGACCTAGAGACACATACAGACTGAAAGTGAGGGGATGGAAAAAGATATTCCATGCAAATGGAAATCAAAAGAAAGCTGGAGTAGCAATTCTCATATCAGACAAAATAGACTTTAAAATAAAGACTATTACAAGAGACAAAGAAGGACACTATATAATGATCAAGGGATCGATCCAAGAGGAAGGTATAACAATTGTAAATATTTATGCACCCAACATAGGAGCACCTCAATACATAAGGCAAATACTAACAGCCATAAAAGGGGAAATTGACAGCAACACAATCATAGTAGGGGACTTTAACACCCCACTTTCACCAATGGACAGATCATCCAAAATGAAAATCAATAAGGAAACACAAGCTTTAAATGATACATTAAACAAGATGGACTTAATTGATATTTATAGGACATTCCACTTAAAAACAACAGAATACACATTCTTCTCAAGTGCTCATGGAACATTCTCCAGGATAGATCATATCTTGGGTCACAAATCAAGCCTTGGTAAATTTAAGAAAATTGAAATCGTATCAAGTATCTTTTCCAATCACAATGCTATGAGACTAGATATCAATTACAGGAAAACATCTGTAAAAAATACAAACACATGGAGGCTACACAATACACTACTTAATAACGAAGTGATCACTGAAGAAATCAAAGGGGAAATCAAAAAATACCTAGAAACAAATGACAATGGAGACACGACGACCCAAAACCTATGGGACGCAGCAAAAGCAGTGCTAAGAGGGAAGTTTATAGCAATACAAGCCTACCTCAAGAAACAGGAAACATCTCGAATAAACAACCTAACCTTGCACCTGAAGCAATTAGAGAAAGAAGAACAAAAAAACCCCAAAGCTAGCAGAAGGAAAGAAATCATAAAGATCAGGTCAGAAATAAATGAAAAAGAAATGAAGGAAACAATAGCAAAAATCAATGAAACTAAAAGCTGGTTCTTTGAGAAGATAAACAAAATTGATAAACCATTAGCCAGACTCATCAAGAGAAAAAGGGAGAAGACTCAAATCAATAGAATTAGAAATGAAAAAGGAGAAGTAACCACTGACACTGCAGAAATACAAACGATCATGAGAGATTACTACAAGCAACTCTATGCTAATAAAATGGACAACCTGGAAGAAATGGACAGATTCTTAGAAATGCACAACCTGCCGAGACTGAACCAGGAAGAAATAGAAAATATGAACAGACCAATCACAAGCACTGAAATTGAAACTGTGATTAAAAATCTTCCAACACACAAAAGCCCAGGACCAGATGGCTTCACAGGTGAATTATATCAAACATTTAGAGAAGAGCTAACACCTATCCTTCTCAAACTCTTCCAAAATATTGCAGAGGGAGGAACACTCCCCAACTCATTCTACGAGGCCACCATCACCCTGATACCAAAACCAGACAAAGATGTCACAAAGAAAGAAAACTACAGGCCAATATCACTGAGGAACATAGATGCAAAAATCCTCAACAAAATACTAGCAAACAGAATCCAACAGCACATTAAAAGGATCATACACCATGATCAAGTGGGGTTTATCCCAGGAATGCAAGGATTCTTCAATATACACAAATCAATCAACGTGATACACCATATTAACAAATTGAAGGAGAAAAACCATATGATCATCTCAATAGATGCAGAGAAAGCTTTCAACAAAATTCAACACCCATTTATGATAAAAGCCCTGCAGAAAGTAGGCATAGAGGGAACTTCCCTCAACATAATAAAGGCCATATATGACAAACCCACAGCCAATATTGTCCTCAATGGTGAAAAACTGAAACCATTTCCACTAAGATCAGGAACAAGACAAGGTTGCCCACTCTCACCACTATTATTCAACATAGTTTTGGAAGTGTTAGCCACAGTAATCAGAGAAGAAAAAGAAATAAAAGGAATCCAAATCGGAAAAGAAGAAGTAAAGCTGTCACTGTTTGCAGATGACATGATACTATACATAGAGAATCCTAAAGATGCTACCAGAAAACTACTAGAGCTAATCAATGAATTTGGTAAAGTAGCAGGATACAAAATTAATACACAGAAATCGCTTGCATTTCTATACACTAATGACGAAAAATCTGAAAGTAAAATTAAGAAAACACTCCCGTTTACCATTGCAACAAAAAGAATAAAATATCTAGGAATAAACCTACCTAAGGAGACAAAAGACCTGTATGCAGAAAATTATAAGACACTGATGAAAGAAATTAAAGATGATACAAATAGATGGAGAGATATACCATGTTCTTGGATTGGAAGAGTCAACATTGTGAAAATGACTCTACTACCCAAAGCAATCTACAGATTCAATGCAATCCCTATCAAACTACCACTGGCATTTTTCACAGAACTAGAACAAAAAATTTCACAATTTGTATGGAAACACAAAAGACCCCGAATAGCCAAAGCAATCTTGAGAACGAAAAATGGAGCTGGAGGAATCAGGCTCCCCGACTTCAGACTATATTACAAAGCTACAGTAATCAAGACAGTTTGGTACTGGCACAAAAACAGAAATATAGATCAATGGAACAGGCTAGAAAGCCCAGAGATAAACCCATACACAGATGGTCACCTTATCTTTGATAAAGGAGGCAAGCATATACAGTGGAGAAAAGACAGCCTCTTCAATAAGTGGTGCTGGGAAAATTGGACAGATACATGTAAAAGTATGAAATTAGAACACTCCCTGACACCATACACAAAAATAAACTCAAAATGGATTAAAGACCTAAGTGTAAGGCCAGACACTATCAAACTCTTAGAGGAAAACATAGGCAGAACACTCTATGACATAAATCACAGCAAGATTCTTTTTGACCCAGCTCCTAGAGAAATGGAAATAAAAACAAAAATAAACAAATGGGACCTAATGAAACTTAAAAGCTTTTGCACAGCAAAGGAAACCATAAACAAGACCAAAAGACAACCCTCAGAATGGGAGAAAATATTTGCAAATGAAGCAACTGACAAAGGATTAATCTCCAAGATTTACAAGCAGCTCATGCAGCTCCGTATCAAAAAAACAAACAACCCAATCCAAAAATGGGCAGAAGACCTAAATAGACATTTCTCTAAAGAAGATATACAGATTGCCAACAGACACATGAAAGAATGCTCAACATCATTAATAATTAGAGAAATGCAAACCAAAACTACAATGAGATATCATCTCACACCCGTCAGATTGGCCATCATCAAAAAATCTAGAAACAACAAATGCTGGAGAGGGTGTGGAGGAAAGGGAACACTCTTGCACTGTTGGTGGGAATGTAAATTGATACAGCCACTATGGAGAACAGTATGGATGTTTCTTAAAAAACTACAAACAGAACTACCATACGACCCAGCAATCCCACTACTGGGCATATACCCTGAGAAAACCATAGTTCAAAAAGAGTCATGTACCAAAATGTTCATTGCAGCTCTATTTACAATAGCCAGGACATGGAAGCAACCTAAGTGTCCATCATCGGATGAATGGATAAAGAAGATGTGGCACATATATACAATGGAATATTACTCAGCCATAAAAAGAAATGAAATGGAGGTATTTGTAATGAGGTGGATGGAGTTAGAGTCTGTCATACAGAGTGAAGTAAGTCAGAAAGAGAAAAACAAATACAGTATGCTAACACATATATATGGAATCTAAGGGGAAAAAAAAAAGGCCATGAAGAACCTAGTGGCCAGATGGGAATAAAGACACAGACCTACTAGAGAATGGACTTGAGGATATGGGGAGGGGGAAGGGTGAGATGTGACAGGGTGAGAGAGTGTCATGGACATATATACACTACCAAATGTACAATAGATAGCTAGTGGGAAGCAGCCGCATAGCACAGGGAGTTCAGCTCGGTGCTTTGTGACCACCTAGAGGGGTGGGATGGGGAGGGTGGGAGGGAGGGAGATGCAAGAGGGAAAAGATATGGGAACATATGTATATGTATAACTGATTCACTTTGTTATAAAGCAGAAACTAACACACCATTGTAAAGCAATTATACTTCAATAAAAATGTTTAAAAATATATATATATAAGCTGAGATCAAAGGAAATAAAACGCATTACCTCTTAAAAAAATAAATAAAAGGGCAGCATAAGGTATCCTCGTGGTGATAGAACTGTGCTGTAACTTGATTTTGGTGGTGGTCCCAAGAATATACATATGTAATAAAATTACATAGAACTAAATACATGCAAACACATACAGATGAGTACATGTAAAACTAATGAAATCTGAATAAGATTGATGGATTACATCAATATCAATTTCTTGGTTGTACTATATAGTGTATCATCATACTACAGTTTTAGAAGATATCTTTGGGGGAAACGGGATAAAGAGTACACTGGATCTCGCTATATTAGTTCTTACAACTGCATATGGCTCTATAGTTACCTCAAAATAAAAGTTAAAAAAAAAACTTAATGTCTTTCTTCTAAAACAGGCATAACCCAATATAAGCTGCCACTGCATACAGTAAGGCCCCTTCTGCACCTGGGCGACCTTCTATTTTTCAATAAACCAAAGACAATTTTTAAAATGCTTTCTTGAGTTTTAACTTTTACCACTACTTATAATCAATTTAGTGTGTGGGGTGGGTTCCCACTTCCAATTTAACACCAGAGATCTGTCTACAAAAAAACCTGTTAACCATCAGGCCACTCACAAATCAGCAGATACAGAAGTGCCTCCATAAAATCTGGGATTCACAGTCAGCCAGACCTGGGTTTGAACTCTTTCTCTGCAACCTCACTTACTTTGTGATAAGGACCAAGTCATTGAATCTCATTATACCTGGTTTGTTATGAGGCTGAAATAAAAAGACATTGGTGGAAAAATATAGAGCATTTTAGGTGGCAAGTATGTTTCTTCTACCATCCCTTGCACACACACTGAGCCCTAAAACAGTTCCCATTCATGCAAATAGGATTTAATCATATGTACATGAAACAATAAAGAAAATATTCTTTAGGGACCTCAGACTCTTCAAGGGAAGTAAATTATTTTAATAAAGGTTATATGTCAATTTCCTGGTTGTGATACTACAATTATGGAACCATTGGGGGAAAGTAGGTGAAGGGTACATGGGACTTCTCTGTACTATTTTTGCAATATTATATGAATGTGTAATTACTTCAAAATTTTAAAAAAGTTTTTAGAAAGAGGGAGATGTGCCATGGTTCTGAGGTTATTGAAAAATTCATATTCACCGCCATTTAAAACTTTGTAAAAATTTTATGCCTTCCCTCCAAACAGATACTTTAAAATAGTTTTTTAAAATCTCAACATTCAGTGGGACCTTAGAAGTTATCCAGATTAGCTGATACAGAAGTCCCTTGCACAATTTCCGTAACATATCATTATCCATTTTGAATGTCGCCATTGACAAGAAACTCACTCGCTACCAAAGGAACCCTATCTATTTAGAAGCAGATCTAATACTTTGAAAACTTTTCTTTACATTGACCTCAAGTCTGCCTCCATCTAATTTTCATCTTTGGTTCATATTTTTCCCCACCCCTCATTTCCAAGGAAGTAATGAAGCATTTTTGGTGGATTTTTAGTATATTAAATAAATCATTCTTTATCCATGTGGACAAGGAAATAAGACAGGTAGGCAATACCTATCTCTTTCATCACTAAAGGCAGATAACTGCTATCGTTTCCTGCAGAAACAGCAGACCAATAATCAGCAGAATTTAACGAATTCAACAACATATAGTGATAATAATAGAAAATGACAAGACTTTGCCTTGGATTTACATAAAACCTTTTCTCTGAACAGCAACTAATAACGAGGCTGGTGCCAGTGTCTCTTCTGTCTTAGAAGTAAGGAGCTTCTTGCAAACACCTTGTCTTTGCTTTAACTTATGTCATTTGGATGGGAAATTTCCAAATTTGTGCTTTTTATTATACATTGCATTATGAAAAGCTAAGGGGGAGAAAACGATTTCTCAGAGCACCATCCAGGTGTAAAGAATTAATACTCTTTTGGATTTGCTGGAAATTTACATGTGAAATCCTCATTAATGCTAATGTGAGTTTTGGAACTGTGTAAATCTCCCATATCAAGGAAAGAAACATTCTATCTGGAGGACTTCAATTGACATATTCTATTAACTCTCCAAAATTCCAGCTAATTGATTTTCATTTTAATCACTGCCCTGTCCCCACTGCTGCCCCCACAATGGGAAAAAAAATGTATCTTGCATTATGAAAACCAATGCAGCTCTCTTTCTCCTTGACCAAGCTCAGAATTGGAACTATAAGTGTGACATGACCCTTTAAAACCTTCTTTTGCAGCCAAATCCTTTGCTCTCTCTCATTCTCATGTGACAGCAAGGGTTTCTGGCCCCTGGGGCACTAAGCACTCATAAAAAAAATCCCTTCTTAACAATTATTGTTATTATTTTCCATTTGGTAAGTGGCAATATTGTCCCGCTAGACTAAAAGGCCACATCCTGTGTCCTCCTCCCAACAGCTCATGAAATCGTGCTGATATTGCTTCAAAATATAAACTTCTGTCCTTGGTTGTTTTGGGTAGTGGTTGGGCATCGGGGGTGGGGAAAGGTCTTCTAGATTGTCAGCTTTGGGAAATGTATATGGCAGTTGGTCATGTGTGCAAAAGCGGGAGCCAGGATCAGGAGTGCTGAGGTAAGTCCGGGGCCAGAGGAAAGGGAATTAGAACAAGAGAGAGGCAGTCCTGGGGAAGGGCTTGGGACCCAATGTCCAAGGCAGAGGCTGGTGTGAGCAGTCCAGAATTGGAGTGAGGGTGAAGAACCAGAAACAAAAGGTCAAAGCAGAGCAGCAAGTCAGAATCAACCAAGCAAGATGGAGTCAGGGGCTCAAAGGCAGTATAAGGCACAGAGTGTTCAGGAAGTCAGAAGTCCAGTAGGTAGATTAACACCAGGAAGTCATAAACATCAGTGGTGAGAGCAAGGTGGAAAAATGAAAATGCATGTAAGTAGGTTGACCCCAGGAGAACTTCAGGAACAGAATAAGGGTGGGGGTAAGGCAACAGCAATGAAAAGAACCTGGGCAACTGAGACATTTTACTTTGCCCTATGCAAAGGGTTTACATGATTCTCATGAAGGTAGAAAACAATACTTGTATAGCCAACTCTAGCTGAGCACATAACTGAGAATCTGTGACTGAGCCAAATACCAACTTGTAGCAGAAAGATCTTGGCTTGAACATAAACAAATGCACTGGGGGAAAATCTGAGGAGACAGAAAATCCTGCAGTGTGAAGGGCAAATGCCATATTCTATTATTTTGGATTCTGCTGGGCAAGAAGACTTTAAGTTGAACCATCATTAGTCCGACAAATTTACAGATTTCTGAAGTGGATACTGGTGGTAGAGTAAAGAAACCACATTGTTCTAAAGCAGTGTTGGGCAACCAAGAGTAGAGCTGGGGTGGGAGGGTGGCATTAGAATTTCCAGGGATGCTATACATATCTCAGCCCCAGACCCGGGCATCTTGTAGTGGTTGTATGTGTGTGTATTGTGTGTGTTTTATTCTCAGGTAAAGATACTAGAGTTAATCATATTCCTTGGTTCATGGTATATTACCATGGTTGGTCACTAAGTTTATTTGTTTATTTACTTATTTCCTTTTATCCCCATTCTCACCCCTTATCTCCAAAGCCAAGAATTTTAATGTTACTGTAAATCTTTTAAAAATGTGTTTTTGCAATGTGTTCTGTTGTGTACATACAATTTCCCTCACTTTTATTGAGGTTTTCTCTGACCACCTTACTTAAAATTGCAAATTTATACTGAATATGTTCTATTTACCTCCAGACTCTCCACTCTTCTTCATCCTGTTCTCTGTTCCTCTCTCCAGGACTGACCAGGTGGACTACATCAATGGACTCCCTCACCCTTCTGGCTTCTTATTATGTCTGGCCAGTGGGAAGACCAGGAGGAGAACTGAGAGAGGATGGAGAGTCAGGGTATTTATTCACTCACCTCTCTCCCTGCAGGGTCATCTAGGGCTGGCTGAGTCCCTTGGTCTAAGGTCACAGTGTTTGTTAGAAAGCTTCTCCATACAATCCTCAATCTCTCCTCCTTCTAGTGACTTCTCCCTCCTTTTGACCCTTCAAGACCTAGGGGTGATTACTGAATCCTGCTGTACACTATCCTTCATAGTTTACCTATATCCTGCCTACACCTTTGTAAATAGTTCCCTTAGGAAACACTTCTCAAAGTATCCAGTCTGAGTGTTCCATCTGCCAAGACCCTGATTGTTTGAAATTGCCTCCCACCACTATTCTCCCTATTCTTCTTCCCTGCCTTATTTTTCTCCATAGCATTTACTCTATCTAACCTACTAAATATTTCACCTTTTTCTCTTGCTTATTGTTTGCCTCTCTCAACCAAAATGTAAGGGCAGGGATTTTTATCTGTTTTATTCACCTTGAACATGGTAAGCACTTATAAATATTTGTTGAATGATTAAATAAATACATTAATATACAGGTAGGCATGGGCCAGATCATGCAAGGCCTTGCAGGCAGTAGTTAGGAGTCTGCATCTTATTCTGTGTGTAGTGGGAAACCATTTAAGAAGAATTTCATACAAGAGAGGAACTGGATCTGATTTAAGTTTCAAGATCGCTCTGAGTACTATGGAGAATGGAAGTTGAGAGATCAGTTAAATGTCCCTTGCAACAGTTCAAGTGAAAGCCTAGAATAAGGTGGTGGTGGCGGTAGTGGTACAGAAGGAGAAAAGTGATAATATGAGGGAAACTTCCCCTGGAGCCTTCTCAACCTATAGGCCATAAATGGAACTTGCTCATTAGTCAGAACTGGATTGGTTTGGCTGAGGATGTTCCAAGCAATATTCTCAGCAGGATTTGCCCAGCTTCAAAATGTTCTGGACATATTTGCTGGATCTTAGCAATTCAGAACATGTGGATTAAGTTTGAGGGAAAACCCCATTTGGATGCTACTAGATATGGGATTTTCACAAGGGCATAAAAACCCTACATTCCTTATACTCAAAACTAAGATGTCAAAAGCATCATAAGAGCTTCTGAATAACATGATTTTAAAATAAGAACCTGAGCCCTTAAGAACAAAACAATACACTGTAGAAACCATTAATCCAAATGGTAATCTGCCTATGCCATGCAGCCAAGAGTAGTGTTTTTTTTTTTCCTCTCCAGAAAATGCTCTATGATTCCATTAGCAGATAATATGCTTCAAAAAAGTGATTTCACATGTAGACAAATTCCAACTCAGTAGCAAGTAATTGTATATCAATGTTTCTGAAATGGAATTAAAGTTTAAAAAATGATATGAGTCCTTCTCTTGTCAGAGTAGATAGAATATTTTTCCCCAGGAGCTTCCTCAATACATTATCCATTACAGAAAAGTGGAATTTTACCTCATCTATTGTGCCAGACAGGTTCAAAGGGCTTTTAGAAGACATCAAAGCCCTAAAGTCCCTATTCTTGGTGGATTAAGTGATTTTCCTAATAGCACCTATAATTCCTAGTCTTTTTGGCATTTGAAATAGGAATAATACACCATATTATTCTCTAGGTCTTTAGAGCAGGTGGAAGACACCCCAGCACAGACTTACTGACTAAATGGTTAGTGTTCCTGGGATCCCTACAATGATGTCAAACCCTAGCAAAGCCTAAGTTGATTGAGACCTATCTACCCCTGGAGATATTGCTTACATTTTGAGTTCTGTGGGATCTATGGAAGAAAATGTTATCCTTAGGAATTAGTGCTTAAAATATCAACCCCATAAGAAGATTAGAAAAAGTCTGGAAAGGAGGGGTGTGGGACTCTGACTTGGAACAATCAAAGAATACCACTAAAGCCAAAACAGTGGTTCCCAAATGCTTGTTTGTAAACTCATGCTAGTCCATGATATTTTACTTGACCATTGTGAAATGAGAAAAACATGGACAGTGTATGTGTTTCTAAATGCTAAAAATCATTCAATATTTTTATTGCAAGATTATGTCCTGTGTCCTTCTTTTAAAATATTTACTTTTTCATAAAATAATAATGTAAACAGGTGGTAGGTGAGTTTTGTTTTTATAACGTACTTACTTGGCAAGATAAAATGTTAGTGATCCTATATCAATCCATCCATTTGGTGGGGTGGGGGGAATTTTGTTAATTTGTAAAATCTAAATTTGGTTATCACTGACCTAGATGATTTTTCAGAGTCACAAAATATTGAATGATCCAGGCCCAGGACATAAACCACACTGTTCTTCCTTTGAGCTTTCATAGCACTTTACCTGGACAAGTATTATGGCACTGATAATCTTTGCCCTCCCTCTATCTTCTGTGAATGTGAGGTTAAAGGAGAAAAGAGCACTCTCCTTATCTTTTCCAGTGTGGCTCTGCGGCTGATCTTGCCTATGTACTGGCCGTGAATGCAACTCAAAGTTCCCCACCACAGAAGGGACATCTTTGCATTTAACCAGTGTAAAGGGAAGCTGGCTGCCTGTGAATCCAGCCAAACTACTTTGCAAGGCCATTCATTCCACTGTTGGGCAGCCCAAGGGGTTAGAATGTGTTTAATTATATTGAGCTCAAACATTCTATCCTGTAATTTTCATTTATTGGTCTTAGCTCTGTATACTGGGGCAACATAGAGTAAGGTGAATTCTTTCCTTGCATCAGAGGAAAACTAGCATATCTACCTCCCTCATAGTATTTTTTCCTCCACCTGCTTCTCAGGACACAATTTTTAAGCTTCTCTGAATTCTGAAATTAGCCTTCAAGGAAAACTTCTCAACACCCTCTTCATGGCCAGATATGAAGCCAGATGGGGTCTGGCCAATTCCTCCTTTTATATAGACACTTGCTTGAATATTTTCTTGAGTATAAATATTTTTCTGAACATATCAGTTATATTAGGGTCATAATATACATACATCTGGAATCACTACAATGATCTATTCATTTGTTCATTATTTCAGGAAACACTACAGACTTCCTGTATGCATGGCACTATGGCACTTCTTGTATACATGGCACAGAGGGAGTGTATTATTCAGAGTTCAGAGAAACAGAACCAATGAGATATAAAAGGAGTTTTACTATGAAGAATTGGCTCATGCAATTATGGAGGCTGGGAAGTCTCACAATCTGCTGTCTGCAAGCTGGAGACCCAGGAAAGCTAGTGGTTTAATTCAGTCTAAGCCTGAGGTCTGAGAATGAGGGGAGCCAAAAATTTAAGTCCTAGTTCAAGAACAGGAGAAGGTGAGATGAGATGTCCCAGCTCAAACAATTAGGCAGAAAGAAAAGGTGAATTCCCCTTTCCTCTGCCTTTTTGTTCAATGAAGGCCCTTAATGGATTGGATCATGCACACCCTCACTGGGGAAGGAAATCTACTTTAAGGAGTCCACCAATTCAAATGATAATCTCATCTGGAAACACTCTCACATAGGCAGAAATAACATTTAACTAGATAACTAGATATCCCCTGATCTAGTCAAGTTGACACATAAAATTAACTATCACAGGGGGTATGTGAATATTGAAAACATACTTCATTCCCTTAAACAGCCTTAAAAAATAACTCAGAAATGAGACACATCCAAAAACGTAATAACAAAATAGCTAGCATTTATATAACACTATTGGCCAAGTATGTGCTAAATGCTTGTGTAAATTTTAAGCCTTACAATCCTACAAAGGAAGTGCTATTATTATCATCTCCATTTTGGAGATAAGAAAGCTGAGACATGAATAGGTTAAGTAAATTGCTCCAAATCACACTACTATTACATGGCAGAGCTAGTACCAAATCCTGACAGTCTGACTCCACAGCTTAAGCTATTAACCACTGTGCTATAACGCAGAATGTAAGTATATAAAATATACCATTAAAGTTAGAACTCTAATGCCAAGAAATACAAATCAAAGTAGAATAACATTAAGGGACATAGGGGGCTATGGATGTGGGAAGGACTGTGGGTATGGTTGGAGAGGTAAGTTAAACGGAGAAGTCTTCTTAGAATAAATGAGTCTTGTGCCAGACCTTGAATGAAAAGAAGCACAGTTGATTGTCAGACTTGCTATTCCTAACCTCAGCCATTTTAATACAGAAAAGACCTTAATAGGATTTAAAACAATTATCCCATGATAAGGTTGTCTGGTTCTTGTTCTCACATATAAATTTGAAGCAATGCTGGCACATGCATTCTACAGGAGACATAATTAAAAGGAAGTAAAGGCTGATTTACAAGACTTTATGAAATGGACCATAAACTTCAGAAATTGGCCATAGCAGTTGGAGATGTAGTTAATCTTGTAGGACTGAAGAGTGAGTTAGCTATTCAGAAGAAAGCACTGATAGAGAAATCAATGCATCTTGGATAAGATTCTGGGATAAGAATAGTGGGAAAGTGGGGGAGGAGGGACAGGGGCATAAAGCAAATTCCTTATAATAGCAAATGCACTGGGCATTAATCACCCCCAAATGTTATTTGAAATAGCATTGAAAATCACTGAGGATTTTTTCCCTTCAACGAAAATGAATCACTTAAAGTTGATGAAGCTTATCTAGTTTTATCATCATTTTGATATCCTTTATCCCAGTTTATATTTTTAATCACTAAATGGCATTACTCTTACTTTCTATCTTCTATTTGCAAATTTCTATACTACATAGATTTTTTTAGAGAAAAAAATAGGAATGACTGTTATCTTTAAAATACAGTTCAATTTGCTTTCAGAACCATGATTCCTCTGTAAATCATTTGTACAAATAATCAAACAATTGCTTTTCATCAAACCATGGTTTTGATCTTGGAGCTTTTTATTTCTTTTCAGCCAGCTTAGGCTAAAATTAACTATGAAAACTAAAATCACAATCACTTTATGAAGCTATTCATGGTATGTTCTTTCACCTATTATTAGCACGTGAAAAAATAACTGATTCAGCAAAGCATTCCTTTAAAAAATAAACCATTAGGTTTTTAGTCTCTTTGGGGCTAATTTATGCATTGAAGATATTTAAGAGCGGTGAACATTCAGCCCCTAGCACAGCATGGCCACGTTTCTACAACAACAAACATTCCAATAAAAGTGAAATTTTTCCATTATCCAGGGTGTTTCAAATAGCCAGACTGCTTACAGCCTTTAGCAGAACATCTTGCCTATAATTTTTACTACCTGAGTTTTTCCTGTCCATCTTTGTTCATTGAACACTTGGAATCTGTGATAAGTTGTACTGTTTCTCATGACTGCATGGCCACATCTTACGTCCCAGCTCCCAAAGGCAGGAACCATATCCCTATATTGCATCACCAGGGTCTAGCATAAATTTTATCTCAATCGATGTTGATGATGAGAATGTGAATATATTAATGTGTCCTTCAAGGCTCTCAGAGATCAGCAAATGAGAACAAAATTAACCCAATAAAACTTTACATTTGCACAGATTTATACACAGGAGTGTACATACAGGCACTTTCTTTAGCCATGCCCTGCAAATAGCACTGAAAAAGAAACATGTAACCAGAATATATAAAGTCCAACAAAGTTCCCATTACTGTGCAAGCTTCAGAACAATACAACCAAACATCCAAGGAATAAACTTTTATTGAGCATCTGTTATATCTCAAGTCCTGTGCTGGGTACTGAAGTTAGGTAAAGGAATCAAAACATGATCCATTTTTTCAAAGTGTTTTCATACCAGTAAAGAGACAGACAAGTAAATGAGCAACCACTGACCATCTCTCATGGAGCCAGTCATATGAAGGCTGTATAGCAGAAGAATGCCAAAGTGTACAGACCTAATAGGATTCAATTCCAATCCCAGTCTGCTTTGACCTAAACATATCTGCTGCTGCACTGTCTGAACAGCCTTCACAAAAAGAGAAAAACCCCATGGGGGAAGACCGTTCCACCTTAGTCATACCCATGAGGTAAACCAGCTAAGCAATTTTGTAAAAGTTGGGGTAGAGAATGGAGATGACAGAAGCAGACTGAGAATGCCCAGTTTATCACTTTTCTGCTGCATATGATGAAGATGGAATTGTGTAAGTCATATCAGACTCTTCAAAACAGTTACCAGAGTTGATAGATGCAATTGTTAGAAATTCTCCTGCACTGACATCGTGTTCGACAGATGGTGTTTTCCAATCTATATTTCAATTAGAAGTTAACCATACTGCAGGAAAAGTGAACTTAAGAACTTTGGTTTTTAAAAATCTCTTTATCTATCAGCATCTGGACCAGGCTTGCTAGATTTCCTGTTTAGCTCACCTCCAGCCTAAGAAAAGTGCTGCCACCTGCTGATAAGAATGAAAAATAAATCCTTTCCCTACCCCCACACAAATAATAATAATAGTAACAGATAAAATTCCCCAGAGTTCAAATTTCCCACGCTGCAGATTATAGTCAGTTCTTTTCCTTTTAATTTATTATATCCCCATTTCTTTCTCTGCGGAATTTTTCTTATGGAAATAGGGTTTTGTTTTGATTTGGTTTTAGGGGTTAAATTGAGTCAAAAAGAAAAAAGGCTCAGCAGATTATTTGCTCTTACTGTCATTGCTGAGGAGAGAGTGAGCAGGGGTAAAAACAGGGAGCTGTAACTTGCAATTGTTAGTCTTGTTAAAAAAATAAGTATAGAAAGAAAGCAGCAATATGGAGTCGTCAAAAGATCCGAGGCTTTGGAGGTGCTTAGACATGGGATTGAGTTCCACCCCTGCCACTTTGTCATTCACTCAACAACTATGAACAACAAGCACCTACTATGTGCCCAGGTCTGTTCTAAATGCGAGGCACACATTGACAAAATTAACAAAATCTCTGCCCTCATGGCATCTCCATTCTAGTGTGGGAGAAAGACAATAAACAAGGAAGCAAACACAAAACAAAAATAATTACAGATACTTAAGTGGTAATGGCTGTGAGGAGAGAGAGCTGGAAAGCCTCTAAGAAGGCCTGTGAGTAGCTATGTGACAAGTGGCAAATCACTAATCGCTGAAGGTCAGTTTTCTCACCTATAAAATGGAGATAAAAATAGTTCTTACCTCATAAGGTTGTCGTGAGAGTGAGAAACAATACATATAAAGCATCTAGCACATGCCCTGTCATATTACAGGCACAAAATGAATGGTAAACATTGTTATCATTGTTGTTTTGTTATTGTAACAAAGCTATGATGAACAGTAGTGGATACTAAATGCCCCTGTGAGTCACAGAGCATTTTTCCCCGTAATGAATACAGAGCCTTTTATCTTTTATTTATTTATTTATTTATCATTCATTCAAGTATTTATTGAGCAGATATTTTGTACCAGGAACTGTTAGAGGCCCAAGGCTCTAACGGGAAACAAAACAACCCCCAAGTTGTTTTTTTTCTCACTTTGTAATTAAGTTGTAATTAAGTTTACACTATTTCCCTTTTTTTTAATCAATTCTTTTATTATTTACAACAATGTTTTGATAATTTCTGCCAAATTTGTTCTGATATATATATATTTTTTTAACATCTTTATTGGAGTATAATTGCTTTACAATGGTGTGTTAGTTTCTGCTTTATAACAAAGTGAATCAGTTATACATATACATATGTTCCTATATCTCTTCCCTCTTGCGTCTCTCTCCCTCCCACCCTCCCTATCCCACCCCTCTAGGTGGTCACAAAGCACTGAGCTGATCTCCCTGTGCTATGCGGCTGCTTCCCACTAGCTATCTATTTTACCTTTGGTAGTATATATATGCCCATGCCACTCTCTCACTTTGTCCCAGCTTACCCTTCTCCCTCCCCGTAACCTCAAGTCCATTCTCTGGTAGGTCTGTGTCTTTATTCCTGTCTTGCCCCTAGGTTCTTCAGAACTTTTTTTTTTTTTTTTAATATTCCATATATGTGTGTTAGCATACGGTATTTGTTTTTCTCTTTCTGACTTACTTCACTTTGTATGACAGACTCTAGGTCCATCCACCTCACTACAAATAACTCAGTTTCGTTCCTTTTTATGGCTGAGTAATATTCCATTGTATATATGTGCCACATCTTCTTTATCCATTCATCTGTTGATGGACACGTAGGTTGCTTCCATGTCCTGGCTATTGTAAACAGAGCTGCAATGAACATTTTGGTACATGACTCTTCTTGAATTATGGTTTTCTCAGGGTATATGCCCAGTAGTGGGATTGCTGGGTCGTATGGTGGTTCTATTTTTAGTTTTTTAAGGAACCTCCATACTGTTCTCCACAGTGGCTGTATCAGTTTACATTCCCACCAACAGTGCAAGAGGGTTCCCTTTTCTCCACACCCTCTCCAGCATTTATTGTTTGTAGATTTTTTGATGATGGCCATTCTGACTGGTGTGAGATGATACCTCATTGTAGTTTTGATTTGCATTTCTCTAATGATTAATGATATTGAGCATTCTTTCATGTGTCTGTTGGCAATCTGTATATCTTCTTTGGAGAAATGTCTATTTAGGTCTTCTGCCCATTTTTGGATTGGGTTGTTGGTTTTTTTGATATTGAGCTGCATGAGCTGCTTGTAAATTTTGGAGATTAATCCTTTGTCAGTTGCTTCATTTGAAAATATTTTCTCCCATTCTGAGGGTTGTCTTTTCGTCTTGTTTATGGTTTCCTAAAGGATCTTGCTGTGATTTATGTCATAGAGTGTTCTGCCTATGTTTTCCTCTAAGAGTTTGGATACAAAATTAATGCACAGAAATCCCTTGCATTCCTATACACTAATGGTGAAAAATCTGAAAGTGAAATTAAGAAAACACTCCCATTTACCATTGCAACAAAAAGAATAAAATACCTAGGAATAAACCTACCTAAGGAGACAAAAGACCTGTATGCAGAAAATTATAAGACACTGATGAAAGAAATTAAAGATGATACAAATAGATGGAGAGATATACCATGTTCTTGGATTGGAAGAATCAACATTGTGAAAATGACTCTACTACCCAAAGCAATCTACAGATTCAATGCAATCCCTATCAAGCTACCACTGGCATTTTTCACAGAACTAGAACAAAAAATTTCACAATTTATATGGAACCACAAAAGACCCCGAATGGCCAAAGCAATCTTGAGGAAGAAAAACGGAACTGGAGGAATCAGGCTCCTGGACTTCAGATTATACTACAAAGCTACAGTAATCAAGACAGTATGGTACTGGCACAAAAACAGAAATATAGATCAATGGAACAGGATACAAAGCCCAGAGATAAACCCATACACATATGGTCACCTTATCTTTGATAAAGGTGGCAAGAATATACCATGGAGAAAAGACATCCTCTTCAATAAATGGTGCTGGGAAAACTGGACAGCTACATGTAAAAGAATGAAATTAGAACACTCCCTAACACCATACACAAAAATAAACTCAAAATGGATTAAGGACCTCAATGTAAGGCCAGACACTATCAAACTCTTACAGGAAAACCTAGGCCTTTTATCTTTTAAAAACACTGTTTGTATAAACTAATGTGATTTTCTCCAGGACAAAATACTTTTAATGTAGTTCATGCCTCTAATTCCATGATGTTCCTCTGAGGTCCTGGGTGACTTTATTCCTTTTCCACAGGGCCAAATGCCATGAATGACTATTTTCCCAGTAGGAAAATTCTGGCGAATTTTCCTGAAGGACTGATTTCATCTGAGTGTTCTGTCTGAAAATGGGAGCTCTTATGTCTGTAGCTCTCAGGGTGGTGAGTGTTGTACTCTTTCACACACAGCCTCATGCATGATGCACTCTGATTTCAACCTCTGTTCCTACTCCCTTCAGATGATGTTATTCTATCAAGAAAAGGCAAGCCACTAGGATCAACAAGAGCCAGCTCACTCTCAAACCTGCCTTTCTTCTTTGTTCCTCTGACCCTGACCTGCCAGTCCACTTTCTAGTTTGTTAGGTCCCCTTGGTGTGTGTGGAGGTCAGCTCTCTTCCTCCTTCCTGACCTTGAACTTGTATTAATCTTCACTTTCATTTAATTTGGAGCCTGTTCTGCTTTTTACCTCTACTGCTGCCTAGCATTTGAGACTCAGCAACCTACAGACAGAGAAATTCAATGGAAACAGGTTTTAAAAGATGAACTACTTTTTTTTTTTTAACATCTTTATTGGAGTGTAATTGCTTTACAACGGTGTGTTAGTTTCTGCTGTATAACAAAGGAAATCAGCTATACGTATACATACGTCCCCATATCTCCTCCCTCTTGTGTCTCCCTCCCTCCCACCCTCCCTATCCCACCCCTCTAGGTGGTCACAAAGCACCGAGCTGATCTCCCTGTGCCATGCAGCTTCTTCCCACTAGCTATCTATATGAACTACTTTTGAAGAACATTTACTTCACATCTTCTCAACAACTTAGGTAGGTGGGTGTGGCAAATATTATTAGTCACAGTTTTCATGTGGAAATGAGGGCTTGGGAGGTCAAGTGAACAAAGGTCACACAGCAAGTCAGTGGCGGAACGTATTACGGCTTTCAAACTGGTTGAAGAACTTCTAATCCCAGGGATGTTTCCATATGGGTAACATGAAATATGAGTCCAAAATCCTAGTGTAAAAAACTATTTTTATTTTCCTCTCTGACAGCAACAAGGAGGCAGTATATTGTAGTGGTGAAGAGCTTTGATGCCAGAGCCAAACTCCCAAGATGCTGAAATCATAAATCATAGCACTGCCACTTACTAGCTGTGTGACCTTGAGCAAGTGATTCCACCTCTCTGTGCATCAGTTTTCTCTTTTAAACTGGAGGAAATAATTGTACCACCTCACCACATTGTGGTGAGGGTTACATGAGTAATACCTACTTGCTTATACAAATGCCTGGCACACAGTAAGAGCTCAATAATGCTAGTTATTATTATTATTGCAGGGGTCTAAGGCCCTAATATTTCCACTATTGATTCAGTTCTGTCAAGGCAGATTCTATATTAAAGAGATCATTTCTTGTCCTTGGTTCAGGTCAGCTTAGCTCACCAGGGTTAACTATAGTTGTGGGTCTTTGTTCTCTGGTGAACACTCCACTGGTTGTTCTGTCCATATCAATAAATCTATATGAAAGTCTGGCAGCTTACAATGATGTCAGTTGTGTGCAGCATAGCGAAACACAGTAAAGGAGCAATGCTGGTGAACTAGCAATAACTCTCTAGTGAATGCTGAATTGGGGAAGGCCTCTGAAGTGATAGTCACTAGGGCAGCAGTTCATGGCACAGTTCTTATAAGTAATGATGGGCAGATGCCAACCTGGCTACCAGCTGCAAAATCTCCCCCTGCCCATGCCCTGGGCACCAATATATTTACTTGGATGCTGTGTCTGCATGAGATCTGAGACTCTGGGTACTCACAGGCAAGGTAATATCACTCCATTTTAGACACATCACAGGTCAAATCCTGTTGCCCAAAACATAACAACTCCAGGCAAAACTTCCTATTACAGACTTATAGTCCAACAGGAATGTTGATCCTATCCCCCAACCCCAGTGTTACAAAGGTAGCCCACAGTGAACTGAAAGATGAGGACTCTCCAAATCAAATTCCAAAGCTTCACCCTGCTTCAAGTACTCTTACACAGTAGGAAAACATTCTATATTTGTCTCAGGGGGAAAATATTTACAACATTTTACCACGATGGGAATTTGCCTCCATGGTGCATTTATGCCAGGTGAACTTCCGAAGGGAACTGCAGCTGCAATACCCAGAGAGGTACATATGCAAGAAATTTACTAGGCAGGAAGAAAAAAATCTTCATTACATTCTCTCCAAAGGGAAATTTCTGTAACCTTTTTCTGACAGGGAAGTAATAAGTATTCACACAGGAGCATATTGCTTATATTCCTGACAGGCAAGAACGTTTTTCACCCTGGCAAAAATTATGGAGGATAAACTGCAGGTATATTTCTTGTGCTAATCCAGGTGCAAGATTTCATTGCTTGAGTGAAACCAAAGGTAAAGAGTCAATAAAGTACTCAAAGACTATAATACAAGAGAAAAGCAGATCTTGAGGTAAAGACAAAAGACAGGTCTTCAGGGCTCCTGGGTACTTAAGCTGGCTTCAGTCTCTAGAAAACGGACGAACCTTTTGGGTACCTCTCTGCTTATCTCTAACCTGGGAAAATGTGCCTATTAAGAATAACATTGTCCGATAGATCATGGTTGCTATCCATCAATGAGCAGTATTTTATTGGCATCCTCTTCTTGTAATGATATTCTATTCTTTTCTTTTTAAAAATAGATGGATGGATGGATGGATAGATAGATAGATAGATAGATAGATAGATAGATAGATAGATAGATAGAAACAGCAGCAACAATACTAAAAATTAGCCTTGAGAACTAAAATGGAAATACTATCCAAGTTTATTGGCCAGGCTCAGAGAACCTTATTGAGTTGCCAGTACTCCCTAACAATGATAACCATCAGTTAAAAGGAATTCTAGCAAGAAAAGAAATGTCAGCAGAAATTTCTTGGTAACTGACAGACATTAGTGAGGAATGTACTTTTATCTCTGACTACATGTGATAGTGCCTGTAGTCTTAGATATTCACTGAAAGGATGCACTGGCTGTATCTGAACTGCTTATCTAGGTACCACCATGTCCTGCCCTGTGAGGGCACCATGTCCTGCCCTGTGAGCTTTAGTGGTAGTCCAGCTGGTTGCAGGATGGCTTCAGCAAGCTTAAGACAGATATCAAGAAGATAACCAATGGGTAACATTAAATATTTAAATTATATATGAGTCTAATGAGAACTGGGTTAGTGAGGCAGTGAGGGTAGGAGCTGTTTGATGGAGAGGAGCAGCAAATATGCCTTTATTCCCTCAGGGATGTGGCTTGGTCTATTATTCTGTTATTCTCTCCAGTGATACTTTCCAGGGATGTGTCTTGATCTGTTGACATCTCATTTTTCAAATCCTTGTTCTTGCTTTCCTTTAAAAGCTTAAAACCTTCTCCTTCCTTCTCCATTCTCTATTCCCACCTGTCCCATTCCAAATTCCATTTCTTACTTTAGCTGTCCACCATTTCTGGTTCTCTGGAGAATACACCCCCTCTGAGGCTCCTCGAGGTGCAAGGTACACCTTCCTCAAGTTGCCAGGGGTCTCACTTGGCCCCAAAGATTCTGAGGAATCCTTTCCCCTGGACCAGGACACTTCACTGAAGCAGAGAGTGCTCCATTTGTTCAGCTTTTTCCATCCTGAATACCATTCTATTGATGTCCTATTTTTATAAGCTCACTTTTGTTGGTGGATAATGTGTTACTCTAGCTCTTGTAATTGCATTTTACCTGGAAATCCTTTGGAGATAATGTTGTAGCCCCCAGAGTTACTTCAATAATGAAAATATCAGACACTTTGTCAGACCAGGGAGAGATCGTTCTGGTCAGGGGAAAATCTTGGGATAGAACAGTGCCCTCCAGATCATACCTTCATCAGCATCCAATAACAAGATTGGTCCAGATCACAAGCCCACTTCACATTAGCAGTCATCAGGGTTCTGCTGTATCCATCCCTGAAAAAAATAGGGCAGTGTGAGACGGTGCCAAGCAAGACAAACTCTGAAATACACAAGGCTAAATGACACCTGCCCCACTGAAAGAAGGTCAGTGTTTTCTACGAAAAAATGATTAATAAATATGTGACAAATTCTGTGAAAAAATATACATAAGTCACCCATTACCGGGAACAATTAAGCAACGAACTAATTATAGGGATTCAAATTGCAAGACCCTCACAAGTTTCTGGGGATTCAAATTGCAAGACCCTCACAAATTTCGAAGTCAATTGCTAATATCTTTTCAGCTCACTCCTATGAAGTAGGAGCAGAAGCATCATTATGCCAAGCTGTTTTTTACTAAGTGCTTGAGGAGGCGCTTGAGCTTAATTGCAGCCAACCTACTTCCCAGGAAACGTTAGGCAGGTGTGGGGCAGGGGAAAGGCAGGATGTGGGCGCAAGATAAATTAACTCCTTCCCAATGCGTGCTAATGTGCTTTCAGCTACCTTTGCCTCATCAAGAAGGCTATAAAGGGGCCAAAGAAATTGAACTCCCCAATTGCAGTGAAATGTTTGTTTTCAGATCCTTTCTTGCTTGGCAAAAGGATTTAGGGGGTAAAGGAATGTCCAGGTAAGAGCCCTGATAATTAAACATCACACAGAAATATATACAAAGCATGTTGAAAATGTTGATGATTCATGAGACAATTTACCTAGATGACCGCATATACATCTAGTGTACATGCATTAACTCTGGGTAATGTTGACCCTGATAAAAAACTCCTAAGAAGAACAATGATGAGTACTGTCAGAAATTATCTGCTTTGGTTAGCCTGGTCCCCTCAATGTTAACATTACAATTAGAAGCTCTAACAGATAAACCCTGAAATCTCAGTAGCTTAACACAATAGAAATCTTACTAAAGCAAAATCCAAAACGGATGTTCCTTATGGGTAAGGGATAATCAGAGTTATTCGGACACGCACACTGGTGGTATCTCTGCCAGCTTCACCACATTGATTCCAAGGTCGTCCAAGGCATCAACATCTAGCCCATGGATGGAAGAAGAGAAACAGTGGAAGAACACAAGATCACGTGGGAGGATTTTATGGGCCAGGACTAAAAGTGACACACAACTTCAGTCCACATTCCATTGGCCACAACTCAGTTAAATGGCCATGCATAACAGTATGAAGGCTAGGAAATGTAGTCAATATGTCTAGGAAGAAAAGAAAACAGAACTGGTGAATAACTAGACAGTCTCTGCAACATATCCCATTCTCATCCCCACCTCTGGTACCCCTTTTCTGAATCTCCTCCCACTACCTCTTCTCCAAATTCAGCCCACCCTTCCAGGCTCCAGTCAAACCTTTCCTGGTCACCCCCGCCTTTATATGTCTCCCCATTTTCACAGATATTTTTAGCCTATTGCTTCCCAAACTATGGTTTAGAGGCCCCCAGCAGCAGAATAACCTAGGAATCTTGATAAAATGCAGATTCCTGGGCATCACCCACACGCTGAAGAATCAGGCTCTCTGAAGTTCAGGAATTTCTGTGTTTAACAGAGATCTCAGTTGATTCTGAAGCACACTAATGTATGAGATCGCTGATCTAGAAGTGTTGCCATTTCTGCTCTTGATTATATGAGATTTATAATGCTTCTCTAGATTTTTTTCCATCTCCAAGTAATCTCCAACAAAATCTTAGACTTTCTGTAGGCTGAGGTGATGTCTTTTTCTTCTATTATTTCCCCCACAGTGTCTAACACTGCGTTGGGCGCATAATAGAAGCTCAAAATGCATTACCAGGTTGATTGTGGATTCATCAATGGAATGGGTAGCTGCCAAGTAAAATACACTAGACAAAGAGAATTTTTCAAACTGGAAAGATGAAGGCTGAGAACGGACATGATGAGAGTCCAGAAAACCATGAAAGGCCCAGTTAGAGGGAATAAGAACTCGGTCATTTCTTTCTGGTAATACTAGAATTTGTCTCCCCTCATCCAATAACAACAAAAAACAGCCAATCACATTCAAGAAAGGGTGAAAAGAAGCAAAAGGAAGGACTACTTTGCACCATTTTTAATGAACTCAAAGAATTTTTTCCCCTCAAAAGAGAATATATATATATATATATATATATATATATATATATATATATATATATATATAATAAACTTTAAAACATATTATATATAAATAATGTGCAAATTGTACATGCAATACAGGACACTAATAGAAACTAAAAAGTTGGAGTACATCCCTAACCCATGAGAGTTTTGATGTCATTGACAGAAGATACACCTGCCCTTCAATTACGCCCTTGTACCCTTTTGAAAATGGAATCTTTGTCTGGACTATGGAAAGACCAGGTGTCTTTGCAGGAGCAGAGTTGTGGCAAAATTGAGTAAATGTTGTGCAACCAACCATGTACTGAGTTACTAACTCATGCACTATGTGGCCATGAGTTCATAAAATAAGCCACAGGGACTCTGTCCCTATTTCAGTGTTCCCTCATCTTCCCTCTATTCTTGCTCCTGCTCCCCTGCTCCAAATTCTGCCCTGCTCCTGAGCCTCCGTTTTCATCCCTTGTTTCTGGTTCTACTCTCACTCTTTGTACCTAAAAAAAATGAGCCTTGGCTTTTATTTTCTTTTTTGGCACTCAATAAGTATAAGACTCCCATTTGAGAATTTGGAAATAAAACCTTGTAAGACCCAAATCAAGCCCTGAGGCCCAGGTCCTGGCACCCATACTGGGCTCACCTTAGCCCCTGGGAAGGAGGAATCAATCAATTCCAGAACACTGGGCAGCTTCCAGAGATGATCCCTTCTACTCATTCCCTATTCTAAAATCCTAGAATAAAGATGTTATGAGGTAATATGCCATTGTCCCCTGAACTCATCTGAACCGAAGAGGGGGGTGGAGAGGGAAAGAATGTTTAGCTCTTTAACATGGGAAAATCGCTTCTATCTCTCAGTTCCCTGGTCAGGGGCCTATATGATCGGGGATTTCATAAGTACCATCTGCACTAATAGTATCTTATATTTATGGAGTGTTTATTTTGTGCCAAGCATTGTGCTACTTTACATTTATTATCTAATTTCATCCACACAATGACCCATGAGGTAGGCAGCAACATCATTCTTTACCAAAGAGGAAACTGAGGCTCAGAGAAATTAGATAACTTGCCCAAAATCACACAGCTGGGAACTGGCTGATCTGAACTTGAACACAGACTTGTCTGATTCCATAGCTCACACAATGACCACACTTAACTGCTAAATGACACATCACTGGTATCACTGGAGGGAGTTCACATTGAAAAATTCCAAAGAGGCCTTATCAATAGTTCTGTTTAGCCATGATATTGTCTGTCAATGAATATAAGCTTCCTGAAGGCAGGGACCACACGCAATCTGTACATGAGAATTAAGAAATCAGTATTACAAAGTTTCTGCTGGTGCAGATACTGGGAAAGGTGTTACTGCCTAAAGTAACTCGTTTCATATTCTGATTTAAGGACGAAGTGGAGAGCAAAGTTTGTGTGGAGGGGAAGGTGAAAGGGAAAAAGATTTGAAAACTATATCCAGAACAGGCTTAATCTGAAGAGTCAGAGAAGGTATCTTCTCTGAAAGATCTTTCACATACACTGAAACCAGATATAGCACTATAGGATGAAATTTTTCATAGCCTTGTCTTTTAATATGTGGAGAGTGGGGTCGGGGGGAAGCCAGAGGAGAGAATAGAACTGACATATCATGAAGGCTCCTAATTGGGAAGATATAAAACCTACATTATCAAAGATGGGGCAACAGCTTTAAAAATCATCCTTAACAACTCCAATGAGTCAAGCTCTTAAAATTTCACCAGCTCAACAGTAGGAGTATTACAGTATTTGCTCCTAAAAATGTGTCTCCAATTGCTTTAAGAAATTCTTTTAATCCTAAAGTGACTGGATAATAGCCATCACTGTATCTGTATATTATGAAATTGGTTCAGGATGAGAAATATTCTTAGCCCCCAACAAGGATAGTTTAAAGGTCAGAGCCAGTTTCCGATGAGTGAAATAAAATGCCATTTAAATGAAATCAACTGACTGGTTAGAAATAAAGACATGAGTAAAGCTTATACACTTGTTTTATTTCTATTAAGGTTCTCAGTATCCTAGTAAATTGATAAGGGAGCAAAGGAACAGAGATATTTGTTAATTTCCCATCATTGCTCAAGCAAAATAGAACAGGTTCTTATATAAAACCTTCTGGATAAATTACCAGTTTACATTTTTCAAATGTCCTCAATCCTAACTTATCACGTAAAAATGAAATTTCACTAGATATATTCATTCTATTATTTTCGTATCTCTTAGAGAATGTAAAATGTTAGAAGATACTTGGCTTTAAAACAACTTAAACCACTGATCCCTTATTAGAAAAGATTAATAACATAATGAGTCAACATTTAAGCAACTGCTTTAGTGGCAAAAATTACTGGAATCATGATCACAGCAGTCCTCAGCAGAAATCCCAATTGAATTCAAGGGGGAAATGCCCAAGAAAAGCTTCTCATTACTTTTTCAATCATAATCATCATCATCATTACCATCCTGTGTGTGTGCATGTGTGTGTGTCACACAGAGGAAGAGAGAGAGCGCACAAGACAGCAAGAGAGACATCAACCAGTTTTCCAACTATATATCTTTTTACAGAAAGCCCCATTTGAAAAGAAAATACCAGAGGAGGGGTAAGCCACTAACCCCTTACTGCAAACTTATCAGATATGCTTTAGTCAATGAGACTGACTAGTTATCCTTCAAAGCCATTTTCTCTCCATCCTAAACACACGTCCAGTCCTGACTCATAAAAACCTCACACACATGATTCTCCATGCCCTTCCTTCTTCTGCCAACCTGACACAGAAGAGAATGGCAACCTTGGGATAGACATATCGAAGAGGATAGAGCCACAAGATGAAAGTAGCATGAGTCCCTAGAGGGGGAACCTCCAGCCAATCAGGAGCACCCATTTTGGATTTTTTTGCAAGAAAAATCAACTATCGTGTCAGATCACAGAGAGTTGGCAGTTTAACTGTTATTGCAGCTCCATTACGCTAACTAATACTCCAGCAAATTCTTTAGGGAATGAAATAGAGGACAGATAAAGCTTTGATGACAGAGGAAAGAACTGGCATTGTCTGGGTCCTACAGTACTGGGCAGCCATAGGGCAGTTCGGGGAGTCTGGAATGGTGGGAGGTGAAGTTGCAGCAAAGACAAACCTCTCCCCTTTCCCATTTTGCCTGGGGGCAGCCCTTGTTAAATTAATAAACCTGAAGCCACAAGATGAATCACCTCAGCGTGGTACTATTTATACCTCTGATCCCTACTCATGTTCCTGTTCAAAGAGCACAGATTTATCATTTTAATTATCTAAAACTTGTAGAGATTTAAACATCTGTTTTAGGTGTTCAATAAGTATTAGAAAAGCAATCCATTTTTCTTCAAGCCCAGTCATAATTTACAGTTTTCTGTGGCTTGCACAACTCACTGCAGCCAATGCCCAAGGGGAACTTGAGAGAGAAGCAGGGAGCACTTTAATTAGCCCACAATTAATTCCATTTAGGCTGCCTCCATGAAATGTAACCACCTTAAAGAACAGTAAATCATTCAATTACTGATTTTGATGTGTTATTCAGCCCCAAAGCCAAAAGCAATAGTATTGATATTGAGTGTTCTCAGCATTGAATTTAGTGGCAATCCAATGGCTGTCTGAGGAATACTTAGGAGGCATTTTAGTGATTCAGAAGCTGTTGCCCAGTCCATAAGATGACGGCTTGATCTAACAGTCTTCATAATTTGATTCAGGAGACTTGGTGTGTCACCTCCTCCAAGAATAATAGTTTAAAAAGGATGGGGGCATGATCCCAACAGGAAAACACAAAAGATTTAAAGAGACCCATTTCTAGAACCAAATAGCAGTCTCTTGGATTGCCCTTAATTAGCATACCATCTCTCTCTTTATAAAGAAGAACCACATTCCAATGGAAAGAAGACATAACCAGGATTAGGCAAACTGGCATCAGCTTTGGCTGAACCCAAGAAAGATATAATCCTCCATTCAAAACACAAATCCGATCATTTGAGTTTTGAATGCTCAAAACTTTCCAATTACTTCACACTACTTTTAGAATGAAATTCAAAATCCTTACCATGGCCTATAAGACCAAATCATCTGGCTCCCATCTGCTCCCACAGCCTCATCCATATATTCCATTCACACTGGCCTTCTCTGAATTCTTTTTTTTCTTTTTTTCATTTCTTATTAATTTATTTCTGGAATACTTTTTTTAAAATTTTTGAATTTTATTTTATTTACTTTTTTATACAGCAGATTCTTATCAGTCATCAATTTTATACACATCAGTGTATACATGTCAATCTCAATTGCCCAATTCAGCACACCACCACCCCCACCCACCCGCCGCTTTCCCCCTTGGTGTCCATATGTTTGTTCTCTACATCTGTGTCTCAGTTTCTGCTCTGCAAACAGGTTCATCTGTACCATTTTTCTAGGTTCCACATATATGCATTAATATACGATAATTCTTTTTCTCTTTCTGACTTACTTCACTCTGTATGACAGTCTCCAGATCCATCCACGTCTCAACAATTGACCCGATATCGTTCCTTTTTATGGTTGAGTAATATTCCATTGTATATATGTACCACATCTTCTTTATCCATTTGTCTGTCGATGGGCATTTAGGTTGCTTCCATGACCTATTGCAAACAGTGTTGCAATGAACTTTGGGGTGCATGTGTCTTTTTGAATTATGGTTTTCTCTAGGTATATGCCCAGTAGTGGGATTGCTGGATCATATGGTAATTCTATTTTTAGTTATTTAAAGAACCTCCATACTGTTCTCCATAGTGGCTGTATCAATTTACATTCCCACCAACAGTGCAAGAGGGTTCCCTTTTCTCCACACCCTCTCCAGCATTTGTTGTCTATAGATTTTCTGATGATGCCCATTCTAACTGGTGTGAGGTGATACCTCATTGTAGTTTTGATTTGCATTTCTCTAATAATTAGTGATGTTGAGCAGCTTTTCATGTGCTTCTTGGCCATCTGTATGTCTTCATTGGAGAAATGTCTATTTAGGTCTTGTGCCCATTTTTGGATTGGGTTGTTTGTTTTTTTGATATTGAGCTGCATGAGCTGCTTGTAAATTTTGGAGATTAATCCTTTGTCAGTTGCTTCATTTGCAAATATTTTCTCCCATTCTGAGGGTTGTCTTTTCATCTTGTTTATCGTTTCCTTTGCAGTGCAAAAGCTTTGAAGTTTCATTAGGTCCCATTTGTTTATTTTTGTTTTTATTTCCATTACTCTAGGAGGTGGATCAAAAAGATCTTGCTGTGATTTATGTCAAAGAGTGTTTTTCCTATGTTTTCCTCTAAGAGTTTTATAGTGTCCGGTCTTACATTTAGGTCTCGAATCCATTTTGAGTTTAGTTTTGTGTATGGTGTTAGGGAGTGTTCTAATTTCATTCTTTTATATGAAGCTGTCCAGTTTTCCCAGCACCACTTATTGAAGAGACTGTCTTTTCTCCACTGTATATCCTTGCCTCCTTTGTCATAGATTAGTTGACCATAGGTGTGTGGGTTTATCTCTGGGCTTTCTATCTTGTTCCATTGATCTATGTTTCTGTTTTTGTGCCAGTACCATATTGTCTTGATTACTGTAGCTTTGTAGTATAGTCTGAAGTCAGGGAGTCTGATTCCTCCAGCTCCATTTTTTTCCCTCAAGACTGCTTTGGCTATTCGGGATCTTTTGCGTCTCCATACAAATTTTAAGATTTTTTTGTTCTAGCTCTGTAAAAAATGCCATTGGTAATTTGATAGGGATTGCACTGAATCTGTAGATTGCTTTGGGTAGTACAGTCATTTTCACAATATTGATTCTTCCAATCCAAGAACATGGTATATCTCTCCATCTGTTGGTAGCAATTTTAATTTCTTTCATCAGTGTCTTATAGTTTTCTGCATACAGGTCTTTTGTCTCCCTAGGTAGGTTTACTCCTAGGTATTTTATACTTTTTGTTGCAATGGTAAATGGGAGTGTCTCCTTAATTTCTCTTTCAGATTTTTCATCATTAGTGTATAGGAATGCAAGAGATTTCTGTGCATTAATTTTGTATCCTGCAACTTTACCAAATTCATTGATTAGCTCTAGTAGTTTTCTGGTGGCATCTTTAGGATTCTCTATGTATAGTAGCATGTCATCTGCAAACAGTGACAGTTTTACTTCTTCTTTTCCAATTTGGATTCCTTTTATTTCTTTTTCTTCTCTGATTGCCATGGCTAGGACTTCCAAAACTATGTTGAATAATAGTTGTGAGAGTGGACATCCTTGTCTTGTTCCTGATCTTAGAGGAAATGCTTTCAGTTTTTCACCATTGGGAATGATGTTTGCTGTGGGTTTGTCATATATGGCCTTTATTATGTTGAGGTAGGTTCCCTCTATGACCACTTTCTGGAGAGTTTTTATCATAAACGGGTGTTGAATTTTGTCAAAAGCTTTTTCTGCATCTATTGAGATGATCATATGGTTTTTATTCTTCAATTTGTTAATATGGTGTATCACATTGATTGATTTGGGTATATTGAAGAATCCTTGCATCCCTGGGATAAATCCCACTTGATCGTGGTGTATGATCCTTTTAATGTGTTGTTGGATTCTGTTTGCTAGTATTTTGTTGAGGATTTTTGCATCTATATTCATCAGTGATATTGGTCTATAATTTTCTTTTTTTGTAGTATCCTTGTCTGGTTTTGGTATCAGGGTGATGGTGGCCTCATAGAATGAGTTTGGGAGTGTTCCTTCCTCTGCAACTTTTTGGAAGAGTTTGAGAAGGATGGGTGTTAGCTCTTCTCTAAATGTTTGATAGAATTCAGCTGTGAAGACATCTGGTCTTGGACTTTTGTTTGTTGGAAGATTTTTAATCACAGTTTCAATTTCATTACTTGTGATTGGTCTGTTCATATTTTCTATTTCTTCCTGGTTCAGTCTTGGAAGGTTATACCTTTCTAAGAATTTGTCCATTTCTTCCAGGTTGTCCATTTTATTGGCATACAGTTGCTTGTAGTAGTCTCTTAGGATGCTTTGTATTTCTGCAGTGTCTGTTGTAACTTCTCCTTTTTCATTTCTGATTTTATTGATTTGAGTCCTCTCCCTCTTTTTCTTGATGAGTCTGGCTAATGGTTTATCAATTTTGTTTGTCTTCTCAAAGAACCAGCTTTTAGTTTTATTGATCTTTGCTATTGTTTTCTTTGTTTCTACTTCATTTATTTCTGCTCTGATCTTTATGATTTCTTTCCTTCTGGTAACTTTGGGTTTTGTTTGTTTTTCTTTCTCTAGTTCCTTTAGGTGTAAGGTTAGATTGTTTATTTGAGATTTTTCTTGTTTCTTGATGTAGGCTTGTATAGCTGTAAACTTGCCTCATAGAACTGCTTTTGCTGCATCCATAGGTTTTGGATTGTCATGTTTTCATTGTCATTTGTCTCTAGGTAGTTTTTGATTTCCTCTTTGATTTCTTCAGTGATCTCTTGGTTACTTAGTAACGTATTGTTTAGCCTCCATGTGTTTGTGTTTTTAACGTTTTTTTCCCTGTAATTCATTTCTAATCTCATAGTGTTGTGGTCAGAAAAGATGCTTGATATGATTTCAATTTTCTTAAATTTACTGAGGTTTGATTTGTGACCCAGGATGTGATCTATCCTGGAGAATGTTCTGTGCAGACTTGAGAAGAAAGTGTAATCTGTTTTGGAATGGAATGTCCTATAAATATCAGTTAAATCTATCTGGTCTATTGTGTCATTTAAAGCTTCTGTTTCCTTATTTATTTTCATTTTGGATGATCTGTCCATTGGTGTAAGTGAGGTGTTAACGTCCCCCACTATTATCGTGTTACTGTCGATTTCCTCTTTTATAGCTGTTAGCAGTTGCCTTATGTATTGTGGTGCTCCTATGTTGGGTGCATATATATTTATAATTGTTATATCTTCTTCTTGGATTGATCCCCTGATCATTATGTAGTGTCCTTCCTTGTCTCTTGTAACATTCTTTATTTTAAAATCTATCTTATCTGATATGAGTATTGCTACTCCAGCTTTCTTTTGATTTCCAGTTGCATGGAATATCTTTTTCCATCCCCTCACTTTCAGTATGAATGTGTCCCTAGGTCTGAAGTGGGTCTCTTGTAGACAGCATATATATGGGTCTTGTTTTTGTATCCATTCAGCAAGCCTGTGTCTTTTGGTTGGAGCCTTTAATCCATTCACGTTTAAGGTAATTATCGATATGATCCTAATTCTCTGAATTCTTCATTAAGTATCATGCTTCTTCCCACCTCTGGGCTTTTGAATAGGCTCTCTGCCTGGAAGGCCCTTCACTCTTACCCTTCTTCATCCAAATAACCCCTACTCATCCTTCAGGTTTCTGTTCAAAATGTCCCTTCCCCACCCAGACCTTCCATGTGCCCTCAGATCAGGCTAAGGCCACCCATTATATGTTCTCATAGCACTCCCTCTATTTCTTGCATTCCCAAACTTCTATAATATGATCATCTTATTTTTAAATAAAAAATAAAATTTAAAAACTATCACTACCAACACAGGATACATTACTATATCATATCAGCCAGCTATCAGATATAGAACTGTTTGGTTTTCCTGGGGGAGGGGGGAATAAAGGACAAAGGTACTTTTAGAGAGGCAACGGGGAGGGAGAACCACCAGGGAGAGACGGGGAAAGCATGAGAAACAAAGGCCTTGAATAGGCATCTGGAAAAAAGTGGCAGAGAAGGAGAGGAGAAGGAGACTGAAGATCACCTCATAATTTTGCTGCTTATCTATTCTGGTCCTCAACTCAATGTGCAAAATAGGATCACAGATGAGATGGAGATGAAGGAGGATCAGGTGGGGATCAGACATATCTTGCAGTTGTTCCACATTTAACCAAGAGTCTCATGGTTATAGGATGTGCTCATCTCAAAAAGGGCCATTGAGCATTCTGAACAGAGCATCTGGGAATTTACCTGCTTTCTGAAAGTTCTGCTTCTCAAATTTTTCTAGAGTTCTTTCAGAGTTACAATTTACTTTTAATGATCAATTTCACTACTTGGTAATAAAATACACAGTTTTCCATTTTAAAAATCTAGAAGATGGGCACCTCTGATATTTATAGGTTTCTTAACTATACAAATTTTACCTGATCAGATATCTATTAGACAATGTTATGGAAAAAGCAGGTGAACCACAACATGGTCTTTTATTTTCCTTTCCAGATTGAACAGTTCCTGCAGAAGTCTTGCTATATATACTTATATTTCATATGAGTACATGTCTTTGTAGTGATTTTTTAAAACAGGACCAGAGGCCAACCTAATTCTAATAGGCTTTTTAAAAATCTTTATTATTTTCAATGATGATTAAATTAAAGCACTTATACATTTTTTAACATCTTTATTGGCGTATAATTGCTTTACAATGGTGTGTTAGTTTCTGCTTTATAACAAAGTGAATCAGCTATACATATACATATATCCCCATATCTCCTCCCTCTTGCATCTCCCTCCCACCCTCCTTACCCCACCCTTCATAAAATTTTAAAACTATAGAATAAAGTAATAATAAGAGCTGATATTGACTAATCAATCACTAAGGTACTATGCTGACTATTATACATCTGTAGGACTACTATAATCATTACTGTTTTACAGAATAGGAAATTGAAGCTTAGAGAAACCATGTACCCTTCCTGAGGTCACATGGCTAGCAAGTGATAGAGCCAGAACTTGGACCCAAGCAGTCTGTGTTAAGCTGGCTCAACCATTGCTCCACATTGCTAAGTAGTAAAGTATATGGTGAAAGTCTCTGAGCCTGGGGTATGGGTTAGGCTGCCTCAAGGGTCAGTCAAAATCGTTTCTTGTGAACATTATTGATAATTAAAAATAAGCAGTGTTTTTGTAGTTTGACATGGCTCTCTTGATGCCATCTGTTTCAAAATTACTGTGTAAAATTGTCCTGCTTCTGAATTCAACACAAAAGCCCTTAGAGGGAAGGGTCTTGAGAATAGATACAAAACCTAAAACCTAACAGCCAGACAGTGCCCTGGCTCCCTGCTAGACCTGGAGTGGCTCTTCCCTTGCTTTCCCAGGTAAGACTGCATCATACTGACCAAATATCCAGAACTAATTAAGCCAGGAAAGCCCAGAGGAGGACAGGATTAAAGGAGATTAGATCTAGCTACAATCCAAGACTTCCTACTTGTTCAATGTGAACAAGACTAAATAGAGCAGAGCTGTTGCTTGAATGGCACATAATTTGGCTCACTCCTGTTTGTTCTCCCTCCCTCCCTTCCTGTCTTCCTCCCTCTGATCCATCACACCCTGGAAAGGAATAATGATGGCCTTTCCAAAGATAAGAGGATTTCATTTCCCACCACCAGGAAGCCAGGAAACACTCTCAGGCATTTAACTCTTCAACAACTTATTTGAAGCAATCGCACTGAAGGCAGCAGCTGACTGGGCCCCATAAGGCTCTGATTTGTGTGAAACACACACAGCAGGCCAAGTTCTGCTCCCAGCCATTCACAGAGCTCTCTCTACAGCTCTCTGACTTCTCCAGGCTGGCAGAAGAGAGCTGCAGGACCTCCAGGCCTTGTAGAAGAAATTATTTTCAAAAACTTTTTCCATCTAACCCTGCTCTAACTAGAGTTCCAAAGAGAACTGTTGGACAGCATCTAAGAAGATACTTTCTTAACTGGGTGAGAGTCTATCATCTGAATTAGAATTTTTCTTAAAAAAAATCAATGATTATCTTAATTAGTCTTGTTTAGTAAATACACACACACAAACACACACACAGACACTGATCAATATATGAAAATAGCCAGGGGAGAGAAGAATGAGGAAGAGAACCCTTAGGTATATGGGAACTGAAATAAATAGTGGAATGTGGATATCACTTCCCCTGCAGCATTCTGAAGTGGTAGCTGATTATTTTCTCACACCCCAAGTATCCCAGGGCCAGAAATCATCCTCACTCCCCATTGCTATTTCTAGTGCTCTTTACTCTTGTAAACCTCTCTTTGGCTTATGTCATCTGACTATACCAACCTCTCTCTCTCCTTCTTTCTGTAGTCGTCAACAATTCTTTTACTTATCAGACCTCGGTATCATCCTCCCCAACCCAAGCCCTGTCATCTTTCCTAGTGACGTCAACATTCATAGAGATGGCTCGTCCAAACCCCTGGCTTCTAATAGTTCCTTGACTTCTGAATTTCCATTGGCCTGCCCCTGCACCCCAGATTAACCACCCATCCCTAAGATTCTTGAATCTGCTTCACCTTCCATATCACTAACTCCAGCATCCTGCTTTCTGTTCATAACCTCTTCTCTTCCTGCTTTGCATATTCAAGTACTTCCATTACAACCATTTTTGACTTAAGATCTCCAGTTCATTGACTTCTTCACTTTACTCCCAATCTATCAGCTAGCTTTTCTTTATCTAGCTTTTTATCCAGTTTCAATCCCTCAGTCCATCTTTTCCATAATTCTTGTCAACATCATAAACTCTCTTGCCTCTCTCTTGTTTCATTGCACCCATCTGGCAAAACCTTAACCCAGGATGAACACTATTGTCCACTTTCACCAGGTCTGTATCAGAGTGATCAGTAAGTGCTAGACAAAGTCACACATGAGGAAGACTAGGACAACGATGTGTTCAAGACCGCCAGCCTCATACATGTTCTCAACAACACCTGCAATCCTAATATGTGTCTTTGGTCAATTCCATTTTCCTACTCTCTACAGACTACTTCGAATTTTCTTCATCATCCTCAAACTTCCATCCCTTGACTCCATCCTCCTCCCTCTGTCTCAGCAAATTACAGAGAAAATTAAACCATTAGACATAACTGCTCTACTCTTCTTGATTATAAACACAAACGCTGGCCTACACCTGTGTGTGTCCTTTCACCATTAAGAGCCAGCTCTACCACTTGCTAGCTGTGTGAATTTTATCAAATCACATGGCCTTTCTATGCTTTTTGTTTTCTATAAAATTGGACAATAGTAATAATTAATTGCTAATTAATAAGTTTGTAAAATTTAATGAGTTAATATGTGTAAAGTGTTTGGAATAGTGTGTGGCACATGGTAAGTCCTATTTAACTATTTACTATTTTGAATGTTATTATAACTATTCTCCCTTCTATAATAAAGGAACTAGCATTCCTCCTAGCTAAGGTAAATTCCTCCACCTGTACCTAATATCCCACCTCTTCCATTTATACCAGGAACCTCTCATCATTCAACAAACGTTTGTTAAGTGCCCACTATGTGCCAAACACTTTTCCCAGACTTTGGGTAGACAGGCAGGTATGAACTTGTAATATTCAAAGTATAGCAAGAAGCCCATCAGGGCTAGAGCAGAATGAGAAAGTCATATGGGATGGGAGAGGTAGCTGGACCATAACATAGAAAGACTTGTATGAATAATGTTTGCTGAAATCTCATTGGCTGTCATTTTGTTTCAAGATTATGGACAAAGCCATAAATTGAACTTTACATAAGACCTGGTAGCAGATATTAGTGAACCATCCAAACGAGTCGACTTCTTCAGAAGGTGCTATGGAATGTTAGGATCCACCTTAAAATCGAGTTGGCTGGTAGAGCTCATTCAATGATTAAAAAAGGCTAACTCAAGAATCTAACTGTGGCCTTCTCAAACCCACCTACTGCCACCCATCCCTATTAGTTGTGACTTACACGGGCCTCTCAATGATCTATTCTTCATCTCCATAGTTTATACCATCTCTTTGCTTTGAAATTTTCTTGTTTGCCTCACATAGTGTGGCTTGTGTTTTATGGAGTAATGGATAAGAGCACTGGCTCTGCCATTTATTAAATAGACAACTTCTGTGTGTCTCTGTTTCCTCATCTATAAGGTCAAGATAACAATAGCAGCTATGTCATAGCACTGCTGTGAGGCTTCAATGGTATAGTACATGTAAATTGCTTAGAACAGTGTCTGGCCAGTAGTAAATGGTTAAAGGGTGAGCTCTGTAGACAAGTTGGCCTAAGTATTATTCGCAACTCTACATCTTACTAGCTGTGTGCCCTCAGGCAAGTTAATTTACCTCTCTAAGCCTCTATTATTTCATTTGTAAAATGGGGATAATATAAGTACCTGCCTTACAAGTTGTTGTGAGGATAAAATGAAATACAATGCAGGGAAAGTGCTTAACACACAGTAGTTACTCTTGTTATTATGATTAAAGCCTCAAACTTTGCATTTAAAAAGCCAGATGTCCTGTGCCCTCTCTCCACGTAAAACTGTATTGCTTGCTGCCATATATTTCCTTCCTCACCCCTTGGCCACTTTCCCAAATCCTAATTATCTTTCCACTCAATATAGGATCCCTCCAAGGCTAATGTTCCTACCCTCAATCTGACAGCCTACCTAATGTTATATGCACCTTCTGTCACACAAAACCAGGACCTCAGACAGGAGTAAACACATTTCAACTGTCACTTGTTCCATCTTTATCCCATTTATTTTCACAGGTGATTATCACAGTTTGGAATTCATCCTCAAATCAGAATAGTTCCCTGGCAGCAAGACAGAGCAGGCCTGAGAAGGGGCTGGAAGCTGACCATGGCAAAAACATCACACAAAAGATGACAAAGGAGATACAGTCAAGCACACAATGCCTGGAGTCCAAAGCAAAACCATATGAATCACCCAGAGGGCCAGTGCTTGGGGTATGATGGATAGGGGATGCTAGGTAGCAAGGGTTCTATCAGGGAGAAGGAAACTAGGGAGAGTGAGGTGGCAACAGTCTGGGATGAAGGAATAGAAAATGATTTCATCTCTTCCTCAGTGTGACTTGAGGCAAATCCATTATGATTTTAGAGTTTTTTATTTTCCTTTTGTAAAGGAGTTAAATATCCTCTCTATAACATATGTCCCCCTATGCCATGTAACTAGAAACTTCCATGACCAAAGATTCATTTCTTTAGGTTGAATGAGTATTTCTAAAATCACCCTTAGAAATGCTTGCATTCCTGGGAAAGTTATATATGATCCCATTAGTATGAACCATAGGGGAGTGTCACCTTGGGGAGTCCTAAAGGAATGGGACCCAGGGCTGTGAAGTTTTAGTTGGGAGGATTGGTTTCAGGAAAGGTCAGAGCAAGAAGGCAGGCTCAAGTTGTAGTACTTCTATGAGGCCCAGAGCATGCAAGGTAAACATAAAGGAAGAGTATGAGCCAGGAGTGAATGGACCATTGGATATGAAGCACCAAAGGCCTGATGGCTCCCTAACTTTCCCGTTCAGTGGATATTTATTACTTATTCTCTTACTTGACCTCACCATGGGAATGACTTTTGTTGACCTCTTCTCTCACTCACAAAACTCTCTCTACCCTAGAGAGTCATCTTTGACCTCTCCTTCTCCTTTATATTCTGTATCAAAATAAATATTATGTCCTACTGAGTCTGTCTCAGAAGTATTTTTTCAAATCTCTCCCCTCCATTCCATCCCTTCTTTCACTGCCTTAATGTCATCCCTCATCACTTAGCACCAGAACACTACCATAATCCCTTCTTAACTGCTACTTCTGCAAAGCTCCTATCCCATTTCTACACTAATACCAGAGAGTGTCTGAAATCTTAAATCTAACCATGTCTTTCCACTGCTGAAAATTCTTCTGGTGACCAAATGTCTTGGCCTTTGCCAATCAGTGAATACAAATGAGGCCACATTAATACTCTTACCAAAATCACAATAGCTCTCAGATCCTACCTGTTTGAATGCAGGAAGTTCAACTTTTTGCAGAATATTTCTAGAAACTCTCAGGGGTGTTAACAGGTGTCCATAAATCCCTCCCAGCCATCTCTTACTGATGCAGATGTCTGATCCACGATTCTGCAACCTGAGATCTATAAAGTGCCTAGGAGGAAGCACTTAAACCTGTAAGTTTGCTCCGGCTGATGTCACTACTGCCTAGGAATTACTTCGTGAGCTAAATGGCACATTATTTGAATATACACTATTTGAATGTGGCTACTACCACAGCCTCTGACAAGCTAATTTCCAAAGCACATAGGTCATTAAGAAGAGATGTCAAAAATAGAGGACCACTGCTGTCCATTCCATAGTCTTCAGCCTATGATAGGGCAAGTGACTACCCAGCCTTCCAAGCAGATACAACTACCCTCTGGGGGACTCCCACTGCAAACACTTGCCCAGAGGATCATCAGCCAGGCTTTCCTTCTGTGCTGTGAGGCCAAACATGAATGAGAAAAAACCCCTAGCCCAATTCACCTCCTCCCAACCCACAGAGATGCTCATTTCAGGAATACCTCTTTCCACTCTGATCATCTTCTAGGGTGCTCATATTGTCCTGGGAACTGGGAAAAGTGACAGATGAATAGGGATGCTCTTGCTGAAAATTCCCTCAGGATATCTATATACCACATGCAGCTGGCCTAAGATGGAAATAAATTTAAGAGCTAACACTTACATGGCACATACTATTTGCCAGACACTGCTTTAAGCACTTTAGTACCACATAAGATAGATAAATATCATCCCCATTTTACAGATGAGAAAACTGAGAAACAGAGGGAAAGCAACTTGCCCAAGGTTATACAGCTAACAAGTTGTAGAGCCAGAATTAAAACCCAGAGAGTCTGGTTTAAGACTCTATGTACTAAACCACTCATTTTACTGGAGCTCTCCAGATGTAGCTCTGAGGAGCAGCGATGATTTAGCCTCAGCTAGGTATGTGTCTTCCTTCCCTTCCACCCCCCCCCCCACCAACCACTGCCACCCCACCTCACTGATAGCCTTTTCAAACCTTCTGGTTATACCTATGTATCCATAGCCTTTAAGAAGCCTGTCCCTAACATGTGTGGGGAACTGGGACAAATGTACAAATGGAGGTATATACACCATGTGTCCAAATAAGTTGAACAAACTTTTAAATAAAATATGTTCTATCTTCTTACCTTGATAAATATACCTTCATAACAACCTGGAAGTCTAGGTTTGCAGAATTCTTGGGCTCCTCAGAGTTCTTCATAAAAATTTGGCAGCACAGGGAAAGCCAGCCCACCGCCCTTCTCTGCCCACTCCTGGCTCCACAGTACACCATCCTGTCTGGTATGTACTATATGAGTGGAAACTCTAGTCTGAGTGTGAAAGATCCACCCACACATCCCACAAAGTCACCCTGGGGCCTAGATGTATGCACACTAATGGTATGGTCTGCCTTTGGGAGAACAGACCCTAGAAAGAGGCTTATGAAAGCTCTGGAAATAGGTTCCAAGCCATTTGATATGAGAGACTGAGAGAGAGAGGTTACAACAGTACCTGGTACATAGTAAGCACAATAGAAATCTTAGCTATGATTAATCCTCTCATAAAAAGACATGCATCATGTGTGCAAATGAGGCAGAGTCCCACCCCTAAAAAAAGGCATAGAGGCTACTGACTGCCCATGCACAGAATCCAACACATTTTGGTGAGAATAAGTTTCTGAGCTGTGGAAACACAATCTTCCAGTCCAAACCTCCTCAGTTGCCATGTGTGAATTCAAACAAATTTTTTTAAAGTAGCAGAGCATCACATTGTAAGCAAATTCTTAATCTGTTGGTAAAGAAAATTAAGCAAAAAAATTAAGTAAAAACATATCCTCAAGCTCATTCTTATGAACACAACCATTCTTCAACCCAAATGCAGAGGTTATTAGGTTTTTTTTCCTATTATATAAAGTGCAAAGAGTTGGAAAAAAGACATGCAATGTGTGAAAATCAAATAAGTGAGGTGCAGGGCTGCCTAAACAGTGTGGAGAGAAAACTGAAAGTTGCCCTACTCAAAGTTAATTTTCCCCAGGTACCAGAAATTTCACTGACTGAAACTCATTTCTTTGGGTTAAGGCATCTTTTCCAGGAACCACACATTGGACCGTAATTATGGGCTGGAAGGTCATTTATTAGCCCATTATTAGCTTAAATTATTAGTGTGAAATTTATCCCCAGATGACCAAGAGCTGAGAGCAAGGTCCTAGGACCTAGATTCCCCAAGGTCTTCACTGGATCTTCACTGAAAAGAACAGAGGTGAGGGAGCTAGTTCACCCCAGTGCTTGGGGGACAGAGCCAAAAAAGCAGAGAATACCCTGAATGTCTTTGCTTCAAGGTTTGTACCTTTCCAACTCAACAATGAAAAAACACAAACAACCCAATCAAAAATAAGCAAATAACTTGAATAGACATTTCTCTAAAGAAGATATACAGATGGCCAATAATCACATGAAAAAGTGCTCAACATCAACAAATCATTAGGGAATTGGAAATCAAAACCACAATGAACTATTACTTCATACCCACTTAGATGACTAACAAAAAACAAAACAAAACAGAAGATAGCAAGTGTTGGCAAGAATGTGGAGAAACTGAAGCCCTTGTGCACTATTGGTGGGACTGTAAAATGCAGCTGCTACTGTGGAAACCAGTATGGTGGTTCCTCACAATATTAAATAGAATTACTATACAATCCAGCAATTCTACTTCTGGGTATACACCTAAGAGAATTAAAAACAGGGACTCAAACAGATAATATGTACACCCATGTTCATACCAAAATTATTCACAGTAGTCAAAGGGTGGAAACAATCCAAATGCCCATCAATAGGTGAATGAATTTAAAAAATGTGGTATATTCACACAAAAGAATATTATTCAGTCTTTAAAAGAGGGGAAATTCTGATACATGCTACCACATGAATGAACTTTGAAGATATTATAAGTGAAATAAGCCAGTCACAAGAGGACAAATATTGTATGATTCCACTAATATGAGAAACCTAGAATAGGCAAATTCTAGGTGTCTAGATAGAAAGTAGAACAGTGGTTGCCAAGGGCTGGGACCCAAGGAGGAATAAGGAGTTATTGTATAATGGGTATAGAATTTCAGTTAGGGAAGATGAAAAAGTTCTGGAGATGGATGGTAGTGAGGGTTGCACAACAATGAGTGTGTACTTAATGCCACTGAACTGTACACTTAAAAATGGTTAAATGGGGACTTCCCTGGTGGCGCAGTGGTTAAGAATCCGCCTGCCAATGCAGGGGACTCAGGTTCGATCCCTGATCCGGGAAGATCCCACATGCCGCAGAGCAACTAAGCCCGTGTGCCACAACTACTGAGCCTGCGCTCTAGAGCCCGCGAGCCACAACTACTGAGCCCACGCACCGCAACTACTGAAGCCTGCGTGCCTAGAGCCTGTGCTCCGCAACAAGAGAAGCCACCTCAGTGAGAAGCCCATGCACCGCAACAAAGAGTAGCCCCCACTCGCCACAACCAGAGAAAGCCCGCGTGCAGCAAAGAAAACCCAACGCAGCCAAAATAATTAATTAATTAATTAATTAATTTTAAAATGGTTAAATTTTATGTTACGCATATTTTACTATAATAAAAAAAAAGTATTACTACCTGCCTACCATAATACTTCTAACCCTCATGAGAATACTATGTGACTGGTATTTATAAAATTTCTACAAACAGTTGTATCTTAAAATGTTTTGCATTCCAGACCATAGTGTATCCATGTTTGTTTCAGTGCTTCTAAAAGGGTCCCAAAATCTTGGCCCAACCTTGTTCTTGGAAGATGTTTGCCCGGAGGCTGCAAAACAGAACACATTGTCCTCTGCCAGCAATGTGAGAAGTGAAGGCATAGAGCAAAGTTTCTTAATTGTGGGATTATTGACATTTGGGGCCAGATAATCCTTTGTTGTTGGAGGGCTGCCCCATGCACTGTATGATGTTTAGCAGTATCTCTGGGCTATAGCCACCAGTTGTCAGTAGTAAGAGATACAGTTAGACTGAGGCCTGGGAAAGGTGGTCCTAGACAAGCAGAGGGTAACTTGAACATATCAGATGCCAGTGAGGATGAGGAAACAAACTTTGCCTACTTAAAAATGTGGCTGAGGGTGGGGCTAGGTGGGTGTAGGCAGAAGGTCTGTTAACTGAAAATGTTTTAAATGATTCTTAACTCATTAACCCCGCTTATTCTCCAGTTAGGCAGAAGAGTTATTTCTCTCTGAATTTTTTCTGTGACCTAATTGATTTCTTTGAGATCTCCTCTGTTCTTTCACTGGGCTCTTTAAGCCACACAATGAAGTCAAAGTACCTCATATCAGTGACTGTACAACTCTTTGGGGAGGGGACAACTTTTCATTTTTGCTGAGTTCATAAACTATCCAATAATGGGCCTTAGACCTTGGGATTTTTAAGATTATAGTTTCCATTTATTTTGTGCCTACTATGTGCTAGGCACCATATATATGACTTAATTCATACCTTTGCTTTAATCTTCACAACAGCTCTCATAACAATGCCTGTAAGAAAGATATTTTAATACTCATTTTCTACATGAAACTGAAGTTCAGGAAGGTTGAGTGCCTTAAGCAAGGCTGCATGGCTAAAAAGTGGCAGATTCAAACATAGGTCTGTCTGACCCAGGAGTTTGCTCTATATACAGTGCCTCCCACGGTGGATCTATGCTCCCTGCTTCAAAGCAGATTCCACCTGGAGAACAGGGAAGAGCTGAACTGGAGGTCCCTTCTAGTCCAGGGGACTTGGGTGGGGGAAGGGTGAGGTGGGGCAGAGGGCTTAGAATTCAGGTCAGGAGAGCACACCAGACCACTTATGCTGAATTTTCATGTATAAGCGCCTCCTCTATGAATTGGCTCAATCACTGAGTTTGGCTATCTAGAGTTGAGATAGTATGGAATACTGGTATTGTCTGAACATGTAAGGTGCCTTGCTAGTTACCATACAACCTTCAAGACTAATGGTTCTCAAAGTCTTGTCCTAGACCAGTAAGATGACCTATCATCTGGTTTGCCCAGGATTGTCCCAGTTTTAAGCATTAAAAGTCCAAAGTTCTGTAAAACTCCTCAATCTCAGGCAAGCTAGGATGGTTAGTCACCCTTTAACCCACAGCACCAGCATCACCTGGGAAGCTGTTAGAAATGCACCACCCCAGACCTAGTAGAAACTCTGAGGGTGGCACTTGGCAATCTGTTTTAACAAACCCTCCAGGCAATTCTGATGCATGCTACAGTGTAAGAAACACTGTTCAAAATAAACTTTTTAGATGACTGGGAAATGTGCCCACTTGTCTTCCTGCCTTTTTCTCTGAACATCCAAATAAAACATGCTATTGAGAGAAAGCCTGTTGCTTAAGTTTTGTTTCATTTTCTATCTCCAAAGTTGTATGAAATTACTGTTAGAGCTTTGTGTGAAACGAATAAAAATCCATTAGGTAAGTATTTATTGAACACCTACTATGCATCACTGTGTATTCCACCACTGTTCTTGAGATCTCCTCTGTTCTTTCAGAGGAGAAGGAAGAAAATAGTTTTCTTCCTTCTTAATTTTGGCAGTTGCATTGTCCATAGTATTGGACACTATATCATATGATATCACTGATATGTGGAATCTAAAAAACTTATTTACAAAACAGAAACAGACTCACAGACATAGAAAACAAACTTATGGTTACCAAAGGGGAAACGGAGTGAAGGGAGGGATAAATTAGGAGTTTGGGATTAACAGATACACACTACCATATATAAAATAAACAACAAGGACCTACTATGTAGCACAGGGAACTATACTCAATATTTTATAATAAACTATAATGAAAAAGAATCTGAAAAAGATATATATATTAAAAAAACTGAATCACTTTGTTGTACACCTGAAACTAACACAACACTGTAATCAACTATACCTCAAAATAATAATATTGATAATATCATTATAAATAAGAAAAAAATATAGCATTTTGGGCAGGATTTTGAAGGTTTTGTGGTTAGCTAGATAAGAGTTTTTCTATGCTGCCTCTACAAACTTAGCGCACTCCTCTACAGGGTTAAGAGGTTAGAATGGAAAGGAAAGAGTGTGCTTGTGCGCGTGCACACACAAATGAAAATTTTGGTAAAATAAGGTCACTGCACCTTGCAGTTCTCAGCTTTAACCTGAGCAGATGGAAATTGTGCCATGAATATCATAAGAAGATGCATTGACACAAATCAACAGGAACCATGAGTTTGGGGGTATTAGAATTGAAGGCCTAACAGAGCAAAGGGGCTCAAGAACAGATGAAGTAAAGGATGACCACTAATGAAATAAGATAGCACAAAGAGCGAAGAGTGACCTGGAGAAAGGAGGATTTCAGATCATGCCAGGTGCTGTGCAGAGCACTGGGGATCCTGCCTGGCATTTGGAGGGGAGCAGTCCTATCTGTGAGGCCCCTGCCTGGGGTACGGGATGCTATAAATATCTTTCAGTCCCTTCCAAAAGGGTCATACCGAACCCAGGGTCAGGAAAGCTCCCAGGTATCTTGGCTCTACATGTGATTGTATGAAGCACAACTATTCTATGATTTTTTTTTTTTAAAAATTGTGTGCTGCAAACTGCAACTGAATTGTAACTGATCAGTAGAGGTGATGCGTGCTTAGAGATCTCTGGGTAAAAAGTTCTATGTACCTGTTCCAATAGCTTTGCTGTTACCAAGCATGGCTAACAAAAGAGTAAAATAGCAAGCACACACTTTTTACTTCTATTTAATGAAAGTGAATGAAGAATAGAAATGGTTCAAAATGCAAAAGACTTGGTTCTGTTCAATATTTCAATTATCTCTATTGAATTATGTTGTAAGCTGGACTGATTAGCACTACATTAGCTCATTAAATTTGACAGTCTGACCACCTTGTGCTAAGGATGGCATCTAAGTGCCCTCATTTATATGCATTAGATTCACTCATGTAGGCCTCCCTGGGAGAAAAGTAAAACTCATAATAATAAAAAAAATCACCACTAGTAAGACAATACAATAATAATTCTGAGGAACAATATCACAATTTTGCCTTCAAATTCTGTCAGCATAAATGCAAACCTACTTCAGGCAGAAACTTGTAAACATAACAAGCAGATGGTATGTGGAAATTCATACAGCTTTAGAAAAATGCAATAATATCGTGTTTGTGTTGACAGAGCTCCTTCTTTGAAAGGAGCTCTAATCTCCAGACATGTGTATTCTCTCTTTAGTACAGTCCTGCGAGTCTGGGTGTGGGTAGCTATGTAGTGGAAGAACTTGGCAAGGTCACACCCTGCACATCATGCTGGGGCCTGAGAAAGAGTTGGGCCTTTGGATAAAATTGACATCCCCTGCTTCCTCTACCCCACACACTATGGCTGCATTCCAGGCAACAGAAGCAAGGCTGACCTCCATCATACATCCATTCACTGATTCATTTAATCAGAGTTTACATGGAATATAGTCATTCATTCCCTTAGTGAAGAGCTTCTCAGCCATGGCTACATATTAGAATCAACTGGGGAGCTTTTAAAAATTACTGACATACCCAGATCTGATTTTTTTGCATTGGAAGAATAAATATAATATCACTTATTAAGCATAAACTTTGGGGTTTTTTTGCTAACAGACTTACTAAGATATAATTCACATACCATATAATTCACTCATTTGAAGTGTCTAATTCGGGTCTCACCTTCTGAAATGGACTGCATTCTGCCTATGGAATGTGTATCTCTGCTTTCACTTTACTATGGCTCACTCTTGAATTCTTTCCTGCATGAAGCCAAGGACCCTCACTCAGCAGCCCGTCCCAGGAACTCGCCCAAGACCTGGGACATGACCATCCTCTCACGCCCCATTTAGCCTGCAACCTCTTTACAAAGGATATTAATAAATCTACTTCCTACCTATCAAAAAAATAGTGTCTAATTCAATGGCTTTTAGTATGTTCGCAGGGTTGTACAACCAATACCACAATCCATTTTGGAACATTTCCATCAACCCAAAAAGAAACCCTGACCTGAGGCAATCCCAGTCCTGACTTAACACTATCTGTGTAACTTTGGGCAAGTTATTTAACCTTCAGTATTTTGAACCCTTAACTGCAGAATGTGAATAATAATACCTTCTAATTTGGTATTTGTGAAAATTAGATAAAATGATGCGAGTAAAAAGAAAGAAACCCTTCACTCTTTAACTCTCACCATCACCTACCCCCAGGCCTGCATCTCCACCCTAGCACTAGGGTAAATTCGAATCTACTTTCTGTCTCTATAGATTTACTTATACTAGACATTTCATATAAGTGGAATCATACAGTACGTGGCCTTTCATGTCTGGCTTCTTTCACAACCATAGTGTTTTCAAGGTTCATCTATATTGTAGCATGAATCAATACTTAAGTCATTTTAAAGGCCAAATAATATTCCATTGTATAAATATAACACATTTTGTTTATCCATTCATCAGTTGATGGACATTCATATTCTTTCCATATTGTGCTATTATAATAATGCTGATATTAACATTTGTATACAGTTTTTCTATTGACATATGTTTTCAACTTTTAGGAGTATATACCTAGGAGTGGATTTGCTGGACCAAATGGTAATTCTATATTTAACATTTTGAAGAATTTCCAGAATATTTTCCAAAGTAGTTACACCAATTTACATTCCTACCAGGAATGTATGAGGTTTCCACTTTCTCACCATCTTCACCAACACTTGTTATTATCTGTCTTTTTGATTATAGCTATTCTAATGGGTATGAAGTATTATCTCATTTTGGTTTTAATTAGCATTTCCTTCATGACTAATGATGTTGAGCATCTTTCACGCACTTATTAGCCATTTGTTTATTTTCTTTGGAGGAATGTCTTTCTGATCCTTTGCCTATTTTAATTGAGTTACTTGTCTTTTTATTATTGAATTGTAAACATTCTTTATACATTCTAGATAAAAGTCCTTTATCAGATATATGATTTACAAACATCTTCTCCAAGTGCATTTTCACTTTCTTGATAGTGTGCTTTGATTCAGAAAAGTTTAAAATTTTCAAGAAGTCCAATTTACCTATTTTTTTCTTTTGTCACTCATGCTTTCAGTGTCATATCAAATAATTTATTGCCAAGTTTAAAGTCATGAAGATTTATCCCTATGGTTTCTTCTGAGAATTTTGTAGCTTTAGTACTTACATTTATGTCTTTGATCCATTTTGAGTTAATTTTTGCATACGGTATGAGGCAGGGGTCCAAATTTCCTTTGCATGTGTATATTCAGTTGTCTCAGCACCATTTGTTGGAGAGAATATACCTTCTCCTCATTGAATGTTCTTGGCACCCTTGTTGAAAATGAATTGACCATAGATGTATGAGTTTATCCCTGGACTCTGAATTCTATTCTATTGATCTATATGGCTATCTTTATGCTAGTAACATACTATTTTGATTACTGTAGCTTTTTAGTAAGTTTTGAAATAGGGAAGTGGGAATTCTCTATTTTGTCCTTCTTTTTCAAGATTTTTTGGCTATTCAGTGTTCCATGTAATTCCATGCGAATTTTAGGGTCAGTATATCAATTTATACTATGAAGCCAGCTGAGATTCTGATAGGGCAGAGCTTCTTGATATTTACTGAATTATTGTGGATAAGAACTGTGCCAGGTATTGGGGATACAGCACTAAACACAACACAGTGCCCACCTTTGAGTAATTTACAGTCCAGCAGTTGCTCAAGAATATTTACAGGAAACCTAAGCAGGATGCCAGACATATTGTTAAGGTCCAATTTAGCCCAACACATGGCTCTAATTTGGCTGCTGCTTGGTTCGCTTCCCAGAGCCAACAAGGGAAGAAAGGAATCATGTTGGATGGAATGAACAGCAGGCATTTTACAAACAGGGACCACCAGTTTTGAGAGAAGAAAGGGTCTTGGTCAATCCTTACCTCACATAAAATACACTAAATTCAAGACCATGGCTGTTTATTTAGCATTTCTTGGGCCCTTCAGCACTGCACTAGGTGCTTCAGTAGATAGGAAGGAGGGAGAGCAGAAAGAGAAAGAGGAGAGAAAAAGAGAAAGAAGAGGAAGAATAGAAGGAAGGAAAAATATTTTGAGCCCCTACTATGTGCCAGACACTATATTATGTACATTTATATTATTTTTTTGTATTTTTCCAGTTTTATTGAGATATAACTGACATATAACATTGTGTAATTTTAAGGTATATAATGTGATGATTTGATGCACATATATATAGTGAAATGATTACAATAAGGTTAGTTAACACCTCCATCACCTCACATAATTACCTTTTTTGTGTGGTGAGAACATTTAAGAGCTACTCTTTGAGCAACTTTCAAGTATATAATACAGTATTGTTAACTATAGTCACCATGCTCTGTATCTCACATTATTTTAAAGAAATATGAGATGAGCTTCCTATCCCCAAAGACCCCAGCTATATTCTAGTTGAAAACAACCACAGAATGATACGTGCCGTTGATGAAGCAATCACATGAAATTATCTGGTACAGGCTATAAGTGTCAGAGTCCAGAGAAGAAAAAGGCCAATATACACTAGAAGAGGATGGAAAGGCACTGGGCCTACTGCATTGGTTACCTAAATTCACATTTGATAAGATGTAGGCTTTCAATTGGCAGAGGAGTGGGGCTTCCAGGAAGCAGAGAAGCAGGAAAAAACATGAACAATCATAGAAACCATTCATTAAGAACTTACTACAGGGCAGGCACTATCTGAAGCATTTTATGCCTCATTGCACTCTCAACCCAACCCCAATAGGTGTATGCTATTATACCCATTCTACAGATGAGGAAACTGGGGCTTAGAAAAGTAAATTATCTAAAGTCATACAGCCCAAAAGTGGTAGAACTAAAATTGGAACACAAATGTGTTTAACTCTGCCAAATTGCCTCTAAGGATGTTAAAATGAGACCTCTGGGAGGCAGAGGCAAAAACAAAAACAGTAGAGCTCGTGGTTAGCTTGTTCCATGACCCTGGGAGGATCGACACAACTGCTGACTTCTGCTATCCCTATCCTTGAGATCTGACCTATACAGATCCTGGTGGCCTCAAAATGACGCCCTTATGGAAACACGACAGGGTCAGATTCACTCAAAAAGCACACACCCACAGATCCTATGTTTGTCTAGAAACAGGAAGGAGCAACCATGGCAGGAACTCCCCAAAATACTGTATCATGGCACTTGGCCCATGTTAGAGCAGACCATCTTCCCCACTCCTAGTTTCCCGGAGAAAAGCATCACCTTAAACACTCCTGATCTCTCTTTACCTTCTTCATTCACCATTCCCTGTCAGAGGAGCTCTTAACTGGGTGGTAAAAATAAGGGAGGATAAATGAAACAGGTTTGACTTGACACCTCATTCCTTCCTCTTTGTGAACCAGCCTGCCATCTGAGAGCACTTTTTGGACCAGGCTCCAAGTTCAGCATGGAAGGTGCTGCCCCTGCAGGACACATCTGTGGTAGTAGAGTGTCTGTTGTAGCTGGATAGGTACCCCTGTCTAATCCTGGAGTTCAGTTAGCAAGCCTGTTTGGCTCTCCTCCTTAGCTATCTCCCCCAGGCTAGACTTTCTCAGGACTAAAGGCAATGCTTTGTACTCCAACTGCTTTACAATTCAATTGCTTCAGAACTTGGGTAGAAAAGACAGTGCAATTTATTCTCCCCCTCAAAAGTCACAACTCCCAAACTGCTTGGGCTCCCACACTCTGAAAGTAACCACCAAATATAGTGCTCTCTTTATTTAAATCCACAGGTGAGGCTCTAGGGCACAGAGACCACTAAGAAACACAACCCACATTCCCTGAAAGACCAGAGTACACTAAATATCTAGAACATCAGGCAAGTCCGATTAATAAGGCATTTAGCAAAATCCTCTTTAGCCTGTGTTTTGGTAAGGCAGTGTAGTGTAGTATCTTAAGAGCATCAGCTCTGGAGCCAGAATGCCAGCTCATTGACACCCAGCTCATTACCAGCTGTGTGGCTTTGAGCAAGTTATTTTACTTCTCATTGCCTCAGTTTTCTCTTGTGAAAAATTAAATGGATTTTTATGAAAATTACATGTGTTAATGAACGTAAATTGCTTAGGACAGTGGCTGGCATGTAGCAAGTACCGTGTCAGTGCTCCTTAGCATTGTCAGTGGATGTATTCTGCACATGAATCTACTGCATAAGAATAGGCCCCTACTCCAAAAAGTGAGACTCACTCATTCATGTGGAAATTCAAAAAATATTCTCGCTCACTTACAGTCTTGATGACAGCAGTGAAAGCAGGAGAGTTTAGGTCAGATAAGTGATTCCTATTCACCAGAGAAGTATATTCAAGACTTTAAGGAATGAATTGGTTCATCACTCTTCTCAGCTTAGATAGTAGATCAGACTGTCCATCCTTTACTGAGATGGAATCTAGGATCCAGGACCTATACTCAAATCTTGTTGAATTGGTCTTTGAGAAGAATCATTTTCAAATTAAACTGTGGTTCCTACTAATATATTATTAGTTTCCAAAATGGTGTTTTCTTTGTGGTTTTTTTTAAGATCTCATCCTTTATATCTAAGGTAACAATAAGCATTTATCCTGTGCCAACCTAGTATCCAATTCTTAACTCATTCATTTCCCTCTCCCAACTGTAACTTTGCATGTTACAACAAAACTCTGAGCTTTCAAATCGTACAGCCTTTGATTAAAATGAAATTACTAATAAGAACCTGCTGTATAAAAAAATAAAATAAAATTCAGAAAAAAATGAAATTAGACATTGTGCACATACACATGTATGTTTGTGTGTGCATGGGGGGTATATGTTTATATATGTTCAAAAATAGGTAAATTGGTTTCTATGTATTCTTAAAGCATTCTTGCTTTTAGAGAGGATTTTGAGATAAGGACTTTTGAAGGTTGCTTAGATGTTATCAAGTTTCTAAACAAAGATAATAATAATAGTAGCCAACAGTTCTTGAGTGCCTGCTATATGCCAGGCCCAGAGCTAAATGAATAGCTCATTTGACCCTAATAACAACCCCATAAGGTGGATATCATTATGATCTCCACTTGATACATGTAGAAACTGAAGCCTAAAGAGGTTAAGTAAATTTCCCAAGGTCAGAGAGCTAGCAAGTGACAGAACTGAGATTGAAACCCAGCCTCTCCCTACAACACCCTCTGTCAACAGTGATCTTCCTTCCGTTCAGGTGGGACCTGGCTATGTGCACTCTGGCCATTTGCTAGGCACAAAGGCTATAGGAGACAGAAAGAGTGCTTTGCTAGGCACAGAGGGTAAAGGTTAGCTGAGTTCATCTCCCTTCCAGGGAGAGGAAAGAAAGATGTGGCTGGCCCTTACCTACCAAGCCTCTCACTGCATCCAACAAATAGGAATTGAGCGTGTGCAATGTTCCAGACACTGTGCCAAGCCCCCCACACCAAATGTCCTCCTCCTTGCTAAGCTATGTCTCTCTTATCCTTCACAAGCTCATTTCAAGACCTCTCTTCCAGGATGCTGAGCCTAATTCAACTCATTCAGCTCTGCTGAGCATGCACAGCACCCGTCTTTACTCTGCACGCTCCCACGGCAGCAGAGGACGATGTACACAGTAAGAATTCACCAAATGCATGCGGATAGCCTGGCTCGTAAATAAAAAGTAGGGAAGAGTTCATTGTTAATTCTATGCAGAGACATCAGGGCCAGATGGAGGAGAGAACAGCCAGGAGGTTAGGGTTACAGACAGGGACATGGGCTTTGGAGTCAAGCAGACTTGAGTTTGTAAACTGACTTTGCAACTTATAGCTGCATGTAGTTTGGGCAAGTTACTTAACCTCTAGTCACCTCAGTTTGCTCATTTGTGAAATGGGGATGATAACAACAAAACTCTCACAGTGCTGCTGTGAGAATTCAATTATAAGTTGCATGTTAATCACTTAGTACAGAGCCTGGCATATCATGGGAGCCAGGAGCTCAATGGGAGCAACTCTTATCATTAATATCACCTAATGAAATACCCACAGTCCTTCTCAGGAGCATGCCTCAGGCAGGTGAACTGTCTGGCTTCCTTGGGATAGGCACAGCATAGAAGGAGGATACAGGAAGTGATGAGGTACACACGCTCTGGCCACCACCTGACCAGAGTGAGTGCTTCTGAGCTCTACAGTTTACCAGTGACCAGGACAGCCAGAAAAGGAGCCCAAGCTGTGCACAGATACAGCTGTGAGCTTCCCACCACCTCCAAAAGACAAAGGCAAAATGTCAATTCCTGGGATCCTTCGTTCCACCAGTAATGCCAATCATTTTTCTGTTGCTAGGAATGGTGCCCAAGTGAGCTCCATGAAGCAAGCCCTACGGTGGGGCTCAGCTTTTATACTGTGATTCCAGTACTTTCTCAGGCATCAGTCCCTGAAACTCAAGGCTGTCGAGGACTATTCCCGCTTCACTGCATTTAAACTGCCTACTCCCACCTAACTATCTACGAGGGGGCAGCCATCAGCTCTAGAGTCTCATCCTGACACCTCCCACTGTGCTCAGCTGCACAGGAATGGCCGCGTACGAAGAAGCAGGAATAGGCGGTCACCACCTTAGCTGGTCTTTGGTCTCTACTCCTTTTCAGTTCATTGAAGTTATTTTCACAAAACTCACAACACTACATCACGCGTTGATGGAGTCTCTGACCAAAAACAGTAACGCAGTGGTCTGTCCACATTTTCTCACTGAGTATACCGGTATCAGGTTAAGAGTAGGGCCCTAGACCCAGGCAAGAGGACCTGTCCTAAGACCCACATTTTAGAGGAGCTCGCTCTGGCTGCACCTCTCCCCCCCAAACTGAGGAGTCTATGGGGCCAAGAGGACATGCCCTCTTAGAGTCCAGACTCTCAGCTTCTAGACCAAAGTCCACGTAAATAAACCCCAGAATTCTCTGCCCAAAAGCATGAAGCCTGTTCCAGGGGATTTGTGCAGGCCTCTTCCTCCCAAGGGTGGACAACACCACAGCTGTACACACCCCTAGCCTATTTGGTGACCCAGGGCCAGTTATTTAAGATAAGGGAGTGCTGCATGGAGCTTGGACATACAATCTGGCATGTCCATGTACATGTGCATGAGGCCTCTGGTGGTACAGAAAGAGAGCCAAGCATAGAAAGAGGAGGGGACAGGGGTTTGCAAGCTACAGGCCAGATGCCTCCATTTATAACTTTGGCCTGTACCGTACAAATATGAGAAGCAAGATTGCATGATGATGCTGTTTAATTCTTATGAATTACATGGAAGAGGCAGAGGGGTGGTAGCCCCATCTCCTAACCTCCCTAACGAAATAGAGACACTGGCTCTCTAAGTAGAATTTCTTTTTTGGTAGAAGAGAGTAATCCAGAATGAAATCAACCATAATGCTGAGAATTTCCAAAATAGGCCTAAGTTGAAACATTCTCTCCTAAGTCAGATATGTGTCAGTCTATAATGTTCCAATTTGGGGCTCAATAAAGCCTTCCACATCCACACCTAGTTCCTTATGTAAGCTCTCCTCACAGCACCTCTATTCTGTGGCTGTCATTGGACAGATCTGCTTTAAGGATGAACCCTAAGGCCCCTCTCCTTCACACACAGTCCAAGCACTTCCCTGTCCTGCAGTCAACACCAGGAGGACCCTGCTATTTACTAGCTCCAGATCCCTGCTACCCTCGTGCTCACCCTCCTGGGGGAATGTGATGAGCTCTCAACACTGACTATTAACTTTCACTGTGGGGTTGTTGATCTGTTCCAGGGTAAATCTTGAAGCATAAAACTTCCTTAATGCCAAACTCTTAAACTAGATCATAGAAATTTTAAACCACTAAAAGCTGATGGTCTCTAGCAAAACAAGACCCCATCCATCCAAGAGTCTGGGCATTGCTAATACTGTCCATAGAGGCTTATTCAGTTTCAAGTACATTTGAAACAGTGATTATTGCACCATGAATAGCTACCGTATGTCCAATGTATCACACTTCCAAATAATAAGAAAATCACTCGCCTGTTTCTGTCTGAAAAGGCTGGCTTATCTCTGAGCACTCTGGTTGGCAGAAGCCTCAGGGATCCCAGAGAGAAGTAGTAGTTTGCTGATTGACATTTCATCTAAGCACTAAGGACATCTACTGAAGAAAAGATGGTAGACTGTACCTCTACTGGCAGGTTGGCGAATGTCTCTCAAAGTTGAAGCTTTTATAGAGCTGCCCCCTGCCCTCTTGCCTTCTGCCCTCTGGCCTATGACTCACCAAACCTGGCCTTCTGGGACACAGCTCTGGCATCTCTACTGCAGGGCTGGCCACCTCAAGACAAGCCCTGTGGACACAGGCCACCGTGACTCCAAGCTCACTTCCCAAGCCCCTGTCTCCTCTCTCACTCTGTCTCTCTAAATCTGCACAAGCCCTAAGCAGTAAGATAAATTAGGACACATTTTTTTTGTCCTTGCCATCTCTTAAAATCTAACATGAGGCTCCCAACTTGCCCCTTCAGGGGTACCCTCTTGCCTGTACTCTTTGTAAAAGTTCTCCAAGGCCAGACTCCCTCCTCCCTTAAAATGCTCATCACCCTTACTTCCCAATAATTTGTACTCATCTCCTATTGAGCCCTTTCAGGTGATAAAAACAAACAAGCCAGTGTGTACAACAGTTATGAACAGAGGAAAATAAATTAATACTCTTCCCCCAAGTATCATACCTGGAATTTAATAGGGACCTTCAATAACTTGGGGGTGGGGGAAGTAATAGAACATTTACATAAAGCATCTGTTATAGTAACCACTAAATGCTACCTATACCTATTTTAAATTAAATTAAATTAAAATTTAGTTTTCAAGTGCTCAGTAATCACATGTGGCTAGCGACTACTATATCAGATGGTGCAGATTTAAAACATTTCCATCACTGCAGAAATTTCTATTGGGCCAGATTGCTCTGGAGGCTGACCCTAATGGTGGGACTTTCAGGCACTGTGGTAAGCTAGTAAAACTGGTAGGAGAGATGTAGGGAGCAAAAGGACCATTCTGAACCCTTTGTGAGCTATCTTTTGCCTGTACAAAATGTACTCTCTGCTGCTGCCCAAAGAGACTATCAGCCTTTGCCAAAAAAGTCATTTGTGCCCCGGCCACCCATAAGGATAGATGGAGAAAGTGACACACAGCTGCCTGTCCCTTGCTTTTAGAAACAGAGCAACCTTCAACTGAGTTCCTACCTTAGGGTCATGAAGAATTATAAAGCCATTAACCTGTCCCTACATTGTAGGTTACTAAAACTATGAAAAACAGTCCTTGGCAAAGTCCAAACAGAAAACTAGAAATCCCAAGAATTCTATGGCATCCGGGGCATGCTGACTGCACTCACAGACCACCTAACGTCAAACCCATCACCTTGGCACTGGAGGACACTTTGCCTCTATTGCAGACTTGGAGACAGTCACTAGACTCTATTTACTAAAGTGGGAAAGTGGCTACTGACATTTAAGAAAGGTTTTCAACCACAAGGGTGGAAATCAATAGGGTGTTCTAGCAACCCTTGGTTAATTAACTAGAAAATTAAGCTCAGCATAATACTCCATACTGGATAATCAAGGTTTTGCTGTAAGCAGTGTGCAGTCAAAAGGTAAACATCACCTCAAGGTTCAACCATTTCTGTAACTGAATCTCCAAATTAATGTTATGTCCATTAGCACTGGTGAGAAAGCAAACCATAATAATGATAACTACTAAAACTTACTGAGTGATAACTGCATTCCATGCACTATTCTAAGTATTTAGTATGTTTGAATTCATTTAATCTTCACAACAATCCAATGAGATATGCACTATTATTATCCCTATTTTCCAGATGAGGGAAATGAAACACACAGACATTAGGTGACCTGCCTAAGAACACACAGGCAGAAAATAGAGATTGTATTTGAGCCAAGGTGATCTGGTGTCAGAGCCTGTGCTCTAGGTCATTATACTATACTACCTTGCAACTGTGCGTAACAATGAATGAGTCACAGAAGTCCCCTGAAGGCTGGCCTTATCTCCAGCTAGCACAGTGCATGGCAAACAGTAGATTTTCACTAAATGTTTGGTGAATAAATAATAGCTAAAATCTATTAAGCACTTCCTATCTCATTTAATCCTCAAAGGAATCCTATTGCTATTATTATAATACCCAGTTTATCACTCTCAGTTTTCATAGGTGAGGAAAATGAGACATAGAAAGACTAAGCCCTTGTTTAGTCACTTGCCCAGGATCACAGAGCTAGAGAATGATGGAGAAAGAATTTGAACCCAAATCTAGATTCCACTCTTGAATGAATGAATGAGCTGTTGCAGAATATATAGTCTGCCCTATCACACTCTTAATTATTTGCTATGTCAAGTGTGAGCTGTAGCAGCCTCAACCTAAGTCTTAGTTCTTCAAGGTAACTGTGAGCTCCTTGAGGCGGGGACCACGCCTGACTGCTCCCCCGAACTCTTAATCCAGTGCTGTTCAAGGAATCAGTGTTCAGTAAGCACTTGCTAATTGATTCAGTACCCTAGTGAGGGGCTTTTCCAGTTTAAAGCCTGCTGACTGGCTTCCTGTGTCCCCTTCTGGCCCTAAGCAGCATCCCTGGCACTGGACAGACACCCTGAGGAGCCTTGCCTCCCAGGAGGGAGTGGCGGAAATGGTACACTCCGGCAGGGAGAATTATTTTATTGCTGATACTGTTTAGACTTGCTGAGGCATCATGATAATAAAGAGCAGACTGACTTGGAGTTGGGCTTATTGTTGTTTTTGAATTCTCTACAATGCACTCCCTTACTGCCTGCACCTAGACAGATCACTCCCACTACCCTCTTCCCAACAACAGTATGTCATTGTGGCTTCCTACCAGAAAGAGTGTAGAGAGGCAGGGCTGTAATCATTCTAATCAAGCACTAGGCTGGGAGACCAAAGGCTAGGATTAGAGTCTCAGTTCAGTCAATAACTAACTGTCCTTGGACAAGTCACTAGACTTGTTAACGTTCTAATCTATGAAATGGAGGTACCATTGCCTACTCACACATTGGTCCAAAGAGCAGAATAAAATGATGGTATGGATATGCTAATTAAATAAAGGGATTGTTGTTATTTTTGTGCTTCACTAAACTAGTGGTCACTATTTTGCTGACTTACTCATTAGCCTTCCTTTGGCAATTCACAGAATTACATGGATTTTTTTTTTTTAAGAATAAAAGCTTTTACTAAAGCAAAGGAAAGCAAATCCCTGGCTCAAGCTGGTTCAGATTTATCCCAAATAAGAACCACAGAGCCCTTAATAGAGAATGTTAACAAATATCAGTGCAATGCCATAGCCACCTCTCTCCATTGTAGCTAAACAGACCCACCACCACAACTGAGAGCATTTGAGCCAGAAAGCAGACTGATAAGGTAGAATGTGAAGAAGGATATTCTGCTTAGCCAGAGGCCCCATGCCTTCTCTCAGTCATCACTGCCCAGCACGCAGCAGTCAGAACCAAATCAGCTTTTATAAACAATAGCATCAATAGCAAGAGGTTCAAAGGAAGTGAAGAAGGGTTGGTAGAGTGTGGTTCCCCTGGAGATTCCTTCACTAGCATGTAGAATTGGTGCAGACACCTCCATCAGCTTCATGTATATTTTCTACAACAGCTGTTAGGGCTGCCTTGTTGAAGTTAATTCCAAAGAAAGCAGCCTAATGTACCATCATTTTAGAAAACATTCCCAAGGCTTACCATCGCTGACTAATACAAAGATGCATCAAAAGACCTTTGTTTTTAAATAAAAAGCAGTCAATCTAGACATGACATTTCAATGAAAACTGACGTCTCAAAGTTTAATTTGGCTCCACAAATGGGTGAGGATTCGTCAGAGCTTTGTTTCTCTCTCACATACCATAGATGGTTGCCTCAGACTAAGGCCCCGGGCAGAACTTCATGGCTCTGGACACTGTTATTAACAATTAATAGAATATTCAGGCCAAAGGGACCTTTGAACTCATCAAGTCCAGTCTTGTCAAATTATGGAGGAGAAAAATGAGGGCCAGAGAATTTAACTGATGAATCCAAAATCAGTAACAGAAGGGATCAGATGCCAGGTCTTCTGATACTTGAGTATTATTTTACTAAAACGCATGGCCTCATTCTTTCTTCTGAACTCTGTGGTGAAGCTACCACCTTGATTGGTCAGATGGACAATTTTACACCCTCTCTCTCTTCACCACATTCCTACATAGACCACTTTTAATTATATGTTTGATGGGTCATTTAAAACCTATTTTTTCCTCTCAGATCAAGTTCTCATTAGTACCAAATACATTCCCAGTTTCTCCCCCAGTCAAACTTACAAACTCATTTTTTATTTTGGCCCCCACTGTGTGGCATGTGGGATCTTAGTTCTCCGACCAGGGATCAACCCTGTGCCCCCTGCAGTGGAATTGCAGAGTCTTAACCACTGGACCGCCAGGGAAGTCCCACAAACTCATATGAATAACAATTTAAGTGGATCATAATTAAGAAGACAAACATGCTACCTATAAAAGGTAGCCAAAGATACTCAGGTTATTCATTTTTCATTCTTTGAATGATCGCTGACAGATACCATATCATTCATAGTGCTGGGAACTGGGGATTCCGTGTATTTTAAAGATTACCTGTTGTACGTAAGAGGACGTACTGTGGTTCAATACTCCTTTTGATTGCATACCGTTAATCTTTATTTGGAGCTGTATTTGTATGCAGTAAGATGGTGTTAGCTGTGAGGCTTTTAAGCTGCATAAATTCCCATACTTACATCACTTTATTTCTGGTCTCTGGGAACCCAACTTTGCACTATCCCTATGAGAGAGGGTTGACTTATATTTTACTATGAATAAAAACATAATTTCATTCATAAGACTGAGAGTCGTGCCCACTTGGAATGCACATCAGAATCTCTAGAGGGTTGTTTTCAAGCCATAGATTTAACTATAGGGAGTCTAATATGCCTCCTGAGGGGGTAAGTATTCCTGCTGGGTGATAATCACTGTGTTCAAAGAGTCTAGTTACCCACTAAAATGGTGTGGAGGCAGAAAAAAAGGGTTGATCACTATCAGTATAATACTTTATATTTTCCAAACCATTTTTAATGAAAATGACTAACATTTATGGAGCATTTACTACATGCCAGATATGGCTCTAAATTTCTTTGACTGTATATAACTCATTTAAATATCAGATATACCCGATGATGTAGATATTGCCATTTTCCTCATTTTACTGATGAGAAAACTGAGGAGGAGAGAAGTGAAATCACATAGCTAGTGAGTGGCTGAGTCCAGATTGAACCAAGGCAGGCTGAAATCAAAAGTCCTTCTCATAAATCTACACACTTACGGTCAGTTAATCTTTGTCAAAAGGAGGCAAGCATATACAATGGAGAAAAGACAGTCTCTTCAGCAAGTGGTGCTGGGAAAGCTGGGCAGCCACATGTAAATCAATGAAGTTAGAACACTCCTTCACACCATACACGAAAATAAACTCAAAATGGCTTAAAGACTTAAATATAAGACATGACACCATAAAAACTCCTAGAAGAGAACATAGGCAAAACATTCTCTTACATAAATTGTAGCAATATTTTCTTAGATCGGTCTCCCAAGACAAAAGAAATAAAAGCAAAAATAAACAAACGGACTTTATCAAACTTAAAAGCTTTTGCACAGCAAAGAAAACCATAAACAAAACAAAAAGACAACCTACGACTAGGAGAATATATTTGCAAATGATGTGACTCACAAGGGTTTAATTTCCAAAATATACAAACGGCTCATACAACTCAATATCAAAATAACAAACAACACAATCAAAAATGGGCAGAAGACCTAAACAGACATTTCTCCAAAGAAGACATACAGATGGCCAACAGGCACATGAAAAGATGCTCAACATCACTTTGATAGAGAAATGCAAATCAAAACTACAATGAAGTACCACCTCACACCAGTCAGAAGGGCCATCATCAAAAAAATCTACAAATAACAAATGCTGGACAGGGTGTGGAGAAAAGGAAACCCTCCTACACTGTTGGTGGGAATGTAAATTGGTGTAGCCACTATGGAGAACAGTATGGAGGTTCCTTAAAAAAAACTAAAAATAGAGCTACCATATGACCCAGCAATCCTACTCCTGGGCCTATATCCAGAAAAGAGAAAAACTCTAATTCGAAAAGATACATGAACCACAATGTTCATAGCAGCATTATTTACAATAGCCAAGACATGGAAGCAACCTAAATGTCCATCAACAGATGAATGGATAAAGAAGATATATATATATACAATGGAATATTACTCAGCCATAAAAAACAATGAAATAATGCCATTTGCAGCAACATGGATGGACCTGGAAATTATCATACTAAGTGAAGTAAGTCAGACAGAGAAAGACAAATATCATATGCTATCACTTATATGTAGAATCTAAAAAAATGATACAAATGAACTTATTTACAAAATAGAAACAGACTCACAGACATAGAAAACAAAAGTATGGTTACCAAAGGGGAAGTGGGGGGAGGATAAATTAAGAGTATGGGAGTAACAGATACACACTACTATATATAAAATAGATAAATAACAAGGATTTACTGTATAACACAGGAAACTATATTCAATGTCTTGTAATAACCTATAGTGGAAAAGAATCTGAAAAAGTGGAGATATATATATATATATATATATATATATATATATATATAAAACTGAATCACTTTGCTGTACACCTGAAACTAACACAATATTTTAAATCAACTATACTTCAATTTAAAAAAGTCCTTCTTGATCCCAACTTCATCCCTGCAGTTCTAATCCCCTCTCCAGAGGTAACCTGAGTTAACTGTTTGATGTGCAGCTTTCCAAAGCTCACTCTATGCATTTATATACATAGGCATGTACCTATGTGAAATAAATATTTTGTTTTATTCTTTCTTTTTTGTCTATATAAATCATACCATCTGATGTTCTTTCCCCAACAGTGCACTGCGTCTTCAAGAAGGGTAAGTTAAGAACCATTTAAAAATGATTCAGAAATCTGTTTTGGATATCAGCTTTCTCCCATGTAGTATGCTGAGACCCTTAAAAGCCTGCAGTTCCATGATTTACAAAAGATCTGGGCCAAACCTGGAGCTAGAAAACACAGCTCTAGACCAGCAGTTCCTCTCAGCCATGGAAACACATTATAATCGCCTGAGGAGCTTTTAAAAAGAACTGATGCCCAAGTATGACCCTAGACCAACTAAGTCAGAATCACAAGAGACTGAGCCAACTGTCAGTATTTCTTAAAGGCTCCCCTGGTGACCCTGATGTGTGCTAGGGCAGGGGTTGGCAAACTATGGCCCTTGGGCCAAATCCAGCTGGCCACCTGTTTTCCTACAACCTACAAGCTAAGAATGGTTTTTACCTTTTTAGATGGTTGAAAAAAAGATCAAAAGAATAACATTTCATAACACATAAAATATATGAAATTCAAATTGTGTCCATAAATGAAGTTTTATTGGAACACAGCTATGCCCATTCATTTACACATTATCTACAACTGCTTTTGTGCTACGAATTTAGAGCTGAGTAATTGCAACAGATACCTCATGGCTTGCAAAACTCAAAACGCTATCTGACCTTTTACAGAAAAAAAATTTGCTAAATCATGGTCTAGGTCATCACCTTTCTAAGAGATCTACCTTCACAGACTCTGTAATCTCAAAAGAAGCAGGTACACCACTGTCTAACTAAGAGGTTCCAAACCTGGGTCATGGTCTTCCTTGGGATCACTCTATGAATGAAATTATGAAAAAAATTTTAACTGGATTTGCAGTTTTCTGGGGAAAGGCTCCATAGCAGGAGCAATTTCTTCACAAATTTTCCCAGATAGGGACTTCCCTGGCAGTCCAGTGGTTAAGACTCTGTGCTTCCGATGCAGGGGTCGTGGGTTTGATTCCTGGTTGGGGAACTAAGATCCCACATGCCATGTGGAGCAGCCAGATAAAAAAAAATTTCCCAGATAATTAGTAAGCTGCCTAACTGTATAGGTAGAAGACAGAAAGTAGTCAGGGGTGGGCTGAAAATGAGTGGCAACTGGGATGGGATATTAAAATAAAGTTGTACCAGATTCAAGTTATTGATGTCAGCTAATTGGAAATAGAAACACCTCAAGCCTAGGCATCAGCCTTAATGTCACTAAATTTCCTCATCTGGGCAAAGAAAATGATCAGTTCCAATTCCAGAAGTGTTATGAGAACCAGGTCACATTATGGGTAGGAAAATGCTTAGAAAAAGAGTAAAGCATGGTAATTAATCATTTCTGTTTAAAGGTTCATTTCTTTTAATTAAAAAAAAACCAAGCTTATCAGATCAAGAAAAAAAGGGGGGAGGAGAAGAGGAAAAACAGAATATCCAGAGGAGTTCTAAGAAATAATTCACTTGGACTGTGGCATTAGGGCTGTGTACTGGATTTTCCAAATATCTGGAAAGTTGTCTAAGAAATATACAGACATCATTTGCCCAGGGCCCCTGATGACCACATTCAACCTGTTTCCAGAATTCTCCGAAGGTTAATTCCCCAAAGGTAAATACAGGAAAAGTTTCTCTTAGGCATTCATCAGTAGCTATGAAGAAGGGTTAAATGTCTTTAAGTGTCTTTCAAATAACTTGGAAAACATCCTTCCCCTTACTCCCCAGAAAAGCAAGCAAACAAATGAACAAACAGAAAAGAAGATTCCCCATCCCAGAAAAGATGGCCCATGATTTCTGGAAAAAGCATTCTAATGTGGTCGGCATGTCCAGTTTTTTGTCAAAATATTTGCTGTGTTTAGATTTTGTAATAGAAAGATCTCATTATGTGAGTGATGTCATAGACAGTGCGTCTGAGGAAAGACTTATGAATGTCAGTTCTTTAAGATCCACCATGTCAGGATGCTTCTAATATATAAATATTATCATGAGCATGTAACACAACACACTTGCCTTATTTAACCTTGTCCACTAGAACTGTGACCCTCCAGTCACAAGAATCCAAGAGTCATGACAACCCCAGCGTAAAAGGAAGGAAGGGCCTCTGGGCCGCTCTCCCTGTGCATATGGCTGTGGGATGCTTACATTAATGTTTCAGGCTCCTTGACCCCACTGTGATTCTCTGATGCAGTTTACCTAAGGGGACCCTCATAGCTTCAAGCAGTTAAACTATCTTTCCCCAAGTAGCTCACTCATACCCACAAACAAATTCCTAATGAAAATCTGGCTCAAATAAAATTTGAAAAAGGCCCACTCCTTAGGTTCCTGGGAGATTTATGGTATGTGTGTGCTAAATTTTGTTATTGCTGAAGTAAGACAAGCAAAATCAACACATGGCTCAATAAGAAAAACCAAATGATATAGATGTTAGCATTGTAATTGTGGGCGGGCTTTCAGATTTCACAGAATGGCCTATTTAAAATAAGTTATATGCAATACAAGGTGAATTTACAAGGAATCCGCTTTAATTGGGTCACCCCCTTCCTGGTCCGTACCTGGGGGAGGGAACAATTAAGGACCAAGGCTTCATTTCACAAGTGGTTTGGGGAGGCGATCTCATTACTTTATAATCATAACTCACATACCCGGTCATTGAGGAGAAAGCTAAGAGCAAGGAGCTTTTCTGAAGCCCATATCATTTTCTATTCTGATCCACTGCAAATGTTCTCTGCCCAAGGCACAGGAAGGACACATGGAGCGCATCTTGGCTACAACATATGGTACTGAAGCAGCAAGCTGATAAGTCTTTAGCAGTACTTGACAGTGGTAAGAGATCAATTATTGTCACATAAATATTAAAAAGCTCCCCTAGTACTCTGTTGCAATGAGAGTATATTTAACCATGATAACTACCTCCCTCTTAATAGCAACCGAATTTGCCTGAGAAACAAAATGTCACCCCATCAGGTGAAGTTCAATTAAATGCTCAGTTGGTCCAAAGTTGTGTTGCTGCTGTTGCTGCTGCTGCTTCTATCTGTAATGAAAGCCAACACATGAAACAAGTACCTATTACCTTCCCTGGAGATCATGATTCTATCTTGCAGGTGACAGGAACTTTCTGGAGGCTGCTCAATGTGGATTTTGTCTAGGAAATTCTGACCTCCTAAATCCTTTGAGGAGATTGGCCCTGGGATCTGAAGCACAATATCTTTTGCCCTGGAGGTTCCAAAATTTCCTCTGGAGCAGATTCTAGCAATCGACCCCCCAGCAAGAACTGACTGAGTGCAACCTGATAATTAGCTCAAACCCCTACTCCCCAAGGCCCAGCTTTCTCCTGAGCAGGATTGGAGGAGGTAATGAAGAAAAAAGAATTCTCCAGGAGGTTGAAAATTCCAAGATTCAGATGCTTACGTGATCTCGGGATTCCAAGAGAATCATGTAGTCTGGAGAGCTCAGGTACAGAATTTCTAGGTCAGGTCACTGGGAAATACCTTCCCATTATTCCAAAGCTAGAAGGGCGAGGCATTCTCTGAAAACTGAGTTCATCTCCAGTGATTTTAGTTGTAATTCAGATTACAGTGCACTCATAAGACACTCCAGCTCCAAAGAGAACAATTTCTGCTTATTAAATCAAGAAGAAAAATATTTTAATTATTTGAGAGTATGTGCAGTTGTGCACAGAACAGGTGAGAAAGTGTTCAAAGCATCAAGAGATTCTTGACTGAAATGAGAAATAAATACCAGCACACACACAGTTGTAGAAAGGATATTATATGCTGTAATCACAACCCTTTGGCTGTAGGGTCAAGAAAAGAAAACCCTTTCTCTGAACTGAACAGGAAAGAGCAAAGCAGAGTGTGTAGTGGTTAAAAGCGTGTGCACTGGAGCCAGACTGCTTGGGTTCAAATTCTGGCTCTGCCACTTACTTGAGCAAATCACTTAGCCTTTCTATGTCTCAGTTTCAATTCATATTTTAAAAATATTGTTTTTCAATCCTCAACTCTAGAATTCATTTTTATTTCTAATTTATCTCCAAAGAACAGCAGCTCCCACCATTTTAAGTCCCTTATCTGCCTCTGCGTTTCTCTGGACGCAAAAGCTCAATCTAAGCAAAGATTTCGCTTTGCCGGGGTGCCAGGTGCTACAAGGAAGGCTGAGGGTGAGTCCTTTGAAAAGACAAAGCTTTGCCCCCATTTTCAACTGGGCTTTGGAGGGTGGCTGCAGATCAATATCAAATGTTCTCAGAGTGGACCCTCCCCACTGCTCTGGGTGGGAGCGCAGTTTCGCAAGAAGCGCTCCTAAGAAGAAAGCTCCCCTCAGGCTGGCAGAGTTAGGGAGAAACTATTCATTTCCAGGAGTGTTATTAATTGTTTTGACACCTGCCTCTGGCGTCGGCATCTTTTGGGGTAAATAAATGATTGGCTAGGGCCAGAGCATTGCCTGCGACGAGATGATTAGAAGAAGCAGGGCTCTTCCCAGCAGCCCCTCCTCATCAAGAACACATTTTTCTCCCTGTCCCCACTACCCTACCCTTTTTTTTAATGAGGAAAAGAAAGAAACATGTCTTTTCTTCATATTCTCATCCCAGCTGGTGTTTATTCCCTCTCCCTTTCCCTCCCCCCCCCACCCCACTTAGGGGGGAAATTAAAGGAAAAGTGGTTTCTAAGCAGTTGAAAGAATGCCTTGTTCTGTGGGTGAGGTCAGCAATTTGGGTAGGAAGGCGTAAAAAGGAAGGAGAATTCAGTGACACCACCAGGATTGAGCAATGGCCATTGGACTGAATGCAACCTTCCTGGCCCTTCTGCCCACGTTCGGGTTATTTGTTCTTCTATATCTTATCTCATTTTGCGTACAAGCCCTCAGAGGTCAGGGGCGTGGTTTCCTTTACACTGTGACCAGATCCTAGCATAATCATGGCTAACACTTGCGAACTGCTAACTATATACCAGGCACGGAGACAAACGTACATGCATTATCTCCTTCAATGCTCACATTATCCCTATAGGATCAGTACTCATGATCCCTCTTTGACAGATGCAGAAACTGAATCAGAGAGGTGAAGTGAACCACCTAAGGTCACACAGTGAGTAAGAGGAGAAGGCTCCAAAGTGCACATGGGTAACCACGTCTCGGACTGGTTTAGTTGTCCTAGGTCACACATGAGTGCATTATGAATTCAAGCCTTTGGAAGGCAGGCTGCAGCTACTTTTCCTCTAGTGACTAGCTTATTGGAGGCACCCAATCCACATAAAATAATCCTTCTCGTGCCTGGGAACAGCAGAGCTATTCTTCAGAGTTTCTCTGATGGGTTTCGAAAAGACCACGAATTCTGAGCAAGTTACTCTCTTGCTGTGTGTCTGACAATGAGAGGTGAGCTATGAGCCCAACAGGATTATTCTGAGGTAAGGAACGGCCCTTTGTATGGGAGTATTCTTAAATCCCCAAACCCCTCAACATAAAGTGAAGAGAAACATTATAAGCAAAATTAGGAAGCTATTTTTTTTAAATGGGGAGAGTAAATTTAGTGCTCCTGAGAGTGAGGAACTCAACAGGATGATCTGGAGCGGACCACTGAGTTTCACAACTCAGACTCTGCCAATCTCCTCTGTAAATACCCAGGCTATTCCAGGCCTGCTTCCTCTCTGGAGCAGATGCCACTAGTCTCAGAACATCACGGGGGTAGAGATTTAACAGGCAAAAGAGGCAAAAGACCATGTGGTGACACCACTGCACATTCATTTAAGGCTTTATAATTTGTGAAGCTCCATTGCCTACATGATCTCATTTGCTCCACTTATGTTGGGGGCCAATTAGCACCAACCCCATTTTCCACAATAGGATTACGAGACTCCATGCGGTGACTGGACATAGCCCAGCTTCCACAGTTACTGAAGTAACAGAGTTGGGATTTGAAACCAGGTCAGCTGACTCCATATCCCTGCATTTTCTGATAATGTGATTTAAGTGCTAGGAATTTGATTTTTGTTTTGTTAAAGTGTACCAGAGTATTCCCAGATACCAGAGAACATCCAATTTCCAATGTTGATATTAAGGGCCTGGTACACACCCTGTGGGTTCCCTGAGAAGCCTGTATACTCTTACTGGGTATGGTTAGGACATTTCTGGGACATGTATCACCCAGCCAAACCTCCTTCAGTTTCTGGCTCTGGTCTTCCTCTTCTCTGAACATAAGTACAGAAGTGTCTCACTCCATGCAGTTTTGCACATATACTTTACTTGATTTAGTAGTATACGCCATCTTACCAGGTTTGATGTTGTTTCACATATAAGTCCTGTCTCTCCAGACAGATTGAAAGCTCCTATATGTTTTGCTACTGTACCCAGGACTGTGATGATCACACAAATGACAGATAATGTATGTGTTTTTCCTAGTAAATAATCACGTATATATTTCCACCTTACAATTAACAAGGAGGTTAGCTGTAGACCGTCAGCAAACCCAAAGCAGAAGATCAATAATGATATTGAAAAATCATAATGCTTTACTGACTACCTACTATATGTCCGGTATTGGGCTAGGAGCTTTATGTGCATTATCTCATTTAATCTCCTAACAATTTTATGAGTTTGATACTGTTATCATTCCTAATTTGCAGAAGAAACTAAAGCCTAGAGCAATGGTCCTCAAACTTTTTGTTCTCAAAACCGCTTTACATTCATAAAAATCACGGTGGATCTCAATGAGCTTTTGTTTATGTATCAATAGCATATATGTATCTCAATATTTAGCACATTAGAAATTAAAACCCAGACCATACTTTGAAAACTATTGGCCTAGAGGGTTGAATAAGTGTTCAAGATCACTCGAAAAGTGATCAGATATGAACCACTGCAGTTTGAGTCCAGAGGCCCCGCTTTTAATCACTGGGTTATATTGTCTCCCTAAAAGAGATTTCTTTGATTTGCTCTTGAGTCAGGGAGGAAAGGGGTAGCTACATAGGTAGGGAGCAATAATCATGATGGCAATGAGAATAAATGTTAGGAAAGCCCAGTGGCATGCTGCATTCTTTGCTCAGCCGGGGGTGGCTGATTGTCCAGGGTCCTTAGACCTCACTTTTCAGTCTGCCCAGAGGACACAGCAAGCATCTTGCCTGGAGCCTTGACAGCCCTCCCTCTTCTCTACAGCCTCCTCCCTTCTTCCCCATGCAGTCGTGGGGAGAGGAAGTTCTACTACTTACTGGTTGTGTGACCCTCGACAAGTGTCTTAATCTCTCTGAGTCTCAGTTTTCTCACCTGTACGACAGAGATAAGAATAATACCTATCTCACATCTGTGATTGAGAGGACTAAATAAGATAACGTATGTAAGGTTTTTAGCATAGAGATAGCCATGTACTCCATAAATTATTTAAAAGGATATCAAAAACAGGAAACAAATAATATCACTAAAATAATTTGTTAAGCATTTACTTTACATGATGCAGTGTACTATTGTTTTATGAGTAATAACTCATTTAATCTTCACAACAATCTTTATGATTGGAATCATTTTGCCAATGAAATAAACTGGGACAGGTTAGGTGGCATAGCCAAGGTCACAGAATTCACAAGTGATTGCACTAGAAATCAAACCCAGGCTGTCTCATTCTGGAAACTGAGCTCAGAACCACAGAGCTCCTCTCAAACAAAAGTCAAAGCTACTATACCCATTGGAAGCAGAAAACCAAATCTTTATCCTCAAATCTCTAGATCCAACATGAGCATAAGAAAACAAATGAGAGCACTTTTCATCAACAGTGTACAAAAGGTCAAGGAGACGAGGATTTGCAGTGCTCATGGATGGGACACCCACCAGGGTTGCCTATGGGTGGCAGGATTAGAAGGCACAACGTCCTTAGCATCGCTTATTTGTTTCGAAACCTAGTAACCTCATGCATAAAATCTCTGCACCAAATAAATGGGAACCCCTTGCTTCATTTAATTCCTCTTCATTGACTAATGTAATGGCCAATGTACTGAACCGCAAGCACCTAGTTGGCTCCGAGGCAATCTTGTGGAAGCCAGAACCCCTCATCGGTGATCTGCTAAGTAATTAGTGGCTTATGGGTCACTTATTTTCCTGTCACTTCAAAGTAAAATGCACAAGACACTTATTTCATTTTACCACTTTGCAACTTAGGCTGCCTAGGCAGCTGTTGGATTTATGCTTTGTCCTCGAGTTTATTCCTCTTCTAGAAACATTAGTGACATTCACAAGGCAGGAGCTGCAAAAAACAAAGGATCCCTTCACTACCTGCTTCAGTGACATCAAATCAAGTAATGTAGTGAAACAGACAATGTGGGGTGGAGGGTAAGGAGTTGGCCCAAGGAGTATGAATCAAAATGCAGTGCAATATCTCTGCCACTGGTGTCAGAAGGTGTAATTTCTGTAATGAGCAGCTGTACACAATTGCTTAGTGTAATCTGAAGCAAGGGCTTTAATAAAATAATAGCTCACATTTATTGAATGTAGTAAATATGCCAAGCATGTGCTTTGCATATATTAACTCATTTAGTCCATACAACAAAACTATGACAGAGGAAACTGAGGCAGAGACCTCAAGTGATTTTTCCAAGGTTAAACAGCAAGTAAATGGAAAAGCTGAGATTTGAACTCAAGTAGTCTGACTCCAGATCTTCATTCATAGGCTATACTGCCTCTCTTGACAAAGGAAATGGTGAAAAATATTCTACTTTCATATACTGGATCTTGTTTAAGGAATCATTCATTTATCCAGCAAACCACTGCCGAGCACCTAATGTGTACAGAGAATTATGCCAGCGCTGAGGAGCCTAAAGGTCAGGGGAAAAGTTCCTGCCCTTGTGAAACTTCGAGTCTAATTTGGGAGATAGCCATTCGTCTAAAAAATTCACACCAGTAAGAGTAAAACCACAACTGTAACAGGTGATACCAAGGAATATCTAGTTCTCTGAAAACAGGTAATAGGTGACTATGACCTTGAAGGAGAGGGTGGCCCACCACTGGGAATGCTTCTCTGAAAAAGTGACAATTGAGTTGCAATCTCAAGAGGTGGAAGAAGAGCGTTCCAGACAGAAGGAACAGCACGTGAAAACTATTTTTTCTCCTTTTTTCCAAGCTTCTTTGACAGCTGCACTGGGCTCGTTCTCTGGCCTCAGTTTGAATTAGATGGTTCGCTTTATCATGGTGAGACAAACATGACAAACCTAAAAATAATGGTTTCCTTTTTTTTTTTTTTTTTAAGTAGCCTGATTGCATAAAAAGATTTCAAGCTCAGGGCTCACCATTTTTTCCCTTTTGTCTAAATGTCCAAAGACGAGCAGGGGTTTCAACGAAGACTAATTGTTCCAACTGCAGCTTAATTTGCCCTCTCCTTCTGAACTGGTTCTGAAAGTTCCCCAGTGACAAAGGAAGAGGGGCGAGTCAGAGTGGGAGGGTAGAGGCTCTGAGGGATGGTGGAGGGTAAGGAAGAAGCTCAGAGGAGGTGCTCCTTGCTGGACGCATCACAGCCCCTCAGCTCCCTGTTCGGCCCACTTCCCCAAGCACACTGCCCTTCCCCTTCTTGCTCCCGTCTACCCACTAACCTTGGAGCCTGAGGAATGAGCAGGGACCTCTTAGAATCCATTTGAACTTGAGCTGCCAGCCTCACTGGGACTTGGAATCAGACTGGCCTTCCCGTCAAGAAAGAGACACATCAAGCAAGCAGTCTCCCATCCTCAGAGGCCCCACACTTGCTGTGTCCCTCTGACTTGAAGGCAAAGCTGCTTTCTACTCCTTACTCCCTAACCATAGAGCCCCAGAAGTACCCTGACATACAGGTCATTAAACCTGGTGCCATAGGGTGCTACCCAAGTGGCCAGGAGCTGGTTTATTGATTACTTATTTATTTTGGCAATAAATAAAGATTAAGGATACTCTTCCTGCTTCTGAACATGATGAGCTTAGCAGTTCATATCCCAGCAGGGGCTACAGCCCTTAGGCTACTGATTTCTCCACTCTGGGCCTCAGATTGACTATCCCCACAATAAGGATACGGTAGAGTGGGATGGACTTGGTATATATTATCTCTAAGGTTCCCTCCAGTAGACTATGAAGAGCAGCAGCCCCTATTCTTATGGATGGTTATAAACACAGACTAGACTGCCCAGGTTTGAATCCCAGCTCCACCTCTTGCTAATTATATGTAACCCTGGGTAAGTCTTTTATGAGCCTTAGTTACCTCTTCTGTAAAGTGTAGATAATAATGTAAAATGGGGACTATAATAGTACTTACTCATGACATAAAGTTGTTTTAACACTTAAATGAGGTAATACATGTAGAAGAGAAACCTGATACCCATTAAGCCCTCAATACTTTATTATTCTTCATGAACCCATTTGCTTTAATGTCACAAAGATAATTTAACAATTCAGTGAGGACCATACAAGTACACATCTAGTTTCACCTGTGATTCTCTTTGTTTACCTCAGTCATACACGGTACGTATTAAATAATTACATTATCCAAACCAGCGTTTTTGACAATTTTTGCTACCAACAGCTAGTAACAACTCTGGTACTTGTTTGGTTTTTGAGCTTCGGTTCTGAAAAAGAATTTTATCCTTTCTTCATTGTTAACCTCTTAAGCACACTTCAAACACTTTTTTTCTCAAATACAGTTATACAATAGATTTCTCATAATCTCATGTATGTAATTAGGTTAAAATATGCCAACACTGAAGGGACCTTTATTCTTCCTTTTAAAAGAGTCATATTGTATGCATATATTTAAGCCTCAAGGTTGAGGTTTTCCTCATTTTATTTAGATGCCTGGAGATTAGTGAGAAAAATCTGTGAAGACTCATTGTTGTGTATTTTTTTTTTTCCTGAATCAACAGTGACACTGATTTATAACTTAATAGTGATTCCCTTGAGTACTTAATAACATAGATTACACCTTAATAAATGCATTTCCTGTAGGCTTAAGTGACTAACACGCTGATCTATTAGACTGGTAAAATAATATACGAAGTTTCTTCTTGGTTACTGAGAAAATTCCTAAGGAATTGGTACCTTCTAAAATAAGAGTATCAAATAAACGTTTTTCTATGGATGGATTCTTTCTATAAATTAATTGTTACCTGGGAAAGAGAAATGTATAATTTCATATTCTCAGAATATGCTCACCATGTGTATTTTGAAGAGCAGGCCCTTTTATTTTAGTTATTGTTAATTATCCTTAAAACATTCAGGATCATTAAGAGAATTAAGATGTTTAGTACTGTTCAGATGTAGTTAGTAATGTCAAGATTCTCATTTTGCATTTTATTTTCTGGTTCCTGAATCTAGGTCAAATCTGCACGCACTGCACATCCCCAAATGTGCTTTATCCGTTTTTTTTTTTTTTTTTCCAGTCCTCGGGCTCTGTTACATGTTGATCAGTAAAAAAAAAAAATCTTAACATACAGATGCTTGTACTTAGCATCTGTCAGTAACCCTGTGATTAGTGACTCCAGTGTTGCCTAGCATGTCCAAACATCATAAGGCTTGTCTAATGTTTTGATCATGTCTGAACAGCGTGTTTAAGAGCCTCTCTTATGGACAGCTAGAGGGTAGGAAATAATCACATTGAACGAAGAGTCCAAGTTCTTGCAACTTGTGGTGAAATCTTTCTGAATATTGATTCCCTTTGCTAATAAGCTCAGAAGTTCAAAGCGAGGACCGGAGGCCATGGCTCCCCCTTGCCTCCTTCAGACAAACTGCACTCTTCCTCCTTCTAAATGGACAGGATTATAAAACAGAATTTTTTAAAGCTATGTTACCCCCTTGACCTCTTTTCAAGAGGCTCTGTTATTAACATTAACTTAAATTCCCTCTGCCAGACCGAGTTTTCAAATAAATTACACTCAGATCATTCCTCCCACCTCATCCTAGTGGTATTTTAAAAATGATGCAATGTGGATAATTTTGTATCTTAGGGTGAGGCTTTTAAAATTCAGCCTCAGGTAAGTGAGCGTTTCTCTTGATGAGTAGCAGATAGGTGCGGCAACTGACTGCTTAGCCTACAGAGGGTCTGGCACTGGTAACTCAGATACTAAGACAATTTGAAGGTTTGCTCACCTCTTGGTCCTTACAGAAGCAGAAAGAAGCTTCACTGCATCCCAGAGAGTTGGGGGTCGCTATCTTGCCACACAGTAGATACACAAAAGTATATGTCAAACAAGTCAATGAAAGATTGAATGCCTATTTGGTTTTTAATCACAGCAAGGAAAGAAAGCCCACAGCTCCTCCCTACTCCCACCACCCACATGTGGCCCTGGTGCCACTCCAGAAGCAAGCCTCGTCATCATGAGTTCTCATTTATTCCTCAGAAATAGGGACTGGGCCTTTTGTACTTGGCCAGTGACTGAAAACACCAATGTATTTAGGAAACCTTAATTAAACTAAATGCTTAAAAAGAGGTCACTAGATTGAACATGCAAGAGACCACTGTTTACTTTAAAAAGAACAGTTCCAGTGGAGTGGTGAAGGCAGAACCACCCTGCAGTGGGGTGGGGCAGGTGGGTGGGAAGTCAATAGAGGCAAGAAATGTAGGCCACTCTTTTAAGAAATTTGCTGGCAAAGGGAAGGATGGAGAGAGAATAGCAGCTTTAGAGAGATAGCTATTCCCCATATTCTCCCTAAGAGAGGAAGGTGTTTTTAGGAAAGGCATCTACTTTATTTGGACTAGGTAATCCCTGTGCCTTATTTTAAGCCAAGGGAAAATATGTTATGGAATCAGAAAAGTTGAGGATACAGTAAAAAGAATGAATAAAATCAGGAGAAGTTTCCAAAGAGCAGTTAAAGGTTAGTCTTGTCCACGGGGGGCAAGAGTGGGGCACACGTCTTCCTTTGCATGGATACGGAATGAGGAAAGAATACATTGGAACCCAGAGAAATGTTGAGAAGAGGTGGAAGTAGTGACACGGATGTGTTAAGAATACAATGAAGGGATTCAAGGTTCAAAAGAAGAGACAGGGGCTGCGAGGCTCAAAGGAGATTTGATGACAGTGGTGACTGAGAGAGAACAGAAAGCCCTCTTGTCTCCTGATGAAGGGCAGTCAAGGGGGCACTTGAAGCCTTTTCTTAACCTTTGGTTCCAGTAAGAGTAAGGCTCTGGCCTCAAATGAATGCAAATGTTATCTGACCAGACCCCACTCTCAGGTTTCTCCTTCAAGAGTCTCTATAGAGACAAATGACCCAGTGGAGCAAGCAGCCTAGCTGCTGTATTTTGCAGGAAAAACTAGAAGAATGATATGTTTTAGCCTGCAGGGCTCATCAGTTCTAGAATTGTCTTCCTGTCAGTGGAGAGGGAAGGGTCTGATTTCCATAAAGAGCAAGTCCTGGTTAATAAGTGAGGTCAAGTGGGAAGCTATTAGAAGTCTCTCTGGGGGATTCCCTGGCTGTCCAGTGGTTAGGACTTAGTGCTCTCGCTGCCGGGGCCTCAGGTTCGATTCCTGGTGGGAGAACTAAGATCCTGCAAGCTGTGCTCCATGGCATGGCCCCAAAAAAAGTCTCTCTGGTTTCCTGGGAAGTTTTAATGCTGGGCTCAGATCATTCCAAATTCCATGTCTCTTGCCCCATATCCTAAAACCTCACTACTGTGTTTGGACTATGTTGCCTCCCTGCCTATTTACTCAGAACATTCTCCACTACAGCCAGCCACTGTGCCTGAATTACCAAGTATTAAGCCACTTATTTGGGTTAAGGCTATGTTCTATGAAGATGTATCAAAATGAGAGAGATCACCTAGCAACACATGGGCACCCAGTGATACCCACAAATACATTTGCATGGAGCTCAGTGTCAGATTAGCTTGCTGTCACCTTGGGAGCATGGACCTTAAGAAAATGAAGCACCAGAGAAGTCTGGAAGAAGTGGGACATGGTGTGCTTCCAGGAAGACGGACCAGAATGTGGCAATACAGTGTGAGAAAAATCAGGGCACTGGGCTCTGGAAGCAGCTCTCATCTAGGGTGTCTGAAAAAGGGTTTATAGGCCCTCCAGAAGACAACTTTTACCCATTATATATTTTTCTAGGTCCAATATGGTGCCCTGCAAGACGTTATTTCTATGAGAGCACGTGGAAAAGTTACAGATTCTCCTGCTGTCACTAACATCTTCCAGGTTACTGTTTTAATGGAACCAAAGCAATGCAGTGATAGCTCCCATAGAGAGAGAAAGTTAGTTCAAAAGTCTCAACTCATATACTACCTCAATTCAGGCACAGGCCCAAAGAGTTATTCAGAAGGCCAGGGAAGGTTCCACTGCCAAAAGGTCTTGCCCTGACCCAAGATGACAAAGATCATTTTCTCCCTGGATACGACCTGTCACTTTCCAATGAAGTAGATGCCTTAGGATGCATATACCCCTGGGAGGGATAACACACTTACTTTTACATATGTTGTTCTTTTAATGACTGAGACTAGAACCTATTCTGGGAGCAATATTTTCTTCTTTCCAAAATGGAAATATCTTTATTGTTATTGTGATTATAGAAGTAACACATGTTCTTTGTAAACATTCACACAATACAAATGTATAGAAAGTAAACTGTAAAAGTCCTTCATGATGCCACTTCTCCATAAAGAAAAAGTTGTGTTTATCCTTCCAGATTTTATTAAGCTATAGAATCATTTCATTTATGCTATTTTGTACCTTAATTTTTTTTCACTCTACAATATGTCATGTACAATATAGAGAAGTAAGCTCCTAATAAACCTACCCTCCTGCAGATAATAATGATAAACTCTGAAACAAAACATAAACAAACAACTACCTGAGGGATCTGGACAGTAAACAAAAGCAGCCAGAAAAAAAAGCACTCCCCTGAGATTTTGTAACCACAAGCTGGCCACCATTTGAGTTTCTGATTGAGATTTGTGCTATTTATCTAAAAACCCTCAAGCAAAAAAATTCAACTTCAAGTGGCCCAAGGTTGGTAGTGTCCTCCAGGCTACTGACAGAAGCAAATGCAAAGCATTACTGGAAGAATTCTAACTGAATTCAGGTTAAATATATACATATCATGTAACCAATCTAGAAATTCCTTTTCTAGCTATATACCAAGAGAAACTCTTACACGTGTGCAATGGTAAACATGCATAAGAATGTCTATAACACCAATACTTTTAATATCAAAAAACCTGGCAATAACCCATACATCCACATACAGTATAGATAAATCCTAATATAATCATATAATTGAATATCATGCAGTAGTTAAATGAACTATAGCCACTCACATCAACATGAATGAATCTCAAAGATACTGAGCAAAACAACAAGATGCAGTATGATTTAACTTATATGAATTTCAAAAACATATAATGAAACAATATTTAGGAATGTACATACGTGTGATAAAAATAATGAAAAACAAGGGAATAATTTATCCAAATTTCAGGCTAGCAGTTGTCTCTGGGTGGGAGGAAGGGTGATGCACTCAGAGGTAGACAGGTAACTTCAGAATTACTAGCAACTTTTATTTTCATAAGCTGGGTGGTGAAGACTTGAGTGCTCTTTTTATTTTGCTCTGTTTTTGCTCTTTAAAATGCACATACAGAAATTGAGGAAGATACAAATAAATGAAAAGCTATCTCATGTTCATTAAAATATTAGTTCAGAAGAATTAATATTGTCAAAATGTCCAAAATACCCAAAGGGGTCTACAGATTCAATGCAATCCCTATCAAAATTCCAATTCAATTCACAGAAGTAGAAAAAAAACAAAAGAAAAAAGAAAAAACAATCCTAAATTTACATGGAACTACAAAAGACCCCAAATAGCCAAAGCTATCCTGAGAAAGAATGAAGCTGGAGGCATCACACTTCCTGATTTCAAACTACATTACAAAACTATAGTAAACAAAACAGTATGGTACAGGCATAAAAACAGACACATAGACCAATGGAACAAAACAGAGAGCCCAGAAGTAAAGCCACACACATATAGTCAACTAATCTTTGGCAAGGGTGCCAAGAACACACAACATGGAAAGGATAGTCTCTTCAACAAATGGTGTTAAGAAAACTGGATAGCCACATACAAAAAAAAAAAATGAAACTGGGCAGCTATTTTAAACCACTCCCCTAAACTAACTTGAAATGTAATTAAATTAAATATAATACCTGAAAATATAAAACTCCTAGAAGAAAACATAGTGGAAAAACTTCTTGACAATGGTGTTGGCAATGATATTTTGGATATGACATCAAAAGCAGACACAAAAGCAAAAATAAACAAATGGGACTATGTCAAACTAAAAAGCGTCCACACAGCAAAGGAAACAATCAACAAAATGAAAAGGCAACCTATGGAATGGAACGAAATACATGCAAACTAGTTATCTGATAAGGGGTTAATATCCAATATATATAAAGAACTTACAAAACTTAATAGCAAAGAAAACCAAATATTCCAGTTAAAAAAATTATATGTGAAATCTAAAAAAGTTGAACTCATAGAAGCAAAGTATGGAATGGTGGTTGCCAGGAGCTGGAGGAGTGGGGGAAATGGGGAGATGGTGGTCAAAGGGCACAAGCCTTCAGTTATCAGATGAAAAAGTTCTGGAGATATAACGTATGGCATGGTGACTATAGCTAATGATACTGTAGAGCATACTTGAAATTTGCTAAGAGAACAGATCTTAAGCATTCTTTTTTTTTTTTTGATCTTAAGCATTCTTACTACACACACACAAAAATACCAGTAACTATGTGAAATGATGGATGTATTAATTAACCTGATTGTGGTAATCATTTCACAAAGTATATGTATATCAAATCATCAGGTTGTATATTTTAATATATACTATTTTGTCAAATAAAAATAAATAAGTAGGGGAATCCCCTGGCAGTCCAGTGGTTAGGACTCCATGCTTCCACTGCAGGGGGCACGGGTTCAATCCCTGGTTGGGGAACTAAGATCCCACATGCCAAGTGGCCAAAAATAAAGGAAGGAAGGAAGGAAGGAAGGAAGGAAGGAAGGAAGGAAGGGAGGGAGGGAGGGAGGAAGGGGGGAGGGAGGGAGGACATAATAAGCACATAGATGTTATATATGTTCTTGAAAGTATTTGACTATTAAAAAATGTTTTTAATCCAATCAAAAAAGAAGAAGGCAATTGGCTACTTAAATGAGTTCTGAAATAAATTTTAAATTTTTAAAAATGGCCTTTACACAATGTTATATGTCAAATACATTTGATAAAATAAATAAAAAGAAAAAATGCCCTAAATGTTACATCTGTAAGAATTCAGATTTTCTTACCTTAGGTTTGAATACAGATACCTTTGCCTGGAGTACCACGGGAATAGCAATGCCAGAGTAGACATTCAAAGGTCATCTAGTCCAGCCCCCAGTCTTTTTGACAGACCTGAAAACCCCATCAGAGAATAGAATATCCGACTGTACCTTACAAATTATCTCAAGAGATGAATCCACAGTTTCCCTTGGTAGGTTGCTTTGGATGTGCCTTTGCTCCAAGTGGCTCTTTATCATGCCTTCTTTATAAACATGCATTATGAACATTTTCAAATGTACAAAAATGTAGAGAATAATATAATGAACCACATATAAAGCTATCACCCAAAGCAACAAGTAACAAAATGTCACAAACTTCACTTTAGCTATCCCTTTTTTCCTCTACTTATAGAGTAATTTAAAACAAATCTCAAACATATCCTTTAGCCCCTACATACTTCAGTATGCATCTCTAAATAGTATAGACATTTTTATTACACATCACCAATGATATTATCACACCAAACACCAAAAATTAATAATTCCTTGGTATCATCTAAAACCTAGCACATATTCATATTTCCAAGATTGTCTCAAAATTTAATTTTATATTTTAATTGAACTGCATTTATTTTTAAACTACTGTTCAGTGTTCACTGTTTTGGGCCAGCCTCTATATTCCGAGATAGCTTAACATCCTGTTGACATCAAAGCTTGGCTTTCAACTGTTTTTCCCAAGTGCAGAGAAATGTGCCCCTAAACCTTCTAAACTCATTCACTTAACTGCCTGTTGAGGCTAATGACAATCTGTTTGCCAGGTGGCTTTCTGGAGCACAGAGTAGAGCAATCAGAGCCCCATAGTAGTAAAGCCCATAACAAGAAGTTTCACTGGGTAGCAGCCTTACCTTGCCTGCTACTGGTCTAGCTGCTGTGTTGCCCTGCAACCCCAAAACCACTCTGAATTCCACCTAGGGTTGTACAATGGCAGTAAAATACACTGTTTAGGAGTCTCCAGGAAATGACTTGTATAAATGTTTTACTGTCTCCTCATTGACAAGATTTTTTAAAAAATAATCCCATTGATGCTGTAAGCAGTGCATCTTAGGGAAAAACACTCTTCCAGCTCCTTCCACATGGGGCAGAAGGCCTACATGATCCACACTGGAAGACTTTATTAAAAAAAAAAATTCTTTTTAAACAAATACCCTATGACCCGGCAATTCCACTTTTTGATATTTTCTCTAGAGAAACACTCACGTGTGTACTCAGGGAGCTGTGTATAAGGATTTTTCATTATACTGTTGTTTGTAGTGATTAAATCCAAAATTGGGAAAACACTAAACGTGTGTTAATAGAGGAGCAATACATCCATCCTATAAAATATGATGCAGCAGTTTAAAAGAATGCAGTAAATCTGTCTTTACCTGGTAAGATCCCCAAAACATGTCATTAAATTTAAAAAGCAAGCTGCAGGGCTTCCCTGGTGGCGCAGTGGTTAGGAACCCGCCTGCTAATGCAGGGGACACTGGTTCGACCCCTGGTCCAGAAAGATCTCACATGCCGCAGAGCAACTAAGCCCGTGCGCCACAACTACTGAGCCTGCACTCTAGAACCCGCGAGCCACAACTACTGAAGCCGGCGCACCTAGAGCCTGTGCTCCGCAACGAGAGAAGCCATCGCAATGAGAAGCCCACGCACCACAGTGAAGAGTAGCCCCCGCTCACCGCAACTAGAGAAGGCCCTCACGCAGCACTGAAGACCCAACACAGCCAAAAATAAATAAATAAACAAACAAATAAATAAATAAATAAAAATTTTAAAAAAATAAAAAGCAAGCTGCAGAATAACACAATATGACACCCATTTATGGGAAAACACAAATCTATATACAGTAGTTCTGCCTTATCCGCAGGGGATATGTTCCAAGTCTGTCAGTTGATGTCTGAAGCCACGGATAGTACCAAACCCTGCATATACTATGTTTTCCCCTTATATATACATACCTATGATAAAGTTTAATTTATGAATTAGGCACAGTGAGAGATTAACAACAGTAACTAATAATAAAGTAGAACAATTATAAAAATATACTTAATAAAAGATGTGAATGCAGTCTCATCTTCCCTCTCTCTCTCTCTCTCAAAATATTTATTGTACTATACTCACCCTCCCTCTTCTGATGTGAGATGATAAAATGCCTACGTGATGAGATGAACTGAGGTGAATGACACAGGTGTTGTTATGCAGCATTAGGCTACCATTGACCTTCTGACAATACATCAGAAGGAGGATTATCTGCTTTGGGTGATCCTAGCTCATTGAGCCAGGACAGTGTTGATGGTGGGATGTCAGGAGCAGATGATGTCAATGGTTGGGCATCAGGAAGGGACCAAGCAGGACTGCACGAGATTTCATCCTGCTACTCAGAAGAGTGCGCAGTTTAAAACTTATGAATTGTTTATTTCTGGAATTTTCTATTTAATATTTTTGCACTGCAGTTGACTATGGGTGACTGAAACTGCAAGAAAGCAAAACCATGGATTGGGGTGGGGGCGGCTACTATATCTCTATGTATGCATACATGTATGTGAATGCAGAGAAAAATGTTTGGAAGAATACCTACCAAACTGTAAATTGTGATTGTCTCCTGAAAGAGGACTGGGATGAGGAGGGTGGTTAAGTCAAAGAGAATTTAACACCATCTGCATCATTTGAAATTTTACAATGACAACGTAGTCAGATGCTATACGTGTAAATTATAATGAATAAAAATATTAAAAGAAAGAACAGCCCTGCATGCATCTTCAGGGGCAAAGGTAAAATACAGGTTTTCCTAGACAAGGTTTCAAATATTTACTGAGAGCAGACTCTGTGGCAGATGCTGTGGGAAACATGAATGTGCCATGGGCCCCGTTCCCCAAGGGCTTCTCTTCTAGGCGGAAAGATAAGAGGTGAATACATGAAAAGATTCTCTAAAATCAGATATCCATCTACACCCAGTATGGAGTTCACAGGGGGAAAGAGCACAGTAGACTGGGGTGGACAGGGAAAGCCTCAAGGAAGAGGTGGTTGCTGAGCTGGACGTGAAGACAAGGTAAGATCTGAATAGGATGGGGAGCCACTTCTGTTCTGTTTGGAGTTCCACTGAAGAGCAGACAGAGGCAGGGAATCCCAAGTACTTCTTTACTGTCTTTATTGGCTCCCTGGGCAGTTTTCCCCACTGATAGACTCCACTCCCTGGGCTCATGACCAAAGAAAGCACAGCCAATGTACAGCTCATCTCAAACTGTGAATAATCCAAGAATTATTTCAATTTGTCTTTGGAAGGTATCATGTATATTTTTTCTTTTTTTTACCAGCAGATTTAACTTCCCTAATTATGTTCTGCTCATCCGATGTTAAAATGAGTTTCTATTTTCTAAGCCCACATTGTCAAAACTGTCCCTGCCTGATTCTCCCTACCACCCTCTCCCCACTTTGTACCACTACTTGCATCAAACTTTACCTATCTCAGGTCCAACCTAAGTACAAGTCTCACAGGTCCCCATTCTCTGCTGGTGAGTCAGTGGGTGCTAATGAATTAGTCATCAAGTAATTCCTATTAATGTGTTATCTTGCCCACATAATATACTGGCTTAATCAGGCTAATATGAATGCCTCCAAAACCCCCTAAGAAATAATTGATGGTGGGAATTTTAGACAATACCTTCAAGACTAAAGCAGAAGCTATTTGAAGAACTGGACTCATCCTAAAAGTGCGGGCTTCTGTGCGGGGCAGGGAAGACTTCTAGGCACCAGATGAGAAAAGACTCTCAGTGGTCTGGGCCTCTGGCATATCACTTTACCTGGAGCCCTGGAGCACTCCAGAATCCACAATGCTGGACTCTTAGCAGGTTTCTAGGCCAGCTGGTGCCATGGCAAGATCCTTCTCTGAATGAATCCTGGGCCTAGCCTGTGAGCAAGTTCTTTTTCATAGGCTTGTCCTGTACTTTAACACTAAACCAGGTACTTTTTTCATCCCTTCTACCCTGGTACCCAGAATAGTCTCTATCCAGCACCCAGCAGAGAAATTATGGGTTCCCCACCACCACCCTTGGCCTTATTACTGAGATTTGAAAGATTTCCAGTGGAAAAGAATTGATATCTTCCTTTCCTGTCCCTTCTAGAGAAGTCATTCTAATTTCCAGAAGAAGCAGGCTTTCTTCTCCCCAAATTGAGGAGAAAAGTCACTTGGTACAAAATCACAGCTTTGCCAGGTGCCCACAACCAAGCAGAGGTTGGGTTAAACCTTCATCCTTTCACTTATTCCCCAGCTCCTTAAGCAAAAAAGAAAAGAGTGGCTTTTCCATTAACTGTGACAGAATTAGGTGTATTACGTGAGAGAGTTGGGAAGAGGAGATGAGACAAACCGACCTGGGCATAACAGATGACCCAGGAAGTTCCCAGTGTAACTGCCAATGTTTATAGAGTTACTCAGTAGGTATATGCCAGATATTCCAATAGGCACCTTTCACAACAGCCCCATAAGGTAAGTACCATTATTATCATTTAAAGAAGAGAGATAAAAATGAAGTTCAGAAACGTTAAGTAACTTGCCAAGGGTCACATAACAATTTAGTGGCAGATTCAAACCTAGACAGTCTGACACTAGCACCAGTACCCTTAACTGCTATACCATGCTGCTGTAGGTGCCATGAAAATTTCTAGGCCTGGAGGGGAAGAATCAAGCAGGAAACTGGCAGAAGAACAGCTGGGCAATAGGTAATTGACATCAAGGAAGTCCAATAGAGGCTGGGGAATGGGAAGGTGTCAGGCAGGGCAGTGTGTAGAAGTAAAACAGAACCTAGCAAGGATCCTATCACCAGGCCTGGAATCAAGAAGAAAACTCCAGTGCCCAGGAGGTCAGACAAGCACAAGGAAAGGGCACAGCTACATCAAAATTGGCACTTAGGCATGGAAGGAATCCATCAGGAAGCAAACGCCAAGGCTGTCTCGATGCTGAGCTGTGTGCTATGGGTCAAGGACTCCATAGATCTACCCTCACTAGAGACAGTATATGAAATAAGGCTGTGCTTTCATATACAGTTGACCCTTGAACAACATGGGTTTGTTGTTCACTTATACTCGGACTTTTTTCAATAGTAAATACTACAGCACTACACGATCTGCAATTGGTTGAATCCACGGATGTGGAACTGTGGATACAGAGCAACCACAGATACAAAGGGCCGACTGTAAGTTATACAAAGGTTTTCAACTGCAAGCTGGTAAGGGTGTTCTCTCAAAATGTTCTCTGTCACTTTCAAATTTAGCACTATGATACATAATCCATTTTTTCCCTGTTTCTCTTTGGACCATGAGATGGAAATGAAAGTCACTACCCTCTACTCAAGTAGTGGAGAAAAGAGTCCATGGACTAAATACTACATCTAAGAGCTCACAGCAGGGCAGGGCCCAGAAAATGGTACAGAGGCAGTTCTGTCTATTTCCAGTGACTTCTATTTCCCTCCTTTTGACTCATCTCTCCACCCAGACCTAAACCCTATGGTAACACCAGGACCTTGGTCCCAATTCCATGAAAATGGACCTGCACTATGTCCCATCACCTCAACACCCTGATGATAAATTAAGTCCTGTTAGTGTTTCGATCACAGTAAGTATAATTGCAGGAGGGGAGATTGTTGTACCACAGCTTTGACTACTCTGGGGACCAGAATCTTGACTGAAATTGACAGTTGGGTTCACTCTGAAATCACTCTTGCAAAATACATGCCAAGGTTCTTTTATAAATATAAGAAATTAAGAATGTCCATATCAATGTTATGAAATGGATTAGAGTGTATTAAACAGCATAGTGGATGCTATGATGTGCCTCCAGATCCACCATTCAGGAATAACACACTCATATCCAACCTGCTGAAAGTACTGATGGCCTGACAGCTCTGAGCTGAGCCCTCTCTAGAACTTGCATGACCCTGAGAGTAAATGCCCCGTCACCTCATTCTAGTCCTGGTCCTGATATGAACAGTCCTTTATCTATTAAGAAAGTTGAATTTGTCATCGAAAACCTTCCCGTAAAGAATACTCCATTCCCAGATGGCTTCACTGGTGTGAATTCGATCAAATATTTAAGGAAGAAATAATGTCAATTCTACCCAAACTCTTGCAGAAAATGTAAGAGAGAGGAATATTTCCCATCTCATTCTGAGAGGCTAATATTATTCTAATACCAAAACTGAACAAAGTTGTTATAAGAAGCAAACCAAACACCAACATCCCTCATGAACATAGATGCAAAATTCTAAACAAAATTTTAGCAAATAGAATTCAACAATATAAAACAAGTTTGATACATCGTGACCAAATGGAATGCAAGACTGATGTAATATTTCAAAATCAATCAATGTAATTCACCATATTAACAAAATTTTTTTAAAAAAAACATGATAAGAGGTACAAACTACTATGTATAAAATAAATAAGCAACAATGATACATTGTACAGCATAGGAAATATAGCCATTATTTTGTAATATCTTTTTTTAAATTTATTTATTTTTGGCTGTGTTGGGTCTTTGTTGCTGCGCACGGACTTTCTCTAGTTGCAGCGAGCGGGGGCTACTCTTTGTTGCGGTGCACAGGCTTCTCATTTGCGGTGGCTTCTCCTGTTGTGAAGCACAGGCTTAGGTGTGCAAGCTTCAGTAGTTGTGGCACGTGGGCTCAGTAGTTGTGGCTCATGGGCTTAGTTGCTCCACGGTATGTGGGATCTTCCTGGACCAGGGCAAGAACCTGTGTCCCCTGCATTGGCAGGCGGATTCTTAACCACTGCACCACCAGGGAAGCCCTATTTTGTAATATCTTTAAATGGAGTATAATCCATAAAAATATTGAATCACTATGTTGTACACCTGAAATCAACATAATATTGTAAATCAACTGTACTTTAATTTTAAAAATTAAGAAAAAACAGGATAATCTGAATAGAGAGAGAGAAAACATTTGATAAAATGTAACATCTATTCCTGACCAATAAAATTCTCATGATGCTAAAAGTAAAAGGAAATTTCTTCAACCTGATAAAGAACAGCTATGAAAAATACTACAGTTAACATCATAATTAATGGGGAAAAACTGAATTGTTTCTCCCTTAAGTCAGAATCAAGGCAATAATTTCCATTCTCATCATTTCTATTCATCATTATACTGCAGATACTAGTCAGTACAATAAGGCAAGAAAAAGACATAAAAGACATCCAAATTGGAAAGAAATAAGTAAAATTGTCTTTGATGATTGTCTATGTAGATAATCCTATGTAATCTACATAAAAGCTACTACAATGAATAAGTGAATTTAGCAAGGTTGAAAGACACAAGATATTAACATACAAAAATCAAACTTATCTATACACCAGCAATAAACTATTGAAACTGAAATTTTAAAACAATACCATTTACAATTGCATCAAAAATATGAAGGAATTATGGATAAATCTGACAAAATATATGCAGGATCTGTATGCTGAAAACTACAAAAACAGTGATGAAAGAAATAAAGACGACCTAAATAAATGGTGGAAATATACAGTGTTCATGGATCAGAAAACTCAAAATGTTAAGATGTCGATTCTCCTCAATTTGATCTATAGATTCAACACAATACCAATCAAAATTCCAGCAGGCTCTTTTTTTAGATATGAACAAGCTGAGTCTAAAATTCATATGGAAATACATACAACCTAGAATAGCAAAAACAACTTTGAAAAAAAGAACAATGTTGGAGGACTTCCAGTGTCTGATTTCAAGACTTATAAAACTACTGTAACCCAAACACTGTGGTATTGACATAAAGATTGACAAACAGATCAATGAAACAGAATAGAAAGTTTAGAAACAGACCCACATGTATATAGACAATGATTTTTTATCTACCAAGGCAATTCAGGGAAAATAGGATAGTTTATTCTAACAAATGGTGCTGGAAGATGGAGGGGGCCACATAGTAAGGAATGTGAGTGGCCTCTATGAGCTGACAGTGACTCCTGGATGACAGCCAACAAGGAAATGGGGACCTCAGTCCTACGACTCCAAGTAACTGACTTCTGTACCAACAAGAATGATCTTGGAAGCAGATTTTTTCCCAGAGCCTCAAGACAAGAACTCTGGCCAACCACCAACTTAACTTCAGGTTTGTGAGACCCTGAGCAGAGAACCTAGCCATGCTGTGCTAAACTTCTGACCTACAGAATTCAGCTAATAATTGGGTATTGTTTAAAACTGGTAAGTTCATGGTAATTTGTTACACATCAATAGGAGATCAACACATCTGATTTTTAAAAACTTTTATTTAGAATAGAATATATAAAGAACTGTGAAAACTCAATAATAAGAAAACAATCTAATAAAAAATGGACAAAAGATTTGAACAAACATTTCACCAAAGTAGATATATAGATGGTCAATAAGCACATGAAAAGATCCTCACATTATATGTCATTAAGGATATAGAAATTAAAATTACAATGAATGTCTAAATTTTTTAAATGACTATACCTACTATTGTTGAGTATATAGAACAACGGGAACTCTCATACACTGCTACTGGGAATGTAAAATGGTACAACCACTTTAGAAATCATTTGGAAGTTTCTTTAAAATGTTATTTACACAAGATAAATAAAAACATATTCATACAGAAACTTGTACACAGATGTTCGTAAACGCTTTATTTTTGATGGCCCCAGATGTGAATGAAACAACCCAAATGTCCATCAACAGATGAATGAATAAACAAATTTTGGGATATCCATAAAATAATACTACTTAGCAATAAAAAAGAATGATCTACTGATACACTCAACAACATGGATGAATCTCTAATTATACTGAAAGAAGTCAGACCAAAAAATACATACAATATGACTTAATTTATATAAAACTTCAGAAAATGAAAAAATAATCTATAATGACAGAAAGCAGATAAATAGTTGTCCAGGGACAGAGCAGGGAGGATAAAGAAGAGTGAGAGGGAGGTTTTATAAAGGAGGTACAAGGCAACTTTTACAGTGATGGATATATTCATTATGATTGCATTGATGGCATACATGTGTTAAAACACCAAATTGTTTTAAGTTTAGTCAGTACATATTCATGTATGTATAGGCTGCATTAGCATCAAGAAATATTTTGTGTGATGAATAAGCTGAAAATAGATGATAAATACTAGATAAAGGTATTCCCCTTCTTAGATATTTGCAAGTTTAGCAGTAATTCCAATGCCTTCACTCAAAGGAGTGACTAAAAATCAGGTTGCTATATGGGATAACAGAGTGCTTAAACCTATTAGTGCTTGAGCCAGACTATATAGGTTTGAATTCCAGCTCTTTCAACTCACTAGTTGTGTGGCCTCAGACATGTTACTTAACTGTCTCTGTGTCTTAGTTTCCTCATCTGTAAAGGTGCATAGTAAATATCAATACAAGTAAGCTGTTACTACTCAACATATATTTCTTGAACATCTACCATGTACCTGATCCTTCGGCAGAAAATGGGAAACTTTTGGCAGAAATATCTATGCGCCATTAGGGGATCCCACCGCCTTTACCACTAGCAGAAGCAGGGCCAGGGCTCACCTGCTTTCTTCTGACTGCATTGGGCTACAAGAAACATCTAGAAGAGCATATAATATACTTCTGTCTTAGATGCAGAATTTAACTAGATTGCTCTTTTGTCCTGGTGCCACTACCTTATGATGACTTCCCAGCCTCTACACTGCCCGCATAATAAAATCTACAGAATCTCCTTGGCCCTTTCTTTCTTAGGAGAAACTTTTATAATCCAAATTCTTGTTCTATCAGACATACAGTATCCATGCATTCATTCAATAGATATTCAATAATCACTGTGTTCTGAGCAAGGTGTGAGGAATGGCAAATACAATGGTGAAGATATATTACTGCCCTCTTCTCAAAAAACTAAAAATAGAACTACCATATGACCCAGCAGTTCCACTCCTGGGTATATATCCAAAAAAACAAAAACACTAATTTGAAAAGATACATGCAACCCAATGTTCATAGCAGCACTATTTATAATAGTAAAGATATGGAAGCAACCTAAGTGTCTACCAACAGATGAATGGATAAAGAAGATGTGTGTATATACATACAATGAAATACTACTCAGCCATAAAAAAGAACGAAATTTTGCCATTTGCAGCTACATGGATGGACTTGGAGGGAATTACGCTAAGTGAAATAAGTCAGACAGAGAAAGACAGATACTGTATGATTACACTCCTATGTGGAATCTAAAAAATACAACAAACTAGTGAGTATAACAAAAAAGAAGCAGACTCACAGATATACAGGACAGACTAGTGGTTACCAGTGAAGGGGGCACCATAGAGGTGGGGGAGTGGAAGATAGAAACTATTGGGTGTAAGATAGGCTACAGGGATGTATTGTACAACATGGGAATTATAGCCAATGTTTTGTAATAACTGTAAATGGAGTGTAACCTTTGTACAAAAATTTTTTAAAGATATGTTACTGCCCTCAATCAGTTCACAGGTTTGTGGAAGAGACAGGGAACCCCTCAAACAACATAACCTGTCTAGGAAAGATTTGCTGGCACTGCTCTCACAGAACATACAATATATGCCTGCGAAACCAAATATTCCCTGACTACCAGATAAACCTCACAGAGAGAGTTGGGGACTAAAAGCATGTGAAACAATGAGAAGAATAGAGTGACTTTTGATTGATTCCCTTTCATACAAAACTACTTGAGTCCCTGAAAAAACGATGAAGATAGCAAAATCCTATTCCAAAAGGAATGGGCATGACTAATGTCACCATCCTTTCTTGAATACTTCCTTGCCTGTCTCCTGCACCTCCGCCCTAAAACCCCACCCATTTCAGCTGTTCTTCGCTGAGTAGAGTGTTCTTTGTCTAGAAATTGTCCCAGCGTGCACTGTTCTCTGCATTTTCTCTCTACTGTCAGTCTGTAATTCAACACTACGTAAAGATTATTGGGAACCAACACAAGCAATACCATCCCAGTCAACACTCCTGAGGGAGTAGAAACACGCTGTTATCAAAAAACAACAACAGAGGAAGCCAAGCCCAAATCTAATTTCTCCCCAGCACACTTTGGAAAACCCCCCACTATATTCACTCAAAGGCAAATCTCTTTGGGGAGGGCCCTTTCCCTACCATGGCACCCAGAGCCTTCCACAGGGCCAGCTCCTATTTAGTCTTGTCCTTTTGAATACATACATACACACACACACACACACACACACACACACACACCATTCAGATGAAGAGGCAGAAAGTACGTCATAGCCCCACAGCTGCTGGTACCAGGGTCAGGACTAGGAATCTGCCCTTTAAATTCCCTCCAAGTCCATCCATGTTGCTGCAATTAGCTGCCAAGCTTGCAAAACCACAATTCAGCCATAAGCTCAGCCACTCTAGTGGATAAGAGTCAGTGAAGAGATCTGAGCTGGGGCCTGGAGTATCAGTACAATTTGGATAGGCTGAGAACAGCAAGAAGAGCATTCCAGTAATATCACTGGGGCAAAAGAAAAATGGCCCTAAGGAAGAAAGGCATAAAACATCTTTGGGAGAAAGTGAGCAGCTCAGTTTGACTGTAGCATTGGGTGCATGAAAAGTTGTGATGGTGTGCTACATGGAGAACAGCACAGTGCATGGGCTTTTGTGCTAGACTGCCTAGCTGTGAATTTTAGCTCCTGTGTATTCCTGGCAACGTTACTAAATCTTTGTGCCTCAGTCTCCTCACCTTGAGAACGGGGGCAAAACAGAGTGGGAAGAAATCAGAGAGAGAGAGACCCTTTAGAAAATTATTGCAGTAGTCTAAGTAAGAGGTGATGAGGAACTGAGTCATTGCCTCTTATATTATTAATATTTCTTTCTTCTGAGTTTCCTCCACCATAATATGTCAAGTATCTGCCATTTTAAAAAAGGAAAAACCTTCCCCTGATCTCTCTAACCACTGTCCCAAGTCTCCACTCCACTGAAACCTTTTTTTTTTCTTTTTTTAAAAATTTATTTTATTTTTGGCTGCATTGGGTCTTCGTTGCTGCACGCGAGCTTTCTCTAGTTGGGGCGAGCGGGGGCTACTCTTCGTTGTGGTGCGCGGGCTTCTCATTGCGGTGGCTTCTCTTGTTGCAGAGCACGGGCTCTAGGCGCACAGGCTTCAGTAGTTGTGGCACGCGGGCTCAGTAGCTGTGGCTCGCGGGCTCTAGAGCACAGGCTCAGTAGTTGCAGCACACGGGCTTAGTTGCTCCGTGGCATGTGGGATCTTCCCGGACCAGGGATTGAACCTGTGTCCCCTGCATTGGCAGATGGATTCCCAACCACTGTGCCACCAGGGAAGCCCCTCCACTGAAATCTTGAAAGAATCATTTACAGTCACCGTTTCTACTTCCTCACTTCCCATTCTCTCCTCCATCCACTCCATTTGGGCTTCCATCTCTATACTCCACTGAATCTGCTCTTGCTGAAACCGGCAATGATCTCCATGTTGCCAAATCCAACAGACATTTTTTTCTTTTCATCCTTGTTTTGATTATCTACTGCTGCATAAAATAGTCACCCCAAACTTAGTGGCTTAACACAACAATCATTTATTACCTCTCTCAATTTCTGAGGGTCAGATATTTGGAAACAACACAGTTGGGTAGCTCTTATGTCTTATACACAGTTACAGTCAGATGATGGCTGGGGCTGGAATCATCTGAAGACTTATTCATTCACATGTCTAATGCCTGCTCTGGAGAGGCTCAAACAGCTGGAGACTGGAACATCTGGGGTTCCTTGGGCATCTCTCCCTATCTCTATGTGGTCTCGTCACCTGGTTTCTCCAGCATGGTTATGTCAGGGTCACCAAACTTCTGACATGGTGCCTCAGGGCTCCAAAGGCTTATGTCCCAATAGAGAACAGAGACAGAGACAGAGAGCCAAACAGAATTTGAATTACATTTTATTACCTAGTCTCAGAAGTCACATAATGCCACTTCTATCATATCATATTGGTCAGGGCAATCATAAAAGTCCATCCAGGTTCAAAGAGAGGGGATGTAGAATCCACTTCTTAATGGGGACGTGGCAAGGTCACACTGTAGCAAAAGCATGTGGAATGTGAATTATCGTTATGACCATCTTTGGAAAATACAATCTCTCCTTCTTGATATATGCCATTCTCTTGGTATTCAGGAGGCCATCCTGGTTCTCCTCCTACCTCAATAACTCCTCTTTCTCAGTCTCTTTTGCTTGTTACTGTCCTCTGCTCGATCTCTAAATGAAGGCATTGCCCAGGCTTGGTCCCAGTTAACTCTCCTCTATCTTTACTTTCTGACCCTTGGTGACCTTATCCATCTACATTGCTTTAAATAACAATCCCCAAATTTATATTTCCAGGCCTGATCTCTCCACTGAGTTTCAAATTTATATACCCAATTGCCTAACTGAGATTTTTCAGTGACATACATCTCAACCTTAACATGTTCAAAACTGTAGTCTTAATCCCTACACCCCACCATCACCCAAACCAAAACCCCACTACTACTAAGGTGGGTGATTTTCCTACCTCAGTAAATATTCCACAAGTTATCCAGTTGCATAAGCTCCTCACTGACTCTTCATTTACCCTCATAATTAATAAGTAATTAGTCTGCAAGTCTTATCAAATGTACATTCACAATATATCCTATATCCTTCCATATCCCTTTCGAACTACCATCACCTTCATTCAAGTCACCATAATCTCTTGCCTGGACTTTTCCAATAGTTTACAATTGGTCTTTCTGTCTCTGGTCTTGCCCTCCTAAAATTCACTCCTCGTACAGTAGATGGAGCATTTTTTAAAGATAAATGTATACTAAATCATGTAACACCCCTTTTCAAAGCCCACCAATGGCTTCCCTTTGCTCTCAGAATAAAATCCAAATTCCTTTGTGAGCATACAGAGTTCAGAATTCTTAGTTCTTGCCCCTGTTCACATCTCTGACTTCATCTCCTACCATTCTCCCCTTCATTCAATATGCTGTAGCTGTACTGGCCTTCTTGCTGTTCCTCAAACACACAGAGCTTGTTTCTGCCTCAGGACCTTTGCACTTGCTCTTTCCTACGCATCAAATATTCTTCCTCTGGGGAGTTCCCTGGTGGTCCAGTGGTTAGGACTCTTGCTTCCACTGCAGGGGGCACGGGTTCGATTCCTGGTCGGGGAACTAAGATCCCGCATGCCGAGCAGCACGGCCAAAACAAAACAAATATTCTTCCTCTGGGTCTTTGATTGGCTCTTTCCTGTCATTCAAGTCTCTGCTCCAACGTCACCTCCTTAATGATACCTTCTCTTACTATTCAGACTTAATTAGTTTAAGTATGTGCACACACACATGTATTGTGCGTCATTCTATCCCATACTCCTGCTTTCTTTTCTTCATAACATTTACCATTATTTGAAATTATCTTTTGTTATGTGTTAGTTATTTTCCTCCCCCTCCAGATTATAAAGTCCACTAGAGAAGGGATTTTTGTCTGTTTTGTTCATTGATGTGCACCACACATATTAGTTGAATGAATGCACAAACCAAGGTGGGGTGGTGGTGATTTAAAGCGGCAGATGCCAGAGATATTTTAAAGAGCCAGTCTCCAGGCTGATGCTATCAACATTTAGAGAACATCGAGGTCCCAGACGACTTGTAATCCCCAAATGCCTCCAAAAGTCTAAAACAAGGAAAGGAAATCTAACTTAGCACTTTGGGTGGCTCTGGACCCATTTGCACTGCCATCTCTCTGCCTCTTCTCTCAGATCTCTTTCTGCTTCCCTATTTGGTTTTTCTCATCCCTTTGCTTTATCCTTCTCTGATTATGCCTTCAGCATGCCTGCGGGCACCCAGACATCTGTCTTAGTTCTTCTTTGAGACCTTGGAGACTAAGGGGTTTCTGGATGCTTCCTAGAATCCATTCTGCATATTCTTTTCTTCTACCAAATCTTAGTGATGAATCTCCTTTCTTAAACAGAGCACATCACTCAGGGGTTTGGCCAAGATGATTGCTATAATTCATTTAAAGATGTGAGACATTATGAATATCAGAAAAACATTCTCCTCTCATTCATTTAAGCAAAGCTACTCAAGAACTCTTTTCTAAAATTTTCTAACAGGTTACTAGGTCCGTCCTAATGTCATTGATTTTAAATTCTATCAGAAGGTTTAAAATAGAAATCAAACTAATAGATGGGCTCTGGTGTAAATCAACTATCCCATGCTCACTTCCTGTTGAGTTGGCACCAAATCAATCCAGTTAGCCAAGTCACCATAAAGAAAGAAAAATTGATACATGGACTTTAAACAAACTGACTAGTTCCATGGATACACACAACCAATTTCAGGCCTTTGTAGCTTAAGGAAGAATCTAGAACAGGCAACTCTCTCAACTGTATATTAACTCTAGTTCAGACTCAGCCTCAAGTCTATGAGCCATGTTTTGATTTTAAACTCACGAATGTTTGATTCATTGTTATTGACAGTTTAGGGCAACTGCTCAGCACCTTTTCTGCTTCATCTGTTCCAAAATCTCAGAAAGTTGGGTGTGCTTCTGGATAAATTCTGTTTCATGCTGACTTCAGAAAATCACCTCTAGCCTCTTCTATATATTTCTATATCTAGCCATGGTCACTGAGAACTGTGTCACTCCCCCATCTGCTCTTCCCTAGTGGCAACACTCACAGAATTCCACACCCAGTAGGATACTGCAAATAAGAATCTCTGTTCAGCAAGACAGGTTTTGCTACAACACTGTTCCCATCTTTTCCCTTCCTTATCCAGCCTTACTTCACTTTGTTTACCCACTGAGTTACCAGAGGTGGTGTGCGACTTTATCCAGTGAAGGAAGCCTCTGGTTCACTCCTGAAGGATTCCTATACCAGAGGTTCTAGGACAATGTGTGGATGAACACGATTATGATTGCCAAGGAAGGGCATCCTGCTTCTTCCCCTCCATGGCAACCAGTGAGCTGCTCTCTGTGCTTCCAGGATGAGAAGGAGTTTGAAGCTCAGCCTCAGGGTTGGTCAGCTGATTTGAAATGGACTCAGTGAGTACAATGCCCTAACACACCCTATCAACTAGCAAAGTAGGGGTGCGGGGGTCAAAGGGAAGTGCTCCTGTGCGTACAATGTAGAGAGCTGGGCACTCAGAGGTTATTTGCAGCCTCACATCTGTGACTGGATGCTGTGGGCAAAAGCAAAAGAGCAAAAGAGCAATGAGCAAAAGAGGCAGAGGCAGAGGCAGAGGCAGAGGAAATGGCAGTATTAGGGCAAATGTCTTAGATATTTCCTGGACAGTATCAGCACCAAAGGTTTAAAAGTCTTCTAATATCTTTATCCATCACTATAAACTCCACTGTTCAAAAAGGAATCACAGGGCTTCCCGGGTGGTGCAGTGGTTCAGAGTCCGCCTGCCAATGCAGGGGACACGGGTTCGAGCCCTGGTCTGGGAAGATCCCACATGCCGCGGAGCAACTGGGCCCGTGAGCCACAACTACTGAGCCTGCGCGTCTGGAGCCTGTGCTCCGCAACAAGAGAGGTCGCGATAGTGAGAGGCCCGCGCACCGCGATGAAGAGTGGCCCCCGTTCGCTGCAACTGGAGAAAGCCCTCGCACAGAAACGAAGACCCAACGCAGCCAAGAATAAATAAATAAATAAATAAATTTATAAAAAAAAAAAAAAAGGAATCACACCTGAGACTGACCTTATGCTGTCTCCCTACCTCTGCCACACTCCCCTTGAACCAGAAGGCCAGAGGAGGGATCAGGGTTCTCCCAAATCTACTTCACTCCTCAAAAGTGATGGAAACAGACCCCAGTTGCTGCTCTACTTGGAACCCACAATATGATGAGAAGACTTCAGAAATCCATCAAATGGGATTTTGGTGATTTGGCCTGCCCGAGACAGCAGTAACTGAGAAATGGGCCTTTCAGGCACCCATATGTATTATGTAGCTTTGTCCATGATGCCCTGGCCCAATTCAAAGGGGAGTCTTCCCTGAAACTCCCTTCTTAAGCCAAAGCTGACAGCACTTACTTAGAAAACTTTGAAAAGCAAGTCTAATTGTGACTTTCAATTCAGGATTCTCCCACCTCCATTCTCCTTTTCATGGGCACTTCATTAATCCAGGTGCCAGGCACGACCTATTCACCCCAGTTTCTTGCCCTACTCTATCCTGATTATTAACATTCATTCTTGTGACACTTTATTCTAGATTCCAACAGTAACATCACACACACACACAGAGATGCAACTCTGTTTTTGGTTTATTACCTCTAAATAAACACTTTTGAATAAATTTCTCTGGTCTCCATCAATAATTCAAATTCCGTATCATATTCCCACTTTAATTTTTTAAGAATTGTATTTAAAATAAACTTCTATTTCCTCCTCTTTAAAAAAAACTCTCTTCTACCTCTCCTACTTGTGAAAAATACTAAAGATCTCATGTCAACTTTCAGCAGAGACAATGGCAAAGAATCAGAGTAGCCAAATACAAAGAATTCTCAACTGTATGGAACAACAGAGGCATAGAGTCTAGACCTTTCTCAGGGTAATACTTGGCAAGTCACTTTCCTTCTCAGAGCCTATTTCTTCACTGTAAAATTAAGACATCTGACTCTCATTTGGAAAAGCTAGTTTCTGACCTAAGGATCACCAGGTGGCCTTTGGCTGAGAATTTTTAGTTTTCTTGTTTGTTATTTAATGGCCTACAAAGCTTCCCTGAAAATAACGTGCTTTTTTTAAAATTTATTTTTTATTTTTTAACATTTTTATTAGAGTATAATTGCTTTACAATGGTGTGTCAGTTTCTGCTTTATAACAAAGTGAATCAGTTCTACATATACATATGTCCCCATATCTCTTCCCTGTTGCATCTCCCTCCCTCCCACCCTCCCTATCCCACCCCTCTAGGTGGTCACAAAGCACCGAGCTGATCTCCCTGTGCTATGCGGCTGCTTCCCACTAGCTATCTATTTTATGTTTGGTAGTGTATATATGTCCATGCAACTCTCTCACTTTGTCCCAGATTACCCTTCCCCCTCCCCGTATCCTCAAGTCCATTCTCTAGTAGGTCTGCATCTTTATTCCCGCCTTGCCCCTAGGTGCTTCTGACCATTTTCTTTTTTTTTTTTTTAGATTCCATATATGTTTGTTAGCATACGGTATTTGTTTTTCTCTTTCTGACTTACTTCACTCTGTATGACAGTCTCTAGGCCCATCCACCTCACTACAAATAACTCAGTTTCATTCCCTTTTATGGCTGAGTAATATTCCATTGTATATATGTGCCACATCTTCTTTATTCATTCATCTGTTGATGGACACTGAGGTTGCTTCCATGTCCTGGCTATTGTAAATAGAGCTGCAATGAACATTTTGGTACATGACTCTTTTTGAATTATGGTTTTCTCAGGGTATATGCCCAGTAGTGGGATTGCTGGGTCGTATGGTAGTTCTATTTTTACTTTTTTAAGGAACCTCCATACTGTTCTCCATAGTGGCTGTATCAATTTACATTCCCACCAACAGTGCAAGAGGGTTTGCTTTTCTGCACACCCTCTCCAGCATTTATTGTTTGTAGATTTTTTTGATGATGGCCATTCTGACTGGTGTGAGATGATATTTCATTATAGTTTTGATTTGCATTTCTCTAATGATTAATGATGTTGAGCATTCTTTCATGTGTTTGTTGGCAATCTGTATATCTTCTTTGGAGAAATGTCTATTTAGGTCTTCTGCCCATTTTTGGATTTGGTTGTTGGTTTTTTTGATATTGAGCTGAATGAGCTGCTTGTAAATTTTGGAGATTAATCCTTTGTCAGTTGCTTCATTTGCAAATATTTTCTCCCATTCTGAGGGTTGTCTTTTCATCTTGTTTATGGTTTCCTTTGCTGTGCAAAAGCTTTTAAGTTTCATTAGGTCCCATTTGTTTTTTTTTTTTTTTTTTTTTTTAAACATCTTTTTTGAAGTATAATTGCTTTACAATGGTGTGCTAGCTTCTGCTTTACAACAAAGTGAATCAGTTACACATATACATATGTTGCCATATCTCTTCCCTCTTGCATCTCCCTCCCTCCCACCCTCCCTATCCCACCCCTCTAGGTGGTCACAAAGCACCGAGCTGATCTCCCTGTGCTATGCGGCTGCTTCCCACTAGTTATCTATTTTACATTTGGTAGTGTATATATGTCCATGACACTCTCTCACCCTGTCACATCTCACCCCTCCCCCTCCCCATATCCTCAAGTCCATTCTCTAGTAGGTCTGTGTCTTTATTCCCATCTTGCCACTAGGTTCTTCATGACCTCTTTTTTTTTTTTTTTTTTCCTTAGATTCCATATATATGTGTTAGCATACTGTATTTGTTTTTCTCTTTCTGACTTACTTCACTCTGTATGACAGACTCTAACTCCATCCACCTCATTACAAACACCTCCATTTCATTTCTTTTTATGGCTGAGTAATATTCCATTGTATATATGTGCCACATCTTCTTTATCCATTCATCCGATGATGGACACCTAGGTTGCTTCCATGTCCTGGCTATTGTAAACAGAGCTGCAATGAATATTTTGGTACATGACTCTTTCTGAATTATGGTTTTCTCAGGGTATATGCCCAGTAGTGGGTTGCTGGGTCATATGGTAGTTCTATTTTTAGTTTTTTAAGGAACCTCCATACTGTTCTCCATAGTGGCTGTATCAATTTACATTCCCACCAACAGTGCAAGAGGGTTCCCTTTTCTCCACACCCTCTCCAGCATTTATTGTTTCTAGATTTTTTGATGATGGCCATTCTGACCGGTGTGAGATGATACCTCATTGTAGTTTTGATTTGCATTTCTCTAATGATTAATGATGTTGAGCATTCTTTCATGTGTCTGTTGGCAATCTGTATCTCTTCTTTGGAGAAATGTCTATTTAGGTCTTCTGCCCATTTTTGGATTGGGTTGTTTGTTTTTTTGTTATTGAGCTGCATGAGCTGCTTGTAAATCTTGGAGATTAATCCTTTGTCCGTTGCTTCATTTGCAAATATTTTCTCCCATTCTGAGGGTTGTCTTTTGGTCTTGTTTATGGTTTCCTTTGCTGTGCAAAAGCTTTTAAGTTTCATTAGGTCCCATTTGTTTATTTGTGTTTTTATTTCCATTTCTCTAGGACCTGGATCAAAAAGGATCTTGCTGTGACTTATGTCATACAGTGTTCTGCCTATGTTTTCCTCTAAGAGTTTGATAGTGTCTGGCCTTACACTTAGGTCTTTAATCCATTTTGAGTTTATTTTTGTGTATGGTGTTAGGGAGTGTTCTAATTTCATACTTTTACATGTACCTGTCCAATTTTCCCAGCACCACTTATTGAAGAGGCTGTCTTTTCTCCACTGTATATGCTTGCCTCCTTTATCAAAGATAAGGTGACCATCTGTGTATGGGTTTATCTCTGGGCTTTCTAGCCTGTTCCATTGATCTATATTTCTGTTTTTGTGCCAGTACCAAACTGTCTTGATTACTGTAGCTTTGTAATATAGTCTGAAGTCAGGGAGCCTGATTCCTCCAGCTCCATTTTTCGTTCTCAAGATTGCTTTGGCTATTCGGGGTCTTTTGTGTTTCCATACAAATTGTGAAATTTTTTGTTCTAGTTCTGTGAAAAATGCCAGTGGTAGTTTGATAGGGATTGCATTGAATCTGTAGATTGCTTTGGGTAGCAGAGTCATTTTCACAATGTTGATTCTTCCAATCCAAGAACATGGTATATCTCTCCATCTATTTGTATCATCTTTAATTTCTTTCATCAGTGTCCTATAATTTTCTGCATACAGGTCTTTTGTCTCCTTAGGTAGGTTTATTCCTAGGTATTTTATTCTTTTTGTTGCAATGGTAAACGGGAGTGTTTTCTTAATTTCACTTTCAGATTTTTCATCATTAGTATACAGGAATGCAAGAGATTTCTGTGCATTAATTTTGTATCCTGCTACTTTACCAAATTCATTGATTAGCTCTAGTAGTTTTCTGGTAGCATCTTTTGGATTCTCTATGTATAGTATCATGTCATCTGCAAACAGTGACAGCTTTACTTCTTCTTTTCCGATTTGGATTCCTTTTATTTCTTTTTCGTCTCTGATTGCTGTGGCTAACACTTCCAAAACTATGTTGAATAATAGTGGTGAGAGTGGGCAACCTTGTCTTGTTCCTGATCTTAGTGGAAATGGTTTCAGTGTTTCACCATTGAGGACAATGTTGGCTGTGGGTTTGTCATATACGGCCTTTATTATGTTGAGGAAAGTTCCCTCTATGCCTACTTTCTGCAGGACTTTTATCATAAATGGGTGTTGAATTTTGTCGAAAGCTTTCTCTGCATCTATTGAGATGATCATATGGTTTTTCTCCTTCAATTTGTTAATATGATGTATCACGTTGATTGATTTGCGTATATTGAAGAATCCTTGCATTCCTGGAATAAACCCCACTTGATCATGGTGTATGATCCTTTTAATGTGCTGTTGGATTCTGTTTGCTAGTATTTTGTTGAGGATTTTTGCATCTATGTTCATCAGTGATATTGGCCTGTAGTTTTCTTTCTTTGTGACATCTTTGCCTGGTTTTGGTATCAGGGTGATGGTGGCCTCGTAGAATGAGTTGGGGAGTGTTCCTCCCTCTGCAATATTTTGGAAGAGTTTGAGAAGGATAGGTGTTAGCTCTTCTCTAAATGTTTGATAGAATTCGCCTGTGAAGCCATCTGGTCCTGGGCTTTTGTGTGTTGGAAGATTTTTAATCACAGTTTCAATTTCAGTGCTTGTGATTGGTCTGTTCATATTTTCTATTTCTTCCTGGTTCAGTCTCGGCAGGTTGTGCATTTCTAAGAATCTGTCCATTTCTTCCAGGTTGTCCATTTTATTAGCATAGAGTTGCTTGTAGTAATCTCTTATGATCGTTTGTATTTCTGCAGTGTCAGTGGTTACTTCTCCTTTTTCATTTCTAATTCTATTAATTTGAGTCTTCTCCTTTTTTCTCTTGATGAGTCTGGCTAATGGTTTATCGATTTTGTTTATCTTCTCAAAGAACCAGCTTTTAGTTTCATTGATTTTTGCTATTGTTTCCTTCATTTCTTTTTCATTTATTTCTGATCTGATCTTTATGATTTCTTTCCTTCTGCTAGCTTTGGGGTTTTTTTGTTCTTCTTTCTCTAATTGCTTTAGGTGCAAGGTTAGGTTGTTTATTCGAGATGTTTCCTGTTTCTTGATGTAGGCTTGTATTGCTATAAACTTCCCTCTTAGAACTGCTTTTGCTGCATCCCATAGGTTTTGGATCGTCGTGTCTCCATTGTCATTTGTTTCTAGGTATTTTTTGATTTCCCCTTTGATTTCTTCAGTGATCACTTCGTTATTAAGTAGTGTATTGTGTAGCCTCCATGTGTTTGTATTTTTTACAGATCTTTTCCTGTAATTGATATCTAGTCTCATAGCGTTGTGGTCGGAAAAGATACTTGATACGATTTCATTTTTTTTAAATTTACCAAGGCTTGGTTTGTGAACCAAGATATGATCTATCCTGGAGAATGTTCCATGAGCACTTGAGAAAAATGTGTATTCTGTTGTTTTTGGGTGGAATGTCCTATAAATATCAATTAAGTCCATCTTGTTTAATGTATCATTTAAAGCTTGTGTTTCCTTATTTATTTTCATTTTGGATGATCTGTCCATTGGTGAAAGTGGGGTGTTAAAGTCCCCTACTATGATTGTGTTACTGTCGATTTCCCCTTTTATGGCTGTTAGTATTTGCCTTATGTATTGAGGTGCTCCTATGTTGGGTGCATAAATATTTACAATTGTTATACCTTCCTCTTGGATCGATCCCTTGATCATTATATAGTGTCCGTCTTTGTCTCTTGTAATTGTCTTTATTTTAAAGTCTATTTTGTCTGATATGAGAATTGCTACTCCAGCTTTCTTTTGATTTCCATTTGCATGGAATATCTTTTTCCATCCCCTCACTTTCAGTCTGTATGTGTCTCTAGGTCTGAAGTGGGTCTCTTGTAGACAGCATATATATGGGTCTTGTTTTTGTATCCATTCAGCCAGTCTGTGTCTTTTGGTGGGAGCATTTAATCCATTTACATTTAAGGTAATTATCGATATGTATGTTCCTATTCCCATTTTCTTAAATGTTTTGGGTTTGTTATTGTAGGTGTTTTCCTTCTCTTGTGTTTCTTGCCTAGAGAAGTTCCTTTAGCATTTGTTGTAAAGCTGGTTTGGTGGTGCTGAACTCTCTCAGCTTTTGCTTGTCTGTAAAGGTTTTAATTTCTCCATCAAATCTGAATGAGATCCTTGCTGGTTAGAGTAATCTTGGTTGTAGGTTTTTCTCCTTCATCACTTTAAGTATATCCTGCCACTCCCTTCTGGCTTGCAGCGTTTCTGCTGAAAGATCAGCTGTTAACCTTATGGGGATGCCCTTGTGTGTTATCTGTTGTTTTTCCCTTGCTGCTTTTAATATGTTTTCTTTATATTTAATTTTTGATAGTTTGATTAATATGTGTCTTGGTGTGTTTCTCCTTGGATTTATCCTGTATGGGACTCTCTGTGCTTCCAGGACTTGATTAACTATTTCCTTTCCCATATTAGGGAAGTTTTCAACTATAATCTCTTCAAATATTTTCTCAGTCCCTTTCTTTTTCTCTTCTTCTTCTGGGACCCCTATAATTCGAATGTTGGTGCGTTTAATGTTGTCCCAGAGGTCTCTGAGACTGTCCTCAGTTCTTTTCATTCTTTTTTCTTTATTCTGGTCTGCAGTAATTATTTCCACCATTTTATCTTCCAGGTCACTTATCCGTTCTTCTGCCTCAGTTATTCTGCTATTGATCCCATCTAGAGTATTTTTAATTTCATTTATTGTGCTTGTCATCGTTTCTTGGTTCCTCTTTAGTTCTTCTACGTCCTTGTTAAATGTTTCTTGCATTTTGTCTATTCTATTTCCAAGACTTTGGATCATCCTTACTATCATTATTCTGAATTCTTTTTCAGGTAGACTACCTATTTCCTCTTCATTTGTTAGGTCTGGTGTGTTTTGACCCTGCTCCTTCATCTGCTGTGTGTTTTTCTGTCTTCTCATTTTGCTTATCTTACTGTGTTTGGGGTCTCCTTTTCACAGGCTGCAGGTTTGTAGTTCCCGTTGTTTTTGGTATCTGTCCCCAGTGGCTAAGGTTGGTTCAGTGGGTTGTGTAGGTTTCCTGGTGGAGGGAACTAGTGCCTGTGTTCTGGTGGATGAGGCTGGATGTTGTCTTTCTGGTGGGTTCGTCCTCGTCTGGTGGTGTGTTTTGGGGTGTCTGTGGCCTTATTATGATTTTAGGCAGCCTCTCTGTTAATGGATGGGGCTGTGTTCCTCTCTTGCTAGTTGTTTGGCATAGGGTGTCCAGCACTGTAGCTTGCTGGTCGTTGAGTGAAGCTGGGTCTTGATGTTGAGATGGAGATCTGTGAGAGATTTTCGCCGTTTGGTATTACGTGGAGCTGGGAGGTCTCTTGTGGACCAGTGTCTTGAAGTTGGCTCTCCCACCTCAGAGGCACAGCCCTGATGCCTGGCTGGAGCACCAAGAGCCTTTCATCCACACGGCTCAGAATAAAAGGGAGAAAAAATGGAAAGAAAGAAAAAAAGAGGATAAAATAAAATAAAATAAAGCAATTATAATAAAAAATTTTAAAAAATTATTAAGAGTAAATTTATTAAGAAAAAAATTTTTTTTAATTTTTAAAAATAGATTTATTAATTTTTTATACTAAAAATAAGAAAAAATTATTTAGAAAAAATTTATTAAGAAAAAAAAATTTTTTAATTTTTTAAAATAAAAAATGTGAAAAAACTTATTAAAAAATTTTTTAAAAATAGAAAATAAGGAAAAAATTATTAAGAAAACATTTATTAGGGAAAAAAAAATTTTTAAGCCAAAAAAAAAAAAAAAAAAACGGACGGACCTAACCCTAGGACTAACGGTGAGAGCAAAGCTATACAGACAAAATCTCACCCAGAAGCATACACATCTACACTCACAAAAAAAAGGAAAAGGGGAAAAGTTAAGATATCCTGCTCCCAAAGTCCATCTCCTAAATTTGGGATGATTCGTTGTCTATTCAGGTATTCAACAGATGCAGGCACATCAAGTTGTTTGTGGAGCTTTAATCCGCTGCTTCTGAGGCTGCTGGGAGAGATTTCCCTTTCTCTTCTTTGTTCGTACAGCTCCCGGGGTTCAGCTTTGGATTTGGACCCGCCTCTGCATGTAGGTCCCCTGAGGGCGTCTGTTCCCCGCCCAGACAGAACGGGGTTAAAGGAGCAGCTGATTCGGGGGCTCTGGCTCAGTCAGGCCGGGGGAAGGGAGCGGTACGGAGGAGGCGGGGCGATCCTGCGGCGGCAGAAGCCGGCGTGATGTTGCAGCAGCCTGAGGCGCGCCGTGCGCTCTCCCGGGGAAGTTGTCCCCGGATTACGGGAGCCTGGCCGTGGCGGGCTGCACAGGCTCCCGGGAGGGGCGGTGTGGAGAATGGCCTGTGCTCGCCCACAGGCTTTTTGGTGGCGGCAGCAGCAGCCTTAGCGTCTCATGCCCGTCTCTGGGGTCCGCGCTGATAGCCGCGGCTCGCGACCGTCTCTGGAGTTCGTTTAGGCGGCGCTCTGAATCCCCTCTCCTCACGCACCAGGAAACAAAGAGGGAAGAAAAAGTCTCTTGCCTATTCAGCAGCTGCAGACTTTTTCCCGGACTCCCTCCCGGCTAGTTGTGGTGCGCTAGACCCTTCAGGCTGTGTTCACGCAGCCAACCCCAGTCCTCTCCCTGGGATCCGACCGAAGCCCGCGCCTCAGCTCCCAGCCCCCGCCCGCCCCGGCGGGTGAGCAGACAAGCCTCTCGGGCTGGTGAGTGCTGCTCGGCGCCGAGCCTCTGTGCGGGAATCTCTCCGTTTTTCCCTCTGCGTCCCTGTTGCTGTGGGATCCGCACTGATAGCCGCGGCTCGCGCCCGTCTCTGGAGCTCGTTTAGGCGGCGCTCTGAATCCCCTCTCCTTGCGCGCCGCGAAACAAAGAGGCAAGAAAAATTCTCCTGCCTCTTTGGCAGCTGCAGTCTTTTTCCCGGACTCCCTCCCGGCTAGCACCGAAGCCCGAGCCCCAGCTCCCAGGCCCCGCCCGCCCCGGCGGCTGAGCAGACAAGCCTCTCGGGCTGGTGAGTGCTAGTCGGCACTGCTCCTCTGTGCGGGAATCTCCGCTTTGCCCTCCGCACCACTGTGGCTGCGCTCTCCTCCGTGGCTCCGAAGCTTCCCCCCTCTGCTACCCGCAGTCTCTGCCCACGAAGGGGCTTCCTAGTGTGTGGAAACCTTTCCTCCTTCACAGCTCCCTCCCACTGGTGCAGGTCCCGTCCCTATTCTTTTGTCTCTGTTATTTCTTTTTTCTTTTGCCCTACCCAAGTACGTGGGGATTTTCTTGCCTTTTGGGAGGTCTGACGTCTTCTGCCAGCGTTCAGTGGGTGTTCTGTAGGAGCAGTTCCACGTGTAGATGTATTTCTCATGTATCTGTGGGGAGGAAGGTGATCTCCGCGTCTTACTCTTCCGCCATCTTGCCCCTCCCCCCCATTTGTTTATTTTTGTTTTTATTTCCATTTCTCTAGGAGGTGGGTCAAAAAGGATCTTGCTGTGATTTATGTCATAGAGTGTTCTGCCTATGTTTTCCTCTAAGAGTTTGATGGTATCTGGCCTTACATTTAGGTCTTTAATCCATTTTGAGTTTATTTTTGTGTATGGTGTTAGGGAGTGTCCTAATTTCATTCTTTTACATGCAGCTGTCCAGTTTTCCTAGCACCACTTATTGAAGAGGCTGTCTTTTCTCCACTGTATATGCTTGCCTCCTTTATCAAAGATAAGGTGACCATATGTGCGTGGGTTTATCTCTGGGCTTTCTATCCTGTTCTATTGATCTATATTTCTGTTTTTGTGCCAGTACCATACTGTCTTGATTACTGTAGCTTTGTAGTATAGTCTGAAGTCAGGGAGCCTGATTCCTCCAGCTCCATTTTTCTTTCTCAAGATTGCTTTGGCTATTCTTTCTCAAGATTGCTTTGGTCTTTTGTGTTTCCATACAAATTGTGAAATTTTTTGTTCTAGTTCTGTGAAAAATGCCAGTGGTAGTTTGATAGGGATTGCATTGAATCAGTAGATTGTTTTGGGTAGTAGAGTCATTTTAACAGTGTTGATTCTTCCAATCCAAGAACATGGTATATCTCTCCATCTGTTGGTATCATCTTTAATTTCTTTCATCAGTGTCTTATAGTTTTCTGCATACAGGTCTTTTGTCTCCTTAGGTAGGTTTATTCCTAGATATTTTATTCTTTTTGTTGCAATGGTAAATGGGAGTGTTTTCTTAATTTCACTTTCAGATTTTTCATCATTAGTATATAGGAATGCAAGAGATTTCTGTGCATTAATTTTGTATCCTGCAACTTTACCAAATTCATTGATTAGCTCTAGTAGTTTTCTGGTAGCATCTTTAGGATTCTCTATGTATAGTATCATGTCATCTGCAAACAGTGACAGCTTTACTTCTTCTTTTCTGATTTGGATTCCTTTTATTTATTTTTCTTCTCTGATTGCTGTGGCTAACACTTCCAAAACTATGTTGAATAATAGTGGTGAGAGTGGGCAACCTTGTCTTGTTCCTGATCTTAGTGGAAATGTTTTCAGTTTTTCACCACTGAGGACGCATAACGTGCTTTGAGGGCACTGGGAAGGTCACTTCTCCCTCCTTCTAGGAAAAAAAAAATAGATTCCCCCTATTTGCTTGATTTATTGACAGAATTTCCAGCTGTTTTGCTACCTCTAAGCAGTTCCTTCTAAAATGCATATCATTTCAGAAAGAGTAGCATGTTAAGCTGTCACCAGGCAAGAAATTGTAAGCTTACTGAAGGGAAGGGGAAATGAAAAGGGAAAAGTTAGCTTCTCATCATTGGATGCCAGCAAGCAGGGCAGACCCTAGCTAGAGGGCTTGTGGACAGGAGGGCACCAGCAGGGGCTTTGGGCACGGCATGCAAAGAGGATAGGGTTTCCACCATCAGTTTGCCACCTTCTCCAACAGTCCGCTACCAGGTAGAAGAGCTTTGGCTTTTTCTATTTCTCCTAAAAAGAATCTTCTTTCCTTCCTCATGTCAGTTGTATGCTGATGGAACAATCTGATCAGTACTTGACAAGACAATATTAGATCAAACAGTAATCAGTCTTGTTCAGATGATTAAACATGAACTAGAATTAGGTGAGGACAATGAAGATGTCCTGATAGAGGACAGCAACCCAGACCCTTCACCATCTCTGGAACCCAAATTTTCTCCAACTTCACAAGTTTGCAAGTCTGTAAATTAAACCCAACAACCTTACTGAGTAACTACTAGGTAACAAGCTATGTTCTAGGTGCTAGAAGGGAAAATCAAGCAGCAAAAGCCTAAGCTCTGCCTTCAAGCAGCTTGTGATAGAGGTGAGATGATTATATATCTTTGTACCAAACATTGGAGACTTGTTTTAATGCACAAGTTGAGCAAGGGTAAGATCCAGGGAGAACATCCTAGGATGCTAAGGTGATCCAAAACCATGGAGGTGCCAAGTCCCAAGATTTAAGCTGCTGGGAGGAAGTAGAGCAGGGAATGGAATCCTCATAACATGGCAGTTAGAAGCCTGAAAATGGAATCATATTCCAGGTGAAGGGAAGTCTGGAAGATGGGGAGATAGTAGCTAGAAACCTAGAGCCAGGGAATGAGCCTGGTTCAAACAGAGAATGTCAGACATGGCGACAGGAACCTAAAAGTCAAGGCAGGTCAAACCAGGAAGTTATGCGATGGCCTGTCAGACAGGGCAAAGGCCCAGCAGCAGACAGAAGAATACCAAAGGAAGTCAAAAACTATGTCAAGGTGACTGTCAAAAGTTACACAAGGGACTAAGGAACAAAGGAACAATTTCGGTTGCTTAGCTGGTTTTCCAATTTGCTTGATTTTCTATTCCCCAGAGAGCCATTAAGCAGGGCTTCTCCACATTGGCTGACCATTAGAATCAGCTTGTACCAAAGCCCAAGGTCTACCATGGACCAACTGAATCAGAATCTCTAGGATGCAGCCCAGGCAGCAGTATTTTTAAAATTTACCCGGATGATTACAATGATTAGTGAGGGTGGAACACCACTGCTTTAAAGTGCTGGACAGCTTTAAGAGATTACCATAGGGTAACCTTAGTCAGGAAGGCTTCTGAGAGGATGGGAATGTTGATCAGAATCTTCAAGGGTAAGTGTATTAGTCAGAGTTCCCCAGAAAAACAGAACCAACAGGCGGATAGATAATTTTTAAAGGAAATTTATTATAAGGAATTGGCTCATGCAGTTACTGAGGCTGAGAAGTTCCACAATATGGGGTCTAAAAGCTGGAGACACAGGAAAGCTGGTGGTATAATTCAGTTCAAGTCCAAAGGCCTGGGACCCCAAGAAGCCAATGGTTTCAGTCCCGGTATGAGGACCAGAGAAGATGAGATGAGATATCAAGCAGTGAGGCAGGAAGAAAAAAGGGGCAAATTCCTCCTCCTACCCTTTGTTCAATTCAGGCTTTCAACAGATTGGATGAGGCCCACCCACAGTAGGGAGGACAGTCTACTGAGTCCACCAATTCAAATACTAATCTCATCCAGGAACACCCTCAGAGACACACCCAGAATCATGTTTAATCTGGGCACCCCACAGCCAGTCAAGTTGACATGTAAAATTAACCATCACAATAAGCAATATTTAGGCTAGATGGAAGGAAGTGGGTCTTCCATAGTGGAGGAACAAGGAATGTGAAGGCAACGAAAGATATGATGGAGAAGGAACTGTCTGATATGATCCAACTGCAGTGGAGGGAGAGCCACTGTAAGTCTTTAGAAATAGGCCAAGGAGAGGAGAAGGAACCTGGTGGGGGACCCTGAAATTTGGGTCAACCAAGTTGATCTTTTGCACCATATCAGAGGTAGTTCAAATAAGGAATCTATATTCTTGAAGGTTGTTCCCTTCTTTGTCTTTGCCCCCTCCCACCAACTTTCTATTAAAAGTTCCTTTCGAAAAAGTCCAAACTTGTTTCTTATTAACTAAGGTAAAAGGCATATTCTCCCAGTTGGGGAAGATAGATAAGTAACGCTGATACTCTGCTCTCAAAGTGCATAGGCCATGGCCTTCTTCAGAGATCAGGAAATGATAGGTTTCTTGTTCAACACTGGCCAGATGGGTCACATCCTACATATCTGCTGAGATCTCCCTGCTCAACTGCTAGATAAACATTGATCCCAAACTGATGATTGAAGACTCGCAGCACAAAGCGCCCCCCAACTTTCTCCCAATATGACTCTCTCAGCAGATGGTCTATTTCTTGGCCCAGAGAAAATAAAACCACTGGGTACAAACTCCCCCAACTCCCTAGGCCCCTCCCTACATACTTTTCTATATCTGTATCAATGCCTACTTTCTTGTCTCTTATGGGGAGGAATGGTCCTCCTCCTAACTCAGGCCAAACCTCCAGCTGGGTTCCGAATCCCATCCTCTGTCTCCCTCGGAATTATGCTCCAATGATTAGCCTTTATCTTTCCCATATCTTTAACATTTGATTGGCTCATTCCCCTCCACAAATAAAAATTGAAAAATCTCACTCATCTTAAATAAACAAATTCCTACCTCCCTTGATACTCTATCCCTTCTTGACACTATCCATCATCTCTCCTCACCTGACCATGTTTCTAAAGCAAGTAATCTACATTTGATATCTCTACGTCTCACCACTGACTCTCTCTCCAACCTATAACCTGGCTTTCACTTTCACTGATCTACTGAAATTGTTCTCACTGAAGTCACCAATGTCCTCCTTGTTTCTCAAATACATGGACCCTTTTCAGTTCTTATCTTCTCCTCTCAGCAACATGTGATGCTGGACAGCTCCCTCCATCCTTATTTTTCCTCTTCCTTTGGCTTCTATGATGCCACACTCTCCTGGTTTTCTTCCTACTTCTCTGCTCTTTTTCAGTCTTCATACTGTATACTCCATCAGCTCTGAGTCATCAGTTTTCAATTCTTAGAGCATCCCCCTTTCGCATATATCCATTTGGCAAACTCCTTTAAATTCTAAAGGTTTATTTCAAATACTTCTTCCTGCCCTCATGGATCTTACAATCATGTGAAGGATATAGACATCAAACAACTAAATAGATAAACAAAATAATTTCAAAAGTGATGAGTGACATGAAGAAAATAAAACATGGTGATGAGAAAGAGTAACTGATCATATGGTAGCTAGAGTAGACCTCTCTGAAGGGTAGAATGTGAGCTGACACCTAAATGACTTGAAGGAGCCAGACATAAAAAGATCTAGGGGAAGAACAATACAAGAGAAAACATTTCTGTTTATCAAAAGTAGCCAGTGAGGACAGAATAAAATAAGCAAAGTGGATAGTATTGAGCATAGGCCAAATCTTGGAGGGTTCTTTAGTAAAAGTAAAGAGTTACTTTATTTATTAGTAAGATTTTTACATTTATTTATTATAAAAACTAAAAAAAATATTTATTTTTGGCAAAATATTGGAGTTTTTTTTCTATATGTGACGAAAAGCCACTAGAAGAGAGACCAAAATATGGTTTACATTTTTAAAAGATCACTCCAGAGGATGAATTGTAAGAGGCAAGGGTGGAAGCAGGGAGACCAGTTAGGAAGTTATTGCAGTGGTCCAGGTGAGAGATGATGGAGGGATGGGCTAGGGTAATGGCAGTCAAGGTGGAAAAGTGATAGAAGTTATGACATATATTGAAAGTATACAAGACTGTAAGGTTTTGGAGGGTGAGAGAGAGAAATCAAAGATGATGAGTTTTTTGGCTTGAGTAACTAGGTGGATGGTGGTGTCTTTTACTAAGATGGAGACTACAGGGGAAGGAATAAATTTGTGATTAGAGAGTGGGAATCGAGGCATTTACACCTCTCTAGATGCTCTAGACAAATTATTTTAGACTTTGGAATTCCAGTCTATATCACACTTTCAGCCAAGCTTCTCTTCTACATTCTGCATCAAAACCCATTTGTCTTCAGCACACTATCTGCAGGTTTTCTAAATGCTCCAGAAATGGCTTCTTTGGTGCTACTTCAGTCACCACTAAGATAAAGTGATTTTACTTCTCTCCACTACTGAACCTTGTGCCCCCTAGATGCACCTTAAAACCATGAAGGTCAGAAAAGATTCTATGGCAACAGTCTCCAAGAACCTCTTCAAACTAGATTGGTTATTCACCTGAATGCCTCTGTAATTCCCAGTCATTCATGGCACTGTTTATCCATTTTCTAGGCCCCTGCTCAACTTCCAAAATTGTTAGTCTGGTGGTCTACAAATTTCAGGTTTACAGAGTACAGGTCTGTCTGGACTCCTGGCCCCTAAGGCCAAAGAACCTATCTAATACCTTGTGAACTAGAAAGGGTATGGTGCAAAAACTTCCAACTACATCCATATCCTTGTTAATGAAGCCTTTCCACTGCAAAAGAAAAAAAGCCACTGTATTTGATCCCCCTTCCAAAGCTTTCCTGGATGAAGGAGATGCTGTCCAGGCTTCAAAAGAACTTCTATCTACCTTAAAAGAGCAGCAATGCCTCCTGAGCAAGTAGCTAACAGGGAGATAACAGACACAATGATAATAACCGCATGGACGAGTACAGACTATGTGCCAGATACTGTGTGATGTGCTTAAAATTCTTTATAGCCTCAGAAAACCCCTATGGGATGGGTGTTATTCTCATTTTGGCATTGAGGAAACTGAGAGGTTTTACAAAATTAAAGTGACTTAGCCAAGGTCACATAGCTAGTAGGACCAGAACCCAGATCTATTGATTCCAAAACCCATGCCTTTAACTACTATATTATGTTTAAGTAGCTATTAGTGGAAATAGCTACCATTTCGTGAGCACATACTTGTGCCAGTCATCATGTTCTAAGTACTTTACATGCATTATCTCACTTAATACTCACAACAAACATATGAGATAGGGACATACCACTTTTATCCTGTTCTTCAAATAGTCCAGAACTCTTTAAGATTGGAAAAAACTTAGCTAGCCCTCCAGTCATCAGACTCTCCACAAAAAGTGGCGCTTGATTAAGAACTTTCATTGACTCAATTCACCTCTCTAGGAAAAATTTTTCCTGTTGCACCTGGCCTCAGTCCAAACTCCTGGCTACAAGTCACAGCCCCTGCCCTTGCCACTTCCCCAACTCCCCACTCAAATTTCTTACTTTCCAGGCTCCACAGCCCCTGCTCTACTGAGCCCACCTTCATATCTGACCAAGAATATCTGTCGGCACAGACTCACGTGCCTTAGACCAAAAGGGAGCATTCTCTAGACCCTCACGCTGGAGGCTATTTAAATTTAAATTAATTAAAACTAAATAAAAATTTAAATATAGTTCCTCAGTCACACACTCTCAATTACTAATAGTCACTAAAATATGGTAATAAGGATCTGAATTGGAAGGAAGTGAGTATAAGAGCTACTGAGAAAGGAAGAAGATTCTAGAAGACTGGATGACTGACTACTTAGGTCACAAGGGAGAAGAGGAAGAGAGAGATGAGAAGGAAAAAGAGGATGAGGAGAAAAAAAGAAGAGGAGGAAGAAGAGAAAGTGAGGAGGGGAAGGAGAGAAAAGGGAGGAGGAGGGAGAAGAAGGGGAGGAGGAGAAGAAACAACAACCATAATCATGATGACAACAATGATGACCAACCTAAGCTCCTTAGGAAAGAGCCATAGAGAGGGGTTAAGGAGAAACATTCTTGTAAATAAAAAGGAGGTGGAAGAATAAAAGAAGTAAGAAGAAAACCAGGCCAGTGTGATGCCACAGAAGTCAAGGAAGGGGACTGTTTCAAGGAAGGCAAAGAGGAGAGTGAGAACAGTGCCAAATGCTATGGAAAAATCTAGTTGGATGAGAATTGAGTGAAAGCCATTGGAATGGAAACAGGGTAATATATAGAAGAGGCATTTTAGCTGAGTATTCATCCATAATTCTTTCAATAAATGTTTGCTGATGGCCTACCAGGGACCAGGCACTGTGCGAGGTCCTAGGTAATACATTTATGAATAGAATTATATACTTATTCTCTTCATACCATTTACAGTCTGGTGGGAGAGATAGACAATAAACATATAAACAAGCAAATAAATGAATAGCAAATCCAATTATTATAAAAAACAAACAGTATGCAGGGGTAGTGAATAATGGAGGGAACCCACTAAATAGTGTGCTCAAAGAAGGCCTCTCTGGGTTGTTGAGTAGCATTAAGCGAAGAAGTCAGATTAAAGAGTGAAAGAGTGAGTGTGTTGTAGGGCAACGAGGCAGATAGTATGATTGCTATGTTCAGAAGTTGGCAATGAAAAGAAGCAAAGAGATAAAACAGTATCTATGAATGATTGAGGGACTTTTATTTCACCCTAGAGAAGTATGAATAGAAGGTAATGAAGAGAGAAAGACTGATTATATTAGAGAAAGAGCATAAATTGATGGAGTGTAGCCCCACCTTTGAAAGGAAGAGGAAAATTTTAAACTCAGGTGGACGGGCTAGCCTTATAAAGAAGAAGAACACTTCTTTCACTGAGATAGGAGGGGAAGTTGACAGGAAACTGAAGATACAGAGAAATTCTGAGTAGGTGAAGAAAGTACTGTATAAAAAAAGATATGGAAATCAAGAAATATCTGGTGTTCCCCAATCCATGGCCTTCATCTTCTCATGAGGTGCCATGCAAGATCATCTACTGAGAGTGTATGAGAGTAGGATTGAGAGTTTGTATACAGAAAATATCTGGAACATCCATTGTGGTGAATATGATAGGATGTCAACAAAGATGAATAGAATAATCGCTGATGGAGCAGTAACGGTAGAGAGTAGATAAGGTATGAAGGTGGAAGACCAGATAGCATTATTCTGTAGGCCACCTAGTCAACAAATGTCCATGCCTTTCTTCCACAACTATTAGCATTCAGACGCTGAGAAAGCAGGTGACAGGGATAACCCAAGGTGGAGACAGGCTTGGTGAGCATGTGGCAAAGTCAAAGAGTGTAGAATCCAAGGATATTAGAGCAACCATCAGTGGCATGGCTCGCTGTGGGGTCTCTGCGGAGCAGGAAGGTAAGGACAGGCAGGAATAACATTGTGAATTAGGAAGGGTTGAGGTATCTAGAGTTGCGATATGAGGGGAAGAAAGCAGATTCAGTGTGAATAAGAGAGTAGGAGAGTTAAAGGATCACAGGTTATGGAGAGAGAGGGGTAGCTCTGAATTTGAAATCACAGAGATGAAATAATTTGAAGTTCAGAAACGTCCAAGGTGCGGTTGTGGTTGGCTGAAGTGGAGTAGAGAGGAATTGTACAGTTTGTGAGAAACGTCAAGGTGTTGTACTGACCACCTGTCCAGATGACAGGAAATCAGATTGTTGGGAAACCTGTGAGGCAAGTATAGATGTCAAAGAACATATGAAAGAAATTCAGAGATGAGTAGACACAAAACGTAGAAAAAGCTTCTCATGGAGCATCTATTCCTGCAGTTCCCAAATATCACCATATCACTTATCCTTCCAAGCCCAAAGTGTATTTCTCACATAATAGATGAGAAAACTGAGGTCTAGAGAGTTTAAATAGCATTTCAAGTTCAGAGAGCAAAATCTGTGTCAGAGACTGGAATCTGTCACTAAAATATGGAGCTTCATGTACTTTCCAAGTCAGTAGATGCCTTTACCTTCCATTATACTTTTTGCCTACAAAGACCCTGGCCCCTGAGTTCTACCTATCCATTTCTGCCTCTGCTTTGCTGGAAAGGAGGTAAATATGAGTGATTACATTTCAGCATGGGTGTATGGACTATTTTCTTCTTGTTTTCAAGGATGTTCTGTGGCAACTGTTCCTAGAAAGATAATAGAGGAGAGATACAACTTCTTACTTATTACTGAATTAAGCACAAATGTCATGAGAAAGAGCAAGTTTACTGGGATTTCTTAGGCTTCTTTAAAGCATTGAAAACATGCTGATACCTCCATACATTTCATACTTTATCTAGTACTTTGTATAAATACAGGTATCACCAACACAAAGGAGAGATAATATATAATTGAAAGCAGAGGGAAGAAACTGACAGTAATTTTAGATTTTTTTTTGATGTGGACCATTTTTAAAGTCTTTATTGAATTTGTTACAATATTGCTTCTGTCCTATGCCTTGGGCTTTTTGGCCCCGACCAGGGATCGAACCCAAACCCCCTGCATTGGAAGGCAAAGTCCCAACCACTGGACCGCCAGGGAAGTCCCAACTGACAGCAATTTTATAAGTGATAAAAAGATCTGTGAAAGGAACATCCTTTACAAGTTGACACAGCCTAAGGATAACACAAGCACAGCCTCAAAACACATCATTCCATCTGTCTGGTAGCAACACTGCTGTGGGAAGAAGAGTTTCTAAATGCCACCCAAATTATCTCTGACTTATTTTTCTTGACAGACACCAAAGCTGACTATGGGACAGCCCATCCCCCCCCAAAAAAGGCAGTCATTTCTGCAACAGAAATCCTGGAGGGCTCCTAAATTCCTGTTACTCACTTGTCTGTTTGAAAATTGGCTCAAGAAGTTTAAAAGAGCCACTTAGTTCAATCAAGTTGGTTGTTTGATGTGATGATATAAGATCAAAGTTGCTCAAATACCTTTCAACTAATGACTTGGATGATGATGGTAATGATAATAATGATGCTATCACTGTTGCTGTTGCTGATGATCACTAACAGGCAGTGGGTGTGTACTATGTGCCGGGCACTGGCCTAAGCATTTTACCTAAATATATTCAACTGCCTGATTGACATCACTACTTATATGTCTCATAGGTACCTAAAGTTTACCATGTCTAAAATAAGACTTTTAAAGACAGAAAAGATTTCATGGAGCTTATAATCTAATAGGGGGAGACAAGTAATAAATAAACAAACAAATAAACATGTAATATCAAGCAGTGATGACCATTACAAAGAAAATAAATGATATTGATGGATAATGAATAAGGATGAGAAGGTAGGTGTAGCTACCTTAGATAGGATGGTTAAGACCTTTGCGAAGAGATGACTTTTAAACTTGAGACTTGAATAATGAGAATGAGCCAGCCATGAGGAAACCTGAGAGAAATCATTTCAGGCAGAGGGAATGAAATTGCAAAGGTCCAATTACAGGAAGGAGCTTGATGTGCTTAAGGAAAAGAAAAAGGCCAGTGTGGCTGGAGCTGAGTTAGCAATGGGGGTCAGGGGTGGAGATGTAGTACAAGGTGAGATGAGAGAGGTGGGCAGGGACTAGATTATGCAGGGTCTGATAGGCCATGGTAAGAAGTTTGGGGTTTATTCAAAGTACAATAGGAAGTTACTGGATTTTAACGGGGTTGGGGGGAGTGGGTTATGATCTGATTTCAAGCCTATCGTATAGACAGAAAGAGGGCCAGAATGGAAGTATGGATGCCAAATAGTAAGCTATTGCAGTAGTCAAGGTTGAAGATGACAATGACTTGGAGGAGGGTGTTAAAATGCTAAAAGTTGTAAGAGGTGTTCAGATTCTGGATATATTTTCAAGGCAAAAGAGACAGAACTTAGTGGTTGACCAGATGTGAGAGGTGAGAGAGAAGAAAGTGTAAAAATGTTTCCCCATTTCTTGCTTAACTAATTGAGTAAGTGGTATTGCAATTATCAAAGATGGAAAGATTTGGGCAAAGTACAGGTTTGAAGGTGGGATAGAAGCAATCAAGAATTCCGTTTGGAGTCAGCTAAGTTTGAGAAACTAGTGAAACATCCAAGTAGAGATGTCAAGTAGGCAAGCAAAATATATGAATCAGAAACAATCATATAGAAGAAGAAAGGTATACAAATAAACTAGTGTCAATTACATTTTCCCCCCAATAATCATACAAATAATTACTGTTTGTCACCCCTGCTAAAATATAAGCTCTATGAGGGCAGCAATATTGTCTGTCTTATTCTCCTTGCATTTCCAGTACCAAACACAATTCCTGGGAAATAGTAGATACCCAATAAGTATTTGTGGAAGGAAGGAAAAGATGCAAAGAATTTCGTTCTCTGATTAGGTCAGATTTTAAAAGGAAAGGTATTGAATAGCCCTTTTCTGCTCTTCCTCCAGAAGGAGAACTACTGACCTGGTTGGTCTGATTTAAGGACACTTTGCGGGGGAGGGGTGGTGTACATTTTGAAGAGGTAGAGATTTCAAAGAGGCCAAAGACTGATTAAAGTCTCTCCCTCTTCTTCCCACGCAGCAGGAATAAGGACCACAGATAGCTTCCATATGGCTTCCATAAAGGCCACAGCTAGCTTCCATATGGGAAAAGGCCAGCTGTCTGCTTTCCTTGAACTAACCTTCCCAAATAGAGAATCATACTTCAGTCGAGCAAATACAAGTACTTATGCTCCTTTGCTAGACTCTCCAATTTGCATGCATTATTTCGGGGATCAATAAACAATAGTACTTAGGTCAAATTTGGTCCCCACCTGTTTTTCTTAGCCTGAGAGCTAAGAATGGTTTTTACATTTTCAAATGATTGAAAAGATCAAAAGAAGAATAATATTTCACAGAACATGAAAATTATATGAAATTAAAATTTCAGTGCCCATCAGTAAAGTTTTATTAGAACACATCCATGCTCATTCATTTACATATTGTCTATGGCTGCTTCAGTACTACAATAGCAGAATTGCATAGTTAACAGAGACCACATGGCCTACAAAGCTGAAAATATTTACCACTTGGCCCTTTATAGAAAAAGTTTGTAGACTCCTGCACTATTTCATTTCATGCTCAGCACAAAAAATATATATTACTTGGATGATATATTCATTCCCATTTTACAGAAGATAAAGGTAAGGCTTACAACAGCCAGTAAGTAGTAGAACCTGGATTCAAACTCAACACAATAACAAAAATTTAACAGTGATATTTAATAATTTCAACTACCATTAACTGAGTGCTCACCAAATGCCAGAATCAGTACATAGGAGTTTCCATGATTTAATCCTTTAATCATGTAATATTCACCACAATTCTATATGAAAGATACTACTATTATGATCTCCATTTCATGGATGAGGAAACTGAGACTCAGAGAGGATAAGTGACTTGGCCGAAGTCTCATTTTAAGAGAACTAGGATTCACAGCCAGCTCTTAAGAAGCTGAATGTTAGGGGCCATCTAACCAGAAAACAGGAAGTTTACTGTAGGCACCTGTCAGGTCAGAGTTGATAAGGAAAGGCATTGAAGACCCTCTCTCTGTTCTTCCTCATGCTGCAGGGCTGGTGTTCAGGTTTGAGCATGTTGAGTGACTATCCAAATGGAGATGTTGGAAATTTGCGTCTGGAGTTCAGGTGAGAGGCCTAAACTGAAGAGATTGAATTTGGGAGTCATAAGAGTGGATAAGCTCAGCCACAGAGAGTATGCAGAGTGAAAAGAGAAGAGGATCAAGTATGGGAACTTGAAGAAACATCAACATTAAGAGAGAGACTTAGAGAAATGAGTCACTGGAGAGAGGTGAGGGAAGTCAAGAGAGAATGACTCACAGAAGCCAAGGAAGGATAAATTCTCCAGAAAGGAGTGATCCACAGGGACAAACACTGCAAGGGAGTTCAAGGCTATACAAGCACAGACGAATGTCCATCTAATTTAGCAACATGGAGTTCATCAGTAACCTTAGTAAAGTGCCAACGCAGTAAAGTGATGGGAATGAAAAGACACAGCAGTGGGTTGAGGAGGTGAAAGGGGGATGAGGAAGCAAAAGAAGAATGTAGACAATTCCTTCAAGAAACGTGGCTATGTAAAGGAGAATAAGGCATTAGCCAGTAGTGGACCCCACATCAAAAAAATTTTTTTAGATGGGAGAGATGTGAACATGTTTATATGCAAGAAGGTAACAGTCCATAGCAAGGAAAAGATAATCCTAAATTTCATAAAATTCTAAATCAATAAATCTAAATTTGGCTGAAAACTAATTCCACACCTCTCCTGTAGTAATACATTGCACAGTGTTGTGACTATTACTTTCCTCGATGTGCTGAGGTCTTTCTCACTTGCAGTCACAACTATTCCAGGTGACTATGGTTTCTGGAAGCCTGATTGCCACATAAATGTAGTGTTGCCCACTTGCCTTGAGGTCAGTCTTCTGTCACCTGCAGCATCCAAAAAAGCATGAAACCTGAGGGGTTTTGGTTTCTTTTTTTTTTCTTTTTTCAAAACCACATCTATTGCAGAAAACAGTTGCTGAAGAGTGGATGATGATAAAAATAGCCGGAAAAACTCCAATACTAAGGTTATACGCATTGCAAAGTATAAAAGAAAGGTTCCCTGCTTAGTAATGACTTGAAAAATAAAGCCAGTGATATGAAAACTTAGAAGCAATAGAGAAGGAACAAGGAAAAGAGACAGAAAAAACCAAAGACCAAAGTTACAAAAAAGAAAAGAAAAAAGGAGAAGGAAAAAGTGAGTCAAAGATGGGCAGCGTACCTATGCAGCAAGAGCAGTGCAGAGCAGGGATGGGTGCTGCAGGCAGCAGTGATGCTAACAGACGCTCATGTACCTGCCTCCTGTGCACATGTGCAAGAGTTTCTCTAAAGTACTGTATTTCCCTAGAAGTCAAATTGCTGGATCAAAGGGTATGCAGAAGTTTAACTTTAACTTAGTTTCAAAAGTGGTGATTCCAAAAAAATATCTATAGTGACAAAAAGTAGATCAGTGATTGCCAAGGACCGAGGGTTGGGAGTAGCGATCAACTGCAAAGAGGTAGTGATTACACAGGTGTATACATTTGTCAAAATTCACTAACCTATATGCTTTAAAGAGGTGCATTTTATTCTATGTATGCTATACTTCAATAAAATTGGTCTCATTTTCTATACACCCTTTTTTTTTTAAAGTTCTTCAGTTTTTTTTAAATTTTTACTGGAGTATAGTTGATTCACAATGTTGTGTTAGTTTCAGGTGTACAGCAAAGTGAATCAGCCATACACACACACACACACACACACACACACATACAGACATATATATATATATATATATATATATATATATATATTCCCCCTCACATTCCCTTCCCATGTAAGTTATTACAGAATATTGAGTAGAGTTCCCTGTGCTATACAGTAGTACAGTAGGTCCTTGTTAGTTATCTATTTTATATATAGTAGTGTATATATGCTAATCCTAATCTCCTAATTTATCACTTCCCCCCATGTTTCCCCTTTGGTAACCATAAATTTGATTTTGAGATCTGTTTCTGTTTTGTAAATAGGTTCATTTGTATCATATTTTTATTAGATTCCACATATAAGTGATATCATATGATATTTGTCTTTATCTGACTAACTTCACTTAGTATGATAAATCTCTAGGTCCATCCATGTTGCTGCAAATGGCATTATTTCATTCTTTTTTATGGCTGAGTAATATTCCATTGCATATATGTACCACATTTTCTTTATCCATTCATCTGTCAATGGACATTTAAGTTGCTTCCATGTCTTTGGCTATTGTAAATAGTGCTACAATGAACATTGGGGTGCATGTATCTTTTCGAATAATGGTTTTCACCAGATATATGCCTAGGACTGGGATTGCTGGATCATATGGTAACTCTATATTTAGTTTTTTAAGAAACCTCTATACTGTTCTCTATAATGGTTGTACCACCAACATTCCCACCAACAGTGTAGGAGGGTTCTCTTTTCTCCACACCCTCTCCAGCATTTATTGTTTGTAAACTTTTTGATGATAGCCACTCTGACCAGTGTGAGGTGATATCTCATTGTAGTTTTGATTTGCATTTCTCTGATAATTAGTGATGTTGAACATCTTTTCATGTGCTTTTTGGCTATCTGTCTGTCTTCTTTGGAGAAATGTCTATTTAGGTCTTCTGCCCATTTTCTGATTGGGTTGTTTGTTTTTTGATATTAAGCTGCATGAGTTCAGTTTTTATTCCATTTTCTTTTCATTGAAGTATATTTGACATACAATATTATATTAGTTTCATGTGTACAACATAGTGATTCAGCATTTATGTACACTGCAAAATGATCACCACAATGAGTCTAATTACCATGCCACCATACAAAGTTAATACAATATTATTGACTGTATTCCCCATGTTGTACATTACATCCTTATGGATTATTTATTTTGTAACTGGAAGTTTGTACCCCTTGATCCTCTTCACCCGTTTTGCCCCACCAACCTCCCTCCTATCTGGCAACCACCAATCTGTTCTCTGTATCTATGAGTCTAGATTTTGTTTTATTTGTTTGCTTGTTTTGTTTCTTAGATTCCACATATAAGTGAAATTATGCAGTATTTGCCTTTCTCCATCTGACTTATTTCACTTAACATAATACCCTCAAGCTCCATCCATGTTGTTGAAAATGGCAATATTTCATTCTTTTTCATGGCTGAGTAGTATTCCATTGTGTGTGTGTGTGTGTGTGTGTGTGTGTGTGTGTGTATTTATATATACCCACACACACTCATACATACCACACCTTCTTTAACCAGTCATCCATCAATGCACACTTAAGTTGCTTTTAAGTTGCTTTTATATTTTGGCTATTGTCAATAATGCTGCAAGGAACATAAGAGTGCATATATTTTTTCAAATTAGTGTTTTTATCTTCTTTGCCTATGCACTCTTAATTACTATATTTTTATAATGTGCCTTGGAAGGACAAGCCCCCCACTTCCAGTAATGACCTCTTGTTCTTTGGGAGTGTAATGGCTATTACTAGCTCTAAGTCTTCCATATAAGTTTTAGGAGCAGCTTATCAAGTTCCATGAAAAACCCTATTGAGAATTTGAATGGAATTGTATTGAATCTATATGAATTTGGGGGAAATTCTCTAATTGCTGGAACTGAGTCTTCCTATTCATGGCATATCTCTCCATTTTTACAATGTTTCCTATAAAGTGCTTGCAACCTTTAAAAAAATTATTGATTACCTTACATTTGTACTTGCTATTGAATGTTTTCTTTTTTATTGTACTTTCTAACATGTCTAATAATTTTTCCTGATGAATAGAAATGCAATTTATTTCTGTATATTGATTTTTAATCCACCAATCTTGCTAAATTCATGTTACTTTGAATAATTTATCCTTAGATACTCTAAGTTCTTTAAAGTAGAAAATAATATAATCTACAAATAATGATAGTTTATTTCTTCCTTTCCAATTATTAGATCTTCTATTTCTTTCCTTATCTTTATACAACAGCTAGCACTTCTAGCCATAACACTGAAGAGAAGTAATGAGAGTCATCCCCTTTGTCTTGTTTCTTAACTTAAAGGAGATACTTTCAAAATTACTCCATCAGAAATGATGTTTGGTGTAGGAACTTTACAAATTCCCTGTATCAGGTTAGAGTGGTTTCTTTTTATTTCTCATTTACAAAGCTTTTTCTTTTTTTTTTTTTTTAATCAATGGACCTTGGATTTTGCCTGATACTTTTTCACATTTACTGAGATCATCATACATTATTTTCTGTTAATGCAGTGAATTACATTAATTGATTTTCTAATGTTATATCGACCTCATATTTCTAGGATAACTCTTGCTTGGCTCTGAAATATTACCTTTCTTATACTTTGTTGGATTTAAGTTTACGATATTTTAAGACTTTTACATCTGTGTTCATGAGTGACTTTGTCCTGTAATTATAATTTCTTTAATTATCTTTATCGAATTTTGTTATCAAGATTCTTGCCGGCTACATAGAAAGAACTTAGGTATAGTCCTTGTTTTACCTTCTCTAGAATAATTTGTATAAAATTGAAATTACCTCTTTGTTAAGCATTTGGCTACGCATTAAACAATCTGAGCCTGGTGTTCTCATTATGGAGCAATTTTAAACTACTGATATTATTTCTTTAATAGTCATAGGATTAGTTACCATTCACCATCACATTGAGGGTGTGGTCTTTGGATTCGTTGTTTTATGCATGGATTTCCTGTAACAACCATCTGTCTTGACTCTGGGTTTCACCTTCCATTCCCCACTTCTAATGCAGCTTTTAAGAGGGTACCTCAGAGTCTCTAGAATTCAAGAGAAGCCCTAAGTGAAAAAGCTAGTTTGCAGACTAGTTTACCTCTCAGGGTTCCTCCTGTTTTCAACTACTTTTTGGCCTCTGTAGAATGCCTCGTTTTATGCCAACTCAGCAAAGTCTGCCATATGCTGGAAATGGAGGTTTCTGCAGACTTTCAAAGACTAGAAACATATATTCTGTGAAATCTCAAAGTGGGGCTCTATTATAGAGAGTTTCCTAAATTTACTTGACCACAGAAACCTTTTCCCTCAGAGAAACCTGAGGAATAAATGCTCCATAGATCACAACTTGGAAAACCCTGTGATCAATGATCTGTAAGTCCTCTTCGACCTCTAGCATACTATAGTTCTGTCCTTTTGTACCTTTAGAGAAAAATCACAGGCTTACATGAGAGTAAATTTATTCAGTTATTCACTTTAAGGCAGTTGGGTTAATGTTATCCAGGACAGCTCTGAAATTTTAAGCACCCAGGGCAGCAAAATCTGCCAAAGCTCATACAAGGGACATTCTTGAGCCTCTGACAGTTAGAAAACACACCAGGCCAATGGAAGCAGCTGTTCTTATACAGGAGTAATTCTTAAAATCAAATGTTCAAACTTCTGGCTAAGCATGGATAACTAAACATACATGTTTATCTCCACTTTCTCCTGAAACCCCACTAAAATGACAATAAATAAATAAAAAGAGATAAACCTGTAAGTACAAAGAGAACAGAAGGGGAGAAAACAGCAAACAAGAGAAGTAAGTATCTTAGAAAAGTGGAAAGCCAAAGACTAAGTAATAGGTGACTTAGCAGATCAGGTAAATTTGGAATCTAAACCTGTAGTAAGAGTAGTCATCAAGAAGCAAGTGTATCTGGGCCTTAAAATCCTCAAGAATTAGAGATACAAGATATTACTGAAAGAAGGGGTATAGAATGAAGCTGATAACAGACAACTACTTCCTACTCCACCCAGATCAATTCCTAGTAAGGTTAAACCAGACAGGATCTGAACCTGGGGACACCAGGAACAGCTGAAGATGCAAATGAAGGATCTTATTGAAATGAAAGGCATTAAATGAATGTCCTCATGCTGAATACTAAAACCCTCAGCTCTTTTCCCTCATGCATCTCCCACAATGGACATGATTATATTGCTCAGGCAGGCAATTGAAGGGTACCTCTACAGGGATACTGAGCAGCCTGTGACAAAAGGTCTACAGATATTAATAGGGGATCCCCAATTAAAAAGTTGTGTCCTCACGTTATTATCCAGTGTGATTTTTACTAGTTGGCAAGCCCTGCCCATAGATGCATGTACATTGATGTCCTTTGATATTTAATAATGCCTCATACTTAAACATAAAATGACAGCCAGGAATCACCAAACATTTTAAGAAAGCCACTAACAGAAAAGAGTTAAAAAAATAGGCAATAGAAACAATGCAGGGAGTAGTACATAAAGACTATGATTATTATCCCCAGAGAGATAAAAGGTATTGCATCCATGAAGCAAAAACAGCATGCTATAAAAAGAAACAAGAGAACAAGAATGAGCTCTTAGAAATTAAAAATATGAAATAAAATATGCATGAGAAGATTTTAAAGATAAAATGGAGGAAATCTCTCAAAAAGTAGAAAAAATGACAAAGAGTTGTAAAATAGGAAAAATAAAAACATTGACATTAGGGAAAACTGAATAAAGGGCATATGAGAACTCTCTGTAAAACTAAAATTATTTCAAAGTAAAATGTATTAAAAGTACAGTTATTTTTTTTTTTAATGCCTCAGTAGCTCTCCACCATCTATAACTGTGCTGTTCAATATGGTAGCCACTAGGTCATGTGGCTATTTAGCCATTGAAATGTGGCTAGTCTAAAGCGAAATATGCTGTAATTGTAAAATATACATTGGATTTTAAACTCGTAATATGAAAAACAAGAACATAAAAGATATCACTAATTTTTATATTACATGTTGAAATGATAACATTTTAGAGATACTGAGTTAAATAAAATATATTATTAAAATTGAAAAAAATTAAGAAAATTAAGTGTTCACAGAGTGAGCTCTGCCCGTGTTGACCTGAAGCTGCCACTATTCGTAGAAACCCACCCAAACAGAATTAGTCATCAGCAGTCAGTAAAGAGAGGTACAGCCAGTTTCCAACTAGGGGCAGGGATTGAGCCAGAGTGGAGCTATGTTGGCCTGGGCTATTAGTTGGTAGGACATATGCTATCCTTGGCTACCTTCCCTATGTGTCTCATTTTCACACTGCTTCCTCTGATGTATTTTCATCATATCAGCATAAAACCTTTACAATATGTGTTAAAAAGGCCCCTCTTTTGGAGACTGTGTTCATGGGGAGCAACCTCTCCCCCATGCTCTTCTCACCTCAACTCAGCTCTACTTCTAACAGTATGAAGCCCAGTACCTTACACTGAATGTAACGGGGTTCTGCATCTCATTTTGTACATCATCAGGGAAAGGCTTCTTAATAGATTCAAATTCTGAAGATTAGTACACTATGCTAAAAGCCCAACAACCCAACAGAAAAAAAATGGTCAAGGAATGCAACAGTTCACTGAAAAAGACATTCAAATGGCTCTTAATCATATGGAAATATGTACAACCTCACTAGTAATAAAAATAATTGCAAAATAAAACTTAAATATACTTTTTAATCTATCAGATTGGCAAAAATAAAAAATCGGATAACTTGCCATGTGGTGAGACTATAGGGAAAGGCATTCTCATACACTGCTGGTAGAAGTGTAATTGGTACACGTCTATGGAGGGCAATTTGACAACATATATAACAAATGTATTACAAATGCATTTACCCTTTGATCAGCTATTCTATTTTTAATAATTTATCCTACAGCTATACTTACTAACACAAGAAAGCAAAGGATTAGAAAAAACACAATTCCATCAATAAGGATTTAGTCAGAAAAAAAAGTAGGGCATACTAATAAAATACAATACTATGCAGCTATAATAAAAGAATGGTGAAGTCCTCTCTATACTGACATCAAAATATTTCCAAGATATCTTGTTAAGTGAAAAAGGTGAAGTGCAGAATGATGTGTATACTATACTACTACTTGTGTAAAAAAAGGTGGAGATAATCACATATTTATATTTGCTTGTGTATGTAAAGTAAAACTCTAGAACGATACTTACAAAACTAATAACAGCGTATTGTAAGATCCTTATAAAAATTCTTTCTCTTCCCCTCAGGAACTCATGCATTCCTGTCAAATCCAGTCTTTTCCTTATTATCTTCATCCACCAACCTTTTAGAGAAAGTCAGTTACCCCCATCGCTCTACGACCCCTCTATCCACCTGTCTTCCCCTTCATTATCCAATTCATCTCCTAAGCTTGTGCTGATAAACTATTTTGAGTCCCATTAATGTCTTCATGGGGCAGCTCCTGCTCATAAGATTTTAAGAAGCACTTTCCAAATCTTGAAGGCAATGGTAGGTGTTGGTTTGGTGGTGGTTACCTTGCAAAGCTGACTGGAAGACAAGGAGAAAGATGGAGCCAGTCCTTATGTATTTATGGCATTGCAAAGGCCTTGCACTTTGAAAAAATTTCAAGTAGTAAATGAAAGATCCAATACAGGTTAATGTGACCCATTGAAATCAGGTCCTCAAATCCTCAAAGCCCTTGTCAATTTAAGTTGTGACAAGGATTTCTATGAGCTTTGAAGGTCATGTGTTGAAAAAGAAGCATATATAGCATTTGGTTTTAATCTTTTTCTCCAAGTTCTACCTTTCTTCCAGTATCTAGCTCTTTTTAAAGGCCTGAACATTTCCCTGTAGACACATCTAACATTGGAGGGAAAAGGCAGTGCCTCCATCCAACCAGAAGAAGAGTTAGATGATGTGAACGATTTTGCAGGAGGTAAAGGGGAGAAAAGATGATGAAGCTTGCAGAAGTGAAGAGCAAGGCCAGAAAACCTCATTGGGGCCACTGCTTCTTATATTAAGATGATGGCATTGGTGGAAAACGTGAGCTGGAAACATTGAAATCCCTGGACAGCCAAAGCTCGCAGGGTCCATCATGGTAGCCTCCAAAGTGAAAGCCTCTGCCAGCCTAGGCGAAATGGATATTTAACACGTTAGAATGTGTTCACTTCTCTCTCAGCAAAGGCTATTAAATGCTGGGTTGGTTTTTTTGTTTGTTTTTTGAAAGGGGGGGAAGAATAAAGACTATTTATGAAAAGCCTGGCATCTGAAGGAAGGAGAAAAATACCTCCTGACAAACATGAAAACATACAAGTTCACAGACTTTCAGTCATTCTCAGCACCTCCTGTACATCATGAGCCACATTTCATTTTTTTAATCTCTGGGTACAAATGGCTGTCACCATATTTCCTCAGCATGTTAACTCTCTCTCCAACCTCTGTCGTCCAGAAACACAAATATCGTATACGGTACATATGTTCAATTGCTAGGCAACACTCTAATCTCCCCCTCTGCTACCCGCTTAGCACTTTATACCTGAGACTTTGTATTTTCACATCAAATGTGAGATGTGAACCACTCTTCTTATCAAGGCTTTGGCTAGTGCCCATTAAAGCATATGCTCCCCAATCCTGGTCTTGATAACATCCCACAGTATCTCCCATGTCTCAAGATGGTCTTGCAAGTCTCAACAGAAAATCCACCCTAAATTTTGAAAGCCTTATAGCACCATTGAGGCAACCGGACACGTGGTTACAACTTCAACTAAAATATTAGTTTGCAGGGTCAAAAAAAACAGGTAGCACCACAGCTACCAAAATATTGGGAAGCACATCACTTATTCTTTCATTAGGAATATATATATTAAGCTCCTGCTATGTAGCAAGTACACTGCCAAGTGCAGAGTACACAAAATCAAATGCAGTCCTTGCCCTCAAGGAGATTAAAGCCTGGCAAGAGGAGATAAATATGTAAACAGATGAATACAATAGAGTGCATTGATGGATGTCTGCACAGGGTACAGTGGAGATTGAGGAAGCAGGAGGTGACCTTTAAGGAATAAATAGGTATTAACCAACCAGATGGTGATGCAGTGAGGGGACATGGGGAGCGGGGTGTTGTTAAACTAGAGAGAACAGCACAAGCAAAGGCACAGAAACATGAAACAGTCTGACATGTCCCGGGAAGAGAAAGCAAGTCTATATGGCGAAGGGAGAAGGTTCAACAAGTGAGACATGAAATAGAAAGCATGGTAGACTGTTTTAGTACTGGCTCCCAATTTGTCCACAGATCCCTGGATGTACACCCCTTGGCAACTTTGCCACCGCTACCAACAAACGGTAGACTGTTTCTCCACCCTTTGAGTCTGGGCTCAGCCATATGACTTGTTTTAGGCATGTGACAATACCAATTGTGAGACTTGAAAAGTGCTTGTGTATTGAGGCTTGCCCTCTTTTGTTGTTGGTGATCCTGCAACCACCACCATGTGAACAAGGAGTGGAACAGATATTCATGAATATTCTCAGTTAACCAGAAAACACAACTCAAAACCCATTTTGTTATGATTACCAGTAATTGAAAATGGGCTCTTTATATAAGCAAACTATATTTCATATAAGTAAACTGTTTGGTAAACCCTGTTTGCTTCAGGGAAACTCACCTCCCCATGCAAAGAAGCAGCACTGTTTTGTGGTTAAAGATGCAGGCTTCAGAATCTGACTGACCTGGCTTCCAATTTTGGCTCTATCACTTATAAAGTGTGTGAATTGGGGCAAGTTATCGAATTTCACTGAGCCATGGTTTCCTCATCTGTATAATGGAGATAATAATGATACCTCTCGGGTTGTGTGAAGGCTAAATGATTTTTGTCATTATTTAGCTTTCTCCCTCTGAGACACCACAAGCAGCATTTACTATAAGCAAGATATTCAGCTGTAACTCTTTCTGCTCAGATTTCACATTTCTCTAAATAGCCTTAATAGAGGAGACTAGTGCCCCACTAAACACACAAGTGTTATGAATGAATCACTGGGTAAAGACCCAGTGGCAATAGGAATTTACCAGAGAAGCTAGGTCAGGGACTAAGGGGCACTTGCACTGTTTCTTCTTCTATTTAGCCACCTGGTCTCCCTGAAGTGAGAGAAGGAAAATGACTATCCACTTCCTCCAAGACATTCAACTGCTTAAAGTAATCCATTACCAAAGTGTGTCACCTCAACTGAAATATTCCCAGCAGCATTTATAAGTGTCATACTCATTGCCTTCCACTGAGACCAAATTCAATCCCTAGGTTGAAATTTGACATCAGCTTCTAGAATGTCTTTCTCTTCTCCCTACTTCCATGTCTTACCAAATCTGCTTTAGTGCCACACAGAGCACCTCCTTGATCTTCCCAAGGATTGATTTCCTTTCACAGAACTCTGAAGAACTTCCTGCTTTGAAGCAGTTCACTGGAGGAATGTCTCCAAGACATTCTAAGCAGCCAAGATTTCATCATCAAAACTGCCATATAAAATTGCAAAACTGTCATACAACGTCTCAGGAATAGTACTTATTAATCAGTCAAGAAGATTGACAGATTTCTGTAATCCTATGAAAATGATTAACATGTCTATAACTTCTCCTCGAAAATCCCAAAACTCCTCACTCATTTTATCCCAACAAAGATGAAGAGAGGCAGCATGGATTGCACATTGCATAACTTTTATAACCTAGAGGTCAACCTTTCCATAAGCACCATGAGTGAGGTGAAAATGATTTATAAAACTTGTCTAGCTAGCAGGCTTCTTGCCTCCAGTTGCAAAGCTCCAGGACTCCACCTGCCTCCTGTTTCCCCACCAGCTGTATTATGATCCTTCATGGCCAAGGTTCTGAGCTACTGCTGTCTCTGGTGGTAACACTCAATCCACCAGTTATGCTTCTTCTTCCAAGACTGAAGTTTAATTAGTTTCAATATTCCTTCTCACTTTTACCAAACCTCAGTGGAGCCATCCTGAAGAACCTCATTAAGTTAACTGGCAAAAGAGAAAGAGCTACGTTGGCTTCAGACAAGCACTCAAGGACAAGCATTCAACAGTGCTCCAGTTCCCCCAGACCACCTAACAGAAGCTGACCAAGTACGCAGTTGTGATTAGAAAGCCAAATAGGTAGATCAGATGGTTCCAAGAATGGGTAAGATGGCCCAATACTTGCCATTTCTAGGAGAAGCAAAGGGATGGCTAATAGATGAGGATTGATTTCCTCACCAGCACACATGGGAAACCATGGTTCCAAGCCAACTCTCAGCTCAGTAATCATACCTTTTTCACTCCATTTCATGAAAATGCAGAGCTTCTTAACTTGGTGATAATACAAAGGGAAGATATATGGCAGATGCTGCATTTTTCCATGTGATAGGAAAATTAGTTAGAAAGACCAGGACTTTTGTGTAAGAAAACCCTAGTATCTTTGCCCCAGTTGTCACATAAAGGCAAACTCACCTGTAGGCCCTTGTCTCCATCTAGTTGAAATCACTATCTCATGGTCCCTTCCAGGTTATCCAATACAGAAATCAGTATAAAAACAAGATAAAACAAAGGACACTTATTCTAGGGATTATTGGGTACCAGCCCTACATGTGTGTTGTTTCTGCTGACTCTGACTTCCTGGACCCCTGATCCTGATTGTCCACTTGAATCTTCTGTAGCTACTTTTTCTCCACCTTAGCAACTGGTCACTTGGAATTTGACCTCTTTCTTGATGACTTATAAAACTACTATGTGTCAATTACTGAGTTAAGTGTTTTAAAGATACCTCATTTAATTATCAGAATAATGCTCTGATTTTGACATTATTACTACTCTCATTTTTTATAGATGAAGAAAATAAGGTCCAGAATAGTTAGGTACTTGCTCAAGACCTATGATATCAGCTCATTCATTCCTGCTCTTCTAAATTCTTATTCTGTTCCCTCTTTTTAAAAAACGCTTTATTGATATTTAATTCACATGCCATTCACCCAACATGTACAATTCAGTAGTTTTTACTATATGTACAAGTTATGAAACTATCACCACAATCTAAGTTTAGAAAATTTTCATCACCCCCAAAAGGAAATCCTACACATAGGAAATTACTCCCCACTCTCCCCCATGCCCTGCCCTAAACCTAGGCAACCATTTATTTATTAGAACAAATCTGAGGTAATTAGTAGTCTACTTTCTGTCTCTGTAGATTTTCATATCCTGGGTATTTCACAGAAATGGAATCATACAGTATGTGGTCTTCTATGACTGGCTCCTTTCACTCAGCATTATGTTTTCAAGGTTCATCCAAATTTGTGGAGGTCCTTACTCCACCATTTCAGAAGTCCTGTCTCTCTTTCCCTGTCCTTCTTAACCAGTCCTATCCTTGTGGACACCTATACAATGGCATTACAAAGATCAAACAAGAATACTGATGCTTAATTTGCATAGAATGAAACTTACTATAAACCCTACCTCACAGATTAATCCTGTCTCATCAGGCTATTACTATACAGAGTCTGTAATGAGCTTAATTATGTCCCCGAACATATCCAAATCAATCTGCTCTATTCTTTGAAGTAACCGTTAATGTTTCCCTCGCCACTGCTGACTATTTACTTCAGAATTTGGGATTGCTCACTTTCAACTTATCTCCATAGGCTATCAGCCCAATAATCTTCATACTTCCTTAACTGAATAAGGAAACTTTAATTTAAGGTCTCCAATTTTCAAACAAGATGAAGTAATATACAGGGAGATCAGCTCGGTGCTTTGTGACCACCTAGAGGGGTGGGATAGGGAGGGTGGGAGGGAGACGCAAGAGGGAGGAGATATGGGGATATAGGTATACGTATAGCTGATTCACTTTGTTATAAAGCAGAAACTAACACACCATTGTAAAGCAATTATACTCCAATAAAGATGTTAAAAAAAAAAGCTTTTGCACAGCAAAGGAAACCATCAACAAAACAAAAAGGCAAAATACTGAATAGGAGAAAGGATTTGCAAATATGTCTGATAAGCAATTAATATCTAAAATAGATAAAGAACACATACAACTCAATATCAAAAAAAGAAAATAACCCAGTTGAAAAATGGGCAGAGCACAGGGAACTATATTCAATATCCTGTGACAAGCCATAATGGAAAAGAATATGAAAAAGAATATATATATGTATAACTGAATCACTTTGCTGTACAGCAGAAATTAACACATTGTAAATCAACTACACGTCAATAAAAAAAATTTTTTAAATGGGAAAAAAAAGATGAAGTGATATAGTGGTGCAAGTTACATTTTTTTCTTCTGAAAAATGAAAATGTTCCTACTTCAACAACTCAAACAGCAAATTGTGTGTGTTGCTGTGTGTGTGTGTGTGTGTGTGTGTCTGACGCTGAGTGGGTGTGTCTGGGAATGCTGACAACCAACTTAGAGAACCTTACCACCTAAGAGTTTTCTGGCTATATTTTGTGCTTTAAAATTAGGTCTCTGCTTGGAAGCCCAGCCCTTCCCTGACTCTTTTTAGTTGTAAGCTCTCTTCTAATTAGTGCTGCTTTCTTTCCCTGTGCTTGCAGTTGTCAAATTGTCCCATCAGGTCAGATGATGAACCAACTAATATTCAACATGAAGATGCAGGTTCTACATGCAAGCTGTCTATCCTCGTCTACAGGGCATTTTCAAAATTGAATTCTAAAGACATACATTGTTTAAAAATTCAAATAAATGGAGAGCCATATGATGTTCCTGGGCGGTAAGTCCAAATACTATAAAGATATCAATTCCTCTATCTGTGATCTATAAATGTACCATAATTCCAATTAAAATCACACTTATTTTACTTTGGTAAAGGTAATATGGGGTAATAAACAGGAAAGAATAGCTAAAATTTTTACATAAGATTTTTGCACAGTCTTTATTAAACATATCAAAAACTAAAATAATTGTAAAGGGCACTGGTGCCAGAATAGGTAATTCAGAGCAAGAGTATAACAAGTTCAGAAAGAGATATGGATTTAAATGTTTTCAATATATAATAAAGACGCTGTGTTAGTATGAGAGATGAACAAATCAATGATTCCATAAATAATGCCAGACTAACAGGCATACTATTTGAAAAAAAAACATTCAGACCCCTTTCTCAAAATATGTATCAACTAAATTCCATGCAGAGTAGAAATTTAAATATTTTTCAATAAAAAGAAAAATGTTATGGGTGAATATTTGAACACAGAGTGGGGAAATTCTTTATTCTAAGGATAAAAGTAAAAAGAAACCATAATGAAAATGTTATAGATTTGACTATATCAAAATGTATACAAAAATGCCATGAATAAAAAGAGGAAAATAACTGGGGAAAATGTAACATAAGTGACAGATAAATGGTAATGTATTGTTAGTATATAAACACTTTTAAAAATCAATAATGAGAAAAGAGCACACCAATAAAAAATTCAGAAAGAATACACATGGAAATTCATAAAAGGGATATGTATGACTTACAGACAGGAGAAAAGATGGTAAAGTTTACTAGTGCTCAAGTAAATCAGAGCAAATTCGATACCAGTTTCACCTGTAAAATTTGCAAAAATTATGGAGAAACAAGCAGCATTTTTTATAAACATTTATAAGAAGTGGAAATAAAATGGAATAACATTTCTAGAGAATAATTTAGCAAGGTCCATTAAAGTTCTTTAAAATATGCAGTCCCTTTTTTCTAGCAATACCACCTCTAAGAATTCATCCAACAGAATATAATCAGTAAGGTACATAAATATTTATGTAGAGGCATGAGTATCACAGTATTCCGTATAATAGTGAAAAAATGAGGAACTTTCCTGGTGACACAGTGGTTAAGAATCCGCCTGCCAATGCAGGGGACATGGGTTCAAGCCCTGGTCCGGGAAGATCCCACATGCCGGCAGAGCAACTAAGCCTGTGCGCCACAACTACTGAGCCTGCGCTCTAGAGCCCGTGTGCCACAACCACTGAGGCCTGCATACCTAGAGCCCGTGCTCCACAACAAGAGAAGCCACTGCAATGAGAAGCCCGTGCACCACAACGAAGAGTAGCTCCCGCTTGCCGTAACTAGAGAAAGCCCGCGTGCAGCAACAAAGACCCGACGCAGCCAAAAATAAATAAATAAATAAATAAATAAATAAATTTATCTTTAAAAAATGAATGTCTAACAACAGAGGAGGGTAAATAGCATTGTGCACATAAGTTTAATGAAATACTTATACAGATACTAAAATTATTTGTAAAAGAATAGTTAATAACCTAGAAAATGTTCACCATACTAGGTTAAGTGAAAAAAAAACAGGTTACAAAACAATGTATTTAATATGATCCCAACTTTGTAAAACGAATATATATGTGGGTGTGAGTGTATGTGTGTGTGTGTAGAAAATATTGGAAGAAAAGTTTCCAAATATTAATAATATATTTTCTGAATATCAGGATTATTGGTAATTTAACTTTTCTTCTTTGTGCTTTTCTGTTCTTCCTACATTTTAAAAATGAACATGTGTTACTTTGAACCAGAGAAAAACACACAATAAATGTTACTTTAAAATTGAGTTCTTTAGATTTTGGCTCTTGCTTTTTCTTAAATTTTCATAATTAAAAAAATCTACACACGCTCATGCAAACAGACAGAAGCCTCAGGGTATACATGTCAGCTTTGGAAAATATAAAGAAAAAATGTGCCATTTCAAGATAAAGTGTTGTTCAGCCCATCTCTTCCTTCCTAACCTCAAAGAAAATACATTACTCTTCCATATAGCCTTCCATTCCTCCTCATGCCATCCCACCCCATCTTCACCCCAAGAACAAATTCAAGGTGAAAGGCTGCATTCCACAGCATGGTAAGCAGGCCTTCCACAACCTGGCCCCACCTCTTCCTCAGACTTTATCTCCCATCACCTCTCACCTCACTCATAAATCCATAGTAACACTGAAATGCTGAATAGATCATGTTTCTTCACACCTCCTTGCTTAGCTCACGTCTGTTCTCTCTTCCAGGAATGCTCTTAGCTCACCTCTTCACTCAAACTCTTTTCTATGGTAAATTTTGAACTTGGAGATAATCTTTAAAGATGATTTATCTTTAGGAATTCTATTCTGCCTGAATTGAACATGCATCCTTCTAGACAAGTTTTGACTTTACTACTGCCAAACAACCCAGGAGTATTACGTATTTGGGACTGCACTTTAACTCTTTACTTTGGGCATCCCTAGACATCCAGGTCTGTATTTATAAATTCTCAGGAGAGAATTTTTTCCACCCAGAGGCCAAAACAAGAAAAGTTCAGATTCTTGGAATCTCACTGCTCTGATGGGTTAAAAAAAAAAAAAAATCCAACTTATGTATAGTTCTTTAAAGGTCTTGGCTTTATTCAGGGATCTCCTTTACAATTCTCACCTCATATGAACCTAAGATGAGGCCTTACAATGGAATCACAAAGTCCTACTTATCCTCTAGGGTCCCTACCCCAAAGCTGGTTTGGGTACCTCTACTGAGATTCAGAATTACCCAATGTACACCTCAAAAATTGTACCACACTTTTTAAAACTTTATGTACAAGTCTCCACTGTGAGACTACAAATTCTCCAAGGGCTGGGATGATGTCTTACACACAGTTGTATTCCCAGAACATAGCACAATGCTCAGCATACAGCAGGTGCTCAAAAACTGTTTGTAAAATCAAGAGGAGTGTGCACCTACCACTCATTCAGAGGGTGGTCCCTTTGAACACAACCCCACAACATCAATCTCAGAAAATTAGGTAGGCTATTGCTGTCCTGAGAATTTGCTCTAAGATAAGCAAGATCCACCAAGTTACTGTCCTGCTATATGTAGCATCAGTCAGTTCCTCTTAGAGAAGCCCAACCAGCCCGAGTTTCTGCACTTTAAGAAAAGCTGGAGAGGTACAGAAAAGTTACAGAAATGATCAAAGGAATTAAAAGAAAGTACCCCCAAAGGAAATATTAGAAAATTATAAAAGATATGGGGTCTTTTAACCTGTAATCAATTGGTCAATCTCCCTTCCTGCTAGGGAAGGAGAAAACCACAAGGGGTGAGCATAAAATGACCTTGGGCAGAACACAGATGAACATGAAGTCTTGCCATCTGAAGAGCTGCTGGAGGAAGGTTTGTCCTTCTTGAGCTCCTGCGGACCTTCAGGCTACTGTCATATCTGGCCGGAAGCCCTCAGCATATAAAAGCAAAAGTGCAGTGGGAAAGGAGAGGAATTAAGAAATGAGCTGGAATTAGGAAATAAACCTGGTAAACACTGCGATGCGTAAAATGATGTCTTATAATTATTACAACAAATACTTGTAAAAACATTTTAACTTAATGTAAAGATTTTCTTCGTTGGAAAGAAAACAGCATGAAGTTAACACCTGGGTCTCATTAATATGCATGACAACCTGTTTCCAAGATAAACAACAGCATTCATGTAAACCATTTAATATAAAAGCCATCACACAGAGACATAAGCCATCTGATTCATGCTGAGTTTTAAATTTAAATTTAGCCCATAACCAGGCTGTTTAAACTGAGCATCAAAAAAATTAAACGTTTCAGTTTACATTAATTTTTGTTCGATCTTATGGAACTGTAAGTAACATTTAGTTGTGAAATTGGGAAATGGCCTAAGTTTAGGGGTAGGGAAAAGCTTATGTCCATAGCTAACACCTGGTAATCCAACTCAGAAACATTATATACTGAACCTCAAAGGGTTAAAATATCCAACCAATCCCTTGTGAGTTGGTCACATCATGACTAATGTAAATAGTGTTGAACAGGACAAAATCTGGCTCTGATTCATCACTTAGAACATTTTCTCTTATGTAACAAACTGCCTCTAGTTGGTTAGCTCTGCATTGTGTTAGTGAGGCCAGTAATAGCAATAAGAGTTCTTGTTGATTAAACAGCATGCCACTCCTCATTCTTCCCAGGTTCTGCTCTGAATCAAAGGACCTCGGTAGTCTGCCTTTGCCAGGTTCCCACGTGATCTGGTTTCCAGCTAGGTTCAGCCAATGGGAGATACTGAAGAGAGACTGTTACACAGCAGGAAGGGGGAAAGCAGGGCTTCTCTCCCTCCCTCTCCACCTAGGGTGGCATCTCCTATAGCAAGCAGCTGAATCTTCCCTATAGATTCAGCTCCTGACAGACAAGCCCATTACGTTTCAAGCTTACCTCAGATGAACAAGCCTACCTCAGATGAACAAGCCTACCTCAGATGAACAAGCCTCTGGGCTCTGTTAACACCACCTCCTTCCATTGTTCCTCCAAGCCCTAGCTTTCTGTTGTTAATCTAAGGATTACTTTATCATCCCGTTTGGCTTCTCAGCTCCTCCATCCCCTTTATTACCAATTCTCCACATTAAATTCCTTTTATTGTCAACCCTTGAAGTGATCTCTATTTCTAAACTTTGACTAATGCAAAACTACCATGTCTTAGGCACTATACTAAATGTTTTGCATGCATGATGTCATTGAATCCTCACAATTTTTGCTCTATATCAGGTCACTGTTATTACCCAATTTTAAATATGAGGAAACTGAGGCACAAAAAGGTTAAGTAATTTGCCCCAAATCACATAGCAAGTAATAGATTTGAACACAGATCTATGTGTCCCATACTAAATTTCTATGCTATGCTATAGCTATATAAAATAAAGGATTGAACTAGATTACCTTAAAGGTTCCTTGCAGTTATGACACCTGTGATACCATTCTGTCATGCATTTATTCATTCAATAAATATTTATTGAGCACCTACTTTGTTTTTATTTGCCACACTGCACAGCTTGTGGGATTTTAGTTCCCTGACCAGGGACTGAACCCAGGCTCCTGGCAGTGGAAGCGCAGAGTCCTAACCACTGGACCACCAGGGGATTCCCTATTGAGCACCTACTTTATACCAGTCACTGGTTCTAGGCTCCAGGAACACATTAGTGAATAAAAGAGCCCAAAACCCCTGTACTTAATGACCTTTGATCCTACTGTATAATGACAGACAATAAACAATAAATAGTTTATTTAATATATCAGATGGTGGTAAGTACTTTGGAGAAAAAAAATATGTGCAGAGGAAGGATAAAGAGTGCCAAAAGGGGCAAGGGTTGAAATTTTAATTTTAATAATAAAACTGGTCATCCTATCTGCATTTCCCCTTTCATAGACACAGTAGATAAATTGCCAATAAAAATGGAGGGTGGAAAAGCTTCTTCCTAAAGATTCAGTTAAATTCAATTAAACTCAACAAATATTTACTAGAACCTTCCACAGTAAATATTCTCTTAACTAATTCTCCATTAATGTGCTTAAGGTAAGTATATATCATGTTTACTTAATATTCTTCTTTACCTGACTTCTTCAATTAACTATGTAGGTAGAATCACTTTAGATAAGAGGCCTTCTATGTATGTTCAAAATATTGTGTTAGGAACTTCAGAAAATAGTCAAGTAAATAAAATTTTGAAAGAGAAAACAAAACAAAATAGATCATAGACCTAAATGTAAAATGCAAAACCATAAAAGTCCTAGAAGATAATATAGAAGAAAAAAATATATGAGCTTGGGTATAACAATGACTCTTTAGATAAAACACCAAAGACAAGATCCAAGAAAGAAATAATTGATAAACTGGACTTCATTAAAATCAAAAACTTCTGTTCTGTAAAAGACAGTATCAAGAGAATTAGAAGACAAGCCACAGACTTGGAGAAAATATTTGCAAAAGACACATTTGATACAGGACCATTATCCAAAATATATAAAAATATTCTTAAAACTCAACAATAAGAAAAAAACAACCTAATTTAAAAATGGGCCAAAAATCTTAAACAAACATCTTATCTAAGAAGATATACACATGGCAAATAAGCATATGAAATGATGCCCCACATCGTATGTCATCATGGAAATGCAAACTAAGACAACAATGAGATACCACTACACACCTGTTAGAGTGGCCAAAATCCAGAACACTGACAACACCAAATGCGGAGGAGGGTGTGGAGCAACAGGAATTCTTGTTCATTGCTTGTAGGAACACAACATGGTACAGACACTTTGGAAGACAGTTTGGCAGTTTCTTACAAAACTAAACAAACTCTTACCAAATGATTCAGCAATCACACTCCTTGGCATTTACCCAAAGGAGCTGAAAACTTATGTCTATGGAAAAACCTGTACATGGATATTTATAGCAGTTTTATTCATAATTATCAAAGCTTGGAAGCAACCCAGATGTCCTTCAGTAGGTGAATGAATAAATAAATTGTGGTACATCCAGACAATGGAATATTATTCAGCCCTAAAAAGAAATGAGCTATCAAGCCACGAAAAGGCATCGGGGAAACTTAAATACATATTACTAAGTGAAAGAAGCCAATGTGAAAAGGCTACATACTGTATGATTCCAACTATATGATATTTTGGTAAAGGTAAAATTCTGGAGACAATAAAAAGATCAGTGATTTCTGGGGGGTGAGAAAGATGAATAGACAAAGCACAGAGGATTTTTAGGGCAGTGAAAACACTGTTTATGATATTACAATAATGGATATATGTCACTATACATTTGTCCAAACCCATAGAATGTACACCACCAACAGTGAACTCTAAGACAAACTATGGACTTTGGGTGATTATGATTTGTCAATGTAGGTTCATCCTTGGTGAAAAAAAAAAAAAATGTACCATTCTGGTGTGATAATGAGGGATATATGAGAAATCTCTGTACCTTCCTCTCAATTTTGTTGTAAACCTAAAACTGCTCTAAAAATATAAAGTCCTTGGGGATATAACATACAGCATGTAGGCTACAGTTAATAATATTGTATCACATATGAGAAAGTTGCTAAGAGAGAAAATCTTAAAACTTCTCATCACAAGAAAAAAATTCTGTGACTACGTATGGTGATGGATGTTAACTAGACTTACTGTGGTGATCATTTTCCAACATATACATATATCAAATCATTGTTGTACACCTGAAACTAATATAATGTTGTATGTCAATTATACCTCAATAAAATAAAAATAGTCTTATTTCAAAAGTGGTATTTGAGAAGAACACTGAAAGATGAATATGATTTTGACAGGTAGAAACGAATTGTTGGGGGGAGCAAGGCATAGAAGGAGCAGAAGGGAAGTGATCTGCAAAGGTCAATGGGGAATGGGGACAGTTTAAGCAAAAACACAAAGACTACAGGGAAGCACACAGCATATCCAAAGAACAAGTCATGAAGTTAGTCTGGAGTATATGTGAATAGCCTAAGATCAAACTGCCAAATTAGGTTGTGGTCATCATGTGGCAGACCCTGAATACCAAGGTAAGGAATCAGAACTTGATACTCTAGGCATTAGGGAGGCACTAAAGTTATTTGAGCAGAATGATGTACTTTTAGCATAGATATAATGTAGAAGGGTGATTGCCTTGCCCTTTCACCTCCACCCTGTAAGGTTTTTACCTTGCTCCTTCATCTGCTACATATTTCTCTGTCTTCTCATTTTGTTTAATTTACTGCATTTGGGGTCTCCTTTGCGCAGGCTGCAGGTTCGTACTTCCCATTGTTTTTGGTGTCCGCCCCAGTGGTTGAGGTTGGTTCAGTGGCCTGTGTAGGCTTCCTGGTGGAGGAGACTGGTGCCTGTGTTCTGGTGGGTGGGGCTGGATCTTGTCTTTCTGATGGGCAGGGCCACGTCCAATGGTGTGTTTTGGGGTGTCTGTGCACTTAGTATGATTTAGGCAGCCTCTCTGCTAATGGGTGGGGTTGTGTTCCTGTCTTACCAGTTGTTTGGCATGAGGCGTCCAGCACTGGAGCTTGCTGGCAATTGGGTGGAGCTGGGTCTTAGTGCTGAGACAGAGATCTCTAGGAGAGCTCTCGCTGATTGATATTACCTGGGGCCGGGAGGTGTCTGGTGGTCCAGTGTCCTGAAATCAGCTCTCACACCTCAGAGACTCAGGCCTAACACCTGGCCGGTACACAAAGACCCTGTCAGCCACATAGCTCAGAAGAAAAGGGAGAAAAAAAAGAAAAAACAATAAAAATTAAAATAAATAAATAATAAATTAAAAGATTTTTTTAAATTAACATAAAAATAATAATTAAAAAAAGAAGAGAGCAATGAAACCAATAAACAAAACCACCAATGATAACAAGCACTAAAAACTAAACTAAGATAAACATAAAAATCAGAAACAAATCAGTCACAGACAGGAAACCTCAAGTCTACAGTTGCTCCCAAAGTCCACCACCTCAATTTTGGGACGATTCCTCATCTATTCAGGTATTCCACAGATGCAGTGTACATCAAGTTGATTATGGGGATTTAATCCGCTGCTCCTGAGGTTGCACAGAGAAATTTCCCTTTCTCTTCTTTGTTCACACAGACTCTGGGGTTCTGCTTTGATTTTGGCCCCACCTCTGCATGTAGGTCGCCCTCAGGCACCTATTCCCGCCCAGACAGGAGGGGGTTACAGCAGCGGCTGATTAGGGGACTCTGGCTCACTCAGGCTGGTGGGTGGGAGGGGTATGGTAGTCATAATTGGAATGCGGGGTGAGCCTGCTGCAGCAGAGGTCAGCATGACATTGCAACAGCTTGAGGCACGCTGTGTGTTCTCCCGGGGAAGTTGTCCCTGGATCACGGGACCCTGGCACTGGTGTGCTGCACAGGCTTGTGGGTGTGTGTGCGTAGTGACCTGTGCTTGCACACAGGATTCTTGGTAGCAGCAGCAGCAGCCTTAGCATCTCATGCCTGTCTCTGGGGTCCAAGCTGATAGCCGCGGTTCATGCCCATCTCTGGAGCTCGTATAAGTGGTGCTCTGCCTTCTGTGGGCAGATGGGGAAGGAATCCCCTCTCCTCGCGCACCCTGAAACAATGGTCTTTTGCCTCTTAGGTAGATCCAGACTTTTTCCCAGACTCCCTCCCAGCTAGCTGTGGCGCACTAGCCCCCTTCAGGCTGTCTTCACGCAGCCAACCCCAGTCCTCTCCCTGGGATCTGAACTCCGAAGCCGGAGCCTCAGCTCCCAGACCCTACCTGCCCCGGAGGGTGAGCAGACAAGCCTCTCAGGCTGGTGAGTGCTGGTCGGCACCGATCCTCTGTGCAGGAATTTCTCCCCTTTGCCCCCTGCACCCCTGTTGCTGCCCTCTCCTCCATGGCTCCGAAGCTTCCCCCCCGCCCACCTCCCATCTCCACATTAGGAAGTGAAGGGGCTTCCTAATGTGTGGAAACTTTTCCTCCTTCACAGATCCCTCCCAGAGGTGCAGGTCCCATCCCTATTCTTTTGTCTCTGTTTTTTCTTTTTTCTTTTGCTCTACCCTTCTACGTGGGGATTTTCTTGCCTTTTTGGAAGTCTGAGGTCTTCTGCCAGCGTTCAGTAGGTGTTCTGTAGGAGTTGTTCCACATGTAGATGTATTTTTGATGTATTTGTGGGGAGGAAGGTGATCTCCACATCTTACTCCTCCGCCATCTTGAAGGTCCCCCTGAGCTTAATTCTTTATCTCTTACAATCACCTGTGTTCCTTATCTTGGACTAGTTACTTAAGGGTACTTTATACACATAATTCTTAAACAGTATAGTGTAACAGTTAGGGTAGTGATTTGTGGGCTCAATTAAAATCACCAGTCTCCAGCTGTGTAACCTAGATCAAGAAATATAAGCACTCTGAACCTATTTCCTCATCTGCAAAATAATATCGGTAATAGTACCCAATATCATATAGTTCTTGTGTGTATTACATTAGAAAGTGCTTAGAACAGAGTGAATTCTAATAAACAGCCATTGTTGTTACAATTTGTATACAGATAGATTTTAGCGGATTTTTCAGGAATAACACCATTTCTAACATTGTGTCTTTGAGAAAATGTTTTCAGAATTTCAGCAGGGAGCAGAGAACAACTTACAAAAGAACTTCTCATTCATCCACCTCTCATTCATTCATTCATTCATTTATTCAAAGTTGAAGGCTTTATAAAAATCTACTTATATCCTGAAATTCTTCAGGCACAACAAAGAATATATTTTGCTTCTGTGTCTTTGGCAAGCTCACCATATCTGTGATTCATTAGTGTCACAGGAGTGACTGAAATATTTTGGTTTCTATCTCAGTTGAAAGAAATCTTGTCGCCCTTCCAGTGTAAAACATTAAATGCATTCTGATATTTCTCTTCTTTTAAAATCCTGTTCTGGGGGCGGAGTCAAGATGGTGTACTAGGAGGACACAGAATTCGCGTCTTCTCACAACTAGGGCACCTACCAGGCACTGGTGGGGGAACACAGACACCTAAGGGGACAGGAGGAACCCCCAGCGACTGGGTAGGATGTGAGGCTTGGAGGGAGTGAAGGGGGAGGAGAAGTGGAGGCGGGACAGGACTGGCACCCCTGAGGGGTGGCTGGGGTAGGGGACGGGATCCCACGCTCAATGGGGGGAATTGGGGAACCATTGGGAGGGCAGAGGATCAAAAGAGAGCGTGGCCAGGTTTCCCCTGCCCACTTGGGGCCCCAGGAACCTGCTGAGAACCCGGGTCTGATCCTCTGCCCACTGAGGCCCCCTCCAGCCGTGTGGGTCCTGAGGGAGTGGGAGGGAGGGAAGGGGGAGCGAAAGTAAAGGCCGGAGATCAAGGACTGGCATCTCTGAGGGGTGGCTGGGGGAGGGGAAGAGTTCCTACACCCAGCAGGATCCACCCACAGTTAGGGGTCCAGTGGGCAATGGTGGAGACCCTGAGGGACACAGTGGGGGAGGAGCACAAAGGAACAGAAAGGAACACAGCCAGTGTCTTCGCTGTCCATTTAGGCACTGGGGAGCCTGTTGGGCTCCCGGGCTTAATCCTCTGCCCTCGGAGACTCCCTCCTGCTGTGCAGAGTCCAAGCCCCTTCCCTACACCCCCACCCAGGGCCCTACCTCTACACTCGGAGAACCCCTCTGAGACACCCTCCAACCACACAGGGCCTAAACCCCACCTACACACCTTCACTCAGGGCCCTACCTCCAAACTCTGGAACTCCACACTCCAGAGGCCCTCCTTTCCATGTGCTGCCTCTCCCCTGCAGGTCCTAAGCCTGGGCCCTGCCCCACGCTCAAACGTCACCCCCCCACCCACCTAGGTCCTGCCCCAAACTAAACCCTGCCCTTGCCTAAGTTCCACCCCTGCCTAAACTCCACCCCCATAGCTAAGGCTTTTTTTTTTCTTTTTTCCTCTTTTAGATTTGGGTTCTGTTTTACCTTGTTGATTCATTGCTGTTGATACTTTTATATTTTTATTTTTATTAATCTTTTATTTTTCTAATTTTATTTTATTCTTTATACTTTGTTATTGTTCTCTCCTTTTGGCTTGTTCCCCCCACCTTTCTATTTTTCCTTTTTCTCTTGTGGTTTTATTTTACCTTGTTGCAGTTGTTTCAATTATAGTTTTATTTTTCCCTAATATATTTTTTATCTTTCTAATTTTATTTATTTATTTATTTATTTTTATTTTTTTTTACCATGCCATGAAGCTTGCGATATCTTGGTTCCCAAGCCGGAGGTCAGACCTGAGCTCCTGTGGTGGACGCACCGAGTGCAAACCACTGCACTAACAGAGAAGCTCAGACCCCAGGGAATATTAACTGCAGTAAGCCCTGCCAGAGGTCCTCATCTCAGCACCAAGACCGAGCTCTATCCAACTGCCTACAAACTCCAGTGCTGGACGTCTCAGGCCAAACAACCAGTAAGACAGGAATACAGCCCCACCCATCAAAAAAAAAAAAAAGAAAGAAACAACAAAAAGATATGTTACAGACGAGGTAGCAAGGTTAAAACCTACAAGACCAAATAAATGAAGACAAAATAGCAACCTATCTGAAAAAGAAATCAGAGTAATGATAGTAAAGGTGATCCAAAATTAACAAAAGAGAATGGAGAAAATACAAGAAACATTTAACAAGGATCTAGAACTAAAGAGCAAACAAACAGTGATGAACAACACAATTACTGAAATTAAAAATACTCTAGAAGGAATCAATAGCAGAATAACTGAGGCAGAAGAACGGATAAGTGAGCCGAAAGATAAAATGGTGGAAATAACTGTCAGGGAGCAGAATAAAGAAAAAAGAATGAAAAGAATTGAGGAGAGTCCCAGAGATAACTGGGACAACATTAAATGCACCAACATTGAAATGATATGGATCCCAGGTGAAGAAGAGAAAAATAAAGGGTCTGAGAAAATATTTGAAGAGATTATAGTTGACAACTTCCCTAACATGGGAAAGGAAAGAGTCAGTCAAGTCCAGGAAGCACAGAGAGTACCATACAAGATAACCTCAAAGAGAAACATGTGGAGACACATATTAATCAAACTATCAAAAATTAAATACAAAGAAAAAATATTAAAAGCAGAAAGGGAAAAGCAACAAATAACATACAAGGGAATCCCCATAAGGTTAACAGCTGATCATTCAGCAGAAAATCTGCAAGCCAGTGGCAGGACATATTTAAAGTGATGAAAGGGAGAAACCTACAACCAAGATTACTCTACCCAGCAAGGATTTCATTCAGACTCGATGGAGAAATTAAAACCTTTACAGATAAGCAAAAGTTAAGAGAATTCAGCACAACCAAACCAGCTATACAACAAATGCTAAAGGAACTTCTCTAGGCAGGAAACACAAGACAAGGAAAAGACCTACAGAAACAAACCCAAAACAATTAAGAAAATGGCAATAGGAACACACATATCGATAATTACCTTAAATGTAAAAGGACTAAATGCTCCAACCAAAAGACACAAACTGGCTGAATGGATACGAGAACAAGACCTGTACATATGCTTTCTACAAGAGACCCACTTCAGACCTAGGGACACATACAGACTGAAAGTGAGGGGATGGAAAAAGATACTCCATGAAAATGGAAATGAAAAGAAAGCTGGAGTAGCAATTCTCATATCAGACAAAATAGACTTTAAAATAAAGACGATTACAAAGACAAAGAAGGACACTACATAATGATCAAGGAACCAATCCACGAAGAAGACATAACAATTGTAAATATTTATGCACCCAACATAGGAGCACATCAATACATAAGGCAAATGCTAACAGCCATAAAAGGGGAAATCGACAGTAATACAAAAATGGTAGGGGACTTTAACACCCCACTTTCACCAATGAACAGATCAACCAAAATGAAAATAAATAAGGAAAAACAAGTTTTAAATGACACATTAAAAAAGATGGACTTAATTGATATTTATAGGACATTCTATCCAAAAAAAACAGAATACACTTTTTTCCCAAGTGCTCATGGAACATTCTCTAGGATAGACCATATCTTGGGTCACAGATCAAGCCTTGGTAAATTTAAGAAAATTTAAATTGTATCAAGTATCTTTTCCAATGACAACACTGTGAGACTAGATATCAATTACAGGGGAAAAAACTGTAAATAACACAAACACATGGAGGCTAAACAATACGCTACTAAATAGCCAAGGATCATGGAAGAAATCAAAGAGAAAATCAAAAAGTACCTAGAAACAAATAATAGTGAAAATACAATGTCCCAAAACCTATGGGATGCAGCAAAAGCAGCTCTAAAGGGGAAGTTTATAGCAATACAATCCTACCTCAAGAAACAAGAAACAGCTCAAATAAACAACCTAACCTTGCACCTAAAGCAATTAGAGAAAGAAGAACCAAACAACCCCAATGATAGCAGAAGGAAAGAAATCATACAGATCAGGTCAGATATAAATGAAAAAGAAATGAAGGAAACAATAGCAAAGATCAATAAAACTAAAAGCTGGTTCTTTGAGAAGATAAACAAAATCGATAAACCATTAGCCAGACTCATCAAGAAAAAAAGGGAGAAGACTCAAATCAATAGAATTAGAAATGAAAAAGGAGAAGTAACAACTGACACTGTAGAAATACAAAGGATCATGAGAGATTACTACAAGCAACTATATGCCAATAAAATGGACAACCTGGAAGAAATGGACAAATTCTTAGAAAAGCACAACCTTCCAAGACTGAACCAGGAAGAAATAGAAAATATAAATAGACCAATCACAAGCACTGAAATTGAAACTGTGATTAAAAATCTTCCAACAAACAAAAGCCCAGGACCAGATGGCCTCACAGGCAAATTCTATCAAACATTTAGAGAAGAGCTAACACCTATCCTTCTCAAACTCTTCCAACATATAGCAGAGGGAAGAACACTTCCAAACTCATTTTACGAGGCCACCATCACCCTGATACCAAAACCAGACAAAGATGTCACATAAAAAGAAAACTACAGGCCAATATCTCTGATGAACATCGATGCAAAAATCCTCAACAAAATACTAGCAAACAGAATCCAACAGAACATTAAAAGGATCATACACCATGATCAAATGGGGTTTACCCCAGGAATGCAAGGATTCTTCAATATATGCAAATCAATCAATGTGACACACCATATTAACAAACTGAAGGATAAAAACCATATGATCATCTCAATAGATGCAGAAAAAGCTTTCACAAATTTCAACACCCATTTATGACAAAAACCCTCCAGAAAGTAGGCATAGAGGGACCCTACATCAACATAGGAAAGGCCATATATGACAAATCCACAGCCAACATCGTTCTCAATGGTGAAAAACTGAAACCATTTCCTCTAAGATCAGAAACAATACAAGGTTGCCCACTCTCACCACTATTATTCAACATAGTTTTGAAAGTTTTAGCCACAGCAATCAGAGAAGAAAAAGAAATCAAAGGAATCCAAATTGGAAAAGAAGAAGTAAAGCTGCCACTGTTTGCAGACGACATGATACTATACATAGAGAATCCTAAAGATGCTACTAGAGCTAATCAATGAATTTGGTAGAGTGGCAGGATATAAAATTAATGCACAGAAATCTCTTGCATTCCTATACACTAATGATGAAATATCTGAAATAAAAATTAACAAAACAATCCCATTTACCACTGCAACAAAAATAATAAAATATCTAGGAATAAACCTACCTAAGGAGACAAAAGACCTTCATGCAGAAAGCTATTAGACACTAACGAAAGAAATTAAAGATGATACAAACAGATGGAGAGATATACCACGTTGTTGGACTGGAAAAATCAACATTGTGAAAATGACTATACTACCCAGAGCAATCTACAGATCCAATGCAATCCCTATCAAACTACCAGTGGCATTTTTCACAGAACTAGAACAAAAAATTTCACAATTTGTATGGAAACACAAAGGACCCCGAATAGCCAAAGCAACTTTGAGAAAGAAAAACAGAGCTGGAGGAATCAGGCTCCTGGACTTCAGACTATACTACAAAGCTACAGTAATCAAGACAGTATGGTACTAGCACAAAAACAGAAATATAGATCAATGGAACAGGATAGAAAGCTCAGAGATAAACCCATGCACATATGGTCACCTTATCTTTAATAAAGGAGGCAAGAATATACAATGGAGGAAATAGAGGGAACCTCTTCCATAAGTGGTGCTCCTCTTCCATAAGTGGAGCCTCTTCCATAAGTGGTGCTGGGAAAACTGGACAGCTACATGTAAAACAATGAAATTCAAACACTTCCTAACAAAATACAGAAAAATAAACTCAAAATGGATTAAAGACCTAAATGTCAGACCAGACACTATAAAACTCTTAGAGGAAAACATAGACAGAACACTCTATGACATAAATCACAGCAAGTTCCTTTTTGACCCACCTCCTAGAGAAATGGAAATAAAAACAAAAGTAAACAAATGGGACCTAATGAAACTTTAAAGCTTTTGCACAGCAAAGGAAACCATAAATAAGATGAATAGACAACCCTCAGGATGGGAGAAAATATTTGCAAATGAAGCAACTGACAAAGGATTAATCTCCAAAATATACAAGCAGCTCATGCAGCTCAGTATAAAAAATCTAACAACCCAATCCAAAAATGGGCAGAAGACCTAAACAGACATTTCTCCAAAGAAGATATACAGATTGCCAACAAACACATGAAAGAATGCTCAACATCATTAATCATTAGAGAAATGCAAATCAAAACTACAGTGAGGTATCACCTCACACCAGTCAGAATGGCCATCATCAAAAAATCTACAATCAATAAATGCTGGAGAGGGTGTGGAGAAAAGGGAACCCTTTTGCACTGTTGGTGGGAATGTAAACTGATACAGCTACTATGGAGAACAGTATGGAGGTTCTTTAAAAACTAAAAATAGAACTACCATATGACCCAGCAATCCCACTACTGGGCATATACCGTGAGAAAACCATAATTCAAAAAGAGTCATGTACTACAATGTTCATTGCAGCTCTATTTACAATAGCCAGGACATGGAAGCAACCTAAGTGTCCATCGACAGATGAATGGATAAAGAAGATGTGGCACATATATACAATGGAATATTACTCACCCATAAAAAGAAATGAAATTGAGTTATTTGTAGTGATGTGGGTGGACCCAGAGTCTGTCATACAGAGTGAATTAAGTCAGAAAGAGAAAAACAAATACCGTATGCTAACACATATGTATGGAATCTAAAAAAAAAAAAAATGGTCATGAAGAACCTAGGGGCAGGATGGGAATAAAGACGCAGACCTACTAGAGAATGGACTTGAGGACATGGGGAGGGGGAAGGGTAAGCTAGGACAAAGTGAGAGAGTGGCATGGACATATAAACACTACCAAATGTAAAACTGATAGCTAGTGGGAAGCAGCCGCATAGCACAGGGAGATCAGCTCGGTGGTTTGTGACCACCTAGAGGGGTAGGATAGGGAGGGTGGAAGGGAGGGAGATGCAAGAGGGAAGAGATATGGAGATATATGTATATGTATAGCTGATTCACTTTGTTATAAAGCAAAAACTAACACACTATTGTAAAGCAATTATACTCCAATAAAGATGTTAAAATATATATATATATAGATAGATAGATAGGTATATATATATATATATATATATATAACAACAACAAAAGAAAAACGATCATGCTATGAAGATGTAAGCAGTGAGTGGACTGTGCCCAAACAATTCATCCTGGTTCTGCTGCTTCCAAGTGATGGTCATCAATCATTCTTAAACAAATATTTAGAAGGTTGTTGACCACTTAATATGGATTCATAGTTACCCAGATCTTCATTACCTATATTTTGTATATGTACTCTAGCCATTTGTTGAGCTACTCAACGGGAGAGAATAGTTTTAGGGCAAACATCAGGGACGGAAAAATGAGGCCAAAAAGTATAGTGGTATGGAAGAATTAAGCAGAGGGTCTGGGCACAAGTCATCAATTCCAAGCTCCTTTACATCAAAGCATTGATAACTTTATTTATATGAATCATGAACATTTTGAAGACATTTCTATTTAGAGAAACATTTTCTTTGATTGTATAGTATGTGAGAGATTTTTTAGGATGGTCTCAGAAAGTGAACTCAATAGCACCTTTGTGTAAAAATAATATGATGGTTTGGGCTTCAGTTATGATATCATTTATCTATATCTAAACCCTCAAATCAATTTGAAGGAAACACATAGGATCCAGAACTGGGTGTGTTAAAAGTATTTGTCTTTAATCGTTTTTCCCAAACCTGGTTTGATGTAGATCACTCATAAGTCATAAGTCATATTATGTAGTACATACTCCCACACTTTCTTAAATAGAGGCTACTAAATATAATTTAGTCTTTTCTAGATGTTCCAATGTCTTTAAAATTAATGGGAACGATTGCATTATGGTATACAAGCTACAATACAAAATTATAATACAGTATAATATTAATAGTCCCAATGCTAAGTGACTGCAGACTATGGTACTTTTTGAGATTTTTATGACTTATTTCATTGTTTCCTTCTTCACTTATACAAGTATAAGCTATCATTCCTTATTGTTGCCAGTTTCTCTTTAAGCAGATCTTTCTTCTAATTTGATTCAAGCATGTATTCATTCAAAAACATTTACTGAGTGTCAATCATGTGTCAGACACATGTTGGGCACTGGAGATGTGACAATAAGAGATACAGTCCCTAACATCTAGGAGCTCACAGTGCAATGGTAGGACAGACAAGTGAAGAGGGAATTATAATACCATGTGATATATGCTAAAATAAATGTAATCACAGGGTACTATAGGGACATATAATAGAGGTTATCTAATCTAGATGGGGTGGGGGACAAGTCAGAGATGTCTGTGAAGTCTTCTTGGAAGAAGTTATCACTGAGCTGAATTTTGAAGGTTAAGCAGGAGTTACCCAAAATGTAGGGGGTAAAGGGTGATTTAAGAAGATGGTTCAGCAGCATATGCTTATATGGTAATCCAGGCAAGAAGTAATGTGGTCTTGAATGGTAGTAGCAGCTCAGATGGAGAGTAGGAGAAAGATTAGAGAGACATTTGGGAGGTATTATTCGACACAACTTAGTCATTCACTGAATGTTGGGGTGAGGGAGGGACAGAGTCTAGGAATAAGCTTGGGTCATAGGGTGAATAAAGGAATCATTAAGCTGCATAAAAAAACAGAAGGAACAAGTGTGAAGAGGAAGTTAGATTTAGCTTTGAACATGTTAGGTTGGGTGGATATTTTCAGCAGGGAATTTTATACATATGGGATTGGGTGCTTGAGACAGGGAGAGAGAGAGAGATGCCAAGCTTTTACTCTGCTGTGGGTGAAAGAAACAGAGAACCAAGTTCATTTAATCTGTGCATAAAACAAAAAATAGCTCTGACAGAGGACCTAAGGAATTTCTGTATGAACAAGAGTTTTATGGCGACGACTTTTTGGCAATGGCTTTTGTGTGTCTAATTGGCATCTTAAACTTAACATGTACAAAGCAGGACTCTTAATTTCCACTGGCACCCCAACATAGTCACTCTATCACAGAGTCCCATCTTATTTTCTTTATAGCATTTGCCTCTTTATGAAAATCATTTTGCATGTTGCTTTATTGATTACTTATTGCCTGTTTCACATCTCCCTCAACACACATACTAGAACATAAGAGGGCAGGGATATTATCTGTTTTGCTCATATTTGTATTCATATCTCTTACAATAGTTCTTAGCATCTAATAATTGTTCAATAAATATTTGTTAAAAGTTGAATAAATGAAAATATTTTTATTATTCAGAGGCCTTTTTGTTTCTCACTGCCTGGTTCTGGATTGCATTGTGTTATTCTCTGTGTGTATGTCATGAGATTACAGTCATGAGCCTGATATTCTTATGTGGTTCATAAACTGGTTCTGAATATATATATATATATATATATATATATATATATATATATATATATATATATATATATATAAAATACATACATATTTACCCAGAAAATTACATTTTTACAGAATGGACAGACATAAAATGCACTCTGTAAAAATAGCTTTTCCAGGAATTAGTAATTTGCCCTATGAACATACTGAGAATTCTAATCTATTGATATTTAAATAATGATGGAAGAATAAACTTTCTGACTTTGTATACTTTTTACGATACACTGAAGCACAATAAAAGACAAGTTCTAAAAATATCACTTAGGTCTTCAACACTTATGTTTTCAAAATTTTACTCCTGCCCAAAGAAGAGTCCATCAAAATGGAATTTCCCTTGAGTTTTCAGATAAGTGGGATATAACTGTTGCATTTACAGGCACCCTCTTGTCTGCGAGCTCATCCTCTGGCTACTAACCTGTGGATAGGCACACTGACAGTAATCACAAAGACTTTTCCAGCTGTCACCTCAAAGAAAGAGTCAATGGATCAAATGTCATCCCTGCAAAGGAGGGGTTTTAACCAAACTGCCCAAACCATTTGCATCTACCCGCTGTCCCGGGTGACTTCCCCAGATACACAGGACTCCTGGAGATTGCTCTTAGTTGCTGCCACAGACCTGGGAATGAAGGTGGACTATGCTTTTCAATCACAGTTAGGCTCAGTCATGAGACTACACATCTTCGGAGGGATTCAGATCCCTATACCAACACACCCCTTGCTGCTTGTATACCTAGTTATGTCAGAGCAGGCAGGGGACGGGGCACTATTCTGAGAGGTGCTAATGAATTAAGGAGGTTAATTCCCATCTGAGTGACATAAGGATACTCTATTCAGAGGTTTCCCTATTCACAAATATCCTCACGGAGCAGTTGTTACACGATCCTATAAAAATCATCTGGCTAATCAATAGAAGGATTTCAATAATGAAAGTTTTACTCAGGGATTAGAATATCAGTTGTTACTCTAACCAAGGCTTTGTCTTCTCATATCAGGGCCAGAGAGACTTGCACTTAAAATACATGAAGTTGAGTGTGTGTACATGGGTGGATAAGGTGGGGTTCATGAACCCTTATCTGATCAAATTGTTTTCATAGTGTATTTACCTCACTGGGTAAAAGCTTTTCCTGCAAGAAATACATCCTGAAAGAATTCTATTCCCCATATAAAGAGTGACAGATCCATAGTCAGAAATGCTCTCAAGTGAGATAAAACTGTACACACTGCTCTGTTTGCTACAGATTCAATCAGCAGGAAAAGAGGTAATGTAAATACTACTCTGCTGAAGCTCCTTATAGAAGACAGCAGGAAAACGTGGACTTGAAAGCCTCATGTCAGCTGGTGGAAACATACTGAATCCAAGGCTAATTCCATATCAAGAAAGTTTTGCTTTACTGGGAAATTAGCTCTGCTTAACCCACTAATATCAACTTCTATTTTATAGTTTATAGACATTATAGTGTTTCATTTTGCTTTGTTGGGCATAGAGGAAAGAGGTCCAGTATTATCTATCATGAAATGTTGACAACTCTATCTTCATCACATATGCTGAATCTGACCACTTCTCACAAGCTGCACTGCATCCATCTTGGTCTAAGCCACTCTCATCTCTAGCGTGGGTTACTTTCATAGCCTCTTTACTGATGTTTCTGATGCTGGCCTTGCCCTCCCACCTCATTCTACTCCCAACACTATAACCGGAGTGATCCTGGCAAAATAAAAGTCAGATCAAATTATTCGTTTACTCAAACACCCCACCCCAAGTTGACCGCTGTCTCAATCGAAGCAAAAGCCAAATTCTAGTAGAAAGTAGCAAGGCTGGAATTTTAGCCTATTCTGTCTTCGGAGTTCACACCCTTAGCCACAGCTTCCCCAAAGCTTTGACTCTTGAAGCTGGCCTCCAATTAGTTCCTACATTTACTTGTTTACTGTTCCCACAATAGACCTATATCATCCTGTTGTTCTCTGGTATTCCAGACCCATGCTTTGCCCTTCCCCCTAGGCTTGCCTTTTCCTGCCTGTGCCACATATGGGGAGCCTTTCCCTACAAATCCCCCACCTTCTATCCTCAAGCATCACGTACTCATCTGGCATTTATTCATCCATTCGAGATGTATATGTGGACCAACTACTACAATGCCAAGCACAGGAAATACAGACATGAACTCTGCCCTCAGTCTAAGAGCTCACAGTTCAGTGAAACAGAAATGAGTATTTGCCTGCTAACAGAAAGGTGTCAGTAGAGAGAAATCTCAGAGACCAGAGCCGTGATCTCTCTGAGGTGACAGCTAGCTAATGTGCTAAACATTTGCCCTCCCAGATTAAAAATGTGCATTTTTAATGGAAACCTTCCAGAGAAAATGATTGAACCTTAGCCCAGAAGAGTGATGCTAATGGCAGCAACTCCAGGTTCTGTAGCAAGCTGATAGGTTTGATATATTAAGACAGGGGTTCTTTAAGAAGACTCTCAATTAACTTCAGGTAGGTCATTGCTCATTTTGACTACACAAAGGGCATAATCTCCTTAAAGAATGGTCATTATAAAGTCAACATTTTTCAGGGGCTAGTAAACAGGACCAGTATCTGGCTTCAAGACTACCCATTTTGTACCCATGTACACTTGTTTCAGGGCTGATTCTAATCCACATAACAATAAACCAAAATATAACATGTTGTATCACTATGGAGGATTACAAGACAGAAATTCTGGGAGAACACATATGCATCCAGTTTGACCAAAATCAGAATATTCTGACAGTAAATGGTAATGGAGGTGTAAGGTTGAGAGTTATGAAACTATACTGAAATGGTACAGTATTAATATGGTATTTACAAAAATGTAGTACTGAATACATATGTTTTCCTTTTTATTTTCTGGATATTTAAATAAATACATTTTAAAAAGTACTTATCCCACTGCTAGGTAACCACACAAGAGAAATGAAAACTTATGTTCACCCAAAAACCTATACACAAATGCTTAAAGCTATACTGCTTATTCATAATAGTCAAAAGGTAGAAACAATATAAATGCCTTTCAATGGGTTAATTGTTAAACAAACTATGGTGCATGATACCATGGAACACTACTTAACTATAAAAAGGAAGGAACTATCAATACACATAACTTGGATGAAACTTAAATGCATTTTGCTAAGTTAAAGAAGCCAAATTCAAAAGGCTATACATCATATGATTCCACTTATATGACACTCTGGAAAAGAGAAAACCATATGGACGAAAAATAGGTCAATGGTCGCCAAGGGTCAGGGGTGTGGTGAAGGTCTGACCTCAATGGAGCATCATGAGGGACTTTTTGGAGTGATGAAACTGTCCTGTGTATGGTATTGGTGGATACACTACTATATGCATTTGTCAAAACCCCATAGAACAGAACTATACATCCTTCAGTGATTTTTTTTTTTTTTTTGGCTGTGTTGGGTCTTCGTTGCTGCGTGTGGGCTTTCTCAAGTTGCGGCGAGCAGGGTCTACTCTTCGTTGCGGTGTGCGTGCTTCTCATTGTGGTGGCTTCTCTTGTTGCAGAGCACGGGCTCTAGGAGCATGGGCATCAGTAGTTGTGGCTCGCGGGCTCTAGAGCGCGGGCTCTAGAGCACAGGCTCAGTAGTTGTGGCTCACAGGCTTAGTTGCTCTGCCGGCATGTGGGATCTTCCCGGACCAGGGCTTGAACCCATGTCCCCTGCATTGGCAGGCGGATTCTTAACCACTGCGCCACCAGGGAAGTCCCCAGTGAATTTTAATGTATGCAAATTTTAGAAAATTCAACCAGAATGTCGGGGGAAGGGGTATAGGACTGCAGACTGTGATAAATGAATCTAACTATATTACAAATGAGTTACATGATGAAGGGGATGGGGAAGAAAGGAGCTGACCTAAATAATTTTGGAAAACAGGGTGTTGACTGGTTACTATAAGGCTAAAGACAACAACAAAAACTGGTGTACAAACACTGCACTCTAGTTCATAAATTCGTTTCTCACAGGGGTATAGCTTAAGGATTCTGAAACTACTTTATAAATACACTAGGGTTGAAAAATTAAATAAATGTATTGTAGATAATGAGAACCCAGTTTCTCAGGGTCAGAGAAAAAAATGTACAAATAAGGAAAGGGAGAAGACTAAAATGAACCCTACATGCTGGGTTGGAGTCATAGGTATCAATGTAGACTCGTGGTTTTTTTATTAACATACTCCAGAGAGACACAGAAATAGATTAAGATGTGTATATGTATAAGTTAGCACATACATATATATATACCTATACCCACTGAAAGGAGCCAGAAGCAGTGATATCCCAATAGCAAGCACACTTAAGGCACAGATCATGGTTTTGAAATGCCATTCCCCATTAAACAAAAGGCTGGCTGACCCCAGGGCTGGAGTAGGGAATAGAGAAGATGAACCTGGTGCATCTTGTAGTGATGAAAATAAGAACATGCTTTTTTTAAAAAAGGTAAAGGGCATGTTGAGCACAGGAGCCAACCTGAAAGAGATTCCAATGGCCAAAGCTGAAATAATTTGAGCAACAAACTAAATAAAGATAATATTATAAGAATATAACCCAAAGAATAAAATAAATATCCATTAGTTTGTGCTGATATAAATAAAGTAGAGACAACTCTTACTAACAGAAGAATTACAATTTTCCAATTAATAAATGTACAAGGAGTGAGGGAAATAGAAAATCACCATTAGTACATCACAGTAATAACTGCTGCAGGCAAGATCAACTGATGAATGTTAATATTAGTGGGCAAATCATAAGCATAAATAAAATATTTGCATACTTTCTAATATCCCCCCCAAATATTCTTAAATACAAAGGGGAAAATAGTAAGTTTACTGTGGAGAACCCCGACAGACACCACCTTAACCAAGATTATCACCCGTAATGTATAGCAACATCCTGTCCCCCTGATTGACTGCACAAAGAAGGGCACCTCGCTGTGTTAGCATTTCCAATAATATGTAACCTCAATCTAATCATGAGAAAACATTGAAAAAGCCCCAGTGGAGCAATATTCTACAAAATAACTAGCCAGTACTCTTCAAAAGTCTCAAAGTCATGAAAGATAAGGAAAGACTGAAGAACTGTCACAGATCAGAGGAGATTAAGAAGACATGACAACTAACTGCAATGTGAGGTCCTGAACTGGATTCTGGACCAGAAAAGGGACATTAGTAGAAAAACTTGTAAAATCTTAATAAATTCTATAGGTTAGTTAATAGTACTTTACCATGGTTATTTTCTTAGTTTTTATAATGGTACCATGGTTATATATCAATAATATGCAAACATAAAGGGAAGCTGGGTGAGAGGTATGCAGAAATACTCTGGACTATTTTTACCATTAGTGTAAAATTACCTAAAAATAAAAAGTTTCAAAAAATGAATTACTACTTTTGTTTTCTTGGAAAAGGTAAGTCTAGTAATGGAAAGTACAAGATGTACACTCCTATTGGCTAAGAGAATAGTTACCCCTCATAACAATCATTGCAAAGGAACATCATAACTTAGAGTGAAGAAAAAGAAAAAGGCATACATGTCAACTCTTCCTCTGGGCAATACCTATCAAAGTTACTTGTGTCAATTTTTGTCACTGTTTTTAAGTAGTTTTCTTACCACGTAAATGGATATACATGGGAGATTACTATCATTTCCTAGGTGATTACTGGGATGCTGAAAGCAATGTATGTACCTGTAGATTCATATATGAAGAAAAGTAGGATTCCCTATATTTCTTCCCCTGGAACGTTAGTGTGGTTGTCAGCCACCATGGGAACTAATCTGAAGACGTAGAACAAGCAATCAAGAGGCCAGAACTACTACTTTGGCTTGCTCAAAGCAGAAGATGTGTAATTACTCTCCATGTACCTTTAAATTGTTCTTACCAGGCCTCTGGATGCACGGGAGTGGAAATTAGGATGATGAGGTAAATACAGGAGGCTACATGGCAGCCTAGAGCATCCCTAGACTAGATGCATTTAAATGTAGATGAAGAACTTCATGAACATGGCACCAAATGGTATCCAATAACTTGGGTCCCCATAGAACTATCAGAACCATGATAAATAATAGTAGCTAACATTTACTAAATGCTTGGTATGTTGCCTGAATTAACACTGTTAATCCTCACACTGCTGTATAGAAGAGGTGCTTGTACTATTTTCGTCATTAACAGATGAGGAAATTACTCTCCACTGAGGTTAAATAAGTAGCCCCAGTCCCACAGTCAATAAGTGGTAAGGCAGACTTTAGACCTAGACAGTCAAGGTCCAGTACCCATGGTCTCAATTACTATGGTATGGTGCCTCCCCATGAAGGCTAGTGTCAGAGAACTCTCATTCTGAAATAACCTAAGAATTGGGAACCATACCGAGGAATGCGGAGTTCTACAATACTGATCTGCTATTTTGAGCCTTGAGTATTGCCATGACTATGCCTTCTGTTTAGGCATATTACATATCCAGTTTGAAAATTTACAAAAATATCACTTGTCTGGCAGTTGACGACATGTTCCCAGTACAGTCCCATTTTCTAAGCATGAGACAGAGGCAGGGGCTGTCCATTCAGCTCACTCACACACTTGAGTTTAAAAAACGATCCCTGTGTAATTGTGAGAACAGTTGGCTGAGAAGCCACCTAAGCAAACCCAGGGAATTCTCAGAAAGCCAATCCAACCCCTGGATTTAGCTGTGATGAACGTGGGTGTTTCTAAGGCTCTACTAAGAAACTGTTCAGTGATTTGCTTATATTAAATATTTATTCTGGAATGATTTAGAATGTCTTAGAAAACTGTACTCGGACACCACCAGTCTGTTAAACCAGAAAGTTTGAATTGAATTTCAATCCTAATCAAGAACACTTAACTTAGATTATTTACCCTACAAAGAGTCCACTCTTAACACTTGAGATGATCTTACTGCAGTCTCCACAATTTTGAGGTAGCATAACCTTCAATTTTAGAAAGTAGCTACTCTACACTTGCATGAATATATAAAAGGTTTACTTATCAACTTTGCTGATGAACCAAAGCGGGAAAAGATTAACTCACTGGAAGGCGGAATTCCAATTCAAGATATTTTCAATAGGTTAAAACGAACAAAAATTCAATTATACAAATACAAGATGGGGGAAGCCTGACTTGACAGCCACAGTTCATGTGCAAAGCACTTGGGGACTTTAGCTGACCACAAATGCACTTGAGTCAATAGTGTGCCATCGCCTCTAAAATGACTAATTTTAGAGATTGTAATCTGCATTAACAAAAACTGGGTCTAGTCACGCTTTCTGTACACTCAGCTGATCAGTGCACATCTGGAACACTCTTGTCAAGTTCTTGGCACTACATTTTAAAAGGCAGTGGCAGCTTCAGAATTTCTATATAGAAAGGGCTTATGATACTGAAGTATTTAAGAATAAGATGTCATAATGTCTGTAATTTACTTGAAGATATTTCAGTAAAAGAATAAAAGAGATGAAACGAGGATGGCAAAATGTTAACAACTGTTAAATCTAGGTGATGGGGTATATGGGAGCTCATTATGTGAATCTACTTTTATGTATGATTGAAATTTTGATACTAAATGGTAAGGGGCTTTAGTGTAGCAATCTGGTTGGAAGGTGCTTGGGGTGGCTAGGGTATTTGTCTTTAAACTGCATTTACACATCAAGCACACATTTTTATTTAGATCATGTATTTATTTGACATGGCTTTGGTGGGGACCAACGGAGACTTGGAGGGCATAACTTAAAGTCCCCCAAGGTACTATCATTGTGGAAAAGTCCTAATAAATCTCTTACTCCAGGCTTGAAAAGGACCACAGAAAATATTAAGGGAGGCCAGGGAGTATCAAGTGCCCCTGGTGTAAGCTCCTCTCCCCCAGTTCACCAATACAAAGTGGCCATGAGAGCAGCCCCAGAAGGAGGCTCTAATTAGCACTGATCATCCACCACCTCCTAAGAGCCCAGCAGGACTAATCCCGACACATCTTCCATCTCCGTTTACATCAGTCACCTCCACAAGTCCCAGCCTCCCAGCATGCATCCTTATCTGGATTCCGAACCCCTTTAGGCTCCATATATTCCCTAATCTTACACAATACCCTGCTTATCAATGAAACCCCAAGCCCTCCTGCCATGGCCTCTGAAACTCAAAGCCCATCATCAGCAAATTCCTCTATATCCTCAACATTTAATTCAATTTCTTGTTCTAAAGGAAGTCTAGCTCTTCCCTGAGGTCTCTTCTTCCATTCAGCCCTCTCAGATGGTGGATGTTTTCTTTCCCGTACCCTTCGTATCACTCACTGGACCTGGAGGTAGAGGAGTATTCTCCTTCCTCCTCTTTGCCACTTCCAGGCCATTTCTCCTCTTTCCTCAAAAACCCCATCCCAATTTAAATGTACACCATCGACTATGCCAACTCTCCTTATGGCTGCCCTCAATCAACCTCTTAGTCACTCTCCTTCATTCATTCATTCATTGGAAATGTTAGCACCTGGCTCACAGTTTTCTTCTCCCACCACTTCTCCTGTGATTTCAATATCCACTGGACAATATAGCCAATCCCTGGGTCCCACCATCCCTTGAAGTCACTTCAAACAATCTTTTATTTCCCATCATCCCGGCACAGCCAAACACTCTAATGGTCATACTCTAGATGTTGTCATGACCAATAATAACTGCATCACCTCCATAATTTCAACTTCAAGCCTCCCTCTCTGCCACATAACCTCTACCTGCAACCCACGGATCCTTCTACCCTCACTGTCCATCTGTCCTTTCATATCCTTCCACACTACCCAGCTAAATCCCAGGTTCCATCATTATATCCACTGCCTTGTATAAATCTGCAAGTAGGGGAGGTGTCCTTGTACTCCCTCCATTGGACTTAGTCCTGATTAAGAACAACTCCACTTACACAGCAGAATGGTCCCAATTTAAATTTAATTTGACCAGAAATCTTAAGTGAGCCTTCAGCAATGCCTGACAATTCTAGATGTTCCTAGTCAGTTCACTTTCCTTCTCTCTAAGGCAACTATTTCATGCCTTTCTTCCCCCGTGAAACCTCAAACAACTCCCCTTCAGAATTCTCAGCTGATGATTTCAATTCTTATTTCATGGAGAAAATAGAAACAATCAGAAGAGAACTGCCTCATCTTCAAACAAACAAGTCTATCAACTTACCTGCATCACTATCCATATACCCTGTTACTAAGGAGGAACTGCACATTCCTGTAAGGCCAGTCCTTCCAATTGTGCACAGAACCTCTTCCACTGTCAGCTATTCAAGCATTTTGCTCCAGCAGTTAAGGCCCCTCTCTCTCTCTGATGTCACCAATTTCTCTTTCCATCAGTATGCTGAGGGACCAGTCCCATCAGCATATAAAGATGCTACAAAATCTCCCCCCTTAAACAAACAAAAAACCCCTTGACCATATATCCACCTGCAGTTACCTCACAATTTCTTTTCTCCTCTTTATAGCAAAATTCCTCAAAATAGTTGTCTATAGTGCTGTCTTCATTTCCTCAACTCTCCTTCTCTCTTCAACCCACTCAAAACAGGCTTGTGTCTCATTGTTATTGACAGCACTCTTACCAAGGTTACCAACAACCTTCATTTTGCCAAGGCCAAAGCAAGTTCTTATTCCTCATATTATTAAACTTCTCAGCATCATTTGACTCAGTTGATTACTCCCTTCTTTTTGAAACATATCTTGGCTTCTGTGAGGACACAGTCTCCTGTTTTATTCTCCTACATCTCAGCCACTTTTTCTCAGACACCCTTGCTGGTTCTTCCCCATCTTCCCAACCTCCAACCATTGGAGTGCTCCAGGGCTCAATTCTTGAATGTTATCTCTTGTCTATCTGCAGACTGAGGACTCCCAAATGGCAGTCTCAAGCCCTGACTCTCCCCTAAGCTCCAGATTATATTATTCACTCCATATTTCCATATGGATATCTAATAGGTAGCTCAAATTTAACATATATCCCAAACAGAACTCTTGATCCTGTCTCTCCACCTTGTTCCCCACCCAGTTTTCCCCATTTAGTAAATGGCATCACCTCCCATCCAGTTGTTCAGGCCAAAACCCTAGGGTAACATCCCTGATTCCTCCTTGTCCCTCACATAACTCATTAATCCATAAGTAAACCCTGCTGGCTCTGCCTTCTACCCTAACTTAACTTCTTACCACCTTCAGGGTACCATCACCTCTTATCTAGATTATTTCAAGAACTGCTTAACTGTTCTCTCTGCTTCTATTCTTTTCCCCTAGTCTATTCTCCAGACAATGGCAAGACTGATATTTTTAAAACATAATTCATAGCACTCCATTTTTTTTTAGTATTTATACCTCTGATCACCATTTATATTTTATTTTTTTGCAATTTTCAAATTCAGCAAAATAAACATTTAGTAATATTTATATAATTAACTAATATTAATATTAGTTAATTTTGTCAATTACCCAAATACATATTTTTTTTTACATCTTTTTTTTAACATCTTTATTGGAGTATAATTGCTTTACAATGGTGTGTTAGTTTCTGCTTTATAACAAAGTGAATCAGCTATACGTATACATATATCCCAATATCCCCTCCCTCTTGTGCCTCCCTCCCATCCTCCCTATCCCACCCCTCTAGGTGGTCACAAAGCACCAAGCTGATCTCCCTGCATAGCACTCCATTTTCCTACCTAAAATCTTCCAGTAGATTCCAATCACGATTAGAATAAAATTCAAATTTTGCACCGACTTTTTCCTCAGCCTAACTTGCCCTCCTACTTTATTCAGGTCTCTACTCAAATGCCACTTCCTCAGAGAGGCATTTATGTGATCACCCTACGTAAAAGAGAACTCCCCCATCACTTGCTGTTTCCAACCTTGCTTTGTTTTCCATTGTAGGACCTATCACATCTGTTATTTATTTGCTTACTTACATTTGATCTGTCTCCTACACTTAGAATATAAACCTCAGGAAAGGAAAGGGATTGTCTATTTTTTCACTACTGGTACATAGCATTTAGGTGCTCGATAAATATTTGTTTAATGAACTACTGCATCCAGAGACAAAATGATCGGGATAATCTGACAACCATAACATAGTTTATAAGAAAGAAGAACTAAAGGTGCCACAACTGCTTTAATCTAAAATTCAAGTGCTTTGCCTTATTCTGTACAGAAGAATAAGCACTAGAGCTATGGGATAGAAATCACAGAGAGGCAGGAGGAGGAAAATTTCTGAAAGCCAGAGCCTGAATAAGCTGCCTCATGAGGCAGTGAGATACTAGGTATTTATTTCAGTGATGGGAGGACAGACATTCATTGAGAACCTGATATATACCAGGTTTTGTACAAGGCCCTTAATATAAGTTAGGTGCATTGCCTCATTTTGTTTAATCTCCACAACTATATAAGGTTGATTTAATTATTATCATCCCCATTTTATAGATGAGGAAATTAATCTCATGTGTCCAACGTGGAACCTTTTCAGTATACCACACTGCCTCCAAATTTTTCAGTTGAGCAACTCCTATCTAACAGGAAGATTGTAGAGCAACAATTTGCAAAGTGTGGTCCAGGGACCCCTGTGAATCCCTGAAACTCTTTCAGATGTTTAGTGAAGTCAAAACCATTTTTGTAATAATTCTAAGCAATTATTTTTTCACTCTCATTCTCTTATAAATGTACAGTGGAATTTTCCAGGAGCTATATGATATATGATGAAACATTGCTTTGACAAGTAACTAAATACATGCTGCATACTCTTTTGTTTTTTTTTAATTTTTCTCAGTTTAAATTTTTCATATGGTAAGTATTGATAGATATAAAACACAGAAACAAAAGCACATTGGGGTCCTCAATAATTTTTAAGAATGTAAAGTAGCCCTAAGATCAAAAAGTTTGAGAACTGCTGAGGAGGAAGGGAGGGTCTAAAATGCAAAGGCCTCTTGAAGTCCCTTCTAACTCAAAGAGTCAAGGATTTCAATGGAATTGTCTGGAAAACAGAGTTAACCCCAAAACCTGTTTTGGTTCAACTCCCAGGTGTAGAAATTCTTTGTTAAATGTCTGTGTCCTCTTCACTGCCTTGGTCACTATAATGAAATTTTTCTTTGGACACCCAGTATCCTGTATGGCCTCAGAGTCACTAGACCCTATCGTTAGGGGTGAAGAAAGTACAATAATAAAGTGTGTGCTCAGTCCCAAAATCCTGTTACCTTGGGTCTGGGAATTTCTTTTCACTTGGTGTTTTGTTGTGGATGTTTGTTTAATTTATAAAAATTCAATTAAATTTAAAATCATTGATGTGGGTTTGTTTGCTTTTTTTGTTTGTTTTTGTGGGGTCTTTTCTTGGATCACAGTTTTCTTCTAATAGCCAAGTAATGAGGGAAGGAGAGTGGGCATAAAAGAGAACTTTCCTTAACTACACACCTACTGCATGTCAGGTACAATGTAATACACTTTAGCCGTCATTTGCTGAGTACCTAGTATACCAGTCACTTCACTCAGTTCTTGGTATGCATTATCTCCAATTCTCACAAAGATCCTAGAAAAAAGGTACTACCAAGTCTATCACAGATTGTCTGGAAAAAAATGGCTGCAGTAATCAATAAGCTTCCCTACATCCATGTCCTTGGTTAGTCCCTTCCCACACCTACTCTGGGCTTGGTCACATGACTTACTTTGACCAATGGGACAATCGCAAATATAAGCAAGCCAAGGGACTTCCCTGGTGGCACAGTGATTAATAATCTGCCTGCCAATGCAGGGGCCACGGGTTCGAGCCCTCATCCGGGAAGATCCCACATGTCATGGAGCAACTAAGCCCATGAGCCACAACTACTGAGCCTGCACTGTAGAGCCCGCAAGCCACAACTACTGAGTCCGCGTGCCACAACTGCTGAAGCCTGTGCGCCTAGAGCCCGCGCTCCGCAACAAGAGAAGCCATCGCAATGAGAAGCCTGCACACTGCAACAAACAGTAGCCTCCGCTCTCCGCAACTAGAGAAAGCCCGCGTGCAGCAAGGAAGACCCAACACAGTCAAAAATAAATAAATTAATTAATTAATTAATTATTTAAAAAACCAGTAAGCAAGCCAAGACTTGAAAAGTGTTTGCACATTGGGTCTTGCTCTCTTGATGTTCTTAGCAACCCTCATTCATCAGGTGAATGAGATAGGCCAGCACACCTGGTGATGAACGACACACGGCCCAGTTATTTCCATCACTTCTGTTGACAACCAGCCGACTACCAGACATACAAGTGAGGCCAGTTGACATAAATGGATGAGTGAACCCAGATGACAAACATGAAGCAGAGACAGTCCCAGCTGAGTGCAGTCCAAACTACCAACCCACAGAATCATAGCAAATAAATGGTTGTTGTTTTAAACCACTACCTTTTGGGATCTTGAGATTTGGAAACTGTACCAGCTTACCCAAGTGGGCCCTTGGGTAAGTGCAACCCCAAGAGACGTTATAAGAGGGAGCTTAGGGATATTTGAGACAGAAAAATAGGCGGCAGTGTGATCACAGAGGCAGAGATTGGAGTGATATGGCCACAAGTCAGGGAATGCCAGTAGCCGCCAGAAGCTGGAAGAAGCAAGAAGAGATTGTCTGGTACAGCCTCTTGGAAGGAGGACAACCCTGCAGACACCTTGATTGTGGCCCAATGAAACTGATTTCAGATTTCTTGCCTCTAGAACTCAGAGAAAATAAATTTCTGTTGTGCTAAGCCAAAAGAAAAAAAAGAAAAAAACCACTACCTTTTTAGGTGGTATATTATGCAGCAAATGCTAACTGATACCAATGCCCATTTTACAGAGAAGAAAACTGAGGCTCAAAGAAGTTGAATAACTTTACTAAGATCATTATATAGCCAATATGTGGCAGAATGGGAATTTTAAACCTAGGTCTACATATTATTTCATTTAATCTTTACATCTGCTCTATGAGATAGGCATACTATTATAACTATCATTTTAAAGGTAAGGAAACATGTACAAGGAGGTTAAACAATCTGCTCAAGGTCACACAATTAATAAGTAGCAAAATGTTAACTGTACTTACTGTGATAATCATTTTGCAATACATACAAATATCAAATCATTACCTTGTACACCTGAAACTAATATAATGTTATATCAATAACATTATAAAAAATCATGTCAATTAGAAAAAAAGAATAAGGGGGAGATCAACAAGATAGATAGGTAGATAGATAGATAGATAGACAGATAGTAAAGCTAGGATTTAAACTCAACTCTGCCTGATTTCAGAGATTGTGCTACTTTCACAACTTCAGGCTGTAAGTTCTGGTTAGTTAAGGGTTCCAGTTAGCTTATTCTTCCCTAAAGAAAAACTGATTGCTCTAGCACTATATTAGCGACCAACGAGATTGCATTTTAAAATGCACTGCACAACTCCAAGCACACAAACATAAAAAGTATAAAGGAGAAAGAGCAATGGAAAAGGAACAAGACTTGGGAATGTGAGTTATTAAAAAACAACAACAACAACAAAACATTAGAAAGTAGGTCTGGTTTTATAAATAGGAGATAAGAAAAACTCATTAAAATAACCAAAGCACTAAGAGGAATATAATGTAGACAGGAGCTCATGAAAAAGGTATTTTAAACTGGAACAGAAGTAGCTCGCAGGCACCTGCTGGAACCAAGGAGGCAAGTGTTCATTAACACTAAAAAGCACTGCAATGGCTGCCCATCACATTCAAAATGTGTCCTTCTACTGACTTTCTGCCATCTACGTGCTGCCTGGCATTGGAATTATTTAGGTTGGAAAAGAGAAATGTGGAGGGAGGGAGGGAGCGTTAACACCTATTGAAGGTGGCATGGGAAGAGTGCTAGACTGCAACTAACTAGCCAGGCGACCTTGGGTATGTTACTTAACCTCTACGGATCTTAATTTCCTGATCTCTAAGGTCCCTTACAGCTCTTAAATTTCATGATTCTATGATTATATTAAAGAGAAAGTAGTGACCAGCAGTGAGCCATCACTGCTCAGGACCAAAAAGAAGAACAAATGAGCTCAGATAACAGCATTCCTTCATTCACTCAACAAGCATTTCTCGAACACCTACTGTGTGTTCTAAGCTTTGTTCTCATCCCTGAAATCATAATCTAATGGAGAAAGGGACACACCAACAAATAATTACAATTCAATGTGATAAGCCCTACACTAGACTTGCAGAGCAAGATGAGGCGGATCAATGACAAGAATGCTGACTCACAGGCTCCTAGAATTTGATGCACCTGGATTCAATCCCAATGTAGCTACTTCCTAGCTGTATGACCTTAGGCAAGTCACTTAACCTGAACCTCAGTTTCCTCGAGTGTTCTCACCATAATAGACTCTGAAGCTACAGTCTGAGCTGCCGATAGGCTTGATTCTCAAATCTTCATGGAGGCAAAATATAGTCAGTTGGAGATTCAGACCAAACTGGAGAGGGTTTGAGGGGGGATAAGATGTGAGTAAGAAGAGACTGCACAGACAAATCTTTCAAGAAAGTTGGCTATGAAGAGGAATAGGGAAATGGGATGGTAACTAGAGGAAGATGTGGAGCCAAGGGAAAGGTTATTGTTTAGTTTTCTTTTTGACTATGAGTTGCATAATATGGTTGATTGTGTAAAAGACCAGAAGAGAGGGAGATATCAATAATGCAGGAAAGAGAGGAAGAGGCCTCGTCCCCATGGACGCAAGATTAGACAGAATCTAGAAGAGATTAGCCTCTGATAGGAGCACCTTCCCCTATCAGAAGAATGGACACTTTCTCCATTATAAAAAAGGGGAAAGACAATGGCTGTAGGTGTAGTTAGGAGGGTACACTTAGTGGTGGGAAGATGAGAATGTTCCCATTTTCTGGATTCTGTTTACTCAGTGCCATGTGACGTGAGATCATCAGTGAGTATGACAAGGAAGGAGAAGGAGATCTGAGGAGAAGAGAAAGAAGAGGTCAGCTCAGAATTGTCATCCAAAAACCTTCACTAAGGAAAGGTAATGGAAGTGTCAGGGGTCCATCTGAAGTCCATGATGAGTGATGACAGTCAGCCAAGTTGTGAAAGTCTCAGCCACAAGGAAAAGGAGAAGGGGAAGGAAAGGACAGGTAAGGGTTAGGATATGACAGCCCAGGGCCACTGGAAGATAGAAAGGGAAAGGGAACGTGATGATAACAATACTATAGATAGACTCTAAGCTGGGGAAGGAGGCAAATATAAACAATGGTGGGCTGACAGAGAAAATGTAGTGGGAATCAATGGATTAGAGGTCTAACCTGATAAGGCTGAAGAACTTGCAGCAGTGAGGGTCAAGATTTACAAAATAACGCAGTTTCTGGTGTTGAAAAAGATGTATGACCAAGCAGGTGGGTAGCTGAGGTGGATAGAGGACAAGATCACTGAAGTGAAGGCATCAAGAAAGTGAAAGGCCATGACGAGGGATGGGTCATCCACGTGAATACTGAGGTCACCAAGAACAATGGCCAGGGACTTCCCTAGCAGTCCAGCAGTTAAGACTCTGCGCTTCCACTGCAGGGGGCATGGATTCGATCCCTGGTCAGCGAACCAAGACCCTGAATGCCACACAGTGGGGCCCAAAGGAAAAAGAAAAGAAATTAAGAACAATGGCCAGAGTCAGGGTGGAAAGGACAACAAAGCCTAGAGGTAATCCCGACCCCCACGAAGGGACTATCCACTACATCCCTCGGGCTGCTGGGAGGTAGGGGAATCAAGTCACAGATCCCAGCCACTCAGGGACCCTGTCTCCCTCCCTGTCCTGTGCCCAGTACACCCCACAGCTGATCCACTCTCCTCTCCTCCCACTCTCAAAGTCCTCCACTCTCGGACAATTCATCTGGAAATTTCCAATAACTTAGAATTTTGTAAAACAAAGGCCTCCTGACATCTTTGACACAAAGATGTGGAAGTCCTCAGCAATGATGTGAAGAAGGAGAGGAAGAGAGTCAGCCACAGGGTAGCCCCACAGTAAATGAGGGGATGTAATCAGGAGGTTGGTAGGCAACAGCAATGAGAAGAGTAGAGGGGTGGGGCTTTTGCAGGAGGAATGGAGAATAATAAGCCTAAAGGGATTTGGGGGAGCCATGAGAGACCCAACATCACCTCCTGGGACACATGGTTAGGAGCCAGCGAAGGTTCCAGTTATGGCAGGAGGCAGAGGACATGCCCTGATAAGAAGTTAAGGATATAAGGGCTTTGGCCTTCACAGAGAGACATTTCTAGAAGGCACAGTAAGCGCACAGGAGGAAGAGGAGGGAAGTGGCTTGTGTCTGACTAGAAAATGAACAGGGCAGTATGAGGGTGAGCAGTGGCCAGAGAGGCTTGGGAGGTAAGGCACAATGGGATTAGTTCTGACAGTCTTTTAGAGGACGGCAATCAATTCATGTTAGGTTGAGGCCCAGAATATTTCATTCAGTGATAGTCTTCGTCTCTGGGACGGCCATATCTTAGGCCCACATGAAGCAGTGTTAGGACTGCTCAATCAGAATTAATGTGATGAAAGGGCCGCAGCTTCTGAGGCGGCAGTTCCCTTGAGGCTGCCACAGTAGAACGGTGCTGGCAACTTGCACAAAGCAGTTCCTCAGGTCTCACCCACTGAAATGTCTGGCAGCGGCTTAGGCCTTCATTTTCTCTTATAGTGTGACCTGAACCAGATTTTTTCTGTCCATAACACACCTGTCAGAAATACTGGTAGGGATTCTCCTTTCTCAGCTCCCTCGCATTCACTAGGCCAGCTTTGTAAGGACAGGGCCAAGTAGGAAATAAGTACAGTAGAAGAATAAAAAAATAATCCATTTCACATAATCTCTAGCCTCACCTCCACAGGGAGGTTCTCACAGCAAAGGAGGCCCAATGTCATGCTTCTCTCCCTGAGTAGTTGGCCTTCGTCAATGTTGTCCATTCAGGTGGCACCATCTTGGGGCAGCTCTGTGGTCTGGCTGACAAATAGATGAGTCCCAAGCCCCTACAGTTCAGTGGGCAGCCAGAATGCTGCCTCAGCTTAAGGCTGGGCTCAGAGCAGGGGAGAGCAGGGCTACATCTAGGCCAGTCTCCCATCACCAATAGGTGATGACATTTACTCCATCAGTGGGCAGGGAGTCACCTCTATCTCGACTTATGCAGGTTCCTTCCCAGCCTCCAATTGCACCCTCTGCTAATCAACTCATCTTCCCAGAGCAGAGTTTATTCACTGAAAGGAACCAAGCCCTAAATTGTTCTAGGAGAGATACATCCCCTAAATCTGCGCCCCCTCCCAACTTCTCAGCTCTGCCAGTGGCACCACATTTCTTCCAGTTGCTCAGGCTTGAAATCTCTCTCTTATTCAGATCTTATCTATATTGTCAGTGATCAAGCCCGTCAAAACTTCCTTTAAAATGTCCTTTATAGGACTTCCCTGGTGGCACAGTGGTTAAGAATTCACCCGCCAATGCAGGGGATGCGGGTTCGAGCCCTGGCCCGGGAAGATCCCACATGCAGCGGAGGAACAAAGCCTGTGAGCCACAGCTACTGAGCCTGCATGCCACAACTACTGAAGCCCATGCACCTAGAGTCCATGCTCCACAACAAGAGAAACCACCACAATGAGAAGCCCGCACACTGCAATGAAGAGTAGCCCCCGCTCGCCGCAACTAGAAAGCCCACACGCAGCAACGAAGACCCAACGCAGCCAAAAAATAAATAAATAAACAAATAAAAATTTTTAAAAAATGTCCTTCATGCCTTTCCTCCCTGTCCCCAATTCCAACATTCTATGTCCAGGCTTTTATCACCTCATGCTACCCTGGCCCCTGATTCTACTGTCTCTCCCTTTCAACTCATCTAGTACACCACCATCGGGCTAATCTTCTGACTTCCAAGGCTTATTTTATTTTATTTTATTACTATTTTAGAAGTATGACTGATTTACAATATTATATTAGTTTCAGGTATACAGCATAGTGATTCAGTATTTTTGCAGATTATACTCCATTATAAGTTATTACCAGATAATGGCTATAATTCCCTGTGCTATACAATGTATCCTTGTTGCTTATCTATTTTATACATATTAGTTTGTATCTCTTAATCTCCTACATCTAATTTGCCCCTCCCCCCCCTTTAGTAACCATTAGCTTGTTTTCCTTGTCTGTGTTTCTGTTTTGCGTACACATTTGTTTGTATTGTTTTTTAGATTCCTCATATTAGTGATATCATACAGTATCTGTCTTTCTCTCTGTCTGATGTATTTCACCAAGCATAATATTCTCTAGGTCCATCCACGTTGCTGCAAATGGCAGAATTTCAACAAGGCTTCTTTTAGTTCAAAGTTCAGTACTCCTTTCAACATGTCACCTAATTAATCCAAAAACCTTCCATAAAGCCTGTTCCACTGGGCCAACACACCTTAGCAATCATTGGTCCTCCAACATTTTCTCTGCCTCTCCAAAGGCTGACTCTACCTCCTGGCTGGTAGTTCTGTAAATGTAATTCCAAAGAACATCTGCATCAGAAATACCTAGGGTGTGTGATATACACGCATATTCCTGAGCTCCACCTTGGACCTAGTGAATTGAAAGCTTCTGACAGTGGGGCCTAGGAACCTGAACTTCAGAAAGCTTCCCAAGGAAATTCAATGTATGCTAAAGTTGGGGAACCACTTCTTAATCTCCTGCTGTAAAAAGAATCCCTCATCATCCCCTCTGTATGTTCTCTATTGCTGTGTAACAAATTACCTCAAAACTTAGTGGCTGAAAACAAGACATTATCTCACTGTTTCTGTGGGTCAGAAACCCAAGCATGGCTTAGGTGGGTCCTTTGGCTCAAGATCTCTTAAAAGGCTTCAGCCAAGGTGTTGGTTAGGGCTGTAATCATCCCAAAGCTCAACTAGGGAAAGATCTGCTTCCAAGTTCACTCACCTGGCTGTTGGCAGGATTTAGTATCTCACAGGCTTTTACTGAAGGCCTCAGTTCCTCACTGGTAACTGCCCTCATTTTCTTGATATCTGGACTTCTCCTAGGTCAGCAACTTGTTACCTCAGAGCAAGCAAGTAAAGCCAGAGAGAAAGAGCCAGCAAGATGGAAGTCACAATCTGCTGTAACCTAATCATAGAAGTGGCATCCTATCACTTTTGCTGTGTTATATTTGTTAGAAAGAAGTTAATAGGTCTAGCCCCCATAAAAAAGGAGAGGCTTTCACAAGCGTGTGAATACCAGGAGGTGGGGATCCTTGGAAGCCATTTCAGAAGCTACCTGCCCCACCCTCTTCAACATCAAATACATATCTTTTAGCTCATGTTCTTGCCTATTTACCCAGCCACTATGGAAAAACTAGACGCAATAGTAGTGTGGTTTACGAGAAAAAAATACATAAATATATGATTACCTTAGTTGGACTCTTTACCTTACAAAAGTCTCAGACTTTAGTGAAGGAGAAAGCAGTTGATCAAGGCCCAAAGTGGACATTTGGGACCTTTTGACAAACACATATTCATCAGTTGGACCAGCTTTCAACACTGGCTGCAGATTAGAATGCCTGGGGAGCTTTTATTAAAAAATACTGATACCCAGGGTCCCACTACAGACCATTTAAATCAGAATTTCTGAGTCTGGAACTCTAGAATCAGCACTATTAAAAGATCTCTAAGTGATTCTAATATACAGCCAGGATTGGAAACCCCTGGGCCATCCTCACTTGCTTTTTTGAGAAATGTTATATGGAACCAGCTTCTGCTTAGGATAGATTGGAAGCCCCTTCCAACTGATTTGGAAATGCCCTATGAAGAAGAAAAATTGGGTGCCAGCTTGGAAAAACAGCAAAAGAAGTCTCTTAGTGGAAATTGACAGATGTGTCCTGAGAGACGGCATCAGGCTTTAGACACACCTAGGCCAGAACAAGAACACACAAAAGTCAATATGTATTTAGCCAGTGCCTGCTATAAACCCAGTAATGGGCTAGGAACTGCAGGGAGGGAAAAAAAAAGATACATTCCCTAGCTCAGAGGTTGGGAACTGACAGCCCACGGATCAGATGCGGCTCACAGATGTGTTGTACAGGCGTGCCCACGTGTGTGTGGCATAATATGTGTGTTTTTGTTCACTGCAATCAAACTTTACATAAATGGATATTTATTTCTACATACAACTTATCCACATTTGGAAAAAAGATGAGAATTTAACATGCATCCTTGGTATATTAAACTCTGAATGCCTACATTTTCTTCCAACAGTCTTATAGCATTGCTGAGGAATTAAACTCTAAACTATAAATAAACCATCATTTAAACTGATTTACTATCAGTGAAAACAGGGAGGGAGTCAATTTCTTATTAAAAACACTAGAATTAACATAGAAAGTGGAGAGTCCTTACACTGAACAATAGTATCTAGAATTAGCAGTGTTCATAAGAAGCACTAAATATTTTGTAAATCTGTGAATTAAATATCCTTACCTATAATTTAATTTTTCCTATCAACAGATTTTTTTGTAATCTAGAATAGTGCTTTTGAAAAACTGGAATTTCTTGCCAATATTTAAAATAAGGAAATTTCATGTAAAGGTCCAGATCTGGGGCTTCTCTTTTTAAAACTGGCAGCTTGGGGCTTCCCTGGTGGCGCAGTGGTTGAGAATCTGCCTGCTAATGCAGGGGACATGGGTTCGAGCCCTGGTCTGGGAAGATCCCACATGCCGCGGAGCAACTGGGCCCGTGGGCCACAAATACTGAGCCTGCGCGTCTGGAGCCTGTGCCCCGCAACGGGAGGGGCCGCGATAGTGAAAGGCTCGCACGCCGCGATGAAGAGTGGCCCCCACACCGCGATGAAGAGTGGCCCCCGCTTGCCGCAACTAGAGAAAGCCCTCGCATGAAACGAAAACCCAACACAGCCAAAAATAAATAAAATAAATAAATAAATAAAGTAGCTATTAATTAAAAAAAAAAAAACTGGCAGCTCTGAGGACACTGTGCTTACATTTCCCCATGTAACAATTAGCAGAAAGTAAATAGTGGCTCCCACTACCTCCCCATTTCTCTCCCCAAATGGACTCTTTGACATCCTCTGCCTTGGCCCAGCAGGCATCTGGAAGGCAGTATAGGAGAGTGCTTAAGAATGTAGATTCTGGAGTCAAATTGCTTTGGTCCAAAGGCTGCTTCTGTCTATCATCGTTTAATGGTGTGACTTGGTAAGTTATTTAACATCTCTGTGCCCCAGTTTCTTTTTCTGAAAATCAGGGATAATAATAAAACCTACTTTACAGAATTTTACGAGGATTAGTGAGTTAATATATATGAAAAGTTTAGCACGTGTTTGGCCAAAAGGTAAGCAAGCACTCAGTAATTGTTAGCTATTGTTATTTGAGTTGAGTGCGGTATAACACAGTAGTTGAGAGCCTGTGCACTGGACTCAGGGCCAAAATCCCAGCTCTAGAGCATACTAGTCATGTGGCCTTGAGCAAGTTACTATTCTTTAGTTTCCTCATCTGTAACTTGGGGATAACAAAAGTACATACCTTGTAGGGTTGCTGTGAGAAGACTAAACATGATAGTGTTTGTAAGGTACCTGGCACAGAGTAAACACTCAATAAATGTTACCTATTATTATTCCAATCCATCAGGAAGATGAGATTAGCACGTAAGATACTGGCAAGGAAGATCAGATCAAGAGTCAAGTTGGGTGGTTTGTAGACTAAAAAGATTGAGGAGCAGGAGATGACAAGAAAGTCTTAAAGCATTTTTGAAGACCAAAGTAAACATTAGGGATTTATTTCAGAGGCTGACCCTCCAGAGGCTAAGAGCCAAGGGAATTTACTTACTTAATCTGCCACATACCCAAGCACTTTGGAAACCCACTCCCTAAGCCCAAATCCCTTGCAGGGCTACCTACTATCTTTGTAACCCATCAGTGTGACCAACATGATACATTAATTGTGTCCTTAGACATCCAAGATAATTAAAGTACTAAAAATACGGGTTCCATATATATGAATGTTCCTGAAACTGACAGATGTGACAAGTAATGGAAGCAGAAATAATAGAGTACAGGAGCAGCACTGCTGTTCCTACCTCTCCTTGCCTGGCCTCTGACAATGTAATCAAAACACACGCAGAAGAGTTGCATTTTCATTGGAGTGGTGACATTCATGCATTAATGGAAATCAAACTTTAACGACCACAAGATTTAGAAAGAAGAGAAAAGCAGGAGTCTGTCTCCTGCTTCCCCAAAACTGGGGTCCTGGGAATCTCACGCAGGAATCACTGATAATTAGTGATGAGAGTGTTGGTCTACAATTCACCAAGGAAACCTGAGAAAAAGTGTGCAATTAAAGAGCCCAAGGCAGGTAAAACACATCTTAATTATTGATACACTGTCACCTCACGAGCCTGTTGCACATCATCTCAAGGATTATCTACAGGAAAATTTTAATCTCAGGGAGACTTTCCCCCACACCTCTGAGCTCCCTATGCCCACGGATATGTGCTCATGAAATACACACTTATTTTAATATTAGTCTAGGGGAAAAAACCACAATTTTTTTAAAAGCCTGCAAAACAAAAACTAATACAGTACCTAAAACCATGTGCAGTTGAAAAAACATTCTGCCAGTTTTGTTGATATTTGCTGTAGAAGTGGTCCATGCATTGTATTACTGAATCTGCTAATGCCGTGGGAATTAGCCACAACAAAATTTTAATTCCAGGCTGTTCTGACTTTGTTACCAAGAATGCCCCAAGGCATCTCTTCCCTAATACTCAGCTGGGTGCTCAACTCAGCAAGTGGTAATGTTAACATTGAAAGAAGTAAACCAGAACTTGGAAAGTAGATCTGCCAAAAACATCAAATGATTCATTCTGAGGTCAAGGGCTAATGATCTGTGGATTAGCATGACTAATGGGAAGCTGGCTGTAACTCTCGTTATTAAGTGCTACCCCACTCAGGAAAGGGCAACAGTGGAAATCAGGTAGGAAGGTCAATGTTGAGATAGCAATGGATGATAGTGAGGAGAAAAAACTGATAACTGATGTTGGCATCTGCTCTCCCCTCCTCAGCGTCCAGAAATGAGAAGCCAGCACTGTATTTCTAAATTGCTACTTCTCAAAACTTTAATGTGCCTCACCAGGGATTTTATTAAAATTCTGATTCCTATTGGGTAGGTCTGTAGTGAAGCCTGAGGTTCTGCATTTCTAACAAGCTCACAGATGATGCTAACACTACTGGTCCGTGCACCCACACTTTGAGTAGCAAAAGTCTAAAACAGATCAGCAATCTACAGCCCAGCCCACAGGACAAATCCGGCCTGCTGACTGTTTTGTAAACTAAGAATGTTTTTTAGATTTTTTTAAATGGTTAGGGGGAAAAATCAAAAAAAGAATAATATTTTGTAACACATGAAAATTACGTTAAATTCAAATTTTGGTGCTCATAAATGAAGTTTTATTGGAAGAGCACGTCCACTCATTTACATATTATGCTTTCTACCTGAGGTGAGTGTTTGCAACAGAGACCATATAACCCACAAACCCCAAACATCTGAACCTTTACACAAAAAGTTCTTTGACTCCTGGTCTAAAGGATTAATGAAGGGGATTCTGCTGCATCATTCCATAGAGAGATGGGCTTTGAGCTGGGAAAAGGGAAGCCACTGAGCCTGAGACAGAGTTGTACTCCCACCCACCGAGACTGAAAGAGGTCAGAGAATTGAGTGACAAAGCCAGTGCACTGCGTATAGACACAGTGCCCCGCACAGATCAGCAGTCAAAAGGGAAGACCTTGATGAGCAGCATCTCTGGGCCCGCTCGGAGAAGCAGTGCCCAAAACCAGTCAACAGGAACCTGCTAATGGCAACCTCTGGGATCCCAAGGAACAACCAAAGCTGAAACCACTAAGCACTAAGGACCTGGCCCTCACATGATTTTCTGGCATAAGAAAAGCCCAGGACTCATCAATTATCTCATATAGGAACGTAGGAAACCCCCAAAGTAACTGAGATTGAACTTCCTGCCCATACAACATGTCGGGAGCTCGGAGAAGATTACATTTAATCTATAGAAATAAAGGAACAGGACATATCTTGCCTATATTAACTTACTAGGGCTGTTCTAAAAAAACATCACAGACCAGGTGGCTTAAACAACAGAAATATATTTCTCACAGTTTTGGAGGCCGAGAAGTTCAAAATCAAGGTGCTGTAAAGGTAGGTTTCATTCCGAGGCCTCTTCTCTTGGCTTGTAGACCAACCTCCATTTCGCTGTGTGCTCACATGACCTCTTTGTGCACATGCATGGAAGGTGAGTGGGGGTGGGGGAAGAAAAGAGGAAGGGGGCAGAAAGAGAGAGAGAATACACACACACACACACACACACACGAGCGCTCAAGGTGTCTCTTATAAGAACGCTAATCCCAACCAATCAGGGTCCCACCCTTATGACCTCATTTAACCTTAATTAGTTTCTCATAGGCTCTGTCTCCAAATACAGCAACACTGGGGATTAGGGCTTCAACATATGAATTACCCTTAGTGATGTGGACAAAAACTCATATCTGCCAAACCCATTTATATCCCTGATCTTATGACAGAAGATGACTAACTTCTGATCTGATTTGATGTGACAACATAAAGAGGTAAGCTTATCTTAAGCTATCTCCTCCTCTGAACTACCACTCACCCCCAACCCAATATCAGAATTATTCCTTTAAGTGAAGGTTACCTTGCTCAAAGGTTCAGGCCAAGCTATAAATCCATTACATAGAACAGCTGCATTTTAACCTAAGGGCAGAGAAACCTCCCTAGGTCTGGAGGGCACAGCCCAATCTGTCCTTGACGGCAAATACAGGATTGTAGCTAAGAGCATGAACTCTCAGCCATATTGCCACTTACTCTTTGACCCTGAAGAAGTCATTTAACCACCCCATGCTTCAGTTTTCTCATTCATATAATTGGGTTAAACATAGTAACCTACTTCTTAAGGTTGCTGTGGAGATTAACCTAATTAAGAGTACCAAGCACTTAGAACAGAGCCTGGTACACAGTAAGTACTCAATGGGCATTCGTTACTATTTTATCTTAAAGATTTAAGAGAATTTTTCATTTTGCTCCAGAATATATTCAAATTAGTTGTCACCAAGAAAAAGTGACAGTCCAGGAGGAGGCTACACATACCCCCTGCCACACTGTCACGTACATCCAGGCTTTGCTAAGTCCAGTTTGAAAAGCATGAGGCCAAGGACAACCTTGGAAAATAGAGGTAAAGACACTGAAGAGCAGAAACTCAGGCAAAGGACGGAAATCTGAAAAAAAAAAAAAATCTGGCTCTTAGAGTGTTGTCCAGAAACGACCAGTCTAGATGAAACAATGGGGGCACAGTGGAGGCAGCATAAGGGCTCTGAGTGCCTGGGAAGAGAGGAGTGCTTGGAGGGTGCAAAAGACCTTTCTTGTGAGTCTCAATATCTGAGTTTCTCTAAGGCCGAAAGATCTTTCAGCAGTCCCAACCCAAACCTGCTCTGCCCCAAACAGGGCCATGAGCTTTGCCTAAAATATCCAGAATACTGGAGAGTTTGCAACAAAAAGGCCATTTTCTCTTCCCAGAACAAAGTGGTGCGATACAGCAATAGCAGCCAAGACACTGTCGTCTTTCATTCAGAAACAACAAAGGAAATTATCCTTAGGAGACACAAGCCCATGTACAAAAGGCGAATGGGCAAAATATTTGCCAGGCTGTAGGCCCTTTACTCAGTATGCAAATGAGTTGAATCGAAGGCAAGAAAGAATCAAAAACAGCTGTTCTGTTTTCTTTCTCCTGTGTTGACCAAGAAGAAACGATTTTTCAAGTGGTTAAAAGAAAAATGACTCTACAGCTATATTGCTCCTGCTGCAGAAGCAGCCTCCACACTTAGATTTCTTATTGTTCCACCGTCCTGAATACATGTAATTATTTTAGGTCTGGTATTATCTGTTCCACACAAACAGCAGAGTATCTTTCTGAACTTGTGTCCTGTACCACAAGGACCTACCAAAAACAAACTCCACAGAATAACAGGAAATGAAAGGATGCTTCCATGTTTGGTGCAAAATTGTCGGTGGGGGGGGGAAACCTATGTCCCCAGGCTCTCTCTGTCCCCACTATGCACATGGGCACACAAACGTGCCTACACACACACACACACAAACACACACTCCTCAAGAGCCACATACTTCCCTCAGGACTTGAGAAAGGAACATAATTACAGATCCTCAAAGTCCTTCCACTGCATCATGATTGGGCTGTACTGCAGGGATGCAGTCGCCGCCCACACACAGCCTGGAAAGCGACCGGCTCGCCTTAGAACTGCCTCAAGAACCATATGTGCATCGGTTGCAAAGCCAACTATGATTTCCTCCTGGGCACATGGTTCAATATATGTTTTTGCACAGGCAGGCATGGACGTGAAAGTCATTTTTCAAGAACTCAGATCCTCAGATATACATATTTATACACATAGCCCTGCTACGGAGCTTTCTGTTGAGAGGGGGACATCTTGTGGATTATCTCAGAACTGAGCCCTTCTGGAAGGCAAGCCGGGAACAGGAACAGCACCACTGATAACAGCAGTCGCACTTTTCTAAGCACTTCCTACTGTATGCCAGGCTCGGTTCTAGGAACTTTACATTGATTGCCTCGCTTAATCCTCGGAGTAAACCTGGGAAATAGGGACTATTTTCATCATTATGCAACTAGAGAAACTGAGGTTTAGAGAGATTAAATAACTTACCTCACATCTGGTAAGTGGAGGAGGCAGGATTCAAATTCAGGCTTTATTGGCTGGAAAGTTACCTTGCTTTCCTTATGTTGTAAAACCACCACTATATTTAGCAGAAGTATGAGAATTGACAGTGCAAGGTTCATTGGTTAAGAGTGCGGGCTCTGGCACCATACTGCCTGAGTTTGATTCCAACTCTGCTGGATGTCCTTGATAGGAAACGTATCCCGATGATGCTGGTGGCACTTTCCCTCCCCCTTTTGGTAGTCTGACCAGGAGTCGGCTCAGCTGCACTGAACCTGACTGCAGAGAGATAAGGCTTTTGGCTAATGTCACCATTCTGAGAAGACAAGTCTGTTCCTATGGCCTTCAGTATGCAGACCCTAGTGCTCCAGATGCCTGTTCCCTGGTGTGGTCCCAGACCTGGGAGATCCTTTGATATATTTCTCGTCACTTAAAAAACTAGGTGTCCCCTAGCTCCTCTTAGGCTAACCTATAAATGTAATGCGAGTTAGGGATAAGGCTCACTTTCACACTTGGTGTGCTCTCTGTCCCAAGTCTAGTGTGATGGCCCAGACAAAGCCCAACCCTGCTGGGACCTTGGCCACACAGAACATCTATGCATATGGAACATCTATGGCTGGCCTGTGCCGTGGCATGATGAGAGTTCAGGGGACCACAAGAATTCTGCTACTTCTTTGTTTGTAAATCTCGTCCATGACCCTCTTGTGTGACAAACTCTGAACATGTTACTTAACCTTCCTGTCCCTTGATTCCCTTCTCTGTAAAAGAGGTGATATAAGCATATCCCATCACAAGGGCTGTTAAGTGAACTGATAAATATACCGAGATTACAGTGCCTGACCCAGAGTAAGCACTCATTAAACATTAGCAATGGGTGTGGCTATCTTCAGAGTACGAATGGATCTTAGAGGTTATTGAGTTCAGCCCTCTCACTTTATAGTGAGGAAACAGAAGCCTAGAAAATAGAAGGAAAGTTGAACATGTGGACACAACTACTTAGTGTGAGGATGAAGCAAGACCCCAGATCTTTCTCTCCCAGTCCAGTGTGATTCAAAATGTTTGCATGTGTAAACAGAACTTGATAAATTGAATCCTAACATCCTAAGAGTGTCAAGTACTTAAAAGAATCCTTAATGAGTCCTTAGGCAATGTGATAAGCACCTCTCATGTACCCTTCCCCCTCCTCCCGGCCAGATCCTCCCCATCCTTAAAAGCTCAGCTCAGAACATTACCTCTAAGAAGCCTTTCTCTCTCGCCTCCCTCCCCTCCCCCTTCTCTGGATTCTTGCAGCACTTATCATCTCTGCTATACCATTTAGCACTTAGTACTCTCTTGTACTCTCTCATAATGTTTCATGCTGTTAATCTCATCTGTCCAGCCAGACTGTAGGTTCCCCAAGGGCAGGGAACATTTCCTCTTCTTCATCTGTATTTCAACAGGCCCTAGCTTCAAGCTGAGAGTCTCTTGGTAGATGTTCATTATTTCTTTACTGGTTTTTATATACGTTTTATCAAAGAAAAGTACACCTGGGCCACACTAAACAGAAAGCTGGAGGTACACAATGCCAAAAAACACGTGTGATTCATTCAGGTACTCACTCAGGATGGTCCTTTGATACTGGGGCTGGCTGTGTTTATACAGTGCCCCCCCACTCCCACAAAATTCCCTTCCTCTAGAAATTCTGTCCATTCCATGCTTTTTAACATTTTCAAAATAAAATGTCAGGTTCTGTGCCAAACACTTATATATATATGTATATATATATATATATATATATATATACATATATATATATATATATATACACATGTATATATATATATATATATATATATATGTATATATATATATCCATTCATTTAATCCCTACATTAAAAACGGGTACTACTATTATCTCCATTTTACAAATGGGAAAACTAATGTTCAGAGTGGTAAATAAGTTGTGCAGGATCACACAGCTAATAAGTGATAGAATTAGGATTCAAACTCAAGCAAATCTGGTTCTATAGCCCACACTTTTAACCACTCTGCTATAGTAGAGCCTCTGAACCTTCACACTGATCTTCAGTGGTATATGTGCCATCTGTCTTCTCCAAAGGGGAAGACAAAATATTTTCAGTGGTAAAACAAATGAGAAAAACCAAATATCCAAACTTACCATATGCCTACACAATGCCATGACAACAGAAAAGGCTGGGGAAAGCAGGCCAATAATAATGAGTCCTGCCATTATGCAGCACTTGTTAAACGCCAGGTACTGAGCACTTTATGTCCATTATCTCTTTTAGTCCTTACAACAACCCTGTGAGAGTATGTTGTTATCTCCATTTTTAGATGAGGAAATAGAGGTTTACAGAGTCCAAGATATAGCGCTATCAATAGTTAAGAGGTACAGCATGAATATTAACCCAGATATGCCTGCCCCCAAAGCTTGGGATCTTAAGCACCATGCTACACTTGTGATTTGATTTTGTGCAGGCATAGATGATTTGAACTCATGTTTGCACACTAAACTGGTTATACTAGCATCAGGCAAGGGAGTCTGAGTATTATTTGCCATTCTAGACAGCCACAAAGCCAGGGTCACCAGACGCGGGACGAGAAGAGACAACCCTGTGGTACATAAGGATTCTGGGACAAACTGACAGTAGTGTGAAGGCACCGCCTGGGCCAGCAGAGCACCACAGAGCAGTGGTTCTCAAACTTGAGTGGGCCTCAGAGCCCCCTGGAAGGCGTGTCACAGCACAGGTTTCTGGGTCCCCATCCCAAAGTTTCTGATTCACTAGGTCTCGGGTAGCACCTGAGAATTTGCATTTCTATCCATTTCCCAAGTGATGCTGATGCTGAAGGTCCTGGGACTGCCCTTTAAGAATCACTGCCATAGGAGGTTCCAGGTAGGAGGCAAAGCTTTGGCCTATCCATGAGCATGTGAGAAAACTGACAACTGCTAGTTAGAAGAGATGGAGACGGTAAACAAACAAACAAACAAACATAAGCTAAGAATTTATCCTGACATCATGTATTGGAAGCCCTACCTGTTTCATGGCCTCTCCCTACTTTGTACCTGCAGGCTCAGTCCCACTCCTATTTACAGGACAAATCCTTACTATGAGCAAGAAAGAATTAAAGAGCTTCCCTTATCAATATCCTGGGAATTAGCACCAAGTTACACTGCGAAATCAGTTTCTGTCTCAGTCTCAATTCCCGTTCCTTGCAATCTAATATCCCAACCATCTATAAAGGAAGTCCTGCTTTGCTGATGTCAGACCCACCCAAGGGCTAGGGCTTCTGCCTCTGAGTCCCAGCTCAGTAACTGATGTGTTGCTACCTGCTGTCTGGCCTGGCCAGTGCTGACTGTGGGTCAAACACTTTAACTTCTAGGGGCACTTGAGGCTACATTTTCCCTCACCAAGGAGAAGAACCCCTCATAGGATCAAGGTGTTCTCAGTACCATAAAAATCTACTTTAGCAGGATTCTCAAATGCAAAGATCTCTGGTGAGAAGAGTGAAGGGGATTATTCATCTTTTCTTTTAAGTCTCATATGATTGGTATAGGATGACTGGGCCTAGACAGTCCTCCTGCTGGAGGCCTTTGGAAGGCCAAGAGGAAGAGGGTAGGGTCTCAGAGACAGGAAGAAAGGCATGAGTGGCTTACATTTGCTCTGCTCTCAATCTTCAGGAGAATCTCTCTCTCTCATTCTCTTTCTTCCCTCCCCCCATGTTGGAATGGTAGGAACCAGAAGGTTAAATGAATGGTACCAGAAGGACTTCTTTGGAGGAAAAGAGAGGTCAAGTGTAGCCTGCCTCCAGCGGGAGCTTCATGCTAAAGTGAAGCTTGACAAGAATCCTCAAGGCTTGTGAATGGCTCAGTCCAGCTCTCTTAGAGTCAATCAGTACAAGAATTGGGGGAACAAAATCCCAGCAATTGGTGAAGAACATGCATTTGCCTGTGGTGTCCCCTCCGTGCTTTATATCACTAATTCTCTAGCAGAACAAAAGCAATAAATGACTGGAAGGGACTTAAAAACCAGCTGGATTCGAGATATGTCATAAACGCAGCACTGACAACCTGAGTGACAGCTCTGAGCTTCAGTCCCCTAGCCTCTAAAATGAACATAGTAATATTCCCTACCTCACAGAATTGTTGAGAGGATTAGATAAGATAATACGTGAAAAGGACTTAGAAGAGAACAGTGTCTAGCACGTAATAAGAGCTTTATAAGTATCTGTTACTAATATTATTAATCATCATTATTATTTCTCAGTGCTTTTGGACTGAGATGGGGCCTTGACTTACTATGTGACATTCATCTTACTACTCTGGGTTTCAGTTGCTTTATCTTTAAGCAAGGAATACAAATATCTGTGCTACCCACCTCACTAGTATGGAATGAGAACAAAACTAACTGCATATGCTTCAATGAAAAAGATAAGAGCCCGGGACTTCCCTGGTGGTCCAGTGGGTAAGACTCCGCACTCCCAGTGCAGGGGGCCTGGGTTCGATCCCTGGTCGGGGAACTAGATCCCACATGCATGCTGCAACTAAGAAGCCCGCATGCTGCAATTAAACAGGCCGCAACGAAAATCCCGCGTGCGGCAACTAAGACATAGCACAGTCAAAATAAATAAATAAATGAATGAAATGTTAAAAAAAAAAAAAGATAACAGCCCAAACTGAATGTCAGCTAATAAGGAGTGTTGTTACCTGACTTCTAGAAATCATTATTCTCATGACAAATAATTTAATAAAACAGTCAACCTGGGCTTCCCTGGCAGCGCAGTCATTAAGAATCTGCCTGCCAATGCAAGGGACACAGGTTCGAGCCCTGGTCCGGGAAGATCTCACATGCCGCAGAGCAACTAAGCCTGTGCACCACAACTACTAAGCCTGAGCTCTAGAGCCCGCGAGCCACAACTACTGAGCCCGTGTGCCACAACTACTCTAGGCCTGCACGCCTAGAGCCTGTGCTTCACACCAAGAGAAGCCATGACAATGAGAAGCCTGCGCACCGCAGTGAAGAGTAGCCCCCACTCAGTGCAACTAGAGGAAGCCCGCAGGCAGCAATGAAGACCCAACACAGCCAAAAATAAATAAATAAATAAATAAATAAATAAATGTATATATATAAAAAAAAATAAACCCTGCATTAGTCAGTACCATCCCCCTATTATCTCCATCAGTCATCTTAAGATGACAGATTTCTGTGTTGACTTGAAACACATCTTATGGCGCATTTTGTAGACTTCTTAATTTAAAACCTAATTAATATAGATCTCAGTTTCATTTCCTGAAAACTGCACAGAAAATTGTGTACCAACACTGAGTGGGGGAGAAAGTGCTATGAAACATGGCTAAAGATGTAGGCAGGGGCCAGAGCAGACCATTCAGGCCCTTGCAGACCATTGGAATGACTGTCTTTATCCTAAGGGCAATGGGAGCTATTGCAGGGTCTTAATCTGAAATGGGTGGGCTATGGTGAAGACATAGTTTGATTTACTCTGGCTGCTCTAAGGAAAATGGATTGAAGGAGGCGAGAGTAGAGGTAGAGGGGCTAGTTAGCAAGCTAATGCAGTCGTCCAGGCGAAGGATGTTGGTTGGCGTTTTGGTCTAGAGTGACATCAGGGAGGATGGAAAGAAAAGGAAATATGTGAGACATCATCTAGCAGATAAAATTTGACAGGGCCAGGTGAGGAGTTTAATGAAGGTGGGAAGGGAGAGAGATCAAAAACAACCCCATTAGAATGTAAATTGGTGCAGCCACTATGGAAAATAGTATGGCGGTTTCTCAAAAAAGTAAAAATAGGGCTACCATATCACCCAGCAATTCCATTCCTGGTATATATCTGAAAAAAAACAAAACAAAACACTAATTCAAAAAGATACATGCACCCCAGTGTCATAGCAGCATTATTTACAATTGCCAAGATATGGAAGCAGCCTAAGTGTCCACCAACAGATGAATGGATAAAGAAGATGTGGCATATACATACAATGGAATACTACTCAGCCATAAAAAAAGAACGAAATTCTGCCATTTGCAGCAACATGGATGGACTTGGAGGGCATTATGCTAAGTAAAATAAGTCAGACAGAGAAAGACAAATACTATATGATATCACTTATATGTGGAATGTAAAAAAGACAACAAACTAGTGAATATACCAAAAAAGAAGCAGACTCACAGATATAGAGAACAAACTAGTGGTTACCAGTGGGGAGAGGGAAAGAGGGAGAGGAAATATAGGGGTAGGGGAGTAAGAGGTACAAACTATTACGTATAAAATAAACTACAAGGATATATTGTACAACATGGGGAATATAGCCAATATTTTATAATAACTACAAATAGAGTATAAACTTTAAAAATTGTGAATCACTATATTGTACACCTGTAACTTACATAATATTGTACATCAACTATACTTCAATTAAAAAAAAATAATGGACTTCCTTGGTGGCGCAGTGGTTAAGAATCCACTTGCCAATGCAGGGGACACAGGTTCAAGCCCTGGTCAGGGAAGATCCCACATGCCGCGGAGCAACAAAGCCCGTGTGCCACAACTACAACTACGGAGCCTGCACTCTGGAGCCCACAAGCCACAACTACTGAGCCTGCGTTCCACGACTACTGAAGCCCGTGCACCTAGAGCCTGTGCTCCACAACAAGAGAAGCCACCGCAATGAGAAGCCCGCACACTGCAACAAAGAGTAGCCCCCGTTTGCCGCAACTAGAGAAAGCCCACATGCAGCAACGAAGACCCAACACAGCCATAAATAAATAAATAAATAAATAAACAAATAAATAAATAAATAAATAAATTTAAAAAAAGAAATAACCCCACCAGCGCCGCTAGGTTTCTGGTTGGAGCAACTGGATAGATCATGATGCCTTTCACTGAAACAGAGGACACTAGAAGGGAAACTGGCTGGGGAAGATGTATTTCACCAGTACAATTTGTTGTTGAGTTTGAGGTGACTGTGGGACTCCAAGTAATACATAGATGGATATACAGGGGTGGAACTCGGAAAAAAGAAGTCTGAACTGAAGGTATGTTTGAGATACACTCATTCTTTTTTTTATTCTTTTTGTCTTTTTTTGTTTTCTTTTTTTTTCTGGCCATGCCACGTGGCTTTTGGTATCTTAGTTCCCTGACCAGGGATCAAACCCGGGCCCTAGGGAGTAAAAGCACAGAGTCCCAACCACTGGACCACCAGGGAATTCCCTACATTCATTCTTGCCACCAACTGTTTGCCTGGACCAAAACCTGGACCTGCTGACTGTATTTGCTTCCCACTCTCAACTACACCCTTCTAGTGCCTATACCAACCAGTGTTTAGCTATAGTCCCAAGTCTTTGCCCTTGCCAGGCTGGTGCTGCTGCAACAGTTAACTGAGCCATGGTCAGTTGTGTCCTGAAATGTAATACCGTGCCCATTAGGTGTGTCTGGAGCATGGATGTCTACAGGACAGAACAAGATGGGTTAGGGTAGTAGCTCATGCTGGTTAATGTTCTCTACAGGAAAGAGATCCCAAATATGTCAACTGGCAGCCTAGAGTATGAGGTGTATGTCTGTATGTCTTAAATTCTGAGGCCAAAACTGATCTACAGAGATCCAAAGCCAAGAGGAAGGCACAAGGAAAAGCTGAATGAATGCATACATTGGTGGCAGCATTTAGGCATCAATACGGACACTTAGGGAATGGAGTAAGAGCGGGGACTCTTAGGTAATAATGTTTCAAACACCAGTGTATGCTAGTCTCAAGCACCTTTTGTTAGTATTGATAATTGAACTGTTGAGATGGTGTTATATTGCAATATCATGCATATATTTACACAATCTTAAGACTCTGAATGGGATAGTGTAGCAATGCCATAATTTCTACAATAAAAGAACATGAATAGAAAGGAGGGACTCTGAGACGTGTCCTAAAGTTTTGTTTACCTGAGTGCTGAGCGATATGATCAACTGACAAGGACTGATCAGCAGAAATGAAACGAAAACAAGAACACAATTAGCAACACACATATGTGCAGGTGCGCACAGACACACACACACACACACACACACACACAAGGACACACATGCAGAACTTAACTGGACTTTATCAAGGTGGACTTTTTCCTTCCTAAAAGCCAGTCAATTATTCCAATGGTGGATTATAGCAGAACTTTCCAACCCTATAAATTATGACTACTTGGTGTGCCACAAAAATGTTAGTTTTGCTGAGATATTGATCTCATTGAACTTCAGGGCAGCTGGGCGGAGCCTGGAGCTGGCAGCAGCCTTACCCATTGACCTCACTGTGCCTTACAAATATCATTTTGTGTCCTGTGACATTAAAAATCTTGGGAAGCACTGGATTTTAATATGTATTCATTCTCTTCCTTCATACAAAGTATGTTACCATCAGCCTGAAGGTTTTATAGACATACTTAAGCTGATATTTTCTTTGAATGTATTGATTTTTTTTTTTAATTTGGGGTTGCTTTGGGGAAGTCTGATGGAGTGCAAAGTAACTCAAGCACCTACCTGCTTTCCCTTTACATTTCCATTGATGGTAAAGAGCAATGTTTCCAAAGAACAGTATGTGTTCCATTGGTAGTACAGGAGTTGATCTGAGATGGCACCCAGACAAATTATGTGTACACACACACACACACACACACACACACCCCAAAACCAATGATTTTCAAGATATCTTTCCTTTAGGAAAGGCTAAAATAGTGAAAAAAATTGAGATGATTAAAAGAAAAAAATCAGGTGATATAGTAGAGGCAGTACCTAAATTACAAATAATGGAATTTTGGAGGTGCTAATCTAGTGTGAAGTGCACATAGGGTCTGAAGTTAATAGACCTGGGTTCAAATACTTAGCTTGCTACTTATAAGCTGTGTGCCCTTGAGCATATTTCTTCCCCTCTCTGAGCCTCAGTTTTGTCATCTACAGGTTACAGGCAACGAGATTGTTGTGAGAGTTAAATAAAATAACACATACCCACAGTCTATGATATAGTACCTAGCACATAATAAGAGTTCAAGAAAAGCTGGTTCCCTTCTCCCTGAGCCTAATAGTGTCCTTTTACCTAATCACTCATTAGAGCTCAAACAGAAACCACCCAAACTCTGACTGGGTGCTTTCAGGCTCTCAGCCTCAATGCTTAAAGTGCTGGATACAGCAGATTTAGATCTTCCCAGATAATTATGTTCATACTTTGATATTTAGGTATGAAGAGATTTTAGCTGAAAGTGAGGCCAATCAGAGGAAAATTTCAAATCTGAACTTGGCTCTGGACAGCAAATCACTGAATTGTCTTTCTCTTTGGAGACTTCTCTATTGGTTTTCATCAAGCTTTGCCATAGCTCTGTGAGCTCACTCACACTCATCAAATAGTAGCTATTTACTTTTCAGGAAAATTTTCACACAGATGACAGAAAAGCATCAAGAACTGAAATGATAGAATTCTGATCACTTTGGCATCATGTGAAACCTTGATTTGCTTATGAAACAAGTCGGAATAATAGCTTACATGTGTGGAGTGCTTTCACATTTACCATCTCTGTCTGACTCCATCTCCCTTGCAAGGATCCAGGAAAACTTCTGCTGGTAGACCCTGTCACCCAAAACATCAAGAGACGCCACACTCCAAGGAGCAAGCAGAGCTGAGAATTAGGTGGGGAGGTGTGTCTTTTAAGCCAAACAAATCCAGGAAAGATCACCAAAACCTATGCAGCTGAATACAGACATTTTTTAAAAGGAAACAATGCCAGAAACTGGAGGGCCAGTCATATGAGAGCAGGAGAGAGGGGCAACAGTGGGGGTGGGGCTGGACCTGGAGAAATGAATGGGAAAAGTGCTATCTTCATGGCTGGGTTTAAAGGGCTAGGGCCAAATATTTTTTGTTAAATTCACCCCACTGTTTCAGTCGTATTCAGCTTTGCAAAGTGTTGTGTATTCAGTAGAGATGTAATAACACTGAGCCACCAGTACTTCTTGAGATCAGTCTTATGCAGTATCACTTGACTGTGAGCTCCTTGAAAGCAAGGACTGTGTCTCATTTCATACCTAACCAGCCACCAGGCTCAGTTCTACTGGTTTCCTATCTTTCCAGCAATCTCACGCTCTACTCCCACCATACACACCAAACATACTGCATCTCCACCTGGACGGTGCATGAACACTTCAGACTCATTAAGTCCAAAGTTAAACTTATTATCTCCACCACAAGAGAAACCTGCTCCTCTCCCTCTGCTGCCTATCTCAAGCACATACTGCTATCCCAACCCAATGGTTTGAGTCAGAAACCTAGGAGTCATCTTTGAATGTTCCCTCTCCTTTGCCTACCATTTCCAAGCAGTTGTTAAAGTCCTGTCAAGTCTACCTTCTAATGGCCAACAGGCACATGAAAAGATGTTCACCATCGCTAATCATCAGGGAAATGCAAATCAAAACCACAATGAGAGATCACCTCACACTTGTCAGAATGGCTCTCATCAAAAAGAACACAAATAACAAATGTCGGTCGGAGAAAAGGGAACCCTTGTGCACTGTTGGTGGGAATGTAAATTGGTGCAGTCACTGGGGAAAACAGTATGGAGGTTTCGCAAAAAACTAAAAATAGAACTACCATATGACCCAGCAATTCCACTCCTGTGTATATATCTGAAAAAACAAACAAAAACACTAATTAGAAAAGATATATGCACCCCAGTGTTCATAGCACCATTATTTACAATAGCCAAGACATGGAAGCATCCTAAGTGTCCATCAACAGTGCCCATCTTTATGAATGGATAAAGAAGATGTGATATATATACATGATGGAATACTAGTCAGCCATTAAAAAAAGAATGAAATTTTGCCATTTGCAGCAACATGGATGGGCTTGAAGGGCATTATGCTAAGTGAAGTAAGTCAGAGAAAGATAAGTATTGTATGATAGCATTTATATGTGGGATATAAAAAACACAACAAACTAGTGAATATAACACAGAAAAGCAGACTCACAGTTATAGAGAACAAACTAGTGGTTACCAGTGAGGGGCAGGGGCAATATAGGGATGGGGGGTGTGAGGTACAAACTACTAGGTGTAAGATAGGCTCAAGGATGTATTGTACAACATGGGGAATATAGCCAATATTTTGTAATAACTGTAAATGGAAAATAACCTTTAAAAATTGTATAAAAATTATAAATTAAATAAAAAATAAAAATAAACTTTACAAAAACTCTACTTTCTAAACCTCTCTCTCTCTCTGTCTCTCATACAATAGTTCTCAAAAGTAATTAGGCACCACGATCACGTGGGAGGAGAATTTTTTAATGGAATTGCTTAGACTCCACTCCAGTCCTACTGACTCAGATTTTGGAGAGACAGGATCTGAAATCTATATTTTTATAAGCTCCCCAGGCGATTAGAAGGCTTATGGTCCAAGGATCAAGCTTTGAGAATCACTGTCCCAATCCATCCCCTCTTCTCCAGTCCCCCTTCCATTGTCTTAGTTCAAGAATTCCTCATCTCTCCTCTACAGACTTTAAGGTTCATGAGAGTAGGAATCATGGCTGTTTTGATCACTACTGTATCCCCAGTGCCTACCTAGCATGATACCTGGCACATAGAAAGCTCTCAAAACATTTTTGTGGAATGAACGAATGAACTAGGGTGAGAAGGTAGCAGTAAAATACTCAGGATAGAATTTTAAACACCTTGTTGCCGTTAAGTTAAAAAATTCGTTTTGGCCAAGGATACAGCTTATCTAATTACAGTCCTACAAAGCACATTTTACCCAAGAATCTCAAAACTCCATGTTTGTTAGTTAGGATAATGCTAGCTGCTGTAACGAATGAACCTAGTGGCTTAACACAATAGAAATGTACTTCTTGCTCACCTCACAGTCCAATATGGATGCTCCTGGTCAGCAGGTGACTTTTCAGATGGAAACATAGGTACCCAAGCTCCTCACATCTTCATCACACTTAGTCCCAAGGTCACTATGGTTGTCTGTATGAAGAAATGATGTAGAATGAACACCTGCTTCTAAAAGTGACACAAATCACTTCTGCTCACATTCCATCAGTGAGTATCAGTCATATGGCACCACCTAAATGCAAAGAGAGCTCAGAAATGTAATCCATAGAGATGGGGAATATTAATTTCTTGGTGATTAATTAGCCATCTTTACTACACCATATAAGCTGGTAAGCTGACTCTGCAAATCCACTTGGCCAGTATATTTAATTGAACTTTAACCTTAGAGACAACTTACAAAATAATTTTCATTTCAGAGATTGGCAGCACTGTTCAACTGTACCAGAAGGAACAGAGAGTTGTTTTCGAGCAGAGAATGTCCCTGAGGAGCTTAGCTAGGAATGGAACCAAAAGCCAGATGAGCTAAAGGTGCCAATTGGCTCACCTCTCCTAGTTTGCTCTGCATCTCCTTGCTGGCAAACTCGACGAAAACACAAGGTACAGTTATTTCCAAATGTGGGCTTTTGACCTCAGAGTTCCAAATCTCTCCTCTGGGGGGATTTAAAGCCCAAATGGCAGCTCAGCTAAGACAAAGAGTTTGCATCTGAAACATACGCCCAGAAAGTTGCAATGGCACAAACTCATCTCCATCAAGATTTTGCTGCTTGAACACACACGCAAAAGAACTGTTTGGGTATATTTGTGCCAATCTTCTAAACTATCATTGAAAACCTCTAGGGGCAGAGACATTTAATCATTCTGGAACGGAATGGCTTTTGGGGACAGCATGTCTTTGGGTCTATTTCTATTCAGTCTTAAAGTGCCTCAAGTGCCTGGCTGGCCTGATGGATTAGGCACTGAACCCTGAGGCTCTTGAGGTCAATGATTTATGGCAGCTGAAAGCTGTGAAATGTCATTCTGCTGAGAGGGCCATGCAGCTTTCAGTCGATAGAATTAGCAGACACTTGAACACGTATTTTAGCACCAGCTGCTAGGCCCTCTAGAGATATTCAACAAATCCAGATGTAAGCTTCCCCGGAAGGACCATCAGAGTCTCAACAGCAGCCAGAGCCAAGGCTAGCCTAGCTACATGTGACATATTTGTAATGTTGTAGGAAATAATGCAACCAATGGAGACCTTATTATAGATCCACACCCTTCCTAAGTCCAGTGAATGAACAGTGTTTGAAGATGAGGGAAGAAACAGAAATGTATTAGCAACCCAGAGTCAATAACCACTCCCAATCATCTCCAAGTCATTGAAAGAAGAAGAGCCCAGTTCCATTCCCAACCTTCCTGGTCCAAGTGAATCTAGCTCATCCGCATAAGCTTGAGTCAGAAATGGAAGACCCTTGCTCCTGGTATGTGCCACTGTCATCTGCCCTCACATCTGTGGAAGGAATCCAGACTAATCCACCCCGCCTCTTGCTGGGCTACTCTGCCCCTCACACTAGCATTCCTGGTCTTTAGCTTTGCCTCCAGATTCAACTTCCTTAGGCTCCCTCATTTAACAATCTGTTCTAGACTTACCTTTTTGGCTCAGTAGCACTCTCTCTCCCTTTGTTCCCTCCAGCCCCAACCACAGTTCTTCACTTGGCTCTGAGCATCACACACCACACTGGCCCTGGCACTGTGGGACAAGCCTGCCCCACTTCCCCACACAGAGAAGGGAAATAGACATCTCTCAATAGTTCCTACAGAACAATATCTCATTGAGCACCTTACCGTCCAGGATGGTAAGTGGCTGCCCCCATCTCAGCACCATCCCAGATATTTGAAATAAGCATTCAACTACCTGTGTACTGCCCATCCCATCTTGTTTTTTCCCCAGCACTAGGTCAAGGTGCCAGACACTTTCACAATATAATCAGGTACTAGGCCACTAATACATTAATAGATATCTACTCCTGATACAAATTAATTTATTTATAAAAAAGAAAGAAACTCACAGACATAGGGAACAAACTTATGGTTACCAAAGGGGAAAGGGGGGAGGGATAAATTAGGGATTTGGGATTAACATAGACACACTACTATACGTAAAATAGATGACCAACAAGGACCAACTGTATAGCACAGGGAAGTATATTCAATATCTTGTAATAACCTGTAATGGAAAGGAATCTGAAAAAAATATATATATATGCATATAACTGAATCACTTTGCTGTACACCTGAAACACTGTAAATCAACTATACTTCAATTAAAAATAAATAAATATCCTCTGCTGCATAACAAATTATCCAAATGCTTAGCAGCTTAAACAACAAACATATGACCATTTCTGAGGGTCAGGAATCCAGGAGCAGCTTAGCTGGCTGGTGCTGGCTCAGGGTCTGTCAGGAGACTGCAGCTATAGGCCGAAGCTGCAGTCATCTGAGGGGGCTGGAGAAGCTCATGCTTGTGGCTCCGGAAGGAGGTTTCAGTTCCTCAGCACATGGGCCTTCCACAGGGCTGTTCATATAACATGGCGCCTGGATTCTCCCAGAGCAAGTAGTCTGAGAGAGAGACACAGTCCTCAGGATGGAAGCCACGGTCTTTTCATAAAGTAATCTTGGAAGTGACAGTCCATCATTTCTGTTCATTAGAAGCACGTCACGAAGAACCAACCCACATTCCAGGGGAAGGAAATTAGGCTCCACTTCTTGAAAGGAGGAGTATCAAAGAATTTGAGCACATAGCATACTTCTATTGGGTACTCAAGGCATCTCCATTCTCCTCAGAGCTTGGGTGCCCAGTGGTGGGGAAAGCCTTGCCCTATATTCCAGCTACCTGCCTCACTTGCTGTTGGCACTACTTCCCATTCGCCGGGCCCTGGTTTTACCACTCCCTGTTTAGTTTAAGAGTCCCCTGCATTTACCTAATCTACATCTGAGGTTTTGCTGTACCTGCACTTCTATAGTAGGAAGAATATGACACTCCCAGGTCATATTCCCTGCACCTGCAAGACTGGCTGGGATTTGCCAGGCCTCCGTCTGGACTTCATTTCTAACTGCACAGCTCCCCTTGGAGCCAGTTCTGCTATCTTTGCTCTTTCCCCAGCATTCTTGCCAAGCTTCTCACTAAATTGGCCTCTTCATTCCCAGCTGAGGATGACAAGATGCTGAACTGGATCCTTTCCAAATGGAAGCCCAACATGCACTTCCTGAACATGGAGAAGAACTGCAAGCCCTCATGGGAAAAGGTCAGAGAGCAGATCCACTTCTAGCCCATCCAGAGATATTCTTGAGATCCCTTCCTAAGCTCAAAGTACAAAAGGGACAATCAGGGAGGCAACTCCTTTATGCCTGAAAAAAATGTGTTTTCTTTGATTTATTATTTTTAATTGTGATTTTAAATACCCTATCTCAAACCCTTAATAACACTACATTTAGCTACAGATATCAATCCATATCATATCACCATTAATGTCATATGTATTCAGATATTAACACATATTTATAAGTTTATACCTATATTTTTATTCTCTTTTTCATTTAATGTTACTTCAGATACAAATGCCCATATATCAATATAGTCCCCATGTTTTTCATTTTTAATAGTCATAAGGCATTCCATATCATTGACATACACGATTTTGTTCAACCATTTACCTCTTGCTGACTAATTAGTTGTTTCCAGCTTTTGATAGTTATCATAGAACTCCCATTAACATTTGTACAAATTACTTTCCTTTGTTTTAAGGTTACAAATTAATTTCTTTTGTCTTTTAAGATTATTTCAGTTGAAATGTTTTGAGTACATTTCAGATTTTTAAATCTAATTTATACCCTGCCTACATCTAAAGAGATTCTAGATGGCTTACAATAAAAGCACATATACAATACAAGGCAATATGTGCATGGACACTGATAGGACAATTAAAATACAGATAAAAACATAACTAAAGTCAAAAAGATACATGCACCCCAATGTTCATTGCAGCACTATTTACAACAGCCAAGACATGGAAGCAACCTAAATGTCCACCACCAGATGAATGGATAAAGAAGATATGGTTTATTTATATAATAGAATATTACTCAGCCATACAAAAGAATGAAATAATGCCATTTGCAGCAACATGGATGGACCTAGAGATTATCATACTAAGTGAGGTCAGTCAGACAGAGAAAGACAAATATCATACGATATCACTTCTATGTGGAATCTAAAATATGACACAAATGAACTTATCTATGAAACAGAAACAGACTCACAGACATAGAGAACAGACCTGCAGTTGCCAAAGGGGAAAGGAGGGGAGGGATAAATTAGTAGTTTGGGATTAACATATACACACTACTGTATATAAAATAGATAAACAACAAGGACCTACTGTATAGCACAGGGAACTCTATTCAATATCTCATAATAACCTTTAATGGAAATGAATCTGAAAAAGAATATATATGCTCTTAATATGTAATATATACATATATATGTATAACTGAATCGCTTTGCTGTACACCTGAAACTAACACAACATTGTAAATCAACTATATTCAATTAAAAAAACATAACTAAAAACATTTATGTAAGGGCAACAGACTCTAAACCACATAAGTCATGTTTTGAGATGGAATAATGATCCCTGTGAGTTCAGACTTCAGTTTCTTCCTTTCATGGTATTCGTTTCTGCCCCACAGAGAGAACTTTCCATGCCAAAAAATAATCCTTCCCTGGGACTTCCCTGGTGGTCCAGTGGTTAAGAATCCGCCTTCCAATGCAGGGGACATGGGTTCGATCCCTGGTGGGGGAACTAAGATCCCACATGCTGCGGAGCAACTAAGCCTGTGCACCACAGCTACTGAGCCTGCACTCTAGAGCCAGCGTGCCACAACTAGAGAGAAGCCTGCGCGCCGCCACGAAAGATCCTGCATGCCTCAACGAAGATCCCACGTGCCGCAACTAAGACCCGACCCAGCCAAATAAATAAATAAATAAACAATTAAAAAAAATAATCCTTCCCTACTCTGTGACTTGCTACCCATGTATCTTTGAACAAGTCACTGAACTTCTCAGTGTTCCTCAGTTTTCTCAAATGTAAAATGAGGCTAATAGCTTTACCTATATCATAGGGCCACTATGAGAAGGAAATGAGTTAATAAATGGAGTATAAGCTTTAAAAATTGCGAATCACTATATTGCACACCTGTAACTTATATAATAAAAAAAGATTTATATTCTGATGTCTTGGCTAGTTAGCCCCACTATTGAGAAGATTCTATTAACTGCCCAGTGTAATCATATTCTCTGCACTCTGCAAGGGCCTTTTAGAAAAACCTATAATAAAAGTTTAGTATCAATATTTTTTTTAAAAAAGAAGTAAATGAGTTAATACTTTTAAAGCACTTAGAGCAGTGCCTAGTACCTAGTAAATATTTTTAAGTGTTCGTGAAGTAAAAAAAACCATGAGACCTCTATGCTTACAAGATAAAGAATAAAGAGAAGTGAGGGAAACACATTTAAAGCCACAAATAATTTTCTATTCAGAAATGCATGCCTCATGTGGATACAAGAGAAAAGAGCAAAAGGTGACATAAACACTTCCACACACAAAATGTCATTTTACAGAGTCCCTCTTGATGCAATAATGAGTCTTGAGTCTTTCTAGTAGTAGGTGTTTAGAGGTGGAAGTGGTTTGGGAATATCAACTTTAGAGTGGGGGAGTGATTAAAAAAAAAAGCATATACAGTAATTCTGTTCTTAAAATAAGTAAACTTAATTGGTTTTGGAACATCGCAAATGCCTGCACCTCATCCAGAAACCATTCTTCCAGATACAGTGTTTGGGGTTTCTAATCAAAGAGTTCCCAATTTTTATAAGAGATATTTCTTCTTCTCCCCTAAAAAGAGATTTCCTCTTTTTAAAAAAATCTGTTGAAATTCTATCTCATGTCACTACCAAAATAAATACCAGATGGATTAAAGATTAAAATATAAAGAAAACTAGTTTGAAACTAGTAAAATATATATGTGCATGTTATATAATCTCAGTGTGAAGAAAGTCTTTCTAAGCATAACCCCAAGGACAGAAAATCCAAAGGAAAAAATTGATTTATTAACTAAATAAATATTTATAAATTTATAATATGGATGCCAGCGAGTTAATATACTCAATATATAATAAGCTCATAAAAAATCAATAATAAAAGATAAATATCCTAATAGAAAAATGAACAAATTATATAAGTAAGCATTTCGCAAAAGAAGAAATGTATAAGGGAAATAAATGTGACCCTTTGCAGTAATCACAGAAGTGCAGATTAAAGCAATGCTAAAATATAGTTTTTCTTGTATAAAATTGGCAAAAATATTAAATGTTTCGCTAGAGTAGGGGAATTAGGTACTCTCACAACTTGCTGGTGATAGTAAACATCACTTCTGGACTAATGGAAATACAGAATAAGCAAAAGCCTTATAAAATGTATATACCTGTTGACCTAAAAATTCTCCCCCTAAGAAATTACCATAAGGAAATTACCAATAATATGCACAAGATGTTCACTGCTGAGTACATATTACTTCGACAGCCATGCGACAGAAGTGTAGACACACCTTTAAAGATTATATGACTGAAGAATGGGAAAATATACAAGATGAACTGCTAAATTAAAAACAAAAAGATTAAGAACCAGTATGAGTTGGAAGGATAGGCTTTTTCAAGCCCCTGATTAAAACTGTTCAGTGCTTTTTCCATTGTCCTTAAAATAAAGTTTAAACCCCTTAACCTGCATAGTCTGTCTAGTCCTTGCCTTCGATTCTGTCTCATGATCCCCCACATTCCCGCTTTCCTGTCACCTTAGCCTTCTTTCAGGTCCCAGAACAGGGGTCAGCAAACCTTTTCTGTAAAGGTGCAGAGAGTAAATATTTTAGGCTTTACAAAGGTGTCTGCAGAACTATTCAATGGGGCAACTATTCAACTCTGCAGTTATGCACAAAAGCAACCACAAACACTATGCATATGAACGGGCGCAGTCTTCATATAAAGCTTTATTCACAAAAACAGGAAATGTTCCAGCAAGTCTAGTTTGCTTTCCCACCCCTACCCTATAACATCCCATATTCCCTCTTAGACACTGGACTTTTGCTTTTCCCACATGCCATCACCTCAGCTTGAGAGGACCTTCTCATCTCACCCTTCCCTCCCCTCCCCACTCCCTCATCACTCAAACCTCTAACTACTTCCTAATCATCTTTCAGATTTCAACTAGAATGCCACTTCCTCCAGAAAGCTTTCCTTGATGTCTAGACTGGTCCCCCTCCCATACATTCTCACAGCACAGCGTGCCTTTTCTTCATAGCAGTTAACAAGATTTGTAACTGCTTGTTTACTTGTTTACTTTGTGATGATGGAAAAATCCTCATTAGACTCTGAGCTCCATGGAGACAAAGACAGTGACTGTTTTGCTCACTATTATTATATCTCCAAAGCTTACAAGAGAGCCAATAAATCCTTGCTCAATAAATCTTTCCTGAATGAATGAGTGAATGAATGAATGACATATATCAAATGGTTACCTTTGGGTAGTAGGATTATGGGTAATTTCTGGTTCTTCTCCTTTGTGCTTAAATGTGTTTTCTGTTTTCCGAGTTGCACTCAAATTGCTTTCGTAATCAGGAAAATAAAAACAGAAAATGCAAAATTTTAAAACATCGTAAAAGCAATGCATCAATAAGTGTGAAATGATGACATAGGAATAAGAAGACTTTGAGTAAATTGCACGATCAGAATGGGTGGAGTTACTCTGGAGGGTCTCCCTAGAAGTGGTTTTCATGCCAGGTCTTCAAAGTGATGGTTGTATGTAAACTGGTAAAGGGAGAAATGAGGGCACAGCAGGTGAGGTGACTAGGATGTACAGGGACATAAAAGTAGGAAGTAACATGTGCTCCTGTACTGTAACACGAAAATCGAAATGGAAAATCACAAAACCAAAAAATTCCGAAGAGACCAGAAACAAACAGCATACAGGAGGGTTAACGGTTTCCACTGAACTTTTCCCCTCTCTTTTCTGTTCTTCATCCTGCTTTTGAGAATGTACAAAACGGCAAAACCCCAAGAGTGCCCCTGATGTGCTTTCTAAAGAATCCAAGACAGTTCACATTTCCAATCAAACTTGAATGCCCTGGCTTAGCTGAGGCTCCGTGGAGACATGTGCTCCCACCTGGGTGACACATCAAATGAAATCTCTCACTAGAGAGTACCAGTGATAATTAAGCTACTTTTATAAAGTGCACTGGAATGGCATTTTCTCAGAGTGGCTGCAGGCTCCTCTCAGCTCCTTGAATTTCAGTTCTTGCTCCTTATCTATCAAAAAGACTCACTCCCAGCTAAGAATGCGGCAAATATTTTGACCAAGTACTTATCTGCACAACCACAGAACCAGTATCATCAGTTAGGGGAAAACAATTTCCTCTGGCAAGTAGAGACAGCCTAATTGCTTAATCTGACAGGTTATTAATGGTTCAAGCCAACCAAAAGCATAATGGATATTGATAACCACTGGCAGGTTGGACATTTGATGTATACAGTATTGCTGGAAATTACTTACATCAAGGGTTGCAACTGACCGTTAGAGTAAATTGTCCAATCTCCGTGGGTTTCATTAAACCGTTCTATCAACTTGATAAAGTGGAAAGCCAGAAAGTTAGCCCATTAACTATAGCTCTAGAAAAAAATAAGGCTAACAGGGTGGAGGATATTTACAGTATTTATGTTCCAAATCAACGTGAAAATAAATCTCCTCTGCAAAATTGTACTCTGGGTGTTGGGGACGGTTTCCCACCCTCTCTCTCTTTGGATGGTTTGGGGACCGGGCCTAGACTGAACCATTGCCTGGAAATGACTGTGATTTGGCGGGGAGCTGACAGTGGCATTGAGTTTAGTGTTCCAGGATATTCAAGGCACGATTCATTACTCACTGGGCTCTTCTGGAGAAAAATCCAAGTCTCGTGCAAAGCAGGCATCATTTCCTCATGCCCCATCTCTCCTCTGCAGAGCAGCAGGGATGGGCTAACATGCGGACAGAAACTGCAACTGCCCCGATCCCACCAGTGGGGGCTGAATGCAGCCCTGAGCTTAATTTGGGCGGAGAGGACTTTGAAGAGGCACAGGGAACCCAGGAATCATGGCCGAGCTACCACAGGGGAAATAACTCACAGCACCTTGGGAGTGCCAACCTACATTCTTCCTTCTTATACATTAATAAACCCCTTCCATGATCAGTAACAGCAGAATGCCAAGTCTTAAAGATTGAACTGGATTAAAAGAAGAGAAATAGCTCTATTAAGCACAATAGAATAACAGAGAGACTAAGAACCAAAACAGCAAGGAGAGCAACAACGAAAACAAGGTCTCTTTTCTCTCGGGGAGGCGGAGGGGTTGAGAGCAGTAGTGCAAAGCCCAGGAAGGCTGCTGCTACAATGCCCCAGGGGAGAGATGATGTAAACCTGAGCTAACACAGTGGCAAAGGCAGTGCAGATGGAGAATAGGGGATGGGAATAAGAGATATTTAGGGAGTAGAAACAACAGGACTTAGTTACTCATGGAGTAGAGGGCACTGAGGAAGGAATCTAGGATTGTGATGCTAACACACATAACACACAATCCTTCAAATAAAATTAAATGAGTTAATATTTATAAGGCACTTAGAACAGTGCCTGCTACATAATAAGAGCTATTTAGGTGCTGGCTATGATCACTGTTATCTTCGAAGCCAAACTGGAAGTGTGAAATGCCAGACTAACCAGGATGTGGCAGAAGTTCCACATTCAAGAAGAGATTCTACAAGTCTGCGATGTCAACGGTTCGCACTGCGCCACCCTCCTCTATCTGTCCTCCTGACATGCAGGTGACTAGCTGAGGGCTGGGTTGCTGCTGGTGTAATACCACTAACTAACATCATTACACCCCTCTACCTTGAACCAAGTGCTTTTACATGTCTTTCAATCTGACCCTCACAAGAATCCCATGAGGTTGGCAGAAGTGTGGTGCTGGCTCTTCACATCACTGCGTTTAGTGCTTTCTCCAGTTCCAGCTCAGGCTCTCTGGGGGCAAAACTGTGTCTTTTCTCCCTCATTATCCCCCATGGAACCTAGCACTCGGCAGGCAGCTTCAGGTGGTCACTTGATTATGGGAGCAGGGTTTAAACTACTGGCTCTGGAACCAAATGACCTGGACTTGAAGCCCAGCTCCACCACTGTGTGACCTTGAGAAGTCAGTTCATTTCTCTAAGCCTCAGATACCTCATCTATAAAATGGGAGTAATAACAGTGCTTTCCTCAGAGGGATATTGGGAAGATCGAGGGAAATAATGCACGTAAGGCCCTTAGCACAGTGAGAAATGAGAGTTATACTTAGTATTGTTTGAATATATGGAAGCACAATTAATAGAAAGGAGTTTTTAAAAGTGAAGGCAAGAGTTAAGGTGTAAAATCACGGGGATTTTTTGCTATCCAAAAGATAGAACAGCGTGTGCGTGGAAAGGGATTTGCACAGCCTTAGGCCTAGTTCCAGGAAAGGAGCAAAGAGCTCTGAGGGTGAGGAGGAAAAGGTATGAGGGAAGAAAAGCCCAAAATAGATTCAGGAACCCGTTGCTTGGCCTGGAAACCTGAAAACTCAGAAGTCGGCTCCTCCGAATATTATTTCCCGATTCAAAAATGTGAGCTCGATTACGTTAGGATCAAAAAACTCTGGCATGAGCTGCAAACAGCTGGGCTCTTGCTATAAATTCCCTGCTGTGACCGAAGCATAATGAAGTTGGGGCTTTTTCATGTGCATTTTTTTTTCAAGCTGCCAGAGAAAAATATAGCTCTAGAAAGTGAAGAAATGCAACTGCCCTTGTTAGACTATTTAAATCTATTTAAATCCAGAAATGGCACGCTCTTGCCAGTCAGACCTAAATGACTTCACAAGCATCCCAGTCGTGCCAAAAGGGGGCACACCGGCTTACCAAAAACAAGATCGTAGCCGTGAAAGGCCAGAAATGCCCACTTCTCTCCTCTAAACCCTGAACCTGGGCCACTTACCATCACCTTTCTGCAGTGCTCTGAAGAGGCCCTCAACTAGCTCGCCAGGGTGGCAGCCGGGCTTGGCAGGCAAGGAAAGACACCAAGGTAAATGCATCTTCCACCTCGCTCAGTAGCATCTCTTGGTAGCTGCCAAGATAGAGTTGTTAAGGACTTGCTTCCTTTAACCTAGTGTCTTTCTGGATCACAAAGGATGTATAAATAAGCCATAAAGTGTTGAGGCATGCCCTGGCCCTGGGAGGAGAGGGAAGGGTGAGAACACAATCCAAAATAGCAGTGCCACAGCACTGCTTTAGGCTTGAGGAAGGACTTAAACCTATGAGCCATTTAAAACTAACTGCCTGAAGTGAAGGGCTACTTTGTCAACTCAAAATATTTCGCCCAGGGACTGCCCTGGCGGTCCAGTGGTTAAGACTCTTCGCTTCCACTGCAGGAGGCGTGGGTTCGATCCCTGGTCAGGGAACTAAGATCCCGCATCCCGCGTGGGGTGGCCAAAAAGTAAAAACAAACAAACAAACAAAAAAACTGCCCAACAAGATACTGGTCATATTCTTCCTTCATCTCACAGTGAATTCTGAATATTGAGGGCTGTCTCTCCCAAACAAACAGTTTCTGGTGACAATTTAAACAGTTTTCTCAGTCTAATATTACTGATTAGCTGGACCACATATAAATGATCCTGTACTGGTAGCTATCTTTTCATGTATCATACCTCACTTTTTCAGTTATGCTGTAAGCTTGTGGAAGTCTGAGGTTGTGTCTTCTGCTTTCTGTAGAAGTCCCCAGAACCTGAATGGCAGTGATGCATTGGAAACAATCCTTGGGAGAGCCTAGATCAAATCTTGGCTCTGCACATAGTAGGTCTATCACACTGACTCAGTTTCAGGGCATCTCTGGACTCCAGGTGGCTCATCTGTGTAAGAGAGAGACTTTTATAAGGGAAGGATAGTGCTTCTACAACTGGAGAAAGTGAACCTGGGATGCAAGAAGCCATAAGATGAATATGGAACCCCCTGGAGCATTCATTTTACTCAAAGAGGAATCTTAATTTTTTCATTTCTTTATTCATTCATTCAACAAATATTTACTGAAAGTCTGCCATGTGCTGGGCACTGGAGACATAACAGTGAACAAGACAAACAAGGTGCCTACCCCCAGAGCTTATAGTCTAGGGAAGAAAGACAATAAATAAGAAAAATAAATAAACAAGATACTTTTAGGTAATGAGACAGGGTGGTGTGCTAGGAAGTGACCAGGTGGTTGACTTAAATTGAATAGCAAGTGTAGTGGATTGAATGGTGGCCACCCCGCAAAAGATATATCCACCCAGAACTTCAGAATGTGACTTTATTTTGAATAAGATTCTTTGCAGATGTAATTTAGGTTAAGACCTCAAGGTGAGACCATCCAGGATTAAGGTGGGTTCTAAATCCAATGATAAGTTTCCTCGTAAGAGACAGAAAAGGAGAAGACAGACACAGAGGAAGTCCATGTGAAGACAGCGGGAGAGATCAGAATGGTGCTGCCATAAGCCAAGGAACACCTGGAACCACCAGAAACTGGAAGAAGAAAGGAAGGATTCTCTCCTAGAGCCTTCAGAGGGAGCTCAGCCCTGCTGACACCTAGATTTTAGACTTTGAGGCTCCAGAACTATGAGAATACTTTTCTGTTGTATTAAACCAATTGTGGTCATTTGTTATGGGAGCCCTAGGAAACTAATACAGCCAGAGGTCTCCCTGAGGATATGATTTTTTAGCTGAACCTTAAATAATGAGAAGTAGTCAGCCATAGAAAGATCTGGGGAAAGTGTACTCCAGACAGAGAAACAGTAAGTGCAAAGGTCCTGAGGCAGGGACAAGCTTGACATGTTCAAGGAACAGAAATAAGACCAGTATGGTTGGCATAGAGTAGGGGGAAAAGAAATTGATGAAGAGAAGATCATGCAGGGTTGGGAGGCCATAGCAAAGAATTTGGGTTTTATTCTACATGTGATGGGGTGGTTTCAAGCTTTCCATCATACTTTAAATAAAATCTAAATTCTTTAATGTAACTAAAAGACCCTCCAAGATTTGGCCTATGCCTAACACTATCCTTTGTGCTTACTTTGTTCCATCCTCAAAGCTATTCCTTTCCTTCAAAGTATTTGCATTTTCTGTTTCCTCTGTCCTGGAATGTTCTTCCCCCAGATCTTTGCTTGCCTGGCCCCTTCAAATCATTTAGGTGTCAGCTCACATGTCACCTCTTAGAGAAGTCTACTGTACAGCCAATGACTCTTTTGATTAACCCTTTTTGTTTTATCATGTCACTTATCACTTTTGAAATTATTTTATTAATCTCTTTAGTTGTTTGGTGTCTATCTTTCTCATGTGATTGCAAGCTCCATGAAGGCAAGAGTATTTGAACTGTACTTTTAGGATTCAAAGCAGTTTGCCCAATGTGTACGTGAGAAAAGGGGAATGTGCCAAGAACTGAAAAATTAAAACTATCTCTTCAGAACTTCTGGAGTATAGAGAAAGAGGGTAAGGTGAGGGAGATGAAGAGTGGTGGGAGGCGAAACAATTGCATGTTTAAAAATATCACTTTGGCTGCCAAATTGTAGTGAGCCAACAGTGTAAGACAAGAGACCATTTATTTGTTCAAGAATATGTATTGACCACCCACCACATGGCAGGTACAATTTGAGATCTCTCCTCGAACAAAACAGATAAAGATTTTTGTCCTCTTGGAGTTTGCAATCAAGTGGGGACCAGTTATGTAGCTAGATGATGATGATGTCTCACTAGGAGTGAGACAGTGGAGATGGAGAGAGCTGGTTGGATTCGGGATGTGTTTGGGGGGAAGGTGGAGTAGATAGAACTTGATGGTGGATGGGATAGACTGGACATCACTCCCTCCAAAGTTTTCCTTGGACCCCCAATATTACATTACGTTTCGCAGCACCCCATGTTTACCCTATTGTTACATACCCTGTACTGTAAATATTCCTTCACTTGACTGTCTTATCTGGACCTTATCAAATTATGTATCAGAACCCATGGCACAATGCTTGGCACAGAACAAGTACCCAATAAATGTATTAAATTTTAAAAACTTAATAATAGTAGTACTTATTATTATTAAATAAATGTATTAAATATATAAACTGGGTCTTTTATCAGGGTAGAATTCATTGTCCATCCAGTGGAAATCTCTCTTAGTCTGCTGTGGTTTTATTCTGGTCTTTGATTGATACAAAAAGTTACTTTCTAGATTGATATGATAACAGCTTCTATTTATAAATTTATTTATTTATTTATCATTTTTATTTTTGGCTGCATTGGATCTTTGTTGCTGCACACAGCTTTCTCTAGTTGCAGCGAGCGGGAGCTACTCTTCCTTGAGGTGAGCAGGCTCTAGGCACGTGGGCTTCAGTAGTTGTGGCGCACAGGCTTAGTTGCTCCATGGCATGTGGATCTTCCCGGACCAGGGCTGGAAACCATGTCCCCTGAATTGGCAGGCAGATTCTTAACCACTGACCCACCAGGGAAGCCCAACAGCTTCTATTTAAACTATGAAAACATTTGTGCAAAGACTGGAAAATTACATTGCCTCATTATGACAGTCGCACCTGATTAAACATTACACAACGTCAGAAAATTAAAAGTTCAAGATTATAAATGTAGTGCCCGGGAGCACATTTATAAGAAATCAAATATTCAATCAGGCTGTTGAGACATTTAAAAGGTCAGTGGCCAAAAGCCCTCCACATCTTTAAGTAATGGTCAATGCAGTTCTATAGCACCAGTCACAGCTCAGAACATACTTCAGAAATAAATTGTAATGGAGTTCAAATTTACGGGATCCCAGACAGCCACAAAATTCAACAAGAAATGAAGAAAAAAATGTCATATGCAGCCACACACCAGAGCCTAGAAAGTAATGACTGTTGCTGTTATTTTTAAAACCATGTCTCCACATTCCCAACTATAAATATCTAGTACTATAGAACCCCTCCTATTACCCAGTGGAAGATAAAAGCTCAGTTACCAGTGACTGATATTCGGTGATTACTTTCAAATCCACATCTCCATTATAAATGACTATGTATAAATGGCTTTGTGCTCTCCAGTACCTGTGGCCCCCGTCCAGAATCAAGAAGCGTATGGAAACATGTTAAGTCCGATTGCAGTAGCCAAAACGACTCTAGAGAAACAAGGAGTTCAGTTAGGTGCCACTCGAATCTTCTACCCCTTTCTCCAGCCAAAGCTTTCAAAGCACTCTCCTCCCCTGTGAGTGACCATCATTTCACAGGTTAGGCAACCAGGAAAGGGATCATCTGGCCGTTCCCCAGTGTCACACAACAACTAAACTACAGCTGAGACTAAAACCCAGTAGCCCTGGCTTCTGATCCAAGAAAGGATTAGGAAAAAAAACCCTAGGCTCTCAATAATCAAAATTCTCACATATCAGGTCTTCCCTGGTGGCACAGTGGTTAAGAATCCACCTGCCAACGCAGGGGACACGGGTTCGAGCCCTGGTCTGGGAAGATCCCACATGCCGCGGATCAACTAAACCCGTGCGCCACAACTACTGAGCCCGTGTGCTGCAACTACTGACACCCACGCGCCTAGAGCGTGAGCTCTGCAACAAGAGAAGCCACCGCAATGAGAAGCCCGCGCACTGCAATGAAGAGTAGCCGCCATTCGCTGCAACTAGAGAAAGCCATGTGCAGCAACGAAGACCCCACGCAGCCAAAAAATAAATAAATATTTTAAAAAAAGATTCTCACATGTCAAAACATTCCCCTGAAAAATGCCAGCTTGTCTCAGCTCAAAGTACCTGAAACCCCACTCCCTCCACAAGGCATTCCTAGACTGATCAGTGGAAAGGGGGCGGTTTCTCCAAGTTCCTTGTTTTTTGTCTCACCTCACAGGTGAAATTCCCATGACCCTATAGGAAACCCGACCTTATCTGCATGTGTGGTTTTCGACATTAGCTTTTCTGACATCTGTGTGTCAAAACCTGCGGTCAAACAAATGGACATCGTGCTCATTGAGAAGGACATAACACCACTTCTATGATATTCCCACCCAAAATGCATAACCTGAAACTTACAATGAAGAAATATCAGACAAATCCAAATTCAGGAACATTCTATAAAATAATTGGCCTGTACTCTTTAAAATGTCAAGGTTGTGAAAGACTAAGACTGAGGAACTATTTCAGATTAAAGAAGACTAAAGAGACACAACAAATTAAATGTAATGCAATGAGTGATTTTGGATTGGATCCTGTATTTATAATTTCTATAAAGGACATTGTGGAACAACTTGAAAATTTGAATCGTCTCAATATTAGAAAATAGTATTGTATCAATGTTAATTTCCTGGTTTTGATCATTGAATTATAGTTATATAAGTGAATGTTTTTGTTTTTAGAAAACACACACTGAAGTATTTAAGGATAAAAGAGCATCATGTCTATAACTTATTCTCAAACAGATCAGAAAAAATATACATATTTATAATCATAGAGAGAATTGTGGAAAGGGGAAGTTGTCTGCCATTCCAGTAAACAACAAATCTTGCCCACCATGAAGCCAACAGCCACTGCAGTAGCAGGAAGTCCCCCCACCCCACCCCTCCCCTCGCATGGTGCACCCTGAAGGGAATTTAGGATGTCAGGATGGAGAAAAACAGGAACTATTCTGTGTTCTGGACACTGGCCCTAGATAGTTAAGATGCATATCTAAGAAACAATTTCAGTGAGCCCAGACTCTTGCATCTTCCAATACATAGTAAAGCACTAAAATGATTAACTTGAGATGTCTTTTCTCTGTGATTAGCAGTAATCTTTTTATGTTCCACTACATGTTTTGTTTTTTTCAGCAAAATCTCCTATATGTCCTGGCTCCTCCCTTACATCTTCAGAGCAGTTCCTCAGAGCTATCTGAGAGGCTGTCTCCTGGGCTACAGTCCTCTGTAAGTTCCCTAAATAAAACTTAACTTTTATTTTAGATTGTGCGTTTTTCTTCAGTTGACACTTTTGGTGATCACATGAAGGGACCCAGAGCAGACGTCTCTCCTTCGCCTGAACTCTATAAGGATCCAGAGCCTTGGTACCAGCAGAGGCCCCTTGTGCTCATCTGCCTCCTCAGAAAGTCCAGATGAATTTGGGTGAGTCTGTCCTGATTCTCAGATCTCCCAATTAGTGGCTGATGATCCTGAGTTTTATTTGGCAGTGTATAAAATGTACCTGCCCCCCGCCAAGTTGAAAGATACTGGGGAGATTTTGCTCATTTGAAAGACACTGAGTTGGTTACCCCAGCTGAAAGATACTGGGAAGATTTTATTATGTATGTGCAGAATTTATACTTACAAGTACTTGCTTAACTGGAAATTAAAGGAAATCTTGTCCTAGCCCTAAAAATGACCAAATTGGGGTTCTTCTGACATTCCAAAATTAATATTTTTGTGGGCGCAACTAGAGAAAACTGGCTTGATAAAACATCTTTTCAGAATTCTGACCTTAAAGGAACAAAAGCCCTTCCAGGAGAAACTTGCATTTCTCTTCTTGTGTCTTTGAGATGCAAATGTTCTACCTGATCTTAGGCATTTTTTTCCCTCTGTTTTGGGAACTTGGTCTCTGCCCTTCGGAAGGTACATATTCAGTGTATATTTGGCAGTCAGTCGAATAGACTGGGATTCTGAGCAGTCTTTTTGTCTAGCTGTGCCAACTCTCAGGGAAATTTGTCATAAGGGGTCCCAGCCCATAAGTAGGCTTCATCATCTTAACCTTCATTGCAGCTACTTGTACAACAAAGGCCCTATACTTTCTTACACTACTTCCGGGAGTAAACTTTCTAGATCTTGTGACGGCTACATTCTTTGCACTCTCTTGTGGGGGCGCCTACTACACGATACTGGTTTGAGTTGCTATTAAGATACTACTGGTCAATGGCCAGACGATGGAGCCTTTCAACTGAAGAAACTTCTAAATTGGCAAATTTTTAGAGAGCTCTCATTATAAACAGCTGTTCTATTGATACCTATGAAAAGGCCAAATTAGAAGGTAGAAACAAACAAACAAAAAAAACAGAATGACTAACCTAAGAACTCCATTAGTTTAAAACAAACAAAACTGGTTTGGGAAGCCTTATTTGTGATCTCAGCTTCCCCTGAATGGCTCCTTTAGATGATAATAAAAACATTAGATTGTGAATTAGATTGATTAACAGGGGAATAAGAAGAAACTGAGGGGAAAGTCTAAAGACTTCTTCCCAACAAGGTGGAAATTTTAAAGGGACTCATCCCAAAAGGATAAAAATCTTTAGATGTTTGTTAAGAAATAGGATAAATAAAATAGACATTAATGAGATTTTAAAAGTTTTGATAAAATACTACCTAAGGTTGGATGGGCCAAAGGGTCCCCCTATTGGTCACCAACATTAAAGGGCCCCAAACAAATCTGCTCTATTTACCCCAGCTAATATTTAAATCTAAGAAATAATTTAGATTTACTTTAATACACTATTAAACTATTTTACTCCATGAAGCACTGTGAGAAGGAGGTGATGCAGGGAGTTCAAAATAAACTTGGAAAGATTATTCCAGGGATGCTATGCCAATCAGCTTGAGAACTGGCACCCTGGAGGGAAGAATGCCATCTCCACACAAGTTGCCCTGCTGGGTGCCTACCAACTTGCCAAGCACCAATGCCTATTCCGAGATGTTTGTCCGCAGTGCCAACTTCCATCCAAAGCCATTGACGCAGTATTACATTTGGCCACTTGAGGGCGTGCTAAAATTACTTTCTCTTACTCGGGGATTTCCAGGCGTTGAGGCGAGAGGTGTGTGGGAGGTGTGAGTACCAGGTGTCTTCAGTTCCCTTTGCAGACTCCTGATGGGACAGAAAAGAGAAGGAGTGGTAGTTCCCACCTTAGCAAAACTGTGTTGTCTTCAGAGTTCAGCTTCAGTGACTTCCGCCTGCATTACTGGCCCTCTTTTGCCTTATTGTCAGAGTGTTTTCTATACCCCTTCACCCCTTTCTCTTCTCCATATATCCAGAGCCCTCTTGGTCTCTTTCACCTTCCTCCAAAGGTTTTACCCAAGGCACTCGTTCCCACTCAGGTGTAAGACTGATAATGATGATAATCACCATAGCAGAATGTCACCGATGTAAGAGACTGATAATGATGATAACCATGATAGCAGAATGTGGCCCGTCTCAAGAGAGATTTGAATGTTGACAGGAATCCATGCCTCAAACCATAGGATTAGGCTCAGATTAGAAATCCAGGCCTCAAAACTGGCGGAGGAGAATATGGTGGCCCATAGGAGCCTTTATTACACTCCTGGAATCAGACATTGAGTGCCAAAAGGAAGAGGCCTGGTTATCATCCAGCTAGGCAAGGAAACAGGGTGCCTGGGATTTGTGGGGCTTGAGGAGGGCACATTTGAGTTTCAGGGCTGAAAACCAGACTCTAGAAGGGTGCTGGCTGGGAGGTAGAAAAGCAGATGGAGTGAAGAACAGTCACCACTAGGGAACTTGGCAAATCCCCAGGGTTATCACAACCTTTAAAAAGGCTGAATAATTCAACTGTAAAGCAAAGATTGCTGACTCTTTTGTAGTTTCCCTTCTTCTACCCCCCTAAAAGCAGAGTTCTCCTTTATTTTAAAGCAGAGAGGAAAGCTGGGTATGATAGAGCAATCCCAGCAGTTAAGACTTCTGGGAGAACTGGTGGTGACGTGAGATTAAAGTCTATCAAAAGGAACACTCATTTCCTAGAATAATGTTCTCTTGAAACACCTAGTGCCTGCCACCTATTTTAAGAGAAATTGATTATCAATACCTCTGAAACCACTAATTTAAAAACTTGTAGACTTATCTGTTTATTCATTCAATAATTATAGACCTGGATTTTAGATGCCTTTTAAGAAGTTCTATTCAGGCCAGTCCGTTTTAACCTGTTGTCTCTGTGAATGAACTTCAGAAATTATCCATCAAATTCTGAGCCCCAGGCTGGTCTGTCTCTGCCCCAATTCCCACTCCCCAGCCCAAATGAAGTTGGCACTCTACCGCAATTTGTCGAGATTGCCCTCCAGTGAAGCAAATCAATGTCTTTATTCACCCAAAATAGTGAAGATATATAGTGAAATGTTCTAGACCACCACCTCCTGGAAAGCAGGAGGTGTGCCTCTTTCATTAAGGAACCTGTACTTTGTTGTCATTGGGTTCCCTGTGCTTCATACATCTCTGGCACTGTGTATTTTGAATAAGTAAATGAGTAAATACATCTTTTGTGAGTTTGTGGTGTTTTTAAAAGGATTTATGAAGTAACACACCACCCAAACCTGGCAAATACTTATCACTCACTCAACTCTGTAACATCAAATGATTATTTAAGTCTCAGTTAAAATCACTTTTCTAAAAATACAGGAAAGCAAATAGCTAAAATACTGCCAAAGTCAACCTTTAGAAATGCACTTCCTTCTATACTAAAATTTCCTGTATTATACACATCATACCTTCCAATTAACTTACAATTAACTTGAAATAAGTATGCCCTTAAGACCCACAGCATGAATATTCTTTTATGCCTAAAAGCAGTGTCATATTAACAAGCAAAATCACCCGCAACTTGCCTCAGGAGACCTGGATGTAAATTATCACAACTTTTATGGCTAAGCCAAGCTGGAAGTTCCTGTGCTTTTTCTTGCCCTCTCCCTCCTGTCTGCCAAGAGGGCACCACTTATCTTTCAGGACTCAGCTCAAGGGTCATAGCGCTCTGTGAAGTCTTTCCTTTTTATAGATCTTCCCCCGCTGCCAGTAAATTTGTCCAGTACTGCCCTCTGCTCATCCCCCTGCTGTGCCACTACAGACTTCACCCCTCACATTTGTCTGAGCATGCGTATGTCTCCTCTGTTAAACAGCAGACTGTATTTGTCTTTGTAGCTCCTCTTCCTGGCTCAGTACCTGGCAACCCATAAGCCCTCAGTACGTGTCCATATACTTTTATGTTTTCATAATCATGCATTATATTCTCCCACTTGTCTGCTCCTTTCATTCTCTCCTCATAATTGATTGTACACCTGAAACATGAGTCAACCTTAAGACAGAAACTTGATTGTCCAGCAGAGGGAGCCCCAAAGCCTTGGTCAGTGCTGGAGTGGCCTGGCAGATTTCCTCTCCAAACGGCAGCCTTTCCCAGGGCTTCAACCTTTCCCAACACCCCCTTCCCCCTGCTCAGGAAAACTTGCCTATTGGCAAGCCCAGACAATGTTGGGATATAGATGGGAAGTTGGAAGTACAGGGCCAGTCACGGGGGTCCTTCCAAAAAGAGATGTGTTCAGTTTGTGATCTAAGCAAGCAGATATCAACACCAGAAATGAGCACTAAAGGAGGCACCAACATCCCAAGAAGAATAAAAATTCTTGTTGTTCTTGTTGTTGCTACAGATAACATGATGCGAGCATGGATTATATGTCAGGCACTATGCTAAGTGTTTTGCCTGTGATTTAATCGTCAAAACAACTTTATAATGTAAAAGCCATTATCATCTCCAATTCACAGATAAGGAACCTGAAGCTCAAAGAGGTTCATGGAACTTGCCTGTTCATCTTGATAGTAAGTGATAGAGCCAGGATTCAAAATCCTGTTTGTTTCATGCAGAGCCCCGACACGTATCTAGTGTGCTATGCTGCCTTCTATACCGAGATGCCAAAAGCCATAATTAAAGGAAGAAATTGAGACCAGGAAATGTGGTTAAATAGGAAACAAGAACATGGGTTGGTCACTGGACAGTTGATTTTTTAAGAAATTTAGTCAATGCACCACCCAAAATTATCTCTCATACCACTTTTTGGGAAACACTGATTTTAAGTAAGGAGGAATTGTCTCTAGAAGGCCCCTCATTCAGTTACAAATATATAAACTCAGCACTGTTAAATATGCTACTGCTGAGTGTTTACTGGACTAATGAGCTTCCATGACTAGAGCTTTGAGAGGACAGGACACAGGGCAGGTGTCAAGATCAAGGGGAGCCTTTAAGATGCTATTGAGGAAAGTGCCCTGAGCGAACTAGAAAGACCTGTGACAAAATCACTGGGCTACTCAGAAGCTAAACCCAGGCTCCCATCTCCCGATACCTGATCCTGCTCAGAGGTCCCCATGCCCAGATAGTCCAGAGGGAAAGGTGTTGGAGGTAAAAGTGTCGCACTTGTAATTGCCTCCATGTAAGAATTAGGGCGTGATATAAAATAGATAACCAACAAGGACCTACTGTATATAGCACAGGGAACTATACTCAATATTTTGTAATAACCTATAAGGCAGCTGTCCCCAACATTTTTGGCACCAGGGACCAGTTTCATGGAAGACAAATTTTCCACGGACGGGGAGGGGTGGGGGGGATGGTTCAGGTGGTAATAGGAGCGATGGGGAGCGATGCGGAGCAGCAGATGAAGCTTCACTCGCGTGCCCGCTGCTCACCTCCTGCTGTGCATCGGGTTCCTAACAGGCCACGGACCGATATCGGTCTGCGGTCCAGGGGTTGGGGACCCCTGCTATAAGGGAAAAAAATCTGAAAAAAAAAATACTGTAGATATATATGTATGTAAAACTGAATCACTTTGCTGTACACCTGAAAAGAACACAACATTGTAAATCAAATATACTTCAATAAAAATAAATTTTTAAAAATAAGAATTAGGGCAAGAATGCTGGTATTTCACTTTCCCTTCTGATACTAGGCATCTGTTTCATCTCTAAGGGTAGCTGTATTGCTGTATGTCTCACCCCAAGGAGGTCTGATTTCCATCCGGATATTAATTCCTTATGGAGGAAAAAGCCAACAAGGAGGACCCCATATGTGCCCAAGCAGAGCCCCCATGGAGGTGACTTGCGAGATTCACACACCCACTCTAGCAGACGTGGCAATGCAGCAGAGTGGAAAGTTGCCTGTCGAAATATTTGCCAACCCAACTGGGGTCACAAATGTTTATGCGGATGGCATAACCTCTGTCTCAGAGTGGTTGGAGGTGTGTCACAGGGGCACAAATTCCTGCCAAATGCACTCATCTTGAATGGACCCTGAGATAAACCGTTCACAGCAAACCGGGCCTAGGAACACATATTCCAGGGGTCCCTCTGCCTGTCACTGGTGATGAAAAAGGAGGGAACTTGACCTTTGGACCCTCAGAGCAAGCCCACTGCTGCCGCTTGGAAGGCCAGTCTTGGCAAGAGTATAACTAGCACATCACACCCGTGATCACATGGATATTATGGGTTAGTACAAGGCTACAGTTAAAAGGTGATGCCCTTTGAAACCGATTTTTTATTCATTTTTTTAATTGCATTTTTTTAACAGCTTTACTGGACTATAATTGCTTTAAAATGCTGTGTTAGATTCTGCTGCATAACAAAGTGAATCAGCTATACATATACATATATCCCCGTATCTCTTCCCTCTTGTGTCTCCCTCCCTCCCACCCTCCCTATGCCACTCCTCTAGGTGGTCACAAAGGGCCAAGTTGATCTCCCCGTGCTATACAACTGCTTCCCACTAGCTATCTATTTTACATTTCGTAGTGTATATATATCCACGGTACTCTTTCACTTCGACCCAGCTTACACTTCCCCCCTCCCCGTGACCTCAAGTCCATTCTCTACATCTGCGTCTTTTTTCCTGTCCTGTCCCTAGGTTCATCAGAACCATTTTTTTTTTAATTTTATGTTATTTATTTTTTTCTACAGCAGGTTCTTATTAGTTATGCATTTTATACATATTAGTGTATATATGTCAATCCCAATCTCCGAAGTCATCACACCAGCACCACCACCCCACCGCCACTTTCACCACTTGCTGTCCATACGTTGGTTCTCTACATCTGTGTCTCAATTTCTACCCTGCAAACCGGTTCATCTACTATTTTTCTAGGTCCCACATATCTTCGTTAATATACGATAATTGTTTTTCTCTTTCTGACTTACTTCACTCTGTATGACAGGCTCTAGGTCCATACACCTCGCTACCAATAACTCAATTTCATTTCTTTTTATGGCCGAGTAATATTCCATTGTATATATGTGCCACATCTTGGTTTTTTTTTCCTGAAAAACATATATAGTTTATTTTCATTAACTTTCTAGGTTCCATATTATTCTGTGTATAGGAAATGTACTTTTCCAATGGTAATTTTGGTTTAGATTCTTTATACATTGGAAGACGTACAGAAGCCATCACACTCTCTCTCTTATTTTTCAGCTTTTGTTCCCCAGAGAAATAAAATCTGACATACTAGAAAGATATAGGGGACATGAGAAAGTCACAGCATAGGTAAGGTTAGTTAAATGCCTAAAACATACTTGAGATTTCACATACCTCACACTGTCCCTAGAATATGGTCATCAAGGAAAGTGTAATGACCCTGTGTCTTTTTTTAACCACTTTTTTTTTTTTTTTACATCTTAATTCCATATTATTCCATGCATCTTTTTGGTTTTTTTCCCCTCTCTTGTTAGCAGTTAAGTCAGGAAAATCCCTAGAAAATGGAAGAACTAATTCTGTATTACTCTTTTTTTTTCTTTTAAGTGGGAACATTTTAATGTGAATTTGATATTAGATGCTATGAAAGAAGTATTTCTATATTTTGGTGCTATAGTGGTATTGTGAATGGTTATGTCAGGAACTATGCTTTTTTTTTTTTTTTTAGTTTCTGCTTTATAACAAAGTGTATCAGCTATACATATACATTTATCCCCATATCTCTTCCCTCTTGCATCTCCCTCCCTCCCACCCTCGCTATCCCACCACTCTAGGTGGTCACAAAGCACTGAGCTGATCTCCCCGTGCTCTGCAACTGCTTCCCACTAGCTAGCTATTTTACATTTGGTAGTGTACATGTGTCCATGCTACTCTTTCACTTCGGCCCTCCTTACACTTCCCCCTCCCTGTGACCTCAAGTCCATTCTCTACGTCTCCGTCTTTATTCTTGTGCTGCCCCTAGGTTCCTCAGAACTATTTTTTTTTAAATTTTATGTTATATATTTTTTTATACAGCCGGTTCTTATTAGTTATCCATTTTATACATATTAGTGTATATATGTCCATCTCAATCTCCCAATTCATCACACCATCACCACAACCACCCCGCCACATTCTCCCCTTGGTGTCCATACATTTGTTCTCTACCTCTGTGTCTCAATTTCTGCCCTGCAAACCGATTCATCTGTACCATTTTTCTAGGTCCACATATATGCGTTAATATACGATAATTGTTTTCCTCTTTCTGACTTACTTCACTCTGTATGACAGGCTCTAGGTCCATACACCTCACTACCAATAACTCAATTTCATTTCTTTTTACGGCCGAGTAATATTCCATTGTATATATGTGCCACCTTTTTTTTTCCATAGAAAAATATATAGTTTATTTTTATTAACTTTCTAAGTTCCAGATTATTTTGTGTATAGCAAATGTACTTTTCCAATGGTAATTTTGGTTTGGATTCTTTATTCATTGGAAGGGGTACAGGAGCTGTCTCACTCTCTCTCTCTATTTTTTTTCAGCCTTTGTTCCCCAGAGAAATTAAATCTGACATACCAGAAAGATAGAGGGGACATCAGAAAGTCACAGCATAGGTAAGGCTAGTTAAATGCCTAAAACATACTTGAGATTTGAGATACCTCACAGTGTCCCTTGAATATGGTCATCAAGGAAAGTGCAGTGACCCTGTGTCTCTTGCTAGAACAATAATTTCTGGGGTTTTTTACATCTTAATTCCAGTTTTATTCCATGTGTATTTTTTGCTTTTTCCCTTTCTTGTTCTCAGTGAACTCACGAAAATCTGTACAACATGGAAGTACGAATTCTGTATTTGTGTTTTTATTTTTAATTCGAACGTTTTAATGTGAAGTTGATATTAGATGCTATGAAGGAAGTATTTCTATATTTTGGTGCTATAGTGGTATTGTGAATGGTTATTTCAGGGACTATCTTTTTCTTCTTTAGTTTCTGCTTTATAACAAAGTGAATCAGCTATACATATACATATATCCCCATATCTCTTCCCTTTTGCGTCTCTCTCCCTCCCACCCTCACTATCTCACCCCTCTAGGTGGTCACAAAGCACCGAGCTGATCTCCCCGTGTTCTGCAACTGCTTCTCACTAGCTATCTATTTTACATTTGGCAGTGTACATGTGTCCATGGTACTCTTTCACTTCGTCCCACCTTACTCTTCCCCATCCCCGTGACCTTATGTCCATTCTCTACGTCTGTGTCTTTATTTCTGTGGTGTCCCTTCTTTCAACAGAACTATTTTTTTTTAATTTTATGTTATATATTTTTTTATACAGCAGGTTCTTATTAGGTATCCATTTTATACATATTAGTGTATATATGTCCATCCCAAACTCCCAATTCATCACACCAGCACCAACACCCCCCCCGGCACTTTCCCCACTTGCTGTCCATACGTTTGTCCTCTACATCTGTGTCTCAATTTCTGCCCTGCAAACCGGTTCATCTGTACCATTTTTCTAGGCCCCACATATCTTCGTTAATATAAGATAATTGTTTTTCTCTTTCTGACTTACTTCACTCTGTATGACAGGCTCTAGGTCCATATACCTCACTACCAATAACTCAATTTCATTACTTTTTATGGCCGAGTAATATTCCATTGTATATAGGTGACACATTTTCTTTTTTTTTTTCCATAGAAAAATATATGGTTATTTTCATTAGCTTTCTGCGTTACATATTATTTTGTGTTTAGCAAATGTACTTTTCCAATGGTAATTTTGGTTTGCATTCTTTATTCATTGAAAGGTGTACAAGAGCCGTCTCACTCTCTCTCTTTTTTTTCGGCCTCTGTTCCCCAGAGAAATAAAATCTGACATACTAGAAAGATATAGGGGACATGAGAAAGTCACAGCATAGGTAAGACTAGTTAAAACCCTAAAACACATTTGAGATTTCAGATACCTCACAGTGTCCCTAGAATATGGTCTTCAAGGAAAGTGCAATGACCCTGAGTCTTTCTTTAGACCGCTATTTTTTTTTTTTACATCTAAATTCCATTTTATTCTGAGTGTATTTTTTGCTTTTTCCCTTTCTTCTTCACAGTGAACTTATGAAATTCTGTAGAACATGGAAGTACTAACCCTGTATTTGTGGGTTTTTTTTTTAATTCGAACATTTTAATGTGAAGTTGATATTAGATGCTATGAAGGAAGTATTTCTATATTTTGGTGCTAAAGTGGTATTGTGAATGGTTATTTCAGGAACTATGCTTTTTTTTATTATTTTCTGCTTTATAAGAAAGCGAATCAGCTATACATATACATATATCCCCATATCTCTTCCCTGTTGTGGCTCCGCCCTCCCACACTAGTAATCCCACCCCTCTAGGTGGTCACAAAGCTGAGATGTTCTCCCCGTGCTCTGCAACTGCTTCCCACTAGCTAGCTATTTTACATTTTTTAGTGTGCGTATGTCCATGCTACTCTTTCACTTCATCCCACCTTACACTTGCCCCTCCCCGTGACCTTATGTCCATTCTCTACATCTGCATCTTTATTCCTGTGCTGTCCCTAGGTTCATCAGAACTATTTTTTTTGAATTTTATGTTATATAATTTTTATTCAGCAGGTTCTTATTAGTTATCCATTTTATACATATTAGTGTATATATGTCAATCCCAATCTCCCAATTCATCACACCAGCACCACCACTCCCCCGCCACTTTCCCCCCTTGATGTCCATACATTTGTTCTCTACATCTGTGTCTCAATTTCTGCCCTGCACACCGGTTCATGTGTACCATTTTTCTAGGTTCCACATATATGCGTTAATTGCTTTCCTCTTTCTGACTTACTTCACTCTGTATGACAGGCTCTAGGTCCATACACCTCACTACCAATAACTCAATTTCATTACTTTTTGTGGCTGAGTAATATTCCATTGTATATAGGTGCCACGTTTTCTTTATTTTTTTTTCCATAGAAAAATATATGGTTATTTTCATTAGTTTTCCACATTATATATTATTTTGTGTTTAGCAAATGTACTTTTCCAATGGTAATTTCGGTTTGGATTCTTTATTCCTTGGAAGGTGTACAGGAGCCATCTCACTCTCTCTCATTTTTTTGGCCTTTGTTCCCCAGAGAAATAAATTCTGACACACTAGAAAGATAGAGGGGACATGAGAAAGTCACAGCATAGGTAAGGCTAGTTAAACACCTAAAACATACTTCAGATTTCACATACCTCACAGTGTCCCTATAATATGGTCGTCAAGGAAAGTGCAATGACCCTGAGTCTTTTTTTAGACTGCTTTTTTTTTTTTTTTAACATCTTAATTCCATCTTATTCCGTGTGTATTTTTTGCTCTTTCCTTTCTGGTTCTCAGTGAACTCAGGAAAATCCGTAGAACGTGGAAGTACTAATTCTGTATTACACTTTTTTTTTCTATTAATTGGGAACATTTTAATGTGAATTTGATATTAGATGCTATGAAGGAAATATTTCTGTATTTTGGTGCTATAGTGGTATTGTGAATCGTTATTTCAGGAACTATGCTTTATTTTTTATTTTTATTTTTTAGTTTCTGCTTTATAACAAACTGAATCAGTTATACACATACATATATCTCCATATCTCTTCCCTGTTGCGTCTCCCTCCCTCCCACCCTCGCTATCCCACCCCTCTAGGTGGTCACAAAGCTCTGAGCTGATCTCCCTGTGCTCTGCAACTGCTTCCCACTAGCTAGCTATTTTACATTTTTTAGTGTACATATGTCCATGCTATTCTTTCACTTCGTCCCACCTTACACTTCCCCCTCCCCGTGACCTTATGTCGATTCTCTAAGTCTGCGTCTTTATTCCTGTGTTGTCCCTAGGTTCATCAGAAGTATTTTCTTTTGAATTTTATGTTACATTTTTTATACAGCAGATTCTTATTAGTTATCCATTTTATACATATTAGTGTATATATGTCAATACCAATCTCCCAATTCGTCACACCTGCACCACTACCCCCCCCCCGCCACTTTCCCCACTTGCTGTCCATACGTTTGTTCTCTACATCTGTGTCTCAATTTCTGCCCTGCAAACCAGATCATCTGTACCATTTTTCTAGGTTGCACATATCTGTGTTAATATACGATAATTGTTTTTCTCTTTCGGACATACTTCACTCTGTATGACAGGCTCTAGGTCCATACACCTCACAACCAATAACTCAATTTCATTACTTTTCATGGCCGAGTAATATTCCATTGTATATAGGTGCCACGTTTTCTTTTTTTTTTTTCCATAGAAAAATATATGGTTATTTTCATTAGCTTTCTATGTTACATACTATTTTGTGTTTAGCAAATGTACTTTTCCAATGGTAATTTTGGTTTGGATTCTTTATTCCTTGGAAGGTGTACAGGAGCCATCTCACTCTCTCTCTTTTTTTTTGGCCTTTGTTCCCCAGAGAAATAAAATCTGATATACTAGAAAGATAGAGGGGACATGAGAAAGTCACAGCATAGGTAAGGCTAGTTAAACACCTAAAACATACTTCAGATTTCACATACCTCACAGTGTCCCTATAATATGGTCATCAAGGAAAGTGCAATGACCCTGAGTCTTTTTTTAGACTGCTATTTTTTTTTTTTACATCTTAATTCCATTTTACTCCGTGTGTATTTTTTGCTCTTTCCTTTCTGGTTCTCAGTGAACTCAGGAAAATCCGTAGAACGTGGAAGTACTAATTCTGTATTACAATTTTTTTTTCTATTAATTGGGACCATCTTAATGTGAATTTGATATTAGATGCTATGAAGGAAGTATTTCTATATTTTGGTGCTATAGTAGTATTGTGAATCGTTATTTCAGAAACTATGCTTTATTTTATTTTATTTTATTTTTTTTAGTTTCTGCTTTATAACAGAGTGAATCAGTTATACACATACATATATCCCCATATCTCTTCCCTGTTGCGTCTCCCTCCCTCCCACCCTCGCTATCCCACCCCTCTAGGTGGTCACAAAGCACTGAGCTGATCTCCCTGTGCTCTGCAACTGCTTCCCACTAGCTAGCTATTTTACATGTTTTAGTGTACATATGTCCATGCTACTCTTTCACTTCGTCCCACCTTACTCTTCCCCCTCCCGTGACCTTATGCCCATTCTCTACATCTGTGTCTTTAATCCTGTGCTGTCCCTATGTTCATCAGAAGTATTTTCTTTTGAATTTTATGTGTTATTTTTTTTATACAGCATGTTCTTATTAGTTATCCATTTCATACATATTAGTGTATATATGTCAATCCCAATCTCCGAATTCATCACACCAGCACCACCACCCCACCGCCACTTTCACCACTTGTGGTCCATACGTTGGTTCTCTACATCTGTGTCTCAATTTCTACCCTGCAAACCAGTTCATCTACTATTTTTCTAGGTTGCACATATCTGTGTTAATATAAGATAATTGTTTTTCTCTTTCTGACTTACTTCACTCTGTATGACAGGCTCTAGGTCCATATACCTCACTACCAATAACTCAATTTCATTACTTTTTATGGCCGAGTAATATTCCATTGTATATAGGTGACACATTTTCTTTTTTTTTCCCCATAGAAAAATATATGGTTATTTTCATTAGCTTTCTGCGTTACATATTATTTTGTGTTTAGCAAATATACTTTTCCAATGGTAATTTTGGTTTGCATTCTTTATTCATTGAAAGGTGTACAAGAGCTGTCTCACTCTCTCTTTTTTTTCGGCCTCTGTTCCCCAGAGAAATAAAATCTGACATACTAGAAAGATATAGGGGACATGAGAAAGTCACAGCATAGGTAAGGCTATTTAAAACCCTAAAACACATTTGAGATTTCAGATACCTCACAGTGTCCCTAGAATATGGTCTTCAAGGAAAGTGCAATGACCCTGAGTCTTTCTTTAGACCGCTATTTTTTTTTTTACATCTAAATTCCATTTTATTCTGAGTGTATTTTTTGCTTTTTCCCTTTCTTGTAAGCAGTTAACTCACGAAAATCCCTATAAAATGGAAGTACTAATTCTGTATTACTGGTTTTTTTTAATTGGGAACATTTTCATGTGAATTTGATATTAGATGCTATTAAGGTAATATTTCTATATTTTAGTACTATAGTGGTATATTGAATGGTTATTTCAGGAACCATGCTTTTTTTTTCTTTTCTTGTTTCTGCTTTATAACAAAGTGAATCACATATACATATACATATATCCTCACATCTCTTCCCTCTTGTGTCTCCCTCCCTCCCACCCTCCATATCCCACCCATGTACGTGGTCACAGAGCACCAAGCTAATCTCCCTGTGCTCGGCAACTGCTTCCCACTAGCTATCTATTTTACATTTGGTAGTGTACATGTGTCCATGCTAGTCTTTCACTTCGTCCCACCTTACTCATCCCCCTCCCATGACCTTATGTCCATTCTCTACGTCTGCGTCTTTATTCCTGTGCTGTCCCTAGGTTCATTCAGACCTTTTTTTTTTGAATTTTATGTTATATATTTTTTTATACAACGGGTTCTTATTAGTAATCCATTTTATACATATTAGTGTATATATGTCAATCCCAATCTCCCAATTCATCACACCACCACCAACACCTCCCTGCTACTTTCCCCCACTGGTGTCCATACGTTTGTTCTCTACATCTCTGTTTCAATTTCTGCCCTGCAAACCAGTTCATCTGTACCATCTTTCTAGGTTCCACATATCTGCGTTAATATACGATAATTGTTTTTCTCTTTCTAACTTACTTCACTTTGTATGACAGGCTCTAGGTCCATCCACCTCACTACAAGTAACTCAACTTCATTCCTTTTTATGGCCGAGTAATATTCCATTGTATATAGGTGCCACGTTTTCTTTCGTTTTTTTCCCATTGAAAAATATATGGTTATATTCATTGCCTTTCTACGTTACATATTATTTTGTGATTAGCAAATGTACTTTTCCAATGGTAATTTCGGTTTGGATTCTTTATTCATTGGAAGGTATACAGGAGCCGTCTCACTCTCTCTCTTTTTTTTTGGCCTTTGTGCCCCAGAGAAATAAAATCTGACATACTAGAAAGATAGAGGGGACATGAGAAAGTCACAGAATAGGTAAGACTAGTTAAATGTCTAAAACATACTTGAGATTTGAGATACCTCACAGTGTCCCTAGAATATGGTCATCAAGGAAAGTGTAATGACCCTGTGTCTCTTTCTAGAACACCAAATTTTTTTCTTTACATCTTAATTCCATTTTATTCCTTGTGTATTTTTTCCTTTTTCCCTTTCTTGTTCGCAGTGAGCTCACGAAAATCCATAGAACATGGAAGTACTAATTCTGTAGTACTCTTTTTTTCTTTTGATTGGGAACATTTTAATGTGAATTTGATATTAGATGCTATGAGGAAGTATTTCTATATTTTGGTGCTATAGTGGTATTGTGATTGGTTATGTCAGGAACTATGCTTTTTTTTATTATTTTCTGCTTTATAAGAAAGTGAGTCAGCTATACATATACATGTATCCCCATATCTCTTCCCTGTTGCGGCTCCACCCTCCCACACTTGCTATCCCACCCCTCTAGGTGGTCACAAAGCTCTGAGCTGATCTCCCCGTGCTCTGCAACTGCTTCCCACTAGCTAGCTCTTTTACATTTTTTAGTGTGCATATGTCCATGCTACTCTTTCACTTCATCCCACCTTACACTTGCCCCTCCCCATGACCTTACGTCCATTCTCTCTGTCTGCGTCTTTATTTCTGTCCTGTCCCTAGGTTCATCAGAACTATTTTTTTTTTGAATTTTATGTTCTATATATTTTTATACAGCAGGTTCTTATTAGTTATCCATTTTATACATATTAGTGCATATATGTCAATCCCAATCTCCCAATTCATCACACCAGAACCACCACCCCCCCGCCACATTCCCCTCTTGCTGTCCATACGTTTGTTCTCTACATCTGTGTCACAATTTCTGGCCTGCAAACTGGTTCATGTGTACCATTTTTCTAGGTTCCACATATCTGCGTTAATATACGATAATTGTTTTTCTCTTTCTGACTTACTTCACTTATACGACAGGCTCTAGGTCCATACACCTCACTACCAATAACTCAATTTCATTACTTTTTATGGCTGAGTAATATTCCATTGTATATAGGTGCCACGTTTTCTTTTTTTTTTTCCATAGAAAAATATATGGTTATTTTCATTAGCTTTCCACGTTATATATTATTTTGTGTTTAGCAGATGTACTTTTCCAATGGTAATTTCGGTTTGGATTCTTTATTCATTAGAAGGTGTACAGAAGCCATCTCACTCTCTCTCTTTTTTTTCGGCCTTTGTTCCCCAGCGAAATAAAATCTGACATACTAGAAAGATATTGGGGACATGAGAAAGTCACAGCATAGGTAAGGCAAGTTAAATGCCTAAAACATACTTGAGATTTCAGATACCTCACACTGTTCCTAGAATATGGTCATCAAGGAAGGTGAAATGACCCTGAGTCTTTTTTTAGACCACTATTTTTCTTTTTTACATCTCAATTCCATTTTATTCCATGTGCATTTTTTGTTTTTTCCCTTTCTTGTAAGCAGTTTAGTCACGAAAATCCCTATAAAAGGAAGTACTAATTTTGTATTATTGTTTTTTTTTTAATTGGGAACATTTTCATGTGAATTTGATATTAGATGCTATTAAGGTAATATTTCTATATTTTAGTACTATAGTGGTATATTGAATGGTTATTTCAGGAACCATGCTTTTTTTTTCTTTTCTTGTTTCTGCTTTATAACAAAGTGAATCACATATACATATACATATATCCTCACATCTCTTCCCTCTTGTGTCTCCCTCCCTCCCACCCTCCATATCCCACCCATGTACGTGGTCACAGAGCACCAAGCTAATCTCCCTGTGCTCGGCAACTGCTTCCCACTAGCTATCTATTTTACATTTGGTAGTGTACATGTGTCCATGCTACTCTTCCACTTCGTCCCACCTTACTCTTCCCCCTCCCGTGACCTTATGTCCATTCTCTACGTCTGCGTCTTTATTCCTGTGCTGTCCCTAGGTTCATTCAGACCTTTTTTTTTTTATTTTATGTTATTTTTTTTATACAGCGGGTTCTTATTAGTAATCCATTTTATACATATTAGTGTATATATGTCAATTCCAATCTCCCAATTCATCACACCACCACCAACACCTCCCTGCTACTTTCCCCCACTGGTGTCCATACGTTTGTTCTCTACATCTCTGTTTCAATTTCTGCCCTGCAAACCAGTTCATCTGTACCATCTTTCTAGGTTCCACATATCTGCGTTAATATACGATAATTGTTTTTCTCTTTCTAACTTACTTCACTTTGTATGACAGGCTCTAGGTCCATCCACCTCACTACAAGTAACTCAATTTCATTTCTTTTTATGGCCGAGTAATATTCCATTGTATATATGTGCCACATCTTCTTTTTATTTTTTTTCTGAACAAAAATATACAGTTTATTTTCATTAACTTTCTAGGTTCCTAATTATTTTGTGTTTACCAAAGGTACTTTTCCAATGGTAATTTTGGTTTGGATTCTTTATTCATTGGAAGGTGTACAGAAGCCGTCTCACTCTCTTTTTTTTCGGCCTTTGTTCCCTAGAGAAATAAAATCTGACATACTAGAAAGATATTGGGGACATGAGAAAGTTACATCATATGTAAGGCTAGTCAAATGCCTAAAACATAGTTGAGATTTCAGATACCTCACAGGGTCTCTAGAATATGGTCATCAAGGAAAGTGCAGTCACCCTTTGTCTTTTTTTAACCACTATTTTTTTTTTTATGCCTTAATTCCATTTTCTTCCATTTGTATTTTTTGGTTTTTTCCCTGTCTTTTAGCAGTTAACTTAGGAAAATCCCTAGAAAATGGAAGTACTAATTCTATATTACTCTTTTTTTTTTAACCTGGAACATTTTACTGTGAATTGGATGTTACATGCTATCAAGGAAATATTTCTATATTTTGGTGGTATAGTGGTACTGTGAATTGTTATTTCAGGAACTGTGCTTTATTTTTGTTTCTGCTTTATAACAAAGTGATTCAGCTATACATATACATATATCCCCATATCTCTTCCCTCTTGTGTGTCCCTCCCTCCCAACCTTCCTATCCCACCCCTCTAGGTGGTCACAAAGCACTGAGCTGATCTCCCTGTGCTATGCAACTGCTTCACAATAGCTATTTATTTAACATTTGGTAGTGTATATATGTCCATGCTACTCTTTCACTTCGTCCCACCTTACACTTACCCCTCCCTGTGTCCCCAAGTCCATTGTCTATATCTGTGTCTTTATTCCTCTCCTGTCCCTAGGTTCAACAGAACTATTTTTTTTTTAATTTTATTTTATTTATTTTTTTATACAGCAGGTTATTAGTTATCCATTTTATACATATTAATGTATGTATGTCAATCCCAATCTCCCAATTCATCACACCGCCACCACCACCCCCACACCACTTTCCCCCTTTGGTGTCCATACGTTTGTTCTCTACATCTGTTTCTCAATTTCTGCCCTGCAAACTGGTTCATCTGCACCTTTTTTCTAGGTTCCATATATATGCGTTAATATACAATAATTGTTTTTCTCTTTCTGACTTATTTCACTCTGTATGACAGGCTCTAGGTCCATCTACCTCACTACAAATAACTCAATTTCATTTCTTTTTATGGCCGAGTAACATTCCATTGTACATATGTGCCACATCTTCTGTTTTTATTTTTTTCTGTAGAATAATATATAGTTTATTTTTATTAACTTTCTAGGTTCCATATTATTTTGTGTTTGGCAAATGTAGTTTTCCAATGGTAGTTTTGGTTTCGATTCTTCATTAATTGGAAGATGTACAGAAGCTGTCTCTCTCTCTCTATTTTTTTCGGCCTTTGTTCCCCAGAGAAATAAAATCTGACATACTACAAAAATATAAGGGACATGAGAAAGTCACAGTATAGGTAAGGCTAGTAATGCCTAAAACATACTTGAGATTTCAGATACCTCACAGTGTCCCTAGAATATGGTCATCAAAGAAAAGGCAATGACCCTGTATCTTTTTTTAGACCACTTTTTTTTTTACAACCTAATAGCAATTTATTCCATGTGTATTTTCTTTTTTCCATTTCTTGTTAGCAGTTAAGTCACGAAAATCCCTAGAAAATGGAAGTACTAATTCTTTATTACTGTTTTTTTTTAATTGGGAGCATTTTAATGTGAATTTGATATTTGATGCCATTCAGGTAATATTTCTATATTTTGGTGCTATAGTGGTACTGTGAATGGTTATTTCAGGAACCATGTTTTGTTTTTTTTTTCTAGTTTCTTCTTTATGAGAAAGTGAATCAGCTATACATATACATACATCTCCATATCTCTTCCCTCTTGCATCTCCCAACCTCCCACCCTCCCTATCCCACATCTCATTGTCATCACAAAGCACCGAGCTGATCTCCCTGGGCTATGCAACTGCTTCCCACTAGCTATCTATTTTACATTTGGTAGTGTATATGTGTCCATGCTACTCTTTCACTTCGTCCCACCTTACCCTTCCCCCTCCCCATGACCTCATGTCCATTCTCTGCGTCTGCGTCTTTATTCAGCCCTGTCCCTGGGTTCATCAGAACCATTTATTTTTAACTTTAGTTTGTTTATTTTTTATACAGCCGGTTCTTTTTAGTTATCCATTTTATACATATAAGTGTATATATCTCAATCCCAATCTCCCAATTCATCACACCACCACCACCACTACCCCGCCACTTTCCCCCCTTGATGTCCATACGTTTGTTCTCTACATCTGTGTCTCAATTTCAGCCCTGTAAACCGGTTCACGTGTACCATTTTTCTAGGTTCCACATATATGCGTTAATATATGATAATTGTTTTTCTCTTTCTGACTTACTTCACTCTGTATGACAGGCTCTAGGTCCATCCACCTCACTACAAATAACTCAGTTTCATTTCTTTTTATGGCCAAGTAATATTCCATTGTATATATGTGCCACATCTTCTTTTTTGTTTGTTTTCCATAGAAAAATATATACTTTACTTTTATAAACTTTCTATGTTCCATATTATTTTGTGTTTAGCAAATGTGCTTTTCCAATGGTAATTATGGTTTCGATTCTAATCATTGGAAGATATACAGAAACCCTCCACTCTCTCTCTTTTTTTCGGCCTTTGTTCCCCAGAGAAATAAAATCTGACATACTAGAAAGATATTGGGGACATGAGAAAGTCACAGCATAGGTAAGGCTAGTTAAATGCCTAAAACATTCTTGAGATTTCAGATGCCTCACAGTGTCCCCAGAATATGGTCATCAAGGAAAGTGCAATGACCCTGTGTCTCTTTTCAACCACTATTGTTTTTTTTACATCTTAATTCCATTTTATTCCATGTGTATTTTTTGGTTTTTTCCCTTTCTTGTTAGAATTTAAGTCACTAAAATCCCTAGAAAATGGAAGTACTAATTCTGTATTACTCTTTTTTTTTTAATTTGGAACATTTTAATGTGAATTTGATATTAGATGTTATTAAGGAAATACTTCTATATTTTGGTGGTATAGTGGTATTGTGAATGGTTATTTGAAGAACTATGTTTTTTGTTTTTTGGGGGTTTTTTTTGTTTGTTTTTGCTTTATAACAAAGTGAATCAGCTATACATATACATATATCCCCATATCTCTTCCCTCTTTCGTCTCCTTCCCTCCCACCCTCCCTATTCCACCCCTCTGGTTGGTCACAAGACACCGAGCTGATCTCCCCATGCTATGCAACTGCTTCCCACTAGCTATCTATTTTACTTTTGGTAGTGTATATATGTCCATGCTACTCTTTCACTTGGTCCCACCTTACGTTTTCCCCTCCCCGTGACCTCAAGTCTATTCTCTACGTCTCCATCTTTATTCCTGTCCTGTCCCTAGGTTCATCAGAACCATTTTTTTTTAATTTTATGTTTTTATTTTTTTATACAGCAGGTTCTTGTTAGTTATCCATTTTATACATATTAGTGTATATATGTCAATCCCAATCTCCCAATTCATCACACCACCACCACCAACCCCCCACCACTTTCCCCTGTTGGTGTCCATTCTTTTGGTCTCTACATATGTGTTTCCATTTCTGCCCTGCAAACCGGTTCATCTGTACCATTTTTCTAGGTTACACTTGTATGTGTTAATATATGATAACTCTTTTTCTCTTACTGACTTACTTCACTCTGTATGACAGGCTCTAGGTCCTTCCACCTCACTACCAATAACTCAATTTCATTTCTTTTCATGGCCGAGTAGTATTCCATTGTATATATGTCCCACATCTTCTTTATCCATTCATCTCTCAATGGACACTTAGGTTGTTTCCATGTCCTAGCTATTGTAAATAGTGCTGCAATGAACACTGTGGTACATGTCTCTTTTTGAATTATGGTTTTCTCAGGGTATATGCCCCAAAGTGGGTTTGCTGCGCTATATGGTAGTTCTATTTTTAATTTTTTAAGGAACCTCCATACTTTTCTCCATAGTGGCTGTATCAATTTACATTCCCACCAACAGTGCGAGAGCGTTCCCTTTTCTCCATACCCTCTCCAGCATTTATTGTTTGTAGATTTTTTGATGATGGCCATTCTGACTGCTGTGAGGTGATACCTCATTGTAGTTTTGATCTGCATTTCTCTAATGATTAGTGATGTTGAGCATCCTTTCATGTGTTTGTTGGCAATCTTTATGTCTTCTTTTCAGAAATGTCTATTTAGATCTTCTGCCCATTTTTGGATTGGGTTTTTTGTTTTTTTGATATGGAGCTGCATGAGCTGTTTGTATATTTTGAAGATTAATCCTTTTTCAGTTGCTTCGTTTGCAAACATTTTCTCCCATTCTGAGGGTTGTCTTTTGGTCTTGTTTACGGTTTCCTTTGCTGTGCAAAAGCTTTTAAATTTCGTTAGGTCCCATTTGCTTATTTTTGTTTTATTTCCATTTCTCTAGGAGGTGGGTCAGAAAAGATCTTGCTGTGGTTTATGTCACACAGTGTTCTGCCTATGTTTTCCTCTAAGAGTTTTACTGTGTCTGACCTTACATTTAGGTCTTTAATCTATTTTGAGTTTATTTTTGTGTATGGTGTTAGGGAGTGTTCTAATTTCATTCTTTTACATGTAGCTGTCCACTTTTCCCAGCACCACTTATTGAACAGGCTGTCTTTTCTCCATTGTATATTCTTGCCTTCTTTATCAAAGATAAGGTGACCATATGTGCGTGGGTTTATCTCTGGGCTTTCTATCCTGTTCCATTGATCTATATTTATGTTTTTGTTCCAGTACCATACTGTCTTGATCACTGTAGCTCTTTAGTATAGTCTAGAGTCAGGGAGCCTGATTCCTCCAGCTCCGTTTTTCTTTTCTTTTTTTTTAAAATTAATTAATTAATTTTTGGCTGTATTGGGTCTTCTTTGCTGCACGTGGGCTTTCTCTAGTTGCGGCGAGTGGGGGCGACTCTTCGTGCGCGGGCTTCTCATTGCAGTGGCTTCTCTTGCTGCGGAGTACGGGCTCTAGGTGCACGGGCTTCAGTACTTGTGGCACGTGGGCTCAGTAGTTGTGGCACATGGGCTTAGTTGCTCCATGGCATGTGTGATCTTCCCAGACCAGGGCTTGAGCCCGTGTCCCCTGCATTGGCAGGCGGATTCTTAACCACTGTGCCACCAAGGAAGCCACAGCTCCATTTTTCTTTCTCAAGATTGCTTTGGCTATTTGGGGTCTTTTGTGTTTCCATACAAATTGTAAAATTTTTTGTTCTAATCTGTGAAAAATGCCATTGGTATCTTGATAGGGATTGCACTGAATCTGTAGATTGCTTTAGGTAGTGTAGTCATTTCCACAATGTTGATTCTTCCAATCCAAGAACATGGTATATTTCTCCATCTGTTTATATCACCTTTAATTTCTTTCATCAGTGTCTTATAGTTTTCTGCATACAGGTCTTTTGTCTCCTTAGGTAGGCTTATTCCTAGGTATTTTATTCTTTTTTTTGCAATGGTAAATGGGAATGTTTCCTTAATTTCTCTTTCAGATTTTTCGTCATTACTGTATAGGAATGCAAGAGATTTCTGTGCATTAATTTTGTATCCTGCTACTTTACCAAATTCATTGATTAGCTCTAGTAGTTTTCTGGTAGCACCTTTAGGATTCTCTATGTATAATAGCATGTCATCTGCAAACAGTGACAGTTTTACTTCTTCTTTTCCAATTTGGATTCCTTTTATTTCTTTTTCTTCTCTGATTGCTGTGGCTAAAACTTCCAAAACTATGTTGAATAATAGTGGTGAGAGTGGGCAAGCTTGTCTTGTTCCTGATCTTAGAGGAAATTATTTCAGTTTTCCACCATTGAGAATGATGTTGGCTGTGGGTTTATCATATATGGCTTTTATTATGTTGAGTTAGGTTCCCTCTATGCCCACTTTCTGGAGAGTTTTTATCATAAATTGAAATTGATTTTTTAAAAAAACATTTAGTAAATAATGGTATTGATGGTATTAGAAATGGCAAAAGTCCATGAAGGAGGCCCTCATATGACCCACAATGGGGAACCCCACACTTCCAGAGGAGCATTGCAGCAGTGGAAATCCCAGCCACTAAGGCAGGCCAGTCAGAGAGGGACATCTCTCTGAGAGCAGACTTCTGTTCCCACACCCTAGATTTCCCAGGAGTTGGCCCATCCTGTCTGTAAAGAAGAACACACACGGCAAAGCCAGGAAGAGGAAGGCTCATACTTACTGGAGGGCCAAATTCTCCCTGCCCCATAGAAACCTGAGCAGGGCTTCAGGGCTGGGTCTCCCACCAGCCAGAGATAGGGTGATAAGTTTCACTGAAACATTGAAGCAAACCTTTACCTTTTTTTTTTTTACATTCCCCCCCTCTACTTTATCCATCCTATAAAAATTTCCAACCTTGTTAAACTAACCAGATAATTTATCTGAATTAGCACTTGGGGATTCCTGTATCTCAGAGCACAAATGCTTAAAATAAGTGAATTGCCTAGTTAGCTCAGGAAACATTTTCTTTAATAGGATGCATAAAACACTGGTGAATAGGAAGAGTAATGGCTTCTTGCTCACCCCCCAATAAAAGTACCATATTTAACAGAGTTGTTGTGGAAAAAGGATACAGTAGCAAAAGGAACTACAGCCTCAAGATGGAGGCTAACTGCTCCCATTGGTGCCAACAGGTACAATGAAGTTGCTCCAGGGAACTCTGCCAGAGCACGGGAAGCTTCCATCTTATCCTAGTATGCCTTAGCCCTCGACAGGTCCCCACCACTACAGAGATCCCCCAGAGTTGACGGCATTCTAAAATGGTTCCAGATGAACAAATGTGCACTCAGAGAGTATACCAGATGAACAAATGTGCATTCAGAGAGTATACCAGAGAACATATTTTTAAAGTCCCACACCTGTAATTCACCCTGCTTGCAACAAACCATCCACAAACCTCAGCCCATGGCTCTGGCTCCTCCTTAGCAGGACCCTGTACTCAACTCATTGGAATAAGAGGATCATTCCCAAATCTTTTTCTTTTGGGTAGATAAGAGCACAGCTAAAATGTTACTGTTCTCATTTCCACCCTGCCTCCCTCCAAAACACCACCATGACCAAAAGTATAAATAGAACTCTGCTTCAGGAATTTCTAATTGTTCCCACCAGAAACAAACATCAGTTCTGTCTGCCTACCAAGCACATACAATGTAACTACTTCAGCAATAGTTTTTTACAGCAATAGTTTTTTTTTAAAGGGTGTGTATGCATTTTGAGTTCATCATCTGTGTACCTTCTTCATGTTTATTTGCATCAGCAATCATATAATTACTGCCCAACCCTTGAGAATACAGGTTACAAACCCCTTTTCCCTTAAACCTCCACTTATAAGCTAAGTGATGGGCACAGTAATCCTTTGCAAATTACTGGGGCCCTGGAAGTTAAGTCTCCAGCCTTGAGTGACAAGGTTATCTAGATGTTTCAATTCAAATGATACAAGGCAAGTTTCAGTACAGATATAAATGTCTAGAGTGCTCACTTTCCCCTTAGCTTTTGACTCTATATTAACTGCCTATTAGATATAATACATATCTGGAAGGCCCACAGACACCCCAAACTCACAACATCCACAATCGAATTTATCCTCTTTCCCCAAAACTTGGTCCTTGCCATACTCCTCTCAGTAAGTGGTGTCATCTTCTGGCTCAAGCCAGAAACCCAGGAACCACCATTGATACTTCCCTCTTAATCTCTATATTCAGTCCATCAGTAAATTCTATTATTTCCACCTCAAAAATAAACCCCAAAGCTAGTTTCTTCTCTCCACCTCCATCACCTGGTCCAAGCCATCATCCTCTCTCACCTAACTGACTGCAAAAGTCTCCTAATTGACCTCCCTGCCTCGACAGGTTCCACCTTCAAGAATTCTTTCTCCATCCATCAGCCAATATGATTTTCAGAAAACACAAATCATGTTACTACCCTATTTCAAACCCTTCAATGAGAGTCATATAGTGTTCATAAATTGGAAGATTCAACATAGTAAAGATGCCAATTTTCCCCAAATTGATATAGAGGTTGAAGGCAATTGTTATCAAGATCCCTGCAAGAAGACCTACTAGAGAATGGACTTGAGGACACGGGGAGGGGGAAGGGTAAGCTGGGACAAAGTGAGAGAGTGGCATGGACATATATACACTACCAAATGTAAAATAGATAGCTAGTGGGAAGCAGCCGCATAGCACAGGGAGATCAGCTCCATGCTTTGTGACCACCTAGAGGGGTGGGATAGGGAGGGTGGGAGGGAGACGCAAGAGGGAGGAGATATGGGGATACATGTATATGTATAGCTGATTCACTTTGTTATAAAGCAGAAACTAACACACCATTGTAAAGCAATTATACTCCAATAAAGATGTTAAAAAAAAAAAAAGATCCCTGCAAGATTTTTTTAAAACATAGACAAGCTTGTTCTAAAATTTATATGGAAAGGCAAAGGAACTAGAATAGGTCAAACAATTTTGAAAAAGAAGGATAAAGTGAAAGGAATCAATCCACTTGATTTCAAGACATAACTAGAGCAATCAAGACTATGTGGTATTAGCAGAGGGACAAACATATCGATAAGGGAAACAGAACAGATATTCCAAAAATAGACCCACACAAATATGCCCAACTGACTTTTGACGAATGTGCAAAAGAATTCAAATGGTGCTGGAGCAACTGAACATTCATAGGCAAAAAGATGAACCTCGACTTCAACTCACTCCTTATATAAAAATTACTCAAAATGGATCACAAACTTAAATGTATATCATAAAACTATAAAACTTTTAGGACAAAAATAGGAGAATGTCTTCAAGATCTGGGGCTAGACAAAGAATTCTTAAACATGGCATGTTCCCTAAAGGGAAAAACTGAAGAATTAGATCTCATCAGAATTAAAAACTTTTAATGGGATGAAGGTGGTCAGAAGGTACATACTTCCAGTTATAAGATAAATAAGTACTGGGGATGTAATGTACAACATGATGACTACAGTTAATAGTGCTGCATGGTAACCTTTAAAAATTATGAATCACTGTACTGTACACCTGTACCTTATATAATATTGTACATCAACTATACTTCAATTAAAAAAATTGAAAAACAGTGCTGCATGATATATATGAAAGTTGCTAAGAGAGTAGATCCTAAAAGTTCTCATTACCAGGAAAAAAATTTTTATAACTATATGAGGAAATGGGTGTTAACTAAACGTATTGTGGTAATCATTTCATAATATATGTATGTCAAGTCATTATACTGTATACCTTAAACTTATACAGGGTTATATGTCAACTACATCTCAGTAAAACTGGAAAAAATAAATTTTAAAAACTTTCACTCTTACAAAGACCCTGCTAAGAGCATGAAAAGACAAGCTGCAAAGTAGGAGAAAATATTTGCAAACCACATAACTAGTAAAAAAAAAAAAAATTAGAATATATATAAAGTACTCTCAAAACTCAACAGTAAAAAACAAACAATCCACTTAGAAAATAGGCAAAAGACATGCACAGACATGCACCAAGGAGGATACACAGATGCCAAATAAGCACATGAAAAGATGTTCAATATCATCATCCATTAGAAAAATGCAAATTTTCTTAACAAGATATCCACAGTGAGGTATCACTGCACACCTATCAGAATGGCGAAGAAAAAATGTTGGTGAGGATACGAAGAAACTCTATTAATGATATTGGTAGGAATATGAACTTGTACAGCCACCCCTATACAAGAAAATTGTTTGGCAGTTTATTTAAAAAACTAAACATACAACTACCATAAGACCCAGATATCGAATACTTGGGGATTTCTAGCAATGAAATGAAACTGATGTTCACACAAAAACCTGTACATGAATGTTCATAGCAGCTTTTATTCACAATAACCAAAACTAGAAACAATCCAAATGTCAGTAACAGGTGATGGTTAAGTAATACTACTATGGAACAAAAAGGAACAAACTATTGATACAAGCAACAGCATGAAATAGATCTCAAGGGAATTATGCTGAGTGAAGAAAAAGAAGCCAGTTTCAAATGTTATGTACTGTATGATTCCATTCACGTAACATTCTCAAAGTGACAAAATTATAGAGATGGATAATAGATCAGTGGGTGCCAGGAGTTAGAACGCTACGAAGCGGGTAATACCAGGGAACTTCTTTGGGGGTGATGGAGCAGTTCTGTATCCTGATTGTCATAATCGTTACACAGATCTATACATGCGATAAAATTTCATAGAACCACACACACACACACACACACACAGTGAATCTGATCAAGTTTTGTTCTTGAGTTAATGCAGTGGTTCTCAACCATAAGTAATGTTGCCCAGACCCAGGGGACATTTGGTAAAATATGGAAATATTTTTGGTTGTGGAAACTGAGGCAAGGGATTGCTACTGGCGTCTAGTGGGTAGAGGCCACTGATGCTGCTAAACATCGTGCAATGCATAGGAAAGCCCCCCACAACAAAGAATTATTCAAAATGACAATAGTTACAGCAAAAAGGCCCAGCCTCTGGACTGGAATTTCATGTGCAAACGATTCAGTTCCAGAGAACAAACCTGAAGGGTACGTGGTGTTCCAAGACAGGATAGGAAATGCAAATATCAATCACTTTTATTGCCACATAAAATCGCCAGTAGTAACAGACATCTCCAGGCTGTCTTTCCTTCCCTCTGGTCCTCTCTAAAGGCTAGGACTACATATGCAAATAGCCTCAGTGAGTTTTCCTCTCACTTTGTCGGTGTACACACAGTCTCAAGAGTCTGAAGGAATTACAGAGAACTGTGGTTCTCCCAAAGGTAGGCATAAGAAGCCCCCACATGCCCCTTATATCTCTAAGAAATAATGCCTATTCTTTTTTTAAAAGCCAAAGTGTTGGCTTCTGACATGAATGAATAATCTATTTATGATATTTAATGAAAATTGACATCACATCGCTGGTGTTTCATCAAAAGCCACCCCACTCTTCCTGTCAGTCTTTTTGTGGTGGATTATCAGGGGTGCTCTGTAGGAACTTTTGGTCAAGGACTGAAAATATTTCAAATGCCTAGCTAGAGTCTCCTTGTAGGGAGAAGTAAGAATTAGAAACCACACGGTGCTATGAATGGGCTCCTGTAGACCTTAAGGAACCAAAAATCCCTCCACCCCGTCCTCACTGCTGGCCATAGCTGGGACAGGTGACTCCCACTTGCGGCAGAAACATAATCTTTAAGTATGAAATTTCCATAATGTTACAGCTTTCTTGGCTGCAAGGGTCCTTAAAACCCATCTTGAGATTGCCTCAGTTTACAGACCAGAATAAAGACCTCTGGTCTTCATTCAAACATCATTAGTTCCTTCACAAAGGGAGTATTGCCTGACAGAAGGACTCCTCATGGGTAGAGTGGTTTAACATGAAATTTGGTTTTCAAGAGCACATTCCTTCTGTAAAGCCTACTAAGCCTGCATCAGCCAGTCGGCCTTCAGCAAGGGGAAAGCAGGCAAGTGTGCCATCTTGGTGGGGTAGTGCCAAAGCCACACCTAGGTCACCCCAAGCCTCTGTATGGGGACATCAGCTCCATTTTATCCTGGCATTTAGCTCCTGGAGGCTAGTGTCTAATGCCTCCAAGTAAGAGGAATAAAATATTGATTCATGCAACAACATGGATGAACTTAACATTATGCTAAGTGAAAGACACAAAAGGCCACATGTTGTATGATTCCATTTACATGATATGCCCAGTATAGGTAAATCTATAGAGACAGAAAGTACATTCATGGTTGCCAAGGGCTGGGGAAGGTGGAAATGGGGAGTGAGTGCTTAATGGGTACAAGTTACCTTCTGGAGTGATGAAAAGGTTCTGGTACTTGATAGTGGTGATGATTGCACAGGATTATGAATGCACTAAATGCCACTGAATTGCACACTTTAAAATGGTAAGATAGTAAATTTTACATTATGTATATTTTACCACAATAAAAAGAGGAAAAATTACATTCATCTTTTAGTTCCATTTCTAGTAATTCTATTTGGTTCCTTCTGATATTTATTTATAGCTTCCTTGTCTTTTTTACATCCTCTCATTTATTTAAACATGTTAAACATGTTTCTAAATAGTTTGCATCTGATAATAACTTTGGGGATCTACATCTTTAGTTTATTGTTTGTACTAATAGTGGCTTTTTAAAAAATTGTGTGTATGTTTGACTGGGCTTTATCTGTGAGAGTCTTGTTAAAGTCTTAGTTAGGGGTAGACGCCTCCATAAAGGACCAGATTTGCTTCTGCCACATGTCTGGATTTGCCACTAAAAATGAATTGGGCTATGTTGATAGTATTCATTTGAACTCCAAAACCACATGAGGCCAGGCTTGTGATTGCAAACATCAAAGGACCCTAATAAGAAAGTGAAAATAAAATGTACACTTTTTGGAAGTGGAAGAAAATATTTGCAAATCATGAAGAGTCTAGTCTCCAAATATGTAAAGAACTCTTACAACTCTTTAACAAAAAGACAAACACCCAGTTAATAAATAGGCAAAAGGCATGAATAGACATTTCTCCAAGATATACAAATGGCCAATAAGCACGTGAAAATATGCTCAACATCATTAATCATCAGAAAAATGTAAATCAAAACCACAGTGATACCACTTCACACCCACTAGGATGGCTACAATTTTAAAAAACCCTGAAAATAACAAGGGTTGGCAAGGATTTGGATAAATTGGAACCCTCATACATTGTTGGTAGGAATGTAAAATAGTGCAGCTGCTGTGGAAAACAGTTTGGTGTTTCCTCAAAAAGTTAAACGTATGACCCAGTAACTCCACTCCTAAATATATAGCTAAAAGAATTGAAGACAGATATTCAAACAAAACCTGTACACGAATGTTCATAGCAATCAAAGCAGTGCTATTCACAATCACCAAAAGGTGGAAACAACTCAAATGTACATCAGATGCAAATGAATAAACAAAATGTGGTCTATTTGTACGATGGAATATTATTCAATCATAAAAATTAATGAGGTACTGATACATGGCACAACATGGTAACCTCAAAAACATGACACTAAGTGAAAAAAGTCAGACACAATTGATCACAAATTGTATGATTGCATTTGCATGAAATATCCAGAATAGGAAAATCCATAGAAATAGAAAGTACATTAGTGGGACTTCCCTGGTGGCACAGTGGTTAAGAATCCACCTTCCAATGCAGGGGACACGGGTTCAATCCCTGGTCTGAGAAGATCCCACATGCCGCAGAGCAATTAAGCCCGTGCGCCACAACTACTGAGCCTGTGCCCCAGAGCCCGTGCCACAACTACTGAAGCCTGCACACTCTAGGGCCCGTGCTCCACAACAAGAGAAGCCACCGCAATGAGAAGCCTGCGCACCGCAAGTAAGAGTAGCCCCCTTTCGCCACAACTAGAGAAAAGCTCGCATGCAGCAATGAAGACCCAACACAGCAAAAAAGAAAAGAAAAAGAAAGTACATTAGCGTTTACCAGGGGCTGCTGGGAGGGAGGTCTGGGAAATGACTGCTAATGGGTATGGAGTTTCTTTATAGGATGATGAAAATGTTCTTGGATTAGATAATAGCAACGGTTGCACAACATTGTGAATATACTATGACTGAAATGACTGAATGGTATATTAATTTTTTAAAAAATCATAACAGCTACCATTATTGAGCATGTTCTCTCTGCAAAGCATCATTCTAAGAGGGTTCAAATCCAAGATCCAACACTTACTAGCTGGGTGCCTTTAGGCAAGTTACTTAATCTCTCTGTGACTCGATAACATCATCTGTAAAATGAGGATAACAGATGTATCTACCTCCATAGGGCTGTTATGAAGATTAAATGTGTTAATATGTAGAAAGCACTTTGAACAGTGCTTGGCACACAGTAAGAATTAGCGAAGTGTTAGATACAGGCATACCTCGTTTTATTGTGCTTCGCTGTATTGTGCTTTGCAGATATTGCATTTTTTACAAATTGAACCTGTGTTGTCAGATTATGGTTGGCAGTTTTTAGCAATAAAGTACTTTTAAATTAAGGTATATGCATTGTTTTTTTTAGATGTAGTGCTATTGCTCACTTAATAGAGTACAGTATAGTATAGTATAAGCATAACTTTTATATGCACTGGGAAACAAAATAATTTCTGTGACGCTTTGTTATTTGCTTTATTGCAGTGGTCTGGAACTGAACCCACAGTTTCTCCGACGTACGCCTGTACTGTGATCATTTCAATGAATTCTCACAACAACCCCATGAAGTAGGTACTATTAGTTATTCCCATTTTACAGATGAGAAAACTAAGGCACAAGGAGAATAAGCAACTCACCAGGTGAGCCAGCTAGCAAGTGGCAAGCAAAGCTAGGATTTAGACACCAGCAGTCTGGCTTCAGGGTCCCTGCTCTCAACTACTGCCATGCTCTACCTCACATAAATTCGGTATATCAAGCCCTGGAATTCATAGCTATTTTTGCCTAGGATGAGATTCAATTAGGTATTTAAGGTTTTCAAAAAGTGAATCAATTTAAGTAAATATGTTGAGTGAATACTACCATGGCTGGTACCCAGGCATGGCAAAACTTTCAAGGGCACATGAATGACTGAGGTTTAGAAAACATTGGAGTAAACCATGGAAATCTAAGATATGACAGAATATACCTGAGCTGTTACCAATGTACTAGGTAGGCTACTGCCCACCATGATTAAAATCTGTATGGGGAATTCCCTGGTGGCCCAGTGGTTCGGATTCTGCGCTTCCACTGCACAGGGCACGGGTTCGATCCCTGGCTGGGGAATTAAGATCCTGCAAGCCACTCTGCGTGGCCAAAAAACAAATAAATAAATTTTTTTTTTAAAAAACCCGTATGGATCTCTTGTGTAATAACTCGTCCCAGGCCATAATTGTTCACCAGGTATCTAGCCAAAAGAGAGGGAAGCCTGCAGAACTCAGCGAAAGCTGGCCTGAGGAGGAAATATCTTGATTAAAGTTGGAGAGAGGTTGTGGAGGTGCCATCCCTTGACATCTGTTTGAAAGTGAATTGGTCAACCAGCCATCTATTCCCTGGTTTCCTGCCCACCACCCCCTGGGAACATGAGGCACAGCAGTCACAGTGCCCCAAAATATTTTAATTTCTTTTTAAATTAAAAGAAAAAAATAATATGATCCAGCCCAAATTATATTCGTCTTTATACCAACAAGTGTAAAATATAATTTTTAAAAAATGTTATGGAGGAAGAGGCCCAAGAAGGCAGAATTGCCTAGGGCCCACAAAAGTCCTAATGTGGCCCTGATACTGGGGTGGGTCTCATGACCTCTCCCTCCTGACTGTGTCTTGAAGGAACCAGTTCAGAAGCCAATGCACGTAGCACCCTGATCCTGTTAGCATCCCCTCAGTGTTGAGAAAAGTAAAGGGACCACATTTGGGAAACCCAGCACTCCTGGATCCCAAATCTCTGGCTTAGGGAAACTCAGCCAAGGCCCTGGTGCAAGGGGGGAGAGGCTTGAACCAGCGCAGGAGGAGGTAGCCCAGGAGGAGGTGGACTGGCACTTAGGATTTTTTTTTTTTTTTGGCCACGCTTTGTGGCATGTGGGATCTTAGTTCCCTGACCAGGGATCGAACCCGCGTCCCCTACAATGGAAGCGCGGAGTCCTAACCACTGGACCGCCAGGGAAGTCCCACTCAGGATTTTTAAAGACTGCCCAATGGCCTGCTTCCCCAAAATACCTTTCCCCCTCCTCCACTCCTGTCTGGAATGACACCATTATTTACTTCTTTGAAATAAGACAGCAAGAATATTGTGAAAAGTGCACAGACTCACTCCTATGCCCATGGTCAAGTTGCCTGGCTTCCCTGGGGCTCAGTTTTCTGTGTAAAAAGAATGGGGAGATAATAATGGTGGTTGTAAAAGTAAACGGAGGATAAATTATGCACAGTGCTAAGCAGAGAACTCTTTTTTTTTTTAAGTGATTCTTTTCCAGATCTTACTTCCCCGACCAGGGATCAAACCCGTGCCTCCTGCAGTGGAAGCGCGGAGTCTTAACCACTGGACTGCCAGGGAAGTCCCGATGAAGTGATTCTTATAATATGAAGGACGTCAAAACGTCCTGGAACACCTGCAAACACTTCTTGGAGGAAGAACCACAATCTTTATTCGTGGCCTGGCCCTTTTTTTATTTGACACATCGGTAGGGAAAACAGCTCAGTAAGATAACTCTAGAAAAATGGAGAGAGAGGAGAGGAAGCAGCAATGGGGAAGGCGGGAACTCTTCCCAAGTCTACAGTACCCGCCCGGGAATAAGGCGCGCTTTAGGCGCCTGCAGAGCCGGGTGCCTTAAGGTGAGCAGCAACCCAGAACAGCAAATGTTGCATGCGCCAGGAGCTGACCGTGCAGCACAGGCATGGTTGGATACATTAAGCACTTGGCAAGTTTCTATATTTGCACTCTGAGGTGGGTTCATTACTAAATAAAGTCCTTGGAGCTTTCTCAAGAGGCACGTGGGGCTTCTTGCAGCATGCATGCATCTGAGCACCCGGACTGCTTTGCAAACCTAACCGCAAACTCCAGGTCTCGGAATGCAGGGTGGGATCTGATTTCAAAAACCCCGTGCAAACAGCCTCCACGCCAATCATTTCGTCTTAACCGCTAGCTGGATTCGCGGATTTCGCGCGCGAATGTAACAAAATCAGATAGTCCCGTCTATTCCACCAACTTCTAGGAAGCGAGAACCTTGCTCAGAGCCCAGGGCAAGATAAAGTAACTTCGCTTTAGCGCGCTTTGTCTTCTGGGGGCTCGTGCTTTACCCAGCTGTATCTCTCCGCCTTTTCCTCTGGGAAAGCAAGGAACACCGCGACACTGCCGAATTGCGGAACATCGAGGGTTGGGCGGAAGAATATTCTTCAAACACTTCACAAGCTCCAGGAGCTAGTGTGCAGTCTTGCCCCCCGCCCGCGAACTGCTTTCGCAGTCCAGCACAGCCCCTTCCTCCAATCATACACTTCGTACAAGTTGCAAGCAGTCAGTTAAACGAGTTACCGTTCCCCGAATAAGCGTGCCCACTACCAGCACCACTCACACGCACTCGCCCTATTTTTTTTTACACACCCTGGCCGCGAGCGCGCCCCCATCGAGTCCCACCGACCCCCACTAGAGGCAATGTGAATTCTAGTAGGGGGCGTCTAACCGACGCGAACGCGTGTGCTTTGAACCCGCGGAAGCAACATACCCCTCTATATAAGGCGCGCAAGCCCGAGCGTCGGCGCCAGAAGAGGTCCCGGCGCCAGAAGAGCAGCCCACGAGGTAGTCGCCACGGCCCCAGCGCGGAGTCTGCTGAGGCGCAAGGCTTCATCGACAGCAATCAAGGCATGGCGTGCAGCCACCATGATACCGGCTACCGCAGCCTGGGAGTCGACGAGGACGAGAAAGAACTGCATAGTCAGTGTCTAGACGGGGACAGGTGCTTTGGCAAATTCCAGAAAAGGAACTTTCCCTGGGAAGGGCAGGTGGACGGGACGCTGCGCGGCAGCGGCCGTCCTGCAGCCCGCGCACCGTGGGCTCTCTCGCCCCGGTCTCTCCTTTTTGCTTTTCTCTTTTCCCAGATGCGGAGCCTACCTTGACCTCGGAGACTGTAACCGGAGGAGAGAATGAGGCTACGCTGTCCGAACCTGAGCTCGGAGAAGCAGCAGCAGCAGCAGACTACTTTAATGCGGTCGGTTCCAGCCCCTCGGACGAAAACCGTGAGGGCGGCGGCGGCGGTCTTGAGCCCCCGCAGCAGCAGGAGGAGCTGGCCCCCCCGGCCGCTGAGGGGCCACAGATCGTACCGGGAAAGCAGCGCCGCTGCCGTACGGTGTTCACCAGGTTGCAGCGGCGGGAGCTGGAGAAAGCTTTCCAGCGCACTCGTTACCCCGACGTGTTCGCGCGGTAAGTGGCTGGCTCCGGAGACGGACGCCTAGCTCTCCAGGATCCCGCGCTCAACCCAGGGCGCCTTAGGCTCTTTCCCAGGACCCTCCCCCTCCTCTTCTGGTCCAAAAGCTACTTAGGAGGCTCGAGGGCGCCGGGTCCGCCCTAGCTCTCTGGGCGTGGGGCAATGCCTGTAGAGCTTGCGGGGGTGCAAGACAGGAGCGGAACTCGGGTGGAGCAAGGAAGGCAGTGCTGATTAATCCTGCTTTAATTTAAAATCTTGGTAATTTGTTCATCATGGAGTTTTGCATTCATTTTTACATTTTGAAAATTGCATTAAAATATTTATCGTAATTACTCAGCTTTTTCGCGCCCTTTAAATTTTGCGCACGAGACGAGCGCCTCATTGGCCTCACCCTAGTCTTGGCCCTGCCTCGTGGAGCGCCGTTTCCAGGCGACAGAGTTTCGACCGTAAGAAAGCCAGTGACTTATTCCCGTCGCTTACCTTCCCCGGAGGCCTTGTGGTCCAGACAAGGGGAAGGCTTGTTCTGGCCCGGTAGTAATGGGGGACGAGGACAAATCGGTGTGAGGTTTAGGGGCGCCCTTTCAGGTTCCGTTGTATTCAATCTTCGCCCGCTAAGAGCAAAAAGAATTTCCCTTGATCGCTTGGCCAACGTGGTTTGAAGTTTCTCCTTGAGAGTTTACCGCTTCCTTTTACAATCAACAGAAATACTCTGGTTCAGAACGCCGCTTTTTTGTTATTTTGGCGTTTTATTTATTTTATTTTATTTTATTTATTTATTTTTAACCTCTTTATTGGGGTATAATTGCTTTACAAGACTCTGTTAGTTTCCCACAAACGGAAAAATTGAGTCATATTCAACTAACATACACTATCAGGAATTTTAATATGTATTCCCTTTTTATATTTTATTTAACAGATGAGTTGTCCATGGGAAAACCCTCCCTAAAGTAAACCTCAAGCTGTATTACAGAAAACTGCGGGAAGGGGTATAGAAATGTAAATGATATATTTTATCCACAACTCCAAATACTAAACATTTGCACTTTTCCCCCTCTCAGAGAGGCGATTGCAGGACGCTTGAATTTGCCTGAAACCAGAGTGCAGGTCAGTAAATCTTAATTTTAAAATTGGCAGGGCAGCCATTCTAAAACATGCTTTAGGTTTTGTCCTGGAAACTCTCAAGTTGGTGTGTTTTGTTGTCTTTTCCGTGTTTAGCAAATAAGTTTTGAACAATGGGCGCTTTGGGGGTGGGAAATAGGACAAGTAAGTTCGAGCCTATGGAAATTGTACTTTACCAGAGGAAATTCGATTTCCTAAAGGGAAAAATATAAAACACACACCTCTCTCCTCCTCTCTTTATACACACACACACACACACACACACACACACACTTTTATTTCCAATAAATAAAGTTTATCTCCCTCTAACACTGGCATCCTTTAGGAAGGATGTTAGTACTCCCTAAAGGAATATTTCTATGTGGAATTTATTGGGGCTCAGTCTCACCTGGGAAGTATTCAAATGAATACACTGAAGAGCTAGGTTATAAGAAAGTTCAACTGTACTAAATTATTTAAACTACTTAAAACCAGGCATAAGCTCTTGGCTAAATGAGTGAACTTATAAATATTTAGACATTGGGGTGAGGGAGTAATTCAAACACAGAACATAGTACATGAGTAACTAATACACATTTAGTTAAACTGAAACTGATGGCCGGGGGTGGCTAAAAAGTCCAAGTCCCAGTGCCTAATCCTCCTGCTGCTGTTTTTAAGTGTTTTGCAAATCAGTGTAGAGAGTGGCAGTCTTAAATTCTAATTTTTTTGGAAGACTTTGATGTCAGCCTGAAGACATTGCTAAAATACTGCAGTTACGGTGGTAATGGGAAAAGGTTTGTAAGCTTTGGAAAATTATCCTCAAAAAATGAATCCAAAGAAGAGAAAGAATAATTTTGAATACAGTTCCACTGACCTAAGAAGGAGTGAAAGGTTAGAGAAGAATCATATACATTCAAAAATATATGCATCGCAGGTGACATACAAATTCAACTTTATGAAACTACTAAATGCATAAGTGAATATTCTCTTGAAGAATTTTTAACATTTAAGATTTTTTGATCCTTTTTGGTGGTATTGTTTTGAAAAGGTGGGTTTCCGGAATTTGATTGGTTGTGAGGGTGATCTCACTTCAGGACAGATGCTCACCTGTGTTAATTTAAAATACTTTTTCATTTATTCGGGCAGTGATTACAAATTTGTAGATCATGGAATCAAAAAGTGACTATTTGAGGTCATAGAACACCATAGTTACATCAAAGAAGTATTTTCCCCCCTCAATATAAATATATAAATAAATGAATATACATATATATATATCAGATGGCTTATTTGTTTTGCCCCAGAGCACATGCATGAGTACAGTGATGGAAACGTACTGCCCATCTGTCCGTGGTATGCAGAAAAGCAGGCCACTGGATGGTGGCATCCTAATGCCACAGGCTGGACCAACAGTCAGGCTTGGTCTCAGGACGAGTCTCAGACAGGCAAGGTAAACCCAGAGGAAAAGAAAAACAAGGTTTGCTGAATTGCTTTTCCTCATGCCTTGGTTTACATAGTCCTCTTAATGGATTTCTGAAGGGAAAATGAGCCAGAAGACACAAGTAAGGAAAAAGACAGTGTTCTCATAAATTTCCAAACACTACAGCATGAATTTCCCCAAGAAACTTAATAGATGCTTCCCCCACCCATCTTGTGCAAATATAGTAGATCGCTTTTATGAAACCAGTATTGGGAATATGGACCTAATATTGGCCCATACCAAAATTTGCCATACGTGGGCTTTTGGTTATGTTTAGGGAGATTAGACCACAGGTACATTTGAATCCCTCCAAAATGAGCTCTATTACAATGGCCTTCTTCAGACTATATATCCATGTAGTAGAAGGACACCAAATCCTAAAATGGGAGAGAGAGAAGGTGGCTTCGGGCAGGCAGAGAGAAGAGGCCATTTGTCTTACTTAAAACCTGCCATTTGGGCACGTCCAAAAGGATTAAATACAATGTAAACCCCATCAACTAGTACACTAAGGACACTAAAGTCTAATTGATAGCTTGTTTGTTTGTTTGTTAATAGTTGGCAAGCGTTTAGGGAGAAGCCTCTTTTGTGACCCCTGTCCCCACAGGATTGAACATAATTGGACCTTCCTGCCTTAGGAATGAGTGATGGGATTGGGGTCTCCTGGTTAAGGAGTGGAGCTGGCAGGGCCTTGGGTACCCTAACACTCTGGGTAACAGTGGCTCCTGTCCAGCATCCTGAAACTGAAGCTGGGACCGAATGAGCTGACCTTGTCCTGAGCCCAGAAAGGTTTGGAGGGTAGGGCAAATTGGAGAACACAAAATTGACAGTGGTGACAGTAGGGTGCCCAATATCTTATCTCTGGAAAAGGATTTTGGGTTTAGTGAATTTGGGTTTAGTTAAGCTGAACTTTCCTTAACACTAACGGCTGAAATATCAAGGCAGTGTCCAGGGCTTCAGCACCTCTCATGTCCCAGCAAGACAAGCCACCAAGTCCCTGGGACCCCCATGATCAGGCCTCCATTGACATACCATCTGTTTTGAGTCTTACGAGGTTTCAGAGAAAGAATGATCTGTTAAACATCATTGAAGGAAACCTGTCTAAAAGTGCACCATGCCCCTATGGATTAATTACTTCAGACTGAAGATGGGCTTTTCAAGTAGGGTATGGTTCCCCTCGGTATGACTTTAATTGGACCCATCTTTATCCCACACTCAGCTTCCCTCACAACCATGATGACACTACTCCTGGTGAGAAGGGGGTGGAGGCAGCTGGACAGCGATAGTCCAACATTTCTTTACCTTGTTTCCAGGCATAGACATTAACAGCAGGGACCCGGTGCAATTCATCAGTTAGGCCTGCATCCAGGGCTCGGAAAAAACCCATTAAGGAATATTAAAAATGAGAGACAAATCAATGCGCCAAAGTCTGGACTAGGCTTGGTTCACTAAGGGTTAGCTGAGGGAGGTGTGCTGTTTGCTTTCCTAAGATATTTTAGCAATAAGGGAATAGCTTCTCCTGCTGCAGTGTAAAATCTCAATGGCAGACTTGCATGGTGTGTGTTTTCTATTATGACATTAACTGTTCAATATACTAAACCAATCTCTTTTTCCCTCTGATTGAAGGTTTGGTTTCAGAACAGAAGAGCCAAGTGGAGAAGACAACAGAGGGCACTGATGTTCAGAAATGTGACCCCCGTTGCCTTGGGCCCCCATATGGGGATAACCTTTGATGGGCCCTATCAGGCAGTCCCTGTTTTAGAGCCTCCATGGAGATATGTTCCTGCAGTGCCACAGCCAGTCATGCCACTTGCACCACCTATGCTACCCAGGCCACCACCTCTGCCACCCGGCCCACCACCTCTGCGACCTGGCCCACCACCTCTGCCACCCGGCCCACCACCTCTGCCACCCGGCCCACCACCTCTGCCACCCGGGATGCCTTTGCCACCCCCACCACCTGTGCCCCCCTTTGCTGTGGGCCCTGTAGGTATGGCATGGGGCCCTGTCATCAATGGTCATCTCATGGGTCCCATTTTCTGAATATGGTATTCATGACAGTTCTTCCATAGTATCTTTGTACCAGTTAGAAGTTGTTCACAGAACATCAAAAGCAATTCACCAAAATCCTGTTGGATAAATTGAATAAATGGACAAAATCAGTACCTGTTGTTTTTGGAGAAAACATTGTGTTTTCAATAAAGATGCAAGTTAGCAATATATTGATTTTTGGTGTCAAATGGACTAAGTTGGGTATGCATGGGAATGGCTAAGACAGTGCAATTCAAACAGAATGTCGAAGGAGCTTCCTTTCATAATGTAATAGCTCTGAGTCACCAGAATAGGTAACGGAGTCCTCCCAGTGCCTGTGGCAGGTTTACACTGACCACACGTTCTCCTCCCCCCATCCCCATCCGTACCCTGACCCGTTGGGAGCACATACATGTGCAAGGTGGGAAGGGATGACCCTCTGGTGAGAGTACAGTGTGTTTCCAGGCAGGGACATATTCTATTCAAGGAGCTCAACAGCCATGGACTCTAAGGGAATCTTCCTAAGAGGCTGCTCACAGGGCTGTAAGGAAAGGACGTGGCAGCCAAACATCCATCCGGTACTCTCCAAATTCTGTTCACTGCCCTCCATTTTATGGAGGTGATAGGGGAATAGGAACCATTCTGGTTCCAAGACACAAGAGGGGGCTCCATTAAGATCAGAAAATGGTTCTCTGTTTTCTCACCCGGCACTCCCAGCCCAAAAGAGCCTATTATTGTAGCTTCCCCAGCCCAGAGGCAGACAGTCACACTTTGAGGTGTATTTTGTCACCCTCAACATCCGAGAGATGGTCCCCTGAACAGAGTTCCAGAATAGGCACTCATTAAAAAGAAGCAGATCTTTGCTTTACCCATAATGTCGTCTTCATGTAAAACTGCCAGGTGAGAAAAGAAAAACAAAAATGGGAGGTGGGAAAAGGAGGCCAGGCCAACTATTTTTAAAATATTACTTTCTTTTCAGTAGAACTCATGCTTCTGATCAATTTCTAGCAATGTACAGTGATTTTATGAACAGTCATGCTATGAAGTGACTGCAGTGACTTCAGATAGGGGTGTCACAGTGACACCAGAATTTCCTCGCGCAGGAAGTGGGTTGGGGAGAAGGGACTTATCAAAGACAAGTTTCACAGCAGTTACATGTTCCTAGTTTGAAGGGAGGCTTTATTTTCATGGAAAAGCATATGACTTTTGCAGTATTGTCCAATACTTTGCATTCCTTTATTCCCTCCCTTCACACATATGGATGCCAAATGTCAGCAAGGTGGTTGTATCAAATGTGGGACTCCTGCAGAAAAGAGGTTATTGCTACTGCAGAGGCCCCAGCCCCTGTTGGGAGTGAGGGACATCCAGGATGCGCCTGTGCATACCCATTGCCATCCTCCCCCAGTGATTTTGAAACAACCATTCTCATTTCCCATTTTTGCCCCCTTTCCTTCTTGTTAAACATCAGGTTCCTCAATGCTGTAAGTCCTCTTGGAACTATGGGATCTGTACAAATTGAAGCTCCAGGACCCCATACAGCCTTGCCACCCTGAGACTCAAACAGTACCCAGTGCACAAATCCCACAGTTCACTCTCAGCTGCAGTCTGACAAACAGAACATTTATTCATCTCAGGCTGCCTGGAAGAAGCAAAAAAGTAAATACCCTTCCCCATAAGTGGATGGGGTCTTCAAGAGACATATATACTATTTTAAAAAACATAGGACTTCCCTGGTGGCTCAGTGGTTAAGAATCCGCCTGCCAATGCAGGGGACACGGGTTCGATCCCTGGTCTGGGAAGATCCACATGCCGCGGAGCAACTAAGCTCCTGCACCACAACTACTGAGCTTGCACTCTAGAACCTGCGAGCCACAACTACTGAGCCCACGTGCTGCAACTAATGAAGCTCGCGCACCTAGAGCCTGTGCTCCGCAACAAGAGAAGCCACTGCAATGAGAAGCCCGCGCACCGCAATGAAGAGTAGCCCCCGCTCACCACAAGTAGAGAAAGCCCGCGCACAGCAACGAAGACCTGATGCAGCCAAAAATAATAAATTTTTTTAAAAAAACAAAAAACAAAAAAAAAAACACATCTACTTCTTCCAGGTGCCAGATGATTTAAGGAAGGATGGTGGGATGGGGGCAGAGGAAATATGCAAAACGTTTCTGCATAAGATAGGTTCCCCTCAGTCTGGGTTTTAAAAGGGAGAGGTCTTTTAAAATAATCTCACAAACAGCATCCTCTTAAAGTGCATTTCAAATATTCCCAAAGCATAGATCAGAAATTAATTATTTTAATATAAGGAAATTATTTCCATTTATTAAAAATCATTAGAAATTGACTATGGGCAAATATATTTACCTGAGATAGATGGTCTATAAAGACCTATAAAGGTGGCAGTTTTGGGTGACAAATTTTAAAAACATAATCTCAGGAGAAGTACAAGTGCTTCAGCATTTTACAGTAATAATTCTGGATGTGCTCTTTCTTTCTAAAGTTGTTTCACATTGATGAACACGTGACAGTTTTCACAATAGTCTTTTTTTTTAATTTTTATTTTATTTTTGGCTGTGTTGGGTCTTCGTTGCTGCACGTGGGCTTTTCTCTGGTTGCAGTGAGCAGGGGCTACTCTTCGTTGTGGTGCGCAGGCTTCTCATTGCGGTGGCTTCTCTTGTGGAGCACGGGCTCTAGGCACGCAGGCTTCAGTAGTTGTGACACATGGGCTCAGTAGTTGTGGCTCGCGGGCTCTAGAGCGGAAGTGCAGTAGTTGTGGTGCACGGGCTTAGTTGCTCCGTGGCATGTGGGATCTTCCCAGACCAGGGCTCGAACCCGTGTACCCTGCATTGGCAGGCGGATTCTTAACCACTGCGCCACCAGGGAAGCCCACACAATAGTCATTTTTGTGGTCAAATTAAGCAGGGAGAAGGTATGAGGTATTTGGGGGGAAAGAAAGCTTTTTTGATTAGAATTAGATTTATGTAACCTGGATCTTGTTTCAAACAAATCTAGTCAGAACCTTGGAGGTCTAACTTGGAAGAGCCTGAGAATCAAAATCCCAGCCATCCTTTGGACTACAAGTACTTAGGAAAAAAGGGCAAGGAAAGGAGAGACTAGAAATAATTATTTGGTTGAGAATACAAGTATCTTCCTTGAGATTGGTGTGAAAAGTGACTTTTTAAACAAAGAGTTACAGTACTGTAAGTGTATTTTTATTTATTTATTTATTTTGGCAGCATTGGGTCTTCGTTGCTGCGCGCGGGCTTTCTCTAGTTGCGGTGAGCGGGGGCTACTCTTCGTTTCGATGCACAGGCTTCTCATTGCGGAGGCTTCTCTTGTTGGGAGCATGGGCTCTAGGCATGTGGGCTTCAGTAGTTGCGGTGCATGGGCTCAGTAGTTGTGGCTCACGGGCTCTAGAGTACAGGCTCAGTAGTTGTGGCACACGGGCTTAGTTGCTCCGCGGCATGTGGGATCTTCCCAGACCAGGGCTCGAATCTGTGTCCCCTGCATTGGCAGGCAGATTCTTAACTACTGCGCCACCAGGGAAGTCCCTGTAAGTGTATTTTTATAAAAGGGAAGAGAGTTTGATCTGAGTTGTTTTCAAAAAAACAATCAGACATTTGCTTGCATTCTGAACATAGGGTAATATGCTTAAAGTTGGGCATGCTCTGAACACATACAGATATACTGTTTTCCCACCCAGACATTTAGTGCTGGTATGACTCTCGGAATTGATGAAAACCTGAAAGTAAAATACCAGAGTCCTTCCCTGTATTTCCTGATTGGTAAATCCTACTTTGTCTAATTTGAATCCTGTAGCCCAGGGCCTCCTGTTGATGGAGGTGGGGGAGCTGGTATAAAGTGGTACATAGGCAGGGGTTCTCAGACCTTGAGTGGACACTTGCTGGAGGCAAATCATATCATAATGTAACTCTCATCACATACCCTTCTTCCTAAGAATGCTGCACGAAATTATCATTTGGGGATTCATTTCAGGCTTTCCTAATGCTCCCTCCCAACTAGTCAAGGCAATAGAACGTCCCAAAGAGAATGAACTCTTGTGTCAGACACCTCCTCTTCTTAGCAGACACTTTCTCATCTTCCTTTAATGTACTTCCACACAGGGTCACGTTAATTTGGCAAATGAGACAAATGTTCACAAGTCCTGCAGTCAAAGGACAGTGATGACAGAGAATCAGTCCAGTCATTTCATGCCACTCTTCCAAGCCAAGTGCCTTTCTTTTTCTGAGGGATACTCAGCTTAGAGGAAGAGACCCTGGTATTCTCTCTGAACTGGAGGGGGCTTTCACGGTCATCCAGTCCACTCCCTTATTTTGCAGATGAGAAAACACAGGCCCAGAGCAGTGGAGTGGCCTGCCTTGGGTAGCATGCACAGTTCATCCTGGAGAAGGCCAGCCTCTGTGTGGCCGTACCCTCCCCTGGGCCCAGGATTTCCAAGCCAGGGGCAGCACACACGAGGCCAGGTTCAGCTCCTCTGTGCTCATCACCTCCATCCGCCCAGAACTCTTTCCTTCAAGGGGCTACAAACTCAAGGCTCCTTCCCAAGCTTCGGCACTGGGCCATTTTTACCTCTAGGAAAAGTAAGCAGCTTCCCCTGAAGGCATGCAGTATCCTGGTGTCTACTCTTGAACACTGAACAGCAGGGGCTTGAGAGAGTGATGCAGTTTGTACCCTCCTCACAAAAGGCCAAGTGTGCTTCCATTACAATAACCCGCGTTTCTCCCAATCCCCTGGCAAAGCTGTGCCTGCCAACTGTGGCAGCACAGAACATAAGCCATAGCCAGCTCTGGGCTGGTGTTGAATTAACTTTTTTTGTAAAGTAGGCTAATAGTTTGGAAACTGTCATTATGCAATTAGTATTCATTTTGAAATGTGGTTATTTATGCTTTGCCTTGATCAATGTCACACTCTCTCCTTCTCAGATGTCACTGCAATGCTCTGGGGCAGGGACCCAAAGTGCAATGGTGTAAATTTAATTTTCAAATGCACCCCGATGGTCTGCATGCCTCCCCATGCAAAGCATAGATCTTAAGGAGACTGTCTGGATTCCCAACATTTACATGCAAATATTTTTAGACTCTAGGAATACAAAAGACTCCCTCTGAAAGCACACTCTGTTGTGCTTCACAAACAAGGGGACACAAGTGATTGAAGAGGCGGCACCCAGGCATGGGCAGCATAGTTGATACACCTGGACCCTTCTGAACCACAGCCCAGACAAAACTAGGGCCTCTCTGAGAACTGCAGAGCTGGAACACAATTTTCTATTCTTGGCCCAAGAATCTTGGTTTAGGAAAAAACAGGAGGCAGAGTAGAGATTAGGGAATAGTCTGACCAGTTCCCCTTGAACAAGAGAGACAAAGAGATGAAGCGAAAGATGTTTTGAAGTCAGGAGTGGAAATAAAAGGCCTTGGTGACCCACGTGCATGGCTGGGCCCTGAGCTGTTGCTGGGGAGTAGGGAGCTGGGGAGTTAGTGGGCACTGGCAGCTGAGTAGTGTCTCTGGGAGGTAGCCAGTGGGGCACAAGGAGGTGGCCCTGGCTAGCTGAGCTTTACAAAAAAGAAGAAAGGAAAAACAGAACTCAGGTTAATATGCAAATCAGTCCCTAATATCTCCTTCCATAGTCCCCATCACAAGATAAAACAAGGCGGCAACTCTTTCTCTTTTCCTCTCATCTCTACATTCCTTTAACTCAAATGATCACTTCAAGGGGTCTCACCAGGATTGAAATATTCATGAGGAAAGAGGGAAAGTCAGCACAGAGAGGGAACCCTACTACCATGTGATTGCCCCTGGCCCAGGTCCCCAGCCCTAGCACCTCAAAATAAAAACAAACAAAAAACCCCACCCAAAATGGTCCTATACCTTCATTTTATCCTGAAGGAATTTCTAAGGGTGTCCAATGAATTCCATGGGCTCACCTACCATGTCAAAACCTCAACTCCAACAGGGAGTCAGATGGAAATATTGCAGGGTGCTAAGCTGGTTCTTCTGTTGTTTATTTAACACAAAAGCTTAGACTTCAGGAATCTGCATGGCCAAATCTGTTCTTGCGTTAGGTGAACATATTCTATAGCCTCATAACTCTCTCGGCTTAACACTCTATTTAAGAGAGTGAAAGTTTAATTAGGTCCCGTTTGTTTATTTTTGTTTTTATTTTCCTTACTCTAGGAGGTGGATCGAAAAAGGTCTTCCTGCGACTTATGTCAAAGAGTGTTCTGCCTATGTTTTCCTCTAAGAGTTTTATAGTATCCGGCCTTACATTTAGGTCTTTAATCTATTTTGATTTTTTTTTGTATGGTGTTAGGGAGTGTTCTAATTTCTTTCTTTCACATGTAGCTGTCCAGTTTTCCCAGCACCATTTATTGAAGAGACTGTCTTTTCTCCATTGTATATTCTTGCCTCCTTTGTCATAGATTAGGTGACCACAGGTGCGTGGGTTTATCTCTGGACTTTCTATCCTAATTAAACTTAAAAGCTTTTGCACAGCAAAGGAAACCATAAACAAGCGAAAAGACAACCCTCAGAATGGGAGAAAATATTTGCAAATGAAGCAACTGACAAGGGATTAATCTCCAAAATATACAAAGAGCTCATGCAGCTCAATATCAAAAAACAAAAACCCAATAAAAACTGGGCAGAAGATCTAAGTAGACCTTTCTCCAAAGAAGACATACAGATGGGCAAAACACACATGAAAAGATGCTCAACATCACTAATTATTAGAGAAATGCAAGTCAAAACTACAATGAGATATCACCTCACACCAGTCAGAATGGCCATCATCAAAAAATCTACAAACAATAAATGTTGGAGAGGGTGCCAAGAAAATGGAACCCTCCTACACTATTGGTGGGAATGTAAATTGGTACAGCCACTATGGAGAACGGTATAGAGATTCTTTAAGAAACTAGAAAAAAATAGAGCTACCATATGATCCAGCAATTCCACTCCTGGGCAGATATTCAGAGAAAACCATAATTCAAAAAAATACTTGCACCGCAATGTTCATTGCAGCACTATTTACAATAGCCAGGACATGGAAGCAACCTAAATGTCCATCAACAGAGGAATGGATAAAGAAGATGTGGTACATATATACAATGGAATATTACTCAGTCATAAAAAAGAACAAAATAATGCCATTTTCGGCAACACGGATGGACTTAGAGATTGTCATACTGAGTGAAGTAAGTCAGACAGAGAAAGATAAATAGCATATGATATCACCTATATGTGGAATCTAAAAAAGTGGTACAAATGAACTTATTTACAAATCAGAAACAGACTCACAGATGTAGAAAACAAACTTGTGGTTACCAAGGGGGAAAGGGGGGGTGATAAATTGGGAGATTTGGATTGACATATACACACTACTATATATAAAATAGATAACTAATAAGAACTGACTGTATAGCACAGGGAACTCTACTCAGTACTCTGTAATTGCCTATATGGGAAAAGAATCTAAAAAAGAGTGGATATATGTATATGTATAACTGATTCACTTTGCTGTACACCTGAAACTAACACAACATTGTAAATCAACTATACTCCAATAAAAATCAATTTTTTAAAAAGTGATCAATCCATTCATTCCAAACAGAAAGTAAGGAAGCTGGTTACCAGCTGTGATCCTAGTAAATATGTGGGACATGAAGAGATGAGGAAGTCATCTTCACAAGTCATGAGATCGCTGTCCAGGAGTAACAAGCAAAGTCAAGGCCAGAAACCAGGTCCTTTAGCCTCACCCTACTCCTCCTTATCATTTCCTCCCCTGCGAACCATGAGAAAGCCTCAATTCACTGGCAAAAATCAAAAGGTATTTTTTTTACATCTTTATCGGGTTATAATTGCTTTACAATGTTGTGTTAGTTTCTGCTGTACGACAAAGTGAATCAGCTATATGTACACATATATCCCCATATCCCCTCCCTCTTGAGCCTCCCTCCCACCCTCCCCATCCCACCCCCTAGGTGGTCACAAAGCAGCGAGCTGATCTCCCTGTGCTATGCAGCTGCTTCCCACTAGCTACCTATTTTACACATGGTAGTGTATATATGTCAATGCTAATATCTCAATTCATCCCAGCCTCCTCTTCCCCCGCTGTGTCCACAGGTCTCTTCTCTACATCTGCGTCTCTATTCCTGCCCTGCCACTAGGTTCATCAGTACCATTTTTCTAGATTCCATATATACGCGTCAAACGGTATTTTTAATAACTCTTTTAATACCTCCTCTGCTACATTTCAGGGACCTGTGCACAAGTGTAGCTTCTTCTCCCATATAACTGATAAGCCTTATAACATTATACACCATCCTCTCAATTAAATAACATCACATTTGCAAGGAACTTCAGTTTATCAGGACTGTATATTTATCACAGGAAAAAACAAATTGCCAGGAAAGTCTTTTTCTCCCTTTTCTCCGTTTTTTTAAATTTTAATTTTCCTGGGGTTTTTTTCCTGTTGCTTTCATTGTGTTATGCTTTGTATAATCTTTTAAAGAAAGTCCCAGGGGTCAGCACACATGCAGTCTAATTGCCTACATCTTTCCCAGTTACTGTCTCAGCAAAGAAATTTGATCTCCAGAATGATGAGTCTGAAATACTACAACCTCACAGCCTATCCCCAGAACATGCCATGCTCATTTCTGACCCTACGTCCTTGCTTGTACTATTCCTGTGCCCTCCCCTCATCTAGCTGAATCATTCAGGGCTTACCTGCTTCTCTTTTGCCTTTTCCTCCTTCTGTCACTGCTCCTCCCTTTCCTAAGCCCTCCTACCCAGCTGTTACCTCCCTTCCCTACATTCCTGTAGGCTTGAGGTATGGATCAGAACCTTCATAGCTTCTGGCATCTCACTGAAACTTAACCATTTCATAGATGCAATGCTTATATCCCTTACCTGCACAGGAAGCACCTGAAATTTCTGCCCACTGCGTCTCCTATTTTCTTGTTCCCCAATTGCACCGAGGATGTTGCAGAATTCAAAAAACAAAAAAAACAAAACAGTGGTAATGGATGGTAACAGCTAAAATTTCCTGAGGGCTTATGATGTGCCAAATATTGTGCTGAGCAATATGCATGGATTACGATGATCACTATTTGGCAGATAAGGAAACTAAGACACAAAGAGGATAAGTAACCTGCCCCAAATCACACAGCTGATGAGTGGCTATAATAGAATTCAAACCAAAGTCTTTTCACTTTGATGTATACATACTCGTTGAAGTAAACATTGAATTTTGTTTACTATGCTCTAAATTTGAGAGGAAAATGGACTAATGAATGTTTTCACAAGTTTTTCAACAGAAAAGATGGAAATACACAAAAACATGATTTTCTTGTTAAATTTCAATTCATCAGAAAGCTCCATTAAGAAGAAGAACCCCATTTCTTGGACACTCTGATGTATTAAGCATTTACTTTAATATATCATCATGTAATTTTCTGGATAAAACTTAAGCAGGTAAAATCATTCTGTATCAACCTGGCTTTTTTTTTTTTTAATTTGTTCTTCTACCTGAACTATTGAATATTTAACTGCATCCCTTTTTCTCTGTTTTAAGCTGTCCTTTTTAAAAGACAACATGATCTCCCTTTCTCTGGGTGAATTATAAGCAGTCTATGAACACACAATATCATTGGAATCTGGAAGTGTCATACTTTAAAAAGCAAGGCAAAATCAGAGCATGAACGTGACCAACTCTCTCCTACTTTGAATCCAATGCTTCCAAAATGTTCCTATTTTAGTGGGGTTTTGTGTGTGTGTGTGTGTGTGTGTGTGTGTGTGTGTGTGTGTGTGTGTTTAGTTTATTGGTATGGTTTGTCTGGCAATACTTATAAAAGCAGTTTGTGGATCACATATATGGCCAAATGATTTTCAGCAAGGGTGCCAAGACCATTCAATAGGGAAAGGACAGTCTCTTCAACAAATGGTGCTAGGAAAACTGTATATCCACTTGCAAAAAAATGAAGGTGGACTCTTACCTTACACCATATCCAAAAATTACCTCAATGTGGATCAAAAACCTAAATAACCTCTTCCCTTAGGGACCTGTTGCACTCAAATGCTCTGTCCTAGTCATGCTCTGAGCTCTGCATTATTGGCTCTTCTCTCTTTTTTTTTGGCATTATTGGCTCTTTTCTCTTTTGCACAAACGTGCACATGAGATCTTTAGCTTGAAAATATCCCAATGGTCACATCAGTCTATTTCATTCTGTGCTTCTTTTGGGCATTAGAATGTCCCCCACTAGCTGCCGAGTTGCTCCCAGTGAGGTCAAACAAGAAACAATTGTCCATTTATGGCAGAGTTTTTCCAATGTGAAATTCCAACTGGCTAACCCAAGGAGTTCGGGAAATATTTCGTAAATCTAGCGGCCTAATACAGGGGTCCCCAACCCCCGAGGCGCGGACCGGTAGCGGTCCGCGGCCTGTTAGGAACCGGGCCGCACAGCAGGAGGTGAGCGGCAGGCGAGAGAGCAAAGCTTCATCCATCGCTCGCATTACCGCCTGAACCATTCCCCTCCCCGCCCCGCACCTACCGTGGAAAAATTGTCTTCCACGAAAACCGGTCCCTGGTGCCAAAAAGGTTGGGGACCGCTGGCTTAATATCATCAAACTCCTTCCTATAGAAAACATGAACAATTCTTCATCAGAGAAGAAAGCCTGGTGAGCCAGGCACTGACAAAGCCAGCGCCCCAGAAGGGTATCCCTGCTCACCAGTCTGCATTAACTAAGAGGTATTCAGGAAGGAAATTTTTAAAAGTCCTTTCAAAAACAGATTAGTGATTAAAATTTTTTTTTAGTCTTGCAATCGTTTAAACAATTAGTGGCATAATTGGTAAGGACCCACATATTCAAATGGACACAGACTGTAAAAAGCCCCACCCCCACCCCTACCCCCGCCCCTCCAGTCCCACCCCCAAACCTCTGCCTTGGGGCTCTGGGTGCCAGCCACAGCCGCTAGAGGGTCTCAGATTGCGAAGAGGGGTAGCGAATGGAAGCCGAATGCCCCCGTAGCCCACGACACACAGTGGTTTAACTTCAGCGAAAAGGGGATCAATGTAGTGATTCTGTAAATGAAAATGATTCCATCCTGTGGGCTGAGCTCACCTTCCACTGGAACCGCCCGCGGCAAGCACGCCTACACGGGTCGCCCGCGCCTGCCTGCCTGTGCGCTCTGCCGCCCCGGGTTTCCCATTCAAGCAGCACGTGCTGCTGACCTCTCGGAGGGCGGGCGGGCGGGGAGGGGAGGGAGTGTTCTCTCTGGGACTAAAGCTCTTACCCACCAACCATGGGGCGCGTAGACCACCACTTTTGCAAAGTTGGCTTTTATAGGCAATCAACACTAAAACTTACCCCCTGGTTTCGCCAAGGTCAAGCGACAGGGTTCCCCACTGAAAAAGTCCTTATTAGAAATTTCCCGCAATTCCCATCCCAAGTCACAAAACTTTTCTGATTAAATTTAGCTCATGAATCTCACCCTGTGACCAGTTGTTTCTGCATAGAGGATATCCAATAGTGTGGTCAACTTTTTTTTTTTTCCTTTAACATCATTTCATAAATTCTTTTACACATTTGATCATATTCTTCACATTGATCATTTTAATGTTTGCATTCGTATATTGGAATTTGCTTATAGTTTTTCCCCCTGGTAGATTATGAGCAATCAATAGCTATTTGTTGAATTAATAAACATCTTTGTGTGCATAGTTAGATATAGACATGGATATAGAGAGGTTGTTTTTTCTTTGAAATTATTTTCGCAGGCTACATTTCTGGGCCTGGAATACATTAGTCAGAGGGTAAGAATTTTTTCATTGCTCTAGTTACATATTCGTAGGAGGAGTTCTGCTTAAAAACACAGGGTTTGGACTTCAACAAAGTTTGATTAAGCTGGTTCTGCCTATACTAGCTATGTGAGGGTGGACTAGTTACCCCACCTCTCTGAGTCACAGTTTCCTCCATTATTAAATGGGAGAAACCAAGTCCCCCTGCACAGAAATGTTATGAGGAATGTGGGTTGGTTACTGCAGTTATTATGATCATCATTTCTAACATTATGTATTTCCCCCAGCCTCACGAATATTGGGTTTTATCTCTCAAAACAATTTTTTGGTTAAGTAGGTATACAATGGTACTTTTTTGTATTTCTACTTCATTGTCCCATAATGAGGTATACATATTTTTCAAGTATTGATTTATGCTATGTGCTTTTTTTGTTCTGTGAATTGTCTGTCCTCTTCCCCACAGTTGTAATTATACTTTATCAAATAATTGTGCTTATGAAGAGTTGTCTATTCTAAGATTTGATTTTACCTGATTTTAACTCAGTGAAAATCCCAGCTGTGATCAATTGTGCCCTATAGTAGATGTGTAGTTCTAATTTTTTCTGCATTGCTATCCAGTTGTTTCAAAGTGCTTACTTAATATAAAATATTTTGCTCATTGCTTTATGGTGTATATTTGACATCTGTTAATGTTATATATGCTAAAGCTACTTCCAACCTCTCTCCTCTGTTCCATTGATAAATATCTCACTTTTGAGCCAGCATGACAGTCTTAAAGATTACTGCTTTGTAGCTTGCTCTAATTTGTGGTGAGATGAGTCTTCCTTATTACTTTTAAGACTATTTTTCGGTTTTCTTGCTTATTTTCCCCTTTTAATCGAAATTGTGTTAAAGTTAAAAAATCATTGGGAACAAATTGTCATACTTACAAGTATGCTATCTTCCCATTCAAGAGCAGGTGTATAGCAGGCCATTTTACAAATAACACCTGAAACTTAAATAGTCTGTCGGTATTGCTGAAGTCCCACAACTGTCCTTAATCTAGTCTCTCTTTAGTAAGAGGGGCCAATTCTCTTTCGAACATTCAGCAGCTGTGGTAAGCAGAATAATACCTCCTCCCAAAGATGTCCATGTCTTATTCCCTGGAACCTGTGAATGTGCTACGTTATATGCCAAAGGAGAATTAAGGTAGAAGATAGAATTAAGGTTGTTAATCAGCTGACTTTAAAATAGAGAGATGATCTGGATTATCTGGATGGGCCCAATGTAAGCACAAAGGCACTTAAAAGTAAAAGAGAGGGGCTTCCCTGGTGGCGCAGTGGTTGAGAATCTGCCTGCTAATGCAGGGGACACAGGTTCGAGCCCTGGTCTGGGAAGATCCCACATGCCGCGGAGCAACTAGGCCCATGAGCCACAGCTGCTGAGCCTGCGCGTCTGGAGCCTGTGCTCCGCAACAAGAGAGGCCACGATAGTGAGAGGCCCGCGCATCCGCGATGAAGAGTGGCTCCCGCTTGCCGCAACTGGAGAAAGCCCTCACACAGAAACGAAGACCCAACACAGCCAAAAATAAATAAATAAATAAATAAATAAATAAATAAATAATTTAAAAAAAAAGTAAAAGACAGAGGCAGAAGAGTAGGTCAGAATGATGAGATGTGAAAAGGACTCTGAATGGCCTTGCTGGCTTTGAAGATGGAAGAGAGGGATCATGAGTCAAAAAAAATGCAGGCTGGAAAAGACAAGGAAACATACTAGTCTCCAGAGCCTCCAGAAGGGAATGCAGCTCTGCTGACACCTTGATTTCAGCCTAGTGAGACCCATGTTGGATTTCTAACCTACAGAGCTAAAAGATAATAAATATGTATTGTAAGCCACTAAGTTTGTGATAGTTATTTACAGCAGCTCTAGGAAACTAATACATTAGCTAAGTGAAAGCTGTGCAAGGATTCTCCTTATATGGACCCTTGTGCCCTCTGCCCTTAACCTTATTTCCCTGAGGCCAGTAAAAATTAGCAGGCCTGTCCTTGGCCCCTGCCTTTTTGGCTCCCAGAACATAGGCAATATCTTTCCAAAAATTGGTTGTTTCTGTTTGGTATATTCTATACCACTTTGTTTAGCCCACCCACTTTTGCTCTTTGACCTCATCCCTAAAATACTTCGGAATCTGTAGGTGCTAAGAAATGGGGAAAAGTGAGCAGCGGAGCTTGAAATCACCCTCCCATTATACCACCTCCCTGGGGTGGGGGGTTGGCGATTGATCAGATTTGTGACATGTTTACACCATCTCAAGACTTTCTCAAACATACGTCTTCCCCTTAAACTCCAGAAAAGATTTCCAGAATCACTTGGCACTAGTTTTCAAGTATCTGAGAAGTTAGCTCTTAGGATGAAAAGCCAAGAGGCTTTGTGGCAGACTGGATTATGGAATTTCCACATCAAACCTGTTGTGCCTTTGACAATTAAAATCTTCAGAATTAGAATGAAAAACGCTCTTTCATTTCAAAGTATAAAGCATACTTTCATTTTACTTCCCATATAAAAATGTATAGAAACACCAATCATGAACCACATGTTGCTGGGATAACGTAAGATAGAACTGATCCTTTTGCTGAGGCACTTTGGTGGCTATAGTACTATTATAAACCTCCCCCTTTTGGTAGCTTTCATTTATTGAGCCTTTACTCTGTGCCAAGTGATGTGCTAAATAATTAAAATGAATGATCTTATTTGATTGTCCCATTAATCCTAGGAGTTAGGTACTATTATTTCCATTTAAAGATGAGGAAAAAAATAAATAAATGAAGATGAGACAGTTGTTGCCCAGTCACAAAGTGAATAAAAGCTAGGATTCGAAGTCAAGTCCGTCTGACTCTAAAGCCCTTCCTCTGTCAAGATTAATAATGTGGTAAAGCACTGGGATGCTAGTGTTAGAGTGATCTGGCTTCCAGTCCTAGCTCTGCCGGTTGTTTGTTCCAGCTATTTGTTCCTGAGAAAGTTACTTAACCTCTATGTCTTCAGCATTCTTCTCTCTAAGATTGGAATAATAGAGAACTGATGAGAGGAATAAATAATATAACTTATGTACCTATCACAGCCCCTGGCCACAGAGTTAGTGCTCAGGAAAGGCTATTACTCTATACTGCGTCCTATCATCACATATGCCTTTCATATGTGGCACAACAGAAAGAGACCTGACTACGAGTCAGGTGGTCTGGGTTCTTGTGGCAGCTCTATTACTATCTCTGTAATTTGCAAAACCCACTTAACCCACTGTATCTATGTGGTTTCATACAAAATTGTGAAAGCAAAACCCAGCCCCATGTAAACAAAGTTGTTCTAGGGAGCAAGTGAAATCAGACATATTTTTTAAAAAAATCAGAAACGTATAAAGGGATAAAGATCTCACACAGACACAAGGAATCATTCCATCTGTTACTTTCTAGAGAACAGGATATCCTAGTCATATTTCTACTCCCATTCCCCTTTCCTAGACCAACCCTTCTTATTCTTATTTCTCCTCAAAGAAAGAGAAAGGAAATCAAATGAAATGAATAACATGGAGAAGAATTAAAACGTTAGAGTGGATACTTGATGATAATAAAGAATTGGTCATGTTTTGGCTGTGATAGTAATACTATGGTTCTGTTGATAAAAAGGGTCTATCTTTTAGAGACACATATTGAAATATTTACTGATAAGATGATATAATGTCTGGATTTGCTTCGAAATAATCCAGGGGTAGGAGGTAGCAGTGCTGGAGAATGGGTGAGGGCACTGATGTAACAAGATTGGCTATGAATGCAGTTGTTAAAACTGGATGGTGTGTGCATGGGGGTTCATCTTATGATTCTCTCTACTTTTGTATATGTTGGATTTTTTCCATAATAAAACTTGAAAAAAATCAAGGGTTGCAAACTCACATGCTTACAGAGCCAGGCAGGTAACATAAATAAGTGAAGCAAATTGGATGGGAACTGTGGAAAACTGGGAAAGAATATGTCTCATCCAAACGGGACGGCGGTACTCAGTTCCAGCTGACTGTTGCTGGATGGGAACGTGGGCCTGGGCAGCCAGATTTTCCCATTTTTTTCAAGAGAAGCCAAAAATAAAAAGTTTTATATGAAATCTTCCAATCCTTAAATGTTGGTAACTCATTCAAATATGTTTTATAGACACTGTGTTGGCCAACTAAAACAAGTTTGAGGACCAGATCCAGACTGCAATTGCCAATTCATAACCTCTGCCTAAAAGGCTAACTTTAGGCAAATTTCACAACTCGGAAGCAGTAGAAAGTAATGGAAAGCCCTTCCAAAATCAACAAAATTAGAATGCCGTCATTCTGCCCTGATCTTCCTCATTACAAGTCCTGCTCCCATATATGTGTTGTTCTCCATCCTCCATTCCTACCTCTGAGTTTGTCTAACTTTATCTTTTACTCTTATTACCTAGTTCTGATCTCAAATCCCAGACCACTGAGAACCAAGACATCATGAGGTTCCAAGACAAGAGGCCTCACGATAAGAAACCAAGCTTTAGGCCCCACCTGACCTGACTCTTCTTTCTGGCACATTTTGCTGCTCTTTTTCATGATAAGCAGGTAACTTGGCAGAGTCTTAAGAAACCCTGTGCCCCAAGGGGCAAGAGAATGGGCTGGGAAGGGCAAGGCATCCTAGGGGAGCAGCAGGTCTTGTGTTATCCTTGAAACCCAAAGTATTCACTCCTGACCAACAACCCACAGGGCAGGCCTTTAGTCACGGCGGTGGAGGGAGAGGGTAGGTCTGTTCTGAGACCTCCACTCTCCCTCCCTCCCTCTCCCGTGACTGCGAGCTTATGAGATGTCTGGTGGGGTGATAAACATACAGTTTTTCTGAGAGGTCAAGGCAGACTTCGTTGAGAAGCAATGTTTTAAGCTCACATGAGAAGGATGAGTAGGAGTTAACCAGATGGCGAATGGATGGAAAAGGATTTCAGGCAGTGAAGTCAGTGTGGGCAAAAGCCCCAAGGTAGGAGAGCAGTTGGCACTTTTGAAGAATTGACAGAAAGCCAGTGTGCTGCGGAAAGGAGGAGGGTGGCTAGAGATTTGGCTAAGGTAGCAGGCAAGAGCCAGATCATGCAGAGCATTGTCAGACCCAAAATGGAGAGCCCAGTGAGTCCATGACACTGTGCTGGACATTATGGAGGCTACAGACACAGGGCAGACCTGGTCCCTGCCCTCCATTGGCAGACAGTAGCCAGCAGGATATTAGGCAAGTGCCACCAGGGTTGCTGAAGAATGTTATTCAGAGGTATTGAGGAGGAAGCAGTTACTTCTGAATGGAGGGAGAGAAGAGGTGACGATTACTTGAACCTTGAAGGATAAATGGAATTTCAACAGACAGAGAAGGTGGGTAGAGAATTTCTGGCAGCGGGAGCAGCCTGCACAAAGGAGCAGAGGCAAGGCAGTTCGGAGCATAGTGGGGAAGAAAGGAGAGCAAAGTTGGGGGTAGGAACAGTCTTTAAGAAATGATGCTATCCTCTAGTAGGTCTGGTAGAGAATGGACTTGAGGACGCAGGGAGGAAGGGTAAGCAGGGCCAAAATGAGAGAGTAGCATGTACATATATACACTACCAGATGTAAAACCGATAGCTAGTGGGAAGCAGCCGCATAGCACAGGGAGATCAGCTCGGTGCTTTGTGACCACCTAGAGGGGTGGGATAGGGAGGGTGGGAGGGAGGGAGATGCAAGAGGGAAGAGATATGGGAACATATGTATATGTATAACTGATTCACTTTGTTATAAAGCAGAAGCTAACACACCATTGTAAAGCAATTATACTCCAATAAAGATGTTAAAAAAAAAAGAAATGATACTATCATACAATACAACTTTGGGGAGGCCTTGAATGCCAAGCTAAGAAGCTTTGTCTTCATTCTGTTGGTAATGGAGAGTTACTGAAGACTTTTGACTAGAGAAGGCCTGTGTTTTAGGAAACTCTTTCTGGCAGCAGTATGGACAGGGAGAGAAGCCATAGCATCAGGCTTTTCTAGCAATGTAACAATGCCTAAATGTGGCTGGCAATAGGGAATAAGATCTGCCAAAAACAGGTCTAGATCTAATGATACCTTGGGGGAAAAGGATACTTTTTGTGGCTGTGATGGTCCAGTTTGGGGAAAGGGGGAGGTCCAAATAATGAAATGTAGTGACAGGAACACTGTCTATTCTGTATAAGTGGCTGTATTGGGGGCGGGGGGGGGGAGGGACAGAGAGACTGGAGTGAGAATGAGAATCTTATTTATCGTGGATCACGAAAAAAGAATAATCTGCCTGACTTTTCACACAAACATCTGCCCTGGCCCAATCAACCATAAAAAAGAAGAACCATCAAATAGGGTGAACAAACTGACATTGGCTACTGTACAGCAGGACACTTACTACATAATCAAAGTAAACTTTCCAAGAGAAGCCGACCTGGTATCTCCAACACTTTATCACTTCTTTGACTGAGAAGAGCTGGATGTCACCTACAAGTATAGGATAAAGCAAACAAATTGCAATGTTATCTCCATAGATACTTAGATGGTAAATGGGGAAGGTACTGAGAATCCGGTATCAGAGCTAACAGTAATTTACTGGGAGATCATTCCTTTTGGTCCTAAAATCACTTGCCTCCTGTAAGCACAGGCAAATAAAGCTGGGTCTAACAGAAAATGAGCATGATAATATCACTCTTTAAATAGTGTTAACAAAATGGAAATACAATAGACACATATACAAGATATATAGCAAACACTTCCCAAAAGCATTTATGTTTTTATACTACCTCAAATCATGTTAGCTTTTCAGTTTCTCTCAATACAGGAATATTATTCTTTTTTTAAAAAAAAATCAGCAACAATGAAACAAACCAAAAAATTTTTTAACTTTTGAAATTATCTCAGCAAATAAGTTAGGACCAAAGCTAAGCCATTATCTCCGGTTAAGAATGTTTAGTGAAAACTTTTGGAATCTTCCATGAGTTGCTGAAACACACAGTTTAAGCATTCAAAAATCGGTGTAATTACCATATTAACAGACAAAAAAGAAAAACGGTTTCAATAGATGCAGAAAAAGCATTTGGCAAAATTTAACCTCCATTCCTGATTAAAAAAAAAAAACCAACTCTTAGCAATCCAGGAATAGATGGAAATTTCCTTAATCTGTTAAAGGCAACTATGAAAAATCTCCAGTTAATATTGTAATGGTAATAGACTGAATGCTTTCTGCTTAAGAACAGAAGCAAGGCAAGGAGGTAGTTGAGGGACTTGAAGCTATAGTCTCAATTTTCTCTGTGAAGGAGGTAATATTCTCTGCCTATACCCGGTTCTCTAAGTCTATCACTCTGTTGCTGTTCACAGATATTGAAGAACTAACAAAGAAGGAAAAGAAAACTTGGCTTTGGCAAGTAATGTAAAAGCCAGTCATTTATTAGAATCGCTTGCTCTGTAATAATTCACTAAGCATCACTGTGCCAAGCACTACACAGGACACGATACGTACCTCAAGGATTTCTGCTCTAGTGAGGTAATAGTTCTCAAACTTTGGTATGCATCCAAAACATCTGGGAACGTATTAAAGTGTATATTCCTAGGCCTCACCTCCAAAAAGTCTAATTCAGTAGGTCTGGAGTGGAGCCTGGGAGTCAGGGAAGCTGTGTTTTTAAAAGCTTCTCTCAATCCCTGGTACTGATGGAGGTGGTTCCTAGAGTCCATTGGATACATATTGTAATAAAGACATCACAAATATGGCAACCTAACTTTGCTGTAAGGGCACTGGATGACTACGCTGTCACTTGGCATTCCAGCTTCCAAGTCATCAGTTTATAGCATCCTAAACCACAAAGACATAGTCTTCAAACTTTCTCTACCCCTGCCTCCGAGGACCCCACTCTCTTCCAGGCTTCCTCCCTGTTCTCTGGCTGCCCGCTTGACAATTTGATACGGACTGGCTATGTATTGAGATATGTGAAATTCCCAGAGGGAGAAGCGTTTTGTGGACCCCTCCCTGCTGAAATCATATTTGTTCCTGCTTCTCTACCTTCTTGGTCATTCCTCCTCTCCTCAGCCTCTGAAGGAGTCTGACAGCAACACTTGCTACTGGGATCCTCTCTCTTCATCAACAGGGCTATCTATGTACAAAACCATGGATCACATTATATGTGTAATTAAGACCATTTGACGTCAAAAGTAATTGTATGCAGTGAAAAGATACACTGGTAAACTGGCCCAAATTACAACTGTTTTCTGTCCACATTGATTTGTTTCATACATGCAAAGTGCAGTTGAAAGAACAGCTGTCTGACAGGCCCTGAAAAGTGGCACTTGCTGTGAGTAATTTAAATTTAGCACTATTATTGTTTATGGACTGATTCTGCTTAAAATCAATAAGAAGGGAAGGCCTGAAAGTTTTAAGCTGATGCTAATCACTTTGGTTCGGTAACTCCTTGGAGTTAAGTTATATATTTTTTCCTTCGTCTCTTAGTCATTGTAGCCTCTTGGGCAGCAAACCGTTTAACTGATCTTTAAATATTTCACAAGTTCTCTTTTCTTTCCCATCCCTGTCATCAAATTTAGCATCTAGAAATTTTTTGCAATAGAAAACTTTCTTCAGAGAGAGTTGATCACAAGTTCCAGGGGGTGGGGGTGGGCGGGAGAAGCAGCTAATAGAAATAGATCTTGAGAACAAAATAGGGCTGGTACCTATGGTAACTTTATTATGCCCTATTGACATCCTCTACTGTCAGCACAAGTCTTAGAATGAATATTGGCCTTGGAAGGACACTTAACAGATCATCTGGTTCAATCTCCTTTTCTCAGACAGGAAAACTGAGATCCCAGCGATTCGAGCCTTGCCTTTCTTCTTCCCTCCTGTACTCCTTCCTGCTAGCCTTCACTTGCCTCTGAGCCAGCCTAGACTCTAAGGTTAGTCATTTAAGTCATTTTATGTCTAGAACGCAGGAACCCCTGATCCTTTTGACCTGCTTTGTCAGTCCCCAAAACTGGGGAACCCCACTGGTTGCATTTACTGAATCCTCCTTGACTCACTCTCTGGGACTTGCATCAACCTACTGCCAAATCTAATAATTCTACTTCAGCAGTATTTTCCAAGTCAACCCATGCCTTCCTAATTCTTAATGCCAACAATCAAGTTCAGGGGCTTAGTGCTTTCCCCTGAATTATTGGCACAGCCTCCTAACTGTTTCCTATCACCAGTTTCTTTGTCTCCAACCTCATCTCCACTGCCACCCTCAATACAGCTGGAAGGCTAACATTCCTAAAACCAAGTCATCTTATGACAACTTTGCTTGAAACCTGTCAGTGGCTCCCTGTAATGGACAACACAAAGTCCCAACTTCATGGCCTGATATTCGAGTCCTGCTAAGAATTGATCCTCATTTATCCAGCCTCATCTTCTATTCTCCTTGCTGTACCATGTGTCCCAAACTAGACTACTAGCCTTTTCCCAAATGTACCCATGTTTCCTCTTATCCTCATTTTCACTATTAATCTTTCTAAGGACCAATTTAAATGTTCCCCCTGCCACATGACACGCTAGAAAGTCTCTCTTCTTCCTCTTTCATAGCGCTTAATTATAATACAATTTTAAGAAAAATTTTGATTCTTTTATCCTTCCTACTCAAACTATAAGCTTCTTGACAGTGTGAACCATCTGCTTAATCTCTAATTCAAGCAAAAGTTGTGGTTTTAGCATGCAGCCACTGAAGCAGATCTGTGCAATGAAAATATAATGTGAGCCACATGTGATTTAAAATTCTCTAGTAGCCATATTAAAAAAGTTAAAAGACATAGATAAATTTAATTGTGCTCATATATTTAAATTCATATCAAAATATTAACATTGCAACATGCAATAATATAAAAATATCATTGAGATATTTTATATTCTTTCATACTACATCTTTGAAACCTGGTGTGTATTTTTAAAATTTATTTTTATTGAGGTAACATTGGTGTATAACATTATATAAGTTTCATGCGTACAACATTATATTTCTACTTCTGTATACACTACAGCATGCTTATGCCCCCCCAAAATTTAGTTTCCATCTGTTACCATACCCATTTCACCCTCCCCACCACCACCCCTTCCCCTCTGGTAACCATTACTCTGTTCTCTGTATCTACATATTTGTTTCTGCTTTTTCATTTATTTTGTTTTTGTTTGTTTGCTTTTATATTACACATATGAGTAAAATCATACAGTATTTGTATTTCTCTGTCTGACTTTTTTCACTTAGGATAATACCTCAAGGTTGATCTATGTTGTTGCAAAAGGTAAGATTTCATCTTTTTTATGGCTGAGTAGTATCCATTGTGTGTGTGTATATATATATATATATATATATATATATATATATATATATATACACCACATCTTTATCCATTCGTCCGTCGATGGGCACTTAGTTTGTTTCGCTATCTTGGCTATTGTAAATAATGCTGCAATGAACATAGGGGTGCATATATCTTTTTGAATTAGGCTTTTCGTATTCTTTAGATAAATACCCAGAAATGGAATAGCTGGATCATATGGTAGTTCTATTCTTAATTTTTTGAGGAATCCTCCTACTATTTTCTATAGTGGCTGCACCAATTTACATTCCCACCAACAGTGTATGAGGCTTCCCTTTTCTCCACATCCTCACCAACACTTGTTATTTCTTGCCTTTTTGATAATAGTCACTCTGATAGGTGTGAGGTGATATCTCACTGTGGTTTTGACTTGCATTTCCCTAAAAATTAATGTTAAACATTTTTTATGTGTCTATTGGCCATCCATATATCTTCTTTGGAAAAATGTCTATTCCGGTCCTCTGCCCGTTTTTTAATTGGGTTGTTTGTTTTTGTTGTTGTTGAGTTATAGGGGTTCTTTATATATTATGGATATTAACCCCTTATCAGATATATGATTTGCAAATATCTTCTCCCATTCAGTAGATTGTCTTTTTGGTTTGTTGATGGTTTCCTTTGTTGTGCATAAGCTTTTTAGTTTGATGTAGTCCTATTTGTTTATTTTTGCTTTGCTTTTCTTGTCTGAGGAGGTATATCCAGAAAGATTGCTAAGACCGATGTCAAAGAGTATGCTGCCTATGTTTTCTTCTAGAAGTGTTATGGTTTCAAGTTTTACATTCAAGTTTTTAATCCATTTGGGTTGATTTTTGTGTATGGTGTAACATAGCTGTCTAGTTTCATTTTTTTGCTTGTGGCTGTTCAGTTTTCCCAACACCTTTAATTGAAGAGACTGTCTTTTCTCCATTGTATGCTCTTTGCTCTTCTGTCATAAATTAGTTGTCCATATATGTAAGGGTTTATTTCTTTTTTTTAATAAATGTAAATATTCTCTCTTTTTAAAAAAAATATTTATTTTTTACTTGGTTGCACCGGGACTTAGTTGCAGCATGCAGGATCTTCGTTGCCATGTGTGGGATCTTCGTTGAGGCATGCGGGATCTGTAGTTGCAGCATGCAGGATCTTTCAGTTGTGGCATGTGGGATTTAGTTCCTTGACCAGGGATCAAACCCGGGCCCCCTGCATTGGGAGCATGAAGTCTTAACCACTGGACCACCAGGGAAGTCCCTTAAGGGTTTATTTCTGATCTCTCAATTCTGTTCCCTTGACCTATGTAACTGTTTTTCTGCCAGTACCATGCTGTTTTGATTAGTACAGCTTTGTAATATAGTTTCAAATCAAGGCATGAGATACCTCCAGCTTTGTTCTTTCTTCCCAGGATTGCTTTGGCTACTCAGGGTCTTTTGTAGTTCTACATAAAGTTTAGAATTTTTGGTTCTATTTCTGTGAAAAAAAAGTCCTTGGAAATTTGAAATGGATTGCATTGAATCTGTAGGTTGCTTTTGGGTAATGTGGACATTTTAACAATGTTAATTCTTCCAATTCAGGAGCATGGAATATCTTCCCATTTATTTATGTCTTCTTCAGTTTCTTTCAACAATGTCTTATAGTTTTCAGTGTACAGGTCTTTCACTTCCTTGGTTAAATTACCAGGTGTATATTTTAAATTTACAGCATGTCTCAATTTGAACTAGTTACATTTCAAGTGCTCAATAGTCCCTTGTGGCTAGTGGCTAGCAAATTGGACAGTGAAGCTCAGGAGTCTTGCTGCCATGGTTCAAATCCCGGCTCTGTAACTTATAGCTGTGTGATCTGGACTAATTGCTTAACGCCTATGTGCCTCAATGTGAGTGGGAATGGGAACAATAATAGTACCTACCTCTGCAGTGAAGATAAATGAGAAAATATGAGTAGAGAGCTTTAGTATCATCATCTTTGTAGTTACTGCAGGGTCCAGAGAACATCCATGATTGCCAACAATGAAGGCTTATTGAGTTGAACTGAATTCTGCTGAGTTCCTCAAATAGTGGAAGGATTAAAAAGTAATGCTTTGGAGTGAGAGGGCCATAGGTTTAAACTCTAGTCCTGCCCCTTCTTAGCTCCATCCCTGACCCCACTTCTCTCACCCCAGCACCCCTCTTGTCTTTTCTGCTCTGTAACACCACTTTAATAGCTATACCTGCTCAGGTAGGTGCCTATGCTCCTTTATCTCTGGACAGGAAAAGCCCCTCTGAGATTGATAACCATCCCCACTCTCCACATCTCCCCCTTACTGCGCATGTGCAGTTGGTCAGTGGCAGCCGTTTTGTCTCACTTTCCTCCCCGTCCCCCGACCTGACATGACTTTCTGAACTCTTCCTCAAACATGGTTGCTAAGTTGTTAGAAATCATTGCTCTGACCAGCAAGCGCCTAGGTAGTGTATTTTGTTATAAATGATTTATCCATATTCCAGGCTTTGTAGCAACATCTGCCCAAATGCACAAACTCAGGTGTAAAACCTCAGTCCCAATTGCCCTCCAGTCATCTCTATGACCTTAAATCAGTGATTCTCAGTGTGGTATGGGGAAGACAAGAATCAGAGTCACTTGGAAGAAAGTGTTAAAATATAGATTCCCAGGTCCCACCTAGATCTGCTGGATCAGAATCCCTTGGCATAGAGCCTGGGGATCTGACTTTTTTTTCTTTTTCTAAGCAACTCTCAATTGCAAATCCACATGAGGATGGAAGGAAGGGTAATGAGAGCATGGAGGATTGTATAGAAAAAGAGGGTGGTAGTGTCAAAGAAAAACTTTGCTTATCTCACTCTTTTTCACTTATTACTCTTCTGTTCCCCCTCACCCATGAAGGGCAGAGAGTAAGCAGTGGCAGAACTTTTGCTGGTTGTTCTGACTCTGCATCCAGAACTTACACAGAAGCCTGCTCCTGTGTCCAGGTTGCATATACACTTAGGACAATTTGACTAATCAGGTTATAGAAGTATGCTAAAAGGAAGTAATGGCATGTTCCCCTTCCTAGGGCTGTAAACTTTTTAACAGGATTCTAGGAAATAAATCTTAAATGCAGGAATGACCTATGATAGAATTTCAACCCTGCAGCAGATTGGTGGAAAGGAGAGGGAGCTACTGAGAGGTGGAGACCCAGAGAGAGGAGATTAAGGAGAATTGTAGCAATTCTTTTTTTTTTTAAATATGTATTTATTTATTTGGCTGCATCAGGTCTTAGTTGCTGCACGCGGGATCTTTCATTGCGGCTTGTGGGCCCTTCGCTGAGGCTTGTGGGCTTCTCTCTAGTTGTGGCATGCGGGCTCCAGAGCACTCGGGCTCAGTAGTTGTGGAGCACACCGGCTTAGTTGTCCCGCAGCATGTGGGATCTTAGTTCCCTGACCACGGATGGATGCCGCATCCCCTGCATTGGAAAGCGGATTCTTAACCACTGGGCCACCAGGGAAGTCCCCGAGAATTGTAGCAATTCTGCTGATATACTGTGCTGGCAATTAATCCATAAAGGGACTCATTTTCTATGTTGCTCCCTGGAAACAACCCTCTTAAGGAATCACTGGGTGCTGCCAGGTAGCATTCTTGTTTAGCCTGAACCCTGGCCTAAAAAGCATCTCGTTCCTAGGAAGTGTGTGCCCCTCTAAAGTGCACCGTGCATATGATGGTGGCTTCATGAGTCCAGCTGGACCTTGGCAAGACCACAAGGCTTGGTTAGCAAATCCAATGGAAGTGGCTGGTGGCTGGCCAGATCTATTTGGTGACCTTAGTGGTTCTCCCTTCTCTCATCTGTGTGGGTATTGAGTTAGGTCTAGTGTTATCAATTACAGTGTTTGTATGGGAATGAATTTTTTAAAAACATGAACCATTTTGCCTAAAGAAAGAGTCATCACATTTTAACTAGAAAAGCCATGGTAATAGGCAGCCATCCTTATATGTTCAACAGGAATCTGCAAAGCACCTATTTGGTATGCAGTACTGTGCTCTGCGCTGTCTCTTTGTCCTAGTGGGTCCCTTTGCCAAGAATGCATGACTGCTTCCTAATCTTGTCTTTTAAGACAAAGCTTAAATTTCTCCTCCTCAGTCTTCCCAAGTCTTAAGTGACTCACTTGCCAGTCACTCTCCATCACATTACCTGATTTTATCTTCTTCATAGTGCTTTTGTGTACCTGAAATTATCATTTCCTTTTCCCCTCTCTCCCTCCTTCACTTTCTCCCTCTCTCCCTTTCTCTCTCCTTCCCTCACTTTCTCCTTTTTCTCTCTCTTCCTCTCTCTTCCCCCCAACCCCCTAGAATGTAAGCTCCAGGAAAAAAAGCACGTCTTGTCTGTCTCTCAGTTCAATATTCCCAGTGAGTAGCCACTCAAAAAATATTTGTTGAGTACATGAGTGAGACACTTGGAAGATAGGAGTCTTCAGCCAGGTCTTAAAGGGCTTGTCCATGGATCAGAAGGGAAACTAGCTTTCCAGGTGAAGAGACTAGAATAGAAGGATCAATGACCTGAGTGTGTTGGGGGTTGGAGGCGGATCAGAGGGGAGCAGCCTGCTCATGGCCCAGGGGCCAGGTTAGGAAGCATTGAATGCTGTCATTGGAGGAATGGGAAGGTATGGAGGAAACAGGAAGAGCACATAGGATGCAAAACCACAGATGCTGTGGTGAGGATGCACATGATTTAAAGAGCAGTGAGGAAAAAAAAATCATTTGGTTATTGAATAGGAAGAAATAATGAAAACAGGGTTTAACAGAGTTTATCCTAAAAGAACAAACTAGAGCAAAATCCAGTCAGGTTCTACAAGTGCACTTGTTCCTTAAGTAAATCCTTGTGGGTGAACACAGCCTAGAACAGATAACTGCCTCAACTCTCTCATGCTTCTTTTGTCCTTTCCATAAAACAGGAACTTAAGCAATGTCATCAACAATAATGATACAATAGCAATTCTATTGTCAGGCGCTAATCCATACAACAGTCTTATTAGATAAGTGCTATCATTAGCCCCATTTTAGAGATCAAGAAATCGAGACTTGGAGAGGAGATTACATAATTAGCCCAAATTCAAACCCAGATCTGGTCCAGAGTTCTACTGACCACTATCTGTAACTTGGAGGTTTCAAAGATGAAAATCCCATTTGGAAACTTACTGCAAAAAGATACCACCTTGAAAGAAGCAAAATAAAGTTAGAATAGGAATTTCTGACCCCCAAACCCTGAAATGAAAATGCTGTATTTGTATGCTGCTCTGACAGGAAGCAAATCTAAATGTATTATGAGGTACTATGTACTCTAAATGTATTATGAAGTACATCATAAATGTATCGTGATCGTGTTAAGAGCAAGGGCTTTAAGAATTTGGGAAACCTGAATTTGAATCACAGCTCAACTACTTCCTGGGGGTGTGATCTAGGTTAGTGAACAACTCTGAGCCTCAGCTGCCTCATCTATAAAATGAGGATGATACTAGTACTGAGGTCATAAAGATGTAGTGAAGATTAAGATTAAGTAAACTAACACAGGTAACTTGTCACTGTAGAGGACAGAAGCACCAGCTTTAGAATCAGGGTTCAAACCTAGTTCAACAATCTAGTAGCTGTGTGACCTTAGGCTGGATACTTTACCTTTGTGAGTACTGGTTTTCATATGTGTAAAATGGGAAAGATAATATTTGCAACTCATTCTACCAACAAATACGTATTAAATGCCTGTGGTGCCAGGCATTCCACTCAGTTTGAGGGTAAAAAGATGAATAATCTTTATCTGCAAGGAATTTACAATTTTGTAGTAGGAGACACAACCAACACATAAGAATATTATTACAAGGATTGTGATACAGTAAGGGACCAAAGAAAGGAGTCTACAACTCTATGTGGAGGAGTTAGGAAAGGCTTCACAGAGGAGGTGAGGAAGTTGTGAGAGCCAAATTGGATATATTCTGGAGTGTCAAATGAACAGTGAGTGAAAGTAGGTTGGAATTGAAGAATGAGATATAGAGATTTAATTTTTTTAATAAATTTATTTATTTTATTTATTTATTTTTGGCTGCATTGGGTCTTTGTTGCTGCACACGGGCTTTCTCTAGTTGTGGCGAGCGGGGGCTGCTCTTCGTTGCAGTGCGCGGGCTTCTCATTGCCGTGTCTTCTCTTGTTGCCAAGCACGGGCTCTAGGTGTGCAGGCTTCAGTAACTGTGGCACACAGGCTCAGTAGTTGTGGCATGCAGGCTCAGTAGTTGTGGCGCACGGGCTTAGTTGCTCCATGGCATGTGGGATCTTCCCGGACCAGGGCTCGAACCTGTGTCCCCTGCATTGGCAGGCGGATTCTTAACCACTGAGCCACCAGGGAAGCCCAAGATTTAATTTTTTATTGTAAAGTATAACACATACAGGAAAGTGCATAGGAAGTAAATGTACAACTCCGTATATTGTCACAAAGTCACTACAAATGTGTAACCAGCACCCAGATGCTCCCCCCATGCCCTCTCCCTATTACTACTTATTTCTTCTTCTCCAAAGGCGACCATCACTTTCACTTTTAACAGCAGAGAATAGTTTTTCCTGTTTTTGACCTTCATATAATTGGAACCATACAATAGGTTCTCTTTTTGTGTCTGGATTGGTTTTTTCCACATTGTAGCTGTAATATTCATCCATACGGTTTTGTGTACACTATATTATATAGTATGCTATTGTCTGAAGACAGCACATTTAAAATTTTTCCATTCTTTTGTTAATGGAGATTTAGACTGCTTTCAATTGGGGTTGTTGCAAATAATGTGGCTATGAATATTCTTGGTGCACATATGCATGCATATCTGTTGTATATATACCCAGGGATAAAGTTGCTTTGTCAAAGGGCATGTATATGTTCAAGCTTAGTAGATAATGCCAAGTTCTTTTCTAAAGTGGTTGCACCAAAATACACTTTCACAAGCAGCGAAGTCTGGGAGTTCCTATTGCTCCATATCCTTCGCCAACACTTGGTATTGTCAGTCTTTTTAATTTCAGTTATTTGGAGGAGTATGTAGTGGTATCTCATTGTTTTAACTTGTATTTTCCTAATTACAAAAGAGGTTGAGCACCATTTCATATGTTCATTGGCCATTTGGAGATGTTTTGTGAAGTACCTAAGAAGTCTCTTGCCCAGTTTTTAGTCTTTTTCCTGAATTGTCAATCTTGCCTTTTATCTTCTTTACCATATTAAGGATAGTTATTTTAAAGTCCATGTCTGATAACTCCATTATATGGAGTACTTGTGAGCTTGTTTCTATTGTCTGTTGTTTTTCTTGGTTTTTGTTCACAACATTTTGTTCACTTTTATACATAGCTATTTTTGAATGAGTGATGAACACTGCATATGAACAATTGCAAAAGATAATTTGAGGCCTAGAATGAAATTGCCTTACCCAGAGAGCTTTCTTGCAAGTGGCTAGAGTCCCAAGCAATCTGGTATTATCTTAATCCAATTTCAAGGACTGAGATTATTGGAAGCTGGGCTTTTGTTCCTGCAAGGATTGGTCTATTTCTAGTTTCCCATTATTCCTAGGATGTAGCCTTTTGAAGTCCAACTAAAAGCTTTGGGCAGAGTTGTCAGGCCCTTCTCTCCTTGGTGAGCTCTGGACTGCAGCTTTTTTATCTCCTTGCCCCTTGAAGCTGTCAAAGTACTGCTTGGCTTCTCAGTCATAGAACAGTGTCTTCTGGAATCAACAGAGGCCTTATAGGAAAAGTTGCCGCAAACGTCAGACTCATCTCTCTGAGTTTCCGCCTTTTCTTGGCCCTCTAGACCTTGGTCTCCACATTTCTGTATTGCTTCGAAGCAATGTATGTGTGTGTGTGTGTGTGTGTGTGTGTGTGTGTGTGAATGCATGCACGTACACACACACATACACTTTTCATGGTATCCCTCAATGGGAGTGTTGTCCAAATTCCTAGTCCACCATTACCAGAGTGGAAATCCTGCTTGAAACATTTATTTTAAAATATTACCTCACATAAGCCTCACAATAATCCAAATTATTCTCTCAGCATCACATAGCTAAAAAGTGGGAGACACAGCAATGGTAACCTAGTCTCTCTGATTCCAAAGTATAAGTAATAAAACAAAGGGCAATGTAGCAGCTTGCATGGTACATGATTAGAGCTGGCTAATTAGTTTCATTAGTTTCATGCCATCTCTAACATTTAATGCTAATTCAAGTATTATAGGAAAAGGAAAAATCTAAGTGAGTTATACATTCAAGAAAGAAATATATCAAGATAAGAATGGCTAATATATATATTTATGTGTATATATATATATAAATCTCAGAAAAAAATAAGTTGAGGCAAGTGGCTTCTACAAAATGAAGAATGCATTTGTCCCCCCTTTCCATCCTCATTACCATTGCCTTAGTTGAGACTCTAATCGTCTCTCACCTGGATTTCTCTCTGTAAGTTCTATTCCGCAAAAGAAGATAAGGATGATCAGACTTCCTAAGGCACTAATAGAGTCACCACCCTGCTTAAAAGCCTTCAAACTATAGCTCTAGTATTTCCCTTGATGCCACATGTCCCTCCAACTACCCCTCATTTCCCTGCTCCCTTTCATAGTAAAGTGCTTCAAAACAGTTGTCTCTACACTGGCTATCTTCATTTCCTTACTTCCCATTTTTTTCTTATACCCATTTCATTCTAGCTTCTGCTCCTGAACATTAAAAAAAACAAAAAACAAAAAAAAAACCTGCTTACTTTTTAGGTCACCAATGACCTCCATGTTGCCAAATGCAATGGACCATTTTCCTACCTCATCTTAGTCTCAGTAGCATTCTACACAGTTGTTAACTGCCCCTTTCCAGAAACACTACACTAGCTCCTCTTCTGACTTTTCTTCTCCCTAACAGCTTAATGTTGTTGTCTCAAGTCTTGGTCGTAAGAAACACCTCTCTATCTATATTCCCTTGATACATGATTCCATCTAGGCCTAGGTTGAAATACTACCTATCTGCTGTCTCCCAAATTTACATCATCAATCAGACCATTTCTGAACTTTAGCCTCGTTTATCTAACTTTTTATTTGGTATTTCTACTTGGATACCTCAAATTTAACATGTCAAAACAAAACTTTGATTCTCACACTACTCAATCCCTCTCCCAGTTTTCCTCATCTCAGAAAATGTCATCTTTCCCTTTCTGCCACTATCATCCTAGTCCAAACTACCATCATTTCTTGCCTAGACTATACCAATTGCTTCCTGACAGATATTCCTCCGTTTATCTTTGTCTTCCTATAATACAGTCTCCACAGAGCAGCCAGAATAAACCTTTAAAAGCCTAAATCAGAACATAGAACTGCCCTTCTCAAATCCTTGCTTCTTCTATAGACCCAAAGTGGTTACACGTAGTATGAAGGATAGAATTTGTAAGATAGCCCTAGAATCATATGTATTTGTGCGTATGTCTAACTCTTCCTAAAAGAAAGCTAACATATAACTTCATAGACTCCACAGTGCCTTGCATATTTCTAAATATATACTAAGTCAGAGGTCTGCAAACTTTTTCTGTAAAGGGTGAGTTTTTAGACTTTATAAGCAATATAGCCTCTATATTTTGACTACTTAGCCACTGTAACATGAAAGCAACCATGGACAAGAAATAAAGGAATAGGTGTGGCTATGTTCCAATAAAATTTTATTTACAAACCAGGTAGCAGGCTGGATTTGGCCCACAGGCCATACTTTGCTGAGCCCTGTACTGTGTCCTGAGTCTCATCTTGACAACATCAAAGAAAAATGAATACTGTGGTAGCCATGAAGGTGCACCAGTCAGAGACAATCAGCCTCCAAGAATGCAATCATCCAACAGCTTCTACATGCAGGTTTCTTTAGGGCCTGCTGTTTTTAAGCTGAGGCCATGTGCTTCTCAGGCAGCTCTCAGCCTATGACTGAGCATGGTAGTGGTACAAAGGCTTGCCATTTCTGACCAGCACGGGACAATCTTTGCACACGAGTAATCTTTGCAGAGCGCCCCATTCAGCTGGCCAAGATTTTTTAGAGCTGTGCTGCAATCTGAGGCTTTTCTTCCCCAATTCTCCTTTCTTCCCTCTCTGTTTTCACATGTGTCAGAATTGCATCACAGTCTAAAGGCAAGTAATGTGATGGCAGCTTAGACCTCAGTGGTAGCAATGCTAGTGGTGAGAAGTGTTCAAGTTCTGGACAAATTTTGCAGATAGAGCCAACAGGCTTTGCTGATAGATTGAGTGTAGGTTGTGAGTTAAAGAAAGGATTCAAGGATGATGTCAAAGATGATTCTGTAGAGTGAAGCTGTGTTTTCTAGTTCATTTCTGCTATTTTTATTATCACTTGCCTTCTGTTCTCTGTAGTTTTACTTGGTTGTTCTGTCTCTGAATTCTTTTTTTTTTTAAATTAATTAATTTATTTATTTTTGGCTGTGTGGGGTCTTCGTTTCGTGCGAGGGCTTTCTCTAGTTGCAGCAAGCGGGGGCCACTCTTCATCGCGGTGCGCGGGCCTCTCACTATCGTGGCCTCTCTTGTTGCGGAGCACAGGCTCCAGACGCGCAGGCTCAGTAGTTGTGGTGCACGGGCTTAGTTGCTCCGCAGCATATGGGATCTTCCCGGACCAGGGCTCGAACCCGTGTCCCCTGCACTGGCAGGCGGATTCTTAACCACTGCGCCACCAGGGAAGCCCATGTCTCTGAATTCTTAACTTGTACAATTAATGAATTAATTTTAAGCCTTTCTTCTTTTTTTTAATATAAGCATTTAAGGCTATAAATTTCCCACGAATAATATTTAGCTGCATACCGTGAGTTTTGATGCATAATATTCTGTTCCATTCAGTTGTAAGTATTTTTTAATTTCAGAATTTCTTCATGGACATGAGTTGCTTAGAAGCGCATTTTCAAACTTCCAAAAATATGGGTTTTTCCTAATCATCTTTTAAAAATTTCTAATTTATCTGCATTGTGGTCAGAGGAAGTGGTCTGAAGAAGATTTTTTTAAAACTTTGTTCAGATGCTGTGTCGGCTTGCTGAAAATTCTGTAATAATTTGGCATAGTGTTCTATATATTCCATTAGGTTAAGCCTGGTAATTGTGTTGTTCAAATCTATATCTTTATTGAATTTTTATCTGCCTGGTCTAAAAAATACAGAGAGAAAATTGTTCAGAATTCCCACTATGATGTGGATTTGTCAATATCTCCTGTAGTTCTGTAAATTTTGCCTTGTATATTTTGAATCTAGGTTGTTAGGCACATTCAAGTTTAGAGTTTTGTATTCTTATGGTGACTTGAAACTTATCATTACTTGTGATCACCTTCTTTGTAGTAATGATATTTGCCCTCAGGTCTATTTTGTTTGATATTAATACAGCTAAACCACCTTTCTTTTGATTAATATTTGCCTGATATATGTCTCCCCACTGTTTGACCTTCAACCTTTATGGGTCTTCATGTCATAGACATGTCTCTTTTTTAGTATAATTGACACACAGTGAAATGCACAGATCTTAAGTATAATCATCCTTCCTTCTTGAATATCAGACCTCCTTCTCGGATTATTTTTCTTTTTCCTGAAGCACATATTTAGAAACATATTTAGAGAGTCTGTTGGCGGTAATCTCTGCTTCTGAGTTTTAAAATGACTTTATATTGTCCTCATCTTTTAAACTTTTAATTATTAAAATATTCAAACATATTTAAAAATTGAGAGAATATAATTAACCTCCATGTACCTCCTGCCCAGCTTCAACAATTAACCAATCATACCAACGTTCTTTCATCTTTACCCCACATACTTTACCCACACCTGAATTATTTTGAAGGAAATTCCAGACATCATATGAATTCATCCATAAATATGCCAGTATAGATCCCTAAAATAAAAACTGTTTAAAAATTAAAGATAACTACAATATCATTATCACACTAGGAAAAATTAATGATTATTCTTTAATATTTGAGATTATTGAATATCCAGTCAGTGTTTTTGGCTGTGTTGGGTCTTTGTTGCTGCACGCGGACTTTCTCTAGTTGCGGCAGGCGGGGGCTACTCTACGTTGCGGTGTGAGGGCTTCTCATTGGGGTGGCTTCTCTTGTTGTGAATCACGGGCTCTAGGCACGCGGGCTTCAGTAGTTGTGGCTTGTGGGCTCTAGAGCGCAGGCTCAGTAGTTGTGGCGCACGGGCTTAGTTGCTCAGCAGCATGTGGGATCTTCCTGGACCAGGGCTCGAACCCATGTCCCCTGCATTGGCAGGCGGATTCTTAACCACTGCACCACGATGAAAGTCCCTCCCATGTCTCTTTTAATTGATAGGATTCCCCCTCCATCTTCTTGTTTTCCTTGCAATTTTTTGTTCAGGAAATTGGGTTGTTTGTTCTGTTGTGTTTCCTAGGGTATGGATTTGGCAAATTGTATCCTTTTGGTTTCATTTGAGTTCATTCGAACTCAAACCAACTAGCTATGTACAATCCTGAATCAAAGAACACACATATAAACCAGGCCATCAAAATTTACACTTAATTTCTTCCAGAGGTATGCAAACAAGGATGGCATCACTTCCATCCAATGTGAAGTGCTAGGTAATCAGGCATCCTCCGTGTTTACTTACTATTCCTTTACAGCGTTTTACATGTATACCAAATGGTGACTTAAAACAACTAACAAAATTTAACAAAAAGATCAGATATCAGATGATAGAACTGGTAGACAATTTAATTTAAAAAGTGAGGAAAACATCAACTACTTGAAAATGTATGTGGTAACGTGGGGAAAGGTAGATGGAGAATTTGAAATTTTTAACTTAAAAACATATTTCTTTCAAAAATCAAGGAAAATGAGAACCTACTGTATAGCACAGGGAACTCTACTTGGTGCTCTGTGGTGACCTAAATGGGAAGGAAATCCAAAGAAGAGGGGATATATGTATACATATGGCTGATTTACTTTGCTGTACAGCAGAAACTGACACAGCAGTGTAAAGCAACTATTCTCCAATAAAAATAAATAAATAGAGCAACAGTCAGCTTTACCCACCTCCAGAGCCTCCCATCAAGCCTCTTAGATAGCCTCAACCACCAGAGGGCAGACAGCAGAAGCAAGAAAAACTACAGTCCTGCAGCCTGTGGAACAGAAGCCACATTTACAGAAAGATAGACAAGATGAAAAGGCAGAGGGCTATATACCAGATGAAGGAACAAGAAAAAACCCCAGAAAAACAACTAAATGAAGTGGAGATAGGCAACCTTCCAGAAAAAGAATTCAGAATAATGATAGTGAAGACGATCCAGGACCTTGCAATAAGAATGGAGGCAAAGATTGAGAAGATGCAAGAAATGATTAACAAAGACCTAGAAGAATTAAAGAACAAACAAACAGAGATGAACAATACAATAACTGAAATGAAAACTACACTAGAAGGAATCAATAGTAGAATAACTGAGGCAGAAGAACGGATAAGTGACCTGGAAGACAGAATGGTGGAATTCACTGCTGCGGAACAGACTAAAGAAAAAAGAATGAAAAGAAATGAAGACAGCCTAAGAGACCTCTGGGACAACATTAAACGCAAAAACATTCGCATTATAGGGGTCCCAGAAGGAGAAGAGAGAGAGAAAGGACCAGAGAAAATATTTGAAGAGATTATAGTCGAAAACTTCCCTAACATGGGAAAGGAAATAGCCACCCAAGTCCAGGAAGCGCAGAGAGTCCCGTACAGGATAAACCCAAGGAGAAGCACGCCGAGACACATAGTAATCAAAGTGGCAAAAATTAAAGACAAAGAAAAATTACTGAAAGCAGCAAGGGAAAAACGACAAATAACATACAAGGGAACGCCCATAAGGTTAACAGCTGATTTCTCAGCAGAAACTCTACAAGCCAGAAGGGAGTGGCATGATATACTTAAAGTGATGAAAGGGAAGAACCTACAACCCAGATTACTCTACCTGGCAAGGATCTCATTTAGATTTGATGGAGAAATCAAAAGCTTTACAGACAAGCAAAAGCTAAGAGAATTCAGCACCACCAAACCAGCTCTACAACAAATGTTAAAGGAACTTCTCTAAGTGGGAAACACAAGAGAAGAGAAGGACCTACAAAAACAAACCCAAAACAATTAAGAAAATGGTCATAGGAACATACATATCGATAATTACCTTAAACGTGAATGGATTAAAGGCTCCAGCCAAAAGACACAGGCTTGCTGAATGGATACAAAAACAAGACCCATATATATGCTGTCTACAAGAGACCCACTTTAGACCTAGGGACACATACAGACTGAAAGTGAGGGGATGGAAAAAGATATTCCATGCAAATGGAAATCAAAAGAAAGCTGGAGTAGCTATACTCATATCAGATAAAATAGACTTTAAAATAAAGAATGTTACAAGAGACAAGGAAGGACACTACATAATGATCAAGGGATCAATCCAAGAAGAAGATATAACAATTATAAATATATATGCACCCAACATAGGAGCACCTCATTACATAAGGCAACTGCTAACAGCTATAAAAGAGGAAATTCACAGTAACACAATAATAGTGGGGGACTTTAACACCTCACTTACACCAATGGACAGATCATCCAAAATGAAAATAAATAAGGAAACAGAAGCTTTAAATGACACAATAGACCAGATAGATTTAATTGATATTTATAGGACATTCCATCCAAAAACAGCAGATTACACATTCTTCTCAAGTGCGCACGAAACATTCTCCAGGATAGATCACATCTTGGGTCACAAAAAAAAAAAAAAAAAAAAAAAAAAAAATATATACAGTTAAGACAAAAAAAATCAAGGAAAAGCTAGGTGTCAAACTCCTCTGCTACAAATGATGGTGTTTTAAATTATATAATAAAGTATTTACTTAATCTGAATTCTTTGGGGAGGTTTTAAATGGTCATACTCTCAATGGAAATAAATCTTTTAATAACTGTCTTATTTAGATATAGTCCTCTGATGACAAGGCAATTTTCTGATTGCACATGAGATAAATGGAGTTAATACCATTAAGCAAACATGAAACTTTTGTTGTACTGTGATCATAGATGAGTCACTAAGTAAAATGATTAATCACAAATCAGTGTTGCTAGGCTCACTGAGTGACTATTCTTCCCTTGCAAGGCAGTTAGAAACTCTAAATTTATAAGCTAATGAGTTTATTCTAGCTATAAACAGACACAAGCATCAGAGTATTCAGGAAATTTGTACGCAATTAACCTAAAATGATGACTATCTTAAAATATATTTTGGCATATTTCTATCATACAGGGTATTGTACAAATATATAAAACGAAATCAAATACCTACAGATAAATTTTGAATAATGGAATACTAAGAGAACTATTTTAATGGAAGAAAATTTTAAAATAAGAGAATTTCAGTACATGTTACTACAACATTAAAGAATCATAAATTATCTTCATTTCATCAGCCTATAAATGGCTGTACTTCATGTTGCAATGACTAGAACTTGTAACCTTAATAAGTAGCATTATCATGACCTAAATCATGTTGAAAGGAACAGGGCTTTACAAAGAGACAAACAGTATTCGTGCTTTCAATAAATATCCTCTTTCAAAAACAGGAGAAAATGAAGAACAACATTGTTTGGATTTTGTAAAGAACTCTATTTGATTTTAAATCTTCGTTAATCTCAGATTAACAAAGCTATTATTAATATTAAATTAGCCAAGTTCTTTGCACATGTGCAAGGAAGGAACCATGGGGATGTAAAAATGAAAATGAAGACTAGTGGGGAAGACAAATAAACCCTGCTAATTGTAAGAAAGAATGGCATACAGGCTAAAGCTCCTTTAGATTACTTCCTTCCTACTTTCTTGGCATTAAAAAATAGCTTTCCTTTAATGAAATGCATCTTGGTTCCATCTTTTGTGAAACTCTGAAAACCAAAGCAAAATAATGTAAGCTGTGTGAGGGCAGAGACTGTGTCTGCTTATTTACCACTTATCTCCTAGTGTTTACCACAGTGCCTACTATATAATAAGCATCCTATTGCTGAATACATAGATGAGGAAGCAGCAGCTGAGTTTTCCTTTGCAGGATAACAAGGATGCAACAGGAAGTCATTTCATTGTATATTTAGTAAATAATGTATTAGTTATCTATTGCTGCATAACTAATTACCCCAAAATTTAGCAGCTTAAAACAACACACATTTATTATCTCACAGTTTCTGTGGGTCAGGAATCTGGACATGACTTAGATGGGTGCTTGAGCTTAGGATCTCTCACAAGGCTGCAGTCATTCCAAGGCTCCACTGGGAAGGATCTGCTTCCTAGCTCACTCACGATTGTAGGCAGGATTCAGTTCTTCATGGGCTGAACAGGCCTTGGTAGAACTACCAAGGCCTCAGTCCCTTGGTTTCTTGTCATGAGGGCCTCTTCGCTGAGCATGTCACAGCATGGCAGCTTGCTTCATCAGAGTGAGCAACCAAGGGGACAAGAGAGAGTACAAGCAAAACAGAAGTCACAGTCTTTTGTAACCTAATCACAGAAGTGACATCCCATCCGTTTTGCTGTATTCTGTCGGTTAGAAGCAAGTCACTAGGTCCAGCCCACACCTAAGGGAAGGGGATTACACAAAGGAGTGAATTACCATGATCTTTGGGGGCCACATCAGAAGGTGAATGCTATAAATGCTGAGTAGACTGATTGATTTGAGTGTAGGGTAAATGAAGAAATGCACAGATGATGAAGCTGGAAAGTAGACTGGAGTCAGGCCGACTGTGGAGGCTCTTGAGGTGTCCTAAGTTGTCTGAACTTTGTTCTGATGCTTGTTACTCAAAATGCAGTTCATGGATCAGCAGCATTCATATCACCTAAATACTTGCTAGAAAGACAGAATCTTGGGCTCCTACCACAGACCCATTTAATCAGTCTGCCATTTTAACAAGATCCTATGAACATTAAAGTTTCTAAAATGCCACTCTTGTTGCTGAGAAGGAGAAAACAGCTTCTGTGAAAATATTGAACATGGAAGGAAAAGGAAGAGAAATGAATCAAAGATGACTATGTTTTTTGAAAATACAAGATCGGATTTGGTCTGATCATGGCATTAGGAGATTTACAGAAGAATATGGTTGACTCTCAGTATCAGTGGTTCCCATACTTAATTCTGCACTAGAATCACCTGAGGAGCTTTTCAAAAGCTCCTTGGAGAAATTCTGATTCTAGGGCTGGAGCATCATGTAGTGCCAAAAATAAAGCGCTAAAAATACAAAAGGATAGGGGTAGGTCAAAGGGACACTGGAGCCAACCTTTAAGATGGGGGGGGGTGGTGGGAGGGAGGTCCAAGAGGGAGGGGATATAGGTATACATATAGCTGATTCACTTCATTGTACAGCAGAAACTAACACAACATTGTAAAGCAATTTTACTCCAATAAAAAAGAAAAGAGTTCCCGACATCCAAAGTTGGAAAGATGTGAGCAACAAAATAAATAACATAGTATTAGGTTATAACCCAAAGTATAAAATAAATATCCATGAATCCATACTGATATAAATGACTGAATAAATAAATAAATGGAGAGGCAAATCTCCAGGAGGTAGAATGTATTTCCTCTCACCACTGAGTATGGGATAGACTGAGAGACTTGCTTCTGAAGAACAGACTATGAAAAGGAAAACATCGTAGCTTTGCAATGGCTAACACTAGCCAGGTGACCAAAGCTAGCATGACTAGTGTTAAAGTCATGTTGATAGGATGCACCCTTCAGGATGATGTGATGAGAATGGTACCTCACCTCCCCAAATCTCAAAACCCCAGTTTAACCATGAGAAAAACTTCAGACAAACCCAAACTGAGGATGACACTCCACAAAATACCTGACCAATTCACCTTATATTTGTCAAGATCATGAAAAACAAGTGAAGACAGAAACTGTCACGGACGGGGGGAAGCTAAGGAGATGTGATGATTAAATGCAATGAGGGATCCTGGATTGGATTCTGGAATAGAAAAACGATATTAGTGGGAAAACTAGTGAAATCAAGTCATGAATGAAGAAATAACCCTGAATAAATCTGTAGTTTAGTTAATAGTAATGTACCAATGTTGATTTCTTAGTTTTGACAAATGTACCATAGTTATAAGATGTTAACATTAGGGCACTGGGTAACAGGTATACAGGAATTCCCTGTGCTATCTTTATAACTTTTCAGTAAACCTAAATTTATTCCAAAATAAAATGCTCATTACAAAACAATAGATGTCCAGGTCTCACTGCCTGAGATTCTGGTTTAATTTGTCCGAGTGGGTGAGGGGGGTGGGTGGTTAAGCACGATTATTTTTTAAAAATTCCCCAGGTGATTCTGGTGTTCAGCCAGAGTAGAGAATTATTACTCTATACTAGTGGTTCTCAAACTCAGGTATGCGTCAGAATTCTCAGCAGGGTGGGGGTGGAGCGTGTTAAAACACAGATTGCTAGGCCCCCATCCCCTGAGTTTGTGATTTGATAGGTCTGGGGTGGAGCCTGAGAATTTGCACCTCTTAAAAGTTCTCAGGTAATGCTGATTTTGCTGGTGTGGGGTCCACACTTTAACTACTGCTCTATACCAAAATCTTATAGTGATTTCTCTCAAAACAGTGTGAAAAGTAACAGCATGATACAAAGCAGTGTTATACAGTGCAAAGAGCACTAGTCTATAGCTCAAGAGACTTGGATTCTAGTCCTTAATTTGTCATCATTCAGCTATAGGACGTGGACGAAGCACTTCATCTCTCTTAGCCTCAAGTTTCTCATCTACAAAATAGGGAGACTGGTTTAATGACCATTAAATCAAAAAATCTATACCTCTTTCAACTTTTCAGATTACCATCTAGTTCTGTTATCTCAGACTTGATAAATAATTCCATGAAATCTAACCCAATATTTCTAAAACATTAGTGGAAGATTTTCCTCTAGAATACATGCTATGATTATGAAGTAATGAAGGCTATTTTAGTCAATAAGCCAGAGCTAATATATTCAAATTATTAAGATCTACATTTCATGTCATCACCAAACACCTAGTCCAATGATGTTGTCATTGTCCAAAATACTTTTGAAACTCTTTTTTAAATATACATCAAAGCCAGTTTTTAGGCCATACAAGAAGACAGTCTTTTAAAATCACACCTCATTGACCAAATGTAGCCAGCTTTCTCACCGGCACGTAACCACCAGACAGCCCTCCAAATGACCCTTGGTTATTTCTAAAAACCAAAATTGCCCTAAAAGAACAGAGTCTTAGCCATTAGGGGAAAGAAAACTCGTTTGAGAACTTGATGAAAGATACACAGCCCACCCCAGAAAAGTACATCAGCATGCAAAAAATTTTTGCTGACAATTTTAATCCCTAGACTCTAACTCAGAAACTGCCAGTCTGGGGAAATAAAGATGTACCACTACTAAGAAAATCTAAATGTTCTGAAAAGACTCAGAAGGAATCCTTTGGAGGCACCTTCTCTGAAGGAAACAAATGCACAGTAGGAAAAGCATTGGGCTTGGGGTGTGAACAAGGCACCTCAGGATTTGGATGATTTGGCTGTGTCACTAACCAGTTTGGAGCAAAGAAGTCACTTTCCTCTGAGTGTCAATTTCCTCATTTGCAAAGTGGAAGAGGAAAAGGGATTGAGCTACATCAATGGTTCTCCATGTGTTCATTGGACCAGCACGAGCTATATCAACGGTTCTCCATGTGTTCATTGGACCAGCATCAGCATCACCTAGGAACTCATTAAAAATGCCTACTGAATCAGAAACTCTGGGAGTGGGGCCTGGCCATCTGTGTTTTAACAAGCCCTCCACAGGATTCTGATGTACACTCAAGCTTGAGAACCACCAAGCTAAATGACCTCTAAAGTCTCTTCAAGCTCTCAAATTCTACAATTTATTTGGAAAGTATAAACTTCAGTAAGTTAAAATAGAAAACCAGAACCAATAGTCTCGGTCACATCTGTTGAAAAAGATTTTCTAAAATTAATTTCTAAGGGATAAAAGCATAAGAATCTCTATTTTTACCTTATATCCCCTATAGTACCCATGCATAACTCTTTACAAATACTAGACATTCATATTTTTACCATGTGGTCCAATTTGGCTGAAAAAGAAAATTTTTCAACCCAGAGGTAGGTGAGACAGAAAATACCTGATTCAGCTTATCTTGAACAGTTATTTCCCTCCCTTTTGCCTGCTATCCAAATTATTCCATGGCTTTACTAACAAAGTAGTACGGAAAAAATCTGGACTTTGTTTTTATCTAAAAGCAACAAGTATCTCGTTTTCACTGAAAATGTGCTCAAGACACACCATCAGGACTTATCAAGCAATAATAAAAATTATTATTCTACCTTAGTGCTAACAAAAGCAGAATGATTTTGAAATTAAGACTAATGGTTATGGTTTTGATTTCAAACAAGTAAACCAGATATTTGATATTAAGGAATTATTTTTAATGAGATATGATGATATCATAGTTATGTATAATATAGAAGTATCCTTATCTTTTAAAAATCTGATACTGTAATATTTAAAAATGAAGTATGCCACCTGCGAGCTTTAGTATCATCAGTGTTAAGGTGAGTGGGTAGAGAGGAAAAAGAAAACAAGATTGGCCATGAGAGAAGAGTTGAAATATGGGTATGTGGGGATTCATTTTACTGTCCTACTTCAAAATTTCCATAAGACAAAGCAGAAAATGTACCAATTCAATTATCTGCTGTTCTTAAGAAAAAAAAAAAGCATATAATGGGATCCTGGCCACCAAATGAATAAACTGGAATGTTAAAAATGTTATTCACCCATTACAAAGGGAAGTAGCATTGTACCTAAATCTAGTATCTATCAAGCTATTACTAACAAACACAGATAATGTAATACAAACATTCCACTTACCATGAGATTCAAACTGATAGCGAGGGAGAAGGTAGAGATTGTCAGACCTAAGTAACAGTGATTCTATTAAGGCTCTCACATCACAAGAATAAAGAAACACTCTGAGGGATGATTCTGATTTACACTTCTACGTATTTGTAAGCACAGTTTTTAAAAAATGGAGTCTTTAAAAATTTATGTCCCAGTATTGTCACTTAAAATTGATTTTGCATCAGAGAAGGATAAACTCGTAGAAAGCTCCATGGTAGCACTCTTTGCAATAATCAAAACAGAAACTGGCACCCAATTTCCACGTTATTCAAACATTAAATTGTATTCATAGTCAAATGAAATAGTCAATATTTGAGAAATTTCTCCATTAAACCACCAAGTTCCCAACATAGATAGTGGTTTTAATGAAATACAGCTCACTCTTCCTCTCACACCAATCACTAATAAATGATTAGTGGGCAGCAGTTCTGAGTCACTGATTACTGTTTACTGGTAAAATGATGATAGTGGTCACTGCATAAAACATCAAATATCTAGATCAGTACTATCCAACAGAACTTTCTGTGATGATGGAAATGTTCTGTAGTTTTTCCAATATAGTAGCCTCTCACCGTATGTGGCTACTGCGCACTTGAAGTGGTGCTAATGGGACGAAGGAACTAAATTTTAAGTTTAATTTTAATTCATTTAAATAGCTACATGTGGCTGGGGCTACCATAATGAACAGCATATACAGCTGTAGACTACCTAAGAAACACACAGACACAGACACTTCACTTAATATCTAACTCACATTTATTAAAAATTGAAGATTACAGAAAAGCATGAATATTGGCTTTATTAAACAAGCTCAATTAACTTACCTTTGACTAACAAATCAAAGCATTTAATATCACAAAAGGAATTTTGAGCATGAGGTCGATTCCAACCTCTGAAATTAAAAACAAAAGAAAAGCAGCTAAGACATTTTCCGAAGGAGAGAGCAACCACAGGCCTCCCTCTGGTGGCAGGATATAAAGTTACTGCTGAAAAGCTGAACTGCTTCTGTACCTATACATAAAACTGCTCACAGACATTTATGTAATTATAACTTAAAAAGACTCTAGAACAATATATAAGGAAAATAGATCTGGTTTTTTGTAAACAATGTTAGACCTAATTTTCACTTACTATGAATGCTAATCTCTCTAGAAATCTGATCTTTCCAGGAAAAATAATGATTTGCCAATGACATTTGGGAAATTGCAGCTTTCACAAAACAAAAGTTTATGAAGCCTTAACCAAACCATGAGCAAAAAAAAAGAGAAAAATTCTTCTCTGTTGATAAATGTTCTGGGATGAGACATGAAAAGGAGTAGAATCAGAAGTATAAAGTAGTAAGCAGCAGTGGGTTTGTAAGAATTCATGGTACATCAAAAGAGACAGTTTAAAATATTACAAGAGTTCTTAATAACCAAAACACTTTTCATTCTGATAATCAGTTTCAAAAGACAGCTCTGCCACATTGCCATTTTAATTACAACCATATATATTCATTTAGATTTAACTACTGAACTACTACTTTCAAGTACAAGAAGAAACTCAAAATAGAAATGACTTGCATTACAGCTATTGCTTTTCCCTCACAGCTTCAGGAAAAACAGCTTTTATATACACTGTAGTAAGTACAGAATGTACAGAAGACAGTTATATATACAAAAGTGCATTAATATAGTAATACATTTAGCAGAAATACAGGAAAAAAATCCTGGTTAACAACCTGATACATTACAGTATTTAAGACTACTTGAAGATTCTCCAAACCAGTCAACTTCCTACTTGCTTTGGTTATGATATTGATGCTACATAACTAACCTTTAAAACTAAAACAAAAAATTGAAAGTTTTAACCGTTTGTGAAATGTTTTACATATACTTGTGTTTATCCTTAATAGCTTTTGAAAACAGTTCTATGAAACTCCCAACACAAAGATTTAGAATGGATAATACCTATATCTAAATTAGAGTACTCAAAGGAGAAATTAAATTGATCCACTATAGGAACAGACATGGTCTGCTCCATTCCTAAAAGCCTCAGCTTGATAACCTAACCCCGAAGTCTCAACTTAAATCCAATTGGTCAGCTACTATTAAAGAGCAAGCAGCTCCACAAAACAAGCCATGGCTTCAGGCCACTGTTCCTTAGAACAATTCAGAATAGGTAAGTGTTAACTTGTCATTTATACATATTAATTCTACATCTACCTTTATATAGTCAAAATGCATATGTATAATTAGAACAACTCTCCTCTTTTCTACCCCCATCCCTCACCACAAAAAAAGAACACAGATTTCCACAGGTTCCATTGACCACAAAGATGTAACAAAGAAATTTAACAATAAAAAGTATTACATATTGAAATCAGAGAAGACCAAATCAGTTCCTCCAAGTTCAGTATGAATATCTAATTAAAAATTAATTTACCATTATGTGATCTAGGTTAAAACATTAATAACCTTAATTTAAAATATAATTGTGAAGGGGGGCTGAAAACAAATAATTTTAATATTAGAAAAAATATGAAAATAAAATTTTAGTGCGTCAACTCAGCTATACCATGCAACCTCCTTACTCTTTTTTATCCTTAAAAAAAAATTTTATCAAAGTATAGTTGACTTCTTACTCTTAATAGCCAGTTAACCTAGAGGAATTTTCATAGTTCCTTCTAAGCCTTTTGGAATAAGTAAATAAGTAAGTTATTTTCCAAAGAAATAAGAATTAAGCATTTCTAAGGAGCTATGTTCCAGATACTGACAGGGATGCCTAGGTCTAAATATCTCTCAGATACCTCCTGCCACTTAGCATAATTTCATTGTAAAGATAAAACTTATCTTACTTTGTCAGACTTAAAATGAATCCAAAGTTACCACAGTACATGTGTATACAAATACTTATTTTCTACCTAATAGTCCTTTTAAGGATTAAATTTACCTCTAAGTTTAGACATGTTGAATGTCAGTGTAATCAACATCACTACTACTATTTGAATGTAACTGGAAATTTTCCTATCAACCACCTCAAACTATATACTGACTTTAAGTAACCCCCTCCCAATTCGAAGCAAACGTTTTTTCTTCTAGATAGAAGTGCTAAAAGGTAATTTGTTAAAGGGAAAAGGAATGTTCAGCTATTACATGAATGAATACAAAGAATTCCTAAAGTTAACAAGAGAATCAACTTGCTATATAATCTCTGTTCTTGAAGTACTTTTGCCTTGAAAATTATCTTTCCAGAGTTATCTGGTTTTAAAAAGTATTCTTGGGAATTCCCTGGCAGTCCAGTGGTTAGGACTCTGCGCTTTCACTGCCGAGGGCCCGGGTTCAATCCCTGGTCAGGGAACTAAGATCCCGCAAGCCACACAGCGTAGCCAAAAAAAAAAAGTATTCTGGTTTATGACTTTTTTCAGGGGAAAAAATAAAAGAATACATTAAGCTATACTTTAGTTGACTTCAATGTTCTTCCATGACCTAGCTGGGCCAAAAATCAAGTTATGCAAATGAAACTTGAGATCTGAAGGTTTTTGTTTTGTTATACACCTTATCATTGATTACGTGGTTCGATTTAATGCCTTTGCTTACTGATATCCAACAGCATGGGCATTTTATAAAACGAATTACAACATTTAGATTACTTTTGAGTTTGGAACAGCCTGATATTGACGAAAAGTACAGAGTTCACCTTTAAGGCACATGAGGCTATACAGAGTAAGCCACAAACAAAAAATTCTGCTAGAGAATCCTGGGAACAAGACTTCTATATTTGTCATATACTAACATTTTTGGCTTAAATATGAAGACATTTGATCAATTTCACAATTTTTAAAGCTCATCAGAATCTGGATACCTTTATACAATAGTTTCTTGAAATTTTTCCTTCATGAGGGGTTTTAGCACTTTTAAGAGCTAAATAAAATGAAATGTCCACCCAATTCATGGAGTCATCGAATTACAAGTCAATTTCCGGGATTAATTCAGCAATATCTAGTTAACCCAAAGGACTGACAAAACGGACAAAACTCCCAACACACCTAACTAAAAATAAGACAAGTCTCAAGAAAAAAAAAAGTTATTTTACTCTAAGTTCTTCTTGGGATAGAATGAATTAGCCCTTTATACTCCACTACACATTATACTACATTGCCTTACTTTAACTCCATTGAAAAACTGTGGAAAAAGACATGCCATTTTGTTTAAACTCAAGGTTCACACTTTTAAAAGCTGTGGTAGGGACTGACAGGCTTCTACGAAATCTTTTTTTTTCCAGCTTTGTTGAGATATAATTGACATACATACGAGATCTCTAATAAAATGTTTCTGGATAAATCTGATGTGACTTTATCATGCCCTTAGTTAACAAGGCTTATTTTTTATCATGCCCTCAGTTAAGAAGGCTTATTTTTAAAAGGAAAGACTTATTTTCTCCAACATCAACTCTCTACAGATGAGAACTGACACTGGAGCAAATAAATCTCACATTTTTATTAATTGGTTAGTTGGGGTTTATATTTAAAAAGAAATAAATATTGAGTTGGATTTGTTTTAAATTGAACTCAGAAAGAGACCAGACTGAATTTATTACTTATTCCAAGAAAGAAATAATTCAAACTTGAATTACCTACAGGAGGCAATAAAACCAAAAAAAAGTATAGCACATTAACAAAGATGAGAATTTTTTGTCTTTTTCTGCTGTTTATTTGTGGGGGGGTAGGTAGAGAAAAACTTTGTAATCTCCCTCTTCGATCATAAGCAAACCCAAGTTGCTTAATTTCTTTTCTTTTCATTCTTTCAATCTCTTCCAAGCCAACTTAATGAGCTATCTCTAATTTATGGTACCGTAAAAACAGCGCATCCAGTTTACACAAAATTTCATGGTGCACTTTACTATAAACACTCAAACCTTTATAAACTTTAAAAATTGGCTCTGTGGTGCTTTGGTAAACTTGTTTAATAGTGACTTAAGTTAAATCTAGGGTAGTAAGACTATGTGATTGTTGGGAGAGTAGAGGAATTGATCTTATTAGGATTTTCTTCTACTGGTCACTGTCAAGTAAACTGTTGCCAAGTATTTAATAGATAAATGCTGCTCTATGATCTCCAAAAGTAGCCTGTTTTCCTTGAAGAGTAGGTAAAGAGAACAGGCAATCATTCCCTGGAATTTTGCTTTTGCTAAGAGCAGGTAGAGAATTCACCTGTATTTGCTCTTCTCTCCATTTACTCTTAATATATTTGGAAGGGAAAACAACGAGGTGGACCCTTTCTGTCTTCCTCAGAATATTCTGGGATCTATCCCCAAGATCTCTTTGGGCCCTCTAATCTAGTTAGAAGCACAAAGAGGGGGTAAGAGGAAAGTCAGAAGGACTACTCCAACTGATAACCATATATACGTATATACTTTTATTTTAGTAAAAATTTGAAGTATGAATTTAGTAGTCTTCGAAATGTTACAACCATACCACAGTCCTCAGCAAAGCTGCAATATATCAATTTTTTCCTCAGTTTCAATTCTTTAACCTTCGAGGAACCAAAATAAAATCAAAATTTCAAAACACATGACTGTAAGAAAAGGTTAAGCCTTTCTATCAACTGAGAATTAAGAATCTAAGTTGTTAATCTTTTTAACAGGTTACTTGATATGATACAATGTAAAAAAAAAAAAGTAGGACTCTATCAACCGCTGACTCTAGAGTTTAAAAAAATATTGATTACAACTCCTCCTACAAAATTATGATTACCTCCCAAGTTTCCACAACAAAAAGAAAATTATGAAAGTCAGAAAGCAGCTTGATTGTCAGTAGTATCAGTTTCCTTTTTTTTTTAACCCATGTGAATGCTTAAAGATTTGTGGAAAAATAAAAGGAATCACACTACTTCTAATGTTCATAACAAACTCTCCATGAAAACATTTAAAGAGACTCCATGAGTTCACATTTAAAATCAGAGTTCTATTAGTAGCCAAGAAGCTAAGTTTTTTTTTATATCTCACTGCTCAGTGTATTTCTAGCGATTTATAGAGTTTAGCAGAACTGTAAGGGTTTTCTTTAGTTAATTTTGAACATTAACCTGTTCACATGCCAGAAGCTGTTACACCAAATAGTTAAAAATTAGAGCTGTGCTGAAAATAAAAAGACCTACAAAAGAACTTGATAGAGATATTTTCTGCCTTTAAAACCGTTTCACAGCCTAAAATTTCAAAAAGCAGTGGAAAAATAGAATTGGTTGTTTTGCTTAATTGATTTCTCCATTTGAATATTAATCAACATAGCATCAAGTCTAAAATTCAGCCACTAGTAACATTATTTTCTCAGTAGTCATCACTTGCAGAAAGGATTCTGAATTTACATAAAGTGGAAAACAAAAACAAACCTAACGAAAGATATCAGGGCCTGTTTTTACACCTTTGAGTTAATAATGAATGAAAACAGATAGAACTAAACCTAATGAAGGCACTATTGTAAACAGCAATCCACACCCTACCCCAACCTGGAAAAAAGATGTCCACTAGGAATTGAGAATTATGCTATGGCCCTTTAGAAAAACTAAACTAAGAAATCATAACATTAAGAAGGAAACTGAATTATGATCTCTACATATGTATACTGACATAATAAACTATTTGTCAGCAGTACCTTAAAGTCTTCTAAACTGTAAAAGTACTAGTCTTTGAAAAAGCCCACTTAACCACCCTGAAGTTTAAATAGTCAAAACATTTACTAAATCAGTGGTTCTTAAAACTAGAGTGTGTGGCAGAATAACCTAGTGCCTGTTAAAACACAATGCTAGGCCCCTCCCACAGCATTTCTGATTCACTAGGTCTGGGGTGGGGCCCAAGAGTATGCATTTCTAATAACTTCTCAGCTGATGCTGAAGCTGCTGGTCTGAGGACCACCTGCTGAGAACCACAGACCTAAATTATGAATAGTACATCAGCACAGCCCTAACCAACAAAAGTTTGGTCAAGATGCATGTAAACAAATAAGGATAGAATAATGCTTAGAAAGAACGCTGATAAATTCACCCTTATTACATCAAAACATCTACATCTGCTTCGTGGTCTTCCTCAGTCACTTTCAAGGACAGCACTTCTTCATTAAGGAATAGCCCACTGAGCCTCTCCTTCCGAGCCTGCCTCTGCTCTTTCAGCTGCCTCTTGCGCAAGGCCTTCTGCTGTAACTTCCGTTGCTTGGATCGCTTCTGTCAAAATAAAAATTTCTAAATCAGTGAGGTTCAGTTCTGGCCTATCTACCCCAAAGTATTTTATGGATCAAATTCTGTATTTTCTGATTAGAGATGTTCAAATTCCTCTGCAGTACAATGCTGGTTCCAGTAAGTGAGCCATTAGCTTAGACATGAAAATGATTCTTCAAGATTCTATTTCAATGGTATTTGACCAGTGAATCTTCTTATAAGGAAGGGTTGAAACTTGATCATTTGACTAGTTATGGATAACCAATCATTTCTTAGACTTTTTTATATCAAATTAAGGCACACTGGTGTCAGTGCAGAGGAAACATGTAGTGAACAATACTGAATACAAATATAGAGAACATTGTCAAAATCTCTAATGCTTATGCTTTTAAGGTGCCTTTCATCCAAAAGCACTAGCAATTTTACAATGGCTGGGAAAGAACCATGTCTTTTTCATATTAAGCAAATACCATCTTAAAAGTCCATTAGAAACCCAGTGGGTACTCTATTCCTTGTCACTGGTGAACTGATGCCAAAAAGGAATGACCACATATCCAAAGGAAACCCATGGCAACCAACAAAGCTGGCTATGTTTCTGCTACTTTGGTAAGAACCAGGGAAGGAATCACTGTGTATCCTTGTCACCACTGGGTTCCCAAAGAGTTATAGAGAAACCCTTATCATCCATAAGTTGGCTCCACACTGTCGCCACTGCAAGGAACCGAACTCCCCTGCTAAGCATCACAGAACCATTCTATATACATTTAAACTTCTTATTTATGTGCCCAATAATATTATACAGAATTTTTTCAACTGTCAGAAGAGTAGACAGAAATTAGAGAAAGCATTATTACATTTTAAAAAGAGCTAAGAAGAAACATTCAAGATTAAAACATTAAGAAAACATTTAACACACACAAAAAACATACAGAACATTTTTAGGAGCTAATAGACAGCAACATCAGCAACATAGTAAGATCCGCTTAGTAGTAAGCTGCAGTCAGTATTGCAATCTTGAGACTCACTCATTATTTCCATCAATTTATCTTACTTAAAACAGACATAAAAATCAGATAAAATTGAAGGTAATATGGCTGTGGGTCAAAACAGCATTTCAAAGCACTCAGCCTAGAGGGCTTTGATCAATAGGAGAGAATCCTGCTTGTTCAATTAAAACCAAAACCCACAGGCATCTATACAGCAGGATAATTATAACTCTTCAAGAAATTTATATGAAGGAATACTAATGTTAATATTGAAAGGTAAAGTTTTGTATTGATTAGACGTTTTACTTTTGAATCCCGAATCCGCTCTGCTGCACTTGCAGACAAGTTGCTGTCACTGTGTGCTCGACTCATGTTGGCACTGGAGTTTGAAGCAGAGTTTCCAACACTGGACCCACTGCTGCTTGCAGAACTGACCATGCTGGCACTGCTGCTGCTGGCACTGGCACTGGCACCGCTCACTCCACTGGTGCTTGCGCAACTAAAGTTGCTTCTCTTCCAGGCCTCTCTTGCAGGCCGTAGGCGAGGGCTATGCTCCTTGATATAGTTTCTGACCTTGGAACAGACAGACAAAAACTGGTTACTGCTGTTCCTCGACATTCTGCCTTCAAAATAATGGAGAAAAGAAGAATATTGTACTTAAAATTGTCAAAAGTGCTACAGATGCACATAGGTAGAATATAAAGACAAAAGAAATCTCTAAATGTAGAAACAAGTACCAGAAAAATTGACAATGTTCAAAATTCTAGAATACATATCATGAAGTTAGATTTTTAAAAGCATATAAAATATAATCAGTAAATAGAAGGCTACTAGCCTCTAGAATTTAGGATTATAAGAAAATAACACTCAGAAACAGAAACTAACAATAAAATAAAATGCATAAGAGTAGGCATTTTTTAAAGGTTGCACCTTAAGATGATTTAAGTAAGCTGCTGATTATATCTAAGATTAGAGTGTTTCCTAGATCTTAGCTAGGGGCCCACAGTACCTGTCTTCAAATGCAAGGCATCAATTTACCATACTAATGAAAAATGGGCTGGAATGTAGAAAATTATAGTATGTCTGTTGAGAGAAATACTGAGAGAAATTTTTCATAAATGATGATAAATGCAAGAAAATAAAAAGTAGAACATAAGTACGCATTCAGCTATGCATCAGAGAAAGAGAAGTAAAGCCTATATTTAGAAGATACCAGAAATGTGTACCTCAGAATAGCAGAAGGAAAATTCATTGTTTTACCCTAGCCAGGCTCAATTACAGCATAAGACTATTCAAATCCCCCAGCTCAGATGTTCACTCAAGTACAGCTCTCAATAATCAGTATTTTGATTCTGTCAATTGGTCTTCTGTAAACTGAGTTAGAATAAATCTATACTTTAGCATAACCACCCCTTAAATTGTGAAATTAGGTTTCAAAATCTGCATAACTAAAAAGCAGGTTCTAGATCCACATGGTCCCAGAAAGGTACAGCCAGGTGAGATGTACATAAAACCTCTTAAAACCACATGTTCTAATATTACATTTCACAGCAGTGATTTTGACCTTAATTATTTATGTATTTACACATGACTATTCAAGTATACATATTATAAAACAATGGTATTTTCAATAGCTGTACAATCTGTATTTTCTTTACATACCTGCTTCAGTTTTTCATCTGTGAGACAGTTAAGTTCAATAATAAACTCACTGTCTGTAGGGGAGATTTGAGCAGAAGGATCAATTATTTTAATAATATCAAGTTGCTCCCGAAGACCCATCTCAGTACTGACTTTACGACTCAGATACTCAATATATTCCACCTATATGATGAAAAATTACAATAAACAAGATCAATGCCAAAACCTCTGATCTTTTAGTGTGTAATTTTTAATGTTTTAAATATCAGAAGCACTTAATATTGTATTTGTTCCCTGCAAAACAATTAGTTAGAGCTCAAATTCATATTTACTAAGCAATGCACATTTATCCAGTAGCTTTAAATAGGCAATAAATCAAGCTTCACATATGTGTGTTTTTTTTTTTTTTGGCCACACCAGGCGGCATGTGGGATCTTAGTTCCCCGACCAGGGATCAAACCTGCATCCCCTGCATTGGAAGCGTGGAGTCTTAACCACTGGACCACCAGGGAAGTCCCCCACATATACGCTTTTAACTAAGAATGTTGAGATCGCTACCTGTTCATCATTTGTCATTGCACTCCAAGGAAGTTCATCTAAATTCCGGTGCTTGTTTTTCTTTTTAGGAAGCAGGCAAGGTGAACATGGAATACTGGGTATGACATCAGAAAGTACATCACTCCCACTGGCAATGTCACTGCCTGGTAACTTTATAAAAATAAGGAGAAGGGGGCAGGGAAAGAAAAATTAAAATAAATTTAAATGCCACATGTTTTGCATTGATTAAAAATGACTTTAATAAAAGATTAATGACAAATACAGAATCAGAAGACACTAACTCTGATCCACTCCTATGTTAGACAAAGCAGCAACATCAACATACTCTTTGTATATACAGTCACTTATTCAATGAGAGATATTTTCCAAAAGCTTAAAATCACAATCAAGGCTTGTTAAAATGCTAACTTAAGAGTCAATCATCATTAAGGTTTTAAATTCATAATGTGAATGTAGGCTAGGACCCACACAGCATAATGAATAAGGAGCACTAGTCTCCATCTCAAGAGACCTGAGTGATCTGCCACCACCTGGCTCTTTGCCAGACACTGTGCTAGACATACTGCCAATATAAAGACAAATCATGGCCCTTGTCCTCATGTCTGTATTCATAACCTCGAGACAATTAAACTAATTTAAAATATGTTGTTAATATAAAGAAAAATACTTTAAAGACCAGAAGTATTATAAAAGAAAAATTAGAAAAAAATGGCAAGAGACAACGTGTAGACAAAGGAGAAAGCAAGCAAGCCTAACACACAGAAAATCAAATCAGCAAAAATATGTGCTATAATTTTATACTGACTATTAAAAATCAGTTAGAATGGATTTAATTTTTTAACAGCTTTGTTGAGCTATAACTGATATACAAAGAACTGTACATATTTCATATATACAATTTGATGACTTTGGACATATGCATACACCCATGAAAGCATCATCACAATCAAGGTAATAAACATATCCATCACCTCCAAAAGTCGGAATGGATTTAATTTTAAATAAATGTGTTTAAGTCATTTTTCAGAAAGATAAAATATTTTCTTCTACAATGAGTACATAACAATCTTCAAAAATAATGTTTTCATTTTTACAATGCACAAAACAGCACCTTTTTGTTGTTTTGGTTCTATAGACTTTGCAATTATATCTGAACTCTAGGTGATTACTAGGCTTTTGAAGTTACCAAAACATAAAAGCCATTTTATCCATGCAGATTACTGCAATCACATGTGTTTGGCCTCCTATTGTATCCACAGCACTTTAATAGGTACAGGGAATCCAAAGGAGTGTAAGTCGTGGTCCTTACACAAGAACTTTATATTCTACTTGGAAAGATAATAGCACAAACATATAATTTTTGTGCTATAATATAAACATAGTGTGAGTTGAAGCTACAAGATTAAAGCTTAGAGAACCACAAGGGGGCAGGCACTGGGGAGTCAATTGCATAGAAGAGATGAGTGAAGCCACAAAAAGGGGGTTGATCACTACACAAGGTGACCATGATGTTTAGAATGAAGTTATCCAAGTTAGCTATTACTCTTAAAAACCACATTTTCACTTTGACTGTCATTGATGAATCTAAGCATATAAGTGACATCCAACAATCTGTATGACTTCCTTTAAAATCTCATTAACTAACACTGCTTGTTCACCCTTAGCCCAAATGTTATCTAGTCAGTGTAATGAAAGAATGATTGCTGAATGCACACATGAAGGCCATCTCTTTTTCAGCCTTTAACATCAGTAAAACATTTTGCTATTTTCCCTTTGAAAAACTTCAAATCACAACATTACTATGTTAAAGATCTCCCTGGGGTTCTTAAAACAAAATGAGATGCTCCTTATCAGATGAAAGGCCTCTCCTACTTCAAGCTCCTTTGATAAATTAGGTAGAGAAAGGAACTCTCAAAGTATCTATACTCTCAAAACTTAAGAATTCATCTAAATCTTTAGCCTATATCTGCTAAGTGCCAGACTGTGTGTTAAGCATTTTAATTTGTGCCTTTAATTCTGTTTACATGTTTGTTGGGGGGTGGGTGGTAAAAGATAGGCAATTAATGATTCTTCGGCCATTTTTTTCTGGGGAGAGGTTAAAAGATCCCAAACAGAGTTCAAATCAAATCCCAGCCCCACTGCTCACTAGTCATGTGATCTTGTGTAGGTTAGTTCCCTTCTTTGAGCTTCAGAGTCTTCAGTAAGTTATGGTTACTGTCATCCATCTCAAAGGACTGTTGAGAGATTTACATAAGGTAACATGCCTGGCACATGGGTGATACTCAATAAATCGCAGTATGTCCCTTTTTCTATACCTTGCCATGGTTTTAAACCCTTTTAAAAAAGGAGCATAAACCCTCAGAGAATACCTCATGTTGCTAAAGTGGCTGGGTTAAATTTCACAAGGTAGTCTCTTGGAATGACAGCATGGGGAAAAGGAAAAGGTATTCAGGTAAGGAGAATAAGTTAATAAAACCATAGGTGGAAGAAAAAAACATAGGATGAGGTTAAGGAGACCAATATAATTAAAACAGAAAATCAGTGCTAGGGATTTGAAAGTTTAACAAACGAACTAGAGCTGTTATATGATATGAAGAAGTAGGCCAATAACATTTCTAAGTAGAAGTAGAAATGATGAAATTAGTCTTGAGGGAAGATGAGTTAAAAAGCAGTATGGGGACAAAATAGAGGAAAGACTGGAATTAGGAAGCTCTTTTCTTGTGATCTGGGCCTGGACTAAGATAAGCAAAAATGGAAAGAAAAATGGGAGCACATAGGGAAATTTTCAAATGAAATATAATTTATAAGACTATTTGATAACTGAATGGATAAGGATAATAGTCAAATGGCCATATGTGAGACCAGAAGAAAACTGGCAACATTTCACGGTCATACAACCCACCCTGGTTAACATACAACCCTTAAAGACCTCATTTTTTATGGCAAGAGACCTGAAGTAATGTTACATAGATCTTCTAGACCTACACCTCATTTTACAAATAAGGGAAAAATGATATCCAGGGAGGGTCATACGGTTAGTGGCAGCATCCAAAGAAGGACACAAGTCTAGTGCTTTCGACTATGTCAGCCTGTCCTGCCCTGCAGGTAGTTTGGAATGAGAGAAGAATGCAATTTGGGATATGGAGAGTTTGCAGTGATAAAGAGAAAAGCAAGTACAAGTGTCCTTTGAAATGACAATAATCATTTTACAATACACTATAAGACATGTCACAAAGCAGAGTCTTTTTTTTCCCCCATGGAAACACTGTAATTGGAAGTTGCATTACTGATCAAGGACTCAGCATCAGATAATGGGCTAGCACTAAATAATAAGGTCATTCAACTGGAAATGTCAAGTAGTCAATTGGAGATATGGGATTAGAGCTGCAGATGTACAGGAGAATTAATTGTATGTGCTCCTGTGTATTTATTAGACAGCAATTTTCCATTTTATAACTGATAATATATTTCAGGATAAAAATGCTTAATAATTCTCATCTCGTGTTTTTCATGGACAACAATATTTGGTATATCTATATTAGAATCAGTAATTGTGACAAGTAAGGAGAATTAAATCAAACCTCTGCCATATTTTCTGCAGTATGCAGCAAAATTTTATGAGTAAGCTCATTTCTGTAACAGCTGATGTGCAATTTCAAATTGTACCTCTAGGTTTCAAGCATGACAGCTGAATTACTCACTCTTTAAATTTTCTATGCTTTCCTGCTCAACAATAAAATAATTTCTCAAGTTCTAAGACTAGTCAAATATATCTTTAATAGTAAAAGGACTGCAAGCAAAGAAAACTATCAGCAAGGCAAGATGTTTTCATGCTACTTCAAATGCTAAAATGCTACTTCATTCTAAGGTTAAAATCCTGCCTTATCAAGCAGTTAGCATTTCTCTTCCCAGAGAATCTATGAATCATTTATATTTACTTTAGTAGTAACTGAAACATCTGTTTAAAAGAAAGATTTAAACAGATGAAGATTTTAATCACAACAGAGGTAATACGAATTTTTAAACTACAGTCAACGATTTTTAGTCTACATTAATCCTAACACATAATTTGTAATTATCTTCTGGGGTAATTTATTGTTCATGATTATGAGATCCCACAAAGACAAGAGAGCATTTTAAACCTTTCAGCATATTTAAACGGCAAATATCCATGGTAACAGAGTACCTACACTCCAATTTCAAAAGTGGAAAACACATTACTAAGGCAGGCCTTATTTTTGTTTCAGTGTTGTCAGTCATGTGCACTAACAGTGAGTGGTCGGGGATAGTTTTCCACTCTACTCATAAAATGAGTGAAGAAGTCAGCAATTAAAATTAAAAAGCGCCTGCCATTTTGCAACATTATGGATAACTCTAAATTAAGTCACATGAAATAAGCAGAAAAAATATTTATCAGAATTATCAGAACTCCATTTGCTTATACTGTGTTAAGAATCCTTGTGGTCTTATTTTCAATACAAAGTGTGCACTTTAAAAAAATGAGGCACTGGGAAGTAGGGAAGGGAAGGAATGGGAGCTTGGGATTAGCAGAGGCAAACTATTATACATAGGATGGATAAACAACAAGGTCCTACTGTATAGCACAGGGAACTATATTCAATATGATGTGACAAACCATAATGGAAAAGAATATGAAAAAGAATATATATATATATGTATGTATGTATAACCAAGTCACTTTGCTGTACATAAGAAATTAATACAACATTGTAAATCAACTATACTTCAATAAAATTTTTAAAAAACGAGGCACTGAAAAATAAAAAAGTACCCACACAAAGATGCTCACTGCTGTGTTATCTATAATAGAAAAAAACTGAAACAGACGTAAATAGTGTAATGGTTTCATAAGTTCTGGCATACTAGAGTACCAGGACTATTATGTAGTCATTAAGTGAATAATTTGCAGATCATGAAAAAGTTTATATGTTAAATGAGAATTTTATTATAGTATCTTATCCAGAAGAAAAGGGAACACTGCCCAACTCATTCTATGAGGCCAAAGTGATACAAAGACATCACAAGAAAGGAAAACTACAGACCAATATCCCTTATGAATACCGATGCAAAAGTCCTCAACAAAATACTAGCAAACCAAATCCAGCAGCAAATTAAAAGGATTATATACCATGATCAATTAGGATTAATCCTAGGAATGCAAGGGTGAGTCATCATACAAAACTCAATGTAGTACATCAAACTAACAGAATGAAGAAACTGCGTGATCGTCTCAACAGATACAGAAAAAGTGTTTGACAAAATCTAACACCCTTTCAGATAAAAACACTGAACAAACTAGGAATAAAAGGGAAATGCTTCAATATGATAATAAAGGACATTTGTGAAAAACCTACAGCTAACATACTCAAAGGTGAAAGACTGAAAGCTTCTCCCCTAAGATCAGGAAAAAAACAAGGATGCCTGCTTTTGCCACTTCTATTCAACACTGTACTGGAGATCTAGCCAGGGCAATTAAGCAAGAAAAAAAAAAAACTATCCAGATTGGAAAGGAAGAAGGAAAACCATCTCTATTCACAGATGACACGATCTTAAATATAGAAAACCCTAGAGAATCCACACAGAAAAAGAGAACTATTAAAGCTAATACGTAAGTTCAGCAAAGTTGCAGGATACAAAATCAATATACGAAACTCAACTGTATTTCTATACACTAGCAATGAATAATCCAAAAAATGAAATTAAGAAAACAATTTCATTTACAACTGTATCAAAAGAATAAAATGTTTAGGAATAAACTGAGCCAAGGAACTATAAGACTTAAACACAGAAAACTATAAAACATCATTGAAAGAAATTAAAGAAGGCTTAAATAAAGACATTCCAGCCCATGTTCATGGGTTGAAATATTTAATAATACTGTTAAGACAGTAACATTCCCCAAATTGATCTACAGATTCAATGAAATCCCTATCAAAATTCCAACTTCCCTTTTTGCAGAAATGGACAACCTGATCCTAAACTTTGATAAAGAAGAACAAAGTGGGAGAACTCACACTTCCTGATTTCAAACCTTATTACAAAGCTAGAGTAATCAAAACATAAAGATAAGGATTTCCTGGCATAAGGATAGATATATGTATCAATGGAATAGAATCGAGAGTCCAGAACTAAACCTATAAACATCTATGACCAATTCATTTCTACAAGGGTACCAAGACCATTAGATAAGGAAAAAATTAGTCTTTTCAACAAGTGGTGCTGGGACAACTGGATATCTACATGCAAAAGAATGAATTTGGAAGTCCTACCTCATGCCATATACAAAAAGTAACTCAAAAGGATCAAAGATCTAAATGTAGAAACTAAAGCTCTAAAATTCTAAGAAGGAAACAGATGAAAAATCTGCATGACCTTGGATTAAGCAATGGCTTTTAAAATATGACATCAGAAGCACAGAACTCTAAGAAAAAATAAATTGGACTTCTATAAAATTTAAACTTTTGTGTATTAAAGGACACTATATCAAATGAAAAGACAACCTACAGAATGTGAAATATTTTTGCAAATCATGTATATGATAAGAGCCTAGTAGCCATTACATATAAAGTACTCTTACAATTCAACAATAAAAGACAATGCAATTTAAAAATGGGCAAAGGATCTGAATAGACATTTTCCCCAAAGAAGATATACAAATGGTCAATAAGACATGAAAAGATGCTCATCATCATTAGCCATTAGGGAAATGCAAATCAAAACCACAATGAGATACCACTTTACACACAGTAGGATGGCTATAATAAAAAAGACGATACCAAGTGTTAGAAAGGATGTGGAGAAACTGGAACTTTCATGTATTGCTAGTGGAAATGTAAAATGGTACAGCCACTTTGGAAGACATTTTGGCAGTTCCCCAAAAAGTTAAACATAAAGTTATCACATGACCCAGCAACTTCCAGTATATATCCAAGAGAATTAAAAATATACATCCATATAAAAACTTGTACCTGAATGATCATAGCAGTATTATTTATAATAGCCCCAAAGTGGAAACAATCCATCAGTTGATGAATGAATAAACAAAATGTTATGTATCCATAAAATGGAATATTCAGCCATAAAAAGGAATTGCTATGGACTAAATGTTTGTCACCCCCTAAATCCATATCTTGAAGTCCTAATCCCCAACATGATGATATTTGGAGGTGAGGCTTTGGGAGGTAATTAGGTTTATACGAGGTCATGAGGGTGGAGCCTGTGTGATGGGATTGGTGACCTTATAAGAGGACCAAGAGACCAGAGCTATCTCTCTCTCCCACCTCTATGTGAGGATACAGCAAAAGGCAATCATCTGCAAACCAGGAAGAGGGTGCTCACCAGAACCTGTCCATGATGGCATTCTGATCTTGGACTTTCAGGCTCCAGAACTGTGAGAAATAAGTGTTTGTTGTTTAAGCCACCCAGTCTATGGTATTTGTTATAGCAGCTCGAGCTGACTTAAGACAGGAATGAAATACTATATGCTATAACATGGATGAACCTTGAAAACATTATGCTAAGTGAAAGACCCCAGACACAAAAGGCCACATATTATATGAGTACATTTATATTAAATATCCAGATAGGTAAATCCATAGAGAAAGTAGATTAGTGGTTGCCAGGTGATGGGGGCAGGGGGAAATTGGGACTATCTACTAACAGGCATTGGTTTCTTTTGGAGTGATAGAAATGTCCTGGAATTAGATAGTGGTGATGGCTGCACAACACTGTGAACATATTAAAAATCTCTGAATTATACATGTTAGAATTATTAAAATGGTATATTTTATCTCAATTTTTAAAATTTTTAAATAATTTTTATCCAAATCATATTTACAACTGTATATGAAATAGAAGCATTTGAAATAAAATAAAATTTAAAAATACAGGGGCTGTGGATTATATTTTCCTCTTTAAAAACCTCTTAATTTTCAGTATAGCATTGTTTATAACAAGAAAAAACTGAAACCAACCTAAATATTCATTATTAGGGAACTGATTAAATTATGATGCAGTTATCAAAAAGAATGAGATATAGTACAGGTAGTTGAAAAAAGCAGAGGGCCAAACAGTGGCTGAAGTATGATCCCATTTTTGTGTGTCTTTTTTTTTTTTTTGGTGGGGGGGTGCCCTCACTGAGCAGTATGCGGGATTTTAGTTCCCGGAACAGGGATCGAACCTGTGCCCCCTGCAGTGGAAGCGCAGAGTCTTAACCTCTGGACCGCCAGGGAAGTCCCTTTGTGTGTTTTTAACGCTGTGCAAGCATACTTGTATCTGCACAAGCCCTTAACAGTGGTAACCACAGAAGAGTGGGACTTGGAGACTTATTTTTAATTTTATGCTATTTGGTATTATTTGATATTTTAATAAAAATTGCTTGAAATAAAATGTTTGATTCATCTTTTGGAAAACAACTTCAAGTATTTAGATGGCTTTCAAACATAGTAGATATTCAAGTATTTGTTGAATATAACAGTTGCTGTATGCAAGGAAAGCTTCTTCAAATGTTATTGTGTTTTACAATCAGAAAATGGATGTTGCCATAACATGATCTACATTTTCTGAAAGACTGTTTGGAAATGCTGCCTTATGATGAGTGCATTTGCCACAAAGCCATTTTATGTGGTATATGTGCCACAGAAGAAAAAACATTGTTAGGTGAAAAACATCTCTACATATGAAGAGAATACAAAATGAGAAATTATATTCCTAATAACAATGAAAAATTATGTATTATGTAGTGGTTTGTGATCTTAGATATATAACGTGACCTTGATGTAAAGGTATTGTGCCTATAAGGACATGAAGGCCATTTATCAATAAAGAGAAAATTTGCTTGGATTAATGCACAGAAAGGTACTAATGATATATAATAATAGGAACATTATACAAGTATTAAATTACATGAAAATGTACAAAAGGTACCTGTAGCGTGAGAAGCCTAAAAGGTACGTTAGCAAAAATAAAGGATACATATTTCTTCTAATTCTTAATGCTGTCAGAGAATCTCCAAGACTGAATAAACACTGGAGAAATTTACTTTGAGGTAGAGATGAAAATACCAAAACAGAAATTCATACTTCTACTTATGGAGTAATGATGGCAATATAAGAAAAAAAATCCTACCTGCCATTCAAATTCGCTATCTGACCAATCCCAGTATGTGCTGATAGAAGAAGAGACATCACTGCAGACACTCCCCTCAGGGAATAAATCAAAAGACGTGAAGTCCTGATCATCTAATAGGGAATAGCAATCATCTTGATCTCCAACAGAAACTGATGAAAACAGCTCCTCACTGCATTCTGAGCTGGCCACACTTGTTCCACAGGAAGTTAAGTTCCACCTTAAAAACAACACAAAAGAAATCACAACAGAAACTACAGAATCCACACAATTTTAAGATACAAATAGGATACGATTAGTACATTTATGAGGAATATGAGCATATTTTTAGATACAATAATGATATTGTGATTATTTTCAAAAGAGCTCTTATCTTTTAAAGATACATACTAAAATATTTATGAATGAATATGTCTGGGATTTGTCTCAAAACTATAAGGAAGGAGCTGAGGAATGAGTAGGGGTATAGATAAAGCACACTGCCATATGTAATTGTTGAAGCTGCACAATGGGTATATGGGGTTCATTACACTATTCTCTACTTTCATATCTGTCTGACTGGAGCCGGACTGAGTTCAAATTCTTGCTCTGTCACTTGCCTGCTGTTTGATCTGAAGCGAAACAAATCCTCCCCAAGCCTGGGTCATCATCTTTAAAATGCGGTTACTATTTACATTATATGAGAATGCATACAGAGCACTCAGCAGACATAAAATGTGCTCAATACATGGCAGCTATTATTATTAAAGGAAGAGAGTAGCCAGTGAAGGGCAGAGAAAAGCACCAACAAAGTACACAGCTAGAAGCTCAAAGTGTTTCTTATATTTAAATAACTTTTACATATCGATGATATACAGGATCATTGCAAAGATGTTGGAACAAGAAAGGAGTGACAAATAAGATTAAAATGACCAATAATTCCACTAACTAACAATAACTGATCCATAATGTTTTGGCACTTTTTTCTACATGCATATGTATATTTTTACAGAATCAGCAGTGTGTGTGTGTGTGTGTGTGTGTGTAGATAGATATTAGTATCCTACTTTTATTCACTTAACATTATATACTGAACATTTACCCAACTATATTACTTGAAAACATTTTAATGCCTATATAATATTCCACTGATTAAATGTATCATAATTTATTTAACATTACTCCTTCAATAATAGGTACTTAGGCTGTTTCCAATTCTTTTTTTGGTATTACAAATAATACTGAGATGAAACCGTTTTGTTTATAATTATTTATCTAAATATATAATCTCTCAACATAGATTATTTGAAAGGAAATTACTGAGTCAAAGAATATGAACACTTCTAAGGGTGACAGTATACTCAGCCAAGTGCCTTTTCCGAAAAGGCTGCACTAATTTGCCTTCCCCAAAGCAGTCCATAAAAGTGCTCATTTGTGGTGAACAACCTTAACAGCACCGAAATTTTCATTTTTAAAAATTTTACCTAGCTGATAGGAGAAAAACATTTTTATATCAATTTTTATTTCTTTGATTACTGGCAAGAGCAAAATTAAAAATAATTATTAGCTATTTTGCTACAGCATTTTACTAGGTATTAATATTTTCCTTGTTGATTTTGTTAGAGTTCTTTATATGTTAAGGATATTAACATTTTGTCTGTATTATTTGTTGCAGGGTTATATATTTTTAATTTTTTTATCTTGAAATCTACAAATCTGTTTTCTTTTATAAATTTCCACTAGCTTTATATTATTAATGAGATAATCTTCATTGCTTTGGCAGTAGCCTAGGGAAATTAACCCTTAAGACATGATTTAGTATATCTGATACTAATAAGGTACTAAAATAATGACTTCCTGAAGAAAAGCTTGTTATTACCTATTATTAGGTTGTTTCTCACCTTTCATTAAATCCAGTTTTTTCCTGAATTGTGTATTCATTTTTTAAACTTCCCCTCTTATTTTATATAGCTAATCTTAATTCCAAAGTTCTTGATTTACAAAATTTGGGCATCCTGACAATTTTATGGCACCTTTTCCTTTGTACTAAAGGTAGAGTATTTTAAAGCACTGAAACACACACACACTCTAAACTATTATAGTTCAGTAATATAAAAGCAGAAGTCAACAAACTTTTATAGATAGGCAAAAACCTAAAATTCACCTAAGAATCCTAGAATACCTTGTAATATTACCCAGTTTCATCACGTGCTTGCTAGGTAAGCAGTATCCTCATTTTTTAAAAATCAACAAACCTGGTAGAATTAACCAAATTGCCTCAGTCATGCAATAAGGCAATAGAAAGCTGTGAATGACAATTACAGTGAAAGTTCTGTCCTTTCACACACTCAACAAACATTTAGTCAGCATCTTCAATGTGCCAAAGCACTGTGTCATGTACTAGGAAAAGCTGTTAGATAATTGTTTTTAATGAGAATTTCTTTTTAGCTTCGAAAACTTAGTAGAAATGTGTTTCCCTTCACGAGTAATAATGACTCTTTTTTAAAAACTAAGCCATATTTAATAACCTAATCATTAGATCACTGACAAGGGAGTCAGGAATTTGCTTGGTTTTGTGCTCTTACCTTAGGGCAAAATCAGGATGTTCCTCAGTTTTCCAGATGTATAACTTTATAACAGATATTACAAGGTTCTGGGTATTCTTAGAAGCCTTAGCTCCTTGTTCTTTTCTTTTTTTTTTTTTAATTAACAGCAGCAAGGAAATTGGTCTCATACTTGAAACAATCATTTACAAAATAGAAAAATAGTACTTTGAGTTTTTAAAAAATTCTATTATCTTCTAATATGCAAATATTCTTATTCTTATTATTTTAAGACAAGGTAGATAAAAACCAAGTAGGAAGTACTTTCATCCACTGCTGGTGGGAATGTTAAATTGGCACTGGCATAATCTTTCTGAAAAGCAATTTGGTAGTGTATATATAAAGAGCTTTAAAAAGGTTCATTCCTTTGGACTCAGTAATTGCCCTGCTAAGAATCTATCCCTTTCCTCAAATAGAATTTTGGAAAAAAGATGTATACACAAACATGTCCAAACAATATTATAACAGCAAAAAAAGGAAAAACAAATGCCCCCAAAACATTGGGAATAATTAAATGATATATCTATATCTGAATAATGGTGTTTTAAAAATCATTAAAAATCGTATTTTCAGGCTATTTATTGAAAAAGAAAATAAAATGTAACTGCAAATAATCTAGTCACAAATTATATATATAGCCGGATCCTGATTTTTAAAATTATGTATGTACAAAGAAATAACATTAAAAGTAACAACAGGGAATTCCCTGGCGGTCCAGTGATTAGGACTCGGCACTTCCACTCCAGGGGTGGGGGTTTAATCCCTGGTCAGGGAACTAAGATCCTGCTAGCGATGTGGCACGGCCAAAAAAAAAAAAAAAAAAAGGTAACAACATCAAAATGTAGACAGCTGTTATCTTTAGTGAAAAGGATCATAAGTGGTCTTTATAGTTTCGTATATGCCCACAATTTTCTATAATGAACTTTTATAATAGAAATTTAAGAGATGCTTTTAGACTGTTCTGTTGGTTTCAAATGTGTAATGGAAGAGCACTGTGCACGTGTGCTCAGCACTGAACTCTTCAAATTTACAAAGCCCTTACATCTTACTCCACTAACAGAAAACTACCTAACACGAAGATCCTAGCTATAACCATGCAATTATTCACAAAGGAGACTTTCTCCATATTTTAAAAGAAACGTTGAAAAGAATCCATGAAATGGGGTTTAACTCAATAACTAGGCTTGCTGCCCAAATTTTAATTAAAAAAAAAAAAGCCAAGAACATTTATCTGCAAGGCTTTTCAGCAAGAATACACAGATGAAAGGCTTTCAGTGGTATTTTTCTAAAATTAAGAAAAGCATGTGCACCACATACATTCTTCTGCAGCCCTTTCTCTCTCAGGTAGACCTATTACCTCCCAGGATAAGAATCCAGCCAATGAGCACTGTGGAATACAGTCCTACTGTCAAGTTAATGAAAGTCATTCCAAATCCATGTCATTTATTCTCAGTTAACAGTCCTCTTTGTATTCCTCACTGACTCCCTGCCAGAATCCCCATACAGCCACCCTGACTTCTGCTACTCCTCTGGAGCCCAACAGGCCATCAGGGTCCCAAGTTAGAGCAGATGACACAACCCCCCTACTTTACTCATTCAAATTTCCAACTCTCCTCCCAGCGACCTCCATTGTCTTGGGATCCTTACCCATCCTTCCTACCCCCTCTACAGTCTGGGAAGTAAACAACATTCCATGTCATTTCTAAGGCTAATTCTTCCATTTGGCCTTTTGAGTTAATCCCATCCATCTCCTGTCATCCCACCTGCTCTTGTATTTTCAATTTCTCTCTTTCCTGTGGGCTGCTTCTAAGGAGCTAAAATATCTGTTCTTGGAAAATACATAAATAAACAAGGCAAAAAACAAATGAAGAAACCTTCACTTTTTTTTTTCAAATTACCACATCTCTCCTTCCTTTCCCTGCTAAATTTATTGAAAAGTGTCTTCTATTCTCTCAACCTCTGTAACCCCACAGTTCCACTCCTATCACACTACTGGAATCTCTGTTCTAGAAATCTACATTTCTAGCCTAAATAGTTCTCCAAAGCCTGATCCCCATTCTCAATTTGTCACAACAAGCCCCCAAACCAAATTCCTCATGCCTCTGTAATACATCTCACTTCATGAAACGTGGTTCTCCCACCTGTAACTCACAACTCTTCTGCACCTCTAATTCTCTAACAAGACAGGAAAACTGGGGGTAGAACAAAAGGCACACGGTAGTCTTGGGCTTTTTCTAGTTAATGGTGATTGAAAATGGGGCTCTGAAATCACAGAACTGAGTAACTGCTTTATACAATACGTAGTTCATTTTGTATCCTGCCAATAGGGTATACAAAAGTGAGGCACTGTCCTCCCACATGCTTTTCACAATTGTTCAATGTCAAAGTACTGATGTACTCCTGAAAGAGGAAGAGAATAACACACTGAGTAGTTCATATTAACCTCCTTCATCTCGCAACTTAATTACAGGACCTACCAATATCATTATATTTTTTTCAATTTGCTAAATGATATCCTTTTTTGATGACAGTGGAAGTTACCGTGGACAAATGCTAAGAGAAAACCCACAATTACACCAGAAAAATCCTGTCCTCCAAACTAAAAAAAAAAAAAACCTTAAAAACTATATATATATTCCATATTGATATTTCAATTAAAAATGAAATGTTTTAAGTTTTTTTGGCTTACTGAAGTTTATTTTATTCCCCCCAAATTCTAGACAAACCCAACTTGGTGATAAAATCCTGAAAGATACTCCCAGAAAAGTGAATTCTCAGGAAGCTGGCTATGTTCGTGTAATTTATTTTCCACTGAACCCAGACCAGTGACACACCAATCTAAGTCAAAGGTGACTCTAAGCGCAACAAACATTCAAACTTAGGAATCATAAGTAATAGTGCCTTGACTCTTTTGATTAATGAAGACTGCATAGATACCCCAGAGTCCAGTAAATGAGCAGACACAAAATCATCATCACCATAAGGCCCTTATCAACAGCATTATTTAAACAATCTCCATAGTTTTGTTATCAGGTAACAAGGAAGAAGCAAAATAAAGGTAAATCAAGTACCTACCCACTGACAAGCTTTCTATTTTCAATGAAACTTGTTTTATAATGATTAAACCCAAGGCACGATATCAGAACTCAACTATTCAGATCTGATTTCTGTTTTGGATTGTTGCTTGAATTGGTGAATGATGTGCTGTGACCCATACAACTCCAAAATAAAAGAACTCCCTAAACTAAACTTTGCCCACATACATGATTTAGCTGTTTTCTTCTCCCTGAAAAGAAATAACTGGAAGCATATGGTCCTCTCAAACGCCATCCTGAGGAGCGGGCTAAGAAGGCAGAAAGTTCCAGAAGGAGAAAAGATTTAAAAAGCAAGGTAGCCTAGGGCAGAAACATCACCTGCTGTTAAGAATTGCTAATTCTGCTTCCCCTTATCTCAGCTGAGGAGGGTACAGAGCAAGATAGACTAGACCTCCTGCTACCATTCGAAGCCTTGTGAAAAGTAGGGTAGGAGAGGGGGGTTTTAAGAAAGCAGGCAGTAACTAGAAAAAATGCTTGACTTGGGAAAACTGGGGCTGAACAAGAACCTCCCCCTCTATCTTCACCACCTCATGCTGGAAACAACCTTGACCCTACCAAGGTCTGTAAGACAAGGGGTAGAAAAACACAAGGAAAAAATGGGGAGGAGAAGAAAGAACAGAACAAGCTGTAAGAAATGTATTATTCACCATGCTTCACTCCCCATCACCCCCACACATTTTGGCAGCACTTACCCTCAGCCTCTGTCCCCACTCCTTTGCCCTCATCATCAGAGCAGGCTAATTCTGAGATCATTTAACTTTCCTGTGTATATGATTTATTCCAGTGCTGCAAAACTTAAAATATCCAATATGTGCACAAGTATTCTTTTACCTTATTTTCCAATGCAAACAATTCTAAGCACACTTGATTTCATAAATATGTTACATTCATGCTATAGTCACATCATGGGTTTCTGTGAGTTAGTCTAAGAAACCATAACAACCATTTATAACACTGGAGCCATTAGTTCTGTTCCAAGTTTCATCACTGGCTCCGAAGGAGTAATCCTGGCTTTGCCTGACTCGGTTTTATTAACTTGAACACAGTCTTTTCTCTCTGGGCCTCAGTTTCCTCATTTTTGCAATGAGGATTTGGAACAGTTGTAACAAGTTTACTACCGTTTTCTTTTCAAATGTGTTATAGCGATGTTCTGTATGATTATTTAATTGTAACACCTTGTTTCCAGACTATAACTTTCTTTTAGGTAAGAATCATATTTTACATATTCCTTGTACTTGGTAGAAGGTTAGTAACTCTGTAGATTGATTTAAGGGGTTGGGGGGAGCATGCAAAAGGCATTAGAATGTGGAAGGATTTGTTCGTGTTCATATTGTAAAGTGGACCAGAAATCAGAACTAGACTCCTTAATTCAACTCCAGTATTTTCCATAGCTGAATCCCTCTCTCTCTCCCTCCTCCCTTGTTCTCCACCCCCTCCCAGGCTTCTGTGCGTGTGTGTATACACACATATACATATAATATGCACCTATGTTATAGGTTGGGGTATGTGTAAAACATCTTCAAATCCCCCCCATTTGATATAACACAAATGCCTGCATGAGAGAATTCTCCAGAACACTCTACCTTCCAATAAAACCAGTTAGGGGATGCACCCTCTGAATAAATTTGTATAAGCAAGCCCATCCTAAGCTTCGCTGCATCCTTCCACTGGGGGAGCAAACCAAAGGATGTGCTTCAGGAAGGAATCTTCCAGATTTAAGCTTATACATTTTGGCAGGGCCTAAAGCACTAGGGCAAAGAGTTCATTGAGCAAAGAAAAAAAAAAGAATCGCCTGGTTTCCTAGAGCTTCACTAAAAAATGGGGGGTTGGGAGGTGGAAATAGGGCTATGAGACAGGTTAAAAATTGGGAAAACGTAGATTCTAGCTTTTAAAGTGCCACCTTTCAAAAAGATCGACTTTTGATTTTGAGCCATCCGAAATCCTCTCTATGGAAGACTGGATTGTACCGGAAATGGAAGGGGTTAAACTTTTGAGGGTGGATGAAAACAGGGAAGCATCTAAGAATCAAGGGTTGGGGTTTGGGATTCACAGGGCACAGATGGGGCGGAAGGGGGAAGGGAGGAGTCGCTGGGTCAGAAGATGAATGGGGGAAAAGAGAGAGAGTAAAATGCCGGCCAAAAGGAAAATCGGAGGACAGGGGTGAAATAGGGAGGGGAAGAGGGAAGGAGCCCGGGAATGAGCGCTGGGCGGAGGAAGGTGGGGGAGGGGGCGACTGGAAACGCAGACCCGAGGCGGAGGGCCAGAATGGGGGGAACCCGGCGTTCTCCGGCTGGAAGCAGGGGTGTGGGCAGTCTGCCCCTGCCCTCAGCGGAGGTTTGTACCTGTTGGTGTGGAAGCGGTGGAGCGGATCCGTGCGATGGCAAGACGAGAGCTGGCAGCCGAAGTCGCTGATGTCCAGGCAGCCCGGCTCCTCGCTCGGGCAGGTGCCCACCCCGCGAGGGGGTCCCAGAAGCGGGAAGGGCTCCTCGGGGGTTAGAAACTTCTCGTACGAAGTGGTGGCTGACGCTTCGTCGGACATGGTTGGCGATGGCCTGGCTCGGGCTCCCTCTCCGGCCCCCGACTGCTCCCGCGACCGTCCCTGCCCCCACTCTAACCTGTCCGCTGTCGCCGCCGCCGGGGTGTGCCCGCCGCAGCTCCCTGGCAGGCTGCGCACCGCGGCCCACCGCTGCCCGGGGAGTGCCGGGCGGCACGAAGCGGCTGCTCGAGGCTACAGGCGCCTGCCGGCCACTCAGTCAGCGCCTCAGTGGCCTCTTTAACCACCTCAGCCGTCGCTGCCGCTGCCCGGCCCAGCCCAGTCAGCACAGCGCCGCCGCCACCAACCGGCCCGCCCACTGCGCTCGCCGCTCGCAACTGCAGCAGTCAGCCCGACACCCGCAGGGAAGGGAAAGGCGGCGGGAAGCCGCTCCCTGTGCCCCCTGCTGGCGCGGAGGAGGAACTGAATCTCCGCCCGCCGCAGCCCGCGCCTCCGGCTCCGCCCCGCCCCGCCCTGCCCTCCACGCGCCGAATCAGGGATTCCAGGCGCTGGAAAGGCCCGGCGCTTCAGGTCAACCTCCTCCTCCGCTTTCTCACCCTCGGCTGATTACTAAGCAGCAAGCCGCAGTCCTGAGAAAAGGGACTTGGCTAAGGTCACACTGCGGTGCGTGAGAAAGAATCCGGAGGCCCTGGTTCCCAGCACACTCGATCACCCTGTCCCAATTCAACAAGTAATTATTGAGCTCCTGAAGTGTGTGCCCAGCACTGTGCAATGACCTGCAGGGGAAGTGGGCCAAGTAGGAAGAAATAGTCCCTGCTTCACCCTTGATCACCTAACCCCAAAATTGCGCAACAGCCACCAGGCTACTTAGAGTTGCTGGACACGTAGTGTTCTTTTGTGCTCTGTGCTCTTGCACGCATTATGCATTCTGCTTGGAATGCCCTGCCGTTTCTCCACTGCTAATCCTTAAAGCCCAGCTCAAACGTTACCTCCTCTGTGAAGCCTTCCCTGACTCCCAAATGAGACTTAGGTATTCCCGCCAATGCTCCCGTAGAAGATATATTATGGCCCTAAACTTGTTCAACTTAAATCAACTTACATGCTTTTCTTTCTTCCTACCTGTTTCTCTTTTCTCTGTTTTCTAGACAGTGGTTCCAGATCTTGGACGCGTAAAATTTTTAAAAATAGTCGGAGGAAAACACAACATTGCCAATTACTTAGTTTGCCAAAGACAATTTTTAAAACTACCTACTACTATTTTATAAAAGGAAGCACATTTTAATATAAAATGATAAGGGCATAATCTCTCAATAAAAAAAATATATTTAGCTTCATGGGAAAACATCACAATGAACTTTGAGGGAAGCATAGAACTAAAGTAGGTGGAAAGGAGAGGAACAGTGAAAGAACGCAGGCGGAAGGGAAGGAGAAAGGGGGTTGGAGAAGTGGGGAGTTTTCACACGAGCCCCAAACAGTCTTAAACTCGGTGCCTTGTCCTACCAATGCAACTTATAATGAAAACAACTCCTCAACCACTCCTTTAAATTTACGTCTTGCTTCAGTTATTTGGTTACCCAACTGTTGAGTATTTGTGTCTTCTTTCACTTAATTTAGAGATCGTAGAAGTGAGAGTGATGATGGTTTGACCTGTGGTCCCAATGCACCCATTCTCAGGGGCCTGGGACTAGTGAGACAGGATGGCCCATAGCTTAGTCCCCACAAACAAGAGACTTGATTGTCCAAATGAAGCAAGAGTCAAGTGCTGCATTATAATGTAGGTACTCAGGTAATAGCACCAGAAAGTATTAATAAAAAGCTAACAAAATAGCCTAATTTAAACATATATTTTGTACACATACTTTAATCAGACAGTGTTTTTCAAACTGGAATCCAATGACAGTCTGAGTTTTTCTACAAGCATGTCTTACTTTTACATCCAGTGTTAAGCATATTCTGGAGTGCCTGGATGACTGAATGATAACAGCTGCCACATAATTTGGACATGTATTTGAGTCTGTTTTTAAAATCAAGTTGGCACAAGGTAATACTACTTTGTCATAAGCTAGTGAGAAAATAAATGAGGTGAACCTCCTACTTCATGGCTTACTGTACAAATGAAGATTATCCAGTAGTTTGCGAGAGGAAAGTGATGGGAAAGGAGAGTCCTCACAAGACATACAAGCATGCTGAAGGTCAAGAGCACACACTGGCCAGTCAGTAGTATGTTCAGGTTTCTAAGGGCAGTTTTGTCTCAGCAAACATCATGTATCACATTAAATGAACATTATTTTTTATTTGTGCATAATTTGTAAATTTACTTTGGTGTTGAATGTGTATAAGAGCTTTATGAACAGCAGAGTTCATATTTAGTTTTGTTTGTTTATATTTAAGAAATAGTAGTATAAAAAGAATTTACATAAATGATTGGGTCTGAGAGAATGTTTTTCTTTTAAGAGTTCCCTTGAATATATTTTTCAGCTGAGAAACAGTGATATAGATAATGACAGTACATAGAGTCTGTGCACTATGTGTGTAATGTTTACTTAAATACGTGGTAATTATGTACTAATACATCTTTACTATGCTCTTAGCCACTAGGAGTTGATGACTGTTGTGCATCCTCCCTTCTTGCCCCACTTCAATTTGTTTGGTTTGTCCCTTGGGTGTACCTAGTCTGAATGCATTTACCCAATTCGTCCCTCCCTTCCATTATAATGAAATGGAATAATTCTAATATGTATGTATTAGTTCCCTACCTTCTTTGAGGGTCTGGGCCTGGAAGGAAACTCTGGAGTGATCTATCTTCCTCAGATGCATAACTTAGCACCCAGAGAGTTGATGAACTGCAAGAGTGTTGTGAGAGACTGAACAGGATTGAGAATTGCCAACCAATCTTTATCGTTTTAGTTACTATTGGATAGAAAAATATTGAACTTGACCCAATGATCTATGATCTAACCCTTATAATTTTTTCATGTGATTGATGGATGCAACGTATGAGTGTGTATGTATTGACATCTATATCTACATCTATATATATTAAATAATATATATATTATATATATAATCAGCTCCCCAAATATCACCAACACAACCTGAAAAACAAAGCTTGAGTATATTACTTATCACAGCAAGGGAGAACATCTATTCCACAAAGATTTGGCAGTGTCTCAGAGGGAAGAGGTAAGGATAGAATTCATTAAAATTGGAAGTTTGGTTTAAAGTAGAGATTTCAGTGTGGAGACTCGATTAGGATTCAGAATCATGATACAACAGTCCAAGAGTGGTGGAAGCAGCAAGGCAAGAATTGAGGTAAGAAATTCAGAGAATCTTAGGGTGCAAACTTTGTTGATGCTTCCCATTGAAGAGTTAGTGGGTCTTTTGGGAAATTCTTATGAAGGGTATATGGTCTGTGTCTAGACTAATTTTTTTGCATGTGGATGTCCAGTTGTTCCAGCACCATTTGTTGAAAAGGGTATCTTTTCTCCATAGTACTGCCTTTACACCTTTGTTAAAGATTATTTTATGTGGGCCTAAACTGGGACTCTTTGTGCTGTTCCACTGATCTATTTGTCTAGTCTTTTGCCAATACCACACTGTTTTGATTATTGTAGCTTTTATAGTAGGTTTTCAGGTCGGGTAGTGTCAGTTCTCTGACTTTGTTCTTCTTCTTCAACATTGCATTGGCTATTCTGGGTCTTTTGCCTTTCCATATAAACTTTAGAATCAGTTTGTCGATATCCACAAAATAATTTGTTGGGATTTTGATTGGGATTGCATTGAATCTATAGATCAATTTGGAAAGAACTGACATCTTGACAATATTGAGTCTTCCTGTCCATGAATGTGGACCATCTCTCCATTTATTTAGTTCATGTTTGATTTCTTTCATTAGAATTTTATAGTTTTCCTTATATAGATCTTATATATATCTTGTTAGATTTACACCTAAGTATTTCATTTTGGGGGTGCTAATGTAAATAGTACTGTGTTTTTAATTTCAAATTCCACTTGTTCATTGCTGGTATACAGGAAAGTGACACTTTTGTATATTAACCTTGTATCCTGGGGAAGTTCTTGGGATGAGCAATCAAACCATTTACCTGGGCAGGACAGTCCTGAAAATAAAGAGATGCTCATGAAGACAGAGGAATAGCAAGGTTATATTAATATAGACAGTAAAGCATAGTTTTGGTTCTCAGAGTCCAGGCTGAGTGTGGGGCTAGTTTGGGCTCTCAGTTTTTCCTTAAATACATCATTAATGTCTAAGGTGTGATCATTCTTGATTTTCACTGTTGCTTGAGGTGTCACAATCATATGTCAAGTTTCTGTCTATGGTTGTTCCAGTCTCCAAGTTTCCCACAGTGGTTGTTTATATCTCTGTATCAGGTTTTTCTGCTCTTTCTGCTATATAACCATTTGCTCGATTGTTTGACAGAACAACAGCTGTGATGGAGATCATAAATCTGAAACCGCAAAACAAACAATACTAAATACTAAAGGAAGGATTACGATCAGATTTTGTATGTTTGATTATGATCAGAGTTTGTGGTACACTTCTCAGCCAGGAGCCAAGAGTGCCTATATTAAACCAAGGGAATATATCCCATCACTGATCTGAAGAGTCTGCTGAACCAGCTATGAGGTCATTCTCCAGATTACCCAATTTCTGATTTCTTGGTTTACTTCCTGGATTTTTAGTAGTATCACAGATCTCAGAGAAGTCTGCAGGGATGTAAGCACAACATTCTACTGTTAAAGTAGCTCACATTCTCCCTCAAGAAGCCAATCATATCTAAGACAGTTCAATTCTGAACCATGGCCTGCTCAATTCTATGAACTTCTGAGGCAAGAAGTTCTATCATCTTAGTGGCTGTATTAGTTTCCTAAGGCTGTTATAACAAATTGCCACAAACTTGGTGGCTTAAAACAACAGAAATTTATTCTTGCACAGTTGTGAAGGCTAGAAATCTGAATCTGGCAGGACCACACTCACTCTGGAGGCCCTAGGGGAGAAGTGGTTCCCTGCTTCTTTCAGCTTCTTGTAGCTCTCCTGGCATTAATGGGCTTGTAGCCTCATTTCTTCAACATCTGCCTTCATCACACTGCCTTCTTTGTGTGTCTGTCAAATCTTCCTCTGCCTCACTTTTATAAGGACACTTGTCTTTGGATGTAGGGCCCACCTGGACAATCTAGGATAAGGTCTCCTCTCAAAATCCTTAAATTTATCATTTTTTTTTTTTTTTTGCTTACCATATATTGTAATATTCAAAGATTTCAGGGATTAGGAAGTGGAAATATCTTTCAGGGGGTTACCATTCAGCCCACTGCAGTGGCATTGTCTAAATCGCTTGATATTCTCTGAACCACAGCATGTAGGATTTGCTCTACTTTCTGGGCCTTTTATAAAGCATGAAATTAAGAGGCCTGAGGAGAGGAAAAAGAAATCCAGAATTCCCCAAAAGTAGTTAGGGTTTCAGTTCTCTAGTCAGAGTCCCCCTCCCTTTTTTTCTTTCTTGAATTAAATTATCTGCTTATCCTTTTTCCTAGAAGACAAACCAATGGGCCAAAATGTATGATATAAAAGACAATCCCGATAATAAAGCCAATTCCCAAAGTTTTAGACAAAATATCTATAAGGATAATGATTGAGCTTATTTTCATCAGACAGTAAATGTTACATCTGATTTACAAAAAAAGATGAACATAGTTTTTACAGAGGAAAAAACTGTAAGATATGTAATAATACAGAGATATAATGTACATTCTATACCATGAATATACCAAACATACAGGAAGAATATATATTGACAGAATATCAAGAATACCAACTAAAGAGATTCAGTAAATCTGGAGCAGGTACCAAAAAACCTTTATTTTAATGGAACTCCATAGGTTAAGTCTGATGCACATCTTCATTTAAAACCCACTGGCCTTGAAGATGCTAGATTCAAATTAATAAGAAGTAAGGTTGTGGCCAAGAAACGGTTTAAAATAGTAATTGAAATTATAACTGATAATGCTATACTGCTATTGCCTAATGTTCTCAGGCAAAGAATCACCAGGACTCTGACAAATAGAAACATCATGGAGACCAAGGGCCTGGAGAAATCTCTAGGTACTTCCCATTTAGCATACAATTTTGAAATTTTTATGTTAATAACATTTTGCCCATACAGATTTAATCTGGAGAAGGCTGAGCATCTCTTCTGATTAGATAACTCTTCCCATGCGTCTCATCAATGGTAACATTGAATAAAGATAATAGTTTCTAGCATCTTTTTCCAAGGTGAAAGAACAAGTTTTTGATTGTCCAGGGGCCTGGTGGAAAATATATCCTGAAAGTTATTTTATTTCATTTTACATTTAGGAGTCAATCTTAGGAAGGAAACAAAATCAAAAGTCAGGAGATTTGGATACTTAAAATAGGAGAGTTGGTGAAAAGAAACGATATTTGGCTATTCATATGAAAGGAACAATAAAGCATTTAAAAATAAACAAAGAAGTAATATGACTATCAAGAACATTAGCTCTTTCATAAGTGAGGAAGCTTTGTTTTCTTAAATAATCAAGGACATGATAAAATCAATACAAAGCACAGAAAATTATTCTGGTAAAACATGAGATCTTTTTTATCTAGGCAGATTACATGGAATAACCCTTCATATTGTAGGTGAAGGAAATGAACAGTAAACAGTGTCTTGTACTATGCTAGGCCCTGGAAATACAAAATAAATGTGACATACTCTAAACCACCCAAGATTTTACAATCTAGGTAAGGAAACATATACGATTTTTTAAAAAGTGAAAAAAATGTGACAGAGATCGCTAGTTGTCTATCACATACCTTTCTCCCCATTCTTTCTAAGTGATAAAATGTGGTTTTGTTGGGGGGTGGCTATGTACCCAAATGGGAAAGAATGTAATTTCTCAGCCTTCCTTTCAGATAGGGGTGCCCATGTGACTAAATATAGGTCAATGGTACGTAGGTGGAAGTTGTTGGGTGGGGCTTCCTAGAAAGCTTCATAATTTTGTCCATGTGTATGTGTGTGTGCACATACATGCACTGGGGTGGGGGAGGAGGAGTGATGGTGCTTATGAAGTTGCTAAGCTGGGAGGCATTACCTTTTTACTCATTCTTGCCTAGGACACGGGTGTGATGGCTGGAACTACAGCAACCATATTGTTACACTGAGGAAACTTTGCGTTAGGAAGGCAGAGCTTGAGCTTGGAAAACATAGCAAAAAGATGAAAGGAGCTGCTGTAACAATATTGAACTGCGTACCTTTGGATTTCTTTTATGTGATAGAAAAATAATGGGTTTCTTAATGACAGGCAGACACAATTGCTAATTGATGCAACATATAATTATAATGTAGTAAGATGTAAGGTCTAAAAGAGGTATGTATAAAGACCTATGAATGCACACTTAAGGAAAGGATGAATTCTGCATAGGAAAAAGGAGACTGGGAAGGTCTTCACAGAGGGAGTGACATTTGGCCTGGGCTTTCAGAATATGAGTATCTGTCAACTAGGCCAGGAAAGATGGGCATTTTGGATCAAACAGTGACACTGAAATTTCATATAATTTCTGTGGTGAAACTGGTGAATGTTGAAAGATAGATGAAGGACTTAGAAAATGTTTTTTATTAGAAATGGATGATGTGATATTAATCATATACAATCATGGAAACCCTTAGGGGTTGGTGGCCAGAAAATGTTTGAGAAATACCAACAGAGGGTACTATTGTAATAAAATGTACATATCTGCCCTCATATAATTTTCTTATTATTTCTGAAAAAGAAATAAGATATATTATTCCCCTGTATAATTCTATCCATTCCAATGTTTTAGCACTTTAAAATTTTTAATGAGTAATTCTCCATTCTTCAATTGCTCTTACCAAGACTTCATTTAACCATTATTACAAGTAAGTTAGGAAAGTCATCTCTCCTCTTCAGTATACCTGTGTTATGCAAGTTAAAATAGTATTCTTTCCTATGCTATACTGAAAATCTTGTACAGAACTAAAATACTACATAAGACCTATAAACATTGAGATTTATTTGACTAATGTAGAAAGGGCTTTTCAGAAACAACCAATATTTCTCAGATTAGTATAAATTTTTAAATAATGATATTTTATTCTTATGAAATAGGAAATGCTTATTTCAGTTACCAAATCAAAAACAACCACTTAAAAGACCCTCCATAATCTGACTTTTTTCAAGGGAGGATACAATCAATATATTTTGCTAAATAACAAGGAATTGAAATAAATAATAACATAACATACAAATAAATACATGTAAATAAATAAAACTAATAAATAAAAAAGGGAATTAATGATGAGAGGTAACACTAAAAGGAATATATTCAAATATACACAGAAATAAGTTTTCAGATATGTTTGGGTCTTAATTTAGATGGAAGTTAATTGAGAGGATAATCCCAGTGAAAAGAATTGCCTTGGCTCTTTTATTTTAAGCCAGAAGAGTGGATTTAGTTAACTGTTTTGGTATGGGTAGCTTTACAAAGGATATATAATAGGATTTATGTGTTGGAGGAAAAAAACTGAATGTGATACCAGAAGTTAAGGATTTTGTATGTCTGCAAATGTAATTTTAAAAATCTGGTCATTTTCAACCTGAACCCTTTTTCAACCTGAACCCTACTCAACCAATACCTATATACTTCTACAATATTATGATCAAGGTTTATAATAATGACCCCAATATGTCTTCTGAGTCATAGCAGAATTATTAAATTAGGATATATTTTTATTATTTGCAAACTGGCAATCTGGTCTGTTTTTTTAACACTTCTAGATTAATCAGAGCATCCTTATCGGGTATCCAACCTTGGGCTTGTTCTTTGGCCATCTTCAGTAACAGTTTACAGTTAACAGAAATGAAACAACCAACAACTGATAAATTTAAGATGCGTGTTATTAGAGCAAGAATATCTACAAAATAATTACAATCTAACCAAATTTTTAAGGAGCGTCACATAGCTTTTTCTAACAATTATAAGATTTTTTTCAGATTCTGTATTGAAAAAGAACTACAATGAAGCATGAACGAATTTACTTTCATTTCTAATTTCAGAGAATGTAGTCTGTTAATGTCAGCAAGGCAAGAGATGTTATGAATAGGCTGAGCCTCATTTTCATTTGTTAGGTCATATGTCCAAGTTTAATTTGAGGGTCCCTATCTAGTTGCATCTTAACTCACCCCTGGCTTCCCCAGAGATGGTTATGACTGTTCTGCCTACAATGGGGGGCCTACAGAGGGCCTTGCTTGCTTAGTCCTCTGATAAACATGAGATAAAAATAAGTCTTAGGAAAGGAAACCCTCCTACACTGTTGGTGGGAATGTAAATTGGTACAGCCACTATGGAAAACAGTATAGAGGTTCCTCAAAAAACTAAAAATAGAGTTGCCATATGATCCAGCAATCCCACTCCTGGGCATATATGCAGAGAAAACTCTAATTTGAAAAGATACATGCACCCCAATGTTCATACCAGCACTACTTACAATAGCCAAGACATGGAAGCAACCTAAATGTCCACTGACAGATGAATGGATAAAGATGTGGTGTATATATACACAATGGAATACTACTCAGCCATAAAAAAGAATGAAATAATGCCATTTGCAGCAACATGGATGGAACTAGAGATTATCATACTAAGTGAAGTCAGAGAAAGACAAATATATGATATGAGCTGTATGTGGAATCTAAAAAAATGATACAAATGAACTTACTTACAAAACAGAGACTCAAAGACATAGAAAACAAACTTATGGCTACCAAAGGGAAAGGGGGTGGGGGAGGGATAAATTAGGAATTTGGAATTAGCAGATACAAACTATTATATATAAAATGGATAAACAAACAGGTCCTACTGTATAGCACAGGGAACTATATTCAATATCCTGTAATAAGCCATAATGGAAAATAATATGAAAAAGAATATATATCTATATATATCTGAATCACTTTGCTGTATACCAAACTAACACAACATTGTGAATCAACTATACTTCAGTTAAAAAAAAAAGTCTTAGGGAGGGTTGCCTGAAGCAGAGCCTGAGACTGAGGTGCGGGAAGGGTGGGTTCTTCATGTGATTTATCGGGGGAGTGCTCTCAAGTGCAGGGGAGTGAAAGAAGCAGGATACGGCAGGGGGGAAAAACTTAAGCCAGCTGGAAACCAGCTTCAACCTGACCCCACAAGGAGTGCTGGCATAGGTTTTGCACCACAAAATTGGTCTACCTTGAGGTAGTCTGGCATTATATACTCTCATCATCAGTCATTGACTGCAGGTTGCAGGGGTGTGTGGGGAGTAGAAGTCTTGTAGAGTACTGAAGCTCTTATTCTGCAGAGTGCAATTATCCAGAAAAGGAAGCGGGTATAGTTAGCTGCTAACACCCACAGCTGCTGGGGGTGCGTCCATCTGCCTTGCAAAGGGGGCCTGAACTGGGCACCAGCAGTGTGCGTACACTACAGTATAGAAACACTGTCATATGTGTATTAGGACCCCAGATCAGCCCTTAAGAAACATATAACTGAAAAATACCACAGAAAGCACTGCAGAACTTGAACACAAACTATGTATGACACTTTCTAAAATTATGTTATGAGAAAAACTGGGATGAGATGATGGGAACACATCTCCCTTTCTAACGTTGGGTTTAGGAATATCCTCTCCCCTTACCTACTCTCTTTGCTAAGCAGTAGCAGCTGGTGGTGGCTTCTGTGATCAGGGTAAGTTGCCCAGCAGTGAAAGAACAGGGTTGGTTGGGAGAATTTAAAGCAGATGAAGTCTCTGGAATGGGGATATGTGGTTTAGGGTGAAAGGAGCTGTAAGGGCAGGGTCTCTTGTTTGTGTCTGAGATCTGCACCCAACCTCTCTGCTTTGTTTATTTCTACTGGCCCTAGGGACACCCTTGTCTGCTTGTTTTCCCTCTGTCAACACTTTTGCTTTGCACCAGGCCTCTGGAACTGGACTTCTCTCAGCTTTACCCTTATGCTGACATTTTCTAATAGTTTGACACTAGAAATAATGGAGGAAATTAAGTTAAAAGCTTTCTCATGCTATCTCTCCTTCTTCTTTTTAAACTTAGCCACTTTTTAAAAAAAATTTTATTGGAGTATAGTTGACCCACAATGTTGTGCCAGCATGACGGCCTATATGGAAGAAGAATCTAAACTTAGCCACTTTACGTAGAAAACCAAGCCCAGACACGTGTGCTATTGTTGGGTGTTGTGAAGAAAAAAAGGCAAGTTGATTATTCTGCAATTCAAGCCCAGAGGCTTTCCTGGGTGTGCAGGGTAATGAGTTCTGAAGTGCCATAAAGGAGTAAAGAAGGTCAGGGAGCTACAAAAGTGGTACAGGAGTGGAGACAAAGCAGTACTTGGTTTACCTTCAGCAAATTTGGGGACTTACCTTCTTCTCCTTCCCCAGTCCCTTTATCATCACCAGTCTTTCTCCTGAAAACAACCATTGTGGACGGCCTGAGAATAAGTTGGGAGGTGGGAGTGGGTAGGTGTGGAGCAAGCGTAACAAGACCCTGGGTACTGTAGGTTCTGAGGGAAAGGAGGGTATTCCTTTTTTGTTTTTATCTGGGAAAGAGGAGATTTCCCTGTGCTCTTGGGCTGAGGTAGAAATACCTTATTCTACCTGCTGCTAATGTGGAAATTACTACCACTTTGTCTGGAGTCAGAAGAGTATATTAAAGAGTCTCTTGGTGCTGTCTTAAAACAAGCAAAATCTTTTATAATATCCAAGTTTTAGAGACTGATGGGGTGAGTTGGGGGTCCTGCACCTTTTATCTCCGGTGGCCTTAGGCAGTATGGGCAGTAATGGGGCCTGTGTGGCACAATAGGGCACAATAATTGAGCTCACTCTGACTTGCTATTTTAGTCATCTTTTCTGTCAGCCTTCAAAGGAGAGACCCTTGCTTTATTGCCTGCTGTCCCTTCTGTCTCTGAAGAGAACCTAGCCTTCCTGACCTGCATGGATATTGAGGCAACTCTTAGGGAAAAGAAGAGCACTCAGAAAGAATTTACGGCCGTTTTCTCAGTGATATTTGAGAAGGGCCAAGACATCTCTGAGTTTAAGTCTCGGCTCTATTTGTTATTAGCTCTGTGACCGTAGGCAAGTTATTGAGTTATCTGCTATCTCACTGGCCTGAATTTTCTCTTTTTTTAAAAAAGATATATGAACCCTTATGTTCTTTTTTTAAAAATTAATTTATTAATTTATTTATTTTTGGCTGCGTTGAGTCCTTGTTGCTGCACGTGGGCTTTCTTTAGCTGCAGCGAGTGGGGGCTACTCTTCATTGCAGTGCACAGGCTTCTCATTGCAGTGGCTTCTCTTGTTGTGGAGCATGGGCTCTAGGTGCACGGGCTTCAGTAATTGTGGCACACAGGCTCAGTAGGTGCGGCACGCAGGCTCAGTAGTTGTGGCGCACGGGCTTAGTTACTCCGCAGCATGTGGGATCTTCCCGGACCAGGGCTCGAAACCGTGTCCCCTGCATTGGCAGGTGGATTCTTAACCACTGCGTCACCAGGGAAGCTCCTGGCCTGAATTTTCTTAGCTGCTTAGAGAAACAAAGAGGAGGAGAGAGAAGGATAGTACTTACAACTACCGCCAATGATCATGAGGATTAAACAACAACAACAAAAATGGGTGTAAAGCACTTAACATAGTACCTGGTCCACAGACGCTCAAACGTTAACCATGATTGCCGTTTATTATTTATCAGCGAGAAGGTCTTAGCTGAGAAGACATATCCATTAATGTCAATAATTATAATTTCTATTTCAATACACCGCTTAACTCTGTGCTAGGCAATGTTTTAGGTGCTGCTTGCATGTGACTTTTAAAATTCTCACTACAACCTACTATCATACCCATTCTACAGATGAGGAAGCCAAGGAATAGCGTGCTTAAATCCCTTGCCCAAGATTCCACGGTTGCATAGTGGTAGAATGGAGATTCAAACCCAGAAAGTCAGGTTTACAAAGCCTGTGCCCTTAACCATTGAGGTATGCAGTTAAATAATCAGACAAGAATCAAAAGGAGATGGGGAATGGAGGGTAGAAAAGGCACAGGTTCAAGGTGAACAGTTAGAAACAGGAAATTTAGAGTTTCGGTAGGTCCGGAAGCTTAAACGCATCATTATAAACCGTTCATGTTGTCAACTTAACAAGTTAAGCTCCTATTTAAAAATGAGTTAGTAAGCTTACAAGTCAACTTACAAGCAAGTTGAGAAAATCTTCGATAACTATAACTAAGGCACAGGCCCGGTCTTTTATGTATTTTACCAATTAGGTGTCCGGGATCTCCACGAAGCAATCTGCGTGCCAGGGGGCGTCGATGGGCCAATGAACATGGACGTGAAGGGGTTAATACCGGAGTTTGGGGGTGGATCAAGCGGAGGCGAAGAGGATTGTGGGAGCTCCGTTGTACGTCGGCCCAGGGCGCCTGGGAAATATCCAGTGCGCGTCTCTATTATGACCGACCCTAAGTAAGGGCCATCGGCAGGCTGGATCTGGCCACTGCCGGCGCAGCTGCTCTCAGAGGCCGGAAGGCAGGGGCCGTCGGCCGCCACCGGCAGGGCGGACGAGGCGGAGGTTTGTAGCACTTGTTTTGGGCTGAAGGCGTAGGCATGTCCTGCCTCCAGCCGCGCTGGGACAGGGGAACGGAAGTGAGAGGGGGTGAGGAGAAGGGGGAACTGACAGAGTGACGGACCCGGCGGCGAAAATTGAGGGCGTGGGTGTCGGAAGGGGGCGTGTAACTGTGTTACGTAGGTAATGAGTTGTGTGAATCTTTTGGGAAGTATTTGGGGATGGGAGAGGTGGCGAATAGACGAATGGAGAGTAAAATCAGCAGGGTGAAAACGTGTTGTTGGCGGGACACCAGCACATATGAATCGTACCTATATGGGATGATTTTATTGGAGTGATTTTATTGGGCTCCTGGTTTCAGATTCTGCTTTTGATGGGTTGACTCCCTTTAACAAATTACCAAGTACTTGCTCCGTGCTGGGTACTGCACTAGAAGCTCTGTATGAGGAAAGGAATTAGCCTTTATCCTCGACGCTTACAGCCTGTCAGTTACTATATGCATTTGGAGACAGGCAACTACAGTACAAGGAGATAGAGATACCCCAAGTGTTTCGATAACCTGCTGGGTGCCACAGACTCTCCTGAGGTTGCCATCTGGGATGATCTTTGATGTGGTGATTTGACATATATTTTAAAGATAAAATAAGCAGGGCAAAACTATGTGCAATTTTCTCCAAGCGTGTTCCCTCCCTGTTTAGCTCGGGTGCAGCTACCTGGAGGACTGAGTAGCACTTAAGGCCCCAACTCGTTTATTCCTGGTGAGAACATTTGTCCATCACAGTGGCACTTCCAGGACCCCTGCTGGAGAGTCACTCTTAACTTGAGATCAAGGCCTCCCCTTGCACGCATAGCCTGCAAGCTCTGGGTAGGACCAGAGTGCAGAACTCAAGGGCTCTCTGCCTTAACCATATGAAACACTTCTGTGCCAGCTCTTTGGTTTTCTAGCATACTCAGTTCATAGCAGGGAATTGTGAATTTACCTGGAATCCTAAGCAATCTTTTTAAAAGTTTGAATCATCAAACCTGCTGCTTTGTTTACCAGAGAAAAAACAGTATAGCAGACAGTCCAAGTCAATGGTTCTCAAACTTTCCTGTGCATCAGAATCAGCTGGGGGGCTTGTTAAAACATAGATTACTGGATTCCACCACAGAGTTGCTGATTCAGTTGGTCTGGGGTAGGCCCCCCAATTTACATTTCTAACAAGTTCCCAGGAGATGCTGATACTGCTGGTTCCGGGACCACACTTGGAGAAGTACTGGTCTAAACAGAACTGAGATGAGTAAACCAGAAAGGACATCTCTAAGGAAGACTGAGCACACTCCTAAAGGTTAGACAAGTCTGAAATAAGTCATGGTAGATATGAAATAAAACGGATGTGTTTTTGTTGTGCATTTGTATGTTTTGAATGGAAGAGCAAAGATGAGTCTTCCTGAACTAAACAAAGTAAGGTTTGCATCAGCTTTTTCTTCACTCATGGGGTTCAGAGTTGCTTAAATTGTTTAAAAAACAAAGTATTTATTTCCTTTTCAGATCCCTTTCTGAGTTATATTCAAGTAGCTAGTTATTTACAGAACTCACACCCCTGCTTGTGTCATCACCCCCCCAAAAATGAGGTGTTCTAACTTCTGGTAATAAATTACGTTTGAAGTTAAAAAATGAAAAGACAGTTGGGACAATCTAATGAACACAAAGATTTGTATAAGCAGCCAGAATTGAGATGGTGTGATAAGTAGTTTTATTTATTTTTTCACCCTCAATGAAACCCCTTCCTCTTCAGAAGAAATAATCAGTTTATTCGCTGTAAAGCACAGAAGGGACCAGAATTCTCACTGTGCCAGAGATTAACTTGAAACCTTCCTTGAGGGATTGACCTAAACAGCCTACTGGAGGGTGGCAGTCCCCAGTTCTACCTACCCTCCATACCCTCCCACGAGCCTGAAAAAGGCCAGGACAGATTTTTAGAAATGTCACTCATTCTAGACCTGTCAATGTTGGATCCCAAATTTCCCCACAGGCCAGTTACAAAACCAAACCAAACCCCAAAACCAAGCATGCAGACACACATAAAACACACAAAAAAGTCCAAATAAACTGGCCTGGGTCTATTGTGAGCCTTTTCAGGGGCCAGCAAGATGCTAGGATGACCAGTGCCCTGGATGTTTCAGAAATCTAAAGGTCTGTCATATCCACATTGCAAGGGAGTCAGCAGGACACTGTAGGGGAAGAAAAAGTTTTCCTTGACTCTCTTAGGGTCCCTGGCTGGGTCTGAAAATTAAACTGACAAAGACAGATTAACAAGAGAGAAGCATACAAATGTATTTAATGTAAGTTTTCCATGACACAGGAGCCGGCATAGGGAAATGAAGACCCAGAGAAACAGAGCTGAGTATTTTATGCTAGGTTTGACGAAGAGTGGGAAGTCATGGAGAAATATGACAAATTAAGGAGTATGAGGGAAGTGTAGTAAACTGGGGGAGACTTAACAAGTCCTGTTTGTTAGGATTTTTCTCTGTATCCCTTTGTATTTGGAGATAAAGCTTCTCCTTTCCTCTGGATATAGGGAGGGAACCTCTCACATGAGGGTTTTATGACCTGTCTCAGGGGAGAAGAGGGGCAAGAGGTCAAGTGTCCTTCTTGTTTCCGCCATTTACTCAAATTCCTTCAGCTTTAAAATATTCAGTGTGCCACGGTGCCATATTTTGGGGTAGCGTGTTCTGAACCTTGTCGGCAGTCACACACACGACTCTTGAATATCAGTTAAATTTCACTTATGGTTGGTGAGCCTTTCAGTTATACTTGTGCACTGACTCCTCCCCTCCTCACCAGTCCTCATCTCTGCCTAATTCGCACTTAGTCTTACAGACAGTATAATTTTCTATGAAATATGAGGAGATAAAAAGGAATAAAATAAACCTATTATTTTGAACTATGTATCACTGTGTCCTAAGTGATTCCTAAGCAGGAATGATTTAATTTTGTTGCTTGAACACTCAATAGCTTATGGACCCTGTGAGCAGACAGATGGATGCTGAAGAGAATTGGGGGCCATCTGTGTCAGAGCAGCAAACACATAATTACTCCAGAATTCAGATTCAGACAGGATTGTCTGCAGTCCAGATTTCTTGCTTGTTACAGCTGATTCCCTAAACAACTTTAAATCAGTATGTATCTGTCACCTGAAGTGGAGTGGGGTTTTAGGTCTGGCACTTAACCACAAGGCTATGGATGTCATTGTTTTGTTTGGAATGGTTTTTCTGAGGATGAGAGTTCTTACATCAAGTGAGTGAGAACTATAAAGTAGAGGGGAGAAGGGTGATTATCATAATTAATATCACGTTTCTTTGCAAAATAAGATTAGAGAAAAATGAAGAACTCACTAGGAGGAAGAGGAGGCAGAAGTATATTCTAGAATCTGGAATCTGCAACTGATGAGCCAGTTGCTGTGTGTATAACTTATTGATTTTCCCACAATAGAGGCCTAAACACCCATGTGCCTGCAGCCAGGTTCCCCTTAGGTCCTGTGATCTGTTGCGGACAGGGTAGCTATTGCCGCTATTTATCATGATAACTTTTCTGCACTTGATAAGGTGATGAAGAAACCCTGACAACCTAATCTCATATAAATATGTATTTTTTTAAAACGATGGAAGCATTTTAATAGCCTCTGGAGATCCAAGGAATTCATATAATTGTCTTCCAAAACTGCATGTAAAAGAGCCAAATCCAAAGTCTTACTGAAAGCTGGAGTTCAGGAGATCAGAAATGGCCTTGCCAGAAATGTGTTTTCTAATTTCAAGGTCCTTAGAGGAGTTCCAGTGCCCTGCAGCCAAAGTCCACCAGGAACATATCTATGGTTTAACAAGTCGGGTTGATTAGTTAGTGAGTTGAGGGAGAATGCACACCACGGGGAACTGGTGAAATGTCTCAGAGGGTGTTAGAAAGGACTGATTATAGGATTTGGACTTGTGTTAGGTGATTTGGGGGAGGATTTAAAGAAGCGAGGCTTTGCTCTGGGTTGGATTCTGTTAGGAAGTAACAGACTGTACATAGGGGTAATTCCATGATTGGGTATCTTAATGAATCTTATCTAGGAGGATAGACTAGAAGGAGGCTCATCGGTAAAGTAGCAGCTATTAGCCAGGATAGGAGGACGTCTGCTTATTTTGTGGTTTGGTCAAAGTGCATGTTTTGTCCCTTTTCAGACATGACTATGCAGTAGTCTTGTTTTTGTCACAGAGTGGCCTTGTCTGATGTTGATGGTCTGTGAAATTGGTTACGCTCATCAGGAGAACAACAAGGCCTAGCTGTGAGGGCCAGGACAGCTCCCATATGTCAGTGGCTGCTTTTCTCCTCAGAGTGATCAGTGCCAGGTCCAGCAGCCTGTAGGAGACCAAATTCCCTTTCTGCCAGGAGCCATATATAGCAGAGAAATGGTTAGATGTGTTGAACAGGAAAGACTGAGGGCTGGGTGTGGATGAAAGCATCTGGTTACCCTCTAACAGAACTTAGGAGCCTCAGTGAGAAATAGCAGTCTCCTGAGATTGTTTCCCTTTAAAAAAAATCATAAGAGTATACTTAAGCAAGGTAAGTGGATGGGAGAATATAGCAGATTGTATTTTTCAAAGATGGCCAGAACAGTACCTCTCATCCCATGCTCTCTTCTATAATGTGACCTTGCCACCCTTCCATTGAGAAGTCGGGTTGATGTCCCCTCTGCTTTGAATCTAGGCAGACTTTGATTGTCTAAATCAATAGAATAGGGAGAGATGAGACTCTGTGACTTCTGAGGCTAGGCCATAAGAGGCAGTGTGGCTTGTGCCTTATCTGCAGGGACATTGACCTTTAGAGTCCTGAGCTGCCATGTAAGAATTCTGACTACCCTGAGACTGCCATGCTTTGAGGAAGCCCAAGTTCATGGTGAGGCCACCTACAGGTCCTCTGGTCAGCAGTCCCAGCTGATAGCAAACATCAACCAGGAGACCTGTTAATGAAGACACCTCTAGATGATTAAAGCCCCCAGCTGTTGAGTCTTCCCAGCTGAGGCTCCAGACATCATGGAGTAGAAGCAAGACATCCCTGCTGTATCCTGAGTTCCTGAACAGAATCCGAGAACAAAATAAAATGATTGTTTTGCACCACTGAGTTTTGGATTGGTTTAGCACAAAGCAATAGTAACCCAAACAGAGGTAGAAATGTTGGTTAACACAAAAGAAATGGAGTGAAAAGAGCAAGGAAGGCAAGTAATTGTAAGAGGGAAAACAGGCTAGGGACAAAGCATTTCGCTTTGCTGTTGCTCCTGCTGCTGCTGAGCTCTTTGATTCCAGAGTGGACGGAAGAGGGAAGAATGGAAAGGGAAGTTATCCAGTACACTAAATGAAACTTCTGTAGATAATTGCACCTCCTTTTAAAATAAGATCTGGAACTATTTAGTTATTTCTCTAATTGAACATCTTGATTAACAGAAGTATGTGGGTTTTTTTTTTTCCATAAGGAAACAAGTAGTGACCCTAATTAACAGTATTTAGTAACCAGAGGGTGAGGGACGATGCTCTCCTCTATATCATTGTATGAGGTTGGAGGAAATCACAGTGTTATTTCCAATGACATGTATAGAAGTTTTATTCTTTTAATCTGGCAGAATATGGTTCACTTTTAAAGCCTCCATATGTGTCTATATTTTACACACACGAATAGCTCTTGCTGGGTAAGTCATTCAATCTGTAAGTTAGAATAGAAGTCCTAGTACTATTATTGGAATTGTGTAATCGGTGGGCACTCAGAAGATATTGGTTATAAATGTTGAGTATAACCACCAACTGACCTCATGGTTATGGGCCAAGTACAGAATGTCTCAGTCTCTTGTTTCCTTGTAAAAATTCATGTGAATTTGGTGTTTGGCTCTTTCAATGTGTTCCAGCCACACTGAACTCCTCCATTTGAACCTTGATCACCCCTCTCCTACTGCTGGTTCTGCTTATTCCCTCTACAGTCTTCCTTGAAAAGTACTCCTGTCTGTTCACACATATCCTAATCTTTTCCAACACTCAAGGCCCAAAGTCAGTGAGCGCCACTTGTTTGGAAACCTAGATCTCGTGTTCTCCTCTTCATAACCTTTCCTTGTTTCTCTTTTCTGCCACCTTCAGTTGGCATTATAGTTATCTGGGCATGTGTCTGGCCCTCCTACCAGTCTGTGAGCCCCTGGAAAACAGTATCTATATTAGATTTATTTGGGGGTTCCCCACAGCTCCAAGAGGGATGTTTTGTTCATCTTTAGGATCTGCAGAGAGGACACCTGAGCCTGGAGATGCTAATGAAGATCATATATCCAATCAGTGGCAGAGCTAGGGCCAGGACCCGGGTCTCCTAATTCACAGCTTGATGTTTTCCACTAGATGAAGGAGAAGAAGAGGAAGCGGGGGAGAGGAAAAGCAGGAGGAAGTAGTATGCTTCATGAGCGCAAACCTTTGGTATCTGTTTCATTCACTACTGCATTCCCCAGTGCCTAGAGCAGTGCCTGGCACATAGTAGGCACTCAGTAAATATTTACTGAAATAATAAGCAATTGGGGTAAATAGGCATTCATGTACAGGGATGATAACAACGACCTTAGGGGGCATGGGTATTGTTTACTTATCACAAGTTCTTATCTCATGCATTGCTTTGATGCATGAAAGGAGAAACACAAAGCCAGAAAACCCCAGCTTTTCCTGCGCCTGTATTTTTCCACTGCTCTCTTGCACCACTTATCTTTCCCTGGTAGCAATTCTGAGGACTGTGAGACAGCTCCCACTGAACTCTTGCATTAATGTTCTGATAAAAGAAAAATATGATGTGCTGGGCACAAAATGTCATTTTATGTAAAAACCTTGGGAAAGTTAGTATTTCTTTAAAAGAAAAAAAAAGCAGAGCTCATTACTAATGGCTGCCTTTTATTGGCCTTGCTGGGGGCATCACCGTGGGACAATGTGGCTGGGGTCTAGGGTTGCCCAAGAGGTCCTGCTCTCTCAGTAGAGCTGACCCCAGGTAATGGAGGCCATAGGTGTGGCTGAAAAACAGGAAATAGGATGGATAAAACCATATACCTTTTAGCCCCTGTACTTACTGGCCTGTGGTCATCATCCTGATAACTCCTACCTCAAATCTCACTAAGGAAAATCCCATATGCCCTCCCTTCCCAATCTGAATTCTTCCTCCTTTGGCATAGTGATCTTTTGTTTCCTTGCCTTTGCTTATTCGGTTCTGAAAAAGGTATCTTTTCCTTAGCTCTACTCCAATCTTTCTTCTTCCTGATTCCCACACCCAGGGCCAAAGTGATTTTGACTAAATTTATATAGGAAAAGTATCTCCTTGTCTGTGGTACCTGAAGGTACAGTTTGTAAGATTTAAAATCTGGGGCAGTGGGAGTAGGAAATGCACTTTGGCCTCAGCCTAGTCCTAAGCCACATGGTTTATAAAAACCCCTCCATCTGAGGAGTTAAGGGAGCTTGCCCAGATGAAAAGCACAGCCTCTGGAGGAAGACTGCCTATGTTGCAGTTTGGGCTCCACACCCCATAGGCTTTGATGACTCTGGGCAAGGTAGTAAACCTCTCTGTGCTGTAGTTTTCTTATCTGTAAAATAGAGAGTTGTTAGGGGGATTTGCAGAGTTAATATAGGTGAAGCACTTAGGATGGTGCCTGGCAAACAGTAAGTGCTGTTTATTTTATTCTTTTTTTGTATTAGAGTATAGTCGATTTACAATGTTGTGTTAGTTTCAGGTGTACAGAAAAGTGATTCAGTTATACATACACATATATCCATTCTTTCTCAGGTTCTTTTCCTATATAGGTTATTACAGAATATTGAGTAGAGCTCCCTGTGCTATACAGTAGGTCCTTGTTGATTATGTATATTATATATAGTAGTGTGTATATGTTAATCCCAAACTCCTAATATATCCCTCCCCCACCTTTCCCCTTTGGTAACTATAAGTTTGTTTTCGAAGTCTGTGAGTCTGTTTCTGTTTTGTTTTGGATTGTTTGTTTGGTTGGTTGGTTTTGGCTGTGCAGCGTGGCATGCAGGATCTTAATTCCCCAACCAGGGATCGAACCTGTGCCCCCTGCAGTGGAAGCACGGAGTCCTAACCACTGGACCACCAGGGAATTCCCTGTTTCTGTTTTGTAAATAAGTTCATTTGTATCATTTTTTTTTAGATTCCACATATAAGTGATATCATATGATATTTGTCTTTCTCTGTCTGACTTCACTTAGTATGATAATGTCTAGATTCATCCATGTTTAAACAGTAAGTGCTGTTTAAATGTTAGGTGTTATATCTGTCATTATTATTATTATTAAAATTATTAAAACAGACCCTTGTGTGTATGTGCCATCAGAAGCCTAAGGGGAGACGTGAGTGGCACCCCACATACGTAATAAATAGGTGTTAGAGAAGCCAAACATGCTGAACAGACCCAAAGAATTAAGGAACTATATCTAAGAGAGTGTTTTCAGGAGTTTTATTTTGGTTGTTTTAATCTTGTACTAAAAACAAATCTCAGTTACAAGCCATCGCTTGTGCTTTTGGAATCATGTCTAAGACACAACTGCCTAATCTAAGATTGGGAAGATTGACACCTATGTTTTCCTCTAGTTTTATATTTTAATCTCTTACATTTAGGTCTTTGATCAATTTTGAGTTACTTTTTGCATATAATGTGAAGTAGGAGTCCAACTTCATTCTTTTGCCTGTTAATATCTAGTTGTTCCAGCACCATCTGTTGAAAAGACTATTCTTTCTTATTGAATGATCTTGGCACCCTTGTTGAAAATAAAGGTCTGAGTTTATTGCTGGACTCTCAATTCTATTCCACTGGTCTGTATGTTAATCCTCCGCCAGTACCAGTCTTAATTACTATAGCTTTGGGGTAATTTTTGAAAGCATGAATTCTGAGTCCTATTACTTTCTTCTTCCTTTTTTTTTTCAAGATTGTTTTGGCTGTTCTGGACCCTTTGAATTTTCATGTGATTTTAGGATCATCTCATCCATTTCTGCAAGACAGCAAGGAGTTTGATAGGGATTGCATTGAATCTGTAGAACAATTTATGGAGTATTGCCATATTAACAATATTAAGTCTTCTGATCCATGGGCACGGGATTGTTTGTATTTATTTAAACATTGTTTTGTAGTTTTCAGTATACAAGTCTTGCACTTCTTTTGTTAAATTAGCTCCTAAGTAATTTTTATGCTATTATAAACGGAATTGTTTTATTAATTTCCTGTTTGGAGTGTTCATCGCTACTGTATATAAATGTATTGGAGTTTTGTATGTTGACCTGCAACCTTGCTGATTGTATTAATTATAATAGTATTTTTGTGAATCCTTTGGATTTTATATGTAAAAGATCATGCCACCTACAAATACTTCTTCCTTTCCAACATGGATGCTTTTTATATCTTTTTCTCCCTTCATTGCCCTGGCTAGAACTTCCAGCACAATGTGGAATAGAAGTGGCAAGAATGGAAATCCTTGTCTTGTTTCTGGTCTTATGATGTGTCTAGGTGTGAATTCCTTTGAGTTTATCTTGGGATTTGTTGAGCTTCACGGATGTATAGATTAATGTTTTTCATCAAATTTGGAGAAGTTCAGGCATATTTTCTTCAAATATACTTTCTGTCCCTTTCTCTTTCTCCTCTCCTTCTGGGGCTCATTATGTGTATGTTGGTATGCTCATAGGTCTCTGAAGCTCTGTGCATTTTTCTTCATTCTTTTTTCTTTCTGTTCCTCAGTCTGGCCAATCTCAATTGACTTGTCTTCAATTTTGATGATTCTTTTTTCTGCCAGCTCAAGTCTGCTGTTGAGCCCCTCCAGTGAATATTTTATTTATTGTACTTTTCAACTCCAGAATTTCTGTTTGGCTCTTTTTAATAATTTCTGTCTCTTTATTGATATTCTCTGTATGGTGAAACATCATACTTTAAGTCTCTGTACATGGTTTGATTTAATTAGTTCTTTCAACATACTTATAATATGTTATATGAAGCCTTTGTCTAGTAAGTCTAATGTCTCAACTTCCTCAGGGACAGTTTCTATTGACTGATTTTTTTCCTGTATTTGGGCCTTCCTTCCTTCCTTCCTTCCTTCCTTCCTTCCTTCCTCCCTCCCTCCCTTTCTCTCTCTCTTTCTTTCTTCTTTCTTTTTCTTTCTTTTCTTTCTTTCTTTCTTTCTTTCTTTCTTTCTTTCTTTCTTTCTTTCTTTCTTTCTTTCTTTCTTTCTTTCTTTCTTTCTTTCGTGTGTCTCATATTTTTTTGTTTAAAAGTGGACATTTTGAATACTGTGGCAACTCTGGAAATCACATTCACACTGCAAGGGTTTGTTGTTGTTGCTGTTTTTTGTTGTTGCTATTTGTTTAGTGTCTTTCTTGGACTAATTCTGTAAAGTCTGTATTTCCTGTTGTGTGTAGCCACTGAAGTCTTGCCCAGTTATATCACTGTGGCTTAGTTGTCAGCTAATAATTGGTCAGAGGTTTTCTAAAGTGTCTTGAACCAATAACCCTGCCACTTTTTGCAGAAAGGCTCTGCGTGTATTGTGGTACACTGTCAGTGCTCTGGTAAGCGGTTCACAATTATGCCTTAGCCTTCACTTCCTGTTTTCACAGACTCTCAAGGTTAGCCAGAGGTGAGACATGGGAGCCTTCTAATGTCTTTCCTGGGCATGTGCACAGCCCTTAATGTGTGTGTACTTTTAGATCCTCAGGAATGTATTGTAGCTTTTCAAAGACCTTTTTGGACATCTCATTCTCCAGATCTTCCTTTTAAGTTTTTTGGTCAGTCTTTTGTTTTTCCCAACAGGTATCATGGCCTAGGCAGCTGTGATGTTAAACAATTGCCACTGATAATGTTTGGCAAATGCCCTGTAAATAGGGCTTTTCCCACTATCTCACGCCCTGCTGAATCACGTCAAATAACTACAAGCCATGGGAAAGAGGCTTTTTCAGGGAGCTGACAGATCAAATAGTCATAGTGCTCTGAGGATGGGAGTTTTTGAGGAGCTCCAGGCTGTTCTGCCCCCACCAGTGACTGTTAGGCAGCTGGCTTTCATGGCCTTTTACCATGGGTGTGAGGCTGCTGGTTTTCAAGGCTACCACTGAACAGGAGAGAGGGGGTTGAAATAGGGCAAGTTAAAAGGCCCCAAAGATCAGTGTTCTTAGCAAGGCTCAGTAGTTTTCTTGAATAAATGCTCCTCAGATTGTCTGCAAACTTTTGAATCATTTCCAGAGTTCTGAAAAAGTTGATTTTAACACTTTTTGCCAGTGTTCTCATTGCTGTTTTGCAAGAGTGGATCTTCAGAGGTTCCTACTGTGCCATTCTGAAAGCTCCTACTCATAGATTTTTATTCTGTTTAGGGTACAATCAGATCTCCATCTAAAATAACAATCTTGTGTGGATATTTGGGTCAGAACTTCTTAGCAGTGGGCAGGATTTGGACTAACAATGAAAATGCTGAAGATGGCCTCTTCCTGTGTCTTCAGGACTCTAAAAGACTGTCCTGGACTGAGGCTGGGCTACGATCATGAGTAGGACAGTGGGTGAAAACTATGGGCAGCCAGTGAGATAATATTGTTTTCTTCCCCAACTAGGTTGTTTCTTTCTGTGCTCATAGGCATCTGAAAACCTGGAGATATGTTTGAGCCAAACTTCTCCAGAGATGGGCCAATTCCCCTTTACTGTTCACCGTATTCCCCAGAAAGTTTATTGGACTTGGACCTTTCCTTGAGAAGGAATTTGGGAGAGAATGATATTAAAAAGGGGGAAACAAACACTTACTGAATGAACCAATGAGTAGTGGGCTGGAGAGATCAGGGAAGGCTTCCTGCAGGAGGCACGGGTTTGATCTGATCCTGCAAGAATGGGTGCATGTTGGTTAGTTGAAGGAAATGTGTGGTGAGTAGGAAAGCAGTTAAATTTAATGCAACCAACTGAGATATCTGTAATTAATTCCCCTCACTGAGCCACTATAAGAATATATCCCAGGCTTATCCCTGGGAGAAAGCCAGAGACTAGGCAATGATCAAAAAAATGGGGGAGGCAGTATATCATAATGGTCAAGAATTCAGGTTCTGATGTCAGACTGCTTAAGTTCAAATCCCAGACTTTCTGCTTATATGCTTATTAGCTGTATGATCCTGGGCAATTTAACCTCTCTGACCCTATTTATCTGTGAAATAGGGGTACCTTCCTGCCTCACAGATTTGGTGAGAAGATTAAATGGGATAATGCATCAATAGTGCAAAATACAATGCCTTGCACAGAGTAAGTGCTCACCAAAAGGCATCCATATATTTTTTTCTTCCAGTTTTGAGATATAATTGACATACACCGCTGTATAAGTTTAAGGTATGCAGTATAATGATTTGATTTACATATATCATGAAGTGATTATCACAATAAGTTTAGTGAACATCCGTCATCTCATATAGGTACAGAATTGAAGAAATAGAAAAAACAGTTTTCTTTGTGATGAGAAGGCTTAGGATTTACTCTCTTAACAACTTTCATATATAACATACAGCAGTGTTAATTGTATTTATCATGTTGTACATTATATCCCTAAGGCAGCCAGATTTTTAATCTGAGTCCAGCCACGAATCCAGATACCAAATGCACAAAGCTGGAAACCATGTTGGTATGGTCAGAATTGAAATTGTTTTTGAATGCTTCCTGCAATTGCTTTGTTTATTTCTGTTCAGTTCACCTTTAGAATTTGGTAGCATATTATTGAAAACGCCAGCATGTTTCCATATGTTAGGAAGAATTGTATGGAGTGTTTTCTGTTTATGTTTGAGAGACAGAACATTAAACAGGGCACTGCAATAGAGGCAGGGATCCCACAGAGAGAACCCCCAAGGCCTAGGTGAGATTCAGAGGGATGGAATCAAGTCCTTGATCAGCTTAACCTCCTGGGAGTAGATTCTACTACCTGAGCTTTTCTCTCCTTGGGTTTCAGAGGTCCAAGGTTTTTATTTATTCGCTCATCAAACAGGCACTGGGGAGGGTGGAGGCACAGTGGTATTTTTTTTAACTAGAGCAGGGGCTCTGGACCCAGGTCAGGCTTGAATCTGAGCCCTAACATTTCCTAGCTCTGTGACCTTGGGCAATTTGACTAACCTTTCTGTGCCTCTGCAGGATAATATCTGTCTCACAGAATTACTGTAGGAGTTAAATGAATTAATACATGTGTACATAAAGGACTTAGACAAGTTCCTGGCATATAGTAAATGTTCAACAAATGTTAAATGTAACTAATTTTATAGTGGGTGGGAAGGTAATTATTTTAATTTTCTGTTTACATGTTTAACTCTGTTTATATGCTCAATTAAACAGAATTCAACTGTTCACTCTTGTGTCTCCCATGCCTAGTAATTTTGTTAGGTGAATGCATGTTCACTGGTAAACAATCCTAATGTAGTGAGAAGTGCTATAACAGAGCTTGAGTACAAGGCACTTTGCAGGACATGAGGGATATGATATGTTATGCTCAACTTTGAGCAATTCAGGGAACATTTGGTTGAGAGGGGCTGTTCCCTTCTAGAATTTTCAGTGCAGTCAGATCTATGAGAGCCAACTGCATCCAGGAACTAGGTAAAGCGATGCTAGAGAGCCACCAGGTGGCAGTACTGCACAGGGATTCAAGTAGCAGAGGAAAAGAGGAGCCCTTTCCAGCCAAGAGTTCATGTTTATGTCTGACGCAGTTTTTCTCTCCTCTCCACAGAAATTCAAGCCATGATTTCTTCCCCTTTGTTCTGCTGGTTTTGGAGCACTGCTATTCCTACCCAAGGCTGCTTGGGAGTCATCTGGCACTCAAGCCGCTCTGTCTTTACCAGGCAGAGGAGAGAAACGATGCTGAGTATATTTCCAGTTCTTTGCATATTGGGCTTCTAACTCCCACACCACCGACTTGTTTCTCCTGCTATGCCCTGGATGGAATTAAAAGAGTGAAGTGAGAAGCAAAACTAACATTTTTTGAGACAGCAGGCACTGTATCAGAAACTTTATATAATCACGTTGTTGAATTGCCACAGAACCCTAAGAGATTAATTTTGTCATTTATTTTGTCCATCATCTTGCTTCAGCAATTATTAACATAGGCGTGGCCAGGCTTGTTTCAGCTATACCCCCCATCCAACACCACTGGATTATTTTCAGGCAAATCCCAGATAATTTTTCACTGCATAATTTCGTTTTTAAATACTTTCTTACATTCCTCTAAAAGGTAAGGACTTTTAAGGTATTTGTTTATTTATTTATTTATGGCTGTGTTGGGTCTTGTTTCTGTGCGAGGGCTTTCTCTAGTTGTGGCAAGCGGGGGCCACTCTTCATCGCGGTGCGCGGGCCTCTCACTATCGCGGCCTCTCTTGTTGCGGAGCACAGGTTCCAGACGCGCAGGCTCAGTAAATGTGGCTCACGGGCCCAGCTGCTCTGCGGCACGTGGGATCTTCCCAGACCAGGGCTCGAACCCGTGTCCCCTGCATTGGCAGGCAGACTCCCAACCACTGCGCCACCAGGGAAACCCCTAAAAGGTAAGGACTTTTAAACACACCACAGTATCATTGTAACACTTTAAAAAAAACCCAAGCAATAATATCCTAACATTATCAAATATATACCAAGTATTCAAATTTACCTAGTTGTCTCATTTTTAAAATTGCATTTGGTTCATTCAAATCTGGATTCAAACAAAGTTCATAGATTTAATTCATTTGATATATGAGCTGTGAGCCATTTTACATAGAGGGAAACTGAGGATCAGAGAGGATCATCAGTTCAGTATTCAGAAACAATTCTCTATTGAATCAGACCTGGTACCAGATGTTGGGGATACAAAGATTAGGAAGACCCAAGTCTCTGCTTCAAGGAACTCAGTCTTATGCTCCTGTAATGCTCTGTGAATATATCTATCACAAGACTTAATACATTATGTTATTAGTATGTGGTTGTGTATCTGTCTTCCCAGATAGGTGGCAAATTCCTTAGAAGGCAGGGGCCAGTTCATGGTCAACATTGTAATCTGTAACATCTTACGGAAAAACCCGAACGAACTTTTTGGCCAGCCCAATACTTAACAGTCCCTGGTACATAGTAGGTATTTAACAACTATGGGGAAAGGAATAATTTTGTCTGACTGGGCAGTGGGAACCAGTGAAGAGTTTCAGGCAGGGCAGTGGCATGATAAGGTTATCACTGTAGGTAGGTGACACACGTCATCATTTGGATTGGAGGCAGAGAAGGGGCTATTGCTGAGTTCATGCTACAGAGGAGGAGTGCCAGACTAAAGCAATGGCGGTGAGTATGGAGAGGAGAAGACAGACTGGAGAGTTACTGAGGATGTGAATTTGGCAGTATTTGGTAATTTCTTAGATGTAGACAATGAACGTTTCTGGCTTGGATAATGGTGGTGCCACCAGTAGATCCAGTGCAAAGAGGAGAAGCGAGTTTGGGTGGAAGATGAGTTCCACTTTGGACATGCTAAGGTTGTGTCCGTGTGATCTTCAGGAGGATGTGTGAGACCAGAGCCCAGGTCGGCGGTCAGGAGTGAAGATCAGGGGATCACAGCGTGTAGGTGGAGCTTGAAGGCCTGACGGTAGATGCCATCACTCGGGAGAGGACATGCAGTGAAACAGGGAGTGGACTAAGGCGGGAACCCTGACACTTACCAAGGGAGTGGAAAATGAGAAGCCCATGAGAAAGATGAAAAAGGAACAGCCGGGGAGACTGGAAAAAAATCAGGACAGTGTGGTGCCACAGAAGCCAAGAGAGGAAAGAGTTCAGGAGAGAGGGAGTGGGAGTGGTTGACACTCTTGAGGCAGGTAAGGAAGTGGTGGTAGAGGATAGCTCAGTGCTGCAGCCAGGGTGTGGTCGGTGGTGGAGGAGTGGCAGGTGGTGAGCCAGTGCCAAATGCCAAAAAGGCCTTGGTCACCCAGCTGTGGAGTTAAGACTTCATTCTGTAGATAATGGGGAGTCATCAAGAGGGTTCAAAAAGGAGTGACCTGGTCAGATCGGGGTGCTCTAGAAAAATCAGGCTGAGGCAGTGTGGAGGATGCTGTGGAGGAATAGGACTGGAGGCAGGGGTCCTTGGAGTGGAATAAAGTGGCACTTGGGCAGTGGAGGTATGGACTGTCTTCCAGGACTTTCAGTAGGTAAAATTGGCAGGCATTGAAAACGGTAGCTAACACTCACTGAGCGTTTATTATGTGCCAGGCGCTACTCTCAGTGCTTATGTGAATTATCTCACGTAATTCTCACAACCGATCTATGGGGTAGATAACATTATTGACCTCATTTTATGCCTGAGGAAACTGAGGTACAGAGAGATAAAGCAATTTGCGGAGGATCACGGAGCGGGTAAATGACAGAGCCTAGATTTAAGTCCAGGTGGTTGGTTCTAACCCACTCTAACCTGTTTCACTGCATGCCACTCTTAACTTCTAGATTGTTTTGCCTTGATTAGATGTGGGGAGTGAGGGGGTTAGGATTAGGTTCAGCTGTGAGCTATCAGACATCCAAAATAACAGTGGATTAAACAGGATAGAAATTCATTTCTCTTTCATTAAAGAAAGAAATTCATTAAACCCTAGAAGGCTTAATGGCCTGTCATCTCCACAGTGTGACACTTGTCCCCATGGTACAAGATAGAGCTTTAGTCATCACGTTCATGTTCTAAGCAGCAAAATGCTGGGTGGAGGGAAGGAAAGAACAGATACTGGGGACAACTGGCAGTCTCTGCTATAAGAGAAGTTCCAGAACTCTGCCATGGGTGATTGCAAGGAGGATGGGGTTACCAGGAGTTGAGGTAGAGAATACAGGAAACCTGTTGGACCTTTATTATTTTTGTTTGTTTACCCAGGGTCTTTCCCTTCCCTTGGAAACAAAACCCTGTTTATTCAGGGGGAGTGCTGCTCCTCTCCTGTCCAGCCATGGAGTTCTAGTTGGGGCTTCCAGTCCAAGTACCCTATCATCTCCCCAGTCACAGTTGATTTGATTGGTTGACATATGGGCGTGTGATCTAGATCAGAACAATCAGAGTCCTTCTCTTCAATTTTTTAAAACCAACTTAAATGGGGGAAAGTATTGTGTCCCACTTTTGTGGCACAGCTTGGAGATGTGTGGCCAGGACCTATTGGTGGCCCTTTTACAACTCCAGGGAGGAAGCTTGTCTGAGAAAATGCAGTCAGCATGCAGGATGAGCTGTAAATTCCTATTAGTGTTCAAGTCTCTGGTCTTGTCCTTGAGGCCCATCCACATCCTTGCCCTTTGTATGATTATGTGAGACTTCCAGTAAATTCCCTCTTGTGTTCAAGTCAAAGTTGTGTTTCTGTCACTTGCAACCAATAAAGTCCTGATTAAAGCTGTATTCTAAAAGTTAATTCTGGAATCAGTGTAGATGTGCTTAGGGTCTGTGTGTGTGTGTGGGGGGGGGATCATAGTAAATAGTAACCAGAAGCAGAAAGATAATTTATGGGACTTTTAATAGTCTACATGAGAAACAATGAGAATCTGAACTAAGGGGATGTCAGTGGGTACGGTAGCTCCTGGCCAGTCTTGCCATGTCTCTTCTACACCTTGAATCAGTTGCCCATATCTACATATTGATCATCTCTACCTGGATGGAATGCAACAGGTTGCTGTCATTTTGAGCATGTTTTCCTCTGTATCCTTGGACATAGGTATAATAGCTGCTTAAAAACTCCTCTCTGTTAATTCCAACATCTATGTCATCTTGGGGGCTAGTCTTCATTGATTACCTTTTTTCTTCAGTATGGGTCACATTTTTCTGTTTCCGATATGCCCAGTCATTTGGATTTGTCAGAGGACATGTTGTAGAGAATCTGGATTCCATTGTGTCCCTCTGAAGAGTATTGATTTTTTTGTTTTAGCAGGTAGTCAACTTGACAGAACTCAAACTCCATACTCAATTTCCCCTGCAGTAAGTACCAGCTGAAATTTCTATTCAGTTCTTTTAGTTTTATCTGAGCTATTTGGAGACTGCCCTGTGCGTGCATGGTTCAGAGGTTGGCCAGAGAGTTGGACAGAGTTTATACACAGAATTTAGGGCTCCACCTGTCAAGATCTCTCCATTCCAGTATTTTACCTCCATAGGCTCCAGCTGCTGAAATCCTGAATTCTGTCTTCCGGTAAAGACTCAGTTTTACAACCTATCCGGTCACTGATTGGGGCCTGCTCTGTGGCTAAAAGCCTTAAAAATTGGGAATCTCACCTAGTTCTAATCCTATCCTTTAAGTGTAGTTTCTTTTCCAGTTTCTGCATGCTTCAGGTTGTTTGTCAGTACTTTTCAGGTAGTTGTTTTTTAATATTTTGTCCAGAGTATATTGTTGTTATATCTGAAGGAAAGGTGGCTTGATAGAAGCTACTCGGTCATTTACTGGAAGCCAGAACCTGCCTGGTCACTATTGTATAACCTGTGGCCAATGTAGCAAGACTCTTCTAGTCAGGTAATAAGAAATTATACCCAAATTATATCCAGATGTTAGCTCTCAATGATGTGACTTGAAAAAGGCAGTTTTATAACCAGATAAGCTAAATGTGATGAATTTTCAGGATGACAGGTTTGGAGGTATGAGAAGCTTGATAAGCCCCCACCTGGGCTTTCCCATGAGCTAAAATGAGTTCACTCTGTACAGGCAGGGTCCTGCTGCCACAAACCTGAGTGCCTTTTTCCATAAGGAGATTCACTTTTTAAATATCCCCTGTCCTGATATCTCTTAGTCACCTCCTCTTTAAAAAAAATTATCTGAGTTTATTGTACTAAATGTAACTTCTATATAATTCATAGATCAGAATGAGAGGCCAAGGCCCTACCCAGTCCTCTGCCAAATCTAGTATCTGGGATGGGGAAGCGTGGATAAATTGCAAAACTTTTTAGCAGGTTGAATGGTTGGGGATTGGTGACAAAGTATATGAGGTGGAATTAGAGGGTAGAGTTAAGGATGACTTCCAAATTTCTGCCTTGGGCATCTGGAAGGATGGTCAATACAAAATAGAGGATGTAAGAAAGAGAGCAAGTTTAAGGGGGAAGATGAATTCAGCTTTGGCCATGTTTGAGGTACCTGTGGGACATCCAGTCAGAGTACATCTGAGTCTGAGGACTGGAGAGAGATCTGGGATGGAGAATGTATAATGGAGAATCTCCAGTGGATAAGTGATAGATGAGGCCATAAGTCTAGATGATGTAACCAAATAGCATGTACAGGGTGAGAAGAGAACTGATAACAAAGCCCAGTAGTTAAGGGGAGAGCATAAGAAATGAGTCACTCTAGGAAACTGAGAAACAGTCAGAAAAATTAAAGACAAACAAGGAAAGGTGGTATACAAAAGTCAGGGGAGGAGAATTTCACGAAGGAGTTAGTGGTCAGTAGGGTCCAGTTCAGCAGAAAAAGCAAGCAAAGCAAGTACTGAAAAGCCGGCATTGGATTTAACAACTAAGAGGTCTTTACCTCAGAAATTGCAATTTCAGTGGAGTGGCAAGGAGTGTTGCCAGATTGCAGTTTGAGGAGTGCATGGGTGTGGTAGACTTTAACATGTGTTTTCTGTTAACCATTCCTTCCAGTAATCATACTCCTGTATAGTCCCCTAGTCTTGAATCTGGTGAAGTCTCTAAATAAGTTTAACTGATAGAATGCAGGGAAGTGATGGTGCTTGACTTGAGAGTAGGTCATAAGAAGCCTTGTAACTTTTGCCTTGATCTTTTGGAGCTCCGAGCAATCATTTAAGAAGTCTGATCACCCTTCTAGAGAGACCACATGGAGAAATTGTGAGACGACATGGAGAGAGAGAGAGAAGCCCGGCTGCACCCAGGGTTCCAGAAATCCCCACCAAGACGCCAAGCATAAAGGAAACCAGAACCATCTTGGCTCCACCAGATCAGCCTAGCCGCCAGCTGGATGCCACTGAGTGACTCCAGTAGATGCCACATGGGGCAGAAAAACTGTCCAGTAAGCCTTGCCCAAATTTCTCACCCACCCATTCATGACAATAATAAAATGATTATTGTTTTCAGTCCCAAGTTTGTGGGTGGTTTATTACACAGCAGTGTATAACTGGAACATTGGGCATTGAAGTAATAGAGATTGTAAATGCATGTTATACTTCCAATAAGCTTGGAAAGGGAAAGATCAGATGGCAGCTGGAAGGTCTCATAAGATTGTGGTAGGATTTTTTTAAAGATAGTAGGGACTTGAGAATGTTCACAGCTAATGGGGAAGGAGCTAGGAGACAGAGAAGGTTGAAGATACAGAAGAGAGAGGTGATGACTGATGCATGAAATTTCTGAGAAGGCAAGGGATGAGATCCAAAACTTCAATAGAGGAGCTGATGTTAGACATAAGGGTAGTGGGGCACTTTAATCTCTAAAATAGGAGATGTCTTCCCTCCTCTGAATCTTTAAAAATCTCAGGCTTTCCCATGTACTGGACATAAGAGAGTATATGAAGGTTGGTTGGACAGTAATGGATCTCCCATGAATTGGTTGACTGTGGTACTTTCTTTCGCTTACTCACTTAACCTAGACCAGGAAGTGACTAGAATTCACATCCTTAGTTCTGTTTTTCCTGTTAACAAAGAGTTTATTCTGTGTACTGAGAATGTTGGGAGCAGGAATAGGTATTGGGCTTGAGGATAGTGATGAAGATTTGGAAGAGCTATTGTGAGAAGTGAGAGCAGGAACTGACTGAAGTTTTGTGGGAGGATTTCCAGGTGGTATTAGATTGAAAAACCACAAAAATGAGAGAGTACTGATCATTATACCCATGATATTTTCATTATCAGTTCTTAGAACCCATAGCATAAGATAGAAAAGACAATCCTTGTGTGGATTCAGAGCTGATATCTTGGGGGCAAGGTTTGATGAGAATATTGGTCAGAGAGGTTGAAGTGATTGATTGTAAGATATAGAGTAAAAAACAAGGAAATGGGAAGCCATGCTGGGAGGAAAATGGATGGATCAAGGAGGTCTTGATAAGGTTGAAGAGTTAGTGCAGTGGGGATAAGAGAGAGAATGAGCTGGAGAGACAGAAGTAGACTAAAGTTCACTGTTTCAAGAATAAAGAATTCTAGGTGATCACAAAGTTCAGGGTATGGCCATGAAAGAAGGTCATTGGAGACAAGATGATCAAGGGAGTGAGAGGCCAGGGTGTTGGACGAGTAAAAACGTGGAACTTGAAATTACTTTAGGTAATGGAAAAACTTAGGGGTGGAAAAGAAGAAATTAATTGAGATGCCATAACCCTCAATGAATATAAGGGAGTGAACAGAGTTCAGAAGCTGACACAGCAAGAAGGCTGCGATGTACCTTACAGAGAAAATGCATGCATTGGATAAGCTTCACTCAGGCATGAGTTAGTGATGTTGACTGTGAGTTCAATTTATTGATTTAACAATACGGTACATCCAGAAAAAGGAAGAGGAAATTTGCTGACCTATATGTGACACCACTCCAGAAATCACTAAAATACCATTTGTGTGCAATGAAGCTACGGCAAAGATGGAAAAGCAGCTAAATTGTGGGTTCATAAGATGACAACCAAACTTTCCAAAGCATAGTAAACAACATTTTTGTGAGGCTGAGAGCCAAAGAAATTTAAAGTCACGTTACTTTAAATTTAAAGTCATTTTCCTGGGTCAGGAAAATGTTAGACCCTTCTTGGTATTATAAAGAAACAGTGCAGGGACTTCTCTGGTGACACAGTGGTTAGGAACCCACCTGCCAATGCAGGGGACAGGGGCTCGAGACCTGGTCTGGGAAGATCCCACATGCTGCGGAGCAGCTAAGCCCCTGTGCCCCAACTACTGAACCTGTGCTCTAGAGCCCGTGAGCCACAAATACTGAGCCCGTGTGTGGCAACTACCGAAGCCCGCATGCCTAGAGCCCGTGCTCCACCACAAGAGAAGCCACTGCAATGAGAAGCCCGTGCACTGCAATGAAGAGTAGCCCCCGCTCGCCACAACTAGAGAAAGCCCATGTGCAGCAACGAAGACCCAACGCAGCCAAAAATAAATAAATAAATTAATTTTTTTAAAAAACTGCATATAATTCATTATTTTAAGAAATATAAAATAAGGTGTCTTTAAACAGAAACACAGGTGAAACAAGGTTATATGTTGATTGGTTGATGAGAATGTGACCAGGGGCTTGCAGGAACCTCACCCTGTCTGTCTGCTAGGAGCAGTGACTCAGCATTTGCTAGTTCACTGCTCAAGGTAATTTTATTGAACATAACTACCATGTATAATGAGAATTGACGTGTATATGTGTATGTGTGTGTGTTGGAGTATTTTAATGCAAATTTCAGACATCCTAACATTTCCTTTGTAAATATTTCAGTATGTATCTCCAGCACAGTGGTTCTCCAAGTGTGGTCTAGGGACCCTGGAGACACCTGACACCTGAGACGCATTCAAAGTTCTGGGAAATCCTCCTTTTTCCCACTACATATCTCCATAAGGTTGGATTTTCTTCATACACATCAACCAAAATAACCACAATCATATCACAATGATGAAGCAAATACGAGAGTCTAGCTGTCTTGTATTAAGGCAGACATTACAGGGATTTTCAAAAATATAAAATATTTCTAAATTAGTTTTTGTTTTGGAAAATAGTTATTTTAATGAAATATGTTGTTTATGTTAACATGTGGGTTTATTGTTATTTAATGAATTAATAAATGTTTTTAGATATTTTCAGTTTTGATTTTGAATATAGTAAATATTGGTAGATCTATAACCTATATAAGCAAAAGTCTTTAGGGTCTAAAAACATAGTAGTGATCTTTTTTTTTTTTTTAAGTAGGAACTTTTTTTACCATGTGCATGTAATTTTATTTTAAACTGTATTATAAAAAAGCTGTCAGAATTTTAAAAAGAAGCACTAGTGTACTTCCTTTGAGCACATGTTTGCAAAACTTGCCCAAAGGAAAAGGAATTTTTAAACTACCCCAGCTATGCATGAAAAGGAAGTAGCACAGAATGATTCTAGTAATTAAAGTCACCAAGGCTACTTTTTGAAACTCTGGAAATCCCACAGTAGCTTTTTAAAAAAACTTTTTGTTTTTATTTATTTTTCAAAAACATTTTAATGCTACATTTTATATACTTTTATTCATTATTATTATTTCTTGGCCGCGAGGCATGTGGGATCTTAGTTCCCTGACCAGGGATTGAACCCACGCCCCCTGCATTGGAAGCCTGGAGTCTTAACCACTGGACCACCAGCGAAGTCCCCCCTTTTGTTTTCAAATAATTATGGCCTCACAGGAAGTTGCAGAAGCAGTGCTGAGAGGCTCAAGTGCCTGTCACCAAGCTTCCCCCAATGACAGTATCTTATGTAATTACCATAAAATATGAAGTCCAGGAAACTGATATTGGTACAGTATTGTTAACTGGACTACAAACCATATTCAGTTGTCATCACTTTTTTTTTTTTTAATTAATTAATTAATTTATTTATTTATTTATTTATGGCTGTGTTGGGTCTTCGTTTCTGTGCGAGGGCTTTTTCCAATTGCGGCAAGCGGGGGCCACTCTTCATCGCGGTGCGCGGGCCTCTCACTATCGCGGCCTCTCTTGTTGCGGAGCACAGGCTCCAGACGCGCAGGCTCAGTAATTGTGGCTCACGGGCCTAGTTGCTCCGCGGCATGTGGGATCTTCCCAGACCAGGGCTCGAACCCGTGTCTCCTGCACTGGCAGGCAGATTCTCAACCACTGCGCCACCAGGGAAGCCCCACTTTTTTTTTTTAAAATTAATTAATTTATTTATTTTTGGCTGTGTGGGGTCTTCGTTTCTGTGCGAGGGCTTTCTCTAGTTGCGGCAAGCGGGGGCCACTCTTCATCGCAGTGCGCGGGCCTCTCACTATCGTGGCCTCTCGTTGCGGAGCACAGGCTCCAGACGCGCAGGCTCAGTAGTTGTGGCTCACGGGCCTAGTTGCTCCGCGGCATGAGGGATCTTCCCAGACCAGGGCTCGAACCCGTGTCCCCTGCATTGGCAGGCAGTCTCAACCACTGCGCCACCAGGGAAGCCCCTGTCATCACTTTTTACATGCATTCATTTTCATGAGTGCATGTAGCTCTATACAGTTTTACCCCATGTATAGATTTGTGTAACAACCACCACAGTCAAGATATAAAACTGTTCAGTTATCTCAAAAGTGTTCCCTTGTGCTACCCCTTTATATTCTCAGCCCCCTGCTCCGTCCTTATACCCTGGCAACGATTAATCTCAATCTCTATAGTTTTGGCATTTTGAGAATGTTATATAAATGGAACCCTATAATACGTAACCTTTGGGGATTGACTTTTTTCACCAAGTGAAATGCCCTTGAGGTCCATCCTAGTTGCTGTGTATATTAATAGTTGGTTCCTTTTTATTGTTGAGTAGTATTCCACTGGATGGATGTACCAGGTTTGTTTATCCAATCACTAATTGAAGGACATTTGGGTTGTCTCCTGCTTTTGCTATTATGAATAAAGCTGCTACGAATATTCATGTACAGGTTTTTGTGTGAACATGTTTTCATTTCTCTGGGATAAATGCCCAAGAGTGTGCTTGCGGGGTCATATGGTAAATGCATGTTTAGTTTTATAAGAAACCGTCAGAATGATATCCAGAGCCTTACTATTTTATATTCCCAGCAACATTGTATGACAGATCCTATTTTCCACATGTTTGCCAACATTTGGTATTAGCTATTTTATATTTTACCCATTCTAATGAGTATATAATGGTAGCTTATTGTGGTTTTAATTTGCATTCCCCTAATGGTTAATGATGTTGAACATCTTTTCATGTGCTACTTTGCCATCTGTTTGTCTTCTTTGGTGAGATTCTATTCATGTCTTTTGCTCATTTTCTAATTGGATCGTTTGTTTTTTACTGTAGAGTTCTCAGAATTCCTTACATATTCTAGATACCAATTATTTGTTGGATATGTGGTTTGCAAATATTTTCTCCAAGTCTATTGCTTGTCTTTTCATCCTCGTAACAGGCTCTATTTCAGCACAATAATTTTTAGTTTGGGTGAAGTCCAGTTAATAATGTTTTTTTCCATTATGTATGTCATGTTTTTTGGTGTCTAGTCTAAGATCTTTTCAGCAAGATCGAGGTCCCAAAGATTTTCTCTTATGTTTTTCTGCTAAAAGTTTCATAGTTTTACATTTTATACTTAAGTCCATGATTCATTTTCAGTTAAATTTTGTATCTGGTGTGATGTTCGGGTTGAAGTTCTTTTTTTTTTTTTTTTTTGCCTGTGGATGTTCAATTGTTCAAGCACCATTTTTTGAAAAAGCTATTCTTCTATTGATTTGTTTTACACCTTTGTCAAAAATCAGTTGGGTGTATTTGTGTTGGTCTCTTTCTGGGTTCTCTATTTGTTTCCTCTGATCTGTATCTCTCATTCCTCTAATATCACACTGCCTCAATTTACTGTAGCTATATAATAAATCTTATCATTGGATAGCGTGATTCTCCCCAGTTTATTCTTCTTTTTCAAAATTGTTTTAGCCATCATAGTTACTTTGCTTTTCCTCACAAATTTTAGAATAAGCTTGTCTATAGCTATGAAAAATCTTTCTGGGATTGTGATACTAATTATTTTAAACCTAGAGATCACTTTGGGGAGAATTGACATCTTTATTATATTGAGTCTTCTAGTCAATGAGCACTGCATGTCTCTCCATTCATTTAGATCTTTGCTTGCTTGCTTGCTTTCATCAGTTTGGCAGGAAGAGATATACCTATGAAACGAGAGGACTGGTAGTTTCTCAGTGGCTTTATCTTGCTCTGTAAACTCTGTAGCCTTAGTTGCCTCCTTTGTGGTGACAGCTCCCTCATAAGGTCATTGTGAAGATTTAAAGAGACACTACAGGTCTGAGTCCTGATTCTGATATGTTTATTTTCCTACTTATTGTTCCTCTCTTTAGCTTTTGGGCCTCTCAAGTCCTCTGTCTGTGAACCCACATGCAATAATAGTGGGACTGACTTCCAAGGGCTTGTTGTGAGAAAGTGATGTGAGAATTGAAGTAAAGCACCGAAGAGACTGCCGGACACAGAGTAGGGGCACCATGAGCAGTGGCTGTATTAATATCATTATATGAATGTAGGGAGGTAAAACTATAATTTTTCCCTTTCACTGAGAGAAACTGTTGATAGAAATCAAGGACCTAGTCCAAATATCTGCCAGCACAAGGCAGGTAGCAGGATCTCACTGAAGGTTTGGGAGAGTGGAGGAAGTTCATCCCAACACAGCAGACAACACGAAAGAGAATCTCAGAGCCAAGTGCCTGCTATGACCTGAATTTTATATAAAAGAACAAGAACATATATGTTTGTGTTTGTGTAAAAGCAGATCTGGAAGAACATACACCAGACTAGACAGCAGGGAGTTGGGGTAGCTTTCACTTCTACTTTGTTTCTTTCTGTGTTTGAAAGCTGTTTCATTTTAATTGAGCATATGCTACACTAAACAATGTTAAAACAAATTATTTTTTTTAAAGGCCAACCAATAAACAAATTAACCAATCAACAAATTACACAAAAGAATCTCAAGGCAGTTTCACTCAAACTTCTCTTCCATTCAGCCTCCTTCCTGGCCCTTGGTCTCCCTCACCTCCCTGGCTTAGCAGCTCCCATTCTCCAGAGTTCCTTCTGCAGAGAAGTATAGCTGCTGTCTTCCTCTAGACCCAGGCCATTTCAGCTGGGTCCAGAGAGCCTCACTCACCTCGCCAGCTAAACAAGCATCCCTGCAGGTGTATTCCTAAGCAAAGACAGTTCCTGTTCTGAGAGGAATTATTTGGTTCTTACAGGATTTTTATTCTCTCCCCCCTTCACATGAGTAAAGTAGCCTAAGGCTACTGAGTTTAATAAAATTCCCTGTGAAGAGGCTGAGAGGGAGGGCTTAGGTAATCCGTCTACAAGCCTATTCAGAAAGTTTGGAGAGAAGCGTTTGGTGCAGTTATGATGGTAGTCTGTGGCACAGTGCTTGAAATGTACCAGGCACTCTAAAACTTTGCAAATGCTCACGCATTTAATTCTCACCACAACCCTTTGAGGGACTTCCTGTTATTACTCCAGTTTACCAAGGAGGAAGCTGAAGCACAGAGAAGTTAACTACCATACACAAGTTCACACAGCTTGTAAGGGAAGGAGCCAGGGTTTCAAGAATGCCCAAATCAAGTCCCTCCTCTCTTGATCCAACTGCCCAACCCCTCCATAGGCAACCTGACTGGCCACTTTTACACAAAGTACAGTATTCAGATTGGAATCACTATATCACTTCTCAAAGAGCTTAGCCAGTGCCCAAACAGCTCATCCAGTGCCCAACTCCCAAAAGCTGGATTGAGGAACATGGTTTAGTCGGTACAGTGTAGCAACATATTCCTGCTTGAAACGAAATTTGTAATTATCTTCTTTTTCATCCATATGTCATTGAGGGTAGTTGTGTTATCACAAAAGGAGGATTTAGGGTAGCCAAACAAAGAAGGGGGTGATGTAGTCTCATTCCAGAAAATGCAAGTGAGATCACCCTTTTATTTTGGTTGAGTACCTCAAGACGTGGTATTCAGCAAGGGTGACGGTAGAGTGGTTGGGACTGTGGATCTAGAAGTTTACAGAAGCCTGTAACTATATTGAGGCTAAATTCTGCCATTGGTCTTCAGCCAGAGAAGTGCCTCCATCTGCTGGAAATGGATAATAAAGCATGTAGAGCTGAATGATAATGAAAGATCTGATTTTCAGCCAAGCTTGTAGAATGCACCTCAAACAGTACTCAAAAGCAAATTTAAAGCCAAAGTGTGTATATTTAAAATGAAGACTGCAAAAAAGACTGAAAATATGTGCAGCAAATGTCCAGTATAATAATTTAGTTAAGGTAGAAGGGAACATCCGATAAAGATAAGAGTAGAAATCAATGAAGTAGAAAACAAACAGTAGAAAAGTCAGCTAAACCAAAAGTGAATTTGTCCAAAAGACTAGTAAACAAACCTCTGGGAAAATGTACTGAGAATAAAGAGAAATTTTAAAAATGGATGTATTCCAAATGCCACTAGATTGTACACTTAAAATGGTAAATTTTATGTTACACGAATTTTACCCCAATAAAAAAATATTTGGAATGGAAAAGGGGAGATATAACTATGGATAGAGTACAGAAGAATCATACCATTTGATATGCTGTTTAGTAATTGCTTTAAAATACCCCATTAAAAATATAAAGGATTATAGATGAAACAAGATGCAAAATGTTGATAATTCTTCAAGCTCGGTGATGGGAACATGGGCGTTCATTATACCATTCTCTACACTTTGTGCATGTTTCAAAAGTTCCATTAAAAAAGTTAAAATACAACTCCCCAAACCGTTTGAAAATTTAAGTAATTTGGTGATTTCTTAGAGCTAATTGACCTTTAAATATTACATATTAAAGTCTATAGGGACTTCCCTGGTGGTCCAGTGGCTAAGACTCTATGCTCCCAATGCAGGGGCCTGGGTTCAATCCCTGGTCAGGGAACTAGATCCCACATGCCGCAGCTAAGAGTTCCCATGCTGCAACTAAACATCCCGCATGCCACAACTAAAAGATCCCATGTGCCTCAACTAAGACCCGGCGCGGCCAGAATATAAGTATTTTTTTAAAAAGTCTATAGTAGCTCAGGGTTAAGGAGTATTACAGGCACATTAAGAAATGAAGAAGGGCCCTGAATATGAGCCAGTGCTACCAAAGTAGGTCATGCCATGGGCCACCTTTCCCTCCGGTTCCTGTAGAACATAGTCCTTCATTCAACAACTCTACCTCTAGGAATGTATCCTCAGGAAGTAGTGGTTACATGTGCAAATCTGTATGTGAATGAGGATGCTCTTCTCAGCAGGTTTATAATAGGGTAACATTGGAAATAATGATATATAAGGAGTCTGGTTCAATAAGTCATGGTTATTAGCAAGTAATTGAATATAATACAGATATGAGAAATAATCTACTTAAAACACCTTGGACCTCATTTTCCTTGTTTGTAAATGGAGAAAACCAAAGGAGGATAGGAAAAAAGAGGTTGTACTCCTCAACTAATTTTATTAGGCCAGCAAATCCTTGATACCACAGTCTGATAAGGATATTACAAGAAAGGAAAATTACAGGTTGATATCTCTTATGGACATAGATATAAAAATCCTAAAAAATATTAGCAAATGAATCCAGCAATATTTAACAATTATAATAAATCAGGACCAAATTGGATTTACCAGGAATTCCTGGTTATTTTCTTACTAGAAAACCAAACAATGTAACTTAACATATTAATAGGTAAAAGGGAAAAATGTGATCATCTTAATAGATACAGAAAAACATTCAATAAAATTCAACACCCATTGAAGATTTTAAAAACTTTTAGTAAATTAGGGATGGAAGGAAACATCTTTAATCTGATAAATGGTATATCAAAACCCTGTAGCCAATGTCATACTTAATGTTGAATTGTTGAAAGTGTGTTGAGCTCAGGAATAAGACAAGGATGTCCCCCATCACCACGTCTTGCATTCTAGGTCCTAGCCAGTGCAGGAAGGCAAGAAAAAGAAATAAAATGAATATGGATTGGAAAAGAAGAAATAAAGCAGTTATTATTTGAAGATGATATGCTTGCGTATGCAGAAAATCCTAAAGACGCTACAGATAAAAATTTACAATTATTAAGAGAGATTAGCAAAATCAGCATACAAAATCAATATCAAAATATCAATTATATTTCTATATATCATCAACAAGCACTTAGAATCTTGATAAAGAAAAATGGAGCTGGAGGATTCAGGCTCCCTGACTTCAGACTATACTACAAAGCTACGGTAATCAAGACAGTATGGTACTGGCACAAAAACAGAAATGTAGATCAATGGAACAGGATAGAAAGCCCAGAGATAAACCCATGCACCTATGGTCACCTAATCTATGACAAGGAGACAAAAATATACAATGGAGAAAAGACAGCCTCTTCAGTAAGTGGTGCTGGGAAAACTGGACAGCTACATGTAAAAAAATGAAATTAGAACACTCCCTAACACCATACACAAAAATAAACTCAAAATGGATTAAAGACCTAAGTGTAAGACCAGACACTGTAAAACTCTTAGAGGAAAACAGAGGCAGAACACTCTTTGACATAAACCACAGCAAAGTCTTTTTGACCCACTTCCTAGAGTAATGAAAATTAAAATGAAAATAAACAAATGGGACCTAATGAAACTTAAAAGCTTTTGCACAGCAAAGGAGACCATAAACAAGATGAAAAGACAACCCTCAGAATGGGAGAAAATATTTGCAAATGAAGCAACTGACAAAGGATTAATCTCCAAAATATACAAGCAGCTATTACAGCTCAATATCAAAAAAACAACGAACCCTATCCAAAAATGGGCAGAAGATCTAAATAGACATTTCTCCAAAGAAGACATACAGATTGCCAACAAACACATGAAAAAATGCTCAACATTACTAATCATTAGAGAAATGCAAATCAAAACCACAATGAGGTATCACCTCACACCAGTCAGAATGGCCATCATCAAAAAATCTACAAACAATAAATGCTGGAGAGGGTGTGGAGGAAAGGGAACCCTCTTGCACTGTTGGTGGGAATGTAAATTGATACAGCCACTATGGAGAACAGTATGCAGGTTCCTTAGAAAACTAAAACTAGAACAACCATATGACCCAGCAATCCCACTACTGGGCATGTACCCTGAGAAAACCATAATTCAAAAAGACACATGTACCACAATGTTCACTGCAGCACTGTTTACAATAGCCAGGACATGGAAGCAACCTAAATGTCCATCGACAGATGAGTGGATAAAGAAGATGTGACACATATATACAATGGAATATTACTCAGCCATAAAAAGGAATGAAGCTGAGTTATTTTTAGTGAGGTGGATGGACCTAAAGTCTGTCATACAGAGTGAAGTAAGTCAGAAAGAGAAAAACAAACACCGTATGCTAACGCATATATATGGAATCTAAAAAAAAGGTACTGATGAACCTAGTGGCAGGGCAGGAATAAAGACGCAGACCTAGAGAACAGACTTGAGGACACAGTGGGGGAGGGGAAGCTGGGACAGAGTGAGAGAGTGACATTGACATATATACACTACCAAATGTAAAATAGATAGCTAGTGGGAAGCTGCTGCACAGCACAGGAAGATCAGTTTGATGCTTTGTGACGATCTAGAAGGGTAGGATAGGGAGGATGGGAGGGAGGCTCAAGAGGGAGGGGATATGGGCATATTTATATACTTATAGCTGATTCACTTTGTTGTACAACAGAAACTAACACAACGTTGTAAAGCAATTGTACTCCAATAAAGATTTTAAAAATTTAAAAAATAAAAAAAAGTTTTTTAAATAAAATGTAAAAAAAAAAAAAATAGGCGGAAGACCCAAATAGACATTTCTCCAAAGAAGACGTACAGATGGCCAACAAACACATGAAAAGATGCTCAACATCACTAATCATTAGAGAAATGCAAATCAAAACTACAGTGAGGTATCACCTCACACCGGTCAGAATGGCCATCATGAAAAAATCTACAAACAATAAATACTGGAGAGGGTGTGGAGAAAAGGGAACCCTCACATACACTGTTGGTGGGAATGTAAATTGATACAGCCACTATGGAAAACAGTAGGGGGTTCCTTAAAAAACTAAAAATAGAACTACCATATGACCCAGCAATCCCACTACTGGGCATATACCCAGAGAAAACCATAATTCAATAAAACACATGCACCCCAATATTCATAGCAGCACTATTTACAACAGTCAGGACATGGAAGCAACCTAAATGTCCATTGATAGAGGAATGGATAAAGAAAATGTGGTACATATATACAATGGAATATTATGCAGCCATAAAAAGGAATGAAATTGGGTCATTTGTGGAGACATGGACGGATGTAGAGAGTGTCGTACAGAGTGAAGTAAGTCAGAAAGAGAAAAGCAAATATCGTATAATAACGCATATATGTGGAATCTAGAAAAATGGTATAGATGATCTTAGTTGCAAAGCAGAAATAGAGACACAGACATAGAGAACAAATGAGTGGATACCAAGGGGGAAAGGGGTGGGGTGGGAGGAATTAGGAGACTGGGATTGACACATATACATTATTGATACTATGTATAAAATGGATAACTGATGGGTACCTGCTGTATAGCACAGGGAATGCATCTAGTGCACTGTGGTAATCTAAATATGTGGCAATTAATAGTAATTAAATTAATAGTAAATTAGAAATAGAAAGTAATAGTAATAGCTATCCTCTGAGGTTGCTATGAGGATTAAAGAGCTATACTGCATTTAAAGGGCTTAGAACAAGGGTTCCTGACATGTAATAAGCTTTCAATAAATCACAGTTTTGGTGATTTTAATTTTTATCACTATTATTATGGAACGATCAGGAAGAGAAAGAAGATTCAGCAAAGGAGACTGAGAAAGAGGCACCGAAAAGATCTTAGGGGGGGAACTGTGAGACAGGTGTCATGGAAACCAAGGGAAGACAGTATCTAGAAGGAGGGAGATAATGCAAAAGAAGGTCATTCAAAGGCTAGTTTCTCCTGACAAAAGACTCATTTCATCTCTTAGCGTCTAATGAGACTGAAGGGAAAAAGGAAGGGAGAAAACCCATAATCTTAAATGAAGGCTATCAGACACAAAATTATTTAAAAGGTTTCTTTTGGCTATAACCCTCAGACTGATCTGAATGCCCAGGTCTCCCATCTCTTCCAAATAAGGAAATTACATACTTCCCAAATAAGGAAAAGCCAATGTCACACAAAGTGAAATAAAATATCGGGTATGCATCATTTTGGTGAAATAAAAATTTAGACAACTTCAAGTTTATATGACATAGAGAAGGACTGGGGACGGGAAGAAAAAGGAATGAATTAGAGGATTTCAAAGCAGTGGTCTATACTGAACCCCCGAGCTAACTCCAGTGAAAAGGAAGGCACTGGTAGGTGTAGCATTTATTTATTTTTCTTTTTACTCTACCTGGTCCCAGAAAGAAATTATGACAGCATAAACTTTATTTGGGTAAATCATTTAACAAGTGTTTATAGGGTAAAATTGAGAAAAGGTGAGCAGAAAGAGTAATATTTTAATCTAGGATAAATAAGTGGGCAGATTCCCTCCAAGGGTAGATTTAGAGAAGGATACAAAGGAAGCTACAAACCTACAGGAGTCAGAGAATGTTGGGCGCCCCTGTGGCTTTGGGGGCCTGACTGGAGCTGCCTCCTGCCCAGGGGTGCGGGAGGGGTCCCCTTTGGCTCCAGAGAGATGGAGGTGGCTGCCAGGGGCCCAGAAGTGCCCCAGAGGGATGCAAGGAGTGGGCCTCTTGAGCATTTGCTCCTGGCCACTTCTCAGCTAAAGGATCCAAGGCAGAGGAGCTCTCCCAGCCTCCTTCTGGCCATGAGGGTTAAGGAGCAGAGGCTTAAGGCACACCTGGACTGCTGGGGGTGGGGGAGGGGTGGTGGCAGAGCACAGGAGACTGTGCCCCACCCCCCTCCACCTAGAGAGACTGTGGCTGAGGTGGACTGTAAGGTCAGTTGTGGAGTCATGGATGGAGCAGGAGCAAGAACCAGGGAGGAGCTTAAGGGGGGTGATTCTGGAAGGAGAAGCACTTCAAGGCAGCTTCTGAGTGCGGCAGCGCAGGGAAGGCTGCAGGGGGCTTCTTGCAGTGCCTGGCTTCTAGCCCTCCCTCAGTGCCTCAGCCTGGGGGACCCCTTTGTTTCTATTGAACAGGCTAGCGTAATTAGAGCCTCAACACCCCTCTCCTCTTGGGGCCACACAGCCCAGGGTTCTGTGTGAAACCTCTGGGTCTGCAGTTCCTACCAGGCTTCCTGTCGATCTAGATGTGAGTCCCCTGCCCGACCATCGTGCCCTGTCCCCCTCTCCCCGCCACCCCTACCCACACAGCTTCCTGTTCCTCTCCTCCACACACCATCCCCGGCACAGCACACCCTGTCCTCTCACCCCTAGTTCCTTCCTGACAATCTCCCTCAGGTCTGCATTCATTTCACTCCACACCCTGACTTAAATGAAATCATCCCCCTACCAACCTTGTCCTGTTCACAAGGATAGGAACTAATGATATATCTACAAAGAACATGGGACCCTCAAGGACTGAGGTCATGTCAGTCATTTTTAAAAATCATCTCCAATCTGAAGCCATGAGATGGGGCAAGATCAGGTGTCCAGGAAGGTCTCTCCCCTATTAATGCCCTCAGTTCTGAAAGGCTATGTGGGCTTTCTGGCTTTCTAATTCCCGTGTTTTCACATGCCCTGGCATCCATATTGCTTTTCATCTTTCCCTGGTGATTCCCATTTCTTGGGTCAGGGGGAGGTTACCTGGGAGTCCTTGGGCTTCTGGTGTCCCCTAGCATGTAGCTAGGGTAAGGCTTGGGCCGTGCCAAGCCTCCTGGTACTGAACTCTCATAAGTAGCTGCTTTCTCTGTAATTGAGGAGGAGCCAGAGGGTAGTGTCAACCCAAAGGACAGTCTTGTTGTTGCCACCAGGTGGTGTCCAGAAGCAGTAGTAGCAGCAATATAGGGAATCTGCACAGGGAAGGGAGAGCCACCCCCTTTCCAAAGTGAACAGGAATGGAGCCCCTGAAATACCCATTTCTCATTTTTGCTCCCACCCCTGTCCTGTCATCAGATTTCTCAAGATGCATTAGCTAAGAAAGCATTGGGGCATTATTAACTAGTGGGTGCAAATTTGACTCTGTGATATAGGAGAAAGGTCAGTTGTGATAAGGGACTCTTTGGGAGATAGCTCCTTTCAGCTTGTCTTTTCCTCATCTTAAATGAGGTTGATAAACCACCACTCCACAGTATGAGCTCCCCCCATTTATAGTTTCTATATCTAGTTTTCTTATTATTTTCCTTCTATATTCCTAAAAGTAATATCACACACAGAGACAGTAAACTTGATGATTACATATATTAATTGACATAAAAATCCACAACATACATTGTTTGGTGAAAAAATACACAGTATAGAAGAGCACTTATATTTGATCACTTTTATCTATTATCTATCTCGGTACGCAGGAATAGAGAAATATCTAGAAGGACATTTATCCAAAGACTGACAATGGTTATACAAGGATGGAGAGTTTCAGGTAATTTTTACTTTAGTTTTTGTATTTTCCTTCATTTTTTGAAGGTTTAACAATGACTTATACTCCTTTCACAAAAAGAATAAAGTCATCAAGGAAATAGACACACACACAGAATAGATCCTTCGGCAGATGGAGGGGGGAGCAGGGACAGAGGTCAGGCTGTCCTCTCCATTTTGCTGGTATTCACAACCTCTTCTTCCCCAATGAAAGTCACTTTGTGGATTAATTCATGCACATAGAAGCCTCCCCCACCCCCTCCCCTGTTTTCCCCATCACCAGTCTCTGAATACAGTTAAGGGTTCACTTAGGGCTGGGTCTAGCTCCTTACTGTGGCTCAGAGAGGTCACTGTGTTCACCAGGGACCTCTTTCGACTTCTCCTCCTCTGTATGTGTCAGCTCCTGCAGGGTGATGATCACATTCTCAAACACCTGGGCCTTGTTGCTCTCATTGTCACAGGTTTCCTTTGAGTGGCCCTCCTCACCACAGTATGAACAGCGGGCTGTATATTTTCTCTTCCTGCCTCTACGTATATCCCCAGGACCATCATTCTTATATGCAGAACCACCACTGGTAGAAGGAGATTGAGCCTGGGAACTGTTTAGGGAATTGATGACCAGTATTTGAGCCTGAAGTATGGCCCTGACTCTGAGGGGAGGGGCACCTATGGATGTAAGTGGAGGGTTCTGAGACTCTACCAGGATCACATCCTCATCTGAGTCATTGAGGGTATCATCTACCTCTATCACATCGCAATCAGCAGTGCTGATGGCTATTGGCTGGGGGCCCTGAAATGCCACAGGGCTTGCTGCCCTCTCCATGATTGGCTCAGATCTTTTGGGCCGCTTCCGTTTCATAAAAGTGTCATCCCAATCCTCTTCCTCCCTTATCATCTTGATTAACTCCAGGAGATTGGGAAGCCGCTCCAGATCATTTGCATACATCCTGAGAAGATGCTTCAGCCTGAAGCGCAGGTCCCCATTCAGCTCAGCCCCTAAAAGGAGCTGGTGCAGGCGAGTCTGGTTTGTATCTTTCTCAGCTATGATCCCTGCCTGAATAGCATTCTGGAGCTGCATCTCTAAACGGATCACATAAAGGGAGGTTTTCTCCCCTTGTGCCTGCAAAGTGTTAAAAAATTTACCATGGGCAGTGACACTGCTTTCAGAATCCCCAAACACCAATTTCATGGCACGCAAGAAATCTGCCACACTTAGGTTGGGGTTGGCCGCCTGCAGCAAACGCATGACCTCCCGCGCGGGGCCCCTAAGGGTTTTCATCAAGCGCTTGAGCTTTTCCTCCTCAGACATATTCCAATCTGGCAGGGCCCCATTGACTTGGATCAGCCAGTTTTCAAAGGTTTCTTCCCCTTGGGCTGGCACCACCCTCCCCGAGAACAACTTCATGTTTCTTTCTGCCATATTGACCCTTAAAGGACCAAGACTCCTCCCTAGGGACCTCAACATGGAATGGGCCCAAGGTGGCAAGGGTGTGTTCTGCCGCCGGCTATTACCCACACGTGCAATGATGCTAGCCATGACGGACGATGATCGTCTATCTGAATATAACAAATTGCTCAGGCTTCTTAGAAAAGCCTAATCCGCAGGAGAAATCCCCAAAGCAAAGTTTCTGGGCTCTGCCTTCCTTGTATCTCAGTAGGGACTGTAAAGAAAAGGGGTGGGGGAAAAAAAGGTCAGTAATGTAGTAGACTGCAGGAACGCAGTCTGCGGTCGCTTTCTTTACCTTCCTGAACACCCTGAGGTACATTTTCCATTTGTCCACTGGCTTGAAAATATCCTGCAGGAAACTGGCAATTACAACCTTCAGGAGCTAATGGGTGTAACCGTGCTAGCAGGGTGCTTTTCAGAGCTACAACCATCCCCTCCTGCCAGTTCTCCAGGTGGGAGAGCAACTGTTGCTTAGAATTCTAAGTGAAATAGTCAGTGTGTGGAGCCGATATTGGGCTCTCAAAATAGAGTGCAATGGTCTAAGTCTCACAGATTTGTGGTAGCAAGTAAGATCTCCGTTAAACTCATGGTCTCACGTCTCAACCACACCCCCTTCTCAAAGTTTGCCCTGTTACTTCTCAAGATTCTTGTATGAGCTCAGAAACAAGTGCGCGCCTTTATTTCACGTTCAGTCTCTGCAACAGGTGCCTCCGTGAGAAAGCTCGATTCCGAGGTAGGTCTACCTCTGTCCATATGAGGTTGCAGATCCCAGTCCTCAGGGCCATCGCGGAGGGCAGGGCAGGGAAGGGAAGGGTCAGAAGCAGTCTCATCCCTCATCCTGCTCCCTCGACCCCTCCTCCGCTGTAGCCAGACGGAAAATTCCCTCTCCCACCTTGTGAATACAAGCCAAAGCGATTTCCCCACACCCCACCCCGGGAAATCGTTGGCCTACCAGCTCCGCAATCAGCCGCACAGAATTCAAGTTCGGATTCGGCTTTGATGGCCTGCCACGGAGAAAGGGAATGGGAGTTGGACACGCACACCCACATATCCCTCACCAGGAAGGGATCAGGAGATGCAAAGGGGGTTCAAGGCAGACAGCTTGCGATTCCCCCACCCTTCCCGCCCCATTACCACCCCCTGAAAACGCCCTCCCGCCAATCCTGGCAAATCCTACCCATTCGGCAGCATCCAGTGGAACCCACCTCCTTCCTCAGCGCAGCGGGGCCGCGGGAGTGCTCCTTCCCCTGCCTCGCAGTCCCCGATTCCCCAAACGGGGAGTCGCCCAGTCCTGATGGGGCTTTTCCCTCCTCTCTCCGGGCCTGGCAATCGCGCCCCCTTTCTTTACCTGTGTTGGGCTGGTGAACAGCCCATGCTCCGGCGTGGACAGCTGTGGATGCCGCCTTCCGGTCACCGTGGCCCTGCAGGGGAAAAAGATGACGCCTCCTCAGCCGCTAAGCGACCCGGAGCCGCCAGACGGAGCCGCTTCGCCCAGCTAAGGGTAGCCGAGTCGAGGCAGCGCGGTTCCCAAGGCAGCAGCGGCCGCCCCCGCCCACCCGCTGGGCCCTCCCAGCAGCCGCCGCTTCTTTTAGCCTCTGCCCATTGAGACAAAAGAGCAAGATGAGTCGGGCGGCGCGGCCAATCAACGGGGCGAGGGGGCGGCCTCCCCGCGCAGCCTCCTGCCCGAGGCCATTGCTAGCAAAAGGGGGGAGACGGCCGGCTGGGGCTGCGGCACACAGGCGCGGGAGCCGGTGCGGTGTCAAGTCCTGCTCGGACTCTCGGACTGGGCCGATTTGCATTTTACCCGTGAGTTTGCTGCTTCCCCCTCGCTTCCTTTCTCCTTCTCTCCTTACACCTCTGTGGTCCTCCGCGCTTTGAGACCGGATGCCTTCAACACGAGGTGGGACAGAAATCAAGTGAACAATAAGAGTTCCTCACCTTTGTATAGGGGGAAGGGAGGAAAATCATTTACTGAGCGCTTTCTGCGTGCAAACGCGCTTGCACGGACATCTCATTTATTCGTCTCAGCAGCCTTGTGAAGGAGTAGCAGTATGCCCATTTAACAGAGAGGGGACTTAAGCATCCAGTCACTATGGTTAGGAAGTGCAGAGCTACGAGCTCACACCCAAGTCGACTGGACTGATTTCAAAGGCTGCCCCTTGTAAACACTCCTCTCTACTCTCAGATTGAGGGTTAGTTGAGAAAAGCCAAAGCCAAAGTGGAGATGGGAAGGCCCACTTGGAACTACTATATAGAACTGGTGAGCAAGGACCATCATCTCCATTTTGCAGATGAGGAAACAGTCATAGAAAGGTTAGGCGTCTTGCCTGACATCATACAGCAAATAAGTATCAGCATCCGGTTTTACACCCAAGTCTGTTCTCCAGATGCCAACGATTTGCCCCGCTGAGCTGCCTTGGGGGCATTTTTTAAGCGGGTGGTTTTAAACCAGCTCAACAGCAGTCTTGGTGTGCTGGTAGTGCTGAGAGAGGGCTTGGGGAGGCAGTGGGAAGAGGGCAGTGGGGAAGAGGTAGGGAACTTTTATGGTACCTATTGTACAGAAGAGGAAACTGAGGCACTTTTCTGTCTCATTTTTACACTACAACAAGCTGCCTGCTTTTTCTTTAAGTAAAAAGTTATTTTTACATCTTATGACCCCCAAAGGAGATAAGACTCAGAGAGGTGAAATGACTTGCCTGAAATTACAAGGTGAAACCAAAACTTGTATCCCATCTCCCTGACACCAGAATCCATGCTGTTAACCAAAGTATGGGTACAAGGCTGGCTGCCTCAGAACCATTTTGAAAAGCTTGTTAGAAATGTAGATTCCTAAGCTCTACCTCTGGGGAATTCGGATTTACTAGGACTAGGGCTGGGGAGGATGATTTATATTTTTAACCAGTGCTGTAGTTAATTCTGAGGTGTAGAGAGGTTTGTGAACAACTGCTGGAGACACCACGTTATGCTGGTGGTAATAAGTAAATGGGGCTGTGGCCAATGTATCTGTCCATACCATATCTGTCGTGAAATGTAACTCCGGAGCAGAGTTTCCTATCTAGGGTCCTTCCTGAAATTGTTTGCAAAGAGTAGACGTTGGACTCTGTATATTCTTCTGAGTCTTAGCTTTATAGATTTTCAAATGAGTCTGTGACCCAGAAATGGTTAAGGACCACTCCCCTACAATCTTTCTTCCTAACGTTTTTTCTCTCAACTTGTACTTGAGGAAGAAGTGTGAGAAATGAAACACAATTTGACCTAACCCCGGAACTACAGCTCTCTGCCGCTGATATAGCTCTTTCATTTCTTGGCTTGAGGACACGTTGCTAGGTTGCCCTTCTGTGAGCTCTTGAGGGGACCTCTCCTTTGCTGGATTTGGCATCACTGGCCCCAGAGAAGGAGCAACTCCATGGAAACGGCATGCAGGGCTGTCCAGAGTGAATGGGCTGTGAAGCCAGTGGCAGAGAAATCTGTACCATTTTCCATGATTTCTGGTTCTTGAAGAGCAGGTCTTACTTCCCTTAGGTAGACTGCGGTTAGGAGGCCCCTTTCAGGGCTTGTTCTTGACTCCTGATGCGTCGAAGCAAGTGAACAATCTGATGCCCTTCGACTGCTGTTGGGCTGTCTTCGACCTGCGTACTTCACCTTCTCCTTTCTGCTTTCTTATTGACTACCTCAATACCTAGAGTTCCTTGGAGTAAACAATGCACATTTGGAGATGAAGCACCTTCCATCTGAGGACTGTGGGCTTGTTCGTGGATGGAAGAGTGTGGGGGGTTGGAGGGTGGAGGGTGTAGGAAGTAAAGAGAAGGCTCACTTCACACAATCAGGGGCGATGCTAGCAGCAGCTCTAGGGTTTCCTTCAGACTCTTGCTTCTGCTCCCCAATATCATGACATCTGACCCTGGGTCTCTTGCAGATTCTTGTTCTGTGTTTAAATTGGCTTCATCGCCAAAGTAGGTGATCTGCAGTTGGACCTGGTGGGTGTGGGATCAAATAGGACAAAGAATAGATCTTATAGCTCTGACAAAAAATAGTGGAAGGAAACAGATTGTGTACAGGTGCCTGGATTGGGCCATTAGAACAAAGTGAGGGTCTCTTCCTGCAAGACTGGGAGGTGGATTTGCTAAGCTAGCTCCAATTAGATATAGGGCATCCCTGATCTCTGGCCTCGTGTGTGGGAGTGTGTTCCAATTCATGGCTCTAATGAGACCACATTTTCCAATTTCAACAAAGAAACCTAAAAAGCCTGAAGGTTAGAGAGGTAAAGCTATTAGTTGAAGCAACAATAACTGCCCTTGGCTGCCTGCCTCCTCTGTGCCAGGAACTTTCCATCTGTTATCTTATTTAAGTTTCTCAGCAACGCTGTTGAGACAGGCATTGTTATCCCATTTTGCAGATAGGAAAACTGAGTTTCAGGGAGGTTAACACACCTTGTAAGTGCAGGCACTGGGACTCTAGTCCGGGGCTGTCAGACTCCAAAGCCCATGAAGGACTCTTCTCTGTTGTCTTCCAAACAAGAAATTAAAAAAAAATCTTCCTTCATTTTATTTTTTATCAGTATTTTTTAATTGAAGTATAGTTGATTTACCATGTTGTGTTAATTTCTGCTATACAGCAAAGTGATTCAGTTATACATATATATACATTGTTTTTTAATATATTCTTTTCCATTATGGTTTATCATAGGATATTGAATATGGTTCTCTGTGCTATACAGTAGGACCTTGTTGTGTACCCATTCTATATATAAAAGCTTACATGTGCTAGCCCCAACCTCCCACTCCATCCCTCCCCCAACCCCCTCCCCCTTGCAATCACCAGTCTGTTCTCTATGTCCGTGATTCTGTTTCTGTTTCGTAGATAAGTTCATTTCAAACAAATAATTTAAAATGTACTCTGCAGATGACCCAGTGCATTAGACTGATTTCAGCCTTTAAAACAATGTTGTTGTAATCTTACCTATATTACTGGGATCTCATTTTTTAAAATCAAGCTACTAATATAATTTATGGACCAACTTGTATACCGGGTAATGCACTAAGCATTTTATATACTTCATAACATGAAACCTTCATGACAATCATTTTACAGATAAGGATACTGAGGCTCAGAGAGTGGAAGAGATTTGGCCAAGGTCATAAAGCTAGGAAGTGGCACAGTGAAATTCAAACCCAGGGCTGTCTGACTCCAGAGGCTGTATCTTTATGCTATAATGCACTGCAGTGGGGAAAACAAACAAGGCCCTCATTTTACATCCGCTCGTCTCTGTCACCCACAGATCTCTCTTCTTCCCACAGCCTGTATCCAGAGCCAGGTACCACTCATGTTTTAGGCGTCTGTGCCTTAGGCCTCTTCCTCAGCCTAGAACTCCTGCCGTCACTCCTCCACCGAACGAGAGCCTGCTCATTGGTTAAGGATCAAGTCAGATGCCCCTCCTCAGAGAAATTGTTGGCTGCTCCCTATCCTAGGTGAAATAAATTGCTCTTACGTTTTGCTCTGACCTTGATTAGTGTACGCTTTATTTTACCTCCCAGTATAGTTTAGCTCATGGTTGACCTGTCTCCTCCAGTAGATTCCCAAGCCCTCGAGGGCAGGTACCAAGTCCTGTTCACCTCTGGCTCCACAGTGACTTACCTACAGTGATTTCGTAGATGATCAATATGTGTTTGTGAGCTGGCCAAAGGACTGGCTGAAGGATGCCGGAATGAACAGAGAAATGTAGGGCTGGATCTTGGCGCAGTCATGCAAGCTGTGCATCTGGGCTAGACTGGCCAGGGGAGTCTGGAATCCCCTTGGCTCACTTTACTAGGCTGTGCACATAGGAGGCACATCATGGGGTCCAGGGGGTAACTGCTGTAGGCTGACTCCAGACTCATTCTGTGGCCTCTATTTAGAAATTCTTGTTTAAGGGGCCAGGCTGTCCTGGATTGTTTATATAACACCTTTGCATTCACAGAAGAAAGGTCTTCCTTGCCTCTCATGTGAACACAAGATACCACTTCATCTGGTTCTGAGTATCCTGCAGGAGTGTCTGCAGCATCCTCACAGATGATGAGGTCGGGAAGCATCTTTTTTAAAAAAATACTGTTTACTGAGGCCACCATGCCATGGATGGTCAACCACTTTATCTCATTTTATTTTGTTAATCTTTGCAACAACCTTTTGAGGGAGGTCTATTGTCCTTAGTTTGTAGCTGAAGAAACTGAGACTGAGGAAGTGTCTTGCCTAAGGTCACACAACTAAGCAAGTGGTGGAGGGAGAATTCAGGCTCAGGTCTGTCTGCCCCCAAAGGCTGGCATTTTAACGGAAAAACACATGGGAGTAAAGTAGACTCCCCCTCCCCCATAAAACAGGAAGAATTAGATTTATAAAATGATGACAGATATTTAAGGTAAATTGTTTCTAAATTATTGTTCAGCTTTAATCCCTGAAAATGACTGGCAAAAATGGCAGAAGGAACCCGGGATGGAAAAAGCACAATTCCTCTATCAAATACTGGCCTGAATTCCCCCACGTCAGCCGCCTGCCACATGCACAGTGTGAGGATGCCTAGAGAGCACTCCTCCCTGTCTGCTAATTTTATAACTGAGATGCATTACACTCCAAGATGTCAATATATTTCTAAAGGTCACACGAGAAGTTGATAAGAGAACTGGCACTGAGAATTCTGGTCTGCCAAATTCTAGCCCAGTTTTCTTTCTGCTAAATCAGCCCTCCCTATGCAGTCAATGAACACATGTTTACAGGTTACTCAGGAAAATGTGGGGAGGAAGTGGAACATTACTGCACTCTGAGATAGAAGAGGGGACAAACGTTTCCCTCGCCACCTGACGTTACGTAGGTGCAGGTAAAACTTGGGGAAGAAATCCTTGGTAGGAATGCTGGGTAATATCAGGCGCCCCTGTGGCTTTGAGGGCCTGACTGGAGCTGCCTCCTACCCAGGGGTGCGGGAGGGGTCCCCTTTGGCTCCAGAGAGATGGAGGTGCCTGCCAGGGGCCCAGAAGTGCCCCAGAGGGATGCAAGGAGTGGGCCTCTTGAGCATTTGCTCCTGGCCACTTCTCAGCTAAAGGATCCAAGGCAGAGGAGCTCTCCCAGCCTCCTTCTGGCCATGAGGGTTAAGGAGCAGAGGCTTAAGGCACACCTGGACTGCTGGGGGTGGGGGAGGGGTGGTGGCAGAGCACAGGAGACTGTGCCCCACCCCCCTCCACCTAGAGAGACTGTGGCTGAGGTGGACTGTAAGGTCAGTTGTGGAGTCATGGATGGAGCAGGAGCAAGAACCAGGGAGGAGCTTAAGGGGGGTGATTCTGGAAGGAGAAGCACTTCAAGGCAGCTTCTGAGTGCGGCAGCGCAGGGAAGGCTGCAGGGGGCTTCTTGCAGTGCCTGGCTTCTAGCCCTCCCTCAGTGCCTCAGCCTGGGGGACCCCTTTGTTTCTATTGAACAGGCTAGCGTAATTAGAGCCTCAACACCCCTCTCCTCTTGGGGCCACACAGCCCAGGGTTCTGTGTGAAACCTCTGGGTCTGCAGTTCCTACCAGGCTTCCTGTCGATCTAGATGTGAGTCCCCTGCCCGACCATCGTGCCCTGTCCCCCTCTCCCCGCCACTCCTACCCACACAGCTTCCTGTTCCTCTCCTCCACACACCATCCCCGGCACAGCACACCCTGTCCTCTCACCCCTAGTTCCTTCCTGACAATCTCCCTCAGGTTCTCAGATCTGCACTGAGCATTCGTTTCTTCTTGATCCCAAATTTCCTGCATGGACCCTGGCTCCGCAGTCACCTTTCATGCAACTCCATCTGTTCCCAGGCCATTCTGGGTTGGGAGCAATACTTTGGAATCCTTGAACGGCCTCCTCCCTCTAGTGTAGTGGTTCTGAACCAGGGGCAATTTTACCTCCTCCGTACCCCCCGGGGACATATGGCAATGTTTTTAGATATTTTTGTCTGTCAGAGCTGGGTAGGTCACAACTTGTGCTACTGGCATCCAGTGAGTAGAGGCCACGATGCTGCTAAACATTGCACGATGCACAGGGCAGGCACCTATGACAAAGAATTATCTGGCCCCAAATGTCAGTAGCAAGTACGCTGAGAACCCCTGCACTGTTATATAGCTACAGGTCTACAAGGTTAAGCTTGGAAACTGTCAGGTACGGAGCCTTTTCGTGCTAAACTTCCAGGAACAGCTAATCTTTCTGTTCCTCAATTGGGAGAGGGGGGTGGGGTGTTGCCATGAAACAGCTACCACATCGTCAGGAATCTGCAGAAAGAGAGGCAAGGAGATTCCCCGCTCTCTAAATTTACTACCAACTTTTAGAGAAAGTACTGGACTACAACTTTTGAATGCCTTTCTGTCTCTACAAGATAGTGCCACTTTTTGGAAGGAGAATAGCAACTTATTATTTTAACAGTTTATCAAATGCAAGATTTCATGTGGTGAATGCAGTAAGGTTTTGGAGCCCTCCTTTCCCAATTTTATTTTCTTCAACCTTCAACCTTCTTTGAATATGAGACTATTTGCTGGATCAGAAAAACACTGTAGAGGTGTCTCTGTTCAGCAAAACTCACTGCCTTTGTTTTAATTTAAAGTGGATGAATTCTTTCTTAAGAGCGCGCTTGTTTCTCAGAAACTGGCCCCCCAAGTTGCTTGTTTCCTTAGAGCTGAGTTTCTTGGAACTCTGTTTCTAACTAAGCAATGAAAATGCTCACCAACAGATTTCATTGGTCAGTCTAACCTCTTTTTTTCCCACTCTTGCCAATCTCTTCCTTCTGCACCCAGTTATCTTCAGCATGGGGGAACAGAACCACTCTCCTGGGAAGGAGCTTCAGCACTGGACACGAACAGAGTCTCCAGGAAAGAGAAGCTGGCACTCCCAGGCCTACGCCCTTGGGGCCGTTTCCAACTTTATGTCTACTTTTCTGACCTTTCCTATCTATAAGGTTGTGTTCCGGCAACAGATCCATGCTGCGGCGGTGTCAGAGGCTGTGCGGCAGCTTTGGCATGAAGGCCCTCGATACTTCTACCGGGGAATCTACCCGCCTCTTCTCTCCAAGACGTTGCAAGGGACTCTGCTGTTTGGGACTTATGATAGCCTGCTGTATTGTCTCTCCCCTGTGGGGCCACACTCCCTGGGACACCGCTGGGCTGCAGGGCTCATGTCTGGTGTAGTGGAGGCTGTGGCACTCAGCCCCTTTGAAAGGGTGCAAAATGTGCTCCAGGATGGTCGCAAGCAAGCTCGCTTTCCCAGCACCTTCAGCATTCTCAAGGAATTCCACTCTTATGGGCTTTGGGGGCGGCTGTCGCTGGGTTACTATCGCGGTTTCTGGCCTGTCCTTCTCAGGAACAGCCTGGGGAGTGCTCTGTATTTCTCCTTCAAGGATCCCATTCAGGATAGCTTGGCAGAGCAAGGCCTGCCCCATTGGGTTCCTGCCTTGGTGTCTGGGAGTGTCAATGGAACAATAACCTGCCTAGTTCTGTATCCTCTGATTGTGCTAGTTGCCAATATGCAGTCCCATATTGGCTGGCAGAGCATGCCAAGCCTGTGGGCCTCTGCCCAGGACGTGTGGGACACTCGGGGCCGAAAGGTGTTCCTGATCTACCGTGGAGGTTCCCTGGTCATCCTAAGGTCCAGCGTGACATGGGGGATCACTACTGCTATCCATGACTTCCTCCAGAGGAGGTATCGTTCCAGGAAAGAGCTGAAAGACTGACTAGCTGCAGGCAGTGTGGCCATGGCAGCTTGTTATTCTAAGCCTTCCTGGGTTGGTTTAAATAGCTTACTTCTTTAGCTTGGTCACCTAATACAACTATTCTTTAGCATCTTTCAACTGTCAGTGCACTCGAGAAGTTCCCAACTACCAGCCTGTTGGGCAAAGACAAAGCCAACAGTGTTCCTTGGTTAGCAAAAGAAATTCACCCCGGTCTATCCACAGCTTCAACAGGCTGAGACCCAGGAAGCCTTTAAGTAACTTGTAACCCACATGAAATGTCATTCCTTTAAGGAATTCACTGACTCTAAAAGATGTGAATAAGAGGAAACTCTAAAAGATGACCTTAATTAGGCACTGTGAGTTCCGGGACCCCTCCAGTTGTCCTCTGGACCAAACTGAGTGGAGGACCAGGAATTCCAATTTCAGAGAACTAAGCTTGACTCTTAGGATGGGGATTCCATAGACTTTCTCAGATGGGTACATTTTCATGACATTGTTCACTACTCCTGCCACCACCACTCTCACTTCTTAAGGCTGTGGGTACTAGTTTCAGGGTAGCAGTTATGGCTGGAAATCCTGAGTTAGACTTGCCTCAACTGATCATGTGCCACAAGAACTGGTGGGAGTGGGAAGAAGTGTGGTCCTGGATGGATGGGAAGAATAGACTTTGAGGGAAGACGTTTAGTTGCATGCAGAATAGAAAATTCTACTATAGGTTGATTGGTGTTAAATGCTGGGACATTTTTGATAGCAAGGCAATAACATTGCCAGAAACCACTTGAGTTTCCCTAAGAAATCTGGAACTGAAATGACTATATCTCTTCATAAATAATTGCGTATTTTATTGCTGTGGATAAATATAGTTACTGTGACATAAGTTAAAGATCTGAAATTACAGCCTGTCATTCAGAGCCATTCAAAATATGGTCCCCATAAAACTTGTAGCATTTTATCACACCATTCCCACTTACATAGATCCTATATCCTAGCCAAACTGGACTATTGTTCCCTCCCCAAACATGCCACTAGCTTTCCCATGGCCATGCTTTGGCCCACACTATTTTCTCCACCTGCAATACCCATTCTCCACATGCCAGTCTGCCAAAATCCTTCCAGTTTCTCAAAGCCCAGCTCAGATGCCCCCTTCTCTAAGGAGCCTTTTCTGATTATCCCTAACTGAATGTGATTGCCCCTAACTGAATGTGACATTAGTCTCGTGTGATGCCCCCTCCAATATTCATATGTGGCACTGATTCCATTATGTCACTGATTTCATGAGGTCCTGTGTTCTTGATGTTCTTCAATACCTCCTACTAGACTGTAAAACTCCTTGAAAGCAGGGATTCTTGTACACATTTTTAAATCTCCCATTGTGCTTAGGTGCTCAATTATGTTGGCTGAATTATTGAATTGATTATCAAGCTGTGATATGGTCTTTATCCTCAGGGTGCTGTCCCTTGTACATGAAGATAATGTTATTGATTCACTGTCATTAAGACCTGCCTTTGGGGTGTGGTTTTTGCTTTATTAGTGGATTTAGTTTTGTGCTAATGATAATGATGCTGCTGCTGATGATAATAATAACAACAATAATTAAAGATGACTTTCAACTGGGACATTTGATGAGTTTGTGTTATTGGTGACATGTTTGTTGTTGACAACACTGTAGGATCTGAAATTTCACAGAGACATTGCCTAATGGTCCGATTCATCTTAACTCTGGAATTTTGAGGATTTCCAAGATGACATATGTTGCAGTTTTTCCCTTATAGATGATATCATGTAATGATCTCCACTTGCACCTCCTTACCAAACCAAAATTGTCATTTATAATGATCTGACTGTAGATCCTAGCTGTGGGGATTCCTCACTGAATATCAAAGAAATTAAAGACACAGCTATAAGCAATGTGAGATCAGAAAGCATTTGCCAGCAAGGTCAACAGAAAATGGCTGGTCCAGAATCGCTGTAGATGAGTTCCCATGTCTGATCCCTGTGCAGACTTAGATGGGGTGGGACAGTACTCTGCTTGCAGATTCTAGTATGGGGAACACAGAGTTTGTGCAAGGGAAGGAAAAGTAGAAGAGCAGCTATTTCTATTTAAAGGCTAGCTTTCAGAATGAAAAAAAGTATTTACAAAAATCATTACTTAGCTAATGGCTTTGGTTTTTAAGCTGAAAAGAAGGGGATAAACTATCGTACTCCCCCACTTTTTTTATTCAAGAGATGCATTTATTTCCAAGTACACTGTCCATTTCCACTTATGTCACTGTGTCAGTCCATGTGTCAGTTCTTCATTTTAACTTCTTATTTAGAAATAATTTTGAACTTCTAGAAAAGTTGCCAGCATAAGTAGAGTTTAAAGAATACCCATAAACCCTTTACCCAAAGTCACCTACTATTAACATTTTACACCATTTGCTTTATTATTTGAGCACTCATTCTGTGTCTACACACACATGGTATTTTTTCCTGAACTATCTGAGTTGCAATTTTTAATATTTCTAGATTCGATATTTGTAGATTCAAATTCTTTTTAAAAGACTAAGAGCTTTATCTCTATGACACTGGCACTGTTATTACAGAATATTAGAAAATGAAAACTCATGGCATATTTTAAAGCTACATTAGTGATAATTGTTTAAATTTACTATATTTGCCTTTTTAAATACTTTACGTTATGTGTGTTAATACTTGAAGCTATGCAATTATAAACATGAATTTACAACTAAAGCATGTTATAACTGAAATAGTTTATTTTTACAAATTGATTCATATAAAAACCTAGGTAAAATTCTAAAATTATATAGACCAATCAACTTTCCCCATTTAAATCTTCTAAGTAAAATTTAAGAGTGTAATGGTTTTCTAGTAATTTTAAATATCAATATTTAGTTTTGTGGTGTTAATATATTTTCTGACATTTAAAAAATGGCCTTTGGACTTGAGATCAATAAAATGAAGAGGTAATAAAAACCTACGTCTGTTTAAAACTTATAAAATATAGAAGTTAACACTAAAGTTACTTGGTACAAAAAGTTGAAAGAAAAAGAATAAAAATCCCTGTCTGAGCTCTGTGTATTTTTGTCTAAATATAAACTACATCAGCTTCCTAACGCTCAAGGTGAAATAATAAGTAACTAATGTATTACAACTATTATCGTAAGTATATGGTTTATGAAGACTTAATTTTGCTTTTAACATTTAGTTTTAAACATTAAACAGCAGTATAATTTAACAATGTGTTTGGGATAACCGCATATAGTGTAGTATATTAAAGTTAATAAAATAATGTTATATAGGAGATAAAAAGCATGATAACTCAGGAAAAAAGTGAAAAGTTTTCCTAAAAGAATAAGGTAAAAAATACTGTATTTCCCTATTCTGTTCACTCTCCAACTTCTCTGTTTCTTTCATACCATCTTCCTTTTCCTCAAATCTTCAACACCTCCTCCCGCATCCTCAATCCCAGTTCATGACCTTACTTTCTATTTCATTAGGAAAAGAGAAGCATTCAGAAGAGAACTGCCAGTTAAAAGAACATTTATAAAGCTATTGCCCATGTAATAACCACCCAAAACAAGAAATGCAACATCTTGATAACCGCCACCCCTAGTCCTCCTGCACTCCAGGCCCCTCACTGATGACATTCCTCCACCCATTCTATAGATAACTCCTATCCTGACTATTATGATATCATTTCTTTACTTTTCTTTATAGATTTATCTTCTTGTTACCGGAAGGGGGACACCTTCAAGGGCCGGAGAGTGGGCTCTTGTCTAACACTCAGAAATGAATTGTCCGAGGAGACACACATACTGACAAAGCAAAAGACTTTACTAGGGAGGAGCACCTGGGCAGCAGGGTAAGGGAACACAGGAGAACTGCTCTGCCACATGGCTCACAGTCTCAGGGTTTATGGTGGTGGGGTTAGTTTCTGGGTCGTCTCTGGCCAGTCATCTTGCCTGTGCCCATATTTGGTCTGACTCAGGGTCCTTCCTGGTGGCGTGTGCATCTCTCAGCCAAGATGGATTCCAGCGTGAAGGTTTCTGGGAGGTTGGCAGAACATATTATGGGCTGGCATTTCCTCCCTCCTTTTGGCCCCTCCTGAATTCTTCTGGCTGGCTATAGCTTGTCAGTTCTATGTTCCTTATCAGGACCTCCTGTTGTGAGATAACTCATGCAAGCAGTTATTATCCTGCCTGGCCAGGGAGGGCAGTTTCAGTCAACAGTTCCCTAACATTCCGTATAAGCATCCCTAAACAGCAGTTTTATTTTACAGATATTTGAACTGTATATACTTTATATACTTGGAATTGTGACTACTTCTTTCATATTATTTGTGAGATTCATCCATATTGTTGCAGGTAGTTGTAGTTATTTCATTTTTCTAAACTGTGATAAATTTACTTTAAAAAGATGTTTTTTAGAGAAGTTTTAGGTTCACAGCAAACTTGAGAGGAAGGTATGGGAGAGTTCCCATATACGCCCTGCTGCCACAGGTACATAGCCTCACCAATTATCAACATCCCACACCAGAGTGGTACATTTGTTACAACTGACGAATCTATATTGATACATCATTATCACCCAAAGTCCAGTTTACCTTAGGGTTCACTCTTAGGGCTGTATATTGTATGGGTTTGGACAAATGTATAATGACAGGTAGCCACCATTATAGTATCATACAAAGTAGTTTCATTGCCCCCCCAATCCTCTGTGCTCTGCCTATTCTGCCCCCCCCCGCCCAACCTCTGGCAACCACTGATCTTTTACTATCTCCATAGTTTTGCCTTTTCCAGAATGTCATATAGTTGGAATCATACAGTATGTAGCCTTTTCAGATTGGCTTCCTTCACTTAGTAATGTGCATTTAAGGTTGCTCCATGGCTTTTTGTGGCTCATTTCATTTTAGCACTGAATAATAATTCCATCGTCAGGATTTATCACAGTTTATTTATCCATTCATCTACCGAAAGACATCTGGATTGCTTCCAAGCTTTGGCAGTTATGAATAAAGCTGTTATAAACATCTGTGTGCAGGTTTTTATGTGGCCGTAAGTTTTAAACTCCTCTGGATAAATGTTAAGGAGCACAATTGCTGGATTGTATAGTAAGTATATGGTTCAGTTTGGTAAGAAACTGCCAAACTGCCTTCCAAAGTGGCTATACCATTTTGCATTCCCATCAGCAATGAATGAGCATTCCTGCTGCTCCACGTCCTTGCCAGCATTTGATGTTGTCAGTGTTATGAATTTTGGCCATTCAAGTATGTGTATAGTGGTATCTCACTGTTGTTTGGTTATTTCACTTTTATTTTTGTATGTACTATTGTGTGAATATACCACAATTTATCCATGAAAACTTTTAGGGACATTCTGCTTGTTTCCAGTTTTTGACTGTTACAAAACAATGCTACCATGAATATTCCTAGTAGTGTATATAACTACAGACATCTCTAGGATATTTACCTAAGAGTGGAATTGTTGGTTTATAGGGTATGGGCACTTTCAATGTTACTAGATGATGCCTAACTTTTCCTAATGACTAACTTTTCCTAATGCTGTGCACCAATTTACACTTACTAGCAGTTCCCATTGCTCCACCTGCTGGCAACATTTGTTATTATCAGACTTTAAAATTTTTGCCAACCTGGTGGGTGTAAAATGGCCTCTCATTTGATTTTAATGATTTTTTTTTAATTCTTTTTCTTAAACATTTTTATTGGCGTATAACTGCTTTACAATGTTGTGTTAGTTTCTGCTGTATAACAAAGTGAATCAGCTATATATATACATATATCCTCATTATCCCCTCCCTCTTGCGTCTCGCACTCACCCTCCCTATCCCACCCCTCTAGGTGGTCACAAAGCACTGAGCTGATCTCCCTGTGCTATGCGGCTGCTTCCCACTAGCTATCTATTTTACATTTGGTAGTGTATATATGTCAATGCCACTCTCTCACTTCATCTCAGCTTACCCTTCCCCCTCCCCGTGTCCTCAAGTCCATTCTCCACGCCTGCGTCTTTATTCCTGTCCTGCCTGTATGTTCTTCAAAACCATTTTTTTTCTTAGATTCCATATATGTGTGTTAGCATACGGTATTTGTTTTTCTCTTTCTGACTTACTTCACTCTGTATGACAGACACTAGGTCCATCCACCTCACTACAAATAACTCAATTTTGTTTCTTTTTATGGCTGAATAATATTCTGTTGTATAGAGGTGCCACATCTTCTTTATCCATTCATCTGTCGATGGACACTTAGGTTGCTTCCATGTCCTGGCTATTGTAAATAATGCTGCAGTGAACATTGTGGTACATGATTCTTTTTTTTTTTTTAAAGATTTTTATTGGAGTATAATTGCTTTACAATTGTGTGTTAGTTTCTGCTTTATAACAAAGTGAATCAGCTATACATATACATATATCCCCCTATCTTCTCCCTCTTGCGTCTCCCTCCCACCCTCCCTATCCCACCCCTCTTGGTGGTCACAAAGCACTGAGCTGATCTCCCTGTGCTATGCGGCTGTTTCCCACTAGCTATCTATTTTACATTTGGTAGTATATATAAGTCCATGCCACTCTCTCACTTCGTCCCAGCTTACCCTTCCCCCTCCCCGTGTCCTCAAGTCCATTCTCTATGTCTGCATCTTTATTCCTGTCCTGCCCCTAGGTTCTTCATAACCATTTTTTTTCTTAGATTCCATATATATGTGTTAGCATATGGTATTTGTTTTTCTCTTTCTGACTTACTTCACTCTGTATGACAGTCTCTAAGTCCATCCACCTCACTACAAATAACTCAATTTTGTTTCTTTTTATGGCTGAGTAATATTCCATTGTATATATGTGCCACATCTTCTTCATCCATTCGTCTGTCGATGGACACTTAAGTTGCTTCCATGTCCTGGCTATTGTAAATAGAGCTGCACTGAACATTGTGGTACATGATTCTTTTTGAATTATGGTTTTCTCAGGGTATATGCCCAGTAGTGGGATTGCTGGGTTGTATGGTAGTTCTATTTTTAGTTTTTCAAGGAACCTCCATACTGTTCTCCATAGTGGCTGTATCAATTTACATTCCCACCAACAGTGCAAGAGGGTTCCCTTTTCTCCACACCCTCTCCAGCATTTATTGTTTGTAGATTTTTTGTTGATGGCCATTCTGACTGGTGTGAGGAGATACCTCATTGTAGTTTTGATTTGCATTTCTCTAATGATTAGTGATGTTGAGCATTCTTTCATGTGTTTGTTGGCAATCTGTATATCTTCTTTGGAGAAATGTCTATTTAGGTCTTCTGCCCATTTTTGGATTGGGTTGTTTGTTTCATTGATACTGAGCTGCATGCGCTGCTTGTATATTTTGAAGAGTAATCCTTTGTCAGTTGCTTCATTTGCAAATATTTTCTCCCATTCTGACAGTTGTCTTTTCATCTTGTTTATGGTTTATTTTGCTGTGCAAAAGCTTTTAAGTTTCATTAGGTCCCATTTGTTTATTTTTGTTTTTACTTCCATTTCTCTAGGAGGTGGGTCAAAAAGGATCTTGCTGTGATGTATATCATAGAGTGTTCTGCCTATGTTTTCCTATAAGAGTTTTATAGTGTCTGGCCTTACATTTAGGTCTTTAATCCATTTTAAGTTTATTTGTGTGTATGGTGTTAGGAAGTGTCCTAATTTCATTCTTTTACATGTAGCTGTTCAGTTTTCCCAGCACCACTTGTTAAACAGGCTGTCTATTCTCCATTGTATATTCTTGCCTCCTTTATCAAAGATAAGGTGACCATATGTGTGTGGGTTTACCTCTGGGCTTTCTATCCTGTTTCATTGATCTATATTTCTGTTTTTGTGCCAGTACCATACTGTCTTGATTACTGTAGCTTTGTAGTATAGTCTGAAGTCAGGGAGCCTGATTCCTCCAGCTCCGTTTTTCTTTCTCAAGATTGCTTTGGCTATTCGGGGTCTTTTGTGTTTCCATACAAATTGTGAATTTTTTTGTTTTAGTTCTATGAAAAATGCCATTGGTAGTTTGATAGGTATTGCATTGAATCTGTAGATTGCTTTAGGTAGTAGAGTCATTTTCACGTTGTTGATACTTCCAATCCAAGAAGATGGTACGTCTCTCCATCTGTTTGTATCATCTTTAATTTCTTTCATCAGTGTCTTATAGTTTTCTGTATACAGGTATTTTGTCTCCTTAGGTAGGTTTAATCCTAGGTATTTTATTCTTTAGGTTGTAATGGTAAATGGGATTTTATCCTTAATTTCTTTTTCAGATTTTTTGTTGTTAGAGATAGGAATGCAAGAGATTTCTGTGCATTAATTTTGTATCCTGGTACTTTACGAAATTCATTGAATAGCTCTAGTAGTTTTCTGGTGGCATCTTTAGCATTCTCTCTATATAGTATCATGTCATCTGCAAACAGTGACAGTTTTACTTCTTCTTTTCCGATTTGGATTCCTTTTATTTCTTTTTCTTCTCTTGAGCATCTTTTCATAAGCCTATCAGACGTTAGGATTTATTATTTTGTGAAGCATTTATTCAATACATCTGCCAATTTTTTTCTATTGGGTAGTGTGCCTTTTAAAAATTAATTTGTAGGTGTTATTTATATATTCTAACTTTATTTCTTTGTCCTTTATATGTGTTGCATATATCTTTTCCCACTTTGTCTCTTATTTTTTGGTCATTTTCCTGATGGTTTCTTTCAACAAACAGAAGTCCTTAATTATACTATAGTCAAAGTTATCAATCTTTTTTTCTTTATCCATAGTGCTTTTTGTGTCTTTTCAAAGTAATCCTTCCCTATCCCAACATCTTGAGGATATTCTCTTTTATTAACATTTGAAATTTCTATAATTTTGCCTTTTACATTTAGGTCTTTAATATACTTTAAATTAATTTTTGTATGGAGTGTGAGAATTGACGTCCAATTTCATTATTTTTCCTTACAAGTACCCAATTGCCCCATATCATTTGTTGAAAAATCTCTCCTTTCCCCACTCATTCATAATGCCAACTCTGTCAAATATCAAGTGTTCATATATTCTTTGGAATATTTGTGGCCTCTCTGTTCTGTTCCATTTATCTATTTGTCTAATCTTGTGCCAATATGGCATTGCCTTAATTACTGCAACGTTGTAATGAGTCTTGCTATCTGATAGGGAAAGTCGTCCCACCTCATTTTTGTTCTTCAAGAGTTTCTTAACTGTTCTTATCAATATCTACCAAAATAGTTGCTGAGATTTTATTTTCTACAAAAATTATTGTTGAGATTTTAATTTGAGCAAAAGTAACTGTTGAGTTTTAATGTAAGCAAAAATAATGGTTGAGACTCTAATTTTAATGTTTCTCAAAGTTTCATAATATTTTTCATAGTGTCTAACATATCTTATGTTGGATCTTTACTAATTGCTGAATTTTGAAAAATTGCTAACAATAAAGAGGATTCTCAGGAATGGGATTTTAATATGTTTCTTATAGGTAATGCTCTTCTGTTTTGTTTTAAGGAAGAATATACACCTTGTGTTAATAAATCAGTTTATATGTGTTGCTCCCTCATATTGACATAGTCATTGTAATATAATATATATTGATCAATATAATATACTATTATCTATAAAGATGCCAATCATTCATCAAGTTTTCAAAAAGTAAATATTTCACCTTAAACAAATTACTATGTTAATGGAGAAGAACTGTGGGATGGAGCACAAAAAAAGCTCAAGATGTCTATATCCAACTGCTTACTTGACATTTCCACTGAGATATTTTGTAGGCATCCCAATGTTAATATGTCAAAGATTGAACTTTCTGTTTTCCCCTACCCACCTGAACCTAGTCTTCCCACTTCCAGTGGTATCATCATTTTTTGATACTGTCAACAGAAATAGTCTTAACATATAGGGACCTCTTTCATTCACCACTGTATTTCCAGTGCCCAGAAGAGTGTCTTGCATATAGTAGGTACTCAATAAATATTTCTAGAATGAATGAATGGTTCCTGCCCTGAAGAAATGTTTGATTAAAAATTATTCAATAATACACACAAAGTAGTATATCAAAAAAGCTGAGAGAATTCCCTGGCAGTCCAGTAGTTAGGACTCTGTTCTCTCACTGCTGAGGGCCCTGGTTTGATCCCTGGTACGGGAACTAAAATCCCACAAGCTGCGGAGTGCGACCAAAAAAAAAAGAAAATGCTGAAAGATTTCTGTCCTTTCTTTTCTATTATTAGACCCGCAGCCCTTGTTCAGCCCCTTTTTATTTTACACCTGAACAACTGCCACAACTCTTTTTAACAGATCTCTTTACCACCTTCCAATGTGAACAGCTTATAGATAAAATCCAAATGGTTTAACATGACATTCAAGGTTCTCCATGATCTGACACCAGTTTACTGCTTCCACCATATTTTTCCCTACTTAAACATTATGAATCCCAATGTTCCAACCATACAAGACTACTGGGTATTCCCTGAGTGTGCCCTACACTTCCCTTTGTTCTTATTTTTCTCTCTTCACGGAATTCCATTCCTCCCATTTCTTCCTTCACCAAATGATACCAGTCTATTATAACACAATTCAAATGTCATTTCCTCTCTGCAGGCATCCCCGACTCTTCCAGGTAGAATCAGGTTTAACCTCTTTTCCACTTTCCCCTGGTACTTAGTAACCTTGATGTAGCACTTACAATCATAGAAGTCATACAATCATGTTAGACTTGGAAGTAATCTTGGTGATCATGTTCCAACTTCCTCATGCTATGGAGGGCCAGAGAGAAAATCCAGGTCTTTTAATTTGCCTTGCCTCATGATTATTTGTGTACATATTTTATATCCTTTACTTGACAGGTCACTGAGGGCAGAGGAAGGGTCTTATTCATCTTTGTGTTCTCCATGATATCTAATACAATCTACTACACATTGTGGATATACAATAAGTGTGTTTTGATTGACTTGAGAATTAATACCAGAGGGATGGATAAAATAGAGTTACCATTCATAACAGTTAATGTATACTGAGTGCATACTCTGTACCAGGTACTATACCAAAGCTTTACAAGAATTATCTAATCTATCACACAATCCTGTGAGATAAGCACCATTACTAGTTTTCATTTGCCCAAGATCTCATAGTCAGTAAGTTATAGAGCCTGGGCCAGAATCCAAATTTATCTGATTCTAAATCTTCTGCTTTTAATCAGTGTGTTACAATGTAAAGCAACAGGTGGGAACTCAAATATTATGAGTTTGGGAAAGGGTTAACGGATAAGAGGCTAGTTCCTATCTCCTGGAGGACTAAACATCTGGGTTCAGAAAAATAGCTTGGGGCTAAACTGTGGATGACTTTGAATGCCAGGCATGGTATGAGAAGTCATCTCCCTTCCCCTGCTTTCCATCTGTACTAGTCTGGATGCTGATTACCTTGTGAGGCCCAACTCAAATACACCATATGGTACGAGAACTTCTATAATCCTCCAAATCACATTGAATTGCCCCTACTTCCATAGTACTTTGTTTATATTTCTGCTATCATGCATAATATAACTTTCTTAATGGTAATAGTCTGTGGATGTTTTGGTCTTCTTCACATTTTATAAACTCCTTGAGAGCAGGTACCCTGTTTTATTGATGGTTAAATGCCTCTCACTCCTTATTTAGCAACTATACATAGTAGATGTTCAATAAATGTTAATTGAACTAAATATTTCATTGGAAGAATACAGACATGAATAAGGCATGGTTTCTGCTCTCAAGAGAAGCCAACAGTCTGTTGAGGGGAAAATACATTATTCCATATGAATAGCTACACTAGTGATGTTTTAAAAGGATGTAGAATTCAACAACCAATTAGAAAATTCAGTAGAAAAAATAACCCATTCACAGCAGCCCCCAAATCTATAAGGCAGCTAAAAAGATAGCTAACAAATATGAACAAGCCATTACGCATAAAAGTATAAAATTGTACTGAAGGACATTTAAAAAATATCTGAAAGTGAAGAAATATACTTGTCAAGACCTGCACAGGGTCTGGGATCTTGCCTATATACAAGCTAAGACATTAGCCTGCCCTAGTTTCGTGGATTCTGGCATAAGACATGAGACTCTTGGGTGAGAGACTAAGGACTTTATTATTGACAACAAAAGCAGTAACCAGAGCTTCGTGTTGGTTTGCATCTATTCCTAATGCTCCCCCAAGTCCCACAAGGATGATGTAAAGGACTCATGATAGATGGCTGCACACATAGTGGATTGCATTACAGGAAAGGAACAATGAGTTTGGAAGCTCCACTGATTTTATGGAAAGTAGAAGCAAGCCTGCTCTTTGTCTGTGGGGAGATACTTCTTCATTCTTTACTGCAAACATGACCCTGAGAAATGGCTCAGATAAACAGTCTTCAGGGACTTGCATTTTTGGCATACTCAGCAAGAAAATGCAGGGATGCTCAGGGCCCATGGTGGATTGGGTCTCCCAGCAATACTGCATTTATGCATGGGAAGACTTCATGTCAATAAGTTAGCAATTCATCTCAAATTAATCCATAAGTCCAATAACGTTCCAATCAAAATATTAACAGGCCCATTTTTGTGGAACTTGACAATTGATTACAAAATTGGAAATGGCATATACAGGAAATTGATTTATGAAGGATATGGCACAGCAAAAGAGTGGAGAAAGGATGGATAATTGATGGATAAAGGATGGTCTTGATCTGCGGGCTGGTTATATGGGTGTCTTCATTTTGTGAACATTCATCAAGATGCACACTTAAGATATGTCCATTTTTCTGTATGTATTTTATACTTAAGTAAAACCTTTTCAATACCTGCCTAATAGGATACTTTCCCACCAGTAGAGTTGCATGTTCACCAAAAGTTGTTCTTTCCTTAAACAGGTTTATTCCAGTTACACTTGTTGTAAACCAAATAGGAATGGTTTGTAAACCAAACCAACAAAATAGGATTGCAGAAAAAATTTTGCAAAATATGTTACAGACAAATAATTAGAATATAGAATATGTAAAGCACCCATAAGAAGCAATATTAAGAGGACAAACAAAAGAAAAATGGGTAAAAGATATCAAAAGGTAATTCACAGAAGAAGAAATGAGTTTGGCCAGAAAACCTATAAAAAGTGCTCATGTCATGAAATAATCTGGGAAAGGCAGATTCAAACACTAGGGAGATGCTCATTTTCACCTGTTAGATTGATAAAAAGAAATTTAAAAATACTTATCTGCAAGAATGTGGGGGAAATGGGGACTCTTCTATAGCTGATATGTGTGTAAATTGGTGCAATTACTATGACAAGCTATTTGGCAATGTTCAGTGAGGTTGAAGATGAACATACTCTGTCATTTAGCAATTCCACTTCTAGGAAACACATTTATAGAGTAATAGGAGGCTATAACAAGAATATTAATTGAAGCACTGTTTGTAATAGAAAAAAAGGAAGCAACTCAAATGTCCACAAGAATGGAAATGCATAAGGAAACTATTCATATAATGGAATATTATATACCAGTTAAAATGGATGTACATATGTTATAGCATGAACACGGATAAATCTAAAAAAGCATAATGGGTGAAAAAATCAAGTTGTAGATGATTACACACAGTGTGATATAATTTACCATGAAGCAAAAATCATGAGAAAACAATTCACTTAACAAATCTTCATTTTGTGCACAATTCTAGGTACTTAGAATCAGTGAACAAAACAGAGATCTTTCCCTCGTGGACTTTACATTTCAATGGGGGAAGACTGAAATAAAGCAATAAGCATAGCAAGTAAATAAGTTGTATAGTGTGTTAGAGAATGATGAAAGCAGAGCAGGGTAAGACAGATAGAATAGGGATGGGCAGGTTGCAGTATTAAATAGGATAGTTCAGCTAGGCTTCATTGAAATAGTGAGATTTGAGCCTTGAAGGAGGTGAGAGAATTTAAATAAATGGATAACTTGGAAAAGAGCACTCCAAAGGCCCTATGGCAACAGTGAGCTTGGCTTTTCTGAGGAACTGTAAGGAGGCCACAGATGGGACAGAGTGAGTGAGGAAGAGAGCAGATGGGGAGGTTAGAGATATAATGGAGAGCCAGAAAATGTAGGGCTTTTGTAGGGACTTTGGTTCTCACTCTGAATGGAACTGGCTATCTTTTCAGGATTTTGAGCAGAGAAGTACAAGGATTTCATTTATATTTAAAAATGATCACTTAAATTTTTTGTGTAGGGAATAAACCATAGAGGATCAAGAATGAAAACAGAGAGATCTCTTAGAAGGCTATTTTAGTTACTCAGATGAGAGATGATGGTGGATTAGACCTTATATGTAGCAATGGTGATGGTGAGAAATGATTGGATTTTGGGTACACTCTGAGTTAGAACCAAAATGATTTCCTGATGGGTTGGATGTACAGTGGGAGAGAAAGGGAGGAATTGAAGATAATGTCAAGATTTTTGGCCTGAGTATATGGACTGATATAATTGCCATCAATTGAGATGGGGCTGGCTGTAGGAGGAGCAGGTTTGGGGGGAAAAGATTAGGAATTCAATCTGGGACATTTTGAGTTTGAGATGTCTATTAGACATCTGAGTGGAGGTGCTGAGTAGGCAGCAATACAGATCTGGTCTGCAGACTTGAATTTAAGAGTTATCAGTATAGAAAGTGTTTTACAGCATAGGACTGGAAGAGATCACCAAGGGAGTGTAGATAGAAATGAGAAGAACAGGGACCAAGCCCGGGGGCACTCCCATTTTAAGAGGTCTGGGAGGAGAAGAGGAACCAGTAAAGGTCACTGAGAAGAGGCAGCCAGTGAGGTCAGAGGAAGCCAGGAGAATGTGGGGTCCTGGAAGCCAACTGAAGACAGTGAACTGAGGAAGAGGGGCTCATCAGCTGTGCCAAATGCTGCTGATAGGTCCAGTAAGGATTAAGAATTGACCATTGGATTGATCAATGTAGAAATTAGTCATGACCTTGAGAATGGCAATCTCAGTGGAGTGGTGGAGGTGGACCCCTGATTGGAATGTGTTCAAATGAGAATAGGAAGGAGGAGAAAAATTGGAAACAGTGAATAGAGACAACTATTACAAAGGGGTGAAGGAGTAGTCCAAGTGGATATCTGAGGGAAGAACGTTCCTGACAGATGGAATGGACATTGAAAAAGCCCTAGGCAAGAGTGACTGTGACTTGTTTGAGGAACAGCAGAGAGACCATGGTTGGGGCAGAGTGAGTGAGATGGAGAGCAGGCAGAGAGGGTAGGGGGCTATGGAAGGAAAGTTGTCTGGGGCTCCCTCTTGGCACCAGGTTGATGTAGGTAGAAAGCCTAGGGGAATGTGGTCTTAGACCAGGAACTGGTTCAAACGATGCCTTCAAATATTCGTGTTCAAATATTGCACGTGGAGGTGTATATTACATACATCTGTAAAGAAAAATGTGCCTTAAATGGCAGCAAAGAAATAAGATGCTAGCAGTTGCAGAAGTGGAGTAAGAGAATATATATATATATATATTCCATATATAATGATGAGAATGTATTTACGTGAAGATAAGAAATAACAGCATGATGGTATCCTGATAGAAACAACCTAGTAGAGAGCACAACATTGATGGTGGTGATAAAGGGGCGAGAGATGGTAGTGATATTGTTGAACTGGTGTGAGAGAAAGAGATCTAAAGACCTCCCTCAACTTATGATGGGGCTACATCTGGATAAACTCATTGTAACTTGAAAATATCATAAGTCAAAAATGCATTAAATACAACTAACCTACCCAACATCATAGCTTAGTCTAACCTGCCTGAAACGTGCTCAGAACACTTACATTGATTAGCCTACATTTGGGCAAAATCATCTAACACAAAACCTCTTTTATAATAAAATGTTGAATATCTCATGTAATTTACTGAATATTGTACTGAAAGTGAAAAACAGAATGGTTGAATGGGTACAGAATGATTGGAAGTGTATCAGTATCAGTTGTTTACCCAGTAATCGTGTGGCTGACTGGGAGCTGCAGCTCTCTGCTGCTGCCCAGCATCACGAGAGAGTATCGTACCACATATTGATAGCCCGGGGAAAGATCAAAATTCAAAAGTTTGTGGTTGTGTATTTTCCTCTAGCCAGGTTTAGCTGTGTGAGTTCAGGCTCCTTGAGGTGTATTTGGACTTAGCTAGAGTTATGATTTTGCCAGGGAAGCAAACAAAGTGAAAGAGGGGCAGGAGACTGGAGGGTATATGTCAATGAGTGATTATAAAGACTGAGCATGACATTTGAACTAGGGAAGGAGGGGAGAGGAAACAATAAGGGACCGAGAGATGGTGAAATCTGGCAAAACCAATGGACTGGAGATTTTTGTGAGGTTAAAGGATAGTGGGGTCTGGGTACCAAAGGGAATGAGCTGGAAAAAGAGGAGGTGATGGTCATAAAGAGGGATGTTTGAAATTGAGATTATGAAGGGATTGCTGTAATTGCTGTGACAAGGCCTAGGGTATGGCCATGGGAATGAGTAGCTGAGTTGGGGTCAAGGTCGATGTCATGAAGGAGAAATGAAGGCGCCAGTGTAACAGAATGATCATTCTTGAGCTCACCAGGAATTAAGACAGGACTACTACCGTTGGGAATGACATAGTTCCAGGAGCTAAAATCTTTGAGAAATAAGGGAGAGAAGCACTGAAGTTTGGTAGATGATGACAATGAAGTCTAGTTGGTGACACAAGCTGTCAAAAGCTGGAGATTTACAGGGATGTGGGAGAGGAATGCTCTAAAGGCAGCAGTGAGAAGCAAGGAAGACATTTACCAGAGCTTCAGGCTCTGTGGTACAATGGTGATGGGAGAGAAAAATCATCTACTTCTCTTGAGTGGGCTTCAGGGGACACAGAGTCCTCAGGGAAGAGCCTGGTTTCTGTTAAGGCGAGACAATGAAAGGCACATTCAGAGAAGAGGGTGGCGATATGGAGGAATTATTGAGGTTGCATTGCGTTTTAGGAGTAAGGAAGGGGTGTGAGAAGTGAACTGAAGAGAGAATGTGGTCACAGCCTTATGGAAGTTAGAATGTGGGAGTTGAGGGGTATCGCGGGGATATGGGGGTTCTTGTGGTGACTGACACAAGTGGGGTTGGACATTGATGAGTTCTGATGGATATGAGGCAGATAGATTCAAGACAGACTTTGAAGTTTCGGCTAGGGGTGGGGAGGTGAGTGTCTGAGGCTTGCTGTCAACCCCAAGAGATATGGAAATTCAGTCTTACACCTGGAGCACTGGTCCACAGAACGCTCCATGTTGCTCCTGGAAACAGATCACATAAATCTGTAGTGAAAGAAAAATGGGCTAGAAACTACATATCATATTCAGGATAGGAGTAACCCTGGGGAAGTGGGAGGGGAATGGAAATGGGGTGAAGGTCAAGGAAACCTCAATTTTTCTGTAATGTTTTTATTCCTTAAAAAAAAGACAAAGTAAATATACCTAAATATAACAGCATCCAAATCTGAGTGGTGGAAACACTAGTGTTTGTTATATTTAATGCCTGGGATGTTGTAGCTACTCAATGAATGTTATTTGTTGAAGGAGCGTGCCTTTCTGTATTAACAGTTCGTCCAATGAACATACAAAACTCTCAAGTTAGCACATCGTGCTACAAGAGCATAGAAAAGAAAATGGAGAGAAGTGGGGAAGGCCTGAGAAATGCTTGAGGAGAGAGTAATTGCTGATCTATGTAGATCTCTACCACCATACATGAGCCTTATGGAAAATATGGCGTGCAAGCTAAAGACATAGTCCTATCTCCATTTTACCTTAATGCTCTAAGGTTCTGGGTGAGTATCCAGAAAATGACCTTGAATATTTAGTTCTTTCAAGTAACTACTGGATTCTCCTTTTTGTCTCCCAACATAGACACTGGGTGGTGCTGCTGTCCAAAAATTCTGCTCTATCCTGGATTTATTACTTCAATCTAAAGACGGGTATTTATCTAAGTGTCTACTGTAGACCAAGCAAGGTGCTCGGGATTAGAGATATAAAGATGAATAGCCTCAGCAGATTCTCCTCTGATTACACTGCTGCCATATTCAGTGGCTGAAAAATTAGAAAATGTGACTTTTACATAGGAGCGTACCACTGTCACAGAAATGCCCAGTTGTGGGAGTGAATGATCCTGAACTACCCACCCTCTCCATGAGCACCCCTCCTCCAACACCTGGCCAAGGATCAGAACAGACATTGAGCATCACTCGTTGTCACCGCATACTTAGGGTCCTTTGGATATAAAAAGCCAAGAGTACCTGATTACGGCTCCTTCAGCTTGGATCTCGGAGTTTTGGACGTTCAAAGCTAACTGAGTAAAATGTGTCTGCTTATTGTAGAGGCCCCTATTATCGTGGAGGAGTGAGTATACTTGGGAGGAAGGGAAGTGGACCCTCAGGACGAAAGTAGTGGGAGAAGCAGGGCAGGTAGGCCAGCCACTGATCCCTTGGGGAATCAGTGGGCTTGGATGGGGTCTGGATAGGCGGATCTGGTATGACGTTATCAACACCCAGTTGCAAGGGTGAGGTCCTGAGTAGAGAGGAGACAGTAGACTGAGGTCAGCAAGTCTAAATAAGTGGGAGGGGCGAGGAGGCGGGTCTAGGATCCCTTGGCCAATTGGCGAGGACTGGGGCGGGGTCTGGGGGCGGAGCCTGTCACGCAGCTTATAATTGCGGGGTTCCGCATAGGAAGGCTAACCTCGTCCTGTGTACCAAGCGGTCTCAGTTCAGCGGTCTACCTTTCACTGGTCTTCAAGCCTTCGGGTGAGGACGTGCGGCCCCGCCAGAGCCAGAGGACTGTGGGGACAGGAGGGCGTGGCGGCCGCGGGGCTGGCATATCGGGCCTGCTGGAATTGGAGGGGCGGGGGTTGGGACGGGCGATTCGTATCTGCGCCTCCTGGCGAGTCCGCGCCTTTGTTTTCGCAGCGCCGCCTTCTGCGCGCGTTGCGGAATCCTCCCTGGGTCTGTCCCTGGAAGGTCCGAGGGGGGAGCCCCTAGAGCGGCCAGTCCGCTGTGGCTGCAAGTCCGAGGCTGAGGGGATGAGGAGTGTGGGGCTCGGAGTGGGCCCTCTGGGGCTGGCCCTTCGCTCTCTCCCCTCCCGTGGCTGTTAGGTTGGACTGGGCTCCCGACAATGATGATATTTATTTTGAAATGTAAGCAGATTGCTGCTAACAAACTGGTCTATGCACCCAGCCCTGTTATTATTATTTGAAGCCCCTGTTTCCCCCCTCTGGAGATTGGTGGCTGATTGCTTGTCAAAGGATGGTCTTAGGGTGACCTCGACGGAAGGGAGGCATTTTGGGGACGTCTGGCTGCTTGGGGGCCTCTCGATGCTAGTCTGGGCACTAGACGTGTCTTACCCCATCAGGGTGGGGCCAGGCACGCGCAGGAGAGCTCTGCTTTCCGGGCTCAGGGGTCTCCTATTGTCTCTTCTGGACAAACCCGGAATGATCACATGGCACCTCATCTCCTAGCCTCATCTACTACCCTCTCCTCTTGAGGGGAAAATATGGTGAAATAAAAATGAACTCTAGTTTATCCCATTCTGCTGAAGTTCTTGGTTTGATCATAATTAGCTGTGCCGTCTTATAGCGTTTACAAACCAGTGCCATAAGGAGTTATTGTGAGACATGTAATTAGTTATGACTGGATTTAATCCCTCCTCTACTGTCTTTGGGCAGATGAAATGGAAAGAAACTAGTCCAATTTGTGCTACCCCTTTTTGTGTGCTGCTCCCTAACCCCCAAGAAAAGTGCCCCCCTCTCATAGTAATTGAACACAAAGTGAACGTGCTCAAATAGTGCTATCATCTCCTAACAAATTCATTAGCTGGTTAAACCCAGTCCTTATTTTTTCTTCTATTCCTATCTGCTCATGTGTTTCTATCACCTCCATTTTACTTTTGCTGTGATTTTAAAAGCCAGACATATTGGCTCCCGGTTTCTAGAACATCTTGGTTTCTAGTGCATCCTGATCCAATGGCATTTACTGTCTATCAGAAATGGGGTAATGATGTGGGTTAATAAAAAGTATTCTAATAAAAATATGACTTTTCTAAGATCTGTTGCTGTTTTCCTGTTGAAAATCAGCAGGTAAAATACACATTGATATTAAATGTGAGAATTTTGGCTGTTACTCCTTAGTGTGATAATAGTTCTACCAGATAAGTTTTTTTATGGTTTTTTTCCCGGTCTTTTAGTCAAGATGAGTGATAAGCCAGACTTGTCTGAAGTGGAGAAGTTTGACAAGTCAAAACTGAAGAAAACTAACACTAAAGAAAAAAACACTCTTCCCTCAAAGGAAAGTAAGTCATGGGGACTTTCTGAGACAAACAATGGTGAAAATTAATAGGTTCAGTAAATAAACTCTTCTAGTAAATTTTACCACAAAGGAAGCAATAACTAGAGTACGAATTATTTAATGTATAACATTAAAAAATATCAAATAGTTGCCTTTTTTACTTTGCTTATATAAGTAGTTCTCACAAAATAGGCCCCAGTAGTAATGGGGGAATTTTAAAAAGCTGGTTTTTGGTGGAAAACTACTAAAACCCACATTGAAACCAATCTTGGAATATTGGACATAGCATTAGAAACATCTTAGTTTTGTCCGATTTTTGTTATTTGGCATTTTTTTGCATCTAGCTATTTGGGTCTTTAATCTCATCCCTAATGAGCCATGCAAACTGTGGTTTTGGCCTTCTCTACCTGATGACAAGATGAGGTAAGCTAATCAGTTTAGATATAGGGTATACTCAAGTCTCCCAGGGATCAAGGGATCAATTTTGCCCTCCCCACTTACAGCCTGCAGGAGAAACCCCAAGCCAAGGGAAACGTTTTGTCATGTAGCATTGTCTGCAAGTTCCAAAGTTAGTCAAAATTGTCTGAAATGACATAACTTCCTAATTGTATAGTGATAGATAAATCTGAAGAAAGTGCTTCACTTGCCCCCCAATCTCAGAGTGATCTATGGTAAAAATGGCAATAGCATAAATCTACCTCTCAAATGGGGAAAAAGAAACACACAGTTGAGTCTAACAAATGTTCAGCTCATTAATTTGCACACACACATACCTGACTGAGGATCTGTGTGTAGTGCCTTGGCATTCTAAATTTAAAGAAGGTATGGCAGCCTCCAATGACTTGGCAAAGAGCTCTTTTGGAAGAAACTGAACTTAATCTTAGGTAAATACCCTCTTAATGATTTTTTTGTGTTTATTTGTTCCCCAGCTATCCAGCAGGAGAAAGAGTGTGGTCAAACATCGTAAGATGGGGATCTCCTTGCAAGAGCAAATTTCAACATTGCTTGAGTGTCTTGATTTTGGTAAAACTTTGTAGAGATTTTAGGCATCTTCTGATGTCTTCTCACCCATAATCCCTGGCTAAGAGGTCAGGGGTAGCCTACGTTCCCTGACATTCATTTTAAAACTTCCATTGGTGCGTAAATTCCAGCTGGCAGATGCTGTCAATAATCCAACCGTTGATGACCTTTGTGCTTGTAGTCTTTGCACCCCCTACCGGATAAGCCACTTTTAACTTTCTACAATGGTTCCCTCTATTGCTTTATAATGTTCATGAAGTTGCATGCTTTTGCATCTTCTCACGGTTTATTTTCATTTGTAATGGAGCAATAACATAATAAATATAATCAGTATGTTTATAATAGGCTCCTGTGGTTCATTCCTGGTGGTCTTCTAAGGAATGAAAGTACACAAGGGTACTTTTCATCCAAAAAAAATGGGTGCAGGAAAACTGCTTCAGCAGATTTGGCACATGGGAAAGGCCCTCCTCTGTCTGATCTGGACAGAGGAGGGCCTTTGGGGATTGTGTGGCTGAACCATACTGACTCCATTTTGTCAGCTCCATCTTAGTCCACACAGTCCTAACTCCTCCCCTTTCCACGTGACTGAGCTTTAGCCTAATTTACAAGGAGTGGGTCCAAGCCAGATGAGTTCCCTATCAACTTTTACCCTTGCCTTCATCTGATATGAAACCTGGAAGAGTGCCTTTTGCTGACATAGATGGTTAATGGTCATGAGACCCCTGGGGAGAGGAAAAAACTCCTATTCCAGTTGGTGCAGACGTGCTTCTCTCTTGGTAGTCAGATTCTACTTTTAGCTTTGGCCCCTTTAAATTCCCCTGTACCCTTTTTGGCAGTGCAGTGTGCAGTGCAGCTGTGAATGCCTCTGGATTATCTGTCTGCCCTATCTATCGTGCCTGTATGTAAGTTACCCACAGAAAACTTCATAATTGCACTTTATGGAGCTGCTCGCTTCATTTTTCAGTCTCAAAGTTCCTTCTCAGTTTGCAGGATATTATTCAGTATGTCTGCCTCCCAACAGGGATACTAAGTGCTTTTTCCTTAGAGTTGGAATCATAGAGATAGAGAACCTTGGGAGAAGAAGTCACGTGGACTAGCTCCCTTATCTCAGAAATGAGGAAATTAAAACACAGGGTCTGATTTAATCTTCTAAGGTGTATAAGGGCTGGAATTTTAGCCGGACTCTTCTTGCTTTTTGGAAAGTGCTTTTCAACTAAAGTTAGGGGACACCCAAGGTTGGGGTTGGATGGGGAAGGGGGCAAGAGACACTTGCTAATCCATACTGTGCTAAGCACATCACATCTTCTATCAAGCATAAACTCAGATGTCTAATAACCTCTAATGACCTACAGTACTGAACCTCTGGTTTCATTCTTGTCCTGAACAGAATTCACTGTCTTATGAACCAAGTATTTTTGGTGTTTGTGATGAGCATAAGTGCTATGGACTGAATTGTCTCCCCTTCAAAAAATTTCATATGCTGAAGCCCTAACCCCAAATGTGACTGGATCTGGAGATAGTGTATTTAGGTAATTAAGGTTAATTGAGATAATAAGGATGGGGCCATAATCTGATAGTACTGTGGCCATAAAAGAAGAGGAAGAGACACCAGATCACTCTCTCCCCAACATGTGAGGACCCAACAAGAAGGTGTCTACTTGCAAGCCAGGAAGAGAGTTTTCACCAGAAAATGACCCTGCTGGATCTTGATTTTGGGACTTCTATCCTCCAGAACTGTGAGAAAATTAATTTCTGTTGTTTAATCAACCTGGTCTACAGTATTTCGTTATGGCAAGCCTAGCTGGCTAATATAATAAGGAATACATATAAATAGATGAGTCCAGATCACTGCCTTAAAACAATACTTTTTTCACTTGAAATTTATAAGAACCAATCACCTGTAATCCCACCAATTACGCATGTTAACCTTTGAGTGTATAACCATCCTGACTGTGGTCTATTAATATTCATATATTTTCTGACTAAAAGGGATTATGCTGTCCATACCTATTTGCAATCTCAAGTATTATCTTACCACTCCCTTCTAAGAGCTGACATTCTTGAATAATCACTGGGTTTACAGGAGGTGAAAGCTATGGTCTCTGCAATAGCATAAACTTCCCTAAGCAAAACCGGGAGCGGGGGGTCACCTCTGCTCAAATGTCAGTGAGGTGACACCATCACAGGGCTTAGAGTAGCCAGAGGATTTGAGAGTTGGAAGTAACCATGTTGGTCACCAATACCTTACCTCTTGCCTGAGACAATTATCCAATAGCGTTACTCAGCCCCTTGCTGCAACAGGCTGCTTACACTGTGCCCAAACCTGCCTCCATGTAATTTCTATCCAATAGTCCTAGGACTGTACTAGAGTCCCACACCACGTAGTTAATCCCTGCTCCAATAGTTGAAATCAGCTGTTGTGTGCCTGCCTCTATACCTCTGTCTTCTCCTGATGATACCTCCCGGGTCCTTTGGATCCAAATTACATGATGAGGAACCATCCTGGTTGCTGACACGCTCAAATTTGCTCATGATCAGATATCTTTGCATCCTGATTCTGTCATCCCACACATTTGCTCTCCTTTCAACATTGCCATTTGCAAACTTGAGAAAGATACTATACATCCATGATAGATTCAGCAACCTCTGTATTTGCACAGTAATCCACCACAAGATTGGATTTTAGAGGGCCTAAAGGAAAGAATGAAATGTTGTCAGGTGAGCTGGGGTTGGATAATAACTCCCATTGTTCAGTTGCATCTGGTAATCATCCTATTCATTGACATATTGATTCCATCCTGAGCAACGTTAAGTATTAAACTTAGTGGGAACATACGAGACGTACATGGTGGCAGGTGAAAGACCAGTAGCTGGTAAGTGAGTACTCATACATATATGAGATAGGAAAAACAATTGCTCACCTAGAGTAGTTTTACTCAGCATTTCTTAAATATATGTGGGGTTACTTTTCTAGCCTGTCTAACCAGAGAAATACTTTTTCTCCAATAGCCCACTATTAGCAGGGATTGAGATTTAGGGCCCTGAGCAAACGACAGTCAAAAAAAATACCACACCAATATTCTCCTCAGTCTCCAAGAAAACACCCAGGAAGGCACTTATTTGCTCAACTCAGGTCACCTGCTCCTACTTTGAGCCAACGGCTGTGGCTGAGGGTCTGCAGGTCCTTCATTGGCTGAGCCAGTGAAGGGTGGAGCTTGGGTTGCTCTGACTGGATGCTGTCATCATCTAGTGAAGCATATTTGCAGGTCATGAAGCTTTGCATTTTAAAAAACAAAAGTATAGACCAGAAAATAATAGAATCAGATAAATCTGAATGAGTTATCCTAGTTACTTTCAGTTTCTAGGAAGCTTGAAAAAGGTACCTTTTCATGAACTTTTAAAATTCTGGACTCTAATATTATTTATTATTTATTTAAATAAATTCCACAATAGGGGTCATGCTGAAAAAAGTTTGTATGGCATATTCTGTTTTATGAATGATGATCCCCTGATTTGATGCTTGTAATTTCTTTTTTTTTTTCTTAACATCTTTATTGGAGTATAATTGCTTTACAATGGTGTGTTAGTTTCTGCTTTATAACAAAGTGAATCAGCTATATGTGTATATATATCCCCATATCTCCTCCCTCTTGCGTCTCCCTCCCACCCTCCCTATCCAACACCTCTAGGTGGTCACAAAGCACCGAGCTGATCTCCCTGTGCTATGCGGCTGCTTCCCACTAGCTATCTATTTTACATTTGGTAGTATATATATGTCCATGCCACTCTCACTTCATCCCAGCTTACCCTTCCCCCTCCCCGTGTCCTCAAATCCATTCTCTACATCTGTCTTTATTCCTGTCCTGCCCCTAGGTTCTTCATAACCATTTTTTTGTTTGTTTGTTTGTAATTTCTTATTTACAGCAGTAATGCTATTTCCCTTATTTAGTCTTTTCTGTAATGTGAAACCAGATTTATTTGATAATATTTCAACTAGGACTTTTGTATCCTCATATATAAATGAGACTGCTCAGAAAGTTGTTTAGCATGCTTTCTTCAATAAGTTTTATCATCATATTGTATTTCTTGAAATAAAATAGTCTTTTCATTCATAATCTTGAACTATTTTATTAGCATCAGAATTAACTCTTCCTTGAAAGTCTGACCAGATACACCCCTGGAAGCTTGGCCATTTGGCTCATTGATGATCTCCATCTCTTCAGTTCTTGTTTATCCTTAAATCCTTGTTTGGATCAATTTATATAATTTGGTTCAATTTCTATACTATTTTACATTCATACATGTATAAATATCTTTGCATGTATTATCAAAGATTCTTGAAAGCATTGTGCTTTTAATTTTAAAATATTTCCCACTTTATTGATATATTTTCTCTCCCTAAGGAGGTTTCTTAGAGAATTAGGTGAGTGTATATTTTTCACCCAATAGATCTTCACCAATTCTAGCCTTTGGAATACTTTTAGAATCTAAGTATTGTGAAGAAAATAATTTTAAACTTGGTACACGGTTAAGGAGGTGGAGACATGGTCAAGACCCATACCTTCAGGTGGGCAACCTACTAATGGGAGGATAATTACAATTGCAGAGGTTCTCCCCAAGGAATAAGTGATCCAAGCCCCACATAAGGCTCCCCAGAATGGGGGTCCTGCACCAGGAAGATGAGCCCCCAGAACACTTGGCTTTGAAGGCCAGTGAAGCTTACTTTCAGGAGAGCCAGAGGGCTGTGGGAAATAGAGACTCCACTCTTAAAAGGCACACACAAAATCTAACAAGCTTGGGGATCTAGGGCATAAGCAGTAATTTGAAAGGAGCCTGGGTTAGACCCATCTGCTGATCTTGGAGAGCCTCCTGGAGAGGCAGAAGGCAACTGGAGCTCACCATGGGGATATAGACAGAGGCGGCAGCCATTTTGGGGAGCTGGTTCTACCACGTGACACTGGTACTGGCAAGTGCTATTCTGGAATCCTCCTTCTAGCTTGTTAGTGCTGGAACCCAGCTCTGACCAGCAGCCTATCAGCACCAGTACTGTGACATCTCAGGCCAAGCAAAAGCCCAGGCAGAGACACAGCCCCATCCACCAGCAGGCCTGCTGCCTTGAGACCCCTGAAGCCCACACCTACCCTGGAACCCAGTCCAGTCCACCCCAGGACCTGGCCCCGCTCCACTGGGCTGGAACTAGCCCCAGCATCAACCTCATCCATCAATGGGTAGGCACCATCCCATGATACTCTGGACCCCAGTCCAGCCTACCAGTAAGCTGAAACACCAACTCCAGGACCCTCAGGGCCATGCAGCCCACATTCCCAGGACCCGGCTCCACACACCAGTGAGCCTGCACTAGTCCCGGGAATCCCTGGGCCTCACGCCTGCCCACAAGTAGGCCAAAACACAAGCTCTGGGACCCCTGGGCCCTGCAGCCAGAGACCCCAGGACCCAGCTCTGCCTACCAGGCTGGCACTAGCCACCACCCACCAGTGAGGAGGCACCAGCCCCAGGACCATCACAGCCCTTCATCCTGCCATATCAGGACCCATCCCACACCAAAGCAGGCTGGCACCCGCCCCAGGACCCCAAGGGTCCTGGCCCTAGACACCAGCTCAGGACATCTTGGGCTGCTCAGCCAGTGGCCCTGGAATTTGGTCCCACCCACCAATGGGCTGACACCAGCTTCAGGACACCTCTGGGACATGGCCCCTCCCACCAGCAAGTGGACATTAGATCTGGGACTCCCAGGCCTGCAACCACCCATTCCAGATCTCCTCAGGATCATTGGAGTACAGATTTAGGATAAATGAATCCCCTTATCAGTATTATTATTTATTATTTTTGTGGAATATTAGAAAAATCTTAAGAAAGAATGTGGAAAAAGGATATGGTTTCCAAGGATACCAGGAAAAACTTCCACCAAATCAACTGCAGTTAAATTTCTCTGGATGGGACCTCGAGATGGTCTTATACAACCGGAACATAGTTTTGGAAGCGAGAAACTCACTGCAGAACCATCACAGTTTCAAAACAGAACTGTGGACCCATAATAAAAACAACATTTTATAAAATTACATAATTTCTATTGTGTTCATTGTTGCTGCTTCAATATCCCAGTGTCTGCCCATATGATATAAAAATGTTTTTCAGAACTTTTCTTGCACCCTGATCATATACATATATTATGTGTGAATTCCTGTGAGGAAACAAGGATGTTTTTATTGTGCTAGGTGTGTGTTACATTTAGTAAATCCAATAATCAAATACAGGCATTAGTAAACCAGTGTTACGACTGCACCATATAGGCTGTGAAGGCAGAAGTGCAAGGGTGAGTGACACACATGACATCTAGGAAGGAGAGAGGGAAAATGGGGTTTGATGTTGAAGACCTGGAGGAGAAATGAGCATATGCAATTATTCACTTCAGAGGGTGATTGAGGAAAATGGATGCCTAAAGGGCAATCATGATCTAATGGTGCTGGCTACTGAAAATACAAATTAGAGCAAGGACTTTACTGCTTAAATAACAAACTATAAGTTCCAACCCTAAGAAAATAGTATTAATAGGACAAGCATACCTCATTCAAACTTTTTTCAACATTATCTGTATCACAGAATTCACTGTAAAACATAAGCAAAAACGGAAACACATTGTGGAAATAACTGAATTTGAAAGTTCAAAAAACAATTCCTGTTCCAGCCTTTCTGGTAATCTCTAAGGTCATTATTATTTTTGTAAACATTTTATTTACCTCTTTCATTCCCTAACTCCCTAAGAGATAGGGTACAATAATCCAGAAGTTTTTAAAGGTAAAGTGAAGAAACTGATAAGAAAAATCAAAGGTACTACAATCAAACTTCTTTCAACATACCCCATATTCAGAATTATTTAATATACATAAATGAGGAACCAAAAATAGTACACAAATATCTAAATTAAAATTTTCTTGGCCCAATTTACTTCTCCACATCCCTGAATTCTGAAGTTACTATTCCTATATGTTCAGACTTATCCAATTCTAATTTTTTACATTCTATTTCTTATGACATTTAAAAGACAAAACTTTATGACCCACAATTATGTATCATAGGATGACAGGAGTGTTCAATGAGAGTAGCTCAAGCACCAGTGTCCACTGGAGCAGCCAATAAGGTCTTACAGACCATGAGCCACAAGCATTGTCCCAAAGTGTGTGGGGAGGTGACCTGGGATGAACCTGGGTGTGCTTCCTTGAAGCTTCTTTTCAAACATGGTTATTTAGTAATATGAATCCAGAGCTGGAAGAGGAACATCTCTCTTGACCTTTGCATAAAGTTAAGAGAAAGATGGTGAGCAGTAAAAGAACTAAGATGACTTTCTCCTTGTCCTTGCAGTGTTCCAATATTAATATTAATTATATTGTTAATATAATCTAATTTCCATTGTGTTTTCCTCTTAGCCCAATGGCTTTTTGTTTGTGTTTCTGTGAGTTATTATTTAATTCAGAAGCAGTTGGTGATTTTCCTGTTACTTTTATTTTTAATTGATTTGTAGTCTCCCATTTCTGTGGAGAAAGAACATGCTCTGTCATTTCAACCTTGGAAATTTATTATGATTTGCTTTAAAACTCAATTTTTGGTTAACTGTGATAAGTTTTCTATTTGTGTTGTTAAATTGGTTGAAAATTCTCCTTTGGATTACGATGTAGAAACCTGTGAAGAATGTCACTCTCAGCCAAACAATGAGACAAACACTGGATAATATACAAAAAATAAAACTTTTCTTGAGCCCATCCAAAAAAGTACAAAACCCTTTTGTAGAGACCAAACACATAGAGGATTTCACCTATGGCAGAGCCCTATTAGCTTAAGAGAAAGAATGGGCCAGGGTAGTATACTAGAGGGAGCTTTTCTGAATAGTGCAGGCATAAAGGGGGCAATGCCTGAGCCAGGAGGGGGCATTAAGTTCTGGTATTTCCAGCCCAATTTGGAATCAGTCTGGTGGCTCATCATACATCAAGAGCTCTCCTTGGGACAAGGAGAGCCAGGATTCAGGACCAATGAGCCCATTATTAAGATCATGGGCCTTCCCAGGACAGACCCCTTTCCCCCTTGTCTTCCACCTGCCTCTTGTTTGCAGAAAAAGTTTAGCATGCTAGGCCTTCCCTGAGTTCCAAAGAATAAACTTAATCAGAGAAGTGAGAAAATACAGAAACAAAGGAAAACAGTCAAGCAAGACAAAATAATAATAGTTTAGCCATTACACAAAGTCAAGGACTTTATTTCCTCCACAAGGGCTATAGATAATATTCTAAGCCATATACTTTGAGCTGTTTTGCAGATACTGAAACCCCCACCAGGTGAAAGAAGTTAACTCTATACTGACCACAAGCATGTAGACCCCCAAACCGGTTCAAACTAGAAGGTTGATGATGTTGATTCCCATTATACTTCACCACCAACCAATCAGAAGAATGTCCATGAGCTGGTCAAAGCCCCCACAACCCTCTCCCTCACTCTGTTTTTAAAAACCTTTCTCTTAAAGCCATTGGGGAGTTCAGGCCTTTTGAGTATTAGCCAACTGTGCTCCTTGTTTGGTACCTGCAATAAACACTGCACTTTCGTTCACCACAACACAGCGTCAGTAGATTGACTTTACTGTGTGCAGACGAGTGGACCCAAGTCTGCTTCTGTAAAAATTTTGGCAACCCAGATGGGACAGCAGTCCTGATTGTGCATCTCGTCCATGGCACATCAACACCTGTTCTGTGGCAAGCACTTGGGGCTGTCTTGGAGACAAATGTGCTCAGGCAGATGCTGGACAGGATCCAAGAGCAGCCCAGATCTAGTTTTGGCCTGCTGGTGGGTGGGGCCCTTTCCAGATAGAGCTGGCTGCAGGTTCTAGTGTATCAAAAAAACTGGTACTGGCCTGCTGGTGAGTGGGGCTGGATTCTGGGGCAGCTGGCTGAGGAGTTCAAGGTATCTCAGAGCTGGTGTTGGCCTGCTGGTGGGTGGGGCTGGGGCCCAGGCTGTCCTAGGGTTACTGCCAGCTCAATGGTGACCAGAGCCATGTCCTAGGGATCTGGCTGCAGGACCCTGGGTGTCCCAGGTCTAGTGCCTGTACTGTCATGTGCAGGGCCAGATCCTGGCACTCTAGTGGACAGTGATGTGTACAGTGGCACCTGTGGGCTCAGGGCGTCTTAAGGCAGCCTGCCTGCTGTTGGGTGGACCCTGCCTGTCTAGTTGCTTGGCCTGAAACATCCAATCCTGGTGCCTACAGGCTGGTGGTCAGAGGCAGGGCTGGGTCCTGAGGCTTATAAGCTAGTGGGAGGAGGCCAAAATGGCACTTGCCAGCACCAGTGTCCATGTGGTAGAAAGAGCTCCCCAAAATGGCTGCCAACAGTGTCTATGCGCGCAGAGTGAGCTCCAGTTGCCTCCCACCTCTCCAGCAGACTCTCCAAGATCAGTAGGTGGGTCTGACTAGGATTCTTTCAAATTACTTCTTCTGTCCTGGGTCCTGAATCTTGTGAGATGTTGTCTGTGCCCTTTTTTTTTTTTTTTAGACAACAGTTGTTTTACAATACTGTGTTAGTTTATACTGTACAGCAAAGTGAATCAGCTATACATACACATATATCCCCTCTTTTATGGATTCCCTTCCCATTTAGGTCACCACAGAGCACTGAGTAGAGTTCGCTGTGCTATACAGTAGGTTTTCATTAGTTATCTATTTTATACATAGTATCAAAAGTGTATATATGTCAATCCCAATCTCCCAGTTCATCCCAACCCCCCTTTCCCCCTTCCATATGTCTGTTCTCTACCTCTGTGTCTCTATTTCTGCTTTGTAAATAAGATCATCTATACCAGTTGTTCAGATTCAACATATATGTGTTAATATACGATATTTGTTTTTCTCTTTGACTTACTTCATTCTGTATAACAGTCTCTAGGTCCATCCGTGTCTCTACAAATGACCTAATTTCATTCCTTTTTATGGCTGAGTAATATTGCATTGTATATATGTACCACATCTTCTTTATCCATTCCTCTGTTGATGGACACTTAAGTTGCTTCCATGTCCTGGCTATTGTAAATAGTGCTGCAATGAATACTGGGGTGCAAGTGTGTTTTTGAATTATGGTTTTCTCTGGGTTTATGCCCAGTAGTGGGATTGCTGGGTCATATGGTAGTTCTATTTTTAGTTTTTTAAGGAACCTCCATACTGTTCTCCATAGTGGCTGTATCAATTTACATTCCCACCAACAATGCAAGAGGGTTCCCTTTTCTCCACACCCTCTCCAGCATTTATTGTTTGTAGATTTTTTGTTGATGGCCATTCTGAGTGGTGTGAGATGATATCTCATTGTAGTTTTGATTTGCATTTCTCTAATAATTAGTGATATTGAGCATCTTTTCATGTGTTTGTTGGCCACCTGCATGCCTTCTTTGGAGAAATGTTTATTTAGGTCTTCCACCCATTTTTTGATTGGGTTGTGGGTTTTTTTTTTATTGAGCTGCATGAGCTCTTTTTATATTTTAGAGATTAATCATTTGTCAGTCACTTTGTTTGCAAATATTTTCTCCCATTCTGAGGGTTGTCTTTTCATCTGTTTTTGGTTTCCTTTGCTGTGCGAAAGCTTTTAAGTTTCATTAGGTCCCATTTGTTTATTTTTGTTTTTATTCTCATTACTCTAGGAGGTGGGTCAAAAAAGTTCTTACTGCAATTTATGTCAAAGAGTGTTCTGCCTATGTTTTCCTGTAAGAGTTTTACAGTGTCTGGCCTTACATTTAGGTCTTTAAACCAATTGAATTTATTTTTGTGTATGTTGTTAGGGAGTGTTCTAATTTCATTCTTTTACATGTGGCTTTCTGGTTTTCCCAGCACCACTTATTGAAGAGGCTATCTTTGCTCCATTTTATATTTTGGCCTCCTTTGTTATAGATTAAGTGACCATAGGTATGTGGGTTTATCTATGGGCTTTCTATCCTGTTCCATTGATCTACATTTCTGTTTTTGTGCGAGTACCATACTGTATTGATTACTGTAGCTTTGTAGTATAGTCTGAAGTCAGGGATTCTGATTCATTCAGCTCCATTTTTGTTTCTCAAGAGTGCTTTTGCTATTCCAGGTCTTTTGTGTTTCCATACAAATTGTAAAATGTTTTGTTCTAGTTTTGTGGAAAATGCCATTGGTAATTTGATAGGGATTGCATTGAATCTGTAGATTGCTTTGGGTAGTACAGTCATTTTCACAATATTGATCTTTCCAATCCAGGAACATGTTATATCTCTCCATCTGTTTGTGTCATCTTTAATTTCTTTCATCAGTGTCTTATAGTTTTCTATGTACAGGTTTTTGCCTCCTTAGGTAGGTTTATTCCTAGGTATATTATTCTTATCATTGCAATGGTAAATGGGATTGTTTCCTTAATTTCTCTTTCTGATTTTTCATTGTTAGTGTATAGGAACGCAAGAGATTTCTGTGTATTAATTTTGTATCCTGCAACTTTACTAAATTCATTGATTAGCTCTAGTAGTTTTCTGGTGGCATCTTTAGGATTTTCTATGTATAGTATCATGTCATCTGCAAGCAGTGACAGTTTTACTTCTTTTCCAATTTGGATTCCTTTTATTTCTTTTTCTTCTCTGATTGCCATGCCTAGGACTTCGAAAACTATGTTGAATAATAGTGGTGAGAGTGGGCACCCTTGTTTTGTTCCTGATTTTAGAGGAAATGCTTTCAGTTTTTCACCATTGAGAATAATGTTTGCTGTGGGTTTGTCATATAGGGCCTTTATTATGTTGAGGTAGGTTCACTCTATGCTCACTTTCTGGAGAATTTTTATCATGGCTTTCCTAAATTCTGGATAATTATCAACCGTGTCCCTGTGAATATTATTATTCTAAAATTTAACCAGGTTACCACTTCTGGCATGCCTACAAAATGCACTTAATACCTTCTTAGTCCATTTCTTAGGTCTCTCGGCCTCTCTTTAATCTTTTACTTCATTTATCTTACTATGAGTTATTCTGTGTAATTTCTTTCATCTATTTTCTAATTCACCAATTCTCCATCCAGCTGTGTCTCATCTGCTGTTTAAAATTTCTTGGAAGAAATTGACAAGAATACAGTAATATTAGGGAACTTTAACACCCCACTTACAGCAATAGACAGATAATCCAGATAAAAAATCAATAAGGAAACAGTGGCCTTAAATGACACATTAGACCAGTTGCACTTAATAGACATCTACAGGACATTCCATTCAAAAACAGCAGAATACACATTCTTTTCAAGTGCACATGAAACTTTCTCCAGGATAGATCACATGCTATGCCACAAGAAAACCCAAGTCTCAACAAATTTCAGAGGACAGAAATTGTACCAAACATTTTTTCTAACCACACTGTATGAAACTAGAAAATGATTACATAAAGAAAAATGGGAAAACCACAAACACATGGAGACTAAACAATATGCTAGCAATAAACCAATGCGTCAGTGAGGAAATCAAAGAGGAAGTTAGAAAATACCTGGAGACAAATGAAAATAAAAACACATCTTTCCAAAACCTATGGGACACAGCAAAAGCAGTTCTAAGAGGGACGCTTATAGCCATACAGGCTTACCTCAAGAAACAAGAAGAATCTCAAATAAACGACCTACCCTACCATCTAAAGGAATTAGAAAAAAACAAACCAAGCTCAAGGTCGGCAGAAGGAAGGAAATAATAAATATCAGAGAGAAAACAAATAAAATAGAGATAAAAATCAATAGAAGGGCTTCCCTGATGGCGCAGTGGTTAAGAATCTGCCTGCCAGTGCAGGGGACACAGGTTCGAGCCCTGGTCCAGGAACATCCCACGTGCCGTGGAACAACTAAGCCTGTGTGCCACAACTACTGAGACTGCTCTCTAGAGCACGTGAGCCACAACTACTGAGCCCACGTGCCACAACTACTGAAACCCATATACCTAGAGCCCATGCTCCACAACAAGAGAAGCCACTGCAATGAGAAGCCCACACACTGCAGTGAAGAGTAGTCCCCACTCACCACAACTAGAGAAAGCCCACAGGCAGCAATGAAGACCCAATGAAGCCAAAAATAAATAAATAAATGAACTTATGTTTTAAAAAGCAAGAGAAAATATCAATAAAACAAAGAGCTGAGTTTTTTTTTAAATAAAGAAAATGGATAAGCCTTTAGCCAGGCTCATTAAGAAAAAAAGAAAGAGGACCCAAACAAACACAATAAGAAATGAAAGAGGGGAAATTATAAACAATATTCACAGAGATACAAAAAAATCATAAAAGGATACTACAAACAGTTATATGCCAACAAATTGGACCACGTAGAAGAAACGGATGAATTTTTAGAAACACACAATCTTCAAAGACTGAATCAGGAAGAAATAGACAATCAGAAGAGACTGATCACTAGTAGTGAAATTGAATTAGTAATAATAAAAAAAAAAACTCCCAACAAACAGGAGGAGAGTTCCCAAGATGATGGAGTAGGAGGATCCTGAGCTCACCTCCTTTCACGGGCACACCAAAATTACAATTATTTACAGAGAAACTATTGATGAGAAAGACCGGAACCTATCAGAAAAGACCTCCTACAACTAAAGATACAAAAAAGGAGCCACAAGTAGGTGGGTAGGAAGGATGCAGTGTGCTACAATCAAGACCCATACCCCCATGTGGGCAACCCACAAATGGGAGAATAAGTACAATTTCAGAGGTTCTCCCAATATTGAGGGAGTGAGGGGTCTGAGCACCACACTTGCCTCCCCAGCCCAGGGGTCATGCTCTGAGAAGATGAGCCTCCAGAATGTTTGGCTTTGAAGGTCAGCAGGGCTTACTTTAGGGAGACACAGAGGACTGTGGGAGATAGAGACTTCCATTTTAAGGGACACACACAGGGGTCACCAAGATGGCGGAGGACTAGGAGGACATGGAGTTCATCTCTCTCCACAAATGCATCAAGAATACATCTACAGACGGAACAATTCTCACAGAACACCAGCTGAACGCTAGCAGAAGACCTTGGACACTGGAAAGGACAAGAAAGATCCCCACATAAACTTTTTTTTTTTAATTTCTATTTCTACGTTACTTTTTTGTTGTTCTGTGTTTATTCCTTGATTTTTTCTTTTTTCTTTCCTTTGTTCTATTTTGTTTTTATCTCTTTTTCCTTTGTTCTAATTTTCTTACCCTTTTATCTTTTTTAAAATTATTTTTATCATTTTTGTGTGTTCGTTTTGTTTGCTGTTTCCTTCAGTTTGCATTCTGCTTTTGTTTTGTTTTTTATTTTTGTCAGTTTTGTTTTTAATTGTTTGATTTCATTTTGGGGTTCTTTTGTTTGTCTGGTTGTTCTCTTGTTTTTTGTTTTCCCTGTTTTTGCTTTGTTTTTTTGTATGTGTGTTTCTTTGTTTCTTTTTGTTTGTTTGTTTGTTTGGTTCTGCTTTTACCATCTATCTGGGGTTTTGTCTGTCTGTTCATTTGTTTGTTTGTTTGTTCTTAATTGTTGTTCTTGCTGTTTGCTTTTTTGTCTTTGCTATTTGTCTTGGGTTTTTTTGTCTGTTTGTTTTCATTTGTTTTCCTCCCGCCCTTTCATTGCCTGTATGGCTATAAGCTTCCCTCTTAGAACTGCTTTTGCTGTGTCGCATAGGTTTTGGAAAGATGTATTTTTATTTTCATTTGTCTCCAGGTATTTTCTAACTTCCTCTTTGATTTCCTCACTGACGCATTGGTTTATTGCTAGCATATTGTTTAGTCTCCATGTGTTTGTGGTTTTCCCATTTTTCTTTATGTAATCATTTTCTAGTTTCATACAGTGTGGTTAGAAAAAATGTTTGGTACAATTTCTGTCCTCTGAAATTTGTTGAGACTTGGGTTTTCTTGTGGCATAGCATGTGATCTATCCTGGAGAAAGTTTCATGTGCACTTGAAAAGAATGTGTATTCTGCTGTTTTTGAATGGAATGTCCTGTAGATGTCTATTAAGTGCAACTGGTCTAATGTGTCATTTAAGGCCACTGTTTCCTTATTGATTTTTTATCTGGATTATCTGTCTATTGCTGTAAGTGGGGTGTTAAAGTTCCCTAATATTACTGTATTCTTGTCAATTTCTTCCAAGAAATTTTAAACAGCAGATGAGACACAGCTGGATGGAGAATTGGTGAATTAGAAAATAGATGAAAGAAATTACACAGAATAACTCATAGTAAGATAAATGAAGTAAAAGATTAAAGAGAGGCCGAGAGACCTAAGAAATGGACTAAGAAGGTATTAAGTGCATTTTGTAGGCATGCCAGAAGTGGTAACCTGGTTAAATTTTAGAATAATAATATTCACAGGGACACGGTTGATAATTATCCAGAATTTAGGAAAGCCTTGATTCCATAGATTCAGGGAACACACCTGGACACATCATAGTAAAGCTACAAAGTTAGCCTATAGATCATAATAGCAGACAAAAAGACATTGTCTACAGAGCAATGCCAAATACTGTGGCAGTAAATCTCCTTTCATCAACAAATGGAAGCCGAAAGTGAGTAGTGAGAGTAAGTAACCATCCACATAGTGTTGTACTCCTAGCCTAAGTATCATGATAAGACTTTGATAGACTTGAAGATGGGCCACTCAGCACACCACAACAAGGACAGACTTACTGCCAGTCCTTAGCCATAAGCCACTTTAGATGTTACCTCAGCTGCACAGAGCTGCCTTGTCCAATGTTTTGTACTTTTTGAGTTGGCCCACTTTTAAGGACTGATCAAGGAGGTGGCATAAAGATATGGCTATGTTGAACCAATGTGAAATGACTTTAACGGGCCATTGTACCTTCAGAACTCAGCATGGGATCAGAAAGTAATTTTGGAGGGTCTGCGTTAGATGTGCACTTCTCCCTCTGCCCACACCTGCCTTCTCGCATCCCTTTCTTGGGCATTGAGCATGCATAAATGTCCTACACACTAAACACCATATCGATGTTTGTGTCCTTAGAACTTAATTCAGAATAAAAGACATTGGAGACAACATGAAAAATCATGGTATCAATATTTACACCAACAGACACCATGTTAAAGGAACTTCTAAGGAATGTTTGCCACTTCTGGTATCCCTAGGAGATGTACTTTATACTTTCTTAGTCCATTTGTTAGGTTTCTTGACCTCCATTTAATCCTTTTATTCTCTTTATGAAGTATTCTGTATTTTTTTTAATCTACCTTCTAATTCACATATTCTCTCTCCAGGGGTGTCTCAGCTGTTTAAAATTTCTTTACTCTTCTATTCCAGTGTTTATGATTTTCAGTACTAGAAAGCTTATTTGCATCTTTTTGATAATTAGCTATTTATTACTCATGTTTTATGTATCTTATCATCTATTTAAATATGTTAATTAACATTTCTTGTACTTTGATGATAAATCTTTACAGGTTTCCATTTTGGTTTATTGTTTATGCTGATGCTGGCATTTTGGGAGGGGGGAAATTTGTGCTTGTTTTGGAGGACTTTAACTGTAGGAATATTTGTAGAAGCCTCAATTAAGGTTAAGCTCCCCTAGAAACAATTAGATTTGCATTTGCCATATACATGAGTTTGCAAACAGAAATTAGTTGGGCCATGCTGATATTGTTAATTAGAACACCAAGGCTACATCAGGGCGCTCTTTTGATTACAGATTCTTGAGGCAACATTTTATTCCCCACCCATAGTTAGGGACAAAATTAGAATTTTCCTTGGTTCTTTATATCTTATGAGAAAAAAAGTCCAGTTTTTCACTATGGGTATAGTCAATTAAGCATTTATTTTGTTTTTTAAAAAATATTTATTTACTTATTTATTTGGCTGCATTGGGTCTTAGCTGCGGCACACAGGATCTTTTAGTTGCAGCATGTGGAATCTTTAGTTGCGGCATGCGGGATCTTTAGTTGCGGCATGTGAACTCATAGTTGAGGCATGTGGGGTCTAGTTCCTTGACCAGGGATTGAACCCAGGCCCCCTGTGTTGGGAGTGTGGTGTCCTAGCCACCAGGGAAGTCCCAGTCAATTCAGCATTTAGAAATATGTGTATGTCTCAGCTATCTATTAATTTGAGCCCATTTTCAAGCATACCTGAGTATTTAAAATAATGTTTAATATAATTTTGTATATTACAATTTATAATTGGAGGATTTTCAGTTTTTCTACCCAAACAATTTCCAAACAAGAAGTGTAAACGTCCCTTAAAAATATAAACCATACTAAGATCACTCAGTGGTAATCAGCTGATATTTAAGCTACGCTGCAAAGTTCCAGGCAACTTTCACACACATGCCTGGTGCTGCAAGGGACCTCTTTTCTTGTGGGGATGTCCAGCAGGATAGGCTGACCTTTTACATGGTAGCCGTGTGTCCTCAAACAGCAAGGCAGAAGGACATTCCCTCTTAAAGCTTAACCCCATAATTGGCATAATATAATTTCCACCATATTCTATTCATTGCTCAAAATAATCACAGCCTTCATCAGCTCAAGAGGAGGGGGAAATGAACAGGACCTCTCATTGGAAGGAGTATCCAGGAATGAGCAACATTCCTGAATCTAATATCCACTAGAACCAAACTTCTTGAGATCCTTTTGGGTGCCATACACAGGATATGGCCAAGAAACAAGTGTTTTGTTCATTATACTATGGTGGTTGTCTTTGGATTGGTTTACTCTTTACCTACCACTAGGAGAGGGACACCTATCATTTAGTGGAATCCTATACTCTACACCACAACTTTCACACTAAAGTGGAATGAAGTGTCTAACCATTATAGACATCCTCTCCCACTTGTAGGACCCTGTATATAGACAAAGAAACACACAGGTAAGCAGCAAGGGGGATGTAAGTAGAGATTTCTTGGTGAAAGGAACTCGGACAGACCTGGTCTCAATATCTAATTTTTCTGACTTAGGGACACAGAGTTCTCCCATATGGTCCCCTTCTTTCTTGGGTCCTCTAGTGCCTGACACTTCAGTTGTAATCTATCCCTCTCAACTGTGCCTTGAAAAGTACATATCCACAGCGTCATAAATGGGGCAGTTTTGAGGACAAAATTTAGGGAGAGGGAAAAGCATAAGAAGCCCTGGATATCTGCCCTTGCATGATGTTGGAGTGTGGTTAAGGGAAACATTTGATTATACTTTTTCACTTGAATTAATTTCCAAATGGAGATTGAGGTAATTGAAGGTTATTCTTTTATATCAAGGTATTTCCTATCAAGCAGGTTGATCAAGAGAATCATGGTTTCTGTTATCCTCTGATAGACTCACACACTCAAAGGCAAAACCATGCCTAATGGGTCAGACACTGAAGTGAGATTTAGGGAATCACCTAGGTCCTGGTGTCAGTTCTAATTCAGTAGCTATGTGACTTTGGATAATGCCCTTCACCTACCAGAATATGGTAAAGGAATCTGAGTTTTCAGAGGGATAGATTACACAAGCCAGTCCATTTACTTCAACAAGCACAATAACCTTGCATATTATTCCTACTTACAACAAATTTCACTCAGGTGCATGACAAAATACCTGCTCAAGTATCAGGTCCACCGAGCTATATGGTTTCTGCTTATCTTCACTTCTCAAAGGCTGATGAATTTCACAATGCCTCTGTGTAGAAGAATATTGCAGTTATTTCTGCAATGTGTTTCAGTTCTCGCTTATGTTTTACAATGAATTCTGTAATACAGATAATGTTGAAAAAAGTTTGAATGGGGTATGCTTGTCCGATTAATACTATTTTCTTAGGGTTGGAACTTATAGTGTGTTATTTAAGCAGTAAAGTCCTTGCTCTAATTTGTATTTTCAGTAGTCAACACCATTAGATCATGATTGCTCTTTAGGTGTCCGTTTTCTTCAATTACACTCTGAAGTGAATAATTACATATGCTCATATCTCCTCCAAGGTCTTCAACACTGAACTCCATTTTCCCTCTCTCCTTCCTAGATGTCATGTGTGTCACTTACCCTTGCACTTCTGTCTTCACAGCCAATATGGTGCAGTTGTAACACTGGTTTACTAATGCCTGTATTTGATTATTGGATTTACTAAATGTAACACACACCTAGCACAATAAAAATATCCTAGTAGGTTAAGTTTCTTAACAGGAATGCTCACATATTATTAATGTGCAAGAAATGTTTAGAAAAACATTTGTATTTCATACGGGCAAACACTGGGATATTGAAGCAGCAACAATGAGCACAATAGGAATTAAATAATTTTGTGAAATACCATTTTATCCTATGGGTCCACAGTTCTCTTTTTGAAAATGCAATGGCTCTGAAATGAGCTTTCTGCTTCCAAAATTATATTCAGGTTCTGTACGACCAACTTGAGGTCCCACCCAGAGATATTTACTTGCCGTTGATTTGGTGGAAGATTTTCCTGGTCTCCTTGGGAATCATATTCTTTAAAAAAATTCTTTCATAAGATATCTCTAATATTCCACAAAATAATAAATAAGATTCCTGATAATGGGACTCATTTATCCTAAATATTTACTCCAGCGACCAAGGAGAGCTCTGGAGATGTAATAGCCCATCAAAATTCTTCCATCTTGGACTGAAAAACACAGACATTCACTGCCCGTTCTGTAAAAGGCACTGCCTCCTTCATACCTGAACTACTCAAAATAATCACAGCCTTCATCAGCTCGTGTACCACAATGTTCATTGCAGCTCTATTTACAATAGCCAGGACATGGAAGTAACCTAAGTGTCCATCAACAGATGAATGGATAAAGAAGATGTGGCACATATATACAATGGAATATTACTCAGCCATAGAAAGAAACGAAATTGAGTTATTTGTAGTGAGGTGGATGGACCTAGAGTCTGTCATACAGGGTGAAGTAAGTCAGAAAGAGAAAAACAAATAGCGTATGCTAACACATATATATGGAATCTAAAAAACAAACAAAAAAAATGGTCATGAAGAACCTAGGGGCAAGACGGGAATAAAGATGCAGACCTACTAGAGAATGGACTTGAGGATATAGGGAGGGGGAAGGATAAGCTGGCACAAAGTGAGAGAGTGGCGTGGACATATATACACTATCAAATGTAAAATAGATAGCTAGTGGGAAGTAGCCGCATAGCACAGGGAGATCAGCTCGGTGTTTTGTGACCACCTAGAGGGGTGGGATAGGGAGGGTGGGAGGGAGGGAGACGCAAGAGGGAAGAGATATGGGGATACATGTATATGTATAACTGATTCACTTTGTTATAAAGCAGAAACTAAACAGCCATTGTAAAGCAATTATACTCCAATGAAGATGTTAAAAAAAAAAAAGAGGACACATAGCTTCTGCCTTGCTGTTTGAGAATTCTGAGCTGACAAGTAAAAATCTGCCTATCCTGCTGGACAACCCCATGGAGAGGTACCTCCACGACACCAGTATGAGTGTCAGTTTTCTCTTACGTTGCAGAGTAGCTTAGATATCAGCTGATTACAATTTGGAGACCCTAGCCTGGTTTATATTTTAAGGGTCATTTATGCCTCTATTTTGGTCAATAGATGGAATAGAAAATGTGAAACTTTCCATTCCAAACATGAAAAATAACTTGACAAAGTTATTTATATACGTTATTTAAAATGCTCAACTTTGTGTGAAAAATGACAGAAATGAATAATCCACTGAGACCTTTAATAATTATAGATAACTGAATGACTGCAGCCTTAATGAAAACCTGGACACTTCCTAATGGGAAAGGAAGATGCCAAAACAAATTCTATTCCATGTCCTTGATTGTGGGAGGGAAAAAGTCTCCTTGAGAATTTGTAATCAAAAGACAGCCCTTCTGTAGCTTTTGGGTTTGTAGTAACACTATCATCATGGTCCAGATAATTTCCTGTTGCAAACTTTCTTCCATGAATTATCAACATATTATATATATTAGTAATAAAAACTAGCTTTTTTTCTCTTTATGATTAGAACTATTTTGTTAGCAGTAGAATTAGCTGCTCCTTAAAGGCCTCACAGGAAATACACTTGAAAGCATGACCATTACCATAGCTCATTGAAGACATCCATCTCTTCAAATTTTCTTCAGTCCCTTTTGGTGCACTATGTGTAACTTATTTCTATATGAATATATTAAAAAATCTTTGCTTGTTTTATCATTGATTTTTGAAATGAGTATGTTTCTTTAATTGTTTCTCCTTTTTATTGATACTTCTCCTCTTACCCTGGTGATTTCTTAGAGAATTAGAGTAATCACTTTTTCAACGAACAGTTCTAATATTTATTCACAAATTCAAGCATGTGGGGTATTTTGAGGACCTAAGGAATGTTAAGAAAATTTTATATTTGAGAAATGTTTAAGTATTTTTACTAATTTTAAAAGTATTCCCATTTCTGTTTGTGTTCCAACTTTGGACAATGTGGCTTTGAGATTTCAATTTTTTCTAATTCACTGGGGGTTTTGATCATAATTGGAGGCAGTAGATGGTCAATTATGTCCCATGATTTTGAGGAGCACTCTGCAGACCATGTCAGAGACTTCCGGCTCAAGCCAGGGAGGCTCAGCCATGGAAAGACAAGATACTATGTGGGAGTAAAATGGCCCGCCAAGTGGCTAAAGTCATTCTGATGGCGGCAACGACTTGAGTTAGGGAGGTCAGACTCGCTCAGGAAGCTCACACTGATTTTTCTTCAGTGTAGGTGACTTGGGTGACATCTTTTCAGAGTTCTCATGCATAAATAGTAAGCATAAATCAGCTGAAGTGAACGTTGCCTACATGGGGCATAGTTCAAAGATTTTCTGGTAGAGGTCACGGAAAGTTTAAAGGTCACCCGATTTCCACTGTGATTGGCTGACTGGAGGCCAAGCAGGGGGCCATCCAATCACACGTGACATGGGGTGCCTTAGTGACAGGCCTCCCTGCTTTGCATTTTATCCAATCAGATGTGAGCATTGCCCGTGACGTCAGAGAAGGCAGAGAGTATAAACCGGGCCAACGACCCTCAACGGCCGCACTGTCCTTCCGTCTGAGCTGTGGGGAAGACGATTCCGACATGCCTGAGCCTTCGTCTGAGACGTCTGAAGAAAGCCTGGGCGCCAAGGAAGCCGAGCCGAAGAACCCGAAGCAGAAGACACCGAAGCGCCGCCGCCGCCGCTGCAGCCGCCGCCGCCGCTCTGACGGCTTCGACAGCTTTGCCGCCTATTTCCGAAGGGTGCTGAAGCGGGTCCAGGAGGGCCTGAGCCTCTCGCAGGAGGCCGTGAACGTCATGGATTCGTTCGTTAAGGACATCTTTGAGCGAATCGCCGACGAGGCGGCGCGCCTGGTCTGCTCCAGCAAGCGCTCCACCCTCAGCTCCAGAGACATCCAGACCTCCGTGCGCCTGCTGCTGCCTGGGGAGATGGGCAAGCACGCCGTGTCCAACGCCACCAAGGCCGTCATCAGATACACCACCGGCAAATGAGCTGCCTCCGGACCACCTGAGCATCGCAAACCAAAGGCTCTTTTCAGAGCCACTCACTTGGCGGGAAAAGACCTGTAGCTCTGAAGAGTCTGATCCACTGTGGGTTTTCGCCCTGTGCCATGAGGAAAATACCATAAACCACATCCACTCTGCTTGAGTATATGTCTGTAGTGCCATTCGTTCCACAGAGAATCGCGAACTATTCTTAGACAAAATGCACCTTGTCACTTTCCTAAATGGTCATTTCTATTCGTGGTTTCTCTGTCAGACATTTTAGGGATCTTTATGGTCAAAATTCTTTCCATAAAAGATTCATTGACCATTTTTATTGTCATTCTACCAGCTGTATATAGCAGTATCATCCAGAGATTTTTATGTGGGTTATAGTAACCGAAAAAGTGAAGTAGCGGACATGAAAATCTCACTTACACGTTCATACACCTTTAACATATCTCAAATCTGAATTCAGTTAAGTACATAAAATAGGACCCAAACGCAGTGTAAAACTAAATAATCTAATTTTCTAGAATCAGGCACCATACCTCGTGAAATTACTATTCTACATAATTCAGATTTCTCTGATTTTATTTTTTTTATGCCTAAAACTTTTCGGTTTTTATCCAGAAATCTTGACTTAACTGAAGTTCTGCATGGATGATGAGATCATGCAATGACAGCAGCTGTAGCCACAGTCTCCAGAGCAGCAACCAATGAGGGACTGGGAGCCCGTGAGCCAAAGCAGTTGGCCCAAAGTGTGGTGGGGTGACCAGGGCTGAACCAAAAACAGCCATCCTGTGATACTCAGCCGGGAGAGTGAGCGGGAAGGAGGTGTGATAGTTTCCCTGTGGTTTTCCCTTCAAGTACTTGCTTTTAACCATGGTGATTTAAGTACAGACATCCAGATCTGGTAGTGGGACATGTCTCCATCTCCTTGAAAATAAGAGGGGGAAGTTCAGCAATTAAGAGAACTAAGATGACTCCTTCCCTTACCTCAAGTAATTTGAGTGTTAATGATTATAATAATATTTATTGAATTTAATATCCATTGTGTTTTCTTCTTGGTGCATTGCCTTTTTTTCTAATCTTTTTCTAAAAATATGTTGCTGAATTTCAAAGATTTGTTGATTTTCCTAGTCCTTTTTTCAAAAAATTGATTTCTAATTTCCTACATCATTGGAGAGAGAGAATGCACTCTATGATTTCAATCCTTTTTAATTTACTATGGTTTTCATTAGAAATTAATATTTCAGTATATTAAAATCTATTCATTCTGCACTTTTAAAATAAGCAACAAGGATATGCTGTACAGCACAGGGAAATATAGAAATTATTTAATAATAACTTTAAACAGAGTATAATATATAAAACTTTTGAATCACTTGTTATAAACCTGAACTAATATAATATTGTAACTCACCTATACTTTAAGAAAAAATTTAAAAATTAAAGAGAAATTTTAAGTACCCCTGGATTAGGATGTACAAAACTGTGAAGGATGTCACTCTCAGCCAAACAAAGAGAGAAAAGCTAGACAAACTACAAAATTCCAACCTTTTCTTGAACCCAGTTTTAGTGCTTTCTCTGTCAGGCTTTATAGATTTCTATGAGGTCTAACTTATTTTCCTATGAATTTCATTTCCCAATTTATTCTCATCCTCGTGTGAGCGTATTATGGAATTTTCAGAATTATTTTATGTGTGATATGCAATAGAAAATGTGGAGGAGCAGGTATATTCATCAACTACCCCTATTATACATTATCAACATATCCCAGTTTAAGCATACATTTAAATATATAAATGGGGACTGATATATCTTACAGACGTGGCAAAACAAAATTTTCACAAACATTTCACTTTTCTAATTCCCTGGTTGTTGAAATTATTTTAAATATCCCTATAGATGTATCTAATCAATTCTTTCCTAGCAGAGAATCTTTCCATCTTTAAAACAGAAACTTTCATGACCTGCAATTTTATATCCATTGGAGAGTGTCAAGTGAGAGCAGCTCATGCTCCGGTCTCCACTGGGGGTCTGGCAGCCTGTGAGCTACAGCCATTGGCCCCAAATGTTGTCCAGTGACCAGGGCTGAACAGATAATAGCCTTTGTGTGATAATCAACCTGGAGATTAAGGGGAAAGGAACTGTGGTACTTTGCTTTTTTTTTGGTTCCTTACTTATATTTAATCATGGGGATTTAAGGACTTAAATCCAGAGCAAGTCATTTCTTCAGCCCCTTGCATCAGTTTAGAGGAGGTTTATCAGCAATAGAAGACCTAATATGTCTCCTTTTACCTCAAGTGGTTTGACTGTTAAGGTTCATATCTGTTCTTTTCCATTGTGTTTTCTTCGTGTCCCATGAAGATTTTTATCTGTGTCACGTTTGTATAAGTGTATTGCCAAATTTCAAAGAAGTTGCTGATTTTCTATTTCTTGTTTAAAACAGATTTCTAACTTCCTACGACTGTTGAGAGAGGACGATCTGTGGGATTTCAGTCTTGTGCAATATATTCTGATTTGCTTTAAAGCCCAATACTTCATCATGACTGTGAAGTGTTTCATTTGAACATGTAAAATCAGTTGTAAATAATCCTTTTGACTAGGATGTACAAGGTAGTAAAGGATGTCTCTCTCAGGCAAACAATGAGACAAAAGCTATATAAGTTGCAAAATTCAAAAATTTTTTGGGCTCATTCTGTGGAGAGACAAAAATCAAAGTATTCTACCTTGGACACAGCACCACTTGCTGAAGAGCAAAATGGGGGACAGGACAAGACAGTAGAGAGAGTTCACAGAAAATTGCAGGTATGCAGGGGGCCAATATTACCTCCAGTGCTCTCTTTGAGATCAGTAGAATTAGGATTTTGGCCAATAAGCCCCCTCATGAAGTTCATTACTTATTATTATTTGGGAAAGATGAAACTTAAAAGGGTTTGAAAAAAAGAGAGCTTGCTGCACAACTTGCCATTAAAATCTACCATGAAATCAGGTGCATACCTTCCTCTGTGTGAGAAGTAGAAATTGTTGTACACACTGGAAAAAAAATTTCAGAACTTCAAGCTCTTTGTAGAGCCAGGTGCCTTTTCTGAGAAACAAGTGTGGACCACTTTGAAAAGAGCTGACCTCAGAAAATCACTTAATGTCTATCATGCTAATGGTTGCTGCTTCAAAATGCCAGTTTTTCTCCATATGAAACAGAGATGCATTACCTAGGTTATTTTTGCATGCTGGTCTCAAGGCTATGGTCTCTGTAAAAAGTATAAGAGCTCTAATACACCAGGACACTGCTATTGTGCTTTGGGTGTTTTGCATTTGTGAAATCAGAAATGAAATAGGATCACTATTGATACATATTATATAATAGGTAATATGTTTACCTAATATGCATAATAGGTCTGGAGAGTGAGGACTGGGCATGCAAGGGTGAGCAACACATACGGAATTTAGAAAGATAAGAAGATAAAGGGAATTTTGTGATTTTCGTTGTTGAAGATGGGAAGGGGGAGTGAGCGATTGTGATTATACACTTCCGTGGGTTCTTGCAGAAAGAAGGGCACCTAGTGAGCAATTGGAATCTAATGGTGTGTGTGGTTTACTGTAAAGACAACCTGAGGAAAAGAGTGTAATGTTTAATCCACAAATTAGAACCATCAACGCGTGGAAAATAGTATTGCTAGGGCAAAAATATCCCATGCAAACTCTTTTCTCCATTACCCATGTTATGGAATTCATTTGAAGTGTGGATCCAAACACAGCAAACGAATAAGTAAACCAAAAAGTTCAAGGGAAAAAAATCTATCCCAGATTCTAATCTACCCGGAAAAAATTTAATCTTGGAACTGAAGGGTCTACTCTAACTTCTTCAGGTAATCTGTGTCTATTCTTTTCCAGGCTTTACTATTTTTGAAAACAACCTTGGTGATATAGGCCTCGGATGATGGGAGGTCCAATCAGAGAAGCTCAAGCACCACTCGCCTCTGAGTCAGCCAATGAGAGACCAACAACGGTGAGCTACAGCCACTGGTCCGGAATTCAAGCTGGTTTTCCGGGCTGAAGAAGTAAGTGCCTTCCTGGATGTTCAGCCTTGGTAAAAAAAGACGGTATTGGGTTTGATTATTTGCCTGCTCTTTGCTTCTTTGCTTGATTGGTTGTATGTTTCTAATGGTGGTGGTTACCTGGGGCTGATATACAAAATGCCAGAGGTCCCTTTACTTGAAGGACACGTACATAATGTCTCACACTTCTGGAGCCTGGAAGTCCAAATCAAGATGTCAGCTGGTTTGGTTCCTTCAGACTGCTGAGAAGGAAGCCTCTGTTCCAGGACTCTCTCCTTGGCTTGTGGGGATGGCAGAGAAACCCCTCTATCTGTTCACAGTTTTCTCCCTATATGACGGTCTCTGTGTCCATACTTCCCCTTTTATATGGATACAGGTCATTTTGTATTAAGGATCATCCTAATGAAGGCAGTTTAACTTGATTTCCCAGTAGAGATCCTATCTCTGTATACAATCACATGTCAGATATTTGGGTTTAGCACATCAACATAGGAATTTTAGGGAGAGAGTATTCAACTCACAGAAGACATGAATTTTGAGTTATAGGTGGGCATATCTCCTGACTCTTCTATTATATTAAGAGAACACTGGTTCTCTTCACCTATAAATACTAGTTTGATGTTTATGAGGTGGTATAGTTACAGTTTTTGAATTCTTCCAACATATGTAAGCATAGATTATTGATGGAAAGTCTTACTTAAACAGATATTTTTGATGAATGAATGCATTTAAAACCCTGAGCAATCTGGAAAAAATGTAATGTTTTCATAATTGTGTATCATTTAGCAATTGCCGCATTGCAAATTACTTCAAAACTTAGTGGATTAAAGCAGCAATTATTTATTATTTCTCATGTATCTACGGGTCAGCTGAATGCTTCTGCTGACCTGGGTGGTATTTCTCAGGATATTCGTGTAGCCCTTCTCTCTTTATTCATCGTCCCTGGTAGAGTTCATATCACATCACTTCAAAATTAGCAATGTATAGATAGGACTTTGTGTGCTAAAATTGATGTTTCATTTTAAGCAATGTTTTGTAGATACTTAGATTAAAAATAGAAAGAGAACACTCGTGACTGCTTAAGGGAAAATAAGGTGAACCCTCTCATGTAATTTTCCTCAACTATTTGAACAGTGAATAGTTTTATTTATTTTAAAAATGTTTCTGACTTTCCACCTCGGTGAAGGGGGAAGAAACTCTTTCATTGTAGTCCCTATAAATGCATTGTGATTTGCTGAACAATGTTTGTTCAGTTTTGTTTGGTATTCCTTTTTTGCTTTTGAAAGAAATTGTAAATTTCTCTATTGATTAGGATGCTAAAATCTGAAAAGGATGTCACTCAGCAAAACAGTGAGACAAAATATGGACAACCTACAGAAATGAGAACTTTTCTTCAGGCCCTGAAAAAAGGGACTGCACCGTCCTGGAGAGACAAAACAGAAAGTGTTTTTTAATGTTTTCAGAAACCCACAAACTCAGGATTAATAATTGGGCAAGGCAGAAAACTAGAGAGAGCTTAACCACTCTGAGTTGTGTGGCTATGAAGGGGGCCGTTGCCTGATCAAGGAGGACTGTAAAGGTCTTTTTTCCTTTGGTCCAGTGTATTGATAGAACTCGATCGGGCCAGTACCCCCCAAGAACTGTCCTTGGGGCCAGCAGACTAAGGATTTATGATAAATGAGCCACCGGAATGGGAATATTATTTATTTATATTCTTGAACATGATATGAATCTTATGAAAATATTTCAGATAAAGAATTTGACTCTCAAGGAGACCAAGGAAAACTAACACCAAAGTATCCGCAGGTAAATCCCTCTTTGTGGTACCTCAGGATGATCTTACACACCTGGAACAAAATTTCGGATGACAAGAGAGCTCTAGGTAAAGCTCAAGGGCTCACACAGGAAATCTAAGAAAAAGAAATAATAGGGTTTAATGTTGAAGAGGTTAAGGCCGAATAAGTACATGTGATTATTGACTTCAGAAGGTAATTAAGGAGAAAGGGCACCTAGTGAGCAATCATGATCTAACAGTGTGGTTTACTGAAATGATAAACTAAGGGAAAGAGCTTTACTGCTTAAATAATAAAAGATAAACATCAACTCTGAGAAAATAGTATTAGCAGGACAAACATACCCCATTCAAACTTTTTCAACATGACTTGCGTCAGGGAAATCATTTAAAAGCAGAATCAAGGACCCAAACACAGCACGGAAATAATTAAAGCAAAATGTTCAAGAAACAGTACCTATCCAAAGTGGAAGAAACTGAAGTTACACTTGTGACTGGTTCAGATTAATCTTATTTGTTTTTTTCCCTCAAGAGTACATTGTCCTGTTTTTGGAAAACGGAAACCTTTATGTCTTGCACCTCGGCATCATGGGGATGCTGGAAGTGTCCAATCAGAGCAGCCCAAGCACCACTTTGGACCGGCTCAGCCAGTGAAAAGCCTGCAGCTCCTGAGGTACAGCCATTGACTCAAAAGTGTGAGGAGGTGTCCTGGGCTGAAGTAATAGGAGTCTTCCCGGCACATTCAGCCTTTGAGATTGAGAGGGGAAAGGGATATGATTCTTTGCCATTGGGCCAAATGTTACAATGTGACACAGTGTAATCCAGTAACAGCCTTCTTGGGAGATTTGGCCTTTAGAGATTATGGAGTATAGTGGAACGTTTCATTCCCTGTGGTTTGTTTGCTGGCTGGTGTTTAATCATGGTGATTTAATGATATGAATTCAGAGACTGTGCTGGACATGTCTTTTGTCCCTTGCATCAAATATGGTAAGAGGTTGATTACTAATATTTCAAGTAAGATTTTTATATCTTCATTTGTAAATGGAGCTCTTCAGAAATTGGAATAGTAAGCTTTCTTCACTGCTTGTATCATTCCGTTACATTTTCTAGTAATAAAAATTAGCTTTTCCTCCTTCATGACTGAAACCATTTTATTGGCAGTAGAATTAGCTGTCCCTTAAATGTCCAGAGGAAACACGATTGGAAGCCTAGTCACTGCGGATGAAACCACACTGATGACCCCCATTTCTTCAATTCTTCTAAAGTCCCTTTTTGGTTCAACTTCTGTAATTTATTTCTACATAAATACATTTAAATATGCCTTTGATTGTATTATCGTAGACTCTTGAAAGTAATTTGATTTTCATTTTTAAATATTTCCCATTTATTGATTCCATTTTTCTCCCTATGTTGGTTTCTTAAAGAATAGGGTAATGTTTTGTTTTGTTTTGTTTTTCAACCAACAGGTATTATATATATTCAGCATGTGGGGTATTTTCAGAGCATAATTAATGTTAAAAAAAACCAATTTTTAAATTTGGTAGATATTAAATATTTTAAATAATTTTATGAGTAATATATTTCCGTTTGTGTTCTCTCTGTGGAGACTGTGATTTTGCCATTTTTCATTTTCTGATGCCCTGAGGGTTTTGCTCAGACCTGGAGACAATGGTTGGCCAATCATTCCCGTGATTTCCAGGAGTACCCCTATGTCTACGAGGAGCAGACTTTGCACTCCCATGTCCACCTGTGTCTACCAGGTTGTGAAGCACTTTCTCACTAATTTTGGCATTTCATTGAACGTTATGTTCATCGTGAATTATTTTTAAAGATATCATTAAGTGCATTTGAGACTATGCTTCCCTACTGGCCCACTCTACCAAGTGCTCCACCTTCACCTCCAGAGAGATCCAGACCTCCGTGCATCTCCTGCTGCCTGGGGAGATGGGCAAGCACGCCGTGTCTGAGGCCACCAAGGCCGTCAGCAGATACACCACCAGCAAATGAGCTGCCTCCGGACCACCTGAGCATCGAAAGCCAAAGGCTCTTTTCAGAGCCACTCACTTGGCAGGAAAAGACTTGTAGCTCACAAAAGTGGGATGTGCTCTAGTTTTTGGACCTGGGCCATTCTTCCTCTTTTTAAAACCCTTTTATGGTGAAGGAAACACTATCAAACATTATCAAATCTACATGAATATATGTCTCTAGTGCAGTTTTTTCCAAGGAAGATCATGGATTTTACTTAACCATATTTTATTTCACCACTCTTCTAAATGGTCGTTTCTATTAGTTATCTCTCTAGGTCAGCCTTTTTAGGGGTCTTTATTGTCAAAATTATTTTCCTAAGAACTTCATTTACTTTTTTTCGTCTCATTCTGCCACCTAGTACAGCAGTATCATCCAGAGTTTTAAAATTTCAATGCCTAATGTTCATCAAAACTTCCAAATCATAATGCTGTCAGGAAATTATCTTGTCACCTTACTAACTCTCAATAGGAATGACAGTAGCCTTTCATCAGCAAACATCATATTGGGTTTTCATTTGAGGTCCATGTTCTCACAGTAACATCCTTCTTTGGTTTCTGAGCATGTTAGGTATCTAGCAGGTATCAAACATTCAAGCCAATTTAGCAACTTTTGAGATTAACATGTCTTTTATCTTTCTGCTTATTCATATAAATCACATTAATAAATTTTCCATTATTAAATCACGTTAATAAATTTTCCACTATTAAATCACGTTAGCATTCTGGGAAGGAAATAGGTCCTTTCCCATGCGGACTCACGAGCACGGTCACCAGCATGTCAGAGCTCTGATTTCTCATGACTTCTGCACCCTTGGCCATGTGCTTCTTCAACAGTCCCCAAAGTCCTATTGTGTCCTGGGGGCTTCAATTTCCCTGTAGCCGCCCACACCCAGGGCTTAGCCGGACTCTGCTTTAAGGCAAAGCAGAGTGGGCTAGGAGAGTGGGCTTGACCCCTTAATTAGTCTTTCCTTCACGTGGTTTTGTTTGAGTCCTCAACTCTCTATGCTCCACATATTTGCCGCACAGCTGTGCTGAGAGGGCCACTGTGCTCAACCCCACTGGCCCCCAACTAGGGCAATTTCTGCATTCCAGGCATTCTTCTACCCCTGTTTCTTGACCACTCTAGGACCAACAAGCTGGAATGTACTCAGAAAGCCCTCAGAAAGCACATTTATAATTTGTTTATTCCTTATTCCATCCTCATGGAGAGGCTGGCTACTCCCCCCAGGTCAGACTCCACACTCACTCAGGGGAGCTGCAGATCATTGCCTGGCAGGTGTGTCAGGGTTGCAAAAGGACATGATGTGTGAGGCTGCTTCGCCTCTTCATAGGGATGGTGACCTTGTAATTTCTTGTCCAATTAATGCAGACACTTTTGAGACTAAAATGCCCACTACAAATAATTGTGCTGGGACAACAGGGAAAATCAGGGTGTGTGGACACCCTTTAAGGGAAAAGAACTGGGGAAAGAGTAAGAACATCTCTTGGGGCTTGGGGATTTGGAGAGCACAAAGGTGAGTGGGAAAATGAGAATGCATCACCTTTTCTTGATTTGTTCTCCTCAGAATTCTGGTGCCTTTGTTTTCTGGAGACAAATAGAGTTGCGAAGCTGCATTAACAAGGAAAAGACACACAACATGGTGACGGTGTCTGTCTGGGTCCTGCAACTGCTGTGAGCTAGTAGCACCAGGCTCCACAGCAAGAGTGATTAAGGACACAGGTTTTGGAGTCAGATTAGACCTGGGTTGAAACTCCAGCTGTCCCTCTTACTAGATGTGGTGCTTTGGGTAAGTGACTTGGCCTTCCTGGACCTCAGTTTCCTCCTCTGTTGAATAGGGTCTACAAGACTGTTGTGAGGACTCAGTGAGACAATGCCGATGGAGTGCCCAGCGAATGGAGGTTATACTTATTCTCAGGCCTGAGATTCAAGCCCTCAGGCAATAGGAGGGGTGGGGGTGAGACTTGGTGCCAGACAGCTGTATGGACACACTCTCCTGGCTGCCTTGGCCCCATCTGTTTGCTTAGGGCTGACAGTGAGATAAGGGTGGATGACTTTTCCCTCCGGAGCCTCACGTTAGTGAAGTTGCAGAGATAACGCAGCTCTGAGTTGTGATGGGAAGTTGCTAGGGAGCAGGTGGAAAGTGCCTCGTTACTTCGCTGGCTTTGGGAATTGCCGACTCAGCGCTTTGTGGGCCAGCTGTTCCTCCTCACTCCCGTGAAGCCTCGGCCCCTCACCCTCTCCCTTTCCTAATCCTATTCACATTCCCCGTCTTGGCTCAAATCCTACCTTCTCTGTGAAGATGACTTGACCATCCCAGCCTACAGTGACTTCTCTCTCTTTGAGCCTCAGGACCTTCAACTTTAAAATGGGTGTACTATTTACAACGTCCTTGCAGAAGGGCTGTGATTAGGACTGAATGAGAGAATAGACGTAGCATGACAGGTGCAGTGCCTGGTATAGGCCTACCGTGAGTTCCCTGCCTCTTTCTCTTCCTATTCTCTGAACCTCCATGATGCATGCATCATGGTTGGGATCAGATGCAGCCTTCTACTGCCAACCATTCAGGAGTATGCTTGTGCTAGCTCTCCATTCAATTGTAATGTCACAGAGGTTGGGGGCCACATTTTATCCCTCCTCACCTTTCAGTAGCCAGCTCTATAGAAATCGCCATAGTAAACATTTTTTTTTTTAATTGAGCACTATATGATTCTATGTGGCAGGCACTCGGCTGCATATGTTATACACATATGTCTAGTACTTACCCTTTGCCCTTATATTTTCCTCTTGGACAGGTAAGTGTAATAATTCTCCCTGTCAAGAAGTGTGAGGCTCAGAGAGGTTGGGTTAACTACCACCCAAGCTCCCACAACTAAGTAAGCGGCCTAGCTAAGAATCAGATCTGAGTTTGACTTCTACGCTAGATTAAGTGTGCAATGAATAGCCCTGAATGGGTGGGTGGGAGGATGGACAGAAGTAGAACCCAGAGTAGGAGTGCCTGTACCGTTCCTTGGACTTTGTAGAGGGAGGCCTGCTTGACAAAAACCTCTAGGTATTTGGATTCAGTGGGTCCCCAAGCTTAGTTAAGGGGATACAGTGCCACTTGGACAGGAAAAAAGAGAGGGGGGTGATGAGTCAAGCTGAACCCCAGGGAAATTGTCCCAGGGAATTCCATGGTGGCTCCAAGATTCCAAAAATCAGCTGTGGAGAACCCACCCACTGGCCATTCTCAAGGTGAATTGTAGAATAAGCACGGGTTAAACAAACCTCCTTTCAAGAGGATTGTTAACCCAGAAAGGTTTGAATTCCCTTGGAGTCAAGGTGGGGCATTTCACTCCGGTACGTCCTTGGTGAAAATCAGGACAGAATATCAAGCCTGCAATGTATGATTATGTGTGGGGATAAACTGTGCTACGCTCTTGCCTCAGGTATGGCGATGGGGAGAGCAGAGGGGATTTGACATTTAATTCGGCAGACTCCAAAGCTCCTATGGCTTGACACTGGCCAGGGAACCCATGATAATGACCTCACAGGCTAGAAGGCTGGTGGTCCTCGGCAAAACACAGTGCCCAAACCACTGGCCCTGGGCCTGAGCAAATCAGGCTGGTGGGACTGTGCTCAGTGAGGCTTTGCCTGGGTCCGGTAGAGGCGGGTCTCCTACAGGTGAGTGCTTTAGGGGTTTATGAGCTGTCTCATTGGTCCTGCCAGATCTTCCAGAGGCCTCACTCACTCAGACCAGAGGGAAAAGCCTTTCTCTGGCTGAGCTCCAGAGTTTCCAGCTCTCCCCCTGCCTTGGCTCCCAGGCATTAGCCTCAGTGAGGGAGCAGGGAACATCCAGGCTCTCCCCCTGCCTATACTGGCCGGCCACAGGAGCATCCCACCACACTCCCTGCTTCTCACAAGATCCTCCCCCCCAGCCCCGTTCAGGGAGGTGTCGTGGTACAAGGAGCAAGAAGCTGGCCTCGAGTGTCAGGTAGAGCTGAGGTCTAATCCCGGCTCACCTGCGTCCTGAACTGTGTGAGGCATGGCAGTTGACTCAACATTCTACTAATAGGTCTATTCTTTGTCCATCAGCAGTATAAACAGCACTTACCTCATAGGGTCTTAAAGATCCATTAAGAGGGTTATCATCTGCCCCCTCCCAACTTCCCAGAACGGGGGAAAGGCCAACTGTCAGAAACACAATAAAACTGTCAAATCTGTGTGAAATCATCCACGTAAACTGTACGTTATATCCGAGTATTATGTGTAGTTCTGGGCAACAGGATAAAAATTGGTAACTGCTTATTAAAACAGAAAAAAAAAGAAAAAGAAAAGGAAAAATTGGTGTTGCCACTTTCAAGTAATTTTCAGTTCTCCAACCACAGTATTATAGCCATGCTATCCTCAGGAAGGGTTAGGAGATTTCATGCTAGCGTTGATAACCCAGCCTGCATTCATTTATTCATTTATTCAACAAACATTTACTGAATACCTACTATTGTACATGTGGCACTGCTGGCTGCTGGGAATCAGAAGTGCATAAGCTGACAGTCTGTAAACTGGTTAGAGTCTAGAGGAAGGAAGCAGATACTTTAGACAGATATTTACAATACATTAAATGCTGTGACAGAGATGTGTCCAGGTTATTTGAGGAGCCCAGAGAAGGGGCATCCAACCCAGCCAGGCCGTAGTCAGGAAGCTCTTTCTGGGAGAGGTAAAGTCTAAGATATGTGGGTTTTATGTACCAGTGTTTTCACTGTTCTCAGCTTTGCTATGGTGTGTCCAGGTGTGTGTCCAGAATCTAAGGAATCAAGGATACCATCCATTCTAGAAAATTACCAGCTATTTCTTCTTAGTATAGCATTCTTCCCCAGTATCTCCTTCACAAACTCCCATCGGAGGTACTTTTGGCGTTTCGGGTCCGGGCCTTATGTTTCTTGACCTTTCTTTCACCTTTCCTTCTCTTTATCTTTCCAGAAAGCATTCTCCATAATGTCTTTCATTTGTCTTTCAGTAGCTAATTCTCTATCCAGGTGTGTCTAATTGGTTATTTTAAATTATAATAACCTTTTCTTTCAGTGGTTTCGTTTTTTCACTTTCAGGAATTTTATTTGATTCTTTGCGATATTTGGTTGTTTCTTCCTTATGATGGTTTATATCCGCTCATTAGCTGAAACATGTTAAACACTTTTTCAACAGTTTGCACCTGATGATAAGCCTTTGGAGGGACATATGTTTGTGTTTTCAATTATGAGCATGTTTGGGAGGGCTTTATCTGTGGGAACCTTCTTAAAGCCTCAGTTAAGGGTGGGCTCCTCCAGAAAGGATTTGACTTGCATGTGCCCCATGTCTGGGTTTCCACCAGAATTCCTTGAACCGTACTGATAGTATCAGTTGGAACTCCAAAGCTACATGAGGGCAGAGATGTGATTTCAAGTTCTCAAAGCAGCCTTTTCACCCCCGTGAGACCCAAGGTACAGAGGTACAAATTTCCTTGTCATCTCCCCTTCCTCGGACTTAAAAGGCCAGATTTTCACTGAGGTTGTTTTCATTCAAGGGTCTGGGATTGGTACAAAAGTTTCAGTTGCCTACTAATCTCTGGCTCTTTTTCAGCTCATACAAGCACTTAAAATAATGTTTATGATAATTTTTTCAGGTATTTATATCTGTTTGGAATGGGAGGTTTTTCACTAATCTATTCCAAATAGTGTGCAAATAAGGAGTACAAGTGACCCTGAAAAGTACAAACCAGACTAGGGTCACACTCGTGTTCAGCCAATTTCTAAGCTACTCTGCAAGGTTTGAGACAACTTACACTCACATGCCTGTTGCCTTGACAGGGCTGCTTGCAGGACTGCACTCAGGAGGGCTCCTGTCCTGCTCCACTGAATCTCACAGCCTCGTCATGTGGTGTCTCCAGCAGGATAGACAGACTTCCTACGTGGCAGCTCAGAGCTCTCAAGGAACAAGGCAGAATGCATCCGTCCTCTTAAAGATCACATCTGTAATCACCATAACATCACTTCCACCATGTTCCATTGGTCAAAGCAATCACATGCCTTCCCAGAGTCAAGAGCAAGGGAAAACAGACAGGACCAATCTGTGCTAGGAATGACAAGGAATAAGGGGCCTTCCTGAACATGACACGTAGTGCCATGCAACACACATTTCTTGAGATGCTACTTGGTGCCTCACAATGGGTATATCCATATAACAAAGTCCTTGGTTCCCTGGTTCAGAGCAGTAAACTCTGGAATAGTTTTCCACTTGACTTGCCCTAGTAAGGTGACCTGGCCCATGTAGTGGATCCCTCTGATCCAGGGAAGATCTTTTACCCCGAAGAAGCATGAAGTGTCCAACCTTTGTAGACACCCTCTCCTACTCATGGGTCCCTGGGCATAGACACACAGACACACAGATGCACAGAAAGAGAGAAAGGATGATGTGTTGAGTGAGTACTAGGCTAAAGGAACTTCACCCCAGAATCTGGTACCAATATCTGATTTTCCTGACTTGAGGCCACCAAGTTTGCCCATATTCACCCTGGTCCTCTTCTTTCAGGGATTCCCAAACTCCAGACACTTCGATTGCAGTCCTTACCTCTCTATCATGCCTACAGTACAACATATCCACAGAGTCATATGGGGTAGGTTTCAGGTCACGGAAAGAACGTAGGGAGAGGGGAAGCAGAAGTAACCCCCCATGTCTGCCATCCCATGCTGGAGGTGGAGATAGAAGTAGGAGAAGAAAATCAAGGTTGCATTTCCTCTTATTTTAAACTATTTCCTGTCAAGTAGGATAATTCAGAGACGCATGGTTTCTAGGAGCCTCTGATAAGCTCTAGCAATGAAAGGCTGATACGGACAACGGAGTGAGATTCCAGAGATCACACAGGTTCCTGCAGTCAAATCTAGCCGGTAGCCATGTGACCTTGTGTACAGCCCTTCACTTCTCTGGGAATATCCCATCTAGAAAAAGTCCCTGAGTTCCTAGAAGGAATACAAATCACTATGCCAGTCCAATTGTTGTAAGCAGCACAGTACTTATGCACATGATTCCTCCTTAAAAACAAATTCCCGGGCTTCCCTGGTGGCGCAGTGGTTGAGAATCTGCCTGCTAATGCAGGGGACACGGGTTCGAGCCCTGGTCTGGGAGGATCCCACATGCCGCGGAGCGGCTAGGCCCGTGAGCCACAAATACTGAGCCTGCGCGTCTGGAGCCTGTGCTCCGCAACAAGAGAGGCCACGATGGTGAGTGGCCCGCTCACTGCGATGAAGAGTGGCCCCCGCTTGCTGCAACTAGAGGAAGCCCTCGCACAGAAACGAAGACCCAACACAGCCAAATAAATAAATAAATAAATAAATAATAATTAAAGGTGCTAATAATTTAAAAACAAACAAACAAAAAAAACCCAAAAAAACACACCAAATTCCCAATGGTGCATGTAAAATACCTGGATAAGCATCATGTCCTCCCAAAGTCAAATAGCATTTGGCTAACTTCAACACCCAAGATCTGACGTTATTCTCCACTGCCCCTCTGTAGGAAGATGTTGGAAGCACAAGAGTTACGTTATGGACAGCTCTTAGCATTTCAGAAGAATCCTAATGCAACAGCAGAGGCCATGAGAAGCAGACTGGCCATATCACAGCCCCCAGATGGCAAGGACTGGATTCATCACCTGCTAACAGGGAATTTGGGTGCTTTCATGCCCCACGAATGTCCACCAGTGAGCCTAGTTTTTTAACTTCCTTGTAATAAGGAGAAATAATAAATGAACAGTTTTTCAAGGTCACTCTTTCCTCTACCCCACACTCATTCTTCTCTCGTCCAGGAGTGACAGGAGAATGAGAGCGACGATGATGCATCAGGAACCAGGACCAGCCCATTTTATTGGCCCGTGTCTTGAAAGATGGGTGTGATTTCTTCCTGCCAAGACAACCTGGTGGGTTCTATTTTTGTCAGGCCGATTGCTTGGAGGAGAACAAAAAAATAATTAAACATTCGTTTAGCTAGAAGAGGAAAACAGGGTCGGGGCAGGGGGAATTATTTCAATAATTTTAAATGGCAAGGAATCACATCCCTTTCCCACCTCAATCTCAAAGGCCGCACGTGCCGGGAAGACTCCTATTGCTTCAGCCCAGGACAACTCTTCACGCTTAGAATCAATGGCTATACCTCAAGAGCTGCAGGCTTTTCATTGGCTGAGCCAGTCCAGAGTGGCGCTTGGGCTGCTCTGATTGGACACTTCCAGCATCCCCATGATGCCAAGGTGCAAGCCATGAAGGTTTCCGTTTTTCAAAAACAGGAGAAGGTACTCTTGTGGGAAAAAACCAAGTAAGATTAATCTGAACCAGTCAGAATAGTAATTTCAGTTTCTTCCACCTTGGATAGGTACTGTTTCTTGAACATTTCGCTTTAATTATTTCCATGCTGTGTTTGGGTCCTTGATTCTGTTTTCAAATGATTTCCATGACACAAGTAACGTTGAAAAAGTTTGAATGGGGTATGTTTGTCCTAGTAATACTACTTTCTCCGACTTGATGCTTATCATCATTTGTTATTTAAGCAGTAAAACTCTTTCCCTTAGTTCATCATTTCGGTAAACCACACCATTAGGTCATGGTTGCACACTAGGTGCCCTTTCTCCTTAATCACCTTCTGAAGTCAATAATCACATGTACTCATTTGGTCTTATCTTCTTCAACATCAAACCCCATTATTCCTCTCTTTCTTAGATTTCCTGCGTGTCAGTCATCCTTGGGCTCCCAGTCTTCACTCCACGACCCAACTGCAGTGCCTTTTAAACATTGTTTAGTAATGCTCCTGCTTGATTTCTGAATTTACAGATGCGCAACATCCAAGCACAATTAAATATATCCGAGTGTTGTACGTTTCTTCAAATGACTCCTCACAGAGTGCACTATGTATGAGACCAGTTTGCAAGAATAAGTTTGGAAAAGATTTTCTGTGTCTTATTGGCAAACACTGGGAATTTGAAGTAGCAACAATGAACATGAGAGAAAATAAATGGCTTTCTAAATGTGCTGTGTTTTCAAACTGGCCCATGATGCTGTCTTTGAAAATGTACAGGACTTGACCAAGAGACCTTCTCATTGAAAATTTTGTTCTGGGTGTGTAAGATGATCCTGAGATACCACACAGACACACCGAATTGCCGGTCTCCTTGGAAATCAAATTCTTTTTTTTTTAATGATTTTGTTTATTTATTTATTTTTTTCATTTTTTTGGCTGCATCTAGTCTTAGTTGCAGCACGTGGGATCTTCATTGAGGCATGCGGGATCTTTCCTTGAGATGCACAGGCTCTTCACTGGGGCACGTGAGCTTCTCTCTAGTTGTGGTGTGGGGGTTTTCTCTTCTCTAGATGTGGCGTGTGGGCTCCAAAGCAAGTGGTCTCTGTAGCTGTGGTGAGCGGGTTCCAGAGTGTCTGGGCTCTGTACTTTGTGGCATGCGGGCTCTCTAGTTGAGGCGCTCGGGGTCAGTAGTTGTGGCGCACGGGGTTAGTTGCCCCTCGGCATGTGGGATCTTAGTTCCCCAACCAGGGATCGAACCCGCGTCCCCTGCATTGGAAGGCAGATTCTTTACCACTGGACCACCAGGGAAGTCCCAGAAATCAAATTCTTTTCATCAAATATTTTCATAAGACTCTTATCATCTTCAAGAACAAAAATGATTAATATTCCTCTGCAGGGGGTTGATTTATTTAAAATCCTTAGTCTAATGATCCCAAGGACAGTTTTTGAGGGGTAATGGCCCATCCGAATTCTACAATGGCCAAAAAAAAAAAAAAAAGGCTTTTACAGCCCTCCTCGATCAGGCAATGGCCACTTTCATAGCCACACAACTCAAGAGTTGTTAAGCTCTCTCTCGTATCCTGCCTTGCCCAATTCTTTCTCCTGAGTTGGGGGGTTTCTGAAAATGTTAAGACTTTATCTTTTGTCTCACGAGGACAGTGCTGTCCCTTTTCTCAGGGCCTGAAGAAAAGTATTGGTTTCTATAGGTTGTCCATATTTTGTCTGTTTGGCTGAGAGTGACATCCTTTTCAGGTTTTGACATCCTAATCAATAGTGAAATTTTCAACTGGTTTTAAAACTATAAAACGAATATCAAACAAAAGTGAATAAAACTTGGTGTTTAAAGCAAACCAGAATGCACTTATAAGGACTGAAATGAAATAGTATCTCATCTCTTCACAGAGAGGGGAAAGTCAGAAACTTTTTAAAAATAAATAAAACAGTTCAAATAGTTGAGGAAATTACGTGAGAGGGGTCAGCTTATTTTCCCTTAAGGGCTCACCAGTGTTCTCATTATTATTATTATTATTATTATTATTATTATATGAGTATCTACAAACCATAGCTTATAATCAAACATCAATTTTGAACACAGGGAACAGTCCTATACGCTATCAATTTTGAAGCAATGTGATATCAAGTGTAGAAGTGACCGTGAAAAAATAGAGGGAGCTACAAAAAAATCCAGACAAATGCCAGCCAGCTCAGCAGAAGCATTCAGCTCGCCCAAAAATACATGAGAAACAATGAATAATTGCTGCTTTAATCCACTAAGTTTTGAAGTAATTTACAATGCAGCAATCGCTAAAAGATACACTATTATGAAAAATTCAATTTTTTCCACATTGCTCAGGGATTCAGATGCCTTGATTCATCAAAAAAATTTTGAGTAAGACTTTGCATCAGTATTCTATGCTTACATGTGTTGGAAGAATTGAAAAACTGTAACTATACCTCCTAGTAACATCCAATCAGTATTTATCTGTGATAAGAACCAATGTTCCCTTAATATAATGGAAGACTCAGGAGATAGGCCCACCTATAGCTCAAAATTCATGTCTTCTGTGGGTTGAATTCTTTCTCCCTAAAATTCCTAGGCTGATGTCCTAAACCCTAGTACCTGACATGTGATTGTATACAGAGATAGGATCTTTACTGGAGGAATCAAGTTCCACTGCGTTCATTAGGATGGTCCCTAATCCAAAATGACCTGTATCCATATAATGGATGACCTGTATCCATATCCATGGGGGAAATATGGACACAGAGACCCTCACATAGGGGGGAATCTATGAAGAGATATAGGGGTGTCTCTGCCATCGCCACAAGCCAAGGAGAGAGGACTGGAACAGAGACTTCCTTCACACCACTCTGAAGCAACCAAACCAGCTGACATCATGATTTGGACTTCCGGCCTCCAGAAGTGTGAGACATTATGTACCTGCTGTTCAAGTAAACCATCTCTGGCATTTTTTACATCAGCCCCAGATAACTAATATACTATTCTTAAATCACCACGATTAGAAACATACAACCAATCGAGCAAAGAAGAAAAGAGCAGGCAAATAATCACACCTGATACCCTCTCTGTTACCGAGGCTGAACATCCACGAAGGCACTCTCTTGTTCAGCCCGGAAAACCGGCTTGAACTTCGCACCAATGGCTGTGGCTCACCGTTGCTGGTCTCTCATTGGCTGATTCAGAGCCGAGTGGTGCTTGAGCTTCTCTGATTGGACCTCCCATCATCCGAGGCCTTTATCACCAAGGTGGTTGTTTTCAAACAATAGAAGAGTAAAGGCTGGAAAAGAAAAGAAACAGATTACCTGAACAAGTTAGAGTAGACACTTCAGTTAGAAGATTAAAATTTTTCCGGATAGATTACAATCTGGAATAGACTTTTTTCCTTGAACTTTTTGATTTAGTTATTCATTTGCTGTGTTTGGATCCACACTTTAAATGCATTCCATCACATGAGTAATGGCGAAAAGAGTTTGAATGGGATATTTTTATCCTAGCAATACTATCTTCCACGGGCTGATGCTTACAATTTGTTGATTAAGCAGTGAAGGCTTTCCCTCAGTGTATCTCTACAGTAAACCACACCATTAGATCACGATTGCGCACTAGGTACCCTTCTTTCCCCAAGCACCCACTGAAGTGTATAATCACAATCGCTCACTCCCCCTTCCCATCTTCAACAACCACAATAACAAAAATCCCATTATCTTCTCTTCTTTCCACATTTCGTATGTTTTTCTCACCCTTGCACTCCCAGTCTTCACTCTCCACACCCATTATGCTGCACATGTAACGTGTTTCAATAATGCTCCTCTTTCATTTCTGCATTTCCAAATGCAAAACACCCGAAGCAGGATAGCAGTGTCCTGGTGTATTACATCTCTTAGAATTACCTTTCATGTGTGACCAGAGCTATGAGACTAGCATGCAAAAATAACTTTGGTAATACATCTCTGTTTCATACGGCGAAAAACTATCATTTTGAAGCAGCAACCATTCATATGATAGAAATCTAGTGATTTTTCTGAAGTCAACTCTTTGCTAACTGCTCCACACTTGTTCCTCTCAAAAGGCACCCGGCTCTGCAAAGAGTTTTGACTTCTGAAATTTTTTCCCAGTGTGTACAACAACTTCTAGTTGTTGAGGAAAGTATGCACTTGATTTCGTGGTAGATTTTAATGGTGAGTTGTTCAGCAAACTCTTTTTATTTTTTTCTAATCCTTTTATTTTAATTTCCAAGATTCCAGAATCGTAATAAGAAACGAACTTCATGAGGGGGCTTATTTGCCTAAATCTTATTTCTATTGAGCTCAAGGAGAGCTTTGGAGGTAATATCGGCCCCCTTCATGCTTGCAATAGGCACTGAACTCTCTTTAGTGTCCTGTCCTGCCCCCCATTTTCCTCTTCAGCAAGTGGTGTTCTGTCCAAGGTAGAATAATTTGTTTTTGGTCTTTCCACAAAATGAGCCCAAGAAATTTTTGAATTTTATAGTTTATATGGCTTTTGTCTCATTCTTTGTGTGAGAGAGACATCCTTTACAAGCTTCTACATCCTAGTGAAAAGGGTTATTTACAACTTATTTTAAATGTTCAATGAAACACTTCACAATCATGATGAAGTATTGGGCTTTAAAGCAAATCAGAATATATTGCAAAGGATTTAAATCCCACAGAATGTTCTCTCTCAACAGATGTAGGAAGCTAGAAATCCGTTTAAAAAGAAACAATAGAAAATCAGCAACTTCTTTGAAATTTGGCAATACACTTAGAGAAAAGTGACACAAATAAAAATCTTCATGGGCCACGAAGAAAACACAATGGAAAAGATATGAACCTTGACATGAACCTTACCATTCAAACCACGTGAGGTAAAAGGAGACATCTTAGGTCTTATATGGCTGATAATCCTCCTCTAAATTGATGCACGGGTCTGAGGAAATGACTTGCTCTGGATTCATGTACTGAAATCCCCATGATTAACTACAAGTAAGGAACAGCAACAAAAAAGGCAAAGGATCACAGTTCCCTTCCCCTTAATCTCCAGGTTGATTATCATAAAAAGGCGATTATCTGTTCAGCTGTGCTCACTGGACCACACTTTGAGCCAGTGGCTGTGGCTCAAACGCTGCCACTCCCCCAGTGGAGACAGGAGCTTGTGCTGCTCTCACTGGACACTCTCCGATGGATGTAAACTTGCAGGTCATGAAAGTTTGTGTTTTAAAGATGGAAAAAGTCTCTGCTAGGAAAGAACTGATGAGATACATCTGTAGGAGTTTTTAAAATAATTTCAACAACCAGGGAATTAGAAAAGTAAAATGTTTGTGAAAATTTTCTTTTGCCATTTCTGTACTATACACCTGTCCCCATTTATATATTTTAAGTATGCTTAAATTGGGATATGGTGGAAAATTATAATAGACGTACTGGATGGGCATATATGCTTCTTCACTTTATTTATTGCATATCACACATAAAAAAAACTTCTGGCGAATTCCATAGTACAGAAGTGAGAGAATGAGAATAAAATGGGAAATAGGAAAATAATTTAGAGCTTATAGAACTCTATCAAGACTGACCTAGAAAAGCACTGAAACTGGGTTCAAGAAAAGGTTGGAATTCTGTAGTTTCACTAGTTTTTCTCTCATTTATTGGCTGAGAGTGACATCCTCCACAAGTTTGTACATCCTAATCCAGGGTTACTGAGAAGTATTTTTTTTTATTATTATTCTTAAAATTTTTATTGAACTATAGTTGAGTTACAATATTACATTAGTTCAGGTTTACAACATAGTGATTTAATAGTTTTATGTACTATACTGTTTAAAGTTATTACCAAAAAAATTGTTATATTTCCCTGTGCTCTGCAGCATATCCTTGTTGCTTATTTTTAAAGTTCAAAATAAATAGTTTAAAATATGATGAAATATTGAGTTCTAACGGAAACCTTAATAAATTACAAAGGATTGGCATCATGGACTGCATTCTCTCTCTCCAACAATGCAGGAAGTTAGAAATCAATTAGAAAGAAAAGGAATTGGAAAATCAGCAACTACATTGAAATTCAGCAACATACGTATGGAAAAACAAAAGAAAAAAAGTCAATGCCCCAAAAAGGAAACACAATGGATATTAAATTCAATAAATATTATCATAAGCATTAACACTCAAATTACTTGAAGAAAGGAGTCATCTTACAGCTGAATGGATAAAGAAGATGTGGCACATATATACAATGGAATATTACTCAGCCATGAAAAGAAACGAAATTGAGTTATTTGTAGTGAGGTGGATGGACCTAGAGTCTGTAATACAGGGAGAAGTAAGTCAGAAAGAGAAAAACAAATACCCAATTCTAACACATATATATGGAATCTAAAAAAAAAAAAGGTTATGAAGAAGCTAGGGGCAGGACGGGAATAAAGACGCAGACCTACGAGAGAATGGGCTTGAGGACATGGGGAGGGGGAAGGGTAGGCTGGGACAAAGTGAAAGAGTGGCATGGACATATATACACTACCAAATGTAAAATAGATAGCTAGTGGGAAGCAGCCGCATAGCACAGGGAGATCAGCTTGGTGCTTTGTGACCACCTAGAAGGGTGGGATAGAGAGGGTGGGAGGGAGACGCAAGAGGAAGGAGGTATGGGGATGTAGGTATATGTATAGCTGATTCACTTTGTTATAAAGCAGAAACTAATACACCATTGTAAAGCAATTATACTCCAATAAGGATGTTAAAGAAAATTTAAAAAATAAAACCCAAACATACATGAGATTGTAAATTATATATTATATATATAATACATATAATATAGTATATGTGTCCAAAAAGCTATAAAATTCCAAGCACACATCTATATTTTTTATTTCAAGAACAACTAATATTACCCCTTCTGTCTTAGATATATTCTAATTCTTCAATTCTTATGTATTTCAAGTAAACTGAAAGTTATTAAGCAAATCTCACGTTCTTTCTAAATTTTTTGACCACTCTGGAAATTTCAGTTTGCTGGATTCAGATTTATCTGTGAAACCTGGTGTTGGAAATGTACAAATGACAACCCTAAGTGTGTGTTTGCCTTATCGTAGATTCCTAAGCACACCCTGTAATACAGACTTAATTTATCACTTCCTGATGTATATGCAGTGTGTAATGAGACTAAAGATCAAAAAAGTCATTGTTGTCTTTTTTCCTGTACAACCTAACTTCTGCTGTTCAATCTTTAGTCTACATAGTTGTTAGTATTTTCTGTTCCAAAAGTCAAATTTCTCACTACTTAAATGATTATATTACGTATGTTACTTGGGTAACTAATCATTTATAATCTCTGAAAACTGATATTTGTAAAACAATATCTTTGTTTCTATGGCATTGTTTCTATTAAATTCTCTTTAATTTTCAAAAATATTCTGTCTAATTACATATTGAAAATATCCAACCAATAAAGCAAAAACAACAAAAAAACAAAAAAACAAAGAAAAGAGTCATCTTAGTTCTCTTAATTGCTGAACACCCTCCTCTTATTTTCAGGCAAGGAGGTAGAGACACTACCAGATCTGGATGCCTGTACTAAAATCGCCATGGTTAAAAGCAGCTACTTGAAGGGAAAAATAACAGTGAAGCAATCACACCTCTTTCCCGCTCGATCTCTGGTCTGAGTAGCACAGGTTGGCTGTTTTTGGTTCAGCCCTGGTCACCCCACCACACTTAGGGCTGATTGCTTTGGCTCACGGGCTACCAGTCCCTCATTGGTTGCTGCTCTGGACATGCTGGCTACAGCTGCTGTCACTGGACGATCCCATCATCCGCGCAGCACTGCAGTTCAGTCAAGATGTTTGGATAAAAACCGAAAAGTTATAGGCTGCAAAAAAAAAAAAAAAAAAAAAAGAATATAGAATCAGAGAAATCTGAATTAGGTAGAATAGAAATTTCAGAAGGTATGGTGCTTGATTCTAGAAAATTAGATTTCTCTAATTTTACACTGCGTTGTGTCCTATTTTATGTATTTAAAATCTGAATTCAGATTTCAGATATGTTGAAGGAGTATGAACATGTAAGTGTGATTTTTATATCTGCTACTGCACTTTATCGGTTACTATATCCCACATAAAAATCTCTGGATCATACTGCTATGTACAGGTGGGAGAATGACAATTAAAAAGGTCAATGGAATTTTTATGGAAAGAATTTTGACCATAAAGATGCCTCAAATGGGTGACAGAGAAACCACGAATAGAAATGACCATTCAGGAAAGTGACGAGATGCAATATGTTTAGGAAATGTTCGCGATTTTCCATGGAACGAATGGCACTGCAGACATATACTCAAGCAGACTTGATGAGGTTTATATTTCCCTCAGGGTAAAAATGTTTTAAAGATGGACAGTATGGCACAGGACGAAAACCGAGTGGATCGGACTCTTCAGAGCTACAGGTCTTTTTATTTATTTATTTTATTTTTTTCTTTCATAAACATCTTTTTCCCGCCAAGTGAGTGGCTCTGAAAAGAGCCTTTGGTTTGCGATGCTCAGGTGGTCCGGAGGCAGCTCATTTGCCGGTGGTGTATCTGATGACGGCCTTGGTGGCGTTGGACACGGCGTGCTTGCCCATCTCCCCAGGCAGCAGCAGGCGCACGGAGGTCTGGATGTCTCTGGAGCTGAGGGTGGAGCGCTTGCTGGAGCAGACCAGGCGCGCCGCCTCGTCGGCGATTCGCTCAAAGATGTCCTTAACGAACGAATCCATGACGTTCACGGCCTCCTGCGAGAGGCTCAGGCCCTCCTGGACCCGCTTCAGCACCCTTCGGAAATAGGCGGCAAAGCTGTCGAAGCCGTCAGAGCGGCGGCGGCGGCTGCAGCGGCGGCGGCGGCGCTTCGGTGTCTTCTGCTTCGGGTTCTTCGGCTCCGCTTCCTTGGCGCCCAGGCTTTCTTCAGACGTCTCAGACGAAGTCTCAAGCATGTCGGAATCGCCCTCCTTACAGCTCAGAGGGAAGGACAGTGCGGCCGTTGAGGGCCGTCGGCCCGGTTTATACTCCCTGCCTTTTCTGACGTCACGGGCAATGCTCACATCTGATTGGATAAAATGCAAAGCAGGGAGGCCTGTCACTAAGGCACCCCATGTCACGTGTGATTGGATGGCCCCCTGCTTGGCCTCCAGTCAGCCAATCACAGTGGAAATCGGGTGACCTTTAAACTTTCCGTGACCTCTACCAGAAAATCTTTGAACTATGCCCCATGTAGGCAACGTTCACCTCAGCTGATTTATGCCTACTATTTATGCATGAGAACTCTGAAAAGATGTCACCCAAGTCACCTACACTGAAGAAAAATCAGTGTGAGCTTCCTGAGCGAGTCTGACCTCCCTAACTCAAGTCGTTGCCGCCATCAGAATGACTTTAGCCACTTGGCGGGCCATTTTACTCCCACATAGTATCTTGTCTTTCCATGGCTGAGCCTCCCTGGCTTGAGCCGGAAGTCTCTGACATGGTCTGCAGAGTGCTCCTCAAAATCATGGGACATAATTGACCATCTACTGCCTCCAATTACGATCAAAACCCACAGTGAATTAGAAAAATTTGAAATCTCAAAGCCACATTGTCCAAAGTTGGAACACAAACAGAAATGGGAATACTTTTAAAATTAGTAAAAATACTTAAACATTTCTCAAATATAAAATTTTCTTAACATTCCTTAGGTCCTCAAAATACCCCACATGCTTGAATTTGTGAACAAACGTAAGAGTTGTTGATTGAAAACAATGATTACTTTAATTCTCTAAGAAAACACCACAGGAAGAATGGAAGGAATAAATGGGAAGTTCTTTAAAATAAAAGCATATTTCTTGCAAGAATACATGACAATGCAAAGGCATTTCTTTAATGTGTTTCCTTACCAATAAATTGCAGAATTGGAATCAAAAAATGACTTAAGAAGAATTGAAAAAAGGGGAGTTCATCAATCTGGTTTCATCTGAAATGGTCAAGATTCCAAAGCTGTTTCCATTTGCACATTTAAAGAACTGCTATTTCTACTGCTCATGAAATGTTTCCAATTATGAAAGGGGAAAGCTAATCTTTATTACCAGAAAATGTAATATGGTGATAAAACCAGTGAAGGAAGCTTGCCGTTCCTTATTTCTAAAGAATCCCATTTACCAATGAAAATACAAAAATCCCACTTGATGTGTTAGTAGTCAAATCCTTCCCTTATCTGTATACAAGGGACAAGAGACATACAGTACAACCTCTGAATTCAAATCATTAACTTACAGTGATTAAAAGCAAGCTAGCAAGCAAACAACAGGGAAGGAACCCCTCCAGTTTCCTCCACAATCTCCAAGTCTGAACCTCCCAAGAATGCTTTTATTTGTTTTTCCCTGGTCACTTTCCCACACTGGGCCAAAGGCTGTGGCTCACAAGCTTCCAGTCCATCACTGGCCGAACCAGTGAACAGGACGTGAGCTGCTCTCATTGGACACTCTTATCATCCAAGTGTTGCATAACTGCAGTATTTAGCTATGTCTTGTTTACTTGATTCTTCAAAGGAACTGTAATCATTATTGCAACTTTTGTGTACAGTCATTGTTTTACATTTACCTCTACTTGCTAATTTATTCTATTAACATTCCTACCTGCATCTCAGATCATCTGCTGTGATCTTTTTCCATCTTCCTAAATTACATTCTTTAGAAGTTCCTTTAACATGGTGTCAGTTGATGTAAACACGATAAGATTTCATTTTTCTCAAAAGTCTTTATTTCTCAGTTAAGCTCTAGAAGGAAGCCAGCACTGAGATGGGGTTAATTAGGTAGGAATGTTAATCAGGATTACCATCTGAGGATGGGATGAGCCACATATTTATACCCTCCCCTTGTTCAGACATTGGATGTGACCGTCTCAGGAAGTCCCTAACTTTGGGCAAATTAGCTCTCTGAAGCTGAGGAAATATCTGAAAGGGTCAATGGCTGAGGATTAGCACCTGACTGTACTCTCAGCAGCCGGTGGAGCGAGTCTACATTTGAGTGTGGTTTGGGGAGGTCCATCTTCATGTGTAGCATAGCTTCACTTTTAAATGATACCTTGGCTAGATATGCAACTCTAGGATGACAGTTACTTTCTCTCAGCACTTGCTTTTGGCTTCAATTTATTAAGACAAAGAGGTCTGCAGTCACACTATTTGGTATTCCTTTTTTAGGCACTGTGTCTTTTTGTCTGCTATTTTGATCTCTAGCGTTACCTTGAAGGTTTACTATGATGGAGGAACTTATGGCTTCCCCTAACTCTGGGAATTACCAGCCATTTTCCTTTGAATAGCATTTTTCCAATATTCACCCAGTTTTATGCTTCTGGAATGCCTATGTGATACTTATCACCTACTTACTCCATTCCTTGAGTCTCTTTGCCTCACCTGTATCCTTTTTTTTTCTTTTACTTTCTGTGAAGTATTCTGCATTATTTCTATTATTTTATCTGTCTTGTAGTTCACCAATCCCCTGTCCAGCTATATCTCATTGGTTATGTAAAATTTCTTTAATCTTTGGTTCATATAATGAATGTTTGCATTTCCACAAAGAATAGATTACAAACTTGGAAGGAATAGAATCAGATTCATCTGAATGACTTAGAGTAGCATCTCCAGATATGAGGGAACGGGGAATAGGTTTTTTTCTTGAACTTTTTGATTTTGATATTTCTGTACCATTTTTGGCTTTTCTCTTATGTTTGCAATGAATTCTGTAACAAAGATAATGTTGAATAAGTTTGATCGGGATATGTTTGCTATATTAATACTATTTTCCAGGGTTGTTTATAATTTCTTATTGAAGTAGTAAACCTGTTTCCCTCAATTAGTCTTTTTTATTGAGATATAATGGACATAAAACCTTAGTTTCATAATGATTCAATATATGTATATATTATGAAATGATCACCCCAATAATTCTAGTTAACAGCCACCACCACACACAGTTACAAAATTTTTTTCTTGTGATAAGAACTTTTAAGGTCTACTTTCTTAGCAACATTCAAATATGCAATACAGTATTTAACTATAGCCACCATGCTGTATATTGCATGTCTGGGAATTATTTAATTAAAATTGGAAGTTTGGACCTTACTTCAATCTTTACTGTTAACCATACCATTAGATCATAATTGCCTCTTTTCTTCAATCACCTTCTGAAGTGAATGATCAGATGTACTCATTTTATCTTCCAGTCTTCAACATCAAAACCCATTTTTCCTCTCTCTATCCTAGATTTCATATCTGTCATTCACCTTTGCACTCCCAGTCTTCACTGTCTATATGGTATATTTTAAATGTCATTTCACTGATCCTTCTATTCTATTTCTGAAATTTTAGGTGCAAAACACCCCAAGAGCTATAAAAATGTCCCAACAGATTCATTTTCTTAAAATAACTTCTCACATAATACAATATGTATGAGACTAGTATGCAAGATCAAGATTGGCAAAACATTTGTATGTCATATGGACAAACACTAGGATTTTGAAGCAGCGGTAGTGAGCATGATGGAAATAAAATGACTTACGCTGTGCATTCAAACTGGTTTACAGTTCTATCTTTGAAATGAGCATGGTTTCAAAAGAGGCTTTGGCTCCCAAAGTTTTGTCCCCTATGTGTATGACGATCTCAAGGCACTATTCAGAGGGATTTACTTGTAGTTGATCTCCTGACAATTTTCCTGATCACCTTGGAAAGAAAATTCTTTTTTTTCAAGTTCTTTAATGAGATTTTTCTAATATTCCAGAATAATTTTAACTAATGACCCTCATGAAGGGGGTCCAATTATCCTAAATCCTTACTCTAATTTCCCAAGGAGAACTCTGGAAGTATAACGGCTCATCAGAGATCTTCCACAATGGGCTGAAAAACAAACAAAGAAATTTGTACCCAGTCCTGGATCAGGCGTTTCCTCCCTTCGTGCTGCACTACTTAGGAAAACAATTTCTAGTTTCTTGCCCTGCCCACAACCTTTCTCTTGAGTTCATACAGTTCTGCTAAAGCTACATAGATTTGTCTCTCTTGGAGGTTCCTGTCCCTCTTCTGATGGGTTCAAGGAAAGTTTTTTTTTTTTTCCACACACACACACTGTATTTTATTTTTACAAGAGATAAATAGACTGACACCAAGCATTGTACATGGCTGACCACAACAAAAGCAACAATGATTGCAATTACCAAACATGAAACACACTCATACTATGTCATAATATTGACATTCAGTCCAGTAATCCTCCACTGTAACAGCTGCTTTACTTTGCAGTGAACATTGATTTGTATATTCTTTGCCTCTGAGTCCTTGTGGGATTTTTTTTTTAATTCAAACAGAAAGTCACAAAAATTATACTCATCCTCATCAGTTCACTCAGTCCCATGTAATTAATTTTTTTTTCATCTTGATCTTTTGTTAGCACTTTTATGAGTTCATCAGTTATTCATTAGAGTTCTGAAAATGCTTATTCATTCAGTTCAGCAGTACAGTCAGTTACCAGAAACCTGTACTTGTCAGAGTCTTTTCCATGAATTTCTTGAAGATGAAACCCTTTTATAGGAACATATTTGCAAAAGCATCAGAGTACACCCAGAACTGTCTGTAAATGACAAAAGACTTAAAAATGACCACGGTGAAAGATTTGATGAAAGTTCATAATAATGCAGTTGACAAGAAAATTAGTTATTTCTGAGATATACATTTTAAAGTAATAACTAGGATTATGACTTATAACATTATACCAGAATATATACGGTTTTTAGAAATTTCATGTAATGTCTGAAACATTTATATTAACATATTTCCATACAAATAAGCCAATGAAAGTTTAGTACTAGTTGTTTTGTTTGTTTGTTTGTTTATACTGCAGGTTCTTATTAGTCATCAAGGAAAGTTTTGATTTTTGCAGATTATCCAGCTTTTGCCTCTTTGTTTGGCTCAAAGTGATATTCTTCACAGAAGAAATTACAAATTATTTTAAAAGTACAAATACAGTCCTTTAAAATAGTGAACTAATAATGCAGTTTAAAGAAAGTCATAAACAATTTCTAAGGATTGAAATCACTGAGTATCTTCTCTCTTCACAGAAGTAAGAAGCTAAAAATAAAAAAAATTAAACTAAGCAATGAATAGTCAGAGTGAAAAGAGGATGAATGAAGTCACCTTTTTTCTCTTAATGGGAAACTAAATAATCAATATGATGGAAGAGTCAGCACATGTGCCAATCTACAGCTCAGGTTTCATATCACATATACTTTGAATTGCGTCCCCTGAAATTCTTATATTGAAGTCCTAAACCCCAGTACCTCAAATGTAATCTTACTTGGAGTTAGGGTCATGAATGAGGCAATCAAATTAAAATCTAATATCCGACCAGATTCTGGTAGAGTTCTTTGAAGCATGTACTCACTCGAAACATTCTCCTTTCTGTCAATCTGTGTGTCTGTATTTCTATGTCCAGGGGCCCAGGAGTAGGGGGATGGTATGTCTACAATGGTCAGAAACTTCATGCCACCAGAGGGAAAGGTTTGCCCTGGATTATAGGGATTCACTGCATGCAGGAGTTCACCCAGATAACAGTGAGTCAAGCGGGAAAGTATTCCATAGTTTAACAACACTGTGGCCCAAGGAACCCAGGACTTTGTGCTACAGACATATCATGTGTGTGGCACCCAGCAGCATCTCAAAAAGCATGTGTTGTGTGGCACTATTTGTTAGATTTGTGAAAGCTGCTCATTCCCAGACACTTCTCGTATGGATTAAGCATGTCTGTTCCCCTTCCTCTTGACTCTGGCAGGCCTATAATTGCTTTGACCAATGGAGTATGAAAGAAGTGATGTTATGCCCATTACAGAGCTAATCTTTAAGAGGACACATAGCTTCTGCTTTGCTGTTTGAGAGTTCTGAGCCGACAAGTAAAAATCTGCCTATCCTGCTGGACAACCCCTTGGAGAGGTACCTCCATGGCACCAGTATGAGTGTTAGTTGTCTTTTACGTTGCAGAGTAGTTTAAAGGGTCAGTTACACTTCTGTTTGGGTCAATAAATGGAATAGAAAATGGGGGAAATTTCCATTCAAGACATGAAAAATAACTTGACAAAATTATTTATATACATTATTGAAAATGCTCACCTCTGTGTGAAAAGTGACAGAAATTAATACTTCATTGAGATCTTTAATAATTGTAGTTGCTTGAATGACTGCACCCTTAATGAAAAACTGGACTTTTTCTAATGGAAAGGGAAGATGCCAAAAAAAAAGAATTCTACTCCATGTCCTAGATTTGGGGTCAGGAAAAGTCTCCTTGAGAATCTGTAATCACAAAGGTGTCCTCCTGTAGCTTTGGGGTTCATATTAACACTATCATTATGGTCCAAAGAATTCCCTGTTGTAAACTTTCTTCCATGGTTTGATCATCATATTGTATTTACCAGTAATGAAAAATAGCATTTATCCTTTCATGATTGGAACTATTTTATTAGCAGTAGAATTAACCGCTCCTTGAAGCCCTCACAGGAAACACACTTGGAAACCTGACCATTAGGATCTTAGCTCATTGAAGACCTCCATTTCTTCAAGTCTTCCTAAGTCCTTCTTGGTTCAATGTCTGTAATTTATTTTTACATAAATACATTAAAGATATACTTTGCTTGAATTACGTAGATTTTTGAAAGGAATATGTTTCTAATTTTTAAATATTTCCCTTTTACTGATTATTTTCTTCTCACTCTGAAGGTTTCTAGGGAATTAGAAAAATAATTTCTTTCAACTAACACATATTTTTTCATCAATTCCAGTATGTGTGGTATTTTGGGTACCTAAGTAATGTTAAAAAAAATTAAAATTTGCTAAATGTTAAATATTTTTAGTATTTATGTACAAGTATCCGATTTCTGTTTGTGGCCTGTCTTTGGAGAATGCGGTTTTACTATTCTTTCTGATTCCCTGTAAGTTTGATACGAATTGGAGGTAAGGGCTGGTCAGTTATGTCCTATGACTGATTTTGAGGAGCACTCTGCGGACCAAGTCAGAGAGTTCCTGCTCAAGCCACGGTGGCTCAGCCATGGAAAGAGAAAATTCTGTGTTGAGTAAAATGGCCCCCAAGTGGCCAGAGTCATTTTGATGGTGGCAAAGGTTTGAGTTATGGAGACTCTCTCAGGGAACTCAAACTGATTTTTCTTCAATGTAGGTGACTTCGGTGACATCTTTTCAAAGTTCTCATGCATAAATAGTAGGCATAAATCAGCTGATTTATGTGAACGGATGACCTTTTCCTACATGGGGCATAGTTCAAAGATTTTTCTAGTGGAGGTCACGGAAAGTTTAAAGGTCACCAGATTTCCACTGTGATTGCTTGACGGGAGGCCAAGCAGGGTGGCATCCAATGACACGTGACATGGGGTGCCTTAGTGACAGGCCTCCCTGCCTTGCATTTTGTCCAGTCAGATATGGACATTGCCTGTGACATCAGAGAAGGCAGGGATTATAAACCCGGCCACTGGCCCTCAGCAGCCTCATTGTCCTTCCCTCTGAGCTGTGGGGAAGGTGGCTCCGACATGGCCGAGCCTTGCCGTGAGACTTCTTCTGAGGAAAGCCTGGGCACCAAAGAGCCCACAGAAGCCGAACCAAAGAGCCCAAAGCAGAAGATGCCAAGGCGCTGTCGCCGCTGCTGCCCAGACAGTTTCATCACCTGTTTCCCCAGGGTGCTGAAGCAGGTTTTCACGAGGGCCTGGACATCTTCGAGCCCATCGCCGAGGAGGCTGCACCCCTGGCCAGCTCCACCTAGCGCTCCACCATCACCTTCAGAGAGATCCAGACCTCTGTGCCCCTGCTGCTGCCCAGGGAGATTGGCAAGCACGCCATGTCCTAGGCCACCAAGGCAGTCATCAGGTACACCATCCTCAAATGAGCTGCTTCAGAACCACCTGAGCCTCGCAAACCAAAGGGTCTTTTCAGAGCCACTCACTTGTCAGGAAAAGACCTGTAGCACTGAAGAGTCAGATTGACTCTAGTTTTTCGACCTGTGCCATACTACTGCCCATCACTAAAACATTTTTAAGTTGAAGTAAACATCAAACATTATCAGTTCGACTTGAATATATGTCTGTAGTGCAGTTTGTTCCAACAAAAATTGTGACTATTCCTTAACCATATTGCATTTCATAACTTACCTGAACAGTCATTTTAGTTCTAGGTCAGCCTTTATAGAGTTCCTTAAGGTCTACATTATTTTTGTATTAATTTTATTTTGCATTTTAATTCTCATTCCCTGGGAGGATGTTGTGGAATTTACTAGAGATACTTTATGTGTGATATAGCCAGAGATAAAGTGAGGAAGCAAATAAGCCCACCAATACATCCCTCTTCAACCTTCTTCAACATCTCCCATAATATTAAGTCATTTAAATACACAAATGAGTACTCAAACATATTACAAAATAGCTACCTGAAACTTCCAAGAAACAATTCACTTTTTTAAGTCACTGGTTTCTGAAATTACTATTGGAATTCATTCAGATTCATACAATTTATTCTTTCCCAATCGAGAATTTTTTTTGATTTTTAGAACCTTCAGGACCTTGCAGGAACCTTCAGACCTTCAGGACCTGCAATTTTGCATCACTGGATGATGAGAGTATCCAGTGAGAGGAGCTCAGGCCCCACCCTCCACTGACGCAGCCAAGGAGGGACTGGCAGCCCGTGAGCCACAGCTATTGGTCCAAAGAGTGGTGGAGTGACCAGGCCTGAACCAATAACAGCCTTCCTGTGATACTCAACCCCAAGATAGAGTAGGAAGGAGGTGTGATAGCTTCCCTGTTGTTTTTCTGTTCAAGTACTTGCTTTGCACCATGGTGATTTAAGTACAGGCATCCAGATTTGGTAGTGGGACATGTCTCCATCTCCTTGCATCAAAATAAGAGGAGGATGTTCAGCAGTTAAGAGAAGTAAGATGACTCCTTCTCCTACCTCAAGTCATTTGAGTGTTAATGCTTATGATAATATTTATTTAATTTAACATCTGTTGTGTTTTCTTCTTGGTGCATTGACTTCTTTAGATTTGGTTTTTCTATAGGTATACAGCTGAATTTCAAGATAGTTAATAATTTTCCAATTCTTTTTCTTTGAATTGACCTCCAGCTTCCTCCATCAGTCAAGAGAGAACACACAGCCAGTCATGATGACCACCTACAGAGATGGGAAAGAACGCCATGCTTTTAAGAAGTTACATTGCTAGTGTCAGAAGAAAGGTAACAAAACAATTTTTATGGTTGAGCAGACATTCCCATCTTTAAGGAGATCTAGTAAATGTGAAATGCATATGTACACTACACATTAGGGAGGGAAGGTGGAGGCCCAGATGGACACAGTGAGAGAATTTTACCTTGAAATTTTCTTGTCCTGCTTTAAAATATAAATTTGGTTTCATCATATGATAACTTTTCTAGATTTACTGTGCAGCTAACTCAGTTTGCCTAAATGCTTTATAAGCTTTTAAAAATATTCCATAATAATAATAAGCTAAAATCTTGATAAGGAGGATTATTTGTCCTAGTTCCTGATCTATTGCTATCAAAGAGAGCTCTGGAAGTAAAATTGACCCTGGCATGCGTGCAATTCTCAATGAAGCTCTTTCTAGTTTCCTGACCTGCCCTCATCTTTCTCTAGAGCAAGTGGTTCTCTGTCAAATGCAGAATTCTACATGTGGGGTCTCTTCTGTGAGAGTCTTATCTGTCTTTTGATGAGTCCATGAAATTTTTGTAGTTTATTCAGCTTTAGTCTCATTGTTTGGCTAAGGGTGATATCCTTCCAAGGTTTTTACATCCAAATCAATTGTTATTTTAACCTATCATATATGTTCAAATAAAACTCTTAACACTGATGATAAAATACTGAACTTTAAAGCAAATTATAAAACATTTCAAAGGACTGCATCCCACAATATGTTCCTGCTTCACAAAGTATGAAGCTAGAAATCAATGTTTTTAAAAGAAACAATTAGAAAATCATCAACTTTGTCAAAAATCAGCAATATATTTTTAGAAAAATTATACAAGTAAAGAGGCACTGTGCCAAGAAAAACACAATGATAATATTAATATATTAACATTCACTTGAATATTAACATTCAAATTCTAGAAGAAAAAGAAAAATCTTTATTTGCTGACCATCATCTTCTTATTCGATGCAATTGTCCAGAGACACGGGGCACTATGTGCTCTGGATTTATATCCTTAAATCACCAAGATGAAAAACAAGTAAAGTAACAAGACCAGCTGACAGAGAATCCTACACTTTCAGCCTCAATTTTCTGGCTGAATATCACAGGATGGCTGTGATTGGTTCCGGCCTGGTCACTCCACCACTATTCGGACCAATAGCTGTGGCTCACTGGCTGCCAGTACCTCAATGGCTGCATACGGGTGGGGCCTGAGCTGCTCTCACTGGATACTCTCAACATCCAGTGATGCAAAATTGCAGTTCCTGAAGGTCTGTGTTCTAAAAATCAAAAAAATTCTGGATTGGGAAAGAATAAATTGTATGAATTAAGAAATTAGGAAACAATCCCGTTTATGATTGCAGCAAAAAACACTGAAATACCCAGGAATAAACCTACCTAAGGAGGTAAAAGACATATACTCCGGAAAGTATAAGACACTGAAGAAAGAAAGTGAAGACAGGAGAGAGTGATCAAGATGGTGGAGTAGTAGGATGTGAAAGTCACTCCTCCGACAAGTACACCAAAAATACATCTACTTGTGGAATGACTCTCACAGAACATCTACTGACACCGGCAGAAGACCTCAAGCTTCTGAAAGTTCAAGAAAATCTCCACATAAATGGGTAGGACAAAAGAAAAAAAGAAAGGAATCAGGACGGGACCTGTGCCCCGGGAGGGACCTGTGAAAGAGCAAAGGTTCCTATACCATGGGAAGTCCCCTCACCAGCGGGGAGATCGGCTGGGACTAATGGGAAGCTTGGAGGTTCGGCGCAGAGCACAGCAACTGGTTTGCGGCAGCCAGAACAGAGAGAGAACTGCACAGATGGTCAATGCCACAAGCCTGCACTTGCCTGCCTGAGATGTGCATCCACCAGTGTGGGCAAGAGCTGGGTGCAGAAACTTGGGCTTTGGAGATCAGACCCGGGGAGGCGACTGGGGTTGGCTGCGCAGAAACTGTCCGAAGGGGCTGGAGTCTGCTACAACCGCTGCTGAGCGTGTACCTGGAGGAAACCTGGGCTCACCTTAGAGGCCAGGCATCATTGTCTGGGGGGTGTGCTAGGAGAGGGACAGGACCCACCTTTGCAGCCTTTTCCCCTGCGTGTGCTCTCAGGTGACAGAACACCACCTACACAAGCTCCAGGAGCAGTTGTGAGCCACCTCCTCTACCATTGCAGGCTCCGGGGGCACACATGAGCAGCCACCACTGCCAAGAGCCCCAGGATCCGGCACCAGCTTCCGTATCTGCCCACCCCGTATCAAGGGGATAATGGCCAGCACATGCTGAGGAAAGAGGCAGCAGGCATCCATACTAAAAACAGCCCTCGCACCAAAAATATCAAACCCACACCAGCTACACAGGGATGCTCCCACATATAAATAGCCCTCCAAGACCACAGAAGAAAATTGTTTCCCCTGAACTCATAGGGTAAGAGAAATGTAAGTAAAATGAAGAAGCAGAACCACTCCCAGTTAAAAGACCAAGAGAATTTTCCTGAAAGATCAAACAATGCAACAGACCTCTTCAGTTTAATAGATACAGATTTCAAATAGGAGATAATGAAAATACTAAAGGAATTAAGAAAGGCTATTGACAGAAATGCAGAGTACTATCAAAAGGAGCTAGAAACTATAAGGGGGAGCCAAGAAAAATTTGGAAGCTCATTTGCTGAGATGAAAGCTGAGCTAAAGGCAATGAATAGCAGAATGAATAATGCAGAAGAACAAATAAGTCATCTGGAAGACAGAAGAATGGAAATCACAAAATCAGAACAGCAGACAGAAAGCCAAATGAAAAAAGAAATGAAAGCAATATCAGAGATCTATGGGATCATATAAAGCGTGCCAATCTACACATAATAGGGATTCCACATGAGAAAGAAAGAGAAAAGGGGATCGAAAATGTATTTGAAGATATTATGGCTGAAAACTTCCCAAAACTAAAGAAGGAAACAGAAATCCAGGTACAGGAAGCACAGAGGGTTCCAAACAAGATGAACTCAAACAGACCTACACCAAGACATATTATAATTAAATGGCAAAATTTAAAGATAAAGAGAGGATTCTAAAAGCAGCAAGAGAAAGACAAAGACTTAATTACAAGGGTACCCCCATAAGGCTATAAGTTGATTTCTCTACAGAAAAGTTGCAGGCCAGAAGGGAGTGGCAAGATATATTCAAAATCCTAAAAGGGAAAAATCTGCAACCTAGGATACTCTACCCATCAGGATAATCATATAGAATAGAAGGAAAGATTTCTCAGACATGCAAAATCTAAAAGAATACAGCAATACTAAATCTACTCTAAAAGAAATATTAAAAGGTCTTCTCTACACAGAAAAGAAGCAAGAATCTATAGGAAAGAGAAAATCACAATTGGAAAATAAACCACTTAAATAAGCCCATACACTGATTTTTAAAAATCAAAACACTTTTGGGAAAAGGATGATAACCACAATGAACAACAAAAGGATAAACAAGAAGATGCAAAAGAGGACATCAAAATCATAAAAGGCTGGGGAGAAGAGTAAGAAAATGTAGAGTTTTTTCTTTTATTAGAATGTGTTTGAGCCTACATGACTCTCACTCTAAAACAAGTAGATATAGGAAGGGGTTATACTCGTAAAACAGGGTAACCACAAATCAAAAACATCCAATAGATTCACTAAAACCAAAAAGAAAAAAACACAAGCATAAAATAAAAGGAAATTATCAAACTACAAAAAGACAAAGAAAGGAACAGAGAAGAAACACAGAATCAAATGGAAAACAAGGTTTAAAATAGCAATAAATTCATATTATATATATCAATAATTAGCTTAAATGTCAATGGACTAAATGCTCCAGTCAAAAGACACAGAGTGGCAGATTGGATTAAAAAAAAACCAAAACGAACAAGAGACTATAATATGCTGCCTACAAGAGACCCACTTCAGGGTAAAGGACACACATAGATTGAAAGTGAGGGGATCGAAAAAGATATTTCATGCAAATGGAAATTACAAGAAAGTGGGGGTTGCATAGTCATGTCAGACAAAATAGACTTTAAAACAAAGGCCATAAAGAAAGATAAAGAGGGACACTACATAATGGTGAAAAGATCAATACATGAGGAGGATTTTACACTCGTCAACATATATGCACCGAATATAGGAACACCTGAATACATAAAACAACTACTAACAGACATAAAGGGAGAAATCAATAGGAATACAATAAGAGAAGGAGAGTTTAACACCCTTCTCACAGCAATGGAGATATCTTCTATACAGAAAATCAATAAGGCAAGAGAGATCCTAAATGATACAATAGAACAGATAACTTAATTGATATTTTCAGGACATTACATTAAAAAAACCAGAATGAACATTCTTGTCAAGTGCACATGGAACATTCTCTAGGACTGACCACATGCTAGGGCACAAAACAAAACCTCAAAAATTTAAGAGCATAGAAATTATTTCAAGCATCTTCTCTGACCACAAGGACAGGAAACTAGAAATCAACCACGGGAAAAGAAATGAGAAAAAAAAAACGACTACATGGAGCCTAAACAACATGCTACTAAAAAACTCTGGGTCAACAAGGAAATCAAAGAAGGAATTAAAGGAATTAAAAAATACCTTGAGACAAATGACAATGAAAACACAACCATACAAAATCTATGGGATGCAGCAAAAGCAGGTCTGAGAGCGAATTTCATAGCGATACAGGCCTTCCTCAGAAAACAAGAAAAATCTCAAATAGACAACTTAATTAACCACTTTAAAAAATTAGAAAAAGAAGAATAAATAAAACCTAAATTCAGCAGAAGGAAGGAAATAATAAAGATCACAGAGGAAATAAATAAAACAGGTATTAAAAAAATAGGAAAAAAAACCAATAAAACCAAGAGCTAGTTCTTGGAAAAGGTAAACAAAATTGACAAACCTCTGGCCAGGCTCACCAAGAAGAAAAGAGAGAGAGCCCAAACAAACAAAATAAGAAATGAAAAAGGAGACATAACAACTGATACCGCAGAAATACAAAAAACCTAAGGGAATACTATGAACAATTATATGCCAACAAATTTGACAACCTAGAAGAAATGGACAAGTTTCTAGAAACATACAGCCCACCAAAACTGAATTACTAAGAAACAGATAATTTGAACAGACTGATCACTAGAAGTGGAATAGAATCTGTAAAAAAAAAAAAAAAAACTAAAACTAAAACAAAACAAAAACTCCCTACAAATAAAAGTCCAGGAACAGATGGCTTCACAGGTGAATTCTACCAAACATACAAAGAACTTATACCAATCCTTCCCAAACTCTTCCAAAAGACTGAAGAGAAGGGAACATTCCCAAAAACATTCTATGAAGCCGCCATCACCCTGATACCAAAACCAGACAAAGACATCACCAAAACAGAAAATTACAGGTCAATATCTTTGATGAATATCGATGAAAAAATTATCAACAAAATATTAACAAACTGAATCCAACAACACACACACAAAAGATCATACACCACACCCAAGTGGGATTCATCCCAAGTTCACAAGGATGGTTCAACATACACAAATCAATCGATGTGATACACCACATCAACAAAAGAAAAGACAAATACCACATGATCATCTAAATAGATGCAGAAAAAGCATTTGAAAAATTCAACATCCATTCATGAAAAAAACTCTTACCAAAGTGGGTATAAAGGGATCATATCTCAACATAATAAAAGCCATTCGTTTATGACAAACCCACAGCCAATATAACACTCAACAGTGAAAAGCTGAAAGCCTTCCAGCTAAAATCTGGAACAAGGCAAGGATGCCCACTCTCACCTCTTCTATTCAGCATAGTATTGGAAGTCCTAGCCACAGCAATCAGAGAAGAAAAAGAAATAAAAAGTATCCAAATTGGAAGTGAAGAAGTAAAATTGTCATTATATGCAGACGACATGATACTATATAGAGAAAACCCTAAAGACTCCACACAAAAACTACTAGAGCTGATAAACGAAGTCAGCAAGGTAGCAGGATGCAAGATTAACATACAGAAATTGATGGCATTTCTTTACACTAACAATGAAATATCAGAAAGGGAATGTAAAAAAAAAATACCTTTTAAAATTGCACCCCCAAAAATAAAATACTCAGGAATAAACCTGAGCAAGGAGGTGAAAGACTTATACCCTGAGAACTATAAAACATTAATAAAGGAAATTGAAAATAATTAAAAATATGAAAAGATATCCCATGCTCTTGGAGTGGAAGAATCAATATTGTAAAAATGGCCATACTACCCAAAGCAATCTACAGATTTAATGCGATCCCAATCAAATTACCCATGACATATTTCACAGTACTAGAACAAATAAACCTAAAATGTATATGGAAACATAAAATACCCAGAACTGCCAAAGAAATCCTGAAGAAAAAGAACAAAGCAGGTGGCACAACCCTCCCAGACCTCAGACAATACTAGAAAGCTACAGTAATCAAAATGGCATGGTTTTGGCACAAAAAAACATATATGGATCAATGGAAGAGAATAGAGAGCCCAGAAATAAACCCACACACCTACAGTCAATCAAACTTCAACAAAGGAGGCAAAAGTGTACAATGGGAAAAAGACAGGCTCTTCTGCAAGTGGTGTTGGGAAAGTTGGACAGCTGCATGTAAATCAATGAAGTTAGAACACATGCTCACACCATACAGAAAAAGAAACTCAAAATGGCTTAAAGACTTAAACAGAAGACATGACACCATAAAATTTCTACAAGAGATCATAGGCAAAACATTCTCTGACATAAATCATACAAACGTTTTCTTAGGTCAGTCACCCTAGGCAATGGAAATTAAATAAAAAATAAACAAATGGGACCTAATGAAACCTACAAGCTTTTGCACAGCAAAGGAAACCATAAACAACATGAAAAGACAACTTATGGAATGGGAGAAATTGTTGCAAATGACCTACAAGGGCTTAGTTTCCAAAATATACAAACAGCTCATACAAATCAACACCACCACCAAAAACACAAATCAAACAATGGGCAGAAGACTTAAATAGACATTTCTCCAAAGAAGAAATACAGATGGTCAATAGGCACATGAAAAGACGCTCAACATTGCTAATTATTAGAAAATGCAAATCAAAACTACAATGAGCTACCACCTCACACGGGTGAGAATGGCCATCATCAAAAAGCCTACACACAATAAATGCTGGAGAGGTTGTGGCGAAGAGGGAACCTGGAAATTCCCTGGCAGTCCAGTGATTAGGACTCTGTGCTTTCACTGCTGAGGATGTGGGTTCAATCCCTGGTAGGGGAACTAAGATCCCACAGGCCACGTGGCGTGGCCAAAAAAAAAAAATTTTGAAAGGAGAAAACGGAACCCTCCTACACTGTTGGTGGGAATGTAAGTTTGTACATACATTATGGAGAACAGTATGGAGGTTCCTAAAAAACTAAAAATAGATCTATCATATGATCCAGCAAACCCACACCTGAGCATATATCCAGAGAAAACTCTAATTCAAAAAGATACATGCACACCAATGTTCATAGCAGCACTATTTACAGTGGCCAAGACATGGAATCAACCTTAATGTCCATCAACAGATGAATGGACAAAGAAGATGTGGTACATATACACAATGGAATACGACTCAGCCATAAAAAGAATGAAATAATGCCTTTTGCAACAATATGGATAGACCTAGAGATTATCATACTAAGTGACATAAGTCAGACAAAGACAAATATAATATGATACCATTTATATGTAGAATCTAAAACTACATGAAGGGAAAAACAACAAGTGAGCTATCACACCTCTTTCCAACTTGATCTCCGGGCTGAGTATCACAGGAAGGCTGTTATTAGTTCAGCTCTGGACGCCCCACCACACTCTGGGCCAACTGCTTTGGCTCGTGGGCTGCCAGTCCCTCGTGGGCTGCTGCTCTGGAGATGCTGGTTACACCTGCTGTCAGTGGATGATCCCTTCATCCATGCACAACTGCAGTTCAGTCAAGATTTTTGGATGAAAACCGAAAAGGGAAAGACTGCAAAAAGTAAAAATAAAAAAAAAAAGATTCAGAGAAATCTGAATTAGGTACAAAGAAATTTCACAAGTTATGGTGCTTGACTCTAGAAAATTAGTTTTCTCTCAGTTTACACTGCTTTGGCGTCCTATTTTATGTATTTAACTGAATTAGGATTTGAGATATGTTGAAGGAGAATAAACGGGTAGGTGTGGTTTTTATATCTGTTACTGCATTTTATCGGCTACTATATCCCACATAAGAATCTCTGGATGATACTGCTATATACAGGTGGAAGAAATGGCAGTATCACAGTCCTCACACCGAGAACACAAATGAAAAATGGTTACTCATAAAATGATTGAAAATAATTCATCATTAACAAATTTAAAATTCTTTTTTTTTAACATGATTTGGTTTCCTAAAACACCTCGCATGCAGGAAAAATATAAGAGAGGTTGGTTGGAAAAAAAAAAACACTCAACAACGTTCCTATTCTTTAAGAAACCACCAGAGGAGAGAAAAGCAATCAATAAATTGGAAATAGTTAAAAATTAAGATCAAATTACTTTCAACAGCCTAAGATAATACAATCAAAGGCATATTTAAATGTATTCATGCAGAAATAAGTTACAGAAATTGAACCAAAAAGGGACTTTAGAAGAATTGAAGAAATGTGGGTCATCAGTGTGGTTTCATCCCCAAATGACTAGGCTTCCAATAGTGTTTCCTCTTGGACTTTTAAGGGACAGCTAATCCTACCGCTAAGAAAATGGTTTCAATCATGAAGGGCAAAAAGCTAATTTTTATTACTAGAAAATGGAATGGAATGATACAACCAGTGAAAATAGCTTACTACACCAAATTTCCGAAGAGTTCTTTTTACAAATGAGTTTATAAAAAAAATCTTACTTGGGGCTTCCCTGGTGGCGCAGTGGTTGAGAATCTGCCTGCTAATGCAGGGGACACGGGTTCGAGCCCTGGTCTGGGAAGATCCCACTTGCCACGGAGCAACTAGGCCCGTGAGCCACAACTACTGAGCCTGCGCGTCTGGAGCCTGTGCTCCGCAACAAGAGAGGCCACGATAGTGAGAGGCCCGCGCACCGCGATGAAGAGTGGCCCCCACTTGCCACAACTAGAGAAAGCCCTCGCACAGAAACGAAGACCCAACCACAGCCAAAAATAAATTAATTAATTTAAAAAAAAAAAGAATCCTCAATGTCTGATCATTGTTTAAAAAAAAAAAATCTTACTTGAAATACTCATTAACTTCTTGCCATATTGTTTTTTTTTGTTTGTTTTTCTTTTTTTTAAAATTGGGCCCGCTGCCGGTCAAGCTTCTGCTGCCTCAGGTTGCTGCCCTCATCATCTAAGACACTGTAGGGAATCCAGTCGGAACGTGGCTTGGAAGAGGGGGCCGGGCGGCAGCTGCGGCTCCGGAGGCCGGGGCCCGTGGCGGCCGGCGCGGGGGCCCTGCTCAGCTCCCGGGTCGCCCAGGGCCGCATCCTCCCGGGCCGGTGTGCTGGGCCCCGCCGAGGCCCTCGCTGCACGCCAGGGCCCAGGCCATGTGCTCGGCGAGCGTCTGTCTGTGCGGCGCGAAGGGCGAAGCAGCAGAGTGCGCACGCGTGGAGGCGGGAGAGGCCGTCCGCACCGCCCGGCGCCTCCAGAGGGCACTCTTGCCATATTGTGATGCACGGGACAAAAGACATGGCCAGTACAGTCTCTGAATTTATATCATTAAATCACCGTGATTAACAACCAGCCAGCAAAGTAAACCAGAGTGAATGAAACGTTCCAGTATACTCCATAATTTCTAAAGGCCGAATCTCCCAAGAAGGCTCTTATTGGTTTACACTGTGTTGCAGTCTAATATTTTGGCCCAATGGCAAGGAATCACATCCCTTTCTCCCCTCAATCTCAAAACCTGCACGTGCCGGGAAGACTCTTTTTTGCTTCAAGCCCAGGACAACTCTTCACACTTTGAGTCCATGGCTAGGCCTCAGGAGCTGCAGGACTTTCATTGGCTGAGCCGATCCCGAGTGGCCCTTGAGCTGCTCTGATTGGATGCTTCCATCATCCCCCCATGATGCCGAGGTGCATGTCAAAAAGGTTTCTGTTTTCAAAAACTGGAGAATGCACTCTTGGGGGGAAAAAACCAACTACGATTAATCTGAACCAGTCAGATTAGTAACTTCAGTTTCTTCCACCTTGGATAGGTATTTTTCTTGGACATTTTGCTTTCATTATTTCCGTGCTGTGTTTGGGTCCTCGATTCTTTTTTTTTTTTTTTTTTTTTTAATGGTTGGTTGCATTATTTATTTCTGTTTTTTTTTTAATTTTTATTTTTTTTTCTTATTTTCGGCTGTGTTGGGTCTTCGTTTCTGTGTGAGGGCTTCCTCTAGTTGCGGCAAGCGGGGGCCACTCTTCATCGTGGTGCGCGGGCCTCTTCACTATCACGGCCTCTCTTGTTGCGGAGCACAGGCTCCAGACGCGCAGGCTCAGTAGTTGTGGCTCACAGGCCTAGTTGCTCCACGGCATGTGGGATCTTCCCAGACCAGGGCTCGAACCCGTGTCCCCTGCATTAGCAGGCAGATTCTCAACCACTGCGCCACCAGGGAAGCCCCCTCGATTCTCCTTTTAAATGATTTCCCTGACACTGGTCATGTTGAAAAAGTTTGAATGGGTTATGTTTGTCCTTATAATACTATTTTCTCAGAGTTGATGCTTATCGTTAGTTGTTTAAGCAGTAAAGCTCTTTCCCTTACTTTATCATTTCAGTAAACCACACTGTTAGATCGTGTTTACTCACGGGGTGCCCTTTCTCCTTAATAAACTTTTGAAATCAGTAATCACATGTACTTCTTTGATCTTACCCTCTTCAACATCATACCGCTGTATTCCTCTCTTTCTTACATTTCCTGTGTGTCAGTTGTCCTTGAGCTTTTCCTAGAGCACTTCTCATCCAAAATTGTGTTTCCGGTGTGTGAGATCATCCTGAGGTACCGGAGAGAGGGATTTACCTGCAGGTCCTTTGGTGGTAGTTTGTTCTGGTCTCCTTGGGTGTCTAATCCTTTTTTGTCTTTGAAATATTTTCCTACGATTCTTATCATATTCAACAATCTAAATACATAACATTCCCATACCGCTGGCTCATTTATCATAAATCCTTCGTCTGATGGCCCCAAGAACAGTTTCTCAGGGCTAATGGTCCGACAGAGTTCTCCACTGGACCAGAGAAAAAGAATTTTAGATCTCTCCTCGATCAGTCAATGGCCCCCTGCATAGCCACACACCTCAGAGTGGTCACGCTCTCTCTAGTATCCTGCCCTGTCAATTCTTTCTCCTGAGTTTGTGGGTTTCTGAAAACATTAAAAAAACATTTTCTGTTTTGTCTCCCACGACGGTGCTGTCCCTTTTCTCAGGGCCTGATTTCAGTAGGTTGTCCATAATATGTCTCACTGGGTGCGTGACGTACTTTTCATGTTTTCACTTCCTAATCTACAGGGAATTTTACAAATTATTTTCAGAGTATAAAACGAAGGCCAAACGTAACTGAAGAAACATTGGTGTCTAAAACAAATCACAATTCACATTTTAAAGCACTTGTAAGGACTGAAATGATAGAATATCTTCCTTCTTCACAGTGGGGGAAAGTCAGAAACTTTGTAAGAGTGATAAAAACTATTCAGTCTTCAAATTTTTCAGGAAAATTACATGGAATGTGCCACCTTATTTTCCCATAAGCAGTCAGCAGTGTTCTCTTTTTTATTATTATGGTTATAGGAGTATCGACAAAACATTGCTTACAATCAAACATCTATTTTAGCACACAGAGAAAAGTCCTTTCTATACACTATTAAATTTGAAGCAATGGGATATGAACTGTACCAGGGATGATGAAAAAAGAAAGGAGGGCTACACGAGAATCCTGACAAGTGCCACCCATAATGGCAGAAGCATTCAGCTGGCCCACAGATACATGAGAAATAATAAATAATTGCTGCTTTAGTCCACTAAGCTTGAAGTAATTTACAATGCAGAAATTGGTAAATGATGCACTATTATGAAAAAATTCAATATTTTCCAGATAGCTCAGGGATTTGAATGCATTAATTCACCAAAAACATCTGCTTAAGTAAGACTTTCCGTCAATATTCTATGCTTACATGTGTTGGAAGAACTCAAATCTGTTACTATACCACCTCATAAGCATCAAACCAGTGTTTATGTGTGAACAGAACCAGTGTTCTCTTAATAGAAGAGTCAGGAGATATGCCCACCTATATCTCAAAATTCATGTCTTTGTGGGTTGAATTCTTTCTCCCTAAAGCTCCTATGTTGATGTCCTAAACCTCTGCACCTAACAAGTGATTCTATACAGAGATAGGATCTCTACAGAACAAATCAACTTAAACTGCCTTCATTAGGATGACCCCGAATACAAAATGACCTGTATCCATATTAAAAAGGGAAATATGGGCATAGACACCCTCATAGAGGGAGAAAACTGGGAACAGATGGAGGGGTGTCTCTGCCATCTCCACAAGCCAAGGAGAGAGGCCTGGAACACAGGCTTCCTTCACACCAGTCTGAAGGAACCAAACCCGCTGACATCCTGATATCGACTTCCGACCTCCAGAAGTGTGAGACATTATGTACGTGTCCTTCAAGGAAACCAATCTCTGGCATTTTGTACATCAGCCCCAGGTAACCAGCACGATTAGAAACATACAACGAAGCAAGCAAAGAGCAAGCAAATAATCACACCTGATACCCTCTTTGTTACCAAGGCTGAACATCCACGAAGGCACTTACCCCTTAAGCCCACAAATCCAGCTTGAACTTCAGACCAGAGGTTGTGGCTCACCGTTGCTGGTCTCTCATTGGCTGACTCAGATGCGAGTGGTGCTTCAGCTTCTCTGACTGGACCTCCCATCATCCGAGGCCTGTATCAACAAGGTGGTTTTTAAAAAGAGTAAAGACTGAAAAGAATAGAAACAGATCACCTGAACAAGTTCCAGCAGACCCTTCAGTTCCAAGATTAAATTTTTTCCGGGTAGATTAGGATCTGCCATCGATTTGTTTCCTGGAACTTTCGCGTTTAGTTATTCGTTTACCATGTTTGGATCCACACTTTAAATGAATTCCATAACATGGGTAGTGGAGAAAAGAGTTTGAATGCGATATAATTGTCCTAGCAATAATATTATCCACGCGTTGACAGTTCTCATAAGTTGATTAGGCCGTGAAGGCTCTCCCTCAGTTTGTCTTTACAGTAAATCACACCGTTAGATCGCGATTGAGCAACCTAGGTGCCCTTCTTTCCTCAAGCACCCACTGAAGTGGATAATCACAATCGCTCACTCCCCCTTCCCAAATTCAACGGCATAAATAACTAAATTCCCATTATCTTTGTTTCTTTCTCGATTTCCCACGTGTTGCTCACCCTTGCACGCCCAGTCTTCACTCTCCAGCTCTATTATGCTGAATTTGTAATATGTTACAAAAATGATCCTATTTCATTTCTGAATCCACAAATGCAAAACACACAAAGCACAATAGCAGTGTCCTGGTGTACTAGATCTCTTAGAATGTTTTTACAGAAACCATAGCCTTGAGACCAGCACGCTAAAATAACCTAGGTAATGCATCTCTGTTTCATATGGAGAGAAACTGGCATTTTGATGCAGCAACCATTAACATGATAGACATTAAGGGATTTTCTGTAGTCAGCTCTTTTCAAAGTGGTCCACACTTGCTTCTCAGAAAAGGCACCTGGCTCTACCAAGAGTTTTGAGTTCTGAAATTTTTTTTCCCAGTGTGTACAACAATTTGTAGTTCCTACAGAGAGGAAGGTATGCACTTGATTTCATGGTAGATTTTAATGGCAAGTTGTGCAGCAAGCGCTCCTTTTTTCAAACCCTTTTAAGTTTCACCTTTCCCGAATAATAGTAAGTAATGAACTTCATGAGGGGGCTTATTTGCCTAAATCCTATTTCTAGAGATCTCAAAGAGATCGCTGGAGGCAAGATGGGCCCCCTTCTTACTTGCAATTGTGCGTGAACTCTCTCTAGTGTCCTGTCCTGCCCCCCATTTTACTCTTCAGCAAGTGGTGCTCTGTCCTAGCTGGAATATTTGGTTTCTGGTCTCTCCACAGAATGACTCCAAAATTTTTTTGAATTTTGTAGTTGATATGTCTTTTGTCTCATTGTTTGCCTGAGAGAGACATCCTTTACCAGCTTCTACATCCTAGTCAAAAGGGTTATTTACAACTTACTTTACATGTTCAAATGAAATACTGCACAATCATGATAAAGTATTGGGCTTTAAAGCAAATCGGAATATATTGCACAAGACTGAAATCCCACAGGTCGTCCTCTCTCAACAGTCGTAGGAAGCTAGAAATCTGTTTAAAAAAAATAGTAAATCGGTAACCTCTTTGTAATTTGGCAATACACTTAGAGAAAAATGACACAAATAAAAAGCTTCCTGGGCCACGAAGATAAAACAATGGAAAAGAACAGATATGAACCTTAACATTCAAACCACTTGAGGTAAAAGCAGATATAATAGGTCTTCTATTGCTGATAAACCTCCTCTCAATGGATGCAAGGGGCTGAAGAAATGACTTCCTCTGGATTTAACTCCTTAAATCCCCATGATTAAACATAAGTAAGGAACCAAAAAAATAATAATAATAAAATAAGGTAAATTATCACAGTTCCTTTCCCCTTAATCTCCAGCTTGACTATCACACAAAAGCTATTATCTGTTCAGCCCTGGTCACTGGACACCATTTCGAGCCAATGGCTGTAGCTCACAGGCTGCCACACCCACAGTGGAGACCGGAGTACGAGCTGCTCTCCCTGGACATTCTCCAAAGGATGTAAAATTGCAGGTCATGAAAGTTTTCCTTTTAAAGATGGAAAGATTCTCTGCTAGGAAAGAATTGATTAGATGCATCTGTGGGAATTCTTTCAACAGTTTCAAAAACCAGGTAATCAGAAAAGTGAAATGTTCGTGAAAATTTTGTTTTGCCACTTCTGTAAGCTATTATCCGTCCCCATTTATATATTTAGGTGTATGCTTAAACTGGGATATGTTGAAACTGTATAATAGGGGTAGTTGATGCATATAACTGCTCCTCCACATTTTCTATTGCATGTCACACATAAAATACTTCTGAAAAATTCCAAAATACGCTCACGGGAGGATGAGAATAAATTGGGAAATGAAATTCATAGGAAAATAAGTTAGACCTCATAAAACTCTATAAAGCCCGACATAGAGAAAGCACTGAAACTGGGTTCAAGAAAAGGTTGGAATATTGTAGTTTATCTAGCTTTTCTCTCTTTGTGTGGCTGAGAGTGACAGCCTTCACAGGTTGGTACATCCTACTCCAGGGGCACTGAGAATTTCTTTTTCATTTTTCAATTTTTTCTCAAAGTATAGGTGAGTTACAATATGATATCAGTTCAGGTTTATAACAAGTGATTCAAAAGTTTTATATATTATACTCTTTTTAAAGTGATTATTAAAGAACTGCTATATTTCCCGCTGCTGTACAGCATATCCTTGTTGCTTATTTTAAAATGCCAAATGAATAATTTTAAATATGTGAAATATTAATCTCTAATGAAAACCATAGTACGTTACAAAGGATTGCAATCATGGAGTGCCTTCTCTCTCTCCAGCGTTGTGGGAAGCCAGAAATACATTTTTTGAGAAAAGGAATAAGAAAATCAACAAATCCTTTGAAATTCAGCAACATATTTATAGAAAAAGAAAAGAAGAAAAGTCAACGCACCAAGAAGAAAACACAATGGATATTAAATTCCATAAATATTATTAGAAGCATTAACATTCAAATTACTTGAGGTAGAGGAAGGAGTCATCTTAGTTATCTTAATTGCTGAACACCCTCCTGTTATTTTCATGCAAGGAGATAGAGACATGTCCCGCTACCAGATCTGGATGACTGTACTTACATCACCATGGTGAAAAGCAACTACGTGAAGGGAAAAACAACAAGTGAACTATCACACCTCTCTCCAACTTGATCTCCGGGCTGAGTATCACAGGAAGGCTGTTATTAGTCCAGCTCTGGACGCCCCACCACACTCTGGGCCAACTGCTTTGGCTCGCGGGCTGCCAGTCCCTCGTGGGCTGCTGCTCTGGAGATGCTGGTTACACCTGCTGTCAGTGGATGATCCCTTTATCCGTGCACAACTGCAGTTCAGTCAAGATTTTTGGATGAAAACCGAAAAGGGAAAGACTGCAAAAAGTAAAAATAAAAAAAAAAAAGATTCGGAGAAATCTGAATTAGGTACAAAGGAATTTCACAAGTTATGGTGCTTGACTCTAGAAAATTAGTTTTCTCTCAGTTTACACTGCTTTGGGGTCCTATTTTATGTATTTAACTGAATTAGGATTTGAGATATGTTGAAGGAGAATAAACGGGTAGGTGTGGTTTTTATATCTGTTACTGCATTTTATCGGCTACTATATCCCACATAAGAATCTCTGGATGATACTGCTATATACAGGTGGAAGAAATGGCAATATCACAGTCCTCACACCGAGAACACAAATGAAAAATGGTTACTCATAAAATGATTAAAAATAATTCATCGTTAACAAATTTAAAATTCTTTTTTCTTAACATTATTTGGTTTCCTAAAATACCTCGCATGGAGGATAAATATAAGAGAGGTTGGTTGGGGGAAAAAAAGAAAAAAATACACTCAACAATGTCCTTATTCTTTAAGAAACCACCAGAGGAGAGAATAGAAATCAATAAATTGGAAATACTTAAAAATTAAAATCAAACTACTTTCAAAAGCCTACGATAATACAATCAAAGGCATATTTAAATGTATTCATGGAGAAATAAGTTACAGAAATTGAACCAAAAAGGGACTTTAGAAGAATTGAAGAAATGTGGGTCATCAGTGTGGTTTCATCCCCAGTGACTAGGCTTCCAATAGTGTTTCCTCTTGGACTTTTAAGGGACAGCTAATCCTACCGCTAAGAAAATGGCGTCAATCATGAAGGGGAAAAAGCTAATTTTTATTACTATAAAATGGAATGGAATGATACAACCAGTGAAGATATCTTACTATTTCAAATTTCTGAAGAGTTCCTTTTGCAAATGAGGGTGTAAACAATCTTACTTGAAATACTCGTAATGAATTTCTTGCCATATTTTGATGCAAGGACCAAAAACATATCCGGTACAGTCTCTGAATTCATATCATTAAATCACCGTGATTAAACATCAGCCAGCAAAGGAACCACAGTGAATGAAACGTTCTAATATACTCCATAATCTCTAAAGGCCGCATCTCCCAAGAAGGCCCTTATTGGTTTACACTGTGTCACAGTTTAATATTTTGGCCCATTGTCAATTAATCACATCCCTTTCCCCCCTCAATGTCAAAAGCTGCACGTGCCGGGAAGACTCTTTTTGCTTCAAGCCCAGGACAACTCTTCACACTTTGAGTTGATGGCCATGCCTCAGGAGTTGCAGGCTTTTCATTGGCTGAGCCGATCCAGAGTGGTGCTTCGGCTGCTCTGATTGGATGCTTCCAGCATCCTCCCAAGATGCCAAGGTTCATGTCAAGAAAGTTTCTGTTTTCAAAAACAGGAGAATTCACTCTTGGGTTTAGAAACCACCTAAGATTAATCTGAACCAGTCAGATTAGTAACTTCAGTTTCTTCCACCTTGGATATGTATTTTTTCTTGGACATTTTGCTTTAATTATTCCTTTGCTGTTTTTGGGTCCTCGATTGTGCTTTTAAATGATTTCCCTGACACTAGTCATGTTGAAAACGTTTGAATGGGGTATGTTTGTCCTTATAACACTATTTTCTCAGAGTTGATGCTTATCATTTTTTATTTAAGCAGTAAAGTTCTTTCCCTTAATTTATCATTTCAGTAAAGCACACTATTAGATCATGATTGCACACTAGGTGCCCTTTCTCCTTTATCACCTTCTGTATATATATATATATATATATATACATATATATATATATATATATACACCACAACTTCTCTATCCATTCATATGTTGATGGATATTTGGGTGCTTCCATGTATTGGCTATTGTAAATAATGTTGCTATGATCATTGGGGTACATGTATCTTTTTGCTTAATGCTTTTATTTTTTCCAGATATATACCCAGGAGTGAAATTGCTGGCTCATAAGGCAGTTTTATTTTTAGTTTTTTAAGGAACCTCCATAGTATTTTCCATAATGGCTGCACCAATTTACATTCTCACCAACAGTGCAGAGAGGAGTTATTCTGAATCTATAGGAAATCCACTATGCGTGATGGTCAGTTAAAACATGGTCCCCAATCCCCAGGCCACAGACCAGCACTGGCCCATGGCCTGTTAGGAACTGGGCCTCAGAACTGGCGGTGAGTGTTGGGCGAGAGAGCGAAGCTTCATCTGTATTTACATCCACTCCCTATCACTTGCATTAAGGCCTGAGCTCCGCCTCCTGTCAGTTCAGGGGCGGCATTAGATTCTCATAGGAGCGCGAACCTACTGTGAACTGCACATGGGAGTGATCTAGGTTCCGTGCTCCTTATGAGAATCTAATGCTTGATGATCTGATGTGGAGCTGAGACGGTGATACTAGTGCTGGGGAGTGGCTGCAAATTCAGATTATCATTAGCAGAGAGGTTTGACTGCACAGAGACCATAATAAATCAATTGCTTGCAGACTTATATCAAAACCCTAACAGTGAGTGGCAAGTGAAAACAAGTTCAGGGCTCCCACTGATTCTGCATTATGGTGAGTTGTATAATTATTTCATTATATATTATAATGTAATAATAATAGAAATAAAGTGCACAATAAATGTAATGCCCTTGTATCATCCCGAAACCATCCCCCCAGTCGGTTCATGGAAAAAATTGTCTTCCACAAAACTGGTCCCTGGTGCCAAAAAGGTTGGGGACTGCTGAGTTAAAATGTGTTTCTAAAAGGAAAATAGGCAAGTTGAACAAATTAGTATGGTATTTTCAAAATTGGTTTCTAAGAGATCTGTATTATGGTATAGGTTATAAAATTGCAAATAATAAAATAGCTTTTTGGTGCCTATCTGTTGGGAAGGGAGGTTAAATAACATAGTTGCTGGCATTCAGAAAAAATCCCTCTTATATGATTGGAAAAATGGCACACAAGGATGAGACACATATGTATGCATGAGGGTAAGTAGAGGTTGTTAATATCAATCCTTCTTCTGCTACCCTGAAGTCACTAGGCCTAGGCCATGAGGCTTATTACCTAGATAAGGGAAGAGTTGCATCAAAGATCATGGATTAGGAGAAAAGAAGATATGACATCAAGAAACTCTCACCTGACAAGAAGAGAAAGTAGAAAGCTATTCGGCTTCTAGGAAATTATGTACAACTTAACCTAATATCTCCATAACAATGAGCACACCTAGTGCCCAGATCTTGATTTCTAAAACCATTTTCCAGTGAAAGGACCCAGGACTCCTTAGATAAAGGGTTGATTCTAGAATTGGAACAGAAAATATACAAGATGATCCTAGAGTATCTTGTAGTGCCAGTAAGTAATAAGGTGCTCAAAAAATCCCACAAAATTTAGAATATGTCAACGGGATACAGGAGTCAACTGAAAGAGTTCCCAATGGCCAGAGCTAGAGTAATTTGAGCAAGAAAATAAAGAAAGTAGTATTGGATTATAACTCAAAGTGTAAAATAAATATCCAGGAGTCCATACTACTATAAATAAATAATGAAAATAAATAATTGGGAAGAAGAGATAAATCTCCCATGTGGAGGAATCCAGATATTTTAGATACTCTTCCCTCAAAGAAATGAAGCATATCTCCCTATGACTTAAGTATGGGATATGCATAGTGACTTCCTTCCAAATTGTACAGTATGGAAAGAGGGTAAAAAGTATAACTTTACAGTGAAGAAACCTAACACATAATAACTCAGCCAGGTGATCAAGGTTAACATCAACAGGAGTAAGTCGTGATACTATACACCTTTAATATGTTGTGATGAAAATGGCACTTTACCTCTGTGGTCTTCTTCCCCAAAACACATAACCCCAATCTAATCATGAGAAACACATTAGACAAATCTAAGTTGAGAGATATTCTACAAAATACCTGACCAGTACTCCTCAAAACTGTCAAGGTCATCAATAACAATTAAAATCTGAGAAAAATGTCACAGCCAAGAGGAGACTAAGAAGACATAACAGCTAAATGTACTGTGATATCCTGGATGGTATCCTGAAACAGAAAATGAACATTAGGCAAAACCATAGAAATCTGAATAAAGTATGGACTTTATTTAATAATAATGCATCAGTATTTGTCCATTACTTCTGACAAATGTACCATACTGATGTAAGATATTAATAATAGGGAAAACTGGGTGCAGGGTATATAGGAACTCTGTACTATCTTTGTAATTTTTATGTAAATCTAAAACTTTTAAAATAGAAAGTTTATTTTTTAAGTTAACCTATATTTCATCCTAACACACTCTTTGCTAACAATGACCCCACTGTCTGAAATATCTTTCTTGTTATATTTGTCTATTAAAAATCCTACCTATCTTTCAAAGTCCAGCCCTTATGGTTCCACTTCCATGAAGCCTTCTATGATCTACAGAACCAGAAGTGATAGTTTCTTTCTTCTGAATCCCCAAAGCACTTTGGACTCTTCTCATGCTATTCATTATATACTGCCTTCTAGTACAGTTAGTTATGCGAATCTCTTAGCTCGCCTTTGGCTTATAAATTTCTGGAGGGAAGAGAGTATATCTTTAATTCAGCAAACACTGATTTAATGACCAATGCATGCCAGACACTCTGTTAGGGTTTGAAAGGTACAAGGATGAATGGGATTCTCCCTGTGAGTTACTTAAGGAACTCACAATCTAAAGGGGGAGGTAGAATGTATACAATTATAATATAAATCACACTGTGATAAGTTCTGTGGTGAATTAAGCTATTGCTTACCTTCTATATACCAGGAACTTTAAAGGCATTCCTTTATTTAATCCTCATACAACCTGAAAGATAAGCATTATAATTACATTTTACAAATGAGGAAATTGAGACTTAGAGAGGCTAAATAACTTGCAGAAGATCAGGGATTCAAAGACAGGTATATTAATGTACAAAGCCCATACTCTTTCTATTATACCATGATTTAGCACAATGCCTGCCATCTAGTAGAGGTTCAAGAAATATTTGTTGAATGAATGACTAAAGCACTAGCACCCACTATCCTCTAATTATACATATTACATATGCACACTACATAGAACAATTTAAAGAAGTGTAAACAAAAATATTAAAATTTTTTGTACCTACTTATTAATCCTCAACTGCAATCCTCAGTTGGTCCGTCACTACCTAATCTGGTCTTTTAATTATTTGGTAATTCACCTTGACATCTACCGGGCTCCTCCATGTCAATAATTCTCAATTGCTGAAGAACTGTGATCCCTTACATCATTAAAGAATGGTTTTCCAGGCTTCCCTTGTGGCGCAGTGGTTAAGAATCTGCCTGCCGATGAAGGGGACTCGGGTTCGAGCCCTGGTCCGGGAAGATCCCACACACCACAGAGCAACTAAGCCGGTGTGCCACAACTACTGAGCCTCCTCTCTGGAGCCTATGTGCCACAACTACTGAAGCCTGCGCGCCTAGAGCCCATGCTCCGCAACAAGAGAAGCCACCGCAATGAGAAGCCTGTGCACCACAACGAAGAGTAGCCCCACTCGCTGCAACTAGAGAAAGCCCGCGTGCAGCAGTGAAGACCCAACACAGACATAAATAAATAAATAAATAAATAAATAAATAATTTATTTTTAAGAAAAAAGAATGGTTTTCCACAACTGTTTCCTACAACAAACTTCTGAAGGCTTGCTGAAGACAACTGAAGAGTTACAAACAGAGGTTCATTCAATAACAAATATTCATTTAACACCTCATATATGGCATATGCTCTGCCAGCAACTGTCAAGTAAACAAAGTTTAATTAGTGGCATGCTTATCAAGCCATCATCCTAGTTAGTTTCTTCAGGCCTCAAAATCCTACAGCAGCTACTTCATTAGTCATGAGGGAAATACAAATTAAATCCAATTAAATCCAATGAAATATCATTACACACCCAACAAAATGCCTAAAATCAAAAAGAGCGACAACACCCTGTGTTGGCAAGGATGTGGAAAAACTGGAACTCTCAAACACTGCAGGTGGGAGTATAAATTGGAACAATCACTTTGGAAAACTGTTTAGCAGTATCTACTAAAGCTAAGAATATATGTGTCCAGTGATCCAGAAATTCTACTCCTGAGTATATACCTAACTAAGAAATGAGTGTATATGTGCACAAAGAGACATGCACAAGAAAGTTTATAGCCACACTGCTCATGATAGCCCCAAATTGAAAACAATTCAACAGTAAGATGGATAAAAAATTGTGGTATGTTCACATAACAGAGTGGCAATTAAAAAAGACCAATTTTCATTCAGACAGCAACACAAATGAATCTCACAAAAATAATGTTGAGTGAAAGAATCCAGGTAAAAAGGAGTACACAGTGTTTCATTTCATTTACATAAAGTTCAAAAACAGACAAAAATAATCAATGCTGTTAGAAATGAGGTTTATGGTTCCCGTTAGATAAAGTAGTAATTGGGAGAGGGCACATTGGAGAGCTTCTATGGTCCTGCTAATGTTCTGTTTCTTGATTTTGGTGCTACTTGTACCAGTGTGTTCACTTTGTGAAAAATGCATGGATCAATTTGTGCACTTTTCTGTGTGTTATACTTCAATTAAAAAAAAAGCTTACTCTAAACCAAACCCTTCAGCATCTTCCATTCTTTTAGCAGAGTCTCCTAAACTTGCCTGATCATGAGAGTCACTTGGGGTCCTTGTTTAAAACATAAATTTCTAGTCCTGATCTCAAACCTACTGAACAAAGATCTCTGGAGGCAGAGGAGTGCTGAGAATCAGCATTTTAAAAACAATCTTCTAAGGATATTCTCTTTTTTAACCCTTTACTGGTGTATAATTGACGTGTTAACACTGCACATACTTAGTGTATACAACTCTGTGAGTTTGGAGATAACTATTCACCCATGAAGCCATCAACACTATCAAAGCCATAGACATATCCATCACCACCCAAAGATTCCTCTCACTCCTTTATTATTATCTGTGTGGGCATGTGTGTGTGGTAAAAACACAATGTAAAATCTACCCTCTTAGAAAAACTTTAAGTGTACAGAAAGACAAATCTTGAGTAAGTTAATCCTTAACTTACCCAAGACTGTAATGTCAAAAAAGACATAAGATATAACATAGCTATGTATGTATTCGAAAAGATAAGAGATCCAATTTATGAATATATATGCCCTTGAAAAGATCTATGGCAGGGAAAGTAATATATTCCTCCAATATATAAAAAATGCCAAGAGTTAGGGAGGAATTTTCAAATGTGTTGGGAAAGAGAAGTAATCAAAATGAGTTATGAAGCCAAATAGTTAACATTAGTAAGATAAAGGATTAGAAGAACTGATTGAGATAAATTCATACCATCTGTCCAGTTTATACTTAACCAAAAAAAAAAAAAGAAAGATGCCATAAAATTGATAGGACTTAAGTGAAAGAAAAAATAGAAGTCATGCAAAATGAAGTGAAAGATGTCATCACTTCTTATCATGCTGTGGCAAGAAGCTAAATTAATTCCTGAAAAGATTAGAAAGTTGGAAAAGATGTATAGAGGTTAAGTGAATTCCTACTCTTAGAGGAATTAGAAATATGGTAAAAGGAATAATTGATGACATATAAATCCTGTTCATCTTTCAAGGTGTCCAAACAGTGTGTGTGTGTGTGTGTGTGTGTGTGTGGTATTTAATGTATGTGTGTGTGGGTGGTTGATAAAAAGATTATTTTCAAGGAAAAAGTAAAGTCAAAGTCTGAAGAGAAAATAGATCCTCTCTTCTGTAGAAGCAAATTGAGGGATCTCGGAAATCCACAGATGAAGAAGGGAAGAATGTGTAAGGCAAGGAAAACGTATTACCTACAGACCTTATAGAGCTGTGATTTTCAAACTTTAGTGTGTATTAGAATCAACAAACTCTAAGGAGTTTATGAAAATGAAGAATCCTGGACCCCCTCTCCGAAGGATACTGATGTAGCAGAGCTATGTAGGACCCAGGAGACTGCACTTTAACAAGAACACTGCCCCCCTACATGCACACATACATCACACTGAGTTTCTGATGTACACTAAAGTTTGAGAACCACTAAACCATGCTATAGCCTAAGAAGAGTGGTGAAACTATGGCTAGTGAAAAATTTCCAAGTGCCTCTGTATCCACTTCCTCCATATTAAAAGTCACTGCTGTATTTAAAATGGATAACCAACAAGGACCTACTGTATAGCACAGGGAACTCTGTTCAATATTATGTAACAACCTAATTGGGGAAAGAATTTAAAGAAGAATAAATACATGTATATATATAACTGAATCACTTTGTTGTACAACTGAAACTAACACAACATTGTTAATCAACTATTCTCCAATATAAAATAGAAAGTTAAAAAAAAAGTCCAGGGAAGGAGCTAAACACCTAGGTCATGTGGCTGAGCCTAGGTCATATGTCTGTATCCTAGCTGTTGAGAGCAGGAAGTAAGAATGTTTGGCCCCTCTTGAGCTCTGTAGTGAGAGGCAGGGCACTTTCTTCCACCAAGATACACACAATGGACAACTCCCCCATACATGAAGGGGGTTCAGATGCTATGCAACCATAAAAAGATTGGCAAATGTTCACCATAAGACATCACTTGTGGGCTTCCCTGGTGGCGTAGTGGTTGAGAATCTGCCTGCCAATGCAGGGGACACGGGTTCGAGCCCTGGTCTGGGAAGATCCCACATGCCGCGGAGCAACTAGGCCCGTGAGCCACAATTACTGAGCCTGCGCGTCTGGAGCCTGTGCTCCACAACAAGAGAGGCCGCGATAATGAGAGACCCGCGCACCGCGATGAAGAGTGGCCCCCACTCGCCACAACTAGAGAAAGCCCTCGCACAGAAACGAAGACCCAACACAGCCATAAATAAATAAATAAATAAATAAATAAATTTAAAAAAAATAAAAATTGGAAACTTAAAAAAAAAAAAATTTCCAAGTGCCTCTGTATCCACTTCCTCCATATTAAAAGTCACTGCTGTATTTAAAATGGATAACCAACAAGGACTTACTGTATAGCACATGGAACTCTGTTCAATATTATGTAACAACCTAATTGGGGAAAGAATTTAAAAAAGAATAAATACATGTATATATATAACTGAATCACTTTGTTGCACAACTGAAACTAACACAACATTGTTAATCAACTATTCTCCAATATAAAATAGAAAGTCAAAAAAAAAGTCCTGGGAAGGAGCTAAACACCTAGGTCATGTGGCTGAGCCTAGGTCATATGTCTGTATCCTAGCTGTTGAGAGCAGGAAGTAAGAATGTTTGGCCCCTCTTGAGCTCTGTAGTGAGAGGCAGGGCACTTTCTTCCACCAAGATACACACAATGGACAACTCCCCCATACATGAAGGGGGTTCAGATGCTATGCAACCATAAAAAGATTGGCAAATATTCACCATAAGACATCACTTGTGGGCTTCCCTGGTGGCGCAGTGGTTGAGAATCTGCCTGCCAATGCAGGGGACACGGGTTCGAGCCCTGGTCTGGGAGGATCCCACATGCCGCGGGGCAACTGGGCCCGTGTGCCACAACTACTGAGCCTGTGCGTCTGGAGCCTGTGCTCCACAACAAGAGAGGCTGCGACAGTGAGAGGCCCGCGCACCGCGATGAAGAGTGGTCCCCACTCGCCGCAACTAGAGAAAGCCCTCACACAGAAACGAAGACCCAACACAGCCAAAAATAAATAAATTAAAAATAAATTAAAAAAAAAAAAGCATTGCCTTGCTAAAAAAAAAAAAAAAAAAAAAAAAAAAAAAAAAGACATCACTTGTGAAAATCTTGATTAAGCTATTGAAGAAAAGGGCTCCTAGGTTGGGTGGCCTCATTGCTGAGCCACTTTGAGATCAGTTAGTATTAGTAAGTATTTTGAGATCAGTAGACCAGCAACTGATATGAATTTCACAGTTAAGGGCACTGACTCAAAGAAGTTAGCATGACTCACTGAAGGTCACCTAACTAGAAAGTGGCAAAACTGGGATTAGCCAGACTCTATACAAAAGGGAGGATTTCAGCTGGGCCTAAAGGAAAGGGAAGAGTGAAACTACCATAGAAGGAGATAGAATGGGGGTGAGGAGAGTGGGCTTGGGGTACCTTATGAGTAGAATGATAAAGTAGGACTAATATCATATGTTTGGGGAAAACTGAAGAGTCCAGTTTAACTTGATTGGAAGGCTTGTACAGAGGGAAAGTATAGGGGAGATAAAAGGTAGATAGGAGCCAGATCTTAGAGGGCCTTACATGAATGTTTTAGGAGGAATAATCTGGCCATAGTGTATCAGATGGCTTAGAGCCTGGATGCAGGGATATTATTGGAGTGGGAAAAAAAAATAACATGTATAGAAGCTGAAGCCCCAGAGTCAGAAGGTCCTCAGAGAAGTTACTTAACCTCTCCTTGCCTCATATTTTCACACCTGTAAAACAAGGTTAATAGTAATATCTACTTCATAGAGTTGTGGTGAGAATTAACTAAGATAATGGATGTAAAGCCCTAATGAGTGTATTAGTCAGGGTGCCAGCAAAAAAAAGGGAGGGAGTCTTAACAAAGTTGTGAGTAGGGTGTAGGGAAATCACAAAGAATGGTAAAGTACCCAGGGACAGATAACAGTAGGGTTATTACCCCTCCTAGAACTGGAGGAGTGGAGGAGGAAAGAGAGGGAGAAGTGTGAGAAGTTAGTTGATGAGAGAGAGGGATGTTGAGAGGGTCATCTATCAGGTACTGTGCTTAGCCATCCCACTGTGACCCTACAGGGAATGAGTTGAGTGAATAAATACCCTGACCTCACTCTCCTCAGATCTCCTACCAGGGCTTCTCAATGGTGGAACCCAACAGAAAGCCATTATATAAGGAAGCCCATTAATGATGTCAATATAGGTCGATTTCCTCCTTGGACACAAAGCATGGGGAAAGTGAGGAGGGATGAAGAGTGAAACTGGAAGAGCAGTAAGTAACCAACAATCAGGGGTAGTGTGATAAAGACTCAGGCCCTGCAAGGCCCTAAGCCTCCTGGCTTGCTGGGGTAATTGTACCCTTTACGATTTAGGAGATTCTGGGGAAGGTTTGATGCTTATGTTAATTCTGGTCACCAATGTCTGTGAGTTTCTGCTTCTACTATGTTCTCATTCTTTTCTCATGCCTCTTGGATATATGGTTCCTTTTCTGTACTGTGTTGCCTCCCTGCTCACTCCTTGATTTCTTCACTTTCCCATATACTACCAATAGCTGTGAGCTCACAGATTTTACTGAAGGACCAAGTATTTACAGTACAGCAGCAAACAACTTAAAATTAAATATTAAATATCTCTCACATTGAAAGTTCCTTAGCCATTCTAATAGGGCTTGAGTTTTCTCAATGCTGCTCAATTCTCCTTCTCCATCTTTCAATCTTTTCCCTAGTTTTCCTCAGATCACAAATACCCAAACTCTGGCATTACTGCTACTTTCTCAAGCAGAGATGTTTAGCTCCAGGTTTATTCCAACCATGCTCCAAGGGTAATCTTTGAGCAATCAAAATGATTCATCAGAGCATTTGCTAAAACAAACACAGATCTCTTCCCCTAAGAGGAAATTTGTAGTTAGTTAGCTCTTAAACAGACACTTTTATTTTCTCCCCATTAGTTAGTTCAGTTGTTTTTCCGGCATGAGTTGATGAGCATCTGGTCTGACAGAGTGGTAAGAGGATTGAAAACAGAGGGACAGATGTGAGGTACATTAGATGAGAAACATAAATCAATAGACCATGATGACTAAGTAGATATGGATGAGAGCCCAGGAGAGGGAAGAGGGCCAGCTTAACAACAGGGTTTGCAGTCTGGGTGACTAAGAATCTTGATGCTTTAGGCTTAGCTTTGCTGGAGCCTGCTGAGAGCCATGCCATCATTTTCTCCAGCAAAATAATTAATTTGGTCATCATAAAATGTTGGGTTCTGTCTTTCTCTCTCTCTCTCTCTCTCTCTCTCTCTCTCTCTCTCTCTCTCTTTCTCACTCTGTGTGTGTGTGTGTGTGTGTGTGCACGCGTGCGTGTGTGTGTGTGTTTGTGTGAACTCAGTGGAACTCAGTAGATTTAGGGTGAAATGAGAAAATTCTGGTCAGGCAATCCCTAACAACAAGACCTGTCTATCTTTGGCCTTGCTGAGAAATGTACTTTGTTCATGCTCTATTTTTGTTGGAAAGACACTATTATCAGGATGATCTCTGATGCCTCACAAAGACAGATGGAAGCTCTATGACCTCATCTTTTTCATCCATTGAGAGCAAGGTAGTTTCAACCCCAGGGTAGGCTTCTCACTTTGGACTCCTTCTCTCCAACTTTCCCATTTTTCCTTGCTGCCGGTTGTCCTCTCCCCTAGCTTACTGCCCTCCAGAAGACAGGGAAGGTGGTCTGGGCCACAGCCATAGCTGCTTTAACCCACATTCCATCACCCATAAATTGCTCACACTAAACCATATTCCTTAAATATTAAAAAAGTGATTTTCTTACAGTTGATCCTAAAGCACTGCAGGAGATTAATAGCTAATGTGCCCTCTTAAACAATAACAATTTATTGAGACATAATTCATATACTATAAAATTCAACCTTTGAAAGTATATAATTCTGTTGTTTACAGTATATCCCTTGAGTTATTAAACCACCACTACTATCTAATTTCAAAATATTTTCATCACCCCAAAAAGAAACCCTTTACACTTTAGCAGTCACTCCTGATCTCCCTTCCTTGTAGGCCCTGGCAACCATTAACTTACTTTCTGTTTCTACATATTTACCTATTCTGGACATTTCAAATAAATAGAATCATTTTGTGTCTGTCTTCTTTTACTTAGCATAATTTTTCAAGGTTTATCCATATAGTAACATGTTTGGTACTTCATTCCTTTTTGTAACTGAATACTATTCCATGTATGGATATTCTACATTTTGTTTATCCACTCACCAATTAATGGGCATTTGGGTTGTCCCACCTTTTGGCTATTGTTAATAACACTGCTATGAATATTTGTGTACAAGTTTTTGTGTGGACATATGTTTTCTTTTCTCTTGGCTATATATCTAGGAATGGCATTGCTAGGTCACATTTTGAAGAATACCCAAACTGTTTTCCAAAGTAGCTGAACCATTTACAATCCCATCAGCAATGCTTGAGGGTTCTAATTTCTCCACATCCCTGTCAGCACTTGTTATTGTCTGTCTATTTTTTAGCCATCCTGTGCAGAGTAAGATGGTATCTCATTGTGGTTTTGATTTGCACTTCCCTGATGACTAATAAGGTTGAATGTCTTTTTATATGCTTATTTTCTATGTGTATATCTTCCTTAGAGAAATGTCTATTCATATCCTTTGACTTTTTTTTTAAATTAGGTCATTTGTTTTTTATTGTTCAGTTGTAAGAGTCCTTTATATACAAGTTCCTTATGAGACATATGATTTGCAAAAGTTTTCTCCCATTTTGCATGTTGTCTTTCCATTTTCTTGATGATATAATTTGAAGCACAGAAGTTTTAAATTTTGATGTTTGATGAAGTCCCATTTAACTACTTTTTCTTTTGCTGCTTGCACTTTGGGTGTCATGTCTAAGAAACCATTGCCTAATCCAAAGTCAGAAAAGATTTACTCTTGCATTTTCTTTTAATAGTTTTAAAGTTTTAGCTCTTACATTTAGGTCTATGACTTATTTTGAGCTCATTTTTGTATATAGTGTGGGGAAGAGGTTCCCAACAAGTGGCTGCAAGCCAGCTTTCCCTACCTCTCAGTTTCAGGATTATTTTGCTGGTAACTAGCTATTCCATTCATGCCTTCTAAATTCTTGCTGCACACACTGGGCTACTTCTCACTACTGATACTAAATCCCTCTCTCACCACTTACTTTGTCAAAATATGGCTCAACTAAAATATAATGACCTTATATAAAAAGGGGGTTTTTTTCCCCTTTTTCTTTTTTAAATTTTAATTTTTATTTCATTTTTAAAAATTTTAATTTCATATTGGAGTATAATTGATTAATAATGTTGTGTTAGTTTTAGGTGTACAGCAAAGTGATTCAGTTATACATATACATGTATCTATTCTTTTTCAAATTCTTTTCCCATTTAGGTTGTTACATGGTATTGAGCAGAGTTCCCTGTACTATACAGCTGGTCCTTGTTGCTTATCTATTTTAAATATAGCAGTGTGTACATGTAACCCCAAACTCCCAATCTATGCCTCTCCCCACCCTCCGCCCCCCCAGTAACCATAAGTTCATTCTCTAAGTCTGTGAGTCTGTTTCTGTTTTGTAAATAAGTTCATCTGTATCATTTTTTTTAGATTCTGCATATAAGCGATATCATATAATACTTGTCTTTCTCTGTCTAACTTACTTCACTTAGTATGATAATCTCCAGGTCCATCCATGTTGCTGGAAATGGCACTATTTCATTCTTTTTTAAGGCTGAATAATATTCCATTGTGTGTGTGTGTATATGTATGTATGTATGTATGTATGTATATATATATATATATATATATATATATATATATATATATACCACATCATCTTTATCCATTCATCTGTTGATGGACATTTAGGTTGCTTCCATGTCTTGGCTATTGTAAACAGCACTGCAATGAACACTGGGATGCACGTATCCTTTTGAACCATGTTTTCCTCAGGATTTATGCCCAGGAGTGGGATTGCTGGATCATAGGGTAGCTCTGTTTTTAGTTTCTTAAGGAAGCTCCATACTGTTCTCCATAGTGGCTATACCAATTTACATTCCCATCAACAGTGTAGGAGGGTTCCCTTTGCTCCACATCCTCTCTAGCATTTACTGTTTGTAGACTTTTTGATTATGGCCATTCTGACTGGCGTGAGGTGATACCTCATTGTAGTTTTGATTTGCATTTCTCTAATAATTAATGATGTTGAGCATCTTTTCATGTGCCTGTTGGCCGTCTGTATCTCTTCTTTAGAGAAATGTCTATTTAGGTCTTCTGCCCATTTTTTGATTGGGTTGTTTGTTTTTTGATATTGAGCTGCATGAGCTGTTTGTAAATCTTGGAGATTATTCCCTTGTCAGTCGCATCGTTTGCAAATGTTTTCTCCCATTCTGTGGGTTGCCTTTTCATTTCGTTTATGGTTTCCTTTGCTGTGCAAAAGCTTTTGAGTTTCATTAGGTCCCATTTTTTATTTTTGTTTTTATTTCCATTACTCTAGGAGACAGATCAAAAAAGATGTTGCTGCATTTTATGTCAAGGAGTGTTCTGCCTATGTTTTCCTCTAAGGGTTTTATAGTATCTGGTCTTACATTTATGACCTTAGGGGTTTTTTTTAAGAAGAAAAAAGAAAAGCCTCTGAAGTCAATTGTTGCTACAATTGGCACCAAATCCCTTTCTCACCACTTACTTTGTCAAAATATGGCTCAGCTAAAATCTAGTGACCATAGCTTGTTTTTTGTTTGTTTGTTTTACTTTGTTTTGTTTTTAGAGGAAAAAAGAAAAGCTTCTGAAGTCGATTGTTGCTACAGTACATCTTTCCTACTTGTAGGGGAAATGGAAATTACACAGCTTATTTCTGCCATCTGCTGTCAGGAACAGTTCAGACAACAATTGGTAGCCCCAGAAGTTAGTGGACAGGGTTAGCAAACTTAAATGCTCCAGGGGTTGGGTAGGCAATAGGAGTGTGTGCAACGTACTGGTTAAGAACTATGTGAACTGTTAGCACCAGCCCATAAAAATTTGGCAGCAGTCCCTCACCTCCAGAGAATTATTGCCACTAGGGAACATTGGTCCAGTAAGGCCAGATTTTTGGGTTTTTTAAAAGAGAATCCAGAAATCTAGATATTAAATGTGAACTCTCCCAATTTTAACTGATAATTTAAGAAAATGTAAGTGCTGTACAGACCAAAAAAAACATGTGTCTAGGATAATAGTGCATAACCTCTCTTTCTCCTGCCACAGTCCCAAAAATTGTTTTGATAAATACAGAAGTCAAAATTAAAAGCAATTTTCTCTAATGAAGTTCAAGTGATATTAGCAGTGGCCCAGCATCTTCAGGATACCTGACTCATTTTGGAATCTGAAGACCTGGGTTTCCTTGAGGGCAGGGACCAAGTCTTTTGTATCTTTGTATCCCCATCAGTGAGTTCATTGACCTGGATAAAGTAAGTGCTCAATCAACACAGAATAGTTGAACAGCTTTATGCTTTGACCCTGCTACTAAACAGCTCTGTGATCTTGGGTGAATCAAATAGCTTCTCTGAGTGTCCATTTCCTCATTTGGAATGTACGAGTTATGAGGCTCAATTTTTATAAAAGTGATCTTTATACAAAGATGACTTAATAGTGGTGAAAGACAAGCTGAATAAAGGAATGTTTAAATTCTTCATGAAGAAGTTCCTGAGCATAAACTGGGTAAACCACAACCTAAAGGTCCTCAGATTTGGGGGAAATCAATGTCATACTAAAAAGAACCCTGATGAAAATCAGCTACAGAACAATTTGACACAGACTGAGAAGATGTAATATTTCAGCCTGAACATAAATTAGAGTAAACTGAATGATTAAGACTAAATCTACAACTTTGCCTTCATACACTGTTCAAAATTCTCTACCTAATTAATTTTGTGAAATATGAACATTTCCAATCATTAAAATGTCATAAATTGTGATTGTGAGAGTCAAGTGTCAAGATGAACTGATGAATTGCAATTTAGACATAAAGTTTCCCAAAATTACCTGATCATAATACTCACCTCACAGTGGGAGTTTGTTAAGATACAGATTTCCAGGCCACCACTCCCCTCAAGATTGTGATTTAGTAGGTCAGGGTAGATAGAATCTGTTTTATCTGCATTTCACAAGGCCCCAAAGTGACTCATATGATCAGATTTGCTTTCTGATCTTGAGTTCTTGAATCAGTTTTCCCTCCACTCCTACTTTATTGTTTTTGTCAATGACATGATAATTCTGATCCATCAGTCTGGGACCAGTGAAGATCCCTGACAGAACTGAGTCAGACAAAAGGATGTGCTGGTTATATCAGCATGGTTGTGACACTGGCACAGGTCTGGTCAGAATCTAAGATTAGGCAGGAAACAGCAACCAGGTCAATGTGGGTCACGGGGGCAGAGCATGACTAGATAAGATTTAAGGCACATTATATAATGTCAAAAATGTACCCGAAATCCAGGGAAGGCTCAAGCAGGTCTGATCATAGCTCCAGGAAAAGCTCAAAGGAAATAGTGGATTCAGCTCCATTCTCCAATTACATTTTAATTAGAGCAGTTCAGGACTTCTGGCTGGCAGTTATCCCAGGAAAAGACCCTTCGGTGAGTGATTCTTAACCTTTTCTGGGTCATGAACTCCTTTAAGAATCTGATCAAAGTTGTAGAATTTTTCCCTAGAAAAATAGACAGATTAACATATTCACAAATTACTATATACAATTTCAGAGGTTTCATAAACCACCAATCCTATTCATAGACCCCAGGCTCAGAACCTTCTTCCACAGACCTTAAAGGACCTCGGCTAAACAGAGCCATGTTGAATCTCCTTAGAGGTGAAGTGGGTCTGGGAAGGACTACTCATTGCTCGGAAGGCTGAATTTGATATCAGAGGTTCCTGTGTCCATTAGGCTAGACTGCCAAAATCTATGAAAGGAAGCCCTCATGCTTGTTATTTTAAATTTTTTGGTTCAACAAGTATTATCTATGGAGAGTTCATTTTATTCCAGGCTAGGACCTGAGAAATCAGCAGTGAGCAAGACAAACAAAAATGGAGCTTGCAGTCTAGTGGGGGATACTGACATTAAACAAAGCAAAATACATGAATAGAAGTATTGTAAATTGTAAATGTTAACAAAAGAAACAATCAAGGAGTTGAGATAGAGTTATAGGAGGCAAAGATGGAGCAAATTATTCCTGATAAGAAGGTGAGAGTTATCTCTGCAGTGACTCCAGTGATTATATCAAAAAAAATATCAAATTTGACCAAAAAATGAGGAGATTCTACAAACAACTCTCTTTTCTGAGGATAAGTATCACTGTTTCTTGGTGTGCATGAAGATAACCCAGAGAGTTAAGGAAGTCGCTAAGAAGAGTGTGCTGGGGATGCTCTAGGAAAAGACTGAATGCTGAGGCGATTTACAGTCCAAAGGTTTTTGATTTGCCAAGAAGAAAATGAACCTCATGGATCAGAACAACAACCTCCCACCTTATGCCCAGGGTGCCATGACTCCTGGAATCCCTATCTTTAGTCTAATGATGCTTTATGGCACAGGACTGACTCCACAGCCTATTCAGAACACCAACAGTCTGTCTATATTGGAAGAGCAGCAAAGACAGCAGCAGCAACAGCAGCAGCAGCAGCAGGCAGCAGTGGCAGCCGTTCAGCAGTCGACGTCCCAGCAGGCAACCCAGGGGGCCTCGGGCCAGACACCACAGCTTTTCCACTCACAGAGTCTTACGACCGCACCCTTGCCGGGCACCACTCCCCTGTATCCCTCCCCCATGACCCCCATTACCCCTGCCACGCCAGCCTCAGAGAGCTCTGGGATTGTGCCGCAGCTGCAAAATATTGTATCCACAGTGAATCTTGGTTGTAAACTTGACCTAAAGACCATTGCACTTCATGCAGGGAATGCTGAATATAGTCCCAAGTGGTTTGCTGCTGTAATTATGAGAATAAGAGAGCCCCGGACCACTGCACTGATATTCAGTTCTGGGAAGATGGTGCGCACAGGAGCCAAGAGTGAAGAACAGTCCAGACTAGCAGCAAGAAAATATGCCAGGGTTGTACAGAAGTTGGGTGTTCCAGCTAAGTTCTTGGACTTCAAGATTCAGAACATGGTTGGGAGCTGTGATGTGAAGTTCCCTATAAAGTTAGAAGGCTTTGTGCTTACCCACCAACAGTTCAGTAGTTATGAGCCAGAGTTATTTCCTGGTTTAATCTACAGAATGATCAAACCGAGAATTGTTCTCCTTATTTTTGTTTCTGGAAAAGTTATATTAACAGGTGCTAAAGTCAGAGCAGAAATTTATGAAGCCTTTGAGAACATCTACCCTATTCTAAAGGGTTTCAGGAAGACAACGTAATGGCTGTCATCTATTCCTGCCTCCCCCATCCACTTGTTTTTTAATTTTTTTTAACATCTTTATTGGAGTATAATTGCTTTACAATAGTGTGTTAGTTTCTGCTGTTTGTTTGTTTTTTTTTAACAAATCAGTTTTGGTACATTTAGTGGTGTTGTGGACGGCCCCATGTGATGAGAGGATGGATGTTCAGTTGTATGTTGCAGCGTGAGGTGAAGCTCTCCTGCATGTGTACCCCATAAGGATGCCAGGAAGGGGTATTATTTCTGCACAGAGAACACCGAAGTGTTACTGTAAGTTGCTCGAACTGGGCTGCTATTCGGGCAGAGCTGCCCATTTATTTATATTTAGATTTTAAACACTTACTGCTGTTGACAAGTTGGTTTAAGGGACAAAACTTTAAGTGTCAAAGCCACCTCAACAATTGATTGGACTTTATTTTGTTTAATTTCTTCCCTATAAACCACAGTTTTTATATTTCTACCAGAAAAGTAAAAATCTTTTTTAAAAGTGTTGTTTGCTAATTTGTAACTCCTAGGGGTTATTTTTGTGCCACATTCCACCTTTTCAGTATTGCAGGACAGAATAGAAATGTATTAATGAAAACAAATGGCTGTACATATTTTTCTTCCTTCAGAGTACTCTGTACAATAAATGCTGTTTAGAAAAGTGAAAAAAAAAAACAAGGTGAGAAAAGATCTCCTGAGGAAGAGACCCTCATGCTGAGATCTAGGGAGTTTGCCTTGAGAAAAGTCAGTGAGGAGCACTATAAATGGAAAGAACAGCATACATAATGACCTTGAAATAGGAAAGTGACTGCCTTGTTTAAGAAAGTGAGAAAAAGACCAGTGTGCCTGAAGAAGTGTACATGATATGGAGAATGGCAGAAGATGAGGGTGTCAAAATATAAAGAGGTCCAATCATGCAGGGCCTTAACAGGTCATGATACCTGACTCTGAATTTTATCCAAAGTGTAATAGAAAGTTATTGAATAGATCTATGTAATAAAGTAACATGATTTATTTAACATTTTTAAAAATCACTTTGCTGAGTGGAGAATGAATTAGATTAGGCAAGAATGGAACCAGAGAGACCAGTTGGGATTCTGTTGTAGTGACTCATGTGTGGCTTGACTAAGATAGTGTCAGTAGAAGTCAGAGGTGGATTCCAGATATATGTTGGCACTACAATTGGCATGATTGGCTGGTGTATCTGTTTCAGGGAAGAGTAAGACAAGAGGAAAGCAAATCAAGGTTTCAGAGCAAGGAATCAAGGAATTCATAAGTTTCTGGCTAGAAAAATTGTGGATGGATGCTGATGCTATTAACTGGAATGGGGAAGATTGTGGATGGGAAGCAAGTTTGGTAGAAAAAAAACAATAGTTTCACTTTTCAACATGTTGTTTGATATTACTACGAGATATCACAGTGGAAATTTCAAGTGGACAGCTGGATATGAAAATCTGGAAATACAAATTTGAAAATCATCAACATTGGATGGTATTTGAATCCATGAGAACTGATGAACATTGCTAGGGAGAGAATGTAGCAAGCGAAGAGGGTCCATAAAGAGTATGGAAGGATGCCAACATTTAGAGTCAGTTATAGGATGAGAAGCCAACAAAGGAACCAGAGCAATAAGCTGAGGGAGGAACAAAAAACAGGAAAGACTAGTGTTACAGAAGCTACTATGGGCTGAATTGTGTTCCTCCAAAATTCATATGTTGAAACACTAACCCCTAACGTGATTGTATTTGGAGACAGGGTCTTGAGTAAGTAGTTAAGGTTAAATGAGGTCAAAAGGGTAGGGCCCTAATCTAATAGGATTGGTGTCCTTATAAGAAGAGGAAGAGATACCAGAGATCGTTCCCTCTCTCTCTCTCTCTCTGTCTCTCTCCATATGTACATATATATTGCCATATGAAGACACAGTGAGAAGGTAGCCATCAGCAAGCCAGGAAGAGAGTCCTCACCAAAAATCAAACCATATTGGACCTTGATCTTGAACATCCTAGCCTCCAGAACTGTGAGAAATAAATTTCTGTTGTTTAAGCCACCCAGTCTATGGTATTTGTTATGGCAGCTTGAGCTGACTAATACAGAAACCATGAGGAGAATATTTCAAGAAGAAAGGAGTGCTGTTGAGGAGTCAAGTAAAATGAAAACAAAGCAGTGACTGTTGAACTTGGCAATACTGAGGTAATTACTGACCTTGGGAAGAACAGTATCTCAAGAACTATGATGGAGATGGAAGCAGGAAAATTGTGGGCTGAGGAGAAATGAAGAGGTGAGGATGTGGAGACATCAACTACAGACAACTGGGTTGGGAAGTTTTGTGGTAAAGGGAATCAGAGAAGCATAACAGTGGCTGAAGGATGACCTAGATTCAAAACTTTTTTTCTTTAAAAGAATGGGACTAGTAGAAGATGTTTTATGCTGATAGAAATGATTGAATACAAACAGAGAAATTGATACAAAAGAGAGAGGGAATAACTAAGTCAAAGAGCAAGTTTCTTAGGAGGTAAGAGGGGTAACCTTCAAACCGTATGTGAGACATTGGCCTTTGGTAGGAGGATGGATGCTTACTCAGTTGTAAGAGAAAGTAAGAGGAAAATATGGGTGAAAGTACAGATAGGATTGTAGACTTGATGGTGGAAGGAAGTGCGAGTTTTCTGTAATGGTTTCTATTTTCTCAATAAAATACAAGTCAAGGCCAACAAATGGGAGTGAAAGTAAAGGAGGAGATATGGGAGGCTTGATGAGAGAGAAAAAGGTTTGAAATAGTGTCCATGTGAAGAGACAAAGTGAAGCCTCCCAGAGAAACATAGTGGCATCATCAGGCAGAGTTAGGCCTGGCCACATTCTGGTTTTTGATCTGGGGGCTAGTTACAGAGTATGTTTACTTTGTGAAAATTCATCAGTCTGTACACAAAATAATTTTTGCACTTTTTTGTTTATATGTTATATTTTAATTTTATGGAAAAAACACCCTTCTACCTGAAAATTAGAATAAAAAATAAACCTTTCCTACCTATCACTTGGCTTCACTTGTTTCCTTTAGATTCCATGGTCAAAAATTACAACCACTCTCTTGCATATGCATTTATTGCAGTTGTCCCTCTCTCCCATCATCAAAATGCTAGCTGAAACCTATCGTTCACCTTCTCTGTGCCTGCCTTCAAGCAAGAAAAGTTTGCTGGAGAAAAAATCTCACAACTGAGTCAACTAGTTCAATTTTAAATCCATGACCTCGGACTTCAAACTCACGCCTAACTCTGCCTGTTGATGCCACTGTTATTATGTCAATGCCACAGTGTCTTGATTACTGTGGTTTTATAGTGAGTTTTGAAATTAGAAAGTGGGAGTCTCCAACTCTGTTTTCCTTTTTCAGGAGTGTTTTAACTATTCTGCGTCCCTTGCATTCCCATATCAATTTTAGTGTCAGCTTGTCAATTTCTGTTTTAAAAATAGGCAGCTATGATTTTGATAGGAATTGTGTTGGTTCTATAGATCAATTTGGGGAGTATTGCCATCTTAACATTATCTCCTAATCCATGAACATGGGGTGTCATTCCATTTATTTAGATCTTTAATTTATTTTAATGATGTTTTGTTATTTTCTATGTATATGTCTTGAACTTTTGTTAAATTTATTTCTAAGTATTTATTGTTTTTGATGCTGTTGTAATTTCCTTTTTGGATTATTTGTTGCTAATGTATAGAAATACAAATGTTTTTTATATACTGATTTTATATTCTTCAATCTTGCTGAACTTGTTTATTAGTTCTAGTAGTTTTTTAATGGATTCCTTAGGATTTTCTATATTCAAGATCATGTCATCTGTGAATGGCGATAATTTTACTTCTTCCTTTCCAATCTGGGCACATTTTATTTCATTTTCTGGCCTATTTGTCCTGGTTAGAACCTCAAAGACAATGTTAAGTAGAAGTAATGAGAATGGACACCCTTGTCTTGTTCCTGATCTTAGGTGGAAAGCTTCCAGTCTTTTACCATTAAGTACGATGCTGGCTGTGGGGCTTTCACAGATGTCCTTTATCAAGTTGAGGAATTTCCCTTCTACTCCTAGTTTCTTAAGTGTTTTTTATCAATGAAATCTGACAATCTGCCTTTTAACTGGAGTACTTAGACCACAGGTCAGGAAATTATGGCCTGTAGGCCAACTCCAGCCCAACCCACTGGCAGTTTTTGTAAATAAAACATTACTAGAACAAAGTCAGGCTTATTCTTTTATATATTACCTATGGCTATTTTCATGCTACAACAGTAGAGTTGAGTAATTCAGACAAACACTGTATGGCCTTCAAAATCTAAACTATTGGAAGGAGCTTCAAAATGGCAAAAGAGTAAGACGTGGAGATCACCTTCCTCCCCACAAATACATCAGAAATACATCTACATGTGGAACAACTCCTACAGAACACCTACTGAACACTGGCAGAAGACCTCAGACTTCCCAAAAGGCAAGAAACTCCCCACGTACCTGGGTAGGGCAAAAGAAAAAAGAAAAAACAGAGACAAAAGAATAGGGATGGGACCTGCACCAGTGGGAGGGAGCTGCGAAGGAGGAAAAGTTTCCACACACTAGGAAGCCCCTTCAGGGAGGAGACTGTGGGTGTCAGAGGGGGGAAGCTTTGGAGCCATGGAGGAGAGCGCAGCAACAGGGGTACGGAGGGCAAAGCGGAAAGATTCCCACACAGAGGATCAGTGCCGACCAGCACTCACCAGCCCGAGAGGCTTGTCTGCTCACCCGCCGGGGCGGGCGGGGGCTGGGAGCTGAGGCTCGGGCTTCGGTCGGATCCCAGGGAGAGGACTGGTGTTGGCGGCGTGAACACAGCCTGAAGGGGGCTAGTGCGCCACAGCTAGTGGGGAGGGAGTCCGGAAAAAGGTCTGGACCTGCTGAAGAGGCAAGAGACTTTTTCTTGCCTCTTTGTTTTGCGGTGCGCGAGGTGAGAGGATTAAGAGCGCAGCCTAAATGAGCTCCAGAGACGAGTGCAAGTGGCGGCTATCAGCGCGGACCCCAGAGACGGGCATGAGACGCTAAGGCTGCTACTGCAGACACCAAGAAGCCTGTGTGCAAGCACAGGTCACTATCCACACCTCCCCTCCCAGGAGCCTGTGCAGCCTGCCACTGCCAGGGTCCCGTGATCCAGGGACAACTTCTCCGGGAGAATGCACAGCGTGCCTCAGGCTGGTGCAATGTCACAACGGCCTCTGCCACCGCAGGGTCGCCCCGCATTCTGTATGCCTCCCTCCCCCCGGCCTGAGTGAGCCAGAGCCCCCGAATCAGCTGCTCCTTTAATCCCGTCCTGTGTGAGCGAAGAACAGACGCCCTCAGGAGACCTACAAGCAGAGGCGGGGCCAAATCCAAAGCTGAACCCCAGGAGCTGTGCGAACAAAGAAGAGAAAGGGTAATCTCTCCCAGCAGCCTCAGGAGCAGTGGATTAAATCTCCACAATCAACTTGATGTACCCTGCATCTGTGGAATAACTGAATAGACAACAAATCATCCCAATTTGAGGAGGTGGACTTTGGGAGCAACGATATATATTTTTTCCCCCTTTTTCTCTTTTTGTGAAAGTGTATGGGTATGCTTCTGTGTGTGATTTTGTCTGTAGAGCTTTGCTTTTACCATTTGTCCTAGGGTTCTGTCTGTCCGGTTTTTTTTCTTTTCTTTTCTTTTTTTTAGTATAGATTTAGTGCTTGTTATCATTGGTGGATTTGTTTTTTGGTTTGCTTGCTCTCTTCTTTCTTTCTTTTTTATTACTTTTAATTTTTTTAATAATTATTGTTTATTTTAAATAACTTTATTTTATTTTATTTTATCTTTTTCTTCTTTCTTTCTTTCTTTCTTTCTTTCTTTCTTTCTTTCTTCCTTCCTTCCTTCCTTCCTTCCTTTCTCCCTTTTATTCTGAGCCGTATGGATGACAGGCTCTTGGTGCTCTGGCCAGGCATGAGGGCAGTGCCTCTGAGGTGGGAGAGCCAAGTTCAGGACATTGGTCCACCACAGACCTCCCAGCTCCAGGTAATATCAAACGGTGAAAATCTCCCAGAGATCTCCATCTCAATGCCAAGACCCTCCTCCAGTCAATGACCAGCAAGATACAGTGCTGGACACCCTATGCCAAACAACTAGCAAGACAGGAACACAACCCCACCCATTAGCAGAGAGGCTGCCTAAAAGCATAATAAGGTGACAGACACCCAAAAACACACCACCAGACATGGACCTGCCCACTAGAAAGACAAGATCCAGCCTCATCCACCAGAACACAGGCACTAGTCCCCTCCACCAGGAAGCCTACACAACCCACTGAGCCAACCTTAGACACTGGGGGCAGAAACCAAAAACAAGGGGAACTACGAACCTGAAGCCTGCGAAAAGGAGAGCCCAAACACAGTAAGTTAAGCAAAATAAGAAGACAGAGAAACACAGAGCAGATGAAGGAGCAAGGTAAAAACCCACCAGACCTAACAAATGAAGAGGAAATAGGCAGTCTACCTGAAAAAGAATTCAGAATAATGATAGTAAAGATAATCAAAAATTTGGAAATAGAATGGAGAAAATACAAGAAATGTTTAACAAGGACCTAAAAGAACTAAAGAGCAAACAAACAATGATGAACAACACAATAAATGAAATTAAAAATTCTCTAGAAGGGATCAATAGCAGAATAACTGAGGCAGAAGAACGGATAAGTGACTTGGAAGAAAAAATAGTGGAAATAACTACCACAGAGCAGAATAAAGAAAAAAGAATGAAAAAAACTGAAGACACTCTCAGAGACCTCTGGGACAACATTAAAGTCACCAACATTCGAATTATAGGGGTCCCAGAAGAAGAAGAGAAAAAGAAAGGGACTGAGAAAATATTTGAAGGCACTGTAGTTGAAAACTTCCCTAATATGGGAAAGTAAATACTTAATCAACTCCAGGAAGCACAGAGGGTCCCATACATGATAAATCCAAGGAGAAACACGCCAACACACATATTAATCAAACTATCAAAAATTAAATACAAAGAAAAAATATTAAAAGCAGCAAGGGAAAAACAACAAATAACATACAAGGGAATCCCAATAAGGTTAACAGCTGATCTTTCAGCAGAAACTCTGCAAGCTATCAGGGAGTGGCAGGACTTATTTAAAGTGATGAAAGAGAAAAACCTACAACCAAGATTACTCTACCCAGCAAGGATCTCATTCAGATTTGATGGAGAAATTAAAACTTTTTCAGACAAGCAAAAGCTAAGAGAATTCAGCACCACCAAACCAGCTTTACAACAAATGCTAAAGGAACTTCTCTAGGCAGGAAACACAAGAGAAGGAAAAGACCTACAATAGCAAACCAAAAACAATGAACAAAATGGTAATAGAAACATACATATCGATAATTACTTTAAATGTAAATGGATTAAATGCTCCAAACAAAAGACATAGACTGGCTGAATGGATGAAAGAACAAGACCCATATATATGCTGTCTAGAAGAGACCCACTTCAGACCTAGGGACACATACAGACTGAAAGTGAGGGGATGGAAAAAGATATTCCATGCAAATAGAGATCAAAAGAAAGCTGGAGTAGCAATTCTCATATCAGACAAAATAGACTTTAAAGCAAAGACTATTACAAGACACAAAGACGGACACTACATAATGATCAAGGGATCAATCCAAGAAGAAGATATAACAATTGTAAATATTTATGCACCCAACATAGGAGCACCTCAGTATATAAGGCAAATACTAACAGCCATAAAAGGGGAAATTGACAGTAACACAATCATAGTAGGGGACTTTAACACCCCACTTTCACCAATGGACAGATCATCCAAAATGAAAATAAAGAAGGAAACACAAGCTTTAAATGCTACATTAAACAAGATGGACTTAATTGATATTTATAGGACATTCCATCCAAAAACAACAGAATACACTTTCTTCTCAAGTGCTCATGGAACATTCTCCAGGATAGATCATATCTTGGGTCACAAATCAAGCCTTGGTAAATTAAAGAAAATTGAAATCATATCAAGTATCTTTTCCAACCACAACGTTATGAAACTAGATATCAGTTACACAGTCAAAATCTGTAAAACATACAAACACATGGAGGCTAAACAATACACTACTAAATAACCAACAGATCACTGAAGAAATCAAAGAGGAAATCAAAAAATACCTAGAAAAAAATGGCAATGAAAACACGATGACCCAAAACCTATGGGATGCAGCAAAAGCAGTTCTAAGAGGGAAGTTTATAGCAATACAATCCTACCTTAAGAAACAAGAAACATCTCAAATAAACAACCTAACCTTACACCTAAAGCAATTAGAGAAAGAAGAACAAAAAAAAACCCCAAAGTTAGCAGAAGGAAAGAAATCATAAAGATCAGAGCAGAAATAAATGAAAAAGAAATGAAGGAAACGATAGCAAAGATCAATAAAACTAAAAGCTGGTTCTTTGAGAAGATAAGCAAAATGATAAACCATTAGCCAGGCTCATCAAGAAAAAATGGGAGAACGCTCAAATCAATAGAATTCAAAATGTAAAAGGAGAAGTAACAACTGATACTGCAGAAATGCAAAGGATCATGAGAGATTACTACAAGCAACTATATGCCAATAAAATGGACAACCTGAAAGAAATGGACAAATTCTTAGAAATGCACAACCTTCCGAGACTGAACCAGGAAGAAATAGAAAATATGAACAGACCAATCACAAGCACTGAAATGGAAACTGTGATTAAAAATCTTCTGACAAACAAAAGCCCAGGACCAGATGGCTTCACAGGCGAATTCTATCAAACATTTAGAGAAGAGCTAACACCTATCCTTCTCAAAGTCTTCCAAAATATAGCAGAGGGAGGAACACTCCCAAACTCTTTCTATGAGGCCACCATCACCCTGATACCAAAACCAGACAAAGATGTCACAAATAAGAAAACTACAGGCCAATATCACTGATGAACATACATGCAAAAATCCTCAACAAAATCCTAGCAAACAGAATCCAACAGCACATTAAAAGGATCATACACCATGATCAAGTGGGGTTTATCCCAGGAATGCAAGGATTCTTCAATATACGCAAATCAATCAATGTGATACACCATATTAACAATTCGAAGGAGAAAAAACATATGATCATCTCAATAGATGCAGAGAAAGCTTTTGACAAAATTCAACACACATTTATGATAAAAACCCTCCAGAAAGTAGGCATAGAGGGAACTTTCCTCAACATAATAAAGGCCATATGTGACAAACCCACAGCCAACATCGTTCTCAGTGGTGAAAAACTGAAACCATTTCCATTAAGATCAGGAACAAGACAAGGTTGCCCACTCTCACCACTATTATTCAACATGGTTTGGAAGTTTTAGCCACAGCAATCAGAGAAGAAAAAGAAATAACAGGAATCCTAATCGGAAAAGAAGAAGTAAAGCTGTCACTGTTTGCAGATGACATGATACTATACATAGAGAATCCTAAAGATGCTACCAGAAAACTACTAGAGCTAATCGATGAATTTGGTAAAGTAGCAAGGTACAAAATTAATGCACAGAAATCTTTTGCATTCTTATACACTAATGATGAAAAATCTGAAAGTGAAAGTAAGAAAACACTCCCATTTACCATTGCAACAAAAAGAATAAAATATCTAGGAATAAACTTACCTAAGGAGACAAAAGACCTGTATGCGAAAAATTATAAGACACTGATGAAAGAAATCAAAGATGATAGAAATAGATGGAGAGATATACCATGTTCTTGGATTGGAAGAATCAACATCGTGAAAATGACTCTACTACCCAAAGCAATCTACAGATTCAATGCAATCCCTATCAAACTACCACTGGCATTTTCCACAGAACTAGAACAAAAAATTTCACAATTTGTATGGAAACACAAGAGACCCCGAATAGCCAAAGCAATCTTGAGAAAGAAAAACAGAGCTGGAGGAACGAGGCTCCCTGACTTCAGACTATACTACAAAGCTACAATAATCAAGACAGTATGTTACTGGCAGTAAAACAGAAATATAGATCAATGGAACAGGATAGAAAGCCCAGAGATAAACCCACACACATATGGTCACCTTATCTTTGATAAAGGAGGCAAGAATATAGAGTGGAGAAAAGACAGCCTCTTTAATAAGTGGTGCTGGGAAAACTGGACAGGTACATGTAAAAGAATGAAATTAGAACACTCCCTAACACCATAAACAAAAATAAACTCAAAATGGATTAAAGACCTAAATGTAAGGCCAGACACTATCAAACTCTTAGAGGAAAACATAGGCAGAACACTCTATGACATAAATCACAGCAAGATCCTTTTTGACCCACCTCCTAGAGAAATGGAAATAAAAACAAAAATAAACAAATGGGACCTAATGAAACTTAAAAGCTTTTGCACAGCAAAGGAAAACATAAACAAGATGAAAAGACAACCCTCAGAATGGGAGAAAATATTTGCAAATGAAGCAACTGACAAAGGATTAATCTCCAAAATTTACAAGCCGCTCATGCCGCTCAATATCAAAAAAATAAACAACCCAATCCAAAAATGGGCAGAAGACCTAAATAGACATTTCTCCAAAGACGATATACAGATTGCCAACAAACACATGAAAGAATGCTCAACATCATTTATCATTAGAGAAATGCACATTACAACTACATTGAGATATCATCTCACACTGGTCAGAAGGGCCATCATCAAAAAATCTACAACAATAAATGCTGGAGAGGGTGTGGAGAAAAGGGAACCCTCTTGCACTGTTGGTGGGAATGTAAATTGATACAGCCACTATGGAGAACAATATGGAGGTTCCTTAAAAAACTAAAAATAGAACTACCATATGACCCAGCAATCCCACTACTGGGCATATACCCTGAGAAAACCATAATTCAAAAAGAGTCATGTACCACAATGTTCATTGCAGCTCTATTTACAATAGCCAGGACATGGAAGCAACCTAAGTGTCCATCGACAGGTGAATGGATAAAGAAGATGTGGCTCATATATACAATGGAATATTACTCAGCCATAAAAAGAAACGAAGTTGAGTTATTTGTAGTGAGGTGGATGGACCTAGAGTCTGTCCTACAGAGTGAAGTAAGTCAGAAAGAGAAAAACAAATAACGTATGCTAACTCATATATATGGAATCTAAAAAAAAAAGAAATAATAATGGTCATGAAGAACCTAGGGGCAAGACGGGAATAAAGACGCAGACCTACTAGAGAATGGACTTGAGGATATGGGGAGGGAGAAGGGTAAGCTGGGACAAAGTGAGAGAGTGGCATGGACATATATACACTACCAAATATAAAATAGCTAGTGGGAAGCAGCTGCATAGCACAGGGAGATCAGCTCGGTGTTTTGTGACCACCTAGAGGGGGGGATAGGGAGGGTGGGAGGGAGGGAGATGCAAGAGGGAAGAGATATGGGGATATATGTATATGCATAGCTGATTCACTTTGCTATAATGCAGAAACTAACACACCATTGTAAAGCAATTATACTCCAATAAAGATGTTAAAAAAAAAAGAAAGATAAAATTTAAATAAATAAACTATTGGCTATCTGATCCTTTCCAGAAAAAGTTCACTGAATACTGATTTATACAATTTACTTTTAATGTCATTATGGATATGGTTGGTTTTAAATCTTGCTATTTTTATTATACTTACTCTATCTGTTCTCCTTTCCTTTTTTCCTTCTTTTCTTGCCTTCTGGATTAATTGAAATTTTCTTAATGACTTATTTTATCATCACAATTGGCTTATTAACTGTATTTCTTTGTTTTATACTTTTTAGTGGTTGCTCTGGCACTTACAATGTGCTTCTTGTTACAATTTAATTTATCTCAATCAACTTTCAAATAAACTTATACCATTTAACACGTAGCGTAAGAACTTTACAACAGTATGTTTTCTTCTCCCCACTCCTGTCCTTTGTACTATTGTCATATGCTTTACTTCTGCAATATATTGGGGAGGGTGGTGTTGTTTGCTTTAGACAATTATCTTTTTTTGGTGTTCACATTTTAAAATTTATTTTAAATTTTTCATATGGTAACTTTTCTTTCTTTCTTTCGTTCTTTCTTTCTTTCTTTCTTTCTTTCTTTCTTTCTTTCTTTCTTTCTTTCTTTCTTTCTTTCTTTCTCTCTCTTTCTTTCCTTGTTTCTTTCTGTGTAAAATTCTATGAATTTTGACCAAAAACATACAGTTGTGTAAACTCTATCACAATCAAGGTTCAGAACGTACCATGGATGCTGTTCTGTCATGCTTGATCCTTGTAAAAAGCACTTATTTTTACCTTTCAGGGTTATACTACCTAATTTTTTTCTCACCAAATTGGTGGTTGGGCAGTGCAATGATTGACAAGTTTCTTGAGAGCTAAAGGGCAGTGTTGTAAAATTGAGAGAACAAATTCTTTCTCTTCTGAACACCCATAGGTATCTCCTGATCACAGTTCACGAATGCATTTATCCTCATCAGCAGACCAGGGAGAAATCACAGGTCCCTGTCCCCAGGATAGCTCGGACTATTTGTTCTCAAACTTTAATGTACCTCAGAATCAACTGGAGGGCTTATTAATATTCAGATTGTGGAGTCCCACACCCAGAGTTCAGTAGGTCTAGAGTAAACCAGACAATTTACATTTCTAACAAGATTCCAGGTGAGGCTACTGCTTACACATAGTGTAAAAACACTTCAATAGCCATCAGTTCAGATTATAGCTATCATCATAAAAAATTCTGCATTGCTTTTCTTGCATGCCTATTTCAGGCTCCTCTATTTTATGGTAGCAGTGAGGAGGGAGTGGGGAGAGGGGAAATGGGTGCACCTGAGGTAGATTTTAGACTTCTGGTACCATCGCCAGCACTAATACCATGTAATGCACAAGGTGAAAAACAGTGATGTGATATTTGCTGGTGTTTGATACTGCTTGTTGTCTGATACCTTGTAAGTGAACAGGAAACCCATAACTCAAAGAACTAAAAACAGATAATCATAAAGATAAAAGCATTTGAAAGCTACTCATTGCACCCTCTAAACATTGAGGTTTTTCTTCCTTTTTTTTTAAAGACTGAGTTTTTCCATGAACTGACTCATCTGCAGTACTTTCTATATTACCCAGGTGTCCGCCCATAGTCAGTGATATTGTATTAACTTCGGTTTTTATTTCAAAAAATACTTATGTCGGGCTTCCCTGGTGGCGCAGTGGTTGAGAATCTGCCTGCCAATGCAGGGGATACGGGTTCAAGCCCTGGTCTGGGAAGATCCCACATGCCACGGAGCAACTGGGCCCGTGAGCCACAACTACTGAGCCTGCGCGTCTGGAGCCTGTGCTCCGCAACAAGAGAGGCCGCGATAGTGAGAGGCCCGTGCACTGTGATGAGGAGTGGCCCCCACTTGCCGCAACTAGAGAAAGCCCTCGCACAGAAACGAAGACCCAACACAGCCAAAAATAAATAAATAAATAAATAAAAATATATTAAAAAAAAGAAAAATACTTATGTCATCTTTCTCTTTATGTAGGCCCTAGAAACGCTTCAAACAAATGCATTGGAATTCCATAGCAATGTGAAATAATAGTAAGAAGATCATGACATGAACCTTCCCTACAAATTGGATTAATTATGTAGTTAGAGCTATTTCAAGAGGTGAGGTCTTTCATCAGTTTATTTTACCCTTGACTGAAATTCATCAGAAGAAAATAACTCTTTCTATTGGCTCTTCTTTTGGTCATATGGTGGCATGATTTTTTCAGGTGGCATGATTTTTTAAAAATAGCTTCTGAAACTTTAAAGCAATATACAAACAGTAGTTATCAATGCTCTAAAATTCCCTTATGAAAGAATTACAGAACTGTGTGAGAGGATAACCTCCTCCTACCCTGTCCAGATTAAAACCCAATAACTAATTAATGTAAGACATTTAAATTTGGGTACTGCTTTTCATTTTCCAAAGTGCTTCATGGACATTATCTCATTTAGTTGTTCCCAGCAACTTTATGATGATGGCAGGGTAGGTAATATCACCCTCGTTTTATAAATGAAGAAACTGTGGCTGAGAGGTTACATGATTTATCAGAGGTCACATACATCCTAGATACATACATCCAAGAGTCAGCCAGCACCAAGACCCAGGCATGCTGAAAACTGGTCTCATGTTTTTCCATGATGTCAACTGCTTCCTCCAAATAATAATAGAAACACATTTCACCCATACACTACTCTAGTTTCCTTTATACATAACCATGAATCCCTTGACGTTCCTTCCAGTCTGTGTCTTAATGTACTGTAGATATTGCTGTTCATCTGTAGCGAAGGATCTACACATAGCGTTTTCTACTCTAGGAACTGAATGTTTGAGTGTTTGGATTATTGTACTGACAGAAGGTGGAAGCTATTTTTCTTGACGGGGAAATTAAAACTCTGTTTTTTCCAGCAAATGGCAAACTTTATACTGAATTATAGGCCAATCCAAATACTTTCCATGTAAACAGAACCCCTTCTCTAAATCACTACAGTGCTGTCCAAGACATGACTGTCCCAGCTTCCTCTCTGAAATAATTGATGTCATTAAGGCTGTTGATATCCTATACATATTGTAGCATTTAGACTTTTAAACTTTTTTATTAAGATTTTATTTTTAAAGTTCACAAGAAAATCTAGGAAAGGCAGAGATATACCCTCTCCCCCACATGCATAGTCTCCCCTATTATCAACATCCCACAAGAGAGCAGTACATTTGTTACAATTGATGAACCTACATTAACACATCATAATCATTCAAAGTTCATAGTTTACCTTAGGGTTCACTCTTGGAGTTGTACATTCTATGTTTTGGACAAATGTATAATGACATATATCCATCATTATGATATCATACAAACTATTTTCACTACCCAAAAATCCCCCTGGCAACCACTGATCTTTTTATTGTTCTCCATAGTTTTTCCTTTTCCAGAATGTCATATAGTTGGAATCATACAGTATGTACACTTTCAGATTGGCTCCTTTCATTTAGTAATATGTATTTAAGGTTTCTCCATGTTTTTTCATGGATTGATAGCTTATTTCTTTTTAGCACTGAATAATATTCCATTGTCTGAATGTACCAAGGCTTATTTATCCACTCACCTACTGAAAGACATCTTCGTTGCTTCCAAGTTTGAGCAATTGTGAACAAAGCTGCTATAAACATCTGTGAGATCTTCAAGATGGCGGAGGAGTAAGATGTGGAGATCACCTTCCTCCTCACAAGTACATCAAAAATACATCTACATGTGGAACAACATCTACTGAACGGTGGCAGAAGACCTCAGACTTCCCAAAAGGCAAGAAACTCCCCACGTACCTGGGTAGGGCAAAAGAAAAAAGAAAAACAGAGACAAAAGAATAGGGATAGGACCTGCACCTGTGGGAGGGAACTGTGAAGCAGGAAAAGTTTCCACACACTAGGAAGCCCCTTCACTGGTGGAAACGAGGTGTGGGTGGGGGGTGGGGAAGCTATGGAGCCATGGAGGAGAGCACAGCAACAGGGGTGCAGAGGGCAAAGCGGAGAGATTCCCACACAGAGGATCAGTGCCAACCAGCACTCACAAGCCTGAGAGGTTTGTCTGCTCACCCGCCAGGGCGGGTGGGCACTGGGAGCTGAGGCTCAGGTGTTGGAGGTCAGATCCTAGGGAGAGGACTGCGGTTGGCTGCGTGAACACAGCCTGAAGGGAGCTAGTGCGCCACAGTTAGCTAGGAGGGAGTCCAGGAAAAAGTCTGGACCGGCCGAAGAGGCAAGAGACCATTGTTTCGGGGTGCACAAGGAGAGGGGATTCCTTCCCTGTCTGCCTACAGAAAGCAGAGCAACACCTAAACAAGCTTCAGAGATGGGCATGAGCCACGGCTCTCAGTGTGGACACCAGAGACGGGCATGAAACGCTAACACTGCTTTTGCAGTGACCAAAAATCCTGTGTGAAAGCAAAGGTGACTAGCCACACCTCCCCTCCTGAGAGCCTGTGCAGCCTGCCACTGCCAGGATCCCGTGATCCAGGGACGACATCCCCGGGGAGAACACACGGTGTGCCTCAGGCTGTTGCAACGTCACACCGGACACTGCCGCCGCAGGCTGGCCCCACATTCCGTACCCCTCCCTCCCCCTGGCCTGAATGAGCCAGAGCCCCCTAATCAGCCGCTCCTTTAACCTCCTCCTGTCTGGGTGAAGAATAGATGCCAGAGGGCGACCTACAAACAGGGGTGGGGCCAAATCCAAAGCTGAAACCTGGAAGCTGTGCGAACAAAGAAGAGACAGGGAAATTTCTCCCAGCAGCCTCAGGAGCAGCAGATTAAATCTCCACAATCAACTGGACGTACCCTGCATCTCTGGAATACCTGAATAGGCAACGAATCATGCCAAAATTGACGCAGTGGACTTTGGGAGCAACTGTAGACTTGGGGTTTGCTGTATGCAACTGAGTAGTTTCTGATTTTTATGTTTATCTTAGTATAGTTTTTAGCACTTGTTATCATTGTTGGATTTGTTTACTGGTTTGGTTGCTGTCTTCTTTTTTACTACTTTATTTATTTTTTTATTTTAATATTATTTCTTAATACGTTTATTTTATTTTATTTATTTATTTAATTTTTTTCATCCTTTTCTTCTGAGCCATGTGGCTGGCAGTGTCTTGGTGCTCCAGCCGGGTGTCAGGCCTGAGCCTCTGAGGTGGGAGAGCCGAGTTCAGGACACTGGACCACCAGAGACCTCCCAGCCCCACATAATATCAATCAGCAAGGGCTCTCCCAGAGATCTCCATCTCAACGCTAAGACCCAGCTCCACTAAATGACCAGCAAGCTCCAGTGCGGGACACCCCATGCCAAACAACGAGCAAGACAGGAACACAAACCCACCCATTAGCAGAGAGGCTACCTAAAATCATAATGTTCACAGACACCCCAAAACACACTATCGGACATGGTCCTGCCCACCAGAAAGACAAGTTACAGCCTCATCGACCAGAACACAGACACCAGTCCCCTCCACCAGGAAGCCTACAAAACCCACTGAACCAACATTACCCACTGGGGGCAGACACCAAAGACAACGGGATCTATGAACCTGAAGCCTGCACAAAGGAGACCCCAAACACAGTAAGTTAAGCAAAATGAACAGACAGAGAAATACACAGAAGATGAAAGAGCAAGGTAAAAACCCACCAAACCAAACAAATGAAGAGGAAATAGGCAGCCTACCTGAAAAAGAATTCAGAGTAATGATAGTAAATATGATCCAAAATCTTGGAAATAGAATGGAGAAAATGCAAGAAACGTTTAACAAGGACATAGAAGAACTAAAGAGCAAACAAACAATGATGAACAACACAATAAGTGAAATTTAAAATTCTCTAGAAGAAATCAATAGCAGAATAACTGAGACAGAAGAATGGATAAGTGACCTGGAAGATAAAATAGTGGAAATAACTACCACAGAGTAGAATAAAGAAAAAGGAATGAAAAGAATTGAGGACAGTCTCAGAGACCTCTGGGACAATGTTAAACTCACCAACATTCGAATTATAGGGGTCCCAGAAGAAGAAGAGAAAAAAAAAGGGACTGAGAAAATATTTGAAGAGATTATAGTTGAAAACTTCCCTAATATGGGAAAAGAAGTAGACAATCAAGTCCAGGAGGCACAGAGAGTCCCATACAGGATAAATCCAAGGAGAAACACGTCAAGACACATGGTAATAAAACTATCAAAAATTAAATAAAAAGAAACAATATTAAAAAGCAGCAAGGGAAAAGCAACAAATAACATACAAGGGAATCCCAATAAGGGTAACAGCTGATCTTTCAGCAGAAACTCTGCAAGCTATAAGGGAGTGGCAGGACTTATTTAAAGTGACAAAAGAGAAAAACCTACAACCATGATTACTCCACCCAGGAAGGATCTCATTCAGATTCAACAGAGAAATTAAAACCTTTACAGACAAGCAAAAGCAAAGAGAATTCACCACGATCAAACCAGCTTTACAACAAATCCTAAAGGAACTTCTCTAGGCAGGAAACACAAGAGAAGGAAAAGACATACAATAACAAACCCAAAACAATTAAGAAAATGGTAATAGGAACACACATATCGATAACGACCTTAAATGTAAATGGATTAAATGCTCCAAACAAAAGACATAGACTGGCTGAATGGATGAAATAACAAGACCCGTATATATGCTGTCTAGAAGAGACCCACTTCAGACCTAGGGACACATACAGACTGAAGTGAGGGGATGGAAAAAGATATTCCATGCAAATAGAGATCAAAAGAAAGCTGGAGTAGCAATTCTCATATCAGACAAAATAGACTTTAAAGCAAAGACTATTACAAGACACAAAGACGGACACTACATAATGATCAAGGGATCAATCCAAGAAGAAGATATAACAATTGTAAATATTTATGCACCCAACATAGGAGCACCTCAATACATAAGGCAAATACTAACAGCCATAAAAGGGGAAATCGACAGTAACACAATCATAGTAGGGGAATTTGACACCCCACTTTCACCAATGGACAGGTCATCCAAAATGAAAATAAAGAAGGAAACATAAGCTTTAAATGACACATTAAACAAGAGGGACTTAATTGATATTTATAGGACATTCCATCCAAAAACAACTGAATACACTTTCTTCTCAAGTGCTCATGGAACATTCTCCAGGATAGATCATATCTTGGGTCACAAATCAAGCCTTGGTAAATTAAAGAAAATTGAAATCATATCAAGTATCTTTTCCAACCACAATGCTATGAGACTAGATATCAATTACCTGAAAAAAAACTGTAAAAAATACAAACTCACGGAGGCCAAACAATACACTACTAAATAACCAACAGATCACTGAAGAAATCAAAGAGGAAATCAAAAAATACCTGGAAACAAATGACAATGAAAACACGATGACGCAAAACCTATGGGATGCAGCAAAAGCAGTTCTAAGAGGGAAGTTTATAGCCATACAACCCTTCCTCAAGAAACAAGAAACATCTTAAATAAACCACCTAAGCTTACACCTAAAGCAATTAGAGAAAGAACAACAACAACAACAAAAAAAGAAACCAAAGTTAGCAGAACAAAAGAAATCATAAAGATAAGATCAGAAATAAATGAAAAAAAATGAAGGAAATGATTGCAAAGATCAATAAAACTAAAAGCTGGTTCTTTCAGAAGATAAACAAAATTGATAAACCATTTGCCAGACTCATCAAGAAAAAAAGTTAGAAGACTCAAATCAACAGAATTAGAAATGAAAAAGAAGTAACAACTGACACTGCAGAAATATAAAGCATCATGAGGGATTACTACAAGCAACTATATGCCAATAAAATGGACAACCTGGAAGAAATGGACAAATTCTTAGAAATGCACAACCTTCCGAGACTGAACCAGGAAGAAATAGAAAATATAAACAGACCAATCACAAACACTGAAATTGAGACTGTGATTAAAAATCTTCCAACAAATGAAAGCCCAGGACCAGATGGATTCACAGGCGAATTCTATCAAACACTTAGGGAATAGCTAAAACCTATCTTTCTCAAACTCTTCCAAAATATAGCAGAGGGAAGAACACTCCCAAACTCATTCTAAAAGGTCACCATCACCCTGACACCAAAACCAGACAATGATGCCACAGGAAAAGAAAACTACAGGCCAATATCACTGATGAACGTAGATGCAAAAATCCTCAACAAAATACTAGCAAACAGAATCCAACAACACATTAAAAGAATCATACACTGTGATTAAGTGGGGTTTATCCCAGGAATGCAAGGATTCATCAATATACACAAATCAATCAATGTGATAAACCATATTAACGAATTGAAGGAGAAAAAACATATGATCATCTCAATAGATGCAGAAAAAGCTTTCGAAAACATTCAACGCCCATCTGTGATAAAAACCCTCCAGAGAGTAGGCACAGAGGGAACCTACCTCAACATAATAAAGGCCATATGTGGCAAACCCACAGCCAACGTCGTTCTCAATGGTGAAAAACTGAAACCATTTCCAGTAAGATCAGGAACAAGACAAGGTTGCCCACTCTCACCACTATTATTCAACACGGTTTGGAAGTTTTAGCCGCAGCAATCAGAGAACAAAAAGAAATAAAAGGAATCTAAATCAGAAAAGAAGAAGTAAAGCTGTCCCTGTTTTCAGATGACACGATACTATACATAGAGAATCCTAAAGATGCTACCAGAAAACTACTAGAGCTAATCAATGAATTTGGTAAAGTAGCAGGATACAAAATTAATGCACAGAAATCTTTTGCATTCCTATACACTAATGATGAAAAATCTGAAAGGGAAATTAAGGAAACACTCCCATTTACCACTGCAACAAAGAGAATGAAATACCTAGGAATAAACCTACCTAAGGAGACAAAAGACCTGTATGCAGAAACCTATAAGACACTGATGAAAGAAATTACAGACGTTACAAACAGATGGAGAGATATACTATGTTCTTGGATTGGAAGAATCAACATTGTGAAAACGACTATACTACCCAAAGCAATCTACAGATTCAGTGCAATCCGTATCAAACTACCACTGGCATTTTTCACAGAACTAGAACAAAACTTTTCACAATTTGTATGGAAACATAAAAAACTCCGAATAGCCAAAGCAATCTTGAGAAAGAAAAATGGAGCTGGAAGAATCAGGCTCCCTGAGTTCAGACTATACTACAAAGCTATAGTAATCAAGACAGTATGGTACTGGCACTAAAACAGAAATGTAGATCAATGGAACAGGATAGAAAGCCCAGAGGTAAACCCATGCACATATGGTCACCTTATCTTTGATAAAGGTGGCAAGAATATACAATGGAGAAAAGACACCCGCTTCAATAAGTGGTGCTGGGAAAACTGGACAGCTACATATAAAAGTATGAAATTAGAACACTCCCTAACACCATACACAAAAATAAATTCAAAATGGGTTAAAGACCTAAATGTAAGGCCAGACACTATAAAACTCTTAGAGGAAAACATAGGCAGAACACTCCATGACATAAATCACAGCACTATCCTTTTTGACCCACCTCGTAGAGAAATGGAAATAAAAACAAAAATAAACAAATGGGACCTAATGAAACTTAAAAGATGTTGCACAGCAAAGGAAACCATAAACAAGATGAAAAGACAACCCTCAGAATGGGAGAAAATATTTGCAAGCGAAACAACTGACCAAAGATTAATCTCCAAAATATATACAAGCAGCTCATGCAGCTCATTATCAAAAAAACAAACAACCCAATCCAAAAATGGGCAGAAGATCTAAATAGACATTTCTCCAAAGACGATACACAGATTGCCAACAAACACGTGAAAGGATGCCCAACATCACTGATCATTAGAGAAATGCAAATCAAAACTACAATGAGGTATCACTCACACCAGTCAGAATGGCCATCATCAAAAAATCTACAAATAATAAGTGCTGGAGAGGGTGTGGAGAAAAGGGAACCCTCTTGCACTATTGGTGGGAATGTAAATTGATGCAGCCACTATGGAGAACACTACGGAGGTTCCTTAAAAAATTAAAAATATAATTACCGTATAACCTAGCAATCCCACTACTGGGCATATACCCTGAGAAAACCATAATTCAAAAAGAGTCATGTACCACAATGTTCATTGCAGCACTATTTACAATAGCCAGGACATGGAAGCAACCTAAGTGTCCATCGACCGATGAATGGATAAAGAAGATGTGGCACATACAATGGAATATTACTCGACCATAAAAAGAAATGAAATTGAGTTATTTGTAGTGAGGTGGATGAACCTAGAGTCTGTCATACAGAGTGAAGTAAGTCAGAAAGAGAAAAACAAATACCGTATGCTAACACATATATACGGAATATAAAAAAATTGGTTCTGAAGAACCTAGGGGCAGGACAGGAATAAAGACGCAGACGTGGAGAATGGACTTGAGGACATAGGGAGGGTGAAGGGTAAGCTGAGATGAAGTGAGAGAGTAGCATGGACATATATACACTACCAGATGTAAAATAGATAGCTAGTGGGAAGCAGCTGCATTGCACAGGGAGATCAGGTTGGTGCTTTGTGACCACCTAGAGGGGTGGGATGCTGAGTGTGGGAGGGAGACGCAAGAGGGATGGGATATGGGGATATATGTATATGTATAGCTGATTCACTTTGTTATACAGCAGAAACTAACACACCATTGTAAAGCAATTATACTCCAATAAAGATGTTTTAAAAAAAATCTGTGTGCAGGTTTTTGTGTGGACATGTTTTCCACTCCTTTGGGTAAATACCAAGGGCTGTAACTGCTGGATCATATGGTAAGTGTATGTTTAGTTTTGTAAGAAACTGCCAAACTGTCCTCCAGCATGACTTAACATTTAGATTTTCAGCTACTAGATTGTAATTCACAAGACCAGGTGCTGTGACTGTTTTTGCTCACCACCAAACTCCTACCTTCTAAAGCAGGGCCAGACACAAAGTCAGCAAGTATATTTGCTGAATAGATGGATGAATTAATTACCTGAATTGTGGAATCAAGAACATGTTCACAAAATTTGCAAATAAAACCAAATTAGATGAGTCTAGCATCTTAAAATACATAGTAAGAATTTTCTGTGACCCTGACAAATGGGTGAAATGTCCAGAAATGAAGCATAATAAACATTGATAGGGCAAAAGAAGTAACCATTTTCAGAAATGATTGTTAATATTATAGATGTGGTCAATGCATATTTGTACTGACTTCATGTCTAGCCACCATATTTCTAGAGGAATAGTGACAAAGTTGTGGGTGTTTAGTGAAGAAGAGAAGAATGAAGGATGTAAAAGTCAGGTCCACATGAAGACTGATTAAATGACTTGCACATAATTAATCTGGGAAAGAGGAGACTTAAAGGGTGTATGAAAGTAATCCAGATATTTAGAGGTTTGTTACATTGAATAGGGATTGCACTGGTTAGCACGTGGTATGCAGATTGCCACCATCCCAGTCCTGTCCCCACAGCAGATATCACAACACATTTTCACATTGTGACATAAACAGTAAGTTTCAATTGATTTAAATTGGCAAATGAGGTGAAACTGTCAGATATTAACTAAGCAAACAGATTTTATGCTATATATAAAATTTAAGAAAACTATTTTTATTTCTACAGCAATAGGAAGATGAAACTTTACCTTAACTTTAACATTACAGTCAATATAAACTGATCTTTCATAGGCTTAAAACACAATGCTTTCTTTCTTTTTCAATTTTTTTAAATTAATTTTTTATTGGAGTATAGTTGCTTTACAATGTTGTGTTAGTTTCTACTGTACAGCAAGATGAATCAGCTATACATACACATATATCCCCTCTTTTTGGGATTTCCTTCCCATTTAAGTCACCACAATGCATTAAGTAGAGTTCCCTGTGCTATACAGTATGTTCTCATTAGTTATCTATTTTATACATAGCAGTGCATATATGTCAATCCCTATCTCCCAGTTCCTCCCACCCCCCCCTTTCCCCCTAGGTATCCGTACATTTGTTCTCTACGTCTGTCTCTATTTCTGTTTTGCAAATAAGATCATCTATACCATTATTCTAGATTCCGTATACATGTGTTAGCATACGGTATTTGTTTTTCTCTTTCTGACTTACTTCACTCTGTATGACACTCTCTAGGTCTATCCACGTCTCTACAAATGACCCAATTTCGTTTCTTTTTATGGCTGAGTAATATTCCATTGTATATATGTACCACGTCTTCTCTATCCATTCCTCTGTTGATGGACATTTAGGAACAATTCTCATAGAGCACCTGTTGAACATTAGTGGAAGACTTCAGATACCTAAAAGGACAAGAAAAATCCCCTCACAACTGGGTAGGATGAAAGAAAGAAGGAAAAAAGGGAAGAGGAATCAAAAAAGGGACCAGCAACCCTGGCGGGAAGCTGAAAGTGAGGGGAGGTCTCCGCACTCAGAAAAACTCCCTCATGGTTGGGAAATCAGCTGAGACAGAAAAGGACCTTTGGGGGAATCAAAGGAGAATGCAGCAGAAGGTCTGTGGAAGGCAGGACAAAGTAAGAACTGCACACATGGTCTACACTGCAACTCTGTGCATTCCAGCCTGAGTCGTGAGTCGCCCGCTGGGGAGGGGGGTTGGGTGCTGGAAAGTGGGGTTTGGATCGTGGACAGAGGGAGGGGACAGCTGTTGGCTGTGAAAAGACAGCGTGAAGGGACAGGAGTAAGGAGCTCCACAACCAGGAAAGTTTGCGGAAAAAGTGCGGGACCCCATAGAAGAAAGGCGTCATTGTTCAGTGGCATGCAAGGGGTGGGGCCACTATCACACTGCTTTCTTTAAGAAAAGTGAGTGACTTCCCTGGTGGTCCATTGGTTAAGGATCCGCCTTCTAATGCAGGGGACGTGGGTTCAGTCCCTAGTCGGGGAACTAAGATCCCACATGCCGGAGAGCAACTAAGCCCAGGCATCGCAACTACTGAGCATGCGGGCCACAACTAGAGAGCCTGCGTGCAGCAACTACAAAGCCCACGCGCTCTGGAGCCCACGCACCACAGCGGAGGATCCCGCGTGCTGCAACGAAGATCCTGCGTGCCACAACTAAGACCCAACACAACCAAAAGTAAAATAAATAAATAAGTATTTTAAAAAAAGAAAAGTGAGTAACCTTACTTTGGATGTTTTACATTAGCCAACACAATTTTCAAAACATTAACTTTTACACAAACCATCATGTTATGACTTACACATTCATCTGAACAATGTTTTGCAGCATTTGCAACAACTATAAGACAACAGATCTGTAATGATCTCAAAAGAAATAAAAGTAAAATGTTGAATGTTTCAGCCTTAAGAAAATTCTTATCTTTTAAAAGAGAAAGTTTGGGTATTTTAGGGAACAATAACTTTTTGCACAGAGATGCTGAACATTGTATTCGCTTTGAATTTTTTTCTTTTGCTGACAAGTACTCTATTTTTAGAAGCTACTCACCATCATCAAAAGAGGAACTTGTATTTCTGATTTTATTTTTCTTTCAATTAAGAGAGACTTCTACAAAACCTATCGGCCATCTCTGAGGTCAGAACTAGTACCAAAATAAGGAGAGTTAGAGGTTGCAGATTTCATCATTTCATAAGAAAGAACTTTCTAGCAAAGTAAACTGTCTAAATAATGGAATGGGCTGCTTGTGAAGTCATTATTCAGAGGCTGAATGACCACAAGTCGGAGAGTTGTCAAAGGAATTCCTGTAGTAGATGAGAGGCTAGAAAAAGTTCAGGGTTCCTAAATACTTGTACATGGGCCAGCTTATCACAATCCCCTAGGGATTTCAAAGTCAGGGACTTGAAATCTATAGTTTTGATAAATCCTCTATGTGATTTTAATGTGCAGCTAAGTTCGGAAATCAGTGGATTCAATCACTCTAAAAGCCCTGCCAAAACCAAGAGTCTATATATTGAATTCTGAAGGTACCAGGGGGAAGTGGGTTTTCTATTAAAGGGGAACTTCAAAGGGTAGAAAGGCTTCAGTGAATGGGCAAGATGTAGGATACTATCCTTAGTTTTTCAGGTTCCAGAAACTTGAAAGGAGACTGATACATGCTATTCAAACTCATGATGGCCATGTGCCAATTTATCCGCTTACAATGGATAAATTGTAAACTTACAAAATTTCCATATGGATTTTAGGAACAGCTTATAAATATCTACAAAGGCACTAGCTGGAATTCTGGTAGGGACTGCACTGAATCTGTAGATCAATTTGGAGAGTATTGCCATCTTAATAATATTAAGTCTTCTGATCCACAAACATGGAATGTCTTTCCATTTATTTAGATCTTTTTAATTTCTTTCAACATTTTGTTGTTTTTAAGAGTATATGGCTTGCACTTCTTTTTATAATTACTCCTAAATATTTTGGTTTTGATGTCATTATAAATACAAATTTCAGATTCTCCTTGCAATTTATTTATTGAAGAAACCATGCTGTTTTCTGTGGAGTTCCCCTTCCCAACCTCCCAACTCTAAACTCAAGTCTTACATGTTCTTGCTTACATTCTTGTGATGTTATTTAACATCTTTGTCCTTTTTCCTAAAAATTCATAGTTATATCTAGAGGTTTGATCGGATTCAAATTTTACTTTTTTAGCAAAATACTTCATAGGCACTGCTTTGTTTTTCCATTAAGAGTCAGATGATATTTGGTTATTACTCTTGTAATGTTAGCAGACTTTGATGATCATTGCCTATATCCATTAATTCATTAGCCATTGTAAAATTCTATCATTCCTTCTGAATTTATTAGGTGGAAATCTTCTACTGAAACATTCTCCTCATGAACTATTTGGTTACACAGAGAAAGAATGTATATAAGAAAGGCAGGTTAAATGTTCAGTTCATTATTTTATTTACCAGTTTTAAAATAATGAGCTAGTTTCATAACTTTCTCCAAGTTGACAAATTACATTTTTAAGTGTCATCATGAATTCATGTATTTAAACATATTTGATATATTTCAATCCATTGTAGTTATTGTGTTTACTGATGTTCAAATTGCTTCATGTTTGGCTAGTGAGACTCTCTTCAATTTGGCTCCTAAGTCCTTTTGACACAGCCCTAGTAGTGTACCTGTATAGGGAAAAAGCCAATCATAAGTCCAGGCTGTTATCTGTGCTTCTGACCAATCAGCTATAAAACAGAGGTTCCCATGACCTCCTCCCCATTGAATTTTATTATTTGCTAGAGCGGCTCACAGATCTCAGGGAGACACTTAAGTTTACCAGTTTACTTGAGGATATGATAAAGGATACAGTAAACAGTCAGATGAAGAGCTACATAGGGCGAGGTCTGGGAGGCTCCCGGTGGAGGAGCTTCTGTCCCTGTGGAGCTGGGGTGCATCACTCTCCCAGTATGTGGATGTGTTCGCCAACCTGGAAGATCTCCAAACCCCATAATTTGGGGTATTTTTATGGAGGCTTCCTCACATAGGCATGATCAGTTATTAACTCCATTTCCAACCCCTCTCCCCTCTCTAGAGAAGTGGAAGATGGGGATGAAATTCCAAGCTTCTAGTTATGGCTTGGTCTTTCTGGAGATCAGCCCCCATCCAGAAGCCATGCAAGAACCCACCCAGAGTTGCCTCATTAGAACAAAAGATACTCCAATCACTCAGGAAATTCTAGGGGATTTAGGAGCCTTGTCAGGAACTGGGGTCAAAGACCAAATATTAGAACAAAAGATAGCATTCTTATCACTCGGGAATTTACAAGCATTTCAGGGGCTCTGTGCCAGAAACTGGGGGTAGAGACCAATACATATATTTTCTATTATCTTGGGGCTCCATAGCTTCTTTGCTATCTGGTGTGACAAGATATTCCAGATTCATCTTGGACATATCTTGCCACAGACCTAGAATCAGCCATTTCTCTAAGAAACCTTGATTCCTTTTACTGGGAAATGATATTTAGAATCTCAGTCTGGGCACTAGAGGTGCTCTTTGGTACTGGGATTTTCACTGTTTTGAACTGTTTTCAGTGAACAGAGCTTGAAAATACATGCATTTTTAAAATAATAAAACTGAGTTCATACTGATGTTTTCAATAATTGGATTATCTTCAGAGATCTTTCCTTCAGGCTATGGAAAATCTTGCAAAGCATCCCTATTCCACAAGATTATTCACATACCAAGTGATAAAAAAATTATTGTGCCACCAGAACAAATGACTTGCTTTTGGACAATGATAGGTAAATATTGACAAATTCTTACTGCCCAATTTCCTTTTTACAAATCTGTGCTACTATATTTTCTGAATAAAACATCAGATGGTCCCTTAAGTATTATTGTAAATGTGGGGACAACAGAAGAAAATACTCAAAATCAGAATTATCTGGATATATGACATGTATAGTTGCCATGTAAATACTCTAGGCCAAGGATGCCAAACACATTGCCTCATCCATGGTAGCCACCACTAACTAATCACTCTTTTCTACTGAGCTAGATGTGCCTTAGAATCTTTCACAGCACAAGTCTCCCGGAAGCCACTATAAATTAATCTGAGTGGCCAAGCAAGATGACATATACTACCATCCACGTTTAAGGCAAGCCAATGTTCTGTTATCACATTACAACTTTGTACAATTAAGACAGCAGTTGCCAAATTGGGTTCTGAGGTATACTAGTCCTGTTGACAGATGTTCAATAAACAAAAGGAATTTGTGGTCACAGAAGTTTGGTTTTTAAAAAATGCTTTCTTGACTGCAAGATTCCAAGAGGCTTTAATGTTCTAATATGCATTGTGATTCTCCAGGAAAGGAAATAGTATGCGGTGTTTATGAATTTATTTGAACCCTTCATGGAACTCTTTTTTTCATAAGCATCTTATGAACATGAAATCAGGCTTTTCTTTTATATTAATCACATTCAAATTATGTCTTCTTTAAGCCCAGATCAATGTATTTAAAACTGAATTAGGATGGGGGGCTTTTAGACATAATAGATTTCATACACTGAATGCTGATTTTTGCATGTGTGTGTCACTCTCCAAAGGTAACCTTTTCTCCAGTACCTAGAGACAATTTTGGTTTAGTCTCCAACCTACTGACTACAGTATGATTCTTGCTTTGGTAGAAAAGTGGTGTTTGGGTGTGTGTGGAGGCGTGTGTGTGTGTGTGTGTAACTGTGTTACAAGGATAGGATTATATTATTTCATTATGCATGGAAGCATCATTGATGGAGGGCATGGTTTGACAGATCTCAATGATGGATCATTTAGAATAGTCCAGTCCAAGAGCCACAAAACCTACAGCTGGTATTTTGAAACTTTGAGCTATCCACCTTGTGCTGTTCCCTCCTAACTAGTGGTAGTCATGTTGCTTCTATTCTACGTGGATGGTAGTTGCTTTTCAAGTAGCCTCTAGAGACTCTTTTAATATAGGATTTGTTTAGGAGTCTTTGGGCTAACATAGGATTTTGCTTAATCCTAAGGATTAATTAATTAATCCCTAAGGATTCCAACATTCTGCAAATATGTAATGCCTTCAGCAGTTATGAGCTTCTGACTACAGAGCTGGGTATCCAAGCCTAGCAATTAAAAGGCCCTTAAAACTTGCAAATAGGTTTGGGGAGATTCTCAGAGATGACTAAACTGTTGGAAAATAGCATCTATGAGAAAAGGACAAAAAAATCTAGATTCACATAAAGATGAGACTCTAATTTGAAGGACTGTTATTTTGAGCAGTTCACAAAACAGTTCAATACAGTGCAGAAAGAAAACATTGGAACATCAACATGTTTGGTTTTTTTGTCATTCTTTTAAAATTTCTGTGTTGGAGTATTTTCAATGTATATGTATTATAATGTATATATAAAATAGATATGCACAGTAAGACATGTATAAAATCTATAAATACATATATGGGGGCCCATGCTCAGAAGTTTTCTTTTATCACAGATAAGAATGTGTGAGTAAAAAATTTCTTTAAAGGATTATGTGCATTTCTTCTCCAACGGAAGAGTGTTTTAGTGTGTTTGTGTAGCGGGTAGGACTGGTTTAAATAGGAGCACATTCATATTCAACAAATATTTTCTGAGCATGTCCTATGTAACAAGCATTGCCCTAGGCTCTGCAGGTATGGTGGTGAATCTAAACGGTCACAGTCCTTGACTTTATAGTGCAATATAGTATAGTGGAGGAAGGCAGTTATCAAGCAAATAATCATACATTTAAATATCTCATCATAAAGACAAGCTACAGAATGGGAGAAAATATTTGCAAATGATATGACCAATAAAGGGTTAATATCCAAAATATATAAACAGCTCATACAATTCAACATCAAAAAATCAAACAACCCAATCCAAAAATGGGCAGAAGACCTGAATAGACATTTTTCCAAAGAAGATATTCAGGTAGCCAACAGGCACATGAAAAGATGCTCAACATCACTAATCATCAGAGAAATGCAAATTAAAGTCACAACGAGATATCACCTCACACCTGTCAGAATGGCTATCATCAAAATGAACACAAATGACGAATATTGGAGAGGATGTGGAGAAAAGGGAACTCTCGTCCATTGTTGGTGAGAATGTAAATTGGTGCAACCACTGTGAAAAACAGTATGGAGGTTTCTCAAAAAACTAAAAATAGAACTACCATATGACCCAGCAATTCCACTCCTGGGCACATATCCAAAAAGAAGGGAAAACACTAATTCAAAAAGATGCACACACCCCAATGTTCATAGCAACATTATTTACAATTGCCAAGATATGGAAGCAACCTAAGTGTAAGTGTCCATCAACAGATGAATGGACAAACAAGATGCGGTGTATATATATACATATATATATATATATAATATATATATAGGAATACTACTCAGCTGTAAAAAAGAATGAAATTTTGCCATTCGCAACAACATAGGTGGACTTGGAGGGTATTATGCTAAGTGAAATAAGTCAGACAGAAAAAGACAAATACCGTATGATATCACTTATATGTGGAATCTAAAAAATGAAACCAACCAGTGAATATAATAAAAAAAAAGAAAAGCAGACTCACAGAGAGAACAAACTAGTGGTTACCAGTGGGGAGAGGGAAGAAGGAAGCGGCAAGATGGGGGTAAGGGATTAAGAGGTACAAACTATTATGTATAAAATAAGCTACAAGGATATATTTTACAACACGGGGAATTTAACCAATATTTTATAATAACTATAAATGGAGTATAACCTTTAAAATTGTGAATCACTATGTTGTACACCTGTAACTTATACAATATTGTATATCAACTATACTTCAATTTAAAAAATTTTTTTAATAAATTTATTTATTTTTATTTATTTATTTTTGGCTGTGTTGGGTCTTCGTTTCTGTGCGAGGGCTTTCTCTAGTTGCGGCAAGTGGGGGCCACTCTTCATCGCGGTGCGCGGGCCTCTCACTGTCGCGGCCTCTCTTGTTGGCGGAGCACAGGCTCCAGATGCGCAGGCTCAGTAGTTGTGGCTCACGGGCCCAGTTGCCCCGCGGCATGTGGGATCTTCCCGGACCAGGGCTCGAACCCGTGTCCCCTGCATTGGCAGGCAGATTCTTAACCACTGCGCCACCAGGGAAGCCCCCCAAAATTTTTTTAATTAAAAAATTTTTAAATAAATATCTCATCATAAACTGCTAAGTATTACAAAGAAAAGTACAGCAGGCTATATAGGAGGCTACAAGAGAATAAATTGGGGCACTTACTCTATTCTGGGGCTGAGGTTACCCTGAGAAAGTGACATTTAAGCTGGGGTTTATGGAATTGACTGAGTGGTTGACTTGGGAAGAGGCAGAAAGAGCGTGGCCTAGGTAGAGGGAGGGTGCGTGAGGGCCATGACGGGGCACGTGGAGAGTGAGGCATAGTGCCACTTTAGGGACGGGTTATCAGACAACAGGGAAGCTTCAAAGATGAATCTGCCTGACAGAGATGGAGTGCAGGCTAAATGACCCCAGGAGCTCCACCCTCCTTTGATTTCAGGGGAAAAAATCATGAATTAGTTGGAGGAACCAGAGGGGCACAGGGGACAAAAAGAAATGACTGGTTGGGTGGCTAGGCACAATTGGAACATTGCATTCTACCCCAGCAACATTTCTGGGAACCTCAGATAATGCTCTTAGGATGGCCCTCTAGAACAGTAACCTGTAAGGGTAAATGGCAGTGTGTCTTCTATGCCTGAGCTACAGATGTGAACCTTTCCTTTTGGATTGCCATGAGAATTTCATGAGCAGTAGCCAGCTAGAGGGCCTAGTAATGTTTCGTGATCATGTGTTTCCCTGAGTTATTTTAAACAAGAGTGTGTATGTGCTATCCTCTTGGCAAAAGCAGAGGGTTTGGAGGTAGGATAAATGAGGTAGGTCGAAGAGTAATTGCCAGAAATGGGGTTGTGGCTACAGAGGAGCTAAGTGGGAGAGCAATATTTGACGGTCCATTGTCGCTGTGCCTACTGATCTTCGAGGGGAGAGGAGGAGGACAAAGGAGACCAGGGTTGGACACTGATCATGAAAGAAGTGTGAGCGAGCCAGGGAGTGCTCTCGACGCGCGAGGGCGGGAGGCGTCTACCCCGGGTCCCTGGCGCCGAAAAAGGGGCGCGAGGAGGCGGTGCGGGCCCCGCCCCCTCCCCTGGCGGGCGCGGGCGCGAGACGCTGCGCGGCGGCAGCAGCGGGCGCGAGCGGCAGCTGTCAGGCCACCTAGGTCCAAGCTGCACTTGCCGCCTCGTTGAGGACGAGGAGGCGGTAGGAGCAGTGACGGTGTCGCCGAAGAGCCGGACTGCCGGCACGCAGAGCTGACCGGCCTGGCCCCCGCGGCCCTCTCCCGCCTCTCTCCCATTGTGTTGGGTAAGGTGCCGGTGCGGGGGCAGCGAGAGTGGCTTAGCGGCCAGAGGACGCGGGAGGCCAGAAGGCGGGAGGCCCGGGGGCAGAGGGAGAGAGAGAGGTCTGGGTGATCCCCCGGGGGCAGTTGCACCTTGGGAAAGGGGCCTAGGCGCCGCAGGGTCGGAGTTGGGGGGTGGGTGGGTGACGGTGGAGGGGGGCGTTGCTGAGTAATCAAGAGCAGCTGCCAAAGCCCGGCAGAGAGGCGCAGGGCTCTGTGGGGAGCGGGCGTGGCTCAGTGCGCATGCGCCACAGCCGCTGGTTCTCAGCTGGGGGCGAGGTGAGACAACCTGGGTCCGAGGTAGTTGGAACTATGCGTGACATATCACTTTCTGGGTCCCCGATGCTAACAGTACCCCTGTCATGGAGATGCCAGCGTTCCCAGCCTCCTAAGGAAGCTTCTTTTCCCTGTACCCTGCTCACTTAATGTCACCCAAACCTTACCTATTCGTCTCCAGGCGGTCTACTCAGGAAGAAGTGACCTGTGGACAGTGCCAAATTGCTATCTAGTGTGCCTTCGGGCTCACAGCCCCAGAGCTGTCGTTGTGAGGAGTGAAAGGTTGGAGGTGAAATTCCACATTGGACGCTTCTAGTTGCATGTAGGATATAAATATGGGCATAAATGTAGGAATATGCATGACAGCTGCGGCATGACAGCTGTGGCATTTGCACTCAGAGTATAGATGTAGCTGATAACTTGTTAGCTCTACAAAATGAATCCAGTGCGTCAGAGGGCTTCCCTGCTACGGAACCCTCCCCCAGCCCCAGCCCCACGCATCAGGTTGTATTGGAAACAATCTACACCATTTAAGGTAGAGGGTCTCAAAATCCAATCATTTCTTATTTGTATTGATTTTTACGTAGATTAAAGAAAGCCCCACCCAGTTCTCCAGTGCAGTATTTCCAAATATTGTTCCAGGAATCAACAGCGAGTTGAAGAGCCTCAACCGGTGTGTCACCATAAGATGGGCTTTCCCCACAGCTCTAACTACGGCTCCTCGCCTGTGCAGATTGCCACCAGGGCCACTCTCACCCACTGCCTAGCCCTCCCCTGTTTCTCTTCCCCCACCCTTAGCCCTGTAGTACACAGCCCTCTCAAAACTTGCTCCCAAACAATCTGCACTATGGATTTGAGCATCATTCTACCCATGGCAACCGAACTGGTGTTGCCAGTTTGCTTTTCTTTTTCATCATTATCACACTAAAATGTACTATTTTCAAAGGTTCAACCTCCTTCTTATCATTGTACTGCCTCCTCCGTCACCTCCGTCCCCACCCCCAAGCATCCCCAACTAAACACAGTAATTTTAATAAGCCTGTGTGGGTGCAGACACAGCAAATTCAGAAAGTTTCAAGTGTGTTGAAGAACAAAGAAAGCTAGGGAGTATCAGTTATATCAATTTCTAATTCACCTTACTGTCCAAGACGTAGACCCTAATTGGGAAAAAAAAGTGAATAAACTATCCTTAGAGAATGATTGTTACTCTGTTTTGGGGAGTGGGGTAGGAAAGGGGAATGGCATCTCTGGGATATTTGAATCATTTAAAGCCAGATCTTTCTCTGAATAGGATCAAAATTAGAATAAACATTTTAGTCCAAATCCTAACCTGATATGGGATCCTTAAGGGAGTTGACTTTCCTATTAAATGTACTTAGGGTTATCAAAGAATTCCTTTGCCTACTTAATGCTATCTTCTTTTAAGTTTTGATTTAAATTTGGCATATTTTGGGGGAGAAAAAAAATTGTCTGGTTTGCTTTTGTACTGTGCTAGTTCTTTTTAATTTAAGTATGTACTAAAGGATATCACACTCAAATGAGGATGATGATGATGGTGATGATGGGGATGTCAGCAGCCACTGTAAACATAATGTGGAGATAATTATTCTGCTCTTGTTTTTGGTGGGAGTGGAGAAATTTATATATTTATTTTTTAAATGTGAAGGGAGATGAAGGGAAACTGGAGCATTTCCACTGGCTTTCAACAGGTGGAATTCCTGTTAAGTCCCATCTAGAAAGTGATCCAGATAAGTCCATAACTTCTGCTCTTTAGTCACCTTGTAAATAATAATATTTGGATACCTTACAGAACTGTGGATCTGTTGTACCTGTGCATCAATTCAGAGGCATTAGTTCTGGGTACTTATCTAATTAATAAACAAATATTTATTGATTATCCATATGGAGGACTCTGGTGCTGCATGAAGGGGCTTCAAAGACACATACAAACAAGGGCCTTATGATCCAGGAATTTAGAATTTGGTTGTGCAGGAAAAAAAGATTTTGTTAACAAAATAATACAGTATAATGATACTATTTCAACTGTAAACTATGAGATCTGAAGCTTATATGTGAATTTATAAACTCCTTGAGGGTAAGACCTTGCCTTAAACATGTATGATTTCCAACAGGGTCTACATTCAGTGGGTGCTCAAGCGATGGCGCTTTGCAAAGTAGATTAGGTAGGGAGAAACTAGAGGCAGGGACAGAAGAGCCAGGAAGCTTTCACAGTAGATTAGATACAAGGAGATGTGGACCAAAATGAGGATGGTAGCAGAAGACTGGAAAAGTATATTGCAAAGAAAAATCGTCAGGATTTAGTGACTGAAAGCAAGGAGACAAGCCTAACTGTATTCATTTTTACCTCCAGCAAATAAATGGGAGTTGGAGACAGCAGAGGAAAGTGTAGGGTCACCTTAGTAAGGACACAGCACACAATAGGCACTCAAATGTTTTCTCAAGCATCAATTGCAGGATTGGACAAGAAGACCCTTAAGGTCCCTCCAACGCTGAGATTCTGTGGTATATGCAAATGCTCAAAACTTTTGGGGAACAAGGCATTCTCAGATATGGAAGAAAGAGAAAAGGAAGAATTGTTATCCTCCCACTGGCAGGCGCTTTCTGAGAAAGGTTAATATTGAGTCACAAGGCCCCCACCAGTGAATGAAAGGAGGTGGAGAGCAAGAGGAACAAAAATCCCAAACTAAAAATTTCAGTAAGTGCTTACAAATCTTTGCAAACTTCATAAGTTGTTTCCTCCCAAATCCTGTGAGTTAAGTAGGGCAGGTATTACGAGCTCTATTTTTATATAGGAATAAACACAGCAAGATTAAGTGACCTGTCCAAGTTCATAAAATCAATGAATGGGAAAGCAGTGATGAAGACTGTCCTGATTGCTGCCAGCCCAGTGCACTTGACACTGAACTGCATTGTTCTTCCCTGGTATAGACCCTATGCACCCAGAAGTTATGTGTGCACATGACCAAATAGGGGATGCACGAGCAAAGGCAGCAATATCTCAGATAGTTATTAATACTTCATTATTCCTGGAGCCGAGTATTTGGTTTCCATATTCACTCAGTCCTTGACCCGTCATTTGCGTTTATCCGCAGCAGCCGGGAAAGTAGAGTTAGTGAGCCGTTTAATGATATGGACACCTGTTTGCTAGGAACTTAAGGAAGCTCACTTGGCATGGGCGTGTAATACTGTCAATATTGTGCCCAAGTTTGTACTTCCTTCAAGTGAGAGTTCAAGAGTTCTGCTCTGTAAAATTATCCTACAGACCAATATAAAAAAGAAGTGTGCTAACACTTGGTTCATCTCCATTTAAAGAAATGTTTGTTACTTGAGCTAGTTCCAAAGACAGCAATTTGAGAGCAGAAGAAAAAACAGGACAAAAATCAGGAATTGTAGGAAACTTGAAAATTTTTTTAGAATAGATATAGACCAAGAAGGAGGATAAAACCTATCAGTTTAAAAGACATTATTTAAATTCATAATTACTGATTTAGATCTCTAATGAATCCCTTATTATATGCTTTTTCTACATTTGAAAAAAATAACATGAGATTGTTAAGCAGCAGAGATTTCTTAAAAGCTTCTTTATTCCTCAGTAAGAAAGAACACTCAGCAAATGTAGGAACTGTTTTTTCTTTTTAGAACAGTACTCTTGATGCTGCTGAAATAAGACACTTGCCATAATTAACTATAATTTTAAATGAAGTTGTGTTTGAATTTAATAAAGCCAGTTAAATGCTAAAACCTGTGTTCAAGACAGATGACTGAAATTAATGAGTAAAATAATTAGCCAAGATTATATATTGTAAACAAGGAGTCCCCAAACATATTTTTTCTTCTCTGATCTTGTGGAATCAGTTGCAGAGACACCCTCAAGGCTGAGTGCATTAATAACTTTCTTGGAGATGGGAACATTGGTAGGTAGAAAGGTAAGGAGTTTCATCTCTGACTTAGAATTTCAACATATCTTAGACTCCTCTGTGCTTTCTCTTTCCTGAATATCATCTATTGTGAATATCATCTACTTTCTTTGATTTACTTTTACTTTGAATGGAAAGCTCAATAGAGAGACAATATAAAACTTTAAAAAATCATATAAAGTACACTCAAGTTAGGACAAGTTAAAGTCCATGCAATAAAATTATTTTGTCCATGTTAGGTATTTGTAGTATTTGAACTCTCAAGTATATTTGTGAAAAGCATCCTCTGTAGGTAAGTTGAGGTTGGTCTGTTTTTTTTTTTCCTGACTTGAGTATATTTATATATAGATAGCCTTAACTTTATTTTACATAAATTTTTATAAATAATGTTTCCCAATCTGTTTTTTAGAATCCTAAAAAGAAAGAATATAGCAACAACAAGAAAAAGACTAAGATTGTGACAAAGACCCAACTGGGTAGGTTTACATTTTATTCTCAACTAGGTAGGTATATATGTTATATGTTTTTATTTGATCATCATTGTTGAGTTCCCACAATGGACCTCGTTTGAAAGAACCTAACAAAATCTAGTACAAGGTAGTTGTTCAGTAAACATTTGATCTTTTTATTTTAAGATGCATTCTAGGTATTTCATGTATAGAATGTGGAGGTAACAAGAAGGATACTGTATAATTATTAGCTCTTTAGAGTTTACAGTATGTTTTCATTGGTGTTATTATGGAATTAGAACCTAAATCCAGAAATTAATAAGCTATTCAAGATTTTCTTCTTCAATGATAGCTGTTATAATGATACCAATCAACAATCATCAACTTGAGTGCCATTGTTCCATGAAGAAAAGATTATGGAAGATCTTTTACTTGTGAGGGTATCCATATCAATGCAAGTATAATGGGGCAAATGCCTGAAGAAACCTGATCTTTTTCTCTTTTCCAAGTTCTGGGGTCCAATGTAATTCTAACCTAAACCTCTACTAACAGAATCAAGATTCCAGCTTACACAGCTTTCTCTCCTCAACAGTTCTTGGGTCCATCAGGAACAGACTTCAAACCCCTCTAATCAATTTCATACTCTTTGCCTCTTGTTTGGAACTGTCCAAACCAGAAGCTAATACGTTACACATTTGAGTAGCATTCCTGTTCTAGGCTTTCTCCCCTAGAATAGGGTCAGAACTGAACCAGATTACAGCACCATCTGCCAGTCCATTTATGCATGGCATTCAGCCATTTTCCTGGCACAGGCAAGAGACTTCAGAAAAACAAGACATATTTTCTCCCTTATGGAAAAAGAGTTTTATTCCTTCTGCTGTACTATATCATTTAATGAGCATGAATTAAGAGAATTTAAATAATAAGGCCTTGTAATTCAGAGAAATTTACTATGAAGTTGATTTCAGTTTCAGGTTTAACTGTTTTCCCTTCTACTTTTTCTTTTATTTTCAGGTTCTCTTGGTTATAAACTCTTCTCCATCTGGTGCTACAACAATGAGTGGGAAATCCCTGCTCTTAAAGGTCATTCTCTTGGGTGATGGTGGAGTTGGGAAAAGCTCGCTCATGAACCGTTATGTAACCAATAAATTTGACTCCCAGGCTTTTCACACCATAGGGGTAGAGTTCTTAAATCGAGACCTGGAGGTAGATGGACGTTTTGTAACTCTCCAGATCTGGGACACTGCAGGGCAGGAACGCTTCAAGAGCCTTAGGACACCCTTCTACAGGGGAGCAGACTGCTGCCTCTTGACTTTCAGCGTGGATGACCGGCAGAGCTTTGAGAACCTTGGTAATTGGCAGAAAGAATTCATCTACTACGCAGATGTGAAAGACCCTGAGCACTTCCCCTTTGTAGTTCTGGGTAACAAAGTAGACAAAGAGGATAGGCAAGTGACTACTGAGGAGGCACAGGCCTGGTGCATGGAGAATGGAGATTACCCTTATCTAGAAACAAGTGCCAAAGATGATACTAATGTGACAGTGGCCTTTGAAGAAGCTGTCAGGCAGGTGTTAGCTGTAGAGGAACAGCTGGAGCATTGCATGTTAGGTCACACTATTGACTTGAACAGTGGTTCCAAAGCAGGATCTTCATGCTGTTAGAAGTGGGAAGCCTTTTAAAAGTGTGCCCCAACTGGTCAGTCAGTAGTGTAAGAATAACTGTGCCCCTCTAAGACTGCACACACATACAAAAGGGTAAGAGATAAGGTTATGATTGTAAATCAGAGCCTTTCAAATTGAAGTTGTAGAGCGATTTAAAAAAAAAAAAGCTTTATCAAGCCAAGTGTATTTTGCGTGATTTCTGCTATTTCCTTCTTGTGTGTTTCAGGACATTTCAGAAAGCTTTAGTTCTGAAAGATTTAGATATTTTTCAAATCACAGTTTAAACTTAGAACCCAGCCGCATGAAGGAGTTAAAGAGCTACAGCTATCCCTTAAAGCATTCCATTAATCAACTAACAAATGTCACCATCAACTCTTGCCAAGCAGTTTCTGACATGTCTGCCAAAGGGGAAAAAAATAAGACTCTCTGAGTCGTATTACAATAAAGATTATAATGCAAACTAGGATGTCCTAAGCTTGAATTATAAAGAGGTTGTAATGATTAGGAATGCAAAAGTATAATGATGTACACTGCCTTGTTTAAATCCTTATATATGGTTTGCTCCCATCTGAGCTTTTCAAAAAAATACCATCTCAATAAGAGATACACTAATGACACTGGAGATTTATTATACTCCTTGTGTTTGAAGTAACAGGGTCCTAGTGAATGGATTATATTTAAATATGCCAACTACCCTTGCAAATAAAAGGTTGGTCTGCTTTCACTTCATTAGTCTACTTTTGCTGCACAGGGATGTTGCTTCTCTGACAACCTCTTATCAATTTAGCAATGCTGCTTAGTATATGGCTTTGGATGCAGTGCACTCTGCTCATAATTTTGATGGTCCTTTGGTCCACCATACTGCGCTCTCAGAGAAGCCTTCAGAACAGGTTGGAGGATACTGGGCTTTTCTCCTAGGGTTCCGTAACTCGAATATTTATTGTAGAAGAAGGAACTGATTTCTTGTATGCACTGTATGTTGAGCTGGCCAAACTAGGACGTTGAAAGTAACAAGAGAACATACTTTAACCCAGCATTAGAATGAACTTATGAGAGTTGTCCAACAATAGAATGGACTGCCTTAATAGTGAACCCCCTTCCAGTGAAAATATTCAAGATGCTGGATGACCATCTGTTAAAATATCATAAAAATAATTTCTGTACTGGCTAGATGTTTGGTTTAAGGTCCCTTCCAGCTCTGAGTTCTAGGAATCTACGAGCTACAAACTACGTTTCAGTGCCATGTTATAGTTAGATATATCTTAAGACAACAGCTAAGACTATGGAAAGGGACTTTAAAATTTCTCAAACTACTCTGGGATCAGCATTTAACAGCAACTACATAGCTCTTTCTTTTGCTTTTGCACTAGGGCAGGAAAAATTCTTGAGCTCTGAGTAATCATTATGTGCCCAATATAAACATCCTGAAGATACCATATTAAAATATAGAAACAGTTTGTCAAATTTTGATTACCATGACTGCCAGCTATATACTATATTATGAATATGCAGCTAGTTCTTGTCAGTTGATATATTTGTCCTGCATAGCTTTTAATCTATACTTTTACAACATCTATGATAAAAATAGTGACCCAAGGTAGTGAGAGACAGTTAGAAATGACCCCAAAAAGAGACCTAGGTTGGGAAGGGGGCAGGAGCTTTCACAGGAATATAGCCTAGAACTCTCCATTGTAGCCACATATGGAATCAGCCTTACATGTGGGACCTTATGTGCTTTAAGAGCTCTGGGACTTTTTGGCCACATTGATAAGTGGAAGATGATATTTTAACCCAGTAATGCTCAATATTTCCAATTTAAATATAGTCCAGACCCCATTGTCCAACTAATTTTGATGCCAGAAATCAAAGCCAGAACTGGGACCCCACAGCTCTTAAGTATTGGTCTCTATCCTGCCTATGCCTATAGCCAGCCACACTGGTTTCCAAGTTCTATGATCATTTTGCTACAATCATTTTAGGGTGAAAATATGTATGTCAGAACTATTAAATGCTAATTGTTTTTAAGTGCATGAGACCTGGGGCCTTCTCTTTTTACTTGCACTCTGCTTATAATAGTTTCTATTTGTAGATCTCAGGCCTTCATAAAGACCTCCATCCACTCACAAAAGTACTTGTCACTATTAGAATGGCATGTGATCATTTAAGTAAAAAAATTACTTAGGTATCCCATTCATAGGCCTCCTGTCCATACAAGACAAGTGTTAAGTCATTTGAAGCCCCTTTCCTCTTAGCCATACCAATTTTTTTTCTGCCATATCACTACACAATATCTTAATGAAAGCACTTAATATTAAGTGACAAAAAATAGTGGCATTTTGGTGAGTAATACTCAGTGGGTTGTGGACATATAGTTTGGGTAAGATTTAAAAAAACACCAAAGGCTGAAATCTGTGAGTACAAGAAACTGTGCATATAGGCTTAGAAATTGTTTACTCTAGAATGTGCAGTGCAATATTTTCAGTAGGTGTTTTTTTTTTTTAATGAACACTAGATTTTTTGGAACAAGATATTTCTAATTGGAACTATATTGTTTTTCAATGGTCCATTAAAACATCATACAGAATATCTATTTAATTTATTTTCATGTGTTGGGCTAACATTCAGGGGGCCTCAGATTCCATATGTCTTCAGTGGATTGATGAATTTCAGGTTAATTTGTGCCTGCCTCAGCCATCTCTACTTTACCCTGAGGTATTCCACAATCCTCTTGTTGCAGGTGCTGCTAAAAACTCAAAATTGTGTATCAGATATTTTGTTTCAACTGTAAAAATATCATCTGTGTTAAAGTGAATAAAAAGTGCATTTTGAATAACCAGTATACAATGTTTGTGCTTCTTTTCTCCCTTTCCCTTTTTGAGCAACTGGTGGGTGTGACAGAGAGTATTTATCAATCAAGTCACTCTTTCAGGCTGCCCTACATGTGGCTCTGGATCATTTTTTCACATGGTACTCCAAGCAGCCACTACCTACTGATCAGACAGATACCATTCTACTGATTGGGAAACAAACTCAAAAGATTAAGGTGGGGAAGTTCCTTTTATTTTATGCCATTTTTTAAATACATGAAGAGTATTGGGACTAGAACTTGGATCTTGACTCTCCACTTTATATCTTCATTATAATTTAAAACAAAATTAGACCATCACAAAATATAAACAGAATATACATATTCCCTTCATTTTCTTGACTGGAATACTGTCCAGATCTTAGGAAAACATGAAAATATAGGCAAAACAAATCAGAAAGCAAGGGATAATTTTGTTAAATATTCTGTTCTGTTGCTTCTCACATATTGAACTTTAAAGAGATTTGGATTAGCATCGAACGGCTTGAATATACAGTACGTAGTGGTGACTTTTAAATTACAGACAAGTCTCTCCACAGCACATAATTACATTACAGTGATTCCATCTGTCACAGATTTAGCCCTCTTCTCCCCTCCCTCTATTTTTGCCTATTGGAACTTTGGGCAGTCGAAATCACAGCGGGTAAAAAACAGATTTTTTTGCCACATGTACTGTTTCCATCGCTAAGGATAATCATTTAACAACTTATCAGACCAACCTCAACTACAGCACCCGAAATCCTTTTGATTAGGCTATAATGATGTAACTTTTAGGCTAAAAGGTCATAGGTTTATAAGCTCTTAAAAAGGATTTGCTCAGCCAAAACTGATACTTTAAAAGCAGAAAACTAACTTTCTGTCTTTGCAGGTTTTCTACCTGATTCATAGCCCAGTAGGAAATCTCTTTCTCTTTATGTCTCAAGAAATGGTATAGTGGGAGGCGGGGGCGGGATTGAATGAAGGCAGTCAAAAAGTTCAAACTTCCAGTTATAAGATAAATAAGTCCTAGGGATGTAATGTATAGCATGAGAAATATAATTAACTCTGATGTATGTTATATATGAAAGCTGTAAAGAGAGCAAATCCTAAGAATGAGAGAGAGAGAAAGAAAGGAAAGAAGAAAGAAAGGAAAGAAGAAAGAAAGAAAAAGAAAGAAAGAAAAAGAAAGAAGGAAAGGAAGAGAGAAAGAAAGGAAGGAAGGAAAAGAAATAGTATAGATTCTCATATTTTGGAAATAGTTTGGCTATGGTTCTTCCAGGAAGTGGAAGGTGTGGAATAGATGGTTTCTCCTCAATTCTATAATTAAATTTTTAAAACACACTGGAAAAACTGAAGCACCAATCTGAGTAATTTCAGGCTGGGAGTGGCATCTCTACTTTCATTTGAATTACCTGTAGTAGTTCTAAGTGCAATATATATATATTTTTACCTCGGTGATCCAGATAATCATTTCACTTTTTTACCTCCTTGCTATGGAGATGTAGGATTCATTACCGCAGAGTGCTTTTCTTACACTTGATTTTTGGGGCAGATAAATTTATACATTTTTTGATAAAATATTCATATATGTGTATGTTTTTTTCCAAACTGGTCTCTTTTTCCCCCCAGCTTTATTGAGGTATAATTGACAAATAAGAGTTGTATATATTTAAGGTGTTCAACTTGATGATTTGATACATGTATACACTGTGAAATAATCACCACAATCAAGCTAATTAATATATCCATCACCATTCAGAGTTACCTTTTTTTTTTTGCTGTCTTTTTAATTTCCTCAAGTTAAAATCACCAATAAAGCCCCCATTCTTTTTTTTTTTTAATTTATTTATTTTATTATTTTATTTATTTATTGTTTCTGGCTGCGTTGGGTCTCCGTTGCTGCGTGCGGGGCTTTCTCTAGTTGTGGCAAGCGGGGGCTTCTCATTGCGGTGGCTTCTCTTGTTGTGGAGCACGGGCTCTAGGCGTGCAGGCTTCAGTAGTTGTGGCATACGGGCTCAGCAGTTGTGGCTCGCAGGCTCTAGAGCGCAGGCTCAGTAGTTGCGGCGCACGGGCTTAGTTGCCCCACGGCATGTGGGATCTTCCTGGACCAGGGCTTGAACCCACGTCCCTTGCATTAGCAGGTGGATTCTTAACCACTGAGCCACCAGGGAAGCCCCAAAGCCCCCATTCTTTACTCTTTTCTCTTTAGGAGAAGGAAAGGATAATGATAGAAACTAGGCATAAAGAATGAAAGTAAAGTTATTAAATTATTAAATGTCCCCTTATTGGTATGTTTGCAAAAACTGGTAAGCAAAGATCTGGCTTTTATTTTGCTGATGGAGGTGGTGATGTTTGTGTGAGGATTGGTGAGGGCTTTTTTTTTTTTTTGGAGGGGGTTGAAGGTTTATTTAGTGCTTTCCCAGCTAGAATAAGCATCTTCGAGGCTCAAGATGTAAAGAAATTATCACCTTTAGTCATATAGGAACTGCTGCAGTGATCTGTGTGTCTTCATAAATCACTTTGTCTTCTCCAAGGCAACACAGAGAATTTTGGTTCAGCCATATTTAAGTGCATTTTTAAATGGTGGGTTCTGTGAGTACAAGTAAGTGTATTTTTGAGCAATCTGTGAATTCCTTTCATGCTTTATGAATTATGGGTAAATGTGTAATGTGTAATGAGTCTTACCATAGCACTCCTGAATTTTAGCCAGACATGCCAAGCTGTGCTTCTTCTACTTAATTGATTGATGGAAAGGACTTCAGAAACGTTGCCTTGATGAAAGAAACGCTAGCTGTATTGATTAGAGTTAAAATACAAATCATGCCTTTCTGTGGTGCATTCGTGAGGAAGCAAGAGACAGTCTCATCTCTTCTCTTTTCTCTTTCATTGTTCTTGGCTGCCGTAGAAACAGCCAAGGGTGTGTCCTGTAATATATTGTTCAATATGGAGTCTAATGAACAAGTATTGGTATAACCTTTGAATTGTCTCTTTTTCCATTTCTTCCCAACAGGAAAACAGTGTCACCAGTAAACACTTTAAAACTTTGTCTTTATTTTTTTCTGATTACAAAGTTATACACACCTGTGGTAAAAAACAGAAAGGACAAAAGAAACAGAAAAACAAGACAAAGAAAATAAAAGTTTTCTGTAATCCTATTATCCTGAGGTAACCAGATTTTTTTAATATTACTTTTTAGTGTGGTTATGTGTGTGTTTTAATATAGTTATGTAATAAAGAAAATTGATGTCATATTGCACATACTGACTGTAATCTTTTTCACTTAACATACATGACACTTTTCTCAAGTCATTATATATTCTTCTAGGGATTATATTTAACGCTTGCAAAATAGTCTATTGAAGGATTTACCATAATATATGTAATCAGGGACTTCCCTGGTGGTACAGTGGTTAAGAATCTGCCTGCCAATGCAGGGGACACAGGTTCGATCCCTAGTCCGGGAAGATCCCACATGCCGCAGCTAAGCTAGTGCGCCACAACTACTGGGCCTGTGCTCTAGAGCCTGAAAGCCACAACTACTGAGCCCACACGCCTAGAGCCTGTGCTCTGCAACAAGAGAAGCCACAGCAATGAGAAGCCCACACACCACAATGAAGAGTAGCCCCCACTCACTGCAACTAGAGAAAGCCCGCGCACAGCAACGAAGACCCAACGCAGCCAAAAATAAATAAATAAAAAATAAATAAATTTTAAAAATATATATATGTAATCAAACACTTATTGCTAGACATTTAGGTAGTTTTCCAACAGTCTCCTTTTTATAAAATAAAGCAGCAGTGCACGTCCCTAATATTTATCTTAATTCACATCTCTGTTTATTTCCTATAAGTAAAATTTCTGGGCCAAAGAGTATGAATATTTTTATGGCTTTTAATATATATTAGCAGATTGCCCTCTAGAAGAAAGTTGTCCCAAGTTACATCAATGAGAGCCAAATAAGAGAAGGCCTATTTCTCTAAACACTCAATCTCTCATGGAATATTATCGTCACAAACCACATTTGCCTAATTTGATGAATGAAAAATAATCTCATGTTTTGATTTGCATTTCTTTCATTCTTTGATAGTAAATAGTTGTTCATGTTTTTATTTATTGACTATTTTTATTTTTTCTTGAGTAAATAGCCCATTCTAGTCCTGAGTCCATTTGGGGTGAGGAACATTCATTTTTGTTTCTTATTGATTTCTAGAAACTCCTTTTTTATATAAATATTAGGGGCATTAACCTTTCATCTTATCTGTATTGCTGGTTTTCTGCAGTCCTCTCCCATATCTCTTCCCTTTTAATTTTGTTTATGATATTTTTAAAACCACTGACAGACTATTGAAAGGGTTGTGTTCTAATAAAATAGAAAACCAGGATGGTGGGGGAGAGAGAAATGCCTACTTGATCTGTCCTTTTTTTTCCTGACCACATTTGAGACTGTAGTTATTTTTGTTTAGAAAGGTTATGAGTCTAAGCTTGTGCCACCATGATAAAAAAATGATAGAAAGCAAAATATTCATTCACTCTTCTTTATCTGCATGACGTCAAATGGCTGGTTTGATTTGGGTTTATTGCTGTTATTTTAATGAAGATTATTCTGAAATCTTACACGAATACAGAGATAGTAACAGTTCAGCTTTCACCCACAAGGGGGCAGAGAAGACCAGTTAGTGTTCGGTGGTAGCCTAAACACATGACTGCAGACTTTTAAGAGCTGAAGAAGAGCCTAGAAATCATCCAGCTAGTCTACCTCTCCCTTATTTTATAGACGGGAAAACTGGAATCTGGAGGGGTGAAATGACTTGCTCATGGTCGCAGAGCTGGCCAGTCAAAGAGCTGAGTCCTAAGCATTTTCCAGTTGACCATACTGTGATTTAGTTAAATTGACACACACTATAAACACATACATTTTTTTCTGATTTTTAATATTTATTTTGCCTTTTGAAGTAAGAATTACATAACATTAACCATTTTAAAGTGTACAATGCAGTAGCATTTAGTATATTCACACTGTTGTAATCACATACATTTTAATCTTCTGGGTTCAAATCCCAGTCCTGCCACTAAATAGATGTGTTACCTTAGGTTAATTGGGTAACCTTGCTGATCTTCAATTTCTTCAGCTTGTGTAGTGAGAAAATGTCTTCCGTAACAGGTTGTTGTGAGGATTACCAGAAATAATATTCACAAGGGCATAGCAATGTTCTTGGCACAGAGTAGATGACAAATAAATTCTTTCTTTCCTTCAAGATATTAATCAGCTACTCCCCATCTAGTATTAATATATTTATTTCACATTAAGAATAAAAACAGATTCCAGGGTAGATTTTTTTCTCTTCTCATCACTATTACTGCATTATTTATACTGAATTTTAAATGTGCTCAGAGGTTAAAAATGATTTTTAAAAAACTTTACAACATAGGTTCTTGTGACATAATTGGCAAAGGATTGCAGTATTTAATAGATGCAAAGACCCTCTTTAAGAAAAACAAGTTTCTTAGAGGAATTTTGAAAAATGGAAAAAGATTCTGGTGAGGTGTGGAAAGCATGGTAATGTGTGTGCTACTTTAGGTCAAATTTTAGAACTGACTCTAAGGTAATACGATCCAGTCCCCTTTTTATAGATAATAAAACTGAGGAATAGAGAAATTAAGCAAATTCCTGAAGGCCACACCACTAGCCAGTGACAGATCAGGCCTTAGAACTCTTATCTCCTACTTCTCACTCCAGTGCTATTTTCTGTACAACTCACTGTCTGGGGCCAGGATTTTTTTCATTTTTCCCCCAGCATTATTGAGATATAACTGGCATATAACATTGTGTAAGTTTAAGGTATACATGATGACTTGATACACATATATATTGTGAAAGTTTTGCTGACAATAAAGTTAGTGAACACATTCTTCACATCATATAATTACCATTTTGTTGTTGTTGTTGTTGTTGTTATGGCGAGAACATGAAACTCTACCCTCTTAGCAACTTTCAAGTATACGACGTAGTATTGTTAAGTCTAGTCGCCATGTTGTACAATAGATCCCTAGAATTTAGTCATCTGATGTAGTTTGAAAGATGCAGAAGAGATAGGGATAGGGAGGGAATGAAACTAGAGGGGCAAAGAAAGGAAAGGTGGGCAAGTTTCTAAGCAGAGCAGGATTTAGTCTTCACATAGTGGAAGAGGAAGAAGCCAACAGTAGCAAGCAGCTCTGGTCTGGGAGAAATTTCCTTAAGAGTCAGTCATGTCCTTACTATGCCTCCCAAGGAAATAACCCTAGGAACTACCAAGAAGGTGTGCCTCCCCACAGCATTTGCCTTATTGAACAAACAAAAGCTACTGAAAATTGTTGTTGTTGAAATCAGAGCTGTCGGGTTTTGTTAGCATCCCAAGTCTTTAAAACTCTGACTAAAAATTACCCAAATGACTAAAATCTAAGTGTCCCTAATAAACAGAGCAAGGAAAGAGATACCTGACAGAGAGGTTCAAAAAAAATCCTGTTCTTCAGTCCCACATTTTCCCTCCTTTATTTTATGTAGGTACAATAAGAAAAAAAGGTACTGGCAATCAATTGTGAAAATTGCTGTTAATTATGTACCTACCAGGTGTTAGCTTTTGTTATTAGCTATATCTCAGCCAAGTGAGTTTTCTGATCTGTAGTGTTATTCTTTTTTTATATATAAATTTATTTATTTTATTTTTGGTTGAGTTGGGTCTTCGTTGCTGCGTGCAGGCTTTCTTTAGTTGTGGCGAGCAAGGGTTACTCTTCGTTGTGGTGCTCGGGCTTCTCTTGTTGCGGAGCACAGACTCTAGGCACGCGGGCTTCAGTAGTTGTGGCTCGCGGGCTTAGTTGCTCTGCAGCATGTGGGATCTTCCCGGACCAGGGCTCGAACCCATGACCCCTGCATTGGCAGGTGGATCCTTAACCACTGCGCCACCAGGGAAGCCCCTGTAGTGTTATTCTTTAGTTTGTCATGGCTCTTTGTTTTAATAAAAAAAACTTGTGACATAATAAATTGAGCTGAAGAATAATTATCTCTGCATGATGCACTTGTTTTTTTTTTTTCTAGAATACTTCTTTAGTTACAGTAATAAAAGCTGATTTATCTGACATTCTGGCAGAGATTTTTGTTATCTGGTATTTCCATACTTCAATATTATAATGAGAATTAATGTTTGTAATGATGACCCATAGACATTGTAAGAGGCTAAATTACTTATTGGATCATCAAAGTAAAAATAAGGAATATTACGGTTTGGTCTATTCTGTAGTATGGAAAACAGGTATTCCATACATGATGTATATGGGTATGGTGTGTATGGTAACATAAACCATAATACTCTACTTACCTGAAATGGAGAGTTCATTTTCTTTCCTTCTCCCTTTCACCTTTATTCCACAGAATCCTAGCTCAAGAATGGTAGGTTATTTCTTCCCAATTTCACCAAATGCCTGCCAAGTGGTCATAGAATCAATGCTGAATTACTACAGGAGACAAGAAACGTAACCATTTTACAAATGCAGGTGATTACATCTTTGCAAAAATGGCACACACTTCCTTATATGGAGACCTCTTATGACTTCCACTGACTTGTCCTAGGGCTATTCGAAACAAGTGTTTTACATGACACAGACCTCCCAATATTTGAAAACAGCTCTATTTTTATGACTTGAAATATCCCCAGGTCCCTAAGTAAAATATGATATGTTTTAAACTCCTCATTTTCATAGTAATAAATAAATTTTTGTCCAGTGTCTACCCTGCACCAGGCACTATTGGAGATGAAGAGGGTAAATGGGAAGAAGCAGGAGCAGAAGTTGAGGCAGACACAAAAGCACAAAGAACCATTTAATCCCTACTAAAGAATGTGGATGTATTTTGAAAGTAATAGGCAATAAAAGAAGAGGTTTTAAGAAAAGAGGTAGGAAGCTCAGGTTTGTGTTATAGAATGATTCCTCCAGTGATGTGGTGGGAGTGGGGGTGAGCAGCACAGACACAGGTGACCAGTGACCATAACAATAGACATGCCAGTTACTCCAAGAATATCCCACAGAGCAGCAGACCACCTATAACAGAACCACCTGAAGGCCTTGTTAAAAATACAAATTCTTGAGCCCGCCCTGACCTGCTAAATCCAAGTCTCTGGGGGGCTGTGCAGCCCAGGCATCTACCTGTTATCAAGTTTTCTCTCGGACTCTCATGCCCATGGTCTGAGGGCTAGGGGTTGAAAAACCTCGGCGGCAGCAGTCAGAGTTTGTTTCTCAAGTGAAAGCCAACAGGCATCCAGACCCCAGAGTCTGACCCACAAAGGCAGAATGCTAGGAAACACCCTGACCCGGGGCAGGGACACACCTGGCCCTCCTGCACCCTCTCCCCTCACTCATTGCCTGGCTGGTGCCTTCTCTCCCTCGGGGTCAGGCCTAAGCATCACCTCCTTGGACTTCTTTCCTGGCTTCCTACTCCATCTTACACGTGTTCACAACACCTCTCTATTTATTTCTTTGTGTTTCTCACAATTTGTAATCTCACATCCATGTGTGTGGCTCCTCATAAGTCCCCCCCACCACTAGACTGTAAGCTCCCTGAGGTCCAGGCCTGTGTTGTTCTCATTGCTGAGCTCCCACAGCACCTAGTGCAGGGCCAGGCACAGGATACGTGGCAGCTAAATATTTGGGGATGAATGCATGCATCAATGGATGGATGGATGGGTGGGTGGGTGGGCGGGTGAATGGGGAGGCACTGCTGGCAACCCCAGCTTGGACGGCAGTGCTGAGTGGCAATCTTCTGTGGAGTCAGTCCTGGCTGCTCTGTTGGCGAGGTTGCCTACAACACCATTAATGGGCTTGAAGGTGACAGGGCCCAGGGCCCTTCTCTGAAGGTTCCTGGCTCTTGGCAGAATCCTCGGTCACTCCCCAAATGGAAAGCAAACAGAAGCCAAGGCAGCCAGGTCTGGGGTAAGGGACCAAGGGAAGCAGCCCATTTCTGGCTGGTTGGTTGGGTACCCAGAGGCCAGCGGAGGAGAGGCCTGGGACTTGCTGCCCTCTTGCCCTGGCCCTGGCCTCCCTGGCTGTGGCTCCCCCAGGGTGGGCACAGAGCGGGGCAGAATTTACCACCCCAAAATACGTCTCTTTGGCCTAAGGATCATCTTAGGCTGATTATATCTGAGAAACAGCAGACCAGAAAAAGCTCTGAAAACCTAGTAGAAGTTACTCTTTTGTAAGAGACATTTACATTTATAAGGGAAATCTCCATTTGGAAGGGAGTCTCTCTTTCTGTACCAGGAACAGAGAGAAGGATGACCAAATGTCTAGAAACTCTTATCAATGGAGAAGGCAACAACTTAAATATGCATAACACTCTTACCCTTGTTCAATGAGCTTTTCCTGAAAATCTCCCATAACTGGCTCTTCGCCACCCCCTCATCATCTTCTTTTGTTTTTAGCTGGAGATGGTATTTAAGTTGGTGACTTGGACCATTTTGGGGTGTCGCTCAATTTTCCTGGGTCTCTCTCATAAATACAGGAGGTATATAGGTTTCTAAGCGTCTGTTTGTTTTTCTCCTGTTAATCTGTCTTTTATTACAGGGTGGGGGTGGTCTCAGCCAAGAACCCAGAAGGATAGAGGGAAATTATGTTTCCTCCCCCACAGCCCTTGCTCTGTCCTATTCAGAGTTGTGGGCAAATGTCCTGTAAGCCCGGGAGCACTGGTCTCCATACCAGTGTTCCCCAGGATGCCTCGAAAATGAGGAGGCCCACACGAGCGTTTGCAGGACATCACACGGGGTGTGCACCCATAGGGACATATGCTGCATGTTCTGAAGGGCTGGCCCAGGCAACTTGCAAACCACATGTTCTCATCACTAGAATGTCGTGCTCCTTCTGGAATGAAAAGCCAGGTCCCAGGGACTTGAACAGATCAAACTCTGGAGAACGAGGACCTCTGATGAGATGCACATAGTTACCGTCTACTGAGTGTCTCTCAAGGCTGTGTGCTGACTGCTGTACAGTTTGCAGCGATCTTTTGAGGTGGGCACTATTGTTGTTCCTGTTTTACAGATGAAAAGACTGAGGCTTTGTCGGGCTAAGCAGGTTTGTTACTGTCACGTACCTCGGAAGAGACAGAGCTGAGACGTGAACCCGGGCAGCCTGGTTCCAGAGCCCACGCCCTGAATCGCCGCACCGTCTGTATTGCCTCCTTTGTCCAAGTGAAAACTCAGGCACAGAGAAGCCAAGTGGTGTGCCCAGGGTCACACAGCTGGCTAATGGCGGAGCTGGAACCAGAAATTAGGTCTCGTCTCCCCACTCTGGCTCTCTACCCCACATGGCTCTGTCCCTCTAGGTACAATAGGGATGGACAACTTGTCCTACTTTACCCAGCCAAGCAGAGTCCTAACGGCAGAGACCGAGTTCTCTTCAATTCCGTGACAGTATTTTTTGACTGCTCAGCACTCGGGCGTTCTAGGACTGAGAAGCACGGTGGGTCAGGCCTTCTGTGTTTGTCCAAAGCTTTTGAGAAGGCTGACGCCCCAGACCACCACGCTGGTCACCCCACAGTGAAGAGCCTGCCTGTGCCCCATCACCCTCCCGAGTCCCCGGGTCTCAAGGACTCCGTCTCACAGGCCCTTTGGGGGAAACTCCCACGCCGGCCACTGCGTCTCTTCCTCCCCTTGGCTTTCTCTCTGGCTAGCTGTGTGGCCTGGGGCCCGGTGGGTCACCCCCACCCAGGGTTTTTAATGAGAAGTTTTGTCATGCTCAGGCAGCAAAGGTGAATAATTCAGTGAAGGGAGCTCAGGAAATGTTATTCTTTCAGTCCCTCGACAGTGGGAGAGACAGAAAGGACTGCATCTTATTCTGGGAGGGATGGGGGAGGGGTGACAGCTGTACAGGAGAGGAGGGGGAGGAGAAAGAAGGTTGTACAGAAGTCACTAACAGTGTAGGCTTTCAGTAGAGTTTTAAACAGAGAAGTTACTGGAGATCAGAATTGCCTTTTTAAAGAGTCCTCTGACTCCAGTGAGGAGGGCGGATGGGATTGGGGGCTAGAATAGAGGCAGGAAGAGCAGAGAGGAGGCTACTGCAGTCATTCAGGTTTCAGTTGTAACAAAAGGAAAAAGGTAGAACGGACAGTACTAGGTGTGGTTCACGAAGGCAGAGTCTAGGATGATTCTTCGGTTTCTGAGCACTGACCTCAGAGAAAACTCTAATTTGTTAATTTCTCTCTTCAAATGTGTCATTTTAGGTGTGTTTGGCGCACCACAGAGTAAATTTTGACCATCAGCTACTTTCCCACCAGCATGGGATCTAGTGACAGCCTATGTCCTGGCACATAGGGGGAAGGTGGGGCAAGCTTTCAGTGGTAAGGGGTCCTCCACCTTCAAACTATTCCTCTCCCAGGAACTTCATTGCTGTGGGATTTTCTTGAGATAATCAACTCCTGCTACTTCAACCTAAACTTACATTACCTTTCTTTGCAGTTACACCAAGCTTTCTTCTTGCCTTCCTCCTTTCTTTTCTTTCCTTTTCCCTTCCTCAAATAGTTATTGCCAGGCACTTGGCTAGGCACAAGGAGCTCATTATTCATTATACCTCCTAGGTGGCTTTCTCATGTGGTACTGATCAACCTTGTACCCTCATCTTGTATTAATTCAATTCACTAGAGGAGATAGGGATAGGAGGCTATTACTATATTCAACGTATGGCACTTAATGCTGTGGGAATACATTTACCCCTGCTAAATTGCGTCCTGTTAGACTCAACCCATGGTCACAATTTGTTAAGACGATTTCTTTTCCTAATTCTAGCAGCCAGTATATTTGCTATCACTCTCAATTCTTGTCATCCTCAGATTTAATATGCAAGCCTTTTATTTTTTTACCTTAGTCATTGATCAAAATTTTGAACAGGACATGCTGAAGGACAGAGCCTTTCAGGTTGACATAAACCTGCTAACCTGCTAATTAGCACTTTTATGATACAATCACTCAACTTATTACAAACCCACCTAAGTATATCATCCAAAAATCAGTATTTTTTCCATCTTATCTGCAAGACTATCACGAGGAGTCCCAGTTAAATTTCTTCTTGAAATCTGGATATATTCTCCTATTACTTTGGCATAGATGGTAGCTGAGCAACCTTCAAGAATCTATCCAATATATGCATCTAACAACAGAGCCCCAAAATACATGATGCAAAAAACTGACAGAATTGAAGGAAGAAATAAACAATTTAACAATAATCGCAGAGGACTTCAATACTTGACTTTCAACAATAGATAGAACAACTAGACAAGTGATCAGTAAAGAGATAGAAAACTGGAACGACACTATAGACCAAGTAGACCTAACAAGCATCTATAGAAAACTTGATCCAAAACAGCAGAATACATATTCTTCTCCAGTGCACAAGGAACATTTTTCAGGATAGATCATATGTTACACAATTACAGAAAAGTCTCAATAAATTTAAAAGGATTGGAATTATGCAAAGAATGTTTCTCTGACCACAGCAGAATGAAATTAGAAATCAACAACAGAAGGAAATTTGGGAAATTCACAAAGATGTGGAAATTAAATACTACTCACCTAAATAACCAATAGATAAAAGGAGAAATCACAGGAAAATTAGAAAATACTTCAAGATGAGTGAAAATGAAAGTATGACATGCCTGAACTTAGGGAATGCAGTAAAAGCAGTGCTTAGAGGGAAATTTATAGCTGTAAACACCTATATTAAAAGAAGCAAGCTCTCAAATCAGTAGCTTAACTTTCACCTTAAGAAACCAGAAAGAGTAAATGAAAAACAAAACAACTAAAAGAAAGGAAATAACAAAGATTAGAGTGTAAATAAATGAAATTGAGAATAGGAAAACAACAAAATCAATGAAATCAAAAAGTTGGTTCTTTGAAAAGATCGAAAAAGCTGACCAAACTTTAGGTACACTGACCAGGAATAAAAGAGCAAAGGCTCAATTTATTAAAATCCGGAACCAAACATAGTCTTATAGAAATGTTTAAAAGATTATAGAGGAAACTATGACCAACTCTAAGTCAATAATTTATATGTGATGGACACATTTCTAGAAAGGCACACACTGCTGAAACCGACTCAGGAATAGAAAATCTGAATAAATCTATAACAGACAAAGAGATTGAATTAGTAATCAAAAAATTTCCCACAAAGAAAAGCCCAGGACCAGATGGCTGCACTAATGAATTCCACTAAACTTTGAAAAAGGATTAACACCAATCATTCACAAATTATCCTCAAAATAGAGGAGGAAGGGACACTTCCCAACTCATTCTATGAGACCTGTATTATTACCCTGATACCAAAGTCAGATAAAGACATCATGAGAAGAGAAAATACAGACCAATAACCGTTATAAATATAGAAGAAAACAACCTCAACAAAATACCAGCAAACTGAGTCAAGCAACATATAAAAATGATTATATGCCAACTGGGATTTATCTCAGGAATGCCAGGCTGGTTCAACATACAAAAACCAATCATTGTGATACACTACATTAACAGAATAAAGTAAAAAAGACACATGATCACTTTAATAGATGACAAAATTGAACACTTTTATGATAAAACACACACACACACACGTGCACACACACAACAAACTTGGAATATCAGGGAACTTCCTCAACCTGATAAAAGGCATCTGTGAAAAATCTACAGCTAACATCATGCCTAAAGAGGAAAGACTGAATGCTTTCCCCCTGTGATCAGGAATAAGACAAGATGTTCTCTCTCTCCACTTTTATGCATTACGGTAATGGAAGTTCTAACCAAGGCAATTAGGCAAGAACTAGAAACAAAAGTCTTCCACATTGGAAAAGAAGAATTAATATTATCTCTATTCACAGATGACATAATATTATATATTTAAAATTTTACAGAAAGCCCAAAAAACTATTAGAGTTAACGAAGTCCAACAAAGTTGCAAGTTACAAGATCAACACACAAAAATCAGTTGTATTTCCACATACTAGCAGTGAACAACCCAAAAAGGAAATTAAGACAATTTCATTTATAATAGCATCAAAAAGAATAAAATGCTAAGAAAAAGATTTGACAAGAAAGTCCAAGACTTGTACACTGAAAAATACAAAACGTCATTGAAAGAAATTAAAGACATCCTGTGTTCATGAATTGGAAGACTTAATATCATTAAGATGGCAATACTTCCCAAATTGATCTACAGAATCAACACAATCCCAGCAAAATCCCAGCTGGCTTCTTTGCAAAGATTGGCAAGTTGGTGCTGCAATTGATATGGAAGTACACAGGACTCAGAATAACTAACTTGAAAAAGGAGAACAAAGTTGGATGACTCATACTCCCAAATTTCAAAACTTACTACAGGGACTTCCCTGGTGGCACAGTGGATAAGACTCTGCGCTCCCAGTGCAGGGGGCCCGGGTTTGATCCCTGGTCAGGGAACTAGATCCCACATGCATGCTGCAACTAAGAGTTCCCATGCCACAACTAAGGAGCTGGTGAGCTGCAACTAAGGAGACTGCCAGCTGCAACTAAGACCTGGCACAACCAAAAAAAAAAAAAAAAACTTACTACAAATCTATAGTAATCAAGACAGTGTGGTAATGACATAACAATAGATGTATGGGATAGAATTGAGAGCCCAGAAATAAATCCTTACATTTGAGGTCAATTGGCTTTCAAGAGGGGTGCCAGGATAATTTAATAGGGAAAGAATGGTCTTTTCAACAAATGGTGCTGGGACAACTGGATATCCACATAGAAAAGAATGGAGTTGCACCCCTCTGCCTCACACAATATACATAAATTAATTCAAAATGGATCATAGACCTAAACATAAGAGTTAAAACTATAAAACTCTTACGAGGAAACATAGGTGAAAATCTGTGACCTTGGATTATACCATGGATTCTTAGATATGATAACAAAATCAAGAGCAACAAAGGAAAAAATAAATCAGAATTCTTCAAAATTAAATACTTTTTTGCTTCAAAACTACCATCAAGAAAGTGAAAAGGCAACTCAGAATGGGAGAAAATATTTGAAAATCATGTATGTGATAAGGGATTTGTAGTTAGAATATATAAAGTACTCTTACAACTCCATAATAAAAAGACAACCCCAAATAATCCAATTTAAAAATGGGCAAAGGATCTGAATAGCTATTTCTCCAAAGATATGCAAATGGCCAATAAATATAACATACAATAGACATATGAAAAAATGCTCATTATTAGTCATCAGGGGAATTCAAATCAAACCATAATGAGATACCACATCACACCCACTAAGATAGCTATAATCAACAAATCAAATAATAACAAGTTTTGGCAAGGATGTGGAGAAATCAGAACATTGATACATTGCTATTGGGATTATAGAATGTTCCAGCCACTGCGGAAAACAATCTGGCAGTTCCTCAAAAAGTTAAATATAGCATTACCACATGATTCAGCAATTCTACTGCTAGGTATATACCCAAAAGAATTGAAAACATATGTTCTCACAAACACTTGCACAGTAATGTTTATTGCAGCATTACTCATACTAGCCAAAAAGTGGAAAAAACCCAAATATCCATTAACTGAAGAATGGATAAAATGTGGTATATCCATACAATGGAATATATATTATTTGGTAATTGGATATATTACTTAACAATTGGAAGATATTTTATTGGCCAAAAAAGAACAAAGTACTGATATATGCTACAACATGGATGAACTTCAAAAATATTATGCTAAGGGAAAGAAGCCAACCACAAACGACCACGTATTGTATGATACTATTTATATGAACTATCAAGAATGGACAAATTTTTAGAGACAGAAAGTAGATTAGTGGTTGCCTGGGGCTGGAAGGCTGGGGGTGAGAGAATGGGAAGTGAGTGCTAATGGGCATGGGATTTCTTTTGGGGCTGATGCAAATGTTCTAAAATTGATTGTGGTGATGGTTGCACAACTCTGTGAACACACTAATACTCAATGAATTGTACACTTTAAATGGGTCAGTTTTTTTTCTGTGGATTATATCTCCATAAAATTGTTAAAAAGTAATCTATCGCACACTGGTAGCCTGGGGTATGAATTTATTTTCACATCTAACTGCAAAGAAAAGAAGAAGCAAAGAATAGCCTAGTCATTTCCCAGTAAAGCAAAGGCTGCATACATTACGGTTCATTCCTATACAGCCACCTACTAGATTTTACTTACCCTTGACATATATCAGACACTCTATATATCCAACCAGAAAAATTATAAGCATCCTCAAAAGCAAAGGATTCCATTTCAGGGCAACTATTTATTTGTTTAATTTGGATCTCGGGTGGCTGAGAATTGAGTTGATCATACTCCTCAGTTCTTAGTAAATTTTTGTCATCATTCTGGGCAAGGCCTCTCTTTCTCTCCCTGTCTCTCTATTTTTCCTTCTTCCATGATTCCTACTCCCATTTCCCTCTCCCACCCCAGGCATCCACCCTAATGTATTTAATAGTCTTTAAACATGCTGGCATCCCCTTAAATTATGTGCTAGTGCTTTATGTAGTACGTATTTTTTAGCTGTTTATTTTTTTTTTTTTTATTTTATTGGAGTATAATTGCTTTACAATGGTATGTTAGTTTCTGCTTTATAACAAAGTGAATCAGTTATACATATACATATATCCCCATATCTCTTCCCTCTTGCGTCTCCCTCCCTCCCACCCTCCCTATCCCACCCCTCTAGGTGGTCACAAAGCACCGAGCTGATCTCCCAGGGGCTGGGGGTGGGGAGGGGGAAATGGGGAGGTGTTGGTCAGGCTACAGAGTTTCACTTATACAAAATAAATAAGTTCTGGAGATCTACTTTACAACAGAGGGCCTATGATTAACAGTACTGGATTGTATACTTAAATTTTTGCTAGGAAGTTAGATCTTAGGTTAAGTGTTCTTACCGCAAAAGGAAAAACAAAGCAAAACAAAGGGGACAGAGGAAACTTCTGGAGGTGATGGCTAAGTTTATGGCATTGATAGTGATGATGGTTCCACAAGGTATACTTATTTCTAAACATATCAAGTTGTAATATATTAAATATCTACTTCTTTTTGTATGTCAGTCATACCTCAATAAAGTGGTTAAAAAATTCTTAGTTCCACCATTTATCAGCTTGTAACTTTGGGCAATGTACATAACCTACATCTGTGCTTCAGTTTCTTCAACTTTATCATTGATAATAATAGTACTGACCTCTGAGTTGTTATGAAGCTTGCATGAGTTAATATCTGCAGAGCACTAAGAATAACACTGACACACAGCAGAAGTTATATGTGCTTGCTGTTATTATATTTCCAGGTTGTTATTCATATTACAGGATTGTCTGGTGAAGCAGGTAATTTATTTATACTCCAGTAGGGTGAACAGAGTGCAGAAAATAGCAAACAAATCTAGAGAGGTTCAGGCAGGTTTGCCAGTGGCCATTAGAAGGTCTGTCACCGTTTAACAGAAACAGGGTACCTGAGAAGGTGGCAGACCAACTGGTAAGGGCAACTCTGAGCCACACTCCTAGGAGGGGACTAGAGTTATAAGTGACAGTTGTAGCGATCCAAAATGGGGACAATCCTACTATATATGATGTACAAGGTGAGTACTCAGGCTGGGAGAATGGGATGCAAGAATGGAGGAAGGGCCATGAATATCAACATAGGGGTCACAGCAAAACCCACTCCTAGAGACATCATTGTACCCAGCTGTAAGCCCAGGAAGGCAGAGGCGGAGGGAATGAGGCAGAGCCTATAACAGATCCACTCTTTCGGTAACCCTGTTTTAAAGCAATAATTTCCAGATATTTTAGAACTGAAAAGTATTACTTCTTTTATTTTAGTTTATTTCATCATCTTTTCCTAAAAATTATGGCATATGCCTTTAAAAATTAAATTGCATTAAGATCTTTTTTATGTCTTTTTTTGATACTCCTTGAAACAATTGCAGAACCCCAGGATGTGGAGAACAGCCCTGGGAATTAGCTCCCCTAGGCTCTTATTATGCGAAGGAGGGTAATGAACACTATAAAAGCCTTTCTAACCTGTGAAAGTAAAAGCTTTGGGCATGGAGCCATTTTAATTCAAATTTATATCTATTTCTAGAAGGATTTGCCAAACAGGGTACATTCCAGGATGACGTATTAAAAATGACAAAGAGCCTGGAGTTCTTATTAGGGTTGGAGTATCAAATCTGCCCAGGTCTGGTTGAGAGATGTTACTTCACCATAGAACCCATGTATTAACTCACTCCAAAACCACATCTAAGCCCAGTCTTTTAAAGGTTTCTGTATTCTGGAGTTTGAAGTGGAGGCTGGGGGAAAAAAAACAGACCTAGAACTGTTTCTTTCTTCGTTCTTCAATCCTGACCACCCTGTGCACCTCCAGAGGGGAAAGAGAAAAACAAAGAGAACCCAACAAAGCAAGAGGTTGTTTTGGAATGGTTTCAACAACTCAGAAATGGATTAAATTACTAAAGTGCTTGAATGTGCTCCAGAAAAACATCCAAAACACAACAACATCAGTAATTGTAATGAATTTACCTTACTCTACCACTCAAATAAAGCACAGCCGTTTTTGTTACAGAGATTGCAGAGAAATGTCTCCACTGTAGCCTTCTGGATAAATGTAGTATAATGAATGGCACCCACAAAAACATGCCCATAGAAAACCTAGTCACTGTTGTAAAGGACTGCTTTTTAAAAATGCCGCTTAATATAGGTCACTGACATCACAAAGCAGAGCAATTCACTAAAAGTAATTCTGTGGGGGCCAATATGAAATGATTCAAGTATATTGTCACCTCTTGGTCTGGTTTAAATCACAAAGAGATTTTAGACTCTAGACTGAACCAGTTCTCAAAGTTTTGCTTGTCTGTCCACAAGCAGGTGGGGTAGAAAATGGCAGCATTTATGCAAGGAGTCACCATATCCATCTGAACACCAAGAATTGTCAGTAGAATAAATGAATGAATGTCTTCATGCATGTGGACAGCAATAAAATAAAAGCTCATTTTAAAGTGTTATTGAATGTTGATCGTTGTTGAATTTGAGTAAAGGATATGTGGAGTCGATTGCAACATTCTCTACTTCCGTGTATATTTGAAATTTTCTATAAGAAAACGTTTTAAAAGAGTGTTATTCAGTATGGAGTTTTCTTAAAAAACTAAAAATAGAGTTACCATATGATCCAGCAATCCCACTCCTGAGCATGTATCCAGAAAAGACGAAAAATCTAATTTGAAAAGATACATGAACCCCAATGTTCACAGCAGCACTATTTACAATAACCAAGACATGGAAACAACCTAAATGTCCATCAACAGATGAATGGATAAAGAAGATGTGAGATATATATATATATGTATATATATACACACACACATATATATATATATAATGGAATATTGCTCAGCCATAAAAAAGAATGAAACAGTGCCATTTGCAGCAACATGGATGGACCTAGAGATTATCATACTAACTGAAGTCAGACAGAGAAAGACAAATATTATACACTATCACTTATATGTGGAATTTAAAAAAATGATACAAGTGAATTTATTTACAAAACAGAAACAAACTCACAAATATAGAAACAAACTGATGTTTACCAAAGGGGAAACGGGGGGAGGGAGGGATAAATTAGGAGTTTGGGATTAACAGGTACATACCACTGTATATAAAATAGATAAACAACAAGGACCTACTGTATAGCACAGGGAAATATATTCAATATCTTGTAATAACCTACAGTGGAAAAGAATCTGAAAAAGAATATATAGATATAGATATAGATATAGATATAGATATAGATATATGGATATGTATAACTGAATCACTTTGCTGCACACCTGAAACTAAGACAACATTGTAAATCAACTATACTTCAATTTTAAAAAGAAGAAAAAAGGGAAACTCTTTACATTAAAAAAGAGTGTTACTAAATTAATAGTAAATTTTAAATGTTTTCTCAACCAATTGATGGTAAAAGTACAGCCACTGTCATGGTGGAGGCCTGAGAAAAGGTTTTACTTTAGAAAGAGATTTTCATACTCAAAATGGTTTGGAAAAACTGCTACAGAGTATGGTCTCTAATGTGGGATTTGTGTACTCTATGAGACTGCAACATGATCCATTAGAACTAGTGTTTATATTAATTTTTAATCTTAAAAGAAGAAAGAAACGTTTCATTAATATCTAACATAAAGATTGACTCTGATGTCATCACTCAGTCTATCTGTCAAGGAAAGATGCCTTTTTAACAATAGGTGAGAAAGGAAGTGTTTTTCAAAGGAATAGGTCATAGAGAGAGCATTTTGATAACAGATATTTGAAGATGTTTTCATCATCTTGTAGTTTTGTTGCTGAGAGCTAAGTGTGTCACTATTTGCACAGTTGTAAGAAAAACTGTAACGGGACTTTATAAACTTGCCTAAAACAGTCTGCTCCAATAGCTTGAACTGGTTTGTAAAAACATTTTAATGTGCAAGAGCCACTGATTGATGTCAAGGAGAGTGGAAATTTAATAGCCAAATTTTAATAAAAAACCTTTGCGTAAATGAAAAGTTAGTAACAGGATTTACTGAGCACAGCTAATGTCATACTGCAGCCATTTAGATCTATGAATCTTTGTGAGGTATCGTTTCTAGCTATGACATTCATTGGAGCCAAGCCTTAGTTTAAACTGAACTCCATATTCCAAAATGTTAAACCATCACTTCAAAATTAAGGAGGCATATTCAATCACATTGTTCTCACTAAAATATTTATAATAATATGTTTCAAATAAGAGATAGATTTACATATATAATCAAATAAATTTTATTTCAAAATATTATTTCATATTTATCTCATACTTTAAATGTTCTGTTTTGCATGCTTTATAATGTGTATAATATATTAGTAAGGCAGTATACGAATATCACATTAATTTTTTAAAGATAAGTGTATTACACATAGTATCAGTTCCACTATATTGATCTCAGCTGTGAGATCATTTGAGCCCCATTTCTTTTCAATAGTAGTTCTGTAATCACCATTTCTGTCTATTCTGTGATTGTTCCAGTTTTCTAACTCTTCTTGGGTCCATTTCAGAACTTTATATTTTAAGAGGAGACATTCTGTGTTCTCAAGATTTTATAATAAATTGCCAGATTGTTGTACATAATCATCTCTAATATTTTTAATCTCTTCCATCTTTGTATCTCCTTTCTTGTTACTAACATGGTATAATGTTGCCTTCTTTCTTTTTATTTAATCAGAATCAGCAGGGAAATATCTATTCTATTAGCCTTTTCAGATACCAACTTTTGGTTTCATTTATATTTTCAACTCTTTCTCTGTTTTCTAGTGAATCAACATAAGCTTTTATCTTAATACCTACCTCCTGCTTTCATTTGTTTTACTTTGTTTTTCTTTTTCTCATGTCTGAGGTTATATACTTTGTCCATTTGATTTGGGTCTTTTCTCAAAATTAAAGATAATATTGTGTACAGCTCTACAATTTTCTAGAAACCTAAGTTTGAAAAAGAGTGTTATTCAGTATGGAGTTTCAGGAATGAAATCTTTTCTTTGTTATTACATTTGAGAAAATTTGGGTTTTTTTTTTTAGTTATGATTTCTTATTTGGTTAAGGGATTACTTATAAGCACTCCTCAATTTATAAAAAAATCATTTTGGGTCCACTTTTCATTGTTTATTCTTAGTTTTATTGGGTTATGATGAAAGAATGTGGTCTGTTAACTTTCTACTTTTGGTAAATTATTAAAGTTTCTTCTGGTCAAGTAAAAAGAAGATAAAAGATAAGTGTATTACATTGATACATTTTAATACCTTTTTATATGATTGCATTCAGAAAATCTTCTCAAATTTTAGTGTGTACACACATCATCCTAAGATCTTGTTAAAGTTCGGCATCTGATTCAGTAATTCTAGGGCAGGGCCTGAGAGTCCGCATTTCTAACTAGCTCCCGGGTGATCCTGATATTGCTTGTCCTCAGACCACACTTGGAGCAGCAAGGTCATGGGGCAGGGGGAAGGTGGGTATGTTTTACTATAGGATTGCACAATCAAAAATATGTGGAGATGACTAGGGGATGAATGGACTACACTCCCTGCAGGTTGTCCTTCATAAATACTATTTCTCTCAGTGGAGTTTCTGGTAGGGACTAAGCTGTAATGACTGATGTTCTGCTCCCTGACAAGCACCTGGATGCAGCTCAGCTCTGCAGCTTTAGCAGTCAGCTGAACTGGGATAGACTGGCCATCCTCAAATTCAAACTGATGTGACCAGTAATGGTGCATTGCTCCAGTCTGGAGCTGACGGATAATAGCTGCTGCTGCCTCATAGGACTGATGTGAGGATTAAATGATATAAGACGTCGAAAATACTTTGTAGAGGGCTTAGTAAAGTGTATCTATTATTGTTGGAGGTGTGGCTGCCTGTGGACTGGGCCAAGATCCTTTTCAGATGGTTATTTTGGGTCTTCTTTCACACTGAGACAAACAGGCCATCAAAACCCCATGTCATAAAACGTGACATTTAAAAAATTTTTAACCCGGAAGTATTTGAAAGTGGCTATAACCACCTCAGCTACTAAAAGCAAAGAAACAAACAAACAACACACACACACACACACACACACACACACACACACACACCACAAACTCAGTAAGCACCCATAAACCACCTGGCTTTGAGAAATGTAATTTACTTGTGTGTCCTACCAAATATACTAGCTGCAGAATATATCCTCAAGTACTTGCTTTATGGAATTATTGACACTATTCACCAACGAGAAGTTGGGAGCATCTACTGAAAATGACAAATTTGTTTACTGATATGTAAACTTTCTTTCTAGAAATAATTAGCTGAGACATTTGTTTACTAAGATCACTCGTAGCTTGTGATAATAATATCATCTGCAAACAGAAGAATGTTTATGTTTATGTTCGCATTTTTTGTTAATGTGGGCTGATTTCACATTTTAAATCAAATAAGATTTCACCAAATTCATATCTAGTACATTTGCGGGCATGGAAGAGAGCTTTGATTGCAAGGGCCACAATTCCCTTCTTTTTTTTTAAGCTGTTCTACATGTGAGCTCAAGTCATCAAATAAAATTAGAGCTACCTAGTGAGGATGTGGGGAAAAGGGAACCCTCGTCCACTGTTGGTGGGATTGTAAATTGGTGTAGGCACTGTGGAGAACAGTATGGAGGTTTCTCAAAAACCTAAAAATAGAGCTACCATATGACCCAGCAATTCCACTCCTGGGTATATACCTGAAAAAAACAAAAACACTAACTTGAAAAAATACATGCACCCCTATGTTCATGGCAGCATTATTTACAATTGTCAAGATATGGATGCAACCTAAGTGTCCATCAACAGATGAATGGATAAAGAAGATGTGGTATATATATACAATGGAATACTACTCAGCCATAAAAAAGAACAAAATTTTGCCATTTGCAGCAACATGGATGGACTTGGAGAACATTATGCTAAGTGAAATAAGTCAGACAGAGAAAGACAAATACTGTATGATATCACTTATATGTGGGATCTAAAAAATACAACAAACTAGTAAATATAACAAAAAAGAAGCAGACTCACAGATATAGAGAACAAGCTAGTGGTTACCAGTGGTGGGTGGGGAGGGGCAATATAGGGATAGGGGATTAAGAGGTACAAACTATTCTGTATAAAATAAACTACAAGGATATATTGTACAACACGGGGAATTTAACCGATATTTTATAATAACTATAAGTGGAGTTTAACCTTTAAAAATTGTGAATCACTATATTGTACACGTGTAACTTATATAACATTACCGTACATCAACTATATTTCAAATAAAAATTTTTTTTTAAAAGGAACTTAATCAGAAAAAAATATTAAAAAACTAGAGCCACCTATAAATTTGCAAGTATCAGCTCACTTGCTTGGTTTTAATGTTGTAACCCTCAGAACCCAGCTTTGTGGTTTTTCCCTTTTCATGTTTGAAAGGTAGAGCTTCACATAATACATGGAGTATCAATTAATATAGTTCCTTCAGAGCCCAGGGCTGGCCTACTGTCCATGTTGGTGAACAAAACAGTAGAAGGCCTTTTAACATTTTTCAACCCTAAATACCATAACATGTCAGGCCTCTTTCTCTAGACACAGTCCCATGTCTCCATCTTCTTTTACTTGACTCTGTTTCTCATGGGACTGTACAAGTTTCTCCCTGATTCTGTTTTTTCCACCTTTTCTGTCATAGGATGTTAGTCTCATTCTTTACCACACTTCCAGTCTCCCTCCCTAACCCTTTTTGTCTTTAGTTGAGTTCTCTGAGGGCAGAGACTGTCTCTGTTTTAGTCACAGCTGTATTACCATCATCTAGCATAACACTCGGCACAGAGAATTTGTTAAACAAATATTTGTTGAAGGTTTGAATAATGTTAAGGTTGGATTTCCTTTGATTATTTCATGATGTGGAAAACACTCATTACTTTATCTTACTTTTCTTTCCTTTGGAATAAATTTGATCAATTCAAGGAGTTCCAGAGCAGGAACACATAGACACCAAAGTTTCCAGGACAATAAAAATTGTGAAAAGCTTTTTGCTTGCTTCAAAGTGGACATGGAAAATCTTTCCCAACTTATAGATGTTGACTTGAATTCCTTACCTGCTTATTGATGTAGGAAAAGGCCATGTATGATTTTTTTTAATGTAAGAATGAATATTTCTTCCCTCCGTTACTTAATATTCATCAAGCTAACCATGAATGTCCAAATAGACACACTATCTGTGCTCACAGTATGAAAAATCAAAGAGAAGTACCTTGTGTCTTATATTACCCTCATGGCTTCTCAGATTTAGCCTGGATGGAAAAAAAGGCAGGCTGAATAGCCTGTGTTTATATAAATCCTGATCTGTGTGCCCTCTGACTCCCCAGATGACTGAGTGGGTGGAAGCACGCACATGCATTGTGACAGTGTGTACATAAATACTGTCACATGTAAGGCCAGGAGCAGGGTGACATAGAGAGCAAGTCACAAGTTGTCAGGACTCTAAATTGAAGTTTTGTTTTTATCAGGGCCCTAGAAAACCAGAGCCACGTGAAGTCATGGCCCTTAACCACGACCTCTCCCACATACTGAGGGGAGAATTCAGATGCCCACTGCAGTCAGCCGGTCAGATTGCTTCTGGCATGCTCCCTGCCTCCACTCTGCTCCACCCTGGAACTCTTCTCCGCTATGGCTGAGGCTGAGTGAGATCCTTGAGATCATATCTTTATCCCCTTTCTACCCACATCACCCCCAAACTTGAAACTCCCAGGGTTTAGCACAAAGCTTAGTAAGTGCCCAATAAATATTTGTAGACTGAATTAGTGAATGAATGAATGTTGCTCTGGCCAAAGCCACAGCTTCCACACCCTGCATAACTGCACTCAGTACTGACCCTGAAGATAGGAAAAGCAGTACAACTGATGCTGTAAGAAAATATTTCTTGTTTATACTGCTGCATCTTGATCTTTGGCTGATCTAAGCACAAAGAGAACCCTTTCAGTTCAGAGAAAAGAGGTTTATGGTGTATGGCAGAGCTAAGAACAATGGGCTCAATTGACAGACTGGAGACACTCTCAGCTTCTGAGAGCCTGGAATCTCCATCTATAGATCGGTCCCAGAGGGCAGAGCCAAATAAGGGCAGATGGAGAACACAGCTTTCTTGGGAACTGGTTTTCCACTCCTCTGAGGCAAAAATACATCGCTCTATAGCACCCTGAATCAATTCTCCAAAATATAGTGCTGTGTCCTTGTTTGCCAGTGTCTAAAAATAAGTCCTTGTCATATTTTTATTCTCTTTGTCTTAAAGTCATCCAACCAGCCTTGCTTGCAGAATATTGATTGCAGTGAAGCAGAAACCAAGAGATGAAATTGAAGCTACTTTTGAACGGAGCTCCTTAACTGATGACTGACTTGTTGCCCCCAAGCTAAACTCTCCTTTCTCTCTGATCACGCTCCTTGCCATCTGCAACTACGGGACAATGAATCGACAGCTAATTTTAAGTCAGCTTTCTTTAGGCTGGTCATTAGAGTGCCTACTGTCCGACAGTGCCAAATTCTAGCCTAGAGTTGTGACAGGGATTTATGCTGTGTCCCAAGTGGGCTACTGGGCTGGCCATTAGAGTAGCAGGTGTCACTAATTTATCTTAACACTGCCCTGCCACAGACTGTTTAAATTCACATTGCCCTTCCCATATCTGCTCTGCTGCTACATTAAACCTTTCAACCAGTACTTTCCAGATAAAACTAAGCATTATTCATGTATGAAGCACTAAGTGTTCATTTTTTTTGAAATATACAAACAATTCCAAGAAAAGTTAACAATAACTGAATCCTATACACACCAGGGCTGGGGCACCATTGTCATATTAAAGAAGAAACCATACTTGACTCTGAATTAGTAGAACAACACTCTGAAACCCAACTTCTAAGAGAAAAGAAACCTTACAATTCAATGAGTTGGTAGCAAGACCTGAGTTGAGTTCTAGTCCAAGCTCAGATACGTATTTATTGGATTATTGGATTTCTTTGGGTACTTTATTTGCCTCTATTTCTTAGTGTCTCCAGCTATAAAAAATAGAAGTGATTTATCTACTTTTTATTTCAGAAAATTGTTGTGGGAATGACTTGTATGACCTGAAAAATAAATAAGCTCCTTAAACAAAGCACAATAAAGGTACAATTATTTTGAGTTGCTATTGTAGGGTAAAACAGAACAATTCAATCAAAAGACACGGTGTTTGAGAACATTCTTAATTTTATTTTCTTTAATTTTATAAAATACATTTTGTAAGATAAGTTTCTAAAAGTTTATCCTTTATGTGTGTTAAAAATGGAATTCTATATCAGAAATGAAGGAAACACTTTCAGTTGATTAACTCTCTTCATGTGTGTATATGTGTGTATGTATGCATGGGAGGTTTTCAGGGAAGGGTTGGTTATTTGTTATGTTATTAAATCGAAACAAAACACAAGGTATGGATTACTTCACTTTCCTTGATCTTGATTGGTTTCTTACAGAACCTTTTCCATCTGCTCCCTCTATGCAGCCTGGAAGCTTGTCTTGTATACTGTTCTGAAAGCAAATATCAAGTGTCTTTTTGTAAACCTTCCATCTCCTTAAACGTTGTTGAAACCACTTTGGGGGAGAAAACAAAATGACTCTTTACAGCAACAGAGCCACCTACAGCCATACCCATAAAATCTTTCCCTTAATAAAGACAAATCAACTTTTTATTTTTTAACCCAAAGTTAAAACCCAAACACAGAAAGGGAAGACTGAAACCCGGGATCTATTCGAATTTCAAACTCTTTCCACTTTTCCTTTTCCATGGAAGCTTACCAACTGAATAGCTAATGGCTGGTGCATTCAGTTATATGATCTGCACCAGGAGAGAATAACCTGTATGTTAAACCTAACTCTTTAACACACCAAGGTAACATCGCTAAATCAAATCATCTCCCGCCAGCTAGAAAGAACGATCAAATAGGTTATTCAAATTGAGGTTCAAATTCACCAAATCTGTTTCTGCAAAGGACGGAATAATTGGTCGAAAATCCCAAGAGATGCAAGAACTAGCCAATTTTACACATCATTTGCGTTGTTTAATGTCCAATTTTCATTTGTTAAAGAATCATAATCAAAGAATCATTCTCCAGACCTTTCTGGTACAACCCCAAACAAGCGATAGACAAACTGAAAAATGTGAAATGTGCATCATTCTGAAACAAATCAAGATCTTCAAATCACCTGCTATGACTGAATGGATAATACCCCATGAAAAGAGCACCATTGTGAAGATATGACAGAGGCCGAAGTACACAACTAATTAACAGAAAGAAGACATGCTATCCAAAGAGTTATCTATCCTGTGTCTACCAGAGGGCTGGCTCAGTTTACACCGTTAGCCTCTAGCAACTGCTGCTCCTTAGGCCAGGCTTTTTTCATATGAGCTAGTTTCTCTCTATCCTCAGCTCCTTGGAAACCACAGGGTTGTCATGGTAGCTATTACCAAGGAGAAGGGAGTGAGAAAATGCTGACAACACCTTGTTTCTCTTCTCTAACGAGGTATAAGGCCAGGTGCCCCCTTTGTCTACACAGACACTACGCTCCCTTATGCTATAAGTAAGGTTGGCTGAGTTAGGGCTTAAATAGTCCATTGCCATCGGGGTCAGTGCTCTCTTTCTATGGGCGAAAGATCCTTGCTTTGACCCCCTTCTCCCAGCTGCAATAGGTAGATTTGGGCAAATGCTTTTATTGTTTTGCTGGCATTCTTTTTTTCTTCTATCGTCAATGGTAATAGGGAGACAGGAGTGAGTTCTCGGTTTTGTACACCAACGAGAATATATTTGGCCCCCAAGATGGCAAGGGGGCCAGGTGCATCCCTTTTCTCTACCTGAGCATCTTTCTTTCCACTTTGTTTCCATCAGTGGAAGTGCCCTTTGAGAAGAAAACACTTCCTGGTCCTCAGGAGATGCTTGAAAATTGAATTAGAGCCTCCATTTCTTTGTGACTTGCAGTTGGGGAGTCACCATCTTAAGCATTTCCCATTTCTAGCAGGAACCAGCTATGAAGCAAAATGACTAAAAGAGGTACATAAGAGGGGAGAGTCCACGGAGAGACATTAATCGCCACGAGACTCTCCTTTCTTGTTACACTCGTCAAGTAAGAAGAGGGCCAGTCAGTGGCAAAGGTAAAGAGTTAACATGGGAGACGCAGCATTGTAGGCTGTGTGGTTAGAGCCTCGCTATTAGAGAAAGGAAAATTTCTACAGGATATCAGAACTTGGTGCCTCGGCCCATGAGTTTCAGGACGGCAAAGTTGTAAGTGGCAGCAATCATGAAGGTGAGCTGTAGGTAAGAGAAGAGAGAATATGAGTGAGAGTAGAAAAGGCTTCCTCCTCCAGTCCTTTTGGGAACGAGGAAGGGTAGAAATAAAATCATAGTTAAATAAAGAAAAAACTTCTGTTCTGCAAAAAGCAGCACATCCAGGCTTTTGCCCTGTATACTTGACTAGAAGTCCTCTCTGAGACATTTCCTTCCAATGGCCCAGGCCCAGAGAATCAACTCGACAAGGAATTTTTCCACACCTCTGCTCAGCCCAGCACTGAGTTTTCCTCAGGAAAGTGAACACTACCTGGGCTCTGCCATCATCATATCTTACGTGTCTGAGCGACCTGGATTCATAGGGTGCTTGCTGTAGACGCATAGCCACACCGTGCAGCACAGCCTTCCCCTGCTTAATGCATCCATCTATTTCACAAGATGAGGAACAACTCGACTCCGTAGAAAAGCCTCAGCGGTGGGGGCCAGGAGTGCTGCAAGCTGATCCTTGGCTGATCACCACTTATTCAATGACTCCAGATAAGTTGCTTCACCCTTCAGTACCCCGGGTTCTTAATCTGAACAATGAATGCACTACATTGACACTGCGCCGAAACACCATCCATAATAACAATTCTAATAATGTTAAGAGGTCCTTCCAGTATTTTCAGGAGAGTAACTAAATCCCTTGGAGAGCATCCAAGATGATTCCTATTTACAGTATATAGAATTCCAGGCTACCAAAAATCACGTTTAGTAAGGTTTCAGTGTTCTTGTCACTGATCTGACCGGAATGTGTTGAGAATTAACTATAATTTCTGACTGCAAAGCACCTGGCAATGTTACATGCTCTGTAAATGCTCTATCTTATTATTCTTGACCACAAATCTCTTTCCTCTTCCTCACACCACTTTGCTTGTTCTTATCTCATTTCTGAAAATTTTCTGCCTTGCCAACGCCAAGTAGAAGGCCACAGTCTCTACACTCTGCTGTCTCTGCCCAGCAGCTTTTCTCCAGCACTTCAAGGTTAGAAGGAATCTACCTCTTTTTACCTTTCAGCATAGCTGTACCCAAGCTATCCCAGGACCACTTATTTGCCAAGATCATTAAAAGACAACTCACCAGGGAAACCAGTGTGGCTGCGGCCCCCACAAACGCAGCAATAAACAGGTGGAAGGTCATTTGGAACTGTAAGAAAATGCAAAAGGGAGAACTGGGTCTTGCAACAGCTGAAATAGGCTCTGCTGCAGATCATGAGTGCAACTTTCTGGACGTGTTGATATCTTTCTGTGTGTTAATTTGGCATCTCTAACTAAGTTGTCACATCCCTGAGTGTAGGCCTCCCATTCTTCATGTACACCATAGCACCTGACCCCACAGCACCCAGAACACAGAATACTCATAAAATAGTATAGTCTTCCCAAATAATCAACTGGTTCTCCTCGGTTGTGCCCAGAATCCCAAAACATTTTGCTTTCAAAGAAATAGCTTACTGCCTTCTTCCTCAGGATTTACTTTTATTCCCCTGCCTCATTTGTGTATAATATCCATTCTCAATACAGTGTTTCCTTTTTCAAATGTACTTTCTTTTTAAATGAGATTGAGAAGTTCCGAACTAAATGTGTTTTATAAAACCTACGTATGTCTGGGCACAACCCATTTTCTTGATAAGGTTTTTAAGTAAAAGAATGAAAATTTTCACTTGGGGGATTTTGCCATTAAGCTCTATCTTTACCTAGAGCTACAAATTTCTCTTTTAAGGGAGGAAGTCTTAGAATGGAAGGCTTTCTCTGCAGCTTTAAGGAAAATAGATATTTTACCATGTATGCTCATTGGCTCAGGCAATATTTTATAGAAGGCAATCTGCTAACTCAAAGTCCAGCAAAAAGAAATTGTGGTCCTTAAAATCAAAGTTGAGTAGAAATTTTATGTTACTAGCCATTCCATTGTAAAATAACCCAGTGCCCCACTCACCTCAGCTGTTTTGCAGATGGACAGAAGGTTGGAGCCACACACCTTGCCAGGGAAAGCATTCCATGGGAGAACACCTACGTAAGACACAAATATCAACCAAGGTAAGCTTCACAGAGTTATGGGGCTACATGGAGCACTTCTTCCATCTTTAATCATCCTGGATGAAAAGTTGGGTCCTACTGACAATCAGGATCTTCTTTTCTAAAGATTTACCCAAAAAATAGAAGGTGGTATTGAACAGTTGCAAAATTTTTTGTTTGTTATTGAAATGTGCTGCTTCTGGGTCGGGGACAGCAGTCAACTGGGGTAGAGCAGTGCAAAGAGCCAAGAAAACTCCCACCACCTCCAAGAAGTTCCCTTCTCAGGGAAGAAACCTCTCCAGTTTCAATGAGAAGGATTAACAAACTAGATCCAAGCATCCATATTTTTATTTTTCCCCATAATTACCACCTTCCTTACCCTAAGAACCAAATATATAGTGCTTCTATAGGGGGTAGGGGAGCCAAGCCACCTTAACTCACCATACATTCTGGCATCAGCACAGAGACTGCCTATACTGGCAGAGGTCTTGCTGGGGGAGGCAATAGACTGGCAAGTGGTCCAAGTGTTGAAGTAAATGTACACAGGCACAGCAGAGCAGGCAAACACCAGGAGCCACACAATGGTCAGGGCATAGGTGATGCCCACAAACTAAAACAATTGACATGGGGTGGTTAGAAGTCAACATCAGCCTGCAGAAATTGAAATATAAACAAGGAGATCCTGGAATGGCATGTACCAGACATGAAACCAGGTTCCAGGGATTTCCACCAAATGAAATTAGTAAGCAGGGCACCTCTACCAAATGTCATTGGCAGTATCTACTAGAGAACTGGCCCCAAATATGACAGAGGGTGGGGGTAATGGGTGGGGGTTGGAGTGAGGAGGACCCCTGGGTTAGAGAGGCTTCAGGAGATTGTTTGGGCAGATAAGGTGTGAAGAAATCAAAAGAGATCTTGAAAGAAAGTCGTGCCATTTAAATGCCTTAGGCTGAGCTTAGAAAATGTTCTTTGTCAAAGGACTTTGGATCCCTAGTTATTGAACAAAGCCAATAGGAGATTTAAATTTCCAATCCCAAAACCTTTCTAAGCCAACTGCTAGCCACAAAAGACATCACCACAACCCACAGATGTTCAGCCCCCAAAGGATCTTTAACTCTAGAGGCTGGAAACCAATGTGTACCTCACTGGAAGCATGGATAGCCCTCTGACAAAGATAAAGCACTAAATATGCAGATCTACACTAGCTCCCTCTGGGGCCTCCAACAATGTAGGATCCCAGAATATTATGGATTCCATCTTGGAGTCAATTACTTAATTTCTATGATCCACCCTCCCTCTCAGATCAGGTACCTACCTACATCTCAGTCCCACGAGTAGCATTTTAAACTCTTGGGCAGTCAGATCTACTCTTGTTGTGGTCCCAGCTAGGAGGGGAGTAAAGGGGTACCAACAGATGGCTTAGAAATGGTCTGATTGAACAAAGCATCCCACGAAACTCATGCTTTTCCTTTTGAGATGAAATTTTCTAGGGAACTTTTAAAAAGTGAGGCTAAGCCAGCTGGGCACCACGTTCTTCCTGACCTTCTCGTTTGGCTGCAGCCATCACGTCCTCACTCAAAAGCCAGGCCCCTAAAGAGGACCCAGCCTTGGGTGGGGGTGAGGCCACAGACTCACGCCCAGTTGTCCCCCACCCCTTGTTATTGCCACAAAATCCTGAGGATGATCACCTTGTCGGGATGTCCTAGCCATTTTCCCAAACAATGACACACCCGCTCCAAAGAATGAGCTTGATGTTGGCCTCTGGAACCCCTCCCCTTCTGGCCCCCTGTTACCGTTGCACTCAGGCCCTTGCCGCAGATGGTGGTCTTGTAGTCGCCAAAGATCTGCCTGACTGCGCCGGTGGTGTAGAAGCCCTCAGCCAGCAGGAGGGCCCCATAAAGGAAGAAGAAAGAGGCAGTTCCATAGATGACATACTGGAAAGCATGGATCCTACATTAACAGACAGACAAAAAGCCAGAAAATCTAATGAATTGAGGACCCAGTTCCCTTGCTGCATAAGTTAGTTGGACCCTTGAGTGGGCACATAAACAAGGCTAGGGATTCTTTAGAGGGATCACTAGGTTCTTCCTCTGTGCTTCTACCTTATCTTTATTGAAGTAAAAGAAGATGCTCCTCCCCAACACCTGGTTTACCCTGTAACCTGAAGAACCAGGGCACTACTCTCCTTGACCTGACCCTTCAGAGATGCTCCCTCAGAGGAGAGAGGAGAGAGGAGCTAGGCAAGAAGGAAGAGGGATGAAAGAAGAGGAGTCTAACTTCCCCCAGGAACAGGAGAGGCAGCCCCACTCTGTCTAGTCATTGTGCCTCCCCCGAGTTCTTTATATGGACCACTTCAGAGGCTCCAACTCTGTCCATGTTAACCCTACCTAGCAGAAATTAAAACATGTGGGACAAAGCAAGGGTGGGGTAGGTGTGGTTAGGAGTGGGCTGGCAGGCAGGCAGACCTCCCCCTCTGAATGTGGCACTTTCCCTTCATTCAGGGCTTCAGATGTGGCACAGGTAGAACCTGCACGCAGAAGGAAGATCCAGGAATCCTGTCTGGCCCCACACCAATCCCCTACTAGTCACTAAGGTACTGATGAGTTCTGTATCTCCAAGATAGACAGGGTTTGTGTGGGACAGTAGGTACTTACACATTGATGAGATACTCATAGTCCTGGTAGTTTTTGGAGAAATAGGTCTCAATTAGCTTTTCTGTGCCAGTGAGTGCTTCATGTCCACAGCCACAGAACAGTGCCACCCCAAAGAAACACAATCCAGTGGCCACCAGGGAAGCAAAGGGGGCCCCTACGAGACATCTCGCACAGCACTCTAACAAGCCTGAGGACGAAAGAGGGTAAACAGTCAGGGATGGGCAATACATAGCTCATCACTCATCACTCTCCACCAGCCCAGCCAGGCCCTGTGCTCACATGCACGGATGGTAGGGGGTGGGGGGTGTCACCCCAGAGGCCAAAAGCAGGAGAGTCTAGAACCTTAGACTTTTAGAATGTGAGATTGACCCCCCCCCAAACCATACTTTGTTCCATTCTTGAAGATAAATCCTTACCTTTAATTCCCAGAATGTACGTGGGTTTTTGAACAATCGGTATTCAGGTAGCCAGCTAGAGAGATGATGCAATCATTCCCTCCTTTCTTCTCATTCTGATTTGTTTTCATCATTTATCAACTCTTATGGAGTACTTACTATGTGCCTAGCATTGTGCTAGGTATTATGTGGAGTGTGAAGGCGTAAAGACATAGACTCTGCCACAGGGGACTTGTTTGTCTACTGAGGAGAATGAGCTAGGTAGACCTAATATTTTCAACTAACAATTCCAGGCAGCCAAGTAAATGGTTACAAAGGGTAAATGCCCTTAGAATTCCAGGAAGGGATGAGTGCAGGCCAGAGATATTGATATTGTCAGACAACATTTGAGCCTTAAACAGCATTCCAGGTGGAGAAACTTTGGAAATTGCATGTTCCTGGATATTCCTGAACGTTGTGTGTATTTGCTGCACGGAATGCTTGATTCTTCTTAGTCTGGATGTGTGGAGAGCAGTCCAAAGGAAAGGAGGGAACTGGCAGAGGATGGGAAATGGTAATTGGAGGATTACTATTATTCTCAGTAATAAACAATGCAGGCTGAATGATTTTTGGACACTTTGCATGGCTGACTTGTCCCCCAATACTACAGTTTGGCCAATGTCCCCACCCTCAGTCCTACCCTGGAGTTCTGTCAAAACAGCTACAAAGAGACTTTATACAAAGTCAACAAAGCATGAAACGTCTTTCTGGAATGGCAAAACACACCAGGGCCTGGGAACACAGGTGTCTTAAAGTGCTAAGAGTCCCTGAGATTCCCCAGACCTGGTACCTCAGGCTCCAAGCCAGTGTTGCTGAGAAGCAGGAAAGGCACGCAAGTCACAGGCTCTGAGAGCAGCTGTGCCCCCAAGTACTAGCCCTGAGCTCTAAGGTGTCACATGGAGTGAAACTTAAAAAATATCCAGTAGATGACTGAATAGATGGGAAAAGGATGGCTCCCTCTGGCCTCTCGGCCAGATCCCCAAAAGGTGGAAGAAATGAAAGTGTTAAACTCTTCAGAAAAAAGTTATATATACACTGATTTTATCTATCCACATATCATAGAGATATGGCATATGAATTACTTTTGTATTTTTGTGTATATATATATAGTATACGCATATATAAAATATTTGTGTGTATATACACACACACACAAATAATCAGCAAATGTGCTGAGAAGCTGCTATTTTGGAAAAGCATGTTGGAACTCCTTACACAAATAAAATAAATTGTATTAATTTTTAGGTTTGGATTTTATCCAAAGCTCGCTTGTCTATTCCAGGGTACCAGGGACCAGGGGAGTCTTTTGCCTGAACCTCTTAATAATAGTACAGTTTCTTTTTAGACCTGAGTGCTTGACCATCTGGTGATTTGCCTGGCTGAACTGCATCCATGTGAACAGATTTTGAAGGACCAAATTATCTCTATCATGAGAAAGTTGAGGCAGAGACATTTATTTATCTCTGTTCTCAGAGCCACAGAATGAGTGAGTCCTCTTACCCACTGTCCCCTAAAATGACAGCACTTCCTTGGTGCTCAAAGAGCCACTTCCTCAAAGATTCTTGTATGTCACACCAGAGACAAGACTCAGAAGCCCAAGCCAAGCAAAATAAGTAGCTAACATTTGCAGCAGAACTGAATTTCCTCCCTTTTCTAAGAACTGAAGCACTGTTGTCAGAAAACTTGGCCTCTATGGGAAGCAGTGCTTCATTAGAGCTGGCCCACAGGGGGTGTGCGCGTGCGCGCACGCGTGCCAGGGCGGGGGCACATGCATGAATGCAAATGTTCACATAAACACATGTATATACCAGAGAGAAAACCATAGCAGTTGAAATTGCTCATTGTCCTCAGGAAACATTCAGAAATTGATCTTCCTCTTTCTCAACAGGTTAAGATACTAGATGCATCCTGTAAGTCAAGAAGAGGAGCTTGGAAATAAACAGTGCTGCCATTTTCCTTCTCGGCCTATCCCCAAACTCTTAGAATCTTCTAGTAAAGAAGGTCTCTGAAGCCTGGGGGTGGGGGAAGGGAAGGTCAGTGACCCCACTGTTCCCTCTCTCCCCAGCACAGGGTCAAGTCTTGGACAGAGCCCTCCATAGCTCCCCTGGACAAAGAAGCCTTGTTTTTCCCTGAGATCTCAGGAGCCTCATTGGTATTCTGCAGGGGCCTGCAGGCTTGGGGGTGGGGAGGGGATCAGACCCAGGGAACAATGGAAGAACTGTTTGTTTAGCCCAGAGTAAGGAGAGTCATCGTCCCTAGCAAGTGACTGTCCTGTGCCCACTCACTCACCCCAGCTTTCTCACCCTGGAAAGGGCTAAAATGGTGGTGCAGGTGTGAGCAGGGATGGAGAAACTTGAACTCTTGCTAACTAAACAGAGAATTCCACTCTAAGTTTTAGCTGATGCCCCCTCCAGGGTTGTAAAGATGAGGAAAAAAGCCGCTTGAGTCTATCTGATCCCTCAAGCATCATCCAAATAACCAGAGAGTATCACATATAGTGTTCTTACTGGGTGATAAAAGGCTAAGCCATGGGAGCAATTCTGAATCATCAACTGATATTCTTTCTTCTTACATCCATTTTTCCTCCATTTTCTTAGAGCTCAAATAACTTAGCACCCCCTTTTCTGCTCCATTGCCACTCGAAGCAAGGTACAAAAGGACATAGGCTTTAATGAGTCTCTAACATGGAGTTGGAAATAAATGGCCCTGGATAAATCTATCACTCCTCAGCTATAAACAGTTCAACAATATAAGCATAAGCATCAGGTGTCCACCTCTTCACATTGAAATGAAATGTTTGTTCTGGGGGCATTTAAGTTCAGCAGAAATGAGGGATCTCAGTCAGTCAGTCCAAGCAAAAAATCAAATTTTGGATTCCAACTGGGAAAAACTCAGAACATGCAAGAAATCGTGTCATCAAAGTAGTTGACAATCAGAACATTCTGAGAAAGGTCCATTGGGTTCCCTTTGATTTGGGAATGTGTGAACCTAAAGCCAGAGAGTCTCCATTTCAGAAGACTTCACGGTTGAAAAGATATCAGTTTGATTCAGGAAGGCTGTGAGGGATTCTGAAGAAGTTCCTTGGCTCTTGCAAGGGCATTCTCACATTTCCAGGCTAAGTATAGACTGCAACATGGTGGAGTTGGCATAAAAGAACTATATAGCAATAATATTACCCAATGCAACAGAATTGGATTAAACCACCTGACTTTGTTGAGAGGTGATAAAGAAAAATAATAACCTTCCCCAGTGTTTTCCTTTCATTTCTGCTCATTGGATTCAGTACAATTATTAAGCATATTAGCAGTAACCTAGACACTATGGGAAACAAAATGGAATTATAAGGCCCAGTCCCTTTCTTCAAAGAGCTTTCAGTCTTGTTGGGGAAAACAAACATGTCTGTGAATCAAAGACCAAAGCTGCCTATAATCTAGTGTTAAAATGTGTATCACCAAGTCCTGTGGGCAAAATGTAAGCAAAGGGGAGATATTCAGTGTTGACTAGATATATCTGCGAACTCCCCAAACTAGTCTAATCAATCTGTGGTAGAACTTCAAGCCCTTCTCATTAATGCTCTTCACAGGAGTCTGACAAGGCTCAACGGGACTGCTGTGACTCATCCAGATTCGTCTATCCAAGGGACTGGATTGATCCTGATGCTGTCTCTTTAAGCAGGAGCCAAAAGCTCCCAAGCCCTCCCTCCTTTCCCATGCCCTGGGCACGCCTTAAGGACGAGCTCCATGATGGAAATTTAGTGTGAATCTGGGAACCCATCAAAGGGAGGAAAGGAAGGACTTTCATGGAAAGGGATGGTAGAAAGAGACCAATTGTGCCCTGCACAATTCCCAGCCTGTCCCTTGAATCCAGCTGACAAAGGGAGAGATAGAAGAACCCTATACAATAGAGCTAAACAACAGGCAGGCTCATTGAGTGAAAAACTGGCCCCATCTCCCTAAGTCTCTAATCTGAGCTAAAGTCTTACCCTCCTCCCAGAACCCACCCCTTAACCTCACCCCATGAACAGAAGCTCCCTTGATCAGGACCTATCACAGTTGACAGGACCAAGATGCTAGAACAGCCGTGACTGGTACTGGGGATGGATGGGGATGAGTGGGTGGGTTCTAGGAGTAAAACAACAATCAACAGGAGGTGCCAGAGACAAAGACTTTTGCTTCTGGCCTTATCCTGACCAGACAAAGCCCTGCCTATAATCTTGTCTTTCCTACATGAAATCAGCACTTATACCACATTCAGGCGCTGGAAAGAGGCCCTGTAGCCCCTGAGGCATGGGAATCCAAGCTTGCTAGATGGTCAAGCCATGCAGAGTTAAATATAAAAGGAATCTCAGGCTCCTCTTTGAACAGGTATTATTATTGCCATGGCAACAGCAACTGGACCACCTTGTTTCCTATATTCCCTACTCCTCCCCAAACACACACACACAGGCACGCATGCATGGATACACATATGCACACATGTATGCCAATTTATACCCAAACATTGGGAGACTGGGGTAGAGGCTGGATTGTTAAACTCTATCTCTGACACATTGTCTTCGCCTTGCCCACTTCTGGAAAGGTTAAAGAGAAGCACCTGGCACTAAGCTGAGAGACAACAGTTTCCATACCTTATTCCTTAGGTTAGTCTCCCACCATTTCCTCCTCTCCCCTTGGTTGCAGTGTGAAGCTGATCTAGGGAACCTTGTTCTCTTCCTCGGGATGTCACTGACTCCTTTCCAGAGCCCTGTCTGGCAGAAAGCTCAGAGGCCAGTGCAGAACTGAACGATCACCTTTAGGACCATTTTAAAATAACCAAGGAGGAATTAATCAATCAGTACTTGCTGAGCTTTTGCTGTGAGTTTGACACTGGGCAGGCCCTGACAGTGGGAAAGGAAGGGAAAGCTACTCTGTTCACCTCCCATGGCTGCTGTGACCCTTCCTGATCAGGTCACTGCCCTGACTTGATGTTCTCTGGACCTGAAGTTCTGTGGGCAAGGAGGCATTTCTACTGTTGCTTTCTTTCAGCACCAGGAATCCTGGGGATGGTTTTCAAGGCTTTAAGTTAATACACAAAAAGGTAACAAGGGAAAAAGATGCCACTGGCTGGGGTTCTGCCTTCATAGGTTTGGAGACTATATTTCCCCTCCCACCCATTTCCCAGGGGTTTCTTGGGCCTTGTTACTACTCAGAGAGATTTGATAGCATAGTTCTAGTTGTCAGGCTATTGAGTAAATTGCTGGCTTTCCTAGCACAGAGCCAGAGCAAAAGGTCCTCGAAGCAGAGCAGACCTTTCAATCTGCCTGGCTCTCCAAGAGCGCCTCTGGCTCTGCAGGGCCAAGGTGAGGAGTGGGGTGGGGAAGGCTGCCTATGATCATTTTGGTCAGTGTCTCTAGGAAAAGTAAGTGAATGTGCTGGTTTGAATCCGCTTTCTTTTTAGCTCCTGGCATTCCTGCAGCATTCTTGCCATCGTGATGGGATTCAGATAGTCTTCAGGCATCTTGTAAAAAACTGGACCCCTGCTCTGCCTCCACACTTTTTGCCTGGGCTACACTCACTTACTCTGAGCCAGCCAAAACTACGCTGCTCGGCAAACAGCCACCTTTGGAGGGAAGCATCATAGTCTGGTTACCGGGGTAACAGCCACTGTTCTCAGACATCAGGCTTTGCAGGAGCCAATGTTTTGCTGTTCAGTAATGGCATTGTGTTACTAAGCAGAGAATAATCAGCTACTGCTCTTTGGCTCTTTTCCGGTTCCATTGTTATCCCAAAGACTCATTTGGAACATCCCTCTCCCAAGTCAGGACAAGTTTTAATGAACTATCATTTCCCCCGTAAACCTTTTGTGTGGACACTACTGAATTCCCTGTTCCTCTTCACTTCCAATCCTACTGGATTCTGTATGGTTGAGGTAGTGAGCTCCCTGTTCCTGGGGGTGATTAAGAAGAAGCTGTAGGAATGTTTAATTGGGTGTTGTAGAAGGGAATCCTGCATTGAGAATTAGCTCAGACAGCTTCTTAAATTCCTTCCAATCCCAGATTCCACGATATAATTTGTCTACTGCAATAGTTAAACAGCAACACACTCCATGTCAGAGGTAGTAGCAGTTCAGTACCTTGCTGGAGATGCTCTATTATTTACAAAGTATTTGAGATACTTTGTCATTGAATAACTGAGAACTCAATGGCTACTCCATCATGTGCACCTGGCCCAAGCATGGCCCACCCCCAGGATCTGGGATCCAATACACAACCTCTACTGTGCCCTCACTATGGTAATCTCCCCTGAAGGAAATCATCCAGCCTCCATAACAGGAAACTATCCCTATGGTCACCTTATTTGTTCCTGCCTTCTCCTCAGGGCTTTCATCCCCTAAGGAAGTAATATTCAGCATCCTTCTTTACTCCTTCTCCGTTTTTTAATTCACAAGCTACCCAATCAGCTGCCTTGACATTAGGTAGGGTTCTTGATGTTACCTAGGGCAGGAATTGAGTTCCTCCAACATTCACCTCTCACCTGGCCACACTCAACTGGACAAATGATTCTTACCCAAGTGCACAGAGTACATACAAAGAAAGTCCAAACACTTTGGAAAGAAGAGTCAGCCTATACATGCATTATTGTATAATAATTGGTATTATTATTATTTACAATTGTTGTAGAGCTTGCCCATTTTCAAAGGACTCCCACATCATTATTATTTGATTTTTATAACCCTGAAAGTAGACAAAGCAGTTATTGTTATCCCCATTTTCCAGATGATGAAGTGATAATTCACAGCAACCTACCCAACGTCATGAAGTTCATAAGTGGCAGATCTGGGATTCAAACCTGGTTGTGTTAACTTCTAGTCCAGTTCTCTGCCCTCTTAATTATCCTGCCTGAATACATGCTTCAAAAAGCTCTCTCAGTGTTTCAGGATGAAACAACCTAAAGTCTGACACCAGCTTAGTATAACTGAAAACATATCTATCTCCGTGGATGTTGTTGGAGCCTTCTGAGTATTACGTTTGATGGTGAATACTCAGGACAATTGATTCTCATTTCATTTAGGATGTATTCAAGCTGCTGCTCTTGTTTTGCCAAATGTGAGCGATGTCTACATGTTTCTGTGGCATCCTGTGTGGACAAAGACCCTTGTGCTCTGCACACCTTGCTCTGAGTAGACACCACCAGAGACCAGACCTCATAGCTTCTCTACGGAGAAGCCCTCAGTACTCAACCAAGTCAGCAAGAGCCCTAAGGTCCCATCAACCTCCTTGTCATAGCAGGGATTTAGAGTCTGAGCCATGGCCTCAGGAAGGCTAAGTGTTTAATATTTGCTACATATGGTCACCCATACATGTGCGTGCACGCACGTACACATACACACACACACACACACACACACACACACACACACCCTTACCCATATCCGTTCCCTATGGTAAAGCCATTGAGGACTTTATTTTCATTTCCTGAACCGGGGATTGACCTCCTTAGCCATGGCCAAGCCTGAGCCCATCTCTCCCAGTTTCTTTCTGATGCCCAGCAGGGTCCAAATTTTGTATCAAGCAAGCAGTTATTTTGAACAGCTGAGGGCCAGCCAACATTAGTTGCCTCCAGCAAAACCAGGGATGTCAGCTGACTGGGCCATTACCAGGACCTGGGGACCAGGGGAAAAGAGAAGGTAGAGGGAAGTGAGGGGGTAGGAGGACACATGACCACATCCAGCCCGCCAGGCACTCTCTCCAAGGACCTGTGGGACTCTCCACGTGCTGCTGGAGTTCTTTGACAATAAAGCATCATTCTCAGTACAGCAGAGAAGGAGTTAATTTAACTGCGTGCTAAGGAATTAAAAAGAAAACAGGTGCCAAAACACAACTCATTTCAACCATTAGAAACCCCGAACCGCAAAGTTCTTGCAAATTCCTGTGCTTTGGCTTGAATCTTCCATGCTAAAGTTTTTGAAACTCACCCATGTCTTTGGGACTCTGATTCCAATTGTAGCCGGCTGGCTAGTCTGCTTTGCAGCTGACTTTGTTCAGCTGGAAGGATCTTGGTCTCTCCAGTCTCCTTCTTCGGTCCTTTACTTTTTCTCTCTGAGTATCTTTGTCCTCTTCTCCTGCAATGAAAAGGGCTTTCTGATTGACAGCCAACCCCCTTAAAGGGACAGGCCCGCTTTCCTCCTCCTCTCCTCCTCCCCTTCTCCTCCCCTTGTCCCCACCTCCTCAGGGATACTCCCTTCTCTAAGGCCTCCATCTTCTCTTTCTGCTTTTCACTGCCAATTGTCTCATTTTTTTTCTTCCCCCCCCCCCAAGGCTTGCCTGTGTGGAATTTCACTTTGCTGCACAGACATCTGGAAATGCGGTTTGGGGGTGGAAATAAAGAGGTCCTGCAGGCCTCCAACTGATCCTTGGATCTATTTGGTGTGGGATGTGGCAGCACAAGTGTCAGAAGCCAGGAAGGTGGTAGCCCTGGCGAGGCAGTCAGGGTCGAAAACCTAGGTGCCATCTCCCAGTCCTTCCAACTCTGCCCCAACCCCACCCCTCACTCCTAGCTGCCCTTGACCCTATCCACCTTTACTCTCCCCCCACCCTTTGGAAAATAAGCACTCCTTCCCTGCCATCCCAGCTCCAGAAACACAGGAGAGAAGAAAAATTGTCTTTTAAAATAATTTCCTCCAAATCCTTCTTAGTTTCAACTGAATGAGGACAAAACACAAGCTGTTGATTCCACGAACAGATTTTGACCAAGCTGGAGAAAAGTAGAATTGTAATCATTTTTATAGACGGGATAACAGAGACCCAGGGACGGGGCAAGACCTGTTGTGCAGGTTCACAGAATAGGCTAAAGAAAAGGTCAGAATTAGGGATGTGGGTGATTTCCATGGAAGGTAATTGACTTTGACACGAGAACACAATCTGGAAATTAGGTAGTCAATATCCCACCCTGAGAATAGTGTCGTCAGAGAGCTGAACCCAGGCTGGTGAGAGGCAGGGAGTGGGTTGAGGTGAAGCCATGGGTGCCAGTGAGGATGGAGGGAAGGGGAAAGTAATACGGTTCTTTCCACAGAGAAAGAAACACTAAGAAAAAATAGCCAAGTAGCAAAAACAAGGGAATAATATGCTAAACCTAATAATATTTATTTCTAAAGACTGTAAAGGTATTTGAGTGCCCAGGACTGGGTGGGATTAGCCTATGGAAGGTTTTCTAGAAGAACCGAATCTTAACCAGTGTCTACCTAGCTCCTTGTTCGTGTTCCCTATCCCTTCAGGAGTCTCAGAGAGACACGACTCTCTTGACCTTGAGGCCCACATCTTCCCATAGATGGCCTATAAGGAAACTGGTTGGCATATAACTGGAAGAGTACCATTAAGACTCCAGGGAAGTAAGGGATGCCCCCTCCCTAATTTTCCCCATGGCTTTGCCTTGGGGTAAGAGAGGAGAGGAAGGAGATACTGAGCAGAGTCTAGAATCTTCCTATGGGGGGAGAGAGGCAAAATTGTGTCTTACAGTTTTCTCTTTGGGTTGTGGCCTTGGTCACTTTTCTGGCTTGGGCTCTTCTGTTAGGAAATGGGTGAATCTTCTGCAGATGCCCTTGTGGGTCCCCTCGGTTCCTGAGTCCTGTAGTAGTTGAGGCTTGTCCAGAGTCCTAGAACTCTATATCCTCTGCTCTTATACCAGCCCCAAGGAGAAAGGATCCCTGTAAACACTGCCCCTTTGGCAGAACCGTGTAATAGTAGCTTTCTGGAGCAGACCAGACTAAGGCCATACGACTGATGGTAGAGGGTCCCAGGACCCCTGACCTCGCCAGCCCTGTTCTCCAGCCACAGACTCCACTTACTGAGGAAGCTGAGTTGTAGGATTGTGCCAACAATTAACTTCTGGATGGTTGTTGTGAGAATGGCCCTGGAGGAGAGGCGGGGACCAAAAGCAAGAAGTCAAATGGGCCAAATGTGTGCCCTCAGCTTCTCAGATGGCAGAAGAAACTGAGTGCAAACTCCGGGGGTTCTGATTTACGGGATGAGAGAGATGGTTTTTCACAGCTCAAATAGATGAGACAGCTCCATATGCAGGGGGAATCTCTCAGGCTGAGCTTCTCACAAATCTGCCCCTGGATTCCCAGCAGCAGCTCTGGGGACTGCTAAGCTACTTGGAAGAAAAGATGTGTTCCCAGTAAATTCACAGATACCAATTTTTCAAACATATTCCCCGACATTTCTCTTCTCCTTTCCTCCAACTCTCTTGCCATACTATTCATTTTGTCTTCTCCCCAAGTCTCAATCTCTCTGTGTCTCTGTTTCTCCATCTCTGTCTCTGCTTCTCTCTGTGTTTCTTTTTCTCTCGCCACAGTCCTTGATGGAGCATGTCTTCCTGTCTGCACCTTGTTCTTATGCCTGGGATGGCAAAGGGGCTCAGCCAGGTGACTGTGTCATGTTCACTGTCCCCGGTGCCTTAAGGTTCCCAGCTCCCCAGGATCTACTGTGTTACAGTGGCTCTGTAGGGCCTGACACTCTGCCTCAGAACCCACTCACCACCCTTCTCCTGAGCCTTTCCCACAGCCCTCATAGGGTTTTTTCCTAGGTCCCCAAGGGGGCTTTCTAAAAAATCTATCCAACCCCACCAATTTCTGTGATTCTGCTTCCCATGGTTCTGCTGGCTGCCCTTGGCAAATGTTCTCCAGAGTCCAGCTGGGTCCCCGGCAGTACCCAGGGATTCCTCAAGAGGGCACTGCCAGCCTTCTTGGTGGCAGCCTGCTGCCTGCACTGGGTGCCTGTGGGAACAATACAGGATTGTATGAAACTAGTAAACAATTTGCTTAATGCAATTCTGATGGTACCTCAGAGGATCTGGACCCCCTTGATCACAGCTTGCTTTGGTTGTGCAGCTTTCTTGCCAATAACTCCAAAACGTTTGGATAGTACCTCCCCTCTCTGCTGTGTGATCCCATATTACCAGATTCTTGAAGGCCACTGGGCAAGTGGGTTCTCTTTGCTCCATTGTATAGAGTGAACTCTGAAATTCAGGGAATTCCAGTGAATTTCTCCCAGGAAAGTAAATAAGGGCTCAAGTGCCCAATCTGGCAGGCCACTTCTCCATGTCCTCAAAAAAGATTGTAAAGGGAAACAGAGAAGGCACAGTACCTGAGGTCACCTGCTAACACTGGGGCTGCGGAGCTGAGGCTTTGCTTCTGCTCCCCAAGATAATGTCCTCCCAGATCAAATTTAAGAAGGCAAGTGGCTTATTCTTACAGCTTTTCTAGCCCTGGCACAGAGGGCTGGCTGGCAGACTATATATTATTTCCTAGGCACTTGAGCTAGAACTTTCCACACCCAATTTCATGCCGATTGGTGGCCTTGCCTTTCCGGCCAAGAGAACTGAGGGCTGAGGGCCAGAGATGTCACATACTTTGGGCTGGCAGGGGGTGGGAGGAAGTAGAGGGTGCTCCTTCTCCTCTTCTGAAGATTCAGAGAGCAGTGCAAAGATGAATGGGGGCAGGGGGTGAGTTGGATGTGTATTTGTGATGAGGAGATGCCCATGGCTTAGGGGTAGAGTGAAGGGTAGTCTGGAAGCCAGAATAATCAGATGAATAAGCTCAGGAAAGGAGTGTCTAGGGACCACCAAATAGCTACTAGCAACGTGGAGAAATAAGCTGTCCACAAAATCCACCTTCACCAAAATGAAAACTCGGCCAGTCTTGGCACAGTGGTCCCTGCAGAGGGGCCGTATGTTTGATACAATCTCTGAGCACAGCAGAAATAATACTACTATCCTTGGCTGTCAAATACTCACCTGACTTCTGAGGACCAATGTTATTTGTTCTAGTTTGCTGATGGGGTACAGAGGCAGCTCTCCCAATGCCACCCAGCAGGCAAGGGACAGAGCCACCTCTAGAGGATGCACCTCTCCAGACTCTCATTGCTTAGAAGTTGCTTGGAAGATTGTTCTGCTCCAAAAGAATGTTTGCACAGAGAGCCTCTGGCCTGAACAAGAACAGCCAGGGGGAGCATGGACAGGTTTCAGGCTGCTGTGGCCCAAGTCTCCAACCCTTTGTACTTCTCAGGCTAAGCAGGGGGTCCACGTTCAACTCCAGTCAGGGCAAGTTATGTGCAATTTGTAGATCAGTGGGACTCAAAATCAGTCACTGGAGATTAGATAATACTAAGGACTTTCTTATATTTGTTAGGTGTAATAATAGCATGGTAATTATGTTTTTAAAAAGGATCTTTTATCAGTTAGAGTTGCACAGAGAAATATTTAGAGGTGAAATGTCATGATGCCTGAGATTTTTTTCCTCCCCCAGAAAATTACAATAGCAAGGTTAGATGAAATAACATTGGTTAAATGTTGAAAATTATTGAAGCTGGGTGATGGGGACATGAAGGTTCATTATACTATTTTCTCTACTTTGTGTATGGTTAAACTTGAAGTCACAAAGGAGGAGTCATTAAAGTTAAGGTTGAAACAAACTCAGAAAAAAAGAGAACACTTTCAAGAGAGATCTCCAATCTTTCTGGGAGAATGCACATAGCCTGATAAGAGTGGCCTGCTTCTGGGGAAGGGGATAGGGGGCTTGGAGCAAGAGGGAGACTTTTCACTCTACGCACTTTGGTGTAGTGGGAATTTGTACAATCAGCCTTTGGTATCCTGGGGTTCGCATCCTTGGATTCAACCAACTGCGAATGGTTGAATACTTGGATGCGGAACCTGTGGACACCGAGGGCTGAGGGCTGACTGTGGGACTTGAGCATCCGCAGATTTTGGTATCTGCACCAGTCCTGGAACCAATCCTCTGCGGATACCAAGGGACAATTGTAATTATATGCAACGCCTTGGTTTTTCTATTGAAAATCTCATTCGAAAAATGCTTCAGGCAGATTGAGGGACAGCAGCCTGTGGGTCCCTTGAGTCTGCTCCACTGATGCTGGTGGATCACGAGAGAGAAGTCCTCGCCGTGGCAGATTGGCCAGCCCCCATGCCGCCCACACCCTTCTTTGCCTGCGTTTCCGAAACACTGACCTCCAGCCACAGGAGAGTACTCCCAGGAACACCTCCTGAGGCACAGCTGGATGGAGAAGAGAGGTTGCTCTTGTCCTGCTCCCCGTGGGAGGAGAAGACATGAGCCCTTGAATGCAAGAAAGGTCCTCAGCACAAGAGGCTGGTCCCTCCACCTTCCAGGGGAACAAGGCCCCTCCTCGCCCCTCTGCTGACCCCACGAACAGTGAAGGCTACGTCTGCCACTGAAGGGACCCACTCAGGCAGCTGCTCAAGCCTCCCTTTCAAAGCTGCTGCTCAGGCCTCCTCCTTTCAAAGCTGCTGCCCAGGACTGCCTTTTCAGAGATATGATTCTGCCCCCTCAATCATCATCAGAATCATCATCATCATCATCAAAGTTTGCTGTCCCTTCAGAGAAGCCAGGCCAAGCCCTTCAGCCCTGGCTGCTTGCCTGATTCAAAGGAGTCGCTCTGGGCTGTGGACAATACCTCAACGCAAAGCCACGCGCCTATGGAGTGGATTGTCTACCCTCGAGGCTGGGGTGCCTTCTTTGGGAAACTGTGCCAGCATCCAGGATGGAGAAGAAGGGGAGTCTCAGTTCTCCCTGCTGAGAGCTGCATACTCCACGTAAGCACAAATCATGGGGCCAGAGCTTAGCGCAATTGCCCCACAGGGCTGAGGATTGCTTTCCCCCCTCTTCCTCCCACACCCTGGGCTGAGCCCAGGAGGAATCCTGGGCAGTTGCTCTCCCCACCAGCATGGGCTCCTCCTGCCACTGAATAGGATGTGGCAGGCACTGAGCCTTGGGGGAGCTCCCACCCTCCAACCATTCCCCGCCTAGGAACTCGATTGCTGTGGAATTGTCTGTGACAGCCAGGGGGGGCACAAGGGGCACAGGGAGGGGTTAATGCACTCCTCCATCCTGGCCTGCTCCTTCCTAGGCTGTAGACACCCAGGACCTTGGAGGGAACTGGGTTCATTTTTTAAGCACAATTAGTCCAAAACCATAAAGTCTAAGAGGCAATTCCCCTGGAGGACCCTCCAAAGAGGGTTTTACATGCTCCTTGGATTATCCTTGAAAATCCTTCAAATTTTCTAATGCACTGCAATTATTTCCACAAGCTGAATCCAGCAGTTCTTGGAAGGGTTTCAAAGGATAGAGTGTCAGCAGCTTCCCTTAGCCTCTGCTCCCTCCCTGCAGCAGAAACCTTCAGGAAGGAAAGCAAATCCTCACTGGTATGTTCTCTCTACCCTGGCTGTACTGTTGCTGCCCAGCCACAGAAGCTCTGTTCAATTCTCAGCCCATGAGACACCCTCCAAGGAGCTGGCCTTAGAGAGAGCCACTGAGCCTAAGCTACAAGCCTAAAAAGCCAGTAGGGTTCTTCATTCTGGGGCAAGAGCTCCCCAACTGTCCTCAGATTTCCTCAAAAAGGGGACATGGAGGTGGCTGGGGAATGCTGGGGTGGGGCTGGCTGTCCCAGTTAAAGCTGAGTTTAGAGAGAGTGGCTAGTCCTGGGTTCCCTGGGAGTAGCCATCCTCTCTCTGTTGATAAATCAAGAAGGAAGTTGATAGCATTGCAGCATGAAGGATTTTTAGCAAGATATCAAGTGGGCCTTCCAGATGATCAGAGCTGTCTATGAGCAGCGGAGCAGAGTGATTAATAACATAGACTCGGGTTTCCCTGGTGGCACAGTGGTTGAGAATCTGCCTGCTAATGCAGGGGACACGGGTTCGAGCCCTGGTCTGGGAAGATCCCACATGCCGTGGAGCAACTAGGCCCGTGAGCCACAACTACTGAGCCTGCACATCTGGAGCCTGTGCTCCGCAACAAGAGAGGCCATGATAGTGAGAGGCCCGCGCACCGCGATGAAGAGTGGCCCCCGCTTGTCGCAACTAGAGAAAACCCTCGCACAGAAACGAAGACCCAACACAGCCAGGAATAAATAAATAAATAAATTTATTTAAAAAAAAAATAACATAGACTCTGAAGTCAGACACACCTGGGCTTGAATATCAGCTCTACCAAATACCAGCTCTGTGACTTGGGCCAATTCAACCTCTCTGGGTCTCCATTTTTTCATTCCAGAAAATGAACAATAATAATAGTGACCTCGTGGAGTTATTGAGAAGATTACACAAGATAATGAACATAGTTAGCACAGTGCCTGTGCTACGGTATAATAATAATAATAATAACTAGGGGAGATGACAGAGTATCTCTGAAAATGTTTAATAGGCGTTTAGCAAACAGAGGCTGAACTTGAATGATCTCTAGAACCAACGCCTTTCAGATCCAGGATTCCTAGACTTCCCCGGAACCTCTTCATCTTTTAAATGGACCTGAGGAACTATGCTGAGGCGTATTGAGACTCCTTGAGACTCACCCAGCAGTTCAGCTGCATGCTCCTCTAGGTATGGTCCTCACTAGGATGACCAACTGTCTTGGTTTGCCGAGAACCAAGAAGTTTCCTGAGATGTGGGAATTTCCATGCTAAACCTAGGTAAACGCCAGGCAAACTGGGACAAGTTGGTCAGCCTACACCAGCACTCGCACCCAAGCAGGGCCATAAGCACAGTCCTTGAAGCAGTTCCCTCAAGGGCTGTGCGAAGCAGCCTGCGTCAGTTTCCCCATGCTGAAGCCACTGAAGAGGAAATTCTAAAAGCCCCCCATTCCTTTACTCTCTGCAATATCATGTCCAGGCAAGTAAGCTTGCCAGATAAAATACTCGACACCCAATTAAATTTGAATTTCAGATAAACCACAAAAAAATTGTTTAGGATAAGTATGTTCCCAATTACTGTCTGGGATATACTTATACTAAAAATGTGTTTATTGTTTATCTGAAAGTCAGATTTAACTGGGTGCCCTGTATTTTTATTTGCTAACTCTGGCAACCCTACAAGCCAGGGCAATCTTCCATGGCAAGCCAAGCTGGTTTCTGGGGAGGGAGCCGGAGGGGTTGCTAGGGAAACCTCAAAAAAGAAATCACGGTTCCCTATGGACACACCTTCTACTCTGCATTTTGGCCCCCAATTCCTTCATCTTGTGAGCCTTACCAACCCCCCGAACCACGCCTGACTCTAGGGAAGATCGTTTGGGGCAAGGCAAGATGTGATGGGCCCTGAGGCGGGCCGCACAATGCAGTGGTTAGGGGTTCGGGCTTTGTAGCAAGCCAGATTGGGTTTGCATCACACCTCAGCTTAGGACACAGCACAACAGTAATAATAGCGGTTCTTGTTAATACTTAGGGCCTGACCTTTCTCCTGTTCATCTTCTCTCTTCTCTTCTTATCCTGTATCCAGCAATTTGCCAGGCTTTGAGGAGAATACAGAGTGATGGGAGGATTTCTGGACACAGCCCTTGCCTGAGGGGATTTACAGGTTCATCTGGAAAACATATTAGAGATATTAACCAAATGGAGACTCAGACACAACGAACACTGAGCATCTACCTATGCTTGGCTTGCCCTATGTGCGCATGTAAACAGAGGGCTTAGCCTGTCCTTTCAAAGTCAGATAAAATTGGCTCTAGCCCCTATGCCACGCCTTGCCAGGGAGGCCCAGTGTCTTCCCCAAGATTTCTGAGAATTCTGAGGGAGCTCAGAATCCCATGACCAAATTTGGTTCTGAATTTGGGCTCCTAATGAACTTCTGATTCACATCCAGTTCATCTTCCATGGCCACTCCCTGCTTTCTATTTTTTGTCACACCAGATTGGGAATGCTGCTTTTCTTCCTGGATTTCTGTAAAAACCACTCACATAAAGGATTTGTGCAAGTAACAGTATTTAGCAACGTTTGGGTGGATGGAGGGGACGTATGCTATAGCAACACAAACAATTAAAAATTGATGACTAGACATTCCTGTATTTAAAAGTCCTTGGCTACATTGCTACTTGGAATTTCTCTGCAAACTCCATCCTCCTGCCATGCATCCACTCTTGCTCCTTTCTCCCTTCTCTCATTTCCTCTTTTTTCTTCTCTCTCACCCCAAGTTCATGTTTATTTCTTATGAAAAGCAATTTAGCTACATATGTGTTATCTTCCAGTCCTTTCCATCAGAGCTCCTCCTTCCCCGAAACTGGCGTATCTGAGTATTTTCCTTAAAAAGGACTGTACCCTTCTTAGGAGAAACTTTGATGTCAACTAATTTATCACCCTACTCCTCTTGCACAAACGTAATCCCTGTTAATCCCACAGCATACGAGGTAGGGTCATTATACCCATTTTACACATGAGCAAACTGAGGCATCTGAAGCCCACAGCTGGCACTGGAAGAGCTAGGATTCAAACGCAGTTCTTCCAAGTCTGGTGTTCTTCCCATTACCCAAGGGTGCTGCTAAATTGTGTACTACAGACAATTAGAGAATGTGTCAGGGATGGGGGTTGGAGAAATTACTCTCAGGTGGAGGGTTCTCTGACTGAGGGGAAATGCCCACTGCAGCCTGTAAGCCTTTCCCTCAGACCAGCTCCAGAGTCAGCAAAGCAGCACTCTCTGTCTACAGCAAAATCACAGGCACGCAGATTCACTAGGCCTCTGGATCCCTGAGTTGTTTAGCCTAGGAACCGCTTCAGACATGACCTAGCTATCACATCTTTGTGGGGTTTTTTTGTTTTGTTTTGGTATTTTGGCCGCAGCCATGCGGCCTGCAGGACCCCAGCTCCCCAACCAGGGATCGAACCCGGGGCCCCGGCAGTGAAAGTGTGGAGTCCCAACCACTGGACCGTCAGGGAATTCCCCACATTTTTGTTTTTTTTCAAACAAAGTTTACTACCAGGTCTTACAGCAGCCCAAAGAAGTGGATACTGTTACAATGTTCAATTTACAGACAAGCAAACTGAGTATCAGAGAACTCACATAACTTGCCCAAGGTCACACAGCTAGTAAATGGTGGAAGGCAAAAATGCAGGCTCTCTGGCTTCATGTGTTGTCAATGCCCTCCAGCAAAAGTCCACCAGGAAGACACCTGGCTTTGTTCGAGTTGGGTTTATTGCCCGTTGCAGCAAAGGGAGACACCCCAACACCCCACTGTCCCCCAAGGTGTGCGTTTTCCCTACAGGCAAAGAGCAATAAGTCCAACTTGTTCAACCCCAGATGTGCTCCTGGTGGTCTTTGGCTGGAGGACATTGACAGAAACAGGGGTTCACCAACACTCAGCTGAAGCCCTCACTGCCTTGGACCCAGATGTTCCACTTAGTAATAGTGCCCGCATCTGAGACTCCTTCTGTCTACCTGTTTGAGGTGCCAGCCTGCCCATATCTGGGAGATAAGTTCGTGCTGAATTGCAGTCTGATAGTTCATTGAAGTCCTTCAGCTTTGGGTTTATTTTGCTTTTCTAAGAATGAGATCCCTTGGGGTATTTTTGGTTTTCTGTTCTGGTTTGTATTGTTCCCTGGTAAAATTGTTTTCTAGCCTTCTAACACATGCTCCTATAGTCTCTCTGCTTGTCTAAGTGTCTTTAATGTTGTTTATTTATAAGAGGAACAATCTATAGGGAGAGGACAGCATAGATTCAATAAATTTGTCCTTGAGCTGGCCCCAGGGACTGAGGAGTTCAGGTCTCCTCAGACCATTGTCCTTCTGACAAACTTTATCTCAGTTTATCATTTCAAAGCCTTATAGAGATTTCTCAATCTTGCCTTTGTGTCCCTGAGACCTGCTTCCTTTAGTTTCATCTACCCAGAATCAGGGGCTTTCATCTGGCCCCTCATTGGTGGCGATTGGCCTTTGGCCAAATTCTGGACGCACAAAGTTCACCACCGCCATCTTTACAGATGGTTGAGTTCTCATGGGGTTTTCTCAGTCTAAAAATGCACCGCTTCCAGGCTAAACACCTCTTCCTTCATGTTTTCCCCCCATAATGTTAATTTGTGCACTTAGCCCCCTAACTGGCACAATTTCACCAGGGACGATTTAAAATTGCAGTGGTCCCTTTGGGGAGCTTTGGACATAAACAGGAGAGGTACTTTGGAGCAAAAAGCAAAAGAAACCCTCTGGAGGAGATTGTCTTCTTTGTCTAAAAGAGAGATCAGTTTGTTTAACGTAGGAAATATCACCTCCCTGGTTTCCATATTTTGGAAGATTAAAAAATGCTGGCTTTTTAATTATACAGCTTGATAAACTTATCAAGGGCCCATGTTATGTCAAAACCAGCTATACGTACTCTCTTTTTTGTGTGTATACCTCAAAATCTGTATTTCTACGTGTGAACTTTCTTCCTTTTCCTTGCAGAGGAAACATAACTAGCCCTTTACAGTTGATAATTATACATTTGACTGCAGCTGACCTTCTCTTTCATATTTTTTTCTGTTCCACTGTCTTTTTCCTGTCTTGTGAAACTTTAAATATTAATTTTATCACAAAATAATTTAGTTGTCTTGCATACACTCTAGGAATATTTAGTCCAAATAAACTCAAATTTGTCTGAAAGATAATTTTAATTTATTAAACCGTCTTACTTTCTGTGTGCACTGAAAAGCATAATAGCCTTGTTGCTATAGCTATAAGAAAATAAGAAGAGGCTTTAGGGACTTCCCTGGTGGCACAGTGGTTAAGAATCCGCCTACCAATGCAGGACACAGGTTCGATCCCTGATCCGGGAAGATCTCATATGCCGCGGAGCAACTAAGCCCATGTGCCACAACTACTGAGCCCACGCACCGCAACTACTGAAGTCTGGGCGCCTAAAGCCCATGGTCCGCAACAAGAGAAGCCACCAAAATTAGAAGCCCACACACTGCAGCAAAGCCCCCGTTTGCTGCAACTAAAGCCCACGTGCAGCAACGAAGGCCCAATGCAGCCAAAAAATAAATTAATTAATTTTAAAAAAAAGAAAAAAAATTTTTTTAATTGCTTTAAAAAAAGAAGAAGGTTTAAAGTGAGAGAGTGGCATGGACATATATACACTACCAAATGTAAAACTGATAGCTAGTGGGAAGCAGCCGCATAGCACAGGGAGATCAGCTCGGTGCTTTGTGACCACCTAGAGGGGTGGGATAGGGAGGGTGGGAGGGAGGGAGATGCAAGAGGGAAGAGATATGGGGACATCTGTATATGTATAACTGATTCACTTTGTTATAAAGCAGAAACTAACACACCATTGTAAAGCAATTATACTCTATACTCTAATAAAGATGTTAAAAAAAAAAGAAGAGGGTTTAGTTTCAAGGTAAAAGATGAGTTTTGGTATGATTTGATATCTTTAGCACACTATCTTGGTTTATGCAAAACCAGGTTTAAATGTCTCATAATTCAAACTTCTTAAATTTTCTACATTGGTTTTATAAGTTAAATAAGTTAGTATTGTTTCCATAACTTGTTTAAATTAAAATTATATGTATAAAATTGTATTCAACTAAACAGAATGAAAAAAATCTTTTCAAAACTTTGATTATGAAATTCTTAAAATGCTGTATATTGAAAGAATTCAGTGTGTTAGTTAAGTTGTAATTTCCAGATTCTTAGCTAATTTTAAAACCTTAGACCCAAGTTCATTGTAAATAATCTTTGGCTGTCTGGACAGTTCCAAAAAGAAAAAAAAAAAAGATACAAATACAGTTATATTCTTATTTTTTAATGGCAATCAACTAACAAAATATACAAAAGTTTTGGATGATATTTTATACATTTTTTTTGCCTTCTAAAACTGTTAAAATATGAAATAATTGTTCATGGAGACAAACATAGCTAAACAACTTTTTATTTTCTGTTCTCTAGTTTTCTCTCATGTTTCAGGAAAGAAAAGTTCACTACTTTGATTAAAGATAAGAAAATATAAATAGTTATACTTGGTAGAGTAATTACAGAGAAATAGAAACATGTATAAAAGATAATGGATATTATTTTCATTTTGCTTTTTAAAGAAGCTGTAATACATACAGATGGCCAACAAACACATGAAAAGATGCTCAACATCACTAATTATTAGAGAAATGCAAATCAAAACTACAATGAGGTATCACCTCACACTGGTCAGAATGGCCATCATCAAAAAATCTACAAACAATAAATGCTGAAGAGGGTGTGGAGAAAAGGGAACCCTCATGCATTGTTGGTGGAAATGTAAATTGATACAGCCACTATGGAGAACAGTATGGAAATTCCTTTAAAAACTAAAAATAGAACTACCATATGACACAGTAATCTCACTACTGGGCATATACCCAGAGAAAAACCATAATTCAAAAATATACATGAGGGCCTTCCCTGGTGGCGCAGTGGTTAAGAGTCCACCTGCCAATGCAGGGGACAAGTGTTCGAGCCCTGGTCCAGGAAGACCCCACATGCCACAGAGCAACTAAACCTGTGCGCCACAACTACTGAGCCGCGCTCTAGATCCCACACACCACAACACGCCTACAGAGCCCGCGTGCTGCAAGTACTGCCACACGCCTAGAGCCCGTGCTCTGCAACAAGAGAAGCCACAGCAATAAGAAGCCTGCACACCGCAACGAAGAGTAGCCCCCGCTCGCTGCAACTAGAGAAAGCCCGTGGGCAGCAGTGAAGACCCAACGCACCAAAAATTAATTAATTAATTAAATTTTAAAAAAAAGACACATGCACCCCAATGTTCATTGCAACATTATTTACAATAGCCCGGACATGGAAGCAACCTAAATGTCCACCGACAGAGGAATGGATAAAGAGGATGTGGTACATATATACAATGGAATATTACTCAGCCATAAAAAGGAACAAAATTGGGTCATTTGTAGAGATGTGGATGGACCTAGAGACTGTCATACAGAGTGAAGTAAGTCAGAAAGAGAAAAACAAATATAGTATATTAAAGCATACATGTGGAATCTGAAAAATTAGTATAGACCATCTTATTTACAAAGCAGAAATAGAGACAGAGACATAGAGAACAAACGTATGGATACCAAGGATGAAGGGGGTGGGGTGGGATGAATTAGGAGATTGGGATTGACATATATACTCTATTGATACTATGTATAAAATAGATAACTAATGAGAACCTACTGTATAGCACAGGGAACTCTACTCAGTGCTCTGTGATCACCTAAATGAGAAGGAAATCCAAAATAGAGAGGATATATGTGTACATATAGCTGATTCACTTTGCTGTACAGTATAAACTAACACAGTGTTGTAAAGCAACTATACTTCAATAAAAATTAAAAAAATAAAGAAGCATTCATAGTTATTTTAAATGATATGTTTTATTTAACATACTAAGTTAATTATATTTAAAGCAATAGTTAAAAGCTTGAGATTATTACATATTTTCATATTTATATATCTGTATATGCATAAGTGCAAATATATAAAGGTGTATTAATAAATTCTTTATTACAAATTGTTGCATGAATAATGTACCAAAGGAGTAAAATTAGAATTTGGGTCTTTTTTTTGGTAGAATGACTAAGGTTTTCTGTGCCCAAATTAATAGAGGTTCCTTTTTGTCCCCAAATTATTGTTAACTCTCTGAGTTTTGTGACATAGTCTGAAATCATTTGTTAAAGATTCCTTTTTTTAAAAAAAAAAAGTTAATTGCCTAATAGATGTTGTTGTTTATCACTGGGTAATTTTACCATGCTAACTATAAATACTTTTGGCTTTAGATATTTATGACTTATACCTAGTCCCTTTTAACAACTATTCTTAATTTTGCCTTTCCCAAATGCAGAATGATAAAACTATTAAAATGTCTTTTACATCTAAACAACCTTTGGGTTTCCTAAAATGAGCATTAAGTAACAAAAAGATTTGCCCATTCATCCTATAAAAGAAAGGATAATAAGGATAATTAGGTTTGTCTAATTTTCTCTAACTTTTGTCAAACTCTTATGAGAACTTTGTCTCCCAAACTTAGTATTATAAATAACCTGAAAAATTAGAGTTTATCTTCCAGATATGTAAAATATGCAAATGTAGATATCTTTCCATGTTGAATAGCTTTCAAGTTAAAATAAACATACTAATATTTAAGCACAAAGACTGATACAATACCTGTCTGTCAAAAGACCTTTCCAGGATTCTAGATTGACAAACCCTTTTTCCCTTTTTGTTCATAAAGTTTCTGGATAGGCACTAGGGGTATGTAATAGCTTAATTCCACGGGAATGGTCAGAGGTATATTGCTTATTTTGGTCTTTCATTAGATCCAGTAGCTGAGGCATAGCACCTTGTCTAAGAGCTATAACAGCAATAGCAAAACATGTCAAAACTTCAATAGCTTAGTTTTAGCTCTCCACTAAACTCAATGGTTCCCCATGCTGTGCGAACTCTCTCATTGAGAAAAAAGGCATAACCTCCTAGGAAATACTGCTTTCCCTGTCACACTCTCTGTGGCTGTGACACTTGAAACCCAGTCAGCCTCCTGCATTTACTTGAAGAAGGAAAAACCTACAATTGCTTCCTTCTGTCAGGAAATTCTCTATATCCTATACATACCTTCAGAGACGCTTCAGCCTGCTTTGCAAGAACTGATCAATCCGACTCACAAAAAACTATATTAACTTAGAAGGATACAAAATGGGTTCACTGCTATTGTCACAAATGTCACTTTTGCTCCCAATATAGTCTGTGCCCCACTAGGGTACTACTTCATATGTGGACATCAGAAATCACACTAACTCATCTTGTATATTCAGGATCATTTTTAGAGATTTAAAATTACCACTCCTCCAGAGGATCATGTTTCTCTAGAAATAATTTTTAAATTACCCCCAGATTACCCAATCACCTCCAAAATGAGGCATATGCAAGCTACTTTGGAGAACTCCCAGAAGGGATAACTGATTGCCTCTTCATATATACTATTAGAGCTGTGATTCCCACATTAGAAATAATAGAACTGGCAAAGATGATCCAAAACTTGTCTCTGACCCTAGAAAAAATCTTAAATAATATAAGCTCGACTCTGAAAGCCCAATAACCTAGTCAAAATTCAGTAGCCAGGGCTGTTATAAACAATCACATTACCCTTGATTTTTCTCTTAACTAGTCAAGGGGAATTTTACACTATAGCAAATACTTCTTGCTATGCCAATACACTACAAGATAAGTAAAACAGCTGGGAGAATAAAAGCCACTTGTTTCCTGGACTAATCATCATTGTGTTTCTGATAATTGTTAGTATTACAGTTGGCTGATGTAGCCTGGGTAGAGTTAGAAATGCTACTGTACAACCATTGTCACATTGGAGGACTCAACAACTCATCCTGCAGCAGAGTAGACTAACACTAGTCCTGCTACAGACTACATTCTCCAGACAACCTCCTGATCAGCAAAATCTTGGCAAAAGTGAAAACCTGCCTATCATTGATTAATGTTTAGCAACCCACCTTCATCTGCCCTTGGCTATAAGGGAGGCACTAAGAAAAAAACAAACAGCCCCTCACAGCTAGGACCCAGCCTGGTACTATCAGCTGGGCCCTGCTGTTCTCCTGCTAAACAATCTCACAGAACATCAAAATCAGACAAGGCCACTCTGTGACCATGATGGATCAAAACCAAGAAAGACCACTGTGGGGGCCGAAATAGCTCAGCAGGAGAGCATGAGACTGAAAAGGCCACTGTATAATCAGATCTGAACAGAGACAAAATATGAACATTATGTAAATCATAGCAAAGACCAAACTCTACCTCCCCCCCATTTCTGGCTAATATGAGTGACTGCTGCTTCTTTAATTACATCTTTATCTTTGCTCTAATCTTCCCTCTTTTTAGATAAGATTTATTGAGATGTTCAATTATAGAATTACTCCTGATTCCTGACAGCATCCAATCCAGAGCAAATCCCCACTTCTTTAAACCCTCTCCAAAATCACTGAAGTCCAAATCCTGAAGCACCCCATGATTCCTCATGGTATGCGTTCTCTTTTCACTGCAATAACACGTACATTATCGCACTTTTATCCCACAGGAAGAAATTACTATCATCACCACTTTGCAGATAATGAAACTAAGACTCTGATAATTTAAATAAGTTTCCCAGGACTACCCAGCTAGTAAGCAGGGAAACCCACACAAGAACACACAACTTGTTCTTTGCAGTATGTCATGCTGCTTTTAAAAGATATATGTATATGTATAGCTGCTTCACTTTGTTATAAAGCAGAAACTAACACACCATTGTAAAGCAATTATACTCCAATAAAGATGTTAAAAAAATAAAAAAATAAAAGATTGCTTGCACGGAGATTCTATTAGGTTCCTGGCAATTCCTCTAAAGAAAATTCCATTTTCCAACAGGCTACATCTTACTCTTAGTTGACATATTGGTATATCAACCCCTCCCTGGCTATTCCCAGCCACTTTGAATGCTCTCATTAACTTGCACACAGTAGTTGCTCACTAAATTTTGTGTGTGTGTGTGTGTGTGTGTGTGTGTTGTGGTTGGATGGGTTGTGATGTATTTTAATGTGTCCTGTGATTTGTCCTGGGGCCTGCACCTGGTTACTTGAATCACCCATCCATTTCTACACAGAACAAAACCAGACAAACTTCTTTCTTCAGGTCCCTTCCAGGATCAGGGGCTGAGGAGCTCGCAGGCTGACCCAGCCAGCCTGGTGAGGCTTCTAACTCAGCGCGGGGGTTGTGAGTGCATGTGAAGGGAGGAGCCAGAGCTGCCACTGTGTGGCTTCTGACAATTTAGTGCTGACGGTGGCAATGGCAGGGGCATCAGTCTCCCAGCAGGGATGAGGTGAATTCTTCCTGCTTTCAGCCTCCTGCCCACCTCGTGCCGGGTGCAGGGGGTGGAAGAGGGGTTTCAGAAAGGATGTAAGATATGGCTTCTGCTCTGGGGAGCTTACCTTAGCCTCCCCCAGCGAGAATACCTCCTGCTTCCTCTTCTCTCCCTCCCATCCAGTGCCATGTGTTGAGATGCTACAGGAAGCACTCTTGCAGGGAGCTGCAGATGCGCTGGCTGTTGTGAGCATGAGGCACAGCCCTGAGAGCCCTCAGATGGAGAAGCGTGCGTGTTCATTGACCTAGGCATGTCTGCTTTCCGATAATTACCAGTCAAGAAAATCCCAAGGGATGGTGAGGAGGGAGGAGAGGAAGGAGGCAAGGAACAACGTTCTAGCCATTTTTATGCAGCAGGGGTTTAGGGACAGTGATCTGAAATGTGTGTTACAGGAGCAGGGGAGTTTGCCTGGAGGCTGCATCTGCTTACAGGTACTTTATTTGGATTATACTTTCATTGGGGGTGGCATGGTCAGCAGGTGGCAGCTTACAGCAGCATCAGTAGAGCTGAAGCTGCTCCAAGTCATCCCTGCTTTCAGGTGTGATGAAAGGAGCTCCTTCCCTGGGCCAGCAGGCAAGAGAGGAAGCCAGAGAGATGGGATCAAGGAGGAGGGTCTGGAGTCTTGAGAAAAGGTGAGTGAGCAGGGGGCAAAGTGTTTCAGAGACAGTGGCTCCTTCCTGAGAATCAGGACAGTGGCTGTTTATGAACTGCCCAAGACCATTGTTCATGGCTGGTCTTTATTAGATAATCAGAGAAATTTTTCCCATACCCACTCACAGATTTAAGAGGGGAATAGAATCATTGGAGTGATCCATGGCATTCTTGAGATTGGATCCTCTGAACTTTGACCTGGAAGGTTAGAGTGGGGGGCTGACTTGGTCCGTCTGGACATCCATCGTCTTGTTTATCCTACAGCCACCAGAGCCACCAGCCCAGTTTCTGCTCCTCCTCTTAGAAAGCCTCAGCTCCCACAAAAACACAATAGCTCTTTTCCTGTCCCCAGCAGCCCAGCTGACACAGGCTGGCATTTTAAAAATAGAACCTCCCTTCACCCTTGCTCCAAATAGGCGATAATGAATAGGAAAGAAAGCATCAATAACACCAAATGGAAATATCCTCAAAGCACTGACTGTTCATTGGAGTCGCTCACTGGAAGGAGAGTGGAGTTTCCCAAAGCACGTTTCAGAGAATGCCAGTTCCACTCAATGCTGAAAGGTGGCTCTAAGGAGGAATCTGCTTGTGAAAGGCTGGGTTACCCAAACTTAAAAAATGTTTCTACGTTGAGACTTCTCAGAACCTCCAATATACTAATGTGCATTATGGCCTCTAAAAGATGGAGGGAATAGAGTTTGCCACTGGATGCCATTTATCAAACGCTTACTGTGTGCTAGGCTCTGAGCTAAGTGCTTCACGTGTATTAATCCTCATGTAACCCTCATCACATAAGATAGATGCTACTGTTCTCGTCATTCTAGAGGTAAGGTAACTGAGCCACAGAGTTTAAGTAATTGCATCCAAGGTCACAAGCTATAATTAGCAGATTTGATACTTTGGGGAATTGCACTATAGCATATCAGATCTGTGTGGCAGACACTGTACAGATGTTCGCCAAACCCATTTCCTCTTCTTAAGGGCCCACCACCAAATTACATCACGCAGGCTCCCTTGCAATGGGGTGGTCAGTACTTACCTTTGGAATGTGAGCAGAAGTGATGTGTGTCCCCTCCAGGCTGAGACAGGTAAGAATGGGTGTGCCTCCTCCACTTTCTCGCTTTTCCCTCACCTCTCGGCAGAATGCAGAGGATCCAGTAAAGGACTCCAGGGACATAAAGGTGGCCAAGCCACACTACGAAATGAGCTTAGGTCACTGGATGTCTGTGTAGATCAGAGCCTCCCAGCCCAGCCCACACCCACTCCTTCCAAGCAGCATTGACCGTGACATGGATAAAAAATAATTGTTGATTGCATTAAACCACTGAGATTTGAGGGTTGCTTATTACAATATTTATCCTATCCTATCTGGACTAATACAATCAAGAAATTCTTTTTCCCTAGAGTGTTTCCTGGGACAAAGATTCTGAGGAGTTGACACTGCGGAGCATCTGTGTAGTATAATGAGCACCAGCTTCAAAGTCAGACAGAACTAGATTCAAATCTCAGTTCTGTACAAGCTATGCCACTCTGGGAAAGTCACTTAACTCTTCTGAGCTTCTGTTGCCTAATTTAAAAGTGGACATAATAATGCCAAACTCAAAGTGTCATTGTGCAGATTAAGTGAGATCATGAAGAGAAAAGTGTCTGACACACAGTAGGTGCTTGTTAAAAGGTAGCTATTATCATTTCAAGAAAGCCCTGGCACTCTGTCTGACACATAATAATAAGGACCTAAGAGGGAGAGGACTGGGGTTGGCTGCGTGAACACAGCCTGAATGGGGCTAGTGCGCCACAGCTAGCCGGTAAGGAGTCCAGGAAAAAGTCTGGAACTCCCTAAGAGGCAAGAGACCATTGTTTCAGGGTGCGCGAGGAGAGGGGATTCAGAGCACCACCTAAACAAGCTCCAGAGACGGGCATGAGCAGCGACTATCAGCACGGACACCAGAGACGGGCATGAGACGCTAAGGCTGCTGCTGCAGCCACCAAGAAGCCTGTGTGCAAGCACAGGTCACTATCCACACCTCCCCTCCCAGGAGCCTGTGCAGCCCACCACTGCCAGGGTCCCGTGATCCAGGGACAACTTCCCCGGGAGAACACATGTCGTGCCTCAGGCTGTTGCAACATCACGCCGGCTTCGGCCGCTGCAGGCTCGCCCGGCATTCTGTACCCCTCTCTCTCCCTGGCCAGAGCCCCCTAATCAGCTGCTACTTTAACTCCGTCCTGTCTGGACGGGGAACAGACGCCCTCAGGCGACCTACAAGCAGAGGCGGGGCCAACTACAAAGCTGAACCCCAGGAGCTGTGCGAACAAAGAAGAGAAAGGGAAATCTCTCCATGCAGCCACAGGAGCAGCGGATTAAATGTCCACAATCAAATTGATGTACCTTGCATCTGTGGAATACCTGGATAGACAACGAATCATCCCAAAACTGAGGTGGTGGACTTTGGGAGCAATTGCAGACTTGGGGTTTGCTTTCTGTATCTAATTTGTTTCTGGTTTTATGTTTATCTTAGTTTAGTACTTAGAGCTTATTATCACTGGTAGATTTGTTTATTGATTTGGTTGCTCTCTTCCTTTTTTTAAAATATATATATATACTTTTCCCTTTTATCCTTTTGTGAGTGTGTATGTATATGTTTCTTTGTCTGATTTTGTCTGTATACCTTTGTTTTTACCATTTGTCCTAGGGTTCTGTCTGTCCACTTATATTTGTTTTTTTGTTTTTAGTATAATTTTTAGCGCTTGTTATCATTGGTGGATTTGGTTTGGTTGCTCTCTTCTTTCCTTCTTTTTATTTTATTACTCTTTTATTTTTAATAATATTTGTTTTATTTTTTATTTTAATAACTTTATTTTTCTTTCTTTCTTTCTTAATTTTTCTCCCTTTTCTTCTCAGCCGTGTGGTTGACAGGATCTTGGTGCTCTGTCCGGGTGTCAGGCCTGAGCCTCTGAGGTGGGAGAGCCAAGTTCAGGATATTGGTCCACCGGAGACCACCCGGCCCCACATAATATCAAACGGCAAAAGCTTTCTCAGAGATCTCCATCTCAATGCTAAGACCCAGCTCCGCTCAACAACCAGCAAGATACAGTGCTGGACAAACTATGCCAAACAACTAGCAAGACAGGAACACAACCCCATCCATTAGCAGAGAGGCTGCCTAAAATCATAATAAGTTCAGAGACACCCCAAAACACACCATCGGACATGGTCCTGCCCACCAGAAAGACAAGGTACAGCCTCATCCACCAGAACACAGACACCAGTCCCCTCCACCAGGAAGCCTACAAAACCCACAGAACCAAACTTACCCACTGGGGGCAGACACCAAAAACAAGGGGAACTACAAACCTGAAGCCTGCAAAAAGGAGACCCCAAACACAGTAACTTAAGCAAAATGAAAAGACAGAGAAATACACAGAAGATGAAGGAGCAAGGTAAAAACCCACCAAACCAAACAAATGAAGAGGAAATAGGAAGTCTACCTGAAAAAGAAGTCAGAGTAATGATAGTAAAGATGATCCAAAATCTTGGAAATAGAATGGAGGAAATGCAAGAAATGTTTCACAAGGACCTAGAAGAACTAAAGAGCAAACAAACAATGATGAACAACACAATAAATGAAATTATAAATTCTCCAGAAGGAATCAATAGCAGAATAACTGAGGCAGAAGAACGGATAAGTGACCTGGAAGATAAAATAGTGGAAATAACTACCACAGAGTAGAATAAAGAAAAAAGAATGAAAAAAATTGAGGACAGTCTCAGAGACCTCTGGGACAATGTTAAACTCACCAACATTCAAATTATAGGGGTCCCAGAAGAAGAAGAGAAAAAAAAAAAGGGACTGAGAAAATATTTGAAGAGATTAGAGTTGAAAACTTCCCTAATATGGGAAAGGAAATAGTCAATCAAGTCCAGGAAGCACAGAGAGTCCCATACAGGAAAAATCGAAGGAGAAACATGCCAACACACATAATAATCAAACTATCAAAAATAAAATACAAAGAAAAAATATTAAAAAGCAGCAAGGGAAAAGCAACAAATAACATAAAATGGAATCCCCATACGGTTAACAGCTGATCTTTCAGCAGAAACTTGCAAGCCAGAAGGGAGTGGCAGGACTTATTTAAAGTGAGGAAAGAGAAAAACCTACAACCATGATTACGCCACCCAGCAAGGATCTCATTCAGATTCAACAGAGGAATTAAAACCTTTACAGACAAGCAAAAGCAAAGAAAATTCACCATGACCAAACCAGCTTTACAACAAATGCTAAAGGAACTTCTCTAGGCAGGAAACACAAGAGAAGGAAAAGACATACAATAACAAACCCCAAACAATTAAGAAAATGGTAATAGGAACACACATATCGATAACTACCTTAAATGTAAATGGATTAAATGCTCCAACCAAAAGACATAGACTGGATGAATGGATAAAAAAACAAGACCCGTATATATACTGTCTAGAAGAGACCCACTTCAGACCTACGGACACATAAAGACTGAAAGTGAGGGGATGGAAAAAGATATTCCACGCAAATGGAAATCAAAAGAAAGCTGGAGTAGCAGTACTCATATCAGACAAAATAGACTTTAAAGCAAAGACTATTACAAGACACAAAGAAGGACACTACATAATGATCAAGGGATCAATCCAAGAAGAAGATATAACAATTGTAAATATTTATGCACCAAACATAGGAGCACCTCAATACATAAGGCAAATACTAACAGCCATAAAAGGGGAAATCGACAGTAACACAATCATAGTAGGGGACTTTAACACCCCACTTTCACCAATGGACAGATCATCTAAAATGAAAGTAAAGAAGGAAACACAAGCTTTAAATGCTACTTTAAACAAGATGGACTTAATTGATATTTATAGGACATTCCATCCAAAAACAACAGAATACACTTTCTTCTCAAGTGCTCATGGAACATTCTCCAGGATAGATCATATCTTGGGTCACAAATCAAGCCTTGGTAAATTTAAGAAAATTGAAATCGTATCAAGTATCTTTTCCAACCACAACGTTATGAAACTAGATATCAGTTACAGGAAAAAATCTGTGAAAAATACAAACACATAGAGGCTAAACAATACACTATTAAATAACCAAGAGATCACTGAAGAAATCAAAGAGGAAATCAAAAAATACCTAGAAACAAATGGCGATGAAAACACGATGACCCGAAACCTGTGGGATGCAGCAAAAGCAGTTCTAAGAGAGAAGTTTATAGCAATACAATCTTACCTTAAAAAACAAGAAACATCTCAAATAAACAACCTAAACGTACACCTAAAGCAATTAGAGAAAAAAGAACAAAAACACCCCAAAGTTAGCAGAAGGAAAGAAATCATAAAGATAAGATCAGAAATAAATGAAAAAGAAATGAAGGAAATGATAGCAAAGAGCAATAAAACTAAAAGCTGGTTCTTTGAGAAGATAAACAAAACTGATAAACCATTAGCCAGACTCATCAAGAAAAAAAGGGAGAAGGCTCAAATCAGTAGAATTAGAAATGAAAAAGGAGAAGTAACAACTGACACTGCCAAAATACAAAGGATCATGAGAGATTACTACAAGCAACTATATGCCAATAAAATGGACAACCTGGAAGAAATGGAAAAATTCTTAGAAATGCAAAACCTTCCGAGACTGAACCAGGAAGAAATAGAAAATATGAACAGACCAATCACAAGCACTGAAATGGAAACTGTGATTAAAAATCTTCCAACAAACAAAAGCCCAGGACCAGATGGCTTCACAGGCGAATTCTATCAAACATTTAGAGAAGAGCTAACACCTATCCTTCTCAAAGTCTTCCAAAATATAGCAGAGGGAGGAACACTCCCAAACTCATTCAAAGAGGCCACCATCACCCTGATACCAAAACCAGACAAAGATGTCACAAATAAGAAAACTACAGGCCAATATCACTGATGAATATAGATGCAAAAATCCTCAACAAAATACTAGCAAACAGAATCCAACAGTATATTAAAAGGATCATACACCATGATCAAGTGGGGTTTATCCCAGGAATGCAAGGATTCTTCAATATACGCAAATCAATCAATGTGATACACTATATTAACAAAACGAAGGAGAAAAACCATATGATCATCTCAATAGATGCAGAGAAAGCTTTTGACAAAATTCAACACACATTTATGATAAAAGCCCTCCAGAAAGTAGGCATAGAGGGAACTTACCTCAACATAATAAAGGCCATATGTGACAAACCCACAGCCAATGTCGTTCTCAATGGTGAAAAACTGAAACCATTTCCAGTAAGATCAGGAACAAGACAAGGTTGCCCACTCTCACCACTATTATTCAACATGGTTTGGAAGTTTTAGCCACAGCAATCAGAGAAGAAAAAGAAATAAAAGGAATCCAAATCAGAAAAGAAGAAATAAAGCTGTCCCTGTTTGCAGATGGCATGATACTATACATAGAGAATCCTAAAGATGCTACCAGAAAACTACTAGAGTTAATCAATGAATTTGGTAAAGTAGCAGGATACAAAATTAATGCACAGAAATCTCTTGCATTCCTATACAATAATGATGAAAAATCTGAAAGAGAAATTAAGGAAACACTCCCATTTACCATTGCAACAAAGAAAATAAAATACCTAGAAATAAACCTACCTAAGGAGACAAAAGACCTGTATGCAGAAACCTATAAGACACTGATGAAAGAAATTAAAGATGTTACAAACAGATGGAGAGATATGCTATGTTCTTGGGTTAGAAGAATCAACATTGTGAAAATGACTCTACTACCCAAAGCAATCTACGTATTCAATGCAATCCCTATCAAACTACCCATGGCATTTTTCACAGAACTAGAACAAATAATTTCACAATTTGTATGGAAACACAAAAGACCCCCAATAGCCAAAGCAATCTTGAGAAAGAAAAACGGAGCTGGAGGAATCAGGCTCCCAGACGTCAGACTATACTGCAAAGCTGCAGTAATCAAGACAGTATGGTACGGGCACAAAAACAGAAATATAGGTCAATGGAACAGGATAGAAAGCCCAGAGATAAACCCACGCACATATGGTCACCTTATTTTTGATAAAGGAGGCAAGAATATACATTGGAGAAAAGGCAGCCTCTTCAGTAAGTGGTGCTGGGAAAACTGGAGAGCTACATGGAAAATTATGAAATTTGAACACTTCTTAACACCATACACAAAAATAACCTCAAAATGGACTAAAGACCTAAATGTAAGGCCAGACTCTATAAAACTCTTAGAGGAAAACATAGGCAGAATACTCTGTGACATAAATCACAGCAAGATCCTTTTTGACCCACCTCCTAGAGAAATGGAAATAAAAACAAATATAAACAAATGGGACCTAATGAAACTTCAAAGCTTTTGCACAGCAAAGGAAACCATAAGCAAGACGAAAAGACAACCCTCAGAATGGGAGAAAATATTTGAAAATGAAGCAACTGACAAAGGATTAATCTCCAAAATTTACAAGCAGCTCATGCAGCTCATTATCAAAAAAACAAACAACCCAATCCAAAAATGGGCAGAAGACCTAAATCGACATTTCTCCAAAGAAGTTATAGATTGCCAACAAGCACAGGAAAGGATGCTCAACCTCACTAATCATTAGAGAAATGCAAATCAAAACTACAATGAGGTATCACCTCACACTCGTCAGCATGGCCATCATCAAAACATCTACAAACAATAAATGCTGGAGAGGACGTGGAGAAAAGGGAACCCTCTTGCACTGTTGGTGGGAATGTAAATTGATACAGCCACTATGGAGAACAGTATGGAGATTCCTTAAGAAAGTAAAAATAGAAGCACCGTACGACCCAGCAATCCCACTACTGCGTATATACGCTGAGAAAACCGTAATTCAAAAAGAGTCATGTACCACAATGTTCATTGCAGCTCTATTTACAATAGCCAGGACATGGAAGCAACCTAAGTGTCCATCGACAGATGAATGGATAAAGAAGATGTGGCACATGTACACAATGGGATATTACTCAGCCATGAAAAGAAACGAAACTGAGTTATTTGTAGTGAGGTGGATGGACCTAGAGAGTGTCCTACAGAGTGAAGTAAGTCAAAAAGAGGAAAACAAATACCGTATGCTAGCACATATATATGGAATCTAAAAAAAAAAAAAGGTTCTGAAGAACCTAGGGGCAGGACAGGAATAAAAACGCAGACGTAGAGAATGGACTTGAGGACACAGGGAGGGGGAAGGGTAAGCTGGGACGAAGAAAGAGAGTAGCATTGACATATGTACACTACCAAATGTAAAATAGATAGCTAGTGGGAAGCAGCTGCATAGCACAGGGAGATCAGCTCGGTGCTTTGTGTCCACCTAGAGGGGTGGGATAGGGAGGGAGGGAGACACAAGAGGGAGGAGATATGGGGATATATGTATATGTATAGCTGATTCACTTTGTTATAAAGTAGAAACTAACACACCATTGTAAAGCAGTTATACTCCAATAAAGATGTTAAAGAAAAAAAGAAATACTCTATAATAAATATTCAGTTACTAAGAGAAAAAAATAATAATAAGGACCTAATAAAGAGTAGTTCCCTTCTCTTTAATTCCTTCCCACATCCCCATAGCCTAAGGGCTGGCTTGACTTGGCAAACACCTTGTTGGGATTTCTACCCTCCCAGTTCCCTCCTAACCCGTGTCTTCTTGGCAGCTCCTCCCTTTACCACACCTTCTGGAGCTGGTCCATGCCCCATTCTCACCCTATCCCCGACAAACCACCAAACGCCAAGCGAAATGACTCTCTACTGAAGACCTGCGTCTTTAAAAGTTTTTGTGGAGTGAATAGTGTCCCTCTTCCCAAATCAAGCCCTCAGCTCCAAGCTCCTCTGGCGTCCTCTGAGCTGACTCTGATGGCTGGGATGTGCCAGGGCTATGCTGCCACCCTCCACTTCCAATGTCCAATCTAATGCTACCTTCAGTGTACTGGGACCAAACGTGAATTCTTCAAGTGTCAGCCAACGTGGTGCCGCTGAATCCTCCAAATGGGCAAGCCCAGGGGAGACCTGAAGTTGCAACAGCTGCAGAGAGAAGGCTGGGGGTGGTGAGGAGGGAGTGCCCACTTCACAGAGAATTCTGGCAGTGAGGGGATCCTTGACCTGTGGTGATATGTGACCACTCCAGGCAGTGATCCAGAAAACTGAATTCACACCCGCTCACCTCTTTCTGGAGCAGACAGAACAAATGGTTCTTGCTTCCTGTCCAGATCCAGCACCCTCCTAATTCCCCCCAAAAAAGAGGAAAAAAATCCAGCTCTTTTTAATTCTCTGCTTCTTCAAAGTTGGCCTGGATCTCTCAACTGTTTTTCCTCTTCCCTCTGTGCTGGCGTTTTCTTTGATTTGAGACTCTCTTACTCCCTTAGGCTGATCAACCTCCTGAGGTAACCTCTTTGGAGGGTTGCGTTAGTGGGTGTCCGTGGGGACCGTGCTCTTGCTGGGGACATGGAGAGCCTTCCCTCAGCCCCTGCAAGCCGTGACCTCCTCCTGGGCTCCCTCTAGTGTTTCTTCTTGTTCTTGACTACGAGCCTCACGGGCACCTATGCCCACCCTCAATCTAGACCATCTGTCCTCTGTGTGAAGTAGACCAGTGGGCCTTAAGTCCTCAAGGAATGACAGTGTTGGAACTAACAAAGGCAGCACTTGCAGAAGTCTTCAAGGCTTCAAGCTGATTACACTGGGCTGAGGCTGAGCCAGGGATCCCTGGAGAGAAACCTTTAGAAGATTCCATGGCACCTCATCAGGGGAGGCATCTAATAGGAATCCCTGACAGCTCGGGAGTTGGGACCAAATCCTCCTGCCTATTCCCTAGACTAAAACAACAACAATAGCAATTGGATGGGGGTGGGGGGAACAACACATTCCCAAAGGGCAGACATGCTCCAGCCTTAGGAGGGCACGGCTGGCCGAGGGATGGTCCGTGATCCACCTCATCCTGCCTTGACTGCAGGTGGAGGATAGGAAAGGGAAAATAATAATTACAACTAATAGAGTGAATGAAGCCAGTCCTGAAATACCCCATTTGTATGATTCCATTTATATGATATGTCTAGAATAAGCAAATCTACAGAGACAAAATGTAGATTAGTGGATGCCGGGAGCTGGAGGGAAAGGAAATGGGGAGGTACTGCCAGTGGGTACAGGATTTCTTTTGGGGATGATGAAAATGTTCTGGAGTTAGTGGTGATGATTTCACAACTTGGTGAAAATACTAAAAACCACTGAACTGTATACTTTAAAAGAGTAAATGTTATGATATGTGAATTATATCTCAATAAAGCCGTTAAATTTTAAAAAATAATTACAGTTAATAGTTACTGAGTGCTTTAGTATATATCCAGCCCTGTTCTAACCGCTTTATAGACAATAATGTGTTGAATCTGTAAAGAAAAAGACCCTATAAGGAAGGTCTTATTATTGTCCTCACTTTAGGCGGGAGGCAACTGAGGCATAGAGAAGTTACACAGCTGGTAGGATAAGAACCGAGGTTTGAACCTAGACAATCTGCCTTCCAATCCCATGCTCCTAACCAGTATGCATACCGCCTGGCTAGTGTGCTTCTGTGTGGATGAGCCCTCTCCCCTGCCCTTTGCCTCCTAAGTTACTCCGTCTCCTCTCAGACCGATTGCCTTTGCTTGGGGGCTTCATCTACTTCAGAGAAAATCCTAATGATTTGCCCTAGTAAGGCCCTGGGCCAGTGTGACCTTAGGGCACAGAGCAGGAAGCCCCTCGCAGTAATCTGAGAAGGGCCAGGAAAGGAAAGGAGGGAGAGTAGCTAAATTCCATGTCTGGAGAAGGAGGCAGCTAGTGAAGTAACTGGAAAGCTGGGAAGCCAGAGAGAATCCCCTGCCCTCCTCCTGTCCCCAAGCAATACAACTGCTCCCCCAGCCCCTCCCACACACACACACAGACTCACATGCACAGACATCTGTGCTCAATTATTCCAGCAGAAGGGCAGAGCAGGGCTGCCAGAGAAGAGATTGCTTGTTAGTGAGGGAGCTTGGCAAACGTGCCCTCCAGCTCTGCTTTTGAAAGCAGCCTGAGTGTTGGGGGCTGGGTGACCCGCAGAACTCCTGGGGCTCAGAGAGCACCCCTAGCGAGGGCAGATGCTGAGAAGACACTCAGCTGTTGTGCAGGACTGGTTTATTCAAGACTCTGTGGCTAGCCTCCTGGACTCCAAATCAAGTCCTAAGGCTCCATTCTGGAACCTTCCTAAGGCAGACTCAATAGGGTTATGCAGAGGAAGCCTCGTTCCCTGTTGACTCTGCTTATCCTGCAGGACCCCCTCCGTCTTCTCAACCAGCGGGCTAGCTGAGGACGCGCTCAGGCCCCGTCAGCTCCCGAGACTTCGAGTCCTCTGCGTAAAAGTCCAGTCCTGGTGCCTGGCCCTTCAGTTCCCCGACAATAAGCCTGAAGACATGTAGCAAAGCTTCCCACGATGCTTCTCTCCCAACGGCAAACCACCCTGTATCGTTAGAAGCCGTCCACTTCACATCATCACACATCTCTGCAGTTGCCACCTACTCTTCCTACTTTTCTACCTTCACAGGCATGTGGTCTCAGATGTACTTACATGACTCAGTTTACTCATCTGTCAAAAGAAGGCGATACTGCCCAGCAATCTCCTAGAAGTTTTGAGAATCTGATGAGATACAGTTCCAAATGCTCTCATAAAGTACACAAAAGGCTGCACATGCTAGGAGACAACGTTCATCTCACCCAGCAGCCTGTGAGCTTCTCATCTACCTGATTGTTCCCTTCCTAGTGCCCAGCAGAGTATTCTGCACATAGTAAATTACCCAATAAAATGGTGCTTCACGAATTCAAGCTATGACTAGGAGCGTAGCATTTTAGGGCTGCAAATGACAAGCCTCTGTTCCCATGAGCTGCTTCCCAGACTAAGACTTTCCCATATCCCCAACAGCAGCAACAGGTGACACCAAGTGAAGCCAATGTCACTCATTTTTCTTCAGAGGGGTCGAGTGGGAGTAGGGTTGTGCTGGGCTGTAAGGAGATTGGAGCAAGACACAGTCTTTCCGCCATTTCATGGCAAGGAGCAGGGGGAAGGCAATACCTGGGACCAGCGCTGTGGTGATAGACGATGAAAAGGGGACAGCAGCAGACATGGAGACTGGGCTCTGGCTCTGTGTTCATTTCAAACCATTTCAGACCCAGTCAATGTGAGCACAGTGAAGGAAGAAGACTGCATGGGACCATTTCACGCTAGCAGCAGGCAGATGGCCTAAGACTTGAGAGAGTAGAAATAATCACAGACCCACAGACCTGGAGGGGTGGGACCTTTGAAGCCACCTCCTTCATTTTACACTTGAAGCCCAGAAACCTGAAGTCATTCATCCAAGGTCACAGAACCAGAGAAGTTCACAGCCATGAGTGGAACCAGGCAGCTCGACTCACAGACCAGTGTTTGTTCTATTCCCCATCTTCCCACAAAGGGGAATAATAGTTCTTTATTCTTTCATATCCCTCAACCCATTTGATCTTCATGGCAATCCCAGGAGTCAGGCAGGACAAGGGCTGTCATTCCCATTTGGTAGCAGGGGAAACTGAGGCCCAGAGAGGTTTTTGCATTAATAGCCACAAATATTGGTGACATGGCCAGGAGCATAGCCTAGCACTCCTGACAAAGGCAGCTGAGTGATTAAGGGCACCGCAGCTAGAGTCAGACACACCTGGCTTTGAGTCTTAGCTCCACAGATTACTGTCCCTGAAACTTTGGGGTAGTTATCTATCCTTTTGGGGCCTCAGCTTTCTCAACTATAAACTGGGGAATGTTAATAGTACTAACCTCAGAGGCACAGGTAATTAATGCTCTATAACTCTTAGCAATTCTTCTTTTCTCTCTGTGCCATGCCCCCAGCCTCTGTGCCTCTCTCTTCAGAAGGAGTCCAGGGGGAGGAAGAGGAGGGGCAGTTGATAACAAAAGCCAAGAAAGTGAGCTTTGGAACACAGGACGACAGTGCTTCCCTATCACCTGGCCCCAGCCCCTCCTTCCTTCCTCCTCCCACCAAGGACGCGAGACAGAAGAATATTCTGAGTGCCCTGGCACTCCCCATGCCATTTGTGCTCCTGGGCAGGCAGCTTGCAAAATCTTTAAATGCAAATTAAAAAAAATAAATCAGCAAATCCCAATTGCCTGACCTTGGAAGTAAAGAGACAGACAGGTAAACAACAGATGTAGAGGAATGAGCCGGGAGGACTGTGGGTCCCACAGCTTGGGGGTGGGGGAGGAGGTGAAGGTGAAGATAAAATGAAGGCAAGGGGATAAGTGGGCATAAATACAGATGCTCACCACATGTCTGAGCCTCTTTTCTCCCAGACAGACAGCCAAGCAGCTTTGTGGCCTGGTAGGACCAGGCCTCCATCTCCCTTAGCACCACCAAAACCAAGGTCATTGCCAAGTCCTGACACTGGCCCAGTGAGAATCCCAGGAAGCAGAACCCTGGTTCTGAAGAGAAGAATGATAAACAATTGCTCTTTCCAGAAGACCTTCCCCTTTATGCCCCCAGGTATGCTTGTCTGTTCCTTTCCTATCTATACCATTCGCCTGGTTCTTAGAACACTGGCCTGGTTCTGTCCTGGGCCCTCTACCAAGGAAAGCCATCCCTCAGCTACAAAATAGGTCAGAGCCAGACTGGAGACTTCAGGTTTTCCTGTCTGGTTGCTTCCACTGTCACGACTCGAGTCTCACAGATTGCTCTTCCTAAACCATACCCTTGGGAACGAGGGTTTTCCCATTCCTTCTCTTACTTCTCTTGTTTGGCAGCAGGTCCCTGAAGGTTACTATAGCCAGAACTGGCCCTGTTCAGGCTGAGCCAGGCTGGGCTAAACTGATAGGCCTCCAGCAGAAATTTAGCCTGAGGCAAGTGAAAAGCAGGCTTTCCAAGTACCTCTCTGCTAGGGACCCTTCAGCTCAGCATGTGAGCTAAGTCTCTTCGACAGTATCACTGCCTTTGGTTTTGTTTCCTGTGTCCCTATACAGGGAAGGCAGTATCCTCAAACCACCTGTCAGGTTGTCTCGGCCCTCAGGTTCCTGAGCTATGGAGCCCATTTCTCAGAGCAGCCAGGGGGTCTCTGGACAGGTGTAGTGTTGGATCAGTCAGGAGAAGAGCTAAAGCTTCTCCCCACCCTTGAGCAAACAGGGAGGCTAGTCTCAGTGGATCCAAGACTGCCAAGCTGGCAGTTGATTGGGCTCCTTGGGTCAAGTTCTCAATACAAAGATGGGATTGTGGACATGAAGAGCAAAGGGAGCTCACATCCCAATGAATAACATTCAGGATGTGGAGGCCTCTTGCTGGTTTCTAACCACATGTCCTCATTTCACTTTTGCTGTCCTCCAGCAGGGGCACCTCCTCCATGTGGACCAACTGGCATCCATGGACAGATCCAAATGCCAGGGTGTCTGGCTTCTGGGTTCTTAGTACTCCCTCCTCACAGCCACTTCTCTCTCAAAGAAGAAAAAAGAATCAGGAGAAAGGAAACTCACATTTACTGAGCAAGTATTGGTTGCCAGACACTGTCTTGGGTACTTTCCTATACCTTCTCCAATTTCTTTCTTTCTATTTTCTTTTTTTTTTTTTTTTGGTGGGGAGGGGGGATTGTGCCTCAGATGCAAAGAATGGCATTGCTTGGAATTTTGTTAGAGTCACACTATCAGTTCATGCATGGCTCACTTTGTTTTATTTTATTTCTATTTTTTATTCATCTTACTTTTTATTGAAGTATAGTTGATTTACAATGTTGTGTTAGTTTCAGGTGTACAGCAAAGTGATTCAGTATATACATATATATATACATATATACATATATATATCAGTATATATGTATATATACATATTCTTTTTCAGATTCTTTTCCATTATAGGTTATTACAAGATATTGAATATAGTTCCCTGTGCTACACAATAGGTCCTTGTTTATTTATTCATCTTACTTTCTTTCTTTCCCTCTTTATCGCCTTTCCCAGTGCCATTTCTTTTCCTGATGGACACCCACTCTTTTTTTTCTTATGTGTTTGATTTACATAAGTAATATTATTCTGTACATCTTTTTTCTGCTTCTTTATTTCACACAGTATCACAATTATAGAGAACTAATTATGTTGATATCTATGGATCTAGTGTGTTCATTTTGACTACTGAATAGTATTCCAAGATTTGCATATTCTGCATTTTACTCATTTGTTCCCCTGTTGATGAACATTTAGGTTGTTTCTAATTCTGCAATATTACAATGGACATTTTCATACAAGCCACTTTGTGTACCTGTGAGAGCAGTTCTTGTGGGATATACATCCAGAATTAGAACTGCTCTGTCATAGGGTATGTACAAATTTTCTAAATACTTGCAAATTCCTCTGCAAAATGGCTGTATCCATTTACATAATTCCCTGTTTCCCTACATTGTTATTAACACTTGTTATTAGCTTACTCTTTTTAAATGTTTTGCCTGTCTGATGGGTATAAAAGAATATCTTGTTGCTGTTTTAATTTGCCTTTTCCTAATGATAATGAGGTTGAACATTTCTTCAAATGATTATGATCCACTTATTGGAGCTTCCCCTTCTGTAAATTGCCTATTTGTACATTTGCTGTTTTCTCTATCAGATTTCCTATCTCTTTCTTGCCCTACATATTCTGGATATTAATCTGTTTTTCTCATATATATTACAAATATTTTCTCCAAATCTGTTACCTGTCTGTTCAATTTGCTCATTGTGTCCTCTGTAGAAAAGAAATCTTTACTCTTAATGGACTTTAATCAAATCCATCCACTTTTGCCTTTATGGTTTGTGCTCTCTACCCCTTAGGAAAACATTCCCACCCCCATGCTGCAAAGATATTCTCCTACATTTTCTACCAAGAGTTGCATAGTTGCCTTTTATGTTTAAGTCTTCAATATCTCTAAGAGCTTATTTTGTATATGGCATGAGAAAAGCATTTAATCTTATTTTTCTGTATAATAAGCCAATTTCCCCACTATTGCTACATTATGTCAGTTCTACATAGAATAGACCCTTCCTGTGGTCTTCAGTTTTGATCAGTAAGTCAAGATCCATTATCAAGCTCCTATTGTGTTCCAAAGCCCTGAAGAGGAAGTCTAGTGGAGCTTATGACACAGAACTTGCCTTTAGGAAACGTGCTATCTAGCTAGAAGAATAAAACATGGACACAAGGACCTGAGAATATGCACAAAGCAACACCTAGGTAAGGATAAATAAAGACCTTGGAAGCTGAGAATACAAGTTTAGAGGGTTAAAAAGGGAGCAGGTTCCCTATTCCCAGGCTAGGATGGATAAAAGTTTTGGACTAGGGGTACAGGGACAGCATTTGATGTCATCACTCTGAGATACTCATCCAATCAGGCTAGCTTTATGCAGTTGCCACAGGATGAAAGAGATAGGAGCCACTAAGACTTCACCATTTGCCATGATCTGGCCTTGTTGGTACACTCGGGATTTCTTTCCCATGCCCTTTTCCCTTTGTATAGCTCCCAAGCCCCAGGGTACCAATTAAGAAGGAAGCAAAGTCATTTTTGACTGGAGTCCAAGCGCCCAGTCCACAAAATCTCCCTGAATCAGCTTTTCAGAGAAATGGACTGAATTGAAGGGAAACTATTTATAAAATAATAATAATAATAATACCCTCACAGCCCTTCTGGAGCCCACATTTTTTCCACAAATATGTTCTACCTTGGTCACCACTGGGAAGGGAGGCAGCCAACAGAGGGAGATTTTTGTGGACTGAGTGCCTGGACTCCTGTCAAAGGACTTTGGGGTCAGGGAGACACCAGACAGGAGTTCCCAGACTGACAGGACTGAGCTGCCTCCATTTTTCCAGAGGCCTCCCTCTTTCCAGAGGCCTCCCTCCACCCAAACTCCTGGCATCTAAATAGTTTGTCTATGCATTTCTTATTCTGTGGCCAGAAAACTATGGAGGCTTCAGAGAGAGTCAGCGAACCCTCCTCCCCCAGCAGTCCCCCTCTGCCTCAGGATGCCACATCATGCCACAAAGGTGTAACATCTTGCCTTACAAACGTGGCCCTCCCAGGAGTCTGCACTGCAAAGCACACGCCAATTATGCTCAGCAGGGCAGCCTGTATTTAGTGTAGCCCGCATCAGGAGCTGATTTTGCTTCTAGTAATCTCCTTCTGCTTTAGTGCTTTGAGACTTTGGTGGGGTGGGCGGGAGGGGAACGAGGGAAAGAGGGGTAGGGGAAGAAAAGCCAACAGAACTCATCAAAACCAACAAACAATAGAGCGCAAGCTCCTAACTCCTTAATCCTCTCAGGGACTAGTCCTCACCATAGCAACCAGGAAGTCTCCAGGCCTCCTCAGTCCTCAGTCCAGTTGTTAGTGAAGAGTGGAGGCTGGCTGCTTCGGCTGGGATGATTTCAATACTGGGCAAATTAAACTGGTCCTGAGGAGATGTGGAAGTTGAAGGAGGGGGCGGCGGCAGAGAGAGGAGAGGGAACACTGAGGTGAGGAATGGCAGGTTTCCATCAGGCAGCATCTCTCAGGAACTCTCTCGGGAAGGTGGAGAGGACCTCCAGTGCCAACTTGGATTAACCCTCAGAGGTCTTGTGTGAAGTCTGGCTCACCCCACTCTCTTCCCCCTTCCCCTCAGGCAAGCCTCTGCCATCTGAGGGATCCTTCAGTGTGGGTGGATACCAGTCAGCTCTTTGTAGCCCAAAGTGATAATGCTCCTTCTTTGGCCAAAAGCAGAAAGAGGAGCTAGGAAGTAAAAGTCGGCAGGATTCCCACTTTTACCTCGCCCAGGAGGTAGCTGGTCATTTGTGAGAGCCTCTCCCCCCAGAGGAACAGGAGGCATGCTCCTCAGGAAAGATTCTCGGCAATGCAGCTCCTCTGACCAATAACTCTGCCTCCCCAGGCCTCCCAAAGGCACCATTGCTATAGCCTTCTTTTGGTTCAGTCTGTCCACTAAAGGGCACTGACCCCCATGGATAGACAGCCATCTGCCAAGAAGGGAGTCCTTCAAGTCTTATCAGAGTCTCTATAACTCCCACTGGCAACTGCCTTGGCAACTACCTTTCCTAAGAAACTGAGGCTGGAGCTGGGTATGGGGCTGGAATAGAGTCACTGACACACATAATGAGCTGGGCCTGGACTCGGAAATCAGACCCAAGGCTAGTCCCCAGGCAGCTCACACTGGCCCTACCCCACAGCAATATGGATGAATTCTTAGTTCTTTTCCTAAATGCATGCTTTGACAAGGGAAGGGGAGGCAGTAAGTTGGGGAGGAAAGACTCAGGGAAGGCCCTTGGGTGTTTTGCTCATGTCCACAACTAGTGAAGGGTTGCTTCCTCAATTTGTTCCAGTGGGTTTGATTTCCCCTATCGCAAATGGAACTGGGTACTCTTTCCTCCTTAAAAACACTACCTTGGGGCTTCCCTCGTAGCACAGTGGTTAAGAATCCGCCTGTCAATGCAGGGGACATGGGTTCGAGCCCTGGTCCGGGAAGATCCCACATGCCGTGGAGCAACTAAGCCCGCGCACCACAACTACTGAGCCTGTGCTCTAGAGCCCGCGAGCCACAACTACTGAGCCTGCATGCCACAACTACTGAAGCCCGCGTGCCTAGAGCCCGTGCTCTGCAACGAGAAGCCACCGCAGTGAGAAGCCCGTGCACCGCAACGAAGAGTAGCCCCCGCTCGCCACAACTAGAGAAAAAAAAAAGCCCACGCACAGCAACGAAGACCCAACGCAGCCAAAAATAAATTAATTAATTAATTAATTTTTTAAAAAACCACTACCTTCCTTCCTCTCTATGTGCCCCTGTGCCTGATACCATCTGCACACTCTTTCCATTCCCTTAGTGAGGGGCTGAGTCCCAGAGTCTGAAAAAATAATCATCTTCCCTTTAGGCTCAACCTCCAAGACCTTAACACCTTAGACTTACTAATTTCTGAGTCAGGGTGGAGTCTTGCTTCCACTCACTCGCTCACTCACCATTTACTGAAAGTCACTAGCCTAATGTCCATAAGGGCAGAGGCCATGTCTGATTTTGCTCATCAGTGTGTCTCCAGTGGCTGCTTGGCATGCAGTGAAGATTTTTTTGAATGAAACCTACTACGTGTATAATCTCAGAGTCTCTTGATCACTTAAAACAACAGCAGCATCTAAAGCTTCCCTTTATTGAACAACTACTATGAGCCAAGTCCTGTGTTAAGTATTTCAGATGCACACTCTAATTTAAACCTTGTGACAACACTGAGGGGTAGAAACTATTATTTAATTCCATTCCATAGATGAGAATAATGAGGCTCAAGGACATTAATTAATTTTTTCCAACTCACATGGTTAGTAAGTGGCAGAGCCTGGTACCAAACCCAGGTCCCTTGGACTCCAAAGTCTGCCTCCTTATGCTGGTGTTAGGGAAGTGCCACTGAGATTAAAGTAACTATTTGGCTCCCCAAAATGCCAGTTAACTTTTCATAGAGACAGTTCCTCGTCCACATACTTTATTCCCAACACTGGCAAATCAGTTTGTCTGAAGGGGCCCAGGTGAGACAGTGTGGGTTGCTAAGTGTGCCTTTCTACTTGTCAATACCCCTTACCCAAGTACAAAGTTTTAGAGTTTACAAACTTTTATCCCTCTTATACTCCTCACAGCAATCAGAAGAGGGAGTTCAATTACTATTCCTCACTTTACAAATAAGGAACCTGAGGCTCAAAGGAGGTGATACAAATTGCCTAAGATCACAGAGCCAAGAAGTAGTCGAGCTGGGGCTAAAATCCACTGTTTTCTGACTCTAAAATCCCTGAGCATAAGCCACTGGGTCTCCTTGGCACTCAAAGCATTGGAAATCTTGCTTTGTGGCATGTGCCAATTCCCACTAAAAGACTGCTGCTTTCTCTTCAGACAAAGATGATCTAGGGCACCAGTGCTGCGTCCCAAATTGCCAACTGGGAAGAAGCTTGGCATCTCTCACACGCCATCAGAAGTAGAAATGCCATCACCTGGCAGGAAAACCTTTTGATGCCTTCTCCTCAAAGGTGCTGTCTAAGAATTAGCCTCCCCCCACCCCGCTACCCCCCAAACTAGGCAGGGATATGTGCTCAGATGCAGTGCAAGCTGTCAAGGGCTTCTGCGAGGTTTGTTTGTTTACCCTTGGCACCGAAATGAGGACCAGGAATGCATGTCACTTCTTCCCTCCATCAGTCCTCTTTCCCCTCTGAGAACTCTTAAGCATTTCTAAAGTCCAATGAATAAAGAAAACAGGCCACCACCCCTAGAGATTACAGCACTGCTCTCTGGAAGTAGGCATTGGTCATAAAGAGATTACTGCTGGATGGGGCAAAAGCCAACAGATTAGTGGGGATTTGCACCAGCCTAAGTAGGCTTAACTCCTAAGTGGCAAAGTGGCTTGGACAAGGATCCCTCAGAATTCAGTTAGTGACTTCTGTACAGCCTTTTTCTCCTCCCCTCCTCTCCTGTACGGCTGTCACCCCTCCCCCATCCCTCCCAGAATAAGATGCAGTCCTTTCTGTCTCTCCCACTGTCGAGGGACTGAAAGAATAACATTTCCTGAGCTCCCTTCACTGAATTATTCACCTTTGCTGCCTGAGCATGACAAAACTTCTCATTAAAAACCCTGGGTGGGGGTGACCCACCGGGCCCCAGGCCACACAGCTAGCCAGAGAGAAAGCCAAGGGGAGGAAGAGACGCAGTGGCCGGCGTGGGAGGTTCCCCCAAAGGGCCTGTGAGACGGAGTCCTTGAGACCCGGGGACTCGGGAGGGTGATGGGGCACAGGCAGGCTCTTCACTGTGGGGTGACCAGCGTGGTGGTCTGGGGCGTCAGCCTTCTCAAAAGCTTTGGACAAACACAGAAGGCCTGACCCACCGTGCTTCTCAGTCCTAGAACGCCCGAGTGCTGAGCAGTCAAAAAATACTGTCACGGAATTGAAGAGAACTCGGTCTCTGCCGTTAGGACTCTGCTTGGCTGGGTAAAGTAGGACAAGTTGTCCATCCCTATTGTACCTAGAGGGACAGAGCCATGTGGGGTAGAGAGCCGGAGTGGGGAGACGAGACCTAATTTCTGGTTCCAGCTCCGCCATTAGCCAGCTGTGTGACCCTGGGCACACCACTTGGCTTCTCTGTGCCTGAGTTTTCACTTGGACAAAGGAGGCAATACAGACAGTGCGGCGATTCAGGGCGTGGGCTCTGGAACCAGGCTGCCCGGGGTCACGTCTCAGCTCTGTCTCTTCCGAGGTACGTGACAGTAACAAACCTGCTTAGCCCGACAAAGCCTCAGTCTTTTCATCTGTAAAACAGGAACAACAATAGCGCCCACCTCAAAAGATCGCTGCAAACTGTACAGCAGTCAGCACACAGCCTTGAGAGACACTCAGTAGACGGTAGCTATGTGCATCTCATCAGAGGTCCTCGTTCTCCAGAGTTTGATCTGTTCAAGTCCCTGGGACCTGGCTTTTCATTCCAGAAGGAGCACGACATTCTAGTGATGAGAACATGTGGTTTGCAAGTTGCCTGGGCCAGCCCTTCAGAATATGCAGCATATGTCCCGATGGGTGCACACCCCGTGTGATGTCCTGCAAACGCTCGTGGGGGCTCCTCACTTTCGAGGCATCCTGGGGAACACTGCCATGGAGACCAGTGCTCCCGGGCTTACAGGACATTTGCCCACAGCTCTGAATAGGACAGAGCAAGGGCTGTGGGGGAGGAAACATAATTTCCCTCTATCCTTCTGGGTTCTTGGCTGAGACCACCCCCACCCTGTAATAAAAGACAGATTAACAGGAGAAAAACAAACAGACGCTTAGAAACCTATATACCTCCTGTATTTATGAGAGAGACCCAGGAAAATTGAGCGACACCCCAAAATGGTCCAAGTCACCAACTTAAATACCATCTCCAGCTAAAAACAAAAGAAGATGATGAGGGGGTGGCGAAGAGCCAGTTATGGGAGATTTTCAGGAAAAGCTCATTGAACAAGGGTAAGAGTGTTATGCATATTTAAGTTGTTGCCTTCTCCATTGATAAGAGTTTCTAGACATTTGGTCATCCTTCTCTCTGTTCCTGGTACAGAAAGAGAGACTCCCTTCCAAATGGAGATTTCCCTTATAAATGTAAATGTCTCTTACAAAGGAGTAACTTCTACTAGGTTTTCAGAGCTTTTTCTGGTCTGCTGTTTCTCAGATATAATCAGCCTAAGATAATCCTTAGGCCAAAGAGACGTATTTTGGGGTGGTAAATTCTGCCCCGCTCTGTGCCCACCCTGGGGGAGCCACAGCCAGGGAGGCCAGGGCCAGGGCAAGAGGGCAGCAAGTCCCAGGCCTCTCCTCCGCTGGCCTCCGGGTACCCAACCAACCAGCCAGAAATGGGCTGCTTCCCTTGGTCCCTTACCCCAGACCTGGCTGCCTTGGCTTCTGTTTGCTTTCCATTTGGGGAGTGACCGAGGATTCTGCCAAGAGCCAGGAACCTTCAGAGAAGGGCCCTGGGCCCTGTCACCTTCAAGCCCATTAATGGTGTTGCAGGCAACCTCGCCAACAGAGCAGCCAGGACTGACTCCACAGAAGATTGCCACTCAGCACTGCCGTCCAAGCTGGGGCTGCCAGCAGTGCCTCCCCGTCCACCCACCCACCCACCCACCCACCCATCCATCCATCCATCCATTGATGCATGCATTCATCACCAAATATTTAGGTGCCACGTATCCTGTGCCTGGCCCTGCACTAGGTGCTGTGGGAGCTCAGCAATGAGAACAACACAGGCCTGGACCTCAGGGAGCTTACAGTCTAGTGGTGGGGGGGACCTATGAGGAGCCACACACATGGATGTGAGATTACAAATTGTGAGAAACCCAAAGAAATAAATAGCGAGGTGTTGTGAACACGTGTAAGATGGAGTAGGAAGCCAGGAAAGAAGTCCAAGGAGGTGATACTTAGGCCTGACCCCGAGGGAGAGAAGGCACCAGCCAGGCAATGAGTGAGGGGAGAGGGTGCAGGAGGGCCAGGTGTGTCCCTGACCCGGGTCAGGGTGTTTCCTAGCATTCTGCCTTTGTGGGTCAGACTCTGGGGTCTGGTTGCCTGTTGGCTTTCACTTGACAAACAAACTCTGACTGCTGCCGCCGAGGCTTTTCAACACCTAGCCCTCAGACCATGGGCATGAGAGTCCGAGAGAAAACTTGATAACAGGTAGATGCCTGGGCTGGACAGACCCCCAGAGACTTGGATTTAGCAGGTCAGGGCGGGCTCAAGAATTTGTATTTTTAACAAGGTCTCCAGGTGGTTCTAACATTACTGGAACTTGCAGAATCTCTTTACATACAGTAGCATGGGGAAAATGGTTTGGGGGCAAAAACCGAGCTATTAAGTTGTCTATGTTTATGAGCCTGGGTTAAATAGTGACTTTCTCTCAAGAGCCTTCTGTGGTCCCTGCATGTGATTGTTTAGTGTCAGGCTCTGAAGAGTGTGGGCTCCCTTCATCTTGGACTTCCTGAGTGGGCTTTTTCTTAGGGTTACCACCTGTCCCAGTTTGTCTGGGACTCTCCTTGTTGTATAATTGAAAGTTCCATGTCCCAGGAAACCCCTCAGTGTTGGCAGACCAAGGCGATTGGTCACCTTATTTTCTTAGAGAAGAGCCCACCTAGACTGACCTTGGAAGGAGTCATTAGGATAAGAGGTCCCTCCACATCTCTCTGACCAAAGTGCTCCCTAACGTGCTAAACTTGCCTTCTCATCTATCTGCAAAGAGCCACACAGAGTGCTTCTCCCTCTATTCCCCAGCATACACCCTCTCTTCTTTTTCTTTCTGGACAAGTATCATTTCAAAAAGAAGGCATGGGGCTTCCCTGGTGGCATAGTGGTTAAGAGTCCACCTGCCACTGCAGGGGACACGGGTTCCAGCCCTGATCCGGGAGGATCCCACATGCCGCGGAGCGGCTGGGCCCGTGCGCCACAACTACTGAGCCTGCACTCTAGAGCCCGTAAGCCACAACTGCTGAGCCCGCGTGCCACAACTGCTGAAGCCCACATGCCTAGAGCCTGTGCTCTGCAACAAGAGAAGGCACCGCAATGAGAAGAAGCCTGCACACCACAGCGAGGTGTGGCTCCCGCTCACCACAACTAGAGGAAGCCCGCATGCAGCAATGAAGACCCAATGCAGCCAAAAAATAAATAAATAAGTTAAAAAAAAAAAAGAAGGCATGACAACAAGCCAGTAGGTCCCACAGCATATCCAGAGTGCTGGAGATGGAAACCAAAGATGAACTGAGGGCTAAGCCCTGTACTTAGAAACTAGAGCAGAAAGAAGCTATCAGCTGCCAGATTCACAGGGTAATAGAAAAAAAGGCATATAGCATCACCATGGCAGCCAGCCTCCAAAGTCCCCCAGCACCTGCTCCTTTCTACACAAGATTTCCCCAAACAGGAATATTTCTTACTTCCTTGTTTTTCGTTTCAATAAAGATGTTAATTTTATTTCCCCTCATTTGTGCTTAATGTTCTAGTAGAAAGTTAGCTTCTCCTCAGCTCTCCAGCCCCTCCCTGTCTCTCCCAAAGTTTTTCTTCCCCCATCTCCCCAGCCTCCCTCTCCCTTCTGTCTATCTCCTCTGGTTTATTCTGTCTGTACTCACAACTTCCTGTCCCCCCACCCCCCAAGGAATATTTCTAACCATCTCTTCTCCCAGAGCTAAGCCCTCATCCAGGATATTTTCCAGCTGCAATTCTAACTGGCCTAGCAAGCACTGGTCTTTGCTCTGGGTGAGGGATATATGGTACTCCCTCCAAAGCCCACATCCTCTGCTCTGGCACCCCCGACTGAGGGGGCACAATGCAGCAAAACCACTTCAGCCCACAGAGCAGATGAAGGGAAAGAAGTACTCCAGGGCCAAGAAGAATAATAATAGCTTATCAAGTGCTGACTGTGTGCCTGGCCCTAGGCTAGAGTCTATTATCACATTTAATCTTCATGACAACCCTGATGGCACAGGTCTAATTTATTATCTCATTTAGCAGATGCGGAAACAGAGGCTTAGACTGGTTAAGTCACTTGTAGAGGGTCACACAGCTAGCAAGTGACAGAGCAAGGATTTAAACCTAGGCAGTCTAACGCCAAAACCTGTCCCTTCCACGACGACCTTCGGAAGAGGTTTGGGGGAGGAAGATTCTGTCCTGACTCACTCAGTAGGAATGGTCCCAGGTATACCCTTTAATCAACATTGTTTGGAGGGGTCTGGTCAGTGAAAAAGTCCTGGATAACAAACATATGTCTTTCTGCTTAGATCCAAGGGCCTAGTGTGGCAGAAAGGAAAGCAAGGGAGTTGAGGAGTCCTTTTTTCATTCGCCCGATACACATTTAGCAAATATTTCCCATGAGCCAGGCTCTATTCAGCCTATCCATAGGCATCTGTGTTGTTGTGGAAAGACTGTTGGGTGCTAGGAGTTCTGTTTATGAGGCCTGGCTCTCCACTTGTCATCTCTGAGCCTGTTTCTGGGAATAATGATACTTGTGAGTTAATGAAAATCATGGCTCTGGAAGTGCCTGACACAAGAGCGGTCAACTTTGTAGAGGCAGAATCACTTCTACATGGGAAAGTTCCACTGAAACAAAGGTGGGTGGTGCTGAATTCTCCCACAGACAGGATGGGTCTGGGGGCGCTGGGACCCTCACCAACTCTCTTAGGAATGGGCGCTCTCAAAGCAAGGGTACCCAAGGCTGCCCACGGCATCACCTGCTTGCCCCTTGGAGCACACAGCTTCCTCTTTCCAGATCGCTTACTTCTTGTGGTCAAAGAAGAGACCCAGGCCTCTGTGGAACACAGCACTTGGATCTGACACCAAACTTCTATGCTGACGAGGACTCCGGATAAAGACGCTGCTGAGCAACATTATTTTTATCATTATCGTTATTAGAGTGGGACCTTGTGTGCACAGACTTGCAAGGGAAGTTGGCCCTGCAGAACGAGGACTAAAGAAACGCTTTAGGTAAGGGGGGGGAGCGGGATGCCAAGAAATTCTAAGGAAATCCACTCATTTCATTTCTCTCTCTTGCACTCTTTTCTTCTCTCATTTCTCATCTCAGCTTTGTTTTTGTTTTGTTTTGTTTTCTTTTTTTGGAGGAGAATGAGTTACTGAGTAAACGGTGGAGGAAGCAGCTTATGTGTGCATAATTTAGCGGACTTGTGGCTTAATTAAAGGGACTCCCTTGGCCCTGCTGCTGACCCTTTACAGCAAAGTAGCAACTTGGGAAGACATTTGCCTGGGCCTGTGCCCGGCCGGGAAGAGCTCACGGCTACCAGGTGCAGGGCAAAGTGTAGGTGTGTACACGTGTGCCTTGTGGAGAGGGCCAGGGGAAATGTCACAGAGCGCAAAGCAGAGGACTGGTTTCGGCTTCCAGTGGAAGGCAGCAATGTGATGGGGAGCAGGTTGTTCGGGAGCCAAAGTTTCTGAGATCTACTCCAAGCTCCACACCAAATAGCTGGATCACCTTCAGCCCGTCATTTCACCCTTTCGGTACTTTCTTGGGCCTTCAAAAAAGGAGATTGGATTTGATCTATAATATCCTCTCCATTTCTAACATTCTACGACTTGGTGGCTTTGCATGAGATTTTCAGGGGAATTCTAGCGCTTCTTCATTTGCCCCATGCAAGACTCTGCTGTTGAATTTTAGTCGTTCCCCTCATTCCTCACCAAATAATATGTTTCAGGGGCCAAATGGAAGCCACAAGTCACTTCTAAACCACCTCTGAGGGCAAGTCAAGGCTGCCACCATCTCTGCTCATGACAGACTGAGCCAAGCTTCCACACAAAGACATCAGAGGGAACCTGAGAGTCAACTGCACTTTCCTTCTTCTCAGCTCAAGTACAGAGAAGGATTGAAGAGGATTGATGACAGGGGGCAGGAAGCGGCGGAGCAGAGCAGAGAAGAATCAAGCCCTTTAGGAAAAAAAATATCTGCTGCATTAATTTCAGCCATGATTCATCTGGTAGCTGAAAAGATCCCCTTACCAGGGTGGAGACAACTTCACCACTAACCACAGCAAAGTTTGATTCGGAAGGAAGTATTAATTATGGACTACCTACTGTCCCTTAATGTTCTAAGGATCTAGTTTGTTCTGACTTGACTAGAGCAGCCAGTTGGGGAATAAGCCTGCTTGGCTTTGACTCCTGGCTTCATGGCCAATTTTATTGACCTCTGGGGGAAGAAAAAGCCTATTCCATGGCCAGGTTCTGTGGAATGTAGGCTGGAGAAAATGCAGTTTCTTCCTACAAAAGCCTCTAGAGCGGCCTTTGATTCGCAGGAAAGCAGGATGCTGTCCTTTCTCCAATCTGCACTCACCTCCTGAGACCAGGGAGATCTGCATGGCAGAAGCAAGACCCATGATGATTCAGTCATTCTTTACTTCTTATTCTCCTTTTCTTCAGATGAAGAGGCCTACCCTGATCCTCACTGGGCATCGGTAGACTTCAGTTCATCTCTGAAAAATGACACTCTGAACTCACAGGTAAGTAGAGGTCTGAGTAGATGCAGAGCAGTGGAGAGGCCAGAGTCTGAATATAGACTTGGACATGAGACAGACATCTAAACATTTCCTGGACACTAACTGCAAAAAGAAGCCTAGTTTCATCTCTGCTTTAGTCTATCTTATTGGTTGGCTTGAGTTTCACCAACTTATAAACATAATATCTTAATGCTTGGGAAATTGGAGGTTGAATGAGAGTAGAGGTACAGAGAAGACAGAGACGTGAGGCAGAGAAGACAGAAATAAACTGTGTTGTGGGTTTCATTTTCCCATCTGTATCATGGATCAAGGAAGAACCAATCATAGCAGATCAGATTGAAATAAGGAGTTAAAATACAGTGAAATGTATCTAATAATAATTATGAATCCCACCAACTTGGAACAAAGAATCTTCTCTGCCTCTGACAAGTTGGAAGCACTTGAATGCCAGAAATTTCTCTACCACAGTAACTAGAACTCCTTTCTAGTCTCCATGGAGATCAGAGAATCCTCTCAGAGTAAGGGGATGAGGCTGGCCCTTTGGTATCATTAGAGTCTATGGTGGACTCAGTTCCACCCCAGGATTCAATCAATGCAATTAATATGAGCTAAGACTCCCCAGGCACTGGCCTTCTTAGCACTGATTAACAGCTTCTCCAGGACTTGGTCTGTGGTATGAGTATCTCTTTAGTTTCACTTTATGTGTTAATCTTCTGACTTCTGCTGCTGGCTGCTTGATCTTGAATGGAATCTGAGTCATTGAAAAAGAGCCACTTCAAATTCTCTCCCTCCAGTAGCTCAGGATGAGCTGAGCTCCCCTGCCCATGCTTCCAGTTTTCTCCTGGATGCTTCTCTGAAGAGTGAAAATATTCATCCTTACTCAGTGAACCTTCTAAATGGTCCTCTTCTACTCCATTCTACCATTTCATAGACCCGGTTCTGTACATGGAAAATAAGTTAGTCTCCTAAGTGTTTTTGCTTAAGGTGATGCAACTGAGTAGACTTCCCTGGCTCCATGCCACTGCTTGCCTGAAAATGTCAAGACCTCAGCATCCTATTTGTCTATCCTGAAACTGCACCGTAATTGAGGCTGGTTGTACTGGGCTTGCAGTTGTGAAACAGCACCTGCCTTTGACTCAGCAGTGGGCACACCGCTGTGGAAAGTGAGGGGATTATAGAACACGTGGGATGTAATGCACGGTAGAAAGGCAATGTGAAGGTTACAGAAAGAAACTGACAATGGGCAGGAAAGAGAAGTCAGAGTTCTCAAAGCAGCACTCTCTCGGTGTTGGACGATGATGTTGCTGACCGTGCAGGAGCGGGTGGCAGCAAAAGCTACTGTGTGTGACCTGCTGAGGTTTGTTGTCTGATTAGCAGGTCAGGAGTGCCTGTCATTGATTAGAATCTGTCGCTTTGGGCCATATGTCCCATAACTTTCACAAAATGAGTTAACCCACCCTATACACAGAGAAGTGGTTCAATTTGGCACCTTACCAAGGGATTCCAATTTTTCCCGTGTAAGTAAGTGACTGTGTCGAAAAGGGCTTCATTAGTGCAGTATATGTAGAAACCACAGCCACAAATCAAAGAACAAGATCCACCTGCACTCAGGAAAAAAAGGACTACTCATCACACCCCAACTTCATCACACCCCACAGTCACACTCTGAGATGATAATTGCTAGTGGCAGGGGCATCATCTTCACACTATCAAGAGGTGCTCTGTGTGTGTGTGTCTGCATGCACACACGTGTGTATATTCAGATGATGAACACTACAGGGGTGCAAGATTAAACTATCACATCTTTTCTAATGTTAAATTCTAGTTCCTGCCGTATAAAAATTGCTAATCCAACTATAACTATATGATTGGTATCATTAATGCAAATTCAGCTTTCTGCATATTTCTACATACAGTCACCAACTAAATTCTTCCTTACTTTGGTGTCCAATATCCTATTGCAACAGACATTGAATTTATTCATGGGGGAAAAAAAAAGACTTGAGGACAGACTGAAAGAAAGGCAGAAAGGAAAAACAAAGACAAAAGAGAGAAAGGAAGAGAGGCAGAGAGAGAGAGAGAGAATGAATCCTAAGTAATTGGAGACCACTTAGAGAAGCACCACAGCAAGAGTGCTAAGAGTACCGTTAATCCCCCTAACTATCCTGCTGAGGAAGGTGCTTATTATCAGTCACAGACAAATATGTATGCACCACCAGAGATACTCAAGGGACTCGGACATGTATATTCTGTTTAGGGTTGGATTATTGGAGGACAAGCTTCTTGGGGGGGTGTCTAGCAGGTGATGACCTCTTGTGATGTGACTAGCAGACAGATTCTGGGATACATGGAAATGAAGTTCATTCCTGTCTGCTGAAAAGTCATCTCTCTTTTTTTTTTAATTGAAGTATAGCTGATTTACAATATCGTGTTAGTTTCAGGTATACAGCACAGTGATTCAGATATGTGTATAGATATATAGATATATATTCTTTTTCAGATTCTTTTCCCTTATAGGTTATTACAAAATATTGAGTATAGTTCCCTGCACTATACAGTAGGTCCTTGTTGATTATCTATTTTATGTATTGTAGTGTGTATATGTTAATTCCAACCTCCTAATTTATCTGTCCCCCAACACCATTTCCCCTGCGGTAACCATAAATTTGTTCTCTATGTCTGTTTCTGTTTTGTAAATAAGTTCATTTGCATCTTTTTCATCTCTATTTTTTCTAGGCCATGTAATAAATGTCCAGATCAAATGTTTCAAGAGGTACTCAGGCCCTGGGGCACTGCTGATGACCCATTCAGAACCTTCTTTGGGAGGCAATTACATCATTACCCCACTAGAATGTAAGCTACATAAGGGCGTGGACTTCGTCTGCTTTGTTCACTGTTGTATCTACAGCACCTAAAACGTCTGGCATATGATGTGCACTCAATAAATATTTGTTAAGTGCATGCATGAATCAGTGGGAACACAGTCCATTCCACACGGTAAATATTTATTCATCTTTCCAAGGCCTGTTACTTTTATGTTATGCAAGGGCTTCACAGCTTACACATCATGGATGATCACAGTCCCCAGGTGAGCGAAATAAAATATTCATGAGCATGATCACCAGCGAAAACCAATTTACTTTTGAGGAGAAGCGTGACATGGTCCTGTCATCCCCGAAAAAGAATGTTTCAGAGTTATGAGAGCCAAGAGACAAGGAGAGTCAATGCAAACTCTGTGGAAACCTTAATGAAACTCTCCTGCATGCCTAGTGAATCACTCTCAAGTGGTTGGTGGGATGAGTAATGATGCTGAGGGTCCAGCAGGAGAGAAGTGGTGCCTATCTGGGTGCTAGTCAATACACACACTCCCTGCCTGGAGCCCCACTTCTCTGTTGACCCCTAGACACTGAACAGAGAGCCAGCAACAGAGGCAGGACCATTGTTCACTGTGCTATCCTGGTGATGATAGCTGGTTCATCTTTGAGGTCTGAGAGAAGCTCGGTCAACCTCTCCAAGGGCTCCCCCAAATTCAGATACCCAAGGCTTGGTCTGCAAAACCCATGCCGGAAATATTCCATAAAAGAAGGAAAGGTAATCTTGGAAACATGGGACTTAAATCAATCACTCTCCAAAAGTCTTAGGAGAGCACTGAACATATCTAACGCATCTGCCATTTTGTTCTTTCTTCTTCCTTCCTCCAGCTGAATCGAGGACTGTGAAACTCCCACCACCACTATTACCTCACACACACTGTGCATACCTCCTTGAGTCTGAAGGGCATGAGGGCTTCCCGCCTCTGCCGGCAGCGCTCCCTCAGCACCAGAAGTTGAGCTCCCACTTTCAAGTAAACTGTCACATCCTTGGAGGTTGAAAATGACCCTGAAAAGAAAAACTCACACACAGCAACAAGATGCAGCCTTGCTCCTTGGAGATCCAACTGAAACGCCCCGGTCCTTGTCAGCAGACATATTAAAAGACGTCTGTCTTTTATTTCACACATGCCCCCAACTTCTTACCCCAATGCTTCTGAAAAGTAGCTAATGCTTTGAGAGTTTCCTCAGCTTGGGAACACAGTCGACTTTTGAGGTACCCCACAGACCACTTTATACTTAAATAAGTGGGATAAGTAGTATGGGGGAGTTGAGTCCAGGATAGGATGCCAAATGACTCTCCAACTCTGCCCCCCAAATTAAGCCCTAGAAGTCACTGAATTCACCAGATAATACCCGACCCTGCACAGACATGCTTCTCCTCAGACTGAGGTTGCAGAAGCCTGCTTGTCAGGAGGGCACAATTGTAATTTTCCTTGCATTGGGCTGAAATGTGACAGACTCTTTCCTGGAATGAAACATTTATGAAAATGATGTGCTTAATCCATTTTTAGCAGCTCAGTAGTTTTTTCATGATGAAATAATCTTTCATCCAGTAAAACATTTTGCTTATTGTAGCTTCTACGCGACCTCCTGCTGCAATCCAGCCACTTCTCGTGGCCAAAGGGAAAGCCAATTTCAAAATAGGAAAAGGGTGCAATACATTTTGGAGCATGGAGATTCACATACACCATAGTTTGATAATAAGAATAGAAAAAGTTTGTGGGGCGAGGCTGGACACAAATTTGTGCCCCTCCCACACCAGAAAATGCTGAGGTCATCTTCAGAAAGCGTGGCTTCCTATTAGTAGAGGGAACTCTTGGATGGGCATCTCCCCTGCTTCTTGTCACCTCCTAGGAGCAGCTTATCCAGTTCTTTGCCTCCCTGGCCTCGCTCCTTCTCCCAAAGCCTTTCAGCACCCTTGGGAAGCCGTATCCCTTCAACATGCCGGCCAGACCCTTGGTCATGGCTGCAGCATTTCATAAGAAGAGATCTTTCCTCCCAGGAAACTGATCCCGCTGTGTTCTCAGCACTCAGGGACCCCACGGGACACACAGGGGGCGAGACCTGAGACAATGGACCAGTCCCCAGGGGCCTGTGCCTTCCATTAGCCAAGAATCCCAGATGACTGAAGGTGATGCCTCAGGACTAAGGGGCAAGAGAATGAAAACTGTTTTCTCATTTCCCTTTATTACCGTTCCTTCATGCCGGCTCTCTCTCTCTGTGTCAGACTCATCATTCTCATTTGACAGAGAAAGATGCAGAGGCACTGGCTTGGGGAAGTATCTCTGGGTGTCCGGAATGCATCTTAACAGATGTTCACTAGTTGTCTGGAATGTGCCAAGCTCTGGGCTGGGCCCTGGGGTTTGGGTGGCTCACGTGTCTCTGCCCTCAGGAAGCTTGAGAGGTCTGTAGCGGGGAGAGAGTCAAGTAAGCGGGCGGCTTTAACGGAGTGTGATGGTGCTGTGAAGGGGAAGGCGAAGGTCCTGTAGGAACACATTGGAGGGTCTCCTAACCCAGATCTGAGGGGTGATAGGGGCAGTTCAAGAAGTCTTCCTTGAGAGGGGGACAACAAAACTTAGTCCAGAAGGATAAGAGTGGAGGGAAGAGTACTCTGGCAGAGGGAATAACTTGTGAAACAACGTGGAAGCTGGAGAGACAGGGGTCTCGAGATGCATCAGCTGAGGAGCAGAGTGACCAGGTCATGCAGTGCCTTGAACTTCAGCTTGAAAGCAATAGGGAAGAGTTGAGGAAGGGGAAGTGACAAAATCAAGCTTGTCAGAGGGAGTGAGTTAAACAGGATCAAGTGCTTCTTCTGCCCGCCCCCCTTAGTGCCCTAGCCTGCAGCTCTGCCCTGAGAGGTGCTATAAGGCTTGGTTCCTGCCCACGGAGTGGGGATTGTGATGCTTACAGAAAACACGGAGGGAGAGTAAGCAGGTGAAAGAGCTGCTAAAGATATTTTCAGGAAAATTAGTACTTTGTATTTTGTACTTACTGGCCATATAAGCATGATTTCAGGCTTATAATGTTTCCAGTCCCAATTCCAAAAGCCCAGCTCTGCCATCAACATTTCAGTGCGTAATCTTTAAAATTATCTTCTTTCCCCTTCATTGGTGGTTTAAAAATTCCTCTTCTTTAATAATAACACAACCACAAGGGAGATGCAGCACAAGTTCTACCCATCATTGCCTCTAAGTGGGTCTCTTTGAAGAGCTTGCAATCCCCACACACCCTTCTCTGGTGGGGCTGAGGGGCCACAGTCAGTGCTGGAATTGACCCCTATAAAGTGGCACCGACCCCTCCCCTGAGTACACACTCAAGAACTCAGACGAGCTGTTGTGAGAATTTCCACTGCAGAATAAATGAAAACATTTTGCTTCTCACGTCGTAATTTAAAAAGAGAGAGTGAGAAAATGGAGATGATGGGAAGTTGAGAGAGAAAACAGGAATGGAGAGAAAGTGAGGGTGAAAGAAGAGGGGGAGACAGACACGGAAGGTGAGACCCAGAAAAGAAACAGGAAGGGAGATTAGAGAAGAAGAGAGTAAAGATGAAGGAAAGCTTCAGGGAGAGAGGGAGGAAGAAAGTAGGGAAAAAGAGGGAGGGAGGGAGGGAGGCACGCGCGGAAGTCCCAGAGGGGTTCAGGTGGTGCTTGAGCAAGTTTGGGGAAAGGTCGACAGGAAAAGAGCTGCTCAAGCACCTGGATGCTATAAGCAAATGGGCAGAAGCAAGGGGATGGGGACCCGCCCACCCTCCCTGCATCTCTACTCCATCCTGGGCTTCGGGGTTGCCGGGTCATTGCTCTTGGCCCCCTTGACTCCTCTGAAGCTTGCAAAGCCTGCTGTGTGCCAGGCCTGCCCTGCCCCTGCCAGGGACACCTATTCCTCCTCACAGCCTAGCCAGGCTGGGGAAAGTGGGTTTCAGAGAGCCCCCCAAGCTCAGCAGAGATGAGCTAAGGGAGGTAAGCAGGCAGGAAAGAGGATGCACAACTACAAGGATGAAGATGGGTCATGCAGACAGACAGATGGACAGACTGATAGGCAGGCAGACATAGGAGAACTCCGAAGTTCCTCTGCCTTATCCATCCATTGTGTCTCCACCCAGAGGGTTGAGGAAAAGCCACCCCTGCCCTCGGCCTCCTCCTCTCAGCCCTGAAGCTGTCGGCTGGAGGAAACCCGGTGGCTCCGCCTAAACCCTCTCAGGTCTTTTTCCCACTTACAAAAATCATTAAGCCTTTAGAGTTCGGCCACAGCTTGGCTCCAGGCTAAAAGGGGAACTGCTGGGGAGGTTGGGGAATCAGGGCAGCCTGCATGCACTCCTCCAGCTGGACAGTTAGAAGCTAGACAGAACACCTCCGGCCCTCTCCAGGCTGCAGCGGCAGCCCAAGCTCCTCCCCAGCACACAGCACACAGGCTCGCTCGGAACCCCACTCCAGCTGCTGGCGACTGTGCCTTTAAATTGCTGCTTTCAGAGGGTGCATCTCAGGGGGAGGTGGGAGGGAGGGAAACATCTTCCTACAGTCTCCCTCTTCCCTCCCCTCCAAGACTCTCCAGGGTTTAGAGAGTGATTGCTGCCCAAAAAGAGTCTCCTTCAGCACCCCAGCAGGCAGGGCTGAGGCCCTCCGGAGCCCCAGGCGAGCCAGAGCAGGAGCAAGTTATCTGTGTCAGGATCACTTCCAGGGGAATAGTTCTGGCCCCTGACTGGTAAGGACGGGGCAGAGAAGAGAGAAGAGGAGAGAGCGTGCAACTCCTAGCCCGGCCCTCCTTGGGTTCCTTGCAAGTGGCCCAAGTAGGAAGAAGGCTCTGTACTTTCGGCGTTCCCGCCCGGATATCCCCTCTCACCTCGGCAGCCAGGCTGAGAAAGGACTCCAGGGCCCCCGCAGAATGACAACTCTTGTTCCAGCAACCCTCTCCTTCCTTCTCCTCTGGACCCTGCCAGGGCAGGTCCTCCTCAGGTGAGCTGAGTGGGGGTGAGAAGGAGATGCATGCAAATACCGGCCGGGGGTAGCAGGGGCTCTGGCACAGTTTCCTTGAAGTTTACAAAAAGCCCACAGTCTGGAAGCCTCCAGGGGAGGACACACCCTCCCCCAATCAGATCCCAGGAGACTTTCATAAAGGCTGTCAAAGCTCCAGAGCAGATGGGAAGGCTTCTGCATGGGTGAGACTTTCCTGGGCCAGGGTAGGGGCTAGGGAGTGAGCCCCGGAACAGAAGCCATCTGTCCTGCCATGCAACCCTATCTCCCTACCAGCTTGGCCACACGTTCCTCAGATCCTTAAAAATGACACCAACATCTGCCAGCTGCTCACCCAAGAGATTTCAAGGAGCAAGGATTTTCCCAAAACCACATCAGAATGATGTTGGCTGACCAAACCTTGGCCCTCTGCAGTCACCTTACCCTGCCCGGGGGGAACCTGGCGGCTCACTGTCCCTGGAGGGGCACTAAGTGGCCATCATTTCCTGGGCTTGGGGGCAAGACATGCTTTGGGCTCCTTGTAAATGGCCTCCCACCCATTCTCACTTTCTCATTAGACCAGGGGCCATTCTAGGTGGATAGGGTGAGCTGAGGAGGAAAGATGGCTGTGCCTTGGGCTGAACTGGTCAGAAGAATGCCTCCCAAGGTGGAGGCAGGTGAGTGCCACCGCAATATCGTCCTCCTCCTCTTCATTCAAGGAGCACGCCAAGATCTGCTTGCCTCTCAGGAGCCTCCTGCCTCACTGCTGGCGGACACATTAGGGGGCAATCAGGCAGGGATGCAGTGGCTGGGGGGGGCAGTGATAAACTTCTTCAGAGTGAAAAGCAGCCCGAAGTGCAATGGCAGCTCAGCTGGAGTTGATAGGAGGATGCAGGCAGAAGGGGGCACCCAGCTGATGCTTGGTGGCCCTGCTGGAGGGGAAGTTGCCTCAAGGCCCAAGCTTTGGTGGCAGCATTCCCACTTGAGTGATTAGAGCAAAGCAGGCCCTTAGGAAATCTTTAACACTTTTTTTTTAATTGTTTTATTTATTTATTTATGGCTGTGTTGTGTCTTCGTTTCTGTGCGAGGGCTTTCTCTAGTTGCAGCAAGTGGGGGCCACTCTTCATCGCGGTGCGCGGGCCTCTCACTATCGCGGCCTCTCTTGTTGCGGAGCACAGGCTCCAGAGGCGCAGGCTCAGTACCTGTGGCGCACAGGCCTAGTTGCTCCGCGGCATGTGGGATCTTCCCAGACCAGGGCTCGAACCCGTGTCCCCTGCATTGGCAGGCAGATTCTCAACCACTGCGCCACCAGGGAAGCCCAGGAAATCTTGAGACCAAATCCTTCATTGTATTTATGGAAACTGAGGTCTAGAGAGGGCAAGTGACCTGGCCAAATCACTTAAGTACCCAGTAGCAGAATCAGCATTCTCCCCTTACCCCACCCCAGGGCCTTCCATGAGAAAGATTTTCAGCTCTGGAACCTCCCTAGTCCTGCCAGTGTTTGGAGCTTTCCAGGAATGAAAGGGAGCAAGGAGAGGCCGCACACAGTGACTCTGCTTTCAGGTCCGCAGACAAGGTAACCCTGGAAAAGTGGGGCTGTCACGGCAGTTGGGGCCCAAGACAGCTGAGCCCACAGCCAGTCCCAGGGTCCTGGGGCTGGAGCTAGCGGGAGAGGTGACATGAGAGTGAGGCTGAGGACGGTGGCAAGGGCCTGGCTGCTCCACCTGCAAGGCCACGTGGCCTCCCGGCAGGCAGGTGACAAGCGGCCAGCAGCAGCACCTGGCCAGTGTGGACGCCCCGTGGTGAAGCCACGGACTTCTGCTTACACCAGCACCACCACCCGCCTCCTTGGGTTTTCAGAGCCTGCTTAGGCCACCTGCTCTGGCCACCCCCGCTCGGGGCCAAGGTGGCCTCTGTTCCCAGGGTAAGAGCTTCCTCCTGCTCATGGGATTCAAGGAAGCAAAACTCTAAGGGTCAGGGTGCGGCTGCCACTGACCTTCCCCCACTCTGGTTCCTTGGCAGCCCGCCCTGGGCTGCTTGCATCATGGTATTGCGGTAGATGGACTTAGCTAGTTTTGAAGTCAGTAGCTCTGAGTTGGAATCTCGGCTTTACCATTTAGGAACTGTATGATCATGAATAAGTCACTCCATTTTGCACTCCTCAAATATAGCTGGAGGATAATAAGAGTGATTATTGAGAGGACTGATGTGAGAACTATACTAGATAAAGTGTTTAGCATGGTGCCTCAGCTATTTGTATTATTCTATCAGTCACTGGCAGGTACATAGATTTACTGGGAAAGAGGAGCTCGCTGGTTCAAAGGAGACTCAGACCCAGAAGGACAGCAGTCACCCCACCTCCCAGCCCCAGCAGTGCAGCAGCAGTAGTGGCAGCAGGGGAGCTGGCTCTGGTGATGACGGCAGGATGGAGCAGGAGCCACAGGACCCAGCCAGGAGTCCAGCCTGAGCTCAGTGTGAGCCCCACGCCTGCCCTCAAGCCCTTGCTGAGCTCCTGGTCCCTGGTCTAGCTATTGGCTGGTAAGCAGACAAGCAAGCATATGGAAGGAACTTTGCTGCTCTTAGAGGGAAACTTGTCAGGGGAGAAGGGGGCTGGCCTCTAGGCTAGGCCAAAGCACACTGGCCCCCTCCTCAAAATGAAGCTCTTAGGAAGAAAAGATGGGAGTTGACCTTCACAGCATGGCCACTTTACTGGGAGGCTTTCCCATGCTCCTAGAGCCCTGCTTTCCTGCCTATTTTATTGCCAAGGTGAGATTACCTGCCTGCAGCTGCCACAACCCTGAACTGAGGTTCAGCTCAGAATATAGCTTCCTGCTGGAGCAAACACCAGAAGCCAAGCTGCCCTCTCCAGAAGCTGGGTCCTAGCCCCTGAGGGATCAGCACGAAGGCCAAGCAACTAAAACCATCTCTCAGGGGTGTAAATTGCCCTTGAGCCCTTCCCATCCTTGGCTAGGCCAGATGTGCAAAGCGTTGCCACAGCCACATTATTTCTGTCACTCTTGTTTGAGTATGTTCAAGGCACCTTCAGAAAGAGAATACTGGATGAGGCCTCAGCCTTGGGTTCAAGTCCTGGGCCCTGTGTCACTCACCAACTGCGAGACTTTGGGCAAGTCACTTTTCTTTTGGACGGTCAATCTATCTATCTATCTATCTATCTATCTATCTATCTATCTATCTATCTATCTCTCTATCTATCTATCTATCCATTTATTAGATTCCACATATGAGAGCATATGGTATTTGTCTTTCTCTGTCTGACTTATTTCATTTAGCATAATACCCTCCAAGTCCATCCATGTTGCTGCAAATGGCATTATTTCATTCTTTTCTATAGCTGAGTAGTATTCCATTGTATATATACACCACATCTTCTTTATCTATTCATCCGTTGATGGACACTTGGGTGATTTCCGTGTCTTGGCCATTGCAAATAATGCTGCTATGAACATGGGGGGGGGGTGCAGATATTTCTTCAACATAGTGATCTCATTTCCTTTGGATAAATACCCAGAAGTAGAATTGCTAGATCATAAGGTAGTTCAACTTTTAATATTTTGAGGGAACGCCACATTGTTTTCCACAGTGGCTGCACCAATTTACAGTCTCACAGATTACTCCTTTGGAAGCCTCAGTTTTCTCACCTATAAGATGGAAATAACAGTTTTCACCCCCATCACGCTGAGAATTTTGAGGGCAAAAAGATCTAATATATGTGAAAGCAATCTTCTAGGACTAACTATTGAGCTGCTGTGTTGGCTTATGGGTTTCTGTACTTCTCATTTTGCAAGTGGGCACCTAGAAACCCATCTCCTAATCCTCCTGCCTGATGGAGAGACCAGCCAAAGTGGGGAGGGAACAAGGAAGGAGAGGGTCTGTGATAAAGGCAGAATACAACTGATCTCAGTTATTAATTCTTTATCTCTCCTGCCCAGGGTGGCCTTGGCAAAAGAAGAAGTCAAATCTGGGACCAAGGTGTCCCAGCCCATGTCCCCCTCTGATTTCCTGGACAAGCTTATGGGGCGAACATCTGGATATGATGCCAGGATTCGGCCCAATTTTAAAGGTAAGAAGCATTCATCCTACAAAAAACCCCTCCCTCCCCACTTCTTTTGGGAACATACTGCCGAGCTAGCCCCCATTGCCTACCTCAGGGCCAGGAGGCTGGAGGTACAGGGCTGGCTCTCACAGCTCAGAAGGAGCGTCCCCTCCCCATCATCCATGGGCCTGTGTGCCAGGCACTGCCTTCTCCCAGCAGTACCCTGGCCTCAAGCTCAGGGAGGGAGTCTTGGAAACTTCTCCCAGATTCCTGGAATGCCCTGCCAATATGGCTGTGCTTTGCTACCCTTAGGCCCACCTGTGAACGTGACCTGCAACATCTTCATCAACAGTTTCAGCTCCATCACCGAGACTACCATAGTAAAGCACCGCCCTGGTCCCGCTTCCACTCTAGTGTGAATGGGTGAAGCCCACCAGATAGCAAGCCTTTCTTCCCTCTGCCATCCTCTCCCTGTTTCAGGGTCATGGCTAAAGCCATGGGATGTCCAAAGTCGGTCACTGGGAGTTTATGTTTCCCCAGCCCAGGGTTTTAGTGGCTAAACGCAGACTAGCCTAAGCAGCAGATGGTCCAGTTTGGAAGGTAGCTTGATGCATAGCATCAAGGCTTGGAAATCAGATAAACCTGCGTTCAAACCCTGACTCTACCATCTCTTAGGCAGGTTACTCAAATCTTTCTTTGTCTCAGTTTCCTCATCTGTAAAATGGGGATCATAACAGCACTCTCCTCTCAGGGTTGACATGAGATTTAAATGAGATGATGCATATGAAGAAAGCACTTAGCAGAGAGCCTGGCACATAGTAAGTGCTTAATAAATGTCTTTTCCCTTCCCTTCTTTGCCATATCAGCCCAAAGCAGGGTCCTTCTCCAGTGGAAAATGCCCACTGCTCCTGAGATGTGCTCCAAGCATTTCCTCCTCGTGGCCCTCCTGCCCAGGTAGGCTTGCGAGGCCCCTGCAATAGCACTGCCTCTGATGGGCCCATCTCTGTTCAGGACTACCGGGTGAACGTCTTCTTGCGGCAGCAGTGGAATGACCCACGCCTGGCCTACCGAGAATATCCTGATGACTCGCTGGACCTCGATCCCTCCATGCTGGACTCGATTTGGAAGCCAGACCTGTTCTTTGCCAATGAGAAAGGGGCCAATTTCCACGAGGTGACCACAGACAACAAGTTGCTGCGCATCTTCAAGAATGGAAACGTGCTCTACAGCATCAGGTGCAGCTGGCGTGCAGCCAGGAGAGCTCGGGGCAAGGGGTAGAGGCTGAGGGGTGGGCGGAGGGTTCCCTGTGCTGTGCTGAGCCCCAGTAAGCCGGACTAACTTCTTTCTTACTGTCCCTGCCAGGCTGACTCTCATTTTATCCTGCCCAATGGACCTGAAGAACTTCCCCATGGATATCCAGACCTGCACGATGCAGCTGGAGAGCTGTAAGTGTCCCTAGAGAGTCACAGAGTGAGGCCTGAGATACCAGCTAGTTAACCCCATGCCATGATATTCCAGACAGGAGAAGGGCAGCCCAGAGTGGAGACGGACTTCCCCAAGCACACACAGTCAGCTCTTGGCACAGGTGAGACTAGAAGCCAGGGCTTGCTAACACTCAGCCCAGTGTGCTTTTCCATCCCCTCGCTATTGGCAGGTCTGGCTGCCCCACAGGGCCGGGGAATGGGAAGGCTCCAGCCTTACATACAAATGTGCTTATGCTGGATGTGGAGGGTCATTTGAGGGGTACCTCCTCTGTCCAGATATAATTTCTCTCTCACAGTGCTTGAAGTAATTCTACCTTTACTTCCCCTGAGTTAAGACATTCAAGATGCCTATAAAAATCCAGAGTTGGCAGGGAAGGGGGGAGTCTTTGAACCCTGATTCCTTGTGAACACATAATTTTTTTTAACTGAAGTATAGTTACAATGTTGTGTTAATTTCAGGTGTACAGCAAAATAATTCGGATATATATATATATATATATATATATATATATATATATATATTCTTTTTCAGATCCTTTTCCATTATAGGTTATTACAAGATATTGAATATAGTTCCCTGTGCTGTACAGTAGGTCCTTGTTGTTTATCTATTTTACATATAGTAGTGTGTACAGATAGCTTTTGTAGAGAGGTGGGAGAGGACAGTTCTAGGCATAGGACAGTACCCAGGATAACAAGGTCAGCCAAGGGCTACCAAGGGCAGGGGGTGCCAGCCTGCAGAGGCTGCCCCAAGTGCAGAGAAGCTAAAGGATAACAAGGCTGGACCATCGCCCATGTCCATTCCTTTGCTATCTCCTGGGCAAGTGAGACTGTGGGATCAGGAGATATCCATTTGATCCTCAAAGAGGAAGTCTTGTCAGGCTGTTTCCAACATATAATAACAGTAATGGATAGAACATGTCCTATGTGGTCAGCTTTTTAGAGTTCATAAACCACCTTCACATCCAGGTCCTCATTACCCCCGCTGAAAAGTAGGTGGAGCATTTTACAGAAGGGGAAGTGACTTGCCCAGAGTCACAAAGCTACTCTGGGCCAAGGCCCTACACTGGACATCCGTGAGCCTTGGTGTTTCTGCTCCCATTTCTACCCGACGTGTGAGTATAGTCATCTATGTGGCAAGAGCCTTCGCGAACTGCTAGCTATCTGTGAGCAACTTGGCATTTTCAATGTTAGCTCTCAATTTGCCCCAGGTCAGGACTCTGGCTGGGAGTCTGTGGTATGCACATTGTCCCATGCATGACTGGCAAGGTATAAATAGCTCTTTCCTCCCTGGAGTGAGGTGGCAGAAGCCCCAGCTCTGAGGCTGGCTCAGCTCAAGACATGTGGTCGGTACACATGCTTACTCCCCTGGGTTTGAGATGGGGCAGGAGGTTCCCAGCTGGTTTCCTTGACATCTTTCCAAGCCTTTTGACGTGCTTTCTGGGTCTGCCAGAATAATTTCTCTTTGGGCCTTTCTAAAGCTTGAGAACTAGGTAGGAGAGGAATCTGGAATCTTTCTGATTTACCCACTTAGGCTGGGCCCATGAGGCAATTGACCCTCTTCCGAATGGTTTTCCTTTCCAAGATGAGCATGAAACTCCTAAAACCCAGGCCTTATTCCTCATTTGTTCTTTCCTGCCAGTTCTAACCCTCTCCCTACCCCTGTCCAACCACCACACTCTGCAGTCCTCTGCCATCTCTGTCACTTTCAGTTGGCTACACCATGAATGACCTCGTGTTTGAGTGGCTGGAAGATGCTCCTGCTGTCCAAGTGGCTGAGGGGTTGACTCTGCCCCAGTTTATCTTGCGGGATGAGAAGGATCTAGGCTATTGTACCAAGCGCTACAACACAGGTAAAAACCCAAGATCTTTACTGGCTGTGGGCCACAAGAGGGCCTCCAGATGGGAGGGAAAGGGGCAAGGCAGCTGGCCTCTACTGAAGGTCCAATCTGTACCAGACGTGGTGCTAAGTGCTTCATATGTCTTATCTCATTATGGTAGGGGTGATCAGCCCCATTTCTCAGAAAGAGAAAACTGAGGTGCTAAGAAGTTAAATCAGTTGTCCAAGTCACACAGCTAGTAAATGGCTGATTTAGAATTCAAATCCAGATCTGTCTAATGCCAAAGCCCTTGTTCTTGTCCCTATCACACACTGCAGAACAAATGGTCCTGTGCCAGTGAGTGGCAGGAGTGTTCCACCTGTCCTGGGGCCAACTTCATGTGGAAAGTGGGGAATCTACATCTGGGAGTAGTCAATGAGTACACTGAACCAGGAGAGAACAGAATTCAGGTCACCAGCTGGCTTACCGTCCACACCTCCTACCACTGTCCCCACTGCCCAACTCTCATGAACTGGCTTGGTTTCCCAGGTGTGAAAAGCGTGCCAGGAAATGGAGAGGAGCTGGTTTTCCAGCCTGAGTGTCTGCCCCCTGCAGCTTCCCTAATCGCTGCTGGCTCCTCATTTCCCCTGACAATTTGGCTGTGAAGAGCTATGACCCGGAGATAGAGGCCACAAGCTGAAGAGGGGAGATCTTTAGTCTGGAAGCTAAATTTGTTTCCCAACCTGTTGATCCAGGAATTCCACTGCCTGGAATTTATTATAAGGAAATATTCCAAAATATCATATTGACTTTAGACCCCAAGAGGGTTCCTGGATCACTGTTTATACTAGCAAAATCTTGGAACTGCTCTAAATATCCACCAATAGGGTGGAAGTTAAGTAAATTACATAGCGCATCTGCTTGGTGGGATATTATCAAGACGTTTAAAAGAACGCTTGCAAGGTGCTTATATCAACATGGGAAACTTCAAGTGGAAAAGGCTAAGATTCAAAGTTGTATACACAGAATGATTCTATTGTGATGAAAGAAACAAACCAAAAGCATGTGTTTAAAAACCCTGGAAGGAAATAGCACTAAGCGTTTCTAAAGCAGTATGATACAACAGATAAGAGCAAGAACTCTGGAGTCAGATAGAGCTGAGTTTGAATTCTGGCTGCACCATTTACTAGTTGGGTGCCCTTGAGCAACATAACTTAATCTCTTTGAGCCTCAGTATCCCTGTCTGTAAAATGAGAAATAATAATTTTACCTGCCCCAAAGAGTTGCTATGAGATTTAAATGAGATAAACTATATAAAGTCAGGGCACTTAGTAGGGGCTTGACAAATGTCAGCTTATGAATATTATTATTCTTTCTCTACTTCTCACTTTCGTTCTGTGCTAAACAAGTGTTAATTTTGTCATTGAAAACAAAACTGCTATCACCAAAAAAAAAAAAAGGAAGGAAGGAAGGAAGGAAAGAAAGGAAAGAAAATATGGATACCTAGCCAAAACATGTCATGGCAAGAAGCCCAGGGTGGGTGGACTCAGGGAAGAGTAGGAGATCACAGCATCACACGGCATGTCAAAGCCACAATCAGTCATCGATGAAATCACTAACCTTGAGGAATCAGACAGTCCTGCTAAGAGCAAACCTAGGCCAGAATAAAATAATAATATACACATCCTCTGCTTTTTGCTTTGGTTATCCTAAGCGTCTGCTGCCAGAAGCTCTGAGCTTGTGTTTTCTTAGCCTTGGGGAGTGGAAAGCAGGGTAAAGTGAAGATGGCTGGCAGAGGAGGCGAGCATTGGTACACGTGCCTGGGGCCAATGCACTTTTTGTGGGTGGAATAGAATGCTGCTGCCAGATGCTTTCTGGGAACCCGCTGCCTGCTGTCCAGAGCTGGTCTCTGTTAGACATTGTTTCCAGATGTTTGCTATCCTGCTCTTCTGACTTGCTTAAGACACAGGCGGTGTTTATCTCAGTGAATCGTTGCCGGAGAGCTTCAAGGGTCCCAGCACGCACAAGCTAGGCTGCTGAGATTTGAGTGGAGTCTAAGCTCATTTTGTTAATCATGATAATAGTACCAGCTACCTACAGTGCTCAACACCTCAAATACATTATCTCATTTAATTCCTACAACTGCCCAATGATGGAGTTGATATTGTTATTACTCTATTTTACAGGCAAGGAAACTGAAGCTTTAAAAGCTTAGGTGTTTTGCCTGAGGTCACACAGCTAGTGAGTGGAAGGTTCAGGATTCAAAGCCATACAGTCTGGCTCTGGAGCCCTCCCACCCTTAATCCTCTTGCAGTGCTGTCACGGGGAAGGCCTTCTGCTGGCAACTAAAGTGCTGGGAGCAAGAGGTCAAGTCCCCAATGGCTTCTCTGAGAGTTTCCTCAAAACATGCATCTGGTGCTCCCTGGGGCCATTTCGAAAGGCTCATTTATTGGCCCAGGTTAGGTGCCCAGAGGCTGGCCCACAGAAATAGGGCTGCCCTAGTCCTGCCTCTCAGGCTCAGCTGCAGGCTGGGGACCTGGGGCCTGATACCTCACCTCTTTCCTTGCAGGGAAATTCACCTGCATCGTGGTAAAGTTTCACCTGGAACGACAGATGGGCTACTATCTGATTCAGATGTATATCCCCAGCCTACTCATCGTCATCCTGTCCTGGGTCTCCTTCTGGATCAACATGGATGCTGCCCCTGCCCGGGTGGGCCTAGGCATCACCACTGTGCTCACCATGACAACTCAGAGCTCTGGCTCCCGGGCCTCTTTGCCTAAGGTGAAGAGACATGCAAGGGAACTTGCTTGCCATAGAGCTCCCCATTTCCCATTCATCCCCTGTTCCCTCCTGCTGACTATTTTCCTTGGATTTAAGGTAGGGAAGAGCCATCGAGCAAGAGCAGGTGGCCTGCATTCTCTTCCCCCAGAACATACCGCTAACAACATTGCTAACAGTGTGGAGGCTGGGGTTGCAGATGCTGTCTGGCTGGGGAACGAGTAGAGACAGTGCTGACTTACTTTGACTTTCATCAGGAAATACTAGCATGTCCAAGATTAAAAGACCCTTAGCAAGTAGAAGGTCCCACTCCCTCACGGTACAGATGAGGGCATTACAGCCCAGAGAGATAGAATGACTTTCTCAAGGTCATGCTTCACAAGAAACAATCAAACAATCCGACATCTGTTTCTTGCTATGTCGGAAATCGGATACTATTACAAAGAACTCTGGAGACAATGTCCTTTCTTTTGGGGTGAGAAAACTTTGAGGTAGCAAATAGCAATTAAAGTCAGTAGACTTTGATCACCTAGGGCCTGGTGATATTTTGATTATACAGAGAGATTTGTGCTGATGGAACTGGGCCTAGGTTCTCCCTGCCTCATGTCTTCATGTGCAGAATTTAGAGGTTGTCACCTCAATGTCCTTACAGTCAGCAAGGCTCTGAGAAAATCAGGGAGCAAACTCATTCATTCATTCAATACATATTTACTGAGCACGTACTATGTACCAGGCACTGTACTAGGCCACGGAGAAATAATGGGAAACCAAAACAACACAGTTTTTGCAGATCTTCCAGTGAATATATTCCCTCTTGCTCTGTATTGATGGAAACCAGGCCCTGTGATCGCCCATCTCCCAGTGTTTATTTTTAAGAAGATTTTTACTGGGGACTTAAACAGGGGGTAATCCAGACACCCAGAGTGAATTTACAAATTTGCTATATGGTGGGGAGGTGGAGGTGGGGGTAATAGTGGTCAAGAGTAAGAGAATAGAGTCAGGTAGATTTTGATTTAAGTCCCCGCCTTGTCATTTACTAATGGTGATCTTAGGTAAATTCCTTAACATCTCAGTCTCCTCACCTGTAACATGGAAATATTACCTCTTCCATAGGGTTATTGCAAGTAATAAATAAGATAATGTATTAACACAGAGAACAGTGTTTGGCACATAATAACTGCTCAATAAATGTTAACTATTGTTATAATTATTAGGGGTCTAGGTGGAAAGAACTGGGTGGTAGACCTAGGCCTAAAGCAGCTGGTGGTGTTTCCAATTATTTTTGAGTAACGAGGAAACCTTTGAGGTGGTCCTAAGCCCTCTAGGGATAAATAGTGACAAAACTCAGATTAGGATCTAATGTCCTAGGGGAAGTTGTCAGAGATCACTTCCTATACAAGCATACTTCGTTTTATTGCACTTCGCTTTATTGCACTTCGCAGATACTGCGTTTTTTAATGACTTGAAGGTTTGTGGCAACCCTGCGTTGTCAGATGATGGTTAGCATTTTTTTAGCAAAAAGTATTTTTTTAATTAAGGTATACACATTGTTTTTTTAGACATAATGCTATTACACACTTACTAGAGACTACAGTGTAGTGTAAACATAGCTTTTATGTGCACTGGGAAACCAAAAGATTTATGTGATTCGCTTTATTGCAATATCTGCTTTATTGCAGTGATCTGGAACCAAACCCACAATATCTCCGAGGTAGGCCTGTAAATGTATTTTCTAAATGGACACGGATATTGAAGAGGCTCTGAGAGGCAGACTGGGCTTAGGCGAGGGCTTCAGGGCCAGGTGGGGCTGCGGTAGTGGCCTTGTATGAAAGCCAGAGGCAGAAAAGTAGTTCAGACCTAAGAACCCTGCCCCTGTTTATTGCCACTGCCACACAAGAAGGAGATTCTCCTCTATCTCAGGGAAGTGCGGCAATTTATGCCTTATTCTTGCTGAGAGAACTTCTTCCTCCAGTCCCCTCCTGTGAGCAAGCACAATCCCCTGCTCCCAGGAATCACTTCGTTTTCTCTTATGGAAAAAATGGACTTTGTTGGAGGATTGTTTGATTTGGTTTGATTTGGGGTGCGGGTTGCAGTATTTGATGCCTTATCAGATTTTGATGACCTTTTCTTTTTACGTATATATATTTTTATTGAAGTATAGTTGATTTACAATGTTGTGTCAATCTCTGCTGTACAGCAAAGTGACTCAGTTATACACATAGAGACATTCTTTTTTCATATTCTTTTCCATTATGGTTTATCACAGGATATTGAATGTAGTTCCCTGTGCTATACAGTACGACCTTGTTTTTTATCCATTCTATATATACCAGTTTGCATCTGCTAATCCCAAACTCCCAGTCCTTCCCTTCCCCACCCCCTCCCCTTTGGCAACCACAAGTCTGTTCTCTATGTTGGGGACCGTTTCTTGGCCTCATTGGCCAATAAGCAAAATACGTAGGCATGCTCCCCGAACTAAATAGCTTCATTGGCCAGCCCCACAGAGCAAGGGACTAAGTCAGGGAACTTCCACTCACTCTTGAGTTTGTGCAACATTAGATTTTATAGGAGCCCCAAGGAAAAAGGTGGGGCCAGGTCAGGGGCTTCTGAAAGCCACAGCAATTCCACCCCCAGTACAACTCTAGTGTCCAGGATGAGAGCAGCAGAGGCTCGCTTTGTAAGGGAACTCAGCTGGGATGACCATTCCCCATGCTCCCGGAAGCCACTCCTTCTTTGCCTTTATGAGGGCTAGGGCTCTCAAAGGCACCCATGGCTGTCTCTTTGCCAGGTTCTTGATCTACACAACTGCAGGTGGCTCAGTGCATAATGGAAGGGTTAAATGGAAGTTTCTACCAGAGACTGACAGATTAGACCTAAAGTTGCAGTAGGGAGGAGGGACCCAATTCTTTCAAAACCTTGTAATCTAAATGGCTCACAGCTCTTGGGGCAAGTAGTAACAAGGAGGGCCAAGAGAGCAAACAGAAGCCAGCAGAGACGAATACAAACCATCCATCCATTCATTAATTCAAAAGATACTATGTGCCAGGCACTCAGCTAGGCACAGTGAACACGATGGAAACAGTCCCTGCCACTGAAGAGCTCACAGTCTAGTGAAGGAAATAGCCAGATATATTTGATGGATGCTAAGAAGGTGTAGGTAACCTGAGCACGTACAGTAGGGGCAACCAACCCAGACTAGGATGATTAGGGAAGACTTCTCAGGATACGGTACCTGAAGTGAACGTTTAAGTAAAAGTTATCGAGGTAAAGGAGAGATACAGAGAGAGATTATCTCCTTGGGAGACAACTGAAATTGATCATCATGGCAGGGTCATAGATTGCAAGGGGCGAGACGAGGCTGAAGTAGTAGGCAGGGGCTAGATGTCATGCTAAGGGGAGCATTGACTGTATCGGAAGGATAATGGAGAACAACTGAAGAGTTGTAAGCAGAGGAGTGATATGATCAGACTTACATTTTCAAAACAAAATTCTGGCTGCTACTTGGAGAACAGATTGGAGGTGGCAAGTGTAGATGCAGGGAGACCGTTTAGGAAACTGTTGCACTCCTTCAGATGAGCCAGGATAGCAAATGGATGGATTCCACAGATATTTAAGGTGTATTGTTGACACGTGTATTGTTAACAAGACTTTCTTCCTGCTAATTAAGGTGTCCTTTTCTTTTGATGGTCCAAAGTCCTTCGTGGACCTCCCTTGTCATTATCTCACTATGGATTTCTGTAGCACTTAACATCCCTGGGGGCACAGTGGGACTGGGAGATGGTGAATGAAATAGGATGACCTTTTAGTAGGTGGCAAAGTGGAAACACCAAGGGATGCTTAATCAAGGTTGCCTAGCAACCCACCACTACCATCTCAGTGGAACTGCCTAAAAAGAAAAAGAGCAGGGTTTCTCAATCTTTTTTTTTTTAACACATACACACTGTATTTTATTTTTACAAGAGATAAACTGACACCAAGCATTGTAAATGGATGACCACAACAAAAGCAACAATGATTGCAATTACCAAACACGAAACACACTCATACTATGTCATAATATTGACATTCAGTCCAGTAATCCTCCACTGTAACAGCTGCTTTACTTTGCAGTGAAAATTGATTTGTATATTTTTTGCCTCTGAGTCCTTGTGGGATTTTTTTTTTATTCAAACAGAAAGTCACAAAAAATATAATCATCCTCATCAGTTCACTCAGTCCCATGTAATTAATTTTTTTTTTCATCTTGAGCTTTTGTTAGCACTTTTATGAATTCATCAGTTTTCCATTAGAGTTCTGAAAATGCTTATTCATTCAGTTCAGCAGTATAGTCAGTTACCAGAAACCTGTACTTGTCAGAGTCTTTTCCATGAATTCCTTGAAGATGAAGCCCTTTTATAGGAACATTTTTGCAAAAGCATCAGAGTACACCCAGAACTGTCTGTAAATGACAAAAGAACTGTCTGTAAATGACAGAACTGTCTGTAAATGACAAAAGACTTAAAAATGACCACGGTTAAAGATTTGATGAAAGTTCATAATAATGCAATTGACAAGGAAATTTAGTTATTTCTGAGATATACATTTTAAAGTAATAACTAGAATTATGACTTATAACATTATACCAGAACATATAAGATTTTTAGAAATTTCATGTAATGTCTGAAACATTTATATTAACATATTTCCATACAAATAACCCAATGAAAGTTTAGTATTGGTTGTTTTTTTTTGTTTGTTTGTTTGTTTTTCTATACTGTAGGTTCTTATTAGTCATCAATTTTATACACATCAGTGTATACATGTCAATCCCAATCGCCCAATTCAGCACACCACCATCCCCACCCCACCGCGGTTTTCCCTCCTTGGTGTCCATACGTTTGTTCTCTACATCTGTGTCTCAAATTCTGCCCTGCAAACCGGTTCATCTGTACCATTTTTCTATGTCCCACATACATGCGTTAATATACGATATTTGTTTTTCTCTTCCTGACTTACTTCACTCTGTATGACAGTCTCTAGGTCCATCCACGTCTCAACAAATGACTCAATTTCGTTCCTTTTTATGGCTGAGTAATATTCCATTGTATATATGTACCACAACTTCTTTATCCATTCGTCTGTCGATGGACATTTAGGTTGCTTCCATGACCTGGCTATTGTAAATAGTGCTGCAATGAACATTGGGGTGCATGTGTCTTTTTGAATTACAGTTTTCTCTGGGTATATGCCCAGTAGTGGGATTGCTGGATCATATGGTAATTCTATTTTTAGTTTTTTAAGGAACCTCCATACTGTTCTCCATAGTGGCTGTATCAATTTACATTCCCACCAACAGTGCAAGAGGATTCCCTTTTCTCCACACCCTCTCCAGCATTTCTTGTTTGTAGATTTTCTGATGATGCCCCTTCTAACTGGTGTGAGGTGATACCTCACTGTAGTTTTGATTTGCAATTCTTTAATAATTAGTGATGTTGAGCAGCTATTCATGTGCTTCTTGGCCATCTGTATGTCTTCTTTGGAGAATTGTCTATTTAGGTCTTCTGCCCATTTTTGGATTGGGTTGTTTGTTTCTTTAATATTGAGCTACATGAGCTGTTTATATATTTTGGAGATTAATCCTTTGTCCGTTGATTCATTTGCAAATATTTTCTCCCATTCTGAGGGTTGTCTTTTCGTCTTGTTTATGGTTTCCTTTGCTGTGCAAAAGCTTTGAAGTTTCATTAGGTCCCATTTGTTTATTTTTGTTTTTATTTCCATTACTCTAGGAGGTGGATCAAAAAAGATCTTGCTGTGATTTATGTCAAAGAGTGTTCTTCCTATGTTTTCCTCTAAGAGTTTTATAGTGTCTGGTCTTACATTTAGGTCTCGAATCCATTTTGAGTTTATTTTTTTGTGTGGTGTTAGGGAGTGTTCTAATTTCATTCTTTTACATGTAGCTGTCCAGTTTTCCCAGCACCACTTATTGAAGAGACTGTCTTTTCTCCATTGTATATCTTTGCCTCCTTTGTCATAGATTAGTTGACCATAGGTGCATGGGTTTATCTCTGGGCTTTCTATCTTGTTCCATTGATCTATGTTTCTGTTTTTGTGCCAGTACCAAATTGTCTTGATTACTGTAGTTTTGTAGTATAGTCTGAAGTCAGAGAGTGATTCCTCCAGCTCCGTTTTTTTCCCTCAAGACTGCTGTGGCTATTCGGGGTCTTTTGTGTCTCCACACAAATTTTAAGATGATTTGTTCTAGTTCCGTAAAAAATGCCATTGGTAATTCGATAGGGATTGTATTGAATCTGTAGATTGCTTTGGGTAGTATAGTCATTTTCACAATATTGATTCTTCCAATCCAAGAACATGGTATATCTCTCCATCTGTTGGTATCATCTTTAATTTCTTTCATCAGTGTCTTATAGTTTTCTGCATACAGGTCTTTTGTCTCCCTAGGTACGTTTATTCCTAGGTATTTTATTCTTTTTGTTGCAATGGTAAATGGGAGTGTTTCCATAATTTCACTTTCAGATTTTTCATCATTAGTGTATAGGAATGCAAGACATTTCTGTGCATTAATTTTGTATCCTGCAACTTTACCAAATTCATTTATTAGCTCTAGTAGTTTTCTGGTGGCATTTTAAGGATTCTCTATGTATAGTATCATGTCATCTGCAAACAGAGACAGCTTTACTTTTTCTTTTCCAATTTGTATTCCTTTTATTTCTTTTTCTTCTCTGATTGCCATGGCTAGGACTTCCAAAACTACGTTGAATAATAGTGGAGAGAGTGGACATCCTTGTCTCGTTCCTGATCTTAGAGGAAATGCTTTCAGTTTTTCACCATTGAGAATGATGTTTGCTGTGGGTTTGTCATATATGGCCTTTATTACATTGAGGTAGGTTCCCTCTATGCCCACTTTCTGGAGAGTTTTTATCATAAATCGGTGTTGAATTTTGTCAAAAGCTTTTTCTGCATCTATTGAGATGATCATATGGTTTTTGTTTTTTTTTTTGACATCTTTATTGGAGTATAATTGGATCATATGGTTTTTATTCTTCAATTTGTTAATATGGTGTATCACATTGATTGATTTGCGTATACTGAAGAATCCTTGCATCCCTGGGATAAATCCCACTTGATCGTGGTATATGATCCTTTTAATGTGTTGTTGGATTCTGTTTGCTAGTATTTTATTGAGGATTTTTGCATCTATATTCATCAGTGATATTGGTCTGAAATTTTCTTTTTTTGTACTATCTTTGTCTGGTTTTGGTATCAGGGTGATGATGGCCTCATAGAATGAATTTGGGAGTGTTCCTTCCTCTGCAATTTTTGGAAGAGTTTGAGAAGGATGGGTGTTAGCTCTTCTCTAAATGTTTGATAGAATTCACCTGTGAAGCCATCTGGTCCTGGACTTTTGTTTGTTGGAAGATTTTTTTTATTTTTTTTTTCTATTTTTAGTTGTGTTGGGTCTTCGTTTCTGTGCAAGGGCTTTCTCTAGTTGCAGCAAGCGGGGGCCACTCTTCATCGCGGTGCGTGGGTCTCTCACCATCGTAGCCTCTCTTGTTGAGGAGCACAGGCTCCAGACGCGCAGGCTCAGCAGTCGTGGCTCACGGGCCCAGTTGCTCTGCGGCATGTGGGATCTTCCCAGACCAGGGCTCGAGCCCGCGTCCCCTGCATTGGCAGGTGGACTCTCAACCACTGCGCCACCAGGGAAGCCCTGGAAGATTTTTAATCACAGTTTCAATTTCATTACTTGTGATTGGTCTGTTCATATTTTCTGCTTCTTCCTGGTTCAGTCTTGGAAGCTTATACCTTTCTAAGAATTTGTCCATTTCTTCCAGGTTGTCCATTTTATTGGCATAGTGTTGCTTGTAGTAGTCTCTTAGGATGCTTTGTATTTCTGCGGTGTCTATTGTAACTTCTCCTTTTTCATTTCTAATTTTATTGATTTGAGTCCTCTCCTTTTTCTTGATGAGTCTGGCTAATGGTTTATCAATTTTGTTTATCTTCTCAAAGAACCAGCTTTTAGTTTTATTGATCTTTGCTATTGTTTTCTTTGTTTCTATTTCATTTATTTCCGCTCTGATCTTTATGATTTCTTTCCTTCTGCTAACTTTGGGTTTTGTTTGTTCTTCTTTCTCTAGTTCCTTTAGGTGTAAGGTTAGATTGTTTACTTGAGATTTTTCTTGTTTCTTGAGGTAGGCTTGTATAGCTATAAACTTCCCTCTTAGAACTGCTTTTGCTGCATCCCGTAGGTTTTGGATCATTGTGTTTTCATTGTCATTTGGCTCTAGGTATTTTTTGCTTTCCTCTTTGATTTCTTCAGTGATCTCTTGATTGTTTAGTAACATATTGTTTAGCCTCCATGTGTTTGTGTTTTTTACATTTTTTTCCCCGGTAATTCATTTCTAATCTCATAGCATTGTGGTCAGAAAAGATGCTTGATATGATTTCAATTTTCTTAAATTTACTGAGGCTTGATTTGTGACCCAAGATGTGAGCTATCCTGGAGAATGTTCTGTGCGCACTTGAGAAGAACGTGTAATCTGCTGTTTTTGGATGGAATGTCCTATAAATATCAATTAAATCAATCTGGTCTATTGTGTCATTTAAAGCTTCTGTTTCCTTATTTATTTTCATTTCAGATGATCTGTCCATTGGTGTAAGTGAGGTGTTAAAGTCCCCCACTACTATTGTGTTACTGTCAATTTCCTCTTTTATAGCTGTTAGCAGTTGCCTTATGTATTGAGGTGCTCCTATGTTGGGTGCATATATATTTATAATTGTTATATCTTCTTCTTGGATTGATCCCTTGATCATTATGTAGTGTCCTTCCTTGTCTCTTGTAACATTCTTTATTTTAAAGTCTATTTTATCTGATATGAGTATAGCTACTCCAGCTTTCTTTTGATTTCCATTCACATGGAATATCTTTTTCCATCCCCTCACTTTCAGTCTGTATGTGTCCCTAGGTCTGAAGTGGGTCTCTTCTAGACAGCATATATATGGGTCTTGTTTTTGTATCCATTCAGCAAGCCTGTGTCTTTTGGTTGGAGCATTTAATCCATTCATGTTTAAGGTAATTATTGATATGTATGTTCCTATGACCATTTTCTTAATTGTTTTGGGTTTGTTTTTGTAGGTCCTTTTTTTCTCTTGTGTTTCCCACTTAGAGAAGTTCCTTTAGCATTTGTTGTAGAGCTGGTTTGGTGGTGCTGAATTCTCTTAGCTTTTGCTTGTCTGTAAAGCTTTTGATTTCTCCATCAAATCTGAATGAGATCCTTGCCGGGTAGAGTAATCTTGGTTGTAAGTTCTTCCCTTTCATCACTTTAAGCATATCATGCCACTCCCTTCTGGCTTGTAGAGTTTCTGCTGAGAAATCAGCTGTTAACTTTATGGGAGTTCCCTTGTATGTTATTTTTCGTTTTTCCCTTGCTGCTTTCAATAATTTTTCTTTGTCTTTAATTTTTGCCAGTATGATTACTATGTGTCTCGGCATGTTTCTCCTTGGGTTTATCCTGTATGGGACTTGCTGTGCTTCCTGGACTTGGGTGGCTATTTCCTTTCCCATGTTAGGGAAGTTTTCAACTATAATCTCTTCAAATATTTTCTCTGGCCCTTTCTCTCTCTCTTCTCCTTCTGGGACCCCTATAATGTGAATGTTGTTGCGTTTAATGTTGTCCCAGAGGTCTCTTAGGCTGTCTTCATTTCTTTTCATTCTTTTTTCTTTAGTCTGTTCCACAGCAGTGAATTCCACCATTCTGTCTTCCAGGTCACTTATCTGTTCTTCTGCCTCAGTTATTCTGCTATTGATTCCTTCTAGTGTAGTTTTCATTTCAGTTATTGTATTGTTCATCTCTGTTTGTTTGTTCTTTAATTCTTCTAGGTCTTTGTTAAACATTTCTTGCATCTTCTCGATCTTTGTCTCCATTCTTTTTCCGAGGTCTTGGATCATCTTCACTATCATTATTCTGAATTCTTTTTCTGGAAGGTCGCCTATCTCCACTTCATTTAGTTGTTTTTCTGGGGTTTTATCTTGTTCCTTCATCTGGTACGTAGCCCTCTGCGTTTTCATCTTGTCTATCTTTCTATGAATGTGGTTTTTGTTCCACAGGCTGCAGGATTGTAGTTCTTGCTTCTGCTGTCTGCCCTCTGGTGGTTGAGGCTACCTAAGGCTTGTTTAAGTTTCCTGATGGGAAGGACTGGTGGTGGGTAGAGCTGACTGTTGCTCTGGTGGGCAGAGCTCAGTAAAACTTTAATCTGCTTGACTGTTGATGGGTGGGGCTGGGTTCCCTCCCTGTTGGTTGTTTTGCCTGAGGCAACCCAACACTGGAGCCTACCTGGGCTCTTTGGTGGGACTAATGACAGACTCTGGGAGGGCTCACGCCAAGGAGTACTTCCCAGAACCTCTGCTGCCAGTGTCCTTGTCCCCACAGTGAGCCACAGCACCCTCCACCCCCACCTCTGCAGGAGACCCTCCAACACTAGCAGGTAGGTCTGGTTCAGTCTCCCCTGGGGTCACTGCTCCTTCCCCTGGGTCCCGATGCACACACTACTTTGTGTGTGCCCTCCAAGAGTGGAGTCTCTGTTTCCCCCAGTCCTGTCGAAGTCCTGCAATCAATTCCCACTGGGCTTCAAAGTCTGATTCTCTAGGAATTCCTCCTCCCGTTGCCAGACCCCCAGGTTGGGAAGCCTGACGTGGGGCTCAGAACCTTCACTCCAGTGGGTGGACTTCTGTGGTATAAGTGTTCTCCAGTCTGTGAGTCACCCACCCAGCAGTTATGGGATTTGATTTTACTGTGGTTGCTCCCTTCCTACCATCTCACTGTGGCTTCTCCTTTGTCTTTGGATGTGGGGTATCTTTTTTGGTGAGTTCCAGTGTCTTCCTAGGGTTTCTCAATCTTAGCACTATCATCATTTTGGGTGAGATAATTTTTCTTTGATGTGTGGGTTGAGGGGGGTGTCCTGTGCACTGTAGGATATTTAGCAGTTTCCCTGGCCTTTACCCACTAGATGCCAGTTGCCAGCACCACCCCAAGGTTGTGCAACCAAAAATGTCTCCAAACATTTTGAAAGGCCCCTGGTGGGGTGGGGGTGGGGAGAGTCAGCCCTGGTTAAGAACCACAGAGGTGGAAGATTTCTCTAGTGAGACCTGCTCCTTACCTGGAGTCTGCAGCAAACTCACTGTCCAACATAGCAGAGGTTGGTGAAAAAAGTTGCCTGTCATTAATCCTACTCCTGCTGGGGAGCCCCATAAGGTGAGCTCAGCTGCTCAAAACTATGTAGGGAGGTGATCTGATTGAGGAAGTGAAAGGACTTCATAAACCTGAGCTCTGGCCTCCCTTCTGGTCCCACCCAGCCACAATCCTGTTTCAGGAGAAGTGAGCATTCACTCTTCACAAGGGAAATGGGAAAGAAAAGTACAGTCATCCCTCAGTACCAGTGGGGGATTGCTTCCAGGACCCCCTGCAGATACCAAAATCAGCAGATGCTCAAGTCCCTTACATTTGGCCCTCCGTATCCTCAAATGCAGAACCCATGAATACAGAGGGCTGACTGTACTTAAAGGCTACCAAGGCAGGTAGTAGAGGAGAGCACTAAGGAATGGATAGGTGGAAGCCAGCAGTGCCTTGAAATGAGAGAAGCATCCATAGCAGGGGGTGGATTGTACACTCCATTGGGATCCCTGCCGTGTTCTGCTCTTCATTGTAAGACATGAGGCCCTCACTCACCACTCAGTTCAAATCCCCACCAGGGTCTCTCACGAAGAACAGCAGGAAAAAATCACAAGGTCAAAGAAGAATAGGGTTGGAGGAAGGAAAGGAAGGACCTCTTAGCCTGATATTGAGACTACAGCCTAGGTAAAGGGCAGCACCACTGAATTGAAAGCCCAGGATCCCCAAGCCCTACTGCTATCTTCTCATTGGGTAATCTTGGCTAAGACTTTTCCCCTCTAGGCCTCCAACGTCCTCATGTGTCTCACATAGGAATAACGCACCCCACCCAATTACCACCACAGCTGTGATGACCCTAGGAAAGAACAGAAGGCAAACAAATACAGCATTCATGTTCATTGCTTTTTATTGAAAGAAAAGAATCAGAAGAAGACAAGAATGAAAAGAATAATAAGAAGCAGAAGCAGAAGTACGGAAAGAAGAAAGAAAGAAAGGAAAAGAAGTGTAAGGAGGAAAGGCAGATGGAAGTGGAGGGTGGAGAGGGCAGAGAGGTGAAGGATGATGGGTAGCCTGATCTCTTTGACATGGGCCTTCAGACAATGGGACATATCATGGGACATATCATGGGAAACCATATCATGGTTTCTTTAAAAACCAGAAGAAATTCAGGATAAAACTGAAGAACAGCAGGCAGTTGATATGGGTTGGCAACTCACTGGATAGGCCATGGAAGGACTCCTGGAAAGTTGACTGTTCCATTGGTGGATGTTGCAGGTGTCCTACGTGAAGGCAATCAACATCTGGATGGCTATGTGCCTCCTCTTTGTGTTCGCTGCCCTGCTGGAGTACGCTGCTGTCAACTTTGTCTCCTGTCAGCATAAGGAATTCATGCAACTTCGAAGAAGGCAGAGGCGCCAACGCATGGTGAGTATAACTAGGGAGGGGCCCACTTCCTTTCTCCTTTGGACTCCTTCCTCCCTACTACTCCTCCCACAAACCAAGACTCGACCTAGGCTGCAAGGACTAGACAGGCAATCAGGACCCTGGATTCTAGTCCCAAGCTGGTCACAAATAAGCTAAGTACTTTAATCTCTTTGATTCCATTTCTTTTTCCGTCCAGTGGGACATTAATTCCTGTGGGGCAGTCTAGCAGACTGATTAAGAGCATGGGCATAGTAAGCCCTGAAAAAATGTTAGCCAGTATTAGAACCTTGTCAAGTTAGTTAACATGAGATTGCTTTGAGAATAAGTAATGGTTGCTCCTGACTCTCCTCCCACCCAGGAGGAAGGTACCCCAAGTTGTCATATACTGTTTGGTGGTTAAGAATTCAGATCAGGCATTGTTGCCTTTCTAGGGGAGCATTATAAAAGGGTCCCCATAACTAAACTGGAATTGAAAAACCACCACTTGCCTCTTCTGGCTGTTGGATTTCTTCACCTTGATCTTCATTGGGCGCATCAGAGTTGTTGGGCATGAGCTGTCGTTCTCCCTCGCTCTTGTTTGTTAACCCCATTTCTTCTACAGTAGAGTGATCACCTGGGGAAATAGAGTAGGGGTCTTGTCATCATGACAACAGAGGCAGTTCTTCCTCCCCACCATTGCCCAGACCATAGGTGCTAGGTACGTTGCCATGACAACAGAGGTGCCTGGGCCACTCTCACAGAAGCCAGTGCCCAATTATGAGCAAAGCGAAAAGCCTTTGCTGAGCTACATACTGGTCACTTAATCATCAGACACACAGAGCTCTGGCCTGTCTTGAGCTCTGACTCCTTGTTTTCTGCCTTATCTGGAAGCTCCAAAGCCAAGGGGCAGTCACATATGACCTCTGGGGGGAGAGGAAACGATGTTCTATCTAAGCCCACTGGCTCTAGCCTGTCAGGGCCACTCTAGCACTAAGGTTCTTCTCTCTTCCTAACATCCCACCTCCCACTTCAGCTGCTCCTGGAGTACCCTTACCATATGTCTGCACTAAAATTATCCTCTGGGATTTCATGTTCCTTGCTAAGGTCCCTTTCTGCTGAGGGCAGGGCTCCTGCCTCATCTAGTGTTTTGTCGGAATTTATCAATTCTTGCCTGGCTTCAGTCCTTGAGCTGTGTCCTGGGAAACACGCCCTCTAGTGGATTGATCCATAACTACATCTCCTTGAGTAGGACCGATTCTTCAAGAGACCTAAAAGCTTTCGTACCCGATGCTGAGACTTAGAAAAAATATATGGACTTGGCAGAAGGGCAAGAAAAGTAGATGCACCCTTTTCTAAGTTAACTGTCCCCACCTCCTTTTTAGCTGTGTCAAGCCTGCCCACAGGTACCAAAATCTTATCTTTATAGGGGTTTTGATCTTGATGCCTTCTCAATGCCTACCTTGGGAAAGAAGAGCAGGCTGCCAACCAGTCCCAGAGTCCTTTTGCCAGCTAGATTGCCTGTGTGGGTGCCCCAGCAACAGAAGACTGCTGCAGTTACTGTAGAGCTACTCCAGGTTGACACTAGTCCCGCCCCCTTCCCTGCACCTCTCCAACCTCCAACTGCCCACAGCCTCTCCCCTCCTGGTCATGTATAGGGTGATCCTGATCTCATAATGAAGTCTGTCATAACCAGTGCTCAATAATTGCAAAGTTATAACATCAGCCTGGGCCCTGCTTAGGCACCTGGATCCTGCCTCAAAGTGGACTGGGCTTATGATTAATGTAAATAAAACCTGAAAACCAAAACCTGTGCCATTAGTCCTGTCCCTTTTTGAGTTTCCTAAAGCCACTGCCATCCTAGAAGAAATGTAGCAGAATCCTAGAGGTCACTGAGCAGGCTGAAAAAGTTGATGCAGGGTTAATGCATTTCTAGAACCTCTCTCTGGGCCCTGCTGTTCCAGCTAGAAGGGCAGTTTTTAGTCTTGAGAGGAGCCCTCTTAAGGGAGAGAGAGAATCCATATGATCTTCAGGGATCCCTTAGTCAAGAGCAAGTTAGGAGTATTCTAGAAGCCAGCCAGCTGTTCATCCAGCTCCAGACTTCATTCTGTTCTTCTCGAATCTCTCCTCAACCACCCATCTCCACAGCATGGTGATCTCCTTCCATGTCACGGTCTAAAATATTGGGTTGGCCAAAAAGTTCGTTCGGGTTTTTGAGCAACCCAATAGCTCAATTTTTTTCCCCAGACATTTCCACTTTGTCTTCCCAGCTAGTCTAGAAACCCCACAGGGAAGAGTCTGTCTCTCCTTTTTTATAATCTCAACAGGCCCTGGAACCAGGTTCTGGACACAGCAGCCACAGAATCTACTCCACCAACCTTTGCAGGCTGATTGGCAAGGGCTCTCTTTCAAGATGGAGAGAGAAAAAGCCTTACCATTATCAATAGAATAACTTGAGAAATGGAAGAAATTTCAAAATACTGCCAAATCCTCTCAGGCGCTTGATCCCAGAACCCTGCTTGCCTCTTTCCATCCCCCAGGACCCTCCCTCATTCTCCAATTTCCTCTCTCACTTCAATATATCACTCAATATCTATCCCTCCTTCCCATCTCCACACCTCATCTCCCACACCGGGCATTCCCGCCCCAGCTTGGTTTTGGAATATCTTTCCTCTCTAGCTCCCCAGCCCTCCTCCCCTATATATATCTGCCACAGAAATGTTCTATTTCAACAGCCATGGAAGCCACAAAGTGGAGTTTAAGCCTCCGTTGTCCCTTCCAAACACACACACACACACACACACACACACCCTTCAGAATTTGGCCTAAATAGGTAATACCCAAATCCAGGACCCCCACCTTTGAATTTTAGGTCACTCATGTTTGCTCCCCCAACTACAAGTGGTACAACATGTTAAAATTAAAAAGAGCCAAGGGTGACATTCTATTGGCCATATTTTCTCTCCTGTGTGAAATAGCTTTTTCCAGCCGAGGAATATTTCCCAATAATTCCCTTTAGATTTACTGTGATTGGAGAAAATGGGAAATAATTAGATCTATAGAAACAGAAAGAGCAGTTGGATTCAACTTTCTCTTTCAGAGCTTTTTGCAAACAGATATATTCCATGCTTGTATCCTCTGGCTGGAGAGCTGAGAGGATCAGGATGAGCAGCAGGGAACAGGGAGTCTGAGGGACTCTGAACTGGAAAGCAAAAGGAAAAATCATTTTATTTACCCCCTCACTTTTCACTTATGTGGGAGATATTTTGTTTGCCTCTGGTTCTTCATCTGTAAAATGGGTCCAGCACAACCTCTCTGGTAGAAACAGTGTGAAAATGAATTACAGAATACAGATGAGGTGAGCCAAGGCCTATGGTGACAGGTTATGTAAAGAACTTTGAGGAGAGAACTGAGGCTGCCTCACCACAACTCAGGGTCAAAGCACCATCACAGGAGTGAATTGCCTCTGGCCTACACATGTACAACTCTCTCCACAGAGACTGGCAAAATCGAGGATTGAATAGCAAGGCTCTCTGGTGGGCAGACTTAGAGAGACCCTTCCCTATGCCAAAGGTGCCACTCTTTCTAAAGGCCGAAGGGCATCATGCCCTTGTGCAGGGGTGGGGCAAGGAGTAATTGCTTTTTCTGCCAAGTACTCTGTAGCTAAGATTCTCTTCTGAGTAGACTCTTCAGTATGAGATCCTGAGAGGAGGCTGGCTTCATGAGAACAAAGCCATTCCCTGTCCTGTACTCCGAGGCATGTGGTTCATCAATCCATTCATTCATTCAACTAATGTCTACTGGGTGCCTATTGGATGCCAGCTCTGTGCTAGGCACTGGGGACACAGCAGTGAGCAAGACCGATGCCCTTTCCCACGTCTGTACTATGAGCCCACAGGAAGCAGAGAAAGAGGTGGGATCTGTTGATAAATCTCTGACCTGAGCTTGTCTGCCTCTGATGCCCAGTGACAGGCTAGGCCTTCTAGTGCTGTCATAATCAAGGCTCACTGGGACCCACCACACCAACGTCTCATCGATGAAACCACTTTTCAGTGGGTTACTATAGCTACAGAGATCTCATTATAAACATCCTATGATGTCCTTCTAACTGCATAGCATGTGTAAAATCTACTTTTATCTACATTTTATGTATATCGGTCACATCCATTCAACATACATGTGCCTTATTCTGTTTTAGTACTGAAAGTCTCTAGTCTCAGGAAGCCCTCAGCCCTGGACAAACTGAGAAGATAGTTGGCACCATTCCACAAGGGGGCACTTCACTTCAGGTTATTTCTTACATAGCTGAAGCTTTTACTCCTGTAAACATCAACACTTTACAAAATTACAACCATCTTTGAATGAAGTATTTCTAGGTTTTGGTATATACTTATCTGTCCTCTGTGTAATTTCCAGGCTGTGAACCACCACTTCTGATGGTGGTATGTCCTTTAGAAGTAGCCAAAATTGGGCAGGTTTGGGTTATATAGAAACCAAGAGTAAATAGGCTCTGAGTGGGGCCCTGAAAGGCTCTTATATGAGTAAAGTTCTCTCTGTTGATCACTCAGGGGCTTTGGTTCTCTCTCTCTCTCTTTCTCTCACTCTCTCTCTCTCTCTCCTTTTCCCTCTCCTTCTCCCTCTCCATCTCTCTCTAGATCTCTATCTATCTATCTTTGTGGCCTTACCTTCTGGATCTCAGCTGTGTTATAGCTACTTAAGGTTGTCAGCTGTCATTTATTAGACAAACTTTGTGTAGTCTGCTACATTGCTTAATGCTTATATAAAAATTTACCTCTTCAGTGTTAATGTGTTCATCAGAATGCATATATTGTACATGAATGGAATGTGTATTGGGTAATAAATGTTACCCTAGAAGCACACATATCTGCAAGAGCATGATCAGCTTTACGATAATTCAGATAGCCCACTAGGTTATTTGAAACTTTTGGAATTTTCAGCTTTAAGTCGAGATAAACATTTTTTTAAAGATACTATGTGCAAGCAGAATTAATTTTGCAGCTTTTGGAAGTCATTAAAGTCAAGTTCCCAAGTCTAAATATCTCAGCTGTGCTTTCTAAAGGTTTCATTGTTCTGTTTATTCTGTTTATTACCAGTCAGAGATAACTTGACATTGAGATGTCCCTCTCGCTGTGAGGTGGCATTTCACTGGGTTTTAGATGGCTCTAAATGATGTTATGCATTTTAAAAGGGCCGCTCGGGGCTTATCTGCAAATGGAATCATAACATATACCATCCATACCACGTATAGCTGCTTAACATACATCTATCTCGTGAGTAGTTTTGTGGCCATAAAAAAACATGCAATGGGCCTGTGTACCCAGCCACCCTGTCTGCACAGCACCACCTGAGATATTTGTGTGGCCTGGTCTCTATTCCTCTGCCTTAGAGCTGTGACCTCAAATTCTGCCTTTTCTTCCACGTAATTCCAGGAGGAAGATATCACCCGAGAAAGTCGCCTTTATTTCCTTGGCTATGGCCAGGGCCACTGCCTGCAGGCAAGGGATGGAGGTCCAATGGAAGGTTCTGGCATTTATAGCCCCCAACCTCCAGCCCCTCTTCTAAGAGAAGGAGAAAACATGCGGAAACTCTACGTGGACCAGGCCAAGAGGATTGACACCATCTCCCGGGCTGTCTTCCCTTTCACTTTCCTCACCTTCAACATCTTCTACTGGGTTGTCTATAAAGTGCTACGGTCAGAAGATATCCACCAGGCACTGTGAATAGGAGCTAAAGAGTCCAGCTGTTGGCTTCCTGCTTCCTCCTGGGTGGGCTTTCCCCCTGCATTAGATTCCATCAAGGGCTTGAACAGTTCCTTCCTGATCTCCCACTCAGAACTTCAACAGCCAATGCCAAAGCTATGTGGGTCTACAATGCAGGAGGCCAATGGTGGCTTTACTTAGAAAGATGGCTTACCTACCCTAATTCATATTTTCTCCATACTATCCCATTTCTCATGAGAGTAAGGTTTGGCCATGTTCTTGGGGCCAGGATGACCTTCTTCCCTGACTGGAGCTTCTCTGTTTTTCAGTTCTCTGGTGGGGACTATTCAGACCACTGCTACTAGATTCTGGCATTTGTCATCTTAATCTGCACCAATCTTTGCCCTGCCACCTCCCACCCAGAGCCTGACCTTTACTGTGCCCTCTGTACCTTCTACCACAGGCTCAAATAGGGAGTCTTTCCCATCCACAAGTGCTGCCCTGTGTGACCCAGTCAGGTTTCCTTGACTGTGGGAGGAAGGCCAGGGGATAGATTCCCCACCTCTCAGCAAGGTTGGAACAGTCATCGGCTGCACTGTGGTAGGGCATTGCTATATGACCCAACAGAGAGGTCTTCAAGCTTCCTTGGAAGCTCAACACTGTCAGAATGAGGTCAGAAATCTTGGACTCTCAGAGAGACCACCCTTCCAGATCTACCTGAATTTCCTGGTCTCAGAAATATTTGTTTTATTCCTTAACTAACTAACACGGCGGCAGGGTGTGTTTGACTGCTATGGAGTGTAAAAAGAGAAAAATGCTTAGTCTTCAAGAAAGTTACTCAGTGATGCTAGAAACCTTTTAAGAAAAGTGAGATCCAAAGCAGTAGGACCTAGGAGGAGTACAATACAGAAACTATCCTCAGAGAGTCTTCTGTTAGCTGTGCTTTTATTTGTTTCTTCTTTTTCTCCAAAGTCTCTTTATTTCCCAGGACCCCTCATTTCCAACTTGCTCCTTTTAGTAAGCAAATAATAGTGCCATGTAACCTTGTCTGGGATAAAGTGGGCTTCAAGGTTCCTAAAGGAGGGAGGAACTAGGTATATAGAGGACCCCTATTCTGGACAAATATTGACTTGGCCAATCTCAGGATGGAGTTGTAGAAGTTAGAAAAACATAAGTTGGAGTTATTTCTTAATCCTTCTCTTGCTTCCTTTCTCCTTCCACAGTGAGGAGGGGAAGCAGTCAGTTGAAGCTACAAGAAATGTCAGAATAGAGAGGATGTGAAGGGCTCATCTCAGGCCTGACATACCACTGGGACATGGGGAAGCATGGGCCTGGTACTCTGAGTCCTTTGAAATGACCCACTGTGAAGAACTGAAAAAGGGAAGATTAAAGTGCTGAGCTAAACAACTGGAAGACAGACGTGATCAAATGATCTCTAACATCTTGACTTTTTCTCTGGACCTACAATAATTAACTATGTGAGTCTAATCTCTCTCTCTCTCGCTCTCTCTCTCTCTCTCTCTTTCTCTCTCTCATCTTCCTCCTTTCCCCTCCCTCCTTTATTCCCTTTCTCAAAACGGTGTTCAAAATGGAAAGTCAATAAATCCAATGACCAAAGCAAATCCTATAGTCAAACCAAGAGCTCAGCTTCTTTCCCCCTTTTTTCCTGTTGAACTTGGCTGCTCTTTCCTGTTCACTAAGATACTCTTCTTGTCTCTTGGCTTTGAGGAGAGCATTCTGGGCTGATCAGGATAGCTGGACCAGAAATTAATCTTATTGAAAATATTAATTATGACTCTGGTGGCCAAGGAGATTCAAAACTAAAGGACTGGCTAAAGAAAGGATATTAAATTGAGAGGGCAGAGAATCCCTGTTTTCCCATTTCTGCCCAGGTAGTGCCAATCAATGAGAGACCACAAGCAATACCCCTTTGAAAGGAGCAGAGAGTATCTCTTTGATACTCTCTATGGTGGGGCTGGGGTGTCAGGCTGCTGCAGCCCGAAGGCGGGGGTAGCGGGGGGGGGGTGGACTATGGAGATGAGCTTATTGCACAGAGCTCTACTTGTTATAGATCTTGTCCAGATGGGCCAACTGCACAAATCTGCCCTGTTGGAAGTCTCAAGAACAATGCTTTGGAGACAGCTACAGCACTGAGCAATAGAGCCTGCCCAACTGGGACTCAGCTCAGGGCATCAGCTGGTGCTGGGAGCCAAAGAAGCCAAAGTACCAGCCAACATAATAGCCCAAAGGAGTTCACAAAGCTACTCAGAAGCAATGCCAGGTGGAAGGTACTCTCCCTCCCCATCGGAGCTGGCAAGTGGAGAAGGGAGACACAGGGTGTCAGAATTCGGTGCAAATAGCTTTCATTTTCCTCACCCTTCCCACACAAGTTTGGGGGCGAAGGGGGGGATGCGGGTCTCACTAGAAGTGTCTGACACCTAGCAATCCATTCCAATCATGGAATTCTTGAACTTGGACCCTTCTTACAGTGAGTTGGCAGGAGGCGATATAAGAGACTCATTTGGAGGTCATTTCCATCTACTGTCATTCTGATAGTACCCACCGCTAGAGATCCACACTGCTTTCTCCCTGGATCACGTATGAAATGATTTTAAGTTTTAAAACAGCATATTTTCTAAAGGGGAAAAAACTTCCTACATAAATAAAGTGTTTTGGTGTTTTCATTAATTCTTAATGTTTAATGTCAGTTAAATATTTTATACATATGTTTTTCCAGAGAAAGGGCTTTATTTCTTCAGTTGTTGAGGCTATCAGCGCCTTCATCTTCTCTTCAGTTTGCTCTGCTCTTTGGAGAGCCAGTGGTCTGTCTTCCTCTTTCCTCTCAATCCACTAGCAGGGCCACTTGCTCTCCCAAATTTCACAGTCATACTTTTTTAAATTTTCTATGTTGAAGAAAGGTAGTGAATAAAATTTATTCCTTTTACTTTCTACCATAAGCCTCTTTCCCCACCTGTCACCAAAGACTTGACACTCTTCTAGCTGAAATGTCGACTGTTAACATTATTTTTCCTTTTCACTGAGCCATGCAAATATCCCAACTTAGTCCAGAACATATCACCTCCTAGGAATCTTTATATGTGTCCCCACTTGCCTCTCTCCATTCTCAGTTTACTATTATCAATGTTGTAATTATTATTAATATCTTGTCATTTCCAGCTGTCAAAATCTTAAATTCAAATTCACTATGTTGGGATTAAAGATCTTCCTAGGCTGCTTTGCTGGTGAAAAACAAATCAGCCAAACATGGGAACCACCAAGGGGTTAGAAACCCAGCTAGTATTATCCCTTGCTCAATGGAAGAAATGTAGAACAAGCTCTTTGAGGGCAGGGACTGCATCTTACACAACTTTCTAACCCACACAGATCTTGGTACATAGCAATGCTCACTATGTATATGTAGAATGAAAGCATGACTTTTCATATGACCTATTATATACCACATTTCTATTCATTTGCTTTCCATTAACCTGTTGACCACAGAAAAATAGACTTGGAAGGGAACTTATAAAATCAAATAAAATTTACACACACGTGTGTATGCACACACACATAACCAAGCTGGTCCTTGGGTATAACAGAACCAAAGTTCAGAAGACATCAAAACCTGGCAAATTGCATTACTGAATAAAGAATGATAGCGATCTGAATAAACATTAATAATATTCTAAATAGGAAGACCAGTATCAAGCTATATTTCAAAACCAATCAATCACCAAATGAAAACTCTGGTAGTGACAAGAGAGTACAGGAGCAGGGATTCTGGCAGTACAACCATCTGCCTCTCCCTGCTCCATATGCTGTCCCACCAGAGAGCCAGTCATCCCTGAAGGGATAGCAATTAGGCTGTTCTTTCCCACCTCACATCCCTTGCTTCATTATACTTCACATCTAGGATAGCATTTATTTACAGTCTACAAACTTGGACTGGTGGCATCAGAACAACTTGTTATCAAATCTTAGGCCAGGAGGAGGAAGGACGTCTGAGCCAGGGGCTTTCTTGCTCACAGAGCATTCTCTTCATGGAAGAACAAAGTACTACTGCTGTCATAAAGCCACCTGAAAAAGTCACATGAGAACTCAGCTATTGCTGCCCCACCTGAGTAGCTCTGTTTTTCTCAGTCTCTCCTTTCACCATAACGCTTTCTACAAATGCCCTGGCTGCATTATACCATGTACATTACCAAGGAAGTACATGCTATCGCTATCAGCTCCCTGGAATAAGGGCAATTTTTACTATTACTTAAGTTCAGGGAACATCTTGCCTTACAGAGCTGGATCTAGAAAAATGTGCACATATTGTCTATTTTAATAGCTACCATTCATGACAGTGTAGTGATTAAGAGCATGGCTTTGGTACCAGACAGAGCCTGGGCTTACATTACAACTCACTAGATATGGGTTCTTGGACAAATGGCTTCATCTCCTTCAGCACCAGTTTCCTCCTGTAAGGGGTCATTTGAAGGCTCTGAAAGATCCAGCACACAACAACTATGTGGCCTTGAGTAAATCGTTGAACGTTTCTCTGATTCAATTTTCACGTCTGTTCAATGAAGGCGATAACAGTACCTACCTCATAGGGTTGTTGTGGGAATTATATGTGTTAATGTAGATAAAGTGCTTAACTCAGTGCCTGGCACGTAGTAACTGCTCAACGAAGATTAGCTATTATATGACCAGACCAATCATCGTAGTCTGTCAGACTTTTAGCACATGGACCTGGTTGGAACTTCAGATTGCCATTTTGTGTGTCTCATCTTGCTGAGTCCACACTCACAAAAAAGGTCAAGTGCAAATCACCTCTCTTTTATATTTTGTCTCTCTGCTGTAACTGGGTTCTTCCTGCTGGCATATAACATGCTTATAAACTATGTAACCATGGCAAGTGGCTGGATCTCTCGGAACCTCAGCTTTTTCAGAGAGAGAGAAGGAGAAGAAGAAGGAGGAGGAGGAGGAGGAGGAAGAGGAGAAGGAGGAGAGGGGGAGAGGGAGGAACAAAAGGGGAGGAGAGGGGAGAGAGGGAAAGTCTCTCCCATTCAAAATGAAAAATAAAAGTAAAAACTACCCTCTATTTGACCCTGAAGTTCTCTCTAGCTGTTGATTTATTGCCCTCCTTCCATTCATCATCAAGTTTCTTAAACGGATGTCCTTATTAGACATTTACACACCTCACAGCTACCATTTACTCCTTAACACACTGCAGTCTATCCTCTGCCTTCTGCCCCCTCATTCCATCTCATGTTCCTCACACCGCCTTCCTATTTGCTGTATCAGGTCAACATTTTTCTGTCCTAATCTTTCATAACTTCCTGTAACATCTGTCGGAGCTGTCACACCTTCTTTGAAATTTTCTTCTCCCTTGGCTTTAATTCTCCAGTTTCCTCTCTCAGCCCTCTGGTCATTGCTTCTTGCTGTTCTCATTCTCCAGTATTTCATCTTTGGCTGTTTGCGCGCCTACTGCTTGGCTGTTCTCAACTATTTCCGTGGCTGTGATAACCTGTATGCTGATGATTCTCAATTTTCTATCTTCAGTTCCGAATCTCCACAGCTCTAGTCCTATTTTCCAATTCTCTGTTGAACATTCCGACCTGGGTGCCCACAAGGACCTCAAACTCAAAATGTCAAGAGCCAAGCAGCTCACAGTCTCCTTCAAACTTCCTCCTCCATTCTTCCCAATCTTCGTGAGTGGCACTTCCACCTACCCAGTCACCTAAGCCAGAAACCTGGGAGTCAGCCTTGACAAGTCCTTCTTCCACGACCCTCAGATCAAATCAATCACCAAGTCCTGCTGAGTCTACCTTTCAAATATTTCTGAAATCTGTCCCTCCTTTTCTATCCTCCCGGATCTCATTTTGGCTCAGCTTTTGATGCCAGTATGATTTCCTATCCTCCACACTAGTGCCAATTTGACCTTTCTGAAACAGAAATCTTTGGGAAACTCTTCCTTGCTTTTCATCCTTCAATAGCTCCCTATTATCTTCAGGAAAGAGGCCACATTCCTTAAACTGACCTCCAAGAGATTTTCTGCTCTGGCCCCGGCCAGCGCCTCCAGCCTCTTCTCTCGTCACTCCCTCACCCGCCTAAATGCAAGCTGCATTTGACCAAGCTGATCCACCCACAGATCCCTGAACCCAATGACTCATCCTGTCTAATGCTCTGTGCCTTTGCACATGCTGTTCCATAGTCTTTAAATGCCCTCTTCTGACCTCTTCCACCTGAGGTACCCCTACTCATCCATCAAGACTCTAACCAGATATCACATTTTCACTCAAACTCTGGTGACAACTCCAACATCCAGACAGATTTGGGTTCTCCAATAATGCCTTGTACATAGCTCTATATTTGTACTTGAGAGATTATATAGAGTTTTTTTTGTTTCCCTCACACACAAATATGAGTTTTAAGTAAAGAATTATAATGTATTTATCTTTCAATTCCTCATACCAAGCTCACAGCATGAAATGAATTAGTTTTTGCTAGATATTTTTTTAAGTAGTGAGCACTTAAATTTTTTAAATTAAAAACATTTTTTAAATTTTTCAACCACTCAGTTGCAGCATTAGTTCTCACCAACTATACTTACTTTGCAAGGGTTGTGTCATGAGGGACTATACTATCAAGGTAAAAAGCATCCTTGTAATCTTCTCCTTTTCAAAGCACTTAAGTGGTATGTCATCCTCAGAGCAAAGCTTTTAGGTAAAATAACTATGTATTCATGCAAGAGATGAGGAAATGAGGCTCAAAGATACCAAGTGACTTACCCAAGTCTCTCAACGAGTTAGTGACAAAGCCAAAACCCTATTTCTCAGTTTTCCTGTTTCTCAGTTTAATGTCTTATTTACTGGGCCAGGAATTTTTAAAGTCAGCTTCAAGGAGTCCTAGAACAGGTAACCACCTCCTCTCCTCCCCTCACATACACACTATTTGCACATTCAGTCAGAGTAACTCTACTTTCAGCTGATATACCTACTTCACCATAATACTTCATTTGGGGTAGGAGTGGGGGGGGAAAGAGAGTTTACTGCTGCTTTTATAATTTGGGGGGAAAAAACTGCATTACCTAAATACAAATTTCAGAGGTAATCCATTTAACAGGTCAATGGGTGTTACAGCTGTATTATTTGGATACTAGTATAGAAAGACCTTGTGTTTTAAAAATAAGCCAAAATGAAGGGCAGTCACGACAAAGGAATCTAACATTTGGGCATCTTTCGGACTCTAAGCTCCTCCTCAAATTATCAACTTACAGAAGTCCTGAATTCTTATCAGCCTCTCTCCCCTTACACTTACTAACAATGCCTTGTTGACTGATCTGTCTTATCAGTCCTCAATTTAACACTAATCGTTAACTACTTCAGGCAGTGAGAATCATTGTTATAAATACAGCCTTGACTATCAGGAGGGCAAGAATGCTTGGGAACTTCGGTCACAGCAGCACATTTGCTATCTTGACTGCATTTACCACTATTCCCACACAGAGAAACAAACAATTGGCTCTTTTAGAAAACTAATCTCTCATGGGATTTCCCATAAGGCAACTGGGTCAATGGATTACAATGTCTTAGAATTCTAGATGCTGGCACAATAGAGTTGGAAGGGCCTTCCCAGATCATTTTGTCTTGTCTGCTCATCAGACAACATGGGGACACTGAGGGCCTGATAGGATAAAGTCCAGGCCCTAAGTGTAACTAACTCCCTTTTTTTTTTTTTCAGATTAGTTGAAGCTGTTAAGGGAAAGGATGGAATAGAAAGTGAGGGACCGAAGTGTGTCATAATTTATTAGCTCCAGAGACTCATTTCTGAGACTGCTCTGACAAGTTGACTACAGCAGATTCAAGGCCAAATGGAATCTGTAGCTGAGGAAACTGTCCCTGTGATACCATTCAGTCCCCAACCTCTGCCATGTTAATCTATTTGCTGATACCCACATTAGATGTCCAAAGTCCCCATAGAAAGAGGATAGCACAAATCTTGCCAACACTTAGGATGGTACAGGTGTAAAATGGTGATGCCAAGCTCCAAATTCTACAAACTCAGGGTATCCTTGTCCAGGGTTCTTTTGTGAATTTATTTGTGAAGCCCTTAGTCTTACACTTCTTTTACCCTTTCCCTAATGGAAACATACCTATTATCACCCATTTGATTAGCCTAAGCTTCAAGCTGTCCTTTAAGGAAGGAAATAATGTGACTTTTCACTAATACATCATTATCCTTCTTTGAAAAATACTCCATTGACTTTGGAGTTAACCTTTCCGGTCCCATCTCTTAGAATTTCAAATTTCAGATGTATGAACCCTATTCACATAAGGCCACCTAACAGAGTAGAGTAACAAGTCATGGAAATTAATCTCATTCATGTCTATCTGCTACTTATGTATTCCTCTCTCTCTGATACCCTGGTGGTGGATTCATTTTCAGGGTAAAGGATTCAAGGGAGAGAGAATGGGTAAAAACTAATGAATATATCTTCAAAACTTCACTGGCACTATGTTTGATGTTATCCCTCAAGCAAGAGATAACCAGTTAGGCCTGTAGCTACAAAACAGTATCCACTGCTTCCCTTTACTCTCCCTTGGGGTGGGGTCAGGGGCAGGAGTGCACTGCCTCTCTGACATCCCCATTTGTTATGTTCCTAACCATCTGGGAACCAAATCTAAGATGAAAAGGAACCATCCCCTGGCATTAACCTCTACCCCAGGCTGAAGGTGGGTGCTTTATGATGACCTTTGGAAGGTTTCTTGGAGCCACATTTTTGTTTCAGCTCACTTCAGGGGGCAGGCCAGCTCCTCAATTTTTATTGGTAAGTCTAATTGCTTTTCCTGTGACTCCTTGAGTTCCTTCACTCTGTTTCACTCAAGGGGTGTACACTGGAGGCCCGTTTGCCTTATTAGGTACAACCTCATAAGGCTGAAGAATGGCTACTACCTGACTGCCCTTCCAGACATTCTTCACCCTGCTACTTAGCCTCCTCCTGGAAGGGTGAAAACCTAGTGTGGATTGGCATCCATTCTTTGTGTCTCACTGAGTCCCCAGTTTCGCAGAGGACCAACCCCTGAGATTCAGCTCCTTTGCAGGCTCTTAGTGCCCTAAAAAATCTCCCAAATTGAGCCCAGGTAAGGCAAAGTTCTTCACTCAACAATTTGAGGGTATCAACTGAGTGATCAGTATGAGAGGTTCACTCAACTGTGAACCCCATTAAGGTAGGAATAAGGCCTTCTTCATCTGTAGCTAAGAGCACAGTGTTTGAAACAACCGAGATGGGCAATAAATGCCAGCCCAATGAACAACCGCACCTGTGAAAGTAAGTGCATTTGGCCCTACTGCTAAATCTCTCCGGTTGGAAGGACCAAAGAGTAAGTTTTCTTGTGTTTTTGGAGGAGGGAGTGGTGTAGGGGAGCAGGTAAGGAGGGAGTATGAGTCCACAAGATAATTGGGAGGATAGGGTTCAGGGTAAGCTGAGGTTGGAGTTCTCTGGGTATTGTTAGTTTGAACTGGCTTTTTATTTGTTTTGTTTTCTTCAAAAGTCAGTGTTGGACTTCCCTGGTGGTCCAGTGTTAAGACTCCACGCTCCCAACGCAGGGGGCACAGCTTCAATCCCTGGCTGGGGAACTAAGACTCCGCATGCTGCATGGCGCGGCCTTAAAAAAAAAAAAAAAAAGTCAGTGTTGCCTAATGATTTCTTCATCCCATAATCAAAAGCACTGAAAGTTTTTTAAACTTTGCCCATAGATGTGAGAACAATCTCTTCAGCTGGCTTTCATCTATGAATATTGCCTCATCCCCCTTGGATTCACTCATAAATTTTTGTGGAGCACCTACCACAATATGCCAGGCACTGTACTAACTACGAGGGCAACACAGTGAAGAAGAAACATAGCCCCTGCCCTCAGAGGGCTTATATTCTGGTGGAGGAGACAAACTGTAGTAAGTTAGTGGAGAATAGTAAAAGGGAAAAAGTATTATGAAGATATATAAGAGGGAGAATTGACCTGATTATGGTAGAAGCTGGGGGAAGAGGTGTCATGGAATGCTTCCCTGAGACACAGACATTTAAGGTATGACCTGAGGGGAAAGTGAGAGGGAGGGAAGCAGGAAGGACATAAGAGGAGGGAAAAGAGAGCAAAGGGAGTTTTTAAAAGGAAAAAAATGAAACAGATTTGCATTTTGCCAAGAACATTCTGAGTCACAGTGTGGGAAACAAATTGTAGGGAGACAAGAGTAGGACATGACATGAAGATGGCGATGGAAAAAGGGGAATGTAGTGGGTCCAAGGGGAACATAAAGCAAGGGCACTTCACCTGGTCCTGAAGGTCAAAGAAGGCCTCTGTGAAGAAGTGACATTTCAGGTGAGACCTGAAGGCTGGGTTAGGCATGGTGAGGAGCTGGAGGGGGTGAGGAGTTGAAGAGAATCTCCATCACAATAATCTTCTGCTTTAGCCAAAGCAGTCCTCCTTTTTGCTAATGCTTTGGTCTCAACCTGGAATGCCAAGTGCCGTTTCTTTCTAGTCAAATCATGTCTATCTTTCTAGGCCCTCTCAAATCCCACCTTTTCTGATCACACCCAGATATGGCTTCTCTTGCTTCTAAACTCCTATTCCATGTTTCTCACTTAGCGTTTAAAGATACACTATTTAGTGTTGTTATTTAACTTTACACATAACCACAAACTCTTTGTAAGCTCCTTAAACTTATGAACTGTCTTCGATTACTTTGGCATCACCCAGGGTACCCAGCTCAGTGATGAGCACATAAGGTACTCACTGAATGAATGAATGAATGAATGAATGAGGCACTAGAGCCCCTGCAGGCCTCCTTTAATAATTCACTATTATCTGTGAAGCTGACAAGGAAAAGGTTTTCTTTCCCTACAAGATTTGTGCTACTTGCATCCAAAGACCTAAGATTCGAAATCAACAGCTCCTTCCCACTGGTCACTGCTTCTCACCCCCCTTCCAATCCTGCCCCCTCTCCCACCACCACCTTCTATTGTTTCTTCTGTCTTCTGGTTGTCAGCCAGGATGAGAAAATGGTCTAGCTGTCCTCAGAGACTTACACCAGCCTGGACTGCTCTGCAGTGCCATGAAGGGCCAGGACTTTTGTTTACAGCTGGGACCATGGTGAGGCGGTGAGCACAGCTGACAGCCCCACGCTGGAGCAAACATCAATCTTCTTCTGTCCTCCCAGCCAAGTTTCACAGACCAGCTCTATTGAAAACTGGCTGCACCCGCCTGGGTCTCACTGACATCCCACCCACAACTCTGGCCTGGGAGCTGCTGGGTGAATCTTGGCTTTGTACCTTTTAGGCACTGCCCTTGCTCTCTTCTCTGGCCCCAGCCTCTAATCATGCTACCTCAACTTTAGGGCTTTGAAAGAACTTGTCCTCCTAGGTCCCCACACTCCACAGTGCCCCACCTCTCCAACCATATCTTCTGACTCCCACCAGTGCACCAACACCCTCGCTTGCTCAGTCGAAGTAAAAACACAACAACAAAAAAGAACCAAACCACCCAGTTTTCAAAGTGTACTTTTATTGAGTCTGCCTTTCCAAGCTGAGCAGACAAGGTTCCAGGCCCTTGGACACTCGCGTGCGTATGTAATCTTTGCCTTCAGACGGCTTTCCCACTTGTTTTAAAACCTGCAAATCAGATGGGGCCTGGAGCCTTCAAAGACTATCCTTTGAGATCCCAAGTGAGGGCCTCTTTGCCACATATTCTGCTCCCTGGTGTCCTCCTTCCCTAGCACCTTTGCCCTCTCCAGCACTCACCTGGGGTGAGAATGAAGCCCCTTCTCTTGCCCCCAGGTTCTCTTTGCCTGTGTTTCTCTGCCTACTGGCTAACAGTTTTCACCAATTAGCTGAGGCCTGTTTCCTGGTTTTCACCCTCTCCCCACTCCCAAAGGCCCGAGGGAGATGATTCACTTCTCTCACTTGCAGTAGCTCATTATAGCAACACTTCTTCAGGGATCCGGTAGAGAGGGACTGCAGACCGGAGGAGTCTCCCCTTCTAGGAGACCTTCTCAGGATTTCCAGCACAGAAGCTTTTTCAATCTAAAATACCCCCCTCCCCATATTTTTACATGGTACCTTCCTATGAAATGTTATCACCCAAGCCCTTGGTTAATAGAAGAGAATCCCATGTGTGTTCTCCTTCCCGGGACTGATGAAGCACTTTTTTTTTTTTTTTAGCACTTTTAATTTTTCTTTTTTTTTTGTCTTTTTTAACTGTTTTATTATGGAAACCTTCAAAAAACACACAAAAGTAGGAAGACTAGTATAATGAACCCCCATGTGCCCATCATTAAACTTCGACAATTTAAAGACACAGCACTTTAAGTGCTACTGGCTTGTCCTCTTTAATACGACAGCTGAAATTTTCAAAAGGCATAGCTTTTATCATTCCCAGTAAAATGGGGACTGTGAGTGCAGGTTATAAGCACGAACACAGTTATCTCTGAAAAAGGGCTCAAGGCATCCTCTCGAGGCAATGCTCAGATTGTAGGAGTCAGTATACACTGGGGGAAATCAGTCCTCATCTCTGTTGGTCGATGTGTACTACGGATGAGTTGACATGATGATTCCAAGTGAGGTGTGTGGTTCACAAAGCCACACATTTTGGTGAATCGCATGCTAAACTACTGACTCAGGAAGGGGAAACCAAGGGATTGTGTGCAAGTCTGGCATCCCAAGGCCACTTGAGGACTACACTGATTAGATTCAGGTTCTCAGTCATTTGAAGTAATCTCTTTCTGCCACATGGATGGGTCAGTTGGAGCAGGGCGGGGGTTGATTACAGAAGAGGAGAGGAGCTAGAAGAGAATAGATACCCCTAAAAGGATAAAACTTTCCCATGACTAGTTCCATCGTTGGCCCTGTCTATCATGGGCTAGCAAACTAAACTGATCCAGACTAATTTGCTGAACTGGTTTTATGAAATCCCTATAGAACAAGGCAGGTACAAATAGATAGAAAAAACATTAAAGAAATACCATTTTGCTTAGCCTTGAAATATTAGGTTTTTTTAAAACTTTTAAATTAACCAAGCATTCTTTTAAAAATCATCCAATAAGCTAGTCAGAACCAAATGAAAAAATATCAAATTAACCTTAAAATGGAGCAATTTCATCTACTACCCAGAAGCCATGGGAAGACACTGGTGTCCCTCTCCACCCTCCAGAAGACACTGACCACTACCTTCCAGACCTAGCCACGAGGTAAGACAAGCAAGGCCAGCAGATACTGTTGGGCAGGGCAGGTTGTACCCTGCACAAGGGTACCCAACTGAGAGGGAACAAGTGGAGGCTGAAATTCATTCTTCAACTGCCCTGGTGGAGCTCCAATATCCCTGAGAAAGAAAACATTTTTCTCATTGTTCCACTAGAGTGGACACTTCTCTGCAATTTGTCTGCCCCCAGGTGGCAAATTAGCACAAAGGCATCATATGAGCAAATGGTGGCCTTGAAAATTAACTTAGAGATCTTAGAGCCATCAGGTGTTCTGTGAAGGCTGCGACCATAAATAGCCTGTTTGGCCTTGGGCCTTGAAACCAAACATTGACCAAAGCTATATTTCCCTTCCAGTTGACACAGATTGTGAAGACACTGATTCAGCTGTAAAATCAAATGGAAGAAGAGTAACTCACATTTTCTGAGGATCTAATAAGAGTCAGGAATCTGCTGAAGCTTCATCCCACTAGTAAGTGGAAGGGGCAGGAGAGTATTCACATTTGAGAGGGTTCCATGGCATAATGAGAAAAAACATGGGCTCTGAAGTCACAGAGAAGTCTGAATCTTTGGTCTGCTGTTTACTAGTTGGCAACTTGAGTAAATATTTAACTTCTCTGGGCTTCAGTGAGGAGTCACTAAGATAACTGATGTAAAGAGCTGAGCATAGTGCTGCCTGGCACATAGGAGGCATTCAGTTCCTATGTCTTTTTCTGCTACTACCCTGACTCCAAATTTAATTCACATTATTCACACCCGTGGCCTTAGGACCTCACTCAGTAGAGCATAAGGACAGGTCTACCAGACAGAATATTGGAGGGAGAGTCAGGAGACGTGGGTCCCAATGCCAGATATATCCCCTGTTATATAGTATAGTGGGTAAGTTACTCCCCTCTCCGGACCCCATCAATAAAACAGGAGAATATACCTAGCTCTGACGCTGAAAGGCAAGAGCAGAGGAAATTACTTTTCTTGGGCACCTGCCATGAAATATACACTAAGCTAGGCCCTTTTACATACCTTATATACACTAAATCAGCACTGTCCCATAAAACTTTCTGATGGTGGGAATGTTCTATATTTGTTGATATCTAATTTGGTACTAACACTAGCCATAAGTAGCTACTGAGCCCTTGAAATGCGGTTAGTGCAACTGAGGAACTAAATTTTTAATTTTACTTAAATTTAACTAATTCAAATTTAAATACCTATGTGTCTAGTGGTTACTGTATTGGATACTGCAGCTCTAAGATTATGAAGCAGGAATATTTGTTCCCATTTACTATATGTTGAAACTGAGGCTCAGAAAAATTAAAGAACTTGCTGAAAGTCACATAAATAGTAAATAACTAAATCAGATTCAAAACAAGGAGTAGAAAGTTTAGCAGGGTAGTACTGTCAGATGATACACCAGGAATTACCTAGGCTCTACTACTTACAAGTTACACAACCAAAGAGAAATAATTATAGTCTCTAGAACTCACTTTCATCATCTATAAAATAAGGATAATTATCACCTAATTTATAGGCTTATTGTTGAGATTAATGGGTTAGAGCTATATATAGAGTGTTGCTTTCAACAACTGTCTTTCCTCACCATCCTTTTTCCTCCCCCACACATAGAAGAGGTTTAGACATAAACTAAAAAAGATAACTGTAGGGTAGAGAGCATGTGGGAAATATAAAAGCAAGAAAGGAAACACTTATGAGCTTTCATGTGATATTTTATTATAGAATGGAAATGAGGGAAGGTATGAAATCATCAAAATACTTCCATTTATTTGGTTTGCTTCCCTGCCCTCTTCTTGATGCTCTAGTCAACGTTAGCCAAGGCAGGGAACAAGGTGTCTGTGATGCATTTTGAGGCCCAGAAAGACAAGCTACTGTGGCTGAACAACACAGTACTGTCAAAGGCTTGGGCTCGAAGGACAGGTAAAGTTCAATTCTGGTTCCCAAACTTTTGTATGCACTGAGAAAATAATAGGCACCTCTTCACAATAGTTTTTAATCTGTGAAATGGGACAGATAACACGCAGGGGGTCTCAATAAAACATATACAGCATTTATTATTTTGCTTTACATTCTGTAGTACCCTCTAGTGGAGTGTACAAAAATAAGCATTGTATTTCTGCCCTCCAAAGCAGTGCTTTTAACTTCAGTGTGCATTGGGATCACCAGAACAGTTTGTTATAACAGATAGCCAAACCCTACCTACTCCTAGAATTTCTGATTAATTAGGTTGGAGGTGAGAATCTAAATTTCTGACAACTTCCCAAAAGGTGATAACGATGCTATTGGTGTGTCTGGGAAACACTTTGAGAACTTCTGCTCTAAATCCTGCCCTCTCCGGGTGTGTGCTTGTGTGTGTTCATGAGCACACACGTGCATGCATGCACACATGTGTAAGATCTATAACTGAAAGAGGTATAACTTTTGTTGTTTGATGTTCATTTATTAGTATGCATCTAATAAGGATTTTGTGAAGAATAAAAGAATATCCATGTGAATGATATGACACAGCATCTAAAATATAGAAAGCATGAAAAAAACTGAGGATCACAGAACATTAATCCCAGGTTCTCAGAACTAGTAAGTGTGGAATGGGGTTTAAAATTAGGCCTCTGACTCCAAAAACATAATAGTTTAACAGTACCACTACAGAAAATAGGGTGAAAACATACATATCTAATCATAATTTCAAAAGTAAAAAGATCAGTTTTCAATACCAGGGTCCAAGTCCAATAAAGGGAAACGTCTTTACTGACGAAACAGCCATCTATATTTTCCCTTTGGGGGGGGCGGCATTTGAAGAGAAGATCTTAACCCCACAGAAAGGGTTAGAATCTCATCAGCATTAGTGCCTGGGGTCATTTATCATTTCTGACCGCCCCCTACCCGCAAAAGGCAAGTAGGAAAGAAGAGAGAGATGGGGGGAGGATTTTTTTTAAGGAGGAAAGAAGGAAAGAAATGAGGTAAAACATTTGAATCAAGGGCCATAGTCCCCTGCCTTGTGGGGCTAGTAACAGAAGTTAATTTGATTTTTCCCTAGCAATGAAAGATATATATGATCTCTACAGATTGGAGAGTTCAACAAATCAGAAAAGGGGGGGATCCCATAATTCCAGGGACCAAACAGCCAATCCTTTGCTGGAATTTGGCGGCATCTAGTGGCAAACTCAATAGGTATAAACCTCACCCAGAGAACTTTCTGGAAAATTAAGAGTGCGTACTTGCCTGAAGAGCACTCTGCCTGGAGATCAGGACAAAAAGGTAAGAGAGCCTCAGCCCCCACAGAAATTCGGAGTCCCTAGTGGAGGGGAAGTCTGTCGTATATAGATATTCTCAGCAGAAAATTGTTTGTGCCAGGAGAATTGGAAGCAACTTGAGGAGGGGAGGGCGGAGGGAGCGGGGGTTGGGGGGGAAGGCTATTAGGGAACACCAATAAGCTGCTTCTTGGAATTGCTAATATGAGAATGGGAGGGTTTGGCTCTTCACCGCTGGAGGGCTACGGTTTAGAACAGGATTTTGACGTGGAGAAAGACGTGGGAAGAAAGTGTATTTTTAGGGTCTAAAATCGATAGGGGACACCGAAATATTTCTAGCTAAGACCCTTTATCTCAATTACGGTCGCCTTGCCTTAATTACTTAATTTTCCTTTTCCTGAGAATAATTTTCAAACATACACAAAAGTAGAAAACTATCCGTAGAGCGCGCGCACCTACGCGCGCACACACGCACATGCACCCGCTTCGGGACACACACCGGCCCCAACGCTAGGGGCGCACGCCTGCGCACACCAGCTACCTCCAGCGCCACGAGGCCTGGCGTTCACGCACACGCCAACCCCAAGGCCACGTGGGCTCGCCTGCGCGCAGACGCCCTGACACTGCGCGCCCGCAGCGCTCCCCCGCACCCCAACTCGCACACACATCAAAACCCCCACTCTACCTTATTTTTTTTTCCTCCAAGAGTTGTGCAACAGGTTCGGGGGCGTGGCCCCAGATTTGACCTAGCGCTTCCCCACTCGCGGGAACCTTAGCTCATTTCCGCCCATCCTGTTTCCGCAGGCCACGTAGACACTTCCTTTCCCAGTGGGAAAAAAAAAACCCATAATGCCTCCCTGCAGGAAAAAAAAAAAAAAAAAAAAAAACCTCTGGTCTGGGGAACTCTGGGTCGTGAAAGTAGGCCACGTGAACACCCTGCCCTATAGACTTATGACCCAACTGCTGTCGCGCTTTTGGAGGGCGGGCTAAGAACCTAAGAGGGCGAACATCATTGGCCAGAGCCCGCACTAAAGGAGGAAGGTGATTGGTTTGCTTCAAGCCTTAACCGTGAAGAAGCAGGCTGCTAGCACCCGCCTTCACTGCGGCGAAGTGTCATTGTTGACGTGGTGGGCTTCGTCCAATCATTTGGTTATAGAACATTCTAAAACTTAGACAAGACGATTGTGATTGGCTGGAGGGCATAAACCCGCCTCCAGGGTGACGTGTCTGCCTATGGATATCAGTTGCCAGAGAAACCTGGCTTTACTATGGCGGTTGGAGGGTCGGCAGTGATCACACGTCGGCTGCTGGAAAGAGCTGGATTCTCGTTTCAGGTTTCGGGGTGGGGGTGGGGAGAAAGGGTTGACGATTTCCTCTTATCGTCGCGTATATAGGCAAGATTAACTAATGGCTTTACAATCGGGCAGAGCTAGATTCAAATTCCTACTCGCCAACGCCCAGCTTGGGCTGGCTGCTGTTCTTTCTGCGTCTCGGTTTCCATGTTTGTAAAGTGGTGATAATAATAGTATCTACCTCAGAGACGTGTGCCTCCGAGGCGTGTGCTGTATATTAGTGCGTGTAATATACGAAAGCGAGGTAATGTAGTGCGTATAATAACTTAATACGAAGCCTGGCTCCGGAAGATATTAGCTATTATTGTGGAGAGAAAAACCCGGGTAATAGAATGAGAAAAAACATAAAATTATGTAAAGTCGTTCATTACAGTGCTTTTCCTGCCCATCACTCCCTTCCCTAGAAGAAATTCGAGATATAAGAGAGACGTATCAATCTTTACCGATGAAATAATTTATTTGGGAATTACCTCAAAATAGCGGGGATTGGAATTTTCCATATTGAAAAGTTAAAAAAAAAAAGCGGCGTGGGGGTGGGGAGAGATGGAGAATGAGAGCGAGCTGGAGGTGAACCGCATGCGAGGAGTAGGCCTTGTTTGGATCCTGATTCGGACACACCAACTATTAAAAAAAAAATGTTTAACACGCATCGGGAAATTTTGAAGACGGATTCGATATTTGATGTTTTTTAAAGAATTAATGACGATGTTTTAGACGTTGTAATGGTATTGTGGTTATGTTTTCAAATTGTCTTTAGCTTGTAGAGATAATATACGAAAATATGGATTAAATAATAAAATGTCTCAGATTGGCTTCAAAATACGTTGATGTCTAGGATTTGCTTCAAAATAAGCTCAGCGGTAGGGGGAAGTGGGGAGGGGTATAGATGAAACAAAATTGGCCCTAAGTTAATCGTTTAAGCTGAGTGATGGCCATATGGGATTCCTTATATTATTCTGTCTACCTTGGTATATGTTTGAAATTTTCCATAATAAAATACAGAAAGTCAGCTCTTCAGTGAGCTTGAAAAAAACGGAGTGGGGGGGAGCAGTGGGTGGGGTTATAGATAAAACAAGATGGCCTTCAGTTGGTAATTGTTGAAGCTGGATTATACATTCGCATAGGTTTATAATATTATTCCCCCTACATTTTTATCCATTTGAAATTATCCTTAATAAAAAGTACTTTAAAAAAGCAAAAACAAATTACTTTATCAAAAATCAGGGTAAATGTACAATAAAGTAAATTTGAAAATGTAACCACAAGAAAGGAAAAAAACACTTGTACATTATTTATCAGCTTTGGTGTCCTTTGTGTGTGATAAAACGCATTGATGGAAAAGAAAACGTTCATCTCATATCTTTTTATTTTATGTCCTTTCCTGTCCCCTTGTTTGACCTTCTAGGCTACCATCAGAAAAGCTCAGTTTGCTGAATAGTGAGGATCAGAAGATCTGATCCTGATTGCAGAACATCCCTGATTACAGAATCTTGGGTAAGTGCCTCCCTTCTCCTGGCCTCAGTTTGCAAACAAGATAATTCCACATAACCTTCCTAACTGTCCAGGAATATTTTGAGGATTAATAAGCGCCTGTCTAGGAAAGCACTCTACATTCTAAGAAGGGAAGGATGGAGCTAAGTCCATTTGTGCTTCCAGTATAGAAAGTGCCTAAACAACAGAGGGCTGTATAATTTTACATTCCTTGATAAAAGATACTGTAATTGATCCCCTATAGTTAGCTCCATACATCCTTTTTTTTTTTTTACTTTGTGGCATCCCACATGCAGCATAATTTAGTGGTTAAGAGCAAATACTGACTTCCTGAATATAAATCCTGGCTCTGCCACTTATTGTGTGATCCTGGCAAGATACTTACTCGCTTTGTCTCTAAATTTCCTCATATGTAAAATAAAGATAATAACAGTTCCTACTTCATCGGATTGTTGAGGGAATTACATGTAAAATTACAGGACATTGTTTGGCACATATAAGTGTTTGATTTAATAATTATGACTCTTAGTCCTTCTTCATCCTGTTTTACACACACGTGCACATGTGCACACACATGTTAATAAAAGCAGTAGATACCTTTTTGGAGTTGTAAATAATAATAATAATACTGTTGGTTTCTCTCCTGATTTTCCAGAAGCAGCAGTTACTACTAGAACTGAATTCTGAAATTATAACTTCTGACTTACCCTAACAATCTAGAAAGATACTGAGTATGTTGATCATGTTTATTTATAAGGGAATTTCCAGGAGCTATAATTTTAACTAGCAAATCATAACCATATTCAGTCTGCTAACAGCTTTTATATCATTCCTCTTTTGTCTCAGACTCAAAAAATATCTGTTAAACATAAAGGAAGTGTTCCAAGATCCAGAATTGATGTAAATGTAACTGACATGGTGTATATGCATTTAAAGGTTTATTCCAACAAACTGTTGGAGATATTGTTCACACTCACTTGTGACACATTCATACACAAAAATGTCAGCATTTGGAGTCTGTATTCCTGAATGGCCCATCATTTGCATGAGGAGATGAAGGAAGGTTTTTCAGTCTCTTGACAGCTTTATTTTCCCATGGAGTCACGATATTTTCCTTTTTACTTTTTTTTCTTCTGAAAGCTAGGTTGCAGAGAAGGGCACTGCCCTGGTGGGAAAGATGCAACAGATGGGTAGGCACAGAACCCCTTTACGGGAGGCCATTTGGAGAATGATTAAAGGTGAAAGGGAGGGAGGTGTACTGATAGGCCAGTAGCAGCTCAGAGAAGACAAGGGTCAAGGTAGCCTGAAATGGAGAAAGCCTCAAGGAGGAAAAGGACCTTGACCAGGGCCTCTGAGGATGGGCAGAACCTAGAAGGGGGGAAGGAAACCAGTTCAAATGGAATGCCTACAAAGTATACGACATACGATGATAATTAACTGAAAAGTCTAGCTGTGTGTTAGAACCATGGATAAGAATACATCAGAAAATCATTATGAATTTTAAATATGTGTATTTTAATATAAATCTTTAGTCACATAATTGATCATATGAATCAGTCTCCTTGTAATGTAAAAAGCTAAAATATTACAGAGTAGGCCCAGGTTTCCTTTTCTCATACCTCCAATTCTCTTACTCTCCCCAGAGTTAACCACTATTATCAGTTCTATTTCCTTCGAGATCTCTAATTATGTACCTGTTTAAAAAATGTATATGGATACATATAAAATATTGTTTTGTGTTTTCTTTTACATAAATATGGTGTCACATTATAGGTATTGTTTTGCAACTTGCTATTTTTATTCAACAAATTGTCTTGATATCTTCACATCCATTCATAGAGTTCTGATTCCATTCACAGTGGCATTCCTTTAACTAGCATTATAGTCCATGTAATGGATAAACCACATTTTGTTTTGCCAAATCACCATTGATAGTCCTCTAGGTTGACTCCAGTGTTTTGCTGTTTCAAATTATACTGCATCAAACATCCTTGGAACCCATTTACAAGTGTTATTCCAGGGCAATATTTATATCTTTAAACTATGATGATTAAACCAGTGTTGATACTGGTGTGAGAACAGACATCACTGTGACAGAACAGATGACCTAGAAACGGTGATACCTTTAAAAATTGAATAATCAAAAATCATTGGGAAGAGAGTACCTTAAAAGACCCATAGAACTCTAGGAATTTAGAATGTTATAAATCAGCAATTCAAATCAGTGGGGAAAGGATAGGCTCTAATAATTAATACTAGGAAAAATTAGCTGTATATTTGGAAGAAACTATAAAAATACTGAGAAATAATATAGGAAGTCATTTAGAATATTGATTTGGGAGCATTTTCCCCCGGCATGACATGCCAAAGTTCACAAAGGAAAAGGTTGACACATTCGTGTTTCTTATACACACAGAGAGACCCACTTAGAAGAAAAATGACAGTTTGGAAAAAATATTTCCAACATACCAAAAAACCTTAGTATTTAATTATTAGAAGTCAATGAAAGAGGCAAAACAACCTAGTAGAAACGAGGACAAAATATTTACATAAGAAAAAGATACATATGAATGTCTGAAGATATGCTCAGTATCACACAAATGCAAATAAAAACATCTTACTACATACTAGATTGGACCCCCCCAATTTTTTTTCCAAAAAGATGTTTATCCAGTGTTGCTGAAGGTGTGGGTGAATGAACTTTAACGTTTTTGCTGGGAGTACAAATTAAAACAGCTCTTTACAAATTAATTTGCCTCTATGTCATCAAAGTTGTAAATAAGCAAATCCTTTGCGCAGTTCCACTGCTGAGAATGTCCTGAATACTTACCTAACATGCTAATATGTCTGTACACTGATGTCTGTTACAGCATTTCTATAATAATGAAGTATTGGAAACAACCTAAATGTTCATTTATATGGGGCTGGTTAAATTATATTATGTGGAGATTATAGAATGATGCGGATATTAAAAAGAATGAGCTAGGTATGTGTGGATATAGATGGCCGTGATAAAGTGAGAAAAGGTGGGGAGCAATATGTATCACATTTTTCAAGACAAATCAAGTAAATGCATGATACATATTCACAATATGAACAGACACATTTAGTTTTAAAGGTAGGTTTTTGTGTGAATGTGTACATAAAAAGATTTGAAAGCATACACACTCATTCTGGGATTGAGGTGGGGAGGGGAGGTGGTAAGGGGAGAATGCCCACATCTTTATATATTCTGGTATTTATAATTACGTAAAGGAGCTATTACTCAAATGCTACCACAAAATTAATTACTCGGGCGGGAGGAATATATATTTTCAGTTCACAATTTAAATAATTTCTGGGTGGATTAAGGAATTAAAATATAAACAAATCCATTAAAATGTCATCTTAATCTTTAAGCTTAATGGAAGGAAAAACCACATATTTCATCATACAAATCTTAATCTTATCAGACACTAAACTAGGGGAAATATTTGCCCAATATAATTGATAAACAACTGTAAATGTTAAACTCATTAAGAACCAACTCAAAATGAATGGGCAGAGGACAAGTAAAATATAACTGGCCAGGAAACACATTTTTTAAATGTCAAAACCACTAATAAAAAATACAAGCTGAGCAGATACACCCGTTTTCCTTATCAGATTTACAGTGCTGGATAGACGGTGCCGACCAGAGTTGTGAGGTTGAAAATTGGTACAACTTGTGGGGAAAGTAATTTGGGAACAAACATATTACCTCTTAACCTACTAAATCTGCATCTGGGAATCTTAAAGGAATAATGAGGGCAAAAGATATTTTACTTACAGGATAGATTGAGGGGGAGGGTCACTTTAAGTGAAAATCTGATTTAATACCAGGATGAGGTTACCTCCAAGTATTTACACAGAAATTGAAGATAGAAAACTAAGGCAAACATACGGATGTGTTTTCTCAATATCTGGCATACCCTAGAGCTGACCTGTAGGGAACAAGTGGAAAAATATTTGATGACTGTCGTCCCTAATTTGTGCTTCCATTTTCCCCATGTGTTGAATCACCTCCTCACTGATTCACTAATGTATACCATACCCACCAGGGACCTAAGTGCTACTGCAAAAAGCACAAGATACATATTACACAAGGCCTATGGCAAATGGAGGTTAATGATGTAGTTCCATAAGCAAAACTAACACATGAAACATTTAAATACTAAGCTGTGGAGTACTAACGGCTTCATATGACACTGGCGATGGGAGTGAAAGGTGGGCTAGAGTAGTTAGGAAATTTAAAGAGGAAATGGGACTTTCGTGATATTTAGATGAGGGAGATGAAGGGAGGAAGCATGATTGGAGTTAAGAGTGGGTATACAAAGCCAGTAAACGATGTTAATAAAGTCAGAAACTGGCAGATTTGAAGTTTAAAACAGCTCAAAGCAATATATAGTGTTAACGTTTTTAATGAGGAATATGCACAGCACGTCTGCCACCAAGCCATGGAGTAATGTAAGCTTCTAGGAAGGGAGGTACAAAGTACAGTGACCCTAATGAAACTCCATAAATTTGTATTACAGGTAGGAGCCAGACATCAAACGGATGGGTCTTCCCTCTGATGTTTGGCTTCCTACTCCAGGTAGTAATAGTTGCTTGATCTGTAGGATACTCAGATGAAAATAAAGGTACTGAGACAATTCTTAGAAAGGCTGCTTCCCTGGCTTTATTCAGTCTGGGCAAAAATCTTGACTCGTGTGGGTATTTTTCTGTACCATGTCAGGTATTTCATTCAACTTGGGACTTTATATGAAAAATAGAATTTGTAGAGAATGATGGAACTCACCCACTTAATGAGAGCCAGGTAGAATTCCTTGTTGTAATTTTCTTGTGCATAAATATATGTAATCAATGCCAAGGATATACAGTAGGTTCAGGGATCATTCTCAAGTTCCTCACTAAGGAATTGCTGATGACCAGTGTGACTTCCAAAAGAGTTCCTATGCAGCCTGGCTCTACTTCTGTGTGTTTTACAGTCTGGTTGGCACTGGGTCATCCTGCTTTCTTTAGTTTGTATTTTAACTATACCCTTGTTTTGTGGAAGGTCTGCGCATTATTAGCCCCCAGGTAGGCTTTCTGGATTTCACCTATATAACTTAACTAAATTCTCTGATATCCACACATACTGTGTCCCCTCTGTCCCAGTCACAATAAATTTTTTTTAGAAACACTTTGTAAGCTTGGTAGCTTACAATATAATGCCATGAAACACTGGCCACTCTCTGATCCTTCACAGGATGTGTCTATATATCCCTCTCAGCCAGAAAGTTTCTGATTCCCACAGGGTCAGTGTCTGTATTCACAGATCTTGATGCTCTCTGAGGAGCACCTTTGCTCTGATTTCTGCTGAGAGCTTTGTGTTCTGTCAGAGGATATCATTTGCTTAGTGATAGAACCCAGGCCTCTCTCGCCAATAACTGGCTTCCCTGATTCACAGCTCTAGTTTTCTGGCATTTCTCACCTCATTTCCTCTTCACGGATTCCCTGACACCTGCCCACATAATCTTAGGGGCTAGCGATTGGCAAAAGGGCTTTTTTTCTGTGGGTTAAAATTGTAGTTACCAGAGAAACCTGGTTTAAGGCTTGCCCACCATCATATCTCGTTCTTTCCCCGAGGTTACCCTGGCTTTAATGGTGTGGTGTTTATTCATCTAGTTACTTTCCTGTGTATTTTTTTTTAAATATTTATTTATTTATTTGGCTGCGCTGGGTCTTAGTTGCGGTGTGTGGGATCTTTTTAGTTGCGGCATGTGGGATCTAGTTCACTGACCAGGGATCGAACCCGGGCCCCCTGCATTGGAAGCGCGGAGTCTTAACCACTGGACCACCAGGGAATTCCCAACTTTCCTATGTATTTTTATACACATCAGTTTAAAACATAGAAATTGAACCTCACTGTTCATAAAAACTGTCTAAAATATTGTTATTTCTCCACTTGTGCTATCTCTGGGATCCTCTTGTACACATTATTATGCAACTTGCCTATTTACCTAATAGTGTATAATTGAACATCTTTCCATGTCAGTACATGGATCTCTGCTTAATTCATTTGAATGTTCTTCCATGGTGTGCATACATAATAATTTCTATTACCATTTCCCTGTTGAAGAATATTTGTTTCCAGTTCTTCAGTATTACAAACACCACTGCAGTGAACATCCTTGTATCCATGTTCACATATGCAGGTATTCCTGCAAGGTACCGTGCTAGCTGTTCAGCCACATCGTATTTATGAAATTCTTAACAAGAACCTGTGAAGGCTAGGGGTAATTTGCTACATTCCATAGATGAAAAAACAGGCTAAGAGAGCTTACATATCTTGCCCAGAGCCTCACAACCCATAAATGGCAGAGCCTTATTGAAGTAGAAGTATGTCTAACAGCAGAACTCATGTATTTTCTTTGATATCACAATTGTAAACCACATGTTTTTAAATTAGATTTTTTTCCCAGTATTTCAGAAAAGTTTATCTTCATTGCTGATGTCTGCTTTCCTTTCTAGGTTGTGTCTCCCACCTCATCTCTCCAGACATCCCAGAAGACCTGTAAGATTCCATCTGGGAAAACACTAGGAGTTTTTGGAAGGGAAAGAAGGAAGAGGATTATGTAAGTCAAAGGACTTGTTTAATCTGTCATACCGTAAGAATCACAGAACACTGTTTTTTCATCTTTATCTCACTAACCCTCTCTGCTGCATTTTACAGTGTAGATTATCTCTTTTCCTTCTTGAAACTCTCAACTACTTTGGCTTCCAAAATAACATTCTTCTAATTCTCATATGGCTGCTCTGACCTTTTTGTTTTATTCTCTCTCTCTCTCTCTCTCTCTCTCTCTCTCTCTCTCTCTCTCTCTCTCTCTCTCTCTCTCTCTCCCCCCCTCCCTCTCTCCCTCTCCTCACCCCTTAAATACCATTCTTTCTTAGGTTTTTCCAGAATTCTGTACTTGGTTCAGTTTTTCTTCTACTACCAGCTATATGAGGATTACTCTCAAATCTCCATTTCTGGTTTTGACCTCTCACCTAAGCTTTAAAGTCATTTGTTTGACTCCATACCTCACACTTACTACATCTAGTACTGAACTTCTTTCCTCTCTAATCCATTTCCTTCTCCTCTAGATGCAGTCTCATTTGGTGATAATACTATGACCTAATCACCCATTCTCAAAACCCTGGCAGTCATCACTGACTTTATCCCTCACCAATTTATTATCTCCTCCAACAAGCTATTGCTGAAAGTGGTGTTCGGTAGCATTTCTTGTTTGCTCCGAAAATATTCTGTGCCTATAACTATCACTTTACTAACCTTGTTGTTTTATAATTGTCACTTTAGATATTCGAATCCCTAGCGCCTAGCATAGTACATGTCCAGAAGCAGATAAGCAGTAATGTATGATGACTAACTGAATGGATGAGGTTAGGGTGGGGTTCCTGGGGTTAGGGTGGGTGCAGGGGTCATTCTATATCCTTGTCTGCCTTGTACCCACCATCTCCCCAACCTGTGTGACTCCCTTCTCGTCTACCTGCCTCTGTAAATACTCCGCTTCCCCCCAATCAAACTTGGTGTGTGTTCTCCCAAAAAAAAAAAAAAATAAGATCGGGCGCTCGCTCCTATTATTTTATTGCTGATTCCAAACTAACCATTAAAAATTAGTGCTTTTATTAATTCATTAATTACTCAGGCTTAAAACTGTGGAGGCACCTTTGACTCCTCCCTCTCCTTCATTTACCAAGTTCTATATTCAGTTTCTCTTGACTCTGTCATCAGCTTAGTTCAGGCCTACTGGACTTACAGAAAAACCTTTGCTGTTACTCATTTTGCCTCCAGCCACCTAAGTTAATCTTTCTTGTTTCTTTCATCTTGTCATTTTCCTGTTCAGAAGTCTTGAATTTCAGTTCCACTGCCTTTTGTAGTTTAATTCATTCTTTCGCTAAAATTATATTCCTGTCTTTTGCGTGGCATTGAAAAGCTAATTTATGGGCAGGTCTGATGAGTGATTGGGTGGGCTGAGAGTAGTGGGTGGGTGGTAGTGAGGATCAAAGAGAGAGAAGAGGTAGTAAGTCACTTACAATTAATTGGTTGGCCCTGAAATAGGATTTGAAATCCAAATTCCAAGAGAGTAGCGTGTGTTGTGCTTTGATAGGTTTTTAGGAAGCACGGTGTGTTAAAGGTCGCCATAGAAAACAACCAAGTAAAATACTTTATATATTACAGTGGTTGGAATAAAAACAGGGTTGAATGAGTTCCAGAAAGCAGGGTTCTCAAACTCGTGGACAACAATCTGCAGACGAAGACAACTTCAAAAAACCAACTAGAAGCAACATGCAGAGAAGTAAGATGAGAGGGGCCTCCTCGGGAAAGAAGACAGCTGGTCCCCAGCAGAAGAATCTGGAAGCAGCACTCCCAGGCAGATGGGGGGGTCGCTCTGCAGAGAACCCCCCTTCAGGGTCCGTGAGGAAGACAAGAAAGAACAAACAGAAGACCCCTGGAAACGGAGATGGTGGCAGCACCAGCGAAGCACCTCAGCCACCTCGGAAGAAAAGGGCCCGGGCAGACCCCACCGTTGAAAGTGAGGAGGCATTTAAGAATAGAATGGAAGTTAAAGTGAAGATTCCAGAAGAATTAAAACCATGGCTTGTTGAGGACTGGGACTTAGTTACCAGGCAGAAGCAGCTGTTTCAACTCCCTGCTAAGAAAAATGTAGATGCCATTCTGGAAGAGTATGCTAATTGCAAGAAATCGCAGGGAAATGTTGATAATAAGGAGTATGCAGTTAATGAAGTTGTGGCAGGAATAAAAGAGTATTTCAATGTGATGTTGGGCACTCAGCTGCTCTACAAATTTGAGAGGCCCCAGTATGCCGAAATCCTCTTGGCTCACCCTGATGCGCCGATGTCCCAGGTTTATGGGGCGCCACACCTACTGAGATTATTTGTAAGAATTGGAGCGATGTTGGCATACACGCCCCTTGATGAGAAGAGCCTTGCATTATTGTTGGGCTATTTGCATGATTTCCTAAAATATCTGGCAAAGAATGCTGCGTCTCTCTTTACTGCCAGTGATTATAAAGTGGCTTCTGCTGAGTACCACCGCAAAGCCCTGTGAGGGTCTACTGACCACTCACTGTTATGTCTGGTATCTGTAAACACTCTTTTTGTTCTTAGTCTTTTTCTTGTATAATTGATGTTCTTTAAAATTGTTAATGTATAACAGGGCTTATGTTTCAGTTTGTTTTCTGTTTTGTTCTAAACAGAAAATAAAAGGAGTGCAAGCTCCTTTTCTCATTTCAAAGTTGCTACCAGTGTACGCAGTAATTAGACAAAGAAGAAACATTCAGTAGAACATTTTATTGCCTAGTTGACAACATTGCTTGAATGCTGGTGGTTCTATCCCTTTGACACTACACAGTTTTCTAATATGTGTTAAATGCTACGTGAAAAAAATGCCCTGATTCCTAGTGCCAAAGGTTCAACTTAATGTATATACCCGAAAACCCATGCATTTGTGCTCTTTTTTTTATGGTGCTTGAAGTAAAACAGCCCATCCTCTGCAAGTCCATCTATGTTGTTCCTTAGGCATTCTATCTTTGCTCAAATTGTTGAAGGATGGTGGTTTGTTTCATGGTTTTTGTATTTGAGTCTAATGCACGTTCTAACATGATAGAGGCAATGCATTATTGTGTAGCCACGGTTTTCTGGAGAAGTTGATATTTTAGGAATTGTATTTCAGATCTTAAATAAAATTTGTTTCTAAATTTCAAAGCAAGAAATTTGCAGTGTGCCTTTAATGTTACTGAGGCTGAGAAGTCAGCAGGCTCAGGAAAGATCTAGGTGGTATTAAAGGAGAGAGTTCTGACCCCTAGTGAAAGAATTCCTTTTATTGGGTGGGGCAGCCAGGTGTGTACCCTGCCCGGCCAGTCTCCCTCCTCTCCCCTCTGTGAGGCTTCTCAGGGTGGGATTGCTTTCTAGTGCTGCTTGTAAGAGCCACTTTTGTTCCCGATGCTCCTTGCCTCTGTGAGTTGGGCTGGTATAATAGGATATTTAATGGGTACTATAACAGCCCCTTATACTTACGCAGACCTTTGCTCTTTCCCACCAGGGGAAGCATGGGCAGCCACCTTCAGTATTGTATCAGAAATACTTGTAGATTTGGGGCCAAGGATGGCAGCTTTCCCAGCTCCAGCATTGATGCCATGTTCCCTATGCTTTTATAATCCCTTGGACATAAGATTGAGAATCCTAGAGTAGGGTATCTGTGGAGAAGAGGGATGGTGTTGGACGCCTATGATTATAAATCCATCTTACATGAAAATACCCTAGTCAAACCAAGTTTTGCTTCATGACAGTGTTTTTTTACTTCTTTAGTGAAAAAAATATTCCATGGTTACTGCAGAAATTTTGGAAAATACACTAAGAACAAATATGAGAATAAGAATCACATAAAATGCTACTGGATCCGTCAGGGTCCCAGCAGGAAATAAATGAGACCCAAAATGGACGATTTGAGGAGTTCAATAGAGAATTTTTTCCCAAGTTGTCAGCAGAGGAGTCACCCACAGCCTGGGTGACTTAAACAACAAAAATTTATTTTCTCATAGTTTTGGAGGCCAGAAGTCTTAAGATCAGGGTGTTGGCAGGGTTGGTTTCTTCTGAGGCCTCTCTCCTTGACTTGTAGATGGCTGCCTTCTCCCTGTGACTTCACATGGTCTTTTCCTCTGTACCTATCTGTGTCCTCCTAATCTCTTCTTATAAGACCAGTCATATTGGATTAGGGCCCACCCTAATGATCTCATTTTAACTTAGTTACCTCTATAAAGACTCTATCTCCAGATACAGTCACATTCTGAGGTACTGGTGGGAAGAGGGTAGGACTTTAACATGAATTTGGAGGTGACTCAATTCAGCCTGTAACAGGGTATTACTACATCTAGACAAAGAAGAGTAGGAGAGGAGAGAACAGGGTGAGGGGAGGGAGCGGGAGGAGGGAGTGTGGGAGACTGTGGAGTAGGGGTGAGAGGAAGGAGCAGGGTGAGGGGAGAAAATAGGAGTAGTGGGAGCGGGGAGGGGAGGGGGGAATTACTGGAATGGTAGACAGCTGTGTGGAAAGGGCCACCTGACAGCAGCTGGAATCTTCAGGATGCAGTTAGCTCACAGAAACCTCAAAGTAGGCAGAATCCAGGAAGAGGGGCTGGGGTGGTGTACCTGACCTCACTCTTCCCTGCTTTTTATCTCCTGCTGGGTATTTCCCTTTGGCCATATTGGAAACCAAAGGGCAAAGAAGACCTTTGATATATCTATATTGGTAAGCTTGGGGGACACAGCAGGGAGGAAAAGTAGATTGGTGGGGGTAGAGCAAATGAGATTTCTAGCACACACATACCTGAAATAACCATTATTCACACTTTGCCATATATTCTTAGAATTATTATGTCCTCTTTGGGACCTAGGGCGTTGGCCAACTAGCGGGATTCTTTTTTTTTTTTTTTTTTAATTTATTTATTTTATTTATTTATTTTTGGCTGTGTTGGGTCTTCGTTGCTGTGCGTGGGCTTTCTCTAGTGGCGGCGAGCGGGGGCTACCCTTCGTTGCGGTGCGCGGGCTTCTCATTGCGGTGGCTTCTCTTGTTGCAGAGCACGGGCTCTAGGCGCACGGGCTTCAGTAGTTGTGGCTCACAGGCTCAGTAGTTGTGGCTTGCGGGCTCTAGAGCGCAGGCTCAGTAGTTGTGGCACACGGGTTTAGTTGCTCCATGGCATGTGGGATCTTCCCGGACCAGGGCTCGAACCCGTGTCCCCTTCATTGGCAGGCGGATTCTTAACCACTGCGCCACCAGGGAAGCCCAACTAGCGGGATTCTTAACAAGGCCATTTATCCATTGAACTGGAGGCCTAGTAAACAAACGGATGTTAGCTCACATGCTTGAACATGTTAGAAATATCACATTTTAAAACATCACATTTCTAAAAATCACATTGCCTCAAAATGAACATAAATATGACCCTGAGATCCAACCGTAGCATGTTGGTGGGATAGCCACTTCAGTTATTATTGAGGATCCCCCATCTTTATTACTTGTACAAACATTCTATGGTCGCATCAAAGCCTGAGGAGGTCCCCACTGACATCAGATGTCTGTCCACACTGGTTAGGAATGAGGTGCTCCTTTACTGAATTGGCCCGGTATCTTCAGATCCCTTGTCCCTGCTGCTTCCGTCAACCCTCTGGGTAGGGGGATCTTTAGTAAGACTAGGTGCCCAGCTTCTCTGAGCCCACCACAGAGTCTTCCTTGGGGCCTAATATGGAAAAACATGTCTCTGCTACTGGAAGGACCCATAAACCCTGACCTCTTTTCTCTTGCTGCCTTCAAATGCCCTCCATTCCCATCTAGGGAAACCGTGTTTGATTTTGTCAAGGCATATAGTCCTTTTCAAAATATAAAAGCCACTGGCTTCAAGCAGCTTTCACTTCCAGCTCTGCTATAACCCTCCCTCTCATGGATCTCTGCGGAAAATGGGAGGAGAGAAAAAATATAAGAACACAATATACATGTTAATATCTCAATGACTAATAATTCAGTATTTTCCAGTTAGGTTCACAGGTAGTTTCTTTCTATTTTAGCTGATTTCTTCTTGTGTCATTTTTTAAAAGCAACACCTTAGGAATATTCAGGAGAGGCCTAAAGTGCTTTATTAGGACCTAAACCAGGCCATCCTATTGATTAAAAAAAAGAAGGCAATTATAATAAGTATATCCAAATTATTACCCAAATCTCTGTTGATTTAGCAAGTTTCTATATTCTTAAACTACACAGGTGATGTAGTTTCATCTAGCCATCTAAATGACTAAAGGCTTCCCTTCTGAAACTGAAGGGTGGTTTTGAGAATATATTTACTGCATCAGATTCAGCACCTAGCTAACATGGTGGTTCCATAATAAATGCTATTATAATTGTTATTTATTATTTTCAGCAACATCATTAACAAGAAAAATAAGTCATTTTCCATTCAGGAGAATGTATGTGGATTTCACAACGGAAGCAGGTTGTGAAATAACTCTCATGACACCCATAAAACACCTAGAAAGTAAAGGTAGCCATTAAATATAAGCCTTATCTTGCCTAAGAAAATTTTCTGGTACAGAATAAACGTTCAAAAATGATAATCCTCTCTCCTCTTTCACTTCCCAAAAGAAAAGGGTGAATAATATATTTCTAAGATCCGTGGTTCTCAACCTGAGGTCCCCAGACTCTTAAGGGTTTTTAAAGATACCATTAAGAATTGAAGAGCTCTTTTCTCTTCGGGTCTTTCCTCTTCTTTCTTTTCTTCCTAATTCATTATGAAGTAACACCTAGCTGAGCTTTTTCTAGAATCAAAGGAGATAATATATTTTAAAATACATCATGAATTGTGAATTATAATAATAATAATGGTTAACAGTTTGCTTGCTTATAGAAATGCCAGTTATCAGAAGCTGTATATATATATATTTTGAAAGACCTTTCAAAATGTAGAAGTCTAAATAAGGAGGAGCATAGAAGTTGGAGATAGTTTAGATTTTGTTTAAAAATATAAAGTTAGAATTCCCTGGCAGTCCAGTAGTTGGGACTCTGCACTTTCGCTGCCAAGGGCCTGGGTTCCATCCCTGGTCAGGGAAAAAAGATCCTGCAAGTCACGCAGCACAGCCAAAATAAATAAATAAATAAAAATTTAAAAAGTTAGATAATCAATTTAGAAAAATCTTAGGACAAGCACTAAAAGATTAAAAATAGAGGGGCTTCCCTGGTGATGCAGTGGTTAAGAATCTGCCTGCCAATGCAGGGAACACGGGTTCGAGCCCTGGTCCAGGGAAGATCCCACATGCCGTGGAGCAACTAAGCCCGTGCGCCACAACTACAGATCCTGTGAGCCACAACTACTGAGCCCGCGTGCCACAACTACTGAAGCCCGTGCACCTAGAGCCCGTGCTCTGCAACAGGAGAAGCCACCGCAATGAGAAGCTCACGCACCGCAAGGAAGAGTAGCCCCAGCTCGCTGCAGCTAGAGAAAGCCCGCATGCAGCGACAAAGACCCAACGCAGCCATAAATAAATTAATTAATTAAAAAAAATAGAATGTGTAAATACCAAAATTCCAAAGAAAACTCCATTGGTCCAGCAGAAGGCAGGAAAGGAGAGGAGGGGAAGGATGCAAAGAACAAACATTATAAACAGAAAACACAAAGTAGGAAGGTAGAAATAAATGTAGCTACAGTATGCCAATAATCAAAATAAAGACACACGGATTAAACTCAACAGGAATAAAACCTCAGATTGGATTTATTTTCCAGGCACAGAATCCAGTTCCATGCTTTTTCTCAGAGATACTCTTAAAATTATCCAGAAAAATTCAAAATAAAAAGATGGAAAAATATATACCAGGCAAATACTAGTCAAAAGAAAGCTAGTGTAGCAAAAGTTTTTCCCAGGCCCCATGGCTTTGTAGCTCACTCCAAAGAGCTCTCCAGTCACTTTAAATCACAAATTGAGCCTCATTTCAGTGATTAGAACCCCTAGTCCCAAATAATAAAGGAGCCTTTGAACTCGATTCAGAGTTAAACCTCTCCTCCCTTAGCTAGCACCAACTTCTGGTGGGCCTCCCACTTTGTGGGGAAGGGATGTGCTGGGTTTCTTCTCTTTCCCTGTCCTCCCCATTCTCTAGCCCATCAGATTTCTTATGCTGGAGTCAGATCCCATTTCACTGTGCCTCCAAACTCCAGGAGCTACATATCAAGCTTCAGGGGGTCCAGTTAAAGCCTTGGGGTGAAGGGCAAAGCACCAGAACTCTTCCCCCTTGGAAGCCCACTCCAAAGAAATCCTCAAAAAAATTCTTTCTCCATATCTCCTCTCTCTTAATCCTTTTAATCCTTTTAAGTTTTAGAGCTGCTTGGTTATTTCCTTTGAAAACGTGGCTTTAGAATTTCGTATCTATTATATCTTGGTTGCTCATGAGAAAACTCAAATTTAACATCCTGTCATGCAAATTTAAACCAATAAATCTCCCAGTCCTGGAAGGTCACCATCTAAAGTTTAAAAAATTTTAAAAGGTAGGGTATGGGCTTTGGAGTATAACAAAACCTAGGTTAGAATATAAACTCTATAATTTACTAGATTAAGGGCCTTGGAAAATACACCTAACCTCTCGGAGTTGTTTCTTCTTCATGTAAGGGAAATACTGCTACCTACCTCACAGGACTGTTATGGGGACTAAAGAGAGAATCAACCCAAAACACCAAACACTGCATCTGGCCCTTAGTGAGCACTCATGAAAATGTTAGTTCCCTTCCCACCCTGCCTCTTCCCTTCCTTGAAAAATATGCCTGTGACACACTCTACCATAAAGAGTATTTGGTAAATGTAACAACAAGAAGAGGAATCACAGGTATGGTCTTCAGTGCCATTTCTGTATTCCAGAATAAGTTGTCTGATGGATACAATATAGGAAAAGGGACAATATTATCATACCATTCTCACTTTGGGTGTTACCCACCCAATGGAGTTGAAGGTAGGAGTCACAATCATCATGCCATTTAACTGGTTCATGTGTTTTCCTAAACCTTAATTTTAGCTTCTAGGTTAAAAATCAATAAAACATATGTACTTAGAGCTGTAGAACCGTAAGACTGAGAGTTCCAGACCCAAGCTCATCAATAGCTACAGGACCTGGTAAGATCCTTCCCCTCTTCTGCCTTCATCTACCAAAGGTGGTAAAATAGCTGATATTATTTAATATGTGTGAGATACTAAGTGGTCTGTATAAAAATCATTCATATAAACCTCACAACAATCCTAAGAGGAAGTAATGTGATTATCTCAGTTTTAGAAAAGGGGCACAGAGGCCAAGGACACACAGCTAAAAGTAATAGACCTGGGACTTGAACCCAGTTAGTCAGGCTCTTAACTACTATGCTACCCTGCCTCTCTGAAAAACAGTACAGTTATTGAGAAATGTGAAACGTGAGCTCTCATCTGTGAAAGTACCCTGAGCCTAGGTACCAGTTCAGGCCTTCCTAGAAGCAAATGCCAAGACAAGATTAGGCAACATTAGAGATTTATTGGGGGAGCACTTATGAAAAATTAAAGAGGAAGGACCTGGAAGACATGGGGAAAGCCTTCAGACTGTGATGCACATCTCACACCTGTGAAAGAAGAGAGGGAAGGCAGGCAGACTAGGCAGGAAGAGCCTCAGACTGTGGTGCAATAAGAAAGTCTGGGGACTTCCCTGGTGGCGAAGTGGTTAAGAATCTGCCCACCAATGCAGGGGACGCGGGTTCGAGCCCTGATCCGGGAAGATCCCACATGCCGCAGAGCAACTAAGCCCATGTGCCACAACTACTGAGCCCACGTGCCACAACTACTGAAGCCCGTAAGCCTAGAGCCCGTGCTCTGCAACAAGAGAAGCCACCGCAACAAGAGAAGCTACCACAATGAGAAGCCCACACGCCACAACAAATAGGCCCCGCTCACCGCAACTAGAGAAAGCCCGTGCGCAGCAATGAAGACCCAACACAGCCATAAATAAATAACTAAATAAATAAATAAATTTAAAAAAAAAAGAATGTCTGCACCAGGCCAGTGGGGAGGACAGGCAAAGATTAAGGGAATCCAAAGAGCAGAAACGGCCTGGCTCTGGCTGCCCAACTGTGCTCAGTTAGGGTATGGGCGCAATCTGGGTAAAATGTGGCCTTAGCGTGAATGTCAGGGGAGATCCAAAGATTCTTTTGAGGAAATATCTGAGCTATGTGACTCCATGGCCACCACAGACCCGGTGACTTTTTCCTGGCAGTCATCCACATACCTTCTGGCGCCTGAGTGTTTTGCAAGAACCCTGAACCTGATCCCTCTACCCTGCCTCACCAGAGGGGCTCCCACTCCCAGGCGTTGTCTCCCAAGGGCTTGGGCATCCTGCTTAGCAGACAGCTCTCTCCAGGGTCCTGGACCCTCAATGCTTTCTGCTCTGGAGTTGGCCAGGCAAGTAGCTTCTTGGACACGTGATGGGGATATCAGCCTTCTGTGTGGGCAGGGAAGTGGTGAGGGGGCCAGAGAACCAGGCTCTGGATGCTGCTGACCCTCCACCATCAACGCCTCCAAAACATCTTCACACCAATCCACAGCCTGACTGCCCTGACCTCCAAGTCGTGGGCTAGGCCTGCAGTGCATAGGGGTGTTCACACAGGAGGTGCCACCCCTTTTCTCCTGAGCTGTGAGACCACATGCCTTTGAAGCTCCCTTTACCTGGGGGCTCCCCTGCCTCTGGGCCTGGGCTGACGCAGACCTCAGGAGCGCCGCACCAGGCACACACAGACCTAAAGTCACCACAGAACCACTCAAACAGGCCAGGGCACATCTGAGGCCCTTCTGGAAATCTGAGCAACGTGAGTGGGAGAGGGATGGGTGAGGTCGTGTCTGAGGTCTAACCCCATTTCAGGGGGGCTACTTCGTTGGACTCTGACAGAAGGGCCAGCCCCTTCTGCTTCAGCCCCAAGTTACCTGGTCAGGCCCAGCCAGGTCAGACATCTGTTTGCTCAAAGACTGTCCCGACCAATGTTTCCACTTGGGAACCCTTGGGCTTTATCTCCTCCCCTATAAAAGGTTCCCCAAAAGAGACAGGGAAAAGGAAAGAGAGGCAAAGTGCTCTGACCTGCAATGGGACAGTCATTGTCCTCCTGGTGTGTATGTCCAGGACAGCCTGGCCATCAACCTAGAAGAAGTCTGGTTCCCCAAAAGAGACAGGGAAAAGGAAAGAGAGGCAAAGTGCTCTGACCTGCAATGGGACAGTCGTTGTCCTCCTGGTGTGTATGTCCAGGACAGCCTGGCCATCAACCTAGAAGAAGTCTGGTGCCTGCTGCAGACTGGAGAAGAGAAACCAAAGTCAGACCACCCTGGAGAGTGTGTCTTGGGGGAGCCTTTCCACATCCTGCCCCAGTGTCATGCCTCAGAGCACCCAGGGGGCTGGATTCATTCCATCCTATAAAGCTGGCAAGTGAGTTGCTGGACCCTCAACTCACTCCAGCCAGAATCCAGCCCAATCAGCATCCATCAGGCTACCATAACCTTAAAGAATGGTCTGAAGATTCCCCCAAAATAACACCACTGAGAAAACAAAAAGCCAAGGATACATTCATTCTTACTTTGCTCCATAGAAACTTAATTATACTTGTCACTTTTTCTTTACAATTTTCAATTTTTCATTTTAGTGCTTTAGAAAGGCACTCCCCCTGGAATTTTTATGAATATTTTCTTTTAGTTTATTTTTCTCACTTTATAGTATATACTGCCTCTGCACACACAAAAAAACTATGCTTCCTAGTCCCATAGCACCCTCAGCCCCTTGCCATTAGGTGAGGCTACGTTACTAGTTTTGGCCAGTCAGCTGTGCAGAGCAGTGACTTATGTTACTTCTAGACTACAGTGACTTTAGAAGAATAAGAGATTTCTATGACACTCTCCCTTTGCCACAGTGACCAGCGATGTTCCAGGCTGTGGAGCCTCTGTCAGCTGGGGTCCCTGACAGATAGGAAGCAGAGCCCCCTCACCCCTGACCTTCACCAACATTTGTTGGGCACTTATTGCGTGCTAAAACTAAACCCTTACTATGTTAAGCCGCTGAAGTTTGGGGGTTGTTACCCCAGCATAAGCTTAGCCTAACCTGACAAACAGCGATGGCTCTCAAAGTTTAGGATGCAATAGAATCACCTGTGAAACGTTAAAATACATATTTTGTGACAAAAATATATTGGGGGACAGACATGGATTAGTGATGATAGGAGAGAACTACTCAATTAGCTGATTTGACAAATCCTTTTGAATTTTATACTTTTTAATTTTTTTAACCTTATAATAGTATTTGTTACCCAGGTGCTTGGAAAAACAGAAGACGCAAACAAAAAGGAAAAATTAAAAATCCAGAACTCCACACAGATATTGCTAACCTTCTAGTGTGGCATGTTAGGAATTTTCTTTTGAAAAAAGTCCATGTTTTCCCTACAAGAGAGGAATGGAAAAAAGAATGCACAGCACTCCTTTCAAGAGCTCCGTCAGCTCCCCTAATCAGACACACACACGCACACGCACACGCGCGCACACACACGCACACGCACGCGCGCGCGGCAGGGCAAGAGTGTGGGGAATGCAGTCCTGAAAAGGATTCGCTTCCATGTCTGCCCGCCCCCGCCCCTGAGGGCTACAGGCACCAGCCACTCTCGCACCCATCTGCAGGGATCCGGGGTGCTTACCTCTCTCCATCTTTCCCTCGACCCGCCCACATCCTCCGCAATAGGATGCTTGCACCCACGCAGGGTTCCCGCCCACCCCCCCAGCATTCCCCATTGCCCACCATTTACTGAATCAAAGTGGATAGAAGGCGTGGACGTGGGGTGAAAACTGCAGAACGGGGTCCGCTTCCCACCCCACCCCCCACGCCCCTTTCCTTTCCAGTGGTTTGCAGGTGGCTCCCACCTGCACTTCCACTTCCAGGGAACCCTGGTGTTTTCCTCCTCCTCCTCTTTTTCTGGGCCAGAGGCCAGCCTGCTTTCAATGCAATAGGGAGCTGGTACTCAAACATGACCGCCGCCCCCTTCCCAGATCCCTCCCCCAAGCCCACCATTTTTTTTTGCCCCAAAATGGACCGGAGCAGGGGCAGGAAAGGAGCATAGGCAATGCAGTCCTGGACCCGCAATGGTGTTCGCCCTCGCCTTCGGATAGCCTCTGCTCTTTCAAACCTGCTCAGATCCCCGGCAGGTGGTAGTCACTTCCTCTGGTCTAGTGTCCAGAAGAGCGCCCGCCTGCCTCCAAGGTAAGAGGGAGATGGTGCTCAGGCGGGGGAAAGAGGAGTCAGACTACACAGTGACTGAAGTTCACGTCAGCCCTTTGTCCAGCGAGGCCCATGTTAACAGTGAGTTCAGTTCCCCAATTAACTCTCCCAACAGCACTGCAGCAGGAGCCAGGTTGTTCCTCCCCGCCCCACTTGACAATCTTTTCAGTCTTGGCCAGAAACTGGAGAAGTGTATCATCTCCTTGGAATTTCTATGCGCCTTTCTCAGATTATCAGAGAGGATCAGCCCCTGGCGGTTAGTCGACCCGTGTCTCCTTCCCCCGGCCCCCCTGCTCCCTAGATTCTCCACCTCCCCTCCCCCAAGACCCGAAGGTCTACCATTTCCCTTGCAGTCCTGTCCAGGCACTGAAATGGGGTTCAGAAAGTAAGGATCGGAGTGAGAGAGAGATTTTTTACTAGTTCTTTTTAACATTTGTCAGTTCTGTGCCTTGTAGTTATTATTATCATTACCGTTATTACTATCAGCCTATGTCCTGTTTACCATTAGAAAATAGAAAAGAGCTATCTATTGTCATTTGGGAAGCAAGAGGTAGATTCAAGTGTGTGTGGGAATAAGCAAACAACCCAGCCACCTGTTTTCCCTGCTCATTGTTAATACAAATATAGATCCTTTAGGCAGCTACGTTTCTGGAAGTTTGAAATGTACAGAGCAGCTGGAGGCTCCTCTTGGGAGGGGCCCCTGTGTGTGTGTTTGGGGGGCTGGTCCATGAAGTCAGCCTCTGAGGTCACATAATATCATAATACCAACTTGGAATTTCAGATTTTAAAAGCTGGTCACATGTCCTGGTCTTCAAGATTATTATTAATTTAACCTCCACAATTGCTCTGTTTCCCAGTTCTCTACCACATCCACATCCCTATTAACCCTTTCCAATTGCAACCAAAATTTCATACTACTTCTTACCATCTCAGGGACAGATCTAGGTTGTGAGGCCTGAAACTTAAGATTCAGGGGACCCTCTTTAAGAAAAAGGACACTAAAAATTTATGGGTAATGCAGGCAATTAGGTGCCAAAGTTAATATTTATTTATAATGAGAAATCACAAGAAATTATGAAATTTGAACAGCTGGCATATACAAAACATCCCAATTTCCATACAAACAATATTTTTATTAATTACTGCCTGGCACACCTCTATGATATTTTCCCTACAATTTTTTTTTATTATAAACTCTTTGATCCTCTCTTCATATGTCTGTGTAATATTTTTCCTAGAGAAAATGTAAAGATAATTCAGTCTTTCCTTTGCATGGTTAATCAATTTATTATTATTATTGTTGTTGTTGATAAAAGTTTCAGCTTTACAACTCATTCTTGGTGATGGGTGAATTTTTAGTATTATCAAATTTGAGTAAACTGCTGTCTAACTCTGTCAAGTTTCTTTCTTATATGGGCTTAAGATTTAGGTTTTCTTGTGCAGATTCTTATCTTAAATAGTCTTAATAATGACACTTACAAACCAGTTTGATGTCAGTGTCCTGAAGAGGAGCAGAATTTGCCACCCCAAAATATGCCTCCTGGGCATAAAGATTATTTTAGGCTGATTATTTTTAAGAAACCCAGACCTAGTGAAACAAGAGGGAAGGGGGCAGGGCACAACCTTTAAAAGAATGACATAGACACGACATAAATGGTTAGAACCAACTAGGTCCAAGATGGCAGACGAGACTTCCACTAGACCTTGAGCCTCAGTATACGCTTATTGTAGCACATCAGCACGCTAAATGACACACCCACAGGCGCCATGACAGTTCCAAGGCCGACCATAAATGTCAAAAAGTGGGCAGTGGCCCAACTCCTGGAAATCCCTACCCCTTCCCCAAAATAGCTGGAATACTCCTCCCACTCATTAGCCTATGAAATTACCAACCCCTACAAAAACTAACAACCCCATACTCTAGGGCCATTTTTGCCTCTGAGGTGGCCCACACTCTGTCTGTAGAGTGTGTTTCTCTCTAAATAAATCCACTTCTTACCCATCACTTTGTCTCTCACTGAATTCTTTCTGCGATGAGACATCAAGAACCTGAGCTTCATTAAGTCCTGAGACCAGGTGTGTGATCTCAGTTAAAAGACCGTGGGTTCAAGTTCCAATCTGGGTTTTGGCTGAGTTCAAGTCCCAATCTGGGGTTTAGCTGGGTTCAAGTCCCAATCTGAGATGCACGGTTTCACTAGCAGAAGCTCAGAAAACTGGTAAGTTACCCTTTTGTAAGAGAGATTTACATTTATAAGGGAAATCTCCATTTGTAGGGGTGTCTCCCTCTCAGTGCCTGGAAGAGAAGGATGACTAAATCTCTAGAAACTCTTATCAATGGAGAAGGCAACGACTCGAATTTGCATAACAACCTTACTCTTGTTTACTGTGCTTTTCCTGGTCACCTCCCATAACTGGCCACCCACCCACCCCCCAGCAACATCCTTTGTCTTTAGAAGAAGATGATATTTAAAGTGGTGTCTTGGGCTATTTTGGGGAGTTACTCAGTTTTGCTGGGTCTCTCTGTATACACATTATTATTTTTTTTAATATTTATTTATTTATTTGGCTGCACCCAGTCTTAGTTGCAGCACGCAGGATCTTCATTGCCGCGTGCAAGATCTTCGTTGCGGCATGCGGGATCTTTACTTGTGGCACGCGGGCTTTTAGTTGCAGCACGCAGGATCTAAATCCCTGACCAGGGATCAAACCCGGGCCCCTTGCATTGGGAGTGCAGAGTCTTAACCACTGCACCACAAGGGAAGTCCCTATACGTGTTATTAAATGTGTTTGTTTTTCTCTTATTAATCTGTTCTTTATTACAGGAGGGTCTCAGCCAAGAACCTAGAAGGGTAGAAGGAAAATTATTTGTCCTCCCCCACAGTCCTCACTGTAGTAGTGATTTTGAGTTTTAAGGTATCTTAGTCAATGTCAGTATTTCATGCCACATCACCAAGAAATTAATACGAACCTGTGTGGATGTGATTGGGCAAAACCATACATGTAGTCGGTGTAGCAAAAGACCAGGAGTGCATTTTTGATAAATCATATCGTACGTACTTATAGGGCAGCAATGGGAGCCAAGACTTAAAAAAAGTATCTTGGAATCAGGTAATGAAGTGGGAAATAGCATCAGATGCTGGCAAGTAGCTGGTGTTAAACCACCATGGTATTAATTTGAGCTGTAAAATTTGTTCATGGTTCCCTAAACATATGAAAGGCAATAGAGTGTAGCATTAGTTCATTAGCATTAGAATCAGACAACCCTAGTTTGAATCCTAGAGCTTCTACTCACTACACTGTGAAATCTTACTAGTAATTAATCATACATGGAAGTGACTGAGAAACACATGAATAAATTATCCAATTAAACCCAAACTAAATGTAATTCCAAGTCAGCTTCCCCTCAGCTCGATCCCAGACATGCCCACCTCCATCTCACTGTTGCAGGAAGGGGGACGCCTTCCAGGGCCCAAGAGTGGGCTCTTATCTAACACTCGGAAAAGAATTGTCCGAGGAGACACACGTGCTGACAAAGCAAGAGACTTTTATTGGGAAGGGGTGCCCGGGTGGAGAGCAGGAGGGTAAGGGAACGCAGGAGGACTGCTCTGCCACATGGCTCGCAGTCTCGGGTTTTATGGTGATGGGATTAGTTTCCCGGTTGTCTCTGGCCAATCATTCTGACTCAGGGTCCTTCCTGGTGGCGTGTGCATCGCTCAGCCAAGATGGATCCCAGTGAGAAGGATTCCGGGAGGACATATGGACTGGCGTCTCCTGTCTCCTTTTGACCTTTCCCGAATTCTTCCAGTTGGTGGTGGCTTGTTAATTCCGTGCTCCTTACCAGGACCTCCTGTTTAAGATAACTCATGCAAGTGGTTACTATTGGGCCTGGCCAGAGCGGGCAGTTTCAGTCAGTGGTTCCCCTAACAACTCCCCGCTGAGAGACTTCATACTCAAGATACTTCTTGGGAATTGGGGCAGAGGTCTCTTTCTTCTGTAACTATTTCCTGCTGAGAGTGGGCATAGTCCTGCCTAGTAGAGTAGAAGTCTCTCTCCACCTGATCTAAATCGAGGTATTCTGTGCCCGAAACCAGTATTCACCCTCATGGTAACAACAATTTAGCCTGAAACTGTTGAACCCTGTCGGAGATGAAACAGACAGGGGCCAAACAGGAAGTCTAACTGGATGGTCATCACTGGGCCCAGAAAAGGAAGGCAAAATCTGCAGGATGTGTGACTTTCTTCTGATTGATTGGTCGGTGGCAAAGTAACAGGACATTGCTCCAGGAATCTTGCACTCAGCTTGAAGTTACCATCCTCCACCTGGGTGGGGGCCTTAGTTCCTGCAGAAGAACTCAAAGGTATTGCTATGCATACTCCTTAGGAGGAGCCAGAAGCCTGCCCCAAGGCTGTACCACCACTTGACTCCCCTGTTTCTGTATCCCCTCCCTTCTCTGATTAGCAACTGTTTGAATCTGCCCTTTGGAATTCAGGGATGGTCAAGGAGGCTGAATGAAGTCTAAATCCTACAAACAAGAAACAGGGGACACAGAAAGGATTTGTACTCCAGAGCCCCACAGAGTCCTGCTCAGTTTCAATTCAGGGAACTGGATGATGATGGCTTTGGCCACTTCCTGCTAAAATGGGGCATAGTCCTGCCTCAATTTGGAAAATAGACACTGAATCAGAAATATTTCTGAGTTCCGAGTTCTGGATCTGAGTCTTGTATGATTAAAATCTCAATCCCTTGGTCTGCCATTTTAGTGTAACAGACCCAATTAGAAGTAGTTGGAGGAGTGACAACTGGAATTTTAATAGGAAAAATAAATCTCATTTCATTTCAGGAAAATAAGCCTGAAACCCAATATGGACCAGCACTTTGGGGAGACTTGTAGCCAGGTAGCCAGTTGTCTACTTTTATCTAAGTAGGTTTTAACTTTTAATGTGGTAGTAACACATAGATAACAGGTGCTATTGATCATCATACATGTCTCTTCTGTTTGTTAATGTATGATCTAAAGCAATTTCATTGTCTAAAAATGTAATAGTTACAAGAGGAGACCTTTAAAAAGTAAGGTTGCAGTTACCAGCTGCCAGCTGACATTGTTTTGAGAATGGCTGGTGGCATCCAATTCTGACACAGCTCAGAAAACTCAAGTTCTTAGCAATATAAGGACTTGTCTGAAATCACACCCATAATGTTACCTAGTTATTTCATTGGGTGTCTAAACCATAGCTACTCCATTTTGACTTTTAATTGTAATATTCCCCTTAATAGCCAAAGCAGATGTCACCGTTAATGATGTTAGTGTTTCTCTAGATATGAGAAGATGCAAGAATTTGGGCTCATAAGATCTTCTCCTGAAAACATCTAACTAGCTAAAGGCCTGTTCTGCCAGGTTTTCTCAGAGCACAGAGTGCCTCATCCTGATCTACACCCTGAATTCCTTTCAGGGGATGTTGAAGGTCAGTGGCCGCAGTGGCCATTGACTTAACCCTTGCAGAGGCAGATGGCAATTTTCAGTTGGCAGAGCCCCTTCAGGGTCATAAATTTGACCATGGTTTGGGGGGCATTTCATGACCATTTCGTCCCACGGTGCTAAGAATACCTATTCCCAGGTCTGGCGAAGATTTCACTGATAGGCCACTCAGTGTCCTGCTATTATTGGACTAGGCTTCATTAACAGTGCCACTAGTCTCCAGACCACCCGTCTCACTAGTCTCTTATGGTCCAGGAAAATATTCCCTCTTGTTGCTTCTTCCCATATCTAGAATTACACCATTAAATCATTGATCTTATATGGAACTATATATCATCATTTTATCAGAGGCTCAGTCACACATTTGGTAATGCAAGAAACAACAATTTTGTAAACCAGGCAGTATAAAAAAACAATATAGCTAGCAGATTAGTAAGGTCATAAGCAAGAACATAAGTCAAGAACTTCCATTAGGTGCAGCCCAGTATATCCTAGGTCATCTGACTTAGCCTGTTCTGTACCGATCCTTATCCTTATCTTTAAGGGAAATTATATATTGGCATTGTCCATAAGGCACCCAGCCCAGTTTCCTAGTGTTACTAGACTGATTATCCTTAGTATGATTTAATTATTCCCAACATATAGGAGCCTTAATTACCATAGTCTGGTGTTACATAGCTACATAAATCCATCCCATAATTGTTGGAGGTCTTATTCCTTGGCTGAAATTTTGCTTGTTGCTCTGATTGAGCCTGAGTAATAGATGAAAACTCATATTTATAGCCAGGGTCAGAGCAGGCATTATTAATTGGCCAGGTGAGGGGATTCCATCTAGTAATATCAGTAGTGACCTGAACATGACTATAATTTTGCTTTTAAAGTAAATTTCCTCAGAGCCAACCAGTTAGAGCCTTGAAGTGGAGAAGTTCACCAAGGTAACCCAGAAGTACTAGGTACATGTAATTGGCCACAAACCCAACAATTGGATTGATTTTTAAAACTAGCATAGGATCGTGCTCATGATAGGAGAACATTTGATTCATATGCAAGGGTCCAAGAAGTCAAGAAAACATTATAAATGATCGTATGAGTCAGGTTGAGGATCTTGAGCAAGCTGTCTACTTCTGATGTGGTCTTCTTTGCATCCTAGCATGAGTGTAGTTTCTCCTCTGTTTGAGCACTGTTTCAAGGTGATTTTGAGGTAAACCGTCCTCTCTACAGGCCAGTCCAGTGCGGGGGCCCTTTGTGAGTGGAAATTAATCCAAGAGTCAATTCCCTTCAGTTTCACTGTGCTTGAGCTAGTTAAAGGGCACCTGATAAGGGTCCTTCTGCCCAGGGTAGAGAAAGTCCTTTAAATTATGTCTTTTCCAGCATGCATAATCCCCTGGTTGCAGGTCGTGGGGCATCTGATCTTCATCCAAAGATAGATTATTGAGATAAGCTTCAGAAACAAACTTAGCGTGTCCTTCAATTAAACTTTACATTAATATAACGTAACAGCAAGGAACTATCTGGGAGGTGAGTCTTAGTAAATACAGACCTCCGTAAACAAAACTGGAATTTAATATTCACTGAAATGTAATTTTTCTCTCTAAAATTACCCTCGTTTTTACAAAATATAACCAAATTAAGACTAGTTTGTTTGCAAAATAACTCTGGTCTTAATAATCTTGGCCTGATGATTTATATAACTATAATTGATCATATAGGCATTTTGCTTGCTGAAACTTTTATAAGGAGTCTCAGACTGGACTTTTAAAAGACCTCTCAGGGCTAGGAAATTCCCACCAAGAGCTTATCACAGATTTTGCCTCATAGATCTAGGTGAATTCCTCCCTTTTCAAGGTTTCCAAAATACCTTGAGATTTCCGTACCTGTTAGTGAGGTAGCCTTCCTAATTTATCTGATAAAGCTGCTGGGAACCTAAGAGTTTTCAATCTCTGGAGGAAGCAAATAGAGAGAAAAGATAAATGTTTCAATTCTGCTTACAAAGGTATAATTTACCAAATTATTGTAAGTCATAATTAGTTTAAGGGGAAGGTTTTTCTTATACCTGGAAAACACAGATTTAAACCAGTAATTTTTCAGATAGAAACCATAAAAATTATAATCATATTCACCAGTTCACTCAGTCCTATGTAACTAATCCTTTTTGTTGACAGCTTTATGAAGCCATCAGGTTTCCCATTAGAATTCTTCAATTTCTTACCCAGTTCAGCATTATGGTCTGAAAGTCAGAAACTTGTATTTATCCAAAAGTCCTTTCTATAAATCTTCTTGAAGAGGAAGCATTTTTGCAAAGGCATCAGAGTGAAATCATAACTGTCTATAATGACAAAAGACTTAAGAAGGCACGTTTAAATCTGATTACAATGCAATTGACAAAGTAACTTGGTTACTGCTGTGACATACAACACTTTCAGATAATAACTAGAGTTATGACTGATAACATTTTACCAGGACATATCAGATTTTTAGGAACTCCATATAACCTCTAGAATATCTATATTAGTAACAGTTACCATACAATATAACCTAAGAAGGTTTATTACTTATTTGATAATACTTCCCATGTAATTTAACCTACCAAATGAACCTAATTAGTTTAATATCTCTCATTGGGATGTTTCAGGGGCCCTCTGAAGCATCCCAAAGTTAGCTAGAGGTCAAAAGAACTTCATTAGAATTTGATTTAGGAAGTTTTGTCAAAAAATATCAAAAGGGTTTAGAACACTCAATCAGATAGGATCATAGGTCACTGTGAAACAACAGTTATTCACTTAGCCAAAATAACAATAAAAGATTTCAAAGGCAAATATAGAACAGATCACTTAAAAGGTAAAGAAACTCAAAATCTGTTATCAAAGGCAGTTCAACATCTTAAGAAAACTTGTCCTCTTAACAGAGAGAAAAGCCAAATTCAAGTTTTGTACCAGCTTACCTTTAAAATTCATTTACTTGGGACTTCCCTGGTGGCGCAGTGGTTAAGAATCTGCCTGCCAATGCAGAGGACACAGGTTTGAGCCCTGGTCCGGGAAGATCCCACATGCTGCGGAGCAACTAAGCCCGTGCACCACAGCTACTGAGCCTGTGCTTTAGGGCCTGCGAGCCACAACTACTGAGCCCGCGTGCCCTAGGGCCTGTGCTCCTCAACAAGAGAAGCCACCGCAATGAGAAGCCTGCACACTGCAACAAAGAGTAGCCCCCGCTCACCGCAACTAGAGAAAGCCCGTGTGCAGCAACGAAGACCCAACGCAGCCAAAAAAAAAAAACTTCATTTACTCAATCAAATTTATTTTAAACTCAGTCAGTCCTGACCATGCACAAAACTCTTCTCAGGATCCACTTTCCACAAACCTTTTCATCACTTTCTGTATCCAGAACTTTATTTTTCCATTCAGAAACAGCCAGCCCTAAGTCAAACCTACTTCCTTTTCCCTTAATAAAATGCAACTCCATTCCTCATACCTCCTTTACTGAAAACATACATCCTACTTTCCTATTGTATACTGAAATGTTTTCTTATTATTTCTATTATCTTTTTTTTTTTAGGCACCAAAATTTTTATTAACCCACCTTCTTGCTCTCTTTTAACATTATAAACCAAATTAATCTCTTTTTGACCCAGAGTTGTGATGGGAACATCAAGTTACAATGCACTTTTATGTTTCTCTGGCCCCTCTCAACCTCTGGCTGTCACTTCTCTCGTCCTTTCTTGGCTATCCCTTAACAATATATTCCAACCCCTGTAAAATAGGGACTAAAAGTACCAACCTCATTGTTCTGAGGTTTAAGAGAATGCCAAGCACTAAGCCGGGCTCTCAGGAGCATTCAAACTCCAAAAGTTCCTCCACACCCTTTGACATAGCTCCTTCTCATCTGTCATGGGCTGAGGAACCAATGAACCTGTAAACCAAGAACATGGGTATAAAGTCCATAGGCCAAGTGAGGGCCTGGATGGTAAAGTGCATGGGCTTTGTGAACACCACTGCCAACTTCCAGCCTAAGGAAGGACTGACTAAGTGAGCAGTTCCAAAACCCCTGAGCTCATGGCTCCCTGTGGGTAACTCCCGTGTACCTCCATCGTGACCAGGGCTTGAGGAGGGACTTCTCAATTCCCCCTGCCACACTTGGAACAGTATGAGGGATGCAGCAGAGGCCAAAGACTGAGTGACTAGCCCCAGGGAGTTGATGGGGAACATTATCAAACCAGTCTCAAAGGTGGTGCCATTTGCTCTTGGGGAGGAGAGGTGGGACCCAGGCAAGGACAGCAGCTGGAAGGCAAAGGGCAGGCCTGGTTCTCAGTAGCGGTAGTGATCAGGTTTGAAGGGGCCATCACATGCCCAAGTACTGGGCCTGCTTCTCAATCAGCTTGGTCAGCTTCACATTCAGCTTGCCCAGGTGGGCTTCAGCCACTGCTTCATCCAGCTTCTTGGGCAGGAAGTGGACCCCGACAGGGTACTTGTCTGGGTGGGTCCACAGCTCAATCTGCGCCAGCACCTGGTTGGTGAAGGAGTTGCTCATCACGAAGCTGGGGTGGCCCGTGGCACAGCCCAGGTTGACCAGCCGGCCCTCGGCCAGAATGATGATGTGGCGCCCGTTCTTCAACAAGTAGCAGTCCACCTGGGGCTTGATGTTCACCTCCACAGTGTTCTCGTTCAGCCACTTGACGTCAATCTCCACGTCAAAGTGTCCGATGTTACACACAATGGCGTAATCTCTCATCTGTTCAAAGTGCCGGCCGAGGATGATGTCGATACAGCCCGTGGTGGTGACAAAGATGTTGCCCTCCTGACAGGCCTCATCCATGATGGTCACCTCATAGCCCTCCATGGCAGCCTGAAGCACGTTGATGGGGTCGATCTCCGTGATGATGACGCGGGCCCCGAAGCCCCTCAGGACCTGGGCACAGCCCTTGCCCACGTCGCCATAGCCCACTACCACCGCCACCTTGCCCGCAATCATCACGTCTGTGGCCCGCTTGATGCCATCTATGAGGGACTCCCGGCAGCCATAGAGGTTGTCAAACTTGTTCTTGGTGACAAGAGTCGTTGACGTTGATGGCAGGCACCTTCAGGATCCCGTTGGCCATCATCTTGTACAGGTTGTGGACACCCGTTGTGGTCTCTTCGGAGATGCCTCGGATGCCTGACAGGAGCTGTGGGTACTTGGTGTGGATGAGGTTGGTGAGGTCACCACCATCATCCAGAATCATGTTGAGGGGCCCGTCCTTGAAGTACAGCGTCTGCTCAGTGCACCACAGATACTCCTCGTCTGTTTCACCCTTCCAGGCATACACTGGAATGCCAGCCTTGGCAATGGCAGCTGCTGCATGGTCCTGGGTGGAGAAGATATTGCAGCTGGACCACCGCACCTCAGCACCCAGGGCAACGAGGGTCTCAGTGAGGACAGCTGTCTCCACGGTCATGTGCAGGCAGCCGGCAATGCGGGCGCCCTTCAGTGGTTTGGAGGCCGAGTACATCTCCCGCATGCGCATCAGGCCCGGCATCTCATTCTCTGCGAGGTCCAGGGCCTTGCGTCCCCAGGCGGCCAGGCTGATGTCAGTGACTTTGTAAGGCAGCTTGTCCGACATGCCGGTGGCGTTTCCGCACGGAGTGATGGACACGGGCGAAGGGTTCCGAGGCGCGGGCTGGAGACAGGCGCGGGGCTGGCGGCGCCGGGTAGGGCTCTTTCTGTTATCTTTAATTACATGTTTAAATTAGAATCCTCTGCTCTTAAAACCTTAATTTCTTGTGAAAACTAAGAAGTAAGCAATTATGAACTGTCTTTTGCATTAGCATTCTGTAGATTGGTGAACATAAATACCAGTGATAATTTTTTTTTTTTGGCTGTGTTGGGTCTTCATTGCTGACCAGTGATAATTTCTAAAAACATTTGCTTTCTTATAGAGAACATCTCAGGGTTGCACCAAACATATTCATTAATAGTCCTAAATACCTTTAGTTTCTCTGTTTCGTAATTGATGTCTCAGTATCTTACTTTATTTGGGAAATACCCAGCTATTCAACAAACTTCCATCATTTAACTTAATTTAACACAACTCTAAAATTTCACATTACCAAATATCTGGAGAGATCATCCTCAAGTAGACATTCCTAAAAGTTCACCCAAAACTCTTATCTCATTTGCATTTTCTTTCCTTAAAAGTTTCTTCACATCGAGTTACTTTCCTTGCTGACAAATTTGTAACAGATATAACAAGATCTTATTTAGCTTATATTAAACCTAGGCACAGTAAAGGTATTACACTTAATGTTGGTGACTCTAAAGACATGTTTATATTAATTAGATCAACAAACTTAAACATTAATACCAGGTATTAATTTAATACTGAATATTTCCCAGTTCACGTGAACCTGAAATTCATTTAGCTTAATTTCTCTCGTATTTAGAATTGTTTGATTTGTAAGCGCTTACTTTTCTTTAAGCCAATTAAATAGAGCTCATTTACAAATTAACCTCAGCAATATTATCCAAAGACAAAGACACATACTGAGACATATATATATCTAGACAGACACAACGAGAGATGTAGCTTCATTTTCTAAACTTAGTCATGAATCAGATATCACAATATAAAATTCACTAGTTTATAAGTAACAGTTGGAATAAGTAAAATTTTTAAAGGCTTCTTCCCGTTTTTCCCTCAGTCTCAGGAATTAGAGATGGTCTAGATAAGTGTTCCTGAGATCCCTGGTCTGAAGGCACAGGGAGAGAAAATCAAGTTCTCCTAGTAGGACTTGTTCCCGCAGGGTCAGAATTCTGAAAAGACGTTTGATCAAGCTTGCTTTTACTAACTGTATATGCAAAAAGAACCAGTTTTGGAACCAGTTTTCAAGAGTTTTACCTAAACCAGCTTTCTCTGGAGTCTAAACAATATGGTGACCACACAATGTTATCCCATTTCACAAGGCAGAATGGCCATCACAAATCATAACACAGAACACAAAGTATAAAACGCACACAGGCCCGGCTGTACTAATCAGACACTCCCTTAAATACAAGATTGCAGTCTCTCAGAAAAGCTCCTACAGAGACACAGAACTTCAGATCCGAGTACTAACAGAGTAAAGGGAAATATCTCAGGTCTTCAAAGATTTCGATGGTAGGAAAGGAGGCCAGGTTGAAAGAAAAGGGGAAGTAGGGGGAACAAAAGGGGTGGCCTTACGGACGTCTCCTGCCAACTGCAGACACCCAGGCATTACGGGACTTTTCCCTGTGCTTCCAAGAAGGGAGAACAGGAACTCAGCCCTAGCAGAAACCAGAGACCAGAACCAGAATTTGAGTTCTCTGCCCACCGGAGGTGATCAGGCTCCGACCCTCAGATCAGGCTGAGGCCCTTAAGCCAGACTCCTGCGTCCAGGACGGGGACAGAAGAAAAAAGAGTAGGATAGGAGGGGTTGAAAAGAGGAAAGGGGAAAGAGGTCAATAACGTCTCTTGTTCCTTACCCGGTCAGGGCACTCTGGCCAGTCGTCCGCGTCAAGAGGAGACCAGGAACAAAAAGGTCCCAGTTGCAGCTGCTGGGTCTGGTCCATCACAGGGCGAGCTGGTTCCCGAGTACCCCAAGTGGTGAGAATGTCAGTCGTAGTGAAGAAGAGGCCCCACCAGAGTCGCCATTTGTTGCAGGAAGGGGGACCCCTTCCAGGGCCGAGAGTGGGCTCTTGTCTAACACTCGGAAACGAATTGTCCAAGGAGACACACGTGCTGACAAAGCAAGAGACTTTATTGGGAAGGGGCAGCCGGGTGGAGAGCAGCAGGGTAAGGGAACCCAGGAGGACTGCTGTGCCACATGTCTCGCAGTGTCGAGTTTTATGGTGATGGGGTTAGTTTCCAGGTTGTCTCTGGCCAATCACTCTGACTCAGGGTCCTTCCTGGTGGCCTTCCTGAATTCAGACCAGACTGAAAATTTATAAATCTATATTTATAAATACTATATGGACACAATTTTATAAATCTGCTTTTGATCCCATTTACAGATGAAAAAATAGAGACAGAGAAATATTAAATATATTGCTAAGTTCATCTAGCAAGCCAAGAAAGAGACTGGCCCTGGAACACACATCTGTGGACTTCTGGTTATTCTTACTAGATTCCTTGACTGGCTTATATGATTTAGGAGGGACTTGCTCCCCACATCTCACCTTCTAGAGGTTTTCAGAATATGTTACAGGGATCTTCCCTTAGTGAAAGCTGCTTACAGAGAAATGGGCTCCAGCCACGTTTACAAGCAGCCAGGGTGGGCAGCACAGGCCTTTTCAGGGAACAGGAGCTGAAGGTCCCAGAAGGCAGGCAGGGCAGCCATGCAGGCAAAGGGGGAAGGCAGTCAGCCCTGGCAGCTGCTGCCATGACAACAGTCTTCAGGGGTGTGGCCTTTCTCTGGGGGATCTGAGGAAGCCCAGGGTGGGTTTCTGGTTCAGGGATTCCTGCTCCCTAGTGAGGCTGTACTTCTGTGGCAGATACAGAGTCCCCCTGCCCTCTGAGCGCCTCTCCAGCACAGACCCCATGGAGGTCTGGTTTCCCTTTGCGGGGCCCGTCTCTCTGGACTTGGGGTTGAGGAGTTCTGCCCTCTCCAGCCCAGAGGTTCCCCCTGCTGCTACTGCCTCTGCATTCTTTCCTAATGACACCCATGGCAGTACTTTGGTCTCAAGACTTGCTGCCTGGGACTGCAGCAGGCTCTGTCCAGCCTGGGGCTCTCAGGCTCACCTCCCCCACCCCCGCCCTGGGGGAAATAGCCAAGTGGGAAATGCAATGACAAGAGCCCCTCTTTTCTGCTTCTGGCCTCATCCTAACTGAGCCTAGACAGACAGACAGACAGACAGACACACACACACACACACACACACACACAAATACACACACACCGTGCATATGCCCAGAGAAACAAGCAAGGGACTCTGAAGAAAGGTGGGGTGGCAACTCAGGCTGCTGGGAAACACTCAGGGACAGGGAAGGCTGGTCCAGACCTGGACTGAAGGGAGGCAGTACCCGGCTCTGGGCTGGGCAGGACTCAGGCTGTCACTGGCTGGAGGGCTCTGGAGGCTGGGAGCCTTCTACCCCTCTCCATGCCTCTCTTTGTGTCCTCCTCCTTCTCCCTAAAAGGTGGGGTCAGGGGCTGTGGTGAACGAGGTCCCTTGCAGCTCTAGGATGCTCTGACTCCACACTGCCCACCGTGGTGAGGTGAGAAGGGGCTTCTCTTAGGAACACCATTTGGCCTGAGTGGGGGCCTCTCCAGACTGGCTGCTGCTGCCTTTCCCAGAATCCAGCTGAGCTCAGAGCACAGAACTCTTCCCTCCTGGGCCAGAGCATACTCACAGACTTACTCACTCTTGGCCTCAGGGACTCTCAAAAGGGTCCAAGACAACCCTAGTTGTTGAAGTCGGGGTGATAGAGGTTGGAATAGAGGACACAGAGTCACAATCTTGTATATATGGTTCACCGAACTTATATTTAATGAGTGTTTGTTCTATCCTGTGTCCTATATAGGCCGACAAATAAGACACAAATGTCCCCACGTAGATCACTGATTTATATGGGAGATATAGACATCTAAACATAGTTTTAACACATGACGATAATAAAGTCTCATCACCTGGTGATTTAGGAACACCGGGAAAGAACACCTAACTCAGCTTTCCCTGATGAATGTCAGGGAAGTCTTCTAGGATTAAGTGATACTTTAGTTGAATTTTAATGATTGAATAGGATTTTGCTTAACAGAGAAGGGGAGGGCAGTCTAGACAGAAGGGGCATCAGGAGAAAGCTTGAAGCAAAGGCATGGAGGTTTGGCCTCAAAGATCTGACTGGACCAGACCAGTCAAAGTCTAGCAAGAATTCAGATGACAGATGTCCATTACAGAGGCCAGTTTAACAGTGTACCCCATGACTCCACAATTCCACTTCTAGTCACCAATCCTAGAGAAATATTTACACACATGCACAAGGAAGCAGGCACGAAAAAGGTCATTGCAGCATGTTTGTAATAGCAAAGCATTGGAAACCACCTAAATCTCTATCATCAAGGAATAAACTATAGTATATTCACACTGCAATATATGCAGCAGTTACATATGAACTAGATATAGATCTAATGTGTGCTTTTTTCAACACACCAAGCAATTAACAACTCTGACACTGAGGGAGTGTCAGATCCCACGGGTTAAGGGCTCAGTCCCATAAAACTGTGCCCTCCCGCTCTTCAGATGCCAACCTTAAGTCCAGGTTGTCACCTGTGCTTCCGACCGACCAGTCATAGATCAGAGGTTCCCATGACCCCCCTCCTCCTCGGGTTCAATGCACTTGCTAGACTGGCTCACAGAACTCAGAGAAACATTTACTTAATGTTTTCCAGTTTATTTTAAAAAAATGAGATGGATAGCCAGATGAAGAGGTACAAAGGGCGAAGTCCCGAAGTGTCCTGAATGCATGAGCTTCTGTTCCCAAGGAAGTGGGGTGTGCCACCCTCCCAGCATGTGGATGCATTCACCAGCCTGGAAGCTCATCAAATCTTGTTCCCCTTCCCAGAGGTCCTTGGGGCTGAAAGTTCCAATTTCTGGTGACTAGCCCCATCTTGAGGCTATCTAGGGGCCCCACCCCCTTAAGCATAAGCTCAAAAGGGTCTGTCTCCTTATGAATGACAAAAGACACTCCTATCATTAAGGAAATTCCAAAGCTTTGAAGACCTCTGTGCAAGGAACTGGGGACAAAGATCAAACATATTGCTTATTATACCACAGAAGGTAATAACCTAGATAGATTTCCAAGACATGCTGGAATGAAAAAAAGAATCTTTTGTCGAATGAAATGTAGGGTATAACACCATTTGTGTAATGTCATTCAAATTCTATGAATATGTGTGTTTATATGTGTGTGAATTGTTCCTTCTCGTGTGAATTATTTCTCCATATACTTTGCTCATTTTCTATTGGTGAGTGGAGATTTATATTTTTCAAAGATATCTCAAATCTGTAATATATGTTTTAAATATTTCATCCCAGTTTCTCATGTGCCCGTTAATATTCTTTGAGATTTTTCTAACTTTAAAGATTTTAAAAGAGATAATTCTTTATTAATTTTTCTGATTGCAAAAGCATTCTTGTGGTTAAAAAAAAAAATTCAAACTTAACAAGAGTGGGGCATGAGAGTGGGGTAGTGTTCACAACTTTTCTGAATTCCAAAAGGTGAATGCCCCTAGACTCAGCAGTAAGACAGAAGGTGTGAAATTTTGGAGCAAGCAAGGCATAATGGTTAGGAGGCCTGATTTAAGAGTCAGACAAATTTAAGTTCAAATACAGGTTTCTCCACTTATTGATTGTGTGACCCTATATAAGTCACCCAAACTTTCTGAGTTTCAGTTTCCTCATCTATAATAAGGATGAATGCCTTCCTCAAAAAGTTGTAAGGATTAAAGATCCCACAGGTAAAGTACCTGGCCCAAAGTAGGTTCTTGCTCGTTTTGAATTCTTTCCCCAACTCCAAACAAAGCTAGTGCTCTTTCCTCTACCTTATGCTTTTTGGGGGGACCTGTCCATTCATGTGACCTTCAGACATAAGCCTCTGAAATCAGAGAACAATTTTGTCTTCACTATAGACATTACTGTCAAGGGGTGTGGTTGACGGAATGCCCATGTGGATGAATGTCATGGCACATGTGCAAAGAAAAATAAAGGAATAAATAAAATATATGCTATATAAGATATAACGACAAACAGGGACTTATCTGGTGGTGCAGTGGTTAAGAATCTGCATGCCAATGCAGGGGACATGGGTTCGAGCCCTGATCGGGGAAGATCCCATGTGCCGTGGAGCAACTAAGCCCGTGCGCCACAACTACAGAGCCTGTGCTCTAGAGCCTGCGAGCCACAACTACTGAGCCCATGTGCCACAACTACTGAAGCCTGCACGCCTAGAGCCCGTGCTCCTCAACAAGAGAAGCCACTGCAGTGAGAAGCCCGTGCAGCAACGAAGACCCAACGCAGCCATAAATAAATAAATAAATAAATTTATATATTAAAAAAAGATATAACAACAAACATATAAATGAATACATAAAGGCATCTGAATGTATAATATATAAATATATAAAGTAATATACATATATACTATATAAAAAAGTAAATTGACAAATTATATAAAAGGAGATATATGTACACATACAACGTAAGTACATGCATGTTGTAGGGGAGGAAAAATAATTTTCCCTCTACCCTTCTAGGGCCTTGGCTGAGACACCCCTCTGTCATAAAAGATTAACAGGAGAAAAGCAAACAGAAGTTTGATACCACGTATACCTCCTGTATACATAAGAGATACCCAGGAAAACTGAGTAACTCCCTGAAATGGCCCAAACCACCACCTTAAATGCCATCTTCAGCTAAAGACAAAAGAAAGTGTTTGGGGGGAGGGGCAGTTATGGGAGGCTATCAAGTAGAATACAAAACCTCAAAGACATTTAACAGGACTAGAATCTGAAATCCACACAGGTGCATTATAGTTTCCACTGAAAACATAATTTTACTCTCTACAGACACCCCCATTTCTATCAGAGATAATCAACATAAGACTAATTTGTTTGCAAAACAAGTCTAGTAAGGGAAATCTTTGTAAGAGTGTCTCCCTCTTGGTACCAGGAAGAGGAGGATGACAACATCTCTAGAAATTCATGGAGAAGGAGCAAACAAAGCTACATAACAACCACGCTCTTGTTTACTGTGCTTTGCCTGATAACGAAACGATGCCCCATAGGGTTAACAGAAGCTGGCGCCTTAACAGAAATCCTTGAGTGTGTCTTACAGAACAGCAGATAAGGGAACAGCTTGTTAAAAAACCCTCTGCTTGTAATCTGCCTGTACTGATTAAGCTTGCTTTAGATATTTTTTTTCTCTTTTTTTCCCCTTCTTTAATTGCATACCCTCCAAGCTTAGGTAATATATCATAAGACTTCTTAACCACTCCTACAGATAAAGCCTCTGACGTATGGGTCACTATAGTAACGAGGTTTAAGTTGTTTTCCAGGAACTTGGAGTAGGTCCTGTCCAGTTCAAGCTGGCTAAAACTGGTTGGGACCACCAATCCTAAAACCAGGCCTGCGCCGCCGGTATCTGATGAAGGACCTTTTAACATCAGAGGGCTGAAAACTCCACCCTTAGATCATGCTAAACACCTCCATTTTTTTTTTTTTTTTGTCATGAGACATTCCACCAAGCTTTATTAAAGGAAAAGCAAGGATGAACATCTCTCTCCAGGTACATTTTATTGGTGTTTGATACCCCTGATGCCATGGTCAACTTTCCACTTTAACCCTTCCTTGACTCAGATTTTCTACTCAGTTCATCTATTTTCAGATTTTTGCCTAAAAGGAAAACATTTCTACTACATACCATCCTCAGTAAGAAGGTAGAATTCGATATACACTGTTTTGCTTTACAAAATCTTTCAGAAACTCATTGACTTTCTAAGTTTTGGGATATTGCTTTAAAAGTACTTAGGCGTTTTGTTTTGGTCTTATTCATCACACTCATATAAAGCTATAGAATCATGCTTGTTAGTGTCATCTGATAATATGAAGATTGATAGAAGTCAGGAGGGAAGCTACCTGTCATTTTGTACAGGCTTAGATGGACCATGGCCTGTCCTATTCTGACATAAAACATTCCCAGAGGATTGTCTTTCAGGACCCAGAAGAAAAACTATTTACTATTTATTATTACCCACCAAACTGGGAAAAGCCTTGACTTTTATTTTTTACTTACTTATTTATTTATTTATTTTTAACATCTTTATTGGAGTATCATTGCTTTACAATGGTGTGTTAGTTTCTGCTTTATAACAAAGTGAATCAACTATACATATACCTGTATCCCCATATCTCCTCCCCCTTGCGTCTTCCTCCCACCCTCCCTATCCTACTCGTCTAGGTGGTCACAAAGCACCGAGCTGATCTAGGTAGCACCTCCATTTTTTAACATACATCCCATGAAGAAGCACATAACTCAGATATGCCTGCACAGAACACGAATTACCTAACCTTTTCCCTACCTCCAATCACCTTTCCCCATGCCTAAGACCACCCTGCTTCTTTATCCCATAAATATCTCAAGCCCCTCGACATTGGGAAGGTAGATCTGAGACTTGTTCTCCTGTCTCCTCACATGGCTGCCTTGTGAATAATCTTGTCCTCTGCTATAAAACCTCAGCATTTCATCATTTGGCTTGCTGAACATCAGGCAAACAAACCCGGTTCAGTAACAGTAACCGCCGAGACTGCCCCCACCCCCACCAACATCTTTTGTCTTTAGCTGAAGATAGTATTTAAGGTGATGGCTTGGGCCATTTGGGGGAGCTACTCAGTTTTCCTGGGTATCTCCTATTTATACAGGAGGTATACATGGTATTAAACTTCTGCTTGTTTTTCTCCTGTTAATCTGTCTTTTATTAACAGCAGATCTCAGGCAAGGCCTTAGAAGGGTAGAGTGAATTATTTTTCTTCCCCTACACAGTTAAAGCCTTGTTAATATAACCAATGTTTCTAACTGTGTACTGTTACAAGAACGGATTCTTATTGAACCAATGCGAATAACTACATTGCCATGAAAACTACCCAGTAAGTTTCCGGACTCTGGAGGGATCAGACGGGGAGAAAAAGTAATTGTTTCACCTTTGTTCATAAGGGTATACTTTACCAACTAGCTGTAAATCATAGATAGCTTAAGAGAAAATAAAAAGAGGTTTCCTTAACTTTGGCAAACAAAACATTAGAGAACCAAGATGTTTCAAAGTCATAAAAAATTATAATCATCCTCGTTAGTTGATTCAATCCCACGTAAATTAACTCTTGTTGATCTTGATCTTTTGTTAGCAGTCTTATGAATCCAGTTGTTTTTTTTTTCACACACACACACTGTATTTTATTTTTACAAGAGGTAAACTGACACCAAGCATTGTAAATGGATGACCACAACAAAAGCAACAATGATTGCAATTACCAAACACGAAACACACTCATACTATGTCATAATATTGACAATGAATCCAGTTTTTTCATTAGAGTTCTATAGATTTTTACCCAGTTCAGTGGTATGATGTGAAAGTTATCAGAAATCTGTACTTCTCAGAGTCCTTTTCATGAATCTCCTTGAAGTTGAAGCACTTTTGCAAAATCATCAGAATAAAACAGCAACTATCTATAAATGACAAGAGGCTTAAAAATGGCCATCGTTAAAGATCTGATGAGAGTACATTATAATGCAATTGATAAGGAAATTCAGTTATTTCTGTGACACAATATTTTAAGATAATAACTAGCATTATGACTGATAACATTATACCCGGACATATCAGAAGTCTAGAATTTTCATGCAATTTCTGGAACACTTATATTAATAACATATACAAATATAACCCAAAGAAAGCTTAAAATATCAAATAAGCCTAATTAGTTTAATATCTCATTTTTTTTAAAGGAGAGAGAACAAATCTTTTGAGATTTTCCGGGGCCCCTTTGGAAAATTCCAAAATTAGTTTGAGGTCAAAAAGACTTCATTTAGAATTTGATTTTGTGAAGTTAGTCAAAAATAAGAACATGGACGCTTGACTAAAAAGGATCACAGATCATTATGAAGCTACTTAATTTCCATCTAACCAAAGTGAAAAAAGATTTTAAAGGCAAATATTGAGAAGACTGGGTTTTAAGTAATCAAAGACCTGATGATAAAGACAATATGAAGCATAGGAAACTACCTTGGTAAGACACAAAATCTTTGCTTTCTAGGCAGATTATTTAAAAGGTAAAGAAAAACCTTTCACAATCTCTTATCATGAGTAGACTAATAGTCCATAAAACTTTTTCCTTATACCAGAGAAAAAGAAAATTAAGTTTCAGTTTTATATAGGTACACTATTGATACTAAAGCTTATTTTTAAAAACCCTTATAATAAATTCATTCAATTTTAGCCAGCTTAACTACACAAGGTAAGATTATCTTCTTCATCAAGCGGTGTGGTTGATAGAATGAATACCCATATGAATGTCATGGCACGTGTACAAGGAAAAATAAAGGACTAAATAAAATATATGCTATATAAGATATAAATACAAATATACATATGAATACATAAAAGTATTTAAATGTATAATATATAAATATATAAAGTAATATACATATATACTATATAAAAAGTAAATTGATGAGTATATAAAAGGAGATATATATACACACAATGTAAGTACATGCATGTTAATATTAATTATTTTCTCTGGGTAGAGAAACTATAAGTAATTCATATCTTCTTTTATACTTGTCTACATTTGCAGATATTTTCTAGTAGAAACATGTAACTTCCACAATCAGAGAAAAAGTGAAAATAGTATAAGATCACTCAGTTTAAACACACACACTTGCACAAACACACTTATCTTGACTTGAGACAGGGAAAAACCATCTAACTATAGGTTGCTTCTTGTGCCGCCTCACCCCCAGGAAGAGGCTGATACTGTGTCAGTCCAGTGTGAGTCAGGATTGAGGTCTTCTCCCCTATCACCCAATAGTTTCTCTCCTTCCCTCTCTCGTTAGCTGTTTTCTGCTTGCAGTCTGGCTAAGGCCACCAGATGGCGCGCTTACCTCTAGTTTCTAAATACTCTTTCAAAACGTACTATCTTGGTAGAGGTCTAAAGAAAAAGTTCATTTTTTACACACAGACTATGATTCAGTGAATTCAGTAAAATCGCACTTCTGTTTGAAAAATATATATTTATAGGAAAGGACAGAGGATATACAATTGGATTCTTGCTTACTATGCACCAGGTACCACCAACCAAAATCCGTATTTCCATGCCAATCTCTTTTCCGAATTCCAGACACATATCTAACTGCCTACTGGACGGTTCCACCTGGAAAAAGATAATAGTGTGAAAGCTCACCCAAATGCACAAACCAACAAGGATACCATACTTAGCAAGTCTAAATCAATTATTCCCTAAGCCCTAGAAAGCTACAATCTAAATTGGAGGCAGTGTGGCACAGTGGGGAGAACACAGAACTTGATTCAGACAAATCTGAGTTAGAACACAGGGTCTACTTCTTATTTATCTGTATAATCTTCCTCATTTGTAAAAATAATTGAGTTTATATTTCCGAATGGGAGAGGGAGGAGTCTCTGGGCATTTTGCAAGGACCCTGGACCCAATCCCTCTACCCTGCCTCACCAGAGGGGCTCCCACTCCCAGGCGTTGTCTCCCAAGGGCTTGGGCATCCTGCTTAGCAGACAGCTCTCTCCAGGGTCCTGGACCCTCAATGCTTTCTGCTCTGGAGTTGGCCAGGCAAGTAGCTTCTTGGACACGTGATGGGGATATCAGCCTTCTGTGTGGGCAGGGAAGTGGTGAGGGGGCCAGAGAACCAGGCTCTGGATGCTGCTGACCCTCCACCATCAACGCCTCCAAAACATCTTCACACCAATCCACAGTCTGACTACCCTGACCTCCAAGTTGTGGGCTAGGCCTGCAGTGCATAGGGGTGTTCACACAGGAGGTGCCACCCCTTTTCTCCTGAGCTGTGAGACCACATGCCTTTGAAGCTCCCTTTACCTGGGGGCTCCCCTGCCTCTGGGCCTGGGCTGACGCAGACCTCAGGAGCGCCGCACCAGACACACACAGACCTAAAGTCACCACAGAACCACTCAAACAGGCCAGGGCACATCTGAGGCCCTTCTGGAAATCTGAGCAACGTGAGTGGGAGAGGGATGGGTGAGGTCGTGTCTGAGGTCTAACCCCATTTCAGGGGGGCTACTTCATTGGACTCTGACAGAAGGGCCAGCCCCTTCTGCTTCAGCCCCAAGTTACCTGGTCAGGCCCAGCCAGGTCAGACATCTGTTTGCTCAAAGACTGTCCCGACCAATGTTTCCACTTGGGAACCCTTGGGCTTTATCTCCTCCCCTATAAAAGGTTCCCCAAAAGAGACAGGGAAAAGGAAAGAGAGGCAAAGTGCTCTGACCTGCAATGGGACAGTCGTTGTCCTCCTGGTGTGTATGTTCAGGACAGCCTGGCCTTTAGCCTAGAAGAGTCTGGTGCCTGCTGCAGGCTGGAGCAGAGAAACCAATGTCAGATGACCCTGGAGAGGAGTATGGCTTGGGGGCGCCTTTCCACATCCTGCCCCAGCACCACGCCTCAGTGCCAGGGAGCTGGATTCATTCCATCCTATAAAGCTGGCAAGTGAGTTGCTGGACCCTCAACTCACTCCAGCCAGAATCCAGCCCAATCAGCATCCATCAGGCTACCATAACCTTGAGGAATGGTCTGGAGACATGAAGATCCCCCCTAATGGCATCACACAGTGAAAAAATCAAAACAAAAGCAAAATTAAGGGCACAGGACTGGCTTAACCATTTTGAGATCTGATTACCAAAGGAGAACTTTGAATTTATTTCTGATGTACCTTACTCATATTGTAAGGAAGTAATGCAAGGCATTACATAATGTCAACCATAGAAAATACATCTTGCTGTTTTGTCATCTCTCTTAGGTTTTTATTCTGTGTATGGTCTTGCTTTGTTGCAAAAAAAATCTAAATTTTATGTAGTAAGGTTGATGAGGTTGTTTTTAATTCCTTATTTAAATATATGGTTGGACAAGCCTTTCACCTCTTTAATTCTGATATAATCATCTGTACTTTCTTCTATTTATGTCATAGTTTATTCTTACTAAAACCAGGAGTATATTGTATATAGATAGCAGTGTCTCTCCACCTTGTGTGCTCATATACAGAAAAGCAGATTTAGTGGGTCTGGGGTAGAGCCCAGGTCTCTGCTTACTTCATAGGAGAAACACTGATACCTGAAATATTTGAATAATTTTAATGTTGAATTTGGGGAAAGAATCCCTCCCCCTAACGTGATCCCTTTGGAATTGCAATTCATGCTTTCTAGAGATGTGAACACACTGAAGCTAACATAGTCCATCAGACAGACTGGGTTCAGGACTGGGTCATAACTCAAAAATTATTAGCCACTATCTGTGTTTCTAGAATTAACATGATCAATAAAATAAAATCTTAGAAATCATAATATCTGATACAGACACATATATGTATATGCATATATATAGTACTTTAATTACTTACAAATCTTAGATTTTTAAAAAGGAGTTTAACAGAAATCATAACACCTGATACAGACACACACACACACACACACACACACACACACACACACACACACACATATATATAGTGCTTGAATGACTTTTGCATGTTTCTTGTTGATGTGGGGTGGGGCAGAAGGGAAATGTCTTAGTTTGAGCTTGCCTTTTTTTTTTAATATTTGTTTATTTTGGCTGTGCCAGGTGTTAGTTGCCGCACACGGGATCTTTAGTTGTGGCATGTGTGCGGGATCTAGTTCCCCAACCAGGGTTCGAACCCAGGCCCCCTGCATTGGGAGCAAGGAGTCTTACCCAGCGGACCACCAGGGAAGTCCCTGAGCTTAGGTCTTAATTTCCTCTTTAACTTATACATATTGAGTAAATCAGATGAATTGGTAAGGCAAGCCTGCCAAAATCCCCTGGGAGAGAACTCACCCTAAGGCAAGTGTTGGGCAATTAAAACCATAGTTATCCTTGGAGATTATCTGGGAGGGGGTTCCAATTCTGAGCACAAAGCATTGTGTCTGACTTACATATTCATCTCCGAGCCCAGGTCCCAGTGAACTCATGTTTGTGCCCAATGGAGAAAAGGGAGGCTTTTGGGGAAAAAAATAAATAGGAAAGACTATTCTGCTAAGAATTCTTTAAGACATAGAGGTCTAAGCAGCACTGGGATGGTATCCACCTGGACAGGTGTAATATTAAAGCTAGAGGAGGGGCATCCTTCATATATCTGTTAAGTGACACAGTTCAGCTTTGGCCCAGCAGGGACTCCAGAGCAATCAGTAAAGCTTTGCACCTGGAGGACTCTGGCACCTCAGCTGTAATGGGGGCCATGGAAGGAGCAGGACCCAGGAGAAGGGGCAGCTGTACCCAGCAGACATGGCGGTATCTAAGGGAAGAGAATAGCAGGACAGGAATAGAATGTGTCACTCACCCGGAATCGCACAGGATTTGTGAGTGCAAACGAGACCTCCTTTGGGTACTATCCTCAGTATCTGAAGGGAATCTATAGGGGATGGAGTCCAGCATGTGCAAGTAGGGGGAAAAAATATAGCGCACATGACCTTTACCTCATTTGGTTCCGCAGCAGCCCTGTAAATTGTCCTATTCCTATTTAAATGGGAAAAGAATGACCCTTAAACAAATATGAGTACAGTGCCTGGTTTACATTTCTGCCTAAGAGATTCAGAAAAAAAACATGGGATTTAAGTTCTGTCAAGTATTTATTAAGTGCCACATTATCTTTATAAGTTGATTGACATTATTTTTAAATTGCTTTACAATTTTTCCATTATATTGGGGTTTTTTTTGCAACACATGTAAAATGTGTTCATCTTGAAAAAATGAGAAATTCAGATGCAGCAAAAATGAAAAACAAACAAATCACCTGTTATCCTACCACAGATAGCCACTGTTAAGCCTTTGAAGTATATACTTTCAGTTTTTTCTTTGCATATTAATATATAAATATACATTTTTTACAAAAATGAAATACTACATATACTTTTTGAAAATTGCTTTTTTCACTTCACAATATATAATGTACATCTTTCCATGCAAATGGAGAAGACTCGTGATTGAAAGAGGGGGACTTGCAGATGGGGGGGCAATTTTATGCCAGTTACAAGCAAAACACCTCAAATAAAGCCACGCAAAGTTAAGATTAGGAAGACGGGGTAAGGTATATGAGAAAAAGCAAACAAAGGTCAGGTGATAATACTCATACCAGGCAAAACAGAATTAAAGGCCGAACACATTAAATAGGATAAGGACGGTTCCGCCTTGCCTTCCAATGCATGATCATCAATTTGTTTCGTACTCGCTTCATCTCTTCCATCTCCTCTGCTACCTTTATCATCTCCTCATTGCTTAAATTTCTGCCGTGTATGTCCCCTCTAAATTGCGGGCGGGAGCGAGCCAGCCTTTCTTTAAAGCTTCCCTCTTCTAGTTTATGTTTGCCCACTCCGCAAGGAGGCTGCTCCATGGGAGGGCGCTCCTCAAAAAGGTCCTTCCTAGACAGGCATTCCTGAGGAGGGCGCTCCTCGGACACGAGCATCTCGGGAAGGAGCTCAGGAAGGAGTTCCTCAGGAAAGAACTCCTCCTCCGAGGATTGCTCCTCCGAAGACGGCTCCTCCGGAGACGACTTTTCGGGAGAGTGTTCCACAGGAGGCCGCTCCTCATCCGCCTTGGGCGAGCTCTGTGGCTGCTCCTCAGGCTCTTGGCAGGCTTTTTCCATGTCCAGGATGGTCTTTTTTAAGCACGGTTATTCACAGGAGACACGAAAGGCAAAGGCGAGTCAGAATACTCGCTGTCTGGACCAAAACCCCGCCCATGGGTTCCAATACCTGCCTCTTCCCGAGTCCGGGCCCGGGTACTCCAACCTACGCTGGCCGAGGGGCTCTTCGGCCCCCGGGACCCCGCCGCGTCTGGTCGTTCCCCCCCCACGCACCTTGCCACCCCCTCCTTCCGAAAGCCCACCATTTTCCCGGCAGGCCTTGCCACAGAGGCCTCTCCCGCTGGGGCCGGGGCGGGGCGGGCTGGCAGTGCCGCGGACCCGGCTCCCTCCAGCGCCCTCCCTCTCACCCCATCCCAGCCCGCTGTCCAACCCTTCCCCGACCTGGACCTCTCCCGGCGGCTGGCTCCTAGGCATCCTCTCCTCCAGGTGCCCCGCTGTGACCTGCGGAGCTGCAGACAGACGCCAAGACAGGGTAGGGGGCGGGGAGAGGGGATGAGGGAAGGACTGACTCACACGTCCCTTTTACAGGCACCAGCTGCCTCCCCCCGTGTTCCCCTCCCCCCCGCCCCATCTCAAAGCTCCGTTCTCCCCCTGACCCCCGCCAACCCCGCAATGCTCGCCATTTTTTTCCAGGCGGGAAGTGAAAGCGAAGGACTACTTAGAAGCTGTTTCTAAGTGTCCGTGTTTCCTTCCCGTGGGGAGCCCACTCACCTCCCCACCCCCCCAGACCACCATTTTCTGCACCGAAATATGGGCGCGGGGGCGGGGCGGGGCTGGGCACGGGGAAAGGCCTGAACTCTGTGCCATCCCAATCCCAGGGGTTACTGGGCAGCACCGACACTCACACCGATTTAAGAGGGCGGAGGGGACTTACTTCCTTCTGTTTTTCCCCTCGACCAAAGGGCAATGGGAAGATGGTGTCTGGACAGGGAAAAAGGACCAGGACGAGAGGGACTTGGGCAGACACAGGCTCTGGTCACGTGATGGCCGCGCGTCACCGCCAAGCTCAGATCCCCAGTTACCACTTTGACCGGCGGCGGTGCTGCCGCAAGCAGCCGATATTTCCTGACCCCCTAACACACCAGACATCGTCGTCACTCACCTCTCTGTTTATATTTGCCTTTTCCTGGTTACTAGAGGCGGTCAGCATCCAGTCTTGAGGGTTATTGCCTCTTCCTCTCTGCCTCTTCCCCTGATAACACCTCTCTCCCTCATTCTCCTGTTATCAGCTACCAAGGCCCATTATTTCCCCTACAGTTCAGATCCTGTACTGAAATTTGACTGTTTCTCCTTAATGAGTCACTATCATATGCCACCTCTTCCAGGTTTAATCCACATCCATAACTCCATCATGTCCGTTTAGGCTCTATCAACATGATTTTAATCTCTTGTTACTTTCATGGGAGATAAACTTTCACTTTTCCATGACTTCAGGATTTTTTTTTTGAGTCTCCAGACCTAAATTACAAATAGAAGCTCCAGTCTAAATTGGTAATCATTCAGTTCTAGAGCTCTAGAAAGAGTAAAGTTTGTGAAGTATCAATACATAAATCTAAAAAGACTGAGTACTTTGATTTTCATAAATCAAAACACACATTTGTGCATCTATGTACAAACAGTTTGAAAACTTATTTATTATCTGAAATGGGAGCACTTTTGGTGGAGAGCATGGCATTATTATATATATGTATGTATGTATGTATTTATATTACATATGTACCATATATATACTATTGAGTCATTATTATTTATAATAGAAGAAATAGATTTTGCTGGGGGTCTAAATCTTTAACCAGCAACCTAGTGGTGTTGCTGGTTGAGGAAATTTATATCAATTCATTAAATCTGCAAATATTTGGGTCCTGGGACTGCTATACCCAAAAAGATAGATTCAGCACAGAGGACATTCATATTAAACTATGTAATAATTCTTTGGAGCACACACAAAGTAGCAGGATTAAAATCATGCTAACACAGTTGTTCTTACAAGCATGTACTTTTGGATCTAATGGTGTTTTATGATCTTCAAATTCATGCCTGCATCTCATATCAGCCTGGATGCTACTTTGTCATGCAGATGGCCTTTCTTCCAGAGAGCAGACTATACCTCTCCTTATAATTTACACTTTCAGGGTAGGTGGCCATCAGATCTGTGAGGATCCTGGGCTGTCTAGTAAGTTTCCAAACAGAAATTCATATGTGGAATTTCCCATTTTAAGAGCTTTTTGTCACTTTTCTCCAACATCTAGTTTACTTTGTGTTGAGATAGCAGCATGACAGATAGATATTAGTTCACCTTTATATATTTTCCATAACTGTTTTACCTTTCAATTCTTCAATGATATGTGTCTTTTAAACCAAGTTTCACTATACCTTCTTTATTCTTTTCACCAAGGGTTGGCTTTATCATTTGTATGGTTTCTTTCCAAGAGGAGCCCCATTTATTCATTCTTCATTTTTATCCTTTTTTTCTCACATCCTGTGATGGAGAACTCACTACCTTAAGAGATACTCCAGTGAAATTTCAGACAGTTCTAATCATTCAGTGTTTTTTTTTCCCCCTTTGAGCTGAAATCCGCCTCCCTGTAGTTTATGCACATTGGTCCTGGTTCTGCCCTCTGGAGTGTTACAAAACAAGTGTAAAATAACAAAAGTGCCTTTTACCCTTGACAACCTGACACTGCCAAAGTTAATGTTCTGGTTCTTTCCCCTGCCCATCTGTGAGATACACTGGGCAATATATTTGACCTTTCTGTGACTCTACTTCCCATCTGCAAAATTGGAGGCAAAATAGTACCTACCTCATAGGATTGGTAAGAAGAATAAATGAGTCAGTATGTGTAAAGGACCTGGAGTAGTGCTAGTAACAGTAATAATAGTATGACAGTACTAGTAATACTACTAATTATCATTCTTTTATTATTAACATTAATTGAGCCCGTGTGCCAGGCATTGCACTAAGCACTATCTCATATACTATCTCATTTAATCCTTCAACAGTTATGCTCTCACCAAGACTTTTTTTTAGGTTTAACCTCCCCAGTTGTTTCAGCTCCTTCTGACGTGATATATTTGTTCAAAGTCACTCACCATCCTACATGCTCCTGAATTTGTAAATGTCTGAAAACAGTGAATATTCTTCCTGGTGTAGCATGGAGTGATCTTACCACACCCTTCATTCTAGAATAGCCATGATACATCTACAGATGCATCCTAAGATCGTAGTAGATTTTGTGGATGCCATATAACACAGTTGAATCCACTTTAAGTTGCAGTCAACTGAGATCCCCAAATCCCTGTTAATGCACTTCTGTAAATCAGTTTACTTTTAAGCCAAGTGCAGAAGCTTGTATTTTTCTGGGTTAAATGTTGTCTGTTAGATTCACTCCCTCATTCTTTGTATTCAGATTCTGTCATTCAGTACATTAGCTACAAAATATTAATTTACAGCACACCATTAGTACTAAATGGGATGATAAATTCAGCAAGCTCAGGAAAGATCTAGAGGAGATCTTCAGCAAAGAGCTCTGACTCCAAATGAAAAAATTCCTTTTCCCTTTGGGTGTGGCAGCCAGGAGTACGCTCTGCCAGGCCAGCTCCCCTCCTTTCCTTTCTCAGGGTGGAATTACCTTCTGCTGCTGCTGATAGAAGACATAGTTGCCTCTGAAAGCTCCCAAACCAGTATAAATTAACCCTTGATGAGCACTTGGTAAACATGGGGGGCAGACAAGGGAGGTATGAGGAACTAGAACCGGAAAGAAGGAATGAAGACAATATCTTCGTATTGGCTCTAAGTCTCTGCCTGACAATAGCTGATTTGAGATTCCCTTGAGAGAAAGGGCTCTCAAGAGAGCATAAGGTGAAGGGGGTTCTGCCACGGTGACAACCATTTGGTACAAAGGGAATGTGGTCTGCTACTTGGCTGCATGTGGGGGGAGGGAGGGTGGTGACGATGAAATAATCCTTCCCATGGATTTGATTTGATACTGCTGATTTAGGGTTCTTTGAGGGTTTAAGTCTAAGGAACTCCATTTTAAAAGTGAGGTACCTAAAGCTCTGAGAGGTTACAAATTGTTGGCATGGAAACAGATGATAGTAAGTAGCAGACATGGGATCTAAACCCTGGCAATGTGGCATGAGAGACTGAAACTGTAACCACTTTGTAAAACTGCTGCAGGGCAGTGGGCTCCAGCCATGCTTACAAGCAGCCAGGGTGGGCAGCACAGGCCTTTTCAGGGAACAGGAGCTGAAGGTCCCAGAAGGCAGGCAGGGCAGCCATGCAGGCAAAGGGGGAAGGCAGTCAGCCCTGGCAGCTGCTGCCATGACAACGGTCTTCAGGGGTGTGGCCTTTCTCTGGGGGATCTGAGGAAGCCCAGGGTGGGTTTCTGGTTCAGGGATTCCTGCTCCCTAGTGAGGCTGTACTTCTGTGGCAGATACAGAGTCCCCCTGCCCTCTGAGCGCCTCTCCAGCACAGACCCCATGGAGGTCTGGTTTCCCTTTGCAGGGCCCGTCTGTCTGGACTTGGAGTTGAGGAGTTCTGCCCTCTCCAGCCCAGAGGTTCCCCCTGCTGCTACTGCCTCTGCATTCTTTCCTAATGACACCCATGGCAGTACTTTGGTCTCAAGACTTGCTGCCTGGGACTGCAGCAGGCTCTGTCCAGCCTGGGGCTCTCAGGCTCACCTCCCCCACCCCCGCCCTGGGGGAAATAGCCAAGTGGGAAATGCAATGACAAGAGCCCCTCTTTTCTGCTTCTGGCCTCATCCTAACTGAGCCTAGACAGACAGACAGACACACACACACACACACACACACCGTGCATATGCCCAGAGAAACAAGCAAGGGACTCTGAAGAAAGGTGGGGTGGCAACTCAGGCTGCTGGGAAACACTCAGGGACAGGGAAGGCTGGTCCAGACCTGGGCTGAAGGGAGGCAGTACCCGGCTCTGGGCTGGGCAGGACTCAGGCTGTCACTGGCTGGAGGGCTCTGGAGGCTGGGAGCCTTCCACCCCTCTCCATGCCTCTCTTTGTGTCCTCCTCCTTCTCCCTAAAAGGTGGGGTCAGGGGCTGTGGTGAACGAGGTCCCTTGCAGCTCTAGGATGCTCTGACTCCACACTGCCCACCGTGGTGAGGTGAGAAGGGGCTTCTCTTAGGAACACCATTTGGCCTGAGTGGGGGCCTCTCCAGACTGGCTGCTGCTGCCTTTCCCAGAATCCAGCTGAGCTCAGAGCACAGAACTCTTCCCTCCTGGGCCAGAGCATACTCACAGACTTACTCACTCTTGGCCTCAGGGACTCTCAAAAGGGTCCAAAACAACTCTAGTCTGAAGTCTGGGTGACAGAGGTAGGGACAGAGGCAGGGTAGGCTACATAATTTGCAAGGCCCAGTGTAAAATGACAATGCAAAGCCCTTTGTTCAAAAAGCAAGGAAAAAAGTGCTGTTAAAGTACTAACATATAAAGCTTTTCTTTTTTCTGTGGTCTCTCTTTTGACTTTTTTTTTTAGTAGACTTCATTTTTTAGAACAGTTTTTGATTTACAAAGAAACTGAGAAGATACTATAGAGGATTCCCTTGTACTCCGTACCCAGGAGCATCTTATACATTAGTATGGTACATTTGTTGTAGTTAATGAACCAGTATTGACACATTGTCATTAACTAAAGTCTACTTTATTCAAATTTCCTTTTTTTTAGGTAATGCCCTTTTTCTACTCCTGGATCCTATCCAGAATACCACATATTTTTAGTTGTCATTTCTCCTTAGGCTCCTCTTGGCTGTGACAGTTTCTCAGACTTTTACTGATTTTGATGATCTTTATAATTATGAGTACTAGGCAGGTATTTGTAGAATGCCTGTCCACTGAGATTTGTCTGGTGTTTTTCTCTTTGTTAAACTGGGGTTATGGGTGTGGGGAAGGAAGATCACAGGATAAAGTGCCATTTCATCACATCATATCACGGCTGCATGCTATCAATGTGATTTATGACCACTGATGTTGACCTTGACATGGTGCTTCCTATTTATTATTTAATGTTGTTCTAAGTAAAGGACAGTTGAAAATTTTAACTATTAGCATAAATGATATAGTCCATCTTTATATTGCACAATGTCAGTTTTAAATGCAAATATAAGAGCATTTGACTCATATGCAGAATCACCAAAATTGCGTAATTCGTATTTTGTATATGTATTCACTTCTTACCAGAATAGTGGAATGCTGCACAAAACTGACTCAACTGTTTTTATTTTACTTCTTGGTACGTGCACACGTGCACATTCTGCACACATAGAATGGAACTGGAACTGTGGGTTGTTCTATCTTTTCTTCTTTGTCATCATTTTCAACAGTAAGTGGTTGGCAAATACAAGGAAGTAACACATGTCAATAAGGATATGATTGGGTTTCGTGGTCATTTGTGGTTCTTGGAATGTGACTGTGTGTTGGAAGTAAGTTTTTTTTTTCAATATTTATTTTTGGCTGCGTCGGGTCTCAGTTGCAGCACGCGGGATCTTCGTTGCAGCGCACGGGCTTCTCTCTAGTTGTGGCATGCGGGCTCAGTAGTTGTGGCGTGCAGGCTCCAGAGCATGTGGGCTCTGTAGTTGCGGCACGTGGGTTCTCCACTTGTGGCCCACGTGCTCAGTAGTTGTGGTGCACAGGCTTAGTTGCCCTGTGGCATGTGGGATCTTAGTTCCCCAACCAGGGATCGAATTCGCGTCCCCTTCATTGGAAGGCAGATTCTCAACCACTGGACCACCAGGGAAGTCCCTGGAAGTAAGTTCTGAGTGGAACCAAAAAGGTGGCCTCTCCTGTCTATCAGCAATCATAGAAGTAAGGAGATTGCCATTTTCTTGCTTTGAGTCTTGCTAAGCACCCATTCATCAAGGGTCCACTTGAATTTGGTGCTCATGGGGCATGGGGAATGCAACATGCAAACTGGACAGCAAGAATGGCAGACACACATACTGTGTATCTTCACTCCCATCCTTTTGCCAATGCTATGCTGTCTTGGTTACTACAGCTTTATAGGAAGGCTCAAAGTCAGTTATTGTCAGTCCTCTGATATTCTTTTTCAAGATTATTTTGACTGCTACAGATTCTGTGCATTTCCTTACAGATTTTAGGATCAGCCTGTAGATTTTCACACACAAATAAAAGCCCACTGGGATCTTAATTGGAATTATACTGAGTATTCAGATCTGGGGAGAATTGCCACTTTGACAGTATTGAGTCCTCTGATACATGAACATGGTATACTTTGTCATTTTTCAGGTCTTCCATGATTACTCACAGCAATATACTGTAGTTTTCAGTGTATAAGTCTTCAGGTATTTCCTAAAATTTATCCCTATTTACTTCACTCATTTTGATGCCATTGCAAATGGCATTTAAATTTTTCATTTTCTAATTGTTTATTTCCAGTACATAAGATATATACTTGATTTTTATTTTTTGTTTTTTGTTGTTGTTGTTGTTTTTTAACATCTTTATTGGAGTATAATTGCTTTACAATGGTGTGTTAGTTTCTGCTTTATAACAAAGTGAATCAGCTATACATATATAGCTGATTACATATATCCCCATATCTCTTCCCTCTTGCATCTCCCTCCCTCCCACCTTCCCTATCCCACCCCTCTAGGTGGTCACAAAGCACCGAGCTGATCTCCCTGTGCTATGCAGCTGCTTCTCACTAGCTATCTATTTTACATTTGGTAGTGTATATATGTCCATGCCACTCTCTCACTTTGTCCCAGATTACCCTTCCCCCTCCCCGTGTCCTCAAGTCCATTCTCTACATTTGCATCTTTATTCCTGTCCTGCCCCTAGGTTCTTCAGAACCCTTTTTTTTTTTTTTTAGATTCTATATATATGTGTTAGCATACGGTATTTGTTTTTCTCTTTCTGACTTACTTCACTCTGTATGACAGTCTCTAGGTCCATCCACCTCACTACAAATAACTCAATTTTGTTTCTTTTTATGGCTGAGTAATATTCCATTGTATATATGTGCCACATCTTCTTTATCCATTCATCTGTCGATGGACACTTAGGTTGCTTCCATGTCCTGGCTATTGTAAATAGAGCTGCAATGAACATTTTGGTACATGACTCTTTTTGAATTATGGTTTTCTCAGGGTATATGCCCAGTAGTGGGATTGCTGTGTTGTATGGTAGTTCTATTTTTAGTTTTTTAAGGAACCTCCATACTGTTCTCCATAGTGGCTGTATCATATACTTGATTTTTTTTTTATAAATTTATTTATTTTATTTATTTTATTTTTGGCTGCATTGTGTCTTTGCCGCTGCGCGCGGGCTTTCTCTAGTTGCGGCGAGCAGGGGCTACTCTTCGTTGCGGTGCATGGGTTTCTCACTGCGGTGGCCTCTCCTGTTGCGGAGCATGGGCTCCAGGCACGCGGGCCTCAGCAGTTGCGGCATGTGGGCTCAGCAGTTGTGGCTCGCGGGCTCTGGAGCGCAGGCCCAGCAGCCGTGGCGTACGGGCTCAGCCACTCCGCGGCACGTGGGATCCCCCCGGACCAGGGCCCGAACCCGTGTCCCCCGCACTGGCAGGCAGACTCCCAACCACTGCACCACTAGGGAAGCCCCCATATACTTGATTTTTGTATAGTGACCTTTTATCCTGAGACCATGCTAAATTCACTTATTAGTTCTAATAACTTTGTATAGATTCTTAGGGCATTCTATGTACATGCTTGTAATATTCCTGCAAATAAAGAGAGTTTTACTTCTTTTCCCATCTGCACACATTTTTTCCCCCTTGCCTTACTGCACTAATTAAGATTTCCAGTACATTGTTGGATAGCAGTGGTGAGAACAGACATCCTTGAATTGTTCCTTTCATAGGAGGAAAGTGTTCAGTCTTTCACTATTAAGTATGATGTCAGCTGTAGTTTTTTCATAGATGCCTTATTTCAGGCTGAGGAACTTCCTTTCTATTCATAATTTCCTAAGAAATTTTATCATAAGTGGGTATTGTCTTTTATCAAACGCCTTTTATGTATCTATTAAAATGGTTATAATCTTTCTCCTTTATCATGTTAGTATGATGAATTACATTGGCTTTTTTTTTTTTAGAGATTGGAGTTTATTTATTTATTTATTTTTGGCTGTGTTGGGTCTTCGTTTCTGTGCGAGGGCTTTCTCTAGTTGCGGCAAGCGGGGGCCACTCTTCATCGCGGTGCGCGGGCCTCTCACTGTCGCAGCCTCTCTTGTTGCGGAGCACAGGCTCCAGACGCGCAGGCTCAGTGGCTGTGGCTCATGGGCCCAGTTGCTCCGCGGCATGTGGGATCTTCCCAGACCAGGGCTCGAACCCGTGTCCCCTGCATTGGCAGGCAGATTCTCAACCACTGCGCCACCAGGGAAGCCCTACATTGACTTTTGAGTGCTCAACCAACTTTTCATTCCTAGGATAAACCTCACTTGGTCATGATATATTTATTATACTTCTTATATATAGATGGATTCAATTTCCCATTAAGAGAATTTTTGCTTTTATGTTCATGAGGTATATTGGTCTTAGATTTCTTGTAATGTTTTTGTTTAGTATCAGAGTAATTCTGGCCTCATTATATAAGAGGAGACCTGTTCCTCTGCTTTCTGAAAGAGTCTATTTAAAATTGGTATTATTTCATCCTTCAGTGTTCGATAGAATTCACTAGTGAAGACATCTGGGCCTGGAGTTTTCCTGGAAGGTTTTTAATAACAAATTAATTTTCTTTTATAGATAACAGACAGTGTCATGCTGGAGCTGGCTTGTACCAGCTAATGAGAGCTGATTGTTTTCATCTCTTAACAAATCTTCATTCAGTGATGTCGCTTTGATAGCTTGAAATTGGCCATGGTTTACACCGTGGAAGTTAGATATGCTTATGAATTAGGGGCCTTATTTTCTTCTAGAGACATGATGGTTAAAAACCATTCTTCTGTTCAGGTTTTCAATTTATTTTTTGAGTGAGTTTGGCAATTTGTATCTTTCAGGGAATTTGACAGTTTTATCTATGTTATTGAGTTTATTGATATAATGTTACTCATAATATTCCCATTACTATCCTTTAAATGTTTGGAGTATCTATAATGATGGCTTCTTTCATTCTCTTTTTAAACAGTTTTATTGAGATATTGTTCACATATCATACAGTTTACCCATTGAAAGTGTACATTTCAGTGGTTCTTAGTATATTCTCAAATATGTGTAACCATCACCACAGTCAATATTAGAACATTTTCATCATCTAAGAACAAAAGCCCATACCCTTTAGCTATCACCCATCATCCCCCCTCATTCTCCCCAACCCAAGGAAACCACTCTTCTACTTCCTGTTTCTATGGATTTGCCTATTCTAGACTTTTCATATAAATAGAATCATGTAATATGTGTCTTTTGTGATTGACTTCTTTCACTCAGCAAAATGTTTTCAAGGTCCATAAATGTTGTAGCATGTATCAGTACTTTATTTTTTTATAGCCAAATAATATTCCATCATCTAGATATACCATATTTTAAAATCCATTCATCAGTTAATGGACATTTGGATTGTTTTCACCTTTTAGGTATTATATATAATGCTGCTATAAACATTCATATTCAAGTTTTTGTGTGGACATATGTTTTTGTTTCTCTTGGGTATATAACTAGGTGTGGAATTACTATGTCCTATGGTAGCTCTATGTCGAATATTTAGAGTGATCTTGTCAGTTTCTACAGAGATGTTCACAGGGATTCTGATAGGGATTGCATTTAATCTGTAGATCAGTTTGGGATTATTGTCATTTTAACAATATTAAGTCTTCTGATCCATGGACATAAGATGTTTTTCTATTTTTAGATCTTTAATTTCTTTCAACAACATTCTTAATTTTTTAATGTACAATTCTTACACTTCTTTTGTTAAATTGATCACCAAGTATTTTATTCTGTTGATGCTATTGTAAATGGAATTGCTTAATTTCATTTTTTGGATTGTTCATTGCAAGTATATAGAAATACAATTGATTTTTGTATATTGAAATTTTATCCTGCCACCTTGCTGAACACATTTATTAGTTGTAATAGTTTTTTAGTGGATCCTTCAGGATTTTCCATATAAAATCATGTCATCTGTGAATAAACATAGTTTTACTTCTATCCTTTCCAATCTGGATGCCTTTTCTTTCTTTTTCTTGCCTAACTGCCATGGCTAGAACCTCTAGCACAATGATGAATAGAAATGGAAAGAGCAAACATCCTTGTATTGTTCCTAATCTTAAGGGGAAAACATCCAGTCTTTCACCATTAAGTATGTTAGCTGTGCATTTTTCCTAGATGTCATTTGCCAGGTTGAGGAAGTTGTCTTCTATTTCTAGTGTGTTGTGTGTTTTTATCATGAAAAGGTGTTCGATTTTTTAAAATGCTTTTTCTGCACCTTTTCAGATTGTCATGTGGTTTTTGTGTTTTATTCTATTGATATGGTGTTTTACATTGATTGAATTTTGGATGTTAAACCAACCTCACACTCCTGGAATAAATCCCACTTGCTTATGGTGTATAATTCTTTTTATATGTTGCTGGATTCAGTTTTTAGTATTTTTGTGATGGGTTTTTGCATCCATATTTATACAAGATATTAATCTGTAGTTTTCTTTTCATATGATGTCTTTGTATGGTTTTGGTAGCAGGATAATACTGACCTCATAGGATGAGTGAGGAAGTATTCTCTCCTCTTGTATTTTTTAGAAAAATTTGTGAAGAAGTAGTATTAAGTCTTCTTTATGTGTTTGGCAGAATTCACCAGTGAAGCCATCTGGGCCTGGACTTTTCCTTCTTGGTAGCTTTTTGTTTACTAATTAATTCTCTTATTATAGGTATGTTCATATTTGCCATTTTGTCTGGAGTCAGTTTTGGTAGTTTGTGTCTTTCTAGGAATTTGTTCATTTCATCTAAGTTATCTAATGTATTGGCATACAATTATTCTTAGTATTCCTTCATAATCCTTTTATTTCTGTAAAGTCAGTAGTAATGTCCTCTGTTTCATTTCTGGCTCTAGTAGTTTAAGTTTTCTTTCTTTTCAATCTATAGGTTTGTCAATTTTGTTGATATTTACAGAGAATCAGCTTTTAGCTTTGTTGATTTTCTCTGTTGTTTTTCTATTCTCTGTTTCATTAGTTTCTGTCTAGTCTTTATTACTTCCTTCCTTCTGTTTGCTTTAGGTTTAGTTTGCTCTGTTTTCTGAGGTCTTATGTTAAAAGGTTAGGTTATTGATTTGAGATCTTTCTTCTTTTTTAATATAGGCATTTACAGCAATACATGTCCTTCTAAGCCTTGCTTTAGCTGCCTTTCATAAGTTTTGGTATGTTGTGTCTTCATTTTCATTCATCTCAGTATAATTTAATTTCCCTTTTGATTTCTTCTTTGATCTATTGGTTATTTAGGAGCATGTTGTTTAATTTCCATGTATTTGTGATTTTCCCAAATTTCTTTCTGTTTTTGTTTTCTACTTTCATTTCATATTATCAGAAAACATACTTAATATTATTTCTAATCTTTCAAATTTATCATGGTTTGTTTTATTACCTAGCATATGGTCTGTCCTGGAGAATGTTCCATGTGTACTTGAGAATAATCCTGTTATTATTGGGTGGAGTATTCTATAGATGTCTATTAGGTCTAGTTGGTTTATAGTGTTGTTCAAGTCTTCTATTTTCTTGTTGATCTTCTGCTTAGTTTTTCTATCCATTATTAAATATTGAAAATCTCCAACTATTGTTGTTGAATTGTCTACTTTTCCCTTTATTTTTGTCAATTTTTCTTCATGTATTTTGATGCTTTCTTATTAGGTGCTTTCTTATATATGTTTATAACTGTTATATCTTCCTGATAGATTGACCTTTTATCATTATAAAATGTCTATCTTTGTCTTTACTAACATTTTTGTTTTAAAGTCTGTTTTGTCTGTTTGGCTATTACTATAGCCACTTCAACTTTCTTGTGGTTGCTGTTTGTATATCTTTTTTATCCTCTTACTTTAAATCTATTTGTATCTTTGAATTTGAAGTGTGTCTCTTGTAGATAGCATATTACTAGACTTTACAACTGTGCCTTTTATTGGATAGTTTAATCTATTCACACTTTCTGTTAATACTGATATAGTTGGATTTACTTCTGCCATTTTACTTTTTGTTTCCTATGTCTCATATCTTTTTTGTTCCTCTATTCCTCTTTTGCATTAAGTGAATATTTTCTAATGTTGCATTCTAATTTCATTAATTTTTTTGCTATATTTTTAGTTAGTTACCATATACATATTAACTTACCAGAATCAGCTTCAGATTTATAACTAACTTAATTCTAATGAGATACAGAAAAATTACTCCTGTGTAACTCTATTCCCTTTCCCCCTTTCTGTGATTTTATTGTTATAGTGGGTTGGCCAAAAAGTTTGTTTGGGTTTTTCCATAAGATGTTACGGAAAGACCTGAACAAAACTTTTGGCCAACCCAATATATATATATATGACACCCATACATCTTCAAACCCAACAATACACTGTTATAATTATTACTTTATGTAACTTTGGAGAGAAGAAAGGAAAGCTAGTATATGTTCATAGCTTTTGTTATATTAACCTTCTAATGTATCATTTTGTTCCCAGTGCATTTAAGGTTCTTTCTTCATCACGAAAGAATTCAGAGATGAAGCAGAAAGGTTAAGAAAGTAAAGTGAGAGTTTATTTAAGCAAGGATACGCTCTCAGAGGGAGAGTGGGCAGACAGGTGAGGAGCTGCTGCCCTGGATTTCTTTGGCAAGCCGGTTATGAGGGGCATACAAATGAAGGGGTGGAATATTCACTGGAGAAGGAGGAGTTTGGCGGTTGTATTCCCTGATTTTTCATCCCAGCTCCATCTTCCCGAGGGGAGGAGGGATTATTGTACTTATTTAGCTTAGATCAGGAGTGTCATGGCGTCGGTGCATGATGGGTACTTCTTATCTGTAAGGCTAATTTTATTGTAATGAGAGCATGATTGTACTTATTTAGCTTAGATCAGGAGTGTCATGGCGTCGGTGCATGATGGGTACTTCTTATCTGTAAGGCTAATTTTATTGTAATGAGAGCATAATGAGCAACGGGTTACATTCTGACGTAGGAGATTCCCGTCTTTCCTCACCTTTCTTTGTCTGCTACCCGGACGCTTATCACCTGAAATGTGTGGTTTCCTGTCAGTCTGGAGGTTCCTGCTTTCCTTTGTCTGCCTATGGACCCCCACTGTTTACAAGGTGCATGATTTCCTGCCACCTGGCCACTGCCCCCGTTTCTCTGCTCATACCTAGCTACCTGCCTGCTGTAATAATTTCTGGATCTCTTCACTTGGCTCCTCTGGATTCAAGTTACCATTGGGAGTCATTTCTTTAACCAATATAGCACTTAATACTGTCGCACATTTCTCTGAGGCTCTGTACATTTTTCTTCAGCCTTCTTTCTCTCTGTTGTTCAGATTGATTAATATCTATCAGTTTATCTTCAAGTTCACTAATTAGTCTGCCAGTTTAAATCCACTGTTGCATTTCTCATTTCAGTTATTGTACTTTTCAATTCCTGAATTTCCATTTGTTCTTTTTTTAAAAAATGATTTCTCTTTATTGGTTTCACATTGTCATCATATCTTCCTTTACCTCTTTAATCATGGTTCCTTTTAGTTCTGTGATTACATGTATAGCAGCTACTTTGAAGTCTTTGTTAAATCTGACATCTGTTCATTCTCATAGGCAATTTCTGTTGCCTGCTTTTTCTCTGATATATGTCATACTTTCCTCTTTCTTTGCATGTCTCATAATTTTTTGTTGGAAACTGGACATTTTAGATAATATATTGTAGCAACTCCCCCTCCCCATCTGGGGCTTGTTATTGTTATTTTCATGTTTATTTGTTTAGTGACTAGCTAGATAATTTTAGAGAATTTAGATTATTTTTGATGATCCAACTGGTTTCTAAATAAATAATGCCTGTGCCCACATGCATAAGAGGTGTGAAACCTCTTGTGTTACTCCTCAGTGGGCACAGCTTTAGGTATGCCCACAGTCACCTTGGGATGACAGTGGTTTTGACAGGGCTCTCTATGTCCCTGACCATACACAGCTGTAAAACACCACTAATTGCCTGCTGACTGCTCTCTTGTTTTCAACAAGGCCCTGAGGCATAAATTGTTCTGCAGACTGAGATTAATTCTGCCCCCAGGTCTCCTCCTAGCTCTCTCTTTCCCAGTTTCTCTCTGTTAAATGAGCTGACCTACAGTTTAGTCTGTATCTCCAATGAATCTACCAATGTCCTCTCAATTGCTTTTCACCATGTGTGGTGTTGTCTGACACCATTTCTGATACCAAAGGCAGTGTGTTTTTCAACACCAACCATTTTCTGATTCTTCAACTGGGTGTTCTGCAATTCAATTCAATTCTGACACTAACTCATCACAGGTTAAAGGCTCAGTCCTACAAGAATATCCCCACTTCAGACACCAGCCACAAATGGGGTGCCCTGGCTACCTACACTTCTGCCTAGCTGACTACAAATTTGGGGGTTCCCATGACCCCCTCCTCAGTTTTGATAATTTACCGGAACAACTCACAAAACTCAGGAAAATGCTTTAGTTACTAGTATTGGTTTATTTTAAATGATACAACTCCGGAACAGCTAAATGGAAGACAGGCATCAGGCAAGGTATTGGGGGGAAGTAGAAATGCAGGGTTTCCTTGTCCTCTTTAGGCACACTACTTTCCCAGCACATTCATGTGTTCCCCAACCCAGAAGCTCCCCAAACCCTGTCATTTAGGGTGGTTTATGGACGTTTCATTGCATAGGAATGATGGATTAAATCATTGACCAATGGTGATTGAACTCAATCTCCAGCCCTTCTTCCCTCTCCAGAGGTCAGGGAAGAGGGGCAGGGTGTTAGGACTGAAAGTTTTAGCTGTTGATTGAAAAACAATGTGCAACCTAAAAGCTTAGAATTTTGTTTTATTCAGTGGCCTTACTGAGGACTATAGGCCGGGATACAGCCTCTCAGATAGCTCTGAGGAACTGTTCCAAAGAGATAAGGGAGGAGGCAGGATATATAGGAGTTTTTGCTGAAAAAAACCAAAAACAAAAATAAACCCATGTACTCAAACATCAAAAAGTTATTGCTAATCACAAAAACAGACATCTCAAGTTAATGATTTTAGTCATTTTCTATATATGGGAAGATGCAAGAGTCTGGGCTCATTGAAATTTTTTCTTTGATATGAATCTTAACTACCTAGGGCCAATGTCCTGTTTTTCTTCATCCTGAATTCCCCTCAGGGTACACTGTTGGGGGTGGCTGCAGTGGCTGATGGCTTGATAGTGGGCAACATCTTGTTTACCAGAATGGCAAGAAACTTTTTTTCTGTCCACACACCCCTCTAATAATTTATTTGGTCTTTGTGGTGGCCAGCCCCCATCCTGAAGCTATCTGGGGCCCCACTGTGAGTCACCTCATTAGTATAAACTCAGATGTAATCAAAAGGGGCTCATTATTAATAACAAAAGACACTCCTATAAGTTAGGAAACCCCAAGAGTTTTAGGAGCTCTATGCCAGGAACTGGAGACAAAGACCCAATGTATATTTTTATTATACCACACAATACAACCTCCACTGTTTTCAAGAGCTCCTTTAGGCTTGATCTTCTTCACACTGTTAAACGAAGTCATTTCCTTTGGGATGAGATTTAGAGCTCTCTGTTTTACAGTCTGCTTCTCCCTCCAGGTAAAATATCTGAGCCATGCCTCTGGAGTTTGCAGTATTTATTTTATATTATTGTAACACGGAAGAACAAAATCTGACTCCATGTTGGATCTGTTTCTTTTACTTTGACCTTAGCTTTCCATTGCTTTTGTTCTGTCTATAGCTATAGGCATACATGATGGCCTGCCTCAGGGAACCCTGCCCCTCTGCCTGAATGTTAAACTAAAGTACCTTTGTTCAGCTTACAGGGAAACAGCCTAACCCTGCCCACCTGTGAATGGCTGCAGAAAAGAACAAACTAACAAATACATCCCCTCCCTGAGACTGGCCAAAACCAGGAAATATTTTGCAAGACTTATGGCCTTTTTACTTTACTTCCTCACCTCCTCCCCATCTCTGTTCTATAAAAGAAACTAGCATCCAAACCCCGATAAGGACACTAGTCCACCATCTTCTTGGACACCCGGCTTTCCGAATAAAGTCATATTCGTTGCCTCAACACCTAGTCTCCTGATTTATTGGCCTGTCATGTGGTGAGCAGACCGAGCTTGGACTCAGTAACATTATCACACGATATCTTCAAATAATATTATATGACTTTGTGGATAATGGAAGAACTTTACACCTGTGTATCCCCCTTCTGATCCTTTTTTCTATTGTTGTCTTACATTTTACTTCTACATGTGTTATAAACCCACAGTGTGTTATTATATTTATTATATAATAATTTCTCTTCAACAGTGTTATTGAGTTATAATTTATATTCCATAAAATTCACCCATGTACAGTGTACAAATCAATGGTTTTTAGTATATTCATAGGGTTGGGCAACCATCACACAATCTAATTTTAGAACATTTTTCATTATCCCGAAAAGAAACCTGGTATCCATTACCAATCTTACCCACCCTGCTGCCAGCCCCAAGCAACCACTAATCAACTTTCTGTCTCTATAGCTTTGCTGATATGACAATATCTTATAAATTAAGTAATAAAATATGGAGTCTTTTGTGACTTCTTTCACTTAGCATATTGCTTTCAAGGTTCATCCATGTTCTAGCATATATCAGTACTTCTTCCTTTTTATTGCCAAATATATTCTATTATATGATATACCACATATTGTTTATTCGGTTGATAGACATTTGGGGTTTTCTTCCACTTTTTTATTGGCTATTATAAACAATGCTGCTATGAACATTTTCCCTCAGGTATATACCAAGGAATGGAATTGCTGGCTCATATGATAAGTCTATGTTTAACATTTTGAAGTACTGCCAATCTATTTTCCAAGTTGGGTTCAACATTTTAGATTCCCACCAGTAATGTTTGAGGGCTCCAGTTTCTCATTATCCTCACCAAAACGTGTTATTTTCCATCCTTTTCATTTTAACCATCATATTGTATATGAAGAGTTTTCTCCTTTTGGTTCTGATTTGCATTTCCCCAACAACTAATGATGTTGAGCTTCTTTTCATGTGTCTATTGGTTATCTATATGTCTTTCATAAATACCTATTCAAATCATTTGCCCATTTTTAATTGGGCTATTTGTCTTTTTATAGTTGAATTTCCAGAGTTATTTATATATTCTGGAAATTAGTTCCTTATTGAATAAACGATTCACAAGTATTTTTTCCCACTCTTTTCACTTTCTTTTCTTTCTTTCTTTCTTTATTTTGGCTGCGTTGGGTCTTCATTGCTGCGTGCGGGCTTTCTCTAGTTGCAGCGAGCGGGGGCTACTCTTCATTGCAGTGTGCGGGCTTCTCATTGCGGTGGCTTCTCTTGTTGTGGAGCACAGGCTCTAGGCACGTGGGCTTCAGTAGTTGCAGCACACAGGCTCAGTAGTTGTGGCGCATGGGCTTAGTTGCTCTGCGGCATGTGGGATCTTCCTGGACAAGGAATTGAACCCATGTCTCCTGCACTGGCAGGCGAATTCTTAACCACTGTGCCACCAGTGGTATCATTTGATGCACAAAAATTTTTTATTTTGATAACTTCTAATATATCTTACCTTTTGTCACATATGCTTTTGTTGTCATATCTAAGAAAACATTGTGAAACCTAAGGTCAGGAAGATTTACTCCTCTGTTTTCTTCTAAAAGTTTTTATAATTTTAGCTCTTGCATTAATACTTATAATCCATGTTGAGCTAATCTTGGTGTATGGTATGATGTAGTGGTCTAAATGAAATCTTTGGCATCTGGATATCCAATTGTTCTGTCACTATTAGTTTTAAAACAACTCTTTCCCCCTTTGAATTGTCTTGTTACATTTGTCAAAAATCCATTGACCCTAAATGTGAGGGTTTACTTTTGGACTCTTAATTCTTTTCCATTGATCTATATATCTATCCTTATGGCAGTACCACCCTGTCTTTTTTTTAATTTATTTTTTATTGAAGTATAGTTGAATTACAATGTTGTGTTAATTACTGCTGTACAGCACAGTGACTCAGTTATACATGTATATATATATTCTTTTTCATATTCTTTTCCATTATGGTTTATCACAGGATATTGAATATAGTTCCCTCTGCTATACAGTAAGACCTTGTTGTTTATCCATTCTATATATACCAGTTTACATCTGCTAATCCCAAACTCCCAATCCAACCCTCTCCCACCCCCCTCCCCCTTGGCAACCACCAGTCTATTCTCTATGTCCCTAATTCTGTTTCTTTTTCACAGATAGGTTCATTTGTGTCATATTTTAGATTCCACATATAAGTGATATCATATGGTATTTGTCTTTCTCTTTCTGACTTACTTCACTTAGTATGATAATCTCTGGTTGCATCCATGTTGCTGCAAATGGCATTATTTCATTCCTTTTTATGGTTGAGTAGTATTCCATTGTATATATGTGCCACATCTTCTTTATCCATTCATCTGTCAGTGGACATTTAGGTTGTTTCCATGTCTTGACTATTGTGAATAGTGCTGCTATGAACATAGGGGTGCATGTATCTTTTTGAATTATAGTTTTGTTTCCAATGTCTTGATCTTTTACAATATCTGTAAGCATTTTTGAGATGAATAGAGCAGGTTTAGGATTTGGTAAAAATGATAGGTGAGCTTTAAATTGCTTCTAGAGTCACATTTCTGTTCTCTGAAAGACTCAATTTGTAAGACAAGTACAATTGTTTTTAATTCCTCAGAGAATTGGGTTGAAACCTGAGTGATATCAAGGGGCTAACACACCAATCCAACTACAATACAATTTCTTTATATCAGGGAGAAGATATCCAACTAAGACGGAAATCAGAAGAGTCCTATGTCCTAGATTTAGAGCTGTGTATCTTTGGAATGGTTTTTTTAAAATAAATTTATTTATTTATTTATATTTTATTTTTGGCTGCACTGGGTCTTTGTTGCTGCACATGGGCTTTCTCTAGTTGTGGTGAGCGGGGGCTACTCTTCGTTGTGGTACGTGGGCTTCTCATTGCGGTGGCTTCTCTTGTTGTGGAGCACAGGCTCTAGGTGCATGGGCTTCAGTAGCTGTGGCACATGGGCTTAGTTGCTCCACGGCATGTGGGATCTTCCTGGACAACCAGGGCTCGAACCCGTGTGTCCCCTGCATTGGCAGGAGGATTCTTTTATTTATTTATTTATTTTTCTATTTATTTTTGGCTGCATTGTGTCTTCGGTGCTGCACGCAGGCTTTCTATAGTTGTGGCGAGCAGGGGCTACTCTTTGTTGCAGTACGCAGGCTTCTCATTGTGGTGGCTTCTCTTGTTGCGAAGCACGGGCTCTAGGCATGCGGGCTTCAGTAGTTGCAGCACGCAGTCTTAGCAGTTGTGGCGCATGGGCTTAGTTGCTCTGCGGCATGTGGGATCTTCCCAGACCAGGGCTCGAACCCGTGTCCCCTACATTGGTAGGTGGAAGGGAAGTCCTGGTGTTTTAGTAAATCTTTTACTAAATCTGTCTGTTTTAGTAAATCTTTCCACAAAGACTTCAGAATGTTTCATTTTGTTTTTTCCACTCTGGGTACATAGTTCCATTTTAGCTTAGGGGAGAAGGCCTAAAAATGTTCCTTGTCAGGCTGTGAATATCAGCTTCCAATTTGGCAAACTTCTGACCAGAGTTCCTTTTAAAGAAAAATTTTCTCAAATATCTTGTAAGGTTTTTAGAAGCAGTAAATATTCCTGGCAGTATTGAACTCTTTTTTAATTTATTTTTTCCTTTTACCTTTAAGCCGAGTGTATTCCTGTCAAGTTACTTCCAACCAAAATCAATAAGCCTTTTATGGCTTAACTGTGGACACATGAAGCTTCCCCAAAGATGGTGAAAAGATATAGTTCTCCCATGATCCAGGCCCACTTGCAAAGATAACCAAAAGAAAAAAAGACTTGGACAAGTCCCCTGAGAGCTGGCAACAGTCAGCAGGACACTAGCCATAAATGGAGTGCAACCCACATTTCTGTCTGGTCATATTCTTCGGGGCCCAAACCTGATGGTTGAGCTGCCTGTACATGTAAGCAATGACTTGTGTGCCCCAACAGGAAGAAAGCCAAGCCAAGTCCTCAGTACACAAAATGAGAGACAGACAGGAAAGTCATAGTTGTTCCTGGGATGGAAAGGATTGATAACAAATGGGTACCCCAAAACCAAACTCACAGGAGTCCGAATTTGGAAAAAAAGGGACACCATGAAATTTTACCTTCCTCTCTTAACTGGACACTACAGACTGAGATCCAGGAGAGCTGACTTTGGTCAGAATTCTTACCTTTCACTGGCTTCTGTCAGTTTTCCTGCGGTCCCATCTATAGGCTCCAGAGCAAGTGAGGTGTCCCAGAGGGTCCCATCTGTGTTATCAGAAATTGTAGGGGAGGAAAAATAATTTTCTCTCTACCCTTCTGAGTACTTGGCTGAGAATCCTTTTTCTTTAGGGCACCTTGTAAATGGATGAGCTCATCTAGGTTAAAAGTTTCTCACTGTGGCCACTGTAATTAAAGATTATCTTTGGTAAGGTTAAACCATTTTTTCAGACAAACACAGGTTCTGGGCCCATAATTTTTATACATATAGTTAGCTGGAATCCCAGATGGAGTAGTCTCTGACTCCTTGGACTCGAATGAACCAATTTTTTTCTTTTTTCCTCTTAAAACAAAATTTATTTACCTGAGGCCTCACACTGGCCCAGTCCAGTGTAAGTCAGACCAGTCCAACTGCAGACCCAGTCTGGAAAAATAAATGCTCAAGTAAAGTCGGATCCTCATAATGCAAAAGCTATAGAGCTTGGATATCCATGACGGACTTATTCACGACCTCCAGACACAGAAAGAAAGCAATGAGCACAATGGGATCAGCAGGTATCTACTCTTGCTCATTGCTCATTTCTCCTTAGGGCCATTGGTGATCTCCTTTGGATCCCACTTCTGACACCAGGACAATTAAAAGATCTGAAGAATATTAAAAATTTTAAGAGTTTATCTGAGCAAACATTGATTCAAATTGGGCTGTAAAAAACTAGAAGTTGTTAAAAGCACTCCACCAACGGGACCTAGGGACAAGGATTTTATAGAGAAGACACAGAAGCAAAGCAAAAAAGTTATCTGATTTGCTATAGCTTAAGTGGTTGCATTATTTGGGAAAGCCTAGTTGGCTGCTTGTGATTAGTTGTTCTTATTTTATTTTATTTTAATTTGTTTTTAATTTTTTAATTTAATTTTATTTATTTTTTTTATACAGCAGGTTCTTATTAGTCATCAATTTTATACACAGCAGTGTATACATGTCAATCCCAATCGCCCAATTCATCACACCACCACCCCCACCACCCCGCCGCTTTCCCCGCTTGGTGTCCATACGTTTGTTCTCTACATCTGTGTTCTTCTTAACCTTGAGAAACTTATAGGAACTGACTCTGGCTTAGGTTTTTATTTGCTTACATAGACTACCAAGTCATTAGAGCCACCTCAGTTTAATGGTCTCCTTGTTTCATTACCATAACAGTATAGAAGAGGAAAACTTCCCAATTGATTCTATGAAAGCAGTATCACTCTGATATCATAACAAGACTAGGTACAACAACAACAAAAATACAGACCAATATTTTTCATGAATATAAATGCAATCCTCAACAAATTACCAGCAAGTTGAATCCAGCAATATATAAAAAGGATTATACACAATGACCAGTGGAATTTATCCCATGAATGCAAGTTTGGTATAACACAAAATCAGTCAATATAAACCACCATATTAACATAATGAAGGCCCCAAACCACATGAGCATCTCAACAGATACAGAAAAAACATTTGACAAGAATCAGCACTTTTTCATGATAAAAATATTCAACAAACTAGGAATACAAGGAACTTCCTCAACTTGATAGAGGAAACCTACAAAAACATGCAACTGACATCATACATAAGGGTGAAACACTAAAAAGTTTCCTTCTAAGAACTGAAACAAGACAAGGATGTCTTCTATTGCCATTTCTAGAGGTTGTACTAGAGGTTCTGGCCAAGGTAGTTAGGCAAAAATAAATAAATAAATAGGCATCCAGTTAACAAAGGAAGAAGTAAAAGGATCTCTATTTGAAGATAACATAATCTTGTACATAGCGAATCCTAAGGAATCCATTAAAAAACTATGAGAACTAATACATGAGTGGAACATTGTGGCAGGATACGTATCAATATACAAAAATCAATTGTATTTCTTTATAATAGAAATTAACAATCTGAAAATGAACTGAAGAAAATGATTCCATTTACGATGACATCAAAAATAAAAATATTTTTAGGGATATGTTTAACAAAAGAAAGTCCAGGCTTATAAATTGAAAATACAGAATGTTGTTGAAAAAAAATTAAAGAAAACCTAAATAAATGGAAATAAATCCCATGTTCATGGATTGAAAGACAGTATTGTTCTAATGGTAATATTACCTAATTGATCTACAGATTCAGTGCAATCCCTATTAAAATCACATCTGGCTTTTATGTAGAAAATGACAAGGTGATTTCAAAATCAAAGGATCCAGAATAGACAAAACAATCTTAGTATAGAAAGAATAAAATAGGATATCCTGTACTTCTTAATTTCAAAACTTACTACAAAATGACAGTAATCAAGGCAGGGTGGTACAGCAACTAGAGATTATCATACTAAGTGAAGTAAGTCAGAAAGAGAAAGACAAATACCATGTGATATCACTTATATGTGGAATCTAAAATATGACACAAATGAACCTATCTATGAAAAAGAAACAGAATCAGGGACATAGAGAATAGACTGGTGGTTGCCAAGGGGGAGGGGGGGTGGGAGAGAGTTGGATTGGGAATTTGGGATTAGCAGATGCAAACTGGTATATATAGAATGGATAAACAACAAGGTCTTACTGTATAGCAGAGGGAACTATATTCAGTATCCTGTGATAAACCATAATGGAAAAGAATATGAAAAAGAATGTATATATATGTATAACTGAGTCACTGTGCTGTACAGCAGTAATTAACACATTGTAATTCAACTATACTTCAATACAAAATAAATTTTTAAAATTTAGTTATAGAATTTCTATTTCATGTTTTTTATAATTTCCAGTTACCTGCTGAAATTTTCAATCACGTCTTTTATCTCCTATTTAGTAAGAAAAATTATTATTATTATTATTTAATTTTTTTGTTTGGCTGTTCCGCAGAGCATGCGGGATCTTAGTTCCCCAACCAGGGGTCGAACCTGCACCCCCTGCAGTGGAAGCGTGGAGGGTTAACCTCTGGACTGCCAGGGAAGTCCCAGAAAATTTATTTTTAAATTGAGTCTTATAATTCCAGTGTCTGGAACTCCTATAGATCTGTATTTGTTGTGTGTTGTTTCTGCAGAGTTTTTTTTTTTTCATGTTGTTTGGGCTCATTTTGTACCTGTCTACCTTTTACTGTGTAGACAGACTGTTGATCAAATTGACTGTAGGCTTAGGATGATGTAAACTTCTTGCAGAGAAAATTTACTCCTGTTTATGCCAGGTGCCTGTAATCATGGAATTCAGAATCCCCTGAATCTTAATATAGGAATTTGGATAATTAAAAGTTGAGCTGTTGAGCTGTTGATCCAGTAAAAAAAAAAAAAAAAAAAAAAAAAAGGATTCTCTCAGAAATATAGAAACGAGCCCAAAAGTTTTTCAAGTTCATGTGATCTAGGATAATCTTTGGTAAATAAAAGCTAGTTTAACTTTGTTGGTTTAATTAAAACAGGCATGTCTTCAGAGTTATCAGCCTTAAATATAATGCAAACATACAGCTTTTATTCTAGCCAGGTTTACTAAAAGTCATGTTATTTCTGTTACAGGATTTGTTAGCAAGAAAAATAACTTAAGTTGATGGTTAGCTGTTTAATGCCTCATGAAATTTTCATGAGTAACCTAAACAGATGAATTATATAGCTGTAATTAAAAGTTTATATGTGAATTTTTCAACAGTAATTATATTTTATGGTATGTCTACTTAAAAATAGTTTCAAAAATCTTTTTGATAACTTGAAACCTTAAAGTTACACTAACTAATGATGGATATGCATTGAATATCTAGATCATTTTCAAATAAAATAAAATACTGAAACTACTGAGCATAGGTTTGTCTACTTTGGCATCTTCTTACAAAGGAACTGAAGATATTTATATCTATCAGCAAACATGTGTTGTGCCATACTGGAAATTTTACTATCAGGAAGGATATACTTTTAGATATTATGAAATATATTTTTAAATTTACCAATCCGTAGAATGGTTGTATAACAGGCAGTCCACAATTGCTTACTTTTTAGTTTCACTAGAAATTAAGGTTTCTAAGGGTTAAGAAAGGTAATCAATATATGTAATTAAAAATACTAGAAATAGGGGCTTCCCTGGGTTCGAGCCCCGGTCTGGGAGGATCCCATATGCCGCGGAGCAACTAGGCCCGTGAGCCACAATTACTGAGCCTGCGCGTCTGGAGCCTGTGCTCCGCAACAAAAGAGGCCGCGATAATGAGAGGCCCACGCACCATGATGAAGAGTGGCCCCCACTTGCCGCAACTAGAGAAAGCCCTCGCACAGAAACAAAGACCCAACACAGCCATAAATAATAAATAAATAAATTTTTTTAAAAAAGTAGAGGAATTTAAACAAAAACTCCTAAAGAAACTCAACATTAAAAAAAATACTAGAAATAATAAGGGTGAAAGGAAACAACTGTGTTTGAAAAGTAGGTAAGGAAAATAGGATGTGTGTTTTGGATAAGAAGAGGTATGAAAGACATGTTTTTGTTAAGGGAAAAAGAGTAATTTTGTTCTAAAGTAGAATTACTGGGTGTTCCAGAATGAGAAGGAGGAAAATACAGGGAAAAAAACCTGAGTGGGTAGAAGGAATCTTGGGAAAGGAATTTTATGTGTGGTCAAGCTGGCTAAGATTAGAATGGATTTATTTGTAAGTTTTTAAAGAATGAGCCTTACTATCAAAAGTAGACTTGTGCAGGGACTTCCCTGGAGGTCCAGTGGTTAAGACTCCGCACTTCCACTGCAGGGGGCACAGGTTCGATCCCTGGTTGGGGAATTAAGATCGCACGTGCCACGCAGCGCAGCCAAAAAAGAAAAAAAAAGGACACTGGTGCAAAATTAGAGTTTGGTTTTCTCTATTTTAAAAAGAAAAAGTGTTTGGACTATTGGTCTTCTCTTGATAAGAGATTGTGAAATGTTTCTCTTTACCTTTTGGGTAATCTGCCTGGAAAGCAAAGATTTTGTCTTACCAAAATAATTTTTTGTGCTTCATATTGTCTTTATCAGGTCTTTGATTACACGGGAGAATTGAGTCTTCTCAATGTGAAAAGAGCTATATTTTTTCACAGTTTTGTAACCTTCTGTATTTACCTTAAAAATCTTTTATTGTCACTTTGGTTAAATGGTTAAATAGATAATTAAGTATTGTTTCATATTGATCTGTGATCCTGTTTAATCAAATGTTCAAACTTTTGGAATTTTTGACAACTTCCCAAAATCAAATTCTAAATGGAGTCTTTTTAACCTCAAACTATTTTTGAGATTTCCCAGTGGGTACTTAGAAAATCTCAAAAAAAATCGTCTCTCACCTTATAAAAGAGATATTAAAACAATTAGGTTTATTTGGTATGTTAAATTACGTGGAAAACATTGTCAAATAAGTATTAAGCCGTCTTAGATTATATATGTATGGGTATATGTTATTAGTATAGATATTCCAGACTTGTTTGAAGTTCACAGAAATTTGTCAATACCCTCATTGTCCCATTATTATCTTAAATTGTCATATGGCACAGATTCATGTCATATGCTAATCCAGGATTACCCTTTTTTCCCTAATTTTTTAATGATATCTTAAATTTTATTGTCCACATGTAAATGTTTTATCATTAGCATTTGCCTTTTCCCATTTCTTAGTAGGAGAAACCTCTGGAGCCTATTAAGTAGATTGTGGCAGAAAGTTAATTTCAAAAATCTTTAAACCACTTCAGAATTAATAAGCAATAATATTTTACTCTGAACCTACAAACTATTCCATATTTTTCCTATTTTTAAATGAAATTTTTATTTTATTTTATTTTATTTTTCTGGCCACACCACATGGCTTATGGGATTTTAGTTCCCCTGACCAGGGATCGAACCTGGGCCCTTGGCAGTGAGAACGCAGAGTTCTAACCACTGGACCGCCAGGGAATTCCCTAAATGAAGTTTTTATAATTTTGGGTTTCACATTTTGTTCTGTAAGCCATTTTGAATTCATGTTTTGTATATGGTGTGAGGTAAGGGTACTTTTTTTGTATATTGATGTCTGCTCTAGACTGAATGTTTGTGTAACCCTGAAATTCATCCAATTGGATGGTATTTGGAATTACCAAATAATTGGATGGTAATTGGCAATTAGGCCATGCAGGTGGAGCCCTCATGAATGGGATTAGTTTCATTATAAAAGAGACCCACAGAGCTTCCTTGCCCCTTCTGCCATGTGAAGACATCTGGTTATGAACCAGGAATCTGACCCTCACTAGACACCAGATCTGCCAGCATCTTGATCGTGGGCTTCCCAGACTCCGGAACTATGAGAAATTCCAGTCTGTGGTATTTTTGTTATAGCAGCCCAAACTGACCAAGACAACATTCAACTGTTCCAGCATCATTTCTTGAAAAGTCTCCACTGAATTCCTTTGGGTCCTTCTTAAAAAATGAATTGACCACATATATGTGGGTCTACTTTTGGACTGTGTTTTATTCCATCAATCTATATGTTTGTCCTTATGCGAATACTACATAGTCTTGATTAATGTAGCTTTATAGTTAGCCCTGAAATCAGGTAGTGAGTCCTCTTTGTTCCTTTGCTTTTCCATAGAACCTTTAGAATCGCAGTTTGCTGAGATTTCTATTGGGATGGCATTGAATTTATAGATCACTTTTGGAGAGAGTTACCATATTAACACATTGAGTCTTCTAATCCATGAACAGTGTATCTTTTTTAACTCAGGGCTCCTGATTCAATCATAATTTATTACGTATATGTGTCAAGTACAGTGTAAGGGATGTTAGGATGAATAAAAAAGTCTTTGGAAAAAGCAACATACTAGTGGGTTAAATAAAAATGCCTAACATTGAGAGATTTTAATATTTTTAAGAGCACTGTTACACTTCTCAGTTGGAATTGGTTTGGAATGGGAAGGGATATTTTCAGCTTGAAACTCACTTGTGTAACCCTCTCTGATTATGTGTGGACAAGTCCTTTGATTTTGTGTAGGAAGCCAACCAGGAGACTTTTTAGAGCAAAAATTCACACTAAGAAAGGTATGTAAATTTAAGTGTGGCTTCCCTGAGGTACTGTGGTGTGTAGTTCAAATAATCATCCACTGTCTCGTCCGCAGATTTGTCTCAGGATACAACCCCCAGTGGACCCAAAATATTTGAGTCAAGAGATAAGAAACTACTATAAGCAAATATAAAATGAACTAAAAATGTTAATGACTACTTTGTTAAGAACTATGCAATATAGTGGAGCCCAAACAGCCCTGGGGCAGTACCACCAGGGTAGGTACAACTCTGAACTTGGAAGAGGGGGTTAACCTACATTCCTATAGGAGTCAAATAGGGGCTTTGGCCCTTTGGGAACTATAGGGAGTCAGAGGGGCTTTGTCACCATGAGGACTCCATCATACCAGTAGCTGTCAGCAGAGGGTACAGGGCACAACAGGAGTGCCCAGCAGATATGGTAGTATCCAGAGAAGTGTGGCAGTCTCTTCTCAGCTACTTGGACTTGTTCCTGGGCATAGGTGAGACCTACTCTCAGCCCTCCCCTGAGTCTCTGACAAGGTCCAGGGTCCTACTGCTACAAAGGAGCCCACCCAACACAGGCAAGTTTTATTCCCATTTCACAGATGACAAGACTGACCTTTAGAGCACTGGATCTGTTACAACTGTCAGGTTGATTCCTCTAGCTATGAGTCCCAGAGGTAATGTTTTACTTATCATTTTACATTCTGACAACAGGAATTTTAAGTGTCTTCATTGCCCTCATAAGCTCACTGAATATTTCAATTGTTTATCATGTGTTGATTTCTAGATTTTTTATTATGACAAACATAATCCATATCATTTAAGAAAAAGTGGAGATGAGTGGGCAAAGAAAAAAAGAATCACACATGTTGGGAGCCATAGGACGGTAGAGGACCCAGGAGAAGGTGTAGCAGTGCCCACTGACATGGTTACAACTAGGGGAAGACAGGGGATGGGCACACCTGCAGGGGAGTGGCATGGAGGTACCATCAGGCGATTGGATTCATTTTTGAGTGCAGGTGAGACCTATTTTCTGGCTACCATGCAGGAAAAAACCATCGCCTCCTTTTTAGTGCAAACATTTTCAGAGTTTTCTCTGTGCACAAATGTATTGTGCAAATGTTTATATTTTTACAAAATTGGGCTGATACTATATATTTGGTTCTGAAAACTGTTTTTCCTTTATTGTTATTTTACAGTGTACCATGAACATCTCTTCCATGCACGTGGGTGAAAATCCCCTACTGAAACACAGAGAGCACTGTAGTTGGATCAAAAGGCTGCTGGTAACGAGAGTGACACCTAAAGCAAAGTATCAGCGTAAGGTTAAAGTACATAGCCTGGCAAATGCCTGCCAGGGAAAGCAGGGTCAGCGATATTCTCATCAGAGGAGTCAGAATTGAAGGCCAAAGGCATTAAAGATATGGGATATCATGTAAGCCCCTCTGGCCCCTACCTCCGCCCCTCATTCCCCTGACACCCCGTTGGCCCCTTGGGGTGAATGGATCCTGTACATCTCTTTGCATCCAATGAAAGTCACCTATTTTCTGTCTTTTCCTTAGCTCTTCCTGAGCCCTTGACATATCTGCACATTCTCTCATCATCTCCTCACTGCCCAGATGCCTTTCCTGTAAGTTGTCCTGATAGTCCTTGGGGGAATCGTCCGTCCCCCTGTCCGTTTTTCTTTTTGCTTTCCGGGGCACATAGTCTTCAGCGGGGTGCTTTTCCGCCGCCCACGGCTGACTCTCTGGCTTTGCCTGGGATTCCAGCTTGCCCTCACCGTGTGGTTTTCCCTCAGCTTCAGACTTGCCCTGCTTTTCTGGCTTCCCCTCATCTTCTGGCCGTCCCTCATTCTGGAGCTCTCCCTCGTGTTCTGACTTCCCCTCCACTTCTTGCTTTTCTTCCTCATCTGACTTTCCTTGATTTTCAGGCTCTACTTCATTTTCTGGCTTTCCTTTGCTTTCCAGCTTTCCTTCATTTTCATTGCAGAGTTTTTCCATGTTGAGATGTTTTCCTGTCCTGGGGGATGGGATGGGATGGGGTGGGGTGGGGGGAGAGAGACAAGAGGAAACAAGGGAGACTGAGGGCTTGGGGGTGGAATGCAGGTCCGGATAGTACTGGCATCTCAGCCTTGTCAGCGTTCCCCTGACCTGGCCCAGCCTAGTGTGCCTTCTGGCCACCCTTTACCCCGCCATTCTTCCTGCACTGAGAGCCAACCATTTCCTTGGCAGGCCCTGCCACCTTGTACCATCCTTCAGCGTGGCAGAAAGTGTGTATATTACATATGGTGGGGGGATGGGCAGTGGGGCCCTCAAATTCTGCCCAAGCTGTGCCCTCCACACCCGGCCCCCAGCCCTGTGCCTGTCCAGTGCCTCTCCCTCCTTTCGCTGACCTGCAGGGATTCTGGACAGGTTCCTCCTCCTAGCCTTGCAGAGTGCTGGGAACAGACATGCAGACCTGTAGACAGACAGGAGACAGAGAGGGGCTGCAGGGTCAGTGGACTGAAGTCCCTTTCCTGAATTTGGGCCCTCCTCATCCAACGTTTCCTCCCCCACCTCCCCTGCATCCAAGCCGCCATTACTTTTCAGGCCTCAGGCACCAGACCAGGATGCTTTCCAAACTATTTTGGATCTCTGGGTCTTCCTCCCCTGCAAGCAACCTGCCCCACCCCCAACCCTTTACGCTGAGGTCAATATTTCCTCCTGGGTGGAGAGTGTGAAAGGGAGTTATTTTCATAATTTGTCTACGTTTCACTGTCGCACTGCGGGGGCGCACTCCCCCCCCCCATTTCAGGCTCGAAAATGGATGGAGGGCGCAGAGGAGGGGCGTCGAAGAGGCGGCAGGGCCAGTTGTTGCAGGGTCCTCCCTCCCCACCTGCCCACGCCGCGCCCCGTGCCCCTCCTCACCCATCTCGGGACCCCTTCCCCTCTCCCCGCTGCTCCCGGATCCTAGTCCCATCCGCTTCCACCCCCACCCGGGCCGCCAGCAGCGCCCACCTTCACACTCACCTGCAGCGCCCGGGCCGGGCCTGCGCCTCCTCTGGCTCGCCTAAGCCCGCTCGCCCCTCGCCCGCCGCCCGGGCAGCTCGGGGAGCTGGTTCCGCGCGGGCGACGGGACCAGACCTCGGGGCGGGGGGGGGGGGCGCGGGGGCTGCTGCCCACGTCGGCGCCCTGCCGGTCACGTGAGCGCCGCGTCACCCGAGCCCGGTTTCCCCCCGCCCCGCCCCCTCACCTACATCCCACAGGGACCGGACAGCTGCGGACGGGCTGGGGCGGGGGGTGGGTGTGGAAAAGGGGGAGTTACCAACAGAGCAGGTCGGGGGAGGCTTCCTGACTGCAGGTGCTTTACCTGGCGCAACTCAGGTTCTCGCTCAGCATCCATCTGAGATGCCCTTTATCCCCAGTTGTGACAGCTGATCACAGGCAGGGTACCCGACTTCGCCAAGAGCGCTCCACACGGAGCCCCACAGCCCGCTTTCAAGACCAGCTCCGTCTGACTCCAGAGCCCTGGTGGTGGTGCCCGCCAGGAAGCTGCGCTGCCTCCTTGAGTAGCAGCTATGTCCTGAGCCTCTACTCTTCTCGGCCCACGTGTTCTCTCTCCCTGGCTGATCTCTGTTCATTTCCCTCTTAACACAGATGATTCCCAAATCTACATATCCAGGTTATTCCCTCCCTTGAGTCTCAGACCCATTTTTGCTTTCCCACCAGCAATATAGGAGAGTGCTTATTTCCCCACACCCTTTCCAACATAGTGTGTGACATACTTTCTATTTTTCACTAATATGATAGGTGAGAAGTATTATATCGATGGCATTTTATTTTGCATTTCTGTTTAACAATAGTTTAAATATCATTGTGAATTGTCTGTTCATGTCTTTTCCACATTTTTCTATTGGGTTGTTGGTCCTTCACACTTTTCAAGTGTTCTTTACACATTAACTATATTAGGCCTTTATCTGTTATATAAGTTGCAAATATTTACTTCCAGTTTGTTAGTTGCCTTTTGACTTTATGATGTATTTCTGCCATGCATTAAAAAAAGTAGTCACATTTATTAGACTTTTCTTTTATTGCATCTAGATTTTGATTCATAGTTAAGAACTCTTTTCCTACATGAGGTGAAAGAAGAATTCACCATGTCTTCTTTTAGTACTCATAAGGTTAGCTATATTTGTCGAGGTCATCTGTGGTTAAGGAATAAAGGTTAAGGAATAAACCAGTGTCAAAGTGAGTTGAATATTCAGCAGACTCAAAGCACTAGAGTAACAAAAATCAAAGCCCAAGGCTTATTAAAAAGGGAGGGGTTTCCTAGGAACATCAAATGTTTCACTTTAAGGGTAACTGTAAACTGGAAATAAACTAGCCCTCACAAAGTTTTTTAGCTTGGCTTTGCAACATCTAGGTGGACTAGTAAAGTTTAAGTTTTGAGTATAGATTAAGGTGGTTTTAGACAGGAAGCATCCTTACGGACCTGACCAATGCAAAGAAAATCTTCTCTGGAGGAAGATTCCATCATCCTAGGCCTCAAATTATTTCAACGAACAGTTGTTTAAATACAATGCCCATACACAAAGATAACCAGCAACACAAAGACAAAACCCATCATAGGTAAAAAGCACCAGAGAGAATAGACAACACAAACAGATCCATTAGCTTTGAATTATTTGAATTATCAGATACAGACTACTAAACCACAATGCTTACTGTATTCAGATAAATAAAATCCAATCTTGAAAATTTCAACAGGGAACAAGAAATCAGAAAAAGTAGGAAAAAAAAAACCTCCAAAACTAAATAGTAACTAAGCTGAAATTAGAAACTCAGTGGATGTCCTTAACAGCAGATTAGATGCAGCCCAAGAGAGAATTAAAGAACTAGAAATTCTATTCAGATGAAATTATCCATAAGGCTGCATGGGTAGTCAAAAAGATGGAAAATACAGACAGGAGGGTATGATAAGGTCTGATGCATGTTTAATTGGAGTTCCAGAAGGAAAAGAGAAATGGAATTGTTCAGAGGCAATCTAAAGAATTAATGGCTGAGGATTATTCAAAACTGATGAAAGACATTGATCCATAGATCCACAGAGTCCAACAAATCCCAAACAGCATAAATAAAAAGAAACCCACATATAGAGTGTGTAATAGTGAACTTACAGAGAATCCAAGACAAAGAGAAAAATCATAAAGGTAGCCAAAAAAAAAAATAGAGTATGCCTCAAAAGGAACAAAAGTTAGGCTAATTACTAGCTTGCAACAGCAATGATGAAAGCATGAATATGGTGAAATGACATCTTTAGTATCTTGAAAGAAAATCAATGCTAACCAAGAAATTAATAACCAGCAAAAATACCCTTCAAAAATGAAGGTGAAATTAAAGCTTTACAAATAAACAAAAACAGAGAGAGTTTCCAGCAGCAGGCATAAACCAAAGTAAGTACTGAATTCTACAGGGCATTTTTCAGATAACAGGAAAATGATCTCAGATGGAAGATTGGGGATGAAGAAAGGAATAAAAAGCAATTAAAAGGCTAAATATCTATATAAATTTAAATCAATATTATATAAAATATTATCTTGTTAATTCATATTGACAACATAAGAGTCAAGAGAGCTAGAGTAAAAGTATTTAAAGTTCTGGCATTATCTAGGGAGTGTGCAAAAGTATAAATTAATATTAGTCAAGACTTTAATTAAAGTCAAGACTGTATGCTATAATTGCCAGATAACTATTAAGGAAGAGTAAGAGTGTAAAACTTCTAAGCTAATAGAGGGGCAAAAATAAGAAAATAACCAATCCAAAAGAAGAAAAAACTAACATAAATCAGGTGGGACACAGAGACAGAACTTGGTACAATGGTTATATCCAGTATTAATATGAGTAAGTATATTAAATGTAAATGGTTTACATGAAACAATTAAAAAACCAAGATTTTCAGACTGGAAAAAACCCAACTATATACTATTTACAAAAGACTATCTGAAATATAAAGATACATAAGGATTGAAAGTAAAAGTACAGAAAAAAAACAACACACTAACCAAAAGAAAGCCATTATAGTTAAATTAATAACAAAATAGACTTTAAAGCAAAAAGCATTACAAGACATAAGGAGTGTCACCTCATGATATTTAAAATTTGTATGCATTTATTAAATTGACCTCAAAATAAATAAATTAAAATTTGACAGAAATACAAGTAGAATAAATCAATCCTCCAATTCAGTGTTAACACTCCTATCTAACTGTGTAAATAAAGTGTTGAAAGAAAAAAACACTAACCTAAAATTCTATACCCAGTGAAATAATCCTTCAAATGTGAAGGAGAAATAAAATACTTTCTCAGACAAACAAAAAGTGATGGGATTCAGCATCAGCAAACCTTTCCTTCAGGAAATGTTAAAAGATTTTCTTCAGGCAGCAGAAAAATGGTACAGGCCAACAACTCAGATCTACATAAAGGAAGAGCAATGGAAATGCAATAAATGAAAGTAAAATGAAATCTTTTGTCTTATTCTTAATTGATATAAAAATAACTCTTTAAAGTAATAATGTATTAAGTGACTGTAGCAGATGGATGAATGAAATGAATGATGAACATTCTGTAATAAGGTATCTGTACTACATATAAGTGAAGCAAAAGAGTGTTATTTGAAAGTGATCTTAGTTAAAAATGTAAACTCGAGGAAAATCATTGAAAATTCTTTTAAAGACATATAACTGATACACTAAGAGAGAAGACAAGTGGAATCATGTAAAATACTCAATTAAAACTAGAGAAGGCAGGGGGGCTTCCCTGGTGGCATAATGGTTGAGAATCTGCCTACCAATGCAGGGGACACGGGTTCGAGCCCTGGTCCGGAAGATCCCACATGCCGCAGAGCAACTAAGCCCGTGCGCCACAACTACTGAGCCTGAGCTCTAGAGCCTGCAAGCCACAACTACTGAAGCCCATGCACCTAGAGCCCGTGCTCCTCAGCAAGAGAAGCCACCACAATGAGAAGCCCACGCACCGCAATGAAGAGTAGCCCCGACTCGCCGCAACTAGAGAAAGCCCACGTGCAGCAATGAAGACTCAACGCAGTCAAAAATAAAAATAAATAAATAAATAAATGTATTAAACAAAAAACTAGCGAAGGCAGAAGCCGCCTCTGGCAACAAATAGAAAACAGTTATAAACATGGTTGATATTAAATCCAAATATATCAAGAATCATTTTAAATGTGAATTGTCTAAATACACCAATTAAAGATAGAAATTATCAGAGTGGATTAAAAAACCCCAACTATATATTGTGTACAAGAAGCCCACTTTAAATATAAAGAGTGAGAGGTTAAAAGTAAAGCAACAGAGAAAGATCTGCACTAATCAGAAGAAACCTGGACAAAAAAAGAAAGCTGGAGTAGTTACATACATTCAGACAAAGCAGAACAAGGAAAATTATCAGAGATCAGAAGAGGCACTACATAATGATAAAGGGATCAATTCTGAGAAAAATACATAATAATCCTAAACATGTATATGCACCTAACAAAAGTGTCATAATATATGAGGCAAAAACTGATAGAACTGAAAGGAGAAACTGACAAATCCATTATTAGAGTTGAAGACTTCAATGCTGCCATCCAGTAATTGACAGATTAAGCAGGCAGAATATCAATAAGGATATAGTCGAACAGTATTATCAATCAACTTGATTTAATTGACATTTATAGAACATTCCATCCAACATCAGAACATATTTATTTTCAAGCTCATATAGAACATTCACCAAGAGAGTCCTACTCTAGGTCATAAAACACACCTTAACAAATTTAAAAGAATAGAAATCATAGAAGTATGCTCTCAGTAGAATTAAACTAGAAATCAATAACAGGATAGATGGAAAACCCAAATATTTGGAAATTAAACAACACACTTCTAAATAACACATGAATCAAAGAAGAATTCTCAAGAAAAATATGAAAATGCTTTGAACTAAATGAAAATACAACATATCAAAATCTTTGGGATGAAGGAACAGTAGTGCTTAAAGGGAAATTTCTAGCTTAAATGCATATATGGAAAAGAAGAAGGTTCTAACATCAATAACCTACACTTTCTCCTCAGGAGACTAAAGAAAGAAGAGTAATTTAAGCCTAGAGCAGACAGGAAAAAAGAAATATTAGAGACAAAATCAAGGAAAGTGAAAACAGGAAAACAACAGAGGAAATCAACAAAACCAAAAGCTGGTTCTTTGAAAAGATAAATAAAACTGTTAAATCTCTTACCAGGGTAACCAAGAAAAAAAGAAAGAAGGCTCATATTAAAATATCAGAAATGAAAGTGGGGTTATCACTCCTAATTCCATGGACATTATCTTCTTAATGAAGGAATACTATGAACAACTCTATGCCTACAAATTTGATAACTTAGATGAAATGGACTAATTACTCAAAAGGTACAAACTACTAAAACTCACACAAGGGGAAAAAGATAACCTGAATAGTTCTGTATCTACTAAAGAAATTGAATCAATAATTAATAACCTTCCAAAGATAGAAATCACTAGGACCAAATTCTACCAAACATTTAAGGATCACCAGTAAACATTTAGAAATCACCAGTGAATTTTGCCAAACATTTAAGTTAGAAATAATACCAATTCTCCACAATCTCTTCCATAATATTGAAGTAGAGAACACTTGACTCATTCTGTGAAACCAATATTATCCTAATTCCAAAACCAGATAAAAGATACTACAAGAAAGCAAAACTACAGACCAATATTTCTAATGAACGCAGACACAAAATGCTCAACAAAATATTATGAAATTGAATCCAATAATGTATAAAAAGTTAGGCACCAAACAAGTGAAATTTATTCTAGGTATTCAAGGCTGACTTTTGAAAATTTGAAAATCAATCAATATAATCCACCACATGTTAACAGACTAAAGAAGAAAAATCTTATGATCTTTATTATTTGATGCAGAAAAAGCATTTGACAGAATCCAACACCCAATCATGATAAAAGCTCTCAAACTAGGATTAGAGGGGAACTTCCTCAATTTGATAAAGAATACAAGAAACTAACATTATACTTAGTGGTGAGAAAGTAGACACTTAACCCTAAGGTCAGGAACAGGCCAAGGGTGTCCTTTCTCATTGTTCCTATTAAACATCATACTGGAAGTCCTAGCTAGTGCAGTAAGACAAAAAAGGAAATAAAAAGTATACAGATTGGAATGGAGGAAATAAAACTATATTTGCAGATGGCATGATGGTCTATGTAGAAAATGCCAAAGCATTGACAAACTCCTGGCCACAAGATCGCAGGATGTAAGTTAATATATAAAAGTTACTTGCTTTCCTATATACCAGTAATGAACAATTAGAATTTGATTTAAAAGTGCCATTTATAATAGCATTCCCACAACACAGGATGTGACAAAAGACTCTAAGTATATCACAAATGCATGAAACAACTTCACTGAAAGGGATGGAAAAATAAGGCACTGGCATAGGTAACTTTGGAAATGAGTGGAGTCTGTAAGACTAAAGACAAAATTTTCTCTCTATATAAATATTTTAAAACATATAAAGACACATATATATATACACATATATATATATATGTATATATATATATATATATGGAGAGAGACAGAGAGAAAGAGATGCATATATATGCATGGGTTATTATATACCCATATATCTTCTTTCTCTGTCTACCGAGAGGGCCTATAAGCAATGATATCCCAATAGTAACGAGTACACCTAACACCCAAATCTTGGTTTTTAATACCATTCTCCAACCAAAGGTACCAGGGCTCCTTGGAGAAATGGCTGATTCTAGGACTTGGGCAGGAAATATGCAAGGTAAGACTAGAGCATCTTGTAGTGCCAGAAAGAGTTTTTTAAAAAAAAGCACACACATGGGCTTCCCTGGTGGCGCAGCGGTGGGGGGTCTGCCTGTCGGTGCAGGGGACACGGGTTCGGGCCCTGGTCTGGGAGGATCCCACATGCCGCGGAGCAACTGGGCCCGTGAGCCACAGCTGCTGAGCCTGCGCGTCTGGAGCCTGTGCTCCGCAACAAGAGAGGCCGCGATGGTGAGAGGCCCGCGCGCCGTGATGAAGAGTGGCCCCCGCTTGCCGCAACTAGAGAAAACCCTCACACAGAGACGAAGACCCAACACAGCCAAAAATAAATAAATTAATTTAAAAAAGTCTTTAAAAAAAAAAAAGCACACACATACACAATGATGGAAGTATGTCAAATAGATCCAAGAGCCAACTGAAAGAGCTTCCAATGGCCAAAAGTGGAACAACTTGAGCAATGAAAATATATAAAATAGTATTAGATTATAGTCCAAAGAATAAAATTAATGAGCCCATACTTATATAAATAAATTGAATACATTAATAAATGGGGGAGAAATCAAATATCCTATGCAGAATTCCAAATAAATGTTGGAGGTACTCCATCCTCAAGGTGGTAACTTTGGAAATGAGATAACTTTGAAATAACACCGCATTCTTTAAGTGTGGACTGTGCAGAGTGACTTTCTTCCAGAGTACAGTCTGGAAAGGGAGAAATAAAAGGGTAACTTTACCATGGAGAATCCTGACAAACACTACCTCAGCCAGGTGACCAACGTTAACATCAACAGGAATAATATTGATAGCATATATCCTTTATATGATGCCACTTTACCTGTGTGATCTTCTTCCCAAAAGCACTTAACACCTGCCTAACCACAAGAAAAAAGTCAAGCAAACTGATATTGTGGTACACTATACAAAGTACCTGACCAGTACTTCTCAAGAATGTCAAGGCATAAGAAACAGGGAAAGTGTGAGAAACTGTCACAGCCAAGAGGAGCCTAAGGAGACATAATGACTAAATGTAAGGTGGTAACCTGGATAGGATCCTGGAACAGTAAAAGGACATTAGGGAAAAACTGAGGAAATATGAATAAAGTATGTACTTTGGTAAATAATAATGTATCAACATTGGTTCATTGTGACAAACACTTCAAACTAAAGTAAGCTGTTAATAATAGGGGATATTAGGTATGGGGTAAACGGAAACTACATATCTTTGCAATAATTCTGTAAATCTACAACTGTCCTAAAATAAAAGAAACACTATAAGCAAATAAAGGGCTAATGAAGAGCCAGACGAAAAAATCACATAGGTAGATGGGTCTGCTGAAATGATAAGCCAGGGCTTAACAGGAATTTCCTAGGGGACAGCTCCTTCTAAGATGAAAACGTCAGCAGACAAGAGATTAACAGGTGAGAATAGCACAGCATCTGGTCACTCAGATTTTTCTCCTGGCTCAATCTCCTGTATCTAAATCCAGTGGAGAGGGCTGTATGCAAAAACACACACAAACCAACAAAAAACTTGGAAGGGTATGTTTTATAAGAACTTCATAAATATCAAGGCCCAAGCGACAATTGGGTGCTACCCACTGGAGTTAGGGAAACTCTACTGTAGGTAGAGAATTCTCCACCCTTCTGTTGTGACACTGCGTTGCTTTAGTCCATCATGATCTCCAGCACATCAGCAGCAGTGGGGGCCTTAGGAGGGTACAGGACAAACTAGAAGAGGCACAGCGCCCAAGAGTCATGGCATTACCCAGGGGAAAGTGGCACCCACCTCTCAGCTGTCTGGACTTAATCCTGGACACACGTGAGAGCTCCCTCAGCCCTCTCCCAAACATCTGATGGGGTTCTGGTCCTGCTAGTGCAGGGGAGAGGGTAGGAGCCAGCCTAACACAGTTCACACACTCAGCATCTCATCGGATATTCTCCACAGCCCTGGAAGGCAAGTTTTATCCCCAGTTCACTGATGCTAAGACTCTCCCTTACAATAATGGATCTGTAATAATTGCCAGGTAGATTCTTCCAGCTTTGAGTCCCAGAGTTAATGTGACTTTTACTTATCATTTCATGTCCTGACAACAGAAATTTTATGTGTCTCCACTGCCTTCATAAGCTGAACAGTACTTCTGATTGCTTGGTATTGCTTTCCTATTTTTTTTAATCTTTCATTATTGTTATGATAAAAGTAATCTGTGTTTTTTTTAAGAGAATATAAACAGATGAACAAAAAAACAGAAAAAAATCACCCATAGATAACCACTGTTAATCTTTTAGTAGACACAGCTTTCCGAGTTTTTTCTGTACATGGATCACTAGTAAGTATCTTTGTAGTTTTACAAAAATGGACTGATGCCGTACATATGGTTCTGAAAACTGGTTTTTTAAAAATTTTACAATGCACCATAAACATTTTTCCATGCAATGGATGAAAATCTGCTACTGAAACACACAGGGCTGCAGTTGGATAAAGAGAGTAACACCTAAAGCATAGTATTAGCATAAGGTTAAATAAAGCACAAGGCCTTGCAAATGCCTGCCAGGGGCACTACACAAAAGGAATGTCTTCAAAGCCCCTTTGTGGGGCCCTGCAGCCACCCCTGAGTTCCCTTGGGCCCCTCGGGTGGAAGGGGTCCTGTAAACTTTTTTGCATCCACATAAACCCCCCCAGTTTCTGTCTGGTTTTCTTCACCTCATCCTCCACCCTGGCCATCTCGTCAAATTCCCTTATCATCTCTTCATTGCTCAAATGCATATCGTGTATGGCCTCCTTGTATTCCTTGAGACACTGAGCCAGCCCCTTGTTGGTTTTTCTTTTGGCCTTCCTGGGTACATCATCCCCAGCTGGGCGCTTTCCTGCAGCCCTTGGTTCGCTGGCTGGCTTTTCTTCTTTTGGCTTTCCCTCGCTCACTGGCTTTCCCTCACTTACTGGCTTTCCCTCACTCTCTGGTTTTCCTTCTTTTGGTTTTCCCTCACTCACTGGCTTTGCTTGGGTCTCTGGATTTCCTTCTTTTGGCTTTGCCTCACTCTCTGGCTTTTCCTTATCCTTTAGTACTTCCTCATCTTCTGTCTTTCCCTTGAGATCTGTCCTTCCCTTGTTTTCTAACTTTTCCTTGTCTTCCACAGTACAAGCTACTCCCGGCTTTCCCGCATCCAGTGGCTGTTCTTTGTTTTCCATCTTGCCTTGGTTCTCAGGCTTTCCTTCATTTTCACTGCAGAGTTTTTCCATGTTGAGTGTCCCCTCCTTTTCCTGTCCTGGGGATGGGGCAGGGGGAAGAGAAGACAAAGAGGAAACAAGGAAGACTGAGAGCTTGGGGATGGAATGCAGGTCCGGATAGTAGCAGTCGCTTCTCGCCCCTTGTCAGGGGTCCCTGGACCTGGCCCGGCCCTCCTAGTGTGCCTTCTTCCCACCCTTTACCCCACCATTCCTCGTGCACACGTGAGCCAACCATTTCCCAGACAGACCCTGCCATTTTTCCCTACGCTTGCTCAGCAAGGCAGAGTGTGTGTAAATGTGTTGGGAAGTGGGCAGTGGGGCCCCCAATTCTGCCCGGGCCGTGCCCTCCACACTCCCCACCCCTCTGCGTCCCTGTCCAGTGCCCTCATCCTTCACTGACCTGCGGGGATTCTGGACAGGTTCCTCCTCTTTCTCTAGCCCAGTAGAGCACTGGGAACAACAGACACGTACACCTGCAGACAGACAGGAGACCGGGGATGAGGCATCGGTGGATGCACAGGGACTCGGGTCCTTTTTCCGAATCCCGGTCCTCCTCACCCAACGTTTCCCTCCCCCACCTCCTCCGCCCCCACAGCACCCCAGCCGCCATTTCTTTTCACTCCTCGGGCGCCAGACCAGGATGTTTTCCAAACTAATTTTGGATCTCTGCGTCCTTCTCCCGCAGAGGAAACTCGCCCCCCAACCCTTGAGGTCAACTTTTTACTCTACGCACGGAGTGGCAGAGGGGGTTTATTTCCACTGTCTCACTGCTGGGGCACCCCGCCAACTCATCATCTCCGGCTCCAAAATGGACGGAGGGTAGAGAAGAAGTGTGCAGAAAGGCGAATGGGTACTTGGGGTGTCCGCCTTCCCCACCCTCTGCCCAATGGCCGTTTACTCCCCCTTAGCCGTTTTTCCCACCGCCATCTCTATCTACACTCTGGCCAGCTCCCCTCGACCAGGACCCCATCCCCAACCTTTTTCCTTTCCGCGCCCGTTCCCCCTCCCCCATTCCGGTGTCCCGCAGGCAGCGACGAGAGCTCTCACACTGACCTGAAAGAACCTGGAGCAACAATTAGGGGCTCCCAGACGGCTCCGGGTCCAACAGCAGAGAGCGAGGACTGGCACCCGGACCGGCGCCCACTTCGGAGCCCGGCGGTCACGTGAGCGCTGCGTCACCCGAGCTCCGCCCTCGCACCCCGCCCACCAGCCGGAGTCAGCCAGCCGCCCACCGCCTCCCTCCGGCAGGTCCCCCCGCCAACCTCTCCCGGCCCTTTTGTCCTTTTCCTCTTCTTGAGAAGTTGGTCAGAGAAAGAATTTTAATAAAAAACACAGAAGCTTTTTTTAATGGGCTGGGCGGTCCGGGGGAGGAGTCCATAACGTTGCTCTTAAATTCCGTTGAGAGAACGTAGACTCACCAATGAAATCTTACGAATGTGAACTTTAATATTGTACAAAGGGTAGAATATTGCACTTTAGAAAAAATTAGGAAAAATGTTCCCGTCAAAATGAAGTCGTCCCTTTTTCCTGGTATGCACAGACATAAATTTTCTAATGAATTAAATACTTAGATCTGAAAATGAAATTATATTTGAAGCAGAATGAAAGAATGATTTTTTTTAAGTGAGAGACTGAATACACAACGGACAATGACCAGACCATATATGACAATAGAATTGTGACCCACAAACTCTGTAGCAAGCAGCCCTGCAAGCCAAACCACACCTCTACAGCAATCTTCAGGACTTGATCAATGACTGCCAGCCTCCCTATTTTTGTCCTGCCCCAACTAGAGAAACCTAAATATGCTCCCCAAACCAGTAACATAAAATGCCGCTGCTTCTAGTTACCTGGCTTCCAGCTTTTCCCTGACAACAACTTCCAATCAGAGAAAACCTGGTCTTCCTTTTTTTCACTCTAAAGCTTTCCCATTCCCTTGCCTGTCTTTAAGTCTCTGCCAAACACAAGTTAGGGTGGCTAACTCCCGTGTTATAACAAGCTGTGAATAACTAGCCTCTGCTTTTACATAAGCTTTCTGTGTAGAAGGTCTTTAAAAATATAATAACTGAAAGTTAAACAATTAAGAACAGCGTTGATGGATTTGATTACATTAAAATGTGTAACAGATTTGTTAAGGGATTGGGGACACATGCATTTCTCCCAGCTCTTGTTCTTTTTTTTTTTTTTAAACATTTGCGTGTGCTTTTTTTTTAAAATTTATTTATGGCTGTGTTGGGTCTTCGTTGCTGTGCGAGGGCTTTCTCTAGTTGCGGCGAGCGGGGGCCACTCTTCGCGGTGCGCGGGCCTCTCACTATCGCGGCCTCTCTTGTTGCGGAGCACAGGCTCCAGACGCGCAGGCTCAGTAGTTGTGGCTCACGGGCCCAGTTGCTCCGCGGCATGTGGGATCTTCCCAGACCAGGGCTCGAACCCGTGTCCCCTGCATTGGCAGGCAGATTCTCAACCACTGCGCCACCAGGGAAGCCCTCTTGTTCTTTTTTTTAATTTATTTTTTATTGAAATATAGTTGAACTACAATGTGTTAATTACTGCTGTACAGCAAAGTGACTCAGTTATACATATACATATATATATATATATATATATATACACACACATTCTTTTTCATATTCTTTTCCATTATGGTTTATCACAGGATATTGAATATAGTTCCCTGTGCTATACAGTAGGATACTGTTGTTTATCCATTCTATAAATACCAGTTTGCATCTGCTATCCCAAACTCCTGCTCCTACCCTCTCCCACCCCCCTACCCTGCCTGCTCTTGTTGAGTGTACTGGTAAAATTTTCTGAAGGGCAACTTTGTAAATTGTTTAAAAATAAAAATATTTTATATTTTGGCCCAGCAATTCCACCTCTAATATTTACCCATGGAGATAATTAGTAAGGTGCTAAAATAGAATCTTATGTTTTAAAACGTTTTATGGTTTTAAATTCCCATAACAATTATTTATTATGCATTTATCCTTTGCTGGAACTGGGGCTCCAATAGTGATTCTGTAGGCTTTGTTTATAAAGGGAAAAAAATGGAGCATCACAATTGTCCATCGGTACAGATTTAGTTACATAATCTTCTTAGTACATTTTTTACCCTGGTTATCTTTGGACATTTGGTTAGAAAAATAATCCTTTTATGTTGGGTGCTCAATATGCAGTAAAAATAATTATTAACTATCCATAACCCCAAATTACTGTGGATGGTGGGACACAAAGGATAATCAGAGGATGTGGCATTGACCTCTAGAGAATACCACCTATCTGCCAGGCATTATGCTAGCTACCTTATCTTATCTGGTGTAGATTTCATTTATATCTGATGGAAGAACTCATACTTCAGTGAAGCGGAATGATTTATAAAGCTACAATCTTAACTCACTGTAGTACTGGAATAAAGACAGTAAGAGGAATAAAACAGAGAGCCCACTAACATCCCCAGGTATAAAAGTTTTTAGTATATGATAAGGAAGCATTTCTGATCAGTAGTAAGATATAGGTTATTATGGAAATTAAACTTGTATAATTACTTTAATAGTTAAAGGAAAATGAAGAGCCATATTTTCTGACATACACTTAAATGCTTTTCAGAGTAGGCAAGAAAAATGAAACAAAAGGTATCCAGATTGGAAGGAAAGAAGTAAAACTACCTCTGTTTGCAAATGACATGATCATGCATATAGAAAATCCCAAGGAATCCACTGAAGAACTATGAGAACGAAAGAGTTCAGCAATGTGGTAGAATACAAGATCAACATACAAAAATCAATTGTGTTTCTATATGCTAGCAAAGAACAATTCAAAGAGGATAGTAAGGAAACATTTCCATTCAAAATATCATCAAAAAGAGGGGACTTCCCTGGTGGTCCAGTGATTAAGACTCCATGCTCCCAATGCAGGGGGCCTGGGTTCAATCCCTGCTCAGGGAACTAGATCCCACATGCATGCCGCAACTAAGGGTCCGCATGCTGCAACTAAGAGTCTGCATGCTGCAACTAAAAGATCCTGTACGCAGCAACGAAGATCCCACGTGCCGCAACTAAGACCCAGGGCAGCCAAATAAATAAATAAATAAAATTTTAAAAACTTGCTTAGATTTCAAAAAAAAATCATCAAAAAGGATAAACCATTTAGAAATAAATTTATTTTGAAAGTCCAAGACTTGTGTACTGAAAACTATAAAATATTGTTGAACAAAATTAAAGAATACCTAAATAAATGGAAAGATAGCCTATGTTCATAGATTGGAAGACTTCATATTGTTAAGATGGGCAATACTTCCTAAGTTGATCTACAGACTCGACACAACCTCTATCAAAATCTCAGATGGTTTCTTTGCAGATTTTGATAAGCTGATCCCAAAATTCATATGGAAATGCAAGGAACTCAGAATAGACAAAAATAATCTTGAAAGGGAAGGATAAAGTTTGAGATCTCACACTTCCAGATTTCAAAACTTATTATATAGCTACAGGAATCAAGACAATGTGGTACTGGCATAAGGACATATAGACCAATGGAATAAAATTGAGAGTACAGAAATAAACCCTCAGATTTACAGTCAGTTGATTTTCAACCAGAGTGCCAAGAAAATTTAGTGGTGAAAGAAGAGTCTTTTCAACAAATGATGGTGAGACAACTAGATATCCACATGCAAAAAATGAATTTGGGCTCCCATGTCACACCACATACAGAGCTTAACTCAAAAAAAATAAAGTCCTAAATATAAGAGCTAAAACCATTAAACTCTTAGAAGAAAATAAAGGTGTAATTCTTCATGATCTTGGATTAAGCAATGGTTTCTTAGATATGACACTAAAAGCTCAAGCAATAAAAGAAATATAGAAAAATGGGGCTTCACCAAAATGTAAAACTTTTGATTTAAACAACACAATTAAGAAAGTGAAAAGACAACCCACAGGAAGGGAGAAAATGTTTGAAAGTAATATGTCTGATAAGGGACTTATATCTAGAATATACAAAGAGCACTTACAACTCAATAAAAAAAAATTTAAAGATGGGCAGGGAATTCCCTGGCAGTCCAGTGGTTAGGACTCTGCCCATTCACGGCCAAGGGCGCGGGTTCAATCCCTGGTCGGGGAACTCAGATCCCGCAAGCCAAGCAGTGTGGCCAATAAATAAATAAAATAAAAATGGGCAAAGGATCTGAATAGATATTTCAGCAAAGGAAATATACAAATGACCTATAAGCACGATGTTCAACATCATTAGCTGTCAGGGAAATGCAAATTAAAACCACATTGAGATACCACTTCATACCCACTAGAATGGATATAATAAAAAAAGGCAGATAATAACAAGTGTTTGCAAATATGTAGAGAAATTAGAACCATCACACAGTGATGGTGAGAATGGGAAATGACACAGCCGCTGTGGAAAACAGGCTGTCTGGCAGTTTCTCAAAATGTTAAAGCTTAAGTTATCATATGACTTGACAATTCCACTTCTAAGTAAAGATCCAAGAGAAATGAAAAAATACGTTCACACAAAAACTTGTATGCAAAAGTCCTTGGCATCATTATTCATAATAATTAAAAAGTGGAAATATCCCTAATGTCCATCATCTGATGAATGGATAAATAAAATGTGGTATAATAATGGAATACTATTTTTCACTAAAAATGGAATGAAGAGCTGATACATGCCAACAGGCACATGAAAAAATGCTCGACATCGCTAATCATCAGAGAAATGCAAATCAAAACCACAATGAGATGTCACCTCACACCTGCCAGAATGGCTATTATTGAAAAGACAACAAATAACAAGTGTTGGTGAGGATGTGGAGAAAAGGGAGCCCTCATGCACCATTGGTGGGAATGTAAATTGGTGCAGCCACTATGGAAAACAGTATGGAGTTTCCTTAAAAAACTAAAAATAGAACTGCCATATGATTCAGCAGTTCCACTCCTGGGTATTTATCTGAAGAAAACAAAAACACTAATTACAAAAGATGTGCACCCTTATGTTCATTGCAGCATTATTTACAATAGCCCAGATATGGAAGCAACCCAAGTGCCCATCAATAGATGAATGGATAAAGAAGATGTGATATATAATGGAATATTACTCAGCCATAAAAAAGAATGAAATCTTGCCATTTATGACAACATGAATGAACCTAGATGGTATTATGCTAAATTAAATAAGTCAGACAGAGAAAGACAAATACTGTATGATTTCACTTATATGTGGATTCTAAAAAACAAAACAAATGAACAAACATAACAAAACAGAAACAGTTATAGATACAGAGGACAAACAGGTGGTTGCCAGAGGGGAGGGGGTTGGGGGGAGGAAAGAAATAGATGAGAGAGATTAAGAGGTACAAACTTCCTGTTGCAAAATAAATGAGTCACAGGTATGAAATGTGCAGTGTGGAATATAGTCAATAGCGATGTAATATATTGGTATGGTGACATATTGTGACTTGACTTATTGTAGTGATCATTTTGAAATGTATAGAAATTCCAAATCACTATGTTGTGTAACAAGAGCTAAATTAGTGTTGTAGGTCAATTATACTTCAAAAAAAATAAACTGATAGAAAAAGAGATCAGATTTGTAGTTGCCAGAGTGGGGGGAGGGGGGGAATTGCATGAAGGCAGACAAAAGGTACAAAGTTCCAAATATAAGATAAATAATTACTAGGGATGTAATGTAAAACATAAATATAATTAACACTGCTGTATGTTATATATGAAAAAGAGAGTAAATCCTGAGTTCTCATCACAAAAATTTTTTTTTCTATTTCTTTAATTTTGTATGTACATAAGATGATGGATGTTCACTAAACTTACTGTGATAATCATTTCATGATGTATGTAAATCATCAAATCATTATGCTGTACACCTTAAATTTATACAGTGCTATATGTCAATTATATTCAAGAAAACTGGAAGAAAATAGTGGTAATAATAATAATAATAATAAAGAACCTAGCAGCTGAATACTTCCTGAATATAAGTGATCATTTTAAGCTGCTAATTTTTGGAGTAATTTGTTATGCAGGAATAGTAACCAGAACAACCTATATAAAGGATATGATAATACCAAATATGATAATAGATAGTGCACATAGCCTAAAATATTTACTATCTGGTCCTTTACAGAAAATTTTGTCAGTCCATGTCTTAGACCAAAGGGAACAACTAAACCTCCACCACCACCACGACCATCATCATTAAGATATGATGCTGAGTAAGTACTAATATCAATGCATATCAGGGTACAGGTAACATTTCATTCATTTAAGGGGAGTAACTTTATTTAATACAATTTTAAACTTACAAAAAAATTATTCTGTGTATTTTTGAAACAACTAATTCTTGAGTACTGGAAACCCATAAAGTAAAAGTTGATGGCCTAGTGGAAAGAGTTTAGAATTCAGACTTTGCACTTTAAAAAAAGTATTTAACCTCTTTTAGGCCCAGTTGGTTTGCCCATCTGTGAAATGGGAGAATGGATAACAGTCAAAAGACTGACAGTATCAAGTGTTGGCAAGGATATAGAGTAACTGGAACCCACATACCTACTCTAGAAAGTGTAAATTGATACAGCCACTTTGGAAAACTGTTAATATCTACTAAAGCTAAACACTCATATACGTTTTGACTCAGCAGTTGCACTCTTGGTATATTTCAACAGAAATATGTCCTTGTGTCCACCAAAAGACATGAACAAGACTGATTATTAAGCTCAAAACTTAAAGCAATGCAAATGTCCATCAACAGAAAAAGAGTGTTATAGTCCTATAATGCATTACAATACAGACATGAAAATGAACAAACTACAACCACAAACAACAACATGGGATAAATATCACAAATATAACACTGATACTTCCATTGTAATCCCTCCATCTCTCTCCTCCCTACAAAAACACATACCTGTGGAGTCACAAATGGGGGCAGATTTGAGGCCACAAGAAAGAGTTTAAGGAGAGGGGAAAGCAGAAGCAGCCCCTAGGACTCAACCTGATGTCTGACATCCCCAGCTGTTGGAGTTTGTTAAGGGAAAAACATTATGCATTTTATGCTTATGAATTTTAATTTGAATTAATTCTCCAAATGGAGATTGAGATGGGTCAAACAAATTAACACTGTATTAGCTTTTATTTTAAAGTATTTCCTGTCAAGCAGATTGATGCAGAGAAGCACAGTTTCTATACACTTCTAATAGGTTCAAACATTCAAAGGCTAATACCATATCTGATAGACCAGACAGTAAAGTGAGATTCAGGAGATCACGTGGGTCCTGGTATCAGTTCTGACCCAGTAGCTATGTGACCTTGGGTAATGCCCTTCACCTCTCTGTGAAGATCCCATCTGGGAAAAGACACTGTGTTCCTAGAAGGGATAGAATTCACTATGCCAGTCCAATTATTTTAACAAGAACAATAGCTATGAATCTTATGCTTTCTTAAAACAAAATTCCCAGTGGTGTATGACAAAATACCTGGTCAAACATCATGTCCACCCAAAGTCATATGGTCACCACCTAACTTCAACTCCCAAGAGCTGACATTGTTCACACGTACCTCTGTATAAGGAACCTTTTGAAGGAATACTTAGTGATATCATGGGCAGGTTTCAGGATTTCAGAAGAATTTTAGGGCAACAGCAGAGCGGTGAGGGGCAGGACTGAGCATGTCACAACCCCCATATGGACGCTAGGAAGCATGGCAAGGACTGGATTGACAACCTGCTAGAGGGGAGTACAGAGCTCCCACGCTCCACTCAGGCCCACCAGTAATCCTAGATTTGCTTTTGAAGTCCCTCATATTAAGGAGAAAGCATAAATGGCCATTTTTTCAAACTTCCTCCTCCCCGACACCACACTCATTCCATTCTCTTCTTATCCAGGAGTGACCAGTCATGATCAAAGAGGAGGAGGGCGATGATGGGTTAGGAATCACGACCAACCCCATTTTATTGGCCCCTGTCCTGGAGTGAGATTTTCATCCTGCCAAGTTAATGTGGTGGGTTTTATTTTGTCAGGCATATATTGCTGGAAGGTGAAAACAATAAAATCAACTTAATATTCAGATAGCTTGAGGAAAAGGATGGTGGGGGAGAGTCATATTTCTCTTGATCTATTACCGTGGATCTTTTAATATGATTAAGAGGCAGGTCCTTCATTGGCTGAGCCAGTGGAGAATGGGGCATGAACTGCTCTCATTGGACTCTCCCATCATCAGAATGATGCATAACTGCAGGTCATTAAGGTTTAGGTTTTTAACAATGAAAGATTATAGATCAGAAAAGAAAAAAAGCAAATAAATCTGAATGTAATAGAATAGTAATTTCAGAGTCTTGGAAGCTGGACAAAGATACTGTTTTTTGAAAATTTTGATTTATCTACTTCTGGGCTTTTAGTTTGTTTCTTTTATTTATTAAAATCAATTCAAAAGAAGTTTGTGGTATTTTTATTCTGTTAACACTCTTTCTCCCTGATTCACGCTTACAATATGTTATTTACTGTAGTTAAAGCCATTTCCCTTATTTAGCCTTTTTCAAAAAACACGGCATTAGAGCATGATTGCTCCTCATTCGCCCACCAGGTTAAAAATCAGATGTACTCATTGTCCCTTCTAGTCTTTAACACCAAGCCAGGTTTTTCTCTCTACTTACCAGATCCATCTGTCTCAATCACCCCTGCACTCTCAGCCAAATTATAGTGCATTTTATTTTATTTTTTTTATTTTATTTTATTTTTGACTGCGTTGGGTCTTCATTGCTGTGCTAGGGCTTTCTCTAGTTGCAGTGAGAGGGGGCTACTCTTGGGTGCGGTGCACGGGCTTCTCATTGCGGTGGCTTCTCTTGTTGCGGAGCACAGGCTCTAGGCACGCGGGCTGCTAAAGTAGTTGTGGTGCGCGGACTTTGTTGCTCTGCGGCATGTGGGATCTTCCTGGACCAGGGATCGAACCCATGTGCCCTGCATTGGCAGGCAGATTCTTAACCACTGTGCCAACAGGGAAGTCCTATAGGTGCATTTTAGATGTTCTTTTATTAATGCTTCTGTTTATTTTCTGAATTTACAAGTACAAAACAGCCAAAACACACAACTGTCCTAATGGATTCAATACATCAAAATGCCTTCCAACACATTATGTATGAGACCAATGTGCTAGAATAATTTTGGTAAAAACATTTGTATGGCATAATGACAAACACTGGCGTTTTGAAGCAACAACAATTAGCATGATATAATTGACTTAGTGAATTTTTTTTTCTGAACATGTCCACAGCTTTCTCTGAACACGCAGCTCTGAAAAGAACCTTTGCTTTCCCCAAATTTTATTTTGATGTGTAAGACAATCATGTGGCATTCCCTTCCCCCACAGGGGATTTACTTGCAGGTTATTTTGTGATTGTTTGTCTACGTCTTTGCAGTAAAATCCTTTTTCAAGTCCTTTTATAAAATGTTTCTAATATACCAGATAATAATAAATAATAGTCCTGATGAGAAGGCTCAATTTTTGTGAACCCTGTCTCTAATGATGGTAATTTTAGTATTTCACCATGAAACAAACATCATATTAGCAAAGGGATTTAAAGCATATATGGAGATTAATTGAAAGGTTTTTTTTCCCTTTAACATCATAAAGTGAAACATATTTGTATTTTACTCAATCTGAAACATTTTGTCTGCTATGTCTTTTTTTGTTCAACTTTTACTATACCAGATATAGTTGTTAATCATTTATGTAGAATTTTTATATCCTTGTTTATAAATATGACCACTCAACTCTTTTTAGCATGTTCTTTCATATATTTCCTTTAAATAAAAATGTAATTTTCTTCATAATCTATTGTTTTCATTAACAACAACAACAACAAAAATACCTCTTCTTAATGGTCTGACATTAAGTACTTTTGGAAGCCTGGCCATTTGGGATGGTAGCTCTTTGAGATGACCTCAATTTCTTCCATTTTCTTAATCCTTAAGTCTTTTTGGGGGGAGGGTTTAATTTCTGTAATTTATACTTTCCACAAATCCACACATTTTATCAATATTTTCAATTGTATCACATAGATATTTGAAAGAGCTATCTTTTACATAGAATAATATTTTCTATATTATTCCTTTTTTTCTCCCTAAGGAGGTTACTTAGATGTGTAATCTATTATTTTTTTCCCCAGGCAACAGCTCTCATTTTTATTCACCAACTATATGGTTAAGGGTGTTTTTCTTGGATTTAAGTATCGTCAAGACAAACCGTTTCGGGACTTCCCTGGTGGCGCAGTGGTTAAGAATCTGCCTGCCAATGCAGGGGACACAGGTTCGATCCCTGGTCCAGGAAGATCCCACATGCCACGGAGCAACTAAGCCCGTGCGCCACAACTACTGAGCCTGCGCTCTAGAGCCCGTGTGTCGCAACTACTGAGCCCACATGCTGCAACTACTGAAGCCCGTGCACCTAGAGCCCGTGCTCCACAACCAGAGAAACCACCGCAACGAGAAGCCTGCGCACTGCAACGAAGAGTAGCCCCCGCTTGCCACAACTAGAGAAAGCCCGCGTGCAGCAACAAAGACCCAAAGCAGCCAAAAATAAATAAAATTTAAAAAAAAGTAAAGACAAGCAATTTTAATCTTGGTTAACTTCTAAGGATATTTTACATTTTTCATAAATATATTTATTTTTGTTTGTGTTCTGTATTTGGAGACTGGTTTTGCCATTTTTCCCTTTTTGGCAATTCACTGAGGCTTTTGTTCAGAATTGGAGCAGTGGCTTTCCAGGCAGGTCCCTTGTTTTCCAGGAGCTCATCCCCTAAGTTGGAGAGTTCCTGTTCAAGCCAGGGTGGCTTAGCCCAGGATATTAGATTCTGGGTTGGTGGACAAATGGCCCAAACGTGGCCAGCGTCATTGCTCTGGAATTGTGTACCTGGGTTACAGAAGTCATAGTCTCAAAGACCTGAGGCTGAATTTTCTACAGTTTAGGTGCTGTAGATGGCGCCTGTAAAGTGGTTTCTCAGTGGAGGCTACAGGAAGCTTTTAGATAGTCTGGTTATTCAATGCCTTCTAATTGGCTCTTGCCAGGTAAAACTACCCAATCACATTTAACCACGTGGGGGCTTATTGGTAGGATTTCCCGCATTACATTTCATCCAGTCAGATGTTGCCGGTACTCAATACCTCATCTGCATACACGGTATATAAATAGCTCGCGGTCACTACCACCTTTCTCTTTCATTCGAAGGTATTGGAAAAGTATGTCCATCATGGCTGAGCATTCTTCTAAATCTATCTTTGCCAAGAAGGGCTTCAAGAAAGCCACTTCCAAAACAGAGAAGGGGGAGATGGATAGAGATACTCTAGTAACTATTACTCCACCCCTGTCTACAAGGCTCTGAAGCAGGTCCACTCTAACATTGGTATTTCATTAAATGTCATGCACAGCATGAATTATTTTCTTAACAATATCACTGGGGGTATTTCAGACTATGCCTCCGTCCTGGCCCACTCCACCAAGTGCTCCATCATCACCTCCAGAGAGATCCTCACATTCTTCTGCCTGCTGCTGCCTGGGAATATCGGAAAGCACGCCGTGTCCGAGGCCACCAAGGTAGTCATCAGAAACACCACCCACAAATGAGCTGCCTCCAGACCAGCTGAGCATCGCCAACCAAAGGCTCTTTTCAGAGCCACCTCAGTTTTCTTAATAAGAACTGTATTCTAATAAACTTTGATCGACTTTATTTTTTAAAGTGTGTCATCCTGCTAATTTTTAAACATCTTTTTTACAAAGAACTAAATATTATCAACTACATTTTAATATATCTATGGTCTAATTTGCTCAAAATGAAATAGTGAGTTTTGTTCAATAATGTTGCATTATACCACTTTACTAAAGAGTAAGTTCTTTTATTTTTCTAGGTCAACCTTTCACAGGGTCTGTAAGATAAAGTTATTTACCTTTTTCACTCTCATTTTCTCATGAATGTATGGCAAAATTTTCCAGAGATTCGTTATGTACCATAATGACAACAAATTAAGTGCAGGAACATGTATAAGAATTCAACAGACATATTAGAAGAGATATTAAGGAGATTTTTTTTCTTTTTTTTAATTGAAGTATAGTTGATTTACAACGTTGTATTAGTTTCTGGTGTACAGCAAGGTGATTCAGTTATACATATATATAATCTTTTTCATATTCTTTTTCATTACAGGTTATTACAAGATATTGAATATAGTTCCCTGTGCTATATTGTAGGACCTTGTTGTTTATCTGTTTTATATATAGTAGTTTGTGTCTGCTAATCCCAAACTCTTAATTTACTCCTCCCCCCTCCTTTCCCCTTTGGTAACCATAAGTGTGTTTTCTATGTTTGTGAGTCTGTTTGTTTTGTAAATAAGTTCATTTGTATCATATTTTAGATACCACATGTAAGTGATATCATATGGTATTTGTCTTTCTTTGACTTACTTCACTTAGTATGATGATCTCTAGGTCCATCCATGTTGCTGTAAATGGTGTTATTTTATTCTTTTTCATGGCTGAGTAGTATTCCATTGTATATATTCCACATCTTTATCCATTCGTGTCGATGGACATTTAGGTTGCTTCCATGTCTTGGCTATTGTAAATAGTGCTGCTATGAACGTTGGGGTGCATGTATCTTTTCACATTAGAATTTTCTCCAGTTATATGCCAAGGAGTGGGATTGCTGGATCACATGGTAACTTTATTTTTATTTTTTTAAGGAACTTCCATACTGTTTTCCATAGTGGCTGCACCAATTTACATTCCCACCAACTGTGTAGGAGGGTGCCCTTTTCTCCACACCCTCTCCAGCACTTATTATTTGTAGACATTTGATGATGGCCATTCTGACTGGAGTGAGGTGATACCTCATTGTAGTTCTGATTTGCATTTCTTTGATAATTAGTGATGTTGAGCATCTTTTCATGTGCCTATTGGTCATCTGTATGTCTTCTCTGGAGAAATGTCTACTTAGGTCTTCTGCCCATTTTTTTGGTTGGTTTTTACTGAGTTGTATTCAAATATTTTTTTTAAATTCCTATCTCCTCATTACTCTTTTAGGAAATACATTTTGTGTGGGAATTTATAATTTAGGTTTATATGATGTAATAGTTACTTTATTGTAAGCTTTAAATGAATTAAAAATAAATATATTAAAATTCTCCATATTAATATTTAATACAGTAAATGTTGACAGATATAACCCACATAAAAAATTTAAAACTGCATAATTTTTAAATCTATAAAGTGCTCTGAAACCAAAACTGCTCCAGGTATTGTTTGCAGGTAATCAGATCAACTGAAAATTCTTGGCCTCTTTTTCAGCGGTTTTTCTCCAGGAGGGGATGGCCTTTCCTTCCCAGACTTGCCAAAATCCATTTGCATATTTCTAGACAAGAGTTATTTCCATTGCTCTAAGTTGCCTAAAGCTCTCAGTTATAAATAGCTCCCATAGAATGAGAATCAAATAAACCGGAAGGTTTTATACATAATTTTCCTTTGAGGAACAATTTTTCCCTGTAGTTCTCCCATTTTTGATAAACAATAATCTCAAAGAAAGATTTTTTATTGAGGTATAATTAACATACTTTATATTTTAGTTTCAAGTGTACAACATAATGACTCGATATTTGTATATATTTTGAAATGATCACCACAGTAAGTCTAGTTAACACCTGTCAACATACATAGTTACAGAATTTTTTTTGTAACTGGAAGTTTGTACCTTTTGACTCCCTTCACACATTTCACCCACCTCCTACCCACCACCTCTGGCAACCACCAATCTGTTCCTTGTAACTGTGAGCTTGGTTTTTGGGGTTTTTTTAGATTCCATATAAAAGTGCGATCATACAGTGTTTGTCTTTCTCTGACCTATTTTACTTAGCATAATGCCCTCAAGGCCCATCCATGTTGTTGCAAAAGACAATATTTCATTTTTTTTTTGTGGCTGAATAATATTCTATTGTAAACATTTTTTTTTTTTTTTTTTGGCCGTGCTGCGCGGCTTGTGGGATCTTAGTTCCCGGACCAGAGATCGAACCCACGCCCTCGGCAGTGAAAGCATGGAGTCCTAACCACTGGACTGCCAGGGAATTCCCCACACTGTTTTGATTATTGTAGTTTTGTAGTAAGCTTTGAAATCAGGGAGTTTGAGACCTCCAACTTTGTTCTTCCTTTCCTAGATTGTTTTGGTTCTTCAGGGTCCCTTGATATTCCATATGGATTTTTCTATTTCTGCAAAAAATATCATTGGGATTTTGATAGGAATTTCTTTGAATCTATAGATCACTTCAGGCAGTATTGCCATCTTAACAATATTAAGTCTTCCAATTCATGAACACAGGATGTCTTTCCATTTCTTTCTGTCTTAATTTCTTTCAGCAACATTTTGCAGGTTTTTAAAAATTGAAGTATAGTTTATTTACAATATTGTGTTGGTTTCAGCTGTACAGCAAAGTGATTAAGTTATGTATATGTATATATTTTCAGATTCTTTTCCATTATAGGTTATTACAAGATACTAAATATAGTTCCCTGTGCTATGCAGTAAATCCTTGTTGATTATGTATTTTATATATAGTAGTGTGTATCTGTTAATCCCATACTCCTAATTTATCCCTCTCTCCCTTTCCCCTTTGGTAACCATAAGTTTGTTTTCTGTGTTTGTGAGTCTGTTTCTGTTTTGTCAATAAATTCAACTGTATTATTTTTTACATTCCACATATAAGTGATACATAATATTTGTCTTTCTCTGTCTGACTTCATTTAGTATGATATTCTCTAGGTCCATCCATGTTGCTGCAAATGGCAATATTTCATTATCTTTTATGGCTGAGTAATATTCCATTATAAATATGTACCACATCTTCTTAAGCCAGTCATCTGTTGATGGGCACTTGGTTTGTTTCCATGTCTTGGCTATTGTAAATAGTATTGCTATGAACATTGGGGTGCATGTATCTTTTCAAATTAAAATTTTTGTCTTTTCCAGATATATGCCCAGGAGTGGGATTGCTGGATCATATGATATCTCCATTTTTAGTTTTTTAAGGAACCTGCATACTGTTTTCCGTAGTGCACCAATTTACATTCCCACCAACAGTGTAGGAGGGTTCCCTTTTCTCCACACCCTTTCCAGCATTTATTATTTGTAGACTTTTTGATAATAGCCATTCTGACTAGTGTGAGGTGATACCTCATTGTAGTTTTTGAAACCGTGCACCTCAGATTGGGACTTGAACCTAATCTCACCTCAGATGAGACTCGAACCCACCTGACTTGCACCTCAGATGGGACTTGAACCCACAATCTCTGGCTTAGGAAGGTACTCAAATCCACAATCTCCCAGGTAAAACTGCACACCTGGTCTCAGGACTTAATGAAGTTCAGGTTCTTTATGTCTCACTGCAGAAGGAATTCAGTGAGAGGAAAAGTGATAGGTAAGAAGTAGATTTATTGAGAGAGATACACACTCCACAGACAGAGTGTGGGCCATCTCAGATGGTGAGAACGGGCCCCCACATATGGAGTGGTTAGTTTTTTATGGGCTGGGTAATTTCATAGGCTAATAAGTAGGAGGATTATTCCAACTATTTTGGAGAAGGGGTGGGGATTCCAGGACTTGGGCCACTGCCCACTTTTTGGCCTTTTATGGCCTGGGAACTGTCATGGTGCAGGTGGCTGTGTCATTTGGCATATGCTAATATATTACAATGAGCATATAATGAGGCTTGGGCCTAGCCTAGTAGGTTCTAACTGGGCCTATCTTGGGCCTAGCCTAGTAGGTTCTAACTGAGACAGGATCTTAGTTCCCGGACCAGAGATTGAACCCATGCCCTTGGCAGTGAAAGCATGGAGTCCTAACCACTGGACTGCCAGGGAATTCCCCACACTGTTTTGATTATTGTAGTTTTGTAGTAAGCTTTGAAATCAGGGAGTAGGGCCTAGCCTAGTAGGTTCTAACTGAGACAGGAAGGAAGGAGGCAGGGCACAACCATTAAAAGAATGACAGCCATTGGGAAGAACAGGATACCAAAAAAAACCGGTTAGAACCTACCTGGAAATTGTTCATGACAAGAGGTCCATATTCCCCTATAACATTTTCCCTATTATAATCATACCCAGTCACAGTTCCTGATCATTTGATGTTCTTAAAAGATACCATTATTATTCACCAAGGGCATAACATCTTCCCTTAATGAACTATAATTCTGAAGGAACATAGTTCACATTTATTTAAATTTTTAGCTGTATCCACTGAACTTGATTTTATTTTTTGCATTTTTAGATCATAAACCATATGGAGTTAATTATCATTCCTGAATTAATTTTAGTGGAAGGGAGAGTTAGACAAATGTGTTTTAAGTATATAATGAATATTATTTTTATTTTCCTCAGTACCCTCACTGTCTATCAGAATATCTCCCATATATATTGTTTCATAATGGATTATAAATATAAATAATTTATGTGTGGTTTAAAATGCCTCACAGCCGGACAAAGTGAAAGTCTCTTTTCTAATCAATATTCCTGCATCCCACTCCCCAAAGGTAACCACTGCTATTGTTTGATTTGTATTTGGCATGCATTTTTCTGTGCATATTTAAATACACATACGTAAATAGATACAATGGTTTACACATTAACTGATTTGTTTGTTAGATATGAAATTGGAATCACAGAATAACACTGATCTGCTACTTATGTTCTTCATTTAACAAGATGTGTGCTTTTTAAATTGTTTTCATTAAGGTATGATTTAGAGAAAATAAAATTCACTCCTTTCAGTGTCCAGTTCTATGTCTTGAAAAGTACATACACTTGTATATGTACACTTGTATACAGTTGTATAACCACACCACAATCAGGATATACGAGTTCCATTACGCCAAAAAATTCTCCTGTGCCTTTTTGTAGTCAACCCATTCTCCCCACCTCAACCCTGACAACGACCTATTTGTTTTCTGACTCCCAAATTTTGATAGCTGTAGGTTTTCACTTTTATTTTCATTTTAATTCTATTCTATTCTATGTATTTTTAATTGAAGTATAGTTGATTTCTGTTCTACGTATTTTTGATTTCCCTTGACCCATGAATTAATTTGATATGTGTTGCTCAGTTTCCAAGTTCTTAGAGATTTTCCTGTTATCTTTCTATTATTAATTTCTAGAATTTTATTCCATTATTGTCAGATAACACATTCTGTTTGGTTTCAATTTTTTTAAGCTGTTAAGGTCTGTTTTATGACTCAGGATATAGTCTATCTTGCTGAATGTTCCATGTGCATTTGAAAAGAGTGTGTATTCTGCTGTTTTTGGGTGGACTGTTCTATAAATGTCAGTTAGATCTAGTTGGTTGATGGTGGTGTTCAGTTCATCTATAACCTTGCTAATTTTTTGTCTACTAATTCTATTACTGAGAGAGGAGTATTGAAGACCCAAATTATAATTGTGGATTTGTCTATTCCCCTTTCAGTTCTGTCAGTTTTGCCTCTTGTATTTTAAGACTCCGTTGTTAGATATAATACATATTTAAAATTGTTGTATCTTCCGGGTGAATTGACTGACTCTATTTATCCCTGGTAACTGTGTTTGCTTTCAAGTCGACATTGTCTGATAATGTAAAGAATCTATAGATTCTCCTGCTTTCTTCTGATCAGTGTTTGCATGGTGTATTTTTATTCATTGTTTTACTCTTAAGCTACCTATATCATTATATTTGAAGGGAGTTTCTTGTAGACAACATATAGTTGGGCCATTTTTGTTTTTTGTTGTTTTATAAATCCATTCTGACGATCTAAGTCATTTAGTTATGTATTTAGACCATTGACAATTAATTATTGATATGTTTCTATTTAGATCTACCACTTTATTTTCCATGTTTTGTTTGTCCTCTCTGTTTTTCATTACCCTGTTTCCCCTTTCTTTGGCTTATCTGAATGCCTTTTAGTATTTCATTTTAATTTTCTATTCTGAATTTGAATATATCTCTTTGTATAATATTTTTGTGGTTGCTCTGTGGATTACAAACTACCTACTTAACTTTCCACAGTCTATTCAGAATCAGTACTCAGAATCATTATGTTACCACTTCAGTTGATATGTAGAAACCTCACCTTAATAGATCCCCTTACCCTCCCCCCTTTACATTACATTTGCTTTATGTATTATATCTACACTGAAATCTACATAGATACCTACTATAGCTACTTTATTGAAAACTCCATCTGTTAATGTTATATTTTGCTGTGATTTTCCACTATTTACCATGATTTTGGAAACCCATTCAGCTGCATCTTCATATTCACTTTCTCCCTAGATCTCCATGAATTCTAAATTGGTGGAAATGTAAATTGGTACAGCCACTATGAAAAACAGTACGGAGGTTCCTTAAAAAACTAAAAATAGAGTTGCCATATGATCTAGCAATCCCACTCTCTGAGCATATATCCAGAGAAAACTCTAATTCAAGATACATGCACCCCACTGTTCATAACAACATTCTTTACAATAGCCAAGACATGGAAACAATCTAAATGTCCATCGACAGATGAGTGGATAAAGAAGATGTGGTATGTATATACAATGGAATACTACTCAGCCACAAAAAAGAACGAAATAATGCCATTTGCAGCAACATGGATGGACCTAGAGATTATCATACTACGTGAAGTCAGAAAGAGAAAGACAAATGCCATATGATATCACTTATATGTGGAATCTGAAATATGATACAAATGAACTTATTTACAAAACAGAAACAGACTCACAGAGATAGAAAACAAACTTATGGTAACCAAAGGGGAAGGGAGGGAGGGAGTGATAAATTAGGAGTTTGGGATTAACATATACACACTACTATATGTAAATAAACAACAAGAACCTACTGTATAGCACAGGGAACTATATTCAATATCCTGTAATAAACTATAATGGAAAAGAACATGAAAAAGAATATACATATATATATCTATAACTGAATCACTTTGCTGTACACCAGAAATTAATACAACATTGGAAATCAACTATACTTCAGTAAAAAAAAAAAGTAATATAGGTCATTATTAATAAATTAAGCAATACCTTGGACAGCATTGAATGCCAGTGTCCAGAGAAATTAGAGCATTTAGAGCCCTGGTGGCTTCAGGATACAATGGGAAAAGCTTTAGAGTAATTTCAAGCTCACGTACTGAGCAGGTATCCATAGCAGTTCCCCTGATTTACTTCACCTCTCCTAACTTCTTACCCTTATCTAAATTATAGGATTAAATAGGGACTTCCCTGGTGGTGCAGTGGTTAGGAATCCACCTGATAGTGCAGTGGACATGGGTTCGAGCCCTGGCCCAGGAAGATCCCACATGCCTTGGAGCAGCTAAGCCCATGAGCCACAACTGAGCCTGCACTCTAGAGCCCATGAGCCACAACTACTGAGCCTGCATGCCACAACTACTGAAGCCCACATGCTTAGAGCCAGTGCTCCACAATAAGAGAAGCCACTGCAATGAGAAGCCCACACACCACAACGAAGAGTAGCCCCCACTCTCTGCAACTAGAGAAAGCCCACGCGCAGCAACGAAGACCCAATACAGCCAAAAATTAAATAAATAAATACATAAATAAATAAATTAAAAGAAATGTTTAAATTATAGGATTAAATAGGTAACTGAATAAGTGTTAAGAGTAAAGGAGATACAATTTAGAGTACCATTTGTTTACATTAATTTCCTACCCTCCATATCATCTTTCTCAGAGGAAATGTCTGTTCTGACTGATCCCTTTCTACCCACCATCTTAGAAAGCAGTCATTCACATAATCCCCATACTTAATTCTCATCATCATCAATCATCATCACCAACACCAACATCTACGTAAGAGGTCACTGTGTATATGAAGCGTTTGTCAGTCTTCTTTCATTATCACCCTCCAGGAGCCCTTTCAGACATTTTTTGCCTAATTACCCCCAACCCCACTCCCCAGCGGAATGTGAAATTTTTAATACTCCAGATGTGGTTTATCTGTTTATGTACTGTGGTCCTTTGGAAGCTCACAGACCGTTGTAATATCTATGAAAACCCTAACCTCAAGAACCAATCTTTGACCTCTTGGGGATGATGTCATCTGTTGAGAATGCATGGTATATTGTGATTAGGGCAAAAGCTGGAATCCCATTCTTGCTCCATACATCCCTCGATCCACACTAGAAAATCTGTCATGATTAGATGCCCAGCCTTGATAGACCATCCATGGAGCCACCCTCATCCCTCTCTGGGAGAAATTTCACTTCCCTCTCTGTGTCCTCAGATGCCCTTTCCTCCCTACCAGGTACAAGCAGCCTAATCATTTCCATAAGTTTTCACAAAGGACAGAAGAAACACTGGCTTCAGACAGCTTCTGCTTCCAGCCTGGTCACAAACTTCCCATGCGGCAGGGGGAAGGAACACCAGGCTTGGCTTCCTGCTGCTGGGAGGGTTAACACAGGGAGAACAGAGATTAACCACCTCAGCAGTACATGTCCTGATACCTTTGCTAAAGATCTGCCACCAGCAACTAAAGGTGACCAGGCTGCCAGGTCCCACCCCTGGCTCTGGCTGTTGGCGTGGGGAACAACCTCTTTGCCATTTGTCTCTGTGCTCAAGAGCACTTGCTTTGTAGTCACACACATCCATGAAGAGAGGATAGTGATACATCACTAGTGGGGCTGTTGTGAGATTAAATCCAGTCACTAACATGAAGAACCTAGATCTGGGCCCCTCTAAACAACCTGCTTCATAAATAGTAGCTCTTTCCTCCGTCAATCAGAGAGCTCATGTGGTCCTCACCCGCCCCTTCAGTTGGGGCCCCTTAACCAGATTGCAGGTCAGAATCACCTTGGGGATCTTTTTCTAAACCCTCATATGAATTTCCCTTGTTGGTGGAAAGAGGGCTTCTGTATCAAAAGCCATTCAAGTTATTCAGCCATGATAATATGGGCCTTAAAAAACAGATATGCCCATTTGGCACCAATAGTGTGTGGCAGTGTCCATTTCCCCTTCATTCCACCAGCATCAGTTATTAACAGCTTTTGTCTTTATTGCTAAATATGATCTCTTCTTTTTTCCAGACCAGTCCCAGTGGAAGAGTCACCTCAGAAGGTCTGTCCTTAATGTTATAAATTCACAGGCTCCTCCCCTAGGGTTGCCAGATTTAGCAAATAAACATACTGGATGCCCAGCTGAACTTGAATTTCAGATGAACAAAGTAATATTGCATGTGACAAATTTACACAAAAAAGGATTTTTTGTTTATTTTAAATTCAAATGTAAATGGTTTAAATATAATCTGGTAACCCTACACATGGAGGGATCTGGAGGGGAACCAAGGTACTCCAGTCAACAACTGCAGCTGAGCCCCTAGCAGAAGCCAGAACCCATGCTCATCCATGTGAGTGAGCTCTCTCAGATGTGCCAGCCTAATGGAGCCTCCAGCTGATGGCAGCCCCAGGTGAGACACCACATGGAGCAGAAAACCATCCAGCTGAACCCAGTCAACCCACATTATCCTGAGAAATTAAAAAATGGCTATTGTTTTGGCGGTGTTTGTTAAACAGAAATGGATATCTGAACCATGTAGTTTTGGTGAACTCTCTTTTTCTATAGTCTGTAATCTTTGGATAAGATAGGGATTTGCTGATCTTTGAAGGTTCGATAGGACGTCGTTATAATTTTGGCTATAGTCTGTGTGTGGGTTTATATGTGGGTATAGTTTTTGAAATTTCCTCAATTCCTTCTGGGATTCCCAAGATAAATTTTCACGATGTATGATTTTCATCATACTCTTGGAATTTTAGAAATTTATTCCTAAATTCCCTTCCACAGACGAGGCTCCACTGCAGTCATGCTTGTGAAGGGATGGAGAGGTATTGCTACAAACTGCTCCCTGAGACACGTGGAAAGCCGTATCCTCAGAAGGTGCCTTGGTGAGTACGTTGTCAGAACAAGGGGTGTTTACTCATTTTAAGAAGGGTTTCTCAAAGAAGGTGTCCTGAAACACTTTCTCCTGCTACAAGGATAGCCTTGCAAGGAAGCCACTCTTCTTGAGTACACATAGGATGCCTTCACCAGACCTCAGAGACATATGCATTGCAGTCCTGGTCTTTTCTGACTGTCCCAATGCAGCAGTGCTGGGTGGATAAGTCTGTGCAGTTCTGGGGTTCATTAATACGAAGACCACTTTATAAGGAATAAAGTTGATGTATTTTCACCTTATTTTTCATATTTCTTAGTTGGTTTAGAGTCAAGATATGGAGAAGGGGTGTATTTTCAAGGCCGCTTAAAGACTCAGTCATTTTAGAGCAAGACCATAGGAATAGTTTGGGACCCGGCGAGACACAGAAAAGGGAAAGGAGCTGTGGATCTATTTGTAGACCCACTCCTGAGGGCAGAGTAAACATGTGCTCCATAAGGGCAGGTTGGTTCAAGAACTTTGAAGGGAGAGGGCCTGGGCTGTGCAACCTGTTTGTTCATCCAACCTCACGAATCAGGTAAGTGATTCTCTAGATAGAGGAGTGAGTGTATAGAGAGGTTACATGGGTTTGGCCGTGGCTGTCCCTCCATGTGGAAGAAAATATTGGGAATGGAGGCTAGGAATTCCCCAGGAAAAAACAATGTATCGTTCAATTGACCCAGGTTTCTGTCTATTAAATGACTATGATGTTTTAGGCCTGCCTCCCTGGAATAACTCTGAGATTTGTAAATGACATTTTTGTATATGTATCAAGATCATTGGGTTACATGATTATAGAGAGTTCTCAGTTCTCTGCCACAGATGGCTAACTGCTTAGCATGGGCTGTGATAGTACACGTTCACCCTCAGAGGGAGGGCTAACTCATCTGCAGGAACCCTACATACTTCCCTGGGTCTCTGTGTTCTGATAATACACCCCTACTGTCTCTTTAAAGCAAACACAATTCCTGACGACAAGCACATGTTTTGTCCCACGAAACTGGACAGATTTTTGCCAGTTGCCGGGGTCCCAGTCTAGTGCTTCTAATTAGTATGTTTTCCAAGCGGCAGCCTGAAGAGCTAAGGTGTTTTGCTTTAAGCTAAGGACAAGGGGGTGGAGGAGGGTGGGGAGGTATTTAAGGTGGTGGAAGATCTGCCTGCACCTGGCGGTTACTATAGAAACGTGACGTCAATAAGGCGACCTTGACGACTTTTTAATGGAGACAGAAGCGGCCTGGCAAGGAGAGCAGGTTTCTCCTTCAGGTGTTTGGAACTGAGTTGGGAGAGTGGGTACCCGCGATGGGGGCTGGGCCGCCCTGGGGTGTGGGGAGACAAAGCGATCCACATCCAGGTCCCCTCTTTCCTGCTTTGGGGCTCGGTGCCCGGGCTGTCTCGTAAGTAAAGCCATTGGGGTCCTGCCCGGCCCCAGTGGGTGTGGTGTCCTGCTCCAGGGGTGTCCTCGAGCCACTTTCCTTCTAAAGGCAGGGGCGTGGGAGGTGAGACAGGTAACGACTCTAAGCCTCAGCTTTCCCCTCTGTAAAATGGGAATAAGGATGCTTTCCCTAAAGGGTCTCTGTGAACATTTAGCGATAACATGTGAATAAGCCGATGGTCCTGTGGTTATCGCAGGATCATGGATGTTTGTATGAATTCAGGCCACTTCTTATTCTTTTTCCACTTTGTTCTCAGGGGACATATGAGGAAAGGAGAAGAAAAAGGCCCTGGTGGGAAGCTCATTGTACCTTCTGGTTGTTAGCATCACTATCCAGTTGTTTCAGTGTCCTTGTCTCTAACGCAGTGCCTAGCACGGTGCAGGGCACACAGTTACCAGTAAAGCATGGTGATTGCTGGATTTGTCTCTCCCTGTGCAGCTCCTCATGCTGGTGGCCTTGCTCATATCAGGTGTCTGAAGGAGGCAGGTTCTGAGCATCTGTGTCCTGATGGCTGCTGGAGCTTCTACTCCGGGTTCAAGGGCAGGAGAGCCCAACACTTCACATCTTTCTTTGGATATGCCGCCTGGCTCAAGTGAGTTCATAGATCTGATAAAAGCATGTTGTGGAATAGCTCCTGTGAGGGTCACAAAATGTAGAGAAGCTACTTTGATTTAATCATGGGAAAGAGGTTTAGCACTTGGGATTTCCATCAGCAGCTACATGCTTTGTAGTAACCCTTGAGGCCCGTCTGATAGAAGTCTTTTTTTCCCCTTCCTTCCTTCCTTCCTTCCTTCCTTCCTTCCTTCCTCCCTCCCTTCCTTCCTCCCTCCCTCCCTCCCTCCCTCCCTCTCTGTCTCTCTCTCTCTCTTTCTTTCTTTCTTTCTTTTTTGGTGCTGAAAAGCAATGGATTGTCCATTTGGGAAGGAAGTTGGCCTTTAACATTCATTGGTAATAAATATACCTAAATTGTTCTCACCTTTTACATAATAATCAGTGATTCCCTTGTATCTCTCAGATGAGTATGGAAATATGCAGTAGTTAGATCTTCCTAACAATTTGACATTGTAATGTAGATTCTTCCCTGGTGACTATGGTTTTTTTTTCCTTTTATAATGACATTTTTAAAAGAACCAGACAATTTCCAAGTGTTAGTTTAAAATGTCAGTGATAGAATTTATTTTTAAAAAAGCATTTGTTACTTTAGAGTTTGCCCTAACAGAATGATACTCAGCTACATTCCCTGAAATAACCAGTTCCTCTTTAATATCATTATGATTTTCCTGAGATATAATGTTTTTATTTCTGTACTTCAGAAGGAAATGAACATCAACTTTCCCTAAATATTTGGGCATACTTTATTGCATATGATTATTTTGGTTATTTGATGACATAGTGTGGATCTGTTAATGTACAAGAGCATAACTGTAAGAATTTTTCACCTGATTAACTTAATTGCATCAGAGAATTATGAATATATAAATATATTTCAAATATTATATTGAGGTATGGTTAACATACAAGATACTGAGCATATTTAAAGTATATGCTCTAAGGACTTCCCTGGTGGTCCAGTGGCTAAGACACCGCACTCCCAATGCAGGGGGCCTGGGTTTGATCCCTGGTTGGGGAACTAGATCCCACATGCCGTAACTAAGAGTTCGCATGCCACAACTAAAGATCCCACACGCCACAGCAAAGATTCCGCACACTGCAGCGAAGATTCCACACGTGGCAACGAAAATCCTGTGTGCTGCAACTAAGACCCGGCACAGCCAAATAAATAAAATAAAAAAAATAAAGTATATGCTCTAAGTTTTGATATATATATGCACCTGTGAATCTAATACTACACTTAAGATAATGAACATATCCATCACCTCAAAAGGCTTCCTTGTGCTCCTTGGTAATCTGCCCACCTAGCTCTCTCCTGCCTCTGTCTCTACTTCAACCTACCTCATTCGCATACAACTACTGACTTTTGTCACTTTAGATTAGTTTTCCTTTCCTGTAATGTGGAAATATTCCATTATATGGATATACCACAATTTGTTCTATCCATTCACCTGTTAATGGATATTTGGGTTGTTTCCAACTTGGGGCTCTTGTAAATAAACTTTCTATGAACATTTGTATATAATTCTTTGCTGGGACATACGTTTTCTCTTTCTAAGTAAATACTTAGAAGAGCAACGGCTGGGTCATATGGTAGTTGTAAAATTAACTTTGTTAGAAACTGCTAAATTTTTTTCCTAAGTAGTCAAATCATTTTTCATTGCCACTAGCAGTGTATGAGATATGAGAGTTTCATCCTCCACAGCCTTGCCAATACTTAGTATGGTCAGTCTTTTTAATTTTGGACTTTCTCAGAGGGGTGTAGTGTTTTCTCATTGTTTTCATTTACATTTTCGTAATGACTAATAATGATGAACATCTTTTCATGTGTTTATTTGACATTTGTATATCTTAGGTGAAGTATCTGTTCAAATCTTTTGTCCACTTATTTATTGGAGTATCTGTTTTCCTCTTATTGACCTTTGTGAGATTTTTAATTCTGGATAGCGGATCTATGAATTGCAAACATTTTCTCTCATTCATTCAATGGCTTGTCTTTTTATTCTCTCAACAGTGTTTTTGGAAGAACAGTTTTAATTTTGTGGAAATTTAGTGCATCGATTTGTTCATTTATGGTTTAGATTTTGCTTTTGATTTCATATCTAAGAAATCTTCACCAAACCTAAGGTCACAAGAATTTTCTACTGTAATTTTTCTAGAATTTTTAAATAGTTTTAGCTTTTATGTTTATGTCAGTGATTCTTTTTGAGTTAACTTTTGTATGTGGTGCATTATATGGATCACAGTTTATGTTTGTGCATATGGCTATCTACTTGTTCCAGTACTATTTGTTGAAAAGACTCCTTTTTCCACTGAATTGCCTTTGTAGCTTTGTTGAAAATCAGTTGTCCATATATGTGTGGGTCTATTTCTGGACTTTTAAATTTTGATATACATTTCTACCTTCATCCCAATACCACATTGCCTTGATTACTGTAGATTTATGAGTTTTGAAAAAGTGCTTAACCTCCAACTTTTTTCTTTTCAAAGTTGTTTTTCATAGACTAGGCCCTTCACATTTTCACATGAGTTTTTGAATAATTCTGTCAATTTTTTAAAAGAATATGCACACTAGGATTTTTTTTTTTTTGGCTGCGTTGGGTCTTCGTTGCTGCATGCGGGCTTTCTCTAGTTGCGGCGAGTGGGGGCTACTCTTCGTTGCGGTGCGCGGGCTTCTCATTGCATGACTTCTCTTGTTGTGGAGCATGGGCTCTAGGCGCGTGAGCTTCAGTAGTTGCAGCACGCAGGCTCAGTAGTTGTGGTATGCAGGCCCTAGAGCACGTGGGCTCAGTAGTTGTGGCTCGTGGGCTCTAGAGCGCAGGCTCAGTAGTTGTAGCACACAGGCTTAGTTGCTCTGGAGCACATGGGATCTTCCCGGACCAGGGATCGAACCCGTGTCCCCTGCATTGGCAGGTGGATTCTTAACCACTGCACCACCAGGGAAGCCCCACACTAGGATTTTTATTGGGATTGCAAGGAATCTATAGATCAGTTTGGGGAGAATAGACATCTTAACAATACTGAGTCTTCTGACCTAGGAGTATGGTATATCCCTTCATTTATTTAGTCCTGATTTAATTTTTCTCAGCAATGTTTTGCAGCATTCAGAGTTTAGGCCTTGCACATTTGTGGACATGGATGTGCAACATAGGTTATCTCTAGGTAGTTCATACTTTTTGATGTTATTGTCATGGGAATATTTTTATTACAGTTTCTAGGTATTATATTTTCACTGAACTGTCAGTAGCCAAATGTTGCTGGGGAATCTTTTTGGTTGAAAGCACAGGTTACTCTAAGATGGAAAAGATACTTGATTCTTAATACCTGTATTAGCCAGGGTTCTCAAAGAGAACCAGTAGGATGTTTATATATAGATAGTGATTTATTTTAAGGAATTGACTCATTAGTTTGTGGAGGCTTTGTGGAGTCTGATGGGGAAAGCCAGCAGGCTGGAGACTCAGGAAAGAGTTTTAGTTGTAGTCTGAAGGTAGTGTGCTGGTGAGTCACGAGGAGCTGATGTTGTAGATAAAGTCCAAAGGAGGGAATTCCCTGGCGGTCCAGTGGTTAGGACTCTGCACTTTCACTGCCGAGGGCCTGGGTTCAATCCCTGGTCGGGGGAACTAAGATCCCACAAGCCACATGGCACGGCCAAAAAAAAAGAAAAAAAAAAAAGAAAAAAAATCCAAAGGAGCTTAATTGTGATCCCCTGTGGGAAAGCAATGTGTGGTTGTAGGTGGGAGGGGAGGGCCAGTGCACTTTTGAGTAAATTACATTAACAGAGACACACCAGCTATCACAGACCTCTGTATGGTAGACATTAAATTAATAGTACACCAACGTCAGATGTGTAGGTCAGGATTTTTCCAAGTGTGGTCGATGGACAACTTCATCAAAATTGTCCAGGGCTGCTTGTTGAAACAGCAGATTCCTGGGCTCATCCTAGGTCTGCTGTATCTAAAATAGGGAGGTGGTTTGGGAGGTGTGTACGCGTTGAATAATTTCTCTTCTTGGTTGTGGTATCATCCAAGTTTGAAAAGCACTGCTGTGGATTTGCAAGAAGGTGGTGTTAAAATTTTGAATCCTTTAATGTGTAATTTTGGCGTCAACTTCTCCTGCAACTCAGCTTTAAGTACCTGCATTTGATCCAGTAGGTAAAAAAGGGAACAATTCTTTCTTTTCAGTAATACTTATTCAGTGTTTTATATGGGAGGGACTACAGTAGTTTCCTAAGGCTGCCATGGCAAAGTACCACAAGCTGGGTGGCTTAAACAATAGAAATGTATTGTCTCACAGTTCTGGAGGCGAGAAACCTGAAATCAAGGTATTACCAGGGCCATGCTCCCTCTGAAACCAGTTGGGGAATCTATCTGTGCTTCTAGCTTCTGGTGGTTTGCTGGCAATCTTTGCATTTCTTGGCTTGGCCCTGCGTAACTCCAACCTCTGCCTGCATCATCACATGGTGTTATCCCTGTTCTTCTGTCTTCATGTGGCTGTCTTCTTATCAGGACACCAGTCACATTGGTTTAGGGGCCACCCTACTCCAGTATGACCTCATCTTAACTAACTACATCTGCAACACCCATAGTTCCAAGTAAGGTTATGTTCTGAGGTACTGGGGGTTAAGACTTCAACATATCGTTTTTGGGGTGACATATTTCAACCCATAACACTCACTGAGCTAGTCCCTGGGGATGCAACACAGTGAACAAGACAGGGCAGTATCCCTGGAGCTTTTATTCTAGTTTGGGGAAACTGTCAATAAGCAGGGAAACAAATCAGTAAGCAGGACCATTTTATATGGGAATAAATGCTTGCAACAAAATAAAATCCATTGAGTAGAAAATGACGAGGACAGGGATTATTGTAGACAGGGTTGTCAGTGAAGCTCTTTCTCAGGAAGTTTTATTTGAGCTGAGTCCCAAATGACAAACTTTATTAAAGACACATGAAAACTTTTTGTAAAACTATCAAAACTTGCATGTACCTATGAAAATTCTAGCATTTATTGAGCTGATATTGTGTGCCTCACATCGTTCAAAGTGTTTGCATGTATTAACTCAATTAATTCTCAAAACAACAACCCATGAGGTAAGGACAGTTGTTTTCCTCATCTTACAGAAGACGAAACTGAGGCACATAGAGGTTCTTTCATTCTCCTAGGGTTCAGAGAGAGCCAGCTATCCCAGTGTCTCTGCAGTAGAATTTTAAAAATTGTGTGATTCCTGACCATTTATCCTTGTAGAAACCAAAACACAAGGCAATATTTTTGCTTTGAACATCTTTCTTCTATGGTCAGTACTGTATAATTGCTGTTATGCAGATGAGGCAATTGAGTGACTATGAGGTGAAGTAAAAGTGCTCAAATTCATACCATTTATAAATGGTAGAACAATGGTTTGGACCTGGTCTGTCTCCATAGCCCACACTCCTAGCCAATATACTTAGGAAGAAGAAAGAGACATTTGTTGAACTATGTCAGCCTATGTTGGGTGATGTTAGGTGGAAACTATGCTTTAGTAGGCATTTTTGCATATACAGACCATATTTATTTAACACAAATGTGAAGATACTAATTATAAAAGTTAAAAGATAATCATCACAGTTACTATGCATTAGACAATTTGATATTTTTCATATTTCTCATTTTTGTTGTTCTTATATGCATGTGGTAATATCTCATTGTGGTTTTAAGTTTAATTTCTCTGAAATCTTAGTCTCTTTTCATCCAAATGTCCTCTTTTTTAAATCTCCATTGATTTACTTAACAAACTGGATCTTTTTCCTGTGAAATTTGCATTCTGGATTATGCTGATTGTATCTCTATTATGCTGTTTGTTCTATTCCTCTGGCCCATCCTATTTCCTTTAAATTGGTAATTACTATATATATAGAGGCTTGCTCAGATTCAGATTGGTGGAAGGAGTACCTGAGATGTGGAGTTGTACTTCCTGTAGCCCTACATCAGGAGCCTCATCATATCTGGTTGTCTTTCCTATTGTGTCTTTGAGACTGACCACTGGGTCCAGGTGTTGTCAGTCTGATCCACCCATTATGAAATTTCCCATAGACCTTTTAACTCATGGTTTTTTAGCCTCTTAAAGATTATGGCCTAGATCTATATTTCATTAATGGTTGCAAATGGTAATGTTTTAATTCTTTTTTTTTTTTTGGCCACACCACACGGCTTACAGGATCTTAGTTCCCTGACCAGGGATCGAACACATGCCCTCAGCAGTGAAAGTGTGGAGTCCTAACCACTGGACTGCCAGGGAATTCCCAGTAATGTTTTAATTCTATAATTTCTTTTGCATTTATTAGTTGGAATTCTTCTATAAAACAAACTTCTCCTTATCAGCTATGAGGTTACACTGAGGTCTGGTTGACACAGAAGAGAAGGATTAATGCTTAATTCTTTTGCAGTATTTCTACTTTTCAAAATAGTGAGTTGTTGGGAGTTCCCTGGTGGCCTAGTGGTTAGGATTCTGGGCTTTCACTGCCATGGCCCAGGTTCAATCCCTGGTCAGGGAACTGAGATCCTGTAAGCTGCACAGTGCAACCAAAAAAAAAAAAAAAAAGTTGTTTCCCTGGGCTCCTCCAAAGCTGGAGGTTTTGTTTGTTTGTTTTCTCTTTTAGAGGGTCATCATAGGCTCTAGACATTTATATACTTGATGTTTTAATCCGTTGCAGTCATTAATATTTTTGATGTTCAAATTGTTCTATTATTGGACCGTGTGAGAGCCTTTGGGTTGGCCTCTGAGTCTTTGGGTTGGCTGTTGTGTCTTTTGACATGTGTGCTTGTATGAGAGTTTGGTTCAGACTCATCTGCTACAATCCCTGCTTAGTCCCAGAATCAGCCTTTTCTCCAAGGAAGCCTGGTTCCTTTTAGTGGGAAATGTGTTTAGTTCAATCTGAGCAACTAGAGTTGTTCATTGCTACTGGATTGGTCATTGTTTCTTGTCCTTTTCAGTACCTGGAGTCAGTAATTATGTATTATATATATATATATATATATATATTTAACATCTTTATTGGAGTATAATTGCTTTACAATGGTGTGTTAGTTTCTGCTTTCTAACAAAGTGAATCAGTTATACATATACATATGTCCCCATATCTCCTCCCTCTTGCGTCTCCCTCCCGCCCTCCCTATCCCACCCCTCTAGGTGGTCACAAAGCACCGAGCTGATCTCCCTGTGCTATGCAGCTGCTTCCCACTAGCTATCTATTTTACGTTTGGTAGTGTATATATGTCCATACCACTCTCTCACTTCGTCCCAGCTTACCCTTCCCCCTCCCTGTATCCTCAAGTCCATTCTCTAGTAGGTCTGTGTCTTTATTCCCGTCTTGCCCCTAGGTTATTCATGACCATTTTTTCTAAAAATAGAACTACCATACGACCCAGCAATCCCACTACTGGGCATAAACTCTGAGAAAACCATAATTCAAAAAGAGTCATGTACCAAAATGTTCATTGCAGCTCTATTTACAATAGCCAGGACATGGAAGCAACCTAAGTGTCCATCAACAGATGAATGGATAAAGAAGATGTGGCACATATATACAATGGAATATTACTCAGCCATAAAAAGAAACGAAATTGAGTTATTTGTAGTGAGGTGGATAGACCTAGAGTCTGTCATACAGAGTGAAGTAAGTCAGAAAGAGAAAAACAAATACTGTATGCTAACACATATATATGGAATCAAAGAAAAAAAAAGAAAAAATGTATTATATTTTTAATGAGAATATCTATCATCTTCCATCCTGAGCTGCTCCTCTGTCATCTTATAGGTAATCATTTTTGTTAGTTTGAGTTTTAACCTTCCATTTAAAAAAATATAATCAATTACAATACGTATATTAGTTTTCTCCCCTGTTCATAGATAAGAGGTGGCATATTCTACACCAGTGCTGTGCAATAGAAGTTTCTGCAGAAATGAAAATGCTATGTATCTGTCTGTTCAGCATGGTAGCCACAGGTTACTTGCGGGTGTTGAGCACCTAAAATGTGGCTGTTGTGACTAAGGAACTGAATTTTTAATTTCATTAATATAACTAATATAAATTTAAATAACCACGTGTGTCTAGTGGCTACTGTATTGGACAGAAGCTCTACACATTTCTCTGCACCGGGCTTTTTTAACTGAACAATATATCCTGGAGATGACTCCACAGAGTCACATCACAGAGAGGGAGTCCTCATTGCTTCCATAGCTGCATAGTCTGCTAGGATGTAGATGGACCATTGGTGATCATCCAGCTCCCTGCTGGTGAACTCTTGTCTTGTTTCTAATTTTCTACTGTTACAAATTTTTCTGAAAGGAATGACCTTGTGCTTATGCCTTTTTATCTTTTGCATTGTTTCTTTGGGATAGTTACTTAGAAGAGTGATTACCTGTTCCAAGGGGAAATACATTTTACTAGTAATTTTACTAGATAGCATTAAACCCTATCCATGGGGGTTGGACCATTTCACATAAGCTCCAGTAATGCCTGGGAAGCCTGTTTCCTCACAGACTATATATTTAGTGAGAAGAGGTAGTTATTTTTTTTCTTTGTATCTCTTATCATGAGTTAGATTGAACAATTTTTACATGTTTAAGGACCTTTTTTTTGTTGACATACCTGTTAGTATCTATTGCCCCTTTTTCTTTCTTGGTGTTTTTCATGTTTTTTGGTCCCCCCCCCTCACTTTTTCATGAGTTCTCTACGTATTACGGATATAACCCTTTGTTGTATGCAAGTTCTAAATATTTTTCCCAATTTTTAATTTTTCATTTTGCTTTGCTTATGTGTTTTTCTTTTGCAATGTATTTTTTAAAATGAATATATCATCTTTTCCCTAATTCCTTCTGGATATTTAGTCATAGTTGGAAATGGTTTCTCACCAGCAAGTTTATAGAGGAACTTCACTGTGGGTGTACTTCTGTGGACAGGAGAGGGAAGAGAGAACGATGGATCATAAGGGGTGTCGGGCATTACAGGAACCCTGAGGGGAGGTCTCATCTTGGGAGAAATCTGTGAAAACTATCCACTAAATCAGGAGACTTAGATGTTCAGATCAGGGTCCCGGTCTGGGCTTGTCTTTGAGAACTTGGTCTCTGTGCTTTCTGTCTCCTGTGGATCTGGGTCCAGGCCCCCACCACTGGGAGACAAGGCCCTAAATGAAGCAGAAACTCCATGTCACCTCTGATGGACCCCTCAGATAACTAAATGGGAGGGACCACCCTCCTAGGGATAAGACAGACACAAAATCACTCTTGAAATCTATCATGCAACCTGGCCAAGAGCTAAGAGAAAATAACCCTCTAGCTCGCACCCATGACAGAACCAAGACTGAAACCACACAGTGTTATTACCTTGACATTCACTGTCCTTCTGGGAGGGAAATCTTGTCAGGAGAAAGTAGTAGCCTCTTAGGGCTCTTCAAGAGAACAAAGGTGTGGGTTACGAGCTGCCTCGGTTTCCCAAGTACAACCTCTCCCCTCTCAACTGCATTATTTCCTGTTTAGATGCCAGGTTTCCTGGACTCAGGGTGAAGCTTGGACTAAACTTGTTTGGAATGGAGTCCCTTTGAGGTCATACCTCACCACCCCATGGTGTGCGCACTAACATCCACCTTGCTGCCTGTGGACATCTCCAGTTACCCAGGTCTACTGATCAGGAGAGGGAAGGTGTGGGATGCAGATGTGGAATTGGACTGACCATGCCTGGTACACAGTAGACACCTAATTCACATTTAATAAAGAAATGAGATGCAGATACAGGAGTAAGCAGGAAATGAAAGCTACCTATATGTCCTTTCATTCTTTTTATACACATGAATTCTTTAACGGGCATTGGGATCATACAACAGTTAATTTTTGTAATCTGCTTTAAAGGAAACTTTTTGTTTCTATTCCTAAAAATTATATCTTTTCATTGGGAAAAAAATAACCCGTGGAAAATGAAGAAGGATGCCTCTAAGTAGATGTGTGTGACAGTATAGTGGGTCATCTATGAAATGGCATGTTGATACCTACCTCAGATCTGTTGTGAGGAAAAATGAACAAACCGATAGAAGATATCTGATCTATAATATCATAAAACTTCAATAAATATATGTATGGTTTCTCCTCTGTTCTCCCCTAAGAAAACAGATGACTTAAATAAAAAGAGCTCATAGAGATCATTTGGATTTGAAGGAGCAGAAAGGAAATGTATATGTTATGAATGTTATGCCATATATATTCTCTTTCAGAGCTTCTAAAATGGACACACCTGTTTTCTCAGTTTCTTTGCTAACGGAATCAGCAGACACTATTTTTAGTCGCTTTTTATCTGCTGTGTTCAAAGTCTTAGAGTTGCCATGTCTCAGCTAGCTCTAAACAGTGTCTCAGTGCCTCCTGAATATGACACTTCTTCCCTTTGTCCAGGCCTAATTTTTCTGTCTTTCATTCACACTGTTGCGCAGCTAGGCCTGTACATCCGAAACCTAATCTGGGTCATCCTGGTGAAAGAAGATGTGATTGCAGGCAGTTAGTTTTCCTGTGTTCAGACTAACACCCAAATCCTTCAGTTGGTTTGGGCATGTATCCCATTTTGAACTTGAGCTGATATTGTATTGCAAGTGATGGGCATGTGTGTATTTTCCTTTTCTTATTTTTAGTTGCATAAGGAAGGTATTTTAAAGTTGATTTCATTCTCACATGTTGATTGTTCCTGGGGACTTTGTCTGATTTATCCTGTGACTAAACTTTTCCCCTGAATCCTGCTGTTTAAGCATTCTTCCCTCTGGATGCTGTAGGGCTGGGTGCTAGGTGATCTCATGCAGACCCTCACCCTTTCCCTTCCCTGTGGAGTTCACTGCTTGGCTAATTGGTGGTTAAATACATGGCTTGCTCTTAGCTCAAGGGGCTTTATTTGGGAGAGAACAGAAAGAAGCATGTTGTGAAACTACTTTCATCTCATGACCTTCACTAAAATCCTGGGAAGTGGAGATGTCGTCTGACTGCTGAATGTAAGGTTTATTAGAGAGAAATGCTTGCTGGCATCTCTGATTTTCTCCTAGCCCAACTAGGAGTGTCATGTGGTAGATTCATGAATTAGTTCTGAGACCACCCATTACTTAATTCCCGTGGCTTAAGGATTCCCCATGTTGACGCTGACCTACTTTCCTATGGGAAGGGCTAGGGACATTTATTCTTATTATATTTTGCACTTCCAAAACCAAGACACTTTTGTTGTAGATAAAAATGGATAGACAATGCATGAAAGGAAAAAAAATCATTAAAAGTCTTAAAAGTCTATTTCCCGTGGATAAGAACGGTCCACATTTGACTACATATTTTTTTTCAGAAATTGTACTATGCAAGTATAATTATGCATTTTTAAGAATAGCAATGAGGTGAAATCCTACTTACAGTTTTATAAACTACTTTTTTATGATAAACACCATATTTTGAAAGTCAAGCCAGTCAATATAAGCTCACATAATAATAAAAATGATCCTATAATTTCTAATGATCCATTTAGGTATGATAATAATAAGAATCATTAATATTTGTTCCTGACCTGTTCACTGCCCAGCACTGATATAGGCGTTAACCCTATGCTTACTCATTTTATCCTCCCCACAGCCTATGAGGAGGAGCTCCTGTTGCCCCACTTTAACCATCAGGGAACTGGGGCACCGTGAGGGCAGGGCTAGCCAGTCACAAGACTAAGATGTGAACAGATTCTGTGTGGCTGCCGAGCCCCACAGCTATCCTGTGTACACTAACTAGTGCTTCGCATCTGATAAGACCCTCAGCCTCACTGTTCATTAGGGCACAATAAAACAAATCAAACCGAGGTACAACATTTTCCCCCAGTTTAATAACAGGGAATTTAAAATATTGATAGCAAGCAATACGGTTTGGAATTGGGGGAATTGTGTCCTGTTATACTGTGGAATGGGCTCCCCAACATCTTGTTCTCCCTTCCTGTGCCTCAGGGATGTTCCTCTTCTAAATTTATGGCTCTCCTGTAGGCAGAGCAGAGATTGCTTATGTTTCCCAGTGATTTTATTATTTTGTGTATTTACAAGAGTAATACATATTTGTTATAGGTAAAAATACAACACATAGAAAAGGAAATAATACAACAATGCCCTAAACACAGCACTCAAAGGTAATCCCTGCTAATGTTTTCATCTGGGTTATGTTTTCCCCAAAGTTTTCTTATATGGGAATTTGGGTATTTATGCATGTACGGATGCATTCCTATGCTTCTGTACAAAAGGTAAGATCTCATTTTAGTTTTTTAACCTGCTTATATCACTGTAGTGGGTTGAATTATATCCCCCAACAAGGTATGTCCAAGCCTTAACCCATACCTGTGAATGCGACCTTATTTAGAAGTACGGTCTGAGCACATGTAATTAATCTTGAGATGAGTTCATATTGAATTTAAGGTGGCCCCTAAGCCCAATGACTGGTGTCCTTATAAGAGAAAGGAAAGGGGGATTTCACACACACAAGGAAGGAGGCCACGTAAAGATGGAGGCAGAGACTGGAGTTTGCTGCTCTAGTATGGCCCTGCCAACACCATACTTTTGGACTTTGGTCTCCAGAAGTGAGAGAGAAGAAAAAATTCTGTTGTTTTAAGCCATGAATTTCATGGTTTTTTGTTTTTTGTTTTTTATGGCAACCTTAGGAAACTGATAAACTCAGTAAAAACATCCCCCAAACGTCACTGACTGTGAATAAACATCAAAGTCCTATTTTTTCATAACTGCTGGGATAGTAATATCAATAAAGATATAGGGAAAACGAAATAAAAAATAGGCTAAAATGTATTATGTATCAAGTGCCTTTTATGTATGAGTTTATCAGTGCTTCCGGCACCTCTATGAGGTAGATACTGTTGCTAATCCTCATTTTATAGATGAAAAACTGTGCAACAGGGAGAATAAGGACTTGGCCCAGGACTGCACAGTTGGGGAGCAGGACAGCTTGGGTTTATACCCGGCACCTCATGCTCCAGAGCCAGGGAAACTGTCAAAGATTTGATATTAAGTGACAGGAGCAGTGTGCACAAAGATGCATATTTTAAGTGGTTATTAAAAGTAACACTCAGTATGTTAACATATTTATACAAAATATCTGAACCTAGTGACAAAAAGGAGGCTTGTGACCTTGGTGGGAGCACGTTCATTGCAATTATGGGGACAGAAGCTACAGTGCAGTGAGATAAGGAGACAGTGGGAAGTGAAGAGTGTTAAAAGGGAATGCAGAAAATGCTTTCTGGAACTCTGATTTTGAAGGGTGGGAGAGAAAGGGGAAAAGAGAGACAGAGGCCTGTGACTGTATGGGGATGAGAGGGACAAAGAGGGATTAAAAAAAATCTTCAGTTCCTTGAAAGTATAAAAGTTAATGTGCAGGAGCCATGTCATCTCAGATTTAACCATTGACTTTTCACATATTTTCCTCTTCCCTCCACATTAGAGGTAAAGAGACAACTCTAATGGAATACTATGGGTTTTGAGCTCAATATATATTTAGTTATTAGTGAATGAAAGAGTGAAACAAAGAAATGTTAGTAACCCTCGGAATTTTGCCTCTCAGGGTGACAGCAGATGGCTGGAGTTCTGGTGTGATGTGGCTGGATGATGCATGATCTGAGGACCCCTGCACTGGTGAATGTGGGGTGAGTCCCAAATTTTCCTATAAACATATTAACGTACAGAGCAGTCCAGGAGCAGCAGTTAGGCAAACACCACACCTCGCTGCTCTGGTGCCACCTCTCACTGAGCTCATCAGGTGAGTCAAAGGCAAACCTGTCTTCCCAGCGTGGGGAACCGGATTAGGATCAGCACACAGGTATGATGTGGAGCAGCTCTTAGGAGCTTCTGTAACACCAGAGAATGAAGAGAACCTACTATCTCAAACCCTTCAAGTCAACACATGTCAGAGAGATATTTGCTCCCTTCCTCTAGATGTATGTAATCTCTGTAGGAGAAACAGTGAGAAATGACTTTTCATAATTCCTGCCTTAGTCCCGAGGCTCAGGCAGCCCCTACTGTTGGATCCCAACATTTAAAAGGCACTGAAGTCCCACCACGTGCCATATACTCTGGGCAGGTTTCCTCATTCACCCCTCAGGACAGCTCTGTGACACAGGTATCATGAGTCCCACGTCACAGATGCCCAAGCTCAGGCTGACAGAGCCTAGGTCACCTCTCCAGGTAAGTGGTGGGATAGGATGAGTTTCCATCCCTCACCTTCTCTAGAGGACACAGAGCAGCCTCCCTTTCAGAAGATGGGCTTCCAGGGCTGGAGAAGTGGTCGATCACACTCCCTGCTATTGTGCCCTGTGGGTACTCACTCACCAACCCCTCTGGGTGAGGAAGATGACAGAGGAGATGAAATCCCGCCCCTTGTGTCAAGAGAACTGGGTGTTGGCCATATCCATTGGCTCATCCCTGTAGTGCTGAATTGGACTGGTGCAGAAGCATAGATGGGACAGGTGACCCAGAGGGAAGGAAAGTGATATGTACAGAGCTACTTTAAGCAAATGCATTTTATATTTCATCTCCTTTGATCATAACCAGCTACTCTCTCCCTCCCTCTCTCTCTCTCTCTCTCTCTCTCTCTCTCTCTCTCTCTCTCTCTCTCTCTATATATATATATATATATATATATATATATATATATATATATATATATATATATAATTCAAATCAGGATACTGACTTTAAGGGAGTTTAAATAAATCAGGGCAACAACTTTATTTTCTCAGGATCAACAGCTAACTGTGGGATTATTCTAAAGTTTTTCATTTTTCGTCTTGACTCTTCTTGGGCTCTGAATGATTTAAACTCTAGGGGCTGCCTTATTTGCTCTTGGAGCGTTGTTCACTGTATTTTTAGAATTGTGAACTACATAATTTTTAAGTTGCAATATTATTGAGATTTAAAACACATTCTAAATGGAGAATATACTAAGAATTGTTTGAAAACAGGGGAGAAAGCATATGCAAACTACTACTCAGCTACTGGGTTAGTATCCCTGGTTTGTGATACATGCTTAATAACAAACAAAGAGATTGGCTCATAATTTAAACAGCAAATTCATGTAAAATTATAAATGAACAATAAACATGTCAAAATCTGCCCAAACCACAAGCATTAATAAGATGCAGATATAAATCCTGAGAATTCATATTGAGTGGAAAAGACAAGATGCAAAAGATGAGTAATGTGACTCATTTTGGAAAAGACCCTGTGGGTGTGCAGGGTGTCATGTGCCTTCACCACAGGCACACGTCTGGAAGGGAGGCATCATTCAATGATTACAGACCCCTTTGGGTTAGGGGGTAGGGTCACGCTACTGAGAGATACCGGATAATTTCATTTTATAGATGTACTTTCATATATTGTTTGAAATATTGTATTCAGGGAAAAAGCATTTTGACAAAAATTTGAAAGCAGAATATACTTGCAAACAGATTCAGAAAAGTAATGTACACAGGCATTCATTACTTTGGAAAAGCCTTTATTTTTTCAGTTACATGGAAAAACAAAGCAGGAAAAAATAGAATTGCAAGTGTCTCTGTCTGCACAGGTGTGTGTTTCGATGTCTCCTCCAGCTCTATCACCCTAAGTACTCACACTCTCACAGCTGCAGCTTTATCTTCAGTTCAAACCAAAGCTGGACTTCCAATTTCAGGTTTAGATTTCCTAGAAAATGATGGAAACAGGTAGATGGCTGCCAGTAGATTTTAAAATTCCATAAAACTCTAGCTGAAACCATTAGACCAACATCTGAACCTCCATCACTCCCTCCCTCTTGCTGAGCCTCTGAGTCTGAGACTCTCAGAGCTAGCATCCTGGATCCAGCTACCTGCAGACAGCCATCTCCATTTTTATTTTTTAAGGAAAATGAGTACACATAGCAAAATGGAATAAATGTCATCGAACAGTTTGTTTACTAAGATACCAATTCTGTTTGGAAAATTCATATGTCTCTTAAAGCAGTTCCATTCGCTGTTGATCACAAATCTACATCGTGTTCATTGATTTCTCTCTTGTCAGTTGATGGGTCCACACTGTAGAGGGGTCTCTTTCAGAGAGCGGGGCATTCATCCTCCATTACCCCACCCTTGTACAGGCTGCCCAGTCCTTCTCATACCCCCGTCTGCCCTGTCGGTCATCCTCTGTCCAGGACACTGGACACAGCTGTTCAGATCCCACTTGGATGCCCCATCCTCTCTCCCCCGCCCCCCACACCCAGTGCTGCCCTTCGCCCACCCACCACCCACTGCCAAGGCGCTACTGTCACCTGGTGTTTCATCATGTGCAGCCCCCAGCGTATATGTTTTCACAGTCTTATTTTGTACCTATCTTTTTTTTTTTAGACAGAATTAGAATCATTTTGTACATAGATTCAAAAGCTGTTTTGAAGGAGGGTATTTGTGGGGTTTTTTTTTCCCTTCCAAGCTGACCCATTTTTGTCAGGAAGTTTGATGATGGCGGTACATTGATGCCACCTCGTGACAGAAACCTGAACTGCAGTTTGAACATCGTGAAGCAGAAAGGTGGGAGGGAGGGGCTGTGACCCACACCCAGCTGGCAGAGCTTTCTGGAAGTCTGCGTGGAAAGGGGGGCATTCCCAGGATACAGGGACATTGAGATATCCAGACAGAAAGTGCAGCCTCCTTCTATGGTGAAGAAAAAGTTTTATGTGAGTGGAAATAAAAGATCATTTAAACATTTTACTCTTTGAGATCTCTGGATGAATAGCTAGAAATCTTATTAGCCAAAATGGATCAAGGCCACTTAAAATCTTTGTGATCTTCTTTTGTACTTTTATGGCCATCTTTTCACATAAATACATTTCTATGATATATTTTAAATATTTTTATAATTTCAATTTTTAATATTGATTGAGCATTGCATCATATGATGCTCCGAACTATTTCACCAGTACCCAAGTAGTGAAAATTTAGTGCCCTTACCATATTTCCTGTTACAAACAACAGTATACTTAACACCCTTGCTCATATATACATATATATCTTTGAAGTGTTTCTTTATATAATTTCTTGAAAATGTTCTTTATAAACAAGGAAATATGTAATATTTTATATTTACACAACATTGGAAATAATATTACTAATTTATATTCCTAACATCATTGTAAGAAAGTGCCTGTTTCTCCACACATTAGAAATAATGTGAATCTTTGCTTTTCCTATAGGCAGCAAATCATCTCTCCTCATTGTTTTGATTATCACTTGTTTTTGCTGCTTTTCTAGAATTCCGTCATAATGTTGATGGAAATAAACAACTAACAATCTATAATAGGAATAGAAAAGAGTTTTATTTGAGCCAAACTGCAGACTATAGCCCAGAAGCCAGCTTCTCAGATAGCTCTGAGGAACTGCTCCAGAGAAGCATGGTTTTTAGCACAGTTTTATATCTTGTCAGAACAAAGAACATTAAACAAGTCAGGGATACATTTCTTCAATGTTTCAAAAAAACAGACCAGCACATACACGTACAGCACATATAGCACGTACAGTGTGGCCTTGGCAGCTAGGAAGGGAGTCTTATCATCAAAGGAGTACCAGCATTAGCATCCCAGAAAGAGGGGCATTTAATCTTTACTTTTAACATGGACATTCTTTACTTCTGGTCAGTGTGCCCTTTTCTTTAGTAATTAAAGCAGATGTACAATGTATGTTTGAAAGGCCACAAAGAGGCCGTTTTAGTTAGCACAAAATTCAAGTTAACTCATGTATAAGCTAGAATGACTTCTCCATACCTCAATATGTGAAAATTTCTTTTATCACTATGGATGTGACATAATTAATTCTCACAACCTTGTGTTACAGAGTGTTTCTGATATTCCCTACTAACACTGTGGATGGCATCTGAAAGTGTCTGTATACTGCTAAAGGACACATTCCTCAGGGCTATTTGCTATTGAGCTGACTGTGTCCTCTTTGAGTCTAGAAAACTGTCTTGGGAGAATTCTAGTATTATGATAACAGAATCTGTTTGGTGTATGAGTGTGTGTGTGTGCGCACACGTGCGCGTGAGCGCGCGTGCACGCACTGACAGCCACATTTCCTTCTGCTTCCTTCTGTGCCTTCATGGCGTTGCTTGCCATTTGGTCTCCCTTCCTAAATTCAGACCCAGAAGTGAAGCTAGGGAATTACCAGGATGGCAGTCTTTATAACCAAATCCTAATCACCACCCTTAACTGCATCCTGAATGTAAACTTCTAAAAGGGAAATTGTTGGTACAAAGGGTGTGCAACGATATGGCCCTTTGAGAAGTCCTGCCATACTGACACCCAGAAAGATAGTTCCAGTGTAATCTCCCCAAAGTGGAGTCACGTGAGAAAGGCCACAGTGGAGTGAAGGAAGTCGTAAGGCTGATACTATGTCACACAGGCCAGGCCCTGGATTCTATCGTAGACCCACTCTCAAGTCACCACCACAGTGGGAAGATGTGGACGTGATCACACATAAATTAAACTTTGCACACAAGCACAACCTGCAGTAATATTTGTGGGGGAAAAGCATTGCTTGGAGGAACAGAGGACATAGAGTCAGCAGGTCTGGGATACAGCCCCCATTTATATAAATTAACATTTATGTAAAACACGTGACATGTAAAACACGTGCATCTAGACCTTTGTATGGAAAAGATTGGTTGTTACTGTGGTAAAACAAGACCAGGCCAGTATCATATTTTTAACAGCTTTCTTGCAATATAATTTACAATGTACAAAGTCCACACATTTTAAGAGTACAGTTTGATGATTTTTAGTAACTGTGTAGAGTTATACAACCATTATCATAATCAAGTTTTAGATGTTCCATCACCCCAAAAAGTCCCATTGTGCTTGAATGCAGTTAATGCCCACATTCATCCCTAACCCCAGGAACCCAGGGACTCACCTATTCTGGACACTTCATACAATGATTCCACTTATTTCTTCTGATATTTGGTTTCTTTCACTTGACATACTGTTTTCAGGGTTCATCCATGTTGTAGCGTGTATCAGTACTTCATTTCTTTTTTATTGCCAAATAATATACCACATTTTATTTATTCATTAATTTGTAGACATTTGGGTTGTGTCCACTTTTGGCTATTATGAATAATGATGCTACGTACATTCACGTACAAGTTTTTATGTAGACATATGTTGTCATTTCTCTTGGCTATGTACCTAGGAGTGGAACTGCTGGGTCGTATGGTAACTCTCTGTTTAACTGTTTGAGGAACTGCCAGACTGTTTTCATGACCTTGATAATCTTGAAGAATACAGGCATAGTCTCTTATTTTTCTTGTGATTAGCCTGTGGTTGTGGGTTTTGAGAAAGAATACCACAGAGTTGAAGTGCCCTTCTCATCACATCATATCTGGGAGGACATGGTACTCACATGACATCACTGAGTCACTGGAGATGTTGACCTTCATCAGTGGGTTAAGGTGCTGTTTGCCCAGTTTCTCCAGTGTACAGTAACTGTTTTCCATTTGCCTCCTCTGTTCTTCAGAAGTGAGTCACTAAGTCTGCCCTACCCTCAGAGGTGGAAGGCAGATTTCAGGTTCACTTCACAGAGGCAGGGTATCAACATATATTATTTAGAATTATTCAATAAAAACAATTTGTCTCCTCTCATTCATTATTAATTCAAATATATATATAATTATCTGTTTATATCAATGTGGCTTCATTTTTTTAAGTCTGTATTTTATTTCATTTAGTATCATTCTATTCTTTTATTTTCCACTCTAGAATCTTTCATTTTTTACCAGAAACCTTTATAACCTGCCTTTATGTGTCGTTTGACTAATGGGAACCTCCAGTGAGAGCAGCCCCCTCCCACCCTACTGTTCTCTGGCCCCAGACAATCAGGAATTGCAGCCCCTGGGCTTCAGCCTTTGCCTCCAAGTGTGGGAAAGCCATTCAGGCTGAGTCAGTAAGAGTCTTTCTGGGATGTTCAGAATTTGTGTGATACTTGTCTCTTGTTTGTTTGCTTGCTTTTTTAAAAAATTTATTTGGCCGTACTGTGCAGCATGTGGGATCTTAGTTCCCCAACCAGGGATCAAACCCAGGCCCCCTGCATTGGGAGCACGGAGTCTTAACCACTGGACCGCCAGGGTAGTCCCTGCTTGCTTGCTTTTAATCATGGATGGACATGGACATGCATCTAGAGCTACCAGTGGGCATACCTCTCCTCTCTTGCAGCAAATTACAAAAATTATGGTGGCCAAGTAAGGTAACAGGGTGGTGCTCTTTCTTTTTCCTCAAAAGAGTTGAATGTTGAGTTGTTTTTTTTGTCACTTTCAAGTACTTGTGTTTGACAAATAAAACCCACCATGTTAACTTGGCACAATGAAAAGTACATCCCAGTTCAATGCCCAGTAAAATGGAATTGGTCCTGATTCCATTCTTGATACTTCATTAAACTTTCTCTTTAATCATGTGCATTGATTATCCATATTCTAAGGAGCATTAAGTGTGTGTGTGTGTGTGTGTGTGTGTGTGTGTGGTCTAGCAAAAAGCAAAGGTAAAGAAAATTCTAGATACATGGAGAGGAAATCATTCTATTCCATCAGAACAATGCTAAGTGTGTTTAGAACTTAATGAAAATGGTCTTTGTAACCACAAAAACATAAGATAGGCAGCAGACATACAAAATTATGCTCAATTCTACTAGTGAGGCTGATCCTTGTCAGTTCATATTTTAGAAAAAGTCTGTGTGGTAAAATGTGCATATAACAAAAGCCTATGCAGATTTAATAATATAAAAATATTAACACAGTTAAAACTTGTTGATACAGGAAGTGCTATGGTCTGAATGTTCAACATATGGTCAAAATTCATATGTTGAAATCCTAAGCCCTAAAGTGATGAGATGGGGCCTTTGGGGTGATTAGGTCATGAGGCCAGAGCTCTCATGAATGGGCTTAGTGCTGTTATAAAAGAGACTTCATAGAGCTTCTTCCACCACATGGAGATACAGTGAGAAATCTGTGACCTGGAAGAGGGCCCTTTCCTGACCATGTTTATACCTTGATCTTGGACTTCCAGCTTCCAGAACTATGAGAAACACATTTCTGTTGTTTATAAGCCATGCAGTTTATGGTATTTTTGTTATAGCAGCCCGAATGGACTAAGACAGGAAGTAATGCCTCATACAAGAAATAAAATATTTTCTGTTAAAAATGACAAACCAGAGATTAAGTTAGTTATTTACAAGCAAGGAAATCACAAAAAAGAACAAGCAAGGGGATGTCAAAAGGAACAGAAACCCATTATTTGGCCACAACTCACTTTTTGTTTAGTGGCTTAAAACAACAGAAATCTAGGGAATTCCCTGGTGGTCCAGTGGATAGGACTCCGTGCTTTTGCTGCCAAGGGCCCGGGTTTGATCCCTGGTCAGGGAACTAAGATACCACAAGCAGCGTGACCAAAAAGCAATAACAACAACAACAAAAAAATCTATCATCTTACAGTTCTGGAGTTCAGTAGTCCAAAATGGGTATTACTGGGGCTAAAATTAAGATATCAGCTGGGCTGCATCCCTTCTGGAGGGTCTAGGGGAGGATGAATTTCCTTGCCTATTCCAGCTTCTAGTGCCTGACTGCATTCCTAGGCTTGTGGCCCTTCCTGGCTTATGGCTTGAGGCTTGTGGCCTCTATCTTCAAAGCCAGCACAGTAGCATCTTCCAATCTTTTTCTCACTACTACCCCTGTATCTGTTGTCACATCTCTTTCTCTGACTCTTCTGCCTCCCTCTTTCCCTTGAAAGGACTCTTTTTTAAAAATTGTGGTAAAATATACATAACAGAATTCACTGTTTTAACCAATTTCAAGTATACAGTTCAGTAGCATTACTTACATTCACAATGTTGTGCGACCATCACCACTATCTATTTCCAGAACTTTTTCATCATCTCAAATAGAAACTCTGTACCCAGTAAACAATAACTCTCCATTCCCCTCTTCCCCAGTCCTTGGTAACCTCTATTATACTTTCTGTCTCTATGAATTTACCTATTCTTGGTACCTCACATAAGTTGAATCATACAATATTTGTCTTTTTGTGTCTGGATTATTTCACATAGCAAAATGTTTTCAAGGTTCATCCATGTTGTAGCACGTATCAGAATTTCATTTCGATTTAAGGCTGAATAATATTCCATTGTATGTGTATATCACATTTTAAAAAATCCATTCATCTTGTTGACGGACACTTGGGTTGCTTCCACCTTTTGGCTATTGTGAATAATGCTGCTATGAACATTGGTGTGTAAGTATCTGTTTGAGTCCCTGCTTTCAGTTCTCTTGGGAATATACCTAGAGGTGGAATTGCTAGATAATATGGTAATTCTGTGTTTATTTTTTTTGAGGAAACAACATACTGCTTTCTGCACAGACTGCACCATTTTACATTCCCACCAACAGTGCACAAGTGTTCTAGTTTCTGCATAGTCTTGCCAACACTTCTTACTTTCCTTTGTTTGTTTGTTTGTTTTTTTGATAATAGCCATACCATTGAGTGTGAAGTGGTTTCTCATTGTGGTTTTGATTTGCATTTCCCTGCTGACTAGTGATGTTGAGCATCTTTTCATGTGCTTATTGGCCATTTGTATATCTTTTTTGGAGAAATGTGTATTCAAGTCCTTTGCCCATTTTTGCATTGTGTTGTTAGGTTTTTTTGTTCTTGAGTTATAAAAATTCTATATATCCTGGATATTAATCCCTTATCAGATATATGATTTGCAAGTACCTTCTCCCATTCTGTGGATTGTCTTTTCACTCTCCTGATAGTGTGCTTTGATTCACTATCACTTTGATTCACACTAAAAGTTTTTAATTTTGATGAAGTCCAATTTATCTATGTTTTCTTTTGTTGCCTATGCTTTTGGTGTCATATCCAAGAAATCATTGCTAAGTCCGGTGTCATGAAGGTTCCCCCCATGTTTTCTTCTAAGAGTTTTATAGTTTTAGCTCTTATGTTCAGGTCTTGGATCCATTTTGAGTTCATTTTAATATATGGTATAAAGTAAGGGTGTAACTTCATTTTTATGCATATGGATATCCACTTTCCCCTGCACCGTTTGTTGAAAGGACTTTTCTTTCCCCATTGAATAGGGTTGTCAGTGAAGCTCTTTAATTGAGTTAATGTATTGAATCATTATGTTGTACACCTGAAACTAATATTATGTTATATATCAATTTTTTATCTGCTTAAAATCCATAAAACAAGAAAATATGCCTTAGTTGATGAATAGGATTCAGTTGCAAGATTATTAAACTTTATTAAAGACACATGAAAACTGTAAAACTATCAAAACTGTAAAAATGTCAACTTGCTCATATTTATACAAAATCTAACATTTATTGAGCTCTTACTGTGTGCGTAGCATTATTCAAAGGGATTTCATCTGTTAACTCAAATAAATCTCAAAGCAACAACCCATCAGGAACAAGACAAGGATGCCTGTTTTTGCCACTTCTATTCAATCTAGTATTGGAACTTCACTGCATGGTAGGCATCAAACTAATGGTACACAAGGAAAAAGCTTCACTGACAACGCCATCTATAGTATTCCCTGACCTGACGTTTTCTACTCAATTTATGTGTTTATTTTCTTCAAAGCACTCATCCCCATACAAAACTGCCCTGCTTATTGACTTGCCTGCTTATTGCCAGTTTTCTCAAACTAGAGTGAAACAGGAATCTTGCCATGAACCACACTTGGGAAAATTCTGACCAAACAGCTGACATTTGTGTAGCATTAATTTAATGCCTACCATGCAGAGTTCTATGGTTTCTGGGATGTCATTGTTAATATAATTACTCGAAAATGCATTGGTCCTTCCCTCCCAGCTCTGAGCACAGATTGCTTTCCCACATGGATCATACTTAAACTCCACAATAGTCCTGGGTAGTCAGGGGGATTGGGTATCGTTATCCTGTTGTATAGAAGACGATGGAGGAAAGGTTAGTGAGTTACCTAAAGTGTCCCAATGATGGGGCCCGATCTCTTCACTCTTGCTCCAGGAACTTGTCTAGCAGATTCATCATCACACTTGGTTCTTCTCTATCAGCTCCTGTTTCTGGGGCTCAGAGTCCACACCCTTCTCTGATGTTCCACTAGAAGGGAGAGTAAGGGGATAAGACAGCACATGGAATAGAGAAGAAAGTGAGAGGAAGGGAAAGCACATGAAATACAGGAGACAGGAGTGAGGATGTGCTTGCCTGTCCCCTCTCAGTTCACTGGAAGCTGTGTGGTGATGCTTTGCCTCTTCCCCAGCTCCATCACACAGCGCTCACGGCACACAGCTGTGAAACCGTACATTTTACAAAGAGTAGGAAATGTCTTTAAATGGTTTGTTTACTCTGATACCAGTTCTGTTTGGAAAATTCATATGTATTCAAAGCAGTTCCATCTGCTGTTGACCCTAAGTCTACATCATTTTTATTCAGTCATCTCTTCGCTCATAAGTGTAGGTTGACTTGTCTACACGGTAGTGGGGCCCCTCCCCGAGAGCTGGGTGTTCACCCTCCATTAGCCTAACCCGTACAGGCTTCTCAGACTTTCTCACACCCCCTGTCTGTCATCCTCTGTCCACGACACTGGACACAGCTGTTTAGATCCCGCTCCTATGCCCCATCCTCTCTGTCACCTCCCCCCTGCCCTGCGCTGCCCTTCACCCACCCACCGCCCACTGCCATGGTGCTGCTGCCACCTGGTGTTTCATCGTGTGCAGTCCCCAGAGTATATATTTCTATGGTCTTCTTTTACACCTACAGTTCTTCTCAGATAGAATTAAGAATCATTCAACACAGACGTTCACAGGCTGCCTTTGAAGGGAGGGTATTGCTTTTTTTTTTTTTTTTTTTTGCTTCTAACTGACCCATTTTTGTAGAGAAGTTTGATGATGGCGGTACGTTGGTGCCACCTGTTGACAGAAGCGTGAACTGCAGCTTGAGCATCGCGGAGCAGGAAGGTGGGAGGGAGGGGCTGTGGCCCACATCCACCCGTCAGAGCTTTCTGAAAGCCTAGGGTGGGGTGGGGTGGGGTGGGGTTCGCCATGCTACAGGGATGTTGATGACCTCCAGACAGAAAGTGCAGCCTCCTTCTATGTGGAAGAGAAAGCTCTACGTGAGTAGAGGTAAAATATTTTAATTTTTATTTTACTGGTCCATAAATTGACTGAAAAATTATTGAAACAATAAAAAATAGTGATATAGCCCCAGTTATAATTAGAAATTTAGACTATGACAAAAGCAGCATTACAAATCAGTGGAGATGTGATGGAGGATTAAGAAGTGGTATTGAGATAGCTAGATAACCATAAGATTAAAAAGGTAAAAAGGGATCCCTTTCTCTATCACACAGCAGGATAGATTCCAAATGGTTCTGAATGAAGTATAAAAGAAATATCCATACAAGTGTTGTATTAGAACATATAGGTGAATTCTATAATCTGGAAGCAGAGGAAACTTTCCTAAGTATAAATCAATATGCAGGAGCATTAAGGAAGAAGATTGACATATTTGACAACATAAAAATAACAACGACAACTCTGCATGGCAAAAACACACTAGCCAATAAAGACACTGGGAAAAAACATTTGTGGCTAACGTCTTTGACAAAGCATTCATATCCCTCCAATATAAACGCTTGTCAATATAGAGGCATGAAAAAACAAAGTCCTATTGAAGTTAACAGAAAAAAATATATAAATTGTCTTTAGACGTATGAAAAAAGTCTCCAGCTTTCTTTAATTAAGAGAGATGCAATTAGCACTACACTAAGATACTGTTTCTTAAGTATTAGATTAGCAAAGATCCAGATTTTTGTCAACACAGTCAGTTGGTGAGGATGTGGAAAAACATGTCCTTTCACACCCTGCTCACAGGGATGCAAAATGGTATGATCACTGTAGAAGGCTTGATAGTCTCCATAAAGATAGTAGGTCCTAGCCCCTGGAACCTGTTAAATATTACCTTATATGGAAAAAGGGTGTTTGTAGATGTGATTAGATTAAGGATCTTAAAATGGGGAGATTATCTTAGATTTTCCAAATGGGCCCTAAATGCAAACCCAAGTGTCCTTATAAGAGAGGAGCAGAGGGAGAGTTGACACAGACAGAAGAGAAGGCAATGTGGCCAAGGATGCAGATGCTGGAGTGATAGAGCCACAAGCCAAGGAATGTTGGCAGCCAACAAAAGCTGGAAGAGGCAAGGAGGCTCCCCTATAGTCTCTGAAAGGAGTTAAGTTGGCCAACACCTTGATTTTGGCCCACTGAAACTACTTTTGGACTTCTAGCCTCCAGAACTATGAAAGAATATGTCTGTTGTTTAATGACACCAAGTTTATTGTTATTTATTACTTATTCATTTATTTTTGGCCATGCCGCATGCACGCACACAGCTTGCAGAATCTTAGTTCCCCTACCAGGGATTGAACCTGGGGCAACGGCAGTGAGAGCGCCGAACCCTAGCCACTGGACCACCAGGGAACTCCCTGTGGTAATTTATTATAGTAGTCATTGGAAACTAATACAATTATTGTGGGGAATTTTATAATATGTAGCAATTTTTTATATGCCTTTACTTTTTGACTCACGAATCTTATTTCCAGGGATATCCTAAGGATATATTGGCAATGACACAAACGGTTTTAGATATATATATAATAAAAATATAGATACAGATATTCATTCTGGCACTATGTGAATAGCAAAAGAATGGGAACAACCTAAATATTCATCAGTTGTGTGATGGAGGAATAAAGCATCAAACAATCACACAAAGGCGTACAGTACGTAAGGTGTAAAGAATGATGAAAATTTCCACATAGGGCTGTGGAGAGATCTCCAGAATGTAATGTTTAGTGAAAAAGTCAATGTACATGAAGGTTTAAATGGCGTGGTACTATTTATTTATTTTAAAAGTAGAAGGAAAGGACTTCTATTTTGGAGACCAGAAGGAGTAGATACACTTCTCCCTATTACTCCTGCAAGGTGCAGCTAAAATCTCTGGATATTATATGTAAAACAAATATAGGACTCTGAAAGGTGGAGAGAAAAAAGGCAGATTGGCTTGGGACTTTGGGACCCAAGGTATGACATGCAGTGAATTCCCTTGGCTTTATTTTTGCCTCATATATCCCAGACGGGGTGCTGGAAGAGCAAGTGACCAAAAATGCCAACTGGAAAAGACAAGAAGAGCTCCAAGAAAAGCCTGCTGTATCTAGACACAGGACCAGAAAAAGGGGGAACCTAGCAAGAAAGAAAGCTTTTTTTTTTTTTTTAAAACATCTTTATTGAAGTATAATTGCTTTACAATGGTGTGTTAGCTTCTGCTTTATAACAAAGTGAATCAGTTATACATAAACATATGTTCCCATATCTCATCCCTCTTGCATCTCCCTCCCTCCCACCCTCCCTATCCCACCCCTCTAAGAAAGAAAGCTTTTAGACAACAACTGCCCTAACATCACAGAGTGAATCAGCTGTGCCCTCACCATGGCAGCAAAGACTGAGTGGGAAATGTGGACTCCATGCTCACTTGATTGTAAACAGGTACCCCTCCCCACTCTTTGGGGTGGTATCAGAGAAGACCCCATGGGAAAGTGGGACTTTCATCCCCACCTGGTGGAAACGAACACCCACCTCACTGCCCTCCACAGTGTCGGGGGAGGCCACATGGAGGGCAGTAAGGAAATGTCTTTCCCCACCTTCCAGGGTAGTGTCGGTGGAGGCCTGGTGGGGAGTGAAATCCTACTTTAACCAAGCAGTAGTAACAAGGCACCACTTCCTGTCCACTCCCATCCCTGCCCCATCCCCCATGTTAGTAAAGGCTAAGTGGGGAACCTGGATTTTTATCTTCTTTGCCATCTGTCTCTGTGGTTAGGAATGCATGCTTGGAGTCATTAACATCCATGGAGAGGATACTGATACCTCACTAGCAAGTTTGTGGTGAGGAATAAATTCAGCCAACAATGTGAAGAACCTATTCATTGGCCCTGTTTTTAAAAAAGCTTCATAAATATTAGCTGTCCGTCCCCCACAAATTGGAGAACTCATGTAGCTCCTTTATCTGCCTCCCCTCAGCTAGGGCCCCTTAACCTGGATGCAGATCATAATCACCTTGGGAATCCTTCCCAAAACTCTCCCTCACCCAAAACTCTCTTGTTGGTGGAAATAGGACTTCTGTATCAAAGGCCATTCAAGTTATTCAGCTGTAATAACATGGGCATCAGAAAATGGATATGCTCATTTGGCACCAACAGTGTATGCCAGTTATCTATTGCCCCTTCATTCCTCCAACGCCAGCTATTACCATCCTATGTCTTTATTGTGAATCTGATTGATTGCTCATTTCCCCAGACCTGCCCTATAGGAAGGGTCATCTCAGATAGCTGGTCTGAAGAGGGAAGGTGTTTTGTTTTTGGTGAAAGGGGACATAGTATAGTGCCAGGCACACAGTTACGCCAGTAAAGCATGGCGATTGCTGGATCTGTCTCTCCCTCTGCAGCTCCTCATGCCAGTGGCCTTGCTCATATCAGGTGTCTGAAGGACTCAGGTTCTGAGGATCTGTGTCCTGATGTCAGCTATAGCTTCTACTCCAGGTTCAAGGGCAGCAGTCCTCAGGAGACCCCAACGTTTCACATCTTTAGTTGGTTATGCTGCCTGACTCAAGTGAGTTCATAGATCTGATAAAAGCATGCTGTGGAATAGTTCCTATGAGGTTCACAAACTAGCCTAAAAGAAGAGAAGCTACTTTGATCTCATCATGGAAGAAGTTGTTTAGCAGGTGGAATTTCATTCCATCAGCAGCTACATGCTTTGCAGTAGCCCTCGAGGCCCATCTCAGAGAAGCCTTTTTTTTTCTTTTTGGCTGAAAAACAATGAATTGTCCAGTTGAGGAAGGAACTTACTTGGTCTTAAACAAGCATTTGCAATAAATATACCAAATTGTTTTTACTGTACAAATAATAATCATCACTTCTCATGTATCTCTCAGATGAGTGTGGAAATATGCAGTTGTTAGCTCTTCTAGCAATTTGAGATTGTAATATAGATCGTTCTCTGCTGACCACGTTTTTTTCCTATTATATAGTGAAATATTTTAAAGAGGCAGAAAATTTCCAAGTGTTCGTTTATTTATTTATTTTTGGCGGCACCACACGACACGCAGGATCTTAGTTCCCTGACTAGGGATCGAACCCATGCCCCCTGCAGTAGAGGCGCGGAGTCTTAACCACTGGAGTGCCAGGCAAGTCCAAGTGTTAGTTTAAAATCTCAGTTATTAGAACTTAATATTTAAAAAATAATTATTATCCTAGAGTTTATTATAATGATACTCAGCCTCATTCTCTAAAAGAACCAGTTACTCTTAAATATCATTATGATTATTTTTCTAGGATGTAATATTTTTATTTCTGTACTTCAGGTAGAAATGGACATCAGCTTTCCCTAAATATTTGGATATATTTCATTGCAAATGATTATTTCTATTTTGGTTGTCTGTAGTGTGGACCAATTTGATAATATAGAGTGTGGACCTGTTAATACTACAAGAGCATAATTGTGGGAATCTTTCAACTGATTAATTGCATCAGAGAATTATGAATATACAAATATATTTCAAATACTTTTTGAGGTATGGTTAACATACAATATACTGTACTTATTTAAAGTATATGCTTTAATGTTTTGATATATGTATGCACCTGTGAATCCAATACTACAGTCCAGATAATGAACATATCCATCAACTTAAAAAGCTTCCTAGTGCTCCTTTGTAATCTTCCCATCTAACTCTCTCTTGCCTCTCTCTCTACATCACCCTACCCCGTTCTCAGATAACTAGTGATCTTCTGTCATTATAGATTCGTTTTCTTTTCCTATAATTTTATATGAATGGAATCATACAATGTATTTTTTTTGTCTGTCTTCTTTCCTTCAACCTAATTATTTCTGGATTTATCCATTTGTTGCATGTACAAATAGTTCCTTCTTTTTAATGTTGACTAATATTCTATTATATGGATATACCACAATTTGTTTTATCCATTTATCTGTTAATGGGTATTTGGGTGGTTTCCAATTTGGGGCTCTTGTAAATAAAGCTGTTACGAACATTTGTATATTAGTCTTTGCATAGACATAGACTTTCTTCCTCTAGGATAAATACTTAGGAGTGCAATGGCTGGATCATGTGAGAGATGTGAGGTTAACATTATAAGAAACCGCCAAATTGTTTTCCCAAGTGGTTGCACCATTTTTCATTGCCAACAGCAGTGTTTGAGAGTTCCATCCTCCACAACCTTGCCAAGACTTTATATGGTCAGTCTTTTAAATTTTGGCCTTTCTCAGAGAGGTGCGGTGGTATCTCATAGTTTTCATTTACATTTCCCTAATGACTTTGAATATTTGAGAAAAGATGATTAGCATCTTTTCATGTACTTATTTGACATTTGTATATCTGCTTTGGTGGAGCATCTATTCAAATATTTTGTCCATTTATTTGTTAGAGTATCTGATTTCTTCTTATTTACCTTTGTGAAATTTTTTATATTCTGGATACAAGACCTTTATCAGATACATGATTTGCAAATATTTTCTCCCAATGAGTGGCTTGTCTTTTAATTCTCTCAACAGTGTCTTTGGAATAGCAGAAATGTTTAACTTTGAGAAGTCCAATTTATTGGTTTGTTCACTTATGGATTGTAGTTTTGGTTTTGCATCTATGGAATCTTCCCCTGACCCAAGGTCACAAGGATTTTCTCCCGTGTTTTATTCTAGAAGTTTTACATTTTATAGTTAGGTCTGTGATCCATTTTGAGTTGACTTTTGTATATGGTGCAATACATGGATCAAAGTTTATATTTGTGCATGTGGCTATCCATTTGTCCCAGCCCCATGTGTTGAAAAGACTATCTTTTCTCCACTGAATTGCCATTACAACTTTTGTCAAAAATCAGTTGTCTGAGTCCAGAAATGGACTGCTTATTCTTTTTTTTTTATTTTTACAAGAGATAAATAGACTGACACCAAGCATTGTACATGGATGACCACAACAAAAGCAACAATGATTGTAATTACCAAACACGAAACACACTCATACTATGTCATAATATTGACATTCAGTCCAGTAATCCTCCACTGTAACAGCTCCTTTACTTTGCAGTGAAAATTGATTTGTATATTCTTTGCCTCTGAGTCCTTGTGGGATTTTTTCTTTTTTTAAATTCAAACAGAAAGTCACAAAAATTATAATCATCCTCATCAGTTCACTCAGTCCCATGTAATTAATTTTTTTTTCATCTTGATCTTTTGTTAGCACTTTTATGACCTCATCAGTTTTTCATTAGAGTTCTGAAAATGCTTATTCATTCAGTTCAGCAGTACAGTCAGGTACCAGAAACCTGTACTTGTCAGAGTCTTTTCCATGAATTTCCTGAAGATGAAACCCTTTTATAGGAACATATTTACAAAAGCATCAGAGTACACCCAGAACTGTCTGTAAATGACAAAAGACTTAAAAATGACCACGGTTAAAGATTTGATGAAAGTTCATAATAATGCAGTTGACAAGAAAATTAGTTATTTCTGAGATATACATTTTAAAGTAATAACTAGGATTATGACTTATAACATTATACCAGAACATATAAGATTTTTAGAAATTTCATGTAATGTCTGAAACATTTATATTAACATATTTCCATACAAATAACCCAATGAAAGTTTAGTATTAGTTGTTTTGTTTGTTTGTTTGTTTATACTGCAGGTTCTTATTAGTCATCAATTTTATACACATCAGTGTATACATGTCAATCCCAATCGCCCAATTCAGCACACCACCATCCCCACCCCACCGCAGTTTTCCCCCCTTGGTGTCCATATGTCTGTTCTCTACATCTGTGTCCCAACTTCTGCCCTGCAAACCGGCTCATCTATACCATTTTTCTAGGTCCCACATACATGCGTTAATATACGATATTTGTTTTTCTCTTTCTGACTTACTTCACTCTGTATGACAGCCTCTAGATCCATCCACGTCTCAACAAATGACTCAATTTCGTTCCTTTTTATGGCTGAGTAATATTCCATTGTATATATGTACCACAACTTCTTTATCCATTCGTCTGTTGATGGGCATTTAGGTTGCTTCCATGACCTGGCTATTGTAAATAGTGCTGCAATGAACATTCGGGTGCATGTGTCTTTTTGAATTATGGTTTTCTCTGGGTATATGCCCAGTAGTGGGATTGCTGGGTCATATGGTAATTCTATTTTTAGTTTTTTAAGAAACCTCCATATTGTTCTCCATAGTGGCTGTATCAATTTACATTCCCACCAACAGTGCAAGAGGGTTCCCTTTTCTCCACACCCTCTCCAGCATTTGTTGTTTGTAGATTTTCTGATGATGCCCATTCTAACTGGTGTGAGGTGATACCTCATTGTAGTTTTGATTTGCATTTCTCTAATAATTAGTGATGTTGAGCATCTTTTCATGTGCTTCGTGGACGTCTGTATGTCTTCTTTGGAGAAATGTCTATTTAGGTCTTCTGCCCATTTTTGGATTGGGGTGTTTGTTTCTTTAATATTGAGCTGAATGAGCTGTTTATATATTTTGGAGATTAATCCTTTGTCCGTTGATTCGTTTGCAAATATTTTCTCCCATTCTGAGGGTTGTCTTTTCGTCTTGTTTATGGTTTCCTTTGCTGTGCAAAAGCTTTGAAGTTTCATTAGGTCCCATTTGTTTATTTTTGTTTTTATTTCCATTACTCTAGGAGGTGGATCAAAAAAGATCTTGCTGTGATTTATGTCAAAGAGTGTTCTTCCTATGTTTTCCTCTAAGAGTTTTATAGGGTCCAGTCTTACATTTAGGTCTCTAATCCATTTTGAGTTTATTTTTGTGTATGGTGTTAGGGAGTATTCTAATTTCATTCTGTTACATGTAGCTGTCCAGTTTTGCCAGCACCACTTATTGAAGAGACTGTCTTTTCTCCATTGTATATCTTTGCCTCCTTTGTCATAGATTAGTTGACCATAGGTACGTGGGTTTATCTCTGGGCTTTCTATCTTGTTCCATTGATCTATGTTTCTGTTTTTGTGCCAGTACCATATTGTCTTGATTACTGTAGCTTTGTAGTATAGTCTGAAGTCAGGGAGCCTGATTCCTCCAGCTCCGTTTTTTTCCCTCAAGACTGCTTTGGCTATTCGGGGTCTTTTGTGTCTCCGTACAAATTTTAAGATGATTTGTTCTAGCTCCGTAAAAAATGCCATTGGTAATTTGATAGGGATTGCATCGAATCTGTAGATTGCTTTGGGTAGTATAGTAATTTTCACAATGTTGATTCTTCCAATCCAAGAACATGGTATATCTCTCCATCTGTTGGTATCATCTTTAATTTCTTTCATCAGTGTCTTATAGTTTTCTGCATACAGGTCTTTTGTCTCCCTAGGTACGTTTATTCCTAGGTATTTTATTCTTTTTGTTGCAATGGTAAATGGGAGTGTTTCCATAATTTCTCTTTCAGATTTTTCATCATTAGTGTATAGGAATGCAAGACATTTCTGTGCATTAATTTTGTATCCTGCAACTTTACCATATTCATTAATTAGCTCTAGCAGTTTTCTGGTGGCAGTTTTAGGATTCTCTATGTATAGTATCATGTCATCTGCAAACAGTGACAGTTTTACTTCTTCTTTTCCAATTTGGATTCCTTTTATTTCTTTTTCTTCTCTGATTGCCGTGGCTAGGACTTCCAGAACTATGTTGAATAATAGTGGTGAGAGTGGACATCCTTGTCTCGTTCCTGATTTTAGAGGAAATGCTTTCAGTTTTTCACCATTGAGAATGATGTTTGCTGTGGGTTTGTCATATATGGCCTTTATTATGTTGAGGTAGGTTCCCTCTATGCCCACTTTCTGGAGAGTTTTTATCATAAATGGGTGTTGAATTTTGTCAAAAGCTTTTTCTGCATCTATTGAGATGATCATATGGTTTTTATTCTTCAATTTGTTAATATGGTGTATCACATTGATTGATTTGCATATATTGAAGAATCCTTGCATCCCTGGGATAAATCCCACTTGATCGTGGTGTATGATCCTTTTAATGTGTTGTTGGATTCTGTTTGCTAGTATTTTGTTGAGGATTTTTGCATCTATATTCATCAGTGATATTGGTCTGTAATTTTCTTTTTTTGTAGTGTCTTTGTCTGGTTTTGGTATCAGGGTGATGGTGGCCTCATAGAATGAGTTTGGGAGTGTTCCTTCCTCTGCAATTTTTTGGAAGAGTTTGAGAAGGATAGGTGTTAGCTCTTCTCTAAATGTTTGATAGAATTCACCTGTGAAGCCATCTGGTCCTGGACTTCTGTTTGTTGGAAGATTTTTTTTTTTTTAAACTCTCCCCTCCCTCCTCCCTGTTGGAAGATTTTTAATCACAGTTTCAATTTCATTACTTGTGATTGGTCTGTTCATATTTTCTGCTTCTTCCTGGTTCAGTCTTGGAAGGTTATACCTTTCTAAGAATTTGTCCATTTCTTCCAGGTTGTCCATTTTATTGGCATAAAGTTGCTTGTACTAGTCTCTTAGGATGCTTTGTATTTCTGCGGTGTCTGTTGTAACTTCTCCTTTTTCATTTCTGATTTTATTGATTTGAGTCCTCTCCCTCTTTTTCTTGATGAGTCTGGCTAATGGCTTTTCAATTTTGTTTATCTTCTCAAAGAACCAGCTTTTAGTTTTATTGATCTTTGCTATTGTTTTCTTTGTTTCTATTTCATTTATTTCCGCTCTGATCTTTATGATTTCTTTCCTTCTGCTAACTTTGGGTTTTGTTTGTTCTTCTTTCTCTAGTTTCTTTAGGTGTAAGGTTAGATTGTTTACTTGAGATTTTTCTTGTTTCTTTAGGTAGGCTTGTATAGCTATAAACTTCCCTCTTAGAACTGCTTTTGCTGCATCCCATAGGTTTTGGGTCATCGTGTTTTCATTGTCATTTGTCTCTAGGTATTTTTTGATGTCCTCTTTGATTTCTTCAGTGATCTCTTGGTTATTTAGTAACGTATTGTTTAGCCTCCATGTGTTTGTGTTTTTTACGTTTTTTCCCCTGTAATTCATTTCTAATCTCATAGCGTTGTGGTCAGAAAAGATGCTTGATATGATTTCAATTTTCTTAAATTTACTGAGGCTTGATTTGTGGCCCAAGATGTGATCTATCCTGGAGAACGTTCCGTGCGCACTTGAGAAGAACGTGTAATCTGCTGTTTTTGGATGGAATGTCCTATAAATATCAATTAAATCTATCTGGTCTATTGTGTCATTTAAAGCTTCTGTTTCCTTATTTATTTTCATTTTGGATGATCTGTCCATTGGTGTGAGGTGTTAAAGTCCCCCGCTATTATTGTGTTACTGTCAATTTCCTCTTTTATAGCTGTTAGCAGTTGCCTTATGTATTGAGGTGCTCCTATGTTGGGTGCATATATATTTATAATTGTTATATCTTCTTCTTGGATTGATCCCTTGATCATTATGTAGTGTCCTTCCTTGTCTCTTGTAACATTCTTTATTTTAAAGTCTATTTTATCTGATATGAGTATAGCTACTCCAGCTTTCTTTTGATTTCCATTTGCATGGAATATCTTTTTCCATCCCCTCACTTTCAGTCTGTATGTGTCCCTAGGTCTAAAGTGGGTCTCTTGTAGACAGCATATATATGGGTCTTGTCTTTGTATCCATTCAGCAAGCCTGTGTCTTTTGGCTGGAGCCTTTAATCCATTCACGTTTAAGGTAATTATCGATATGTATGTTCCTATGACCATTTTCTTAATTGTTTTGGGTTTGTTTTTGTAGGTCCTTTTCTTCTCTTATGTTTCCCACTTAGAGAAGTTCCTTTAACATTTGTTGTAGAGCTGGTTTGGTGGTGCTGAATTCTCTTAGCTTTTGCTTGTCTGTAAAGCTCTTGATTTCTCTATCAAATCTAAATGAGATCCTTGCCGGGTAGAGTAATCTTGGTTGTAGGTTCTTCCCTTTCATCACTTTAAGTATATCATGCCACTCCCTTCTGGCTTGTAGAGTTTCTGCTGAGAAATCAGCTGTTAACCTTATGGGAGTTCCCTTGTATGTTGTTTGTCGTTTTTCCCTTGCTGCTTTCAATAATTTTTCTTTGTCTTTAATTTTTGCCACTTTGATTACTATGTGTCTCAGCGTGCTTCTCCTTGGGTTTATCCTGTATGGGACTCTCTGCGCTTCCTGGACTTGGGTGGCTATTTCCTTTCCCATGTTAGGGAAGTTTTCGACTATAATCTCTTCAAATATTTTCTCTGGTACTTTCTCTCTCTCTTCTCCTTCTGGGACCCCTATAATGCGAATGTTGTTGCGTTTAATGTTGTCCCAGAGGTCTCTTAGGCTGTCTTCATTTCTTTTCATTCTTTTTTCTTTAGTCTGTTCCGCAGCAGTGAATTCCACCATTCTGTCTTCCAGGTCACTTATCCGTCCTTCTGCCTCAGTTATTCTACTATTGATTCCTTCTAGTGTAGTTTTCATTTCAGTTATTGTATTGGTCATCTCTGTTTGTTTGTTCTTTAATTCTTCTAGGTCTTTGTTAATCATTTCTTGCATCTTCTCAATCTTTGCCTCCATTCTTATTCCGAGGTCCTGGATCATCTTCACTATCATTATTCTGAATTCTTTTTCTGGAAGGTTGCCTATCTCCACTTCATTTAGTTGTTTTTCTGGGTTTTTTTTTTTGTTCCTTCATCTGGTATATAGCCCTCTGCCTTTTCATCTTGTCTGTCTTTCTGTAAATGTGGTTTCTGTTCCACAGGCTGCAGGACTGTAGTTTTTCTTGCTTCTGCTGTCTGCCCTCTGGTGGTTGAGGCTATCTAAGAGGCTTGATGGGAGGCTCTGGAGGTGGGTAGAGCTGACTGTTGCTGTGGCGGTCAGAGCTCCGTAAAACTTTAATCCACTTGACTGTTGATGGGTGGGGCTGGGTTCCCTCCCTGTTGGTTGTTTTGCCTGAGGCAACCCAACACTGGAGCCTACCCGGGCTCTTTGGTGGGGCTAATGGCAGACTCTGGGAGGGCTCACGCCAAGGAGTACTTCCCAGAACCTCCGCTGCCAGTGTCCTTGTCCCCACGGTGAAACAGAGCCAGCCCCCGCCTCTGCAGGAGACCCCCCAACACCAGCAGGTATGTTTGGTTCAGTCTCCCCCAGGGTCACTGCTCCTTCCCCTGGGTCCCGATGCACACACTATTTTGTGTGTGCCCTCCAAGAGTGGGGTCTCTGTTTCCCCCAGTCCTGTTGAAGTCCTGCAATCAATTCCCACTAGGCTTCAAAGTCTGATTCTCTATGAATTCCTCCTCCCATTGCCGGACCCCCAGGTTGGGAAGCCTGACGTGGGGCTCAGAACGTTCACTCCAGTGGGTGGACTTCTGTGGTATAAGTGTTCGCCAGTCTGTGAGTCACCCACCCAGCAGTTATGGGATTTGATTTTACTCTGATTGCGCCCCTCCTACCATCTCACTGTGGCTTCTCCTCTGTCCTTGGACGTGGGGTATCCTCCTTGGTGAAGTCCAGTGTCTTCCTGTCGATGATTGTCCAGCAGCCAGTTGTGATTCTGGTGCTCTCGCAAGAGGGAGTGAGAGCACGTCCTTCTACTCCGCCATCTTGGTTAGTCTGGACTGCTTATTCTATTCCATTGATCTACTTGTCTTCCTTGATGCCAGTAAGTACCACACTGTCTTGATTACTGAAGGTTTATAATGATTCTTGAAGTCAGGTAGTTTTGATCCTCTAGCTTTGTTCTTCTTTTTCAGAGTTGTTTTTCATAGTCTAGGGCCTTTGCATTTCAACATGAATTTTAGAATCAGCCTGTCAATTTCTTTTTTGTTTGTTTGTTTTTGCCACACCCTGCGGCATGCAGGATCTTAGTTCCCCCATCAGGGACCGAACCTGCGCTCGCGGTAGTGGAAGCGTGGAGTCTTAACCGCTGGACTGCCAGGGAAGTCCCGAGCCTGTCAATTTCTTAAAAAACAATATCTGCTAGGATTTTTATTAGGATTGCACTGAATCTATAGATCAGTTAGAAGAGAATCTACATCTTTACAACATTGAGTCTTCTGACATATGAAGATGGTATGTTTCTCCATTTATTTAGATCTTCTTTAATTTCTGTCAGTAATGTTTTGTAGTGTTCAATGTATAGACCTTTCACATATGTGGAGAGATTATTCCTAAGTATTTCATACTTTTTGGTGCTATCATGAATGATAGTATTTTTAAATTGCAATTTACATGTGTTTACTTTTCACTAAACTGTCAGTGGCCAAATGTCAAAAAGTAGCCACTGAGGAATTTTTTGGTTGAAAGCTTAGGCTACCTACTCTAGGTTGAAAATGATTCTTTTTTTTTTTAAAGATTTATTTATTTATTGATTGATTGATTGCTATGTTGGGTCTTCGTTTCTGTGCTAGGGCTTTCTCCAGTTGTGGCAAGTGGGGGCCACTCTTCATCACGGTGCGCGGGCCTCTCACTGTCACGGCCTCTCTTGTTGCAGAGCACAGGCTCCAGACGCGCAGGCTCAGTAGTTGTGGCTCATGGGCCTAGTTGCTCCACGGCATGTGGGATCCTCCCAGACCAGGGCTCGAACCCGTGTCTCCTGCATTAGCAGGCAGATTCTCAACACTGCGCCACCAGGGAAGCCCTGAAAATGATTCTTGATGTATAACATGCATATGCTTATATTTCCATATCAGCTTTTAGAGGTTATTGGCAATGTACTGAAACTAGGGAGGAAAATGTCCCAGAGACAATTCTACAGTTCATCTCCATCACTAAAATAGCTTAGTACCTTTCAACTATATATGTATATGTGTGTTTAGAATTGAATCTGTTGAATTGTTGTATATTCCTTTCTCACCCACCCCCCAGCTATTCACCGCAATGAATTACTGGGATCTTGAGTGGGGAGAGGAGAAGAAGAGAGCATGTATGTATATGGGTATGTATGCATGTATGTGTATATTGCTAAAGCTGCCAGGGATCTTTATTGTCAGTAATACTTTAGGTTAATTACTGTGTGTTATGTCAGTCCTGCTCAGTTCCTAGCACATATTAGGAACCAAACCAGGGTGGTGGTTGTTTGCTTTTCCCCAGCTTTCCTTGGCCAGCATCGTTACCATAGTGACTCCATGACTGCTGTGGGATTTGGTGCAGACTGGGCATCCATTTAGGGATCTTGCCTGAATCACTTGTTACTATGGTATTTGTCAAGTGTTGTTTTTCCAATTTTGTTATTCCTTCTAGATTTATTCATTGGCTTTCGACTGTGTGGCAGACCTTTTCCTTCTCCCTATGATTTATTTATTTATGCATTTATTCAAGTATTTATATCAGTATGACTCATAGATTCCTATTTTGCTCAGAGGGTTTATTATTATTGTGTATTTTGATGCTCAAATTGTCCCAGAATTGGCCTGTCTTATCCCCTTCAACTTGGCTTTTGTGTCCATTTGATGTCTCCTTAGGATTCTTTGAACATGTACTTTGCTCTCTGAGCCTGAGTATCTCCTAATCCGTAGAAAGGAAGTAATGATGCCCACAGAGCATTGCTTTGAGAATTTGAAGATAAAAAATAACAGCCTACAGCATGTGGCATCTAGTAGGTCCTCAGCAATGTTAGTTCCCATTCCAAATTTGCAACCTTCATTCTGTTTAGTGTGATGCCTCTGACATTACCATGATAGCATGACCTCCAGAGAGAATACTTGGACATGTAACACAAGCAGGGATAAGTGCACATGTCCATGACGTGTGAGCCTCAGTGTCACTGCTGTGTGTGCAGAGGGGGCTGTGTGATGGAGCTGGGGAAGAGGAAAAGCATCACTGCACAGCTTCCAGTGAACTGAGAGGGGGCAGGCAGAACATCCTCACCTCTTCCCCGGTGTTTCATGTGCCTTCCCGTCATCTCACTTTCCTCTCTATTCCATGTGCTGTCTTATCTCCTTACAGTGGAACATCAGAGAAGGGTGTGGACTCTGAGCCCCAGGAGCATGAGCTGATAGAGAAGAACCAAGTGTGTTGTCGAGTCTGCTAGACAGGTTCCTGGAGCAAGAGTGAGGAGATCGGGCCCCATTGTTGGGACACTTTAGGTAACTCACTACCTTTTCACATGCCTCGTCTGTACAGCAGGCTAACAGTACACAATGCTCCTGACCACCCAGGAGTACTGTGGAGTTTAAGTGTGATGCCATGTGGGAAAAGAATCTGTGATTGTAGGTGGAAGGGAAGGACCAGTGCACTACATTAACGGACACAACCCAGATATCATAGAACTCTGCATGGTAGGCATTACATTAATGCCACACAAATGTCACATGTTTAGGTCAGGATCTTTTCAAATGTGGTCTGTGGACCACTTTATCAAAATTGTCAGAGGTGCTTGTTGAAATTGCCAACTCTTGGGCTCACTCTAGGTCTGCTGAATCAAAATCAGGGAGGTGGTATGGGAAGTATCATACAGTTAGTTCTGGCTCATCCTAGTAAAAAGGACTGCTGTGGACTTGCAACAAGGTGTTCTTAAAGGTTTGAATCTTTTTTTTCCTGCCACATGGCTTGCGGGATCCTGACCAGGGATTGACCCGGGCCCTTGGTAGTGAAAGCACAGAGTCCTAACCACTGGACCACCAGGGAATTCCCAAAGTTTTGAATCTTTTGATGTCTAATTTCTTTACAGTTTCTCCTGTTACTCAGTTTTTAATATGTGTCTACTCCTTTGTTTCAGATAAGGTAACAATTCCTTCATTTAAGTCAAACTTTTTTAGTGACTTATATGCGAGGCACTAGACTAGGCATAGGGGGATGCAGCCCAGAGAAACAAGATAGACAGGGTCCCTGAAGCTTTCATTCTAGTTTGGGAAAACTGGCAATAGGCCGGCAAGTCCATAAGTGGGGCAATTTCATATGGGGATGAGTGCTTTGAAGAAAATAAACACATAAATAGAATAGAAAATGTTGGGTCAGCGGTTACTATCCATGGGGTTGTCAGTGAAGCTCCTTCTTAGGAAGTGACATTTGAGCTGAGTCCTGAACTACTTACAAGAAGATGCCAGGCCTGAGCAGGCCTTTTCATCAGCAGCCTTTCACTGTGTGAGCACCAGTTGTTCCTGGAGCAGATGACCAGCTTGAGTGACTGGAGCCTTGCAGGCAAAGTGCAGAGTGGTAGGAGATGAGGTCAAAAGGGCAGACAGGAGCCAATCCAGTGACTGTCAGGTGAAGTGAAAGTATTTACACTCACACAGTTTATAAGTGGCAGATCTTGCATTTGGCCCTGTTCTGTCTCCAGAGCCCACACTCCTAACCAGTACACCTAAGAAGAAGAAAAAGACGTGCTGAGATATATTAGCCCATAGTGACTGATATTAGGCCAGGGCTGTATCTGTTTGGGTGAAGAATATTCTTCAGTAGCCATTTTTCCATATACAAAGGGTATTTAAGAAAAATGAAAAGGTAATAATTATAAAAACAAAAAAGTAATAATTATTACAATTACTATGCATTAGACAAGTTGGCTGTTAAAATAATTATTTGGGGGCTTCCCTGGTGGCGCAGTGGTTGAGAGTCTGCCTGCCAATGCAGGGGACACGGGTTCGAGCCCTGGTCTGGGAGGATCCCACATGCTGCGGAGCAGCTGGGCCCGTGAGCCATAACTGCTGAGCCTGCGCGTCTGGAGCCTGTGCTCCGCAATGGGAGAGGCTGCAATGGTGAGAGGCCCACGCACTGCGATGAAGAGTGGCCCCCACTTGCCGCAACTGGAGAAGGCCTTCGCGCAGAAGTGAAGACCCAACACAGCCATAAATAAATAAATTAATTAATTAATAAAAAAAAATAATTATTTGGACTCCCATGGTGAATTCTTTTCTTTTATGATCTCAGAGTGCTTTTCAAATAGGAATCTCATTGCTCTGTGTCTGGGGCCTCCCTGGTTGGGCCTCAGGGATGGTCTGATCCACTTGATAGGTGAGACCAGAGGAAGTGTGATGACTTACTCAAGGTCACCTAGAGTTAGTGGGTTAGGTCTGCCCCTTGGGTGTCTCCTGTGTCCCACCCAGTTTTCTGTCCATCAGCCTATGTTCCTATGTGTAGTGAATCACTTTTCAAGGGCTCAGAGGATACATGCTTCTCTGAGGTTAACCTGAAGGTAACATAAGAAGATACTAAATACCTTCAAGTAAAAGGAAATGGGGTGTTGATTTTCCTCTCCTTAATCATATAACATATACCTCTTTTGTGTCTGGCTCCTTTCAATGAACATAATGTGTGTGTGATTTACATTATTGTTGTCTGTAGTTGTAGATCATTAATTCTCATTGGTGTACAGTATTATATTGTGTGGATATTTCACAATATTTGTATCTGTAATAGGGATTTGGGTATTTTCCAGTTTTTGACTTATTGTAAATAATGTTGCTATGAATGATCTTGTACATAGCTTTTTGGACATTTATTTTCCTTCTCTTGGGCACCGACATAAGAGAGGCATTTCTGCATCATAGGGTTTGTGTATGTTGAGCTCAGTAGGAATTGCCAAGTAGTTTTCAAAGTGGTTTTTTCAGGCTATATTCCCTATCCTCACCAACACTTGATATTTTCCATCTTTCTCATTTTTATTGTTCAGGTAAGCATGCTGTAGTATCTCATTGTGGTTTTAATTGTAATTTCTCTGAAGTCTTAAGTGTCATGTATGTAAAAAAGGCCTCCTTGTTTTTTTTAACCTTCCAACTATTTGCTTAAGAAATTGCATCTTTTGTCCTGTGGAGTTTGCGTTCTTGATTCTGCTGATTGTATCCTTATTGTGTTGTTTATGTTCTTCTGCCTTCCTCCCCTATTTCTGTAAAAGTGATGATTAGATTTAGAGGCTTGATCCAGTTCACATTTTTTGGCAAGAATGCTCCAGATGAGGTGTTGTACTACTTTTAGCCTTACACCAGGAGGCTCATTCTGTCTGGCTGTCTCTTCTGACACTAAATTGATCACTGGGTTCAGGTGTTGTCAACCTGATCTATCCATTATTAAATTTCCTCATCTGCTTTTTACTTCATGTTTTTTTGCAGCCTCCCAAAATAGTTGCCTAGATCTGCTTGTCATTAAAGTTTGTAAAAAGGTGATGTTCTAATTCTGTAATTTCTTTTGCATTTATTAGCCAGAATTCTACTGTAAAAGGAAACTCCCCCCATCAACAGTTAGGTTATGCTGAGGTATAGTTTGCACAGGAAGGGAAGGATGAATGTTTTTAATTCTTTTGTAGTATTTCCACTTTTTAAAAGAATGAGAGTCATTTCCCTGGGATCCTCCAAAGGTGAGCAGTGAGTCGGTTTTATTTGTGTTTTGCTTTCCTTTTAGAATGTTATCATGACTCATAGACATTTGTATATTTGTCCATTGTAGTCATTATTTAACTTGATGTCAAATTGTTCTATCTTTGGCCAGTGGGAGACCCTTCAAGCTGGTTTATGAGTCTTTTTGACGTGCTTTCTGGTATGAGAGTGTGGTCTAGACACATGTGGTACAATTCCTTCTTTGGAGCTGGAATTAGCCATTTCTCCAAAGGAGCCTGGTCTCTTTCAGTGGGATATGTGTTTAGAGGATTCAGTCTGGGGACTAGAGTCATTCATTGCTACTTGATTGGTCATAGATGTTACGTCCTGAGAAACCCATTGTAAGTTGAAAATGCATTTAACACACCAAACCTACCAAATGTACCAAATCGAACCTACCTTAAACATGCTCAGAGCACTTATATTAGCCTACAGTTGGGCAAAATCATCTAACACAAAGCCTATTTTATAATAAAGTGTTGAGTATCTCAAGTAATTTATTGAATACTGAACTGGAGGTGAAAAGCAAAATGGTTGTATGGGTACAGAATGGTTGGAAGGGTATTGGTTGTTTACCCTAGTGATCTTGTGACTGACCAGGAGCTGTGGCTCGATGCTGCTGCCCAGCATTACAAGAGAGTGTCATATCACATATCACTAGCCTGGGGAAAGATCAAAATCCAAAATTTGAAATATGGTTTCTACTGAATACACATGATGCTGTCTCACATCCTTTGGTTTCAACTTGAAGGACTCCCTTTAGCATTTCTTATAAGGTAGGTCTAATTATGATGAACTCCCTCAGCTTTTGTATATCTGGGAAGGTCTTTATTTCTCCTTCATTTTTGAAGGAAAGTTTTTTCAGATAAAGTATTCTTGTTTGGGATTTTTTTTTTCTTTCAGCACTTTGAATATATCATCCTACTCCCTTCTGGTCTTCTGAGAAATCCACTTATAGTTTTTGGTACGTGGTCATCCACTTTCTCTTGCTTCTATCAAGATTCTCTCATTGTCTCAACTTTTGACAGTTTGATTATAATGCCTGTTTGTGTTCATCCTAGTTAAAGTCATTTGAGCTTCTTGAAGCTGGATGTCCATTTGTGAAATTTGTGGCCATTATTTCTTCAAATAAACTCTCTGCCCCCTTTTCTCTGTCTCCTCCTTCTTGGAATCCTGTAATGTATATATTGATCTTCTTGTTGGTGTACTGTAAGTCCCTTAAGCTTTCTTCACTTTTCTTCATTCTTTTTTCTTTTTATTCCTCTGACTCCATAATTTCAAATGACCTATCTTCACATTTGCTGATTCTTTCTTCTGCTTGATCAAATATTCTGTTGAACCCCTCTAACGAAATTTTCAATTCAATTATTGTATTCTTCAGCTGCAGAATTTATTTGGTTCTTTTTTATAATTTCTATCTCTGTTGATATTCTCATTTTGTGCATGCTCATTTTCCTGATTTTGTTTAGTTGTCTTAGATGATTATTTTGAATTTGTCAGATAATTTGTAGATCTTCATTTCTTTATGATTGGTTTCTTGAGATTTATTTTGTTCCTTTGATTGGGCCAAGTTTCCCTGTTTCTCTGTATGCCTTATTACTTTTTTCTGGGATTTGTGCATTTGAAAAAGCAGTCTTCTCTCTCAGTCTTTATGGACTGGTTTTATACAGAGTAAGATCGTCTCCACTCAGCCTGGCTAGAGATTCTCGGGGCCTTGCAACCCTTTTTTGATGATGCATCTTCTCTGGACTTGTTCATGTAATTTCCTAATTTGAGAGATTTGCTGGGCTTTTTTTTTTTTTGAGTTTGTAATGTCTTTCTCCCTCTGGTGTCTGTCTGTGGTACTGCAGGTTCTCTGGTTGGGCAATAGGCTGCAGAGCTCTCATTCGTTCTCAGTAGCCCCCAGGCATCCAAGGTATACTGGTTCCCTGTCAGTGCCTCCGGTCAGGTGAGACAGAAACTAGTCCCTTGGGAAGCCCCTGAAGAGCCAGAATATTTGATGTATGAATCACTCTACTTTTCCTCCTGACAGAGAAGCTGCAAATTGGGCTTGGCTAACTGTGTGGTTAAACCAATGAACCTGGTTTCAGTTCAAGGGGCTTTATTTGGGAGAGAACAGAAGAGCGCATGTTGTGAAACTACTTTCATCTCATGACCTTAACTAGAATCCTGGGAAGTGGAGACATTGTCTGACTGCTAAATGTAAGGTTTATTTGAGAGACATACTTGCCCCTCTCCTAGGCATCTGTAATGTCCCTGAAGCTGCCCAATTGGGACTGTCATGTGGTAGATTCATGAACTACTTCTGGGACTATGCTATTACCTAATTCCCTTGGCTTAAGGATGTTCCTCACTCTGATGCTGAGCCACTTTCCTGTGGAAAGGGCTAGGGATATTTATTTATTCTTATATATTTTTTCACTTCCAAAATCAAGACACTTTTGATACAGATAAAAAATGGATAAAGCAGGAGAGGGAAAAATCATTAGAAACCCTTAAAAGTCTATTACTCATGGATAAGCACTGTTATCATTTGAATATTTATTTTCAGAAATTTTATTATGCAAATATAACTGCATATTTAAAGAATAGTTATGAGATGATATCCTAGTTACAGCTTTGTAAGCTGCTGTTTTTGACAAACATTATATTATGATTGTCATTATAAGCCCACACAATAATAAAAATGGCAGTAGAAACACTAATGTTCAATTTAGGTATGATAAGAATGATTAATATTTATTGCCGACTTCCTCAGTGCCCAACACTGTTGTAAAGGCTAAAATTATACCTACTTGTTTCATCCTCACTATAACCTATGAGGAGACTTTAAACAGAAGGGGACACTGAGGCACAGCAAGGGCAGGACTAGCAAGTGCTGAGGCTTAGATTTGAACACAGGCTTGTGGCTCTTGAGCCCTTCATCTAACCAGTGTACATTACTGCCTTTCAGATGATAAGACCTTCAACCCTACTTTCAATCAGGGTAAAGCAAAATGAAACACAGTAAGATACCATGCTTTTTTCCTAGTTAACTAAGCAGAGATTTAAATACTGATAATAATTAGTGTGGTTTGGAATATGGGGACCTGTGACCTGTCCTACCAGTAGGGGCTCCCCCAACATCTTGTCTCCCTTCCTGTGCCTCTTGGATGTTCCTTTTCTAAAGTTGAGTGGCTTTCTTGTAGGTTTCCTGTAGGGCTGAGAATGCTTAAATTTCTCTGCATTTTATTATTTTATATAAGTGAAAGAATGTGTATTGTGGGGTGTTTATTATAGTAAAAAAATAAATAACATAAAGCATTTGTATACTAAAAATTAATTAACATAAAAAGGAAATAAAATATCCTCAAACATACCACCAAAAGAAAAGCCCTGCTAAGGTTTTCATCTGTATTATATTCTTTCAGAAATTTTCTTATGCTGGTACTTATACATTTACACATGCATGCCTGGATTTACATATTTATGTACAAAAGATAAGCTCTCATCCTACATATGGTTTTGTGACCTGCTCATCTTCTATCAGCATACCTCCAAGGGTCAGTGATTGTGATTAAAAATCAGTCTATACCATAGGGATAGTAGAAATGCTCATACCCAGTAAAGATAGAGACAAAGAAATAAAAATGACTAAAATGCATTATAACCAAGTGTTTTTAAGGCATTGACTCATTTATGCTCACAGGTGTATTATGAATTAGATATGGTGTTTCATAGATGAAAAGCTGAGGGACAGAGACATAAGGACTTGGCTCAGGACAGCATAGTTTGGGAACAGAGCATTTTGGGTTTGTTCGCAGCTCCTCATGCTCCAGAACCTGGGAAACTGTCAAAGATTTGTTGTTATGTGAAAGGAGCAGTCTATACAAGCATACATATGTTAGATGGTCATTAAAAGTAATAGTATTCATATATTAATATATTTATATAAAATATCTGGACTTAGTGACAAAAAGGTAGCTTGTGACCTTGGTGAGAACATGTTCATTGCAATCATGGAGACAGAAGCTCTGCGCAGTGAGATAAGGAGACAGTGGGAAATGGAATGTTAACAGGGAATGCAGAAAACTCTTTCTGGAACTTTGATGAGAGAACAAAGAGAGAGCTTTTAAAAAAATCAATTCCTTGAAACTTCAACAACTTTAAGAGTTAATGTGAAGGAGCCAGCTCATCTCAGAAATAACCCCTCAATTTGCCCATACATGCATTTCTCTTTCTACCCTCTCATTTGAACCATAGAGTTAATAAGGCACTTTCAGTGGAATAGTATGGGCTCTAAAGCTCAATATATATTTAGTTATTAGTGAATGGAAGAATGGATAATTGTGTGTCAAAGAAATGTTAGTAACTCTTGGAATTTTGCCTCTCAGGGAGACAGCAGATGGCTGCAGTCCTGGTGTGATGTGGCTGGATGATGCATGATCTGAGGACCCCTGCACTGGTGAATGTGGGGTGAGTCCCAAATTTTCCTATAAACATATTAACGTACAGAGCAGTCCAGGAGCAGCAGTTAGGCAAACACCACACCTCGCTGCTCTGGTGCCACCTCTCACTGAGCTCATCAGGTGAGTCAAAGGCAAACCTGTCTTCCCAGCGTGGGGAACCGGATTAGGATCAGCACACAGGTATGATGTGGAGCAGCTCTTAGGAGCTTCTGTAACACCAGAGAATGAAGAGAACCTACTATCTCAAACCCTTCAAGTCAACACATGTCAGAGAGATATTTGCTCCCTTCCTCTAGATGTATGTAATCTCTGTAGGAGAAACAGAGAGAAATGACTTTTCACAATGCCTGTCTTAGCCCCGAGGCTCAGGCAGCCCCTACTTCTGTGCCCCAACACTTAAAGGGCACTGAAGTCCCACCACATGCCATATACTCTGGGCAGGTTTCCTCATTCACCCCTCAGGACAGCTCTGTGACACAGGTATCATGAGTCCCACGTCACAGATGCCCAAGCTCAGGCTGACAGAGCCTAGGTCACCTGGCCACATAAGTGGCAGGATGGGATGAGGTTCTATCCCTCGCCCTCCCTAGAGGACACAGAGCAGCCTCCCTTTTAGAAGATGGGCTTCCAGGGCTGGAGAAGTGGTCGATCACACTCCCTGCTATTGTGACCCCATGGGTACTCACTCACCAAACCCTCAGGGTGAGGAAGATGACAGAGGAGATGAAACTCTGCCCCTTGTGCCAAGAGACCTGGGTGTCTGGGCCACATCCATTGGCTGATCCCTGAAGCGGGGAGTAGGGCTCAGGTAGAAGCTCAGGTGTTGCCATTGAGACAGGTGATCTGGAGGGAAGGAAAGTGATATGTAAGGAAGTGCTTTAAGAAATTGTACTTTTTTTAAATTAGAGTATAATTGCTTTACAGTGTTGTGTTACTTCTGCTGTACAGTGAAGTGAATCAGCTATATGTATACCTATATCCCCTCCCTCTTGGACCTCCCTCCCAGCGACCCCCCATCCCCCCCATCTAGGTCATCACAGAGCACTGAGCTGAGCTTCCTGTGCTTTATAGCATGTTCGTAATAGCATGTTCCTGCTAGCTATGTATTTCACGCATGGTAGTATATATATGTCAATCCTAATCTCCCAATTCGTCCCACCATCCCCTTCCCCCACTGTGTCCACATGTCCGTTTTCTATGTCTACGTCTCTATTCCTGCCCTGCAAATAGGTTCATCTGTACCATTTTTCTAGATTCCACATATATGTGTTAATATGCATATTTGTTTTTCTCTTTCTGGCTTACTTCACTCTGTATGACACACGCTAGATCCATCCACATCTCTACAAATGACCCAGTTTCATTCCTTTGTGTGGCTGAGTAATATTGCATTGTATATATGTGCCACATCTTCTTTACCCATTCATCTGTCGTTGGACATTTAGGTTGTTTCCATGTCCTGTCTATTGTAAATAGTGCTGCAATGAACATTGGGATACATGTGTCCTTTTGAATTATGGTTTTCTCAGGGTATATGCCCAGTAGGGGGATTGTTGGGTCATATGGTAGTCCTATTTTTAGTTTTTTAAGGAACCTCCAAACTGTTCTCCATAGTGGCTGTATCAATTTACATTCCCACCAACAGTGCAAGAGGGTTCCCTTTCCTCCACACCTTCTCCAGCATTTATTGTTTGTAGATTTTTTTGATGATGGCCATTCTGACTGGTGTGAGGTGATACCACATTGTAGTTTTGATTTGCATTTCTCTAATAATTTGTGATGTTGAGCATCTTTTCATGTGCCTCTTGGCCATCTGTATGTCTCCTTTGGAGAAATGTCTATTTAGGCCTTCTGCCCATTTTTTAATTGGGTTGTTTGTTTTTTTGATATTGAGCTGCATGAGCTGCTTGTAAATTTTGGAGATTAATCCTTTGTCCGTTGCTTCCTTTGCAAATATTTTCTCCCATTCTGGGGGTTGTCTTTTCATCTTGTTTATGGTTTCCTTTGCTGTGCAAAAGCTTTTAAGTTTCATTAGGTCCCATTTGTTTATTTTTGCTTTTATTTTCATTACTCTAGGAGGTGGGTCAAAAAAGACCTTGCTGTGGTTTACGTCAAAGAGTGTTTTTCCTATGTTTTCCTCTAAGAGTTTTATAGTGTCCAGTCTTACATTTAGGTCTTTAAACGATTTTGAGTTTATTTTTGTGTATGGTGTCAGGGAGTGTTCTAATTTCATTCTTTTACATGTAGCTGTCCAGTTTTCCCAGCATCACTTATTAAAGAGGCTGTCTTTTCTCCACTGTATGTTCTTGCCTCCTTTGTCATAAATTAGGTGACCATATGTGCTTGGATTTATCTCTGGTCTTTTTATCCTGTACCACTGATCTATATTTCTGTTTTTGTGCCAGTACCACACTGTCTTGATTACTGTAGCTTTGTAGTATAGTTTGAAGTCCAGGAGCCTGATTCTTCCAGCTCTGTTTTTCTTTCTCAAGATTGCTTTGGATGTTTTGGGTCTTTTGTGTTTGCATACAAATTGTAAATTTTTTTGTTCTAATTCTGTGAGGAATGTCATTGGTAATTTGATAGGGATTGCATTGAATCTGTAGATTGCTTTGAGTAGTACCGTCATTTTCACAATACTCATTCTTCCAATCCAAGAACATGGTATATTTCTCCATCTGTTTATGTCATCTTTGATTTCTTTCGTCAGTGTCTTCTAGTTTTCTGCATACAGGTCTTTTGTCTCCTTCGGTCAGTTTATTCCTAGGTATTTTATTCTTTTTGTTGCGATGGTAAATGGGATTGTTTCCTTAATTTCTCTTTCTGATTTTTCATTGTTAGTGTATAAGAATGTAAGAGATTTCTGTGCATTAATTTTGTATCCTGCAACTTTACCAGATTCATTGATTAGTTCTAGTAGTTTTCTGGTGGCATCTTTAGGATTTTCTATCTATAGTATCATGTCATCTGCAAACAGTGACAGTTTTACTTCTTCTTTTCCAATTTGTATTCCTTTTATTTCTTTTTCTTCTCTGATTGCTGTGGCTAGGACGTCCAAAACTATGTTGAATAAGAGTGGTGAGTGGATATCCTTGTCTTGTTCCTGATCTTAGTGGAAATGCTTTCAGTTTTTCACCATTGAGGAAGATGTTGGCTGTGGGTTTGTCATATATGGCCTTTATTATGTTGAGGTAGGTTCCCTCTATGCCCATTTTCTGGAGAGTTTTTATCATAAATGGGTGTTGAATTTTGTCAGAAGCTTTTTCTGCATCTATTGAGATAATCATATGGTTTTTATTCCTTAATTTGTTAATATGGTGTATCACACTGATTGATTTGCATATATTGAAGAATCCTTGCATTCCTGGGATAAATCCCACTTGATCATGGTGTATGGTTCTTTCAATGTGTTGTTGGATTCTGTTTGCTGGTATTTTGTTGAGGATTTTTGCATCTATGTTCATCAGTGATATTGGTCTGTAATTTTCTTTTTTTGTGATATCTTTGTCTGGTTTTGGTATCAGGGTGATGGTGGCCTTGTAGAATGAATTTGGGAGTGTTCCTCCCTCTGCAATTTTTTGGAAGAGTTTGCGAAGGGTAGGTGTTAGCTCTTCTCTAAATGTTTGATAGAATTCGCCTGTGAAGCCATCTGGTCCTGGACTTTTGTTTGTTGGAAGATTTTTAATTACAGTTTCAATTTCATTACTTGTGATGGGTCTGTTTGTATTTTCTAATTCTTCCTGGTTCAGTCTTGGAAAATTGTACCTTTCCAAGAATTTGTCCATTTCTTCAAGGTTGTCCATTTTATTGGCATGTAGTTGTTTGTAGTAGTCTCTTATAATCCTTTGTATTTCTGTGGCGTCAGTTGTAACTTCTCCTTTTTCATTTCTAATTTTATTGATTTGCGTTCTCTCCCTTTTTTTCTGGAGTCTGGCTAAAGGTTTATCAATTTTGTTTATCTATCTTCTCAAAGAACCAGCTTTTAGTTTTATTGATCTTTGCTATTGTCTTCTTTGTCTCTATTTCATTTATTTCTGCACTGTGATATGTTAGGAAAGTGTGATATGAAGGAAGATGTTATGTAAGGAAGTGCTTTAAGAAATTGTACTTTATATTCATGTCCTTTAATCCGAACAACTATTCAAGTTATCCATTATTTTGACCATTATTCAGACCAGAGTATTGACTGTAGTGGATTTTAATTAATCAGGGATACAATTTTTTTATCTCCTGATCAGCAGCTAATTCTGGAATTAAAGTTTTTTCCATTTTGCCTTGAAGCCCATAGAGAAGTATAAATGGTTTGTTAGCCTTTAGTCATATAGTTATGGACATTTAGATTGCTTCCTATATTTTACCTTTTTTCTTTTCTATTTCATGCAATGCTGCAGCAAATATCCTCTTACCAGCTTACTTTTGTACATGTGAAAAAATTTCCCTGCAATGCTAAACATCTTCCCTGGGACTTCACTTTTTTTGGGGGGGGAGGGATTTTTTTTTTTTTTGATGTGGACCATTTTTAAAGTCTTTATTGAATTTGTTACAATATTACTTCTGTTTTATGTTTTGGTTGTTTGGCTGCAAGGCATGTGGGATCTTAGCTCCCCGACCAGGGATCGAACCCACACCCCCTGCATTGGAAGGCGAAGTCTTAACCACTGGACTGCCAGGGAAGTCCCCCTGTGGCTTATTTCAGTAGTTTAAATTCCCTCATAAAGCATCGGGGCATTCTCGTTTCTTACCCACCTCTAAACTGTTGTCCATAATATTTAAATTTATTTCTAACAGCGTTCTGTATCCTGGACTTGTACTGAAGTTGCCTCTCCGCCTCCACACACAGAGCCAGTTTTCAAGTTTTTATTTGTGATTTTTTTTGTTGATTTTTATTCGTCTTTTTCTATATTTGTCAGATGATAGGTGATAAAAGGATATTTAAATGCTTTCATTTGCATTCCTTAAATTATTAGTGAGTTAGAACATATTTTCTTGTGATTATTGGCCATTTCTTCATCTGTGAACTGTTTACAGTTCGTTTTGGTATTTTGTTGTAGGAGCTCTACATGCATTCACTGATCCATGGATTTGTGATTTCAATGCATTTTTACTGGGTGAATATTATTTGCCAGACACTCCAGCGAAAAGCCATGACCCAGATCTCTTTTTGAGATCTAGATGCTTATATTTACTGAAAGTGTCCACTTGGAGAAAGAAAAGTATTAGTACCCATCCATACATGCATGACTTGTCAAGGAAAACATACTCAGTTCAAAACACTTATCCCAAAGCCTTGCATGGCCACAAAGTAAAAATGAGGAGAGCACTGTCTCAGGATTAGGATTTCTGTGATCTCTACACTTATGGCAATAGTCTTAGAAATTACATAATATTTCTGAGTTTGCCTTTTCTAATTTATAAAATGGAAACATTTATAGCTATATGAGACAGTTGTTCCGAAGAGCAAAAGAACAAAATATATCAGGTGTCATACACAGCATATGGTACACAGGGCACTCAATAGATGTTAGTTCCTCTCCTATCCCATACCCATTCTTCCTTTATAGGAGATTCCCTTGATGTAATCCAAATAGCATGACTGACCAGGGGGGAAGGGTGGAGGGAAGGGATAGTTAGGGAGTTTGGGATTGACAAATAGCATGACTGTATGATGATAATTGGAAGTGTTAAGCAGAAGGGAAATGTATAAGTTTCCATTATGTATTAACTTCTGTGTCCTATCTCTTTGCTGGAGTAACTTGTCAGTTAGTTTAGGAAGAAGGTAAACAATCACTGGATCAGCTCCATAGGGTTTGAAAAAGAAACCATCAAAACCATTACCCCATTTCACTTTATTCATATACTTTCGTATTCCACTTTTTATCTTGTGTGTTAATTTTTCAAGAATAGTACGTGCAACATAACCCAAAAAGAGGAGGCTTTACAAAGGAACAATGCAATAGGACACTGGGGCCAGGCACATCATCCAGCTTTGGGTAAGTCATTTCCCTTGTGCTCGCTGTTTTTTGGATAAAATCTCTCAGATGTAGAGGTAAATGAGAGCCCATTTAGGAAAGAGCCTTTCCATTTAAGACTGTAGTTGGGAAGGAAGAAGCAGTGATTTCCAAGTAATAACTTTCCAGTCTTCACTACAGCTCTTATCACACTCTGTATCAGATGAACTCAATAAGTCCTTGTACTATTTCATAATTGAATGACCATTTATGCAAGGTCATAGGATGGTTGGAACTTAAAACTTGCAAAAAGCAGGACTCTTGACCTCAGGAAACCATGGAGAACTCAGCTTTCCTGAATGTGTGCTACTTTTTAATCTCATATACTTCCCACAACATTCCTGGGAGGTAGAGAATATGATTTCTACACCATTTTGTAGCTGGTGAAATGATGATGGACAGAGATTAGGTAACCTGGCTGGGGGTCATCCTGCTACTAAGAGGAAAAGCAGAGACCAGCACCTTACATGTCCAAACACAGACTGCATGATGCTCAGCCACACATCACACCAAAGTCAAGTAAATTTTGCTTTCCTGCTGACCTGTGTCACCTTTATAATCTGTATCTTCATTTCTGATTCCAGGATGCTAGGTCTACCTATATTTTTACAAGTCAGCAAACCTGATTCGACCTCAATTTCCTATTCTGTAAAAACAGGGGAGTGTGAAAAGAACACAAGGAAAATTTTGGAGGTGATGGATATGTTTAGAATGTTGGTTGTAGTGATTGTATTATGGGTGTATGCATACGTCCAAATTCAAGAAGATGTATACATTGAACATTCGTAATTTTTTGGTATATCAATTATACCTCAATAAAGCTAAAACAAACAAACAAGGGAGTATGTTTGAACCGTTATTTTGAAAGCAGAGTCCCCAGACAACCTATGTCATAAGGAATATGCACTCTCTAATAGAGGGACAGTTGTCATGCTGAGGATTAATACTTGAGGGAGCAGGCCCCAAATACATACAGACTGCAAGTGCACAGACTCTTTAATGCACATTGACAAATCAACCCAGAAATACCTACTGACTGATGTCCCCACCAGCAATATCAGAATGTGTAGGCTTCCCCACATGCTCACCCACTGGAAATCCTCAATAGTTTATTGTTATACTTTCCGACGTGATAAGTGGAAAATCTGTTGTCATCATATTTAACTAGATACCAAAGTTATTTAAAATAAAAGCTTTCCTCCTATACAAAAGACTCTGTTAATCATAATTGTCATTATTTTTTTTAATGCAAATGGGTCTAGTTACCTAGGCAGCCTAACAATGAGCGACAGCCGCATACGCCTGCAGGTTCTCCTAATGCTACTGCCTGCTTGTAAGCTCCAGTGTGTGTGTGTGTATGTATGTGTGTGGACTCTGGGGGCTCCTAATGATAGTGTGTATGCCTAGAAGGTAAAAAATATCTCTGTTATATATGTTGAATTCAAGTTTAGAGAGGTGCCAAATCTATACTTTCTTAAATCTTTCCAAATGGCACAAGAGCTAGACCACAACATGCTTCTGAGCAGACAGTAGTCCCGTTCCCCCAGATGGAAGGCAAGCCCGTCTGAACTCACCTGCTCAGGTCAGGGATGGATCCCTCCAGGACATAAGGTGTGGCAGTCTGCCTAAATGTGCTTCTGAACACTGACGTTGAGGACTCCCATCTTGCAGCCGTCAGTTGCAGAGTCCTAAGAAGCCGCATCCTCTTAGCCACCCACCACCACGGGTTCAGTCATCTGCATGAGGAGCTCTACACTTGGAGATAAAAGTCTGTGAATTCCCAGCACATTTTTGACAAATCCTGCATCCATCTATCCATCCACTCATACAGTTAACAGGCATTAAGATCAAACTCCACACCATCCCTGTGGTTAAGTTTTAGGCTTCTCCAGATGGAAACTAGGAAGTAAAATGTGGAAAGACTGGTGTGGTAAATTCAGATGTTAAATCTAAAAAGAGATGGCTCCTTCCCATTAAGATTTCAGCCTGCTCAAGTCCCTTATAATTGATGATTTGAAAACATAATTTAATGCCTCAAACCCCTCTTCACATCTCTAGTTACTGTCCTCTTTACATAGATTCTTCCCTTTGTACCAAAGTTCTACAAAGAATTCTTGATACTCAACTCACATCTCCCTGCATCTGCCCTCTGACTCAGACTTCATCCCTTATCTAATGGGGCTGTGTTCTCCCACACGTCCACTGAAATTTACCTTGACAATGTCAACATCCACCTCTTTGTCAAATTTATAGACCATGAGTGTTGAAACGAAGGTTCAAATGGAGACAAATAAGTATTTCTCCAGGAGGTATTTCTGTCCCCAGGACAGAATTCATTTGCTTGTATATAGACAAGGATTATGTTGTAATGCTACCAGTTGCTAAAAAGCTCAAATTGTAAAATACCTTCCATAGAATCAGTCAGACAATTTGAAGGCTGTGCTTTAGACATTGGACTTTCAAATGAAGCATACATTTTCCCTTACATCCCATATTTTTGCTTCATTGAAAAGGATTTTGCAAATAAATTTAAGGCATGTTAACAATAATTTTTATGGTCATTTAAATAAACTCTGTCTTACCTGTTTTTATTTCTTTCTTAACGGATTTCCGAGTATGCAATGAAATCATCTAAAATGATGTCTCACACTCTGCCATGGTTAAATATATTGCCTAAAGTATTGTCTAATATACCACAATTAGACAATATACTAGTGTTGAAATATAATGGTGGTGGTAACTCTTTGGCAGGTTCCTGACTCAAGTCAAAATACTTGTACTGCATCACAGAATTCACATTTTTAGGATGTATCCATTCAGTAAAATAACACAAACTTTATAATAAAAATATACATGAATCTATACTAATATAAATAAATGAATTAATAAAAAAGTGGGAGAGGAGATAAATTTTCTTTATTGAACAATTCAAAATAATATATATAGATACCTTCCCTCCATGAGGTGAACCTTCCCCCTTCCACCTCTGAGGGCAGGGCTGACTTAGTGAGTCACTTCTAAAGAATTGAGTAGGTGAATGGAAAACAGTTACTGTACACTGGAGAAACTCGACAGCATCTTAACCCAGTGATGAAGGTCAGCCTTTCCAGTGACCCAGTGGTGTCACATGGGTACCATGTCCTTTCAGATATGATGTGATGAGAAGGGCACTTCAACTCCTTGGTATTTTTTCTCAAAACCCACAACCACAGTCTAATCACGAGAAGATAACAAAGTATGCCTGTACTCTTCAAGACTGTCAGAGTCATGAAAACAGTCTGGCAGTTTGTCAAACAGTTAAACAGAGAGTTACCATATGACCCAGCAGTTCCACGCCTAGGTACACAGCCAAGAGAAAATATGACAATTTGTCTACATAAAAATTAATATAGGATGGTAAATAGGATTGTTTCCTTAATTTCTCTTTCTGATACTTTGTTGTTAGTGTATAGAAATGCAAACAATTTCTGTATGTTAATTTTGTATCCAGCAACTTTACTGAATTCATTGATGAGCTTTAGTAGTTTCCTGGTGGCATCTTTAGGATTTTCTATGTATAGTATCATATCATCTGCAAACAGTGACAGTTTTATTTCTTCCTTTCCAGTTTGGATTCCTTTTATTTCTTTTTCATCTCTGATTGCTGTGGCTAGGACTTCCAAAACTATGTTGAATAAAAGTGGCATGAGTGGGCATCCTGGTCTTTTCCTGATCTTAGAAGAAATGCTTTCAGCTTTTCACCATTGAGTATGATGTTAGCTGTGAGTTTGTCATATATGGCCTTTATTATGTCGAGTTATGTTCCCTCTATGCCTGCTTTCTGGAGAGTTTTAATCATAAATGGGTGTTGAATTTTATCAAAAGTTTTTTCTGCACGTACTGAGATGATCATATGGTTTTGATTCTTCAATTTGTTAATGTGGTGTGTCACACTGATTGATCTGCGGGTATTGAAAAATCCTTGCATCCCTGGGATAAATCCCATTTGATCATGGTGTATGATCCTTTTAAAGTATTGGATTCAGTTTGCTAGTATTTTGTTGAGGATTTTTGCATCTCTGTTCATCAGTGATATTGGCCTTTAATTTTCTTTGTGTGTGTGTGTGTGTGATATCTTTTTTTTTAACATCTTTATTGAAGTATAATTGCTTTACAATGTTGTGTTAGTTTCTGCTGTATAACAAAGTGAATCAGCTATACATATACATATATCACCATATCTCCTCCCTCTTGCATCAATATCACAGGATATTGATTATAGTTCCCTATGATATACAGTAGGACCTCGTTGTTTATCCATCTTATATATAATAGTTTGCATCTGCTAATCCCAAACTCCCAACCTTCCCTCCCCACCACCCGTTGGCAACCACAGGTCTGTTCTCTGTGTCTGTGAGTCTGTTTCTGTTTTGTAGATATGTTCATTTGTGTCATGTTTTAGATTTCACATATAAGTGATATCATATGGCATTTGTCTTTCTCTTTCTGACTTACTTCGCTTAGCTTAGTATGATAATCTCTAGGTCCATCCATGTTGCCACAAATGGCATTATTTCATTCTTTTTTATGGCTGAGTAGTATTCCATTGTATATGTACCATATCTTCTTTATCCATTCATCTGTTGATGGACATTTAGGTTGTTTCCATGTCTTGGCTATTGTAAATAGTGCTGCAGTGAACATTGGGGTGCATGTATCTTTTCAAATTAGAGTTTTGTCTGGCTATATGCCCAGGAGTGGGATTGTTGGATCATATGGCAACTCTATTTTTAGTTTTTTGAGGAATCTCCATACTGTTTTCCGTAGTGGTTGCACCAATTTACATTCCCACCAACAGTGTAGGAGGGTTCCCTTTTCTCCACACCCTCTTCAGCATTTATTATTTGTACTACCATTTCTTTGATACACAATTATCCACTCTTCCATTCACTAATAACTAAATATATATTGAGCTCAAAACCCATACTATTCCATTAGAGGCATCTCATTAACTCTAAAGTGGAGATAAGAGGGAAATATGGGAAAATTCAATGGTTAAATCTGAGATGATATGGCTCCTGCATATTAACTTTGAAACTTTCAAGGAACTGAAGATTTTGAAAGAATCCTTCCTTGGCACCCTCATCCCCATGCAGCCACAAGCCTTTCTGTCTCCATCTCTGTCCCTGTCTCTATCTCTATGTCTCTCACTCTCTCTTTTCCTCTTTAAAATCAAACTTCCAGAAAGAGTTTTCTGCATTCCTTATTAACATCAGAAAGTTTTCTGCTTTCCCTGTAAACATTCCTCATTCCCACTGTCTCCTTATCTCACTGTAGATCAATTCTGCCCCCATGATTACAATGAACATGCTCATGTTGTTGATACAATGAACAACCAAGGTCACAAGCTACTTTTTGTCACTAAGTCCAGATATTTTATATAAATATATTAATATATGAATACTACTACTTTTAATGATGCCCAAAATAAGTGTGCTTGTATAGACTGCTCCTGTCACTTAACAAATCTTTGACAATTTCCCAAGCTCTGGAGCAGGAGGTGCTGGGTACAAATCCAAGCTGTCCTGCTCCCTAACTGTGCAGTCCTGGGCCAAGTTCTTGTTCTCCCTGTTCCTCAGTTTTTCATCTATAAAATGAGATTGGTGGGACTTCCCTGGTGGTCCAGTGGTTAAGACTTTGCCTTCCAATGCAGGGGGTATGGATTCGATCCCTGGTCGGGGAGCTAAGATTCCACATGCCTCGTGGCCAAAAAACCAAAACATAAAACAGAAGCAATATTGTAACAAATTCAATAAAGACTTTAAAAATGGTCCACATCAAAAAAAATCTTTAAAAAAAAATGGGGATTAGCAACAATATAATCAATACATAAAAATCAATAGCACCTAAGAGAAATTTAGTCATATTAATCTTTAAAATATATCTTTTTTGGCATTACTGTCCCCATAGACATGAAAAAATAGGATACAGTCTGATGTTTATTCAATGACATTTGGGATATGTAGTTAGTGAGTGTATTAGTTTCCTTAGGGCTGCTGTAACTAATTATGTACCAGGAACTTCGTGGCTTAGAACAACAAAAATTCATTATCTCTTGGGGCTTCCCTGGTGGCGCAGTGGTTGAGAGTCTGCCTGCCAATGCAGGGGACACGGGTTCGAGCCCTGGTCTGGGAAGATCCCACATGCCATGGAGCGGCTAAGCCCGTGAGCCACAATTGCTGAGCCTGCGAGTCTGGAGCCTGTGCTCCGCAACAAGAGAGGCCGTGATAATGAGAGGCCCGTGCACCGCGATGAAGAGTGGCCCCCACTTGCCGCAACTAGAGAAAGCCCTCGCACAGAAACGAAGACCCAACACAGCCATAAAAAAAAAAATCTAGATATAATTGACATATAACATATTAGTTTCAGGTGTACAACATAATGATAAAAAGAAAAAAATTCATTATCTCGTAGTTTTAGAGACCAGAAATCTGAAATCAAGGTGTTGGCAGGGCCAAGCTTCCAGAGGAGAGTTCATCCTTTCCTCTTCCAGCTTCTGGTGGCTCCTGGCTTCCCTTGGTTTGTGGCAGCATAACTCCAGTCTCTGCTTCTCTCTTCACATAGCCTTCTTCCGTGTGTGTGTGAAATCTCCCTCCTTTCTCTTATAAGGACATTAGTCATTGGGTTTAGGGACCATCCTAAATCCAATCATCTCTTGAGATCTTTAACTTATTTATATCTGCAAAGACCCTATTTCCAACTAAGGTATGGGGGTGTTATGATTTGGAAATATTGGGGGGCACACAATTCAACCCACTACAGTGAGATAAGTTACAAAATTAAATGTAAGGTGAGATCTTATGCTTTGTATGTAAATATATAAATGTATGCATACATGTATAAATATATAACACCTGCATAAGAATAATTCTGGAGGAATATAATGCAGATGAAAACATTAGAAGAGCTTTTCTTTCCGTGGTGGGCTTTGAGGTATTATTATTTTGTTTACCTTTCTATATCACCTATTTTTTTTTTTAATTTTTATTTATTTATTTATGGCTGTGTTGGGTCTTCGTTTCTGTGCGAGGGCTTTCTCCAGTTGCGGCAAGCGGGGGCCACTCTTCATCGCGGTGCGCGGGCCTCTCACTATCGCGGCCTCTCTTGTTGCGGAGCACAGGCTCCAGACGCGCAGGCTCAGTAGTTGTGGCTCACGGGCCCAGCTGCTCCACGGCATGTGGGATCTTCCCAGACCAGGGCTCGAACCCGTGTCCCCTGCATCGGCAGGCAGACTCTCAACCACTGCGCCACCAGGGAAGCCCCTATATCACCTATTTTTAACTATAATAAATACCTATTGCTCTTGCAATTACATAAAATATTAAAATGGCTGGAGAAACATAAGCATTTTCTGCCCCAAGCACAGGAAAAGCCATTCACTTTAGAATAGGAACATCCCAGAGACACAGGAAGGGAGCAAGATCTGGAGGAGCCTCTTCCACAATGTAACAGGACACAGGTCCTCAAATTCCAAACCACATTGATTAAAATCAATATTTTAAACTTTTGCCTAGTTAACTGAGAACAAAACCATGGGACCTTAATTAGTTTTATTTTGCTGTGCCCTGATGAACAGTAAGGTTGAGTGTCTCATGAGATGAGAAGCGCTAGTGTACACTAGTTAGATGTGGGGCTCAGCTGCCACACAGAATTGGTTCATATCTTAATCTTGTGACTGGCTAGCACTGCCATCACTGTGCCTCAGTTCCCTGATGGTTAGTCGGGCAACAGGAGCTCCTCCTCATAGGTTGTGATGAGGATTAAATGAGCAAGTACAGGTTTAGCACTTACCACAGTGTGGGGAACTGAGGGAGTCAGCAGTTATAATTAACAGTTCTTATGATTATCATACCTAAATTGGCCATTAGCGTTTCTACTGCCATTTTTATTATTATGTGCATTTATATTGATTGGCATGAATTGACCTTCATAATATGATATTTATATTAAAAAGGCATTTTACAAAAGTTTAAGGGTATTATCTCATTTACAGTCTTAAATACGGTAACATTTGCAAAGTAAAATTTCTGAGAAAATATATGAAGAAATGGTAACAGTGCTTATTCATAAGTAGTAGACTTTAAGGGTTTCAAACAATTTTTCCCATCTCCTGCACTTTCTATTTTTATTTACAACAAAAGTGTCTTAGTTTGGGAAGTGAAAAAAAACTCCAGCTCAGGAAACTGGTCAGTGTCAGAATGAGGAACATCCCTAAGCCAAGGGAATTAGGTAATAGCATGGTTCCAGAAGTAGTTCATGAATATACCACATGACAGTCCCAACTGGGCAGCTTCAGGGACATAACAGATGCCTAGCAGACGGGCAAGTATGTCTCTCAAATAAACCTTACATTCAGCAGTCAGACAATGTCTCAGCTTCCCAGGATTTTAGTGAAGGTCAAGAGATGAAAGTAAATTTCGCAACATGCTTCTTTCTGTGCCCTCCAAATAAAGCCCCTTGAATTGAAAGCATGTTCATCAGTTTTGCCACCCAGTTAGCAAAGCAGTGAGTGCCACAGGGGAGGGAAAAGGTGAGGAACTGCATGAGATCACCCAGCACTCGGCCCCACAGTTTCCAGAAGGGAGAATTCAGGGGAAGTTTAGTCACAGGATCATTCAGGTAAGTCCCCAGGAACAATCAACACAGGTGAATGAAAACACCTTTGAAGTACTTCCTTGTGCAAATAAAAATAATAAAAGGAAAGGAAAATATACACATGCCCAACACTTGTAATACAAATTCAGCTCAAGTTCTATACAGCCTGCATCCCTAAACCAACTGAGGGATCTGGGTGTTAATCTGGACACAGGAAAACTAACTCCCTTCAATCACTGTCTTCTTTCATCCGGTTGGCTCATATTAGGTTCTAGATGTACAGGCCTAGATAAGCAACAGTGTGAATGAAAGACAGAAAATTAGGCCTGGATAAAGGGAAGAAGTTTCATGTTCAGGAGACACTGCGTCATTGTTTTGGGCTACCTGGCACCTGGGAACTCTAAGATTTTGACACAGTGGATAAAAAAGTGACTGAAAATAGTATGTGGTGGATAATAATATTCTATTGGTGCCACCTACAGCATATAAAGTGAGACAATGGGTGTGTCCATTTTAGAAACTCTAGAAAGAGAATTCACATGGCAAGGAAGCATAAATGGCAGGTCACACTGTTGAGAGGTGAATGTGGATTTGTTCTCCTTATGTTTCTTCCTTTCTCCTTTTCCATTAGGGAGCCAGGCATCTATGAGTAAAACATGCAACAAAACAATACTATACTTCACTTGAGGAGAAAATGTAAAGAAAGATTTCAAGAGTAAAATCCCCCATATCTTGATAATGGTTACCTCTGGGAAATCATAGAAGGGTGCACCAGTGACTTTCACCTCTACATGTAATGTTTTATTTCTTAATGTGAGTATACTGAAGTCTGATATACTATTTTCTTGGTTTTTTTAAAGAAGTTTTTTTTAATTTTTATTTATTTATTTTTAAATTTTTCTTACAGTTCTAGAGGCCAAGATCATGGTGCTAGCATGGTTGTTTCTGGTGTGATGAGAGATCCCCAGTGTCTGTTTTTGTTTTGTTTTGTTTTGTTTTGGCGGCACTGCACAGCTTGTGGGATCTTAGTTCCCCGATCAGGGATTGAACCTGGGCCACAGAAGTGAAATCACAGAGTCCTAACCATTGGCCACCAGGGAATTCCCTGATATACTATTTTCTATACTATCTCTATGTCTGAAATATTTCCTACCAGCCACTGTTTTCATGAGCTTTATTTTGTTATTTTTTATCTTTTTGGCTGTGCTGCACAACATGCAGGATCTTAGTTCCCCAACCAGGGATCGAACCCGTGCCCCCTGCAGTGGAAGCACAGAGTCCTAATCACTGGACCACCCGGGAATTCCTCCATAAGCTTTCATTCTGATTTTGAAGATGATCCATACTAATTTAGAAAAAGTGAAAACTATAGCCAAACCCAGATATTAATAAACGATTTGCCATCTACCACTCATTAAGTTTTTTAAAAAATATCATGTTTGTGCATTTCCTCCCTATATTAGATTTCTAGGGCTTTCATAACAAAATACCACAGACTGGGTGGCTTAAACAACAGAAATTTATTTTCTCAAAGTTCTGGAGGCTAGAAGCCCAAGGTAAAAGTTTCAGTAGGTTTGGTTTCTCCTGAGGCCTCCCTCCTTGGCTGACAGATGGCCACTTTCTCGCTGTATCCTTACATGGTCATTCCCAGGTCTGTGTTTTCTGTGTCCTAATCTCCTCCTTTAAGGACACCAGCTATATTGGTTTAGGGCCCTTCCATATGAACTTGTTTTACCTTAATAACCTTTTTAAAGGCCATATCTCCTCAAACAGCCACATTCTGAGGTACTAGGGGTTAGGATTTCAACATGAATTTTGGGGAGGTACAATTCAGTCCATAACTCTCTCCTTATAGTCTCCATGTATGCATAAGTAATGCATAGACATTACATTTGGGTCTCATCTATATGGCGACTCAACATTTGCTAAAGATCATGAAACCAGTAATTAAATGTGCCCAAGTTTTCCCCCACTCTAACCATTGGGATATGCAATGTTTTTCTGTGTTAGGGCTGAGACCAGACAGGGAAAATGACTACCCATGGTCCTGTAGGCAAAGACCAATCTGATATTTGGGACTCAAGTCTCCTGTTTTCAGTCTATTGTACCGCAGACCCATCCTTATACTCTGTTATTGTCCTTTCTCCTTTCTGGGGATCAATGGGAGGCTGCTATTCCAATGTCAAAATGAAAGGTAAAAAAGATCAGCACCCATCAAATAAAAAGTAATGATATCTGATAAGGGGTTACTATCCAAAATATTTAAGCAACTCATACAACTCAACAGCAAAAAATCCCAAACGACCTGATTTAAAAAAAAAGGATCTGAAAAGAAAATTTTCCAGAGAAGACATAGAGAGGGTAACAAGTACATGAAAAGATGCTTAGCATCATTAATTATTAAGGAAATGCAAATCAAAACCACAATGATATATCACCTCACACCTGTCAGAATGGCGATTATCAAAAAGACAAGAAATAACAAGTACTGGCGAGGGTGGGAGAAAAGGGAACCCTCGGGCACTGTTGATGGGAATGTTAATTGGTGCACATACTATGGAAAACATTATGGAAGTTCCTCCAAAAATTAAAAATAGAATTATCACACGTTCCAGCAATTCCACTTTCTTGGGATATTTATCCCAAGAAAATGAACACACTAACTCAAAAAGATATCTGCACCACCATGTTAACCTGCAGTATTATTTACAATACCCAAGACATAGAAACAATCTAAGTGTCCATCGATGGGTGAATGGATAAAGAAAATGTTTATATACAATGGAAAATTACTCAGCTTTAAAAAAGGACGAAATCTTGCCATTTGGGACAAAATTGATAGACCGTGAGGGCATCATGCTGAATGAAATAAATCAATTAGAGAAATACAGATACCATAAGAACTCTCTTATATATGGAATCTGAAAAACAAAAAATGAAAACAAAAAGCAAGCAAACAAACAAACCTGAGCTCATGGATATAGAGAACAGATTGGTGGTTGCCTGAGGTTAGGGGTGGGGATGGGTGAAATGGGTGAAGGGGGTCAAAAGGTACAAACTTTCAGTTGTAAAATAAGTAAGTCAGGAGATGTAATGTACAACATGAAGACTACAGTTAAAAATACTGTATTGCATATTTGAAAGTTGCTAAAGAGAATGGATCTTGAAAGTCCTTATCACAAGAAAAAAGATTGTAACTATGTAAGTTGATGGATGTTAACTAGACTTATGTTGTGATCATTTCACGATATATATATATTTATATATATAAAAATATTGAATCATTATATTGTACATACACACACACAAAATAATGAGGGGATGATTTGCTTCTTCCTCACCATAATTAGCTAACTCATCTACAAAGAAGTGGCACAGAAGCTAATCCATCATATAAATATGTATACATTTCTTTTCCTGCTACTGCAAATCCCAATGATCTCTATGAATTGTTCATGTGTAAGTCATCTCTTTTGTTGGGGGAGAACACAGGAGAAACCATACATACATTTGTTGAAGTTTTATATTAGTATGTGTTAGATATCATCTATTGGTTTTTTTTTTGAAGTATAATTGATTTACATTATTATGTTAGTTTCAGGTATACAGCAAAGTGATTCAGTTATATATATATATTTTTTTCAGATTATTTTCTATTATAGGTTATTATAAGATACTGAATATAGTTCCCTGGCCTATACAGTAAAACCTTGTTGCTTATATATTTTATGTATATTAGTTTGTATCTGTTAATCCCATACTCCTAATTTACCCCTCCTCTCCCTCCCTTTCACCTTTGGTAACCATAAATTTGTTTTCTATATGTGTGAGTCTCTTTCTGTTTTGTATATAGATTCATTTGTAGTATTTTTTAGATTCCACATATAAGTGATATCATATAATATTTGTTTTTCTCTTTCTGACTTACATCACTTAGTATGATAATCTCTGGGTCCATCCATGTTGCTGCAAAAGGCAATATTTCATTTTATTTATGGCTGAGTAATACTTCTTTGTATATATATACCACATCTTCTTAAACTAATCATCTGTTGAGGACATGGGTTCTTTTTTTAAAAATTTTTCTTATTGAACTATAGTTGATTTATAATGTTTCAGGTGTACAGCAAAGTGATTCAGTTATATATATATATATATGTGTATATATATATATATATATATATATATATATATATATATATATATATATTCTTTTTCAGATTCTTTTCCATTATAGGTTATTACAAGATATTGAATATAGTTCCCTGTGCTATACAGTAGGTCTTTGTTGTTTATCTATTTTATATATAGTAGTGTGTATCTGTATCTGTTAATGCCAAACTCCTACTTTCTTTCTCCCCCCGCTTCCCCTTTGGTAACCACCAGTCTGTTCTCTATGTCTGTGAGTCTGTTTCTGTTTCATAGATAAGTTCATTTGTGTCATATTTTAGATTCCACATATAAGTGATGTCATGTGATATTTGTCTTTGTCTGACTTCACTTACTATGATAATCTCTAGATCATCCATGTTGCTGTAAATGGTGTTAATTTATCTTTTTATGGCTGAGTAGTATTCCATTGTATATATACCACATTTTTTTAACACCTTTATTAGATTATAATTGCTTTACAATGGTGTGTTAGTTTCTGCTTTATAACAAAGTGAATCAGCTATACATATACATATATCCCCATATCACCTCCCTCTTGTGTCTCCCTCCCACCCTCCCTATCCCACCCCACTAGGTGGTCACAAAGCACCGAGCTGATCTCCCTGTGCTATGCGGCTGCTTCCCACTAGCTATCGGTTTTACATTTGGTAGTGCATATATGTCCATGCCACTCTCTCACTTCGTCCCAGCTTCCCCTTCCCCTTCCCTGTATCCTCAAGTCCATTCTCTAGTAGGTCTGTGTCTTTATTCCCGTCTTGCCCTTAGGTTCTTCATGACAAGAAGGAAATAAAAACAAATAATAATAAAATGACAACAAAACAAACAAAACATTAAAAAATAGTAATAATTATATTTTCCTGGGGTCTCAGCTGTCAGTATCCTTGCCCCCACCATGAGTCACAGCCACCCTCCACCTCCCTACCAGGCCCTCCAAAACCTCTAGGTAGGTGTCTGGTCCCTCTGTGGGCACTGTGGGGGCAGCTCAGACTCTGACCTGGCCCATCTCCTGTGTGTACTAGTCCCCAAAGCCCACAGCTGCTAGAACTAGACCAGTTTCAGTTTGGGGAACACTCATTGTCCATTCAGATATTCCATAGATGCAGGGTTTACCAAGCTGATCATGGGGATTTAATCTGTGGTTTGTGCAGCTTCATGGAAAGATTTTTGTTCCTCTTCCTTAATCACCCTGCCCCTGGGGCTCAGCTGTGGTTTTTGCTCCACCTCTGCCTGTGGGCTACCCACATTAGTCTGCTCCCGAGGCTGCCCTGGAGCACTCAGGTCTGCCCCGGCAAGGGCAGGGTGTGGAGATGGCACAACTGCCTGGGTCGCAGGTGCCCCGGTGGCGACAGCTGCGTAAGAAAGCCAGCGGCCACGTGTGCGAGAGCTCCGGTCCTAGTGGGAGCCTTTCCTAGTGCCTGGCAGCAGGTGTGAGAAGGCCAGCCCTGGTGGGGGCTTTTCCTAGCACCTGGCGGCAGGCACGAGGCCAGCCCTGGTGGGGGCTTTTCCTAGCACCTGGGGGGGGGAGGGGCCGGTGTGTGGAGAGAGAGGCTGCAATGGTGGCTCCACCCCCTGCGTGTCATTCAACAGTGGAGCCTTGCTTCTATGGCAATCTGGGTTTCCTCCACAAGCATTCCTGGTTGTGGATTTCCTCCCTCCCATCCCCTCAGGCTGTCTCCTCACAGCAGTCCTCCCCACAGTTTGCTCTCCAATCCCCAGGTTCCAGCTCTCAGCCCCCATGTATGGTGGACACACATCCCAGTCTGGGGCGCACAGGGCTGTGGCATGGACCATCTGTGTAAGTCTCACTCTGTCCTGTCTGCCATAGACCGGCTGTTTCACCCTCCTCCAACAGCCTCAGATGCTCCCCCTTCTGTCCCAACTGATTTCCCCATTGGTGAGGGGGCTTCCTCGGATGCAGGAACCTCTCCTCTGCTTTAGCTCCCAACCCCCTAGGGGTGCAGATCCCGTCCTGCTTCCTCTCCTCTTCTTTTTCCCTTCTTTCTTTCATCCTACCCAGTTATGCAGGGATCTCTCTTGTCCTTTCCAGTGTCCAAGATCTTTTGCTAGTGTTCAGCTGATGTTCTGTGAGAATTGTTTAATCTGTAGATGTATTCTTTTTTTTATTTTATTTATTTATTTATTTATTTATGACTGTGTTGGGTCTTCGTTTCTGTGCGAGGGCTTTCTCTAGTTGTGGCAAGCGGGGGCCGCTCTTCATCGCGGTGCGCGGGCCTCTCACTATCGCGGCCTCTCTTGTTGCGCAGCACAGGCTCCAGACGCGCAGGCTCAGTAGTTGTGGCTCACGGGCCTAGTTGCTCCGCGGCATGTGGGATCTTCCCAGACCAGGGCTCGAATCTGTGTCCCCTGCATTAGCAGGCAGATTCTCAACCACTGCGCCACCAGGGAAGCCCTGTAGATGTATTCTTGATGCATTTGTGGGGAGAGATGAACTCCACATCCCCCTAGTCCTCTGCCATCTTGGTTTCCTTCATGATTACTGTTTTTGATATCATATTTTACACTTAAGTGTTTTGTGTAGCCCTTAACTGCTTATTGTGGATACAGATGATTTTAATACTTTCGTCTTTTAACCTCCCTACTAACTTTGTGTGTGTGGATGATTTCCTACCTTTACTGTATGTTTGCCTTTACCAGTGAGCTTTTTCATTCCATAATTTTCTTGTTTCTAGTCATGACCTTTTCTTTTTCACCTAGAGATGTTCCTTTAACATTTGTTGTAAAGCTGGTTTGGTGGTACTGAATTATTTTAGCTTTTGCTTATCTGTAAAGCTTTTGATTTCTTCATTAAATCTGAATGAGTGCCTTGCTGGGTAGAGTATTCTTGGTTGTAGGCTTTCCCTTTCATCACTTTAAATATATTGCACCACTCCCTTCTGGCCTGCAGAGTTTCTGCTGAAAAATCAGCTGATAGCCTTATGGGAGTTCCCTTGTATGTTACTTGTGACTTTTCCCTTGCTGCTTTTAGTCTTCTCTCTTTATCTTCAATTTTCATCATTTTGATTACAATGTGTCTTGTTGTGTTCCTCTTTGGGTTAATCCTGTATGGGCCTCTTTGGGCTTCCAGGACTTGGGTGACTATTTCCTTTCCCAGATTAGGGAGGTTTTTGGCTATTATCTCTTCAAATAGTTTCTTGGGACCTTTCTCTTTCTCTTCTCCTTCTGAAACCCCTATAATGTAAATATTAGTGTGCTTGATGTTGTCCCAGAGGTCTCTTAAACTGTCCTCATTTCTTTTCATTCTTTTTTCTTTTTTATGTTCTTCAGCAGTGAGTTCCACAACTCTGTCTTCCTGCTCACTGATCCATTTTTCTGAATCATTTAGTCTACTTTTGAGTCCTTCTAGTGTATTTTTCATTTCATTTATTATATTCTTCATCTCTGTTTGGTTGTTCTTTATATTTTCTAACTCGTTGTTAAAACCTTCTAACTTCTCACTCTGTGCATCCATTCTCCTCCCAAGTTCTTTGATCATCTTTACAATCATTACTCTGAACTCTTTCTCAGGTAGATTGCCTATCTCCACTTCACTTAGTTCTTCTAGGGTTTTAACTTTATCCTTCGTCTGGAACATATTCCTCTGCCGCCTCATTTTGTCTAAGTTGCTATTTGTATTTTTATGTATCTGGTAGGTTAGTTACGTTTCTCAACCTTGGAGAAGTCACCCTCTGTAGGAGGCATCCTATGTGTCCCAGCAGTGCACTCCCCTCTCATCACCCAACGTATATGCTCTAGGGGTTCCCCCTAAGAGGGCTGTATGGGTCCTTTTGTTGTGGTGGGCTGACTTTGTGGGTGGCCTGGTAGGCTTTGTTGGCCCTAGTCTGGTTGGTTGCCAGGTCCTGCCTTGTACTGATGCTGCTGGCTGCTGTTTAGCAGGGCCCGATCATGAGGTGGCTCATTGAGGAATCCTAGGGGGCCCCAGGGCTAGTGCTGGCTCACTGGTGGGTGGAGCCAGTGTCCCAAAGCCTCTGGGGCTATTGCTCACCCATTGGCAGGTGAAGCTAGATCCTGGGGTTAGTGCCACACTAGTGGCAGGCAGAGCTGGTTTCTGGAGTCTGTCTGTAGGGCCCAGGGATCCCAGAACTTGTTTCAGATCATTGATGGGGGAGGGTGGTTCCTGACACAGTTGGGTATGGGGTCCGGGGTGTCCTGAAGGTTGCATAGGCCTGCTAGCACGCAGGATCAGGGCCCAGCTGGCACTAGGGTAGGGTCTGGCCTGCATGGTGGGATTGTAGTTTTCTTACTTCTGCTGTCTACCCCCTGGTGGTTGAGGATGGTCTAGAGGCTTGTGTAGGCTTCCTGGTGGGAGGGTCTGATGCCTGTCCACTGCTCAGTGGAGCTTGATCTTGGCACTCTGGTGGGCTAGGCTGTGTCTAGGGGTGTGTCCAGAGGTGGCTATCGGCTCTTTATCCTTTAGGCAGCCTGTCTGCTGATGGATGGTGCTGTGTCCCCACCCAGTTGGATATTTGGCCTGAGGTGTCCCCGCACTGGAGCCTATAGGCTGTTGGTTGGCACCAGGTCTTGGAACTAATGAGCCAATATGTCAGCTGCCAGGAGTGTTCACAGGGTTGAATATTCCCCAGTATGTCTGACACCATGTCCATGTCCCCAGGGTGAGCCACAGCCACTCCCCCCCCCGTCACCTCTACAGGAGACTCTCCAAGCCCAGCAGGTAGGTCTAGCCTAGGCACCTATCAAATCAATGCTTTTGTCCTGGTCCTGGCACACGTGAGATTGTGTGTGCCCTTTAAGAGTGAAACCTCTATTTCTGCCAGCCCTGTGGGGCTCCTGCAATTAAGTCCCATTGGCTTACAAAGACAAATTCTGGGGGCTCGTCTTCCTGGTGCCAGACCCATGGGATGGGGAGCCAGACGTGGGGCTCACAACTCTCACTCCTGTGGGAGAACCTCTGCAATATAATTATTCTCCAGTTTGTGGGTCGCCCACCCATGGGGTATGGGATTTGATTATATTGTGAATACGCCCCTCCTACCCATCTTGTTGTGGTTCCTTATGTCTTTAGTTGTAGAAGATCTTTTCTGGTAGCTTCCATTTTTTTTTTCATTGATGTTTTTTCTGCAGATAGTTGTGATTTTGGTGTGCTTATGAGAGGAGGTAAACTCAGGGTCTTTCTACTCCACCATCTTGGGTGCTCTCCTCCACCCTGGGTTGTTTCTATGTCTTGCCTATTGTAAATAATGAACAATGTACTATGAACATTGGGGTACATGTATCTTTTCGAATTAGTGTTTTCTTTTTTCTGGATATATATCTAGGAGTAGAATTGCTGTATCATATAGTAGTTCTATTTTTAGTTTTTTAAGGAACTTCCATATTATCGACCATAGTGGCTACACCAATTTATATTCCCACCAACAGTGTATGAGGGTTTCCTTTTCTTATTGGTTTGTTAATTTCTCCTCACAACAGACCTGTGAGGTAGGTATCAATGTACCATTTTATAGATAACCCACTATAGTGTCACGCATCTACTTAGAGGCTGTTGTGTAATCCCACTGCTCCTTGAAGAATTCATGTGTATAAAAAGAATGAAAGGACATATAGGTAGCTTTCATTTCCTGCTTACTCCTGCATCTACATCTCATTTCTTTATTAAATGTGAATTAGGTGTCTACTGTGTACCAGGCATGGTCAGTCCAATTCCACATCTGCATCCCATACCTTCCCCCTCCTGATCAGTAGACCTGGGTAACTAGAGACATCCACAGGCAGCAAGGTGGATGTTAGTGCGCACGCCATAGGGTGGTGAGGTATGACCTCAAAGGGACTCCATTCCAAACAAGTTTAGTTCAGGCTTCACCCTGAGTCCTGGAAACCTGGCATCTAAACAGGAAATAATGCAGTTGAGAGGGGAGAGGTTGTACTTGGGAAACCGAGGCAGCTCGTAACCCACACCTTTGTTCTCTTGAAGAGCCCTAAGAGGCTACTACTTTCTCCTGACAAGATTTCCCTCCCAGAAGGACAGTGAATGTCAAGGTAATAACACTGTGTGGTTTCAGTCTTGGTTCTGTCATGGGTGCGAGCTAGAGGGTTATTTTCTCTTAGCTCTTGGCCAGGTTGCATGATAGATTTCAAGAGTGATTTTGTGTCTGTCTTATCCCTAGGAGGGTGGTCCCTCCCATTTAGTTATCTGAGGGGTCCATCAGAGGTGACATGGAGTTTCTGCTTCATTTAGGGCCTTGTCTCCCAGTGGTGGGGGCCTGGACCCAGATCCACAGGAGACAGAAAGCATAGAGACCAAGTTCTCAAAGACAAGCCCAGACCGGGACCCTGATCTGCACATCTAAGTCTCCTGATTTAGTGGAGAGTTTTCACAGATTTCTCACAAGATGGACCTCCCCTCTGGGTTGCTCTTATGCCTGACATGTCCACCAACAGAGGGCTGGATGATCACCTATGGTCCATCTACATCTGGTGGATTATGCAGTTATAGAAGCAATGAGGACTCCCTCTCTGTACTGCTACGGAGTCATCTCCAGGATATATTGTTCAGTGAAAAACCAAGGTGCACAAAATTGTGTAGAGCTGCTGCTGTCTAATACAGTAGCCACTAGCCGTACTTAACTATTTAAAATTTAATTAGATTAAATTAAATAATTTAAAAATTAGTTCCTCAGTCACAGTAGACACATTTTAGGTGTTCAGCCTCTTAGGTAGCCAGTGGCTACTGTGTGGGACACAAAGATACACAGCATTTTCATTTCTGCAGAAATTTCTATTGCACAGCACTGGAGTAGAATATGCCACCTTTTATGTATGAAAAGGGGAGAAAACTAATATACATGTTATAATTGATTATATTTTTTGGAAAGGTTAAAACAAAACTGATATGAATGATTTCTTATAGGTGACAGAAGAGCAGCCCAGGATGGAAGGACATGATATATAGTCTCATAACAAATATAATACATATTTACCAGCTCCATGCACTTAAAGGACAAGAAACAAGACCAACCCAGTAGCAATGAGCAACTCTTGTCCCAGACTGAATGTTATAAAAACATTTCCCACTAAAAGGAACCAGGCTTCCTTAGAGAAATGGCTGATACCAGGTCTGGATAGGGATTGTACCAGATGAGTCTAGACCAGATTCCATTACCAGAAAGTATGTCAAGGACACAAAAGACACAAAAGATGGGGGTTACAGAGACTGAGGAAGGAAAAATTTGAACACCAAAAACATTAATGACTGCAATGTATTAAAACATGAAATATATGAACATCTATGAAAAAACAAATAAAACCAACTCGCTGTTCACCTTTGGAGGATCCCAGGGAAACAAGTCACTATTTTTGAAAGTGGAAATACTGTAAAAGAATTAAACATTCATCCTTCCCTTCTGTGTGGACCAGACCTCAAGGTAACCTTGTAATTAAGGAGGGGAAGTTTGTTTTACAGAAGAATTCTAGCTAATAAATTATAAAATTAAAACATCATCCTTTACAACCACTAATGAAATGTAGATCTAGGCCATAATCTTTAAGGGGCTACAAAAGCCATGAGTCAAAAGGCAGATGGGAAATTTCATAATGGGTGGACCAGGATGATAACACCTGGACCCAGTGATCAGTCTCAAGGGCACAGGAGGAGAGACAGCCTGACATGATGAGGCTCCTGACGCAGGGCTATAGGAAGTACAACACCACTTCTCAGGTACTCTTTCCACAAATCTGAATCTGAGCAAGCCTCTATATGTACAGTAATTACCAATTTAAAGGAAATAGGATGGGCCAGAGGAACAGAACAAACAGCACAATAGAGATACAATCAGCATAATCCAGAATGCAAACTTTCACATGAAAAAGATCCAGTTGAAGTAAATAAATGGAGATTAAAAGAAGAGGAGGGTATTTGGATGTAAAGAGACTTAAGATTTTAGAGAAATTAAACTTTAAACCACAAAATATTCCACCACGTGCCTACAAGAACAAAAAAAAATGAGAAAGATGGAAAATAGCAAGTGTTGGCAAGGATATGGAGCAGAAGAACTCTCACACACTGCTGGTTGGAATATTGATGGGAATCAATCACTGTGAGAAGCCATTTGGCAGGATCTACTGAGCTCAACATACAAAAACCCTATGACTTAGAAAAGCCATTCTTAGGTACAGGCCCAAGAAAAAGGAAATTAAATGTCCATTCAAAAGGTATATACAAGATAATTCATAGGAACATTATTCATAATTAGTCAAAGCTGTAAAAAACCCAAATACTCATAATGGATGGATATATTACAAAACATCCACATGATGTAATACTGTATACCAATGAGAATGAACAATCTACAGCTGTGGACAACAGTGATATAAAACACACATTATGTTCAGGAAAGGAGCCATACTGAAGAGTACATGCTGCATGATTCCAAGAATTTTTCTTCTAATCTACCAGAAGAGTTTAGGGAAGGAGAGGAAAATTAATACCTCACTTCCTTTTATTTGAAGGTACTTAGTGTCTTCTTATATTACCTGCTGGTTAACCTCAGAGAAGCATGTATCCTCTGAGCCCTTGAAAAGTGATTCACTACACATAGAAACATAGGCTAGTGCCATGTATAATGGACAGAAGACTGGGTAGTAGACAGGAGACACACCTGACCCAAGGGCCAGACCTAACCCACTGCGATGGTCCAGCCACCGCAGAGGGTCTTCCAGGTCCCAACGGAGAGGGGCAAGGGACTGAATAGCACCGCGAGTATGGGGTCAGAAGGACCAAGACAGCTGATGGTTGCAAGGCACTTTATTTAGAATCTACTGAATCTTATATAGACAGAAGAGGAACCCATTATCCGACAATGAACCCATAAAATTGCTTATCGTCTCAGTTCAATCACCACCACGGACGTCAGCAAGTTTACAACGTTCATTCCTGAACAATAACTTCCCTTAAGCAGGCACGCACAGCCCCCAGCTATAAGGAACAACCAGGACTCTCAGTTCCCTGAGGTCTCCTGGCTTGAGATAGCTTTGCTAATCTCTTTTACATCCCTCAGGCCTGGAACAAAGAGTGCATTCCAAGTCAGGGGGCAAAGCCCTTAAGTGACTTTGCTTTTTGTGAGAGACATACTGTCTCCACCAGGAGTTACCTCCGGCTAAGACTGCATGCCTCCCACAGGTCCCCCTTTTTTCTTTTTTAAAGCATGTTGTTGTAAACGCAAACCATGGAGCTCAGTACTGAGAGGAACATATCTTTGCAGAACAAATTTTACAAAGCATGGGATAATTGCCAACATAAGAAAACACATAATGGCTAGAGATAAGCCACCCTGAATTCAGTTTTGGGGATTGAGCCAATGTAGTTGACTAACCAACCCTTTTATAATTTCTGTTGGATGATTTTCATCTAGATGTGATTCTTGTATAGCTTGAATTTCTGCATTTAATTTACGTATATCTAAACTAATCTTGCTGTCAGACCATACACTAAGAATATGCATTTTGATTCTTTCCCAATCCCAGTCAGATTCATTGTACTTATGCGCCGTTACATAGATCCAAGTAGAATTACAAACCTCAAAACTTGACTGAAGAAAAGCAGTAGGGATAAATGAAGGCAAACGACCCGGCGAATGCCGGGAAACCACGGTCACTTGATGACCCACCAGTAAGGTGCCTTGCCCTCCTGTAGAAGTTTCTACACATAGATAATGTCCAGAATCAGAAGGCTGTAAATTCTTAATAAGTATAGAATGATTAAAAGGATCTTTAGGGTTAACTCGGGTAATACGTTCCTGAATGTTAATTAATTGATGATCTTTATACCAATACACAAATGTAGATGAATCTCCTCGGTTTACTATCTGCCTACAATATAAAGTAAGAGAAGAACCAGTAAAGCGATATGCAACTCTGTTATTAGTTGCATATTGTGATTCTACCTTTCCAGCATATTGCACAGTATGTTCGAAAGCTATAGCTTTAACACATCCTGATTTCAAATTTAGCGGACTTAAACATACAGGAAAATAACTAAACCAATTGGAATAATTCACAGACATATTTGCCATCTTAATATTTCCAATAAAATCCCCCAAAATGGTATCATTATAAAATACAGGGGCTTCCCTGGTGGCACAGTGGTTAAGAATCCGCCTGCCAATGCAGGGGACACGGGTTCGAGCCCTGGTCCCGGAAGATCCCACATGCCGCAAAGCAGCTGGGCCCGTGAGCCACAATTACTGAGCCTGTGCGTCTGGAGCCTGTGCTCCGCAACAAGAGAGGCCGCGATAGTGAGAGGCCCGCACACCGCGATGAAGAGTGGCCCCCGCTTGCCACAACTGGAGAAAGCCCTCGCACAGAAACGAAGACCCAACACAGCCATAAATAAATAAAAATAAATTAAAAAAAAATAAAATAAAATAAAATACAGGGAAATTGGCATCCATCCAGGAAACAGGTTGTAGCAAAGGGGGGTCAGGAACATAAGCCCAGTATAAATCATCAGCTTGAACAGAAGAGGTAGAAAGAACAGCCAACATAGCCAAAAACATTGTCATAGGGGTAAAAGGAGTCCTTTGAACAGTCACTAATTCCTGAGCTTGAGCCACCAATTTCTTCAATTGACCCCAAGTCGGAGGATCACTTTGCCGAGTCCTTCGTGCTGGACGCTTCCTTTTCCGACCTCTTCTCTTGGAATCCATCCCTGGAGCAGTCTTCGCATTCAGCGAGAGGCGCCGCATCTTCCGAACCAGCTGCGGGGTCTTTCTTGTCATCTATCTGTCTAACAAGACGTCCAGGAAGCCACCGAGGGAAGTCAGCACTTCTAGGAAAAACACAAACATGACCTCGACCCCAGACTAAAACTGGATCAGGTCCATTCCATATATTTGTCAGAGGGTCCTTCCACAGCACCTGTGCCGAAGCTCCTTGAGCTGTGGAAGCGGCCATCAGACGTTCAAAAGCTGTGTTACCTGCTCGATCAACTGTCAAAAAATTCAAAATAAACAAGTCATGATTTAATAAGGCATGGGGTGTCTTAGTATATTCCCCCTTTTGTATTTTAGAAAGAGTGAGCTTCAGAGCTTGATTTGCACGTTCAACAATGCCCTGTCCTTGAGGTTTATAAGGAATACCAGTAAGGTGAGTGATGTTAAAAGTAGCACAGAAAGAAGCAAAAGAGGTACTAGTGTATCCAGGGGCATTATCCGTTTTAAGTATTTGGGGAATTCCCATGAAGGCGAAACAATGAAATAAGTGGGTAATAACGTGCTTTGTGGCTTCTCCAGCCTGGGCAGTAGCACAAAGGAAGCCAGAATAAGTGTCAATAGTTACATGAACAAACTGAAGCTTTCCAAAGGAAGAAACATGAGTAACATCCATTTGCCATATATGAGCAGGGCGAAGACCGTGAGGATTGACTCTGAAATGAGGAACTGGGCGATGTGGAGCACATTGGGAACATTGTTTAACAATTTGTTTAGCGGCCTCTCGAGAAATAGCAAATTGTTTTTGTAACATGGCTGAAGATTGATGATGTAAAGAATGAGAATTTTGAGCGTGTTGCACAGCAGCAGGCTGGGTCACAACACCTGCTAAAGATTTAGTGAGAGAATCAGCCAAAGTGTTACCAAAAGTCAATGGTCCAGGCAGGGAAGAATATGCTCTGATATGAAGCACCGCGACGGGACCTTGATGTGTGCGAATTAAATGCTGTAAAGTCATAAAGGTATGAAACAACTGAGCATCATTAGTATGGCCAAGTGTGGCAGTTTCCAAAGCTACTAGGACCTCAACTAAACAACGACTATCAGAATATAGATTAAAAGATACCGTGGAAAATTTTTGAAAGGCCATAATAATGGCATGTAATTCAACTCGCTGAGCAGAGTGCAGGTTAGTACGTTCTGTAATTTGGATGCCAGTATCTGTGATTATAGCTGCAATGCCATTAGATGATCCATCTGTAAAAACAGTAAAGGCATTTGGTAGAGAGAAACGTTTAATAATTGTGGGGAAAATGTAAGGAGTAGTGAGACTAAATTGTATTATTTTATCAGCAGGATAATGGTTGTCTATAGGGCCAGAATAACCACAAAAGGCTAGTCCCCATAGATTGCTGTGTTGTAATGACCAAGTGAAGTGTTCTGAATTATAAGGCAAAATTATGTGCGTAGGGTCATAGCCAAAAAGTTGCATACATCGAGTTCTTCCCATCTGTACTAAAGAAGCAATCAATTCATAATAAGGAGTAATAACTTTGGAAGGAGTTACCTTCATATGAAGCCATTCAAGAATCCCCACAGGTTGCCACAAAACTCCCGTAGGAACATGTGGAGTAGGACAAATGATTAATTTTACAGGCAAATCTAAATGTACACGAGTTAATTGAGCTTGCTGTATAGCAGCATTGACCAATTGTAAGGCCTTGGCTCCCTGAAAAGTCAGTGTATGCGGAGATAAAGGGTTAGAATCGCCTTTTAAAATATCAAACAAAGGTTGTAATTGGGCAGTAGTTAATTTTAAAGAAGGTCTCAGCCAATTAATGTCTCCTAAGAGTTTTTGAAAATCATTTAATGTATGTAACTGGTCAGTACGTATCTCAATTTTCTGTGGAATAATTTTTGTGGTATTGATAAATTTTCCCAGATAAGCAAAAGGGGATGTTTTTTGAATCTTATCATCTGCTATTACTAGGCCAAAACTTTGAAGTGATCTTTGTAGTTGTTCAAAAGCATGTTGTAACATAGTAACATTAGAATGAGCTAATAATATATCATCCATATAATGAATTAAATATAAGGCAGGAAACTGAAGACGGACAGGTTGCAATGCCTGAGCAACATATTTCTGACATAGAATAGGACTATTAGCCATACCTTGAGGCAACACCCTCCACTGATATCGTTTCATAGGCTCTCGAAAGTTAACAGCAGGCACACTAAATGCAAAACGCTTTTTATCTTCAGGATGTAAGGGAATAGTAAAAAAACAATCCTTTAAATCTATAACAATAATATGAAAAGTATAAGGAATGGCCGAAGGAGAAGGAAGACCTGGTTGTAATGCTCCCATAATTAACATAGTTTGATTGACAGCCCTTAAATCTTGTAATAGTCGATATTTTCCTGACTTTTTTTGTATAACGAATATTGAAGTGTTCCAAGGACTAATAGAAGGTTCTAAATGTCCTAATGATAATTGCTCATTGACCAATTGACGAGCAGCTAATAATTTCTCCTGAGTCAGGGGCCATTGGTCCACCCACACAGGTGAATCACTCAACCATGTTATGGGATCAGCAGTGAGTGGAGGAGACTCCAAGGCCCCTAAGAAAAACCCAGTCCCTGTCTATTAGTGAAAGTCCTTGGAACAACAGGTTCAACAATTCCCTGTTGATTAATGCCTACGCCTTCATTATGAAGAAAACCTTGGTTTAATAACATATTAGTCACAGTAGAGTTAGGGCTACACAATAACACTCCCATATCTTTAAGTATATCACGGCCCCATAAGTTAATGGGTAATCCAGGAATAATGTAAGGTTGAAAATAACCCATATGTCCTTCTGAATCCTGCCATTTTAACAATTGAGCACTTTGTAGAGGAGCAGTTGTTTGCCCTATTCCTTGTAGCTCCGAAATGGGTGAATGAACAGGCCATTGTTTTGGCCAATGGATTTGTGTCATAACTGACACGTCAGCTCCAGTATCCAAGAGCCCCAAAAACCGTTTACCATTAATCATCAATTGCATCTGTGGGCGTTGCCTTCCTATTTTTTGAACCCAATAAGCTGCATTAGAGGAGCCAAAAGCTTTAGTTCCCCTCTTCTGATGTTGTAATATGTTTCCCTCAGGCACATATGGAAACAGAATAAGTTGAGCAATCTTATCACCTGAGTTAATAGTAATAATTTTCTTCAATGTGTAAGCCATAATTTTAATTTCTCCCTCATAATCAGCATCTACAATTCCTGGCAGGATAGTTAATCCTTTCATAGAAACACTACTCCGGCCTAAAACAAGGCCAGCTGTCCCCGGAGGTAAAGGCCCAAAAACTCCTGTAGGTAAAGCTTGAGGCTCCATTCCAGGTGTTAATACGTATCTGGAGGAGGCACTGAGGTCCAATCCTGCGCTATCGGGCGTGGCTCGGAACAGGGAGGAGATACCGGGCCGAGATTTTGCTTCATAATACTCTTGGGTATAGTCTGAGGAGGACAAATAGACAGGTTTCCTAGACTCTTGGGGACACTCTGTGGAGGGCAGATGGTCATTGCCCCTATTGTTTGGTGGGGCCGGGGAGGGCCCCGCAAGAAGTTTTCCGACAGAGGAGTTCCATCTCTATGGGTCTGAGATCGACATTCCTTAGCCCAATGTTTTCCTCTCTGACATCGAGGACACAAACCAGGTGCCCTGGGTCCTGTAGGCGCCTCCACCCCTAGGCCAGCCTTGGCACCGGGGGTAGCCCTACAGTCTTTGGCAAAATGACCAGGTCTGCCACATTTAAAACATGGACCCCTTTTTCTAGTAGGTTGGACTATGCCGGCTTTTGTAAGTGCGGCAGCAATAGCAGCTCCTTGTACATAAGCAGGTCCAATATCTGAGCAAAGGCGAATATAATCCTCTAAGGTTCCTTTTTTTTTCCAAGGTCTAATAGCCGCTTGGCAAGCACTATTAGCATTTTCGAAAGCCAATTGTTTCACTATAATAGTTCCAGTAGGGCCATCCACTATCAAGCGCCCCATTGCCTGAAGCAGCCGATCCACAAAATCTGCATAAGGTTCATCGGGCCCCTGTCTAATCTTCGAAATATCTTCTGTTTTTTGAGTGGAAGGCAATTTTCTCCAGGCTTGTAGAGCTAAATGATTAATTTGAGGATAGGCCATTGCTGGATAAGTGAGCTGATCTTGCAAAGACATATATTGTCCTTCTCCTACCAACATGTCATAACCAATAGGAATATTGTGAGCAGCATTCTTTTCAGCTTGTTCAGCAGCCCTCTCATAAAAGTCTGATTTCCACATGAGATAATCCGCCCCCCCCCCCCATTTAAGCAGGCTCGTGCAATAGATTTCCAATCCGAGGGAGGTAAAGCCTCCCCGGCTATAGTATCAATCATAGCTGTTGTAAAAGGGGCTGTAGCCCCGTATTGGGCACATGCTGCCTTTAGGTCTTTCAAAACTTTAAAAGGCATAGCCTGATGTTCCCTAATACCCTGCTGAGGATTATTAGGATCTGGTCTTTCAATAACCGGGCAGCAAAACAAAGGATCTTCTCCTCTCTGCATTGCCCCTTGAACAGCCCTCTGCAGCAGGCTCAAAGGGACAGCATCATGTGACTTACTCACATTCAATTTTTTAAGAGACTTTTCCACCAGAGCTAATAAAACATCATCATTAGGATATTTATTCTTTTCATATCGTGCAGCTTCCTCAGCAAGATCAAAAGGCACATCCTCATCTGAAAATGGAGGGCTGATTGCAACCTCCGCAAGTGGCAGAGCAGAAGAAATAGGCTTAATGTGTTTCCCTTCATAAAGGGGTTCCAAGCATTCCTTGATCAAATTCCATATACTAAAAGTAATAATCGGAACTTGAGCTGGGCCATTGGCCTTATAATGATTGCGAAGATCTTCCCCTACTTTCTCCCATATAGCGGCATCTATAGAACCTCCCTCAGGAAACCAAGGAGAAACCTCATATACATGCTGTAAGAACTCAGAGATCTGTGAGGTAGATACTTTTGTGCCCCGTGCCTTTAACATAGACAGCAGCACTTGGGCGAACAACTTACGCTCCTTTAGAGCCTTTTTGTCCCATCTTATTTTACTTCTGACTCTATCTGCCTTATGCTTCCTGTTTCACTTATTATATTCGTGGCGGCCACTTACTCTTCTATATTCTGCATAAGGATCCGCTTACCTCTTTTTCTGTACTTCCTCAGCCGTCAGGTCCCTGTGCGGGCGCCACTTGCGATGGTCCAGCCACCGCAGAGGGTCTTCTTCCAGGTCCCGACGGAGAGGGGCAAGGGACTGAATAGCACCGCGAGTATGGGGTCAGAAGGACCAAGACAACTGATGGTTGCAAGGCACTTTATTTAGAATCTACTGAATCTTATATAGACAGAAGAGGAACCCATTATCCGACAATGAACCCATAAAATTGCTTATCGTCTCAGTTCAATCACCACCACGGATGTCAGCAAGTTTACAACGATCATTCCTGAACAATAATTTCCCTTAACCAGGCACGCACAGCCCCCAGCCATAAGGAACAACCAGGACTCTCAGTTCCCTGACGTCTCCTGGCTTGAGATAGCTTCACTAATCTCTTTTACATCCCTCAGGCCTGGAACAGAGTGCATTCCAAGTCAAGGGGGCAAAGCCCTTAAGTGACTTTGCTTTTTGTGAGAGACATACTGTCTCCACCAGGACTTACCTCCGGCTGAGACTGCATGCCTCCCACACCCACTAACTCTAGGTGACCTTGAGTAAGTCACCACACCTCTTCTGCCCTCACCTATCAAAGGGGGTCAGACCATCCCTGATGCCCAAGAAGGGAGGCCTCAGACACAGAGCAATGAGATCCCATCTGAAAAGCACTCTGAGTTCATGACAAAAAGAATTCACCTGGGGAGTCCAAGACAATTTTTTAATGAGAAAATTATCTAATGCATAGAAATTATAACAGTTAATACCTTTTTGCTTTATAATTCTTATCTTTTCATTTTTCTTAAATAAATACCCCCATGTGTGTGGGAAAATGCCTACTGATACATAGTTTCCACTAAAAGAGATAGGGCCCTAACTTAACATCACTGTCCATGGGCTGACACAGCTCAGCAAATGTCTCTTTCATCTTCCTAGGTGTACCATTTAGAAGTGAGGGCTCTGAAGACAGATAGGTCCAAACCCTATTTCTGCCACTTACAAACTGTGTGAGTTTGAATACTTTTACTTCACTTTACAGTCACTTAAATTGTCTCATCTGCAAAATGCAGTTATACAATACAGTACTGACCATAGAAGAAAAAAGGTTAGAAGAAAAATCTTGCCTAGTGTTTTGGTTTTTACAAGGATGAATGGTCAGGAATCACATCATTTAAAAAATTCTACTATATAAGATATTGATGAAGAAAATTGAAGATAATACAAATAAATGGAAAGATATTCCATGTTCATGGATTGAAAGAAAATTGTTAAAATGTCCATACTACCCAAGGCAATCTACAGATTCAATGCAGTCCCTATCAAAATACTGTGGCATTTTTCACAGACCTAAAACAAATAATTTTAAAATTTGTATGGAAACACAAAAGACACTGAATAGCCAAAACAATCTTGAGAAAGAAGAATGGAGCTAGAGGAATCACACTTCCTGACTTCAGACTATACCACAAAGCTACAGTAAATGAAAACAGTATGGTACCGGCACAAATACAGACACAAAGATCAATGAAACAGAATAGAGAGCCCAGATATAAACCCACTCACCTACGGTCAATAACCTATGACAAAGGAGGCAAGAATATACAATGGAGAAAAGACAGCCACATGAGACAGAAGAACAGGGATAACACCATGTGACGATGTAGGCAGAGGTTGGAGTTACACAGAACCAAGCTAAGAAATGCAAAAATTGCCAGCAATCCACCAGAAGCTACAAAGAAGTGCAAATAGATTCCCCAACTGGTTTCAGAGGAAGCACGGCCCTGGTAATACCTTGATTTCAGGCTTCTTGCCTCCAGAACTGTGAGACAATACATTTCTATTGTTTAAGCCACTCAGCTTGTGGTACTTTGTCATGGCAGCCTTAGGAAACTATTGCAGTCCCTCCCATATAAAACACTGAGTATTACTGAAAAGAAAGAATTGTTCCCTTTTTGACCCACTGAGAGGAGACACAGATATTTAAAGCCAAGTTGCAGATAAAATTGACACCAAAGATAGACATTAAAGGATTCAAAATTATATACATACTACTATATATACAAATAGATAACTAATAAGGACCTACCGTGTAGCACAGGGAACTCTACTCATTACTCTGTAATGGCCTATATGGGAAAAGAATCTAAAAAAGAGTGGGTATATGTATAATTGATTCAGTTTGCCGTACACCAGAAACTAACAAACACAACACTGTAAATCAACTATACTCCAATAAAAATTTTTTTACAAAAGGATTCAAAATTGTAAGAACACCTTCTTGCAGGGACTTCCCTGGCAGTCCAGTGGTTAAGACTCCATGCTTCCACTGCAGGGGGCTTGGGTTCAATCCTTGGTCAGGGAACTAAGATCCCACATGCCACGTGGCATGGCCAAAAGAAAAAGAAAAAAAAAAAAAAAAGAACACCTTCTTGCAAATTCACAGCAGTGCCTTTCAAACTTGGATGATACCACAACCAACAGGAGAAATTGTTCCAACATGTAGACTCCTCCGAATGCACCTCCCTCTTTTGGATTCAGCAGACCTAGAGTGAGCCCAGGAATCTGCTATTTTAACAAGTACCCTCTGATGATTTTGATGAGGTAGTTCATGGACCACTTGGAAAAATCCTGACTTAAACATGGTGATGTTTGACTAACATTAATTTAATGCCTACCATGCAGAGTTCTATGATATCCACAGTGTGTCTGTTAATGTAATTACTGGAAAGTGCACTGGTTCTTCAACCCACCTACAACCACAGATTGCTTTCCCACATGGGATCACACTTAAATCCACAATATTCCTGGGTGGTTGGGAGCATTGGGTACTGTTAGCCTGTTGTATAGATGAGCCATGGGAAAAGGTAGTGAGGTACCTGAAGCGTCCCAATGACGGGGCCCGATCTCTTCACTCTTGCTCCAGGAACCCATCTAGCAGATTCAACATGACACTTGGTTCTTCTCTATCAGCTCTTGTTTCTGGGGCTCAGTGTCCACATCCTTCTCTGATGTTCCACTGCAGGGAAGAGTAAGGGGAAAAGACAGCACATGGAATAGAGAGGAAAGTGAAAGGAAGGGAAAGCACATGAAATACAGGGGGCAGGAGTGAGGATGTACTTGCCTGTCCCCACTCAATTCACTGGAAGCTGTGCAGTGATGCTTTTCCTCTTCCCCAGCTCCATCACACAGCCCCCTCCACACACAGCAGTGACACTGAGGCTCTCACATCATGGACATGCAGGCTTATCCCTGCTGTGTTACATGTCTAAGTATTCTCTCTGGAGGTCATGCTATTATGGTAATGTCAGAGGCATCACACTAAACAGGATGAAGGAGGTAAAGTTGGAAAGGGAAGCTTAAATTTTTGAGGGACTGCTAAATGCCACACAGTGTAGGTTGTTCTTTTCCGCCTTTTTCTCTCTAAATCCTCAAGGTAACGCTCTGAAGTGGACATCATTACCTCCTTTTTACAGATTGGGATACACTAGGCTCAGAGAGCCCAGTACATGCTAAAGAATTCTAGAGAGGCATTAAATGGACACAGAAGCCAACTTGACAGGTCTAACACTGGCCAGTTCTGGGACAATTTAGCATCGAAATACGTAATTATAATGATAGATGGTAACTCTTTGAGGAAAATAGGAACCTGTGAGCCATACTCATAAAATAAATACATGAGTAAATAAATAAGTGATGGGGTGAAGAGAAACTCCACTGTACATTTGAATGTCTATTAATCTAGAAGGGATGACAGAATTATAAAAGCAACACTTAACAACTAACATAGTCATGATGGATTCAGGTAAGAATCAGGAATGTATTTTCAGTCTGTACCAAATCCTATAGCAGTCACTGAGTCACCATGGTAACCATGCTGAGCAAGGAAAGCTGGGATAAAACAAACAGCAACCATCCTGATTTGTTTCCTAACATGTGCCCAGAACTGAGCAGGACTGACATAACACACAGTAATTAACCTCAAATATTCCTCACAGTAAATATTCCTCACAGCTTCACCAATATACACACACATACTCACAAACACACACACGCACATACATGTGTACCCACATTCATAATGCTCTCTCCCACTTTTTCTTACTACCCAATAACCCAAGAATTCATTGAGATGGATTTGCTTGAGGAGAAAGAAGAAAACTCCACAATTCAATTCTAACCACACAGTAAAGTTGAAAGCTACTAAACTATTTCATTTTAGTGACTGATTTTCTGGAGATGACCTGTAGAATTTTCTCTCAGACATTTTCCTCCCTAGTTTAAACACATTGTCAGTAACATCTAACAGCTGATATGGAAATATAGGCATTATTATTGTGGTTGTAAATTTTACGTGTCTAATTGACCAGGGTCACAGTCTCCGGATTTTGATCACACATTATTCTGGATGTTTTTGTGAGAGTGTTTTGGGATGAGATGTTACTTGTTTTTTAATTGTATGGGGTTTTTTTTGTTTTTTTTTTTCTGGCTGCGTGGCTTATGGGATCTTAATTCCCCAACCAGGGATTGAACCCGGGCCCCAGCAGTGAAAACACTGAGTCCTAAACACTGGACCGCCAGGGAATTTCCAAGATGTTACATTTAAATATGTAGACTTTGAGTAAATCAGTTAGACCTCCATAATGTGGGTGGGCCTCATCTAATGAGTTGAAGGCCTGAATAGACCAAAGGGCTGATCTCCCCTAAGCAAGAGGGAATTCTGCCAGGAGACTGCCTTTGGACTTCATCTATAAGATCGACTCTTTGTGGCTGATCAGCAGACTGCCTTCAGATTCCAACTGTATGTAAGTCTTTCCTGAGTCTCCAGCCTGTTGGCCTTCCTCATCAGATTTTTGACGTGTCGAGCCTCCATAGTCTCATGAGTCAATTCTATAAAATAAATATCTATATATAAACATCCTATTGGTTCTGTTTCTCTGGCGAACCTTGACTAATACAGGTGTTAGGCATCAAGTATCTTTTCTGTCCTACAGTAAGCCTGTGCTTTCAGCCAAAAAGATTCCCCAGCAACATCTGGCTACTGAAAGTTCAGTGAAAATATATGGCTACTGAAAGTTCAGTGAAAATATAACACCTGGAAATTGTATAAAAAATACAATGGAGAAAAGACAGTCTGTTCAATAAGTGGTGCTGGAAAAACTGGACAGCTACATGTAAAAGAATATTCGAACATTCTCTAACACCATATACAAAAATCAACTCAAAATGGATTAAAGGCCTAAATGTAAGACTGGATACTATAAAATTCCTAGAGGAAAACATAGGTAGAACACTCTTTGACATAAATCGCAGCAATAGGTTTTTGGATCTGTCTCTTAAAGCAATGGAAAGAAAAGCAAAAATAAACAAATGGAATCTAATAAACTTAAAAGCTTTTGCACAGCAAAGGAAACCACAAACAAGACGAAAAGAACCTATGGACTAGGAGAAAATATTTGCAAATGATGCGACCAACAAGAGATTAATTTCCAAAATATACAAGCAGTTCATGCAGCTCAATATCAAAAAACCAAACAACCCAATCAAAAAATGGGCAGAAGATCTAAATAGACATTTCTCCAAATAAGATATACAGATTGCCAACAAACACATGAAAGGATGCTCAACATCACTAATCATTAGAGAAATGCAAATCAAAACTACAATGAGGGGGTTTCCCTGGTGGCGCAGTGGTTGAGAATCTGCCTGCTAATGCAGGGGACACGGGTTCGAGCCCTGGTCTGGGAAGATCCCACATGTCGCAGAGCAGCTGGGCCCGTGAGCCACAATTACTGAGCCTGTGCGTCTGGAGCCTGTGCTCCGCAACAAGAGAGGCCGTGATAGTGAGAGGCCCGCACACCGCGATGAAGAGTGGCCCCCGCTTGCCACAACTAGAGAAAGCCCTCGCACAGAAACGAAGACCCAACACAGCCATAAATAAATAAATAATTAAAAAAAAAAGTCCTCCCCTCTTTCATTAGTGTCTTAAAAAAAAAAAAAACTACAATGATGTATCACCTCACACTGGTCAGAATGGCCATCATCAAAAAATCTACAAACAATAAATGCTGGAGAGGCTGTGGAGAAAAGGGAACCCTCTGGCACTGTGGGTGGGAATGTAAATTGATACAGCCACTATGGAGAACAGTATGGAGGTTCCTTAAAAAACTAAAAATAGAAGTACCATACAACCCAGCAATCCCACTACTGGGCATATACCCTGAGAAAACCATAATTCAAAAAGAGTCATGTACCACAATGTTCATTGCAGCTCTATTTACAATAGCCAGGACATGGAAACAACCTAGTATGCTTTTTTAAAAAAGAAATTGACAGGTTTATTCTAAATGTCATGTGGAAACGCAAAGGACCTAGACTACGAAAACAACTCTGAAAAGAAGAACAACATTGGAGGATAAGCACTATCTTATTTCAAGACTCATTTTATTTATTATTTATTTTTTGTGCAAGTATTTTTTGTTTAATTTTTATTTTATATTGGAGTATAGTTGATTTACAATGTTGTGTTAGTTTCAGGTGGATAGCAGAGTGATTCAGTTATACATATATATATATATCCATTCTTTTTCAGATTCTTTTCCCATATAGGTTATTACAGAATATTGAGTAGAGTTCCCTGTGCTATACAGTAGATCTTTGTTGATTACCTATTTTATATATAGTAGTGTGTATGTTTTTTCTTCTTCATTATAACTTTATTTTTTATTGAGTAGTGTGTATGTTAATCCCTAATTCCTAATTTACCAACACCCCCACCTTTCCCCTTTGGTAACTGTTTGTTTTTGAAGTCTGTGAGTAAAGAGTCATTTTAAATCTACAGTAATCAAGACAGTGTAGTATTGGGATGAAGGTAGAAATGTATATCAAATGTATATCAAAGAGTCTAGAAATAGATCCACACATATATAGGCAACTTATTTTTGACAAATCTACAAAGGCAGTTCAGTGGAGAAATGATATCTTTTCAACAAGTGGTATTGGGACAAGTGGGTATCCATATGCACAAAAGGAAACTGTATCCATATAATGTACCATATACAAAAGTCCACTCAAAATGAATCACAGACCTAAATATTAAACCTAGACTATGAAACTTCCAGAAGAAAACACAGGATAAAATTCTTGTGACTCTAGGTTAGGAGAAGATTTCTTAGTTATAACATCAAAAGCAAAATCAAAAACATAAATGAACAAATTGATACACCAGACTTCCTCAAAATTAAACACTTCTATTCTCCCAAAAACACAGTTGAGGGAATTAAAAGACAAGCCATTGACTGGGAGAAAATATTTGCAAATCAGCTATCTGATAAAGGATTTGTATCCAGAATTTAAAAGACTCACAAGGGTCAGTAAGATAAAACAGACATGGCAATAAATAAGTAGGCAAACAATTTGAACAGATCACCAAAGAAGATATACAAATGCCAAATAAGCACATGAAAAGTTGCTCAACGTCATTAATCATAAGGTAAATGTAATCCCACTACACCCCTCTGAGAAGGGCCAAAATTAAAAGGGCTGACCATTCCAAGTCTTGGCAAGGTTTTGGAGGGTGGAACGCTCATACACTGCTGGTGGCAGTGAAAAATGGTGAGAACACTTTGGAAAACAGTTTAGCAGTTTCATATATGTTAATCTTACAACTACCATGCAACCCAGCCATTGCAGTCCTAAGTATTCACCCAAGAGAAAGAAAGCGTATATCCAAGCAAAGACTTACACGTAAATATTCATAGCGGCTTTTTTTTACAAGAGCCTCAAATTGGAAACAAATATCCTTTACCAGGTGCATGGATAAAACAAAGTGTGGTATATCCATTTGATAAAATAGTAGTCAACAATAAAACAGAAGGAACTAGTCATACATGCAACAAATGGGTAAATGTAGAAATAATTAGGTTGAAGAAAACAAGACAAAAGAGAATATAGTATGATTCTATGCACATAAAATTATAGGAAAGGAAAACTAATCTATAGTGACAGAAGATCACTGGTTGCCTGGGAAAGGGGTAGGGTGACATGGAGAAGGAGGCACAAGGGGGCATTACAGAGGGGCACAAAGGAGCTTTTTGTTCATTATCTTGACGGTATGTTCATTATCTTGATGGTAGTATTGGATTCACAGGTGCATACATGTATCAAAACTTATTAGAGCACACAGTTCAAGTATGCACTGTATTGTATGTTAACAAACCTCAAGAAAGAGTTTGAAATATATTTATATATTCATAATTCTTCAATGCAGTTAATCATTTGAAAGATTCCCAAGATTATGCCTTTGTAACACTGACAGATCCACATGGTCTTATCAAATTGGTCCATACTACATATACCCAAAATAGAAATAATCACTTGCAAAGAAATATATCCAAATATTTAGAGAAAGTTGATTTCTATTTCCATCTGAAGTACATGAATAAAAATATTATATCCTAGAGAAATAATCATAATGATATTAAGAGTAAGTGGTTTTTTAAGGGAACATGGCTGAGTACCATTATTATAGGGTAAACTCTAGGGTAAAAAACATTTTTTTAAATATTAAGATATTTAAAATATTAAGATCTAGTAACTGACATTTTTATCTAACACTTGGAAACTTGGAAACTAGCTCTTTAAAATTACCTTATATAATGGAAAAGAAAATGTGGTCACCAGGGAAGAACTACATTACAATGCCAGATTGCTAAAAGAATAACCAACTGCATATTTGCATCCTCATCTGATGGGATGGGAATCACTGATTATTATTTATACAGTGAGAACAAATTAGGTATATTTATTGCAAATGCATGTTAAAGCCCAGTTTCCTTCTCCAACTGGACTAGTCATTGCTTTTTGGCAAAAAAGTCTTCTTTAAGATGGGCCTCAAGGGCTACTGCAAAGCATGTAGCTGCTGATGGAATGAAATTCCACCTGCTAAACCTCTTCTTCCATGATGAGATCAAAGTAGCTTGTCTACTTTTAGGTTAGTTTATGAACCTCAAGGAGCTATTCCACAACATGCTTTTGTTCAGATCAATGAACTCACCTGAGTCAGGTGTCATCTCCAGCTGAAGACGTAAAGTGTTGTGGTCTCCTGGAAGCTGCTGCCCTTGAACCTGGAGTAGAAGCTCCAGCAGCCATCAGGACACAGATCCTTAGAAGCTGCCTCCTTCAGACACCTGATATGAGCAAGGCCATTGGCATGAGGAGCTGCACAGGGAGAGACAGATCCAGCAATTACCATGCTTTACTGGTGTAACTGTGTGCCCCGCACAATGCTAGGCAATGGGTTAGTGACAATGACACTGAAACAACTGGATAGTGATGCTAACAACGAAAAGGTACAATGAGCTTCCCACCAGGGCCTTTTTCTTCTCCTTTCCTCATATGTCCCCTAAGAACAAAGTGGGAAATGGAATAAGAAGTGGCCTGAATTCATACAAACATTTATGATCCCGGAATAACCACAGGGCCTTCGGCTTATTCATGTGTTATCACTGAATGTTCACAGTGACCCTGTGGGGAAAGCGTTCTTATCCCCATTTTACAGAGGGGAAAGCTGAGGCTCAGAAAGAGTCGTTACCTGTCTCACCTCCCGCGCCCCTGCCTTTAGAAGGAAAGTGGCTCCAGGACACCCCTGGAGCAGGACACCACACCCACTGGGGCCGGGCAGGACCCCAATGGCTTTACTTACGAGACAGCCCGGGCACCGAGCCCCAAAGCGGGAAAGAAGTGACCTGGATGTGGATCCCTTTGTCTCCCCACACTGCAGGGTGGTCCAGCCCCCGTCGCGGGTACCCACTCTCCCAACTCAGTTCCAAACACCTAAAGGAGAAACCTGCTCTCCTTGCCAGGCCGCTTCTGTCTCCATTAAAAAGTCGTCAAGGTCGCCTTATTGACGTCACGTTTCTATAGTAACCGCCTGGCTCAGGCAGGTCCTCCACCACCTTAAATACCTCCCCACCCTCCTCCACCCCCTTGTCTTTAGCTTAAAGCAAAACACCGTAGCTCTTCAGGCTGCCACTTGGAAAACATACTAATTAGAAGCACTAGACTGGGACCCCGGCAACTGGCAAAAAAATCTGTCCAGTTTCGTGGGACAAAACATGTGCTTGTCGTCAGGAATTGTGTTTGCTTTAAAGAGACAGTAGGGGTGTATTATCAGAACACAGAGACCCAGGGAAGTATGTAGGGTTCCTGCAGATGAGTTAGCCCTCCCTCTGAGGGTGAACGTTTACTATCACAGCCCATGCTAAGCAGTTAGCCATCTGTGGCAGAGAACTGAGAACTCTCTATAATCATGTAACCCAATGATCTTGATACATATACAAAAATGTCATTTACAAATCTCAGAGTTATTCCAGGGAGGCAGGCCTAAAACATCATAGTCATTTAATAGGCAGAAACCTGGGTCAATTGAACGATACATTGTTTTTTCCTGGGGAATTCCTAGCCTCCATTCCCAATATTTTCTTCCACATGGAGGGACAGCCACGGCCAAACCCATGTAACCTCTCTATACACTCACTCCTCTATCTAGAGAATCACTTACCTGATTAGTGAGGTTGGTTGAACAAACAGGTTGCACAGCCCAGGCCCTCTCCCTTCAAAGTTCTTGAACCAACCTGCCCTTATGGAGCACATGTTTACTCTGCCCTCAGGAGTGGGTCTACAAATAGATCCACAGCTCCTTTCCCTTTTCTGTGTCTCGCCGGGTCCCAAACTATTCCTATGGTCTTGCTCTAAAATGACTGAGTCTTTAAGGGGCCTTGAAAATACACCCCTTCTCCATATCTTGACTCTAAACCAACTAAGAAATATGAAAAATAAGGTGAAAATACATCAACTTTATTCCTTATAAAGTGGTCTTCGTATTAATGAACCCCAGAACTGCACAGACTTATCCACCCAGCAGTGCTGCACTGGGACAGTCAGAAAGGACCAGGACTGCAATGCATATGTCTCTGAGGTCTGGTGAAGGCATCCTATGTGTACTCAAGAAGAGTGGCTTCCTTGCAGGCTATCCCTGTAGCAGGAGAAAGTATTTCAGGACACCTTTGAGAAACCCTTCGCAAAATGAATAAACAGCCCTGTTCTGACTGCATACTCACCAAGCCACCTTCTGAGGATACAGCTTTCCATGTGTCTCAGGGAGCAGTTTGTAGCAATACCCTCTCCTTCCCTTCACAAGCATGACTTCAGTGGAGCCTCATCTTGTGGAAGGGATTGGAGTTAATTTCCAAATTGCAAGATTAGGATGAAATCACATGTCATGAAAATTTCTCTTGGAAGTCCCCTCAAGAAGGAATCGAGGAAATGTTCAAAAACTATATCCACACATAAACCAAAACACACATTATAGGCAGGCAACTATAGATAAAACGTGCAACAAAATGAGTGTATTTCACATAAGGATATATGCATATGTAATAAAACTATAAAGAAATATATAAAGAATGAAAAATCCAAATTCTTATTAGTGGTTACTCCTGGATAAGAAGGAGGCTAATGAGTCAGAAAAGTACTTCAAATGAGTTTCAATTGTATATGTAATGTTTTATTATTTAATATTGGGTATATAGAAGTATGTTATATTATCTTTATAATTTGTGCCTGAAATATTTTTTTTTTTTTACAGTATTTTTCTTAAATTTATTTATTTATTTATTTATGGCTGTGTTGGGTCTTCGTTTCTGTGCGAGGGCTTTCTCTAGTTGTGACAAGCGGGGGCCACTCTTCATTGTGGTGTGCGGGCCTCTCACTGTCGCGGCCTCTCTTGTTGCGGAGCACAGGCTCCAGAAGCGCAGGCTCAGTAATTGTGGCTCACGGGCCCAGTTGCTCCGCAGCATGTGGGATCCTCCCAGACCAGGGCTCGAACCTGTGTCCCCTGCATTGGCAGGCAGATTCTCAACCACTGCGCCACCAGGGAAGCCCCTGAAATATTTCTTAACAAGCAATATTTTTATGACCTTTAATTCTGATTTTAAAAATGATTCATATTAATTTAGACATTGTGGAAAATAGAGTTAAGTCCAGAATGAAATATAATCAGTAACCCTACCACTCATTAATTAAAAAAAAAAGAAGTAGTATCCTCTCCTTGCACTTCCTTCCATTATATTCTCTATGCATGCATTTAGAATGTATACTCATTACATGTGGGTTTTTCTACATACCTAGAGACTCAACGTTCACCAAAGATCATAAAATCAGTTATTAAATGATCCCAAGTATACAAGCAACTCCATCTGACTCTAAATTCCCTGTCCCTAACCACTGAGATATATAATCTTTTTTCTGTGTTAGGGCTGAGGCCAGCACATGGGAGGTGACAATTGTGGTACTGTAAAGAAGGACTGATCTGGTATATGGGACCCAGGTGTTCTGATTTCAGTCTGTAGTACAGCAGCCCCATCTTAATACTCTGTTATGCTGTACTGTCTCCATTCTGGGGCTCAAAAGAAGGTTGTTACTCAAGTCTCAAAATAGAAGGGAAAAAGATCACAAAGAACATCAATTAAAAAGTAAAGAGGGGATGATTTGCTCCCTTATTTCCACCATCCTCAGGTAATTCATACTACAAAGAAATATCAGCAAATCTTATCCTTCATATAAATATGTATGCATTTCCTTTCCTGCTGCTTCAATCTGATTGATCTGTATGAGATGTTCATTTTTAAGTCATCTCTTTGTGAGGGGAAGAACATAGGGGAGATGATACATATATTTGCTAAAATATTATGTATCAGATGCTTTCTAAAGGTTTGCTCCTTCTCCTCCTAACAGCTCTCTGAGGTAAATATCAATATGCCCATTTTACAGATGAGCAATTTCAGGCTCACAAAGGGTAACTCACTACTATAGTGTCACACATATCTATTCAGAGGAAGGAATGGAGTTCTACAAATTTATATATATTATACATGTATTTTATATATATACATATCAAAAAACATGTTCATTTACCTATTTTTTGTCAAGTTATTACATTATACATATTTTTAAGCAACTTATCTTTTTCAGTCAGCATGATAGCCCAGGATACCAATTTGCATTCCTTTGGTTAGTAACTTGGCATATATTTTTAAAGTTTAATGATATGTATATTATTTGTTATATGATTTACCTAATCATACCACCTGACCATTTCTCTATTCATTAGTAAGACTTCATTCTGTATCAAGGATATTAAGTGGGGTAGGTAAGGTTTTGTATTAAAGTACCAGTAGAACAAAACAACAATCATTCTAAATAAAATTAAAAGAGAGAAGTAAAACAGACAGTCTAGTGTAAGAGAATATAACTTCTGTATGTTTATAAACAATATGACAGAATTGAACACAATAGATCAAAGACATTGATCATATCAGTAAATGGAAATGTGCTTAACTCACTTATTAAAAGAAAAATGTTTTCATATGGCCTATTGAAGCAAAATCCAAAAATATGCTTTTGCAAGAGATATACTTAAAGGAATTCAGATAGGTTAAAAATGTAAAAAATAAGGAAATACATATTAGGCATTGCCAATAACAAGAAAGTTATAATCTTGATATTTAAAAGACCAGAATTGAGACCAAAATGGATTCAGAAAGATAAAATAGCACAGTTGGTATTGCTAAAGGCTAAAATTCAGAAGGAAGGTATGAAATATTAACGCTTATATAACCAATCACACAGCAGAACTATTCATAGAGCAAAAACTACAGTATGTACAAGGGATACAGGAAGAAATGTACTAATAATAGATGATTCTATCATACTTCCCTTAATCCAAAATAGTCAAGTGGAGAAATATTTACTCATTGCAGAGAAGACTTAAACAACATAATCCTAAGAGTAGATCTGATAGATGGACATACTGAATTGTGAAGCCTATTAGACAATACGGTTACTTTTTAGATGAACATGGAACATTCATGAAAATTGATTCTATCTGAGGCTGGTAAACAAATCTTGGGCCCAAATAGAAATACAGATTAAAATTGCAGAATTCAATGAGGATAATGATAATGAAAACACAACATATCAGAATCCAACTGTTACAGCAGGCAGGAAGCTATACATGAGCAGAGAAATGGGGGCAGGGGCCAGGTGGCAGTAAATCACGCATCTTGTAAACAGCAGGGGTCCACGGGCAGACAAAGAAAAGCAGGAACCTCCAGACTGACGGGAAACCACACCTTTGGGGTGATAAGTGTTCTGGAAGCAGACAAAGAAAGGCTGGGAAAGATGGGAATCTCTTACATCTGAATATAACCTGTTGCTCATTATGCTCTCATTACAATAAAATTAGCGTTACAGATAAGAAGTACCCACCATGTACTATACATAGAGAATCCTAAAGATGCTACCAGAAAACTACTAGAGCTAATCAATGAATTTGGTAAAGTAGCAGGATACAAAATTAATGCACAGAAATCTCTTGCATTCCTATACACTAATGATGAAAAATCTGAAAGTGAAATTAAGAAAACACTCCCATTTACCACTGCAACAAAAAGAAGAAAATATCTAGGAATAAACCTACCTAAGGAGACAAAAGACCTGTATGCAGAAAATTATAAGACACTGATGAAAGAAATTAAAGATGATACAGATAGATGGAGACATAGACCATGTTCTTGGATTGGAAGAATCAACATTGTGAAAATGACTATACTACCCAAAGCAATCTACAGATTCAGTGCAATCCCTATCAAACTACCAATGGCATTTTTCACAGATCTAGAACAAAAAATTTCACAATTTGTATGGAAACACAAAAGACCCCGAATAGCCAAAGCAATCTTGAGAAAGAAAAAGGGAGCTGGAGGAATCAGGCTCCCTGACTTCAGACTATACTACAAAGCTACAGTAATCAAGACAGTATGGTACTGGCACAAAAACAGAAATATAGATCAATGGAACAGGATAGAAAGCCCAGAGATAAACCCACTCACATATGGTCACCTTATCTTTGATAAAGGAGACAAGAATATACAGTGGAGAAAAAGACAGCCTCTTCAATAAGTGGTGCTGGGAAAACTGGACAGGTACATGTAAAAGAATGAAATTAGAACACTCCCTAACACCATACACAAAAATAAACTCAAAATGGATTAAAGACCTGAATCTAAGGCCAGACACTATCAAACTCGTAGAGGAAAACATAGGCAGAACACACTATGACATAAATCACAGCAAGATCCTTTTTGACCCAGCTCCTAGAGAAATGGAAATAAAAACAAAAATAAACAAATGGGACCTAATGAAACTTAAAAGCTTTTGCACAGCAAAGGAAACCATAAACAAGATGAAAAGACAACCCTCAGAATGGGAGAAAATATTTGCAAATGAAGCAATGGACAAAGGATTAATCTCCAAAATTTACAAGCAGCTCATGCAGCTCAATATCAAAGAAACAAACAACCCAATCCAAAAATGGGCAGAAGACCTAAATAGACATTTCTCCAAAAAAGACATACAGATGGCCAAGAAGCACATGAAAAGCTGCTCAACATCACTAATTATTAGAGAAATGCAAATCAAAACTACAATGAGGTATCACCTCACACCAGTTAGAATGGGCATCATCAGAAAATCTACAAACAATAAATGCTGGAGAGGGTGTGGAGAAAAGGGAACCCTCTTGCACTGTTGGTGGGAATGTAAATTGATACAGCCACTATGGAGAACAGTATGGAGGTTCCTTAAAAAACTAAAAATAGAACTACCATACGACCCAGCAATCCCACTACTGGGCATATACCCTGAGAAAACCATAATTCAAAAAGAGTCATGTACCACAATGTTCATTGCAGCTCTATTTACAATGGCCAGGACATGGAAGCAATCTAAGTGTCCATCAACAGATGAATGGATAAAGAAGATGTGGCACATATATACAATGGAATATTACTCAACCATAAAAAGAAACGAAGTTGAGTTATTTGTAGTGAGGTGGATGGACCTAGAGTCTGTCATACAGAGTGAAGTAAGTCAGAAAGAGAAAAACAAATACTGTATGCTAACACATATATATGGAATCTAAAAAAAAAAAAAAAAAAGGTCATGAAGAACCTAGGGGCAAGACGGGAATAAAGACATAGACCTACTAGAGAATGGACTTGAGGATACGGGGAGGGGGAAAGGTAAGCTGGACAAAGTGAGAAAGTGGCATGGACATATATACACTACCAAATGTAAAATAGATAGCTAGTGGGAAGCAGCTGCATAGCACAGGGAGATCAGCTCTGTGCTTTGTGACCACCTAGAGGGGTGGGATAGGGAGGGTGGGAGGGAGGGAGACACAAGAGGGAAGAGATATGGGGATATATGTATATGTATAACTGATCTACTTTGTTATAAAGCAGAAACTAACACACCATTGTAAAGCAATTATACTCCAATAAAGATGTTAAAAAATAAATAAATAAAATAAAATTAACATTTGAACTGGGTCATATTTAATTCTGCATGCTCTTGTAAGTCAGCAAAATATTCCATATATCATTTCAGTTGTCACTTACTTTTTAACTTGATTTTTAATTTCTAAAATTGTTGCCAAACACAAAACAGAGGTTGGAAAATGGTATATGGGAAGCTGCAGAGATGAAATAAGCTTATTTCATTCGGCATAAAGATGAATACCCAAACAAATTCTTCATAGCTAAAAGTGTCCAAAGCTACTGTTTTCATTTTGTAGTCAAGGCTTCTGGAAAAAATATGCTAACGGATTCCTAATTACCCAAATGCCCCACATCTGTTTCAGTAAGTATCATTATATATTATGGAAATTTTTCTCAGTGACAGAGAAAGACATCCTGGCTGAACATCCCCCTGCCCATGACACAGAGATGATGGTCTCAAGCTATCTTGAAGGCATTGCAGCCCACTTTATCTGTTACTAATATTAATGGAGGACAAAACTTAATATTCTGTTTGCTCTGTATTTGTTAAATAACTTCTTCCCTTCATTAAAATGGATGGCCCATAAAAAAAAAAAAAGGAGTACCCATCATGCACTGACACCATGACACTTCTGATCTAAGCTAAATAAGGGCAAAAATCCCTCTTCCCCTCAGGAAGATGGAGCTGGGATGAAAATCGGGGAATATGACCCCCAAACTCCTCCTTCCCCAGTGAATATTCTGCCCCTTCATTTGTATGCCCCTCATAACCGGCTTGCTAAAGAATCCCAGGGCAGCAGCTGCTCACCTGTCTGCCCACTCTCCCTCTGAGAGTGTATTCTTGCTTAAATAAATTCTCACCTTACTTTCTTAACCTCCCTGCTTCGTCTCTGAATTCTTTCGCGATGAGGCAAGAACCTCAAATTCACCAGGATCATAACTAAAGCAGCAATGAGCAACACTAGTACCCAGAATGAATCCTCTGAAAACATTTCCAACTAAAAGGAACCAGGGTTCCTTGGAAAAATGTCTGATTCTAGGTTTGCGTATGGATTGTACCAGATGAGTCTGGACCAAACTCTCATACCAGAAAGCACATTAAAGACACAAAAGTCAACCAGAAGGGGCTCGCATAGGCTAAAGATGGAACAATTTGAATGTCAAATAAAATAATGACTGCAATGCATTAAAACATACCAAATATAGAAAAATCTAAAGCTCATAATGATGCCGAAAGCTCAGCTTCTCTGTACACCAGTGCCGAATCAAATCTTGGAGACAGAGTTTTGGGTGAAGTAGAAAAGAATAGCTTTATTACTTTGCCAGGCAAAGGGGGACACAGCAGTCTCCTGCCTGGAGAAACTATGTATCCCAACTTGGAGAAGATAGTGAGAAGCTTTATAGTAATGGTTCAAAAAGGGCGTGATCAGCTTGTGGACATTTTTCTGATGGGTTGGTGGTGAGGTAAGTAGGAGTCAGCATCATCAACCTTCAGGTTCCAACTGGTCTGGGGTCTACATGCTTGTGGGCAGCACACCATCATTAATCATTAACTTCTCCCACCTTGATGGGGTTTCAGTATCTGCAAAACAGCTAAAAGATACTGTTGTGTGTATCCCTTGATGGGGGACCAGGACCTTGCCCCAAGGCTGCACTATTGTTTCTCTCGACAGTTTGTTTCTCCCTGGTCTCGCATCCCCTCCCTTCCCTAATTAACAACTGCTTCAATCTGCCTGTTGGAATTCAGGGAAGGTCATGGAGGCTGAATGAAGCCTATTTCCTGTAATCAAAGAAAAAGGGGACACAGAAAGGCTTTTGTGCCCAGGAGCTCCATAGGGCTCTGCTCGGTATCAATAATGACATGCTAATGGGAAAAAATTCCATGGAAACCAACTTATTGCTCACCTTTGGAGCATCCTAAGGAAACAACTTGTTATTCTGAAAAGTGAAAATATTGTAAAAGAATTAAACATTCATCCTATCTTCCTGTGTAAACTAATAGTTGATGAGGGAAATTCCTTTTATAAAAGAATTCCAGTTAACAAATGCATAATAAATTTTGCAGTCTTTAATGAAATGCAGATTTGACAACAATCTTTGGAGGCCACAAACTTGAGGTGAAAAACACATAGGAAATGTTACAATGGCTCTAACAGGCTGACAACACATGAACCCAGTGATCAACCTTAGTGTCACAACTGGAGAGATAACTAGACACAATGAGCCTCCTGGTGTAAGGCTCTGGAGTAAACAACACCAGATCTGAGGTATTCTTGCCAAGAATCTGAATTGGACCTAGCCTCTGAATCTAATCACCAATGTAATGGAAAAGGGAGAGGGGACAGAACAACATAAACAACACGATAGGGATACAGTCAGCAGACTCTAGACTGCAAACTCCACAGAACAAAAGATGTAGCTTCTTATGCAAATAAACTGGAAGGTGTGATGGTTAATTTCATGTGTCAAACTGATTGGGCCACAGAGTGCGTAGACATTTGGTCAAACATTATTCTGTGCATCTGTGGGGATGTTTCTGGATGAGATTAACATTTGAATGGGTGCACTGAGTAAAGCATATTGCCGGCTGGTTCCTGCATTTTGACTAAATGAAAAATTGGCTCTTCTTGGGTCTCGAGCTTACTGGCTTTTGGACTGGAACTTACACCATCACCTCTCTTGGGTCTCTAGCTTGCTGACCATAGGTCTTGGGACTTCTAAGACTCTATAATGACCTGAGCCAATTCCTCAAGTCAGTCTACCCCCCCCCCCCATATATATACTATTGGTTCTGTTTCTGACTAATACAGATTTTGGTACCAAAAGTGGTTCTAAAGGAAGAGAAATTTAAGCATGAGTTTTGTGAATTGACCTTGGATTTCTGGAATTGGCTCTCTAATCTGATCAGATTTAAAGGTGCTATGGACTGTATTTCCAGTAGTAAAGAGAGCTCTGATAGTCCATGGTGTGATCTGGGAATAGATATAACCCAAATGTCACCACTGTAGACACCTAATCAACCACTTATAAGAAGAAAGGATGTGGGTGACTGTGTATATGATACTTTCAAAAATTTTTGCAAAATAACAAATATAATGAGATTGGCCGATTGCTCCTAATGTCACTAGACGAAATGGAGAAAGAAAAGGATGAGCTCAGGGATTGGAACTCCCAGCTCAAGCACTTCATAAATGATCTGTAAGCTTCCATTTGTGCCCTGAAGGCGACCATTATTTCCTGTAGCCACAAGGTGAGACTGCTGAAAATCAAATGCAAAACCTCATCCTGCGAAAAGGCAAGCCACTGACTGAAGGAAAATATTTGTAAATCATGTATCTGATAAAGGACTTGTACACAGAGTAAAGAATCAAAAGTCAATAAGAAGAAAACAGACACACTCATAGATAAATTGACAAAGGATTTCAAGAGATACTTCATCAAAGAAGATATAGTCATGGCAAAGAAACACATGAAAATATGCTCATCATTATCATCATTGAGGAACTGTAATTGAAAACTACGATTAGGTACCACTACACCTGACAGGGAATGGTCACGAGGAAAAAGACTGACCAAATCAAGTTTTGGCAAGGTTGTGGGGAATGGAACTCTCACACACTAATGGTGGCAATGAAAATTGTGTGACCACCTTGGAAAACAGTTTGTTTCTTACAATGTTAATCTTTCATCTACCATATGATCCAGCTGTTGCACTGGTAAGGATGTATTCTAGAGGAAGAAGGCATATGTCCATGCCAAGACTTACACACCAGTGTTCACAGCAGCTTTATTTAAGAGAAACCCAATTTGGAAACAACCCAAATGTCCCTCAAGAGGTGAATGAATAAAGCAAATGTGGCATATCCATATACTGTATTATTACCCAGCAATAAAAAAAACTATTGACACATGCAACAAAATAGATAAATCAAAAAATAAATAGGTGTCCAGTTTCTAGCCTGACGTGTAAGGAGCTTCAAAGTCGGCACTCCATCCTAACAAGTAAAAAGCCAAACAAACTGAAAAAACAACTCTTCTCAGATCTATCAGAGAAGTGAGGTCACAAGGCAAATTTGTCTCCAAAATTGAATACAGAGAATACAACCTACCAGAGCAAAAACTCATCAGCAGAGACCTCCGTGGGAACCAGTATCAGTGTAGGAAAACCCAAAATGTAAGTGTTGGGGTCTCTTGGAAGCCGCTGCCTTTGAACCTGGAGTAGAAGCTCCAGCAGCCATCAGGACACAGATCCGCAGAACCTGCCTCCTTCAGACACCTGATATGAGCAAGGTCACCAGCATGAGGAGCTGCACAGTGAGAGACAGATCCAGCACATGTTATAATGTCCTTCTCACAAGGCCCTTTTCTTCTCCTTTCCTTGTTTGTACCCTAAGAACAAAGTGGAAAAGGAATAAGAAGTGGCCTGAATTCATGCAAACATTCATGATCCTGGAATAACGATAGGGCCATCGGCTTACTCATGTGTTATCATTCAATGTTCTCAGCAATCCTGTGGGTAAAGCATTCTTCTCCCCATTTTACAGAGGGGGAAGCTGAGGCTTAGAGAGAGTTACTACCTGTGTCAACTACAAATTGGCACTTGCCATGGTCACTTGCCATCTACCTCTATAAGGATTAAATCAGTTGCCGCTGCAGCTGATTACCTTCAACACCCCCTGAAAGGAATTCAGGGTGGAGATCAGGAATGAGGCACTCTGTGCTCTGAGAAAAACTGGCAGAACAGGTCTTCAGATAGTTAGGTATTTTCAGGAGCTGATTTTATGAGCCCAATTCTTGCATCTCCTCATATCTAGAAAAGCACTAAATTCCTTCATGGTGACCTCTGCTCCTCGTGACTAGCAGTAACCCTCGCGAGACCTGCAAAAAAAAAATATGTGCTTTATTGCATGTACTCTCCCTTTACCAAAATCACATATATACTGACCTTCCCCCCTACCTCTTTGGAGCAGTTTCTCAGAGCTATCTGAAATGCTGTCTCCCGGGCTATAGTCCTCATTTTGCCCCAAATAAAACTTAACTTGCAACTCTCACGTTGTGCACTTTTTTTAAGTCGATACCTGTCTCACCTCCTGTGCCCCTCCTTTAGAAGGAAAGTGGCTCCTGGACACCCCTGGAGCAGGACACCACACTCATTGGGGCCAGGAGGGACCCCAATGGCTTTACCTACGAGACAGCGGAGGCACCGAGCCCCAAAGCGGGAAAGAGGTGACCTGGATGTGGATCCCTTTGTCTCCACACACCCCAGCGTGGTCCAGCCCCCACCGGGGACCCACACCCTCAGCTGAGTCCCAAACACCTGAAGGCGGGAGCTGCTCTTTTCCCCAGTTTATGTCTGTCTCCCTTAAAAAGTCGTCACGGTCGCCGCTATGACGTTAGGTTTCCACAGCAACCGCGATGCGCAGCCCTGTCCTCCACACTGAAATGCCTCCTATGTTGTAGCCATCATTTACAGTCTTGAGAAGCTGCAACCTCTCAGCCACACAACACCACGGGTTCTGTCATCTGCATGAGGAGCTCTGCACTGGGACATAAAAATCCGTGAATACCCAGCACATGTTTGACACATCCTCATCCATCCATCTATTCATCCAGTTAACAGGCATTAAGACCAAACTTTACACGATCTCTTTGGTTAAGTTTTAGGCTTCTCCAGAATGGAAACAAGGAATTAAAGTGTGGAAAGGCAGGTGTGGTAAGCTCAGTTGTTAAATCTAGGAAGAGATGGCTCCTTCCCATTAAGATTTCAACCTGCTCAAGTTTCTTATAATTGATGATTTTAAAATATGCTTTAAGCCCTATCCCCCTCTCCACATCTCTAGTTACTGTCCTCTTTACATAGATTCTCCCCTTGCACCGAAGTTCTACCAAGAATTCTGCACACTCAGTTCACATCTCCCTGCACCTCCCTTCCAACTCTGTCTTCATCCCTCATCTAACAGGGCTGTGTTCCCCCACGCTTCCACTGACATTACACTTGCCAACTCAACCACCACTTATTTGTCACACTTACATTGTAGATCCAGAATGTTGAAATAATTTTTCAAATAGAGACAAATAGGTATTTCCTCAAGAGAAAAGGATTTCCCTTCCACAGGGCAGAATTCAAACACTTGGGTATAGACAAGGAATTACATTACAGGGCAATCAGTTACCGAAAAGCTCAAGCTGTAACATACCTTCCATGGAGTTAGAGTTAGATAACATGAAGGCTGTGCTTTTGACAATTGGCTTTCAAATGACGCACACATTTTCTCGGACATATCTCATAATTTTACTTCACTGAAATGGATTTTGCAAATATGTTAAGTGCAAGTTAGTAATAATTATTTTTATGGTCACTTCAATAACCTTTGTTTTATCTGTTTATTTCTTTCTCAAGGGATTACCAACTATGGAATAAAATTGTCTGAAATTATATTGTTGTTCCAAGCTCTGCCATGAAAATATATTGTCTGAAAGCACTGTGTGATATACCATATTTGGACAATATATTGGTAGGTATAGGGAACTCTTTTGCAGTTTCCTGACTGTTAAGTCAAAATTCTCTTACTGCATTGTAGAAATTATGATGTTTGACTTTCTTTTGGGATGTATCCATTAAGTAAGAAAAAAAAAAAACCAACCTACAAAATCCATATACATCAGTCCATATTGATATCAATAAATGTTTGAATTAATAAAGAAATGGGTGATGAGAGTAACTGTCTTTATCAAATAATTCCAAATAATACATGTTGATACCCTGCCTCTATGAAGTGAACCTGAAATCTGCCTTCCACCTCTGAGGGTAGAGCAGACTTAGTGACTCACTTCTGAAGAACAGAGGAGGAAAATGGAAAACAGTTACTGTACACTGGAGAAACCGGGCAAACAGCACCTTAACCCACTGATGAAGGTCAACATCTCCAGTGACCCAGTGATGTCACGTGAGTACCATGTCCTCCCAGATATGATGTGATGGGAAGGGCACTTCAACTCTGTGGTATTCTTTCTCAAAACAAACAACCACAGTCTAGTCACAAGTAAACTAACAAACTGCCTGTACTCCTCAAGACTGTCAGGGTCATGAAAACAGTGTGGCAGTTCCTCAAATGGTTAAACAGAGAGTCACCATATGACTCAGCAGTTCCACTCCTAGGTACACAGCTAAGAGCAATGACAACATATTTTTACATAAAAACTTGTACACAAATGTATGTAGCATCATTATTCACAGCAGCCAAAAGTGGAAACAACCCAAATGTCCACCAATTAAAGAATGGGTAAATAAAATGTGGTGTACTATTTGGCAATAAAAAGGAATGAAGTACTGATACATGCCATAACATAGATGAACATTGAAAACATTATGCCAAGTGAAGGAAGCCAAATATGCAAAAGACCACATAGTATATGATTCTATCTATATGCAATGTCCAGAAAAAGGCAATTAGTATAGCTGTACCCAAGGAATTCCCCGCTTTACACCCAGACTTCCAAAAGGCTCTTTGTTGTGGCTTTTTGCCACAGCCCCTCCCTCCCACTTTCCTGTCCTGCAATGTTCAAGTTGCAGTTCAGGAGTCTGTCACCAGGTGGCACTAAAGAATCGCCATTTGCAAATTTCTTACACGTTTATTCAAACAGCAACGAAAAATACAGTACCTTCCCTTAACATTCAGCCTATGAATATATGTACAGAATGATTCTAATTCTGTCTGAAAACACTGGTAGGTGCAAAAGAAGATTGTGAAAGCATGTACTCCAGAGCCTGCACACGATGGAACACCAAGTGGCAGCAGCGAAACTTGGCAGTTGGTGGGCAGGCAAAGGGCAGGAAGGAGGTGACTGAGAGAGGATGGGGCTTTGGATCGTGGTGTGGGCAGCCTGTACAGTAGTGTTCTGTGTCCTGACAGGGGATGACAGAGTGTGTGAGACAAAGACTAGGCAGCCTGTACAGCCTGTAGGGTTATGGGGGTTAACACGTGTTCTCTGGTAGGAACCCTCTGTAGAGTCCACAAAGTACATCAGCAGACATTAATGAGGGAAGAGATAAATCAGTGCACGCGACATAGATTTGCAGTCAACAGCAGATGGAACTGCTTCAACATAAATAGAAATTCTCCAAATAGAATTGCTATCATAGTAAACAGTTTCATATTTCACTCTTTCCAAATATACGCTTTTTCATTTGAAAAGAACAAAAATGGAGATGGATATGATGCCACCTGACATCTGTCATCTTCCTCACCCGGAAGGGTTGCTGAGTGAGTACCCGCGGGGCCACAGTAGCAGGGAATGTGATCCGACCATTTCTCCAGCCCTGGAAGCCCATCTTCTAAAAGGGAGGCTGCTCTGTGTCCTCTAGAGAAGGTGAGGGATAGAACCTCATCCCATCCTGCCACTTACTGGAGAGCTGACCTAGGCTCTGTCAGCCTGAGCTTGGGCATCTGTGACGTGGGACTCATGATACCTGTGTCACAGAGCTGTCCTGAGGGGTGAATGAGAAAACCTGCCCAAAGTATATGGCATATTGTGGGACTTCAAAGGCTCTTTAAAAGTCAAGACTGAGTAGCAGGGGCTGGCTGAGCCTTAGGGCTAAGGCAGGCACTGTGGAAAGGTGTTTTTCATTCTTTCTCCTAATGAGAATATAGATATCTTTATGAAGGAAGCAAATCTCTCTCTGGTATGCCTTGAGTTCAAAGTTTTAAAGACAGAAGGATCTCTAGTTTCTTGGGAGACTCAGAAGCTCCTAAGAGCTGCCCAACATCGTGCCTCTGAGCAGACCCTAATCCAGTTCCCCACGCTGGGAAGACAGGCTTGCCTTTGATTCACCTGGTGAGCTCAGTGAGAGGTGGCACCAGGGCAGCAAGCTGTGGTGTTTGCCTAACTGCTGCTCCTGGACTGCTCTGCATGTTAATACGTTTATAGGAAAATTCTGAACCCGACCCACAGCCACCAGGACAGGGGTCCTCAGATCATGTCACACCAGGATTTCAGCCACCTGCTGCCTCCCTGAGAGGCAAAACTCCAAGAAGTACTAGCGTTTTTGGACACAATTGTCCATTCTTTAATTATTAATAGCTAAAAATTTATATTATAATCCATCCTGTTTATTGAAAGTGTTTCATTAACTCTACTGTGAAATAAGAAGGTAAGAAGGTAAGGAAGGAAATGAACATGTAGGAAAATTCAAGGGTTAAATCTGAGATGAGATTGCTCCTTCATATTAAATTTTAAACTTGCTCAAATTTCATGGCGTTGAAGATTCAACAACAACAACAACAAAAAACCCTCTTAGGGCCCCTAACCCTTATGCAGACACAGGTGTCTCTCTTTCCTTCTCTCGCTCTCCCTCTTTCCCTTCAAAATATAAGTTCCACAAAGAGAAATGATTAAGCTTAGTGAGGAAGGCATGTCAAAAGGCAAGACAGGGCAAAAACTAGGCCTTTTGTACCACACAGTTAGTCAAATTGTGAATTAAAAAGAAAACTTCTTGAGGGAAATTAAAAGTCCTACTCCAGTGAACACACAAAGGACAAGAAAGCAAACCAACCTTATTGTGGATGTGAGGAGAGTTTTAGTACTCTGGAGAGAAGATGAAACCAGCCATAACATTCTCTTAAACCAAAGCCTAATCCAGAGTGAGGCTTTAATTCTCTGCAATTCTACGAAGGCTGAGAGAGGTGAGGAAGCTGCAGAAGAAAAGTTTCAAGCTAGAATAGGTTGGTTCATGAGGTTTAGGGAAAGGAGCCATCTCCATAACATCAAAGTGTGAGGTAAAGCAGCAAGTGCTGATGTAAAAGCTGCAGCAAGTTATCCAGAAGATCTAGTTAAGATAATTAATGAAGGTGCCTACACTAAACAACAGATTTTCCAAGCAGACAAAACAGCCTTATATTGGAAGAGGATGCCATCTAGGACTTTCATAGCTGGAGAGGAGAAGTGAATGCCTGGCTTCAAAGCTTCAAAGGACAGGCTGGCTCTCTTGTTATGGGCTAATTCAGCTGGTGACTTTAAATAGAAGTCAACGCTCATTTACCATTCTTAAAATCCTAGGGCACTTAAGAATTATGCTAAATCTACTCTGTGCTCTATAAATGGAGCAACAAAGACTGAATGACAGCACATCTGTTTACAACATGGTTTACTGAATATTTTATGTCCACTGTTGGGACATATTGCTCAGAAAAAAAAAAGAATTATTTCAAAATATTACTGCTCATAGACAACTCACATGCTCACCCAAGAGCTCTGATGTAGAGGTATAGTGAGATTAATGTTTTCATGCCTGCTAAAATTACATCCATTCTGCAACCCACAGATCAAGGAGTAGTTTTAACCCTCATGCACTGTTATTTAAGAAATACATTTCATAAGGCTATAGCTGCCATAGACAGTGATTCCTTTGATGGATCTGGGCAAAGTAAATTGAGAATCTTCTGGAAAGGATTTACCATTCTAGATGTCATTAAGAACATTATTGGTTCATTGAAAGACGTCAAAATATCCACATTAACGGGAGTTTGAAAGAAGTTGATGGATGACTTTGAGGGATGCAGGACTTTAGTGGAAGAAGTAACTGCAGATGTGGTGGAAAGAGCAAGAGAATTAGAATTAGAAGAGGAGCCTGAATACGTGATTGAATTGCTGCAATCTCATGATGAAACTTTAATCGACGAGAAGCTGTTTCTTATGGATGAGAGAAGAAAGTGGTTTCTTGAGATGGAATCTACCCCTGGTGAAGATGCTGTGAAGATTGTTGAAATGACAACAAAGGATTTAGAATATTACATAAACTTAGTTGATAAAAAATGTGGCAGGCTTTGAGAGGACAGACCCAATTTTTTCTTAAACAGGTTTATTGGAGTATAATTGTTTTACAATGGTGTGTTGGTTTCTGCTGTGTTACAGTGAATCAGCTATACATATACATATATCCCCATATCTCCTCCCACGTGCGTCTCCCTCCCACCCTCCCTATCCCACCCCTCTTGGTGGACACAAAGCACCGAGCTGATCTCCCTGTGCTATGTGGCTGCTTCCCACTAGCTATCTGTTTTACATTTGGGAGTGTATATATGTCCATACCACTCTCTCACTTCGGCCCAGCTTACCCTTCCCCCTTGCTGTGTCCTCAAGTCCATTCTCTACGTCTGCGTCTTTATTCATGTCCTGCCCCTAGGTTCTTCAGAACCTTTTTTTTTTTTTAAGATTCCATATACATGTGTTAGCATACGGTATTTGTTTTTCTCTTTCTGACTTACTTCACTCTGCAGGACAGACTCTAGGTCCATCCACCTCACTACAAATAACTCAACTTCGTTTCTTTTTATGGCTGAGTAATATTCCATTGTATATATGTGCCACATCTTCTTTATCCATTCATCTGTCGATGGACACTTAGGTTGCTTCCATGTCCTGGTTATTGTAAATAGAGCTGCAATGAACATTGTGGTACATGACTCTTTTTGAATTATGGTTTTCTCAGGGTATATGCCCAGTAGTGGGATTGCTGGGTCATATGGTAGCTCTATTTTTAGTTTTTAAGGAACCTCCACAGTGTTCTCCATGGTGACTGTATCAATTTACATTCCCACCAACAGTGCAAGAGGGTTCCCTTTCCTCCACACCCTCTCCAGCATTTAGTGTTTGTAGATTGTTTGATGATGGCCATTCTGACTGGTGTGAGGTGATACCTCATTGTAGTTTGGATTTGCATTTCTCTAATGACTAGTGATGTTGAGCATCCTTTCATGTGTTTGTTGGCAACCTGTCTATCTTCTTTAGAGAAATGTCTATTTAGCAGACCCCAATTTTGAAAGAAGTTCTACTGTGGGTAAAATGCTATCAAACAACAGTGCATAGAAATCGTTTCTGCAAAGGAGAGTCCATCGATGCAGCACACTTCACTGTTGTCTCATTTTAAGAAACTGCCACAGCCACCCCAGCCTTCAACAACCACCACCCTAATCAGTCAGCAGCCATCAAAACTGACACAAGACCCTCCAACAGCAAAAAGATTATGTCTCACTGAAGTTTCAGATGATTGGTAGCAACTTTCAGCAATAAAGTATTTTTTAATTAAGGTATGTACATTGTTTTTTAGACTTAATGCTATTGTACACTTAATAGTCTACAGTATAGTGTAACCATAACTTTTATAAGAAATGGAAAACCAAAGCACTTGTTTGACTCACTTTATTGCAATATTTGCTATATTGCCGTGGTCTGCAACCAAGCTCACAATATTTCCAAAGTATACCCGTATCTATAATTGAGGCAAGGCTGAGTGGATCAGTAGGAAGAGTAAAGGCCAGGTTCAGAAGACATGGGTTCCAGTCTGGAATCAGCCAATGAGTAGGAGCATGACATGGGGCAGTGTGGGACATTAAGGTCCCAAACCTCAGGTTCCCCATCCCGGGAGTGAGGATTCTCCCCCTCATAGGGTCCTTGTCAGGATTTATTGAAATCACAAGACAGTGAAGGTCACAAAAGTGCCTTAGTCTCAGCCAGGCCTGAAATCTGAGGCTCGGTTTCCTTATCAGTAAAGAATGAATCACAATATGGAGTTTGTAGTTATGTCAAAAGGATTAAATGTTATGTGTAGATTAAAAGGTAAGCCAGTGTCTTATTATGCACATAATTAATGAGAATATAAAAATGATGATAACTCATCAGGGGTTAATGGAACGTTTTGCTTCCTTCCTTAATTTTTCTTTTACTATTTTCCAAGTTCATTTAAATATTTTGAAATATATTTAAGAGTATTCCACGCAGCAAATTATTCAAAAGCTTTCAAACCTGGAATTTTACCTCTGGAAGGTTCATTTGGTCTTTGCTATGCAAAACTGCGCCTGCTAAAAATCACAGACTCTCGTTGTAGTACTCTCATGGGCTCTTGTAGAGGAAGAAGCATCAATCCACAGCCTCCTCAGCTTCTCTGAACTACACGCTCCGATTGTTGTCTGTGGAAAAACTCTGCATTTCCGTTGCTGAACTGACATGTGTCCCCAGCATCTCTCTCAAAAGTGGCAGAGAGTATCTGAGGCAAATCTTCAGACAAGATATTTGAAAATGTCAGCATCTTAAGTCCACTGTGTGATGCTACAGCCTATGAAACATTGTGAGCTCACAGTCTTTGGTCCCCTTTCACATGAAAAATGTGTCTGGAGATGGTAAAGGTGGTGGAGTTACTAGATGCCTAGTGGTAATCAAACCAGTAGGGTATGTCTGAGACTTCTCATGTGAAGTGAAGTTTAAGCTGAGATCTGAGCCTAAGGAGGCTTTAGCCAGCAGAAGAGGAGAGGGTGGAGACTAGCCAGATGTAACAGGAAGGAAATACCCTGTAACCTGGTTTATCCATTTGGAAAATCCAGAGCGGCAATCCCTTACCCAGAAGTTTGTCACGCTGGGAAAAACTTTGTGAAACTTAACAGGACAGTTGTAGAAAGTACCTGAACCCCTTCTGCCCTCCTTGCTCCCACCTCAGGCCTTTACTGACCACCAGCCCTCTAAGAGGAGTCCTATATTATTACTATGATTTCTATCTGTGAAACCATAGAGAAGAAGAAAGTCGTTAGGTAAAGCAATTTGAGTATGATTTTATTTTACGTGTTCTCCCACCACTCACCATGCAAAGCAACTTTTAATAAATTTTTCTTTCCTTTTCCCAAATTTTCCACTGGAGGAAATTCAGAAATTGGAGGTCCATGAAAACTGGTGAACATATTGTCAACCAAGAAATGCAGAAGGCTGCAAATAAGAAAAAGAGTTTTTACTTAGGGTCTTATGAATTATAATTTGGGAGGCACTGATTTGAGTAGCAACTCAAATGTGCTCACGGGGAAACAAAAATGGCAAGAGTTTATAAAGGTGACATACAAAGACTATCCAGAGAAGTTGTATAGGTTATCTTTACAGAACTATGATTTGTTCTGGCAGGCATTCAGTCACTTGAGGCACCAGATTGGTTGCCATGCTCTGGTCTCCAGGGAATAACGAAAACAAGTTCCAGTCGGTCTCAGGTTGGCCGGGTCAAAGGTTTATGTTGCATTTGGGGGTAGAAATATGTAAGTCCTACTTCCGTACTAGCCTCCTGGCTCCATTTTCAATCCCTTTGACATAAGTAACCACATTTTGTTGTCCATGGTCCACATGTCTAGAATTGCAGCTTAGGCATCACTCAGCAGGAATCTTTGGAAGGATGGAGGGAGCAAGATCTCATTCAGAGTGACATTTCTGGAAGATTTTGTGGCAAAGGAAGCATTAAGGATAGCCCACGTACATTAAAACTAGTGGCAAAAACATTTCTTCTGCCTCTCCCTCCCAACTATGACGGGCAACACATATGTGTGTAATTGAGAGACAAAAGTAATGTGAAAAAGCATATAGATTTAGAAATATACCGTTAATCCACATACCTATTATTTTTGTAGTGAAATTCCCAACCAGGTATATACTACTATGCTATAAAATTTTACATCAGTTATTTTTCTGATTTCAAATTGCTATCTTTATAAACTAATGAAGTGCAAGAATGTGTATTAGAGAAAATATTTTTCTATATTTTTTTCATCTTGTTACATAGCAAGATGTACATCCTTGATAGTTTAGTTTATATTCCCCAGATATATTTCTCTGTGTACGGTACTATATAAACAGGTTTACGTGACATATATATTCTTCCAAATTTCGCTCACAGTATGTATACTCTTTTCCTCATGTTATGTATGTTTATGTATATGTGCATATGTAAATATATGTACACACTTACATACATTTATAATTGTTTTTGTACTTGTTTAATCTTTATATGTTTGTGATGTATAGTTCTTATTTAAAATTTTTTCAATAGACTTTGAAAGACACTCTTACTAATCAGATTTATTTATGTACGAGAATATTAAACATTTGCATATAAAATATTTTTCCTATAATTTGCATTCCTTTCTATGTGACATTTTTGTTTGGGATTGACAAGGTTTTCTTTTTCTAACTTCCCTTCAATTTCTCAAATAAGCTTGTAACAGTTAAAAGGTTTTTTGGGTCACATATGCAGTTTTGAATTCCCCTGGTGTCAATGCCACGCAGATAGGGTACTCAAACAACCCTCTCACCCATGTCTTGGTCTTGGAAGTTCATGATGGAGATAAAATCCACTCCCTTAAGCCTGGAGTGCCACAGGGATTGAACTGTCTGGGGGCGGGTGTGCTGGGCACGTGGGGCCCAGGTAGAAGCAGAGGAAAATTAACCTCCATGGAGGGGAGAAAATGATCCCCTCCATGGGATCCCCTCCATGGGAGGGAGAGGCAGAAGAAATGTTTTTGCCACTAGTTTTAATGTACGTGGGCTACCCTTAATGCTTCATTTGCCACAAAATGATGACTTACAGAATTATTTTAGGCCAGAAGCACTTTACATGGTATCTCCTATAAGCAAACACATGTTCAAATATTTTCACCATTCTTCATCAATGTAGATTTTGGTCTAAAGCCCTTTTCCATTGTGCCCTGAATCCCTCAAGGCTTTGAATCTAGAATTCCCAGTGGACTAGAATTCCCAGTGGACTAGTATTTGATACTACCCTATGTATTACTCATTTTCCTTTCTGTCATAGCTGCATTATTTTAAAGTTAAAAAATCCATGAAAATTAAAGCAATTTCTGTACTGTCAAAAGAAAAAAACTAAAAGACTGGAAAGTTGGGAGACAACATTTCAAACATTATTACAGATTTTGTACTCATGTGCAAGAACCAAAAGGATTTCTGTTAATCAGTAGAGAAAGGGACAAAAGATAATTGCAAATAATTCGCCTAAGAAGCAAAATGCTTCTCCAATAACCTCTGGAAAGATGACAAACCATTAACTGAAGAAATGAAAATCTGAAGATGTCATAATAAGTGAAAAAAATGAATTTGCATAAAATTACTTATGTAATTGCAAAATTTAAAAAGAATATGTATAGAACTACATAACTACACAAATGCTTTAAGTTAGGTATTCACATCACCTAAAGAGAAACACATCTGGAAAATGTGCACAAATCCTCTTACATTGGATATTTTGGGTATTTGTGAGTCAGGGTGAGGGGATCATGTAGATGGAAGGTGCAGAATGATTTTATTTTCTAAGTATACATTTTTAATGTTTAATATTTTGTGATTAGGCTAATTTGTTGAGAAGAACACTCGAAAATATCTAATAAGCAACTAACAAAAAAAAGTTCACATATATTTACCATGTTATCAAAGAGTTCACATGACACTGTTTCATAAAAAATAAAAAATTTCAATTTTTGACTTGACAGTTTATCTGTGTGGTGTGTGTATTTTGGTCTTACACTTCTTTTACCCCCAAATGTTCACACACTTATGTGCAGATTTTTCTTCACCTCTCTCAGTGGCTGGACTTTTCTCAGGGCATAGAGATCCAGGAAGGGATTGTGGACACGGGGTGGAAAATTCCAGAAAGTAGTGGAAAATTCCAGAAATGTCTAACTGATGTACTGGAGCCCAATCTCCTCTCTCCTTCCCTCTGCCTTGAAACCTCTCTGGTCTGGAACTTTCAGAGCTACAATTCCGGCTCTGACCACTAAGGGCATCTATCTACATTGAGGACATTTTTTTTTTAAAGGAAAATACATGATTTGTTTTCTTTTACTGTCATTACAGTGACCCACAAAACTCTGATTGCTATTTTGTTTATAGTTTTCAGGTCTGTTCTTTGTTGTTTGGTTTTTGGATCTTTTTTGTTTTTTGGTATTATCTCTCTGAGGTGGGCTGAGGTTAATTCCGGCCATTTGACTATTTTCAGAAAATTCTGTTACTTTGCACTAACTTAAGACAATCTCCCACATTACAGCAAGAATTTAGTAAATCTGTGCTTGGAGAAGTCATCTTCCATTCCGTGGAGCTCAATTCCAGTCTCTGTTTCCCCAGGTAGCATCTGAATGACCCTAGACAAGCTCCAGCACCTCAGTAAGCCTCAGCAACCTTGGAAAGTTGGTGATTCTGATATCAGAGTCCCCTTGTGAGGAATTCATGAAAGAATAGAGGCAATGTAGCAAGTACAGAGCCTGGCCTACAGCTGGCACACAGAGTTCTCTGGGTTTGCCGAATGAAGGAACACAATGTAGTGTAGCTGATCCAGAGTCTGGCATACAGAGCTCCCTGTGTTTGTAACCAGAAGTACCAAGGTCCCCTAAGCCTCCTGATTCCAGATGGCCTCCTCTGCAAGGGTGGTACAGTTGGAAAGAGTTCCCTGGGTGTTAGGCTGGTAGCAAACTCAGGGGGCAGTAATTACAGGAAGTTAAGTCTCCTCTGGCCCCCAGGGCTCTCCTACTCTATGCCCTTGGGGAAGGGACTTCCTGTTAGGACTCCATCTTGTTTGTGTGGCTCTGACAAAGTGGTTTGGGGCTTGCACTCTCCTTCTTCGGCAGCCCTTCGTGATATTCTCCAAACCTCCAGCTCCAGACCCACAGATTCTCTTCACCAGCAGCCTGTGAGGAGGGCGGTGATAGACCACTGCCTTCAGGCCACCCCATGGGTGAGTTGGTCAGCATGAGACCTTGTCCTCAGATCCCCACAGGGCAGGAGGGGTTCTGGGTTCCCTCCCTAACCCCAACCCACAGGACCCCCAACAAGCTGACCCTCCTTTAGAGGAGGCATGCAGAGGGCTCAGGCTCACTATTTCCCACTCTCTTGAGGAAATGGGCCAAGTGGGCTCTGACACACCCATCCTGATTCCATGTGGAAAACCTCCCCTCTTATGGAAATGGCCATGGCTGAGGTGAATTATTTCCCCTGGCTAAGGAAAAGGCACAAGTCATGTGATCTTCTCAGGTCTAGGGTTTGGAGAGTAGGGAGGGTCACCTAGGTGGGGCGTGGGATTGTGTAAACTAATACTCCTTGGATTTATACGAGGTGGGGGAGGGGCAGAAAACCCACCATTACCACTGAATATTACATTAACTAGTCAGGGTAAATTGTATTAGTCCATAGAAGCTTACTGAGGCTTGCTTTGTTGCCCAGCATATGATCTATTCTGGAATGTTCGATGAGTAGTTGTTATGTGCATTGTTCTATGTCAATTAAATACATTTGTTAACTTAAGTAACATTTTGAATCCTTCTCCGTCTAGCTGAGTTTTTGTCTGCCATTTTGTGCATCACCCAGTGAGCTGTGTTAAAATTTCCCACTGTGACTGTGAATTTGTCCATGCTCTATTTCTGTTAGATTTTGCTTTGCATATTTTGGCTCTATTTTAGGACATGTATACAAGTTTAGAATTTTATATTAATATCTCCTTATTGCATCGAACCTGTTATCACAAAGAAATCTCCTTCTTTCTCTAGTGATGCTTTTTTCTTTAAAGTGTACCTTTTCTTTTACTAATAGGGTTATACCAGCTTTCTGTAGGTTACTGTGGAAAAGGTATACATTTTGCCATTTTTTTTATTTTCAAATTTTCTAGATGATTAAAATTTGCATGTGTCTCTTTTCAGGAGCATTTGATGGAAGGTTTCTTGTCCAGTCTGATAATAGCTGTCTTTCTATTTGGAATATTTAGCCTGAATCTTTTTATGTAAAAATAGATGTAATTCGCTTTATGTATATCATGTTACTGTATATTTATTTTTGCCTCTTCTAAGTTCCTTTTCCTTTCCTTTCCTTTGAAAGGGTTAATATTTTGTAACTCTTAAATTGTCACTTCATGTGGCTATCTAGTTAAACATTCTTTTGCCATTCTGGTAGTGCTTACCCTTAATATTACAATGTACATTTTTGCCTTGTCACTGTCTCATATTAGTTAATTAGCTCTTTAGAACTCCTCAGACAATCATGGGACCTTGAGATACTTTGATTCCATATACTCCCTCCAAGTTTATTGTCATGCATTTTCATTCTCTATATATTTAAATCCCCAGAAGAAATTATTATCATTGTGTTATATAATCAACACTTATTTAAATTTGCCTACATATTCACAAATTTCATTAGTCTTTCTTTCCTGTATCTATGTGCCTCCACGTGGGATGATATTTCTTCTGCCCAAGAAAGAGCCTATAATATTTCTTTTAGTTTGAGTCTTCTGGTCACAAATTTTCCGAGTTTTTGTTACAGGATGATGAAATGAATGCCTTTTCTTTAAGAATGTTTTTCTTTAAAGCATACTTTTTCTCCTGTTACAATAATACTGTTACACTGAGTTGATATCTTGTTACTTTTGGAAACTTCTCAACCAAGATCTCTTCAAATACCACTTCTCTCCTGCTCCCTCCCCTTCTTTCCGGGACTCACATTAACCATGTGTTAGCTATGTTCACTGCATCACCTTTAATTACCTGCCCCTCGCTTTTGGTATTCTCCATGTTATGTCTCTCCAGGCTCCATTCTGGATCTTTTCATCAGACTTATCTTTCATATCTCTAATTCTTCCGTCAGGCAGGGAGGTCACCTTTGACCCTTGAACCATCACACCAGGGTAGATTTCAGGGTAGGTTTTATTGTGCTCCTAGAGCCGAGCAGAGAAGAGAGAGTTAGAGATGAAAAGCCACTTGTCCCAGGTCACATAACCTGAACCAAGCAGAGCAGGGACTAACATCACAGACTAAACCCTGGGTCCAGACCCTTTCCTCTGTGCTTGTTTTCTTCTTGGCTGTGAATGCACCCCACCTCTCATTTCCTGAGAAGCAGAAACACAATGAAGTCTCTCAGCCTTTTTTTTTCTTCCTAACTATGATAATTTCCTATTTAGATTATGAAGTTGGTGATATTTCTTCATTAGCCGGATATTTACCCAGGAATTTTTCTGGTACTGAGACCATTGATGTGATATTCTCAATTTCAGGGTACAATAAGCAAGTTACCTCCTTACAAAGAAGAGCAAGACGCTGGCGTATTTACCAAAGAAGGTATAACAATTGGTCTGAACAAGTCAGGTCTGGTATTCATCCTTCATCCCAGCAACAACAAGATGGAGATCAAGCAACAAGTGATGTTCACAAGGATACTGGAGTAAGATAGTAAGTGACGAGGCAGCATGGCTGACAAGTATCAACCAGTGAAAAACAAAACCTTGTAGTTAAATATGTCATTCTTCTCTCTAACCTGGAAGAGTGAGGAATGATGGGATCAGGTTAATGGTTGAGCAATCTTTATTGTAGCTCTGCTATCATTGGGGAAAATGTAGAGAAGACTTCCCAAGACTATACGGACCACTTTCTTCTCTCCACTTCCCCACAGTGCTCCCTATGCCATTCCATCCTGTCATCGGAGAGGCAATTTTCAGAAACAAGACGAAACCCATGTTAACAAGGAGACAGAGCAAAAGCCTCCAGAGAGACGAATGGAGAGAAACAGGCAGGATGAGACCTTGGGGAGCTGGTTCAAGACCACAGTGAGTGTGCTGGCTAAATGGACCTAACATGTAGAAGAAGATGACAGAGGGAGTCATGTCGGGCGCGTGTAGAGATGCTGGGAACTTTTCTCTCGTGGCAGTGGAATTGGTAATCTGTCTTGTTATTACTAGGAGTTAACTTCCTAGATCATGTGAGGGCAGGTTCAGAGAAGCAACATAAAGGGAGCAGACTGACTGCAGGGAGCATGGGAGAGGCTGTCTAAAAGCGCAGGAGGAAACTACTGCCAAGGAGATGGAGCGACTTCACACCAGAAGACGCAGTTTGGCTCAAGCTGAGTGGGGGAGGAGGTTGAGTCTCTGGGGTCCTTGTCAGAGGGGCAGGCCAGGTCTGCCTTAGGTAGGATCTCTTAGAACTTTATAAAAGTAAGTACATGTGAAAGATATGAAGTCGATTATTTCAGGAAAAGTATTTAAATGGAAAGAAAGGGTATTTAGGAAGTCCATGTCTGGTGTAAAAGTTAGCGATAACAGATATTGTCCTATCTTAAGAAATTACCTGAAGCCTGAAAAAAGGTCCTAAAGCAAGACACAGCTGGGTCTTATCTTAACCTTGGATTCCATTGTATCAGTTTTCTTTCCCCAATTATTTCTTTGGCTCCTAGATTCCCTTCGGTATTCAATATGATGAGAAGTGGCTGCTGAATTTGATTCAGAAGCAATGCAGTGTCCCCTTCACCCCAGTCGAAGTAAGAGAGGACATGGAGGCCCATGAGAGGAAACGGGGTAGATGGCAGGCCCAGGTGAGAAAAGGCTCTGGTCTCATATTATGCTTCTCTTGTCACTCTCCCTACAGTTTCACTATGAGAAAATGCAGGCCCAGTTCTTCGTTGAGAATGCCAACATTGCCTTCGCACTGAAGAATGTCAACGGCAAGATTTACAATGAGGCTAATGAAAGGGTGTGTGTCAAGGGCATGAGCAGGGCTAGCTGGGGGCAAGAGGGCAGGACAGGGGCATGGTCTTGCTTGATCCCAGGGCTCAGATTTCCTGGAGCTTACCCAGCCCCTCTTGTGTTCTCAACAGATATCTATCTTTGTTGATCCCTGTGATGCACCCCACTCTGTGCGGAAGGAGCTGAGGTCAGAAAAGGTGGAGCAGATAAAGGTAATGCAGACTCAATACAACCTGTGCACTCACAGCCAGACCCACCTATTGCCCCCGATCACCACCTCAGACTCAGAGCCCCTGAACCCCATCCCTAACTCTGCAGCTGCCCGTGAAGGAACGACATGATGCCTCCCAGCAATCTCTTGACATCCAGAGGCTCTGCTCTGACCCTGGTATGGCTACAGCAGTAATTGTAGAGCGGGTGAGGGCAGAGGGGTCTAGCTGGGAAGGATACTCAGGAATGGTAACTCGGGGAGGGGTTGGTGCTGGAGCTGTACCAGCCAGGAGCCTCTCAGCCTCTGTTTCCCTCCTCCTGGCTTCCTGGAGACTTGATGACCCGTGATACTGGAATGGCGCGAAACCCTAGAAATGGCATGGCCGCCTCCCTGCAGATCCATCCAGGGAATATGCCCAAGGTGAGGACCTTAGACCCAATGTTGGGGCTGGTGGTGATGGTGGGAGAGATTAGGTAGAAGAGGCAGATTGGTCTCAGGTATCCCCTGCTGGGGTCCTCACTCTAACTCTTTCCTCATCATAGCTTTTGCCCTTGGACCTGAGCAATAAGAAACCCTACCAGCTGCATGGCCTGTCCAACACTATGCCGAATGCTTCCAACACCAAGAACTTGAACCTCTCCAACACTGAGGTGAGGTGTGGTACCCAGATCCATCTTTGAAGGGAAGGTGGGAAGGCTCATGTGATGGTGACAGAGGAAGGGAAATGGATTTGTAGGAAAAGGAAGGGACTAGGGGTGCACGGCCATCTTGGCTCTGTTTCTCTGGCCCATGTGGTTCCTCCTCATAATCACAGGTGAAGTCTGCAGGGGAGATGGACAAGGGTGAGCGGCTGGAGCCAGAAGGGATGTGTGCAGACAGAAACCCCCCATGCACCACCTTCCCTGATAAGTCAACCAACATAAGGTCAGATGTACCCTCTGTTACCCACTGGGAGCCTGAGCTACTCCCGAAAGTGCCTGTTTGCAAGGGGCAGCTGACATGGACCTCAGGGAGGACTACAGGCCCTATGCTCTCCTCTCTGCATCACAAAGTTGACAAAGTTTCAACCAACATCCAATGGGCCCCCAGCCCAATATCTGCATATTTTACATTCTTACCTGCTGTGTCTGAGCCATTCTGGGGCAGGTGAAGAGCTGCAAAAGGGGCACCGTTTCCCCTTTCTTCTCTCTTCTTCCCTTACCCCCACCACGGGAGAGCTTCTTTCCCTTCCCTTTGTTTTCTCACTCTCCCTTGCCTCTAGGCCCGAATGTCTCTGTCATCTCTCCCCTCGTACCTTCACTCCCTTTCTGTCTTCATCCCCCTTCATCTCCCTCCCTGCCTCCTGAGCCCCACCTCACTCACCTCCCTGCCCCAGCATCCTGGGCCATCCATGGGGGGAGTCCAGGTCTTGGTCCAGGTCTTGGCAGAGTGCTGGACCCCCCAGTGAGGTAGCAGAGCCTCGGGCACACACCCCATTCCCTCTTCTCTCCACAGCCTTCAGTGGGGCCCTGGAGGAAGGAGGGGAGGGGAAGGAAGCCCTGCAGCATGGGTTTGAAATGCTGGTCCTTGTGGCACTGGAGAAGAGAGTCCGGGCAGTCTGTGGGGGAGCTACCCAGGGGAAGGAGAGGAAGGGAGGGAGGGAGGCGGGGAGGGAGGTAGGGCATGCTCTCCCTCTGTGTCAGTCGATGGGGGACGTGTTCAGGGCCCTGGAAGCCTGGGACACTGGGGTGTGGGTGTACTTGCTCCCATGAGGAGGAGGGTCACCACCATAGTTTCACTGACTTTTCTGTTTTGTCTTGATTTTGGCAGCTCCATCCTGGAATTGTTCCCCAAGTTACTAACCTTGGTAAGTGTATACCTTGTTCACTGACTCCTCTAACTGGCACTGACAGCACCCACAAACTACTCTGAACCCCGTTGGGTCTTGCTCCAGTTACAGTTTTGAAACTGACCCTTAAAAGTCCTGGGCGGAGGGGGATGGTACAGCCCCTGTGGGAACCTGACAAAGGCTCTGGATCTTCTTCAACCACGTTCTTCACAGGCTTTGGGGAACCCACGGTGATGATCCAAACTGTAGTCCTGCCCATGGAATTTCCAGGGCCCTTTCACCCCTGACCTCTGACCCTCACCCTCTCTTGGGCCCATTCTTTTCCCTGATCATCCGGTACCACCTCCTGGTCTGCACTGCTGACTTCCTCTTCTCTTCCCCAGGGTGGCCAGGAGACATCCTCACTGGCTAAGTGTGGTATTGAAGCCTGCAAGCGCTTACCAACCTGCAAGGTGAGGATGGACGATCAAGCCGGGTTGTAAGTGGTGCATGAGAAGGGGGTGTCAGCCCTGGTCCTGAGGACTGTTTTGATTCCAGGGCAGCTACTTTGGATCTGATGAGCTGAAGAGCCTAGTCCTGCAATTCCTGCAGCAGTAAGTACCTCTGGGAAGCTGAGCAAGGGGGGGAGGGCGAGGACAGGTGAGGCCACCTAAGCACAGGTCTGCTCAGGGGAGTTTCCAAGTCTCATTTGAGGTCCAGACCACAGAGATAGACTGTCCTCATTGCTCCCCCTCAGGTACTACTTGATCCATGACTATGGAGACCGACAGGGTCTCGTGGGCGCTTATCACGAGGAGGCCTGCTTCTCCCTGACCATTCCCTTCCACCCCGAGGACCCAGCCCCGTGAGTATCACAGCACAGGCTCTGCTCCTGGGCCGTGTGGCTCCCCAGCAGACACAGGCCAGCTCCTGCAAACACCCACCACCCACTGTTGCTCTTTGTCTCCTAGAAGCAGCTTGTGCGAGTACTTCAAGGACAGCAGGAATATGAAGAAGCTCAAGGACCCCCGTGAGTGTGTGATGGGAAGACTGGTTGGGAAAGGGCAGTGAAGGGGTCAATCATAGGGCCCAGGGCGTGGCAGCCCCTGACCTTCGCTCGCTTCCCCTCCCCTCACAGACCTGCGGGTCCAGCTGCTGAAGCACACAAAACATGACATTGTGCACACCCTCTGTGTGTTGCCCAAGACTCAGCATGACTTCAGCTCCTTCGTGGTGGACATGTGGTTCCAGACGGTGAGCGCCTGCTTCCTCCCTCGGGTGGGCCCAGGAAGCCGCAGGTGGGTAGGAGGTGCAGGTGGTGACTGGGCATCTGGGCTCTTCCCTTTCAGGAAACGATGCACTGCTTCTCTGTCAGTGGGGTGTTCAAGGAAGGTGAGTGTGTATAGACCCCCACACCAGTTGCCCCACTGCTGCCTCCCCCTGGACAGGCTCACTCCCAGAACCACCCAGCTTCCCTGATCCCTTCCCTTCCCTTCCGTTCCCTTCCCTTCCCTTCCCCTTCTCTTCCCTTCCCTTCTCTTTCTTTCCCCTTCTTTTCCCTTCCATTCCCTTCCCTTTCTTCCCCCTTCCCTTCCTTTCCCGCCCCTCCCCCCCTCCCCTCCCCTCCTCCCTTCCCCTCCCCTCCTCCCTTCCCCTCCCCTCCTCCCTTCCCCTCCCCTCCTCCCTTCCCCTCCCCTCCTCCCTTCCCCTCCCCTCCTCCCTTCCCCTCCCCTCCCTCACTGTGTTCTCCAGCCCTCAGGCTTCCCACAGACAATCCAGGTCTGAGCTGTGTCCATGCCTGTCTGCCCTGCACACCCTGGGCGTTGGGGACACAGGCTGTGGAGTTTGGTGGCTCTCATCCCAGATACTTACTCTGAGAACTTGGGCCGTTACTTAACCTCTCAGTTTCCTCATTTGCAAAATGGGGTAGTAGAATCCACCTCTTCGGCGGCTGTGAAAAACGCATCCCGTGAACTTGTGTAGTGGTGGTCAGGGGCCCTGTCACTGGGCGCAGACTGCTCCTATAGTTGCCCTCCCCATTCCCGACACCCTGGCCCCCGTGAACAACTGCCCTCTCAGCATGAGTGTCCAGTCACAGCCTGACTGGGGACCGCCGTGTGAGCGTGTACAGCACATGCGGCTCTAAGGGGTACTGTTGTTTGTTTGCTGTTGAAGTGGAAGGAAGTTCTCAGGGCTGTGTGCGTGCTTTCACCCGGACCTTCATTGCTACCCCTGCCAGCTACTCCAGGTGAGAGCCCTGTTGTGGGCGGGAATGCCCATCCCCACCTGGGCTCAGGGGCGTGCGAATGTGGTGGCGCAGACCTTAGGTTTACTCGGTATTGTGGAAAGCCAGCGGGGAGATCCCAGGAGCAGTCTAGCCTAGTAGTTAAGAAGAGCATGGGCTCTGGAATCGGCCTATGGGTTCTCTGCTTGACCCAACACTCACTCGCTGTGTGACCTTGGTCAAGTCACATGACCTCTGTGTGACTCAGTGTCTTCTTCCGAGAATGGGGATCAGAGCGTCCACCCCTTGGGCTGTGGTAAAGGGTAAATGCGAAATTGCCCGTGGGTTGGGGATAAACCTATGAATCGAGTGAAGGTGGTAGACAGTCTCTCCAAAGGTGGGCTCTGTAGGGAGGGGCAGAGGTACCAGTCAAGGAACCTGGGAGACAGACACAGGAGGGGCGTGGGAGGAATCTGGTTGCTGAGTGCCAGTGGGAGCAGAGTCAATATTGGGGGTGTGGGTGTCCATCCAGGCGTTGTCTGAGGGCCCATTTTTCCTTCAGTCTGTGCATCATGAATGACGAGCTGTTTGTGAGGGACGCCAGCCCCAGTGAGACCCAGAGTGTGTTCTCCATCCCAGTGCCTACACCCACCTCCAGCTCCATGCACACCCTCTCCCAGGAGCAGCAGGACATCATGCAGGCATCCTCCACCCGACCTGAGGTGAACCTCTAGTGGTCTCAGAAGTGAGTGCTGGGTTTGCGTGGGCATAGGAGGGAGCTGGGAGGAGTAGAGGAGTGATTAATGGGAACTTGAAGGTAATTATTTTAAATCTGTTTTTTTCTTACAAACATTTAGTTGTGAGAAATTCCCTAATTTCATACTAATACATTTCCATGTATTATAAAATACAGGTTTCCCATCTTATATACTGTTTTGAAACTTCTTTTGTTTATCATTAGCACCAGCATTGTTTCCTCTCAGTATATGTGAAGCTACATTATTCTTTCTAAGATCAATATATTAAACAATTGAATTCCAGGAAGCCATAAGCTATTATTGATAGGCATTTATCTTTTCACTACATCTTCAGCATTACATGCAGTGGCGTTTGCTCATTCTGGTACATACATGTTGGGAAACTTGAAGGCTTGCTCTTGTAGCATAGATTTAGCTGTGACGTTGTGTGGTCAAGTGTCTCCAGTTTGGTCCTAAGGGAGGTCATCTATCCTCCCCCACTACAGGTGCTTTCAGTACAATGACTAGACTATACCAGAACTAAAAAATTCTTTACTCATCAAAAAGTCAATTCTGAGAATTCAGAGATAAGAAGAAATAGACCTCTAGGGTTTCAGGAAGGTGAAGGCGGACAGAAGTCAGGTGCCCTGGGGTTGAAACTCACGGCTGCTGGCTCTGCTGACATCCCAATTCTTTCTCTTTACTCTCTTTAGCCCGAGGGCAAGATTCCAGATGAATTTTGAGATGAGACCCTCATCCACTGACCTGGGATCTTGAGAACAAAACTCTGCAAATGAGCCTTTAGATGTCATTTTCATCCTCCTCATATTTGTTACCTCTCTTCTCAACTGAAGCCATATCCATGACTAAGCTTGCAGTCCAGCTAATCAGGAAACCAAAGTTTACCGTGTAGGCCTGCCAGTTGTTCTATATTTTTCCCACGCATGATCCTTGTTTATCTTTATATTAAAGAGTAACATTGCACATTGTATGTTGTGTGTCTTGGATTGCTCTTCCCCTGACCCAACCATGAGTTAGTGGGGCCAGGACCAAAAGGTCCCATCTCCCACATCATCCCTGGCAGTCTCTAGCATTTATATCCAACCTACACAGTGCTTGAAAATTATACAGTAACGACTCCATTCCTGGACTACCCTGAAATCCAAGCTTTGCTTCCTGATAACCTTCTCTCCACCACTTCAGAACTCACAAGTTGTGACCATTTTGATGTTCACTTCTATAAACAAATATATTTAGCAAGTAAAGTACCATATTTACTGTAATAGTTATGGATTTCTTAATCATTTAACAGATCTAAAACTGTGCTAACATTTTTATTAGGTTCTTAGGTTGTGTACCTAACACTATTTTCCACACAACTCCTGTGTTGTTTTTTTAACTTCTTTATTTGGAAATAATTATTGATTTACCAAAAGTTGCAAAAAACTGTGTAGAGAGGTCATGTATACCCGTCACTCACATTCTCCTAATGATAACACCTTGTATTACTTTAGTACAGTATCAAAACTAAGAAATAGACATTGGTACAATCCACAGAGCTTACTACAATTTCGCCATTTTACATGCACTCATTTGTATGTTAGAACGCCTGTGTATAATACTTATATATATAATTCCATGCACTTTTACCAGCTATGTAGGTGTTCTGACTATCACCACAAACAAGATCAAAAACTGTTTCATCACCACACGTTTCCCTCATGTTAGCCTTTATAGCCACACCCACCTTCTTCCTGATCCCACATCCCTAAACTCTGTCAAACACTATTATAATTTCCTAAATGTCATAGAAATGGAATCATATAGTATATTACCTTTAGGAACGGATTTCTTTCACTCAGCGTAACTCTCCTGAGATCCATCCAAGTTGTAAAGTGGGTCTATAGTCTGTTCCTTTTTATTGCTGAATAGGATTCCATGGTGTGAATGTACCACCGTTTGTTCAGCCATTCCCCCGTTGAAAGACATCTGGGCTATTTCCACTTTTTAACTATTGTGAGTAAAACTGTGATGAACTTCATGTAAAGGTTTCTGTGTAAACATAAATTTTCATTTCTCTGGGTAAATTGCCCAGAGTGCAACTGCTGTATCATATGGTAATTGCATGTTTCGTTTTGAAAAACCTGCCAAATTGTTTTCCAGACTGCCTGTACCATTTTGCATTCCCATTGGCAATGTATGAGTGACTCAGTTTATCCAGTGTTGCCTGCATTTGGTTTTGTCACTGTTTTTTCAGCCATTCTGATAGGTGGGTTTAATATTTCATTGTGCTTTTAATTTGCATTTCCATGATGGCTAAAGATGTTGAATAGCTTTTCCTAAGCCTATTTGCCCTCTGTTCATGTCTTTCATCCATTTTATAATTGGATTAAGAGGCAAGAAGTTATCTCTAGAGAGCTGCCCTGGCTCTGGCTAACAGGCAGAGTAAGAAAGTGAGGCCCCTCGAGACTCACTTTTCTTGAGAGGGAGGGCAGAAGTGGGGCTGAAGCTATTAAATGTTCCTCAAATTAGGACGGAACTTGGATATGGAACAGGATTAAGAGGTGGGGGCATCTCTGGGTCCATCTGTGGAGATCTGGATAGGGCAGAAAAAGAAGGGGGATGTGGGGTAGAGGAAAAACAGTGGAAGGAGGGAGATACGGGGGGATGCCTTCTAAATGATGCTAGATTCATCACTCTCAGCCTGCTCAATGGAGTGCAAAAAACTATTCTAGACATGTGGTTTTCAACTCTGGATATCCATTAGGATCCCCTCTAACGCTTGGATTCAACCAACTGCATCAGACCCTCTAGGGGTTAGCCCAGTCATCAGTATCTTTAAGGTTCACCTCAGTTGATTCTAATGAGCTGTCAAAATTGAAAACCTTATCTGATGGTGTATTAGTTTGCTATGGCCGCCATAACAAGATACCACAGGCTGAGTAGCTTAAACAACAGAAATTTATTTCTCTCAGTTTCAAAGGTTGGAAGTCCAAGATCCAGGTGTCCACAGGTTTGGTTTCTTCTGAGGCCTCTCTCCTTGGCTTGCAAATGGCCTCCTTCTTACTCCTTCTTCACATGGCTGTCCCTCTGTGCATACACACCCTGGTATCTCTTTATGTGTCCTAAGCTCCTCTTATAAGGAAACCAATCATATTGGATTAGTGTCTACCCTAACGGCCTCATTTTAATTTAATCACCTCTTTAAAGGCCCTATCTTCAAACACAGTCACATTCTGAGGTACTGGGGGTTAAAGCGTCAACATATGAATTTGGGTAGGACACAGTTCAGTCCACAACAGATGGTATGAGAAATACCTTGGTCTGAGAAATTCATCTCCCTTTTAGCTACCTTCCTGGAACTACTATACAACACTTCAGCCATCACCTCATTAGGTAGAAGTTGGTCATGTGACCATTGTTGGCTGCAAAGCAGGCTATAAATGTGGTCTTTTACTGGAAACATTACTGTACCAAATAAATTTGGGATTCATTTATTAAGAAAGAAGGAGAATTGGTATAGAACATATGCTACACTTTCATACCCAAGGCAGCTAGAAGCACTACCTCAATTATCATGTCCTTTCTACCCAGTTTTCCAACCATAGTTTTCATGGGTTCAAACAAAACTGCTGCTTCAGAGACACCTGAGCTCACTCTCCCATCCTCCCAAATCCCATGTCCCAGACTATGCCTGAGTCCTCACAACTTAGCATGTTTAATCTACGTCATTCACTCACTCATTCATTCATTCAACAAATATTTATTGGTTACCAATGATATGTGAGGCACTGTGATAGGCACTGGAGATAAATCAGAGAACCTGACAGACAGGGTCATGGTTCTCATGGAGCTCACATTCTACAGGGGTTGATACACTCAAGATTTAAGAGCCATTAAGAAAATAATATGGGAAAATGTGACAGAGAATGACTAGGGTGGGGAAGGCAAGGAAGGATGTTCTGAAGACGTAACTTAGATTTAATATTCAAATAACAACAAGTACACAGTCAGCAGTGGGAAGATATAGGAGCTGAGCCCTCGAGACAGAGGGAAGAGCAAGACGAAAGGCCCTAAGATATGGGCAAGCTTGGCAGTTTTAGGGAACAGCTTGTATGCCAGTGTGTATTGGGAGGACAGTGTTAGAAAATGAGGTGAGAATGGTAGGAGGGGCCCAATAACAGAAGGTCCTGTGGGCCATGGTAAGGACTCTGGGTTTTGTTCTTATTATGATGGAGCCATTGGGTGCTTTCTGAAAGGAAGGGAAGTTACTATTATCATCTACTTTATTAAAGCTCATTCTAAATGTTCTTTGGAGGACAGACTGAAATAGAGCAACTGTAAGATCAAGAGACAAGATTAGGAGGCTACTACACACATGACAGTGAGAGGTGACAGTCTCGTAGACCACAGTCGTAGCAATGGAAGGGGTGAGATGGGGTTTGAAATGAGATGTATCTCGGAAGTACTGAACTTGTTGATGAAGTCCACGTTTGTGGTAAGGGATAGAGAGGGATTAAGTGTGTCTCTTGGAATGTGGATTTTTGCAGCTGGGTTAGGGCGGTTTTCTTCGATGGGGAAATGAATGGAGGACCAGCTTCGGTGCAATGCCAGGAAACTGACAGTTCTGTTTTGACCATGTCGTTTGTGGAGCCTATGAAAAATCTGGGTGGGGAGCATGTGGTTGGATGTATAAGTCAGGAGATCCTGAGAATATTCTTGGCTGTGGCAAAAAAAAAACCCAAAACAAAACAAAAAACAAGCATGCAAGCAAAGAAATGAAAAACCCAACTGTACAGTTCAATCTGAAAATACAGGTTGATTCCACATATGAGCATGACACAGCTCTAGATTCTGGAAGGGATACAAAGACATACTAAAAACCAACTTCACTGAGCTATAATTTATGTTCAACATAATGCATCCATCTTTTTTTTTTTTTTTTTTGGTTGTGCTGCGCAGCTTGCAGGATCTTAGTTCCCCAACCGGGGATCGAACCTGGGCCCCTTGCAGTGAGAGCGCCGAGTCCTAACCACTGGACTTAGCTATAGGGCTAAGGCTCTGGGCTGCCAGGGGCTACTAACTGTCAGAGAAGAAAGATATATGTCTGGAATATAACTATCATTCATCCACTTATTCATTCATTCATGCACCTAGTGCATGTCAAGATTAGTGCTAAAAAGGGAAGATAGGACCATGAAAAATTTCAGGCAATGTCTCTGTCTTCCTGAAGATTAGGAGTCGAAATAGAGAACTGCAAGTGGCTCTGGTTGCTAAATAGTAAGGGAGGGATTTGGTGAGATAATTGGGCCCCCAAAAGGTCTAACCCCAGTGCACAGACGCAACTCTTCCCCTTCTGCATGTCTCATAGACAATGCTGTGGCATGACCTAGAATATAGAGCTGTGAGAGTAGAATGAACCTGAACATTCTGTGCATAAATGGCTGAGGAAACAGCTTTCCAAACCTTCCACCCAGCAAACAGCCCTGATTATGTGCCGAAGTATATCTCAATTTCATTTAATTCTCACAGTTGGAGTTGTATGACTAATTATTTTGTCTCTGTATCTAATTAAGAAGCTGAGGTTAAGAAGGGTCAAGTATCTTGGAAGAAAACAGCAGATCTATTGATGATAGGAAAGTGTTAGATTTTAAGCTGTGAGCTATTAACTAGTGTGGAATACTAGTTCCCATGCTTTAGGTCCAGGCTGAGGTAGTAGCAATGAAAATTTCTCAGTCAAATGCCTGGGATTCATTGGCCATTAGAGAATTTTAGGAACTGGAGAAGCTATAGGAAAATGAAAGCCTAACCTACCATCCTCCTGCCTGCTCCGCATCATTGTTCCTGCCTCTGCTCTCTTGTTTCCTACGATAACATCATCTTAACATTAGGTTTTGTTATTGACTGAACTGTGTTCTCCCAAAATTCATATACTGAAGCCCTAATTACCAGTGCCTCAGAATGTGACTGGATTTGGAGATAGGGCCTTTAAAAGGTGATTAAGTTAATTTAAGGCTGTTAGGGGATACGTTAATCCCATCTGACTGGTGTGCTTATAAGAAGAGGAGTTTAGGACACACAGAGAGACAGCAGAAGTGTGTACACACAGAGGGACAACCACGTGAAAAAGCAGCAAGAAGATGGCCATCTTCAAGCCAAGGAGAGAGGCCTTAGAAGAAATCACCCCTGCTCACACCTTGATCTTGTACTTCCAGCCTCCAGAACTGTGAGAAACAAATTTCTGGTGTTAAGCCACTTAGTCTGTGGTATTTTTGTTCTGGCAGTCTGAACAGTCTAATACAGGCATTATGAATGTGTTTCAGCAGGTCATGAAGCAGGTAGAGTAGACTGTGAGAAAGGATGAAAATAAAGTGATGGTAAAAAATACCAATGATCAGAAAAACTGAAAGAAACATGGTTAATTTGTATTACTATCAGGCAAAATAGGCATCAAGCAATTGCAACAAAGAAGGCCACTATCAAATCATAAAAGAAAATGTATTAAGAAGATTAAAAATTCGGAACTTACATTCACCTGATAACATATCTTCAAAAACATATATAGCAGTAAGTAACGAAGTTACAAGTAACAGAAAGTAAAATCCACTTTTGTGTATACGATATGGAAATATATTTGCTTATATAACTGAGCACCCAGAGGTAGAGGAGACTTTAGGTTAGTTGATCCAGTGACTCAAAGTTATAAAGACTCAGGCCCAATCTTGAACCAATGACTGTGGCTAGGGACATAGGATTATTGCGTGAGATCTAAAGTAACTCTGGTCTCACCCTTGGAACTAGCAGTCAAATTCCCCCCAAACGTGACTGTATGAGGGAGGAAATGCACTCATGAAAATTTGAAACCAGTTAGGAAGAAGAGGAATGTATATTGCGTAGGTAAACAAAAATGTCACCTTCAGGCACCATTTGAAAGCACAATTATCAATACGAGCATAATACCCACAATACTCAAGCTCAAATGGTTTTCAACTACTATGTCTTTCCAGGTAGCAGATACTTCTATTCAGGAAATACCTACATTGAATTAGTGAATGGGTAGTTACAAAGCACTAGAGCTCTCACCCCTGCAGTAAGTTTAGGAAGAACCACAAAGGCATCCATGGTAGCGTACTTAAATCTCATTTTCTTTCTCAAATTTTTGGCAAAGCTTTTTCTTTACTATCGTACTTTGATATTATTGTGTCAGGATAGTTTGACTAGAACGGAATGGATTCTTTATAGTTACAATTTTATCAAGTATTACCATTCTGTAAACATACAACACAGAGTTCATAAAGATATGAAAGATGAGCAGCAAGAAAATTGTCAACATTTATGATCAGCAACAATTTTCTTTAAAGAGCACCATTAAATTTCAATATGGAATATCTCTAAAAGCTTCAAGCTTTTAGAAGAAATTCTTTCTCATAAAAATATAATAAAATTAAAGAACATCTGTTAATGTACATATTTGTAAATATGTAAAAAGGAATATTCCTCTTGGAACACTAGCCCAAGAACCACCGCAGCCCTGCCGCCTGGCATACCAGGACCCAGCCCATACACCAACAGGCTGGCACCAGCTCTGGGACACATTGGGCCCCTCAAGCAGCTGCTCCTGGATCTGGCCCCACTCACCAGTGGGATGACGCCAGCTTTGGGACACCCCAGACCGCATACCCAGCCATGTCAGGAACTGGCCCCACACACCAGCAAACCGACAGTAGCTTCAGGACTCCAAGGCCCTGCAGCCAGTGACCCAGGAACCTGGCCCTGCCCACCAGTGAGCCAGCACTAGATCCAGGACTCCCTGGGCCACAGCCCCACCCACCAGCAGGCCAACACCAGTTCCAAGACACCTTGGACCCCTCAGCCAGCTGCCCTGGGATCCAGCCCCACTCAACAGTGGGCCAACACCAGCTTTTGGACACCCCCAAACCCGGCAGCCAGCCATGTGGAACTGGCCCTGCCCACCAGCAGGCTGACACTAGATACAGGACCTCTAGCTCCACCACCACCCACTGCAGAGCCTAGCACCACCCACCAGTGGGCCAGAGCTAATCCCGGGACTTCCTGGGGCACTGCAGCCAGCAGCCTCATGACCCAGCCTCACTCGCCAGTGGCCACCAGCCTCTGCACAAAGCAGGGCCTGGCAACCCACTGGACCAGGGGACAGCCACACCTACCCCACCACCCACAGTAGTGCGCTGGTCACAACAGAAGGACACACGCAGCCCTAACAGGGGGCACCCTTAGAACATATAGCTCTGGTGACTAGAGGGGAGAGTTCGGCTGGGACACACAAGACATCTCCTACAAAAAGCCACTTCTCTACGGTTGGGAAATGGAGCCAACCTACCAGATACAGAGAAATAAAATAGCAAATTGGACAAAATGAGGCAACAAAGGAATCTAATCCAAACCAAGGAACACGATAAAACCCCAGAAGAAGAACAAAGTGAAGTGGAGATAGGCGATCTACCTGATAAAGAGTTCAGGGTAATGATCATAAAGATGTTCAAAGAACTCAGGAGAAGATTGGATGAACAGAGTGAGAAGTTTTTAACAAAGATTTAGAAAATATGAAGACGAACCACACAGAGAAGAATACAGTAACTGAAATGAAAAATACACTACAAGGAATCAACAGTAAATGAAATGATGCAGAGGAATGGACGAGCAAGCTGGAAGACTGAGTAGTAGAAATAACTGAAGCAGAATAGAAAAAAGAAAAAAGAGAAGAAGAAATAGGACAGTTTAAGAGACCTCTGGGACAACAGCAAGTGTACTAACATTTGCATTATAGGGGTCTGAGAAGGAGAAGAGAAAGAGAAAGAGAAAGGGGCAGAGAACATATTTGAAGACATGATAGCTGAAAACATCCCTAACCTGGGAAAGGAAAGAGATATCCAGGTTTAGTAAGCTCAGAGAGTCCCAAACAGGGTCAAGCCAAAGGAGATCACACCAAGACACACTGTAGTTAAAATGGCAAAAATTAAAGATAAAGAGAGAATATTAAAAGCAGCAAGGGAAAAGCAACAAATAACATACAGGGGAACTCCCATAAGGCTATCAGAGCAACTGGAATGAATCCAACTGGATCACGGTGTATGATCCTTTTTAATGTATCGTTGGATTCGGTTTGCTAATACGTGGTTGAGGATTTTTGCATCTATATTCTTCACAGATATTGGCCTGTAATCATCTTTTTTGGTAGTGTCTTTGTCTGGTGTTGGTATCAGGGTGATGGTGGCTTCATAGAATGAATTTGGGACTGTTCCCTCCTCTTCAGTCTTTTGGAAGAGTTTGAGAAGTATAGGTATAAGTTCTATGTATGTTTGGTAGAATTCACTGTTGAAGCTGTCTGGTACTGGACTTTTGTTTGCAGGGAGGTTTTTGTTTTGTTTTAATTACAGATTCTATTTCACTTCTAGTGATTGGTCTGTTCAAATTATCTGTTTCTTCTTGACTCAAATTTGGCAGGCTGTATATTTCTAGAAACTGGTCCATTTCTTCGTGGTTGTCTGATTTGTTTGCATATAACTGTTCATAGTATTCTCTTATGTTTTCTGGTTTTTATGGGTTTGTTTTTGTATTTTTGCAGTATTGGTTGTTGCTTCTGTTTCATTTCTTATTTTGTTTATTTGAGCCCTTTCTCTTTTTTTCTTGGTGAGCCTGGCTAGAAGTGTGTCGATTTTGTTTGTCTTTTCAAAAATCTAGCCCTTGGTTTTATTGATCTTTTCTATTTTTATCTCTATTTTATTTGTTTCCCTCTGATCTTTCCCAAAGAACTGACTTTGGGATTTTTTTGGTTCTTCTTTTTCTAATTCTTTTCCTCTTTTCGTTTATTTGAGATTTCTCTTGTTCCTTGAGGAAGGCCTGAATCGCTATGTACTTTCCCATAGATTTTGGAAGGTTGTGTTTTCATTGTCATTTGTCTTGAGGTATTTCCTGATTTCTTCTTTGATTTCATCATTGACCCACTGGTTTTTTGGGAGCATGTTGTTCAGTCTCCATGTATTCGTTCTTTTCCCATTTTTCTTTCTGTGGTTGATTTCCAGTTTCATAACATTGTGGTAATAAAAGATGCTTGAAGTCATTTCTATCCTCTTAAATGTGCTGAGTTTTGTTTTTTGACCTAGTACGTGGCCTCTCCCAGAGAACGTTCCTTGCACGCTTGAAAAGAATGTGTATTCTGTTTATTTGGGGGATGTAGTGTCCTGTAGATAGAAATTAAGTCCAAGTGGTCTATTGTGTCATTTAGGGCCTCTGTTGCCGTATTGATTTTCTGTCTGGAAGATGTGTCCATTGATGTCAGTGAGGTGTTAAAGTCTCCTAGTATTATAGTATTCCTGTTAATTTCTCCCTTTATGTCTGTAACTATTTGTTTTATATATTTAGGTGCTCCTATATTGGGTGTATATATGCTAACAAGTGTAATATCCTCTTCGTTATTGATCCCTTTATCATTATATAATGTCCTTCTTTGTCTTTATGGACTTTGTTTTGAGTCTGTTTTGTCTGATATGTGTATTGCTAACCCCGCTTTCTTGTTGTTTCCATTTGCATGAAATAGCTTTCCATCTCCTCACTTTCAATCTGTCTGTGTCTTGTGCCCTGAAGTGAGTCTCTTATAGGTAGCATATTGTAGGTTCTTGTTTTTGTTTGTTTGTTTGTTTTTATCCATTCAGCCACTCTGTCTTTTGATGGGAGCATTTAGTCCACTGATATTTAAAGTAATTATTGATAAGTATGTACTTACTGCCATTTTAAACCTTGTTTTCCAGTTGACTTTGTAGTTCTCTATATCTTCCACTTTTGCCATTTTAATTATGCTACGTCTTGGTGTCACTCTAATTGGGTTCTTCTTGTGTGGGACCCTGTGTGCTTCCTGTACCTGGATATCGGTTTTCTTCTTTAGGTTTGGGAAGTTTTCAGCCATAATTTCTTCAAATACATTTTCTATCCCCTTTTCTCTCTCTTCTTCTTCTGGTACCCCTATTATGCATATGACTGTGCACATTATGCATATGATTATGCATATTACGCATGCTTTATATTATCCTATAGATCTCATATGTTTTCTTCATTTTTAAAAATTTATCTTTCTGTCTGCTGTTCTGATTTGGTGATTTCCATTATTCTATCTTCCAGATCACTTATTTATTCTTCTGCTTTGTTTAGTCTGCTATTTAATGCTTTTAGTTTGTTTTTTATCTCGGCAATTGAGTTGTCTAGTTTTGATTGATTTCTCTTTATAGTTTCTAGTTCCTTGTTGCAGTGATCTGCATGTCTATCAATAATCTTTCTTAATTTCTTTAGCCTTTTTCTTACCACCTTTCTGAATCTGGGGTCTAGTAGACTGGTGAGGTCTCTTTCATTATTTGTTCCTTCAGGGGATTTCTCTTGTTCTTTTCATTGGGGATAGTTCCTCTGTTTTTCATTCTACTTAACTTTCTTTGTCTCTGAATTTAGGAGAAGCATGAATCTACTGTGTTCTTGAAGGTGTGTTTTTAGGTTGGAGGATCCCTGTGTAGACGGTATGAGTCCAATATTTTTGGTGCAAGGGCTGGTTTGGGTGTGGGTGCTTGCCACGTATTTCCTTAAAGTGTGCTGGCCCTTGTTCTCTTTTTTTTTTTTTTTTTTAAACGTCTTTATTGAAGTATAATTACTTTACAATGGTGTGCTAGCTTCTGCTTTACAACAAAGTGAATCAGTTACACATATACATATGTTGCCATATCTCTTCCCTCTTGCATCTCCCTCCCTCCCACCCTCCCTATCCCACCCCTCTAGGTGGTCACAAAGCACCGAGCTGATCTCCCTGTGCTATGCGGCTGCTTCCCACTAGTTATCTATTTTACATTTGGTAGTGTATATATCTCCATGACACTCTCTCACCCTGTCACATCTCACCCCTCCCCCTCCCCATATCCTCAAGTCCATTCTCTAGTAGGTCTGTGTCTTTGTTCCCATCTTGCCACTAGGTTCTTCATGACCTCTTTTTTTTTTTTTTTTCCCCTTAGATTCCATATATATGTGTTAGCATACTGTATTTGTTTTTCTCTTTCTGACTTACTTCACTCTGTATGACAGACTCTAACTCCATCCACCTCATTACAAACACCTCCATTTCATTTCTTTTTATGGCTGAGTAATATTCCATTGTATATATGTGCCACATCTTCTTTATCCATTCATCCGATGATGGACACCTAGGTTGCTTCCATGTCCTGGCTATTGTAAACAGAGCTGCAATGAATATTTTGGTACATGACTCTTTCTGAATTATGGTTTTCTCAGGGTATATGCCCAGTAGTGGGATTGCTGGGTCATATGGTAGTTCTATTTTTAGTTTTTTAAGGAACCTCCATACTGTTCTCCATAGTGGCTGTATCAATTTACATTCCCACCAACAGTGCAAGAGTGTTCCCTTTTCTCCACACCCTCTCCAGCATTTATTGTTTCTAGATTTTTTGATGATGGCCATTCTGACCGGTGTGAGATGATACCTCATTGTAGTTTTGATTTGCATTTCTCTAATGATTAATGATGTTGAGCATTCTTTCATGTGTCTGTTGGCAATCTGTATCTCTTCTTTGGAGAAATGTCTATTTAAGTCTTCTGCCCATTTTTGGATTGGGTTGTTTGTTTTTTTTGTTATTGAGCTGCATGAGCTGCTTGTAAATCTTGGAGATTAATCCTTTGTCCATTGCTTCATTTGCAAATATTTTCTCCCATTCTGAGGGTTGTCTTTTGGTCTTGTTTATGGTTTCCTTTGCTGTGCAAAAGCTTTTAAGTTTCATTAGGTCCCATTTGTTTATTTGTGTTTTTATTTCCATTTCTCTAGGACCTGGGTCAAAAAGGATCTTGCTGTGACTTATGTCATACAGTGTTCTGCCTATGTTTTCCTCTAAGAGTTTGATAGTGTCTGGCCTTACACTTAGGTCTTTAATCCATTTTGAGTTTATTTTTGTGTATGGTGTTAGGGAGTGTTCTAATTTCATACTTTTACATGTACCTGTCCAATTTTCCCAGCACCACTTATTGAAGAGGCTGTCTTTTCTCCACTGTATATGCTTGCCTCCTTTATCAAAGATAAGGTGACCATATGTGCGTGGGCTTATCTCTGGGCTTTCTATCCTGTTCCATTGATCTATATTTCTGTTTTTGTGCCAGTACCAAACTGTCTTGATTACTGTAGCTTTGTAATATAGTCTGAAGTCAGGGAGCCTGATTCCTCCAGCTCCATTTTTCGTTCTCAAGATTGCTTTGGCTATTCGGGGTTTTTTGTGTTTCCATATAAATTGTGAAATTTTTTGTTCCAGTTCTGTGAAAAATGCCAGTGGTAGTTTGATAGGGATTGCATTGAATCTGTAGATTGCTTTGGGTAGCAGAGTCATTTTCACAATGTTTATTCTTCCAATCCAAGAACATGGTATATCTCTCCATCTATTTGTATCATCTTTAATTTCTTTCATCAGTGTCCTATAATTTTCTGCATACAGGTCTTTTGTCTCCTTAGGTAGGTTTATTCCTAGGTATTTTATTCTTTTTGTTGCAATGGTAAACGGGAGTGTTTTCTTAATTTCACTTTCATATTTTTCATCATTAGTATACAGGAATGCAAGCCTTGTTCTCTTGATAGGGCGTGTGTTTGAAGTTGTGTTGACCAGAGCATGCACTGGTGGTTGGCTGGGGCCTCCTCTTTGCTCTATGGCTGTCACAGCCCTGTTGGGGCTGGGGTCTGCTTCCCAGCTGTTGGAGTAGAAGCCCTGAGGGTCAGGTTCAGTCAGCTTCCATTGCCCCTGAGCACATGCCCTGATGCAAACGAGGTGACCACTGAAGCAAATGAGGTCTGTGTGGTCACCGCAAACCTACGTGCCTCCCGTGCAGGCATCCACGGTTCTGCCCAGAAGCAGCCCAAGGTTGCATCCCTTTCTCTGTTGTGTTCATCCCAGACCTAGTGCTGGGCTGTGGTGTGGAGTAGGCTGGTGCTGGGGGCCGGGGCCCTGTGGCTGCAGGAATTGAGGTGGTTGTGCCGCTGCCTGCAACCTGGGCTGCCTCTGTGGCAGACCTCTCCCAGGACCTGTCAGCTCCAGATCTGGCTCCAAGCTATGGTGTAGAGTGAGCGGGGCCATTGTGCTCCCACCGTGAAATGAACGGCTGCATACTCCTGCCCAGAGCCCGTCCAACCGAGATGCAGTGCCCAGCTGCTGTGCCTTTCCGTGGTGCCATCTGGTGCATGTGCTGGCAAAGTCCACCATGGCCAGACCTGCCCCCACTGTGTGCACACTGACAATGGGCACTGTGGCAGGACCTGCCCCCACTATGTGCGGGCTGACAATGGGCTCCTTGGTTTGGCCCAGACCATACCCCAGGCCCTCCGGGCTGTCTCCACACATCTAGATCGAGTCCTCTCCCTGGACCTGTCTACCTAAAATTCAATGCTCAGCTGCTGTGTGCATCTGTGGCCCCACCACACTGTGTGTGCTTTGGATTGGGAAGTGCAGCAAGGCAGCAGCCACCAGTGCCAGTCTCTCTCTGCCCTGATTGTTCACAAGCCAGCATGCACGCACTCCTTGTGAGTAGAGTGTAGGCTTTTCCAGCCCCTCCATCTATCCCAGCGGCTTTTCCAGCAGGCAAGGGGGCTCCCCGGGGCAAGGGTCTGCCTATGTGTACCTTTCCTCCTTTACAGATCTCTCCCAGGGGTGCCAGGACCGTCCTCATGCCTTTAAAATTTTTTTCTGTCCTTCCTGGATATGTAGAGATATTCCTTGCAGCTTTGGTTGTGTAGGAGATCTTCTGCCAGTTTCCAGTTGGTTTTCTGCGAGAATTGCCTCACATGTAGGGGTATTTTTAATGTGTTTGTGGGGAGAGGTGAGCTCCACATACTCCTACTCCACCATCTTGATCTCCCTCCCTATTTGAGAGACTTTGAATTGCATCAAAGTGTCCCATATAAAAACAGATACACTAGAGTAAATTAGAATTTCAGAATCCAGTGATAGTCAACTATTGCAAGTGCCTGCCAGTTTTGAGAGAGCACAGGATATGCCATGTTTTACCAGATATTGTGGGGAAAAAAAAGGTAGAGCATCATGTACATTTTAGATTATCATTGGACCCAAACAGGCTACATGAAGTAGATAATTCAAAAATCATCTGGTGATGTTACAGAAATGCAAAGTTCATTGATAGAACTTAGTCCTCAAAGCCTGCTTTTATTCTAAAGAAAACTGGCAAAGGTCACTCATTTACATCATATGGGAACATATCCACCAGCAGTAGATGGCAGTGTGATATCGTAACAAAAAAACAATGTGGCTGTTTACGTAAAAACCCGTCTCACAATACTTTCAAAGACTATAGTTAGAATTTTTTGGGGGGGGGGTGGCAAAAAAATAGTTACAATGAGTGGATAACAAGAGACAAGCTAGGACCACTTCAATTCTCCCTGTCTAATAATTTTTAAAGCCTTGAAGCACACTTATTTAAATTTTAAATGGTCTTCACGCAGATGGGATTTTCAAACTGTACCAGAGATTCATACCATCACAAATGACATAGTTTATGAGCAAAATCCCTGTAAGGAATCCCTGCCTTTTCGCCCCTTTCCATCCTTTGGCCTCAAAAGAAGTCTTCACTGTGGATGTAATTTTCTGTTTCCAGGCTGTGGTAGTCCCCAAGAATGAGCTCATCCCCTAGAGCTGTTAAAATTTACACTGTGCTGGGGAAAGGGAGCACACTGAGTACTCTGACAGGGAGCACCATCTACAATTGTTTCTCTTCTTTCCCACTGCTTGACACTGACAGTAAAGTCACTTCTAGTTAATTAGCGAGTTTCTTAAAGGAACAAAGAAAAACGTTTCGATTACCATTTCTATAAAGGTACAGCAATATCTGATAAGTTCTCTTGGATAATGTTTCCAGATTAAGTCAATTTTACTTTCTGAAAGTAAATTCACATAGGATCTCTACTTGAGTTGTACATATTTGTGTTTGAACCAAAAGCATTTGAGTATTTGTGTTTAATTTAGCAGCATCACAAATGTCTGTTATTCTCCTTTCCCATTTATCTGTGTTGAACAAAGCCACTAGCACTGACCTCCAAAACAGAAATATAAAAGAAGTAAAAGTTGTTCCCAGTAAACCTTGCCAAACAACATTCAAGAAGAATAGCTTATCAGCCTGCCTCACCTAAATAGACACAGCACCTGATACATGCAGTGCCTAAACGGCCTAGCTCATATAAGCTGTGTTCATACAGGTGTTTATCCATAGCCTTAGCGTCCCTCCCCCAATGTATGTTAGAAAGAGCTGACGGGCACCCACTGGTGTAACTAAATATATTTTTTAAGCCTAGAATAACTCCTGGTAATCATCGCAGGGAAAGAATAAATGATACGACCATTAATTCTGACAGGAGAATATCTGACCCTTCCAAAGAAAAGTTATAATTAGAACTCCAGGGTTTTTCTTTTGGTGAAAGAAGTTGACCTCAATCACCATTAGTGGATTTGTCCAGTACAGAAACTACAGTTGGGACAGACATCAGATCTTGATGTCAGATTCCATCCAGTGATTGTATACAGATGCTTCCTAAATCCATCTTGAAGTTTCATAATAGGCTCTGTTGTAAACATGTGGCTCCATTTTCATACCCTGCATTTACATGTGTCCCATAAATAATTTTCCAATATTATCTAAGTAACACCAATGTGCCCAAACAGAGTCACTCCAAAAAATCACTACATCTTTCAGTAGGCTTAGAACTACAAACACAGTCTGTTATCCTTACTAGTATATTCAAATTTAACCATGGTGCAAAATTTGGTCTGTTGTATTTTCTTCAGGTTATTTATGTAGCCATGCCACGTTGCAGGGTGCCAGCAAAATAATCCCACTGCTTGTAGAGCATTAAGTTTGCCTAAGCCAGCAAACGAGCAAGATCACATCAAATCTATTTTGGACATACAGACAGATCTTCAGTTTTCCACACAAATCAGCAAAAGAGGCGTTTGTAAAACTGCAATTAAAAAAAACACAAACCAAAACTATATTGTATATTCTCCTTTCCCTTTCTCTGTCCTTTCTAGGAAGATGCAAACAAAATATAAGTGCAGTAATATCTAATTCAGATTCTGCTCATTTTTAACTTCTGGAATTCCGTTAAGAGCCACAAAGTCTGCAATATTTCTCTTTAGAGAAAAAGAGCCATAAAGTCTGCAATATTTCTCTTTAGAGTGTTTAAAAATAAAAGAAGGAAACGTTTTCAACTAACGTCTAGCATTTTATACCACCTTTTATATACACAAATACTTCACTTATTAAGGATAAGTTTATATTTATACCTTAAAATGAATCCGAGGGCCTTAACTGGCTTCAGCTTGGATTAGTTCTAATTACTGGTAGTACTGGAAATTATTTAAATGGCACTTTAAAGAGGTCCTCTATGATCTCAACTTTTCAGTAACTGCCGATGGCTTTCCAGTTAGTCTGAATAAGGAAGACTGAATTATTCTTAATTTTCTTTGGAGAATCTTGTGGGTGATCAAAACACAAAGTCTGGAGCCAGGGTGCCTGGGAGTAAACCCTGGTTTGGCACCTATAGGTTCAGTTACCTCTTAGGCATGTGACTTAACACATCTGTGCCTCCACTTTCTCATCTGTGAAAACTGGAATAATAATCATAGTACCTAGTTTATAGAATTGCCACTATTAAAGGAGTTGACGTTTTAAAGTGCCTGACACATAGTAATCATTATATACATTTTTTTTTAAATTAACAGCTAAAATTCACTTATTGAGTTTGCTTTAATTTCTCTTAGACTTGCATGAAATTATGGCAACAAAGCTTACCTATACCCACCGCTTAGGTTTTTGAAGTAGTCCCTAAAATATGGCAATGGTTATGGATTTAGGGAGGACCTAGTCCATTGCTATGTGTTAATTTATGTGTTAAATTTCACGTGTTATTAGGAAAAAAAATTAGCACATGAAAGAAGCACATTAGCACATTAAAAAGAGGTTGGGGCAGGTGAAGCCAGCTTGTGTTCTGAGGAAGATCATCCGGAGGCACCATCATCAACGGGAAGCCCAGTAATGTGGGCAATCTCAGCTCTCCAGGTCTCGTGAAGAGAACGGCCTCCTGAAACATTCAGCCGGGAGAACCCTACTGTCACTATCCTACACTCAGGAGGCTGACCCAGCTTTTGAGCACTGTGGGCTCCTAAGGCTATGGTCACGTGGATGCGGCCATCAAGTGGCAGGCCCAGACAGTTATGTGGCCGGCCCAGACCTACTGGTCATGTCAGCACCATGAGCCCTTAAACCCTGAGCTCGTGTAGTCTCTCTGGACCTATTGCCACTATGATCATGTGGTAGATCCAGCTTTTCAAGTCGCTAGAGCATGGCAGACTCCTAAACCCTGCCCATCATGTGGATTCATCCTGTCATGTGGCCCTCACTAGCTAGTGGCATGTGGAAGCCTCAGCCCTCCAAGTCACAAAGGTGACCCGCTTCTGAGAGTCGTATGGATGCTATGGTCGGTCACATATCCCCCTTGGTCACATATCAGGCTCAGCCATCTCTATCTCGTGAAGATTGCTGGCTACCAGAATCTTCAGATCCCTGAGTCAACAGGGATGTGGCCGCTTCCATCACATGGCAGGCAAAGCGCCTGCAGTCATGTGAACACCGCACCGCACCTAGCTTTCGGCTGTTGGTCGTCTATATTCTACGGTCACGGGACATGCTGTGGTGTCTTGAGGCTCAGTTCTCTCGGTCAGTTCAGGATTGAGGGCTCCTGAACCCCGAGGTCACCTGCATCCTTTTACTCTGTGGCCTCCGCCAGCCAAGCCCCTGGAAGTCAGGTGGGGCCCCACGGCGGCACGCGTTACGTTACGTACGCCCTGCAGTCATGTGACGCCATAAGGTCGCGACCGAGGGGGGCCCCCTTTCCGCGTGTGGAGAGCGTGCCCAACGGTGGGTAGCTCGGCTTGGCCTTCTGAGGCGTCAGACCGAGAGGTGAAGAAGACCTTTAGAATTAAGATACTTGTCCTGGCTGAGGGGGAACTTTGATGAGGCTCTGGTTCCGATCCCAACCTTTCCCCCGACTTTCATATTCTGACACGTTAGGCGGTAGGTGGTAGGCGGTAGTCGGGTAGGAGGGGCGCCCGCCGGTCCTAGAGGTTTACTCAGAATTGGCGGGACAGCGGGCGGCAGGCGTTCATGGGCTGCTCTCGGCAGCTAGGCTCGGGAAACTGGGTGGACCCCTCCCTTCCCCCTTCCTTCCCAACCCCCACATTAAAGCCCTACTCTTGCTTATCTCTCTTCCGTATTCCTATTAACTGCCTGCCATGTGATGGCGTCCTCTGCCCTCCTCTGACCACGTTTGTTATTAAGAACACCAGAGAACTCCTAGATGCCAGTTCGTATCGATGATTTCACAATTGATCTGAATTTCTGTCTCTTAATTTGTTCTGTAGAGAGAGGCAAGGAGAGAGACTTTTTGTAATTTGATATTTTTTCAGTAAAAGTGTGAAAGTAGCCAGCACGTTAAGGTTCAGAATTTGTTTTGTGTATTTGCTTTGCTAATCAGTAGTTTTTCAAAGTGTGTGTGGGGTGGGATGCCATAATCTTTTTCTGCTTGGACTCTCTAAACGGCTTAAATTAGTCCAGCCAGACACTATTGGCTTCTGACTTTCCTCCTGATTTTCTAACCATTCCTTGTTACATTCCTTGAAAGCTCTCCCCTTTCCTTCACGTGAGAAAAAACAGTGAATTTATTTAAGAAAACCATATTAAGTAAAATTATAGATGATACATTTCATAAAAATCACGTAGATGGTACTTAATGAGTAAAATGCAGCAAGAAAAAGATGGTGTTTACATTTGTGAGGGATTTAAATATTGTTTGAGAGATGGTTAAAGGGGTGGTATATATATTTTTTATTATATAATAGCCATTTCTTTCCTCTCATTTCAGCACTTTCAGGTTTGTTCTACAAGACACTATGTCTGAGAGACAGCAACAACAAAAATGGTTTTATCCATTGAAGAAATACGGGACATACAAAAATGAAGGTAAAAAGGATTTCTATATTGTCATATTTTTAAGATAATATGCCACTTGAATCTCAAAGAGCAGGGTAGTGTCTTAGCTTGTTTAGGCTGCTGTAGTAGAACACCGTGGACCGGGTGGCTTATAAATTACAAAAATTTATTTTTCACGGTTCTGGAGTCTATGAAGTCCAAAATCAAGGCACCAACAGGTTCAGTGTCTGGTGAGAGCCTCCTTCCTGGTTCATAAAGGGCTGTCTTCACGCTGTGTCCTCACATGGTAGAAAGGGCAAGGGAGCTCTCTGGGTCCTCTTTTATAAAGGCACTAATCCCATTCATGACGGCACCTCCCTCATGACCTAATCACCTACCAAAGACTCTACCTGCAAATACTGTCACCTTGGAGACTAGGTTGGTACATAAACATTCAGTCTGTAGCAGGTAGTTTCCTCAAGCTATATGGGAATGGAACATTTTTCCACAGACCACTGGAAGTACTAGTGTTCCTCAGAAAACATTTTGGGAAAGCCTGTTCAAACTAAATCTCTTCTACCGCATTAATAACTTGTACCTTTGTTTACTAAGAACAGTGTACGCTTACTAATAATTATAATCTATTCTTCTCATTAAGAAACTACTTATTGCTAACTCATTTTATCTTATGTCATTAGTCATTCTCTCTTTTGCTTAATCTTTCCACTTTTTCATTCTTTACATATAACCTCAATTTATGTTTCTGATATCATGATGGCAAGAAATAAGTGCATAAGTGCTAGTCATTAGGAAGCCTTCAAAATAAAATAAAATACCCCACTCTTGAAAAGATGATACAACTTACCCGTAAGGATGAGTGGATGAAATAGCTCACATTTTATACCAATTTTCCACACTTTTTCAAAACTAGTTTGTTATTATTATTTAATAATTATAGCTGCCATTTTTTGAGTTCCTGTTATATGTCAAGCACTGTGGCAACCTTGTCATACCAGTTTTCTCATTTAATCCTCAGAAAAATCCTGAGAGGATGTTATTTTAATTTACAGATAAGATACAAGAATCAAGATAGGCTAGATTATGCTGTGACAATAGACAGTCCCCGTATCTCAGGGGCTTATTCCTCACTTCGACTACATGTCCATGGCAGATGCATGCCCCTCACAGGATGGTGGACTTTGGGGGTCTGAGCCATTCTTGCTGGAATGACTTGGAGACCCAAACTGACAGAGCAGCCATCATCTAGAGAGTTGTCAGTCCCTGTGCCTGAGGAGAAGAGGACCCTGCAAGGTCTCAAACCAACAACCATATGTTCTGGCCCAGAAGTAGCACATGTCACTCACAACCCATTAGCCAGAACCAGTCACATACACAGCCCTGCCCAAACAAAGGAGGTCAAGAAGTACAGCTCTTCCAGGTCCCCGGAACAGGGACAAATGGAAACCCATGGCAAACAGCACTACCGCATGATGAAATTGAGGCTCAGAGAGGTAAAATACTCGCCTAAAATCACATACGCAGTAAGTGACAGAGCACATTCTGGATATATGATTTCAAAGTCCGTGCTCTTTCTGTTCCTACTCCTTTCTATATTGTATGCTGTCCTCTTCAATGAAGTTCATATGTACTTATAGAAGTTCCTTTGCTTCAGTGCTGCAGTTCCATCTCCCTTAATCATCTGATATTCCAACAATGGATTTAATTAAACCCCCCACATTGGTAAACCACAGGTCTTTTCCAAGTAATTAAATGTACTGGATATTTGGATATCCATGCTATTCGAAGATAACAATTATAAAAGAAAACATGATGGTAGGTGAAAAGACTGTGGATTTGTCACATACTTGATAAAAATCATCTCATGCATTTCCATATTGGCAAGAAAAAAATAATAAAAGTTAGAGCCAAAGTTAATGAAATCGGTAACAGATATGGAAGAGTTGAATAAAAATGCTAGATGTTAGTGCTTTCAAAATATAAAAAAATAAGGAAAGCTTTGGCAGTATGGGTCAAGAAAATTAGAAGGCACAGATAAGCCACTTTCGAAGCAGGTGTCTTGCTTGTACTGACAGTAAAGTTTTAAAAGATAATATTATGAAAAAGATATGCTGATAATTTGAAAATTAATACTAAATGGGTGAATTCTAGAAAAAAGAACTTTATATTGGGGAAACAGAAAATATTAATATTAAGCTTATTCTTGACAAAGCATGCATGAGAAGGCAAAATTACTGGTCAATCTTAATTAGTTATAAAAATGCAAAAAATAGAAATAAGATAATGGCAAACTTAATCCAGCAATGGCTAAAACAGATAATACAGCAGGGCAAAGTTGTGTTTATACCAAACTTGCAATGTTGGTTTAACATTAGGAGATTCATAATGTAGTTCAACACATTAATAGGATAAAGGAGCAAGAAAAGGATGATTATCACAAAGATTCCAGAAAAAAAATGCATGCAATAAAATTCAACAACCAATCAAGATTAAACAACCACAAAAATAACTCTTAGCTAACTGGGAATAGAAAGATATTTCTTTAAAATGATAATGTGTACTTTACAAAAACTACAGCAAACACCGTACGTAATAGTGAGACATTAAAAGCATTCCATTCAAACTCAGAAGAGGCAAAGATGATTCATATAATCACTTCTGTTCAACATCTTACTGAGTCTCCTAGGCATTGCAGTAAGCCAAAATACATACATACATTAATTAATACATGTGTAAAAGTGAAAAGGAACAAAACTGTGAGTATAATTGTCTTCATATAAAACTCAAGAGGATCTATGGAATATTATAATAATAGTGATTAACCAGTTTATTGGATGTAAGACTAATATACACAAAATAATTGCACGAAATGGAAAATAATATTTTCATTGTGAGTATACCATTTATGACAGCAAAAAAATTGGTCCTGTGGAATATACCTCAAGTTGGCTGAGCTGGCAACTATTCCAACACTCATAAACACTCTTACATGTTTTCCTGTACTGTAGAGAACTGGAAAGCTAAAAACAAGAATGGAGACCTCCGTTCGTATGTGTGTGTGTATGTGTGTGTGTGTGTGTGTGTGTGTGTGTATGTTTCCTAGACCCCCTTTTGTCTAGGGTCCCAAAGAAGATCTCTATGTATCGAGCCTATGCACCATAGTGAAACTTGGAGGAGGAACTGAGTAATGTGGGAGCCACATGCAGGATCAGCTATGTATCATGGGAGAGGTCTCTGGTTTTTACGGGCAGCCACAGCAGAGAGCCTAGAATTCAGTCTCTGTCATACATGTTGGTTAGCTCATAGGCAGCAGGGGTGTTTCAGCTCTACCAGTCCCATGGCGTGAGAGGGCTTCCCCTGGCTGTGCGGCATCCAGGCCCACTTTTCTGGCCCTCACAGAATTTTTGTAAGCTGGGTGATATGTTTTATTAAAGATGTCTTATTTTTATAAAATAGCTAGAATGAATATCTGGCATAAGGAAGTGGGGACTTTGATTAATAGAGTACTTGACACCAAAATTGGTTGCAAGCAAAGGGCCCTGAAGGAAGTGGGGATCGGGGATAGGTCATCCAGTCTAGGTGGATCTGAAGATAGTAAGGACCCAGTTGGTAATAGAGGATGAATCATTAGTGTTCCATGGCACACAATGGTGAAAGAGTTGCAGTTGCGTTACTGGACAGAACTTGGGTCCACTCACCTGCTGCGCAGCAAAACCAATCTACTGACACTGGGTTGTTGGTGAAGGAAAGTACAGTGTTTATTTTCCGGGTGCCAAGCAAGGAGAACTGGCTGCTTGTGTTCAGAAGACTCTAACTCCCTGCTGACTTTCAGGGAAGGGTTTTAAAGGCAACATCTGGGGTGAGGGCTGCAGGGTGCATGACTTTCCTCTGATTGGTTGGTTGTGAGGAAACAGGGTGCTGTTTCAGGGATCTTAATCATCAGCATTCTGGTTCTAACCAGTCTGGGGTCTGTGTGCTTGTGGTCAGCATGGAGTCACCATCCTCCACCTGGTCAGGGGATCTTAGTTTCTGCATAACAGCTCAAAGATATGTATCAAATTGTTATCTCTTGTGGAGAAACTAGGACTCTGCTTTATCACTGCACTATTGTTTCTTGACTGCTTTTCTTTCTTTTTTTTTTTAACATCTTTATTGGAGTATAATTGCTTTACAATGGTGTGTTAGTTTCTGCTTTCTAACAAAGTGAATCAGCTGTACATATACATATGTCCCCATATCTCTTCCCTCTTGCATCTCCCTCCCTCCCACCCTCCCTATCCCACCCCTCTCGGTGGTCACCAGGCACCGAGCTGATCTCCCTGTGCTATGCGGCTGCTTCCCACTAGCTATCTGTTTTACGTTTGGTAGTGTATATATGTCCGTGCCACTCTCTCACTTCGTCCCAGCTTACCCTTCCCCCTCCCCGTATCCTCAAGTCCATTCTCTAGTAGGTCTGTGTCTTTATTCCCGTCTTGCCCCTAGGTTCTTCATGACCATTTCTTTTTAGATTCCCTATATATGTGTTAGCATACGGTATTTGTTTTTCTCTTTCTGACTTACTTCACTCTGTATGACAGACTCTAGGTCCATCCACCTGTCTACAAATAACTCAGTTTCGTTTCTTTGACTGCTTTTCCTTTGTTTCTGCATTTCCTCACTTCCCTAATTAGTAACTGCTTGAGTCAGTCCTTTGGAACTCAGGGAGGGCCTAGGAGGCCAAAGCCTTTTTCTACAGACAAGAAACAGGGAACACAGCGGTGCTTTTGTACCCAGGAGGGCCCTGAAGGGTTCTGTTCAGTGTCAGTCCCCCCTTTCCTTTGATACTCCTCAATCCTGAGGGGATCATGAGTGGGACAAGAGAGGGAATAAAGTTTTGGATAGAGAAGTTAATCATCAACCTGGCAAGGGAACTCGGTTTTAGGGGGACTCGGTTTCAAGAGTTACCACCTGTGGTCACTTGAATTGAAATGCCTTTGAAGTCAATGTGTTGGTGGACCAGGCAGCTGCTGTTTGGGACCCAGAGGACACTCCTTTCCCCCACAGCATTGAGAAACACATTAGTGCGGAGGGCATCTTCACCTGTGAAGTGTTCTGAAGTGGCTGACTTGTGTAGGCCACAGATGAGATGGGAGATTCTGCCATTGACATGGTCACCCTCATTTGAGTGGAGATGTTGGGGTTCTGGTGTTGCAGGCCCAGTAGGAGCACTTAATCTCCTGCCTCAAGGTGAGTGCTGTTTACCTAATAAACAGCAAGGATGGAAGGGTAGTCACATTGGTTTGACCTGTAGCAACCTCTGAAGGTGGCTAATTGATCAACAGATCCCTTGGATCTTGAAATATCTGACGTACTCCAAAGTTGCATTTGATCAGTGTAAACATAAATAAAATATAAATAAATATTTGTAATAAAATATAAGAACATAAAAATAAATAAATCAAGCATTAGATCTGGTGACTTGACCTATCTTGATGGCAAATGGTAGTCCCTTACTCAATTCCCACACTTGAGCCAGAACACCATGAATGAGTGGACTACTGAGGAAGGACCCTACGGTGAAGTCGCAAGTTACTGCAGTAAATCTTCTTCCCAGGCTTAGCCAAAGGGACCGTCAGCCATTTACCACAGTTACTGTGCATTTGCTTTAAGGACACTTGCTCTAAGCCAGAGCTCAGCAAACTCCCTGGAAAGGGCCAGGTGACAAATATTTGAGGCTTTGTGGGCCAGTTTGTCTCTTTCGTAACTACTCAGCTCTGCTGTTGTAGAGCGGAAGCCTCCAGAGACAAGTATGGCTGTGTTCCAATAAAACTTTGCATATGGACATTGGCGTGTGGATTTCAAATAATTTTCACATGTCAAGAAATATTATTTTTTTTAACCATTTAAATATGTAAAAACCATTCTTAGCTTGCAGGCCCTAGAAAAACAGGCCACAGGCCAGGTTTGGCCCATGGGCTGTAGTCTGCCAATCTCTAATTTAAGCTAATGGAATCACTAGGTCCCTAAAACAACAGAGTGGAAAGCCAGCAAAATGAGGTGGCATCCATTCCTAGGGTCTCTGGCAAGCATAAACCAAAAGCTGATACTTTAATACAGTAGCTTTCAACTGTGGTTGCACACTGCAGTCACGTGGAGAATTTAGAAAATGTGGGTGCCTGGGTCTCAACCCAATTCTGCTTTAATTATTGTGGGTATAGCTTGGAGCTGGTGGTATTCTCCAACTCCCCAAGGGGCTCTACTGTGTAAACGAGGTGGAGAACTACAACCCATACTGTGGGATATTACTCAGCAATTAAAAAGGCAGGAACATAAACGGATTTCAAAAACATGATGCTGACTTTAAAAAGCCAGACACAAAGGTGTGCAGTATGTATGATTCCATTTACAAGAAATTCTGCAGCAGGCAAAACGAATATATAGGGACTGGGAGCAGATCAAGGTTTATATGGAGCTGGGAGATGGAAAGATTAACTGGGAACCATTTGGAGTGTGGTATATGCTTTATATCTTGATTGAGGTGGTGGTTAGCTCTAATCCCCGATTTTTACATGTAAGTAATTTGAGATCAGGAGAAGTCGGGTGAATTGTCCAAAGTGATGTAGCTTAATAATCAGAGAGAAGACAGGTGGATCTGATTATCAGTAATTGTTTCTATTATGCTAGGTAATGAGTCAGTAGCAATAGTGCTTCCCCCCAAGCCCGTGGCAAAACCCTGACCCAGCCTTTTATACAAGTAGAGCATGGACATGAAAGTACACCTCTTGTGCATTCCAAACACCTACTCATAAGCACAGTTGACATTCTCACATGTTCCTTTATGTTGACTTCTTTACGTTTGTATTTACATATCCAAACAAAAACTTTTCTTAATATTTCCTTTTGAGTAATCACACTCTAATATACAGGTTTAAAAATTATGGTAAAAATACGTAACATAAAATTTACCATCATAACCATTTTTAAGTGTACAGTTCAGTACTGTTCAGTTGATTCACATTGTTGTGAAACCAATCTTCAGAACTTTTTCGTCTTTCAATTCTGAAACTCTACACCTTAAACAGCAATTCCCCTTTGTCCCTTCCCCCCAGTCCCTGGTAACCCCATTCTACTGTCTGTTTCTATGAATCTGACTACTTTAGATACCTTTTTTTTTTTTTAACCCATGGACTCTGTTTACTATAGTTTTCCCAACTTTTTAAAAAAATATTTATTTATTTATTATTTTGTCTGTGCCGGCTGTTTGTTGCAGCATGCGGGATCTCTAGTTGCAGCATGCAGACTTCTTAGTTGCAGCATGTGGACTCAGTTGTGGCATGCAGGCTTCTTAGCTGTGGCATGCGGACTCTCAGTTGCAGCATGCTTGCAGGATCTAGTTCCCCGACCAGGGATTGAACATGGGCCCCCTGCAATGGGAGCATGGAGTCTTACCCACGGGACCACCAGGGAAGTCCCTAGAAACCTTATGTAAGTGGAATCATACAGTATTTGTCTTCTCGTGACTGGCTTATTTCATTTAGCGTAATGTTCTCAAGGTTCATCCATGCTGTAGCATATGACAGAATATCCTTCCTTTAAAAGGCTGAATAATATTCCATTGTATATATATATACATACCACAATTTGTTCATCCATTTATCCATTGATGGGCATTTTAATTGTTTCTACTTCTTGGCTGTTGTGAATAGTGCTGCTATGAACATAGATGTGCAAGTATCTCCTCAAGATTCTACTTTCAGTTCTTTTGGATATATACCCAGAAGTGGGATTGTTGGGTCATATGGGAGTTGTATTTTTCATTTTTTTTTGGAATCTCCATACACACTCATAAAGAATGAATGGGTCAAAGAAGAAGTCACAAAGGAAATTAGAAAGTACTTTGAGACAAATTAAAATGAAAGTCCATCATACCAAAACTTATGGGATGCAGCAAAGGTGTGCTAAGAAGGAAGTTTATAGCTTTAACTGTGTACATTGAAAAGACAAAAGATCTCAAATCAACAACCTTACTTTACACCTCAAGAAATTAGAAACAGAAGAATAAACTAAAGCCAAAACTAGCAGAAGGAAGGAGATATATAAGAGCAGAGATAAATGAAATAGAGAAAAAAATACAACAACAATAGAAGAAAAATAAATGAAACTAAGAGTTGGCTTTTTGTTAAAGCTACACAAAATTGACAAACCCTTAGTTAGACTCACTAAGAAAAAAAAATAGAGGACACTCAAATAATTAAAATCAGAAATGAAAGAGGGACATTACAACTGATACTACAGAAATTAAAAGGATTATTAGCAAATACTGTGAATAATTGTATGCCAACAAATTGGAAAACCTAGAAGAGATGGATAAAGTCCCCCAAACAGACAATCTAGCAAGACTGAATCGTAAAGAAATACATAATATGAACAGATCGATTAATGAGTAAGGAGATTTAATCAGTTCTCAAGTATCTCCCAGCAAAGTAAATCCCAGGACCACATGGCTTCACTGGATTTTTCTATCAAATACTTGACAAGGCGATGTCTGAGATTGCTTGTGTCTGAATCACCTTGATGAGGGAGGTCTCTAGCCCTGTTTAGGCACCCGACGTAGTTGGTCAGCTGGGGGACTGCGGTAGCTGTTAGCTAGCCCCCTTCTACGCTTTCCCCTCGGCAACGTTATTTCGGAAGGAATGTGGGTTCTTGCAAATGACTCTGACTCTTCCTATACACCGTACATAGACCACATGCCCTTACTGCTCCCTTTAAAATGTGAATTTTTCCCTTTCATTGCTGGATTTTCCTGAAAACGAGTTGGTTGCCTGGCATTCTCCAAAGGTCACCAATAAGTTTCCTCTTTGTTGTTGTTATTGTTGATGAGTATCATTATGAACTCCTGGCTCTTGAACATGTTGGTGGGCTTCAAACCATTGTTATGTAGTGTTGAGCAGAGGAGTGAAATGATTTGACTTGCGCTCTGCTGCTGGGTTGAAAGCAGACAGGTAAGGGAGCCAGGATGAAAGCAGAGGGGCCAGCTGGACAGCAGTACAGTCCAGGAGATAGATGTTGGTATCTTGGCCAGGGTGGTGGTAATGGAGGTGGTGAGAAGTGGCTGGCTTCTGGACATACTTTGAGAGAGGGGCCGAGGGAATTTCCTGACCAGTTGGATGTGGAGTGTGGGAGAAAGAGAGCACGCCAGGCCCCCTCCGAGGTTTGGGGACTGAGCAAGTGGCATTTGTGGGTCCAATGCCCTATCTGTGTTTACTTTCACTTCCAGTGCCACACAGGGAAAGTCCCAAGGTTGTGAGTAGCAGGTTTGCCCTGACAGCGGGCCACACAGGGAAAGCAATGGCTCCCCAGAGGAGTTCATCTGAGGCCTGGTCGTAATCACTCCATCGTGGAGTGATCAGCCCTGGACGGATCTTTACTCATAAGCGTGCCCTGAGACAACATGGAATAGTTAATGTACAAAAGGCACAGCCCACAAACCTAGAGAGCCTTAAGTATTACAACCCAAAGGAAGCTGGTTTCTAACAGTGTAATTACCATAATCCTCCCTCCCCACAAGCCACTGGTATGATTATCTGCTGGTTCACTGTTTCAGTGGAATGTGTTAAAAATAAAATACCCTTAGTGAATCCACCTATGGGGAAGAGAATTGACACGATCTTATTTCTGCAGGTGCCGAAAAACTTCCAAATCTTTTCCCATGGTGAATTAGATATGTTGGAGGGGAGAATTTGTGGGCGGGGGTGGGGGTGAACAGCAACACAACTCCTAGGAGTGAATACAAGGTGAGGTATACCCAGGACACTTTCTAAGCGTGCCTGTGGCTTCAGTATCCAGTACAGTAGATGTCAGAGTAAAGAAAATGAACAAGAGCCAAAGAGAGGCCTTACAGAATGATGAAAGGATCAGGGAGACATAAAGATCCTAAATGTGTACGCACCAAACAACAGAGCCTCAAAGTACATGAAGCAAAAACTGGTGGAGCTGAAAGGAGAAAGAGCCAGATCTATAATTATAGTGGGGGCCTTCCACACCCACCTCCCTCTTAGCAAGTGACAGAATTACCAGAGAGAAAATCAGCAAGGATATAGGAGACCTGAATAACACAGGAAACTAACGAGATCTGCATGACATAAATAGAACAGTCCGCCCACCAACAGCAGAGTACAGGTTTTTCCCCGAGGGTCTCTGTAACATTCACCAAGTTAGACCATCTCCTCGACCATCAGACAAGCCTCAGTAAACTCAAAAAGAATTGAGGGACTTCCCTGTTGGTGCAGTGGTTAAGAATCCGCCTGTCAGTGCAGGGGACACAGGTTCGAGCCCTGGTCAGGAAGATCCCACATGCTGCGGAGCAGCTAAGCCCGAGCGCCTCAACTACTGAGCCTGCGCTCTAGAGCCCTCGAGCCACAACTGCTGAGCCCGCGTGCCACAACTACTGAAGCCCGTGCGCCTAGAGCCCATGCTCCGCAACAAGATAAGCCGCCGCAACGAGAAGCCTGTGCACCGCAACGAAGAGTAGCCCCTGCTAGCCGCAAGTAGAGAAAGCCCGTGTGCAGCAACGAAGACCCAACGCAGCCATAAATAAAGAAATAAATTTATTTTAAAAAAATAAAAATAAAAAAAGAATTGAAATCTCCCAGAGTGTATTCCCTGGCCACGATGGAATCAAATTAGAAACCAGTAATAGAAAACAAAAAGAAGAATCCCTAAACACTTGGAAATGGTGGTTGACACATCATTCCAGGTTATCATTCACACCCTTGTTATAGAAGAGCTGAAGTGAGGAAGAGTTGCCTGCTGAGCTGAAAGGCATTTCAGGCTGGCCCAAAAGAGAGCTCACCCTGGCTCTTTCAAACAGAGTATTGTTCAGGGCAAGGCTGGAGGGAGGGAGACAGTTCAGGAGGCTGTGACATCAGTGCCACCTGACATTAAAGCTCCTAGTGCACTGGCAAAGGAAGTCCAGCTAGCTTGCTGGTTAGTGGAATCGGTTTGGTGGCTGATTGGATTTGGGAAGCACGAGAGAGGTATTGGTGTGGTTGTTGGAAAGTCCTGAGAGAAGGCAAGATTCGGGTGCCTTCCTGGTACATATATGACTGGTGTCCAGTCTAACCCATGGACGCATACACCTCAGTTCTTTATCAGTCCTGCTCCACTGTGTTAAAAGTTTCAACGCAGTTGTCCTCTCCTCCCTCCTCCTTCTCCTCCCTCTTTCTCCTCCTTGTCCTCCTCTTCCTCATCCTGCTCCTCCTCGATTCTTCCCCTGATAGTGCCATCTGTCGGATAAGGCTGTCCTCTCTGCACAGGCAGAAGAGTGTCCTTTCTGAGGTTTGTGGGATTGGTCCCTTAGGCCAAGTTGGCACTTTGCCTGCCCTACCATCCTGTTAGCCTAAGACATGGTACATGGTAAGTGCACCACAGATGTGTCTTCAAACTTGTATTTTTGTTCCTCTTTTCAGAATACAGTGATGGTGGTAGACCACCTCAAGGAAGAAAGAAAGGTTGTAGTTCTTTCCCAGGTAATTCTGGCAAGAGGAGCCCTCATTATGAACACGGTGGGGGTGAGCCTCAGCCCTCACACCTCCAGGAGGATGATGGAAACGTGGTGAAGAGGGATGTCCAGGAAGACCCCGAAGTAAGACAGTAAGTGACCAGGCAGCAGGGTTTGTACACAGCAGCCCCTGGGACTATGCACCTCTCTCACTCTCCGTGGACTTGTTTCTCTTCTGTCACTGCAAAACTGAAGCATGCTAGAAGTGAAATAATGGTTGAGCAATCCTAATTGTAGTGCTGGTGTCAAAGAGACGAGGGTGTACAGAAGACTTTCTTAGCACGTATGGCCACTCACCCTCCTTCTCTCCACATCCCCCCTGCAGCTCTCCCTGTACCATCCGAGGCAACGAGAGGAGAGTGAGATGGCACAGTGAAGGCCACACGCATATTACTGTGTGGGGAAACAGAAAACCTCTGGAGAGAGAAATGTGGGAGAACACACAAGATGGAACCCCAGGGAGCTGGTTCAGGGTCACAGTGAGTATCCTGAAAAATGTATGGAATGTGCAGGAGAGAAAAGTCAGGGGGAGTTGTGTTGGTCTCATGTAGAGATGCTGGTTTATTTCACTGGGGACAGTTTGTAATCTGTCCTTCTTATGACCAGGAGTTAACAATCCTGTTCATCTAAGGGCAGATTCAGAGAAGCAGTGTTAAGGGAACAGGCTGACTGTGAGGAGAACGGAGGAGCCTGTGTCAGAGCAAAGATGGAAACTACTGCCAAGGATATGGAGCGACGCCACATTGGAGGTCTCAGTTTGGCAAGCTGAGTGTGGGAGATGGAGGGTCGAGCCTCTGGAGACCTTGTCTGAGGGGCAAGCAATGTCTGCACTGGGTAGGATCTCCTGGAAATTTATAAAAGGAAGATCATCTCTGACACCTTGATTATTTGGAAGAGAGTTTGACTGGAGAGAAAGAGTATTTAGGAAATCCATATTACACACACCCATAAGAAATCATGCCAGTGGTCCCTTCTTTAGAAGCCCTTTCAAGCTCAGTAGAAGGCCGGAAAAGAACAGGATAAGGTTCGTCCTTCAGCCTAAATTCCCTGTTGTCTGTCCTCTCTCCCATCCCTTCTTTTCATCCTTAGATTCCTTGTGGGATACAGTATGACAAGACATGGCTAATGAACTCAATCCAGAGCCATTGCGGTGTCCCCTTCACTCCAGTGGACGTAAGAGAGGATGCCGAAGCCAGACGCGTGGGCACAGGGAAGGGAGAGAGAGAGACCTGGTTCAGCAGGGTCTGTTGGCTTCTGATACTATTGCTGTTGCATTCAATCCCTGTAGTTCCACTTTATGCACAATGGGGCTCAGTTCTTTGTCCAGGAAGCTAGCACTGCGTCTGCATTGATGGATGTCAGCAACAAGATTTGTGACGAGGAGAGCCGAAAGGTGTGTGTCGCGGGCATTACCTGTACCTCATCCTGAGGAAGGAGTACAGGCCAGGGGCTGGTTGTCTTCTTTGGAACTAGAGTTCCTGGTGCTTACCCCACCTCTTCTTCCTGCAGATACCTGTCTTTGTCAGCCCCTCCGCTGTTCCCTACTCTGTGCGCGATAAGTTGAAGCCAGAAGAAATGGAGCATCTAAAGGTAGTGCAGACTCAAGGCATGTTGTGTGCCAGCGCTCAGACCCACCTCTCCTTCCTTCAGCCCCCCGTCCCCCTCGCCCCCGATTTCCCTGCCACCACCACAGCCTCAGAGCGGCTCTCTCCACCTCTCTCTCCGCAGCTGACCTTGAGCAAACGATTTGATGTCTCCCAGCAAGCTCTTGACCTCCGGAGGCTCCGCGTTGACCCAGGTACGGCTGACAGCAGTAATTCTAGGGCGGGCGAGGGCAGAGGGGTCTTCCTGGATGGAGACTTAGGGATGGTAACGTGGGGCGGGGCTGGTGCTGGCCCCAGACCCCACTCAGCCATCTGATTCCCTCCCCTCTCCTTCCTGAAGGCTTGTTGGGCCATGGCATTGATATAATTCTGAATCGAAGAAGCTGCATGGCTGCCACCCTGCAGATCATCAAAAAGAATTTCCCTGAGGTGAGGCTGTAGGCCCAGTGCTGGTATTAGGGTAGGGGGTGGAAGAGATGGGGTGGAGGGCAGATTTGTCTCCAAGGTCCTAGATAGTAACCTTCACTCTACCTCTTCTTGCCCCAAAGCTGTTGTCCTTGAACTTGAGCAGCAGCAAACTGAACCAGCTGGATGGCCTGTCTGACATTATACAGATGGCCCCCACGGTCAAGATCCTGAACCTCTCCAAAAATAAGGTGAGAAGGGGGAGCCAGATCAAAGTTGGGTTGAGAGTAAGTGTTGGGCGTGTTAGTGGCCATCAGAGTGATGACAGGAGGCAGGTGAAGGTACCTGTGGGGAAGGGAGGGAGGGGGCTGGGGCTGCAGGGATCCGGATGTCCCTCTTTCCCTGGGATTCCTTTTCCCACTTCCGCCCCATATGTCTCAGCTGAAGTCTGTGTGGGAGTTGAGCAAGATGAAAGGGCTGAAGCTTGAAGAGCTGTGGCTGCAAGGGAACCCATTGTGTGGCACCTTCCCAGACTGGTCCACCTATGTAAGGTCAGTGTGAACACCCTGTCACCCTTCTTGGTGACCTTCACCCATGGGAGCCTAGACTATCTGTGACAGTGCCCCTTTGCCAAAGGTGGCAGCCCTGGTCTTCTGGGAGGATCACAGGCCCCACCTTCTGCTCTCTCTGTGCCTATCACCGGTGAGGAGTTTCCTTCCCCTGACCTGCTCACCTCTGCAGGGACTCTGGGGTCTGTTTCCAGCTCTCTGCACCCAGCTATATTCCACCAAGGCCTCCCAAGAGTGTGCCCCAGGAAGCAGGGCTTCTCCTCCTCACCAGGACCAGGAGTGACCAGCCTTGATCCAGATGCTGGCGCCCTGGACTGAGAAGGGTCCTCCAGCCCAGGGTCTCATGCTGAGAGAAGCCTTCCTTCTTCGTGCTGAGATGGCGTTTGCCTCCCCCGTTCTGAGAGGGGCCCTCTTCCCCTTCCTCCAAAGGGGTCCCCCCTCCTCTCCCAAGTTGACATGGGGGCTTTCCTGCGCCATGCTGAGGGCTGAGGCCGTGGGTGGCTGCTGTCATGACATCCATTCTGCTGGCCCAACGCCAGGAGCTGGACCCTCCTTGGGAAAAAGCAGGGCTCCTTGAGTCAAGGGGCCAGACGTGGGCCCCCGCCAGTGATCAGAGGGCTTCCTGAGGCAGGAGTGGAAGGCAGAGGGCGGAGGTGTTAGGGGAGACAGAAGGACAGGCCTCTCAGGGGCACTTCCCATCCCTCCCTGCACAAGTCACATCATCCCGCCTGGTCCTTCACAGGAGCCCTGGGCAGCCTGAGACAGGTACGATTCCTCAGATAAAGAACCAACTCAGACAGGTGCAGGGGTCATCGGGAGAGAAGACGGTGATCATAAGACTGGGCCACGGATCCTAAGCCCCATACTGAGCTGGGACCTGACCCTTTCCTCATTCTGGGGAAGATGTGCCCCCATGGCTGCTCTGTTTCCCATGCCCAAGTCTGGCTGAGCTCACACAGGTGACAAAGTTTCAGCCAGCATCCAGTGGGCCCCCCAGCCCAACATGGGCATATTTTCCATTCCTACCTGGTGTGTCTGGGCGATTCTGGGGCAGGTGAAGAGCCGCAACAGGTGTGCCGTTTCCCCTTTCTTCTCTCTTCTTCCCTGACCCCGACCACGGGAGAGCTTCTTTCCCTTCCCTTTGTTTTCTCTCTCTCCCTTGTCTCTGTGCCCCTATGTCTCTGTCATCTCTCCCCTCCTACCTTCACTCCCTTTCTGTCTTCATCCCCTCCCTGAGCCCCACCTCACTCACCTCCCTGGCCCAGCATCCTGGGCCATCCCTGGGGGGTGTCCGGGTTTTGCCAGAGTGCTGGACCCCCAGTGAGGTAGCAGAGCCCCAGGCTCCCACCCCATTCCCTCTTCTCCCCACAGCCTTCAGTGGGGCCCTGGAGGAAGGAAGGGAGGAGAAGGAAGCCCTGCAGAATGGGTTTGAAATGCTGCTCCCTGTGGCACTGGAGAAGGGAGTCCGAGTAGTCTGGGTGGGAGCTACCCAGGCGAAGGAGAGGAAGGGAGGGAGGGAAGGAATATTAAAGTGAAGGTATTGAGAGAGATGAGGAGACAGTGCCTTTCACACAGTAAGATGACAGATGCTCAGTGCTCAACAGGGAAGTGGACCGAAAACCCTTAAAATCAGAAGCAGAGGTGGGCAAAGGGCGCTGCTGGATGGGCCAGAACACACTGATCTCTGTTTATGGTATTACTGTTTTAACTCAAAGGAAGCATTGCGACCTTGAACTATCAACCACCTCTTCTCTATTTTTGGTTTTGGACAGGGCCATCAGAGATCGTTTCCCGAAGTTATTACGCCTAGTAAGTGCCTACGTAAATCATTGTTTCTTACGAATGTCGGTGATCTCTGCACCTGCCCTCAAGCCCTTTGGGTCTTGCCTAGATCACATATTAGCATCAGAACCTTAACCATTTTGGGGGACATGGACTCCTGAAAATGACATGGATGGACTTGCTGGAAAAATACCCATAAATACACACACGCACACACACAAGTTGAATATAACACTAGAGACTTCCAGGACCTCATGATGAAGACATCCACTGTAAGCTTTCCCATGGAATTTCCAGGGCCCTTTCACACCTGACCTCTGACCCTCACCCTCCTGGGCCCATCCTTTTCCCGGATCATCCAGGGCCACTCCCCTGGTCTCCACTCCTGACTTCCTCTTCCTTTCTCCAGGATGGCCAGGAGTTACCGTCACCAGTTACCATTGACGTTGACACTCCCTATGTAGTAAAGCCCTGCAAGGTGAGGAAGAGGATCAAACAACATTTTGGGTGTTGCAGGGAGGCTTTATCCACTGCATAGTCTCAAATGCCATTTGATTCCAGGGCAGCTACTTTGGATCTGATAAGCTGAAGAGACAAGTCCTGCAATTCCTGCAGCAGTAAGTACCTCTGGGAAGCTGAGCAAGGGGGGGAGGGTGAGGACAGGTGAGGCCACCTAAGCACAGGTCTGCTCAGGGGAGTTTCCAAGTCTCATTTGAGGTCCAGACCACAGAGATAGACTGTCCTCATTGCTCCCCCTCAGGTTCTACTTGATCCATGACTATGGAGACCGACAGTGTCTCGTGGGTTCTTATCACGAGCAGGCCTGCTTCTCCCTGACCATTCCCTTCCACCCCGAGGACCCAGCCCCGTGAGTATCACAGCACAGGCTCTGCTCCTGGGCCGTGTGGCTCCCCAGCAGACACAGGCCAGCTCCTGCAAACACCCACCACCCACTGTTGCTCTTTGTCTCCTAGAAGCAGCTTGTGCGAGTACTTCAAGGACAGCAGGAATATGAAGAAGCTCAAGGACCCCCGTGAGTGTGTGATGGGAAGACTGGTTGGGAAAGGGCAGTGAAGGGGTCAATCATAGGGCCCAGGGCGTGGCAGCCCCTGACCTTCGCTCGCTTCCCCTCCCCTCACAGACCTGCGGGTCCAGCTGCTGAAGCACACAAAACGTGACATTGTGCACACCCTCTGTGTGTTGCCCAAGACTCAGCATGACTTCAGCTCCTTCGTGGTGGACACGTGGTCCCAGACGGTGAGCGCCTGCTTCCTCCCTCGGGCGGGCCCAGGAAGCCACAGGTGGGTAGAAGGTGGAGGTGGTGACTGGGCACCTCGGCTCTTCCTTTTCAGGAAAGGATGCTCTGCTTCTCTGTCAACGGGGTGTTCAAGGAAGGTGAGTGTGTGTAGAGTCCCCTCCCCAGATTCCCCACTGCTGCCTCCCCCTGGCCAGGCTCGTTCCCAGAACCACCCAGCTTCCCTGACCCCTTCCGTCCCCTTCCCTTCCCCTTCTCTTCCCTTCTCTTCCCTTCCGTTCCCTTCCCTGCCTTTTCCCTCCTTTCCCCTTCCCTTCCCTTCCACTCCCCTCCCTTACCCATCTCTTCACTTCCCTTCCCTTCCTTGCCCTTTCCTTCCCTTACCTGCCTTTCCCCTCCTTTCCCCTCCCCTCCCTTCCCTCCCGTTCCCTTCCCTTCCCCTCCCTCCCCTTCCCCTCCCTTCCCTTCATTTCCCTCCCCTCCCCTCCCCCCTCCCCTCCACCTCCCCTCTCCTCCCCTCTCCTCCCCTCTCCTCCCCTCCCTCACTGTGTTCTCCAGCCCTCAGGCTTCCCACAGACAATCTAGGTCTGAGCTGTGTCCATGCCTGTCTGCCCTGCACACCCTGGGCGTTGGGGACACAGGCTGCAGAGTTTGGTGGCTCTCATCCCAGATACTTACTCTGAGAACTTGGGCCGTTACTTAACCTCTCAGTTTCCTCATTTGCAAAATGGGGTAGTAGTATCCACCTCTTGGGCGGCTGTGAAAAACGCATCCCGTGAACTTGTGTAGTGGTGGTCAGGGGCCCTGTCACTGGGCGCAGACTGCTCCTATAGTTGCCCTCCCCATTGCCGACACCCTGGCCCCCGTGAACAACTGCCCTCTCAGCATGAGAGTCCAGTCACAGCCTGACTGGGGACCGCCGTGTGAGCGTGTACAGCACGTGCGGCTCTAAGGGGTACTGTTGTTTGTTTGCTGTTGAAGTGAAAGGAAGTTCTCAGGGCTGTGTGCGTGCCTTCACCCGGACCTTCATCGCTACCCCTGCCAGCTACTCCAGGTGAGAGCCCTGTTGTGGGCGGGAATGCCCATCCCCGCCTGGGCTCAGGGGCGTGGGAATGTGGTGGTGCAGACCTTAGGTTTACTCGGTATTGTGGAAAGCCAGCAGGGAGATCCCAGGAGCAGTCTAGCCTAGTAGTTAAGAAGAGCATGGGCTCTGGAATCGGCCTATGGGTTCTCTCCTTGACCCAACACTCACTCGCTGTGTGACCTTGGTCAAGTCACATGACCTCTCTGTGACTCAGTGTCTTCTTCCGAGAATGGGGATCAGAGCATCCACCCCTTGGGCTGTGGTAAAGGGTAAATGCGAAATTGCCCGTGGGTTGGGGATAAACCTATGAATCGAGTGAAGGTGGTAGACAGTCTCTCCAAAGGTGGGCTCTGTGGGGAGGGGCAGAGTACCAGTCAAGGAACCTGGGAGACAGACACAGGAGGGGCGTGGGAGGAATCTGGTTGCTGAGTGCCAGTGGGAGCAGAGTCAATATTGGGGGTGTGGGTGTCCATCCAGGCGTTGTCTGAGGGCCCACTTTTCCTTCAATCTGTGCATCGTGAATGACGAGCTGTTTGTGAGGGACGCCAGCCCCAGTGAGACCCAGAGTGTGTTCTCCATCCCAGTGCCTACACCCACCTCCAGCTCCATGCACACCCTCTCCCAGGAGCAGCAGGACATCATGCAGGCATCCTCCACCCGACCTGAGGTGAACCTCTAGTGGTCTCAGAAGTGAGTGCTGGGTTTGCGTGGGCATAGGAGGGAGCTGGGAGGAGTAGAGGAGTGATTAATGGGAACTTGAAGGTAATTTGTTTTCCTTGTTTATTTCAGTCATTTTTAATCTGAGCATTTCATTCGTGTTACATATGAAGATACCTAGTTATTTTGAGCAGCTTTGTATTATTTTTATTAATTTCATGGATGCTGCTTCTGTATTAACAGACAGTTGGGTGTTCAGGAGTGTGCATGAGGTTCATTCCACTGTATATGTCACAGTATATGTGGAGGGGGAAAAAATCATTACCCCAAAACATACTACCCAAAGGTAACCGTTGAATGTTTTCATCTTCATCATATCTTCCTGTAAGTTTGCTTATGTAGGTGTTTACATGTTTATTATGCACGTTTACATATTTCTATATTTATCTACAGAAAATGAGGTCTCATCATGAGAGAGAGAGAGAGAGAGAGAGAAGGAAATAGAGAGGCAGAGACAAAGAGAAAGAGAGGCTTTTGGCTGAATGGGGAAGAGGGGTCCAAAGAGGAATTATTTAATCTTCAATGCCTTGAAACTTGAGCAAGTTAACAGCTAATGTGAAGGAGCCATCTCAGCTCATTTTTAACTCTTAAATTTTCCCATATATTAATTTTCCTTCTTGTCTTATTTCTACTACAGAGCTAATGAGACACCTCAAATGGAACAGTATAAATTTTAAGCCCAATATATATTTAGTTATTAGTGAATGAAAGAATGGACAATTGTATTTCAATGAAATGGTAGTACTTTTTAGGTTTTTGTCTCACAGGGAGGCAGCAGATGGTTGAAACTGTGGTGTGACGTGGCTGGATGACGCATGACTGAGGACCCCTGCACTGTTGAATGGGAGACAGGTCTAGAATTTTCCTATAAACGTATTAACATGCAGAGCAGTCCAGGAGCAGCAGTTAGGCAAACACCACAGCTTGCTGCCCTGGTGCCATTTCTCACTGAGCTCACCAGGTGAATCAAAGGCAAGCCTGTCTTCCCAGCGTGGGGAACTGGATTAGGGTCTGCTCAGAGGCACGATGTTGGGCAGCTCTTAGGAGCTTCTGAGTCTCCCAAGAAACTAGAGATCCTTCTGTCTTTAAAACTTTGAACTCAAGGCATACCAGAGAGAGATTTGCTTCCTTCATAAAGATATCTATATTCTCATTAGGAGAAACAATGAGAAACACCTTTCCATAATGCCTGCCTTAGCCCCAGGTTTTCTCATTCACCCCTCAGGACAGCTCTGTGTTAAAGATGAGTCCCATTTCACAGATGACAAAGCTCCTCCTCATATAGCTTCTATCACCTATCCAGATAAGTGGGAGTTTGGGAATGAGGTTCCATCCCTCGCCCTCTCTAGAGGACAATGGAGCAGCCTCCCTTTTAGACAATGGGCTTCTAGGGCTGGAGAAATGGTCATTTTGTTCTCCCCTGATGTAACAGGCCCAAGGGGTACTCCCTCAAAACCCCTATTGATGAATATGATAGTGCACATACATGTGCACATGCATTCATTAACTTGGAAAAGCATTCATTGTGCTCAATTTCATGGGGGAGATAAAGTAGAACCAAGTGGAATTGACAGCGTATCTCCGTGTGTGTGTGTGTTTGTGTGTGTGTATCGATGGGCTGTGTATAGGAAATGTATAAAGTCATTAGTGATAAAAGTACAATATGTCAGGTAAAGACGTGGAGATGACATACCTCTGAGAGGCAGGCACTTCCTTCTTTACCTCAGAGTCCCCCTTCCTTAGTGTGCAGGACAACTTTTTTTTTTTTAACATCTTTATTGGAGTATAATTGCTTTACAACATTGTGTCAGTTTCTGCTGTATAACGAAGTGAATCAGATATACGTATATATATATCCCCATATCGCCTCCCTCTTGCGTCTCCCTCCCACCCTCCTTATCCCACCCCTCTAGGTGGTCACCAAGCACCGAGCTGATCTCCCTGTGCTATGCGGCTGCTTCCCACTAGCTGTCTGTTTTACATTTGGTAGTGTATATATGTCCATGCCACTCTCTCACTTCGTCCCAGCTTACCCTTCCCTTCCCCATGTCCTCAAGTCCATTCTCTACGTCTGCGTCTTTATTCCTGTCCTGCCCCTAGGTTCTTCAGAACCGTTTTTGGTTTTTAGATTCCATATACATGTGTTAGCATACGGTATTTGTTTTTCTCTTTCTGACTTACTTCACTCTGTATGAGAGACTCTAGGTCCATCCACCTCACTACAAATAACTCAATTTCATTTCTTTTTATGGGTGAGTAAATAATTCCATTGTAGATATGTGTCACATCTTCTTTATCCATTCATTTGTCAGTGGACACTTAGGTTGCTTCCATGTCCTGGCTATCGTAAATAGTGTTGCAATGAACATTGTGGTACCTGACTCTTTTTGAATTATGGTTTTCTCAGGGTATATGCCCAGTAGTGGGATTGCTGGGTCATAGCCCTCTTGCACTGTTGGTGGGAATGTAAGCTGTGCAGGACAACTTTTGAGGACTGAGGAAGGTAGAGTATCTTTTGTATGAGGAAAGCCCTTCAAAGGTCAGGTGTGGAAGTTTCCACGGGGTACCTTTTCCGATACCCAGAAGCAAAGAGCAGGGAGATGGCAATGGAGAGGCAGCTCTGGTGGTCTTCAATGGGGAGGGAGCTAATAAGGGTATAGTCCTTCATCTGGGCACCTCCCTGGCAGCCCCCAGGTCACCACTGTCTGCAGCTGAGAACCAGGAGTGCTGTTGGGTAAGAACCTTCCCTGGGTCATGAAAGGGTGGGCACAGGGCCTGGCACCCAGAGAGGGCCCAGGGCTTGTCTGCTTACTTCACCTCCATTCTCTGTCTTCACTTCCTATATTCTCCACCCTCAGTTGGGTTCATCCCTAACTTTGTGCTAATCACCACTCCTACCATTCACACTTGGCTGGGTGGTAAGAAAAATAATAATACTCATAAAACTGAAAGAATAATAAACCCACAATAGTAATAAAAGATAGCAACAATTATAGCACACATATTAGATAAATTACTTGCTCAAGGTAAGTCAACCAGCCAGTAATGGTTCCCAGTATCAAATCCTGGTCTTCTGACCGAAAAGGCCCCACCCCTAACCCCTGTTTCTATATTGAGTGTACTTCTATGTTAGGACTCAGGCCGACACAGGGGAAGAGACTCAACCCGGGTCCTGTGGTCAGTTGATGGCTCTGGAACTGGACATATGTTTGATGACTTCTGTCTAGCTGACCTGTTCCGATTCTTTGCTCTTCTGTGCTAATTCTTCTTCCTGGGGCTCAATAAGAAATTGCTTCTGGTCAAACTGGAATGAAAAACAGGAGACAAGAAAGCATGAGGAAAAAGGAAATGATGAGATGGCACCAAAGTTCTCTTCTTGCTGCTACATTTCCAGATGCTGTTTCAAATCTATTTTATAGGACAGAGGAGGCAAGGTGGGCCAGGAGTAATATATCTCAAAGTCCTATTGCATGCCAGACATTCTTTGAGGTTTTCTCCTTTTCTTCTTACAAGTCTAGAAGTAGGCGCCCTTAGTCCCATTTTACAGAGGGCCAACCTCAGACTCACGGAGTATGTAAATTTTCCAGGGTCAAATGTCTACTCTTTGCCCTCTACACAGATCAAGCAGCAGCCTCCTGTTTAGATGATAGAATTCCAGGGCTTAAAAGACTGATAGTGGAAAACTCGCCTGATGTGGAATCTGGGCTGTGTCATGCTCCCCATTGGACATGAAGATGATGGTAGGGATGAAATCCTACTCCGTGGGCCAAGAGGACTGGGTGTGGGGGCCACAATGACTAGCTGATTCTTGAGGTGCTGAACTGGACCCAGAAAGCAGCACAAGCTGTTGCCCTTTGGAAAGAGAACCGGAATGGTAGGATATTAACATGTACACAACTACTATATGAAAGGGGTTTTACATGTTATCTCATTTAATCCTAAACTCTTTGCAAGACCAATAGGTACTTATAAATGATCAGAATCAGAATTTTTTGTGTGTATTTTTAAAAATTGAAGTACAGTTGATTTACAATATTGTGTTAGTTTCAGGTGCACAGCAAAGTGATTTGGATATCAGATTATTTCCCATTATATGTTATTAAAAGATATTGAATACAATTCCCCGTACTTTACCGTAAATCCTTGTTACTTATCTATTTTATGTATAGTGGCTTGTACCTATCAGTCTCATGCTCCTAATTTGTCCCTCCCCCCTCCTTCTCCCCTTTGGTAACCATAAGTTTGTTTTCTATGTCTGTGAGACTGTTTCTGTTTTGTATATAGATTCATTTGTATTATTTTTTAGATTCCACATATAAGTGATATCATATAATATTTGTCTTTCTCTGTCTGACTTACTTCACTAAGTATAATATTCTCTAAGTCCAACTATGTTGCTGCAAATGGCTAATTGTCCACTGTGTGTGTGTGTGTGTGTGTGTGTGTGTGTGTGTGTGTGTATGAGTTTTCATTTCTTTCTGGATATATACCCAGGAGTGGGATTGCTGGATCCTATGGCAGCTCTGTTTTTAGCTATTTAAGGAACCTCCATACTGTTCTCCACGTGGCTGCACCAATTTACATTCGCACCAACAGTGTAGGAGGGTCCCTTTTCTCCGCACCCTCTCCAGCATTTATTATTTGCAGACTTTTCGATGATAACCATTCTGACTCATGTGAGGTTTTGATTTGCATTTCTCTAGTAATTAGTGATGTTGAGCATCTTTTCATGTGCCTGTTGGCCATCTTTATGTCTCCTTTGGAAAAATATCTATTTAGATCTTCTGCCCATTTTTTGATTGGGTTGTTTATATTTTGATATGGAGTTGTATATTTTGGATATTAACCCCTTGTCAGTCACATCACTTGCAAACATTTTTCTCCCATTCCATAAGTTGTCTTTTCATTTTGTTGATGGCTTCCTTGGCTGTGCAAAAGATTTTAAGTTTAATTAGGTCCCATTTGTTTATTTTTGCTTTAATTTCTTTTGCCTTGGGACACTGATCTAAGAAAATATTGCTACGATTTATGTCAGAGAGTGTTTCACCTATGTTCTCTTCTAGGAGTTTTATGGTGTCACGTCTTATATTTAGGTCTTTAAATCGTTTCAAGTTTATTTTTGTATATGGTGTGAGGGAGTGTTCTTATTTCATTGATTTACATGTAGCTGTCCAGCTTTCCCAACATCACTTGTTGGAGAGACAGTCTTTTCTCCATTGTATATTCTTGCCTCCTTTATTGAAGATTAATTGACCGTAGGTGGGTGGGTTTATTCCTAGGCTATCTATTCTATCCATTGATCTATATGTCTGTTTTTGTGCCAGTACCATGCTGTTTTGATTACTGTAGTTTTGTAGTATAACCTGAAGTCTGGGAGGGTTATGCCTCCAGCTCTGTTCTTTTCCTCAGGATTGCTTTGGCAATTCTGGGTCTTTTGTGGTTCCATGTACATTTTTGGATTATTAGCTCTAGTTCTGTGAACAATGTAACAGGTATTTTGATAGGGATTACATTAAATCTGTTGATTGCTTTGGGTAGTATGGCCATTTTAACAATATTAAGTCTTCCAGTCTAAGAGCATGGGACATCTTTCCATATCTTTGAATCACCTTCCATTTCTTTTATCAATGTTCTATAGTTTTCATCGTATAGGTCTTTCACCTCTTGGTTAAGTTTATTCTTAGGTATTTCATTTTTTGATGGGATTATTTGTTTACTTTCCTTTCTGATATTTCATTATTAGTGTAATGAAATGCAACAGATTTCTGTATATTAATCTTGTACCCTGCTACCTTGCTGAATTCATTTCAGGGAACAGAATTTAAAAGTTAAGTAACATGACCTAGAAACAACCTTGTCAATTGCTGCTCCAGGATTCATAATCTGGAGTTACACAAAGTAATCTGGAGTTACATTTTATCCTATGAACTGACATTCGACATCCCAGAAGGCATTATTATTCAGTTGTTCCTTTTAAAACAACGTGAAGTGAAATAAAAACACTAAAACTCATTAAAAAGGATTAGATATCCTCTGCATTACAAACATTAAAAGGTGTGTGAAAATCTGGGGGATATTGTATTCAGACGTAGGTTTATCTCTTCAATGTACAAAATAAACAGTAGAGTTAGGTCAATAATATCAAGAGCAGATGCAAAGAAAAACCACTTGAAAACAAACCAAGCTAAATAAATTAATAGGAAATAAATCATATTAAGCGAACAGGGTTGTCATGATGTACAAAGTAAAATATGATGACCCTTTTTCTGCAAAAGAATATATATGAACATGGGTGTATGAGGGTGATTAAATATGTTAGTGCATTACATACAGAGAAAAATCTGGAAAGTAGGCACCAATAAGTTAAGAGAAACTCTCTTTGTATTATGGTGGCCAAAAGGTAGGGACAGATGGGTGTGGCAATGTAATTTTGGTTTCCAAAAACGCATGTCTATATTTCTCCATATGTGTTAAACAAAGAGAAGTATTAATTGGTGCCCTAACAAAGTACTGAGATAAAGTTTTGCAAAACCGGTATATCAGCAGCCAAGTCACAAAGTAATAGTGTAGAAATACATTTATTGACTTAGACACTAAACAGATTTCTTTGATAATAAATCACTGAGTGTGGATTGTTGAAGATAGAAGATGTTTTTATTTTATAACTTTGCATTTCTATGCTGTTTCCAGAATGGAAACATTGAATAAAATGTTGAAAATACAAAAAATTGCAAACTGATTACCAATACGCTATTCATATATTCATGGATTCGGAAGCAGATCAAAACAGTTGATTTGACAGTTTTTTTTGTGTGTGTGTATTTGTATATGTCTCTTTGTCTCAAATTTCTTTACACCAATTATTCATACACTAACTCATGCAGCTTTCTACTCAGTTCACTTACGGGCCAGATTTCCAGTCCCAGGGCTTGAAGATCCCAGCATGGGCATGAATACAGAAGGATCGCTGCCAGTGTGAAGCCTAGAAATCTTGCCTTTAGGATGAAATTCATTCCCCTCCCCACCAACACCACAGTCCTTTCCATCCCCCATCCTTTGCCAAGCCCCCAGTTCAGACTTTTACACCTGCAGTTCTGACTCTGGTCACCAGGTGGCATCGCTCTCCATTTTCTACACATTTTTCTTTTTCCCCCTCAATGGAAAATACATATTTTTAAAACAGAAGTGAAAAGTTTCCTCAAAGTCTATTGGAAAAAAACAAGTACAGTGTGATCTTAACTTACTTTGAAAAATTCAGATGTGTATAGAAAGACTAAAAGGGCGTATGTGTAGTTTCTATCCTGCTTCTCATTAATTTATTAATGTGTACTGTGTGTGTACTATGTGGCAGGAACTGTCAGTCCAATTCCTTATCTGCATCCCAACCTCCCTCTCTTCATCTCCAGACCTGCATAACTGGAAAAGCCCCCAGGAAACAAGATGGATGTTAGTGCCCACCCCATGGAGCCCCATGACCTCAGGCTCCATTCTAAGCAAGATTAGTCCAAGCTTGACCCTGAGTCCTGGAAACCAGCATGGAAACAGGAAATGATGTAGCTTAGTGGGAGAGGCTATAACTTGGGAAACTGTGGCACCTTCTCACTCAAACCCCCGTCTTTTTGCATAGGACGAATAGGCTATTACCTTCTCCTGACGGGACATCACTCAGAGAGTCAAGGATGAGGTGAACAGTGTTGGTTTCAGTTTTGCTTCTCCTCACAGGCTCCAGCTGGAGGTTTTATTTTCTCTTAGACCTTTGCTCTGTCAGAGTGGTACATTTCAGAACTGGTTTTGTATGTTTTATCCCTGAGAGGGTGGTTCTATCCATTTAGTCATCTGACAGGTCCATTTGAGGTGACATGGAGTTCCTGCTTCATGAAGACCTTCTCTGCCAGTCAGGGGGAGCCTGGATCCATACCCACAAGAGACAGAAAAGAGTAGAGACCGAGCTATCAAGACAAACACAGGACCAAGACTCTGGTCCAAACGCCTAATTCTCTTGACTTAGTGAAATGGTTTTCACATATTTCTCACATGATGGTCACTTCTTTTCTGGGTTCCTCTTACACCTGACGCTCAAATATGATCCCTTTCTCTCTCTCCTGTCCACAAACATATACCCACAATAAATTCCTCTAAAAGCTAGTAGTGAAGAAAAGTTTTCTAAATATGGCTTCAAATCCAGAAGCAGTAAGGGAAAACCATAATACACCTGATTTCATTAAAAATTGTAAGGCAGAAAGCATCCCATAAGCAAATTAAACTGAAAAATTACAAATTGGGAAACGTACAGCTTACATCAATGACAAAGGTTATCTACCTTGTAGTAGAAAGATTATGAAAAAGCAAAGGCAAAGTAGAACGTTCTGAAGGAGAAAGGGCACTAGATACAAAAAGGATTTCCCCAAAAAATGTTCCTTAAACATGTTAAAAAGTGTGAAACCTAGCTCTGGATTAAGAGATGCAAAGAAAACAAACAGACAAAACACCGAGAGGCCTCTTCTCATCATTTACATAGTCTGTGAAGAAATAGGCAATCAAGTACATTGCTGGTGGTAATGTTAACATGGTATAACTCCTAGCCAGGGGATTTGATATGAAATTACCAGGGTACTTACCCTTGGAACCAGCAGTGTCTCTTCTAAGAATCTATCCCAAAGTAACAATGTAAAAAGACAAAAAGACATAAACACAAAGCCTTTCCTGCCAGAACAATTCATACAGCAGAAGGCAAGAAACAAGACATATCCACCAATAAGGGGCTGGTTGGATAAGCCGTGGTCCATCTACATCTGAGAGGACTGTGCAGCTATTAAAAAGCAATGGCGACTCCTTCTCTGTACTGCTGTGGCGTCATCTCCGGGATATCTTGTTCAGTGATAAAAGCCGGGTGCGGAAAAGTGTGTAGAGGTGCTGCTGTCCAATGTGACGGCCACTAGCCTCAAGTAGCTATTTACAGTAAGTTAAATTAAATTACATGAAATTTAAAAATCAGTTACTCAGTCACAGTTGCCACGTTTTAGGTGCTAAATGTTCAATTCCTGAATAAAACTCAGGTAGTTAATGACTGCTGTGTTGAGCAGCACAGGTACAGAACATTCCCTTCTCCACAGAAGTTTCTGTTGGGTAGCACTGGTGTAGCATATGACAACTTTTACATATGAAAGGGGGAGAAAACAAATGTATGTTATATTTTCTTATACTTTAAGAACTGTACAGTTAATACAAAAGATGATAAAAATGCGTACCTATAAGGGGACAGAAGAGCAGCCCAGGTTGCGAGCCAATGATGTAGATTCTCTTAAATATGAAACCTAGGTTTACTGGCTCTATGCACTGAAAGGGCAAGAAACAATGACCAACACAGTAGTAATCAGCAACTGTAGTCCCTAGACTGAATTTCCCACTAAAAGGAACCAGGCTTCCTTGGAGAAATGCCTGATTTTTGGTCTAGGTAAGGATTGTACCAGGTGAGTCTGGACTGAACTCTCATACCAGAAATTATATCAAAAAGACTCATAACCTCAGGGCCTCCCATTGGCCAAAGGTAGAACAATTTGAACATCAAAAACATTAATGAGTATCGTGCACTAAAACAAGTCAAATATAGAAACATCTAGGACACTCTTAAAAAAAAAAGCCAACAAAACCAACTCACTGCTCACCTTTGAGAGTCCTAGGGAAACACCTGGTTTTTGAAAGTGGAAATATTGCCAATGAATTGTATATACACCTTGCCTTTCCTGCGCATGTTATACCTACGCATGGTTGTTGAGGGAAGAATTCTTTTATAAAAGGATTTCCGCTAATACATGCAGAAGTAATTAAAGAATTTGTACATCATGCTTTTGCAACCTTTTATGAAATGTAGCTCTAGGCAGTGATCATTAGAGGCTGCAAAAAAGGGATGTGAAAAGCAGATGGGAAATTTTATAATAGCTGCGTCACAGTGTCCCTGAATTTGCCTTTCCTCACTTGTAAAATGGAAACAATTCTATCCATATTAGACAATTACTGTGAGGAGCAAAAAGTCAATCGGGCAGATGATACATACAGTACTGAATAGGTATGAATAGTCTTATTTCATACCTGACCTTCCTTTAAAGGAGATTCCCTTGATACAATCCAAACAGCATGATTATAAGACAATAATGTGGCAGTATTAAATGGAAGGGAAATGTATAAGTTTTCATTCCGTATTCACTTCAGTGTCATTTCTCTGTGCTGGAGTCATTTCTCAGATAATTTAGGAAAAAGGGAAACTGACTCTAGCATTTCCATTGGGTGTGTGAAAGAAAACCATTGGTCCATTTCACACTATTTCATATCCTTTCCCATTCCACTTTTAATAATTATGTTAATTTCTTAAGAATAACATGTGTACTCAAATGAACTTATCTATGAAACAGAAACAGACTCACAGACAGAGAACACACTTGTGGTTGCCAAGGGGGAGAGGGGGTGGGGAAGGGACGAATTGGGAGTTTGGAATTATCCGATGCAAACTATTACATATAGAATGGATAAACGACAAGGTCCTACTGTATAGCACAGGAGACTATATTCAATATCCTGTAATAAACCATAATGGAAAAGAATGTAAAAAGGTATATATATGTATAACTGAATCACTTTGCTGTACAGCAGAAACTGACACAACATTGTAAATCAACTATACTTCAATAATAATAAAAAAAAGAATAACATGTACTGTAACCCAGCAAGAATGGGCTTTGCAGAAGAACACTACAGTAGATCACTGGGGGCCAGGCACATCATAGGTTCTTGGGTAAATCGTTTCCCCCATGCTGGCCATTTTTTTGGATAAAACCTCTCAGATGTAGAGGCTAATGAGATACCATCTGGGAAAGCACTTTTGAGACCTTAGATAGGATGGAGGAAGCTATTATTTCTACGTAATTACTTTCCAATCTACACTTCAGATATTATCATACTCTGTGTTGAATGAATTCAATAGGCATAAGTCCTTGCATTACTTTGTACTTGAACGGCCATTTGTGAATAGTCTTAGGGTGGTTGGAACTGAAAAGTTATATATTAGGGCAGGACCTCTGACCCAGAAAGTCATAGGGACTTATCTGTTGTGAATGCATGCATTTCTTCTCTCTCATGCATTCTCCACAACATTCCTGGAAGGTAGAGAATAACATCTCTCTACATCATGTTGTAGCTGGAGAAACAGTGATGTACAGAGGTTAAGCAACTTGGCTGGGGGTCATCCTTCTCTTAAGAGGAAAAGCAGAGACTGACGCCCTATATGTCCAAGTGCAGACTGCATGATGCTCAGCTGCACATGACACCGTATTCAAATAAGTCTTGCTTTCCTGCTGATCCGTGTCACTTCTGAAATCTATCTTCACTTCCGATGCCAGGCTGATAGTCCTGCTTGTATTTATGCAAGTCGGTGAACATCAATTGTACTTCAATTTCCTGTTCTGTAGAGACAAGGGAATGTGATTAGGTCATTGGTGTTTGAAAGTGAATTCCCAGACAGCATAAGGAATATGCACAGTATAATAGAGGGACAGGTGTTATGCTGAGGATGAATAATTGAAGGAACAGTCTCCAAATGCGTGAAGGTCAAAAGTTCCTGGATTCATTCATGCATATTGATAAATCAACCTGTGAAAAAGTTGTACTAAGTGCAATCCCCACCAGCAATATCAGACTTTGTAGGATTCCCCCTATGCACACCCACACTGGAAATTCTCAGTAGTTTATTGTTACACTTGAAAAACATGAACATAGAAATTCTCTTATTGTCATCAGATTTAATTGGATAGTAAGGTTATTTAAAAGTATTCCTAGTATGCAGACTATTCTGCTAATCATCGTTTGCATTAGTTATTAATGCAAAAAGGTCCAGTGACATCTGCAACCTAACAAACAATGAGTGACGGCCTTATAAGCCAGCAAGTTCTCCTAGGGCTACTGCCTGCATGAAGGCTCCAGGTTGTGTGTGTGTGTGTGTGTGTGTGTGTGTGTGTGTGTGTGTGTGTGTCCTCTGGGGGCTCCTAAGGACAATGTGTATCCCTAGAAAGAGATTGAAAATATCTCTTTGTGATATATGTTGAGTTCAAGTTTAGAGAGGAGCTGGATCTGCTCGTTCTTGAGTCTTTCGAAATGGCACAAGAGTTGGACCACAGCAAGCTTCTGAGCAGACAGTAGTCTCGTTCCCCCAGGTGGAAGGCAAGCCTGTCTGTGAACTCACCTGCTCAGGTCAGGGATGGATCCCTCCAGGACATAAGGTGTGGCAGTCTGCCTAAATGTGCTTCTGAACACTGAAGTTGAGGGCTCCCATCTTGCAGCTGTCAGTTGCAGAGTCCTGAGAAGCTGCATCCTCTCAGCCACCCACCGCCATGGGTTCAGTCATCTGCATGAGGAGCTCTGCACTCAGGGATAAAAATCCTTAAATTCTTAGCACATCTTCGACACGTCGTGCGTCCACCTATTCATCCGTTCATACGTTTAACAGACATTAAGAAGAAACTCTACACTATCCCTTCAGTAAGTTTTAGGCTTCTCCAGAATGGAAACAAGGAAATAAAGTGTGGGAAGGCTGGTGTGGTAAATTCAGATGTTAAGTCTAAGAAGAGATAGATCCTTCTCATTAAGATTTCAAGCTGCTCAAGTATCTTATAAATGGTGATTATAGAACATCATTTAATGCTGTGGACCTCTGTCCACATCTCTGGTTACTGACCTCTTTACATATATATTCTGCACTCTGCAACCAAAGATCTACAATGAATTCTTGATACTCAAGTCACATCCCCCGACCTCCCCTCCAACTCAGCCTTCATCTCTCATCTAATGGGGACGTCCCTCCACTCCTCCACTGAAATTTATCTTGCCAAAGTCAACAACCACCTTTTTGTCACATTTATACATCATGAGTGTTGAAATGCATGGTCAAATGGAGACAGAGGTTTCTCTTCCCAAGATACAATTAAGTTGCTTGTCTACAGGCAAGGATTACATTGCAAACTGATACTGTCAGTTACCTGAAATCTAGAATTGTAAAACACCTTCCATGGAGACCAAGTCAGATAATGGGGAAGTGTGTGCTATAGACAGTAGGCTTTCAAATGAAGTTGAAAATGTCCCCCACATGTCTCATACTTTTGCATCATTGAAAGGGATTTTACGAATAGGTCTACAGCAGGATAACAATGTTTATTAGGGTCGCTTCACTAGACTGTGCCTCACCTGTCTCTTTTTTTTTTTTTCTCAAGGTATTTCCAATTATGGAATGAAATCATCTAAATTGTAATGTTGTCTCACGTGTTGAGGCGCCATATGGCCCAGCAGTTCCACTTCTAGTTACATACTCAAGAGAAATGAAAACACGTCTACATAGAAACTCGGAGAAAAATATTCATAGTACCATTACTCATAACAGCCAAAAAGTGGAAACAACTCAAATGCCTATCAGTTGATAAATGCACAAGTAAAATTTGGCATAGCCATACAACAAACTGTTATTCAGCCATGAAATGAATGAAGCACTGATACATGTACAACATATATGATCCTTGATACCATTATGCTAAATGTACAAAGTCAAACATAAAAGACCAAATACTATATGATTCAATTTATAGGGAATGTTCAAAATAGGCAAATCCATAGAGACAGACAGCAAATCAGTGCTTGCCTGGTACTAACTCTGGGTATGGGGCTTTAGTGTTTTCAAGGATTGTGGAAGTTTGGGGAACTACAGAAATGCCTAAATTCAATTATGTTGATGGTTGCATTCATTTACTAAAAATCATCACACTGTACCCTTAAAATGTGTGAACTTTATTGCCTGTAAATTTTACCCAAAGAAAGCTGTTTAAAATTAAAAAAAAAATAAAAATAAAATATGATGTTGTCCTGGTCTTCTTTTGTACCACCATAACAAGCAAATTACATTCAGGACGGACGTAGTTAAGGATGGCGATAGGAGTTGGTTATAAGGATTGCCATCCTGATAATTCCCTACCTTCATTCCTGGGCCTGGATTTAGGAAGGGAGAACGAATGAGAAGCAAGGCCATGAAGGGGTTGAAAGAAACAGAAGGAAATGTGGTTGTCAGTGCGCACACACACACATGCACCCATACACTGACACACTCACACCACATATATTCATACATCGACCAGGCTGCGTTTTGAATCCTAGGACTCTCACAAGAGAGTGCAATGTGTGCTCAAAGAGGACACGTTCAGCTCATGTGCAAATAGCCACATGAATCCTGAACTGTGCCCTTCAGCACAGTTAAATGCCATCCACACAGCCTTGACAATGGGGAATATAAGAAACACTGAATTCCAAATGACACGAGGTAGTGAGAATCCATTATGTTACATCCATAGGATGGAATTCTAGTCAGGCAGCAAAAACGAGTTATAGTGATGACAAGGAGAGAGGATTTGTTGCCTATCAGATTAGCAACGATTCACATTATTTCTAAAGTGTGCAGAAACAGGAATTTTCATATAGTATTGTTAGAAATATAAAACAGTAATAGTTTGTTCAAATAAAATAGTTTTTTCATTGTTTTGAAAGAACACTTCGGGAACTTATAAAAATGCTTACTAAGATACCTGCATGTATATGAACAAGAATGTTAAGTACACTATAGTTTGTAATAGAAAACGTGGTAAAGGAACTATATTTACATCACTAGTACTGGAAAAGTGAATTCTGGAGCATCCATATCATGCAACAACAGGTCAATATAAAAAAATAAGTGAAATTTTATTGTCAAGTAACTTAAAATGTTATCACAGAAATTCATTTACATGGAAATACGGTCACAAGAAGTGCCAAGGTGGGTTACAATGATCATAAATGACAGGGATCCAGTTTTGCTTATATAGGTGTATACCTCTTTATCCAGAGGTCTTTAAAAATAATAAAAAAAAATCTTTCTGTTAAAACATAAAAATAAAAATGGTCTTTCTGTTGAAATCACATAGAGCTTTCCACTCAGCATAGAAAGAGGCTGCACTTTCTGTCTAGATACCTCAGTAGCCCTGTACCCGGAGTGTGTCCCTTTTCCACCCAGACTTCCAGAAAGCTCTCTGGATTTAGGCCTTTCCCTCCCACCTTCTGGCTCAGCGATGTTCATGCTGCAGTTCAGTCCACTGTCACGAGGTGGCACCATCGTACCTCCATTGTCAAACTTCTCTACAAAGACGTTCATTCAAAGAGCAAAGAAAATACCATCCTCTTCCTCAAAACCCAGCCCATGAACCTATGTACAGAATGATTCTAATTTTGCCTGAAAAACCTGTTAGGTGTAAAAGGAGAGTGTAAAAACATATACTCCGGGTCTTGAATACGAAGACGAAATACCAGGTGGCAGTAGCGTGTTGGCAATGGTCGGCTGTTGAAAGGCTTTGCAGGACTGGTGGGAGGAGGAAGAGAGAATGGGGCTCCAGAGCGGGGTCTTGGCGGCTGTGTCCAGTGTCATGGACAGGGTATGACAGACAAGGAGTGGGAAAAGTTCTGGACAGACTCTACGGGGTGGGTGGGGTTGGAGGGTGAATACCCTACTCTCTGGGAGGGACCCCCCCTCTGCAGTGTGGACACTTCAACGTACACTTAGGAGGGAAGGAGATACCTCAATGAACTCGATGTTCTTTTCGGGTCAACAGCAGATGGGACTGCTCTAGTAATACATATAAGTTTCACAAACATAATTAGTGTCTTAGTAAACAAAACATTCCAAGATCTTATTCTTGGCGTCATGTGCTCATTTTCTTTGTAAAAGAAAAATGGAGGTGGAAGCCACCTGCTGGCCAGATCCAGGATTGCAGCTCTGAGGCTCCGACCAGGGAGCCTGGCAAAGGAGAGTGAGGACGAAGTTTGGGCTCTGGGTTAATGGTTTTAGCCAGTGTTTTCCGGAATTTTTCACTTGCTGGTGGCAATTTCTCTGTATCTACCATTTTTCTGGCATATCTAAATCTGAGATAGGAATCAAGCTCTGGTCTGATATGAAGGTAAAGATTGTGGAGTGTACAAGCCATAGGACATACAGAAACACACACACACACACACACACATACACACACTGTCAATTCAATTTTAAAATCTACTTTGTTCTTCTATAAAATTGAATATAATGAATGTTTATAACGTGAAGAATGTATGTGCACACATATGTGCACTATCATCTTCATCGTCAAGAGGGATTTTTGGGTGAGTACCCATGGGGCCACAATATCAGGGGAGTGTAAGAGGCTCACTTCTCAAGCCTTGGAAGCCCATTTTCTCAAAGGGAGGCTGCTCTGTGTCCTCTCCTTAGGGCAAGAGATGTAACTTCATTTGAATCCTGCCACTTATCTGGAGAGGTGCTGTCGGTTCTATGAGCCTGAGCTTTGTTGTCTATGAAATGGGACTCAGGATCCTTTTGTCACACAGCCATCCCAAGGAGAAAATGAGAAAACCTGCCCAAAGTATATGGCATATTGTGGGACTTCGAGGGCTCTTTAAAAGTCAAGACTCAGTAGCAGGGGCTGGCTGAGCCTTAGGGCTAAGGCAGGCACTGTGGAAAGGTGTTTTTCATTGTTTCTCCTAATGAGAATATAGATACCTTTATGAAGGAAGCAAATCTCTCTCTGGTATGCCTTGGGTTCAAAGTTTTAAAGACAGAAGGATCTCTAGTTTCTTGGGAGACTCAGAAGCTCCTAAGAGCTGCCCAACATCGTGCCTCTGAGAAGACCCTAATCCAGTTCCCCATGCTGGGAAGACAGACTTGCCTTTGACTCACGTGGTGAGCTCAGTGAGAGGTGGCACCAGGGCAGCAAGCTGTGGTGTTTGCCTAACTGCTGCTCCTGGACTGCTCTGCATGTTAATACGTTTATAGGAAAATTCTAGACCTGTTTCCCATTCAACTGTGCAGGGGTCCTCAGATCATGTCACACAAGGATTTCAGCCATGTGCTGCCTCCCTGAGAGGCAAAAATCCACAAATTACTACCATTCCTTTGACACACGATTATCCATTCTTCCTATTACTCATAGCTAAATATATATTGAGCTCAAAAACACATACTGTTCATTGGAGGCATCCCATTAACTCTAAAGTGGAAATAAGAGGGAAATATGGGGAAATTCTTTCAAAGGTTAAATCTGAGATGACATGACTCCTGCAATATTAACTTTTATACTTTCAAGGAACTGAAGATGTAAAAAAAAAATCCCTCTTTGGACCTCTTTTCCCCATTCAGTCACAGGCCTTCTCGCTCTCTCTGTCTGTCTCTGTTTCCCTCTCTCTCTCTCTCTCTCTCTCTGTGTCTGTCTCTGTTTCTCTCTCCCTTTCTCCCCCGTCCTTCAAAATTAAAGTTCCAGAAAGCATTTTCTGCATTCCCGGTTAACATTCTTCACTTCCCACTAACCTCTTATCTCACTGCACTATTGAATCTTGCAATGAACGTGCTCTCACCAAGGTCACTAGGTCCAGCTATTTGTATAAATATGTTAATACATGAAAATTGCCTTAATGACCTCCTAAATTATACATGCTATGCAGACTGCTTCTGTTACTTAACAACAAAGCTTTGACAGTTTCCCAGGCTCTGGAGCGTGAGGTACAAACCCAAGCTTTCCTGTTCTCTAACTGTGTAGTCCTAGGCCAGGTTCTCTCTGTCCCTCAGTTTTTCATCTACAAAATGGGGTTGAGCAACAGCACCTCCCTCATAGGGGTGCCTGGCGCATTAAATGAATCAATACAGTAAAAATCATTAGGAGTTAAAAACTTTAGCCATATTTATTTTTCGTATATACCTTTATTATCATTACTATCCCCACAGGCACACACAAAAAAATAGGATACAGAGTGGTGTTTATTCACAATCAATGACATTTGGGGTATATGGTTAGTGAGTGTGTTTGTGTCCTAGGGCTGCTGTTACTAATTAACAGGAACTTCGTGGCTTAGAACAAGAGAAATGCATTATCCCATAGTTTTAGAGACCAGAAATCTGAAATCAAGGTGTCGGCAGGGCCAAGCTTCCTCTGAAGCTTCCAGAGGAGAATTCATCCTTTCCTCTTCCAGCTTCTGGTGGCTCCTGGCTTCCCTTGGTTTGTGGCAGCATAACTCCTGTCTCTGCCTCTGTCTTCACATGGCCTTCTTCCCTGTGTGTGTGAAATCTCCCTCGTTTCTTTTTTTTTTTTAAATTAATTAATTTATTTATTTATGGCTGTGTTGGGTCTTCGTTTCTGTGCGAGGGCTTTCTCTAGTTGTGGCAAGCGGGGGCCACTCTTCATCGCGGTGTGCGGGCCTCTCACTATCGCGGCCTCTCTTGTTGCGGAGCACAGGCTCCAGACGCGCAGGCTCAGTAATTGTGGCTCATGGGCACAGTTGCTCCGCGGCATATGGGATCTTCCCAGACCAGGGCTCGAACCCGTGTCCCCTGCATTGGCAGGCAGATTCTCAACCACTGCGCCACCAGGGAAGCCCCCTTCCTTTCTTTTATAAGGACATTAGTCATTGGGTTTAGGGACCATCCTAAATCCTATCATCTCTTGAGATCTTTAACTTAATTATATCTGCAAAGACCCTATTTCCAACTAAGGTATGGGGGTGTTACGATTTGGCAATATTGGGGGGCACACAATTCAACCCACTACAGTGAGATAAGTTATAAAATTAAATGTAAGATGAGATCTTATGATTTGTATGTAAATATATAAATGTATGCATACATGTATAAATATATAATACCTGCAAAAGAATAATTCTGGAGGAATATAATGCAGATGAAAACATTAGAAGGGCTTTTCTTTTCTTTTTTTATAAAATATTTATTAATTTATTTAAAACAACAATGATAAAACCATTATATTCAACCCATAAAATTAACAGAAATAACATTTTTATGAAAATAATTATATTTCTAAAATGAAAATAGTAAGAAGAGTAGCATTGTTTTATACTTTGGGCAAATCTCTTTAATGTCTGGCGTAATAGAAGATAGTGGAATTCTCATACCTGCTTCTACAGTCAGACTATTGTTATACGTTGCTTTGGTTGAGTCATATAAGAAAATCTAGCCTCACACAAGTATGTAGTTGGAAAAGGGAAAAGTATTTTAACAGCCTTGTTAGATAATTGTGGATTTTCTTCTTTGCTGCTACATGAAAACTCAGCAAGAATTTCCTTCCAAAGAGTTCACTATGGAAAGAGGGGGGAAAGAGTAACTTTACAGTGGAGACAAACACTACCTCAGACAAGTGTGATCAAGGTTAACATCAACAGTGTTAAGTCATATTGATCATATGTGCCCTTGATATGATCTGATGAAAATAGCACTTGACCTCTGTGGTCTTCCTCCCAAAGCCCACAGTTCCAGTCAAATCATGAGAAAAACATCAGACAAATCCCATTTGAGGGACAGTCTACAAAATAACTGACCAGTATTCCTCAAAACTGTCAGGGTCATCAAAAAGAAGGAAAGTCTGAGAAATTGTCACAACTAAGAGGAATCTAAGGAGGCATGATGACTAAAGGTAATGTGGTGTCCTGGATGGGATCTCTCTCACATAGCTCTTCAGATGTGCAGTCGGCAACGGCTCCACAGGCTTTATGCAGCCGCAGCTCTCTGCCTTGCACTTTTAGAGTCCTTGGTCTAGTTAAATCGCTTTGTTTCTGAGCCAGCTCATCAAACAACTTATCCATGACAGCCTCCACATCAGCTTCACTTGTGAGATAGTAGAGTTCTCCTGCAGCAGGAAGTTCCTTTTTCCGATCATCTGTCCCATAATCTAGCTGGACCATATTACAGTATTCCAGAAAGAAATACAGCATTGCCCACATACATGCATTCCACTCTCTCATTGCCTCAGAGACCTTCAGGACAGCTACGAATGGTACAAAGTCAGCTCTTTGGAGTCCATTTTTATAGAGATCATCTGGTGGCCAGTTGGATGTTGCCACAACGACGACCCCATTTTTGAACAGGTTTTCAAAAAGCTGTTTCAGAATCATGGCATCAGCAATGTCCGTGACCTGAAATTCATCAAAACATAAGAGACATGCTTCTTCACTGATTTCTTCAGCTATAGGAGCTATTGGATCGTATGATTTAGCCATGAGTCCTGGTTTCCTTTTTGGCAAACTCTGTTTAAGGCGGTGTATTCTTTTGTGAACATCTAGCATGAAACCATGAAAATGAACCCGTTTTTTCCTCTTCATTTCCACATAAGCATAAAACATGTCCATCACCATTGTTTTCCCTGTACCTTAGAAAAAAAGGCCTTCTGCCTCTATACGGTATCCTTTAAGGTCCTCATGTAATTCCTGCAAACACTGTATGACTCTTCTTTGATGTTCATCGTCCTTTAGCTCACGAGCTTTGATCAGAAAGTCAGAGAGGTCCAGTGGTCCATGGCAAACAGCTAAAGCTTTTGAATAAACCTCTGTAGCAGCAGTTGGAGACGTACTCTCGGGGGTCTGATCGGGGGTCTGAACTGTATAGGCTTTACAAAAGGGGTTTCCAGGGGCGGTGACCAAAGGGGCGAGAGCAGCAGCCCAAGCCCTGCACCCAACACATCTTCCTCTCAGCCGGCTCAGCGCTAAGCGCCTAGAAGGGCTTTTCTTCAGATGGTGGGCTTTGAGGTATTATTATTTTATTTCCCTTTGTATGTTATCTATTTTTAACTGTAGTAAATTCCTATTGCCCTTGCAATTATACAAAATATTAAAAAGGCTGGAGAAACATAAACATTTTCTGCTCCAAGCACAGGAGAGTTATCCACTTTAGTAGGGGAATATCCCTGAGGCACAGGAAGGGAGACAGAATGTTGGAAGAGCCCCTTCCACAATATAACAGGACACAGGTCTCCAAATTCCAAACCACACTGATTAAGATCTGTTGTTTAAACTTTTGCCCAGCTAACTGAGAAAAAACTATGGGACGTTAGTTTTATTTTGCTGCGCCCTGATGAACAGTAAGGTTGAGGGTCTTATCAGATAAGAAGCACTAGTGTACACTAGTTAGATGTGGGGCTCAGCTGCCACCCAGAATTGGTTCATATCTTAATCTTGTGACTGGCTAGCACTGCCATCACTGTGCCTCAGTTCCCTGATGGTTAGTTGGGCAACAGGAGCTCTTCCTCATAGGTTGTGATGAGGATTAAATGAGCAAGTACAGGTTTAGCACTTACCACAGTGTGGGGAACTGAGGGAGTCAGCAGTTATAATGAACAGTTCTTATGATTATCATACCTAAATTGACCATTAGTGTTTAAGGCCATTTTATTATTATGTGGGCTTATACTGATTGGCGTGAATTGACCTCCATAATATGGTGTTTGTAGAAAAAAAGCAGTGTACAAAACCATACGTAGGGTATCATCTCATTGCTCATCTTAAAAATGCAGGTTATATTTGCATAACAAAATTTCTGAAAACAAATACACACCTCAAGAGTACTTATCCATGAATAGTAGACACCAAGGTTTTCTAATGATTTTTGCTATTTTTATCTCTTCTTGAGATCCCCAAAATAACATGGGGTTCTAGATAGTTTAAGAGAAAGGGACATTTGACTAAATGGGATCACAGATCATTATGGAACAATACTTAATTATCTATTTAACCGAAGTGACAATAAAAGAATTTAAAAGCAAATACAGCAGGTTACATAGTTGTGAGCAAAACTTAGCTATTTTAATACTGAGAAGACAGTTTTCTTATGTAGTTAAAGACATGATAAACACAACATGAAGCACAGGAAATTATTTTGGAAAGAGAAAAACTATCCCCTTTCTGGGCAGATTATTTAAAAGGTGCAGAAAAGCCTTTCCCAATCTCTTATCAAGAGCCGACCTACAGTCAAAGAAACCCTGTCTTCATAGCAGATGAAAGAAAATTGTTTTATTTTAACATAAATATACTATTGATATTAAAGCTTATCATTTAAACATTTATGGAAGATTGGCTCAAGATGGGGGGGTAGAAGGATGTGTGCTCACCCCTTCTTGCCAGAGTACCGGAATCACAACTATCTTCTGAATAACCATTGACAGGAAGACGCTGGAACCCACAAAATAAGATACCCCACATCCAAAGACAAAGGAGAAGCCACAATGAGACAGTAGGAGGGGCACAGTCATGGTAAAATCAAATCCCATAATTGCTGGGTGGGCGACTCAGAAACTGGAGAACCATTATACGACAGAAGTTCTCCCACTGGAGTGAAGGCTCTGAGCCACGTGTCAGGCTTCCCAACCTGGGGGCTCGGCAACAGGAGGGGGAATCCCCAGAGAACCGGACTTCGAAGGCCAGCAGGATGTGATTGCAGGACTTGCACAGGACTGGGGGAAACAAGAGACTCCACTCTTGGAGGGCACACACAAACTCTTATGCGCACCAGGACCCAGGGGAAAGGAGCAGTGACCCCACAGGAGACTGAACCAAACCTACCTGCTAGTGTTGGAGGGTCTTCTGCAGAGGTGGGGGGTGGCTTTGGCTCACCATGGGGACAAGGACACTGGCAGCACCACTTCTGGTAAGTACTCATTGGTGCGAACCCTCCCGGAGGCCCCCATTAGCCCCACCAAACAGCTTGCAGGCTCCAGTGCAGGGTCGCCTCAGGCCAAACACCAACATGGAGGGAACACAGCCCTCCCATCAGCAGACAAGTGGATTAAAGTTTTACTGAGCATGCCCTGCCTACCCACCACCAGTTCCACTCATCAGGAAGCTTGCACGAGCCTCTTAGATAGCCTCATCCACCAGAGGGCAGACAGAAGAAGCAAGAAGTACTACAATCCTGCAGCCTGCAGAACGAAAACCACAACCACAGAAAGTTAGACAAAATGAAAAGGTGAGGATTATGTCCCAGATGAAGGAACAAGGTAAAACCCCAGAAAAAAAACTAAATGAAGTGGAGATAGGAAACCTTCCAGAAAAAGAATTCAGAATAATGAAAGTGAAGGTGATCCAGGATCTCGGAAAAAGAATGGAGGCAGGGATGGAGAAGATGCAAGAAATGTTTGAAAAAGACCTAGAAGAACTAAAGAACAAACAGAGATGAACAATACAATAACTGAAATTAAAAATACACTAGAAAGAATTAATAACAGAATAACTGAGGCAGAAGAACGGATAAGTAACCTGGAAGACAGAATGGTGGAAATCACTGCCGTGGAACAGAATAAAGAAAAAAGAAATGAAGACAGCCTAAGAGACCTCTGGGACAACATTAAACGCACCAACATTCACGTTACAGGGGTCGCAGAAAGAGGAGAGAGAAAGGACCCAAGAAAATATTTGAAGAGATAATAGCTGAAAAATTCCCTAACATGTGAAAGGAAACAGTCAATCAAGTCCAGGAAGCACAGAGTTCCAGGCAGGAAAAACCCAAGGAGGAACACGCTGAGGCACATAGTGATCAAATTGACAAAAATTAAAGACAAAGAAACAATACTAAAAGCAACAAGGGAAAAATGACAAATAACATACAAGGGAACTCCCATAAGGTTATCAGCTGATTTCTCAGCAGAAACTCTGCAAGCCAGAAGGGAATGGCACAATATGTTTAAAGCGATGAAAGGGAAGAACCTACAGCCAAAATACGCTACCCAGCAAGGCTCTAATTCAGATTTAATGGAGAAATCACAAGCTTTACAGACAAGCGAAAGCAAAGAGAATTCAGCACCACCAGACCAGCTTTGCAACAAATGCTAAAGGAACTCCCCTAGGTGGGAAAGAGACTAGCAACTTAAAACAACCCTGTACATATATAGACGGCTATATCAAAACCTCATGGGAACAGCAAACCCCAAAACTACAATAGATACACACACAAAAAAGAAAAAGTAACCCAAACACAACACTAAAGATGGTCATCAAATCACAAGAGAAGAGAACGAAAGAGGAAGGGAAGAAAAAAGACCTACAAAAACAAACCCAAAACAATTAAGAAAATGGCAATAGGAACACACATATCGATAATTACCTTAAATGTAAATGGATTAAATGCACCAACCAAAAGACACAGACTGGCTTAATGGATACAAAAACAAGACCTGTATATATGCTGTCTACGAGAGACCCACCTCAGACCTAGGGACACATACAGACTGAAAGTGACAGGATGGAAGAAGGTATGCCATGCAAATGGAAATCAAAAGAAAGCTGGAGTCCCAATACTTATCTCAGAAAAAAGTAGACTTTAAAATAAAGACTGTTATAAGAGACAAAGAAGGACACTACATAATGATCAAGAGATCGATCCAAGAAGAAAATATAACAATTGTAAATATATATGCATCCAACATAGGAGCACCACAATATTTAAGGGGAATATTAACAGCAATAAAGGGAGAAATCGACAGTAACACAATAAGAGTGGGGGACTTTAATACCCCACTTTCATCAATGGACAGATCATCCAGACAGAAAATCAATAAGGAAACACAGGTCTTAAATGACACATTAGACCAGATGGACTTAATTGATATTTATACAGCATTTCATCCAAAAGCAGCAGAATACACATTCTTCTCAAGTGCACGTGGAACATTCTCCAGGACTGATGACATGCTGGGCCACAAAGCAAGCCTCGGTAAATTTAAGAAAATTGAAAATGTATCAAGCATCTTTTCCAGCCACAATGCTATGAGATTAGAAATAAACTACAAGAAAAAAACTATAGAAAACACAAACACGTGGAGGCTGAACAATATGCTACTAAACAAGCAATGGTTCACTGAAGAAATCAAAGAGAAAATAACAAAATACCTAGAGACAAATGAAAATGAAAACACAATGATCCAAAACCTATGGGATTCAGCAAAGGCCGTTCTAAGAGGAAAGTTTATAGCAATACAATCTTACCTCAGGAAACAAGAAAAATCTCACATAAATAACCTAACCTTACACCTAAAGCAACTAGAGAAAGAAGAACAAACAAAACCTAAAGTTAGTAGAAGGAAAGAAATCATAAAGATCAGATCAGAAATAAATGAAATAGAGACAAAGAAGACAACAGCAAAGATCAATGAAACTAAAAGCTGGTTCTTTGAAAAGATAAACAAAATTGATAAACCTTTAGCCAGACTCATCAAGAAAAAAGGGAGAGGACTCAAATCAATAAAATTAGAAATGAAAAAGGAGAAGTTACAACTGACACCACAGAAATACAAAGGATCATAAGAGATTACTACAGGCAACTGTACGGACAACCTGGAAGAAACGCACAAATTCTTAGTAAGGTACAGTCTCCCAAGACTGAACCAGGAAGAAATAGAAAATACGAACAGACCAATCACAAGCACTGAAATTGAGACTGTGATTAAAAATCTTCCAACAAACAAAAGCCCAGGACCACATGGCTTCACAGGTGAATTCTATCAAACATTTAGAGAAGAGCTAACACCTATCCTTCTCAAACCATTCCAAAAAATTGCAGAGGAAGGAACACTCCCAAACTCATTCAAGTGAGGCCACCATAACCCTGATACCAAAACCAGACAGAGATACCACAAAAAAAAGAAAATTACTGGCCAATATCACTGATGAACATAGATGCAAAAATCCTCAACACAATACTAGCAATTCGAATCCAACAGTACATTAAAAGGTTCGTACACCATGATCAAGTGGGATTTATCCCAGGGATGCATGGATTTTTCAATATCCACAAATCAATCAGTGTGATACACCACATCAACAAATTGAAGAATAAAAACCACATGATCATTTCAATAGATGCAGAAAAAGCTTTTGACAAAATTCAGCACCCATTTATGATAAAAACTCTCCAGAAAGTTGGCATAGAGGGAACATAGCTCAACACAATAAAGGCCTTATATGACAAACCTACAGCTAACATCATACTCGATAGTGAAAAGCTGAAAGCATTTCCTCTTCGATCAGGAACAAGACAAGGATGTCCACTCTCACAACTTTTATTCAGCATAGTTTTTGGAAGTCCTAGCTATGGCAATCAGAGAAGAAAAAGACATAAAAGGAATCCAATTGGAAAAGAAGAAGTAAAACTGTCACTGTTTGCAGATGATACTATATATAGAAAATCCTAAAGATGCTACCAGAAAACTACTAGAGCTCATCGATGAATCTGGTAAAGTTGCAGGCTACAAAATTAATACACAGAAAACTGTGGCATTTCTATACACTAACAATGAAAGATCAGAAAGTGAAATTCAAGAAACAATCCCATTTACCATCACATCAAAAAGAATAAAATACCTAGGAATAAACCTACCTAAGGAGACAAAAGACCTGTACTCCAAAAACTATAAGATGCTGATGGAAAAATCGAAGAAGAGACAAACAGATGGAAGGATATACCATGTTCCTGGATTTGAAGAATCAATATTGTCAAAATGACTATACTACCCAAGGCAATCTACAGATTCAATGCAATCCCTACCAAATTACCAATGGCATTTTTTCACAGAACTAGAACAAAAAATCTTAAAATTTGTATGGAGCCACAAAAGACCCTGAATAGCCAAAGCAATGTTGAGAAAGAAAAATGGAGCTGGAGGAATCAGGCTCCCTGACTTCATACTATACTACAAAGTTACAGTCATCAAAACAGTATGGTACTGGCACGAAAATAGAAATATAGATCAATGGAACAGGATAGAAAGCCCAGAAATAAACCCATGCACCTATGGTCAATTAATCTACGACAACGGAGGAAAGACTATACGATGGTGGAAAGACAGTCTCTTCAACAAATGTTGCTGGGAAAACTGAACAGCTACATGTAAAAAAAATAAAATTATATTATTCTTTAACACCATACACAAAAATAAGGTCAAGATGGATTAAAGACTTAAATATGAGACTGGACACTATAAAACTCCTAGAGGAAAACATAGGCAGAACACCCTGACATAAATTGCAGCAATATCTTTTTCAATCTGTCTCCCAGAGTAATGGAAATAAAAAGAAAAATAAACAAATGGGACCTAATTAAACTCAAAAGCTTTTGCACAGCAAAGGAAACCATAAATAAAACGAAAAGACAACCCACAGATTGGGAGAAAATGTTTGCAAATGATGTGATCGACAAGGGATTAGTCTCCAAAATATACAAATAGCTCATGCGGCTTAATATCATCAAAACAAACAACCCAATCAAAAATGGGCAGAACACCTAAACAGACATTTCTTCAAAGAAGGCATACAGATTGCCAACAAACACATGAAAAGATGTTCAACATCGCTAATTATTAGAGAAATGCAAATCAAAACTCCAATGAGATATCACCTCACACCAGTCAGAATGGCCATCACCAAAAAGTCTACAAACAATAAATACTGGAGAGGGTGTGGAGAGAAGGGAACCCTCCTACACTGTTGTTGGGAATGTAAATTGGTACAGCCACTATGGAGAACAGTATGGAGGTTCCTTAAAAAACTAAAAATAGAGCTACCACATGATCTTGCAATCCTACTCCTGGGTATTCATCCAGAGAAAAACATGGTCCGAAAGGATGCACGCACCCCAATGTTCATTGCAGCACTGTTTACAATAGCCAAGACATGGAAGCAACCTAAATGTCCATCGACACAGGAATGGATAGAGAAGAAGTGGTACATATGTACAATGGAATATTACTCAGCCGTAAAAAAGAATGAAATAATGCCATTTGCAGCAACATGGATGGACCTAGAGACTGTCATACTGAGTGAAGTAAGTCAGACAGGAAAGAGAAATATTGCATGATATCGCTTATATGGGGAATCTAAAAAGAAATGATACAAACGAACTTATTTCCAAAACAGAAACAGATTCACAGACTTAGAGAACAGACTTACGGTTACCAGGAGGGAAAGGTGGAGGGAAGGGATAGTTAGGGAGTTTGGGATTGACATGTACACACTGCTATATTTAAAATGGATCACCAACAAGGGTGTACTGTATAGCACAGGGAACTCTGCTCAATGTTATGTGGCAGCCTGGATGGGAGGGGAGTTTCGGAGAGAATGGATACATGTATATGTATGGCCGAGTCGCTTTGTTGTGCACCTGAAACTATCACAACATTGTTAATGAGCTATACACCAATATAAAATAAAAAGTTTAAAAAAATACATCCAAAAAAATAAAATAAAAAAATTAAACCTTTATAATAAATTCATTCAATTTTAGCCAGCTTGACCATACAAAGTAAATTTCTTTCTCTCTCCTCTACTTTCTATATCCATTTAGTGTGTCCTGTATTCTCCTCTTTCTCATTCTGAAACAATAAGTCATTCTACTGTAGGACAAAATTACCTTTTCCTTTACCAAAAATGCATCTCCATACCTCACACCTTTTCTTATCCCCAAACATCCTACTTTTCTTACATACAGAGATGAAATAATTTCCCATAGTAATTTTAGCAGTTTTAATTATATGTATTAATTAGAATTCTTAATGCTTACAAACCATAAACTATAGTGAAAACCAGGAAGTAAGCAATTGTGAACTGTCTGTTCCATACCAACATTTTGTAGATTGGTAAATTTATGAATACATTTGATAATTTTTAAAAGCATGTGCTTCCTCATAGTGCAAACTTTCAATGTGGCACAAGACATTTTTGCTAACAAGACCAAATATCTTTTGTTCCTTTTAAATAAGGGGACAAAAGTAGGTAAACCTAGACGTATGTTTAGCAATTAATGTTTCCGTGTATTATTTTGAAATGATCTAGATATTCCAAGAATATCCATAATTTAACTCAGCAAAATTCTAAGGTTGGAAGTTACTAAAAGTTACTAATTTGGGAAACTATTTTTTTTTAAATGGGAATTATTTATTTATTTATTTATTTATGGCTGTGTTGGGTCTTCGTTTCTGTGCGAGGGCTTTCTCTAGTTGTGGCAAGTGGGGGCCACTCCTCATCGCGGTGCGCGGGCCCCTCACTATCGCGGCCTCTCTTGTTGTGGAGCACAGGCTCCAGACGCGCAGGCTCAGTAATTGTGGCTCATGGGCCCAGTTGCTCTGCGGCATGTGGGATCCTCCCAGACCAGGGCTCGAACCCGTGTCCCCCACAATGGCAGGCAGACTCTCAACCACTGCGCCACCAGGGAAGCCCGGGAAACTATTTTTAAGGAGACATTAGAAAACATAATTACTCCACAACTACAGAGCCCACGCACTCTGGAGCCCATGCACCACAACGAGAGAGTCTGTGTGCCCCAACTACTGAGCCCACGTGCTCTGGAGTCAACACACCACAACTAGAGAGAAGCTCGCGTGCTGCAGTGAAGAGCCTGCGCGCCACAATGAAAGATCCCACGTGCCACAACTAAGACCCGACACAGCCAAAAATAAATTAAATAAATATTTTTTAAAAAAGAATTACTGTTTGAAAGTTCTTTTATACACTTTTATCTTATGTACATTTACTTAATTCACTTGCTCTTAACAATTATGTGGAGATCACTCATGAAATTTTAACAAGACATTAAGCAGCTAGCCATAATCTTGTTATTTTTCTTGCTGACAAATATTGTAAGAGCTAACATGAACTTATGACTAGTACATCTAGGTAGAACAAAAGTTGTATCTGCATTATATTTAATGTTGATAACTCTGAAGACATGTCTGTCTTAATTAATCCAACAAACAAACTAGTTTTTATTTACTTTAGATTATCTTAGATTATGTGAACTTGAAAAACATTTGTGTTAGTTTCTATTTTATTTCTGAGAGTTTAGCGATACTTAATTTATATAAGCACTTATTTTTCTTTAAGCCAATCAAATAGAGATCTTTTACAAATCTTTTACCATTTGGAGGTAGAGAAGTATCACACATCTCTAACATACACATAGACATACAGACAAATAAAGATATAGCTTTCATTTTAAAATTTAGCAATGATATAGGTGCAATAGTTTAAAACTCACTAATTTATAATAGAACACTTGGATTCAAACTGTGTTTCTGGCAGATGGAAAAGTTAAGGTTATCTGCTCAGATGGCTAAAGCTTTTTACCACTATTTGTAGAGAAGACTTTTAAGATTTTTTCATTTGTCTAGTTTCCAAATAGCTCCTTTTTTATTTCTTTAACTTCTGACAAGAATCACCTCCCTGAAGTTTGCATTTAAAAGAGATGCTCTCAGGTCCTAGAGAAGACAGAGTTGAAAGTCTACATCTCAAAGGCACTGAGAAAAGATGTAAATTTTCTCTAAGAATGAGTTTTGGTGCATATTTGCCTATTATCAAAGGCCTAGGATAATTATTGTTTAAATTTTCCTTCTTTTTCTTTGTCATTTGTTTCTATGTATTTTTTAAATTTCCTCTTTGATTTCTTCAGTGATCTCTTCTTTAGTAGCATATTGTTTAGCCTCCATGTGTTTGTGTTTTTTATATATATTTTTTCCTGTAATTGATTTCTACTCTCATATCATTGTGGTCAGAAAAGATGCTTGACATGATTTCAATTTTCTTAAATTTTCCAAGGCTTGATCTGTGACCCAAGATGTGATCTATCCTGGAGAATGTTCCGTGTGCACTTGAGAAGAAAATGTATTCTGCTGCTTGTGGGTAGAATGTCCTATAAATATCAATTAAATCTATCTGGTCTACTGTGTCATTTAAAGCTTGTGTTTCCTTATTTATTTTCTGTCTGGATCATCTGTCTGTTGGTGTGCATGGGGTGTTAAAGTCCCCCACTATTATTGTGTTATGGTCCATTTCTTCTTTTATGGGTGTTAGCATTTGCCTTATGTATCAAGGTGCTCCTATGTTGGGTGCATAAATATTTACAATTGTTATGTCTTCTTCTTGGATCGATCCCTTGATCATTAGGTAGTGTCCTTCCTTACCTCTTGTAACAGTCTTTATTTTAAAGTCTATTTTATCTGATATGAGTATTGCTACTCCAGCGTTCTTCTGATTTCCATTTGCATGGTATATATTTTTTCCATCCCCTCACTTTCAGTCTGTATGTGTCCCTACGTCTGAAGTGGGTCTCTTGTAGACAACATATATACGAGTCTCGTTTTTGTATCCATTCAGCCAGTCTGTGTCTTTTGGTTGGAGCATTTAATCCATTTACATTCAAGGTAATTATCGATATGCCCCGTAAGAGTAGGCAACAGTCAGTAGGACACTAGCTGCAAATGGGGTGCAACCCACATTTCTGTCTGACTGTATTCTTGGGACCTACATCCTGACATTCGAGCCACCTGCACACACAAGAAATGACAACCTATGTGCCCTGGGCAGGCAGAAAGCCAAGCCAAGTTCTCAGAACATACAAGACAAACAGGAAAGTGATAGCTGTCCCTGGGAGGAAAAGGATCAATAGCCAACGGGTACTTAAAACCAAATTCACCAGTCACAATTCAAAGAATTAAATCTTACAAATGTTTTTCTTCTGCCAATTGGAATTTGGAAATGAAGAGACACTGTAAGATTTTAACCTTCCCCTCTTGACTGGACACTACAGACAGAGATCCAGGAGAGCTGACTTTGGTAAGAATTCTTACCCTTAGCCAGCTTCTGCCAGTTTTTCAGGATCCCATCTGTAGACTCCAGAGCAAGTGAGGTGCCCCAGTGGAGCCCTTCATGGTTGCCAAAATGGTAGGAGAGGAAAAATAATTTTCCCTTTACCCTTCAGAGTTCTTGGCTGAGACCCCCTGTAATAAAAGACATTAACAAGAGAAAAACAAATAAGTTTGTTAATATGTATACTTCATGTACACATGGGAGATACCCAGGGAAACTGAATAACTCCTTGAGATGGCCCATGCCACCACCTTAAAAACAATCTTCAGCCAAAGGCAAAGAAAGATGTTGGGGGTGGGAGGAGAGGCCAGTTATTCGAGGTTACCAAGAAAAGCAAGGTTAACAAGGGTAAGGTTTGTTATGCAGATTAAAGTTGGTGCCTTCTCCATTGACAAGAGTTTCATGTGATTTAAAGTCCTCCTTCAGAGGGAAGAACAGAGAGGGAGACACGACACTTACTAGTGGAGATTTCCCTTATAAATGTAAATGTCCCTTACAAAAGGGTAACTTCTACTCTGTTTTTAGAGATTTTCTTGTGTCTGCTGTTTCTTAAAATAGTCAGCTCAAAATATTCCTTACACCACAGAAGCATATTTTGGGTGGCATGTTCTGCTACCCTTCACAACAATGGATAGTACAAATATAAATGGAGTATTCATGTAAAGAACAATATATATACCAAGTAACATTTGAAGACACATTAGCTAACAAAATACATGAAAACATGAAGAGCTGTTATTTTCAATGAAAACAAGGCAAGTTGCAGAATATGAATAATGGGATTCTATACTGAAAAAGAAAACATGTATGAATAAATATTTTTGTGTATCTCTGATTATGATAATGTTTCACCTACAGACAAACACATCTGGAGAAAATGCACCAATCTATTGAGAGTGGACACCTTTGGGTCAGAGGACAGGTATCAAGCAGAAGGGAGAGTCAGGGTAGTTTCATATTATAAATATACATTTCTGTATTGTTTGAAGAATTGTAAACAGGAAAATTTATTAAGAGAAAAATTTGAAAATAGAAAATACTTTTTACAGATAAATAAGTTACTTGAGATTTTGGTGTTTTGGAAATATACTCAAAGAGTACCCATTTATGGAGGAAAGAAGCTGGGTACAATTTTTGATAATGCATTTGTATGTGTAAGTGTGTCTCAGTTTGGGTTTCTGTGGCTGAAACTTGATAGTTAATCTGTGTGCTTCTGTGCCTCAAGTTCTATCACCCTAAATATTCATGGGCTCTGGAGCCATGCTATTTGGGTTCAAATCCATGATGTGTCACTTTCTAAGTATGCTAGCTTAGGCAAAGTACTTAACCTCCCAGTTCTTTACTATCTTCATCTGTAAAATAAGAATGAAAAATGTCACACTGCAATTCTGAGAATAAATGTTACTTGACCCAAAACAAATGTTGGCTAATTTTAATACTTTCATGTTTTTATGGGCCATTAGTATTCTTGTAAGCACTGAAATTATGATGCAAATGGATGTTTATTGACATTGAATGACATTCAATTCGTGTTGCTAGTGAAGAAAGGCAGGGTATAACACTGTAAGAAAGATTAAATTTTATTTTTAGACAGAAGTATGACTATACTTGCAGAGGAAAAGGAACAGGATGGTAAATACCTGGGTAAATATAATAGACTGTTCTTCTTTTCTTGAGTTCTGTTAAAAGATAAACTGAGGCATAGTAAAATTTTTACAAATTTAATTGAACAAAGATTGATTCTAATTGAGCACCAAATGGGAAGTGAATAGGAGTGCTCCACTGACAGGAGCCAGGAGAATGACTTACTTAGGGAAGGTATGGAAGCAAAGAAAAGAAATTATTTGGCTGGCAACAGCTTAAAGCTCACTTGGCTGTTTGTGGTTGGTTGTCCTTGGTTTTTGATTTTGTAACCTTGAGGGATTTACAGGCTTAGATTTTGGTTTGCTTACATAGGCCACCATGACATTAGGGCCACCACTAATGGCCCCCTGGTTTAATTACTTTAACAATTCCACCTTTTGGTATTAGTGTCACTCTCAGTCACCATCAAAATTGTTCCTGTCTCACCATGAAACCTTGTAGATTATGATATCAGGTCCATAGAAGCATTACTTTTGCTATTTATCTCATTGTTCATCTTGTTCCTGTTTCTTCAAGCACAGTGAGACCATCTGATGGCTGTGAACATGCATTTAAGACCTTTGAGAGAACACAGAGCACCAGGGAGACTACAATGATGACTATCAGGAGGATAATACCAAGAGAGTAATGTATACTCTTTAGCTAGGGCCCCCATGAACCAAACCAGTTGGCATCAAATAAATCAAAGAATGTACCTGAAAAGGCATCAACTTGTTTTAGATAAGTGTCTTGTTTGTTAATTCCTTGTATTGGCTACAATACCAGAGGTGTTTATCCAGGTACCACAATAGGTATTTGTTATGGCACAGACTGCTCCTTGTTCAGCCAATAAGTAATCTAAAGGAAATCTCTTATCTAAAGCCATCTTAGCAAGAAAAGTCTAGGGACTCTGTTGTATAACTATGGCCTTTTTTTGTATTCAGCAATAGTTGCCAGAGTTAAGAGGCATTGTCTTCCCATACATTAACAGAGACAAAAAGCAAGTACCAAAAGGCAAAAGGAATAAAAGTTTCATATTGGAGATAAAGATCTTGATCTGTGATCTTGGGAGAGCTGTCCACCTCTAGATGTCTCAAGATGCTGAGGAACCTCCCTAGTCAATTTTAAGTTTAGATCTCCAGCTGGTATGCAGTTTCAAGAGTCTGGAAGTGATTCTTGAAACTTGACTCTTGAATCCTGGGTCAAGATTCAAGTGCCTGCAGTTTGGCTGCTTTCTGGATAGTGATGGGGACATGGTATGGTCCCTTTCAAGGAGGTTGAACGGAAGTCTTTGTTCTTATTGATTTCAGATCAGAAGGGTGGGAGAAAATTGGAAGTGTTAGTTTGGAGAGTTGTAGCCAGTATCTGAGGAAACTGGAAGAATTCAGGATCCAGTCCAATTTACAGGTAGATAACAAAACCTCAAAGATAATGAACATGAATAGAACCTGATATCCACAAGGATGTCTTATACTTTTTTACTAAATATCTTCTTCTCTCTACAACCACTCTCTCACTTCTATTAAAGTTAATCACAGTAAGACCAATTTGTTTGCAAAATAGGTCTAGTCTCATTAAACTCGGCCTGATGTTTACATAACTGTAGCAAGAGTAGTGACTGACCACAGAGGCTATTTTAAATTTTTCTTTGCTGGAACTTTTCATAAGGAATCTCAATTGGACATTTAAAAGCCTCTTGAGGCTAAGAAGCCAAGCCTAAGACTTGCCATCAAACTTTGCCTACAATACCTATAGATCTGGGTTAATTCCTTTCTCCTTGAAGTCTCCTCAATTTCTTGAGGTTTCTGGGCCTGCAGGAAGAGACCTTCCTTACTTACCTGGGAAAGCTGCTGGGAACCCAGCAAGCAAAGTAACTGGCTGGTTTTCCAAGAGGCTTTACTGGCTCCACAAAGTCAGCCTCAGTTCCTTAAAGTTGTGTGGTCTATATTCTATGCATATTCTGAAATATGATATTCGGTCAAAGCCATAATATAAACAATGTTTCAAATTGTATTCTAAAAACAGATTCTTACTGAATTTATACAAATAACTAAATTGCCATGAAAATAAGAACACTCAACAAATTTCCCAATTCTGGAGGGATCAGATACGGAGAAAAATGAAATGTTTCAATTCTGTTTACAAAGGTATACTTTATCTAATTGCTATACATCATAGATAGCTTAAAAGAAAAAAGTTTCTTTAAACCTGTAAATAAAACATTAAAGAACCAGCAATGTTTCACATAAAAAGTCATAAAAATTATAATCATCCCCATCAGTTCATTCAACCCATGTTATTAATTCTTGTTCTGCTTGAATCTAGTTTTTCCACTAGAGCTCTGGAAATTCTTACCCAGGCAGTAGTACGTTCTTAAAGTTTTCAGAAACCTGTATTCTATAGTATTTTTCAGAGTTTTTTCTATGAATCTCTCTGAAGATGAATCACTTTTGCAAAAGCATCAGAGTAAAACAACAACTGTCTGTAAATGACAAAAAAATTTTTAAATGCCCATGATTAAATATCTGATGAGAGTTTATTATAATGAAATTGACTATGAAATTTGGTTATTTGTGTGACATAAAACATATCAAGATAATAACCAGAATTATGACTGATAACATTATACCAGGACATATTAGATTTCTAGGACTTTCATACAATTTCTGGAACACATATTAAAAACGTATATCCATACAAATATAACCTAAGAAGGTTTAGTATCACTTATTTGACAATGCTTCCCATGTATTTCACCATATCCAATAAACCTAATTATTTTAACATCTTACCAGGTGAGAGACAAAACCTTTGAGATTTTCCAGAAGCCCTCTGGGAAATCTCAAAGTTAATTTAAAGTTAAAAAGATTCCATTCATAATTTGGTTTTGGGAAGTTGTCAAAAATGTCAAAAGGTTTGAACATTTGATTATATAGGATCATAGATCATTATGAAATAATTAATTATTTATTTAACCAAAGTGACAATAGAAGATTTTAAAGGCAAATACAGAAGGTGACATAGTTGTGAAGAAAACTTAACACTTTTAATATTGAGAAGACTCAGTTTTCCCAAGTAACCAAAGACCTGATAAAGACAATAAGAAGCACAGGAAATCATTTTGGTATGACATAAAATCTTTGTTGACCAGGCAGACTACCAAAAGGTAAAGAAAAACCTTTCCCAACAGCTTATCAAGATAAGACCAATAGTCCAAGAAAATGTTTTTTTTTAACAGAGAGAAAACCAAATTCTGATTTTACACCAATGTACTTTTGATATTAAGACTCATTCTTTAAAAACAAAAATAAATTCATTCCAATTTAGCAAGCTTGACCACACATAACAATTCTTTTCTCAAGATTCCTTTTCCACAAACCTTCTATACATTCAGGTTTTGTCCTGTATTTTCTCTTCTCTTTCATTCTGGAACAAGCAGCCCGTCTACTTTAGGACAAAATTACTTTCCTTTTCCCTCAGGAAAAAAACATGTCCTTAATACCTTTCCTTATTCAAAAAACACATTCTAATACCCTTACCCACTTTTCATACACAGTTGTTTTCTTTTGCCCTTATTACTTTCAAAGTTTTAATTACATACACTGATAAGAATTTTTTTTTTTTACCATCTTAACCATTTTTTTTAACATCTTTATTGGAGTGATAAGAATTCTTAACCCTTAGAATTCTTAATTTCTAGTGAAAACCAAGAAGTAATCGTGGACTGCCTGTTACATTACCATTCTGTGGATTAGCAAATTTATAGATACATTTCATAATTTCAAGAAGTGTATTCTTCCTCATAGTAAATTTTTTTAATTTGCCATAAAATATGTTGACTAACTGACCCAAATATCTTTAGTTCCTCTGTAATAAAAAGTAGATAAGCCTATGTTCAGTAACCAATGTTTCAGTATATTATCTTATATGGAAATGATCTAGATATTCAATGAATATTCATCATTTAACTTAATTTAGTTACTTTAAGGTTTCAAGTTACCAAAAAGATTTTGGAGACTATTTTTAAGTAGATATACCATAAAGCATAGTTTTTATTGAAATGTTCATTTGTAAACTTTTATCTTACTTACATCTATTTAATTTACTTGTTCTTAACAATTATGTTTAGATTACTCATGAAAATTTCATGAGGCATTAAACAGCTGACCATCATCTTGTTAAAAAACAAAATTCAACTGAGTATATTTTAAAGATCTTATTGGCTTTATTCAGTGATTTATGAATTGGGCAGCATCCAATCTAGCAGATAGAAAGTAGCTCTGAAGAGCTGTACAAAATGACTTATACATGGAAGAGAGTAGGAATAAGGAGGTTATATAGGCAACAAAGTAGATTGGTTATTGCCAGATTACTTTTCTTCAGAGGACAGAAGAGATCTATTAGGCAGATTACCAAACAAGTGCTGATCAGGCAATTCCTGATTGACTGGTATAAGGTTCCATTTCTGGGAAAGCCAAAACAGTAATGAAGTCTTGGTTTGGCGGGGCTTACCATAAGTGACTCCATTTTGGACCTGTTGTCATGTTTTAAACAATCTTAATTTATTTTTCTTGCCAACAAATTCTGTAACAGATAACTTGAACTTATGACTACTATACCCAGATAAAATGAAAGTTGTATGTCTGCATTATATTTAATACTGATAACTCTGATGTGTTTATTTTAATTAAACCAACAAATTTAGCTTTTCATTTACTAAAGATTAACCTAGATCACTTGAATTTGAAAAATATTTTAGTTAGTTTCTATACTTCTGAAAAAAGTATACTTAATTTATATAAGCACTCTTTTTTGTTTGTTTGTTGTTGTTTTAGTATTTGTTTACTTATTTATTTATTTACTTTTGGCTGCATTGGGTCTTCATTGCTGCATGCGGGCTTTCTCTAGTTGCGACAAGCGGGGGCTGCTCTTCATTGCCGTGCGTGGGTTTCTCATTGCAGTGGCTTCTCTTGTTATGAAGCACATACTCTAGGTGTGCGAGCTTTAGGAGTTGTGGCACGCGGGCTCAGTAGTTGTGGCTCGCGGGCTCTAGAGCGCAGGCTCATTAGTTGCGGCACATGGGTTTAGTTGCTCCGCGGTGTGTGGGATCTTCCTGGACATGGGCTCTAACCCATGTCGCCTGCATTGGCAGGCAGATTCTTAACCACTGCGCCACCAGGGAAGTCCCTGTTTTAGTATTAAAAAAAAAATTTTTTTATTCAGTCTTTTGAGATCTTCGCGTTTTATAACATATTTTTATTTTTTTATATATTTCCATTTCTACTTTCCTCTTTTGTTGTTCTGTGTTTTTTTCCTTTTCATTTTATTTTATTTTTTAAAAATCAGTTTTATCAGATTGTTCTGTTTCCTTGCTTTATTCTTCAATTGGCACACTGCTATGGTTTCGTTTTTAGGTTTTGTGTTTTTCTGAGTTCTGATTCAAATTGTTTGATTTCGTTTGGGGGTTCTGTTTGTCTGGTGGTTCTCTCGCTTTTTGTGTTATTTGGTTCTGTTTTTGTTTCTTTTGCATGTGTGTGTTTCCTTGTTTCTGTTTTTGTTTGTTTGATTTTGTTTTTACCATTTCTCTGGGGTTTTGTTTGTCTTTTTTTTCGTTCCTTAATATATATATCTTTTATTTTTTATGTTTCTATTTCTACATTGCTTTTCTATTGTTCTGTCTTGTTTCCCCCTTCTCTTTTTTAAATTTTTTAAAATCATTTTTGTCTGTTTGTTTTTTCTTTGCTTCACATATCAGTTGGTACTCTGCTTTGGTTTCGTTTTTGGTTTTGTGTTTTTTTTTACTTTTCTTTTTAATTGTTTGATTTTGTTCTGCAGTTCTTTTGTTTGTGTGGTTGTTCTCTTGCTTTTTGTTTTATTTGGTTCTGTTTTTGTTTCTTTTGTGTGTGTGTGTGTGTGTGTATTTCCTTATTTCTGTTTTGTTTTTTTGATTCTACTTTTTACCATTTGTCTGGGGTTTTGTTATTCTTTTTTCTTTTAATCCCCTTTACTGCCAGGATGAGTGACTTGTGGGGTCTTGGTTCCTCGATCGGAAGTTGGGCCTGAGGCTCTGGGGTGGGAGCACCAAGTCCAGGACGCTGGAACACTAGAGAATTTCTGGCCCCAGGGAAGATTAATCACTGAGAGATCTCACGGAGGCCTCTCTCTGAATCCAAGACCCAGCTCCACCCAACTGCCTGCAGCTCCCAGCGATGGACACCTCACACCAAACAACAAGAGAGACAGGAACACAAACCCACCCATCAGCACACAGACTACCTAAAGTCATACTAAGCTCGCAGACACCCCCAAACACACCGCCTGATACGGGCCCTGCTCATCAGAGGGAAAAGACTTAGCTCCACCCACCAGAACACAGGCACCAGGCCCTCCCATCAGGAAGCCTACACAACACACTGGGCCAACCCCAACACCGGGGGCAGAGAACAGAAGCAAGTGGAACTACAACTCTGCAGCCTACGGAAAGGAGACCTCAAATACTGTAAATTAGGCAAAAAGAGAAGACAGAGAAATATCTTGCAGACAAAGGAGCAAGATAAAAACCCACAAAACCAAATAAATGAAGAGGAAATAGGCAATCTATCTGAAAAAAAATTCAGAGTAATGATAGTAAAGATGATCCAAAATCTCGGAAATAGAATAGAGAAAATACAAGAAACGTTTAACAAGGAACTAGAAGAACTTAAGAGCAAACAAACAGTAATGAACAACACAATAAATGAAAAAAATACTCTAGAAGGAATCAATAGCAGAATAACTGAGGCAGAAGAACGGATAAGTTAGCTGGAAGATAGAATGGTGGAAATAACTGCCGCAGAGCAGAATAAAGAAAAAAGAATGAAAAGAATGGAGGACAGTCTAGAGACCTCTGGGACAACATTAAGTGCACCGACTTTATCATTATAGGCATCCGAGGAGAAGAATAAAAAAGAAAGGGTCTGAGAAAATATTTGAAGAGAATATAGTCAAAAACTTCCCCAACATGGGAAAGGAAATACTCAATCAAATCCAGGAAGCACAGGGAGTCCCATACAGGATAAACCCAAGGAGAAACACGCCGAGACACATATTAATCAAACTAACAAAAATTAAACACAAAGAAAAACTATTAAAAGCAGCAAGGGAAAAGCAACAAATAACATACATGGGAATTCGCATGAGGTTAACAGCTGATCTTTCAGCAGAAACTTTGCAGGCCAGAAGGGAGTGCCAGGACATATTTAAAGTGATGAAAGGGAAAAACCTACAACCAAGATTACTCTACCCAGCAAAGATCTCATTCAGATTCGATGGAGAAATCAAAAGCTTTAGAGACAAGCAAAAGTTAAGAGAATTCAGCACCGCAAAAAACAGCTTTACAACAAAAGCTAAAGGAACTTCTCTAGGCAGGAAACACAAGAGAAAGAAAAGACCTATAAAAACAATCCCAAGGGGCTGCCCTGCTGGTGCAGTGGTTAAGAATCCACCTGCCAATGCAGGGGACATGGGTTCGAGCCCTGGTCTGAGAAGATCCCACACGCTGTGGAGCGACTAAGCCCATGTACCACAACTACTGAGCCTGCACTCTAGAGTGTGTGAACCACAAGTACTGAGCCCATGCGACACAACTACTGAAGCCGAAGCGTGCCTAGAGCCCATGCTCCACAACAAGAGAAGCCACCACAATAAGAAGGCTGAGCACCACAACGAAGGGGGACCACCCCCTCGTCACAACTAGAGAAAACCCATGAGCAGCAACAAAGACCCAACACAGCCCAAAATAAATAAATTTAAAAAAAAACCCACAAACCCAAAGCAATTAAGAAAATGGTAATAGGAACATACGTATAAATAACTGCCTTAAATATAAATGTATTAAACGTTCCAACCAAAAGACACAGACTGGCTGAATGGATACAAAAACAAGACCCATATATATGCTGTCTACAGGAGACCCACTTCAGATCTAGGGACTCATACAGACTGAAAGTGAGGTAATGGAAAAAGATATTCCAGACAAATGGAAATCAAAAGAAAGCTGGAGGAGGAATACTCATATCAGACAAAATAGACTTTAAAATAAAGGCTATTACAAGAGGCAAGGAAAAACACTATATAATGATCAAAGAATCAATCCAAGAAGAAGATATAACAATTGTAAATATCTATGTACCCAACATAGGAGCACCTCAATACATAAGGCAAATGCTAACAGCCATAAAAGGGGAAATCAACAGTAGCACAATAATAGTAGTGGACCTTAACACCCCACTTACACCAATGGAAAGATCATCCAAACAGAAAATAAATAAGGAAACACAAACTTTAAATGACAATTAGACCAAATGGACTTAATCAATATTTACAAGACGTTCCATCCAAAATCAACAGAATACATTTTCTTCTCAAGTGCAAACAGAACATTCTCCAGGATAGATCACACCTTGAGTCACAAATCAAGCCTTGGTAATTTAAGAAAATTGAAATCATATCAAGCATCTTTTCTGACCACAACACTATGAGACTAGATATCAATTACAGGACAAAAACTGTAAAAAATACAAACACATGGAAGCTAAACAATACGCCACTAAATAACTAAGAGATCACTGAAGAAATGAAAGAGGAAATCAAAACATACCTAGAAACAAATGACAATGAAAACGCGATGACCCAAAACCTATGGGATGCAGCAAAAGCAGTTTTAAGAAGGAAGTTTATAGCAATATAATCCTACCTCAAGAAAGAAGAAACATCTCAAATAAACAACCTAACCTTACACCTAAAGCAATTAGAAAAAGAAGAACAAAAAAACCCCAAATTTAGCAGAAGGAAAGAAATCATAAAGATCAGATGAGAAGTAAATGAAAAACAAATGAAGAAAACAATAACAAAGATCAATAAAACTAAAGGCTGGTTCTTTGAGAAGATAAAGGAAATTGATAAACCATTAGCCAGACTTATCAGGAAAAAAAGGGAGAAGACTCAAATCAACAGAATTAGAAATGAAAAGGAGAAATAACAACTGACACTGCAGAAATAAAAAGGATCATGAGGGACTACTACAAGCAACTATATGCCAATAAAATGGACAACCTGGAAGAAATGGACAAATTCTTAGAAAAGCACAACCCTCCAAGACTGAACCAGGAAGAAATAGAAAATATGAACAGACGAATCACAAGCACTGAAGTTGAAACTGTGAGTAAAAATCTTCCAACAAACAAAAGCCCAGGGCCAGATGGATTCACAGGTGAATTCTATCAAACATTTAGAGAAGAGCTAACACCTATCCTTCTCAAACTCTTCCAAAATACAGCAGAGGGAGGAACACTCCCAAATTCATTCTACGAGGCCACCATCACCCTGATACCAAAACCAGACAAAGGTATCACAAATATAAAATAGATAGCTAGTGGGAAGCAACCGCATAGCACAGGGAGATCAGCCCGGTGCTTTGTGACCACCTAGAGGGGTGGGATAGGGAGGGTGGGAGGGAGAGAGATGCAAGTGGGAAGAGATATGGGAACATATGTATATGTATAACTGATTCACTTTGTTATAAAGCAGAAAATAACACACCATTGTAAAACAATTATACTCCAATAAAGATGTTTAAAAAAAAGATATCACAAAAAAAGAAAACTACAGGCCAATATCACTGATGAGCATAGATGCAAAATTCCTCAACAAAATACTAGCAAACAGAATCCAGCAGCACATTAAAAGGATCATACACCATGATCAAGTGGGGTTTTTCCCAGGAATGCAAGGATTCTTCAATATATGCAAATCAATCAATGTGATACACCATACTAACACATTGAAGGATAAAAACCATATGGTCATCTCAATAGATACAGAAGAAGCTTTTGATAAAATTCAACACCCATTTATGATAAAAACTCTCCAGAAAGTGGGCATAGAGGGAACCTACCTCAATATAATAAAAGCCAAATATGAGTAACCCACAGCCAACATCATTCTCAATGGTGAAAAACTGAAACTATTTCCTCTAAGATCAGGAACAAGACAAGTGTGCCCACTCTCACCACTATTATTCAACATAGTTTTGGAAGTTTTAGCCACAACAATAGGAGAAGAAAAAGAAATAAAAGGAATACAAATTGGAAAAGAAGAAGTAAAACTGTCACTGTTTGCAGATGACATGCTACTATACATAGAAAATCCTAAAGATACCACCAGAAAACTACTAGAGCTAATCAATGAATTTGGTAAAGTAGCAGGATACAAAACTAGTGCACAGAAATCTCTTGCATTCCTATACACTAATGATGAAATTTCTGAAAGAGAAATTAAGGAAACACTCCCATTTACCATTGCAACAAAAAGAATAACATACCTGGGAATAAACCTACATAGGGAGACAAAATACCTTTATGCTGAAAACTATAAGACACTGATGAAAGAAATTAAAGATGATACAAACAGATGGAGACATATACCATGTTCTTGGATTGGAAGAATCAACATTGTGAAAATGACTATACTACCCAAACCAATCTACAGATTCAGTGCAATCCCTATCAATCTACCAATGGCAGTTTTCACAGAACTAGAACAAAAAATTTCACAATTTGTATGGAAACACAAAAGACCCCGAAGAGCCAAAGCAATCTTGAGAAAGAAATACGGAGCTGGAGGAATCAGGCTCCCGGACTTCAGACTATACTACAAAGTTACAGTAATCAAGACAGTATGGTACTGGCACAAAAACAGAAATATAGGTCAATGGAACAGGATAGAAAGCCCAGAGATAAACCCATGCACATATATTCACCTTATCTTTGATAAAGGAGGCAAGAATATACAATGGAGAAAAGACAGCCTCTGCAATATGTGTTGCTGGGAAAACTGGATAGGTACATGTAAAAGAATGAAATTAGAACACTCCCTTACACCATACACAAAAATAAACTCAAAATGGATTAAAGACCTAAATTTAAGGGCAGACACTATAAAACTCTTAGAGGAAAACATATGCAGGATACTCTATGACATACATCACAGCAAGATCCTTTTTGACCAACCTCCTAGAGAAATGGAAATAAAAAGAAAAATAAACAAATGGGACCTAATGAAACTTAAAAGCTTTTGCACAGCAAAGGAAAACGTAAAAAGACGAAAAGACAACTCTCAGCATGGGAGAAAATATTTGCAAATGAAGCAACTGACAAAGGATTAATCTCCAAAATTTACAAGCAGCTCATGCAGCTCAATATCAAAAAAACAAAAAACCGAATCCAAAAATGGGCAGAAGACCTAAATAGACTTTTCTCCAAAGAAGATACATAGATTACCAGCAAACACATGAAAGGATGCTCAACATCACTAATCATTAGAGAAATGCAAATCAAAACTACAATGAGGTATCACCTCACACCAGTCAGAATGGCCATCATCAAAAAATGTATAAACAATAAATGCTGGAGAGGGTGTGGAGAAAAGGGAATCCTCTTGCAGTGTTGGTGGGAATGTAAATTGTTACAGCCACTATCGAGAACAGTATGGAGGGTCCTTTAAAAACTAAAAATAGAACTACCATATGACCCAGCAATCCCACTCCTGGGCATATACCCTGAGAAAACCATAATTCTAAAAGAGTCATGGACCACAGTGTTCATTGCAGATCTATTTACAATAGCCAGGACATGGAAGCAACCTAAGTGTCCATTGACAAATGAATGGATAAAGATGTGGCACATATATACAATGGAATATTACTCAGACATAAAAAGAAATGAAACTGAGTTATTTGTAGTGAGGTGGATGGACCTAGAGTCTGTCATACAGAGTGAAGTAAGTCAGAAAGAGAAAAACAAATACCGTATGCTAACACATATATATGGAATCTAAAAAAAAAAAAAAGGTTCTGAAGAACCTAGGGGCAGGACAGGAATAAAGACACAGACATAAAGAATGGGCTTGAGGACACAGGGAGGGGGAAGGGTAAGCTGGGACGAAGTGAGAGAGTGGCATGTACTTATATATACTACCAAATGTAAAATAGATAGCTAGTGGGAAGCGACCACATAGCACAGGGAGATCAGCTCGGTGCTTTGTGACCACGTAGAGGTGTGGGATAGGGAGGGTGTGAGGGAGACGCAAGAGGGAGGAGATATGGGGATATATGTATATGTATAGCTGATTCACTTTGTTATAAAGCAAAACTAACACACCATTGTAAAGCAATTATACTCCAATAAAGATGTAAAAAAAAAAAAAAAGAGATACCAACTGCCTGTCTAGATCATCTTTGGGGTGTTCTCTTGTTTAATATTATCCTCTACTATAGAAACTGAAATTTCTAGGCTAGAAATTAGCTTACAGTTTTTTATCAATGAGGGTGTTATTCTCAAAGTGTGTTTTTTAACAAGCTTGCTTTCAAAATGCAATGTGAGGAACACTAGGTGAAACAAACTGTAGTCAGCGGAATTAAACCACGTATGAATACCCGATAAGGAAAACCCCACAGACCTCAAATGTCGGCCAGCAAACTCAATTCACATCACATTTTATGAGCTACACCCATCCACATCTGGTGTTAAAAGTTTCTGTCCTACTCAGAGAATTTTCTTCCCACCACTTGGTATCTTTATTATGTTGTGTTTTCTGGTCTATTAGCACAGTATGTCTCTCCATTTATTTAGATCATTTTTATTTCCTTTATAATTATTTTGTAATTTTCAACACACAAGCCTTGTACATGTTTTGTAAAATTTACACCTAAGTATTTCAGGTTTTAAAAACTGTGGTGAAATATACACAATACAAAATCTTACCATTTTATCCATTTTAAGCATACAGTTCAGTGGCATTAAGAATATTCACATTGTTGTGCAACCATCACTGCTTTCCTGCTCTAGAACATTTTTATCTTTCCAAACTGAAACTCTGTACACATTAAATAATAACTCTCCCTTCTCCTCTCCCCTAGATTCTGGCAACCATCATTCCACTTTCTGTCTCTACTTATCTGACCAATCTAGGTACCTCATATAAATTGAATCATATGATATTTGTCCTTTGTGACTATCTTATTTCACTCAGAATAATTTCTTCAAAGGTCATCCATATTGTAGCATGTATCACAATATCCTTCTATTTTAAGGATGAATAATGTTCCATTGTGTGTGTATGTGTATATATATACATATACATATATATATACATATATATATAATATATATATATATATATGTATATATATATATATACCACATTTTATTTATACATTAATCTATCAAATGGACATCTTGGCTATTTTCACTTTTAGGCTATTGTGACTAATAATGCTATGAACATAGGTGTACAAATATCTGACAGATTCTTTTGTGTATATAGCCAGAAGTGGAATTGATGTATCATATGGTAACTCTACACTTACTTTTTTGAGGAGTTGCCATACTGTGTTCCACAGATACACCATTTTACATTCCCATTAGCCACGTAGTAGGGTTTCAATTTCTCCACATCCTTGTCACCATTTGTTATTTTCTGGGTTTTTGATTGTTTTGTTTTACTTTGTTTTGTTTTTTATAGTGGTCATTCTAATGGGTGTGAGGTGGTATTTCATTGTGGTTTTGATTTGCATTTCCCAAGTGATTAATAATGTCGAGTATCTTTTCTTTTCATATGATTATTACTATTTGTATATCTTCTTTGGAGAAATGTCTATATAAGTCCTTTATCCATTTTTGAATTGGGTTTTTTGTTGTTGTTGTTGAATTGTAGTTCTTTATATATTCTGGATATTAATCCCTTACTTGGTATCTTATTTGCAAATATTTTCCCTTTTTACTCTGTTGATAGTGAGTTCTGATGTACAAAATTTTTAATTTTGATGTAGTCTAATCTATTATTTTCCATTGTTGCCTGTGCTTTGGTGTCATGCTCAAGAAATCATTGCCAGATCCAATGTCATGAAGCTTGTCTCTTATGTTTTCTTTTAAGAGTTTTATACTTTTAGCTCTCGTGTTTAGGTCTTTCATCCATTTTGAGTTAATTTTTGCACATGGTTTAATGTAAGATTATTAATTCATTATTTCCCATGTGGATATCTATTTTCCTCATATTTGTTGAAAAGACGGTACTTTTCCCATTGAATGGTCTTGACACAGTTGTTGAAAAACATTTGACCATTTATGCCAGAGTTTGTTTCTGGATTTCCTGTTCTATTACATTCATCTACATGCCTGTCTTCTGCCAGTATCACACTGTTTTTATCACTGTAAATTTGTCTTAAATTTGAAATGAGGAAGTGAGAGACCTCCAACTTTGTTCTTCTCAAGACTGTTTTGACTAATCAGGGTCTCTTGAGATTCCATATGAAAAATAGAATGGGTTTTTCTATTTCTGCAAAAAAAACAAAATCATTGGGATTTTGATTTTGATAGCGACTGTATTGAATCCGTAGATCTTGTTGGGTATTACTGATATTTTAGCAGTATTGAGTCTTCCAATCCATGAACACAGAATGTCTTTTCAATTATTTGTGTATCCTTAAATTTTTTTCAGGAAGATTTTGTAGTTTTCAATGTCCAATCTTTCAACTCCTTGGTAACGTTTATTCTTAATTATTTTATTCTTTTTGATACTGCTGTAAATGGAACTGTCTTTTAAATATCCTTTTAGATTGTTTATTATTAGTGTATAGAAATGCACATCATTTTGTTTGTTGATTTTTTTATCCATAAGTGTTGCTGAATTTACTAATTCTAAAAGGTTTTTGGTAGAATCTTTAGGATTTTCTACCTAAAAGAGTATTTCATCTAAAAACAGAGGTAATTTTACTTCTTTTCCAATATGGATGCCTTTTATTTCTTTTTCTTGCCTAATTGCTTCAGCTAGAACATCCAGTACTTTATTGAAAACAAGTGGTGAAAGTGGGCATCCTTGTCTTGTTCCTGATCTTAGAGGAAGAATTTTCAGTGTTTCCCCATTGAGTATAATGTTAGCTCTTTTTGTATGTTTTTAGGGCCTTTGTTATGTTGAGGTAGCTTTCTTCTATTCCTAGTTTACTGAGTGTTTTTATCATGAAAGGATGTTGAATTTTGTCAAATAATTTTTCTAAATCAATTGAGATGATCTTTTTCTTTCTCCTTTCATTCTGTTAATGTGGTGCATTACATTGCTTGATTTTTTTATTTTGAACAACTCTTGCATTCCAGGAACAAATCCCACTTAATCGTGGTATAAAATTATTTTAATATCCTATTGAATTTGCTTTGCTAGTATTTTGTTGAGGATTTTTGCATCAATGTTCATAAGAGATATTGTTCTGTAGTTTTCTTTTAATATCTTTCTCTGGCTTTGAAATCAGAGTAATGCTAGTTTTATAGAATAAGTTGGGAAGTGTTTCCTTCTCTCCAAATTTTGGAAAAATTTGAGAAGAATTTGTATTAATTTTTCTTTAAATGTTTGGTTGGATCCACCAGTGAAGTCATCTATACCTAGGCTTTCTCTTGTTGGTAGGTTTTTAGTAATTCAGTCTCCTTACAAGTTATAGATCAGTTCAGATTTTCTGTTTATGATTCAGTCTTGATAGGTTGTGTGTTCCTAGCAATTTGTTCATTTCATCTAGGTTATCCAATTTGATGGTACAATTATTCATAGTAGTCTTCTATAATCCTTTTTGCTTCTTTAAAATCGATAGTAATGTCTTTTCTTTCTTTTCTTGTTTTATCTATTTGAGTTTTCTCTCTTTTTTGGGGTCAGCCTAGCCAAAGTTTTGTCATTTTAAAAATATTTTCAAAGAACCAACTCTTTCTTTTGTGAATTTTCTCTACTGTTTTTCTACTCTCTATCTCTTATTTATCTCTTCTCTAATTATTATTTCCTTCCTTCTGATAGTTTTGTGTTTAGTTTGTTTTCCTTTTTCTTTAAGGTGCAAAGTTCTTTAAGGTATAAAGTTAGTTTGTTGATTCAAAATCTTTTTAAAATGTGTTTACAGCTACAAATTTCCTTCTTAGCACTGCTTTCATTGTAACCTCTAAGTTTTAATATGTTGGGTTTTCCTTTCCATTTGTCTCAAGATATTTTCCAATTTCCCTTGCAATATTTTCTTTGACTTATTAGTTATTTAAGAATGTTATTTGATTTCCAGTTTTCCTTCTATTGATTTCTATTTTCATTCCATTGTGATCAGAAATGATACTTTGTATGATTTCTTTAAAGTTTATTAAGATTTTCTTTGTGACCTAACATAGTCTATCCTGGATAATATTCCATGAGCACTTGAAAAAAAAGTGTATTCTCCTGTTGTTGGATGGAGTGTTCTGTATATGTCTGATAGGTCCAATTAGTCTATAGTGTTTTTCATGTCCTCAATTTCCTCACTGATCTTCTGTCTGGTTAGTCTATCAATTAATGAGAATGGGGCATTGAAAGCTCTTGCTAGTATTGGAATACTGTTTATTTATCTGCTCAATTCTATCAATGTCTGCTTCATATATTTAGGAGCAGTCATGTTTGGCACATATGTGTTTATATTATCTTGGTGACAGTTTTATCATGATATAAATCATTCTTTGCCTCTTGTAATAGTTTTAGAATTAAAACTATTTTATCTGATATTAGTATAGCCACTTCTCTTCTCTTTTGGTTAATATTTGCACAGAATATCTTTTACCATCCTTTCACTTTCAACCTATACACATCTTTTTTTAAAAAACCATGAACATTTTGGTGTTTATTTTAGATAAAAAGAAAGACTCTACTTTTTGTTAAACTGGCTTCATAATGTATATTCAGTTTTGCATCCTGATTTTTTCACTTAACATACAATGTAAAGCATTTTCCTGTGTCATTAAATATTCTTCTAAAACAATAATTTTCATAACTGTATGGCAGCCCTTGTCTAGATGTACCATCATTTAACCAGCCCCCTCATAGTGAACATTTATGTTGTTTCCAGTTTTTTGTCTTTCTGACTAACAAGGACCTACTTTATAGCATAGGGAACCCTGCTCAGTATTCTGTAACAACCTAAATGGGAAAAGAATTTGAAAAAGAATAGATACATGTATATGCATAACTGAATTACTTTGCTGTACCCCTGAAACTAACACAACATTGTTAATCAACTATGCCCCAATATAAAATAAAAATTTAAAAAAAGAATTTATCCCAAGGAGATAATCAGGTACACCCAGAGATTTACATACAAATACATTCATTATGGTTTCAGTCAGAAAGACAACCTATATACGTCTTTATATTTAAAGTGAATCTCTTGTAGACAGCATATTTTTGGATCATGTTTTTTAAATCCACTCTACCCATATATGTCTTTTGATTGTGGAGATTGATCCATTTACATTTAAAACAATTACTGATAGGGAAGAACTTCTGTTGCCACTTTGTTAATTGTTTTCTGTGTGTCTCATAGTTTTTTTGTCCTTCATTTTCTCCATGATTGCCTTCCTTTATGTTTAGTTGATTATTTTTGTAGTGACACATTATGATTCCCTTCTAATTTCCTTTTTTTGGGTATATTCTGTAGATATACTCTGTGGTTACCATTAAGATTACATAAAACATCCAGAGTTTAACAATCTATTTTAAACCAATACCAACTTAACTTCAATTGCATACAAAATTCTACAACTTTCCAACTCTGTCTCCCCCAATTTACATTACTGATGTCACGAATTCTTTTTTATTGTGTACCCATTAACATAGATTTATTATTAGTTTTTATGCTTTTGTCTTCTAAATGCTGTAGAAGAATAAAAAACTGAATTTTTGACCCCAAATTATTATCATACTGGTTTTGTATTTTCACATGTTTTTACCTTTCTTAGAGAACTTTATATTTTTGTATGGATTTGAGTTACTGTCTTGCATCTTTTCATTTCAACTTGAATGACTCCCATAAGCATTTCTTGTAGGGCAGATCTAATGGTAATGAACTCTCTCAGTTTTTGCTTATCTGGGAATGTCTTAAACGTAAAACATTTTCTCTGTCCTTTGGCTTCCTCCTTTCCTTCTAGTGTGCATCTGCTTTATGCATTAACCAGACCTCCCCAATGGCAGAAATAACCTGCTCAACCATAAAGATCATTTTTTTCTACTTCTGGAGACAGCCATATAACTCCTTAGAAGATAACATTCTTTTCTCAATCCTGTAAGGGGTCACGATGACTCACCACTCACCTTGTATGTGTAGACATCTTTGCTGAACTTAATGTACAATGCCAATATATCATTTCGTTTAAGGATAGCAAATGGTGCAGAACAGACTGATCAGACAACTAAGATGTCTGTTTCTCGTGACTAGCAGCAACCTTCTACTGAGATGTGTGGGGAGATACTGGGCTGTACCTAAGACAAGTTCTTAGCTTAAATACCTACTTATGAACTTATTAATGTTACTAGTTATAACTTGTATTCTGCCTATTTTACGACTATTGTTTCTTGCACTACTAAGTGTGTGATTGAGCCTCAGATAAAATTAATGATGATTAGGCAACTTGTAACAATTGACCAAATATATAGTTCTATAAGATCAATTACTGTAATAGAGTAACTCTAGATATGGGAAGAAGCAACAAGAGGGAGTCATTTCCTGGACCATAACAGACTATTAAGACAGGCAGTCCAGAGGCTTTTGGTTACTGTTAATAGGGCCTAGTCCAGTAATAGCACACTGAGTGGCCTATCAATGAAATCCTGGCCTGACCTAGGAATGAGCATTCATAACAATGTGGGACAAAATAGTCACAAAATGCCTTCCAAACCTTGGTAGAAATTAAGGTGGAAAGGGAGGGTATTGCAAAATAGAATGTTGCTCACCATCCAGTTCTACAAGAATCAAGTCATTAGTCACTGATGTCATTTGCCTACAGTACACCCTGAAAGGAATTCAGGGTGAAGATCAGGATGAGGCACTTTGAGCTCTGGATAAACTGACAGAATTGGTCCTAAGATACTTGTATATTTTCAGGAGCAGATTTTGTTAACCCAGTTTCTTGCATCTTCCCATACTTAGAAAAGCACTAAAACCATTAACTAAGATGTCTATTCCTCATGACTAGCAACAACCTTCTACTGAGCTGTGTGTTTGATTGCACGTATCCCCTTTGCCAAAATCACATATATACTGGCCTCCCCCTTTACCTCTTCAGAACAGTTCTCAGAGCTCTCTGAGAGACTGTCTCCTGAGTTATAACCCTCAGGCTCGAATAAAATTTTCCATTTCTTTCTTAGATTTACTATTGATTAATTTTATCTCATGACAACTGTCTCATGTAAATTTAATTCTTAGATCAGCCAGAAGAACCTAGAAGGGTAAAGAAAAGTTTTCTTCCTCGCTGACAGTCTATTTTATAATTTATTAATCTAGTAAGAGTTTTTGTGAATAAACAAGGCCAGCATTAAATAATTTTAAATGAATCATCTTCTTGAAATATTGTACTTAATTGTATTGTAAAGTAAATTCTAAATTTTTGGAAAAGTTTGACATCTAATGAACTGCAGTATTTCCCACTTCTCAAAAAAAGAAAAAAAATAGAAACTAGAGTAACAAAAACTAATACAAAACTTGATTAATAAAGCAAAAGTCGGGACTTCCCTGGTGGTGCAGTGGTTAAGAATCCACCTGCCAATGCAGTGGACCGGGTTCAATCCCTGGACCGGGAAGATCCCACATGCCACGGAGCAACTAAGCCCGTGTGCCACAACTACTGAGCCTGCGCTCTAGAGCCCATGAGCCACAACTACTGAAGCCCACGTGCCTAGGGCCTGTGCTCCGCAACAAAAGAAACCACCGCAATGAGAAGCACGCACACCACAACAAAGAGTAGCCCCCACTCACCACAGCTAGAGAAAGCCCGTGTGCAGCAACAAAAACCCAATGCACCCAAAAATAAATAAATAAAATAAAAAAATTTTTAAAAATAAAGCAAAAGTCAGGGAAGAGGAAAAGGAACAAGAAAAAAGAAAGAGATTCAGAAAACATAAAATATCAGAAAAAAGGTAAAATATATGATCCAAGTAAATGTGTGTGGACAGGGAATGTTGTCTGCCATTCCAGTAAACAAAGAATGTAGTCCACCATCCCAGTTCTACAAGGATCAAACCATTAGCCACTGCAGCTGCCCACTGACTGTGGGAATTCAGGGATGGAGAAAAACAGGAAGCATTCTGTGCTTTGGATACTGGCCCTAGATAGTTAAGGAATAATTTCAATGAACCCAGATCCTTGCATCTTCCCATACATAGAAAATTGCTAAAATCATTAACTTGAAATGTCTTTTCTATGCAATTAGCAGTTATCTTCTGATGTTCTACTACATGTTGTTTCCAGCAAAATATCCTATATATCCTGGCTCTTCCCTTACTTCTTCAGAACAGTTCCTCAGAGCTATCTGAAAGGCTGTCTCCCAGGTTATAACCCTCAGTAAGATCCCTGAATAAAACTTAACTTGTAACTTTTAGGTTGTGCACTTTTCTTTACTGAACATGTGACTGTTTTATATCCCAATGTCCAAAGCAAAGCACACCACTTAAAAAATGAGCAAAAGGGGGCTCAGAGAAGATGGCGGAAGAGTAAGACGCGGAGATCACCTTCCTCCCCATAGATACATCAGAAATACATCTACACGTGGAACTGCTCCTATAGAACACCCACTGAACGCTGGCAGAAGACCTCAGACTTCCCAAAAGGCAAGAGACTCCCCACGTACCTGGGTAGGGCAAAAGAAAAAAGAAAAAACAGAGACAAAAGAATAGGGATGGGACCTGTGCCAGTGGGAGGGAGCTGTGAAGGAGGAAAGGTTTCCACACACTAGGAAGCCCCTTCTCGGGCGGAGACTGCGGGTGGCAGAGGGGGGAAGCTTCGGAGCCACGGAGGAGAGCACAGCAACAGGGGCGCGGAAGGCAAAGAGGAGAGATTCCCGCACAGAGGATCGGTGCCGACCAGCACTCACCAGCCCGAAGAGGCTTGTCTGCTCACCCGCCGGGGCAGGCGGGGGCTGGGAGCTGAGGCTCAGTCTTCGGTCGGATCGCAGGGAGAGGACTGGGGTTGGCGGCATGAACACAGCCTGAAAGGGTTAGTGCGCCACAGCTAGCCGGGAGGGAGTCCGGGAAAGGCTGGAGCTGCCGAAGAGGCAAGAGACTCTTTATTGCCTCTTTGTTTCCTGGTGCGCGAGGAGAGGGGATTAAGAGCGCTGCTTAAAGGAGCTCCAGAGATGGGCGCGAGCCGTGGCTATCAGCACGGACCCCAGAGACGGGCATGAAACGCTAAGGCTGCTGCTGCCACCACCAAGAAGCCTGTGTGCGAGCACAGGTCACTATCCACACGTCCCCTCCCAGGAGCCTGTGCAGCCCGCCACTGCCAGGGTCCCATGATCCAGGGACAACTTCCCCGGGAGAATGCACGGCGCGCCTCAGGCTGGTGTAACGTCACGCCGGCCTCTGCCGCTGCAGGCTCGCCCCGCACTCCGTACCCCTCCCTCCCCCCGGCCTGAGTGAGCCAGAGACCCGAATCAGCTGCTATTTTAACCCCGTCCTGTCTGAGCGAAGAACAGACGTCCTCAGGCGACGTACACGCAGAGGCGGGTCCAAATCCAAAGCTGAACCCCGGGAGCTGTGCGAATAAAGAAGAGAAAGGGAAATTTCTCCCAGCAGCCTCAGAAGCAGCAGATTAAAGCTCCACAATCAACTTGATGTACCTGCATCTGTGGAACACCTGAACAGACAACGAATCATCCCAAATTGAGGAGGGGGACTTTGGGAGCAAGATACATTAATTTTTCCCCTTTTCCTCTTTTTGTAAGTGTGTATGTGTATGCTTCTGTGTGAGATTTTGTCTGTATAGCATTGCTTTCACCATTTGTCCTAGGGTTCTGTCCGTCTGGTTCCTTTTTTTTTTTTTTACTTAAAAAAATTTTTTTTCTTAATAATTATTTTTAATTTTTTTTATTTTAATAACTTTATTTTATTCTATCTTACTTTATTTTATTTTAGCCTCTTTCTTTCTTTCTATCTATTTTTTCTCCCTTTTATTCTGAGCCGTGTGGATGAAAGGCTCTTGGTGCTCCAGCCAGGCATCAGGGCTGTGCCGCTGAGGTGGGAGAGCCAACTTCAGGACACAGGTCCACAAGAGACCTCCCAGCTCCACGTAATACCAAATGGCAAAAATCTCCCAGAGATCTCCATCTCAACACCAAGATCCAGCTTCACTCAACGACCAGCAAGCTACAGTGCTGGACACCCTATGACAAACAACTAGCAAGACAGGAACACAGCCCCATCCATTACCAGACAGGCTGCCTAAAATCATAATAAGGTCACAGACACTCCAAAACACACCACCAGATGTGGACCTGCCCACCAGAAAGACAAGATACAGCCTCATCCACCAGAACACAGGCACTAGTCCCCTCCACCAGGAAGCCTACACAACCCACTGAACCAACCTTAGCCACTGGGGACAGACACCAAAAACAACGGGAACTACGAACCTGCAGCCTGCGAAAAGGAGACCCAATACACAGTAAGATAAGCAAAATGAGAAGGCAGAAAAACACACAGCAGATGAAGGAGCAAGGTAAAAACACACCAGACGTAAAAAATGAAGAGGAAATAGGCAGTCTACCTGAAAAAGAGTTCAGAATAATGATAGTAAAGATGATCCAAAATCTTGGAAATAGAATAGACAACATGCAAGAAATATTTAACAAGAACCTAGAAGAACTAAAGAGGAAACAAGCAACGATGAACAATACAATAAATGAAATTAAACATACTCTATACGGGATCAATAGCAGAATAACTGAGGCAGAAGAACAGATAAGTGACCTGGAAGATAAAATAGTGGAAATAACTACTACAGAGCAGAATAAAGAAACAAGAATGAAAAGAACTGAGGACAGTCTCAAAGACCTCTGGGACAACATTAAATGCACCAACATTCAAATTATAGGGGTCCCAGAAGAAGAAGAGAAAAAGAAAGGGACTGAGAAAATATTTGAAGAGATTATAGTTGAAAATTTCCCTAATATGGGAAAGGAAATAGTTAATCAAGTCCTGGAAGCACAGAGAGTCCCATACAGGATAGATCCAAGGAGAAACAGGCCAAGACACATATTAATCAAACTATCAAAAATTAAATATAAAGAAAACATATTAAAAGCAGAAAGGGAAAACCAACAAATAACACACAAGGGAATCCCCATCAGGTTAACAGCTGATCTTTCAGCAGAAACTCTGAAAGCCAGAAGGGAGTGGCAGGACATGTTTAAAGTGATGAAGGAGAAAAACCTACAACCAAGATTACTCTACCCAGCAAGGATCTCATTCAGATTTGATGGAGAAATTAAAACCTTTACAGACAAGCAAAAACTGAGAGAGTTCAGCGCCACCAAACCAGCTTTACAACAAATGCTAAAGGAACTTCTCTAGGCAAGAAACACAAGAGAAGCAAAACACCTACAATAACAAACCCCCAAAATTTAAGAAAATGGGAATAGGAACATACATATCAATAATTACCTTAAATGTAAATGGATTAAATGCTCCCACCAAAAGACACAGACTGGCTGAATGGATACAAAAACAAGACCCGTATATTTGCTGTCTACAAGAGACCCACTTCAGACCTAGGGACACATACAGACTGAAAGTGAGGGGATGGAAAAAGATATTCCATGGGAATGGAAATCAAAAGAAAGCTGGAGTAGCAATTCTCATATCAGACAAAATAGACTTTAAAATAAAGACTATTATAAGAGACAAAGAAGGACACTACATAATGATCAAGGGATCGATCCAACGAGAAGATATAACAATTGTAAATATTTATGCACCCAACATAGGAGCACATCAATACATAAGGCAAATACTAAGAGCCATAAAAGGGGAAATCAACAGTAACACAATCATAGTAGGGGACTTTAACACCCCACTTTCACCAGTGGACAGATCATCCAAAATGAAAATAATTAAGGAAACACAAGCTTTAAAAGATACATTAAACAAGATGGACTTAATTGATATTTATGGGACATTCCACCCAAAAACAACAGAATACACATTTTTCTCAAGTGCTCATGGAACATTCTCCAGGATACATCATATCTTGGGTCACAAATCAAGCCTTGGTAAATTTAAGAAAATTGAAACCGTATCAAGTATCTTTTCCAACCACAACGCTATGAAACTAGATATCAATTATAGGAAAAGATCTGTAAAAAACACAAACACATGGAGGCTACACAATACACTACTTAATAACCAAGTGATCACTGAAGAAATCAAAGGGGAAATCAAAAAATACCTAGAAACAAATGACAATGAAAACACGATGACCCAAAACCTATGGGATGCAGCAAAAGCAGTTCTAAGAGGGAAGTTTATAGCAATACAATCCTACCTTAAGAAACAGGAAACATCTCAAATAAACAACCTAACCTTGCACCTAAAGCAATTAGAGAAAGAAGAACAAAAAGCCTCCAAAGTTAGCAGAAGGAAAGAAATCATAAAGATCAGACCAGAAATAAATGAAAAAGAAATGAAGGAAACGATAGCAAAGATCAATAAAACTAAAAGCTGGTTCTTTGAGAAGATAAAGAAAATTGATAAACCATTAGCCAGACTCATCAAGAAAAAAAGGGAGAAGACTCAAATCAATAGAATTAGAAATGAAAAAGGAGAAGTAACAACTGACACTGCAGAAATACAAACAATCATGAGAGATTACTACAAACAACTCTATGCCAATAAAATGGACAACCTGGAAGAATTGGACAAATTCTTAGAAATGCACAACCTGCCGAGACTGAACCAGGAAGAAATGAAAATATGAACAGACCAATCACAAGCACTGAAATTGAAACTGTGAGTAAAAATCTTCCAACAAACAAAAGCCCAGGACCAGATGGCTTCACAGGCGAATTCTATCAAACATTTAGAGAAGAGCTAACACCTATCCTTCTCAAACTCTTCCAAAATATTGTAGAGGGAGGAACACTCCCCAACTCATTCTTCGAGGCCACCATCACCCTGATACCAAAACCAAAGATGTCACAAAGAAAGAAAACTACAGGCCAATATCACTGATGAACATACATGCAAAAATCCTCAACAAAATCCTAGCAAACAGAATCCAACAGCACATTAAAAGGATCATACACCATGATCAAGTGGGGTTTATTCCAGGAATGCAAGGATTCTTCAATATATGCAAATCAATCAACGTGATACACCATATTAACAAATTGAAGGAGAAAAACCATATGATCATCTCAATAGATGCAGAGAAAGCTTTCCACAAAATTCAACACCCATTTATGATAAAAGCCCTGCAGAAAGTAGGCATAGAGGGAACTTTCCTCAACATAATAAAGGCCATATATGACAAATCCGCAGCCAACACCGTCCTCAATGGTGAAAAACTGAAACCATTTCCACTAAGATCAGGAACAAGACAAGGTTGCCCACTCTCACCACTGTTATGCAACATAGTTTTGGAAGTTTTAGCCACAGCAATCAGAGAAGAAAAAGAAATAAAAGGAATCCAAATCAGAAAAGAAGTAAATCTGTCACTGTTTGCAGATGACATGATACTATACATAGAGAATCCTAAAGATGCTACCAGAAAACTACTAGAGCTAATCAATGAATTTGGTAAAGTAGCAGGATACAAAATTAATGCACAGAAATCTCTTGCATTCTTATACACTAATGATGAAAAATCTGAAAGGGAAATTAAGGAAACACTCCCATTTACCATTGCAACAAAAAGAATAAAATATCTAGGAATAAACTTACCTAAGGAGACAAAAGACCTGTATGCAGAAAATTATAAGACACTGATGAAAGAAATTAAAGATGATACAAATAGATGGAGAGATATACCATGTTCTTGGATTGGAAGAATCAACATTGTGAAAACGACTCTACTACCCAAAGCAATGTACAGATTCAATGCAATCCCTATCAAACTACCACTGGCATTTTTCACAGAACTAGAACAAAAAATTTCACAATTTGTATGGAAACACAAAAGACCCCAAATAGCCAAAGCAATCTTGAGAACGAAAAATGGAGCTGGAGGAATCAGGCTCCCTGACTTCAGACTATACTACAAAGCTACAGTAATCAAGACAGTATGGTACTGGCACAAAAACAGAAATATAGATCAATGGAACAAGATAGAAAGCCCAGAGATAAACCCACACACATATGGTCACCTTATCTTTGATAAAGGAGGCAAGCATATACAGTGGAGAAAAGACAACCTCTTCAATAAGTGGTGATGGGAAAACTGGACAGGTACATGTAAAAGAATGAAATTAGAACACTCCCTAACACCATACACAAAAATAAACACAAAATGGATTAGAGACCTTAATGTTATGCCAGACACTATAAAAGTCTTAGAGGAAAACATAGGCAGGACACTCTATGACATAAATCACAGCAAGATCCTTTTTGACACACCTCCTAGAGAAATGGAAATAAAAAGAAAAATAAACAAATGGGACCTAATGAAACTTAAAAGCTTTTGCACAGCAAAGGAAACCATAAACAAGACCAAAAGACAACCCTCAGAATGGGAGAAAATATTTGCAAATGAAGCAACTGACAAAGGATTAATCTCCAAAATTTACAAGCAGCTCATGCAGCTCAATAACAAAAAAACAAACAACCCAATCCAAAAATGGACAGAAGACCTAAATGGACATTTCTCCAAAGACGATATACAGATTGCCAACAAACACATGAAAGAATGCTCAACATCATTAATCATTAGAGAAATGCAAATCAAAACTACAATGAGATATCATCTCACACCGGTCAGAATGGCCATCATCAAAAAATCTAGAAACAATAAATGCTGGAGAGGGTTTGGAGAAAAGGGAACACTCTTGCACTGTTGGTGGGAATGTAAATTGATACAGCCATTATGGAGAACAGTATGGAGGTTCCTTAAAACTAAAAATAGAACTACCATACGACCCAGCAATCCCACTACTGGGCATATACCCTGAGAAAACCATAATTCAAAAAGAGTCATGTACCAAAATGTTCATTGCAGCTCTATTTACAATAGCCAGGACATGGAAGCAACCTAAGTGTCCATCATCAGATGAATGGATAAAGAAGATGTGGCACATATATACAATGGAATATTACTCAGCCATAAAAAGAAACGAAATGGAGGTATTTGTAGTGAGGTGGATGGAGTTAGAATCTGTCATACAGAGTGAAGTAAGTCAGAAAGAGAAAAACAAATACAGTATGCTAACACATATATATGGAATCTAAGGAAGAAAAAAAAAGGTCATGAAGAGCCTAGTGGCAAGATGGGAATAAAGACACAGACGTACTAGAGAATGGACTTGATGATATGGGGAGGGGGAGGGGTAAGATGTGACAGGGTGAGAGAGTGGCATGGACATATATACACTACCAAATGTAAAATAGATAGCTAGTGGGAAGCAGCCGCATAGCACTGGGAGATCAGCTCGGTGCTTTGTGACCACCTAGAGGGGTGGGATAGGGAGGGTGGGAGGGAGGGAGACGCAAGAGGGAAGAGATATGGGAACATATGTATATGTATAACTGATTCACTTTGTTATATAGCAGAAACTAACACACCATTGTAAAGCAATTATACTCCAATAAAGATGTTAAAAAAAATGAGCAAAAAACACAAAAAGAGTCACGTTACAAATGAAAATGAATGTCATAATCATGAGAAAATATTCTCAAGTATATTAACAAAGAAATAAAAATAAAATAAAATTTTAATTCTAATCTATCAGATTGGCAAAGATGTAAAAGTTTGATAATGCTTGGGTTGTGGAGGATGTGGGGAAATGCAAACTTTTAAGCTACAGGCATGAAAAAAATCTGGGCAAAGGATCCAAACAAACATTCCTCCAAGGAAGATATACAAGTGGCTGATAAGTACATGTGTGATACTGTGATTTATAGTGAGAAATATATATTTGTTCTACATCCTTGTTCCTGGAACAGAGCTCCCCAACCCTTGGAGTTTCATAAGAGAGAAAAGCAATAGGAGCATCTTTTGCTCTAATATTGGTCTTTTGTCCTCAGTTCCTGAAATCACTTCAGAACCATAAAAACAAAATGGGTGTCATTGTTCATAACAAGCCCTTTTCAACCACAATTGAGTTTAAGTTAATGAGATGACTTTGGGATATCTCCTAAATATGGGGGATCTTGTTACCAGGAGAACCAACTTTGATTAGAGGGTTGAAACTTTCAGTCCCACCCCCTGATTTCCAGGGAGGGGAGAGGGGCTGGAGGTTGAATCAATCATCAATGGCCAACGAGTTAATCAATCATGCTGATGTAATAAAGCCCCATAAAAACCCAAAAGTACTGGGTTCAGAGAGTTTTCAGGTTGGTAAACCAGAATGTTTCCATGTGCCACCATGCCAGGTTGCAAACTCCACAGAGACAGAAGATCTTTTTGGGGACAGGGACTTATGTATGTCTCCATTTGACTGTTAATTTGTATCCTTTAATATCATTTGTAATAAACTGGTAATCTAATGAGTAAACTGGTTTCCTGAGTTCTGTGAGCCTTCTATCAAATTAATTGAACCTAAGGAAAGGGTTCTGGGAACCTCTCAGTTATAGACAGTCGGTCAGAAGCACAGGTAACAACCTAGACTTGAGGTTGGCATCTGAAGAGGAGGGCAGCCTTGTGGGACTGAATCCTTAACCTGTGCAATCTGATACTATCTCTACATAGATAGTGTCAGAATTGAGTTGAACTGTAGGACACCCAACTGGTATTGAAGAATTGCTTGGATATATGGGGGAAAACCCACAGATTGGAATAAGAGCAGAATTATAACATGAAAAGATGCTCAACATCATTTGTTATCTGGGAAATGCAAATCAAAACCATCATGAGATATCACTTTCAATAACAAAAACATGTCACTCACCATCTGGTTTTATAAGAATGAAGTCACTAAGCCACTGCAGTCACTGACCTTTATCATACCCTGAAAGGAGTTCAAGGTGGAGATAAGGAATGAGGCACTCTGTGCTCTGGGCAAACTGGCAGAACAGGCTTTCAGATAGCTATTTTCAAGAGAAATTTTATGAATCCAATTTCTTGCATCTTCTCATACCTAGAAAATCACTAAAATCATTATTAGAAGCATCTGCTCCTTGTGAATAGCAGCAACCTCCTCATGAGCAGCAGATACTCTCTACTGAGATGTGTGCTTGATTGCACATACTCCCTTCACTGAAATTATATATAAATATAAATAAAAATAAATAAATACATAAATACACACACACACACACACACACACACACACACACACACACACACTGACCTCTCTTTGGAGCAGTTCCTCAGAGTTATCTGAGAGGCTGTCTCCCAGGCTATAATCCTAAGTCCCCAAATAAAACTGAACTCACAGCTCTCACATTGTGCATTTTTTTCAGTGGACAGTTTTGGTGACCAACAAAGGGACCCAGAGCAGACTTCTCTCCTTCACATGAACTCTACGAGGATCTGGAGCCTTGGTACCAGCAAGGCCTTTTGTGCCCATCTACCTGCTCAGAGTCCAGATGAATTTGGGTGCCTTCTGGCTCTTGGATCTCCCAATTGCTGGTTGATGATCCTGAGTTTTATTTGGTGGTATACAACATGTACTTGGCCCCCCAGTTGAAAGATACTGGGATTTGCTCAGTTGAAAGACACTGAGCAGTCTGGGATGAGTGTTTAGGTAGGAGACTGACCTGACATCTTTCCTCAATTCAGCTACCTTAACAGAATTTTTCAGGATAAAAATGAAGATATTGCATGACAGCTTTGCTCTGAAGAAGAGGGACAAGACTCCTCCTGTTCAGTTACAGCTTTCTCAGGCAACTGAGAAATTTATGGGAGTGGTGGAGGCAGAGTCCTCATAGCATGCAATGGTCCCATAGGGAAATCCTCTCATTAATTAAAAGACTTGCTCGTCCGGTGATCAGATATAAGAATTGGCCATTCAGTGATCCAAGCACCCATGGTGGTTTTAGACTGCTGGAGGGAGAAACGGAGACATGTTAACTGAGCTGAAATGACTCTAGGGTGACACCCAGAGGAGTTAAGCTCACAAGCAGCACATGGGACCACCAAACAATTTCATTAGTAAATTTTATTCCCAACAAATTCAACTTTAAAATGGGAAACAGAGTCTCTCAAGCAGAGAAATGAGGGGCATCAGAAAGCCAGCTTCCAACTAACACCCCAACCAGGTTTATGTAAGTACAAAACTTAATTACAAGTACTTACTTAATTTGGAATTAAAGGAAATCATGCCCTGAAAATGGCCATCATGGGGGTCATTTATCGCATACACAATTAAGTTTGAGAAAGCCAGCTTGATAAAACAAACACCTTTTTAGAATTCTCACCCTAATGGAACAAATCCTTCTAGGAGAACTTGCTTTTCTCTCCCTGTGCCTTGAGATGTAAATGTTCTATCCGGGTCTCAGGAACACTATCTTATCTAGACCATCTCTAATTCCTGAGACTGAGGGAAGAAAAGCAGGGGGGAGGAGGGGAAAGACTTTTAAGATTTAATTTAAAAATTTATTCCTACTGTAAACTAGTGAGTTTTATATTGTAATACTTGATTCATGACTAAGTTTTAAAATGAAGCTGAGATCTCTGGTTTTGCCTGTCTATGTGTCTATGTGTGCATAAGTATATCTTTACTTTGGATGGTATTATCAAAATTAATTTGTAAATGAGCTCTATTTAATTGGTTTAGAGGAAATTAAGTGCTTATATAAACTCTCAGAAATATAAAAGAAACCAACCCAAATAAATTTCAGGTTCACATGAATGAGGAAAAACTCAGTATTAAGTTAATATTTAATATTAAAGCTAGTTTAAGTTAGTTGGTTTAATTAATACAGACTTGTCTTTAGAGTCATCAACATTAAGTATAATACTTTAATTGTACCTAGGTTTACTAGACATCAAATAAGATCTTATTATATCTGTTGCAAATTTGTCAGCAAGAAAAGTAACTTGGTATGATGAAATTTTTATAAATAAGTTAAATGTAAATGAAAGCACTTTTAGGTAAACGTTTTAGGAATAATTATGTTTTAAGAATATCTACTTTAAGATAATCTCTCCAGACTTTGGTAACTTGAAACTTTAGAGTTTTGCTAAATTAAGTTAAATGGTGAAATTTTATTGAATAACTAAAAGTCATTCCCAAATAAAGTAAGATGGGGGAGGAACCAAGATGGCGGAGTAGAAGGACGTGCTCTCACGCCCTCTTGCGAGAACACCAGAATCACAACTAGCTGCTGGACAATCATTGACAGAAAGACACTGGAACTCACCAAAAAAGATACCCCACATCAAAAGACAAAGGAGAAGCCACAATGAGATGGTAGGAGGGGCGCAATCAGAGTAAAATCAAATTCCATAACTGGTGGGTGGGTGACTCACAGACTGGTGAACACTTTTACCACAGAAGTCCGCCCACTGGAGTGAAGGTTCTGAGCCCCACGTCAGGCTTCCCAACCTGGGGGTCCAGCAACGGGAGGAGGAATTCATAGAGAATCAGACTTTGAAGCGTAGTGGGAATTGATTGCAGGACTTCGACAGGACTGGGGGAAACAGAGACCCCACTCTTGGAGGGCGCACACAAAATAGTGTGCACATCGGGACCCAGGGGAAGGAGCAGTGACCCCGGGGGAGACTGAACCAGACCTACCTGCTAGTGTTGGAAGGTGTCCGGCAGAGGCGGGGGCTGGCTCTGTTTCAATGTGGGGACAAGGACACTGGCAGCAGAAGTTCTGGGAAGTACTCCTTGGCGTGAGCCCTCCCAGAGTCTGTCATTAGCCCCACCAAAGAGCCCGGGTAGGCTCCAGTGTTGGGTTGCCTCAGGCAAAACAACCAACATGGAGGGAACCCAGCCCCACCCATCAACAGTCAAGTGGATTAAAGTTTTACTGAGCTCTGACCACCACAGCAACAGTAAGCGCTAACCACCACTAGAGCCTCCCATCAAGCCTCTTAGATAGCCTCAACCACCAGAGGGCAGACAGCAGAAGCAAGAAAAACTATAATCCTGCAGCCTGTGGAACAAAAACCACAGTCACAGAAAGATAGACAAGATGAAAAGGCAGAGGGCTACATACCAGATGAAGGAACAAAAAAAAAAAAAACCCAGAAAAACAACTAAATGAAGTGGAGATAGGCAACTTTCCAGAAAAAGAATTCAGAATAATGATAGTGAAGATGATCCAGGACCTCGGAATAAGAATGGAGGCAAAGATCGAGAAGATGCAAGAAATGTTGAACAAAGACCTAGAAGAATTAAAGAACAAACAAACAGAGATGAACAATACAATAACTGAAATGAAAACTACACTAGAAGGAATCAATAGCAGAATAACTGAGGCAGAAGAACGGATAAGTGACCTGGAAGACAGAATGGTGGAATTCACTGCTGCGGAACAGACTAAAGAAAAAAGAATGAAAAGAAATGAAGACAGCCTAAGAGACCTCTGGGACAACATTAAACGCAACAACATTCGTATTATAGGAGTTCCAGAAGGAGAAGAGAGAGAGAAAGGACCAGAGAAAATATTTGAAGAGATTATAGTCGAAAACTTCCCTAACATGGGAAAGGAAATAGCCACCCAAGTCCAGGACGCGCAGCGAGTCCCATACAGGATAAACCCAAGGAGAAACACGCTGAGACACATAGTAATCAAATTGGCAAAAATTAAAGACAAAGAAAAATTATTGAAAGCAGCAAGGGAAAAACAACAAATAACATACAAGGGAACTCCCATAAGGTTAACAGCTGATTTCTCAGCAGAAACTCTACAAGCCAGAAGGGAGTGGCATGATATACTTAAAGTGATTAAAGGGAAGAACTTACAACCAAGATGACTCTACCGGGCAAGGATCTCATTCAGATTTGATGGAGAAATCAAAAGCTTTACAGACAAGCAAAAGCTAAGAGAATTCGGCACCACCAAACCAGCTCTACAACAAATGCTAAAGGAACTTCTCTAAGTGGGAAACACAAGAGAAGAAAAGGACCTACAAAAACAAACCCAAAACAATTAAGAAAATGGTCATAGGAACATACATATCGATAATTACCTTAAACGTGAATGGATTAAATGCTCCAACCAAAAGACACAGGCTTGCTGAATGGATACAAAGACAAGACCCATATATATGCTGTCTAGAAGAGACCCACTTCAGACGTAGGGACACATACAGACTGAAAGTGAGGGGATGGAAAAAGATATTCCATGCAAATGGAAATCAAAAGAAAGCTGGAGTAGCTATACTCATATCAGATAAAATAGACTTTAAAATAAAGAATGTTACAAGAGACAAGGAAGGACACTACATAATGATCAAGGGATCAATCCAAGAAGAAGGCATAACAATTATAAATATATATGCACCCAACATAGGAGCACCTCAATACATAAGGCAACTGCTAACAGCCATAAAAGAGGAAACCAACAGTAACACAATAATAGTGGGAGACTTTAACACCTCACTTACACCAATGGACATATCATCCAAAATGAAAATAAATAAGGAAACAGAAGCTTTAAATGACACAATAGACCAGATAGATTTAATTGATATTTATATGACATTCCATCCAAAAACAGCAGATTACACTTTCTTCTCAAGTGTGCACGGAACATTCTCCAGGATAGATCACATCTTGGGTCACAAATCAAGCCTCAGTAAATTTAAGAAAATTGAAATCATATCAAGCATCTTTTCTGACCACAACGCTATGAGATTAGAAATGAATTACAGGCAAAAAAAAAAACGTAAAAAACACAAACACATGGAGGCTAAACAATACGTTACTAAATAACCAAGAGCTCACTGAAGAAATCAAAGAGGACATCAAAAAATACCTAGAGACAAATGACAATGAAAACACGATGATCCAAAACCTATGGGATGCAACAAAAGCAGTTCTAAGAGGGAAGTTTATAGCTATACAAGCCTAACTAAAGAAACAAGAAAAATCTCAAGTAAACAATCTAATGTTACACCTAAAGGAACTAAAGAAAGAAGAACAAACAAAACCCAAAGTTAGCAGAAGGAAAGAAATCATAAAGATCAGAGCAGAAATAAATGAAATAGAAACAAAGAAAACAATAGCAAAGATCAATAAAACTAAAAGCTGGTTCTTTGAGAAGATAAACAAAATTGATAAGCCATTAGCCAGACTCATCAAGAAAAAGAGGGAGAGGACTCAAATCAATAAAATTAGAAACGAAAAAGGAGAAGTTACAACAGACACCGCAGAAATACAAAATATCCTAAGAGACTACTACAAGCAACTCTATGCCAATAAAATGGACAACCTGGAAGAAATGGACAAATTCTTAGAAAGGTATAATCTTCCAAGACTGAACCAGGAAGAAACAGAAAATATGAACAGACCAATCATCAGTAATGAAATTGAAACTGTGATTAAAAATCTTCCAACAAACAAAAGTCCAGGACCAGATGGCTTCACAGGTGAATTCTATCAAACATTTAGAGAAGAGCTAACACCCATCCTTCTCAAACTCTTCCAAAAAATTGCAGAGGAAGGAACACACCCAAACTCATTCCATGAGGCCACTATCACCCTGATACCAAAACCAGACAAAGATACTACAAAAAAAGAAAATTACAGACCAATATCACTGATGAATATAGATGCAAAAATCCTCAACAAAATACTGGCAAACAGAATCAACAACACATTAAAAGGATCATACACCACGATCAAGTGGGATTTATCTCAGGGATGCAAGGATTCTTCAATATACGCAAATCAATCAATGTGATACACCATATTAACAAATTGAAGAATAAAAACCATATGATCATCTCAATAGATGCAGAAAAAGCTTTTGACAAAATTCAACACCCATTTATGATAAAAACTCTCCAGAAAGTGGGCATAGAGGGAACCTACCTCCACATAATAAAGGCCATATATGACAAACCCACAGCAAACATCATTCTCAGTGGTGAAAAACTGGAAGCATTTCCTCTAAGATCAGGAACGAGACAAGGATGTCCACTCTCACCACTATTATTCAACATAGTTTTGGAAGTCCTAGCCATGGCAATCAGAGAAGAAAAAGAAATAAAAGGAATACAAATTGGAAAAGAAGAAGTAAAACTGTCAGTGTTTGCAGATGACATGATACTATACCTAGAGAATCCTAAAAATGCCACCAGAAAACTACTAGAGCTAATCAATGAATTTGATAAAGTTGCAGGATACAAAATTAATGCACAGCAATCTCTTGCATTCCTATACACCAATGATGAAAAATCTGAAAGAGAAATTATGGAAACACTCCCATTTACCATTGCAACAGAAAGAATAAAATATCTAGGAATAAACCTACCTAGGGAGATAAAAGACCTGTATGCAGAAAACTATAAGACACTGATGAGAGAAATTAAAGATGATACCAACAGGTGGAGAGATATACCATGTTCTTGGATTGGAAGAATTAATATTGTGAAAATGACTATACTACCCAAAGCAATCTACAGATTCAATGCAATCCCTATCAAATTACCAATGGCATTTTTTACGGAACTAGAACAAATCATCTTAAAATTTGTATGGAGACACAAAAGACCCCGAATAGCCAAAGCAGTCTTGAGGGAAAAAAACGGAGCTGGAGGAATCAGACTCCCTGACTTCAGACTATACTACAAAGCTACAGTAATCAAGACAATATGGTACTGGCACAAAAACAGAAACATAGATCAATGGAACAAGATAGAAAGCCCAGAGATAAACCCACGCACCTATGGTCAACTAATCTATGACAAAGGAGGCAAAGATATACAATGGAGAAAAGACAGTATCTTCAATAAGTGGTTCTGGGAAAACTGGACAGCTACATGTAAGAGAATGAAATTAGAACACTCCCTAACACCAAACACAAAAATAAACTCAAAATGGATTCAAGACCTAAATGTAAGACTGGAAGCTATAAAACTCTTAGAGGAAAACATAGGAAGAACACTCCTTGACATCAATCACAGCAAGATCTTTTTTGATCCACCTCCTAGAGTAATGGAAATAAAAACAAAAATAAACAAATGGGACCTAATGAAACTTCAAAGCTTTTGCACAGCAAAGGAAACCATAAACAAGACGAAAAGACAACCCTCAGAATGGGAGAAAATATTTGCAAAAGAATCAACGGACAAAGGATTAATCTCCAAAATATATAAACAGCTCATTCAGCTCAATATTAAAGAAACAAACACCCCAATCCAAAAATGGGCAGAAGACCTAAATAGACATTTCTCCAAAGAAGACATACAGATGGCCAAGAAGCACATGAAAAGATGCTCAACCTCACTAATTATTAGAGAAATGCAAATCAAAACTACAATGAGGTATCACCTCACACCAGTTAGAATGGGCATCATCAGAAAATCTACAAACAACAAATGCTGGAGAGGGTGTGGAGAAAAGGGAACCCTCTTGCACTGTTGGTGGGAATGTAAATTGATACAGCCACTATGGAGAACAGTATGGAGGTTCCTTAAAAAACTAAAAATAGATTTACCATATGATCCAGCAATCCCACTACTGGGCGTATACCCAGAGAAAACCATAATTCAAAAAGACACATGCACCCCAATGTTCATTGCAGCACTATTTACAATAACCAGGTCATGGAAGCAACCTAAATGCCCATCGACAGACGAATGGTTAAAGAAGTTGTGGTACATATACAAAATGGAATATTACTCAGCCATAAAAAGGAACGAAATTGAGTCATTTGCTGAGACATGGATAGATCTAGAGACTGTCGTATAGAGTGAAGTAAGTCAGAAAGAGAAAAATAAATATCGTATATTAACGCATGTATGTGGAACCTAGAAAAATGGTATAGATGAGCCAGTTTGCAGGGCAGAAGTTGAGACACAGATGTAGAGAACAGACATATGGACACCAAGGGGGGAAAACTGCGGTGGAGTGGGGATGGTGGTGTGCTGAATTGGGTGATTGGGATTGACATGTATACACTGATGTGTATAAAAGTGATGACTAATAAGAACCTGCAGTATAAACAAACAAACAAAACAACTAATACTAAACTTTCATTGGGTTATTTGTATGGAAATATGTTAACATAAATGTTTCAGACATTACATGAAATTTCTAAAAATCTTATATGTTCTGGTATAATGTTATAAGTCATAATTCTAGGTATTACTTTAAAATGTAGGGGGAGGGGCAAGATGGCGGAAGAGTAAGACGCGGAGATCACCTTCCTCCCCGCAGATACATGAGAAATACATCTACACGTGGAACTGCTCCTACAGAACACCCACTGAACGCTGGCAGAAGACGTCAGACCTCCCAAAAGGCAAGAAAATCCCCACGTACTTGGGTAGGGCAAAAGAAAAAAGAAATAACAGAGACAAAAGAATAGGGACGGGACCTGCACCAGTGGGAGGGAGCTGTGAAGGAGGAAAGGTTTCCACACACTAGGAAGCCCCTTCGTGGGCAGAGACTGCGGGTGGCAGAGGGGGGAAGCTTCGGAGCCACGGAGGAGAGCGCAGCCACATTGGTGCGGAGGGCAAAGCGGAGATTCCCGCACAGAGGAGCGGTGCCGACCAGCACTCACCAGCCCCAGAGGCTTGTCTGCTCAGCCGCCGGGGCGGGCGGGGCCTGGGAGCTGGGGCTCGGGCTTCGGTGCTAGCCGGGAGGGAGTCCGGGAAAAAGACTGCGGCTGCCAAAGAGGCAAGAGAATTTTTCTTGCCTCTTTGTTTCGCAGCGCGCAAGGAGAGGGGATTCAGAGCGCCGCCTAAACGAGCTCCAGAGACGGGCGCGAGCCGCGGCTATCAGCGCGGATCCCACAGCAACAGGGACGCAGAGGGAAAAACGGAGAGATTCCCGCACAGAGGCTCGGCGCCGAGCAGCACTCACCAGCCCGAGAGGCTTGTCTGCTCACCCGCCGGGGCGGGCGGGGGCTGGGAGCTGAGGCGCGGGCTTCGGTCGGATCCCAGGGAGAGGACTGGGGTTGGCTGCGTGAACACAGCCTGAAGGGTCTAGCGCACCACAACTAGCCGGGAGGGTGCACGAGAAAGAGTCTGCAGCTGCCGAAGAGGCAGGAGACTTTTTCTTGCCTCTTTGTTTCGCGGCGTGCAAGGAGAGGGGATTCAGAGCGTCACTTAAACGAACTCCAGAGACGGGCGCGAGCCGCGGCTATCAGCGCGGACCCCAGAGACGGGCATGAGACGCTGAGGCTGCTGCTGCCGCCACCAAACAGCCTGTGGGCGAGCACAGGTCATTCTCCACACCGCCCCTCCCGGGAGCCTGTGCAGCCCGCCACGGCCAGGCTCCCGTGATCCGGGGACAACTTCCCCGGGAGAGCGCACGGCGCGCCTCAGGCTGCTGCAACGTCACGCCGGCGTCTGCCGCCGCAGGCTCGCCCCGCCTCCTCCGTACCGCTCCCTCCCCCCGGCCTGACTGAGCCAGAGCCCCCGAATCAGCTGCTCCTTTAACCCCGTTCTGTCTGGGCGGGGAACAGACGCCCTCAGGGGACCTACATGCAGAGGCGGGTCCAAATCCAAAGCTGAACCCCGGGAGCTGTCCGAACAAAGAAGAGAAAGGGAAATCTCTCCCAGCAGCCTCAGAAGCAGCGGATTAAAGCTCCACAAACAACTTGATGTGCCTGCATCTGTTGAATACCTGAATAGACAACGAATCATCCCAAATTTAGGAGATGGACTTTGGGAGCAGGATATATTAACTTTTCCCCTTTTCCTTTTTTTTTGTGAGTGTAGATGTGTATGCTTCTGGGTGAGATTTTGTCTGTATAGCTTTGCTCTCACCGTTAGTCCTAGGGTTAGGTCCGTCCTTTTTTTTTTTTTTTTTTTTTTTTGGCTTAAAAATTTTTTTTTCCCTAATAAATGTTTTCTTAATAATTTTTTCCTTATTTTCTATTTTTAAAAAAATTTTTAATAAGTTTTTTCATATTTTTTATTTTAAAAAATTAAAAAATTTTTTTCTTAATAAATTTTTTCTAAATAATTTTTTTCTTATTTTTAGTATAAAAAATTAATAAATCTATTTTTAAAAATTAAAAAAAATTTTTTTCTTAATAAATTTACTCTTAATTTTTTTTTCTTATTTTTTATTATAATTGCTTTATTTTATTTTATTTTATCCTCTTTTTTTCTTTCTTTCCATTTTTTCTCCCTTTTATTCTGAGCCGTGTGGATGAAAGACTCTTGGTGCTCCAGCCAGGCATCAGGGCTGTGCCTCTGAGGTGGGAGAGCCAACTTCAGGACACTGGTCCACAAGAGACCTCCCAGCTCCACGTAATACCAAACGGCGAAAATCTCTCAGAGATCTCCATCTCAACATCAAGACCCAGCTTCACTCAACGACCAGCAAGCTACAGTGCTGGACACCCTATGCCAAACAACTAGCAAGAGAGGAACACAGCCCCATCCATTAACAGAGAGGCTGCCTAAAATCATAATAAGGCCACAGACACCCCAAAACACACCACCAGACGTGGACGAACCCACCAGAAAGACAACATCCAGCCTCATCCACCAGAACACAGGCACTAGTTCCCTCCACCAGGAAACCTACACAACCCACTGAACCAACCTTAGCCACTGGGGACAGATACCAAAAACAACGGGAACTACGAACCTGCAGCCTGTGAAAAGGAGACCCCAAACACAGTAAGATAAGCAAAATGAGAAGACAGAAAAACACACAGCAGATGAAGGAGCAGGGTCAAAACACACCAGACCTAACAAATGAAGAGGAAATAGGTAGTCTACCTGAAAAAGAATTCAGAATAATGATAGTAAGGATGATCCAAAGTCTTGGAAATAGAATAGACAAAATGCAAGAAACATTTAACAAGGACGTAGAAGAACTAAAGAGGAACCAAGAAACGATGACAAGCACAATAAATGAAATTAAAAATACTCTAGATGGGATCAATAGCAGAATAACTGAGGCAGAAGAACGGATAAGTGACCTGGAAGATAAAATGGTGGAAATAACTACTGCAGACCAGAATAAAGAAAAAAGAATGAAAAGAACTGAGGACAGTCTCAGAGACCTCTGGGACAACATTAAACGCACCAACATTCGAATTATAGGGGTCCCAGAAGAAGAAGAGAAAAAGAAAGGGACTGAGAAAATATTGGAAGAGATTATAGTTGAAAACTTCCCTAATATGGGAAAGGAAATAGTTAATCAAGTCCTGGAAGCACAGAGAGTCCCATACAGGATAAATCCAAGGAGAAACACACCAAGACACATATTAATCAAACTATCAAAAATTAAATATAAAGAAAACATATTAAAAGCAGCAAGGGAAAAACAACAGATAACACACAAGGGCATCCCCATAAGGTTAACAGCTGATCTTTCAGCAGAAACGCTGCAAGCCAGAAGGGAGTGGCAGGATATACTTAAAGTGATGAAGGAGAAAAACCTACAACCAAGATTACTCTACCCAGCAAGGATCTCATTCAGATTTGATGGAGAAATTAAAACCTTTACAGACAAGCAAAAGCTGAGAGAGTTCAGCACCACCAAACCAGCTTTACAACAAATGCTAAAGGAACTTCTCTAGGCAAGAAACACAAGAGAAGGAAAACACCTACAATAACAAACCCAAAACATTTAAGAAAATGGGAATAGGAACATACATATCGATAATTACCTTAAATGTAAATGGATTAAATGCTCCCACCAAAAGACACAGACTGGCTGAATGGATACAAAAACAAGACCCATATATATGCTGTCTACAAGAGACCCACTTCAGACCTAGAGACACATACAGACTGAAAGTGAGGGGATGGAAAAAGATATTCCATGCAAATGGAAATCAAAAGAAAGCTGGAGTAGCAATTCTCATATCAGACAAAATAGACTTTAAAATAAAGACAATTACAAGAGACAAAGACGGACACTATATAATGATCAAGGGATCGATCCAAGAGGAAGGTATAACAATTGTAAATATTTATGCACCCAACATAGGAGCACCTCAATACATAAGGCAAATACTAACAGCCATAAAAGGGGAAATCGACAGTAACACAATCATAGTAGGGGACTTTAACACCCCACTTTCACCAATGGACAGATCATCCAAAATGAAAATCAATAAGGAAACACAAGCTTTAAATGATACATTAAACAAGATGGACTTAATTGATATTTATAGGACATTCCACCCAAAAACAACAGAATACACATTTTTCTCAAGTGCTCATGGAACATTCTCCAGGATAGATCATATCTTGGGTCACAAATCAAGCCTTGGTAAATTTAAAAAAATTGAAATCGTATCAAGTATCTTTTCCGACCACAACGCTATGAGACTAGATATCAATTACAGGAAAAGATCTGTAAAAAATACAAACACATGGAGGCTACACAATACACTACTTAATAACGAAGTGATCACTGAAGAAATCAAAGGGGAAATCAAAAAATACCTAGAAACAAATGACAATGGAGACACGACGATCCAAAACCTATGGGATGCAGCAAAAGCAGTTCTAAGAGGGAAGTTTATAGCAATACAAGCCTACATCAAGAAACAGGAAACATCTCGAATAAACAACCTAACCTTGCACCTAAAGCAATTAGAGAAAGAAGAACCAAAAAACCCCAAAGCTAGCAGAAGGAAAGAAATCATAAAGATCAGATCAGAAATAAATGAAAAAGAAATGAAGGAAACAATAGCAAAAATCAATGAAACTAAAAGCTGGTTCTTTGAGAAGATAAACAAAATTGATAAACCATTAGCCAGACTCATCAAGAGAAAAAAGGAGAAGACTCAAATTAATAGAATTAGAAATGAAAAAGGAGAAGTAACCACTGACACTGCAGAAATACAAACGATCATAAGAGATTACTACAAGCAACTCTATGCTAATAAAATGGACAACCTGGAAGAAATGGACAGATTCTTAGAAATGCACAACCTGCCGAGACTGAACCAGGAAGAAATAGAAAATATGAACAGACCAATCACAAGCACTGAAATTGAAACTGTGATTAAAAATCTTCCAACACACAAAAGCCCAGGACCAGATGGCTTCACAGGCGAATTCTATCAAACATTTAGAGAAGAGCTAACACCTATCCTTCTCAAACTCTTCCAAAATATTGCAGAGGGAGGAACACTCCCCAACTCATTCTACGAGGCCACCATCACCCTGATACCAAAACCAGGCAAAGATGTCACAAAGAAAGAAAACTACAGGCCAATATCACTGATGAACATAGATGCAAAAATCCTCAACAAAATACTAGCAAACAGAATCCAACAGCACATTAAAAGGATCATACACCATGATCAAGTGGGGTTTATTCCAGGAATGCAAGGATTCTTCAATATACGCAAATCAATCAACGTGATACATCATATTAACAAATTGAAGGAGAAAAACCATATGATCATCTCAATAGATGCAGAGAAAGCTTTCGACAAAATTCAACACCCATTTATGATAAAAGTCCTGCAGAAAGTAGGCATAGAGGGAACTTTCCTCAACATAATAAAGGCCGTATATGACAAACCCACAGCCAACATTGTCCTCAATGGTGAAAAACTGAAACCATTTCCACTAAGATCAGGAACAAGACAAGGTTGCCCACTCTCACCACTATTATTCAACATAGTTTTGGAAGTGTTAGCCACAGCAATCAGAGACGAAAAGGAAATAAAAGGAATCCAAATCGGAAAAGAAGAAGTAAAGCTGTCACTGTTTGCAGATGACATGATACTATACATAGAGAATCCAAAAGATGCTACCAGAAAACTACTAGAGCTAATCAATGAATTTGGTAAAGTAGCAGGATACAAAATTAATGCACAGAAATCTCTTGCATTCCTGTATACTAATGATGAAAAATCTGAAAGTGAAATTAAGAAAACACTCCCGTTTACCATTGCAACAAAAAGAATAAAATACCTAGGAATAAACCTACCTAAGGAGACAAAAGACCTGTATGCAGAAAATTATAGGACACTGATGAAAGAAATTAAAGATGATACAAATAGATGGAGAGATATACCATGTTCTTGGATTGGAAGAATAAACATTGTGAAAATGACTCTGCTACCCAAAGCAATCTACAGATTCAATGCAATCCCTATCAAACTACCACTGGCATTTTTCACAGAACTAGAACAAAAAATTTCACAATTTGTATGGAAACACAAAAGACCCCGAATAGCCAAAGCAATCTTGAGAACGAAAAATGGAGCTGGAGGAATCAGGCTCCCTGACTTCAGACTATATTACAAAGCTACAGTAATCAAGACAGTTTGGTACTGGCACAAAAACAGAACTATAGATCAATGGAACAGGATAGAAAGCCCAGAGATAAGCCCACGCACATATGGTCACGTTATCTTTGATAAAGGAGGCAAGCATATACAGTGGAGAAAAGACAGCCTCTTCAATAAGTGGTGCTGGCAAAATTGGACAGGTACATGTAAAAGTATGAAATTAGAACACTCCCTAACACCATACACAAAAATAAACTCAAAATGGATTAAAGACCTAAGTGTAAGGCCAGACACTATCAAACTCTTAGAGGAAAACATAGGCAGAACACTGTATGACATAAGTCACAGCAAGATCCTTTTTGACCCAGGTCCTAGAGAAATGGAAATAAAAACACAAATAAACAAATGGGACCTAATGAAACTTAAAAGCTTTTGCACAGCAAAGGAAACCATAAACAAGACCAAAAGACAACCCTCAGAATGGGAGAAAATATTTGCAAATGAAGCAACGGACAAAGGATTAATCTCCAAGATTTACAAGCAGCTCATGCAGCTCAATAACAAAAAAACAAACAACCCAATCCAAAAATGGGCAGAAGACCTAAATAGACATTTCTCCAAAGAAGAGATACAGATTGCCAACAGACACATGAAAGAATGCTCAACATCATTAATCATTAGAGAAATGCAAATCAAAACTACAATGAGGTATCATCTCACACCGGTCAGAATGGCCATCATCAAAAAATCTAGAAACAATAAATGCTGGAGAGGGTGTGGAGAAAAGGGAACACTCTTGCACTGTTGGTGGGAATGTAAATTGATACAGCCACTATGGAGAACAGTATGGAGGTTCCTTAAAAAACTAAAAATAGAACTACCATACGACCCAGCAATCCCACTACTGAGCATATACCCTGAGAAAACCATAATTCAGAAAGAGTCATGTACCAAAATATTCATTGCAGCTCTATTTACAATAGCCAGGACATGGAAGCAACCTAGGTGTCCATCATCGGATGAATGGATAAAGAAGATGTGGCACATATATACAATGGAATATTACTCAGCCATAAAAAGAAATGAAATGGAGGTGTTTGTAATGAGGTGGATGGAGTTAGAGTCTGTCATACAGAGTGAAGTAAGTCAGAAAGAGAAAAACAAATACAGTATGCTAACACATATATATGGAATCTAAGGGGGAAAAAAAAAAAGAGGTCATGAAGAACCTAGTGGCAAGATGGGAATAAAGACACAGACCTACTAGAGAATGGACTTGAGGATATGGGGAGGGGGAGGGGTGAGATGTGACAGGGTGAGAGAGTGTCATGGACATATATACACTACCAAATGTAAAATAGATAACTAGTGGGAAGTAGCCGCATAGCACAGGGAGATCAGCTCGGTGCTTTGTGACCACCTAGAGGGGTGGGATAGGGAGGGTGGGAGGGAGGGAGATGCAAGAGGGAAGAGATATGGCAACATATGTATATGTGTAACTGATTCACTTTGTTGTAAAGCAGAAGCTAGCACACCATTGTAAAGCAATTATACTTCAATAAAGATGTTTAAAAAAAAAAATGTATATCTCAGAAATAACTAAATTTCCTTGTCAATTGTATTATTATGAACTTTCATCAAATCTTTAACCGTGGTCATTTTTAAGTCTTTTGTCATTTACAGACAGTTCTGGGTGTACTGTGATGCTTTTGCAAATATGTTCCTATAAAAGGGTTTCATCTTCAAGGAATTCATGGAAAAGACTCTGACAAGTACAGGTTTCTGGTAACTGACTGTACTGCTGAACTGAATGAATAAGCATTTTCAGAACTCTAATGAAAAACTGATGAACTCATAAAAGTGCTAACAAAAGATCAAGATAAAAAAAAATTAATTACATGGGACTGAGTGAACTGATGAGGATGATTATAATTTTTGTGACTTTCTGTTTGAATTAAAAAAAAAATTCCCACAAGGACTCAGAGGCAAAGAATATACAAATCAATTTTCACTGCAAAGTAAAGGAGCTGTTACAGTGGAGGATTACTGGACTGAATGTCAATATTATGACATAGCATGAGTGTGTTTCGTGTTTGGTAATTGCAATCATTGTTGCTTTTGTTGTGGTCATCCATTTACAATGCTTGGTGTCGTCTATTTATCTCTTGTAAAAATAAAATACAGTGTGTGTGTGTGGAAAAAAAAAAAGAAAAAAGTAGGAAAAATAAAAGTAGAAAACATAAGATGAAGTCATGGATGAAGCCAGGATAAAATATTTTAGGATCAAATAAAATCTATAATCCCTGTATGATCCCAAAAAAAAAAAAAAAGAGCATGAACTCCATTCTGTACTACCACTGTCCTCTTTTTTTGCAATACCTCTCTGTCTGTAACTTTATCATCTCATCCTGCAGGTCCTTTTATCCTTGCTTTGTGTTCTTCCTTTTGTCATATGTTACTTTAGAAAAGTGCTTGGCAAACTAAAGACCCTGAGCCAAATCTGGCAGCTTGTTGTGTAGCAGAGACCATCTGGCCAGCAAAACCTAAACATTTGCTCTCTGGTCCTTTGCAGAAAAAGTCTGTATACCCCTGTATTAGAGCAACAAGTTTTCATTGTGAAATGACAAGTTTTATGTGGGACGAGTTGGAGGGAAATGCAATTCCTCCCCAAAATACCATCCTGTTCTCTGATAATAATTGTATTTTCTGTATCTCATTTCTAAAGTTACAAGTATCGGACTGTCATTTCTACTTACATATTTGTATAATGTTCTCAATGTCAGGAAATATTAAGATGCTGAAAACGTAGTTCTGTACATTTTGCTATCTTCTGTGATGACTCCCTCACCCTTATGAAATGGTTAAAGTGCGTGGTTGCCTCTGAAGAGAGAGAAAGTATATATTTATATACATATTTAATGTTTTGAATTGTGATTTTTATAAGCATGTGCACAAATATATTTAATACAGATTTTAAAATTAATTATTCCTGAAGAGCTTTTTCCAGATCCTGGTCAATATATTATATAGAGTAGAGACTTTTTCTACATTTAGAAATAAATGATATGATATGATATCAGGTAAAAATCAGTTTGTAACACAGTAATTTTCACATACATACTCATTTAAACTTTTTCACATTTATAATCAGGGAACCCCAAGCAAGAAAATTATAACTCAGTTGAACTAAAGCAAAGATTCTCAGGCATGACCTTTCCCAAACTGTTTCAGAACTTAATAGAAGTAGCCACCATTTAGTGAATATTTACTGAGTATCAAGTGTTTTAGGTATAACATTTCAGTTAATCTCCCTGACAATGCTGTGAGGAGGGTTGGAGATGAGGAGACAGAGGCCAAGAGTTTAGTCACCCCCAGTCAAAGGCAGATGTGTCAAGTCTAGAGCTCAAGGTCTTTCCACAACACCGGGTACTTCTAACTGAAGGCAGATCTCCATGGTATGCAGACTTCAAATACCTCTTGGAGGCCAGTTTCACTAGGGATTTGGGAACAGAGAGACCCAGACACTTTCAGAACAGCCCTAGGAGCTTTGATGAGTCCACTGAAAATCTAAGTAGTACACATTAGGAAAAGAGTCTGTGTTCTGCTTTTCAGTTCATCCGGGTGTGGAATCTTGGGGGAAAGATGTCCACTGCAATTCATGAGAGGGAAGAAGTTCCCCAAGTTCAGCTTTTATTTTCCAGAATCTGAACTCGGATTCAGAGCACTCTTCCTTCTACAGCCTAGGGCTGAAGTCATCAGTGAAGATGCTGCTGCTATATCATGTAAAGAGTTTCAGTGACCCCAAGACATGGAAACTTGTTCTTAAGGGCCCAGAGGGATCTGGGCTGAAAAAAAAAATGGGGCATATGTTCTTGATCTGCCCTCCTGACATGACGTATGCTGTGGTTAATTTTGCTAAAACTTTGTTCTGATCAGGTTACTTCCCTTTTCACCAACCTTGCCAAAACAATAAATATTTATTTCCAAAAAAAAAAATAAAGTAATATACTGAAACATTAATTACTGAATATTGGCTTCCTTTTACAGAGAAACTGAAGATATTTAGGACTATTAATAAATATGTTTGGTGCCACACTGAGACATTTTCTATAAGAAAGCACATAATTTTAGAAATTATTATTGGTATTTATAAGTTTGCCAATCTACAGAATGCTAAAGTAAAAGACAGTTCACAACTGCTTACTTCTTACTTTTTACTAGAAATTAAGGTTTATAAGAATTGAGAATTCTAATTTAAATCTGTAATTAAAGCTACTAGAAATAATAAGGGAAACATTTCAGTATACAAGGAAAGTAGGATGTGTGTTTTCAGTATAAGAAAGTATGAGGGGCTTCCCTGGTGGCGCAGTGGTTAAGAATCCACCTGCCAATGCAGGGGACAGGGGATTGAGCCCTGGTCCGGGAAGATCTGACATGCTGCGGAGCAACTAAGCCCACACACCACAACTACGGAGCCTACACTCTAGAGCCTGAGAGCCACAACTGCTGAAGCCCACGCACCTAGAGACTATGCTCTGCAACAAGAGAAGCCATCACAATGAGAAGCCCACATACCACAATGAAGATTAGTCCCTGCTCGCCACAACTAGAGAAAGCCCGCACGCAGCAATGAAGACCCAACATAGCCAAAAATAAATAAATAAATAAACAAACAAATAAATAAATAAAATAAATTTTTAAAAAAAGAAGGTATGAGGAATGAAATTGCATTTTGTTAAGGGAAAGAAAGTAATTTTGTCTCAACGCTGGTTATTTCTAAATAAGAAAGAAAATAAGGGTCAAATTAATATGGACATAGAAATTTGTAGAAGGTTCCTGGGAAAGAAAAAAAAATATTTATAATCGTATTCTATGTGTGGTCAGAAATGACTAAGATTAGAATAAATTTAATTGAGTTCTAATATTAAAGGTAAAGTGGTGCAAACCTGAATTTGGTTTCTCTCTCTGTTAAGAGGGCACAGTTTTCTTAAACTATTGATCTGCTTTTGATAACAGATTGTAAAGTTTCTTTACCTTCAACTGGTAATCTGTTACAACTTTCTGTATTTGCCTTTGAAATATTTTATTGTCACTTTGGTTAAGTGAATAAGTACTGTTTCACAGTGACATATGATCCTATTTGACCAAGTGTTTGAAAGCCTTTTGATTTTTTTTTCCTTTTGATATTTTTTGACAAACTTACCAAATCAAATTCCAATGAAGTTCCTTGGACCTCTAGCTAACCTTGGAATGCTTCAAAGGGCCCATGAAACATCCCAAAGAGAGATATTAAACTAATTAGGTTCATTTGATATGTTGAATTACATGGGAAGCACTGTCAAATGAGTAAGAAACCTTCCGATGTTGTATGGTATGGGTAAATGTTATTTTAAATATTCCAGAAATTATATGGAATTTCCAAAAATTAAATATGTCCTGATAAAATGTTATTGGTCATAATCTAGTTATTATTTTAAAATGTCTTATGTCACAACAGTAACTGAGTTTCTTTGTCAATTGCATTGTAATCAGTTCTTTAACCATGCCTTCTTAAGTCTTTTGTCATTCATAGACAGTTATAGTTTTACTTTGATGTCTTTGCAAAAATGCTTCATCTTCAGGAAGATTCATAGAAAGGACTTTTTGACAAGTACAGGTTTCTGATAACTTTCAGATAATACCGCTGAACTGGATAAAACATTAAGGAATTCTAATGGAAACCCTGATGGCTTTATAAAACTGTTAACAAGAGATCAAGGATTAGTTACATAAGACTGAACTATGAATATTGTTATAATTTTTATGGTTTCTGTCTGAAATGTTAATGGCTTTTAATCTGTGTTTTCCAGATATTAAGAAACACTTCTCCTCAAGCTAATTATGACTTAAAGCAATTTGGTAAATTATTCTTTTGTAAGCAGAATTTAAAAATTTATCTTTTCTCTCTACCTGATCCCTCCATAGATTGGAAACTCTTAGGTTCCCAGCTGCCTTATCAGGTAAGTAAAGCAGTACACCTCCTGACAGGTGCAAGAATCTCAAGATATTTTGGGAATCTCAGGAAGAGAGGAATTCACCCAAATCTATAGATATTGCAGGCAGAATCTGATGGAAAGCCAGTTTTAAAAGAGCCTGTATGATCAACTACACTTATGTAAGTAGTCAGGCCAAGTGTATTGAAACCAGAATTATTTGCAAATAAATTCATCTTAATTTGGCTATATTTGGTGGAAATGCGGGTAATTTTAGAGAGAAAAAATTTGTTTCAGCAACATACCTTTGTGGATATTAAATTCTAATGCTGTTTGTCTAAGACTCACTTCCTTATTACTCACTCATTATCCCTCATTACTATGTTACATTATTGCAAAGTTTAATTGAATTATTAAAAGGACATTCTAAGCTTGTTTCTTTTTTCTATTTATACATTTTTAATTGAAGTACAGTTGATTTACAATGTTTCAGGTATACAGCAAAGTGATTCAGTTTTTTATATATATATAATATATACATTATATATATATTCTTTTTCAGATTCTTTTCCATTATAGGTTATTACAAAATATTGACTATTGTTCCCTATGCTATACAGTAGGTCCTTGTTGTTTATCAATTTTATATATAGCAGTGTGTATCTATTAATCCCAAATTCCTAATTTATCCCTGCCCCCCTGCCCCGTTGGTAACCATAAGTTTGTTTTCTATGTCTGTGAGTCGATTTCTGTTTCATAAGTAAGTTCATTTGTATCATTTTTTTACATTTCACATATAAGTGATATCATATGATATTTGTCTTTCTCTGTCTGACTTACCTCACTTAGTATGATTATCTCTAGGTCCATCCATGTTGCTGCAAATGGCATTATTTCATTCTTTTTTATGGCTGAGTCTATTCCATTGTGTGTGTGTCTATATATATATAGATATATAGACACACACACACACACACACACACACACCCCACATCTTCTTTATCCATTCATCTGCCTAGACATTTAGGTTGCTTCCATATCTTGGCTACTGCAAATAGTCTAAGATTGTTTCTGAAGCTTAGACTATCTTTGGATGAAGATCAGCTGCTCCATGACCTGCAACCAGGAGGTTATGCATACTGGAAAAGACATCACTTAAAGGACTATCTCCAATCTAGATTGAAAGAACCTTATCAAGTGCTCTTAACTAGCTCATGTGCAGCAAAACTGAAGGAAATTAACTCTTGGATTCATATTTCCCACTTAGAAAAGGCCCTTGCACTGGACTGGTCTATAGAGAAGGCTGTTGACCTCAAACTCACCTTAAAACAACACTCAAACAGAGGAGAAACTAAGAGACCAAAATGAGAAGAAGATGACATCTGAAGTAGCCAGCTGACCCAAGATGCCAGATCAGGCCTGTATACCAATTACTTTGATAACTGCTCACAGTTTTGCTTATGAACCAAATGTATTTCTTTCTTGGGTTCAATCATATGTAAGTTTCAAAAAAAAAAAAAACAAACCAATCCAATTGTTGGGTTTATGTTCAATTACCTACATTCAGTACTTCTGGGTTACCTTGGTGGATTTCTCCTTTCCAAGGCTCTAATTGGATGGCCCTTAGGAAATTTATTCTAGAAGAAAGAAGTTACAGTTTTGTTCAGGCTACTATTGATATTACTAGATGGGAGCCCCTCACTTGGACAATCAATCTACTTGCTCTGACCATAATAATAAATATGAATTTTCTTTTAAAATTACTTAAGCTCAATCAGAGCAAAGAGCTAAATTTCAGTCAAAGAATATAAGCTCCCTGTTATGAGATTGATTTATATGGTTAACACCAGACCACAATCATTTAAGTTTAAAGACCTCCCTTGTGTTGGGAACAATTAAACCATACTAAGGATAATCAGCCTAATAACACTAGGAAATTGGGCTAGGTGCCTTACAAACAATGCCAATATATCATTTCCCTTAAAGACAAGGATTGGTACAGAACAGACTAAATCAGATGACCTGGGGATATACTGGGCTGCACCTAATGGAAGTTCTTGGCTTAAATTCTTACTTATGACCTTACTAATGCTACTATCTATATTACTTGTATTCTGCCCATTTTACAAGATTGTTGTTTCTTATATTACCAAATGTATGACTGTGCCTCTGATAAAATGATGACTAGGTGACTTGAAACGGTTGACCAAATACATAGTTCTATAAGATCAATTGATTGTAATAGTGTAACTCTAGATATGGGAAGAAGCAATAAGAGGGAATCACTTCTTGGACCATAGCAGACTAGTAAGTCAGATGGTCCAAAGACTTTTGGCTACTGTTAACAGGGCCTAGTCCAGTAATACCACATTGAATGGTCTATCAATGAAATCTTAGCCTGACCTATGCATAAACATTCCTAGTACTGTGGGACAAAATGGTCATGAAATGCCTCCCAAAACATGGTCAATTTTATGACAATGGAGCAGGGGAGGGAGCATTGGGGGGGCCCTGACTACAAAAATATGGCACTTGCCACCTGGTTCTATAAGAATGAAGTCACTTAGCCACTGCAGTTACAGACCTTTAACACACCCTGAAAGGAGATCAGGGCAGAGATCACGAATGAGGCACTCTGTGCTCTGGGAAAACTGGCAGAACAGGCCTTCAAATCCATCAGATAATTAAATATTTTCAGAAGAAAATTTTATGAACCCAATTTTTTGCATCCTCTCATACCTAGAAAAGCACTTAAAATCATTAACAGAGACATCTGCTCCTCGTGAGTAGCAGCAACCTTCCCATGACTAGCAGCAACCTTCTACTGAGATGTGTGCTTGATTGCACATACTCCCTTCACCAAAATTATGTACATATACACTGACCTCTCCCCTGACCTCTTTGGAGCAGTTCCTCAGAGCTATCTGAGAGGCTATCTCCCAGGCTACAGTTCTCAGTAAGTCCCCAAATAAAACTGAACTGACAGTTATCATGCTGTGAACTGTTTTTCAGTCAACAATTCATGCCCACTAATATGAGTAGAATCAAAATTTCATATGATAACAAATGGTGAGGATGTGGCAAATTCAGAACTCTCATACAGTGTTGGTAGGTATGTAAAAGGGTCAACACTGTGGAAAACAGTTTGGCAGTTCCTCAAATGATTAATCATATTGTTGCCATGAAGTATGAAAACATTATGCTAAATCAAAAACTGAGCCCCAAAAGAACACATATTATATATGGTTTCATTTATATGAAATGTCCAGAATGGGGAAATCTACAGAGATAGAAAGTACGTTTGCTTTGTATGGTTGCTTTGACCTGGAGAGGATGGGAGGATAGGAGAGTGATAGTTAAAGAGTACTTTCTGAGTTTTTTTTTGAGGTGATGAAAATGTTCTAAAATTGACTGTGGTGATGGTTGTACACATCTGTGAATAAAGTAAAAATCATTGAAGTGTACACTTTAAATGGAGATCATATGATATGTGGATTATAGCTCCATGATGCTGTTATTAAAAGACATAAATAGAGTCTTAGCCCAATTTGGTTACTAATTGAATATGAGAGACAATGAAGAAGGATTCAAGGATGATGGTCTGGTTCTGAGTTGGCCAATGGGTGGATACTAAGGCAGAAAACAAAGGGAAAAGAGGCAGGTCTAAGGTGAGAATAAATGACTAGAGTTAGTGAGACAGCATATACAGACACTTTTAACCTTTTTTAGGGGCAAAGAACCACAGCCTCTTTTGAGAATCTTCTAAAAATTATAGCCTCTCTTCCCACAAAAATGTGAATGTATAATCACCTCCCATACAGATAATTTTGAATAACATTTAAGGTGTTCCACAGACTACCATGTTTGCATGTCTAATATAAGGTTACTCAGGATTGTCAGCAGAGAATGTTCCTTGGACCCTGGCATAAGTGAGGGAGTATCAGGGTGGGTATGGACTGGCAGATAGTGACCCTGCAGCAAGGCTGGGTTCTTCCTGAGTGCACTGGAGGTGAGGAGGTAAGGGTAAGGATCTCAACTCTCTGCACTTCCCAAGCCAGGTGAGAGATAGCAGAAAGGTCCCAAAGAGGTTTCCACATGGACAAGGTGAAAAAAAGGAGAGAGCAGGCAGACCTGGGAGGCTCTCTCTGAAGCAATTACTTTTCTACAATTCTTGTAATCCCCCACCACAGAGGTGTAGAAGAGCCCCATCTGGTTTTGAGTATGAGAATAAACCCCTCATCTATCTGGGAGATAAGTCACTAGGTAGAATTTTGGGGAAGAAATGAAGGGAAGGAACCAAAGGAATTTACTCAGGTCAAGACCTTGGTCACCTGTCCATCTATATTTTTGGAGTAAGAAACAATCAGGAGCCTGAATGTAGGAAATAAGAGGCTCTGGAATGTGGCAGCAGGAAGACCAGCCCCTTCCCAACCTCTTGACAGGGCAGGGGTGATCCGATTATCTCTGCATCCCTCAACCTGCATCAGCCTCATAGCTCTTCCCTTTGCTTAGGTCTTCAAAACCATCTTTAATAATAGCCGTTAAATTTAAGCAGACGACTTCAGTTGCCAGCAAATGCTTTTCCATATTTAATGAATGTTTATTATAGTAGAATAAAATATAAATGTTTATTAATAAAACTTGAAATCTGTCCCAGAAGGAATATAAAGGTAGATTATTTACATAAAATAGCCAAGATTTGACAATCAGACTTCTCCGTGAATATTAACTTCACAGATAATTTTCAAAACATCGCGACTGTGTTTAGAAAGATTTCCCCCATTTTTTTAATTCCATAAAATTCTGAAACAAGCTAGAATATTCTAAAAATGAAGTGGTGTGGAGCCCAAAGAAAATACTTTCTGTGTGGTGCAAGAGAACATAAACAATGAGTTTTCTTTTTTTTTTTTACTTCCCCAGGTTGAAGCATGTCTTTCAAAAAGCGAAATTTCCTAATTTCAGGTTTTTTAGAGGCATACTGATTTTTAAAAAGGAAATAAAAAGAAATTACTAGGAAGCAAATACTATACAGCTAGTGAGAACAGGAGAAAAAAGCAGAAAGGGCCAAAGTCAATACCGAGGCCTTGGAGTGGTGGGAAGGGAGGTGCAGACTCTCCCTGGTAACCAGAGAAGGTCAAACCCCAAACATTAGGGCAGTGAGGCCGCCTGTGGGCCCTCGGATCGGAAAGGACCAAGCTGAGGAACCAGACCTAGCGTACAGCTGCGTGTAGGGGGAGATCTTGCGTGCGGAGGTTGAGGGGAGGGTCCTGTTGAACTCTCCGTCGGCCCCGGTGGGTGGGGAGGAGGATCTGAGGGCGAGGTCAGCGGTGACGCAAAGCCCTCACGTGACCGCGAGCTGCAGAGCGACGCAGCCTTTGGTGTAGTCGTCACTCTTGTCTGGGTACCAGCTCCCCGCTGCCCTACGCACGGCGGGCTGGCATCGGGCCCGGGGGAAGCGGAGCAGGTAAGGGCCCCGGGGCCCGCGCTCTGACGCCTGAGCGGCAGCGGCCAGCCAACCCCAGAGGCCGGCTCATGGGTTCAGCGCAGGGGATCACCGCGGCGGGTCCCAGTGAGCTCTCTCCACACCCTTGCTTTCTTGGGACAGAAATAGGGCCCCCCTGGGGTGAGGGTTGCAGGGGCAGCAGGGTTCCAGGCCGCAAAGCAACTTAAGAGCGATGGGAAATCATCTCTGAGTTCCTGCAGGGCAATGGTGAACCCGGGAAGGGGGCGGTGGACGCAGGTCGGGGGTGGCGGCGGGGGGTGGGCGGTGAGGGGCGGTGGTTCGGCGCCCAGAGCTTGGCCACAGTACTCGCTCCCTCCATCCCTGCCTTCTGCAGGTCTGCGGATCTAAGTGTCAAGTGTTGCGGCGACGCACTTGCAGCGAGAATCGGGAGGAGGAGGAGACAGCAAGGATAGGCCCAGGTCGGTGCAGGGGACGGTGTGTGTGGGTGGGTGCAGAGCCCCGTCATACCCCCTCCCACCTTCCCCATGCCCTGTCCTCCACTTTGTTGTTTGAAGAGGCCTGGGGGAGGGATCTGTAGGGAAAATGGTGGGTTTGAGAGGAGGGAGGGAAAGAACTGAGGGGGTGAGGGCTCGGACTGGGGGCCCCCTAGAGGGCTCATGAAGCCTTTCAGGTGGGAAAATGAAATTAAAAAAATAATAATAACACATGCTATACAGGCCTCTGTCCTTGGTGCTGATCTATCCACGAAAAATGCAGCCCTTTTTCTTGTCTTTTGTCTCCTAGGAGCAATGGCGTCCAAAGAGGAACAAGTGATGAAAAATATCAACATGGAAAATGCCAACGAGGAAAATGATAAAAAAGAGCAACTTGCTAATAAAGGAGAGCCTTTGGCCCTACCTTCGGGATCTGGTGAATATTGTGTACCTGGAGGAAATCATAGGCGGTTCCATGTTAGGCAGCCCATCCTGCAGTATAGATGGGACATGACTCAGAGGCTTGAAGAGCCACAGGCAAGGATGAGAGAGGAGAATATGGAAAGGATTGGGGAAGAGATGAGACAACTCATGCAAAAGCTGAGGGAAAAGCAGTCTAGTCACAGTCTGCGGGCAGTTAGCACTGACCCCCCTCACCATGACCATCATGATGAGTTTTGCCTTATGCCTTAAATCCTGATGTTCTCCCTGAAGTTAATAGGGAGACACACCTGCTTCCTAAACTTACATGTTCATGATGTACCTCTGTTGTAAACCTGTTGATGCCACTCATTTCTGGTGGGTCTCATATTACCAGCTTCTAGTTGAATGTGTTTTTGACCCAGTCTATAAGATTCTGTTAGCAGAAGAATTTTACCTATTGCATGGCAAGATGCTTATTATATATTGTGAAGTTAATAAAGCAGTTTTTAAAAGCAATCTATGTATTCTTTTTTATTTCAAATCTCATATTTATCTAATACATGAGGAGAAAAATGCTGAAATTAAATGTACCAAAGGATTAATACAGGGACTCGATTCTGTGAGATGGTTTGATGTGTTTTCTTTTATAATTTAGTTTGAGAAGATATGTAAACTATTTTTAATGACTTTATGAGAGCCATAGGGTCACAATAAATACTTGGTCCCTAAATTTGGATCTTTTAGCCAGATGAATAAACCCATGAATTCTTTATAAATTAGGGACTATATTTGCTTTACTTGACTGTGAAACAAGGTCAGGAGTGTGTGAGCTGTGTTTCCCTATTTTTGCCCCCATCCCCACATATTAGGCAAGAACCCCCTCCCCTCACATTTTCCCTTCAAATATTTAGCAGAGTCCCCAAAGATAGATCTGCCCAATACAACATCCCTCTTCCCCTTCAGGGCTGCAATTTCTGCTAGTCAAGGTGTGATTTCTGCCTGACAAAAACTTAACAAAGTACGATTAATAACGATTGAGTCAGGAGCTCTGAGTTCTTGTCTCATTCCATCCCTGAATAAAATAACCTTGGATATGTAACTTCAGTTCTCTAGAGGAGATTACTTGCAATTTCTAAAGGAACACTGAATTTATTTAATAATGTCCTAGTGTTTCTAAAAGTATGCTGGTCAGCCACCTGTGTGAGAATCACCTGAGGAGTTTCTTGAAAATGTCCCACTCCAAATCTACTGAATGGAGCTCCAGAACTTTCGTTTTTAACAAACTTCCCTGGTGATTCTGATGCACATTAACATTTAAAAGGCTACTGGTGTGTATATACTTACTATGATCTCAATTCTTCAATAGGAACAAGAATAATTAGAAGAACATAAAGATGAATATCTGAATTCAATGGAGAGAAACATTAAAATGCAAAGGATGAGAAAAATTTAAAGACCTTTAGATTTACTACATAAAAATTGAAAGTGTATACACTAAAAAGTTAACAGTGGTTATCTCTTGAGGGATATTGGGTGATTTTTTTCTTTGTACTAAACTACATTTTTCTTAAGGAATATGGATTACTTGTGCAAAAAAGAAATAAAAGCCAATAATAGATCCAGATCCAAAGAACTCTTCAGTGAGCTTATAAATGCAATGGAGGCACTTAAAACATTCTCATTGACAGAAAGATATGTAGATTTCAAATTACTTATGGATATGGTATTCATGCCTTGGTTTAATTTTCTCTCCTACTGAATGTAGGCAAAATCACTGTCTTACTTCTAATCAATAGAATACAGCAAAAGTGATGTGATGTCACTTCTGTGATTGCATTACAGAAGATTATGACTCCTCTCTTGCTAGGAGGCTCTCTCCCTGTCCCCTACCCCCTTGCTGGCTTTGATGAAACAAGCTGCCATGTTGGAGAGGCCCATATGGCAAAAACCTGAGAGTCTTACAGCCAACAGGCAGTGAGGAACTAAGACTCTCAGTTCTATAGCTCTTGAGGGAGTGAATCTTGCCAAAAAACATAAGTGAGTTTGAAAACAGATGCTTCCCTACTCAAGCCTTCAGATAAGACCCTGGCCCTGGACAACAAATTGATTGCAGATTTGTAAAAGACCCCGAGGCAGAAGACACAGATTAGCCACACTCAGACTTCTGATTCATAGAATCTCTAGGATAATAAATGTGTGTGGTTTTAAGTTGCTAAATTTTGGGGTAATTTGTTACACAACAATGGTTAGCTGATACAGTATGTGTCTCTAAAGGATAATGATGCTTTTAAAACATAACCACAGTACCATAATCACAAACAAATGTGGGAAACAATTATTTAATATCCAGTCATTTTTCAAATTTCCAGTGGTCTCATATTTTTTAACCCCAAACTATATAAACTAACAAAAAATAAAATTCTAACCACAAACTATATGTTAACAAAAAATAAATTGGCCAACACTACTGGCCTTGCCAGGTTGCAAATAACAGGAACAACCTAATGTAAAGTTTTCTATTGGGAATCTGACAAGAGTGTGTGTTTGAAAAAGAGTCTCATATCCAACATAGACCTGAAGCCACAGATTCTGAAAATCTAGCAAATGTTAAGAGAGAAACTAGTGTGTTCTATGCAATGAAAATATAGGGTAGAGTCAGGGTCAGGAAGGGGCATTACACAGACAACTTCATAACCCAAAACAGTCATTTGAGATTCTGACACCTGCATTTTGCAGAAGTATTGGAAAACAGTTATATTTAATCAAATTTGCCAAAATAATCTGTTTAACTCCAGAAAGAAAAGCATTGGATAGAAAAAGTGGCTGTCAGGCTGGCAATGTTGGAAAGATGCAGGTATAAATCATCATATTACTAATCATTCCTGTGGTTGAGTAAATACCTACCAAAAAAAAGTGCTCTTACGGTTAGAGGAAACGTAGGACTGAGGTAACAGGATGAACAAGCAGGTATATGAAACCATTTTATCATCTAGTTTGACTGAATAAGGCATGGAGTATGTTTTTAAGAAGTCTTTTTTTCCCAAGAAACACAAAATTCAGAGGACTAACATAAGTACATGGAGGATGGGAATTCCCTGGCGGTCCAGTGGTCAGGACTCGGCGCTTTCACTGCTGGGGCCTGGTTCAATCCCTGGTCAGGGAACTAAGATCCCACAAGCTGCATGGTGCATCCAAAAAAGAAAAAAAGATAAGTATATGGAGGATGTAATTTGTGGGTCCCCAGGACCTCAAATCTTGAAAATGAGGATGCCCTCTGAGAGTTCTAAATGGATAAATCTGATAGATAATGAACATGGCCTTCCACCTCTGTGAATAACACAAGAAATTATCTGTGAATGTGATTCTAAACAGGTTGCGAAGATCTAGTATTCCAATCAGCATCATTTGGGAGCTGTCCAATGAAAGCAGGAACATGGAAATGCTCCAGGAAGGAAAATAATAATAATATGCCCATAAGAAGCAAGGTCTTGGAAATCCTTTAAGAGACTTGAGGTTAAAACAGGTAGAAGTCCAAGGAACATTTTAGAGGATTTTAAGGGAAAAAACTATGAAATAGATGGCATAAATGTGCCATAAGAGAGAAGGAAACATGCAAAAACAGGACAAAAAATAAAGCAAAATGAGCCGAAGGGGGTTCTGACCATAATATCCAGCTGTCCCAGTGAGTAAATGTATTCAGAAAAGATATCAATTAATGCATAGTCAAGGTACTAAAAATAGATCTCTTTAAAAAGAATAAAAAGGAATTTCATTTCATGCATAACTGGAAAATAAAGTTGTCTTCTGAATGTCAAAGAACTAAAATTCACCATACACATTATGAATCAATGTAATAAGCTAAGGAGTTAATGTAAAAGTTTGGGTTCCAGAAAATAACAGAATTTACAAAACCAAAGGGAAAAGTAGATGGGCAGATAAGCTACCTAACACCTACAGTGATCCCCAGACAGAAAAAATCAGATGTGTAACCAGTGCTAAAGCCAGTGGTGTGCTGATAAACTAAATGTTAAACAACTGGGTTTCCAGTAAACTATGTGTAGTGTTAGCTTATTTCCATTGTGTAAATACTCCTACTACAGCTGATTTTCAGTTACCAACATGATGTCACTTAATGCAAAGTTCAGAAGAGATATGTATAATTAACTGTCCTGAGCCAGTAAGAGCTGGCTTTAGCACACCACTGGCTGAGAGCTTCCCTTATCAAGGTGGATAAAACAGAGACAATACTATGCAATGAAAATGAAAGATAAGAATGGGAAAAGGAAATGTGTTTTGGAAAGGAGATGTAGGATGAGCATAAAGGAGAGAAAGATAAAAGAAAAATAAACAGAAGATAAGAGAAAAAGGACTAGAGGAGTGTGTGTGTGTGTGTGTGTGTGTGTGTGTGTGTGTGTAGAGAGAGAGGGAGGGAGATTGGTAGATTACCTAGACATGGATACTCCTAGGCGATTTAAAGGAGTGTTTGTAAAAGCACAGACTGGAGTCAGGCAGACTTTAGTTCAAATATTGGCATCATCACAAGTTTTGTGACCTTAAACAAAGTTGGTCAACCTCCCTTAGTTTCATTTCTCTCATTGGTAAAGTGTGGAAAGTGTTTAGCAAGATGCCTGTCATATACTAAGCTCCCAGTAAATGTTAGCTGTTAATGTTATAACACATGTAAAATGAAAAAAAAAAAAAAAGGTTTAGGTCACCAAAAATGAGTAGCCTAATGTTTCAAAGTTAATAAAATTAGTGGATTTTTGAAAGTATGTATTGATCCCAGTAGTCAAAAGTTGGCATAAAAAGGATTACATTTGGTAAAAACAATTTGTCACACAAGGTGCTGTTCAATTTTTGAATCATTATTGATAATTAATAATTGAGAAATTGCACAAGAAAATCCAGAGTTTAAGTTTCCATGAAAACTCAGTAAGTCTGTCAACCCTGAGCCTGCATTCCCATGTTGCACCAATTGACTAGAAGGAGCTAGTGGTGGCTTCAATTCTTTAGAAAGACACGTGCTTCAGTTTAACTTTTTGTACCCAGATTTTCTTATTCAAATTATATAGTTACCTCTCTGGCCCTTAGAGGCACTTCAGTTTGTAGCCCCTAATCCGTATCAACTGCATTTCAAAAGTAATTTGAAGCAATGGTTCAGCAGATGAGTAGGATTTAGCCTAATTTGGGACTCAAGACATTTTTATGTTCCAAATCTGCAGTGTCCAATATGATAACCATGAGCCACATGTGGCTATTGAGAACTTGAAATGTGATTAATGTAATTTGAGACAGGTAAAAATGTAAAGCACACACAGGATTTCAAACACATAGTATAAAAAAAGAATGTAAAATATCTTATCAATAATTTTTATATGGATTATATGATAAAATGATAGCATTTTGGATATACAGTGTTAAATAAAATATACTTTAAAATTAATTTCACCAGTTATTTTTTCTTTTAAAAAATGAGATTACTAGAAAATTTAAAATTAGATACGTGGCTCACATTATCTTTATATTGAAACGCACCATTCCAAATCATTTTTAAGATACAACACATTTTTTAAAAATTTATTTATTTATTTATTTATGGCTGTGTTGGGTCTTCGTTTCTGTGCGAGGGCTTTCTCTAGTTGTGGCAAGTGGGGGACACTCTTCATCGCGGTGCACGGGCCTCTCACTATCGCGGCCTCTTTTGTTGCGGACCACAGGCTCCAGACGCGCAGGCTCAGTAATTGTGGCTCACGGGCCTAGTTGCTCCGTGGCATGTGGGATCTTCCCAGACCAGGGCTCGAACCCGTGTCCCCTGCATTGGCAGGCAGATTCTCAACCATTGCGCCACCAGGGAAGCCCCACAGCACATTTTTTAATTAAAAAATAATCTTATTTTTTAAATTTCTGATAGCAAATGATACACATCATTTTGGAAAACACAAAGGAGCATAAAGAAGAAATTATAAAAAATCATCTTAATCCTGCTAAACGTTGTTAAATATTTCAGTTTCTATTCTTTTAGTCTTTTTTCTACACAAAATATTCACAAATGAAATCTAGTTCTCTAAAAATTGAATAATACTGTATACACTGTTTTGTATGTTCCTCTTTCACTTAACATTTTAAGATAATCCTTTTCCACTATCCTTAAGAATTATTTCAAACAAAGTTGTTACTTAAATGGATTGACAAATTGAATATAATAATAACAGAACTGGGAGAAAATACAGATGATTATTTAACTTAAGCATGCTAACGACATTTCTCAACATATAACCCAAGGCTGAAATTATGCAGAAAAATAACTTTTATTACATTAAAAATAAGCCTTTAGAGACCTTCAAGATGGCGAAGGAGTAAGATGTGGAGATCACCTTCCTCCCCACAATACATCAGAAATACATCTACATGTGGAAAAACTCCTACAGAACACCTACTGAAGGCTGGCAGAAGACCTCAGACTTCCCAAAAGGCAAGAAACTCCCCACGTACCTGGGTAGGGTAAAAGAAAAAAGAAAAAACAGAGACAAAAGAATAGAGATGGGACCTGCACCTCTGGGAGGGAGCTGTGAAGGAGGAAAGGTTTCCACACACTAGGAAGCCCCTTCACTGGCGGAGACGGGGGTGGCGTGGGGGAAGCTTCGAAGCCACAGAGGAGAGCACAACAACAGGGTAAAAAGGGCAGAGCAGAGAGATTCCTGCACAGAGGATCAGTGCCGACCAGGGCTCACCAGCCTGAGAGGCTTGTCTGCTCACCCACCAGGGTGGGTAGGGGCTGGGAGCTGAGGCTCCGGCTTCGGAGGTCAGATCCCAGGGAGAGGACTGGGGTTGGCCGCGTGAACACAGCCTGAAGGGGCTAGTGCACCTCAGCTAGCCGGGAAGGAGTCCAGGAAAAAGTCTGGAGCTGCCAAAGAGGCAAGAGACCATTGTTTCGGGGTGCGCGAGGAGAGGGGATTCAGAGCACTGCCTAAACGAGCTCGAGATGGGTGCAAGCTGCGGCTATCAGCGTGGACACCAGAGACGGGCAGGAAACGCTAAGGCTGCTACTGCAGCCACCAAGAACCCTGTGTGCAAGCACAGGTCACTATCCACACCTCCCCTCCCGGGAGCCTGTGCAGCCCACCACTGCTAGGGTCCCGTGATCCAGAGACAACTTCCCAGGGAGAACACACGAAGCACCTCAGACTGTTGCAATATCACACCGGTCTCTGCCACTGCAGGCTCGCCCCACGTTCCATACCCCTCCCTCCCCCTGGCCTGAGTGAGCCAGAGCCCCCTAATCAGCTGCTACTTTAACCCCGTCCCGTCTGAGCGAAGAACAGATGCCCTCAGGCGACCTACATGCAGAGGTGGGGCCAAATCCAAAGCTGAACCCCAGGAGCTGTGCGAACAAAGAAGAGAAAGGGAAATATCTCCCAGCAGCATCAGGAGCAGCGGATTAAATCTCCACAATCAACTTGATGTACCCTGCATCTGTGGAATACCTGAATAGACAATGAATCATCCCAAAATTGAGGTGATGGACTACGGGAGCAACTGTAGACTTGGGGTTTGCTTTCTGCATCTAATTTGTTTCTGGTCTTATGTTTATCTTAGTTTAGTATTTAGAGTTTATTATCATTAGTAGCTTTGTTTATTGAATTGGTTGCTCTTTTCCTTTTATTTTAATATATAGATATATATTTTTCCCCCTTTTTCTCTTTCTGTGAGTGTGTATGTGTATGCTTCTTTGTGTGATTTTGTCTGCATAGCTTTGCTTTTACCATTTGTCCTAGGGTTCTGTCTGTCTCTCTTTTTTTTTTTTAATATACTTTTTAGTGCTTGTTACCATTGGTGGATTTGTTTTTTGGTTGGTGTCTCTTCTTTCTTACTTTCTTTTTATTACTTTAAAATTTTTTTATTTTTAATAATTTTTTCAATTTTTATTTTAATACCTTTATTTTACTTTGTTCTTTCTTTTTTTCTCCCTTCTCTTCTGAGCAGTGTGGCTGACAGGGTCTTTGTGCTCCAGCTGGGTATCAGGCCTGTGCTTCTGAGATGGGAGAGCTGAGTTCAGGACATTGGTCCACCAGAGACCTCCCAGCTCCACGTAACATCAAACAGCAAAAGCTCTCTCAGAGATCTCCATCTCAGCACTAAGACCCAACTCCACTCAACGACCAGCAAGCTACAGTGCTGCACACCCAATGCCAAACAACTAGCAAGACACAAACACAACCCCACCCATTAGCAGAGAGGTTGCCTAAAATCATAATAAGGTCACAGACAGCCCAAAACACAACACCAGATGCAGTCCTGTCACCACAAAGACAAGATCCAGCCTCATGCACCAGAACACAAGCACCAGTCCACTCCACCAGGAAGCATTCACAACCCACTGAATCAACTGTACCCACTGGGAGCAGACACCAAAAACAATGGGAACTATGAATATGCAGCCTGCAAAAAGGAAACCCCAAACACAGTAAGTTAAGCAAAATGAGAAGGCAGAGAAACACACAGCAGATGAAGGAGCAAGGTAAAAACCAACCACACCAAACAAATAAAGAGGAAATAGGTAGTCTACTGGAAAAAGAATTCAGAGTAATGACAGTACAGATGATCCAAAATCTTGGAAATAGATGGAGAAAACACAAGAAACGTTTAACAAGGACACAGAAGAACTAAAGAGCAAACAAACAGTGATGAACAACACAATAAATGAAATTAAAAATTCTCTAGAAGGAATCAATAGCAGAATAACTGAGGCAGAAGAACAGATAGGTGACATGGAAGATAAAATAGTGAAAATAACTACCACAGAGCAGAATAAAGAAAAACGAATGAAAAGAATTGAGGACAGTTTCAGAGACCTCTGGGACAACATTAAACACACCAACATGCGAAATATAGGGTTCCCAGAAGAACAAGAGAAAAAGAAAGGGACTGAGAAAATATTTGAAGAGATTATAGTTGAAAACTTCCCTAATATGGGAAAGGAAAGAGTCAACCAAGTCCATGAAGCACAGAGAGTCCCGTACAGGATAAATGCAAGTGGAAACATGCCAAGACACATAATAATCAAACTATCAAAAATTAAATAGAAAGAAAAAATATTAAAAGTAGCAAGGGAGAAACAACAAATAACATAGACAGGAATCCCCATAAGGTTAACAGCTGATCTTTCAGCAGAAACTCTGCAAGCCAGAAGGGAGTGGCAGGATATACTTAAAGTGATGAAGGAGAAAAACTTACAACCAAGATTACTCTACCCAGCAAGGATCTCATTCAGATTTGATGGAGAAATTAAAACCTTTACAGACAAGCAAAAGCTGAGAGAGTTCAGCACCACCAAACCAGCTTTACAACAAATGCTAAAGGAACTTCTCTAGGCAAGAAACACAAGAGAAGGAAAACACCTACAATAATAATTGGTGCTGGGAAAATTGGACAGCTACATGTAAAAGAATGAAATTAGAACACTCCCTAACACCATACACAAAAATAAACACAAAATGGATTAGAGACCTTAATGTTATGCCAGACACTATAAAACTCTTAGAGGAAAACATAGGCAGGACACTCTATGACATAAATCACAGCAAGATCCTTTTTGACACACCTCCTAGAGAAATGGAAATAAAAACAAAAATAAACAAATGGGACCTAATGAAACTTAAAAGCTTTTGCACAGCAAAGGAAACCATAAACAAGACCAAAAGACAACCCTCAGGATGGGAGAAAATATTTGCAAATGAAGCAACTGACAAAGGATTAATCTCCAAAATATACAAGCAGCTCTTGCAGCTCAATATCAAAAAAAACCAACAACCCAATCCAAAAATGGGTAGAGGATCTAAATGGACATTTCTCCAAAGAAGATATATAGATTGCCAACAAACACTTGAAAGGATGCTCAACATCACTAATCATTAGAGAAATGGAAATCAAAACTACAATGAGGTATCACCTCACACCAGTCAGAATGGCCATCATCAAAAAATCTACAAACAATGAATTCTGGAGAGGGTGTGGAGAAAAGGGAACCCTCTTGCACTGTTGGTAGGAATGTAAATTGATACAGCCACTATAGAGAACAGTATAGCGGTTCCTTAAAAAACTAAAAATAGAACTACCATACGACCCAGCAATCCCACTACTGGGCATATACCCTGAGAAAACCATAATTCAAAATGAGTCATGGACCACAATGTTCACTAAAGCTCTATTTACAATAGCCAGGACATGGAAGCAACCTAAGTGTCCATCGATAGATGAATGGATAAAGAAGATGTGGCACATATATACAACGGAATATTACTCAGCCAAAAAAGAAACGAAATTGAGTTATTTGTAGTGAGGTGGATGGACCTAGAGTCTGTCATACAGAGTGAAGTAAGTCAGAAAGAGAAAAACAATTACCGTATGCTAACACATATATATGGAATCTAAGAGGAAAAAAAAAAGGTTCTGAAGAACCTAGGGGCAGGACAGGAATAAAGACGCAGATGTAGAGAGTGGAGTTGAGGACACAGGGAGGGAGAAGGGTAAGCTGGGACGAAGTGAGAGAGTGGCATGGATTAATATATACTACCACATATAAAATAGATAGCTAGTGGGAAGCAGCCACATAGCACAGGGAGATCAGCTTGGTGCTTTGTGACCACCTAGAGCGTTGGGATCGGGAGGGTGGGAGGGAGACACAAGAAGGAGGAGATATGGGGATATATGTATATGTATAGCTGATTCACTTTGTTATAAAGCAGAAACTAACACACCATTGTAAAGAAATTATACTCCAATAAAGATGTTAAAAAAATAAAAATAAAAATATGCTTTTACATGATATAAGTATAATTTTAAAAGGCAAAGAAAATACTGGAAAAATAACATATAGGAAAAACAAAGAGTTAATATTATAACTATATATTGAATTGGGTTCAAATTATCAAGGCAACGGCAACACAGATATCAAAATGGACAAGAAAGATAAAGGTAAACCATTTTACAATTGAGTAATAGACATGTGGAATAAATGATGTTTCATCAGTATTCAAGGAAATGCAAATGAGAACAAAAAACATTTTCAAGTCACAGGTTGGTAAATAATCTTACTAACGATAAAAACCAACATTTACTGACCACTTATAATCTAAGCACTTTACATGACTTATTTAATTTCCCTAACCACGCAAGTTGCGTGCAGATACCATTGTTAGGCCCATTTTGTAGTTAAGGATAATGAACCACATACCCAAAGCCACATCACTATTAAGTTGTGGAGCTGGAATTTGAACAGACAGTCTGACTTCTGAGTCCATGCCATTATTAGTGATTTATCCCCGAGGTGAAGGTTCAGAAAAATGGCCACTTTCGTGCAGTGCTGGTGAGAATGAGAACTGACAACTTTTCTGAAAGTTAGTTTGAAAATATGTTTCAAAAACCTTATAATAATTCTACAGCCTTTAACCCCAAAATTCTATGCCTGTGACTACATCCCAGAGGAAAAGTCATAGAAATGTTCTATGTCTGAGCTGTGAAAACGTCCAAGTGTGCAAGTATGTTACTATATGCAATAACAGGATTTTATTTCAGCATTTTTGAAATACCAAAAACCCCACAAAACTGAATACAACTTTAATACTTATAAATAAGGGTGAAAATGAATACATTAAGGTGCAATAATACTTTGGAAAGCTATACAGCCATTATAAATAATGGAGTAGGTCTGAACAGAATGAAATGGAAAATTCTCTAAGAAATATTGTTATATCCATTATATTGGATGGGGGAATTTTAGCTGTATGTAAAGAATAATTGACTGAAACTCGCTAAAATATTAAGGAAGTTTATGATTTCACTTAGCCAGAAGAGCAGAAGTAGATAGGACAAGCTTCAGGACTCATTGATTCAACAACTAAAGTATGTCATCAAGACCCAGGTTCCTTCCATCTCTGGTCAGCTTCCGCCATGCCAAGTGTTAGCTTCTTCCTAAGGCTGATGGTTACCCCTGATGCAACTAGAAGACTGCTTATGGTGACTGAGGGTACATTCTTCTCTGTTTCTGTCCCTCAGGAGAAAAGGAAAAAACTTCTCTTCCAACCATGGAATATAAGGACTTTTCAATCTGACTGGGCCATTTTAAGATTGTTGGCCACCCTCAAACAGTAACAGTTGTCAGAGAAATTCCAGATCCTGATAGGTTCAGAATAATTAGGACTTGCCCCCAGAAGCTATCAGTGAGATGAGGTGGGATGGACATCCAGATGTTTGGAGTTCTGTTAGTGAGGAAGTGGGAAATTGATGTTAGGTAAGCATATACTACACTGGATGCCTTAAAAATAAGAATGGCTCAGAACACTCTGACCTCCAAGAGGCCTTGAGTGGTAGATGAAACAGCCAGAAGACACACTGAATAAACTTTGGAAGGAAAGGAGGTAGAGCATAAAAAATGGAAGTTTCCCAAACATGCCAACATGCAGGGGAAGGAAAAAGAGAGAGGGTGGGGGGAAGGGAGGGAGGAGGAGAAAGAGAGAGAAAGGAAGAGAGAGGAAATCTTGAATGTGACTTGACAAAATCTCCCCAGTTGATAGAAATCTGAGGGATCCCTGGAGTCCTGCAATTAAAAACCAAAACAAGGGACAGTTTCTCCAAGGTACCAGGTCCAGTAAGACCAGTTATCAGGGCTAAGTGGAAGTCATGTGGGTCTGTGCCCACAGATACCCAAGAAACAACCAAGTGGAGAGAATTCCAAGAAGATAAATTCTTCACAGAGTTTCCACTTTCATCACGTACATAACACCTCCCTTCTGTGCCCTGCTCTATGAACCAGTTCCAGATGTGTTGGGGACATCCCTTCCTCCAGAAGTAGGTAGAAAGTCAGCCTTGAATGTCGTTTAACAACACCTCTAAAAAGCAAAAGCTTTGGTTGTCTCAGCTTTTAATCTTATTGGGGTTTGCAGGGACTTCCACTGGGCATTGTTTGCTCACTTGGCAGGCTCATGACATCTACCCAAGCTAGGCTACTCTCTCTCTCTCATTATTTCTTTCCAGAACTCCTTCTCCTGGAAAAATCTTCCAATCCTACCCACCTTTCAAGGCTCAACCCAGATCCTTCTCCCTCATGACAGCTTCCTTGGCTCTGTGAGTACCTTTCTTCTTGTACTCCTATTAAGCTGACAGAACCCCATAGTTTTTCAACTTTTTTTTTTTTTACCAGAAGTTGTTATGTGCAGTAGCAGACCTGTCCAGGCACCTCTTGTTCTGCTTCCCCTGTGATATCTTAGACTGTGGTTTATAATTGTTTTGTATCTTTCATAGACTTTAGAGCACTGAGTGATCAGTGAACTGGTCTGTTTCTCGTCTTGCCCTTCTCCAATCCAGTCTCTCTATATGGGAATCCAAGGAATATTTTAAAGAAGAATTAGAACATGCTCCTCCTTTCAATTACATACCTTAAATGCCTCCATTACATTTAAATACTTTAAAACAAAATAAAACAAAACGAATCCTTACCATGGCCTTCAGGTCCTGCAAGACTTGGTTCCTGGCCACCTCTCCCACTCAGCCAGGCCATTCTCCCCCTCTACTGATAAGCTCCAGCTACACTGGCCTCCTTTGGTTATAACTGGGCCAAGGACTTTCCTGCCCTAGAGCCCGTGCATGTGCTATGACTCCTGAAAGGCTAACCACTCCCCGCCCCCACCTCTTCCCACCAGCCCCGACTAACTCATTTCCTCATTTCCCCTTTAGGATTCAACTTAAATATCATGCCTACTATCATTCCCTGGTCTAGTTCCTCATATTATACCTCACAGAACCTTGTTCTCTTTCTTTATCATAATTTGGGATTACACGTTTGTTTAATGTTTCTCTTCCCCACTAGACTGTACATTTCATGCTCTGAGGGACCAAGTCTGTCTTATTCACCAGGGCATATCCAACATTTAGCCCAGTGCCTGACACATGGTAAGTCCCACGAGATAGTAGATTAAATCCTACTAAATTGCCATTTTTAAGTAAAAACCAGGCACATATCAGCAACTTCATAAAGTGCAACATAATACTTTTTGAATTAATGAAAGACGAGGCAGGTGAATTATTAAGAAAAGAGAATGAGAAAGTAGCCTGAGGAATATGTTTTACTCTCAGGAATCTGGCTGAGTTGCTGACCCTGAGTCCTTCCCTCTAAAGGAAGGAGCACCTCTGATCCTTGTCATGAGTGTCTCTCTCCACTGAATTCCTCAAAGTCCATGCTTCACACTCCCAGGTTTTGTGTTCCTGCTTAAGCTCTATCTCCTCCCATGCTCTTTCATGTTTTCCTCCCTTTTCACAGCTATTTTTGGCAACTAACTCATCAAGGGCATAAGGAATTCTATATGATGTTTCTTTACTCCCTTTTGCTGATAAGTTCCCCAATGTTCTTTGCCAGTTCATAATAATATTTGATTTATCCAACTGAGAGACTAAAAAGAAAAATCAGTGGCTGTATTGAATGATGAAGGAAGAAACTACTTACCCTGGAGAATTACAGCATTGGAGTGGAGTATCTGTGAGGTATTGAAGGCAGAAAGAACCTAAGAAATTTTAGGGTTGCCTCCACTTCACAATTCCACTTTTCCTTCCCTCTCATATCCAGGAGACAGCAATTACAGCAGTGGTGTGACCCTTGACTCATCAGCAGGGCAATTGAGAGAAGGGGAGGGTCACAGAATCTACCAGAGTTCTGAATAAAGTTTGAAAATTATTGTTTAGAACAAAACCAAAAATCAGGTATTGGAACAAAAATCAGGTATTTCCTGGGTGTCTTGAAAAGATAGAACTTAAGTCCAAGAAGAAGATCTAATGTTGGAGTATTGATTTGGGCTACCAGTATTTGATACACAGTAGGTACTGCATAAATACACAGTGAATGAATGAATAAATTAGTTGTTTTAGGAAACATCAGCCAATGAAAACCATTAAAGTATAACCTCCCACAGTCTTTTTTCATCTCTATGTATATTTCAAACAGAAGTAGGTTCATTTGATATATACTGTGGCAAAATCTTATGTTATAAAATAAAGCAGACTGCTTTGCTGTTGATGTTGTTGTTGTTTTTGCCTTTGCTTATTAAAAGTATACCTTTCACTTTTTGGTTTCCAGTTCAGCATGTAAGGAGCTTGGAAGCCACCATGCCCATTCTCACACAATAAAAAGCTTACAAATTTAAAATCAACAATTCTTAGACCATCAGGGAATTGAGATCACAGGGCAAACTACTGTCCTCACAAATTGGAGAGATAAACAGGTGTATATAGAGAATTACAACTTACTGGAGCAGAAACTCAGGAGCAGACCACTGCTGGAGTCAGCACCATGATAGGAAAACAATCTATAATTAATTTCTAGGGACTCAGTGTGGACAAGCTTAAGAGTTAAAAACTCTGGTGGATCCAGTCTATGGGTCCCTCCTCATTTTCTTGAGTTTTATCTCCAAGAGCCATACAGCTCCTCACAGTGAAGATCAGAGTAAAGTACCCTCAGGCTTCTAGCAAGGGGAGGGAAAAAGTAGCCATTTTGAAATACACCCAAAGAATTTGTTTTTCTTAAAAAGACCTGCCCTCAAAAGAAACTAATTAAACTGGGGGAAGGAAAATACTCAACTCCTGTTCTCTCCAGTTTTTCAAGTGGAGGAAGGGAAATATCCCCCTCTAGCATTCCTGACTCACCTAATTGTGCGGGCAGGATTGAGGAGCACTTTTGAAGGTCACAGCCCATGGCACAGGCACACTAGAAGACTGAAACTTAATCATAAGATAGTAGAACACTTCCCTTCCCCCCACATCTTACCATCACACCAATAAGGCTCCTGTAAAATAAGAGAGGAATACAATGGAAAAAATTGCACATTGCATGTATAAGAACTTACTTAAAAAGAAGTCTCTAGTAAAATCCAAAGTCAACAGGGAAGACAAAAGCAAGGACACCAGAGGAAATTTTAACCTCTGATACCTACAGCTACAGCAAACAGTGAAAACAGTGTAACTTCTAGTCAGATAAACATAAGCCTCACACTAAAAGCCTATGTAGGGGCTTCCCTGGTGGCACAGTGGTTGAGAATCTGCCTGCCAATGCAGGGGACACAGGTTTGAGCCCTGGTCTGGGAAGATCCCACATGCCGCGGAGCAAATGGTCCCGTGAGCCACAACTGCTGAGCCTGCACAGCTGGAGCCTGTGCTCCGCAACAAGAGAGGCTGCGACAGTGAGAGGCCCATGCACTGTGATGAAGAGTGGTCCCCGCTTGCCGCAACTAGAGAAAGCCCTCACACAGAAACGAAGACCCAACACACCCCAAAATAAATAAATAAATAAATAAATTTATTTAAAAAAAAAAGCCTATGTATCTCAATTCTTTTTCCTCAGTACATTATGTTTGGCTTTTAACAAAAACTTATAAGTCATACCAAATATAAAAAAACATAGTTTGAAGAGAGAGAGAGAGAGCAAGTATTAGAACCAGACTCAGATATGATAGATTTTGGAATTATCAGACCAAGAACTTATGGTGAGGGCTCTAATAGGAAAAGTAGACAACATGCAAGAACAGGTAGGTAATGTAAGCATGGAGATGGAAAGAGTCAAAAGTAAATGCTAAAAACAAAAACACTGTAAGAGAAATGACAAATGTCTTTCATAGGCTCATGCTGATAGACTGGGCATGGCTGAGGAAACAATCAGTGAGATTAAAGATATGTCAGTAGAATCTTCCCAAACTGAAAAGCAAAAAGAAAAAAAGAAAGAAAATGATAGAATAGAATATCCAAGAACTGTGGGACAATTACAAAAGGTGTAACATATATGTAATAGGAATACCAGAATTAAAAGGAAGAAAGGAACAGAAGAAATAGTTGAGTAATAACGGATAAGAGTTTTCCAAAATTAATGACAGATATTAAACCACAGATCAAGAAAGCTCAGGAATACCAAGCAGTATAAATACCAAACAATGTACACCAATGTATATCATATTTGAACTTCAGGAAATCAAAGACAAAGAGAAAATATTGAAAGAAACCATAGAAGGGGAAAAAAACCTATAGAGGAGCAAGGATAAGAATTACATCAGACTTCTCTTCAAAAACCATGAAAGCAAGAAGAGAGTGAAGTAAATCATTTAAAGTGTTGAAAAGAAAAAATCACTAGTTTAGAATTCTGTATCCAATGAAATTATCCTTCAGAAGTGGAGAGATAAAGACTTTCTCAGACAAACACAAATTGAGGGAGCTTGATCCAGTTTATATTAGATCCAGGAATTCAAGTATGGTTCAACATACAAAAATTGATCAATGTAATTCACCACATCAACATAATGAAAGAAAAAAAAACCACACAGCTATTTCAATTGATGCAGGAAAAGCATTTGACAAAATTCAACACCATTTCATGATAAAAATACTCAATAAACTAGGAATAGAAGGAATCTACCTCAACATAATAGAAGACATATATGAAAAACTCATGGTAAGCATCATACTCAATGGTGAAAGAATGAAAGCTTTCCTTCTAAGGCAAGGAACAAAGCAAGGATGTCTATTTTCACCACATCTATTCAACATTGTACTAGAAATTCTAGCCAGAACAATGAGGCAAGAAAAATAAATAAATAAAGGCATCCAAATTGGAAAGGAAGGAGTAAAATTATCTGTTTGTAGATGATATGATCTTATATGTAGAAACCCTAAAGATTCTACAAAAAACTGTTAGAACTAATAAATGAATCCAGCAAATTAGCAGAATACAAAGTCAACATGCAAAAATCAATTGTATTTCTACACTATAACAATGAATAATCTGAAAAGGAAATTATGAGAAAGATTTCATTTATGATAGTATAAAAAGAATGAGAAAATAGAAATTAACTAAGGATGTTAAAGACTTGAACAATAAAAACAGAACATTGCTGAAAGAAATGAAAGAAGACATAAACAAATGAAAACACACCCCATGTTCATGGATTGGAAGACATAATATTGTTCAAATAATTGTTCGAAACAATTTATAGATTCAATGTGATCCTTATCAAAATCCCCATGATGTTTTCCACAAGTATAGAAAAATCTATCTTTAAATTCATACAGAACCTCAAGGGACCATAAATAGCTCAAACAACCTTGAAATGAAAGAACAAATTTGGAGGACTCACACTTCCTGATTTCAAAACTTACTACAAAGCTACAGTAACCAGTGTGGTAATGGTATAAAGACAGACATATAGACAAAAGGAAAAGAATAGAGATCCCAGAAATAAACACTCACATATCTAGTCAAATGATTTTTGACAAGGGTGCCAAGACCATTCAATGGGAAAAGAAAAGTCTTTTCAACAAATGGTGCTGGGAAAACTAGATATTCACATGCAAAAGAATGAAGTTGGACCCTTACCTAACAACATATGGAAATGTTAACTCAAAATGGATCAGAGACCTAAATGTAAGATCTAAAACAATAAAACTCTAAAAAGAAAACAAAAGCTTCACAGCATTGGATTTGGCAGTGATTTCTAGGATATGACACCAAAGACACAGATAACAAAAGAAAAAAATAGAAAAATTGGACTTCATGAAAATTTTTTAAATTTGTACATCAAAAAATACTATCAGCAGAGTAAACCCACAGAGGCAACCCACAGAATGAGAGAAAATATTTGCAAATCATATATAATAAGAAATTAATATCCTAAAAAATCAAAAACAAAAACCAAACAACCTGATTCAAAAATAAGCAGAGCAAAGTACATGAATAGACATTTCTCTAAAAAATATACAAATGTCCAATAAGTACATGAAAAGATGCTCAGCATCACTAATGCTGAACATCATTATTAGGAAAATGCAAATTAAAACTACAATGAGATACCACCTCATACTCATTAGGATAGCTAATATCAGAAAGAAAAAAAAAAAAACAGAAAACAAGAAGTGTTGGTGAGGATGTGAAGAAACTGGAGCCCTGTGCATTGTTGATGGGAATGTAAAATGGTACAGCCACTGTGGAAAACAGTATGGTGGTTCCATGAAAATTAAAAAGGAAATTGCCATATGATCCAAATCTGGATATTTATCCAAAAACTTTGAAAGCAGGATCTTGAAGAAATATTTGTATACCCACATTCATAGAGAGCAGCATTATTCACAATAGCTAAAATGTGGGGGCAACCCGTGTCCATTGACAGATGAATGGATAAACAAAATGTGGTATATACATACAATGGGATATTATTCAGCCTGTAAAATGGATGAAATTCTGTCATATGCTACAGCATGAATGAACCTTTAGGACATTATGCTATGTGAAATAAGCCAGTCATAAAAAGACAAATACTATATGAGTTCATTTATATGAGGTATTTAGAGTAGACAGCAAGTAGAATGGTGGTTGCCAGGGGCTGGAGGAAGGGAAATGGGGAGTTATTGTTTAATGGGTATAGAGTTTCAGTTTTATAAGATGAAAAAAAAATTGGAGATGGATGGTGGTGATGGTTGCACAACATTATGAATTTTTAACATCACTGAATTGTACACTTAAAAATGGTGAATATGGTAAATTTTATGTTCTATGTATTTTACCAAAATAAAAAAAATGAAAAAAAGAACATAAGCTCCATTTGTAAAAAACAAAAATAAGTACACAAGTATAGGGCATGGAAAGTGAAATTCTTTGGTATTCCACTCTTCCAGTGACAACTGCTGTTACAGTTTCAATGTAGTGTTTGTATTTTGTGTATGCATATTTTAGCAATTTATGTAGTAATTATTCTTTTAAGAAACATGTCACAATATAATGTCATTCAATCTGCTTTGTTTAATTAAAATTAATACATACAAATACACTCACTCGATGCTCTAAATTTGTCCTCTCCACAGAAATCTATAACAAAGCAAAGCAAAAACTAGACCATTAAGTACAAAGATGTTAAGCCAAATATCTATTAAAGCACCAAATATCTATTAATGTTCTGGGAACATTTGTCCCTCTAGTGAAGTCCATCTTCTTAACCATATAATTGCAGATAAAAGGTACATTCTTGCTGGCATACTTACTTTCAATCTACCCCAACCCCTTATCTGTTGTCTGAACCATTTCCTAATTAATGTATTACCTCAGTGCCCAGCCTGTCTCATTTCTGTTCCATTGGCGACCATTTACAATTTCTTAAAATTGTGGACACGTGAAAATATAATGGAAGCACAGGCAGCCAATAGACCCACCACCTGCTGGCAACCGCTGTTAACATTGTGCAATATTTCCCCTTGTAGGTTTTTCTATAGGGGGCAGAAGACTCTTCTGGAGACCAAAATAATGCTTGTTTCACATCCACTTCACCTTTAGGACAGGAAGGGTGTCTGCACTTTCAGAGGACTTTGTCACGCAACAAAGGAGCCAGATTTTGAAGGGCAGAAGTTCAGAGAAAATGCCCTGATACTTATTATCATTATCTTTGACTATTTTTAAGTTGCATTATTTTTCTGTATATGCCCATAGATGCATATATATATACATTATGCATACAATAAAAAAATTAAATGGAACTATACTGCAGGTGCTGGAGTATAACTTTGTTGTTTTCTAAATACTTTACCAAATGACCTAGGACCATTTGTCTCTGCACTTATATCAGATAACACCTTTATGACCTATGAAATATACAAAGACTCAGAGTGCAAGTGATTAATGCCACATAATTTGTTTGCCACACCAGTCCTAAGAGGAATTTTAGTGACCACTGGGAAGGTAACATATTCATCCCTTTACATGCAGAAGAAGTCCTCTGAGGTGCTGGTAATATTCAATATTTCAATCAAGCATAAAGAAGAAAATGCATATAATCAGGGATCCCATTAACCACTGACAACCAGTATAACAAATAGGTGTGATATTAATATTTCTGCATTTTGAATCCTTCACTGGCTTGAAAAATGTACCCTTTAAAGTTTTATAAGGATTAAATGAGTTCATATAAATGAGGCACTTTAGAAGTGTACCTGGCACAGAACAAATGGTTAATATTGCCACTAATAATAGTCAGGTCCATATTCTTTATATAAATGTGTATAAGTGCACACATACATAAATTTCATATATATGTTTTAGCCAAATATAGCATATACTGTGAGAAAAAGATATGACCCTACTTTATTCAAATGACTAATTAGCATATAAAATGCTGCTCAACATAATTATTTATTGGGAAAATCCAGACTAAAAACATAATGCAATGCCTTCTGGAATGGCTGAAAGTAAAACTAACAATACTGTTGGTGAAGATGTAGAGTAAGTGGGGTGTGAATCGGTACAGCCATCTTGAAAAACTGTTAAGCAGCATCTACTAGGGCTGAACTTACACATACCTGATAGCCTACAGGTTATCCTGATAGCCTGTATTGTACCCATAGGCAAATATATAGTACTTAACAACAATTTGTATGTACGCCAAAAATAAATATACAAAATGTTCATAGCAGCATCATTCACAATAACCCGATGCTGAAAACAAACAAATGCCCATCAACAAGAATAGATAAATTTAGTAAAGTCAAAGAATAGACTGGTCACAGGTTCTAGGCTCTCAGACACTTGTCTGGTCCTATCCCTTCATTAGTTCTCACTTCATCCATCAAAGTATCTTACACTGAAGCAACACTGAACTGTTCATCATAACTACCAAGTATATACCTTTGCACATTCTCTCTTCTGTACCATGGATCATACCTGGAATGCCTCCCTGGAGACCTTTCCTTGACTACTCATCCTTTCTCAGCTCAAATGGCACTTCCTTCTTGAGGCTTCACTTACAATCCCCAATCCCACTATTGGCAGGAACCATCCCATGCGCTGTTCATCCACAGCATGTCACTTACCTTTCTAGTATGTTGCTCTAATGCAGTTAGTGTGAGGACTATAAAGAGAATGCTAAACACCAGCAGGTGGCAAATCTGGGTAATGGGTACTTTGGTGTTTGTAAAATTACTCTCTGCACTTTGTTGCACATATATATATATATATATATGTTTGCCATATTGCATTTAAAAATAACTGTTGGTGACAGTGTGGGCAAACAGGTACTGTAATATCTAAATTTCACAATCTTTCTGAAGAACAAATAACATTCATGGAGCTTCATGGGAGTGATTTGATGATTGTGGAATTTTGTTAAGAATCCAAAACCCCCAGTGTTTTTCAACAGGAGCAACATTGGTGTTTTGGTGGGGAGGGATCAATCTTCTTGTGAGGCATCAACAACACTTGTTGTTAAACAATTTTGAGTACGCCAATATGGTGGAATGCTATGCAGCCATTGAAAGGAGTGAGATGCTTCTATGTATGCATATAATTTATATGTGATTCTGCATGATGGAGATGTAAATAAAACACAATCTTTTGCATTGTATTTAAAATTTAGGAAAACTATCACACTCACTTTTGTTTCTGTCTCAATTGGAAGAAAATTTTAAAATAATCCTTCCTGATTTTATCAAGACAATCTGGCTTTCATAGGGGATGAACAAAATTCTTTCTTTAATAAAAATCTTATTAAGCTTTGAACTAGATATGTTACATTAACTGTTACACGTTTTAAAGCACCAATAATTTTTACAATCACCATTGTTTGCAACTTGTGTTATCATATGGAAAATGTTTCAACTTGAAATAAATGCAACAAAAAATCTTTAATGACCATGAATAAAACAGTAATAAAACTTTCAGCATTAGAACAATTCTTATCTACCACGTGAGTTTCTAGGTTAGTGAACAATAGTTTTTTGTATAAGGAATACTCTGCTTAGAAGCTATTTACCATTCTAAATAATTATATTTTTCCTTGAGTTTGGATGCATTCAAGAGGGTAAGAGGAACTTTACCAATGCCACCCATCCCCTAAGGCAAAAAACATGGGGGTGACCTAGCTGGTGACCTCTCCCATAGGGGAAAAGGAGAGCAGTGAGTGAGTACCTGGTTACTCCAGCTTTGTGGGATGCTGCTGGACTCATTTCTCTCCAGAAGCACCCAAAGGACTGAGGCAAGAACTCGATGACTTGGGAAAGGGAGTATTTTGGGAAAGAGGCAGATAAGAATATTGAAGGGTATTAAAGGGACATTACTTGCTCACTGTGCACAGGACTTCAACAGGAAGTTGGACCACAAGCCTCTGAGAGAACTTCACTGGAAGATTCCCCCACTGGGCCCATGAGCACTTCCAAAACTCTGAGCGCTAAACCCACACTTTCCCCATTCTGAGGCTGGCTCCATGTGTTCACCCCCAAGTGCAGAGGTAAACAGAGTGTTTTCAGAAAAACAGACCACGGTTCTAGGCAGGGGAAAAAACACACACTTGAGCTATAGTGCCACCTTTTGGAAAACAAAAGAGAGGTTTCCAGCAAATAGCCTGGCAAGTTGTAAGAACCAGAGAGGACATAAAAGGTTAAGAATTCTGCTACAAGAGGGAGCCGGAAGTGCAGAAGACAACACTTGAAGACAGCTAATAAAGTTTGTGAGAGGTGACTGCTACTTCAAATGTGAAAGCAGTAACAGAAAACCTCAAGGAACATGAAGAATCAAGGAATTGTGTCATCACCAAAAGATAATAATAAATCTTCCAATAACCAAAGTCAATGACACAGATCTAGCTGATAAAGAATTCAAAATAGCAGTTTTGAGGAAACTCAAAGAAAGCACAGAAAGACAATTCAATGAAACAGGAAAACAATACATAAACAAAATGAGAAATTTAACAAAGGAACAGAAATCATTAAAAAGAACCAAACAGAAATTCTGGAGCTGAAGAATTCAATAAATGAAATGAAAAATGCAATAAACTGTATCTACAACAGAGTAGACCAAATGGAAGATATAATAAGTGATCCAAAGGATAGAAAATTTGAAATAACAGAATTAGAGAACAAAGAAATAAGAATTAAAAAAAACAAAGAAAACCAAATGTAAAATATTAAAATAAGTGGGACTCCAGAAGAAAAAGAGAGGGAGAAGGGGCAGAAAGTTTATTTAAAGAAATAATAGATGAGAACATCCCAAACCTGGGGAGAAACTTAGACATCCAAGTTCATGAAGCTAATAAATCACCCTCATCTCAATGCAAAAAGACCTTCTCCAAGACACACTAAATGAAACTGTCAAAAATCAAAGATAGAGATTCCTGAAAGCCATCAGAGAGAAAAAGACTGTAACCTAAAAAGGACCCCCTATTAGGCTATCAGAATACTTCTCTGAAGAAACCCTACAGGTCAGAAGAGAGTGGAATGATGCATTCAATGTGTTAAAAGAAAAAAAAAATCAGCCAAGAATACCCTATCCAGTAAAGTTATTCTTCAGATATAAAGGAGAAACAAAGACTTTCCCAGACAAATGAAAGCTGAGGGATCTCATTGCTGCTAGACCTGCCTTGCAAGAAATGCTGAAAGAATGGCTTCATGCTGAAATTAGAAGATGCTAGTCAGTGACATAAAAACATATGAAAGTATACAACACATTGGTAAAGGTAAATATACAGTCATATTTAGAAAACTCTAATTTTGTAACAAGATAGGGAATTAACCACTTAACTATAGTATAAAGGCTAAAGGAAAAGAGTATTAAAAATAACTATAGCTACTATAATTTATTCATGAATACACAATATAAAAAGAGACATCTTTCTTGTTAAATTTTGACATCAAAAATATAAAAGGAGGGAATAAAAGTGTTGAACTTTTGTATGCAATCAAAGTTAAGTTGCTATCAGCTTAAAATGGACTATTTTATCTATAAGATGTTTTATGTAAGCCTCATGGTAACCACAAAGCAAAAACGTAGAGTAGATTCACAAAAGATAAAGGAAGGAGAAACAGAGAATACCACCACGGAAAATCACCAATTCAAAAAGGTAGACAGAAACAGAGGAATAAAGAAACAGTGGAACTACAAAATAGCCAGAAAGCAATTAAGAAGATGGCTTTAGTAAATTCTTACAGATCAATAATTGCTCTAAATGTAAACAAATGGATTGAATTCACCAATCAAAAGGCACAGAGTGGCTAGATGGATATAAAAGCAAGACCAAACTACATGCTGCCAACAAGAGACTCACTTCAGATTTAAGGACAAACATAGGCACAAAGTGAAGGGATGGGAAAAGATATTCCATGCAGTGGAAAACAAAAGAAAGCAGGAGTAGCTATACTTATATCAGACAAAATAGACTCTAAGCCAAAAATGCTAATAAGAGACAAAGAAGATCATTCTATAATGATAAAGGGGTCAATTTACCAAGAAGATATACAATTGTAAATATATATGCACTCAACATCAGAGCACCCAAATGTATTAAGTAAATATTAACAGACCTGAAGAAAGATATAGACAGCAATATGATAATAGTAGGGGATTTCAATACCCCACTTTCAGCATTGGGTATATCATCCAGACAGGAAATCAATAAGGAAATGATAGACTTGAATCATACATTAGACCAAAAGGACGTAACAAATATTTATAGAATATTCCATCCAAAAGAAAGAGAATACATGTTCTTCTCAAGTGCAAAATGAACATTCTCCAGGATAGACTATACAATAGGACACAAAACAAGTCTTAGTAAGTTTAAGATTGAAATAATACCAAATATATTTTCTGACCACAGTGTTATGAAACTAGAAATCAAGAACAAGAGGAAAACTGGAAGACACACAGATATGTGGAAATTATACAACACATTCCTGAACAACCAATGGGTCAAAGAAGAAATCAGAAGCAAAATGAAAAACTATTTCAAAATAAATTAAAAAGGAAGCACAGCATACCAGATCATGTGAGATGTTGCAAAAGCAGTTTGAGAGGGAAGTTTATGCATATATTAAGAAACTAGAAAGAACTCAAATAAACCACCTAACTTTATATCTCAAGGAACTAAAAAAGAAGAACAAAGTAAGTCCAAAGTTAGAAGAAAGGAAATAACAAAGACCAGAGCAGAGGTAAATGACACAGAGATGAGAAAAACAATAGAAAAAATCAATGAAACTAAGAGTTAATTTTTGAAAACAGAAGCAAAATTGGCAAACCTTTACCTAGACTAAAAAAAAAAAGAGAGAGAGAGAGAGAGAGAGAAGACCCAAATAAAATCAGAAACAAAAGAGGAGACATTACACCTGATACTACAGAAATGCATAGGATCAAAAGAGACTACTGTGAAAAATTATATGCCAACAAATTGGATAACCAAGAAGAAATGAATAAATTCCTAGAAACACACAACCTACCAAGACTGAATCATTAAGAAAGAGAAAATATGAGCAGACCAATAACAGGTAAGTAGCTTGAATCAGTAATCAAAAACCTCCTAACACAGAAAAGCCCAGGACCAGGTGTTTCACTGGTGAATTTTTAACAAACATTTAAAGAATTAATGCCAATCCTTCTCAAACTCTTCCAAAAAATTGAAAAAGAGGGGAAATTCCCAAATTCATTTTATGAGGCCAGCATTACCCTTTTACCAAAGTCAGATAAGGACACTACAAGGAAAAAAAAAAAGCTATAGACCCATATCCCTGATAAAAATGCATGCAAAAATTCTCAAAAAATATTAGCAAACTGAATCCAACAACACACTAAAAGGATCATACCCCATGACCCAGTGGAATTTATCCCTAGGATGCAAGGATGGTTCACTATACACAAGTTACTAAATGGAATATACCTCATTAATATTTACAGTGAAAGATAAAAATGATCATCTCAATAGACGCAGAAAAAGTATTTGACAAAACAAAACATCCCTTCATGATAAAAATTCTCAACAAACGGTATAAAATGAATGTATAATAAAGGCCATATATGACAAACTACAGCTAACGTCATACTCAATGGCAAAAGATTGAAAGCACTTCCTCTAAGATCAGGAACAAGACAACAGTGCCCACTCTCACTACTCTCATTCAACATAGTACTGGAAGTCCTAGCTAGAGCAATTAGGCAAGACAAAGAAATAAAAGGCATCTAAATAAGAATGGAAGAAAAAAGTCTTTATTTGCAGATGATATAATCTTATATATAGAAAATCGTAAAGACTCAATCAAATGCTACTGGAACTAATCAACAAATTTAGTAAAGTTGCAGGATATAGAATCAACATACAGAAATCAGTTGTGCTTCTGTACACTAACAACAAAGTATCTGAAAAAGAAATAAAGAAAATTATTCCATTCCCAAAAACATCAAAAAAAAAAATACTTACAAAGCAATTTAACCAAGGAAGTGAAAGATTTGTGCAATAAAAACTACAAGACTCAGATAAAATAAATTGAAGACACAAATGGAAAGATATCCAGTGTTCATAGATCACAATAACTAATATTGTTAAAATGTCCATACTATCCAAAGCCATCTATAGAGTCAATGCAGTCTGTATAAAAATTCCAATGGCATTTTAAAATGAAATAGAAAAAAAAAAATCCTAAAATTTGTGTGGAACCACAAAAGACCTGGATAGCAAAAGCAATCCTGAGAAAGAAGAACAAAGCTAGAGGCATCACACTTTCTGATTTCAAACTATACTACAAAGCTATAGTAACTAAACAATTTGTTAGTGGCTTAAAAATAGACACATAGACCAATGGAACAAAATAGAGAGTCCAGAAATAAACTCCTGCATATACAGTCAACTAATATTTGACAAGGGAGCCAAGAACACTCATTGGAGAAAGGATATTGGTCTTCAAGAAATGGTGTCGTGAAAACTGGATAATCACATGCAGAAAAATGAAATTGGACCCTATTTTGCACCACTCACAAAGATACACTCAAAATGGATTAACGTCTTAAACATAAGTCCTGAAACTGTAAAACTCCTAGAAGAAAACATAGGGGAAAAGCTCTTTGATACTGGTCTTGGCAATGATTTTTTTTTTGACGTGATGCCAAAAGCAAAAACAATAAAAGCAAAAATCAACAAGTGGGCCTATATCAAAATAGAAAGCTTCTGCAAATCAATAAAAACGTCAACATAATTAAAGGCAATCTACAGAATGAGAGAAAATACTTGCAAACCATATATTAAATAAGCGGTTTCTATCCAAAATATGTAAAGAACTCATACAGCTCAATAACGACAATAACAAAAAATGAACAATCAGATTGAAAAATGGACAGAAGATCTAAATAGACATTTTTCCAAAGAAGACATCCAAATGGACAAAAGGTACATGAAAAGATGCTCAACACCACTAATTACTAGGGAAATGCAATCAAAACCACAATGAGCTATCACCTCACACCTGTTAGAATGGCTATCATCAAGAATGGAATCTAAAAAACAATGGTTCTGATGAACCTAGGGGCAGGACAGGAATAAAGATGCAGACGTAGAGAATGGACTTAAGGACACGGGGAGGGGGAAGGGTAAGCTGGGACGAAGTGAGAGAGTGGCATGGACATATATACATTACCAAATGTAAAAGATATAGCTAGTGGGAAGCAGCTGCATAGCACAGGGAGACCAGCTCGGTGCTTTGTGACCACCTAGAGGGGTGGGATAGGGAGGGTGGGAGGGAGATACAAGAGGGAGGGAATATAGGGATATATGTATACATATAGCTGATTCACTTTGTTATACAGCAGAAACTAATACAACATTGTAAAGCAATTATACTCCAATAAAGATGTTTAAAAAAAAAAAAAGACAAGAGATAGCAAGTTTTGGCAAGAATGTGGAGAAAAGGGATCACTTGTACATTGTTGGTGGGAATGTAACTTGGTTCAGCCACTATGGAAATCAGTATGGAGTTTCCTCATAAAATTAAAAATATAACTACTATGTCATCCAGCAATCCCATTTTAGGTATATATCCAAAGGAAATGAAAACAGAATGTCAAAATGATATCTGCACTCCCATGTTTATTGCAGCATTATTCACAATAACCAAAATGTGGAAACAACCTAAGTGTCTGTCAAAGGATGTGTGCCTAGTGAGATAAGCCAGACAGAGAAAGACAAATACTGTATATCACTTATAGGTGGACTCTAAAAAAGCCAAACTCGTAGAAACAGAGAGTAGAATGATAGTTACCAGGGGCTACGGGTGGAGAAATTGGGGAGATGTTGTTAAAGGGTACAGGCTTGCATCCAGTAGCTGAATAAATTTTGGAAGTCTAATGCACAGCATAGTGATTATGTCAACAGTACGGTATTATCCTTCAAAATTGCTGAGAGATTAGATCTTATATGTACTCACCACAAAAGAGAAATGATAATTATGTGATGTGATAGAGGTTATAACTAAAGCTATGGTGGTAATCATATTGCCAAATATAAATGCATCAAATCAACATGTTGTACACCTTAAAGTTAAACAACGTTATATATAAATTCTATCTCATTTTTTCAGAAAAAGAATGAATACTTGTATGTTTACTGACATGAATAATTATCCAAGGAATATTTTTAAAGGGGGGAAAAAAGCAAGTGGAAGAACCATATACAGCTGTCTTTGCAGGGAGTTTGTTCCAGGACCCCTGCAGATACTAAATTCTGCAGATGCTCAAGTCCCTTATATAAAATAGTGTAGTATTTCCATATAACTTATGCACATCCTCCCATATACTTTAAATGTCATCAAGATAACTTATAATAACTAATACAATGTAAATGGTAAGTAAATAGCTGTGCATAAGATGTAAATGTTATGTAAATAGTTGCTGGAATGCGGCAAATTCAAGTTTTGCTCTTTGGAAGTTTCTGGAATTTTTTCCCCTGGATATTTTCTATCTGCAGTTGGTTGAGTCCAAGGATGCAGAACCTGCAGATACAGAGGACTGACTGTATAGCATGTGATTTCATTAAAACATATAAATATATGGTATGTATTTTTCTACATGAATTGAAAGTAAAACTCTAAACTGTTTCATATTGTATGCTACTAGTGTTTGTGTTGTTTAAAAAATTTAAAACGGGTAATTGCTAAAGATAATAGTAGTAAAATAATAGGCAAGATAAATTTTATATGTGATGAACTAAGATTAAAAGCAATGTTCATCAGGCAGACCAATAAGCAACCGTTTTTATACCTATCCCAGTTAGGGTTTCTCTAATTTAACTGATTTTAGGAATGCCTGGGGTGATTTTTCAAAATGCAGGCTCCCATGCTACATCCCAGACCTATTAAATTAGCAACTCTAGAAAAGAAATCTATGTATCTACTTTTAAAATTGTTCTCAGCGGTGGGGGAGGGGACCTTCAAGACGGAGGAGGAGTAATACTTGGAGATCACCTTCTTCCTCACAAATGCATCAAAAATACATCTACACGTAGAACAACTCCTACAGAACACCTACTGAACGCTGGCAGAAGACCTCAGACTTCCCAAAAGGCAGGAAACTCCCCACGTACCTGGGTAGGGCAAAAGAAAAAAGAAAAAAACAGAGACAAAAGAATAGGGATGGGACCTGCCCCTCTGGGAGGGAGCTGTGAAGGAGGAAAAGTTTCCACACACTAGGGAGCCCCTTCACTGGCAGAGATGGGGGCTGGTGGTGGGGAAGCTTCGGAGCCACAGAGGAGAGCGCAGCAACAGGGGTGCAGAGGGCAAAGTGGAGAGATTCCTGCACGGAGGATCAGTGCCGACCAGGACTCATCAGCCCGAGAGGCTTGCCTGTTCACCCGCCGGGGCGGGCGGGGGCTGGGAGCTGAGGATCAGGCTTCGGAGGTCAGACCCCAGGGAGAGGACTGGGGTTGGCTGTGTGAACACAGCCTGAAGGGGGCTAGTGCGCCTCAGCTAGCCGGGAGGGAGTCCAGGAAAAAGTCTGGACCTGCCGAAAAGGCAAGAGACCATTGTTTCAGGGTGCGCAAGGAGAGGCGATTCAGAGCACAGCCTAAATGAGTTCCAGAGGCGGGCGCGAGCCGAGGCTATCAGCGCAGACACCAGAGACGGGCATGAAATGCTAACGCTGCTGCTGCAGCCACCAAGAAGCCTGTGTGCAAGAACAGGTCACTATCCACACCTCCCCTGGGCCCGCCAGAGACCGTTGTTGCGGGGTATGCAAGGAGAGGGGTGGGCCCGCCATAGGAACTTCCTGCTCCATGTGCCCACAGATGGCAGGGCACTGCCTACGTGAGCTCCAGAGGCGGGAGCGAGCCGCGGCTGTTATCTCGGACCCCACAGGAGGACACCACGACTGCTGCCACTGCCACCAAGGATCCTGTGTGCAAGCGCGGGCCACTGCCCACAACTTCCTGGGAGCCTGTGCAGCCCGCCACTGCCGAGGACCCCTGCAATCTGGGGCCAACTTCCACTGGAGAATGCATGGCGCACCTCACACTGTGGCAACATCCTGCTGGCCTCTGCTGCCGCAGGCACTCCCCACACATTCTTACTGTGACTGCTGTATCCCTTCCTCTCTCTGGCCTGAGTGAGCAAGTGGGCCTTAATCAGCCCTTGCTTTCGCCCCCTCTTGCCTGAGTGGGGAACAGATGCCTGAGGGCAGCCCACATGCAGAGGCAGAGCCAAAACCAAAGCTGAACCCCAGGATCTGTGAGACCAAAGAAGAGAAAGGGAAATATCCCCGTGCAGCCGCAGGAGCAGCAGATTAAATCCCCGCAATCAGCTTGGTAAATCCTGCATCTGTGGAATACCTGAATAGACAATGAGTGTTCCCACAATTGAGGCTGTGGACCTTGGGGGCAACTGTGGAATTTGGGGGCAAGTACACGCCAGAGTAAGGCTAGATCAGAGTCTGAGCTGGCCTCACAGTGCCCACAGCAGGTCCAGAAACCTACCTGGAAGTATTGGAGACCCTGTCAGCCACACGGCCAGGTGCCTGGGGAGTTTCTTGCCTTTTGGGAAGTCTGAGGTCTTCTGCCAGCATTCATTAGGTGTTCTGTAGGATTTGTTCCACATGTAGATGTATTTCTGATGTATTTGTGGGGAGGAAGGCGATCTCCACGTCTCACTCCTCTGCCATCTTGAAGGTCTCCTCCCAAAATATCTTTTGGAAGGCAACACTTTCCAGATGTCATAAACTGTTATAACACCACCGATTACATTTTGTCACATCCACTCCCTGGGTATTAAATGATTCTGCTCCAAGGTCAAAGGACTCAGCTCAGTGCAGGACTCATTCCCTATATCTTCGATAATCCTTACCTTCACTAGGTTGGCAGACAGATCACTTTAAAGACACAAGAACGGGGCATTGTGGGCTGCCATGGTAAACCAATGAAGCTCTCCAACAAGGATCCAAATTCATAGAGTCAACTGTGTATAAAAAAAAAAAAAAGAGTTCCAGATAACATGGTTGGAATCCAGAAACAAACGATCACATCCTCGGGGAAATCCTGTGCAGATATTCTACAGAACACAGTTGAACTGGTCAGACAGTGTGGATGATAGCTAAGTACACATTTAAGTAAAGTATGCTGACCCCATAACTCTACAACAGCACAGAATTGCCCAACCATATCTGAGTGTTTAGGCAACATACATGGCTCTGTTTTGGAGGGGAGTTCAGATCTTAAATTTAAAGAAATAACTGCACAAAAGAAATATGTAAATGAAAGTGGAGAGAATAGAAAAACTATAGGAAAAAATGAAACTAAGAGTTGGTTTTTTGAAAAGATCAATGAAATTGACAAACCCTTAGGTAGATTAAGAATAAAGAGAGAAGATTCAAATAACTAAAATCAGAAATTAGGGACTTCCCTGGTGGTGCAGTGGTTAAGACTGCGTGCTCGCAATGCAGGGGGCCCAGGTTCGATTCCTGGTCAGGGAACTAGATCCCACATGCATGCTGCAACTAAGAGTACTCATGCCACAACTAAAAAGCCATCAAACCACAACTAAGGAGCCTGCCTGCCACAACTAAGACCCAGCGAAACCAAATAAATAATTTTTAAAAATCTAAAATCAGAAATTAAAGAGGGACATTACAACTGATGCCACAGAAATGAAAAGGATTATAAGAGAATACTATTAACAATTATATGCCAAAAAATTGGATAACCTAGAAAAAAATGGACAAATTCCCAGAAACATACAACCTACCAAGATAGAACCATGAAGAAATTTTTTTCAAAATCTGAACAGATTTATAAATAGTAAAAAGAATAAATCAGTAAGCAGATCTCTCCCCCAAAAGAAAAGCCCAGGATTGAATGGCTTTATTAGAGAATTCTACTAACCATTTAAAGAACCATTCGTACCAGTCTTCCTGAAACTCTTCCAAAAAAATTGAAGGGAGGGAATGCTTCCAACCTCATTTTATGAAGCCAACATTACCCTGATACCAAAGCCAGACAAAGATGCTACAAGAAAAGAAAACTACACGCCAATATCTTTAATAAACATTAATGTTGAAAACCTCAACAAAATACTAGCAACCTGAATTCAACAACTTATTAAAAGGATTATATGCCATGCTCAAGTGGGTTTACTCCTGGAATGCAAATATGAGTCAACCACAAAAATCAATCACGTAATACACTACATTAACAGAATGAAGGAAAAAAACCAAACATGATCATCTTAATTGATGAAAAAAAAAAGCATTTGACAAAATTTAACACCCTTTTATGATAAAAACATTCAACAAACTAGAAGAGAAGGAAACTACCTCAATGTAATAAAGGTCATATATGAAAAGCCTATAGCTAATATCATACTCAACTTTGAAAGACTGAAAGCTTTTCTTCTAAATTCAACAGGACGAGAATGCCCACTCTCATCACTTCTATTCAACATAGTACTAGAAGTCCTAGCCAGAGAAACTAGACAAGAAAAACAAATAAAAAGCATCCAAATGGAAAGGAAGGAGGAAAATTATCTCTGTTTGCCAATGATATGGTCTTATATGTAGAAAACTATAAACATTCCAGGGGGAAAAAACTGTCAGAACTAATAAATTCAGCAAAGTTGAAAAACATAAAATCAACATGCAAAAATTAGTTGTGTTTCCTTACACTAGCACTGAACAATCTGAAAAGTAAATTAAGAAACAAACCCATTTACAATAGCATCAAAAAGACTAAAATACTTAGGAATAAATTTAACAAAGGAGTTGAAAGAATTTTACACTGAAAACTATAAAACATTGAAGAAAGAAATTAAAGAAGACAAAATTTAATGAGAAGACATCCCATTTTCATAGCTAGGAAGACTTACTGTTGTTAAAATGTTCATACTGCCTGAAGTCATCTAGAGATTCAATGCAATCTCTATTAAAATCCCAATGGATTTTTTACAGAAATAGAAAAAAAAATCCCAAATTTCATATTGAATTTCAAAGGACCCCAAATAGCCAAACATTTCTGAAAAATAACAAACAGGCATCACACCTCCTGATTTCATGATATTACAAAGCTATAGTCATCAAAACACTGTGATACTTGCATAAAGACAGATATTTAGAATAGAGATACCAGAAATAAACTATCATGTACATGGTAAAATGATTTTCAACAAGGATACTAAAACCACACAATGGGGGAAAGGATAGTCTCTTCAACATATGGTTTTGGAAAAACTGGATATACACATGGAAAAGGATGAGCTTGAACCCTTACCTTATACCATATAGAAAAATTAATTCAAAATGCAGCAAAGACCTAAACATATGACCTAAAGCTGTAAAACTCCTAGAAGACAACATAGAGGAAAATCTACATGATTTTGGATTTGACAATGATTTCTTGGATATGACAGCAAAAGCACAAGAAACAAAAGCAAAGATAGACAAATGGGACTACATCAAATTTAAAAACTTTGGGGCATCAAAGGAAACAATCAACAATATGAAAAAGCAATTCACATAATGGAAGAAAGTATTTGTAAATCATATATTTGACAAGGGGTTAATATCCAGAATATATGAAGAATTCCCATAATTCAACAAAAAGGAAACAAATGCCAATAAGCATATGAAAAGATGTTCAAGATCACTAATCATTAGGGTAATGCAAATTAAAATCACAATGAGATATCACCTCACACCCATCATGATGGCCACAATAAAAAAAGAATAGAAACTAATAAGTGTAGTTGAAGATGTAGAGAAATTGGAACCCTTGTGCACTGTGGGTGGGAATGGAAAATGATATATATAACTGCTATAGAAAATTGTAGGGAGCATTCTCAAAAAATTAAAAATAGAATGATCATATGATCCATATAACCCCATTTCTGGTTATATATCCAAAAGAAATGAAATCAGGATCCTGAAGAGATATTGTCACACCTGTGTTCATTGAGCATTATTTGCAATAGGCAAGAAGTGGAAGCAACCCAATTATCCATCAAAATAGATGAATGGATAGGCAAAATATGGTATACACATACAATAGAATATTATTTAGCCTTTAAAAAGAAGGAAATCTTGTCACATGCTACAACATGGATGAACCTTGAGGATACAATGTTAAGTGAAATAAGCCAGTCACAAAATGACAAATGATGAATGATTCCAATTATATGAAGTATCTAAAGTAATCAAATTCATAGAGACAGATAGATGGGGGTGGTTGTCAGGGGCTGGGGGGAGATGGGAATAGGGAGTTGTGGTTTGGTGGGCACAGAGTTTCAGTTTTGCAAGATGAAAACATTCTGGAGATGTGTTGCACAGCAATGTGAATATACTTAACACTCCTGAGCTATACAGTTAAAAATGGTTAAGTGATTAAGATAGAAAATTATATGTTATGCTTTTTTTTAACCACAAATAAAAATTTACAAAAAGTAGTGAGGGTGAATGTTAAATTTGGGGTAAACTTGGCAAAAGTGTTGTGTTTTGATACAATTCACTGAGCTGATGAACGGAGTTCATCAACAAATGAGGAGAAGGCCCTCAGTGAAAAATTTCTGGGAGGATGCAGAGAAAGTAAATCAAAGGGTAGAGAGAGTGCCAACACATAGAGAGAGGCTGTGATTTCTGTCTGGATACCTCAGTGAACCTGTAACTGGGTTTCTCTCTTTACGCACATATTTCCAGAAAGCTCTGCCTGGTGAATTCTGGCCACACATAGGCCCTCCCTCCCACCTGCCTGCTCTGCCTGTTCAAGCTGCAGTCAGGCTTCTGTCATGAGGTGGCACCAACGTACCTCCAGTGTCAGAGTTCTCTACAAAGAACTTTATTGAGGCTTCCCTGGTGGCGCAGTGGTTAAGAATCTGCCTGCCAATGCAGGGGACACAGGTTCGAGCCCTGGTCTGGGAAGATCCCACATGCTGCAGAGCAACTAAGCCCGTGAGCCACAACTACTGAGCCTGTGCGTCTGGAGCCTGTGCTCTGCAATAAGAGAGGCCGCGATAGTGAGAGGCCCGCGCACCGCGATGAAGAGTGGCCCCCGCTCGCCGCAACTAGAGAAAGCCCTCACACAGAAACGAAGACCCAACACAGCCAAAAATAAATAAATAAATAAATTTAAAAAAAAAACTTTATTGAAAGAGCAAAAAGAAAAAAAAAATACAATGTTCTCCCTCAAAAGCCAGTGTATTGACCTATGTATAAAATAATTCTAATTCTGTCTGAAAAAATTGATAGGTGTTAAAGAAGCCATAAAAACATACTCCATGGCATGAATACAACGACTCACCAGGCAGCAGCAGTGCGTTGACAGTCAGCGGCATAGGGAAACACATGGCCTTGGGAAGGTAACTGAGAGGAATGGGGCACAGACTGGAGTCTGGACAGCTGTATCCAGTGTCCCGGTCATGGGACGACAGACAGGATGTTGGGGAAGCACTGGGCAGCCTGTACAGGAGTGGGTGATGGAGGGTAAACACGCTGCTCCCTGGGAAGGACCCTCTACAGTGTGGACATGACAACCTACACTGATGAGGGAAGTGATACGTCAATGAACGTGTTGTAGATTTGGGGTCAACAGCAGATGGAATTACTTTGATATACATATGAATTTTCAAAACAAAACTGGATTCATAGTAAACAAACCGCTCCAAGACATCTGCTACTCTTTGCAAAATGTACTCCTTTTCCTTAAAAATGAACAATGAAGATGGCTGCAACCAGGTGGCCAGATCAGAATGTCAGCTCTGAGACTTTCAGACCAGGGTGCTCAGCAAGGGGAAACGAGGGATGGAGGTTGGGATCTTGGTGTAATGGCTTCAACCAGAGTTTTCTGAAATTTTTCACCACCTGGTAGCAATCCCTCTGTATCTATCATTTTCTGGGTAATTGAATCCTGAGATTGGAATCCAGCCAGAGTCTGAACTGAAGAAAAATTACACTAGCGAGAGGGGGGTGATTGGGCTAGAGGAGACCTAGAAAGAGAAACACACACAGAGATATGCTGTCAATTCCATTTTGATTCTACTTCATCTCCCCACAAAACTGAACACAATGAATGCTTTTCCAAGGTAACGAATATATGTGCACACTATGATCTTCATCATCACTTCTGAGAATCCTGGAGGTTCATCCCAGACCAGGTGGACAAAGCCTGCACCATTTCCTGCCGCTCCATGGAGAGGGTGGGAATGGAGCTAGCACAGGATGTAGGCTTTGGGATGAAGAACACAAACTCAGTCTTCTTGGGGTTGGAGTCACTCACAAACAGCTCATCATTCACGATGCAAAGACTGGAGGAAATATGGACGCTCAGAAAACTGATGGTTCACACACCCAACAATGACCCTGTTCCCACAGGCACTCAGCAACTAGATTCTTCCCAGACCCCTCCTGTGTCTGTCTCCCAGGTTCCTTGACTGGTACCTCTGCCCCTCTCATAGAGCCCACCTTTGGAGAGACTGTCTACCACCTTCACTCGATTTATAGGTTTATCCCCAAACCATGGGCAATTTCACATTTATCCTTTACCACAGCCCAAGGGGTGGACGCTCTGATCCCCATTCTCGGAAGAAGACACTGAGTCACACAGAGGTCATGTGACTTGACCAAGGTCACACAGCGAGTGAGTGTTGGGTCAAGGAGAGAACGCATAGGCCGATTCCAGAGCCCATGCTCTTCTTAACCACTAGGCTAGACTGCTCCTGGGATCTCCCCGCTGGCTTTCCACAATACCGAGTAAACCTAAGGTCTGCACCACCACATTCCCACGCCCCTGAGCCCAGGCGGGGATGGGCATTCCCGCCCACAACAGGGCTCTCACCTGGAGTAGCTGGCAGGGGTAGCGATGAAGGTCCGGGTGAAGGCACGCACACAGCCCTGAGAACTTCCTTCCACTTCAACAGCAAACAAACAACAGTACCCCTTAGAGCCACACGTGCTGTACACGCTCACACGGCAGTCCCCAGTCAGGCTGTGACTGGACACTCATGCTGAGAGGGCAGTTGTTCACGGGGGCCAGGGTGTCGGCAATGGGGAGGGCAACTATAGGAGCAGTCTGCGCCCAGTGACAGGGCCCCTGACAACCACTACACAGGTTCACGGGATGCGTTTTTCACAGCCGCCCAAGAGGTGGATACTACTACCCCATTTTGCAAATGAGGGAACTGAGAGGTTAAGTAACGGCCCAAGTTCTCAGAGTAAGTATCTGGGATGAGAGCCACCAAACTCTGCAGCCTGTGTCCCCAACGCCCAGGGTGTGCAGGGCAGACAGGCATGGACACAGCTCAGACCTGGATTGTCTGTGGGAAGCCTGAGGGCTGGAGAACACAGTGCGGAAGGGGAGGGAGGGGAGGGAAACGAAGGGATGGGAAGAGAAGGGAGGGGAACAGAGGGGAAAGAAAGTGAAGGGAAGGGAACGGAAGGGAACGGAAGGGAAGGGAAGGGAGTGGAAGGGAACGGAAGGAAAGGGAAGGGGTGAGGGAAGCTGGGTGGTTCTGGGAGTGAGCCTGACCAGGGGGAGAGAGCAGTGGGGCATCTGGGGAGAAGGTCTACACACACTCACCTTCCTTGAACACCCCACTGACGGAGAAGCAGAGCATCGTTTCCTGAATGGGAAGAGCCCAGGCGCCCAGTCACCACCTGCACCTCCTACCCACCTGCGGCTTCCTGGGCCCGCCCGAGGGAGGAAGCAGGCGCTCACCGTCTGGAACCACGTGTCGACCACGAAGGAGCTGAAGTCATGCTGAGTCTTGGGCAACACACAGAGGGTATGCACAATGACACGTTTTGTGTGCTTCAGCAGCTGGACCCGCAGGTCTGTGAGGGGAGGGGAAGCGAGCGAAGGTCAGGGGCTGCCACGCCCTGGGCCCTATGATTGACCCCTTCACTGGCCTTTCCCACCCAGTCTTCCCATCACACACTCACGGGGGTCCTTGAGCTTCTTCATCTTCCTGCTGTCCTTGAAGTAATGTAACGTAACGCGCACTGATGTGGGGCCCTACCTGACTTCCAGGGGCTTGGCTGGCGGAGGCCACAGAGTAGAAGGATGCAGGTGACCTCGGGGTTCAGGAGCCATCAATCCTGAACTGTGACCGAGAGAACTGAGCCTCAAGACACCACAGCATGTCCCGTGACCGTAGAATATACACGACCAACAGCTGAAGGGTAGGTGCGGTGTTCACATGACTGCAGGCGCTTTGCCTGCCATATGATGGAAGCGGCCACATCCCTGTTGACTCAGGGATCTGAAGATTCTGGTACCAGCAATCTTCACGAGATAGAGATGGCTGAGCCTGATATGTGACCAAGGGGGATATGTGACTGACAATAGCATCCATACGACTCTCAGAAGCGGGTCACCTTTGTGACTTGGAGGGCTGAGGCTTCCACATGCCACTAGCTAGGGAGGGCCACATGACAGGATGAATCCACATGATGGGCAGGGTTTAGGAGTCTGCCATGCTCTAGTGACTTGAAAAGCTGGATCTACCACATGATCATAGTGGCAATAGGTCCAGAGAGGCTACACGAGCTCAGGGTTTAAGGGCTCATGGTGCTGACATGACCAGTAGGTCTGGGCCGGCCACATAACTGTCTGGGCCTGCCACTTGATGGCCGCATCCGTGTGACCATAGCCTTAGGAGCCCACGGTGCTCAAAAGCTGGGTCAGCCTCCTGAGTGTAGGATAGTGACAGTAGGGTTCTCCCGGCTGCATGTTTCAGGAGGCCGTTCTCTTCACGAGACCTGGAGAGCTGAGATTGCCCACATTCCTGGGCTTCCCGTTGATGGTGGTGCCTCCGGATGATCTTCCTCAGAACACAAGCTGGCTTCACCTGCCCCAACCCCTTTTTAAAGTGCTAATGTGCTTCTTTCATGTGCTAATTTTTTTTCCTAATAACACGTGAAATTTAACACATAAATTAACACATAGCAATGGACTAGGTCCTCCCTAAATCCATAACCATTGCCATATTTTAGGGACTACTTCAAAAACCTAAGCGGTGGGTATAGGTAAGCTTTGTTGCCGTAATTTCATGCAAGTCTAAGAGAAATTAAAGCAAACTCAATAAGTGAATTTTAGCTGTTAATTTGGAAAAAAATGTATATAATGATTACTATGTGTCAGGCACTTTAAAACGTCAACTCCTTTAATAGTGGCAATTCTATAAACTAGGTACTATGATTATTATTCCAGTTTTCACAGATGAGAAAGTGGAGGCACAGATGTGTTAAGTCACTTGCCTAAGAGGTAACTGAACCTATAGGTGCCAAACCACGGTTTACTCCCAGGCACCCTGGCTCCAGACTTTGTGTTTTGATCACCCACAAGATTCTCCAAAGAAAATTAAGAATAATTCAGTCTTCCTTATTCAGACTAACTGGAAAGCCATCGGCAGTTACTGAAAAGTTGAGATCATAGAGGACCTCTTTAAAGTGCCGTTTAAATAATTTCCAGTACTACCAGTAATTAGAACTAATCCAAGCTGAAGCCAGTTAAGGCCCTCAGATTCATTTTAAGGTATAAATATAAACTTATCCTTAATAAGTGAAGTATTTGTGTATATAAAAGGTGGTATAAAATGCTAGACGTTAGTTGAAAACGTTTCCTTCTTTTATTTTTAAACACTCTAAAGAGAAATATTGCAGACTTTATGGCTCTTTTTCTCTAAAGAGAAATATTGCAGACTTTGTGGCTCTTAACGGAATTCCAGAAGTTAAAAATGAGCAGAATCTGAATTAGATATTACTGCACTTATATTTTGTTTGCATCTTCCTAGAAAGGACAGAGAAAGGGAAAGGAGAATATACAATATAGTTTTGGTTTGTGTTTTTTTTAATTGCAGTTTTACAAACGCCTCTTTTGCTGATTTGTGTGGAAAACTGAAGATCTGTCTGTATGTCCAAAATAGATTTGATGTGATCTTGCTCGTTTGCTGGCTTAGGCAAACTTAATGCTCTACAAGCAGTGGGATTATTTTGCTGGCACCCTGCAACGTGGCATGGCTACATAAATAACCTGAAGAAAATACAACAGACCAAATTTTGCACCATGGTTAAATTTGAATATACTAGTAAGGATAACAGACTGTGTTTGTAGTTCTAAGCCTACTGAAAGATGTAGTGATTTTTTGGAGTGACTCTGTTTGGGCACATTGGTGTTACTTAGATAATATTGGAAAATTATTTATGGGACACATGTAAATGCAGGGTATGAAAATGGAGCCACATGTTTACAACAGAGCCTATTATGAAACTTCAAGATGGATTTAGGAAGCATCTGTATACAATCACTGGATGGAATCTGACATCAAGATCTGATGTCTGTCCCAACTGTAGTTTCTGTACTGGACAAATCCACTAATGGTGATTGAGGTCAACTTCTTTCACCAAAAGAAAAACCCTGGAGTTCTAATTATAACTTTTCTTTGGAAGGGTCAGATATTCTCCTGTCAGAATTAATGGTCGTATCATTTATTCTTTCCCTGCGATGATTACCAGGAGTTATTCTAGGCTTAAAAAATATATTTAGTTACACCAGTGGGTGCCCGTCAGCTCTTTCTAACATACATTGGGGGAGGGACGCTAAGGCTATGGATAAACACCTGTATGAACACAGCTTATATGAGCTATGCAGTTTAGGCACTCACTGCATGTATTAGGTGCTGTGTCTATTTAGGTGAGGCAGGCTGATAAGCTATTCTTCTTGAATGTTGTTTGGCAAGGTTTACTGGGAACAACTTTTACTTCTTTTATATTTCTGTTTTGGAGGTCAGTGCTAGTGGCTTTGTTCAACACAGATAAATGGGAAAGGAGAATAACAGACATTTGTGATGCTGCTAAATTAAACACAAATACTCAAATGCTTTTGGTTCAAACACAAATATGTACAACTCAAGTAGAGATCCTATGTGAATTTACTTTCAGAAAGTAAAATTGACTTAATCTGGAAACATTATCCAAGAGAACTTATCAGATATTGCTGTACCTTTATAGAAATGGTAATCGAAACGTTTTTCTTTGTTCCTTTAAGAAACTCGCTAATTAACTAGAAGTGACTTTACTGTCAGTGTCAAGCAGTGGGAAAGAAGAGAAACAATTGTAGATGGTGCTCCCTGTCAGAGTACTCAGTGTGCTCCCTTTCCCCAGCACAGTGTAAATTTTAACAGCTCTAGGGGATGAGCTCATTCTTGGGGACTACCACAGCCTGGAAACAGAAAATTACATCCACAGTGAAGACTTCTTCTGAGGCCAAAGGATGGAAAGGGGCGAAAAGGCAGGGATTCCTTACAGGGATTTTGCTCATAAACTATGTCATTTGTGATGGTATGAATCTCTGGTACAGTTTGAAAATCCCATCTGCGTGAAGACCATTTAAAATTTAAATAAGTGTGCTTCAAGGCTTTAAAAATTATTAGACAGGGAGAATTGAAGTGGTCCTAGCTTGTCTCTTGTTATCCACTCATTGTAACTATTTTTTTGCCACCCCCTCCAAATAATTCTAACTATAGTCTTTGAAAGTATTGTGAGACGGGTTTTTACGTAAACAGCCACATTGTTTTCTTGTTAAGATATCACACTGCCATCTACTGCTGGTGGATATGTTCCCATATGATGTAAATGAGTGACCTTTGCCAGTTTTCTTTAGAATAAAAGCAGGCTTTGAGGACTAAGTTCTATCAATGAACTTTGCATTTCCGTAACATCACCAGATGATTTTTGAATTATCTACTTCGTGTAGCCTGTTTGGGTCCAATGATAATCTAAAATGTACATGATGCTCTACCTTTTTTTTCCCCACAATATCTGGAAAAACATGGCATATCCTGTGCTCTCTCAAAACTGGCAGGCACTTGCAATAGTTGACTATCACTGGATTCTGAAATTCTAATTTAGTCTAGTGTATCTGTTTTTATATGGGACACTTTGATGCAATTCAAAGTCTCTCAAATAGGGAGGGGGATCAAGATGGTGGAGTAGGAGTATGTGGAGCTCACCTCTCCCCACAAACACATTAAAAATACCCCTACATGTGAGGCAATTCTCGCAGAAAACCAACTGGAAACTGGCAGAAGATCTCCTACACAACCAAAGCTGCAAGGAATATCTCTACATATCCAGGAAGGACAGAAAAAAATTTTAAAGGCATGAGGACGTTCCTGGCACCCCTGGGAGAGATCTGTAAAGGAGGAAAGGTACACATAGGCAGACCCTTGCCCCGGGGAGCCCCCTTGCCTGCTGGAAAAGCCGCTGGGATAGATGGAGGGGCTGGAAAAGCCTACACTCTACTCACAAGGAATGCGTGCATGCTGGCTCGTGAACAATCAGGGCAGAGAGAGACTGGCACTGGTGGCTGCTGCCTTGCTGCACTTCCCAATCCAAAGCACACACAGTGTGGTGGGGCCACAGATGCACACAGCAGCTGAGCATTGAAATTTAGGTAGACAGGTCCAGGGAGAGGACTCGATCTAGATGTGTGGAGACAGCCCGGAGGGCCTGGGGTATGGTCTGGGCCAAACCAAGGAGCCCATTGTCAGCCCGCACATAGTGGGGGCAGGTCCTGCCACAGTGCCCATTGTCAGTGTGCACACAGTGGGGGCAGCTCTGGCCATGGTGGACTTTGCCAGCACATGCACCAGATGGCACCACGGAAAGGCACAGCAGCTGGGCACTGCATCTCGGTTGGACGGGCTCTGGGCAGGAGTATGCAGCCGTTCATTTCACGGTGGGAGCACACTGGCCCCGCTCACTCTACACCATAGTTTGGAGCCAGATCTGGAGCTGACAGGTCCTGGGAGAGGTCTGCCACAGAGGCAGCCCAGGTTGCAGGCAGCGGCACAACCACCTCAATTCCTGCAGCCACAGGGCCCCGGCCCCCAGCACCAGCCTACTCCACACCACAGCCCAGCACTAGGTCTGGGATGAACACAACAGAGAAAGGGATGCAACCTTGGGCTGCTTCTGGGCAGAACCGTGGATGCCTGCACGGGAGGCACGTAGGTTTGCGGTGACCACACAGACCTCATTTGCTTCAGTGGTCACCTCGTTTGCATCAGGGCATGTGCTCAGGGGCAATGGAAGCTGACTGAACCTGACCCTCAGGGCTTCTACTCCAACAGCTGGGAAGCAGACCCCAGCCCCAACAGGGCTGTGACAGCCATAGAGCAAAGAGGAGGCCCCAGCCAACCACCAGTGCATGCTCTGGTCAACACAACTTCAAACACATGCCCTATCAAGAGAACAAGGGCCAGCACACTTTAAGGAAATACGTGGCAAGCACCCACGCCCAAACCAGCCCTTGCACCAAAAATATTGGACTCATACCATCTACACAGGGATCCTCCAACCTAAAAACACACCTTCAAGAACACAGTAGATTCATGCTTCTCCTAAATTCAGAGACAAAGAAAGTTAAGTAGAATGAAAAACAGAGGAACTATCCCCAATGAAAAGAACAAGAGAAATCCCCTGAAGGAACAAATAATGAAAGAGACCTCACCAGTCTACTAGACCCCAGATTCAGAAAGGCGGTAAGAAAAAGGCTAAAGAAATTAAGAAAGATTATTGATAGAAATGCAGATCACTGCAACAAGGAACTAGAAACTATAAAGAGAAATCAATCAAAACTAGACAACTCAATTGCCGAGATAAAAAAAAAACTAAAAGCAATAAATAGCAGAGTAAACAAAGCAGAAGAATAAATAAGTGATCTGGAAGATAGAATAATGGAAATCACCAAATCCGAACAGCAGACAGAAAGACAAATTTTTAAAAATGAAGAAAACATATGAGATCTATAGGATAATATAAAGCATGCGTAATATGCATAATCATATGCATAATGTGCACAGTCATATGCATAATAGGGGTACCAGAAGAAGAGGAGAGAGAAAAGGGGATAGAAAATGTATTTGAAGAAATTATGGCTGAAAACTTCCCAAACCTAAAGAAGAAAACCGATATCCAAGTACAGGAAGCACACAGGGTCCCACACAAGAAGAACCCAATTAGAGTGACACCAAGACGTAGCATAGTTAAAATGGCAAAAGGGAAAGATATAGAGAACTACAAAGTCAACTGGAAAACAAGGTTTAAAATGGCAGTAAGTACATACTTATCAATAATTACTTTAAATATCAGTGGACTAAATGCTCCCATCAAAAGACAGAGTGGCTGAATGGATAAAAACAAACAAACAAAAAAAAACAAGAACCTACAATATGCTACCTATAAGAGACTCACTTCAGGGCACAAGACACAGACAGATTGAAAGTGAGGAGATGGAAAGCTATTTCATGCAAATGGAAACAACAAGAAAGCGGGGTTAGCAATACACATATCAGACAAAACAGACTCAAAACAAAGTCCATAAAGACAAAGAAGGACATTATATAATGATAAAGGGATCAATAACGAAGAGGATATTACACTTGTTAGCATATATACACCCAATATAGGAGCACCTAAATATATAAAACAAATAGTTACAGACATAAAGGGAGAAATTAACAGGAATACTATAATACTAGGAGACTTTAACACCTCACTGACATCAATGGACACATCTTCCAGACAGAAAATCAATACGGCAACAGAGGCCCTAAATGACACAATAGACCACTTGGACTTAATTTCTATCTACAGGACACTACATCCCCCAAATAAACAGAATACACATTCTTTTCATGCGTGCAAGGAACGTTCTCTAGGAGAGGCCACGTACTAGGTCAAAAAACAAAACTCAGCACATTTAAGAGGATAGAAATGACTTCAAGCATCTTTTATTACCACAATGTTATGAAACTGGAAATCAACCACAGAAAGAAAAATGGGAAAAGAATGAATACATGGAGACTGAACAACATGCTCCCAAAAAACCAGTGGGTCAATGATGAAATCAAAGAAGAAATCAGGAAATACCTCAAGACAAATGACAATGAAAACACAACCTTCCAAAATCTATGGGAAAGTACATAGCGATTCAGGCCTTCCTCAAGGAACAAGAAAAATCTCAAATAAACGAAAAGAGGAAAAGAATTAGAAAAAGAAGAACCAAAAAAATCCCAAAGTCAGTTCTTTGGGAAAGATCAGAGGGAAACAAATAAAATAGAGATAAAAATAGAAAAGATCAATAAAACCAAGGGCTAGATTTTTGAAAAGACAAACAAAATCGACACACTTCTAGCCAGGCTCACCAAGAAAAAAAGAGAAAGGGCTCAAATAAACAAAATAAGAAATGAAACAGAAGCAACAACCAATACTGCAAAAATACAAAAACAAACCCATAAAAACCAGAAAACATAAGAGAATACTATGAACAGTTATATGCAAACAAATCAGACAACCACGAAGAAATGGACCAGTTTCTAGAAATATACAGCCTGCCAAATTTGAGTCAAGAAGAAACAGATAATTTGAACAGACCAATCACTAGAAGTGAAATAGAATCTGTAATTAAAACAAAACAAAAACCTCCCTGCAAACAAAAGTCCAGTACCAGACAGCTTCAACAGTGAATTCTACCAAACATACATAGAACTTATACCTATACTTCTCAAACTCTTCCAAAAGACTGAAGAGGAGGGAACAGTCCCAAATTCATTCTATGAAGCCACCATCACCCTGATACCAACACCAGACAAAGACACTACCAAAAAAGATGATTACAGGCCAATATCTGTGAAGAATATAGATGCAAAAATCCTCAACCACATATAAGCAAACCGAATCCAACGATACATTAAAAAGGATCATACACCGTGATCCAGTTGGATTCATTCCAGTTGCTCTGATAGCCTTATGGGAGTTCCCCTGTATGTTATTTGTTGCTTTTCCCTTGCTGCTTTTAATATTCTCCCTATATCTTTAATTTTTGCCATTTTAACTACAGTGTGTCTTGGTGTGATCTCCTTTGGCTTGACCCTGTTTGGGACTCTCTGAGCTTACTAAACCTGGATATCTCTTTCCTTTCCCAGGTTAGGGATGTTTTCAGCTATCATGTCTTCAAATAGGTTCTCTGCCCCTTTCTCTTTCTCTTTCTCTTCTCCTTCTCAGACCCCTATAATGCAAATGTTAGTACACTTGCTGTTGTCCCAGAGGTCTCTTAAACTGTCCTATTTCTTCTTCTCTTTTTTCTTTTTTCTATTCTGCTTCAGTTATTTCTACTACTCAGTCTTCCAGCTTGCTCGTCCATTCCTCTGCATCATTTCATTTACTGTTGATTCCTTGTAGTGTATTTTTCATTTCAGTTACTGTATTCTTCTCTGTATGGTTCTTCTTCATATTTTCTAAATCTTTGTTAAAAACTTCTCACTCTGTTCATCCAATCTTCTCCTGAGTTCTTTGAACATCTTTATGATCATTACCCTGAACCCTTTATCAGGTAGATCGCCTATCTCCACTTCACTTTGTTCTTCTTCTGGGGTTTTATCGTGTTCCTTGGTTTGGATTAGATTCCTTTGTTGCCTCATTTTGTCCAATTTGCTATTTTATTTCTCTGTATCTGGTAGGTTGGCTCCATTTCCCAACCGTAGAGAAGTGGCTTTTTGTAGGAGATGTCTTGTGTGTCCCAGCCGAACTCTCCCCTCTAGTCACCAGAGCTATATGTTCTAAGGGTGCCCCCTGTTAGGGCTGCGTGTGTCCTTCTGTTGTGACCAGCGCACTACTGTGGGTGGTGGGGTAGGTGTGGCTGTCCCCTGGTCCAGTGGGTTGCCAGGCCCTGCTTTGTGCAGAGGCTGGTGGCCACTGGCGAGTGAGGCTGGGTCATGAGGCTGCTGGCTGCAGTGCCCCAGGAAGTCCCGGGATTAGCTCTGGCCCACTGGTGGGTGGTGCTAGGCTCTGCAGTGGGTGGTGGTGGAGCTAGAGGTCCTGTATCTAGTGTCAGCCTGCTGGTGGGCAGGGCCAGTTCCACATGGCTGGCTGCCGGGTTTGGGGGTGTCCAAAAGCTGGTGTTGGCCCACCGTTGAGTGGGGCTGGATCCCAGGGCAGCTGGCTGAGGGGTCCAAGGTGTCTTGGAACTGGTGTTGGCCTGCTGGTGGGTGGGGCTGTGGCCCAGGGAGTCCTGGATCTAGTGCTGGCTCGCTGGTGGGCAGGGCCAGGTTCCTGGGTCACTGGCTGCAGGGCCTTGGAGTCCTGAAGCTACTGTCGGTTTGCTGGTGTGTGGGGCCAGTTCCTGACATGGCTGGGTATGCGGTCTGGGGTGTCCCAAAGCTGGCGTCATCCCACTGGTGAGTGGGGCCAGATCCAGGAGCAGCTGCTTGAGGGGCCCAATGTGTCCCAGAGCTGGTGCCAGCCTGTTGGTGTATGGGCTGGGTCCTGGTATGCCAGGCGGCAGGGCTGCGGTGGTTCTTGGGCTAGTGTTCCAAGAGGAATATTCCTTTTTACATATTTACAAATATGTACATTAACAGATGTTCTTTAATTTTATTATATTTTTATGAGAAAGAATTTCTTCTAAAAGCTTGAAGCTTTTAGAGATATTCCATATTGAAATTTAATGGTGCTCTTTAAAGAAAATTGTTGCTGATCATAAATGTTGACAATTTTCTTGCTGCTCATCTTTCATATCTTTATGAACTCTGTGTTGTATGTTTACAGAATGGTAATACTTGATAAAATTGTAACTATAAAGAATCCATTCCGTTCTAGTCAAACTATCCTGACACAAAAATGTCAAAGTACGATAGTAAAGAAAAAGCTTTGCCAAAAATTTGAGAAAGAAAATGAGATTTAAGTATGCTACCATGGATGCCTTTGTGGGTCTTCCTAAACTTACTGCAGGGGTGAGAGCTCTAGTGCTTTGTAACTACCCATTCACTAATTCAATGTAGGTATTTCCTGAATAGAAGTATCTGTTACCTGGAAAGACATAGTAGTTGAAAACCATTTGAGCTTGAGTATTGTGGGTATTATGCTCGTATTGATAATTGTGCTTTCAAATGGTGCCTGAAGGTGACATTTTTGTTTACCTACGCAATATACATTCCTCTTCTTCCTAACTGGTCTCAAATTTTCATGAGTGCATTTCCTCCCTCATACAGTCACGTTTGGGGGGAATTTGACTGCTGGTTCCAAGGGTGAGACCAGAGTTACTCTAGATCTCACGCAATAATCCTATGTCCCTAGCCACAGTCATTGGTTCAAGATTGGGCCTGAGTCTTTATATCTTTGAGTCACTGGATCAACTAACCTAAAGTCTCCTCTACCTCTGGGCTCTCAGTTATATAAGCAAATATATTTCCATATCGTATACACAAAAGTGGATTTTACTTTCCGTTACTTGTAACTTCGTTACTTACTGCTATGTATGTTTTTGAAGATATGTTATCAGGTGAATGTAAGTTCAAAATTTTTAATCTTCTTAATACATTTTCTTTTATGATTTGATAGTAGCCTTCTTTGTTGCAATTGCTTGATGTCTATTTTGCCTGATAGTAATACAAATTAACCACGTTTCTTTCAGTTTTACTGATCATTGGTATTTTTTACCATCACTTTATTTTCATCCTTTCTGACAGTCTACTCTACCTGCTTCATGACCTACTGAAACACATTCATAATGCCTGTATTAGACTGTTCAGACTGCCAGAACAAAAATACCACAGACTAAGTGGCTTAACAACAGAAATTTGTTTCTCACAGTTCTGGAGGCTGGAAGTACAAGATCAAGGTGTGAGCAGGGGTGATTTCTTCTAAGGCCTCTCTCCTTGGCTTGAAGATGGCCATCTTCTTGCTGCTTTTTCACGTGGTTGTCCCTCTGTGTGTACACACTTCTGCTGTCTCTCTGTGTGTCCTAAACTCCTCTTCTTATAAGCACACCAGTCAGATGGGATTAACGTGTCCCCTAACAGCCTTAAATTAACTTAATCACCTTTTAAAGGCCCTATCTCCAAATCCAGTCACATTCTGAGGCACTGGTAATTAGGGCTTCAGTATATGAATTTTGGGAGAACACAGTTCAGTCAATAACAAAACCTAATGTTAAGATGATGTTATCATAGGAAACAAGAGAGCAGAGGCAGGAACAATGATGCGGAGCAGGCAGGAGGATGGTAGGTTAGGCTTTCATTTTCCTATAGCTTCTCCAGTTCCTAAAATTCTCTAATGGCCAATGAATCCCAGGCATTTGACTGAGAAATTTTCATTGCTACTACCTCAGCCTGGACCTAAAGCATGGGAACTAGTATTCCACACTAGTTAATAGCTCACAGCTTAAAATCTAACACTTTCCTATCATCAATAGATCTGCTGTTTTCTTCCAAGATACTTGACCCTTCTTAACCTCAGCTTCTTAATTAGATACAGAGACAAAATAATTAGTCATACAACTCCAACTGTGAGAATTAAATGAAATTGAGATATACTTCGGCACATAATCAGGGCTGTTTGCTGGGTGGAAGGTTTGGAAAGCTGTTTCCTCAGCCATTTATGCACAGAATGTTCAGGTTCATTCTACTCTCACAGCTCTATATTCTAGGTCATGCCACAGCATTGTCTATGAGACATGCAGAAGGGGAAGAGTTGCGTCTGTGCACTGGGGTTAGACCTTTTGGGGGCCCAATTATCTCACCAAATCCCTCCCTTACTATTTAGCAACCAGAGCCACTTGCAGTTCTCTATTTCGACTCCTAATCTTCAGGAAGACAGAGACATTGCCTGAAATTTTTCATGGTCCTATCTTCCCTTTTTAGCACTAATCTTGACATGCACTAGGTGCATGAATGAATGAATAAGTGGATGAATGATAGTTATATTCCAGACATATATCTTTCTTCTCTGACAGTTAGTAGCCCCTGGCAGCCCAGAGCCTTAGCCCTATAGCTAAGTCCAGTGGTTAGGACTCGGCGCTCTCACTGCAAGGGGCCCAGGTTCGATCCCCGGTTGGGGAACTAAGATCCTGCAAGCTGCGCAGCACAACCAAAAAAAAAAAAAAAAAAAGATGGATGCATTATGTTGAACATAAATTATAGCTCAGTGAAGTTGGTTTTTAGTATGTCTTTGTATCCCTTCCAGAATCTACAGCTGTGTCATGCTCATATGTGGAATCAACCTGTATTTTCAGATTGAACTGTACAGTTGGGTTTTTCATTTCTTTGCTTGCATGCTTGTTTTTTTGTTTTGTTTTGGGTTTTTTTTTTTTGCCACAGCCAAGAATATTCTCAGGATCTCCTGACTTATACATCCAACCACATGCTCCCCACCCAGATTTTTCATAGGCTCCACAAACGACATGGTCAAAACAGAACTGTCAGTTTCCTGGCATTGCACCGAAGCTGGTCCTCCATTCATTTCCCCATCGAAGAAAACCGCCCTAACCCAGCTGCAAAAATCCACATTCCAAGAGACACACTTAATCCCTCTCTATCCCTTACCACAAACGTGGACTTCATCAACAAGTTCAGTACTTCCGAGATACATCTCATTTCAAACCCCATCTCACCCCTTCCATTGCTATGACTGTGGTCTACGAGACTGTCACCTCTCACTGTCATGTGTGTAGTAGCCTCCTAATCTTGTCTCTTGATCTTACAGTTGCTCTATTTCAGTCTGTCCTCCAAAGAACATTTAGAATGAGCTTTAATAAAGTAGATGATAATAATAACTTCCCTTCCTTTCAGAAAGCACCCAATGGCTCCATCATAATAAGAACAAAACCCAGAGTCCTTACCATGGCCCACAGGACCTTCTGTTATTGGGCCCCTCCTACCATTCTCACCTCATTTTCTAACACTGTCCTCCCAATACACACTGGCATACAAGCTGTTCCCTAAAACTGCCAAGCTTGCCCATATCTTAGGGCCTTTCGTCTTGCTCTTCCCTCTGTCTCGAGGGCTCAGCTCCTATATCTTCCCACTGCTGACTGTGTACTTGTTGTTATTTGAATATTAAATCTAAGTTACGTCTTCAGAACATCCTTCCTTGCCTTCCCCACCCTAGTCATTCTCTGTCACATTTTCCCATATTATTTTCTTAATGGCTCTTAAATCTTGAGTGTATCAACCCCTGTAGAATGTGAGCTCCATGAGAACCATGACCCTGTCTGTCAGGTTCTCTGATTTATCTCCAGTGCCTATCACAGTGCCTCACATATCATTGGTAACCAATAAATATTTGTTGAATGAATGAATGAGTGAGTGAATGACGTAGATTAAACATGCTAAGTTGTGAGGACTCAGGCAGTCTGGGACATGGGATTTGGGAGGATGGGAGAGTGAGCTCAGGTGTCTCTGAAGCAGCAGTTTTGTTTGAACCCATGAAAACTGTGGTTGGAAAACTGGGTAGAAAGGACATGATAATTGAGGTAGTGCTTCTAGCTGCCTTGGGTATGAAAGTGTAGCATATGTTCTATACCAATTCTCCTTCTTTCTTAATAAAAGAATCCCAAATTTATTTGGTACAGTAATGTTTCCAGTAAAAGACCACATTTATAGCCTGCTTTGCAGCCAACAATGGTCACATGACCAACTTCTACCTAATGAGGTGATGGCTGAAGTGTTGTATAGTAGTTCCAGGAAGGTAGCTAAAAGGGAGATGAATTTCTCAGACCAAGGTATTTCTCATACCATCTGTTGTGGACTGAACTGTGTCCTACCCAAATTCATATGTTGACGCTTTAACCCCCAGTACCTCAGAATGTGACTGTGTTTGAAGATAGGGCCTTTAAAGAGGTGATTAAATTAAAATGAGGCCGTTAGGGTAGACACTAATCCAATATGATTGGTTTCCTTATAAGAGGAGCTTAGGACACATAAAGAGATACCAGGGTGTGTATGCACAGAGGGACAGCCATGTGAAGAAGGAGTAAGAAGGAGGCCATTTGCAAGCCAAGGAGAGAGGCCTCAGAAGAAACCAAACCTGTGGACACCTGGATCTTGGACTTCCAACCTTTGAAACTGTGAGAAATAAATTTCTGTTGTTTAAGCTACTCAGCCTGTGGTATCTTGTTATGGCGGCCATAGCAAACTAATACACCATCAGATAAGGTTTTCAATTTTGACAGCTCATTAGAATCAACTGAGGTGAACCTTAAAGATACTGATGACTGGGCTTATCCCTAGAGGCTCTGATTCAGTTGGTTGAATCTGAGCATTAGAGGGGATCCTAATGGATATCCAGAGTTGAAAACCACATGTCTAGGAGAATAGTTTTTTGCACTCCATTGAGCAGGCTGAGAGTGATGAATCTAGCATCATTTAGAAGGCATCCCCCCATATCTCCCTCCTTCCACTGTTTTTCCTCTACCCCACATCCCCCTTCTTTTTCTGCCCTATCCAGATCTCCACAGATGGACCCAGAGATGCCCCCACCTCTTAATCCTGTTCCATATCCAAGTTCCGTCCTAATTTGAGGAACATTTAATAGCTTCAGCCCCACTTCTGCCCTCCCTCTCAAGAAAAGTGAGTCTCGAGGGGCCTCACTTTCTTACTCTGCCTGTTAGCCAGAGCCAGGGCAGCTCTCTAGAGATAACTTCTTGCCTCTTAATCCAATTATAAAACGGATGAAAGACATGAACAGAGGGCAAATAGGCTTAGGAAAAGCTATTCAACATCTTTAGCCATCATGGAAATGCAAATTAAAAGCACAATGAAATATTAAACCCACCTATCAGAATGGCTGAAAAAACAGTGAGAAAACCAAATGCAGGCAACACTGGATAAACTGAGTCACTCATACATTGCCAATGGGAATGCAAAATGGTACAGGCCGTCTGGAAAACAATTTGGCAGGTTTTTCAAAACGAAACATGCAATTACCATATGATACAGCTGTTGCATTCTGGGCAATTTACCCAGAGAAATGAAAATTTATGTTTACACAGAAACCTTTACATGAAGTTCATCACAGTTTTACTCACAATAGTTAAAAAGTGGAAATAGCCCAGATGTCTTTCAACGGGGGAATGGCTGAACAAACGGTGGTACATTCACACCATGGAATCCTATTCAGCAATAAAAAGGAACAGACTATAGACCCACTTTACAACTTGGATGGATCTCAGGAGAGTTACGCTGAGTGAAAGAAATCCGTTCCTAAAGGTAATATACTATATGATTCCATTTCTATGACATTTAGGAAATTATAATAGTGTTTGACAGAGTTTAGGGATGTGGGATCAGGAAGAAGGTGGGTGTGGCTATAAAGGCTAACATGAGGGAAACGTGTGGTGATGAAACAGTTTTTGATCTTGTTTGCGGTGATAGAACACCTACATAGCTGGTAAAAGTGCATGGAATTATATATATAAGTATTATTCACAGGTGTTCTAACACACAAATGAGTGCATGTAAAATGGCAAAATTGTAGTAAGCTCAGTGGACTGTACCAATGTCCATTTCTTAGTTTCGATACTGTACTAAAGTAATACAAGGTGTTATTATTAGGAGAAGGTGAGTGATGGTTATACATGACCTCTCTGCACATTTTCTTGCAACTTTTGGTAAATCAATAATTATTTCAAAGTAAATAAGTTAAAAAAACAACACAGGAGTTGTGGGGAAAATAGTGTTAGTTACACAACCTAAGAACCTAATAAAAATTTTAGCACTGTTTTAGACCTGTTAAATGATTAAGAATACCATAATTATTAGAGTAAATATGGTACTTTACTTGCTAAATACGTTATATTTGTTTATAGAAGTGAACATCAGAACGGTCACAACTTGTGAGTACTGAAGTGGTGGAGAGAAGGTTATCAGGAGGCAAAGCTTGGATTTTAGGGTGGTCCAGGAATGGAGTCCTTACTCTATAATTTTCAAGCACTGTGTAGGTTGGATATAAATGCTAGAGACTGCCAGGGATGATGTCGGAGATGGGACCTTTTGGTCCTGGCCCCACTAACTCATGGTTGGGTCAGGGGAAGAGCAATCCAAGACACTCAACATACAATGTGCAATGTTACTCTTTAATATAAAGATAAACAAGGATCATGCGTGGGAAAAATATAGAACAACTGGCAGGCCTACACGGTAAACTTTGGTTTCCTGATTAGCTGGACTGCAAGCTTAGTCATGGATATGGCTTCAGTTGAGAAGAGAGGTAACAAATATGAGGAGGATGAAAATGACATCTAAAGGCTCATTTGCAGAGTTTTGTTCTCAAGATCCCAGGTCAGTGGATGAGGGTCTCATCTCAAAATTCATCTGGAATCTTGCCCTTGGGCTGAAGAAAGTAAAGAGAAAGAATTGGGATGTCAGCAGAGCCAGCAGCCGTGAGTTTCAACCCCAGGGCACCTGACTTCTGTCCGCCTTCACCTTCCTGAAACCCTAGAGGTCTATTTCTTCTTATCTCTGAATTCTCAGAATTGACTTTTTGATGAGTAAAGAATTTTTTAGTTCTGGTATAGTCTAGTCATTGTACTGAAAGCACCTGTAGTGAGGGAGGATAGATGACCTCCCTTAGGACCAAACTGGAAACACTTGACCACACAACGTCACAGCTAAATCTATGCTACAAGAGCAAGCCTTCAAGTTTCCCAACATGTATGTACCAGAATGAGCAAACGCCACTGCATGTAATGCTGAAGATGTAGTGAAAAGATAAATGCCTATCAATAATAGCTTATGGCTTCCTGGAATTCAACTGTTTAATATATTGATCTTGGAAAGAATAAGGTAGCTTCACATATACTGAGAGGAAACAATGCTGGTACTAATAATAAACAAAAGAAGTTTCAAAACAGTATATAAGATGGGAAACCTGTATTTTATAATACATGGAAATGTATTAGTATGAAATTAGGGAATTTCTCACAACTAAACGTTTGTAAGAAAAAAACAGATTTAAAATAATTACCTTCAAGTTCCCATTAATCACTCCTCTACTCCTCCCAGCTCCCTCCTATGCCCACGCAAACCCAGCACTCACTTCTGAGACCACTAGAGGTTCACCTCAGGTCGGGTGGAGGATGCCTGCATGATGTCCTGCTGCTCCTGGGAGAGGGTGTGCATGGAGCTGGCGGTGGGTGTAGGCACTGGGATGGAGAACACACTCTGGGTCTCACTGGGGCTGGTGTCCCTCACAAACAGCTCGTCATTCACGATGCACAGACTGAAGGAAAAATGGGCCCTCAGACAACGCCTGGATGGACACCCACACCCCCAATATTGACTCTGCTCCCACTGGCACTCAGCAACCAGATTCCTCCCACGCCCCTCCTGTGTCTGTCTCCCAGGTTCCTTGACTGGTACTCTGCCCCTCCCCACAGAGCCCACCTTTGGAGAGACTGTCTACCACCTTCACTCGATTCATAGGTTTATCCCCAACCCACGGGCAATTTCGCATTTACCCTTTACCACAGCCCAAGGGGTGGACGCTCTGATCCCCATTCTCGGAAGAAGACACTGAGTCACACAGAGGTCATGTGACTTGACCAAGGTCACACAGCGAGTGAGTGTTGGGTCAAGCAGAGAACCCATAGGCCGATTCCAGAGCCCATGCTCTTCTTAACTACTAGGCTAGACTGCTCCTGGGATCTCCCCGCTGGCTTTCCACAATACCGAGTAAACCTAAGGTCTGCGCCACCACATTCCCACGCCCCTGAGCCCAGGTGGGGATGGGCATTCCCGCCCACAACAGGGCTCTCACCTGGAGTAGCTGGCAGGGGTAGCGATGAAGGTCCGGGTGAAAGCACGCACACAGCCCTGAGAACTTCCTTCCACTTCAACAGCAAACAAACAACAGTACCCCTTAGAGCCACACGTGCTGTACACGCTCACACGGCGGTCCCCAGTCAGGCTGTGACTGGACACTCATGCTGAGAGGGCAGTTGTTCACGGGGGCCAGGGTGTCGGGAATGGGGAGGGCAACTATAGGAGCAGTCTGCGCCCAGTGACAGGGCCCCTGACCACCACTACACAAGTTCACAGGATGCGTTTTTCACAGCCGCCCAAAAGGTGGATACTACTACCCCATTTTGCAAATGAGGAAACTGAGAGGTTAAGTAACAGCCCAAGTTCTCAGAGTAAGTATCTGGGATGAGAGCCACCAAACTCCACAGCCTGTGTCCCCAACGCCCAGGGTGTGCAGGGCAGACAGGCATGGACACAACTCAGACCTGGATTGTCTGTGGGAAGCCTGAGGGCTGGAGAACACAGTGAGGGAGGGGAGGGGAAGGGAGGAGGGGAGGGGAAGGGAGGAGGGGAGGGGAAGGGAGGAGGGGAGGGGAAGGGAGGAGAGGAGAGGAAGGGAGGAGGGGAGGGGAGGGGGGAGGGGCGGGAAAGGAAGGGAAGGGGGAAGAAAGGGAAGGGAATGGAAGGGAAAAGAAGGGGAAAGAAAGAGAAGGGAAGGGAAGAGAAGGGGAAGGGAAGGGAAGGGAACGGAAGGGAAGGGAAGGGATCAGGGAAGCTGGGTGGTTCTGGGAGTGAGCCTGTCCAGGGGGAGGCAGCAGTGGGGCAACTGGTATGGGGGTCTATACACACTCACCTTCCTTGAACACCCCACTGACAGAGAAGCAGTGCATCGTTTCCTGAAAGGGAAGAGCCCAGATGCCCAGTCACCACCTGCACCTCCTACCCACCTGCGGCCTCCTGGGCCCACCCGAGGGAGGAAGCAGGCGCTCACCGTCTGGAACCACATGTCCACCACGAAGGAGCTGAAGTCATGCTGAGTCTTGGGCAACACACAGAGGGTGTGCACAATGTCACGTTTTGTGTGCTTCAGCAGCTGGACCCGCAGGTCTGTGAGGGGAGGGGAAGCGAGCGAAGGTCAGGGGCTGCCACGCCCTGGGCCCTATGATTGACCCCTTCACCGCCCTTTCCCACCCAGTCTTCCCATCACACACTCACGGGGGTCCTTGAGCTTCTTCATATTCCTGCTGTCCTTGAAGTACTCACACAAGCTGCTTCTAGGAGACAAAGAGCAACAGTGGGTGGTGGGTGTTTTACAGGAGCTGGCCTGTGTCTGCTGGGGAGCCACACGGCCCAGGAGCAGAGCCTGTGCTGTGATACTCACGGGGCTGGGTCCTCGGGGTGGAAGGGAATGGTCAGGGAGAAGCAGGCCTCCTCGTGATAAGCGCCCACGAGACCCTGTCGGTCTCCATAGTCATGGATCAAGTAGTACCTGAGGGGGAGCAATGAGGACAGTCTATCTCTGTGGTCTGGACCTCAAATGAGACTTGGAAACTCCCCTGAGCAGACCTCTGCTTAGGTGGCCTCACCTGTCCTCGCCCTCCCCCCCTTGCTCAGCTTCCCAGAGGTACTTACTGCTGCAGGAATTGCAGGACTAGGCTCTTCAGCTCATCAGATCCAAAGTAGCTGCCCTGGAATCAAAACAGTCCTCAGGACCAGGGCTGACACCCCCTTCTCATGCACCACTTACAACCCGGCTTGATCGTCCATCCTCACCTTGCAGGTTGGTAAGCGCTTGCAGGCTTCAATACCACACTTAGCCAGTGAGGATGTCTCCTGGCCACCCTGGGGAAGAGAAGAGGAAGTCAGCAGTGCAGACCAGGAGGTGGTACCGGATGATCAGGGAAAAGAATGGGCCCAAGAGAGGGTGAGGGTCAGAGGTCAGGGGTGAAAGGGCCCTGGAAATTCCATGGGCAGGACTACAGTTTGGATCATCACCGTGGGTTCCCCAAAGCCTGTGAAGAACGTGGTTGAAGAAGATCCAGAGCCTTTGTCAGGTTCCCACAGGGGCTGTACCATCCCCCTCCGCCCAGGACTTTTAAGGGTCAGTTTCAAAACTGTAACTGGAGCAAGACCCAACGGGGTTCAGAGTAGTTTGTGGGTGCTGTCAGTGCCAGTTAGAGGAGTCAGTGAACAAGGTATACATTTACCAAGGTTAGTAACTTGGGGAACAATTCCAGGATGGAGCTGCCAAAATCAAGACAAAACAGAAAAGTCAGTGAAACTATGGTGGTGACCCTCCTCCTCATGGGAGCAAGTACACCCACACCCCAGTGTCCCAGGCTTCCAGGGCCCTGAACACGTCCCCCATCGACTGACACAGAGGGAGAGCATGCCCTACCTCCCTCCCCGCCTCCCTCCCTCCCTTCCTCTCCTTCCCCTGGGTAGCTCCCCCACAGACTGCCCGGACTCTCTTCTCCAGTGCCACAAGGACCAGCATTTCAAACCCATGCTGCAGGGCTTCCTTCCCCTCCCCTCCTTCCTCCAGGGCCCCACTGAAGGCTGTGGAGAGAAGAGGGAATGGGGTGTGTGCCCGAGGCTCTGCTACCTCACTGGGGGTCCAGCACTCTGCCAAGACCTGGACCAAGACCTGGACTCCCCCCATGGATGGCCCAGGATGCTGGGGCAGGGAGGTGAGTGAGGTGGGGCTCAGGAGGCAGGGAGGTAGATGAAGGGGGATGAAGACAGAAAGGGAGTGAAGGTACGAGGGGAGAGATGACAGAGACATTCGGGCCTAGAGGCAAGGGAGAGTGAGAAAACAAAGGGAAGGGAAAGAAGCTCTCCCGTGGTGGGGGTAAGGGAAGAAGAGAGAAGAAAGGGGAAACGGTGCCCCTTTTGCAGCTCTTCACCTGCCCCAGAATGGCTCAGACACAGCAGGTAAGAATGTAAAATATGCAGATATTGGGCTGGGGGCCCATTGGATGTTGGTTGAAACTTTGTCAACTTTGTGATGCAGAGAGGAGAGCATAGGGCCTGTAGTCCTCCCTGAGGTCCATGTCAGCTGCCCCTTGCAAACAGGCACTTTCGGGAGTAGCTCAGGCTCCCAGTGGGTAACAGAGGGTACATCTGACCTTATGTTGGTTGACTTATCAGGGAAGGTGGTGCACAGGGGGTTTCTGTCTGCAGACATCCCTTCTGGCTCCAGCCGCTCACCCTTGTCCATCTCCCCTGCAGACTTCACCTGTGATTATGAGGAGGAACCACATGGGCCAGAGAAACAGAGCCAAGATGGCCGTGCACCCCTAGTCCCTTCCTTTTCCTACAAATCCATTTCCCTTCCTCTGTCACCATCACATGAGCCTTCCCACCTTCCCTTCAAAGATGGATCTGGGTACCACACCTCACCTCAGTGTTGGAGAGGTTCAAGTTCTTGGTGTTGGAAGCATTCGGCATAGTGTTGGACAGGCCATGTAGCTGGTAGGGTTTCTTATTGCTCAGGTCCAAGGGCAAAAGCTATGATGAGGAAAGAGTTAGAGTGAGGACCCCAGCAGGGGATACCTGAGACCAATCTGCCTCTTCTACCTAATCTCTCCCACCATCACCACCAGCCCCAACATTGGGTCTAAGGTCCTCACCCTGGGCATATTCCCTGGATGGATCTGCAGGGAGGCGGCCATGCCATTTCTAGGGTTTCGCGCCATTCCAGTATCACGGGTCATCAAGTCTCCAGGAAGCCAGGAGGAGGGAAACAGAGGCTGAGAGGCTCCTGGCTGGTACAGCTCCAGCACCAACCCCTCCCCGAGTTACCATTCCTGAGTATCCTTCCCAGCTAGACCCCTCTGCCCTCACCTGCTCTACAATTACTGCTGTAGCCATACCAGGGTCAGAGCAGAGCCTCTGGATGTCAAGAGATTGCTGGGAGGCATCATGTTGTTCCTTCACGGGCAGCTGCAGAGTTAGGGATGGGGTTCAGGGGCTCTGAGTCTGAGGTGGTGATCGGGGGCAATAGGTGGGTCTGGCTGTGAGTGCACAGGTTGTGTTGAGTCTGCATTACCTTTATCTGCTCCACCTTTTCTGACCTCAGCTCCTTCAGCACAGAGTGGGGTGCATCACAGGGATCAACAAAGATAGATATCTGTTGAGAACACAAGAGGGGCTGGGTAAGCTCCAGGAAATCTGAGCCCTGGGATCAAGCAAGACCATGCCCCTGTCCTGCCCTCTTGCCCCCAGCTAGCCCTGCTCATGCCCTTGACACACACCCTTTCATTAGCCTCATTGTAAATCTTGCCGTTGACATTCTTCAGTGCGAAGGCAATGTTGGCATTCTCAACGAAGAACTGGGCCTGCATTTTCTCATAGTGAAACTGTAGGGAGAGTGACAAGAGAAGCATAATATGAGACCAGAGCCTTTTCTCACCTGGGCCTGCCATCTACCCCGTTTCCTCTCATGGGCCTCCATGTCCTCTCTTACTTCGACTGGGGTGAAGGGGACACTGCATTGCTTCTGAATCAAATTCAGCAGCCACTTCTCATCATATTGAATACCGAAGGGAATCTAGGAGCCAAAGAAATAATTGGGGAAAGAAAACTGATACAATGGAATCCAAGGTTAAGATAAGACCCAGCTGTGTCTTGCTTTAGGACCTTTTTTCAGGCTTCAGGTAATTTCTTAAGATAGGACAATATCTGTTATCGCTAACTTTTACACCAGACATGGACTTCCTAAATACCCTTTCTTTCCATTTAAATACTTTTCCTGAAATAATCGACTTCATATCTTTCACATGTACTTACTTTTATAAAGTTCTAAGAGATCCTACCTAAGGCAGACCTGGCCTGCCCCTCTGACAAGGACCCCAGAGACTCAACCTCCTCCCCCACTCAGCTTGAGCCAAACTGCGTCTTCTGGTGTGAAGTCGCTCCATCTCCTTGGCAGTAGTTTCCTCCTGTGCTTTTAGACAGCCTCTCCCATGCTCCCTGCAGTCAGTCTGCTCCCTTTATGTTGCTTCTCTGAACCTGCCCTCACATGATCTAGGAAGTTAACTCCTAGTAATAACAAGACAGATTACCAATTCCACTGCCACGAGAGAAAAGTTCCCAGCATCTCTACACGCGCCCGACATGACTCCCTCTGTCATCTTCTTCTACATGTTAGGTCCATTTAGCCAGCACACTCACTGTGGTCTTGAACCAGCTCCCCAAGGTCTCATCCTGCCTGTTTCTCTCCATTCGTCTCTCTGGAGGCTTTTGCTCTGTCTCCTTGTTAACATGGGTTTCGTCTTGTTTCTGAAAATTGCCTCTCCGATGACAGGATGGAATGGCATAGGGAGCACTGTGGGGAAGTGGAGAGAAGAAAGTGGTCCGTATAGTCTTGGGAAGTCTTCTCTACATTTTCCCCAATGATAGCAGAGCTACAATAAAGATTGCTCAACCATTAACCTGATCCCATCATTCCTCACTCTTCCAGGTTAGAGAGAAGAATGACATATTTAACTACAAGGTTTTGTTTTTCACTGGTTGATACTTGTCAGCCATGCTGCCTCGTCACTTACTATCTTACTCCAGTATCCTTGTGAACATCACTTGTTGCTTGATCTCCATCTTGTTGTTGCTGGGATGAAGGATGAATACCAGACCTGACTTGTTCAGACCAATTGTTATACCTTCTTTGGTAAATACGCCAGCGTCTTGCTCTTCTTTGTAAGGAGGTAACTTGCTTATTGTACCCTGAAATTGAGAATATCACATCAATGGTCTCAGTACCAGAAAAATTCCTGGGTAAATATCCGGCTAATGAAGAAATATCACCAACTTCATAATCTAAATAGGAAATTATCATAGTTAGGAAGAAAAAAAAAGGCTGAGAGACTTCATTGTGTTTCTGCTTCTCAGGAAATGAGAGGTGGGGTGCATTCACAGCCAAGAAGAAAACAAGCACAGAGGAAAGGGTCTGGACCCAGGGTTTAGTCTGTGATGTTAGTCCCTGCTCTGCTTGGTTCAGGTTATGTGACCTGGGACAAGTGGCTTTTCATCTCTAACTCTCTCTTCTCTGCTCGGCTCTAGGAGCACAATAAAACCTACCCTGAAATCTACCCTGGTGTGATGGTTCAAGGGTCAAAGGTGACCTCCCTGCCTGACGGAAGAATTAGAGATATGAAAGATAAGTCTGATGAAAAGATCCAGAATGGAGCCTGGAGAGACATAACATGGAGAATACCAAAAGCGAGGGGCAGGTAATTAAAGGTGATGCAGTGAACATAGCTAACACATGGTTAATGTGAGTCCCGGAAAGAAGGGGAGGGAGCAGGAGAGAAGTGGTATTTGAAGAGATCTTGGTTGAGAAGTTTCCAAAAGTAACAAGATATCAACTCAGTGTAACAGTATTATTGTAACAGGAGAAAAAGTATGCTTTAAAGAAAAACATTCTTAAAGAAAAGGCATTCATTTCATCATCCTGTAACAAAAACTCGGAAAATTTGTGACCAGAAGACTCAAACTAAAAGAAATATTATAGGCTCTTTCTTGGGCAGAAGAAATATCATCCCACGTGGAGGCACATAGATACAGGAAAGAAAGACTAATGAAATTTGTGAATATGTAGGCAAATTTAAATAAGTGTTGATTATATAACACAATGATAATAATTTCTTCTGGGGATTTAAATATATAGAGAATGAAAATGCATGACAATAAACTTGGAGGGAGTATATGGAATCAAAGTATCTCAAGGTCCCATGATTGTCTGAGGAGTTCTAAAGAGCTAATTAACTAATATGAGACAGTGACAAGGCAAAAATGTACATTGTAATATTAAGGGTAAGCACTACCAGAATGGCAAAAGAATGTTTAACTAGATAGCCACATGAAGTGACAATTTAAGAGTTACAAAATATTAACCCTTTCAAAGGAAAGGAAAGGAAAAGGAACTTAGAAGAGGCAAAAATAAATATACAGTAACATGATATACATAAAGCGAATTACATCTATTTTTACATAAAAAGATTCAGGCTAAATATTCCAAATAGAAAGACAGCTATTATCAGACTGGACAAGAAACCTTCCATCAAATGCTCCTGAAAAGAGACACATGCAAATTTTAATCATCTAGAAAATTTGAAAATAAAAAAAATGGCAAAATGTATACCTTTTCCACAGTAACCTACAGAAAGCTGGTATAACCCTATTAGTAAAAGAAAAGGTACACTTTAAAGAAAAAAGCATCACTAGAGAAAGAAGGAGATTTCTTTGTGATAACAGGTTCGATGCAATAAGGAGATATTAATATAAAATTCTAAACTTGTATACATGTCCTAAAATAGAGCCAAAATATGCAAAGCAAAATCTAACAGAAATAGAGCATGGACAAATTCACAGTCACAGTGGGAAATTTTAACACAGCTCACTGGGTGATGCACAAAATGGCAGACAAAAACTCAGCTAGACGGAGAAGGATTCAAAATGTTACTTAAGTTAACAAATGTATTTAATTGACATAGAACAATGCACATAACAACTACTCATCGAACATTCCAGAATAGATCATATGCTGGGCAACAAAGCAAGCCTCAGTAAGCTTCTATGGACTAATACAATTTACCCTGACTAGTTAATGTAATATTCAGTGGTAATGGTGGGTTTTCTGCCCCTCCCCCACCTCGTATAAATCCAAGGAGTATTAGTTTACACAATCCCACGCCCCACCTAGGTGACCCTCCCTACTCTCCAAACCCTAGACCTGAGAAGATCACATGACTTGTGCCTTTTCCTTAGCCAGGGGAAATAATTCACCTCAGCCATGGCCATTTCCATAAGAGGGGAGGTTTTCCACATGGAATCAGGATGGGTGTGTCAGAGCCTACTTGGCCCATTTCCTCAAGAGAGTGGGAAATAGTGAGCCTGAGCCCTCTGCATGCCTCCTCTAAAGGAGGGTCAGCTTGTTGGGGGTCCTGTGGGTTGGGGTTAGGGAGGGAACCCAGAACCCCTCCTGCCCTGTGGGGATCTGAGGACAAGGTCTCATGCTGACCAACTCACCCATGGGGTGGCCTGAAGGCAGTGGTCTATCACTGCCCTCCTCACAGGCTGCTCGTGAAGAGAATCTGTGGGTCTGGAGCTGGAGGTTTGGAGAATATCACGAAGGGCTGCCGAAGAAGGAGAGTGCAAGCCCCAAACCACTTTGTCAGAGCCACACAAACAAGATGGAGTCCTAACAGGAAGTCCCTTCCCCAAGGGCATAGAGTAGGAGAGCCCTGGGGGCCAGAGGAGACTTAACTTCCTGTAATTACTGCCCCCTGAGTTTGCTACCAGCCTAACACCCAGGGAACTCTTTCCAACTGTACCACCCTTGCAGAGGAGGCCATCTGGAATCAGGAGGCTTAGGGGACCTTGGTACTTCTGGTTACAAACACAGGGAGCTCTGTATGCCAGACTCTGGATCAGCTACACTACATTGTGTTCCTTCATTCGGCAAACCCAGAGAACTCTGTGTGCCAGCTGTAGGCCAGGCTCTGTACTTGCTACATTGCCTCTATTCTTTCATGAATTCCTCACAAGGGGACTCTGATATCAGAATCACCAACTTTCCAAGGTTGCTGAGGCTTACTGAGGTGCTGGAGCTTGTCTAGGGTCATTCAGATGCTACCTGGGGAAACAGAGACTGGAATTGAGCTCCACGGAATGGAAGATGACTTCTCCATGCATAGCTTTACTAAATTCTTCGTGCAATATAGGGGATTTTCTGAAGTTTACACAAAGTAACTGAATAGTTTAAAAATAATCAAATGGCTAGAATTAACTCTAACCCATTCCAGAGAGATAATACCAAAACAACAACAACAAAAGACACTTGAAAATATAAAGGAAATACCAAACAGAGTTTGGTGGGTCACGGTAATGACAGTGAAAACAAACAACAAACAAACAAACAAAAACCCATAGCCTTTCCTTTTTTAAAAAAAATGTAGTCACTGTAGGCAGATATCCCCTAGTGGCTAGAACCACAACTGTAGCTCTGAAAGTCTCAAATCAGAGGGATTTGTAAAGAGGGAAGGAGGGAGGAGCCTGGGCTCCAGTTTATGAGCCAGAACTTGGTGGAATTTTCCAATACCTTCTGGAATTTTCCACTACTTGCCCTCCTTCCCTTCCTAGATCTCTATGCCCTGAAGTCCAATGCCTGAGAGAGGTGAAGAAAAATCTTCACATGAGAGTGTGAACATCTGAGGTGAGGGAAATGTAAGACAGAAATGCATATGAATACACAGATACACTGTCAAGTCAAAAGTTGAAAATTCTGACTTTTTATGAAACAGTATCGTGTGAACTCTTTGATAACATGGTAAATATACGTGAACTTTTTTTGTCAGTCGATTATTAGATCCTTTCAAGTGTTCCTCTCGACAGATTAGCCTAATCACAGAATCTTAAACATTAAAAATGTATACTTAGAAAATAAAATCATTCTGCACCTTCCATCTACGTGATCCCCTCACCATGACTCACAGATACCCAAGATCTCCAATGTAAAAGGATTGGTGCACATTTTCCAGATGTGTTTCTCTTTAGGTGATGTGAATACCTAACTTAAAACATTTGTGTAGTTATGCAGTTCTGTACATATTCTTCTTAAATTTTGCCATTACAGGGACTTCCCTGGCAGTCCAGTGGTTAAGACTCTGCGCTCCCAATGCAGGGGACACAGGTTTGATCCCTGGTTGGGGAACTAAGATCCCGCATGCTGCAAGGTGCAAAAATAAATAAATAAACAAATAAATAAATAAAAATAAAATTTTCAATTTCATAAGCAATTTTATGCAAATTGATTTTTTTCATTTATTATGACATCTTTCGATTTTCGCTTCTTCAGTTAATGGTTTGGCATCTTTCCAGATCTTTACTGAAGAAGCATTTTTATTTTTAGATGAATTGAATTATTTGTGGTTATATTTGTCCCTTTCTCTGCTGATTAACAGAAATCCTGTTTGTTCTCACACATGAGCACAAAATCTGTAATACTGTTTCAAATGTTGTCTCCCAGCTTTTCAAACTTTTAATTTTTTCTCTTTTGACAGTACAGAAATTGCTTTAATTTTCATGGATTTTTTAAATTTAAAAATAACAGAGCTATGACAGAAAAAATGAGTAATACATAGGGTTGCATCAAATACTAGTCCACTGGGAATTCTAGATCCAAAGCCTTGATGGCTTCAGGGCAAAATGGAAAAGAGCTTTAGACCAAATTCTACATTGGTGAATATTGGGGAAAATATTTGAATACATGTTTGCTTATAGGAGACACCATGTAAAGTGCCTCTGGCCTAAAATAATTCCGTAAATGATCATTTCCTTCCCTCCATGGAGGTTAATTTCCTCTGCTTCAACCTGAGCCCCACACAAATTCTCCAGGACAGTTCAATCTCTGTAGCCCCATATCCAGGCCTCCAGGCTCAAGGGAGTAGATTTCATCTACATCCCCTTCAAGACCAAGACATGGGGGAGAGGGCTGTTTGAGTACCCTATCAGCGTGGCATTGACACTAGGACAACCAAAACGATATATGTGACCCAAGAAAAGCTTTTAACTCTGTCACAAACTTAATTAGAGAAATTGAAGGAGAGTTAGGAAAAGCCCATGTCTCCCAAACAGAAATGTCACATATAAAGGAATGCGAATTATTGGGAAAGTGTTTGGGACATATTTTATAGCCAAATGTTTAATATTATATAATATAAATAAATCTGATTAGTAAAAGAGCATCATTCAAAGTCTATTAAAAAATTTAAGTAAGAACTATGAATCACAAACATATAAAGATTAAACAAATACAAAAACAATTATATACGCATGTATGCATGTGTACATATATTTACATATGCATATACACATAAGCATACACATATAACATATGTATACATAGTATGTATACATATTGTGAGCAAATTTTGGAAGAATAAGTATGTTCATGTAAACTTACTTATATAGTACTGTACACAGAGAAATACATCTGGGAAATATAAACTATTTTTTTTTAACATCTTTATTGGAGTATAATTGCTTTACAATGGTGTGTTAGTTTCTGCTTTATAACAAAGTGGATCAGTTATACATATATTTATGTTCCCATATCTCTTCCCTCTTGCATCTCCCTCCCTCCCACCCACCCTCCCTATCCCACCCCTCTAGGTGGTCACCAGGCACCGAGCTGATCTCCCTGTGCTATGCGGTTGCTTCCCACTGGCTATCTATTTTACGTTTGGTAGTGTATATATGTCCATGCCACTCTCTCACTTTGTCACATCTTACCCTTCCCCCTCCCCATATCCTCAAGTCCATTCTCTAGTAGGTCTGTGTCTTTATTCCCGTCTTGCCACTAGGTTCTTCATGACCTTTTTTTTTTTAAATTAATTTATTTATTTATCTTTGGCTGTGTTGAGTCTTCGTTTCTGTGCGAGGGCTTTCTCTAGTTGCGGCGAGCGAGGGCCACTCTTCATCGCGGTGCGCGGGCCTCTCACTATCGTGGCCTCTCTTGTTGCGGAGCACAGGCTCCAGACGCGCGCAGGCTCAGTAGTTGTGGCTCACGGGCCCAGTTGCTCCGCGGCATGTGGGATCTTCCCAGACCAGGGCTCGAACCCGTGTCCCCTGCATTGGCAGGCGGATTCTCAACCACTGCACCACCAGGGAAGCCCATGACCTTTTTTTTTTTTTTCCCTTAGATTCCATATATATGTGTTAGCATACTGTATTTGTTTTTCTCTTTCTGACTTACTTCACTCTGTATGAAGACTCTAACTGCATCCACCTCACTACAAATAACTCAATTTCGTTTCTTTTTATGGCTGAGTTTACCAACAATATACATCTTGCTATGTAAAAAGATGAAAAAAAATAGAAAAATATTTTCTCTAGCATATACACATTCCTGCATTTCATTAGTTTTGGAAAGAAAGATATTAATTTGAAATCAGAAGAATAAATGATGCAAATTTTTATAACATTATAGTATATACCTAGCTGGGAATTTCACTGCAAAAAAATTATGTATGTGACTTAACTGTGTTTATATATAAATCTATATTTTTTTCACATTACCCTTGTCTCTCAATTATACATATAAAGGTTTCCTGTCACTACTGGGAGGAAGGGACTGAAGAAAATTCTTGCCACTAGACTTAATGTACCTGGGCTCTAACTCACCCTTAATGCTTCATTCGCCACAAAATCTTCCAGATATTTCCGTCCGATGGGCACCTCGCTCTCTTCCTCCTGCCAAGGCTTCCTGCTATGTGACATCCAAGCTGCCATCCCAGATATGCTCACCAGGTGGCACAGACCTCCAATTTCTGAATTTTCTCCAGTGAAAAATGTTATTTGGGAAAGGGAAAGAAAAATCTATTAAAAGTTACCTTGCACTGAGAGTGGTGGAAGAACATGTAAAATAAAATCATGCTCAAATTGCTTTACCTAACAATTTTCTTCTTCTCTATGGTTTCACAGATAGAAATCAGAGTAATAATATAGGACTCCTCTTAGAGGGCTGGTGGTTAGTAAAGGCCTGAGGTGGGAGCAAGGAGGGCAGAAGGGGTTCAGATACTTTCTACAACTGTCCTGTTAAGTTTCACAAAGTTTTTCCCAGCGTGACAAACTTCTGGGTAAGGGATTTGCACTCTGGATTTTCCAAAGGGATGAACCAGGTTACAGGGTATTTCCTTCCTGTTACATCTGGCTAGTCTCCACCCTCTCCTCTTCTGCTGGCTAAAGCCTCCTAGGTTCAGATCTCAGCTTAAACTTCACTTCACGTGAGAAGTCTCAGACATACCCTACTGGTGTGATTACCACTAGGCATCTAGTAACTGCATCACCTTTACCATCTCCAGACACATTTTTCATGTGAAAGGGGACCAAAGACTGTGAGCTCACAATGTTTCATAGGCTGTAGCATCACACAGTGGACTTAAGATGCTGACATTTTCAAATATCTTGTCTGAAGATTTGCCTCAGATTCTCTCTGCCACTTTTGAGGGGGATGCTGGGGACAAAGGTCAGTTCAGCAACGGAAATGCAGAGTTCTTCCACAGACAGCAATCGGAGCGTGTAGTTCAGAGACGCTGAGGAGGCTGTGGATTGATGCTCCTTCCTCCAAAGAGCCCATGAGAGTACTACAACGAGAGTCTGTGATTTTTAGCAGGCGTAGTTTTGCATGGCAAAGACCAAATGAACCTTCCAGAGGTAAAATTCCAGGTTTGAAAGTTTTTGAATAATTTGCTGCGTGGAATACTCTTAAATATATTTCAAAATATTTAAATGAACTTGGAAAATATTTTTAAAAAAATTAAGGAAGGAAGCAAAATGTTCCTTTAACCCCTGATGAGATATCATCACTTTTATATTCTCATTAATTATGTGCATAATATGACACTGGCTTATCTTTTAATCTACATATAACATTTAATCCTTTTGACATAACTACAAACTCCATATTGTGATTCATTCTTTACTGATAAGGAAACCGAGCCTCAGATTTCAGGCCTGGCTGAGACTAAAGCACTTTTGTGAGCTACACTGTCTTGTGATTTCAATAAATCCTGACAAGGACCCTATGAGGGGGAGAATCCTCACTCCCGGGATGGGGAACCTGAGGTTTGGGACCTTAATGTCCCACACTGCCCCATGTCATGCTCCTACTCATTGGCTGATTCCAGACTGGAACCCATGTCTTCTGAACCTGGCCTTTACTCTTCCTACTGATTCACCAGGCCTTGCTTTATTTATTGGATATAATTTTATGGGCTTTGTTTACAACCATAACAGGAATTCACACTCAGTTTACACAATGTAGAAAATACATTCAAGGATGGAGGGAAATTGCAAATAACAGCAACACTACAAAACACTGACATACATAGTTAACTTTATGGTTTCCCTTGCTGACAACTGAAAACAATATAAAAGCTAGTTTCAATTTACTGTGACGATTTGAGACAAGTTTTGTTTTTATTTCCACTGTTTTAAAACCATATCACCCATGCTACTCTCTCACTTTGTCCCAGCTTACCCTTCCCCCTCCCCGTATCCTCAAGTCCATTCTCTAGTAGGTCTGTGTCTTTATTCCCGTCTTGCCCCTAGGTTCTTCATGACCTTTTTTTTTTTTTTTTAGATTCCATATATATGTGTTAGCATACGGTATTTGTTTTTCTCTTTCTGACTTACTTCACTCTGTTTGACAGACTCTGGGTCCATCCACCTCACTACAAATAACTCAATTTCATTTCTTTTTATGGCTGAGTAATATTCCATTGTATATATGTGCCACATCTTCTTTATCCATTCATCTGTCGATGGACACTTAGGTTGCTTCCATGTCCTGGCTATTGTAAATAGAGCTGCAATGAACATTGTGGTACATGACTCTTTTTGAATTATGGTTTTCTCAGGGTATATGCCCAGTAGTGGGATTGCTGGGTCGTATGGTAGTTCTAGTTTTAGTTTTTTAAGGAACCTCCATACTGTTCTCCATAGTGGCTGTATCAATTTACATTCCCACCAACAGTGCAAGAGAGTTCCCTTCTCTCCACACCCTCTCCAGCATTTATTGTTTGTAGATTTTTTGATGATGGCCATTCTGGCCGGTGTGAGATGATATCTTATTGTAGTTTTGATTTACATTTCTCTAATGATTAATGATGTTGAGCATTCTTTCATGTGTTTGTTGGCAATCTGTATATCTTCTTTGGAGAAATGTCTATTTAGGTCATCTGCCCATTTTTGGATTGGGTTGTTTGTTTTTTTGATATTGAGCTGCATAGCTAGTGGGAAGCAGCCGCATAGAACAGGGAGATCAGCTCGGTGCTTTGTGACCACCTAGAGGGGTGGAATAAGGAGGGTGGGAGGGAGGGAGATGTAAGAGGGAAGAGATATGGGGACATATGTATATGTATAACTGATTCACTTTGTTATAAAGCAGAAACTAACACACCATTGTAAAGCAATTATACTCCAATAAAGATGTTAAAAAAAAGTATATATAATTGAGCTTCCATCAATACCCTGTTGAGAAATAGTTGCCTTTTGAAAGGGCTCAACATTTTAAGCTAATGGGATAATCTTTAATGGAGTAATTTGAGGCCTAGAATAGGTAAGTGGGAGGTAATTTAGGCTAGATTATTTGAAATTATAGCATTTAGGTACACAGTGGTGTGTTTAGCTTAACAATATGTTCTCTGAAAAAATATGTGCATGCATGTACACACACACACTCATATATGTATTATAAATTCAGTGATAAAAAGATATGCAGCACGCTATTTACAAATAATACAATATAAAATCTTCTTTATTATAAATTCATATAGCCAATTGATTCTCACAAAAGACTTTCATTGATTTTGGTGCAATGTTTGTATCCATAAACAGACAGTGATGAACAAGTATAATTCCTACATGAATGCTGATTGGTATTTTTGTTTATGTTAATTAGTTTTATAAAAGTGAAACAATAAAGATGTATGTTGGAAACTACTATGTTCACTAGTTTTTCAATGACTAGTGATTTCTTTGCTGAACTGTGTAATAGTTTCAGATCATGGGAGACTATTCCTCCAATTCATAATAATTTTAAATTGTTACAATTTGTAGCAAATTATACCTATAGACCCCCCCACACACACAAAAACCATATCACTGAGATATTGCTTTTAACAGAAAAGAAAAGCTATATATCATTTCTCAGTGGAAATGAATTAACGGCTGTAAGAATATCATTGGCAAAACCAAGTAGAAATACACGTTTCTCAAAAATAATTTATGTTCTCAAAATTAGAGAGTTTCCTTTTAAATCATTACAATTAAAATCTGCATTACAACGTGTTTGCCAATAGGTAACAAACTATAGTAATTGAGGTCAGAATTAAGATGCTTTCATTCATACTCATGGATACTTTGAGCAAAACCCTTGAATCTGATTAATTTGGTGATGCATCAAAACCCAGTTTGACAAAAAGATAACCTACTGAGTGGGAGAAAAATATTTGCAAATGATATGACCAATAAAGGGTTAATATCCAAAACATATAAACAGCTCATACAACTCAATAGCAAAAAACCAAACAAACCGATTACAAAATGGGCAGAAGACCTGAATAGACATGTTTCCAAAGAAGACATACAGATAGCCAACAGGTCATGGAAAGATGCTCAACATTGCTAATCATCAGAGAAATGAACATCAAAACCACAATGAGATATCACCTCACACTTGTCAGAATGGCTATCATCAAAAATTCTACAAATAACAAATGGCGAGGATGTAAAGAAAAGGGAACACCTGTACACTGTTGTTGGGAATGTAAATTGGTGCAGACACTATGGAAAACAGTATGGAGGCTCCTCAAAAAACTAAAAATAGAACTCCCATATGATCTAGCAATTCCACTCCTGGGTCTATCTCCAAAGAAAACAAAAACACTTATTGGAAAAGATACGTGCACCCCAATGTTCATAGCAACCTTATTTATAATAGTCAAGATATGGAAGCAACCTAAGTGTCCATTAACAGATGAATGGTTATTGAAGATGTGGTATATATATAATGGAATGTCACTCAGCTATAAAAAATAATGAAATCTTGTCATTTGCAACAACATAGATGGACTCAGAACATATTATGCTTATCAACATAAATTAGACAAAGACAAATACTGTATGATATCACTTATGTGTGGAATCTAAAATATAAAATGAACTAGTGAATTTAACAAAAAAGAAACAGACTCACAGATACAGAGAACAAACTAGTGGTTACCAGTGGGTAACCATTACCTTATAGTACAGTGGTGCCCAATTTTGCTCACTAAGTGGGCAGAGGGAAGGGAGGAGGGGCAAGATAGGGGTAGGGAGTTAAGAGGTACAAAATACTATGTATACAATAAAAAAGCTACGAGGGTATATTGTACAGCACAGGGAAACATAGCCATTATTTTATAATAACTTTAAATGGAGTATAATCTATAAAAATGTTGAATCACTATGTTGTACACCTGAAACTGATATAAATCAACTATATGATTATGCTTGCAAAAATACTAGTGGCCTTTAAACACATCACAATATCAAAATTAGGTAACATTTGTTTTGGCCCAGGCAACATTTATTCATAAAACTATTATGTGACATTTTCATCCCTATTGTACAGATGAAATAGATAAGAAACTAAAAGGTTAAGTACTTTGCGTAAGCCGCAAACTTAAAAAGGGGCCCATCAAGGATTTTGAATCCAAATAACAAGGATCCACAGCCCATGAATATATAAGGTGATAGAACTTGAGACGTGGAAGCACACAGATATTATCAAGTTTCAGCCAGAGAAACCCACACTGACACACACTTACATGTACAGATCCATTGTCAAAAATTGTAATCAGATTCTTTTCTGTATGAATCAGTATTCTTTGAATACATTTCCAAAACAATAAAACCATAACTACTTTATCTGTGAAAGTATTTTGTGTTTTCAAATTTTTATCAATAAATTTTTCTGTTTATAGAATTTCAAGCAATATAGAACTGTACATGTATAAAATTAAATTACCCTGAATCTCCCTCCTGCCTGACTCCTGTCTCCTGACCCAAAGGTGTCTATTATCAACAGACGGGTGCATGTTCTCCAGATGTGTTTCTCTATAGGTGAATTATTATCATAATCACAGATACACAAAAATATTTATTCATACACATATTTTTTTCAATATTGGAATCACCTCATTCATATTTTGCAACTTGCTTTTTTGCATCAAAAATAGTATCTCTTTATGTTTTAATTTGTATTTCATTAGCTGTGTTTTTAAATGTTTCTAAGACATGTATATTGCTCTTTGAATGAATTCTGTTTATATTTATATTAGCTATCTATTGGTGAAAAATAAATTACTCAAAAATTTAGATGTTTAAAATAACAAATATATAATACTACACCATTTCTTTGGATCAAGAATCAGGGAGAGCTAAAGTGGAAGGCTCTGGTTCAGGGTCTCTCACAAGGCTGCAATCAAGGCAAAGGTAGCTGGTTACTGGCAGGTCTCAGGGCCTCACTACTTCTGGCCAGAGACATGGGTTCCTTGTTACTTGGGTAGCTCACAATATGGTAGCTGGCTTCTCTCAGAATGCGCATGAGACCAACAAGGAAGACACAGCCTCTTTGTAACCTTGTCTCAAAATTGAACCCCATCTCTTCTCATATATTCTAGCCATTAAAGGAAGTCACTAACTCCAGCCCACACACAATAGGCCAAATTATATAAGGAAGTGAATGCCAGAAGGCGAAGATCATTAGAGACTGTTTTAGGGGCTGCCTACCACAACATCATTAGATTATCTGTTTATATTAGTTCCTGGGAATGCTTCAGTATCATGAGAATTCACTTCATATAATTTTCAAGTATTTACTCCAGCCTTGTCAAGCAAGTTTTAATGATTATTTTGTAATACAGTCTTTTAAATTTTAATATTATAATTTAAGAGTAATATGGCTCATTATATTTAAAAAATTGATACCCTGGGCAGCATGAAATATGAGCACTGAAAGAAATTAGGATTAGGACATGTCCTGGTGGCTTCAGGACACAATAGGAGAAGCTTTAGTGAAGTCCAGTTTACACTACTAAGCAGGCATTAACAAAGCAGTTTCCCCCTTTTATCTAACTTCTCCAAACTTCCTATACTCTGATGTAAACAGTGGATTTAATAATAGTTTACTCAAATAAATGTGAAAATTAAAGGATATATAATTTAGAGTTCCACTTGCATAAAATAGTTTTGTCAACATTAATATCCTACTCTTCAGACCACCTATCCTAGAGGGAGCACCTGTTCTGACTGAGACCTTCTCTACCACCTTAAAATCAGTCAATTCGCTTGGTCCCCATTCACAGGTGTCTTGGCCCCAGGGACAGGATTTCATTTCTGTCATCGTCATCATCATCACCAAGAGGGGTTTTTGAGTGAGTGCCCATAGGGGAGTGTAAAATGACCAGTCCTTAAGGCCTGGTAGCCTATCACCTACATAAGAGATCGCTGGGTATACACAATGTATCTCAACTTACTTTCATTATTACTCCCTCAAGGAGGCTCTTTAGACAGTTTTTCTTTGCCAACACTTTACTGCATAGAATGTGAAATTTTAATACCATAGATGTAGTTTATATCTGTTTATGTACTGTGGACCTTTGGAGGGCCACAAACCATTGTAATGTCTACTTCCTTCCCCTATTCTCAAGAACCAATTTTCAGATTCTTGGTGGGAGGCCATATTGGCTTCACTGAGGATGAATGGAAAATTGTGATGGAGACAAAACCTGGAACACCATCCCTGCCCATTATGTGGTGTGTCATTCAGGAATGCTTGCTTAGCCTCTGTTAGCCTGCCCTTTTTCATCTGTAAAAGGGCACCCATGATGCTTTCCTTACAGGACTATAGGGAGGAGTAAATGGGGAACCCTCCACAGAGTATATGGCACATTGTAGGACTTCAAGAAATGTGAGACATGGCCCACTTTTCTCCTCCCTCCTAGAAAGTGATGACTGTTATCTAAGCCTCCCCCTGTTGAGCCTTCAGGTAGCTGTAGCCACTACCTTTGCCTTGACTGCAGCCTTGTGAGAGACCCTGAGACATATCTGCCATAGAAATCACCTGGAAACATGGCAGTCAGAAATAGCACATATTCACACTTCCGTAATAAAGGAGGTTTGGGGCCATTTCTGTGTTGCAGGATGGCTTTGCTGAGGAATCCAGGGTGAGGTAAGAAGATCATCAAACCATTTTCTTTAATTTCTCATCATTTTATGTCCCTTTATTTTACCTTTTAGATTGATATTGGAAAAGCAGTTTCCCACTGAGCCCCCAGATGAAGAGAGTGCAGATAAAGGGGAGGCAGGAATCACAAACCCTTGACTTTGACACCAGGCCCATTGCCCTCTACAGGACCATGCACTAGGATTTCATCTGCACCATCAGCTTCTTCAAAGAGAGGGGATGGGGAGCGAGTATTACCTCAGTGGGCACAGTTTAGAAACATGTAAAACTACAAGTTTTAAGTTCTAGAAGGTCATCATCTGTCAAGGAGACTGTTGGACGCCCTTTGGGGAGGGTAGGAGGTAGATCCCATTCCTGTTCCTTAAAAGATTACTCTGGAAGATTGATCTTCCATTAGTGAATGAGTCTGTCATCTGTCAATGGGAATAATGATGCCATCCTCCCAGAGTTGTTGTGAGAATAATGTAAGGTATATAATTGTGTGCATGTTTCAGCTATAAATATATAAGTACTATCATAGAGCTAGTTCCCTTTAGCAACATTTTTTAAATCTGAAAATCGTTTTCTTTTGAGATTTCTCTAGTAAGGTGACTGTGGGGCTGCTTTGATATGACTCCATGCTGCCCTGACCATTCTTTCACGTACTTCCTGGGGCATAGGTGCCCAAGAAGTTCTGCAGCCAGTGTCCAAGAGTGCAGCAGCTGATGGGGACCTCACTATTTCTTCTCTCATAGATATTGCCAATGTCTCTGCAAAGAGGTTGTACCAATCTGTCCTCCACCAGCAGTGAATGGAGTTACTGTAGCCCCACATTTTCCACTGAAAGAGGATGCAGCATAAACATAAAGTCACTGATCAGATTTTCTCTTCAAATTCTGGAATTATTTCAGGATATATTCTGAGGCACAAATGTGAAATATGCCATTTATAGGGAAATATAACAAAGAAAGATTAAAATGAGCTAACATTCTAGTACCAAGATATCAGATTAGCAAATAATAAAAACGTAAAACCCATCATGGACTCAGATCTGCAAAAACAGGTGCTCCTGTCTTGTGGCTGTTTGTGCTAAATACTAATAAGATTATAAAGGTCAACTAAACAGTAAATATTTAAAAATATTCAATGTCCATACTCTTTGACAAAGAAGTCCCACTTGTGGGATCTTGTCTTCCTGAGGCAGCCGGGTGAGACCCCTGCCATCATGACCCATCTGTCCACACTGTTCAGGGTTGAACCATCAACACAGATGACTCAATGTCTTCAGGCCCCCTGACTCCTTGATTCAAAGGAGAAAATCTCTCTTACTGCTGGTTGCCCAGCCTTGATGAACCATCCACAGAACCACCACAAGCAATGATATGGAGCAGTGCTAGGTCCCTGCTCCTGGAGGGACATGTAGATCTCTGACCTCATCCCAGTGTGGGAGAAATCTCCCTTCTTCTCCCTCTCCAGGCTCTCAGAAGCCCTCTGCTCTGTAGCAGGTGGAAACAGCCCAATCCTTACTGTAAGCTTAAGGTTTTACAAAAGATGGAAGAAACACAGGTGTCAGACAGCTTCTGCTCCAAACCCTGTCACAAACTTCCCTGGAGGCAAGGGGAAGGGGCATCAAGCCTGGCTCCCTGCTGCAGGGAAGGTAAACACAGGGAGAACAGAGATGACCACCTCAGCAGTATGTGTCCTGATACATTTTGTACAGATCTGTCACCAGCAACTAAAGGTGCCCAGGTTGCCGGTTATATCCATAGCTATGGCAGTGGGCTTGGGGAGAAACCTCTTTGCCACCTGTTTCTGGTGAGGAGCCAATGATTTTTGTCATATACATCGTGAAGACAAGACAGCCATACCTCACCACCAGCACCTTGGTTCTCCTCCACAAAGCCTTCTTTGTGTCGGATTGCTTGATAAAGTCAGGACACCCAATTAAATTTGAATTCTAGAGAACTAAGGGATAATTTTTAGTATAAGTATGTCAAATGCAATGTGATTTTGTTTATCTGAAATTGAAATTTAACTTGGTGTCTTTTATTTTTATTTGCTAAATCTGGACACCCTGGGGTAGGAGACTGTGAATCTAAGTTTAACAGCCCCAGTTGAGCCCCCCAATCAGCACCAATCATCCATGTGAGTACACCTTCTTGGATATCCTAGCCAAATTAAGCCTCCAGATGACTGTGACCTAAAGTGACAGAGACCATGTGGAGCAGAAAAACACTCAGCTGCTTCAACATACTGAATCCTGAGAGATAATAAATGACTATTATTTGGGGAAATTTATTAAGTAGAAATGGATATCCAAAACATGCATTTGGGGTGTACTTTTTTTCTGTGGTCTGTAATCATTGGAAAGGATAGGGATTCACTGATTCCTGAAGCCTTGGTAAGACTTCATTATAGTTTCGGCTATAGATTGCATATAGCTTTATATGTGGGTATCGATTTCTGAACATTTCTATTCCTTCTTGAAGGGATTTCCACAGGAAATTTTCATGACATATGATTTTCACCCTACTTTTGGAGTTTAGAACCTAATTCCAATCCCCCTCCACAAGAGGAGCCTCCAATGCAATCTCCTGTGTTAAGGAACTGAGAGGTTGTTGCTACAATTGGCTCCATGAACCACATGGAACACCATACCCTCAGAACGTTGCTTGGTGAGTAATAGAACAAGGGGTGTTTACTCACTTTGAAAAGTGATTCTCAAAGATTGTTTCCTGAAACACTCTCCTGCTACAGGGATAACCTTTGGCAAGGAAGTTACTTTCCTTGAGCACATATAGACAGAGCTTCTTCACCAGCAGCAAATAGCTCTGCATTATAGTCTTTGGCCTTTATGACTGTCTCATGAAGCACTTTAGTTGGTCAAGTCAGTATGATTCTGGGATTCATTGAAAAAGAAGCCCAATTGCCTGCAAATCTAAGTCATTTTCTCCAATATCACCTTTATAAGTAATAGAATCGGTGTTTTGTTCTTTTTATTCTTTTGTCATAGTTCTTGAGTTAGAGCCCAGATGTGGATAAAGGGTGTGTTTGGGGGACCCCTTAAAGACACAAGCATTTTGTAACGGATCATAGGAAAAGTTGGGGAGCCAGCAAGACTCAGAAAAGGGGAGAAGAGCTGTGGATCTATTGTTAGACCCACCCCTGAGAGCAGAGTAAACATGTGCTCTATAAAGGCAGCTTGCTTCAAGAATTTTGAAGGGAAAGGGTCTGGGCTGTGTGTTCCTCCTTCCAAAGTCACTCATCAGATAAGTGATTCCCACAATAGAGAAGTGAATTACAGAGAGGCTAGAAGTATTTTGGTCATGGATGTCCCTCCTCATGGAAGAAAATATCAGGAATGGAGAATAAGAATTTCCCCAACAGAAACCAATTGTCTGGGGGAATTGACTAGGTTTCTTTCTGCCTATTAAATGATTATATTTTTCTAGGCCTGCCTCCCTGAAGCACCTCTGAATGTTTCTTTAAATGACTTAATAAATATATAAATAAATAAATGACTTTTTTCCAACTTCTTAGATCATTCAGTCACACGATTATAGACATTCTCTTAATGTTCTACCACAGATGACGAACTTCTGTTAGCCCTCTGAGGGCTAGCTCATCTCCAAGAATCCTAGGATACTTCCCTGGGTCTCTGTATACTGAGAATAACTCCGCTCTTGTCTCTTTAAAGCAAACATATTCCTGACAACAGGTACTTTTTTTTTTTCCATCAACCTGGGCAGAGTTCGCCAATTTTCCGGATCCCAGTCTAGTGCCTCTAATTAGTATGCTTTCTCTGGTGGTAGCCAGAGCTAAGGTCCTCTGCTTTCACCGAAATCCAGGGAGTGGAGGAGTGTGCAAGAGGCATTTCCGGTGTGGGGGATTAGCCTGCGCATCACGGTTGCCGTGGAAACCTGACGTCAATGAGGCGACCGTGACGACTTTTCTGCAGAGACTGACGTGACCTGACGAGTAGCACAGGTCCCGCCTTCAGGTGTTTGGGACTCAGCTGAGGGTGTGCGTCCCGGCGATGGCGGCTGGACCGCCCTAGGGTGTGGGGAGACAAAGGGATCCGCTTCCAAGTCGCCTCTTTCCCGCTTTGGGGCTAAGTGCCTCCGCTGTCTCGTAGGTAAAGCCATTGGGGTCCCGCCCGGCCCCAGTGGGTGCGGTGTCCTGCTCCAGGGGTGTCCTGGAGCCACTTTCCTTCTAAAGGCAGGGGCGCGGGAGGTGAGACAGGTAACGACTCTAAGCCTCAGCTTTCCCCTCTGTAAAATGGGGATAAGAATGCTTTCCCCCTGGGGGCTTCCCTGGTGGCGCAGTGGTTGAGAATCTGCCTGCTAATGCAGGGGACACTGGTTCGAGCCCTGGTCTGGGAAGATCCCACATGCCGCGGAGCAACTAGGCCCGTGAGCCACAACTACTGAGCCTGCGCGTCTGGAGCCTGTGCTCCGCAACAAGAGAGGCCACGATAGTGAGAGGCCCGCGCATCGCAATGAAGAGTGGCCCCCACTCGCCGCAACTAGAGAAAGCCCTCGCACAGAAACGAAGACCCAACACAGCTAAAAATAAATAAATTAATTAATTAATTTTAAAAAATTGATTTGTTTAAAAAAAAAAAAAAAAGAACGCTTTCCCCACAGGATCGCTGTGAACATTAAGTGATAACACATGAGTAAGCCTATAGTCCTGTGGTTATTGTGGGATCATGAATGTTTGGCCACTTCGTATTTATTATCAACTTCGTTGTTGGCGGAGAGATGAGGAAAGGAAAAGAAAAAGCCCCTGGTGAGAAACCCATTGTAACATCTGGTAGTTAGGATCACTGCCCAGTTGTTTCACTGTCTATGTCACTAACCCAGTGCCTAGCACGGTGCAGGGCACACAGTTACCAGTAAAGCATGGTAATTGCTGGATCTGTCTCTCCCTGTGCAGCTTCTCATGCTGGTGGCCTTGGTCACATCAGGTGTCTGAAGGGGGCAGGTTCTGAGCATCTGTGTCCTGATGGCTGCTGGAGCTTCTACTCCAGATTCAAGGGCAGCAGTCCTCAGGAAACCACAACACTTCACTTCCTGGTGGAATATGACGCCTGGCTCTAGTGAGTTCATAGATCTGGACAAAAGCATGTTATGAAATAGCTCCTGTGAGATTCTAGCCTAAAAGTAGAGAAGCTACTTTGATCTCATCATGGGAAAGAGGTTTAGCAGGTGGAATGTCATTCCATCAGCAGCTACTTGCTTTGTAGTAGTCCTGAGGCCCATCTTAGAAATGCCTTATTTGTGCAAAAGCAATGAATTCTATAGCTTGAGGGAGCTACTTGATGTTTAATATGCATTTGCAATAAGTTTACATATATATTTTCTAACTGTGTAAATAATAGTCAGTGATTCCCATGTATGTCTCAGATGGGTATTGAAATATGCAATTGCCTTTTCCGCGCCAGCCAGACAGGGGTCCATGCGGCGTTGTTCTGTATTCCCATGGTAACTTAAAGGGGAACTTTCACAATGTCCAGAGCCCTTGATGTCCTGCAAATGAAGGAGAAGGATGTTCTCAAATTCCTTGCAGCAGAAACCCACTTAGGTGGCACCAACCTTGACTTCCAAATGGAAAAGTACATCTACAAAAGGAAAAGTGATGGCATCTACATCATAAATCTGAAGGGAACCTGGGAGAAGCTTCTGTTGGAAGCTCGTGCCATTGTTGCCATTGAAAACCCAGCTGATGTCAGTGTCCTATCCTCCAGGAATACTGGCCAGCGAGCTGGGCTGAAGTTTGCTGCTGCCACTGGAGCCACTCCTATTGCTGGCTGCTTCACTCCTGGAACCTTCACTAACCAGATCCAGGCAGCGTTCCAGGAGCCAAGACTTCTAGTGGTTACTGATCCCAGGGCTGACCACCTGCCTCTCACAGGGGCCTCTTACGCTAACCTGCCTACCATTGCTCTGTGTAACGCAGACTCTCCTCTGCGATATGTGGACATTGCCATCCCATGCAACAACAAGGGAGCTCACTCAGTGGGTCTGATGTGGTGGATGCTTGCCCGGGAAGTTCTGCACATGCGTGGCACCATCTCCCATGAACACCCATGGGAGGTCATGCCTGATCTCTACTTCTACAGAGATCCTGAAGAGATTGAAAATGAAGAGCAGGTGGCAGCTGAGAAGGCTGTGGCCAAGGAGGAATTTCAGAGTGAATGGACTGCTCCAGCTCCTGAGTTCACTGCTACTCAGCCTGAGGTGGTGGACTGGTCCGAAGGTGTGCAGGTGCCCTCTGTGCCTATTCAGCAGTTCCCCACTGAAGACTGGAGCGCTCAGCCCCCCACTGAAGACTGGTTTGCAGCTCCCACTGCTCGGGCCATTGAGTGGGTAGGAACAACCACTGAGTGGTCTTAAGCTGTTCTTCCACAAACTCTTAAAACGGAAATAGGTTGATGGAAAATAAACAGTTTCTAAAAAAAAAAAAAGAAAAAACAAAAGAAATATGCTATGTTGTTTTTCCTAGCAATCTGTGATTGTACCATGGATTCTTCCCTGCTCACCACATTTTTATCCATTGCGTAACAAAATGTTTAAATGCCAAAAAGTTTCCAAGTGTTAGTATAAAATGTCAGTTATGAGGATTTAGGATTTTGAAAAATAATAATTACTCTAGAGCTTCCCTATTATAATAATATTCAGCCATGTCCCCTAAAATAACCGGATATTCTAAAATATCTTTATGATTATTTTCCAAGAAATAATATTTTTAGTCTGTACTTCAGAAGGACATGTGCATCAACTTTCACTAAATATTTCAACATACCTCATTGCAAAAGATGATTTCTATTTTGGTAATATGTGGTGTAGACAAATTTGGTGAGACATGGTGTGGACCTATTAATATGATAAGAGCATATTGATGGGTATTGTTCTCCTGGTTATTTTAATTGCATCAAAGACTTAGAAAAATATATTTTAAATGCTTTATTGACCTATGATTGACATACAATACATTGCACACATTTGAAGTGTATGCTTTAATAAGGTTTTGTATATGTCTACATCATGAAACCAACACTACAGTGGAGATAATGAACTTCCTCGTGCCCCTTTGTAATCTCCCACCCACCTGCCTCTGGCCTCCAACTTCCTCCCCTGGACCTTTCCTGTTCCCAGGCAACCACTGAACTTCTGTAACTATTAATTAATTTCATTGTGATTTTATGTAAATAGAATTGTATAGAATGTACTTTTTTCCTAGCTTCTTTCATTCAGTCTATTTCTAGATTTATCCATTTGTTGCCTGTATAGATAGTTTCTTTTTATTGCTGAGTAGTATTCTATTATACAGATATATCACAGTTTGTTTTATCCATTAACCTGGTGAGGGATATGAGGTTGTTTCCAACATGAAGCTCTTTTAAATAAAACTGGTATGAACATTTGGGTTTAAGTCTTTACAGGGACACATGCTTTCTTTCTGTGGGGTAAATACTTAGGGGTTCAATGGCTGGAGCATATGGTAGATGTAAGATTAATGTTGTGGGGCTTCCCTGGTGGCGCAGTGGTTGAGAATCTGCCTGCCAGTGCAGGGGACACGGGTTCGAGCCCTGGTCTGGGAAGATCCCACATGCCGCGGAGCAACTGAGCCCGTGAGCCACAATTACTGAGCCTGCGCGTCTGGAGCCTGTGCTCTGCAACAAGAGAGGCCGCGATAGTGAGAGGCCCGCGCACCGTGATGAAGAGTGGCCCCCGCTTGCCACAACTAGAAAAAGCCCTCGCACAGAAACGAAGACCCAACGCAGCCAAAAATAAATAAATAAATAAATAAAAATTTAAAAAAAAAAAAAAGATTAATGTTGTAAGAAATTACCAAACTGGTTCTGAAGTGGTTATACCATTTTTCATTCCCATCAGCAGTGTATGAGGGTTTAATCCTCCACAATATCATCAGTGCTTAGCATAGTCAGCATTTTTAATTTTGGCCATTCTTATAGGGGTGTAGTGATATCTCACTGTAATTTTAATTTACATTTCCATACTGACGAATAATGTTGATCACCTTTTCATGTACCCATTTGCCATTTATATAATTTCTTAGATGAAGTGTTGGTTCAAATCAGTCACATGCCAGAGAGGTCATACACAAAACAGACCTGGGAAGTAGAAAGGAATTAGCAAACAGTTTGGTGAGTCACTGTAATAAGAGTAGGAAAAAAAAGAAAATCATGGCTTTTCCTTTGTAAAATGTAGTCAATGTTGATAGATACTCCCCTGGTGGTCAGATCTAGAACTGTAGCTCTGAAAGTCTCAAGGCAGCGGGCAATGGAAGGGGAAGGGAGGGAGGAAAGGGTACGAAATAACCGGCCCACAGTCTTAAAAAATGTCGAGGTCATGAAAGTCAAGACAAAACGGAGGAACTTTGCTAGACTGTGGAAAAATAAAGAGACACCACAGTACAAGATTCTGTCCTGGATTCTTTTGCTATGAAGGACATCGTTAAGACAACTGGCAAAACTTGAACAGGGTCTGAGGATTAGCTTGTGATAAATTTTATTAATGATAATTTCCTGATTTTGATGGTTGTCTTCTGGTTATATAGGAGAATGGTCTTGTCTGTAAGACATACACTCTAAAGTATTTGGGAGCTATGGGGCATCGTGTTGGCAACTTGCTCTCATATGGTCCAGGGAAGGGGGTGGGGCAGGGGATTCTTTGTTTTATACCAGCAAATTTTCTGTAAGTTTGTGATTTGTTTTTAACAACAACCAAAAACAAGGAGCATGTATTTTTTTCATCAGAAACATGGGCTCATTTATATAGATAAGGGCTGAAAGGAACTCCTTTGGGTTTTATAACAATGATGCCATTGGTGACCTTGTTGAGAGCAGATTCAGCTGAATGGAGAGGCAATAGACAGGGGTGGGTTGAGGAATGACAGGGAGGTTAGAAAGTGGAGACAGTGAATATAGTTCCCCCTGCTTTGAGAAGTTTTTTGTTTATGAAAATGAGAGGAGAGAGGGGAGGATGTGGCTTAGGAATATTGATTTGTAGGGAAGGATTTTTGGTATATTTGTTTAGCTATTCATTGGAAGGAGAAACATAAGCCAGTTCGTATTAACGTTGAAAAGGAAAGGCCTTGTAAAGAAAATAGAGGGTTCAAGGTCTAAAAGTTGATGAAGATAAGAAATGCTCAGCCTTTAGTTTTTCTGACTCTTCTGCATTGCCAGGACAGTGTGCAAACACTGAATTCAGTATTTTCAGGTGGCTGGGTGTGGAGGATGTTCTCCTACAAAAAGGTCTTTCTATAAAGCTCTTCAAATAACGTACAATATATATAAATTATACATACACCAAATTACAGTAATGGATATTTCCAGGGTTGTGGCGAAATATAGATGTTATATACACTTCCGTGTTGTTCGACTTTACCTTACATCCAAGATTTACTACTTATGTAATTATAATAAAAATAACATTTTAAAACAGGAGGTTTGAATTTGGTCTTAAATTTATTTGCAAGTTTTTTGTTGTACAGAGAGATTTACTTTTCTGAAAATATGTCCATAATTAATAGTGAAGGGGCTGGGGAGGAAGCAAATTAGAAACTATGTATAGCATCATCCCAAATTTTACTCATCAGACAGGATCCGTCTGTCATGAGGCTCAGAGACTGCACAGGTAATAGCAGTGGAAGCACAGGGTCTTGTGCCACATTTCACATCTAGAAAAGTCCATCAAGTGGGTTTAAGGGAACCCTTGGTCCTCCCTCATCCCCACCTAATCTGTTGTCCTCAACTGTGAGGTTCAAGTTGCAATTCTCCTCACCAGCTGGTGAAGACCTCTACTTTCTCAATTTTCTCCAAGCATATAATATTTTTTTAGCAAGGAAAGAAAACCAAAGCAATAAAGATTTTTGTTTGTTTAAATAGGCTTTATTTTGTAGAGTAGTTTTAGGTTCAAGGAAATATTGAGCAGAAAGTACAGAGAGTTCCCATGTACCCCTTGCTCCCACAAACCCACACAATCCCCCCCCCACTGTCAATATCCCACCTCAGAGTGCTACATTTGTTACAATCAATAAACCTATATCTATACACCCTTTATCACCCAAAGTCCATATTTCACATTGTCAAAAGTATAAACATTTTAAAAAATAATTTTTACAAAGCAGGTTCTAAAACTGGAAGTATGAAACAAGCCTCTATCTCATATACAATTAGGAAAAGGTTGTAAAGATGTATGATCACTGCCAGAGGCTGATCATTCCAAAATTGACATTTCATTCATCCTTTCACTACATATTTATGAGCAACCTCTATGTGCCAGGCACTGGCAACCTGTATTCAAACTCCCATTTCACACCTCTCTCTGTTCAGCCCTAAACTTGTCCATACAACTGCCTACTTAGTGGCCCTGTCCTTTACAACTGCAAGATTCTAGCAGAGTTTTCACATCGAATAAGTTTACACAAACCAGACACTGAGCCCTAGAAGGTGACTGACTGTCTGCGTGCTAGTGTAGAGTGAGAAAAATCAGGGTTAGAATCCCTGTAATGCCTCTTACCAAGCTATGTGGCCTTGAAAATTGTTACGAAATACTTGCACTATTCCTTAAGTGGTATAGTGTTTTATGAATATACGTATGTACGTATGTATGAGTTTCCAGCTGTTATGTGCCTAAGCATGAAATGTCTGAGTCTTAGGATATGAATAAGCTCTACTTGAAATTATAAAATTGTTCCCCCAAATGTTTGCACCTTCTTAAACTGCCACCAGCAGTGGGTGAAAATTCTCAATTTATACATCATACTCCTAACAAAAAAATACAACCAAAAACAAACCAGAACTTTGGTATTTAGAGAATTTTAAAATAAGTCTTCCTCAACTGATGACTCTGAAATATTGCTTTCTGTTGTTTTCACCTCCATTTCCCTAATTACTGATACAATTAACCACCTTTTCTGATATTTATTGTTTTTTATGCATTAAGAATATTAAACCTTCACTGGTTAATGGCCTCATTCTTTTGTCATGACCTTCTTGAGAAAATATTGTGTGCCAGTCAAAATCATCAGAGAAGGAGATGGGCTTTGAGCTAAATCGTACAGGAAGCGTAGCATAGTGAGAGGAAGTGGAATACATATATGGACATTCCTGGCTATGCACAGGGCATGGAAGAGGAAATGTACCCAATGTGCTTGGGGTACACAGCCAGGAGACAGTCTGATATGGCTGAAGTGCAGCCTACACGGAGGGATGGGGCGGTTGATGAGGAGCTCTGACTCACTTTGCAGCATCCAGAAACTACTAAGTGGCCATCTTTAGCCCTTATGAAAACAGAGCAGAAAGGGACCTTAGCAGTTACCTAGTCCAGCAACTTCAGTTTGCAGAGAGAGTAATGAGACTCAGAAAGAGTAAAGTAGAACATGGCCACCATGCATGTGTTAGGCACCTAATGGGATCAAGGTATGCAGGCTCCAATTCACATTTCATTCCAGACTTCTTACATGAGCTCTAATCCTGTGTATCTATCAGAAATCTTGAAATGGAGGAAGATAAATATTAGTACAAATCCCCTGGTAATCTGTACCACTCAGCACGGATTCCCCTACCCAAAAAAGCATAAACTCAATCATTCCTCATCCTTGCAAGGCTACCATCTAAAAGAGAAGTCCAAGTGGGAGAGTGGCGAGACTATGGTCACTAGAGTCAGACAACCCTTGGTGAGAAGATCTCCTCAGCCTTTTACTAACTGTGGGGCCTGGGAATGATATTTAACTGCTCTGACCCTCAGCCTTCCTCATTTTTAAACCACCAGTGTTGGGCACCTAGTGGGACACTTCAGGAGATGCCAATTTGCTTCCCACTTTGACTCTTCCCTTCTTAAAAGAGGTGTCCTGGACATGAACTGAAAAGCTTGACTACTAGAGGGAATACTTGAAAATGTAACAGAATAAAGGGATATGCATACAAATTCATTACCTGCCCACATGAGTTTCTGTGCCAATTTGTTATGTTAGAATTGGCTGCCTGATGGAGTCCTGGAGAAAGAATGTTATTACAGGGACTTCCCTGGTGGCACAGTGGTTAAGAATCCGCCTGCCAATGCAGTGTATATGGGTTCGATCCCTGGTCCGGGAAGATCCCACATGTCACGGAGCAACTAAGCCCGTTTGCCACAGCTACTGAGCCTGCGCTCTAGAGCCCATGAGCCACAACTGCTGAGCCCGAGTGCCACAACTACTGAAGCCCGTGCGCCTAGAGCCCATGCTCTGCAACAAGAGAAGCCACTGCAATGAGAAACCTGCACACCGCAGTGAAGAGTAGCCCCAGCTCGCCGCAACTAGAGAAAGCTCATGCGCAGAAACAAAGACCCAACACAGCCAAAAAAAATAAAAATAAAAATAAATAAATAAAATAAATTTAAAAAAAGGAATGTCATTATATCATTTCCATTTAATTGAAGGATCTCCAGTCGAGTCTAGGATAGGAGAAGAAAATCTCCCCCACCCCTCTATTTCATAAGCTCTCCAGTTGTCTTATTTTGACTTCTAGATTTAACATCAGAAAAGTTTGTGAACTTTGATCTTGAGGCACAGAAGCTGATAAGGAAGCACACAGTGTGATATTGACTTGGCTAAGTAGAACACTGAAATGAGAGTCAGGGGTTCCCATCATAAAGGTACTTTGGAGAGGTCACTCCCACCAGCCGCATTGAATAAACAAGATAAAAATATTGAGTTCTCCTAGCCACTCAGGAATGTTACCACTCAGAATACCAGGACAAGGGACTTCCCTGGTGGCCCAGCGGTTAAGACTCTGTGCTCCCAATGCAGGGGGCCCAGGTTTGATCCCTGGTCAGGGAACTAGATCCTGCATGCCACAACTAAAACCTGGAGCAGCCAAATAAATAAATATATTTTTAAAAAAAAGAACACCAGGACAAAATCATCATCACCTTCTGGATACAAAATACTCATTTGATGTTTTGTGTATTAAGTCAATTTATGAATAATTTACAGGAGTGAAAAAAAAAAGGGATAACAGAGGACAACTAAATCAGAACACTTTACAAGAATTTAAACATATCAAACCCAAATTTTATTCCTCACTTTCCTGGCTTTGAAGATAGGTATACACAAAATAGGCATCATCCTGTGAATGTAACTTACTCATCAACTCTCATGCCTGAATCTGGAATATATACATCTTGTAGATACTGATTCTTCACTTCTATCTCACTTATATCCCCAATAAATTCTGTCTTATCACTACTTCTGGTTCATCTTGTACTTAAATCATCAAAACAAAACTTTTCAAAACTTTGACAGCTCATAATTTCATTTAAGGGAAGACAGCCATCGTCTTTGCTCCATAGTTGCAAAACATTTTCATTTTTAGATTGATGAACACCAATTAGAATGATGAATCCAATGATTTTTTTTCCACTTATACATGATCTATTTCCTTCTAATTACCTGATTTCAGCAGTTGTCTACTTAGAAACTTACTGATTAAATATTGGATATATATTAAATATACAATATCATAAAGATGACAGAAAGTTTCCCCATGTCCTTTGAGCAAAACACGGCATTTCTAGTTCTTGTCACAACATATTGTATGACTAGTGTCAAACTGATTGAGAACACCATTTATCATTTTGGTCCTTAGAAGTACATTGTTCACTGGTTGATTTTTGAGTTTGAGAAAGTTCATCTAAGATACTGTCGTTTGAAGACTCACAGTTTGATATTGCTGTCACTGTACTTTCATCTTCTGATCTGTCTAATAACCATAAAATGAATTCCTCTCTCAATTTCCATCTGTATGGGAAGAAAATGGAAAAAAAAATCTCACCTGTGTTCAATGAAAGCTGGATTAAATAAATGCAAAGATGGAGGCTTTTGACTTCTTTTATACCTTCTTGAAAGATAGTGTAATACTTTGGACAATGCAGTAAAAAACTAAATGGTGATGTGATATGACTTGTTTCAGTATTGCGTCATTCTTAATGTAAGCTAGTCCATCATTCTTGCATTATCTCAATTTTTTTTAGTCTTTTTAGTATAGCTGGGAATAATTAGCTAATAATAAAATAATTCTTAGGATGATGAATATCTGAATGTCTCAAGATATAGAAAAAATACGATCAATAAGATCCCATAAGTTAATTTTACAAAAGGGCCCAGTTGTCCCACGTGGTGTGTGCAAGGTAGAATGCACACACCATCTCTATTATTATTATCTCTATTTAAAAATAAGAGATAATATTCTCCTCATTCTTAGGAAGATTTCTAGGAAAGAATAGAAAACATAAAATAGCAATCCTTAAAAGTACTTAGAAATGCTCAAAGAAAAGCTCAAAAACAAAAATTGGGTGCAGTGGACCCTGATAGTTTACCAAGAGTTAAATGAGATCCCATCTGGAAAAGCAATCTGAGGTCCTAGATGAACACTGTGCTTCCCAGTAATTACACCAGCAGTCAAACTGAAGATATCATAGAACTCTGCATAATAGGTAACAGACTAATGGTATAGAAGCAATTTCCCCTAGGAAAACACCATTTTTTAAATTGAAGTATAGTTGATTTACAATAGTGTTAGTTTCAGGTGTACAGCAAAGTGATTCCATTATATATGTACATATATATATATATTCTTTTTCAGATTCTTTTCCATTATAGTTTATTACAAGATATTGAATATAGTTCCCTGTGCTATACAGTACACCCTTGTTGTTTACCTATTTTATATATGGTAGTTTGCATCTGTTAATCCTATACTCCCAATTTATCTCTTCCCCCACTTTCCCCTTTGGTAACCATAAGTATGTCTTCTATGTCTGTGAGTCTGTTTCTGTTTTGTAAATAAGTTCATTTGTACTATTTTTTAGATTCCACATGTAAGTGATATCATACAATATATGTCTTTCTCTGTCTGACTTACTTCACTTAGTATGATAATCTCTAGGTCCATCCATGTTGCTGCAAATGGCATTATTTCATTCATTTTATGGCTGAGTAATATTCCATTATATATATATATATATACACATATATATACATATATATGTATATATATATCACACTTTCTTTATCCACTCATCTGTTGATGGACATTTAGGTTGCTTCCATGTCTTGACTGTTGTAAATAGTGCTGCTATGAACATTCGGGTGCATGTATCTTTTTGAATTAGAGTTTTCGTCTTTTCTGGATATATATCCAGGAGTGGGATTGCTGGATCATATGATAACTCTATTTTTAGTTTTTTAAGAAACCTCCATACTGTTCTCCATAGTGGCTGCACCAATTTACATTCCTACCAACAGTGTAGGAGGGTTCCCTTTTCTCCACACCCTCTCCAGCATTTATTATTTGTAGACTTTTTGATTATGGCCATTCTAACCAGTGTGAGGTGATACCTCGTTGTAGTTTTGATTTGCATTTCTCTAATGATTAGCAATATTGAGCATCTTTTCATGTGCCTGTTGGCCATCTGTATGTCTTCTTTAGAGAAATGTCTATTTAGGTCTTCTACCCATTTTTTGATTCGGCTGTTTGTTTTGATATGGAGTTGTATGAGCTGTTAGCATATTTTGGAAATTAATCCCTTGTTGGTTGCATCATTTGCAAATATTTTCTCCCAGTCTGTAGGTTGTCTTTTGGTTTTGTTTATGGTTTCCTTTGCTGTGCAAAAGTTTATGTTTGATTAGGTCCCATTTGTTTATTTTTGCTTTTATTTCTTTTGCCTTGGGAGACTGACCTAAGAAAATATTGCTACGATTTATGTCTGAGAATGAGGAAAACAGCATTTTAAAAGGTATTTGTTGGTCTAAGCATGAAGCACAGGCCACTTTTATAAGAATCAGCTGGGCTCTTGATAAAATCACAACTTTTAAGACCTTACCCTAGACCTTTCCCTGGAGTTTGAGGCTCAGGAATCTGTATTTTGAACAATTTCTCTGGTAGATTCTGATGTTCACTATAGTTTGAGAACTGCTGGATAGCAAATGTCCAAGATTTCTTTAAATATTTTGCATACTGTGATCTCTGATTCCAATGTCAGTTGGTTTTGCCATTCAACTTTAATTATGTTTCTGTTTTGGTGTATCTGGTAGATAACAATTGAGACATGCAGCACTTGTTTACTGAGTCCTTAAGACAGGAAAGTCCCTTCCCCTTATGGGGTTTACATTCTCTTTTAGATACACATAAAATAAAAAATAAATAATGTAATTTCAATGGGTGAAGAATGCCATGAAGAAAATAAAAAAGAGAAATGGGATCAAAAATAACATTTATGGAGAAGGCAGTCAAGGATTTCCAGGGCCACCCAGTTTGACAACTTCAAAGACCATCACTTACTTTGACTACACCGTACATGATGATCCCTGGAGCTGTGCCATACTTTGTCACTAGAGAAAGCCATGCTATGGACGTGACTTTTCAGCTGAGACTTGGATGATAAGAAAGAGCTGAGTGTGTGAAGAACCTTTGATATTAGCCTAAGGAACAGCATACTCTGAAGTGGGAGTGAGTATGACTTGTTCCAGAAAAAGACAAAAACCAGTGTGGAAGCCTGGTGGGAAAAGTGGGGAGAGTTGTGAGAGACAAAGCAGAAAGAAAGCTATTGTAAGATATGGGAAAAAAACTCAGGCCTAGCAGGCAATTTTACCACATTTCCATAGTCAGTATACTTTTTCAATATCTGAGACCACTGGGGCACAACATCTATTCTGTGCACAAACCTTCAACACTCTCTCACACCTCAACATTCTCAACTGCTCTTTTGGCTTCTTGCTTCTTTGGAAAAATAAATGCTATCACAGAAGAGATTGTCTATATGTCCCCCAGCACCAAACATACCAATTTATCTGCCTCAGCACCTATGCTCCCTACTTTCCCTGCAGTGACAAATCTGCCTATGGTAGCCCTTCTCCTTGCAATGGATCACCTACTCCAGGACTCTGATTGTGTGATTATCCCCATTTTCCCTTGAGCCAGCAATATTCCTCTTTCTACTAGATGAGTGAATATATGCATGAATGAACAAACAGATGAACTCATAAAAGATTTGAGAGTTGGGTTGGGGGTATAGAGGGAAGTGTTAGTGTGATTCTCAGATGTTTCACCTGATTATCTGTGTGACAGGTAGTGATATTGACTGGGATGAGCAACATGTAATGGATCCTTTCTGGAGGGAACATGATGGGCCATCCTGATTTCTCAGTACCTTTGTATACCCAAGTGGGAATGTTAAGAATGCAGCAAGATATTTAGATCAGAGACTGAGCTAGAGAGGGAAATGCAGGAATCATATGTGGATGGACAACAATTGAAGATATAAGTATAGATGAGATGGCTGCCAAAGGAGAGAACATGGCATGAAAGGGAAAGGTGGGCATGTGCTTTACAAGCCTGAGGAGACCCAAAGCTTTCACCTCTGGCTGTCCTTCAGACTCAGGCAAGTAGGAAGTGAAAACTAATGCAGAGTTGTAAATGGCCTGGCTAAGACTGAATGAGTTCCCCAGCAAGGACCAATCTGCAAAGACTGGGAGAGTGTTTCTTCTTTTTTCTTCTTCTTTAACTTTTATTGACTCCAGGTATTTAAAGTAACTGTCAAAACATCAGCTGACCACTAAGCTTAGGCAACAGACTTTAATGGACACACATGATAAAGAATACAGACTTTACAAAAATAGTTTAAAAAAATCACTAAACAAACAATCAACCACAAACCACAACAGCCAGCAACAACAAATCTTGGGGAGAGGGAAGAATATGATTCCCAGAGGCACCACATAGTAATATTCAAAATGTCCAGTTTCAATAACAAAAAATTATGAGGCAAGCAAATAAAGTACAGCTTATTCACAGGAAAAAAATTAATAGAAACTGTCTCTCAAAACTGTAAATCAGGGCTTCCCTGGTGGTGCAGTGGTTAAGAATCTGCCTGCCAGTGCAGGGGACATGGGTTTGAGCCTGGTCCGGGAAGATCCCACATGCCGCGGAGCAACTAAGCCCGTGCACCACAACTACTGAGCCTGCACTCTAGAGCCCACAAGCCACAACTACTGACCCTGCACGCCACAACTACTGAGGCCCACGCGCCTAGAGCCCCTGCTCCGCCACAAGAGAAGCCACCGCAGTGAGAAGCCTGCACACCTCAATCAAGAGTAGCCCCTGCTTGCCCCAACTAGAGAAAGCCCGAGCGCAGCAACGAAGACCCAACGCAGCCAAAAATAAAATAAATAAATTTATATATATTAAAAAAAGACTTTAAATCAACTGCCTTTAATATGAGCAAAATGGTAAAGGAAAAAGAGCTAAAATAAACCAGGTGAATGATGTTTCGCCAAATAGGGGATATCAATAAACAGGACGAAATTATAAAAAAAAAAAACCAATAGAAATTCTAGAGCTGAAAAGTACAGTAGCTGAAATGAAAAATTCAGTAGCAAGGTTCAACATCAGATGTAGACAGTCAGCAGAAAGAATCAGGGAACTTTAAGATAAGTCTATTGAAATTACCCAGTCTGAGGAGCAAAAAGAAAAAGGAGAAAGAGAGAAAGAAGAAAGATTATTTGAAGAAATGATGGGTAAAACTTTTAAAATTTAAGGACAGTCACAAATACACACATCCAAGAAGCTCAACAAATTTAAAGCAGGATACACTCACCAAGACACATTACAGTCAAATTCTCAAAACCAAAGACAAAGAGAGTATCCTGAAAGCAGCAGTAGGCATCAGGTTTTATTTGGACCCTGGTCCAGGCAAACTGTTAAAAATAACTATAACAGAATTGGGAACTTGAACACGGATTGGACATAAAATGGTACTAATGGATGATTAATTGTTAGGTGTGATAATGGTATTATGATTGTCAGTAAAAAAGAGTCCTTGTAGATGTGCACTTTGAAATACTTATGCACAAAGTGATATTATATCTGGGATTTGCTTCAAAAATAATCTCTAAGGGTGGGAAGTGGGTAAGGATATAGATGAAATAAGATCGACCATGAGTTGTTCCAGTACACTTCCAGTTGTTATGTACACTGGGTGATGAGTACATTGCCTTTCATTATACTATTCTATTTTTGCATGTTTGAAATTTTTCCATAACAAAAGATAAAGTTAATGTAAACTATAAATGGAAGGAATTTTTAATCAAAAATAGGAACAAAACAATAAAGTGTTAAGAATAATTAGAAACAACTCCATCTCCTTGATTCATTTCCTGTTGCCCCCACCATGCATTTGTGTATAGAGAAAACGAGAAAACGGTGGGCATTGGTAACAAGGACAACAGTTTGGGGGTGGGGTGTTTGAGGCACGTTGCTCATCATAGATATTCTTGCATTAATTTTGTTTTTTTAGAATATTGCATTAAAGTGCGATTTATCTTCAGTACAGAGGGGTTTTGCACCCCCTAAAATGTTACGCCTGAATCCTGGCAGGGGGAGGGGTGTATCCTGGGAGCAGAGGAGGGCAAAGGCAAGTCCCAAGAAGAGCAGTGGGAATGGCCAATGGCCCCCTGGGAAGATACTGCCCTTCCACGGCCGTTAGAGAAAGGCCCAGGACCACACAAAGAAAGGAGAGCTTCGGGGCCCAGGCCGGTGCCTGGACAAGTGACACGGGGGGCAGGGGGAGGTGCGCACGGCCGGCTCTGCGCGACCCCGTGGGGCAGGAGAGGGCGTGGCAAGGGCGTGGCGTCCCGCGGTGACGGACGGCGCACGTGAACGGCCAGCGCCGACTGGCGCTCGCCCCGCTCTAGCGGTAGACCAAGCTGTCGCTCGCTGCCTTCTCGGTCCCTGCGGGAGTGCGAGCCGGGGGCTGCCCCCAAGAGTACGAGGCGCGGGGGCAGCAGGTAAGGAACCCGGAGGGGGGTCCCCAGAGGTGGCGTTGGCGAGCGGACACGGCCTGCGGACCCCTCCCTGGGGGTCCAGTTGCCCCGGGGCGGAGACCGCAGCCCCCATGCCCCCTGCGGCCTGGCGTTTGGCCACAGACAACGGTAGGCCTTCTCTGGGGGCGGGCCGCGCGGCCCTGAGGCGACGGCCTGCTTCTCGCAACACAGCGAGCTTTTCCGACGCCCCCGCCCCGCCCCGCCCCGCCCCCCTTCTTCTCGGGGTAGAAAATGGTGGTCGGCGCGGGGGCGGCTGAGGATGGGAGCGGGGGACGCTGGGTGGGGGTGGCCGGGGGTGGGAGATGCGGGGCCGAGAAGGGGCCGAGCGTCCGGATGCAGCAGCCCCCCTTCCCCCACCCTTACTCTCTGCAGGTCTGCGAGTGGAAGTGTCGCGGCGGCGCACTTGCAGCAAGAATCGGGAGGAGCAGGAGACCGCGAGGATAGGCCCAGGTCGGTGCGGGGGACAGTGGGCAGGTGGGGGGAACGTGTGGATAGCCCTAAGACCCCCCAAATGCTCCCCCCTACCCCGTCCTCCATTTTGGTGCCTGCAGAGACGTGGGCATGGATAGGCAGGGAAAATGGTGGGTTTTGGGCGAGGGAGGGGGGAGAGCTCGGACTGGGGGCCCCCTAGAGGGCGTAGGGAGCCTCTCAGGTGGGAAAACGAAAATTTGAAGAGCCTTTACATCCGGGGCTGGAAGTCTTGAGAGGTGCTTAGTAGGGCCTCTGTCCTCGGTGCTGATCAGTCCACCCAGAAAATAGTCCCTTCTCTTGTCTTTTGTCTTCTAGGAGCAATGGCGTCCAAAGAGGAACAAGCAGTAAAAAATCTCAACATGGAAAATACCCAACAGGAAAACGAAGCGGGGGACCAGGCCCCTTTGCAGCATGGAGAGGAATCACGCGATTTGGGAGGGGGTAGAGGCCAGAAGCCTGGAGGAAATGTCAGGCTGGGACGTGTTAGACGACTTGTCCCTAATTTTCGATGGGCCATACCCAGCAGGCATATTGATCACAATGAAGTGGGGGATGATGTAGAAAAGCACGCAGGGCAGATGATGGAAATCAGGAGGAAGACTAAGAAGCAGCAAATGAGGCATCATGTGCGCTACCAAACTCCTGAACCTGACAATCATTATGAGTTTTGCCTTATACCTTGAATCCTAAGATTTTTCCCTGAGGTCAGTAATGTGGCCTCTGCTCTACATGCTTGTAGTTTTTGTGATTTACTTTTTCTGTAAACCTTTTGGTGTTTCCACTTACCAGTTTCTAATTGAATATTGCTTTGTCTCTGTAAAACTTTCTGTCAGCAGGGCAATTTCATCCAGTTAAGGAAAAATTATTCTTTTCATAATATGAAATTAATAAAGCAGTTTAAAAAGCAATCTTCCTGTGACACACCAGTGTTTATTTTTTGTTAATGTTACCTTTCCTCTCCTAGCTCCCTGGACTCAAAATCTCAGTTGTCTTTGACTATTTTTTCTTGTCCTCAACCAACCAGAAAGGATCGTATTCATAATTCAGTATCTGATATTTTAAGAATGTATGTTGTACTGTTTTTCAAGGAGTGTGAGTCCACCATCTGCATAAAAATACCTTGGTGGGGGAGCTTTTTGAGAATGTAGGACCTCTGGCTCCTATCTTCCAGACCCACAGAGTTGGATTCCAAAATCTCCATTTATTAGTAAGCTCTCCAGGTAATTCTAGTGTACACTGAAGTCTGAGGCCAGTATTGTGTGTATGTATGTTGGATATCTGTGTACATATGTGTGTGTATCATTGTGTGTATGTATATTCCATGAATGTATGTGTGTTTCGTGTCATTAAGTGTAAACAAAGTAAGTGGAATAACATAGGATGAATACTTCCTGAATTCAATGGGCAAAAACATTAAAAAAGTAAAAGACCCTAAAATAGACTGATTATAAGAGTGGTAGGGACAGTGGCAGATGAGGGTACTGGAGTTCAGAGATGCTAAGTACCAAGGTTACCCTCTGCTGTACATCTTGGTGGGGGGGTCTGATCTGGGACATTTTCTATCGGACTTTGTCATCTGGAGGTGGAGAATATTTGACTTTTGTAACTGATAACAAGCTGAGGAAGATCAAACTCAGCAAGACTGAGGCTGTTCTATATTTTGCTTTTTAGTGTTTCCAATGTAGACACTTTGGAAAAGTGTAGACATTTTAATTTTTAGAATAGAGCAGAAAGAAATCTTAAAGATTCTTCAATCCAGTGTTCTTCAAAGTGAGAATTGCCACCTATTACAACTCTTGAAATCAGTTTTGTGGGTCACAAGCAATTTTTTTAAAAGAATAGACCAAAAAACATCAGAGTTCATCACCCATGAGTGGTGTTAAGAATTATTATTTTGAGAAACTTGTTTGTTTTACATGTAAGAAATATTGTCACCTTATAAGATGTATTTCTAACTGTAGGTCACAGGGTAAAAAAATGAAGTCATTTTATCAGTCCAAACTTCATTTCACAGATGAGGAAACTAGGTAGGAAAGTGATTTTTCCAAGGTCACACAGCCAGTGAGTAGTAGAGCTGGGACCACAGTTTCCAGTTCAGGGTGATTGTCTCCTCACCACAGTACCTTCATAAGACATGACTTGGAAATTTTTGCAGTGTGTGCTGATTGCCAGTGGTGTGTATGGACAAACTTGCACAACTTATACAAAATCACTGTTTATTTGATGTTCACACTTTAGTCATCAGAGTCCCTGCATGTTCAATTGAGAAACATATTTAAGGAGGACTCTGACCCTTAATATTTTGGGGCTGGAATGATCTTTCATTTTCTGTCTAGAGGAAGGGTGAGTCTGATCTGAAAATGCACGGTGGTGAACTCATAGGCACTTCATAAAGGCTAGCTGATGGAGTGATGTTCATAAATGGCTTTTTGGTCGCACAGAAAATCAATACTGTGCCTTCTACCCCAATCCTAGATTTCCCAAGGCAGCCTCAATTTTTAAAAAATATGGGAATGAGATCAGAACTTGACTGGTCGAAGGAAAGCAAGGAAGCTTCACCAGGGTTTTTGGGGATGGTGGGGGATGAGAACAGACTTTATGGAAGAAGTAAGGGTCAATATTTTGGTTCAGAGTATGGTTTTTTGAAGAACTGAAATCCCCTCCCATTGGTGTTTCTGAGGGAGAGGAATGTTGAGGTCAGAACTTTCTGGAAGTGATAAAGTTCAAGGAATAAGGTCACAATGTGATTGTGGAAAGAGAATCAAATTAACATCCCTCTCCTGGGAGTTCCTCTTATGGTAGGGGATGAGTACAGAATTTTCTAGAAGCAGTAACGTTCAGGTAACATGATCAAAACATGATTGCTTAAAGTCGAACTGAAGGAAGTGCCCTTTCCTGGATGTTTCTGTAAGGGTGGAGTGAGGCCAGAACTTTCCGGAAAAAAGTAAAAGTCAGGGAGCCGAGTCAGAAGGTGATTGAAGGAGAACTGAGTACCTCATGAATGCTTCCATTAATTTATATATCCCATAGGAAAGTCTGTTTTTCCTGATCTTGGTGAACAGTACAATCTGACTTTCTAAGGTGATGATGGAGAGATGTCAGTGGGAGTGTCCTAAAGAAGCCTGCAAGGAAATAAAATGAATCTCTTATGAAAACAAAAGAAAAGTGAGTCAACCAGGAACAACAAAAGGGACTAACACATTCATCCCTATCAGTTGTTTACACTTTCATGTTGGTAAATTTTTAGTATCTTGAGGAAAATATGTATGTTTTTACAGATTTTCACGGAAGGATTGGGATAGAAGTCTAGTAAATAAGGAGAAAAAGAGGAGATCTCTGAGGAGGGTCAACCTTTCAGCAGCATATGCTATTTTCTTCAAGTTACAGAAAATGGAAATATCACTGAGGGAGTATTTAAAGAGACCAGCAAGGAAAAAAATGAACTTAAAATGAAAAAAGCAAAAACAAGTAAATCAAATATCATGAGAACAAACAACAAGACAGGTTATCACTCTCAGCCTTTTCAGTTAGTACCTACAAGTGAGTAATTAATTTAGCTTTATTAAGGTACAATTACACAATATTGTGAATCATCTATACTTCAATTTTTTTTAAATGTACAATTAAAGTTTTAGAAGTACCTAAAGTATTCAATTTGATCTGTTTTACATATATTTAGGCCTATGAAACCGTGATCATAATCAAAATAGCAAACACTTCCATCATCTCCCAAAATCTCTTTCATCCCATGTGTAATCCCTCCCTCCTTACACCCCCAACCCCACTCAACCTCTGAGCTGTTTTTTGTCACTATAGTTTTCATTTTATAGTATTTTTAAATATAAAATGAATCATAGAGCACATGCTCTTTTATTTTTGTCTGGCTTCATTCATTAAACAAAACGATTTTTGTCTGGCTTCATTCATTAAACATAACGATTTTACATGAAATAATAGCATATTCCTTTCTATTGGTGAGTGGTATTACATGGTATGGTGAATGCTTATCCATTCATCTGTTAATGGACGTTTAGGTACATTCCAATTTTTGGCTATTACAAATAAAGCTGATATGAACATGCACATACAAATTTTCGTGTAGACGTATGTTTTAATTTTCTTGGGTAAATACCTAGGAATGGAATGGCTATGTTGTATGGAAATTGTAAGTTTCATTTTTAAGAAACTGCCAAACTGTTTTTCCAAGGAGGTTTCACCATTTTACATTTCTATCAGTAGAGTATTGGAGTTCTAATTTCTCCTCATTCTCACCAATACTTAGTATGGTCATGATTTTTTTGTCAATATTTTAAAATTTTAACCATTCTAAAGAGTGTGTAGTAGTATCTTGTGGTTTGCATTTTCATTTCCCTGGTGACTAATGATGCACAGCATATTTTCATGTAGTCATTAGTCATTCATATATCTTCCTTTGTGAAATAATTTGTTCAAATATTTTGCTCATTTTTTAATCTGATTATTTGACCTCATTACTGAGTTGCAAGAGTTCTTTATAAATTCTACAGTCAATTTCTTTTATATATATGTTGTGAATTTTTCTCTCAGTCTTGGCTTGCCTTTTCATTTACTTAATGGTTTCTCTCAAAGAACAAGTTTTACATTTTTATGAAGTCTAGTTAATCCACTTTTTCTTTTATAATTGTGTTCTATTTAAGAAATGTGCTGCCTAATTCAAGGTTATGAAGATTTTCTCCTATATTTTCTTCTAACAGTTTTATAGTTTTAGGCTTTTCATTTTGGTCCATGAACTACTTCAAGATAATTTTTGTGTACAGTGTGAAGTAAATTCTGGTGTTCGTTTTGTTCCATATTGATATCCAATTAATACAAAGCCATTTATTGAAAAGAACTTCCTTTCTTCATTGCATAGCCTTTGTACCTTTGTCAAAAATCAAGTGCTCATGTATGTGTAGGTCTATTTCTGTACTCTCTATTCTGTTCCATTGGTCTACATGTCTATCTCTTCACCAATATCAAACTGTCTTGATTACTGTAGCCTTATTGTAAGTCTTGAAATTAGGGAAAGTTCTGCAACTTTGTTCTTTATTAAAATTACTTTGGATATTCTAGATCCTTTGAATTTTTATATAAATTTTAGAATCAGCCAGTTATCTATTTATTTAAGCCTGCAGAAATTTTTATTGGGATTGCTTTGAAGCTGTAGATTAACTTAATGATAATAACTATATTAACAGAGTTTTTAAACGTGTGAACATGGTATACACTTCCATTTACTCAGATCTTATTAAATTCTCTCAGCAATGTTTTGTAGTTGTCATTGTGGGGGTCTTGGACATATTTTGCTAGATTTATTCCTAGGTATTTTATGTTTTTGTTGCTACTTTAAATGGGATTTTAAAAATTTAGCTTCCCAATTGTTTGCTGCTACTGTATAAGAATACAATTGATTTTTCTATGTTAACCTTGTATACTATGATATTGCTACATTCGTTTATTAGTTCTAGTAGCTGATTGTAGATTTTCTGCAGTTTTCTACTTATGAATTCATATTACCTGCAAATAGTGTTTCTTGTAATGAAAAGCACAAAAGCAAGTCCTGCCAAGTTTTTCCTCTGTAAATTTCTATTTCTCCATTTCCATGCTCTATTTCTTAAAAGTGAGTCACCTAGTCCAGCTCATATTCAGTAGAAGGGGAATTAAGCTTCACCTCTTGGAGGAAGAAGTATCAAAGAATTTGTGGGTATATGTTTAAAAATAAACAGCCATAATTATTAATTAAAATTTGGAGGTAAGGTACTTTGAAGCTATGCAAATATCCTGTTTTTCCTTAAAGTTTTACCCATTAAGTTTAACATTTATCAGTGAATCTTACCTGCAGCAAATTACTACTTTGGTGTTCTAATGGTGATTTTCTATGTCCTTCATATCATCTACATTTATTACTGGGAATTATTCTGTAAGTAAGTTCTACCTTATTAGTTTATTTATTTATTTAATCCTTAATTTATATCAGTTTGGATGTTGTTATTCATTGGGATATAATCAAATAACATCTTTTTTTCTCAAATTGATCCAGTTTTGTCCTTCAGAAGCTCTTTGGTGTTGGTTCATGTCCCTTTGACATGTCCAATGTGTTAGGCAGAACTTTAAAGATATTCCCCTCAAGATTCCTGTCCTTTGGTTATTCAATAAAACACTAATCTCAGTACTGCTGTAAGGGGATTTTTTTCAGATGTAATTTAATACTCAATCAGTTGACTTTAAGATTGAGAGATTATCCTGGATTATCCTGATCTGTTGAATAAAATCACATGAGCTGATAAAGCATAGAACCTTCTCCAGCTGGTGGCAGAAGAGTAAGGCAGAAAAGAAAGACGAAGAGGAAGTCAGGGACATTCAAAGCCAGAGATGGATTCAATTTGTCATTGCTGGCTTTGTAAATGGAGGTGGCCAAGAGCCAAGGAATGTAGGGAGTCTCTAGAAGCTGAAAAAAACCCTCAGCCAACAGCCAGCAAGGAAACAGGGACCTCAGTCCTACAAGTGCATGAACTGAATTCAGCCAACAACCTAAATGAGCCTGGCAGCAGGTTCTTTCTCAGAGCCTCCAGATAAGAGCCCAAGCTTGTTGACACCTTGATTTCAGCATTTTGAGACCTTAAGCAAGGAATCCAGCTGAGCCCACCTGGACTTCTGTTTTATGCCACTACCTTCATGGTTATTTGTTATACAGCAAAAGAGAACTAACACATTTGCATATTCTTTATAAAGCACTTCTTTACTCTCTAGTACTCCCAGATGTTCTAGGTTCATCTTGTACTTTCCCTGTCCTGACCCTAGGATCAACTAATTTTTCTCCAAGGAGTCATGGTTCCTTTTATTAGAAAATGGTATTTAGAAACCAAGATCTACACCTTATGTGTGTTCATTGTTAGTGGGGCAGCATTGTGTCTCGGCCCTCTCAGTGGACAGAACTAGTAAATATATGTGTCTATACTATTCTATGTATGCACACACACACACACACACACACAAGTTCATACTGATATCTCTGACACTAAATCCTTTCTTCTTTGCAACTTCTTTTTCTGATGTGAGAAACTTGGCTCCCACTATCTACAACATATTAACTTCTTTGTTTAACCTTCATACACATGCAATGTATGGCTATACATGTAATGAATTGCTATACCATACTCTGAGAAAAACGGATATACCAACTAGGGTTCAGGTCATTTTGTCTTGCTTTGCAGTACCCAGTCAAAACATCATTTTCTGAAGTTGCTTAGGTCAGTTCCATTATTTCCCATCCACTTCAGTGAAGTGATCTCATACATTTTGCTATGGTCTGAATGTTTGTGTCCCCCCCAAAGCTCATATGTTGAAATTCTAATGCCCAATGTGATTGTATTAGGAGGTCCTCAGTCATGAAGGCAGAATTTTCATGGATGGAATTAGTGCCCTTATAAAAGAGACCCCAGAGAGCTCCCTAGTCCCTTCCACCATGTGAGGACACAGTGAGAAATTGGCAATCTACAACCCAGAAAATGGCCTTCATCAGAACTTGACCATGCTGGCACCTTGATCTTGGACTTCCATGTATAAGGGTTTCTCAACTTTGGCACTATTGACATTTTGGACTGGCTCATTCTTTGTTTGGATGGTTGTCCTGTGCATTGTTGGATGTTTATCAGTATTCCTGGTCTCTACCTACTAGATGCCAGTAACACCAACTTCCACAGTGTGAGAACAAAAAAATATCTGCAGACATTCCTAAATATCCCCTGACAGGCAAAATCACTCCCAGTTGAGAACCACTGGCATAGGTAAAAGTCACTCTGTGGTGTACGGTTTTATGGGTTTGAGCATGTACGTTAATCACCATAATAACATATAGAAGAGTTCTATCACCCTAAAAATTCCCTTGTGAAGCCTCTTTGTTATCAGTCACATCCATCATCCCCAACCCCTGTGAGCCACTGATCTGACTTTTTTTGGCTGCACAGCTTGCAGGACCTTAGTTCCCCAACCAGGGATTGAACCCGGACTATAGCAGTGAAAGCGCCGAATCCTAACCACTGGACCACCAGGGAATTCCTTCACTGATCTGATTTTGATTCCATAATTTTGGCTTTTCCAGAATATCATATAAATGTAATCATACAATATGTAGCCTTTAGTATCTGGCTTTATTCAACTAGTATAATGCATTTAAAATTTATCCATGTTGTTGTATAAAACAAGAGTTTATTTCTTTTTATTGCTGAGTAGTATTCCATTTTATAGATGTGCCAGTATTTATTTATATTTTCATCTGTTGAAGGACATCTGGATTATTCCCAGAATTTGGAGACTATGAATAATGCTACTATGAACATTTGTGTACAGGTTTTTGTGTGAATATGAGTTTAAAATTCACTTGGGCAAATACATAAAGGTGGGATTCCTGGGTCATATGGTTAAGTGTATGTTTAACTTTATATTAAACTGCCAATTTGTTTTCCAAAGTAGCTGTATCATTTTGCATTCCCAAAAGCAATGCATGAGAGTTCCTCTTGTTCCACATCTTCACCTACACTTGCAATTGTGGAGGGTTATAAAATTTTATCCATTCTAATAGGTGTACACTAGTATCTCGCTGTGGTTTTAATATGGATTTCCCTAATGACTAACAATAGGGAACATATTTTCATGTATGTTTATTTGCCATTTGGAGATCTTCTTCAGTTAAGTCACTGTTCAGATATTTTGACAATGTTTTAATTGAATTTTTTGTTTTCTTTTGCTGAGTTTTAAGAGTTCTTTAAATATTCAAGATATAAGTATTTTATAAGATGTGCAATCTGCAAATATTTTCTCCCAGCATGATTTGCCTTTTCACTCTCTTAACAGTGTCTTTCATAGAGCAAAAGTTTTCATTTTGATAATGTCCAATTTATCATTTTTTTTCTTTTATGGGTGTCATACTTGTAAATATTTTCTTTTGGTGTCATACCTGAAAACTCATTGCCAAAACCAAGATCACACAGATATTCTCCTATATTTTCTTCCAGATTCTTATGTTTTACATTTACATTTTATGATTTACATTGTGTTGTACATGTATATTTAATACATTCAGATATATTTGAATGAAAATTAACATTTAAGTATATTATACTTTGAGTTAATTTTTCTATAAGTTGTGAGGTATGTTTTGAAGTCCATTTTTTTTAGTTATGCATGTCCAGTTATTTTGGTTTCATTTCTTCTTTTCCAATATATGTTTCTTGGGACTTTGTTCATAGACAATAATGTCATCCACAAATATGGAAAATTTTTCTTTACTTTACAATTTGTATGTCTTTTGTTTCTTTTTCTTGCCTTGTTGCACCAGATAAGACTTCCATTATGATGTTGAATAAGAGTGCTGAGAGTGGATATTCTTGCCTTGTTCCCAGTCTTGAGAGAAAATATTCGGTCCTTCACCATTTAATATGTTAGCTGAAGGTTTTTCGTAGAAGCCTTTTATCAGGTTGTGGACGTTGACTTCTATTCATAGTTTGCTAAGAGTTTTAATCATTAATAGATATCGCATTTTGTCAAAAGATTTCTTTGCATCTATGGCTATGCTCATGTGATTTTTCTTCTTTGGGTTCTTAATGTGGTGGATTGCATTGCTTGATTTTCAAATATTGAATTAGCCTTTCATTCTCGGGATAAACCCCACTTGGTTGCAGTAGATTGTTCTTTCTATATGTTGAGAAATTTAATCTGGTAATATGAGGGATATTGGTTTTAGTTTTCTTTATTTGTACTATATTTCTCTCGTTTGGTATCAGAGTAATGTTGACATTGCAAAATGAGTTGGAATGTATTTCTTCCTTTTCTGTATTAGTTTTCAATTGCTGTCATAAGAAATTACCACAAACTTAGAGCCTTAAACAATACAAATATATTACCTTATGATTATCTAGGTCATAAGTCTCACCTGCCAAAAATCAAGATGTCAGCAGAGCTGTATTCCTTTCTGGAGGCTCTAGGGGAACATCTGTTTCTTTGCTCACAAAGACTGTTGGTAGAATTTAGTTCCTTGTGGTTGTAGGACTGAGATCCCTGTTTTCTTACTGACTGTCAGCTAAAGGTCATTCCCAGCTTCCAGAAGCCACCCACATATTTCGGCTCATGACCCTCTTTCTCCATCTTCAAAGCCAGCAATGGCTGGTAAAGTGCTTATCACATTTTGAATTTCTCCTCCTCCTTCTATCTCATCTCTCTGACCTAGATAGGAAATGTCCTCTGCATTTAAGGATTAGATTGGGCTCACATGGATAATCCAGGACAATCTCTTCATCTCAAGGTCCAAACCCTTAATCAAATCAGCAAAGTCCATTTTGCCATGTAACATAACATGTTCATAGGTTCCAGGGATTAGGGTGTGGATATTCGGAGGATCATAATTCTGCCTACCACATATTCTATTTTCTGGAAGAGAGTGTGTACAATTGGTGCTGTTTCTTCTTTAAATGTTTGGTAGAATTTGCCAGTGTAACCATCTGGGCCTAGAGTTTTCTTTTTGGATGGTTTTAAACTATGAACTTGATTTCTTTAATAGTTGTAGGGCTACTGAGTTTATCTATTTTATCTAGGGTGCTGTTCAAATTAGACTATATCTATTGATTTGTGTTCAAATTAACTGTCTCCTTCCTCTGTCATCTCCATACTTCCATTGAATCCATCATGTCAGTTTTAAAATTTAGTTATTGTATTTTGCAGTTCTAAAACTTACATTAAGTTCTTTTTTATATTTATTTCTTTGCTGATAATTTCATTTTTAATTAGTTTTTCAAGAGTGATGGCTCTTTTGAGCATTTTTATAATAGTTGCTTTAAAGGCTAGCAAATATTTACAGACAGCATCTGTCATCCCATCATTGGTGTCTGTTGACTGCCTTTCCCTATGCTTTTTGAGATTTTCATGGTTTCTTATATGCTGAGTAATTTTGGTTTGTATATTGGACATTGAATATCATGTTACGAGATTTTGGGTCTTGTTTAAATCTATCAGTTTGATGGTACTTTGGATTCTGGTGTTCTTTCCCAATACATCTGCCATTTAATGTTTCCTTTACAGAGAACTCAAATAGCTGCACCACACATTCTGTCTGGTTTTTCACAACTGTGTTCAGTACTACAGAAAGTTAGAATGTGCCTATTCTATCTTACTTGGAACCAGAACAGCACTGTTTAAATCTTTATGTTTACTTTTAATTTTTTAACTTGAAGAAAAATCACAAACTTAGAGAAAAATTGCAAAAACAGTACAGAGAATTTTTTTCCCTGAATTATTTGAGAGTAATGCCAGCCTGATGCCCCGTTAATCTTATGGTATGCAGAATTTGAAGAGGGCCCCTATGACTTTCACCTCCTACCATTATGTTACATATATGGCAAAAGGGAGATTATTCAGGTGGGGATGATTTAATCACACAAGCCCGTTAAAAGGAGAAACTTTTATATGGCTGTTGGCAGAAGGGAAGTCAGAGAAACTGGAAGCATGATAAGGCTTGGATGCATCACCATTGCTGCTCTGAAGATGGCAGGGGTCAAGTGCAAGGACAGAGAGAAACCTCTAGGAGCTGACAGCAACCCCCTGTCAAAAGCAAGCAAGGGGCTTCCCTGGTGGTGCAGTGGTTGAGAATCTGCCTGCCAATGCAGGGGACACGGGTTCGAGCCCTGGTCTGGGAGGATCCCACATGCCACGGAGCAACTAAGCCCGTGCGCCACAACTACTGAGCCTGCGCATCTGGAGCTTGTGCTCCGCAACGAGAGGCCGCGATAGTGAGAGGCCCGCGCACCGCGATGAAGAGTGGCCCCCGCTTGCCGCAACTAGAGAAAGCCCTCGCACAGAAACGAAGACCCAACACAGCCAAAAATAAATAAATAAATAATTAAAAATAAATAATTAAAAAAAAAAAAAAGCAAGCAAGGAGATGGGGACATCAGTCCTATCACTGCAAAAAAATTGAATTCTGCAAACAACCTGAATGAGCTTTGAAGGGGCTTCTTCCCCTGATCCTCCAGATAAGAGCCCAGGACAGCCAACACCTTGATTTCAGACTCATGAGACTCTAAGCAGAGAACTAGTCAAGCCCTCCCAGACTACTGACCTACAGAACTGTGAGCTAATAAAAGGCATTGTTTTAATCTGCAAAGTGCATGGTAATATATTACACAGCAGTAGAAAATGAACATAACCCCAAGCATCTTTAGTGCACATTTCCCACAAACACAGACATTTTCCAGCATAACCACAATACAATTATCAAAATCAGAAATTAACATTGATACATTACTACCATCTAAACTCAGACCCCAGTGGATTTTTAGCAGTTATTCTAACAATGGCAAAAGGATCCAGTTCAGAATCACTGGTTGCATTTAGTTGTCATGTCTATTATCCTTCAGTATAAAATATGCCCTCAAGTCATGACTTTCATGACGTTATAGTTTAGTTATTTTTTACATTGCCTCTCAATTTGGGTTTGCCTGATATTTCTTCTTGAGTGGATTCAGGTTATGCATCTTTGGCAGGAATATCACAGAAGTGTTGCTGTAGTATTTTCTTTCTATCCTATCAGGTCTGTGAGGAGCCTCTTCAGACTGACCTCTGTGTCCTTTTGGTATGCCTCCCCCCATCAGTTTCTGAGCACTTTGCTTTTTGGCACAGCAAAATGTTCCAGGCCCATTGTGTTCTTTACCTGCCCCATCCATGTAATCAGACATTTCTCCAAGGAATTCTTGTTCTTTTTATTGAATAATGGTATTTAGAAGACAAGATATGGATACTAGGTGTGCTTATTGCTATTGGGGTGCTGAGCTCCCAGGCTCTCTGGGAGAAAGAATTAGAGTGAATTAGAATTAGAGTGGAAAGAATTAGACAATATTTGTATGTGTATACATACACACACAGACATAGGTACTCACACATATATATCAATACATTCACACATTTACATCTATACAGGGGCATACCTCAACTTGCTGCGATTCGAAGACACTACTTTTTTACAAACTGAAGGTTTGAAGCAACCATGCATCAAGCAAGTCTATTGGCACTATTTTTCCAACATTTGCTCACTTCATGTCTCTGTCACATTTTAGTAATTCTTGCAATATTTCAAACTTTTTCATTATTATTATATTTGTTATAGTGATCTGTGATCAGTAATCTTTGCTGTTACTACTACGACCCACTGAAGGCTCAAATGATAGTTTACATTTTTTTAGCAATAAAGTATTTTTAAATTAAGGTAGGTACTTTTTTTTAGACATAATGCTATTGCACACTTAAGAGACTACAGTATAGTGTAAACATAACTTTTATATGCACTGGAAAACCAGTGTGACTCACTTTATGCAATATTCCCTTTATTGTGGTGGTCTGGAACCGAGCCAAAAGTATCTCCAAGGTATGCCTGTATTCCTTTAATTATGTGTATCATAATGTATTGAGCCAATCCTCTACTCATGGGTATTTGTGTTGTTTTCAAATTTCAATATTATCATTATTGTTCTAATTGACATCTGTATACAAACCCCACTCCATAAAGGTTGTGCTTATATATTACTCCTACCCACAGCATATAATAGTTCTATTTACTAACACCCAAACAAGCACAGAATCTTATCAGCCTTTTTAATCTTTTCTGATTTGATTAGACAAAAGAAGGATTTCTTTTGTTTTCGTTTGTAATTTTTCTGTTGTTAGTTGAGTTTCCATTTGTTTATTGGCCCTTTATGCTTCCCTTACTGTGAATTTCCCATTCATATCCTGAGTCCGTTTTGCTACTGAGTTGTTAGAGCCACTCAAATATGATTAACTCCAAATCTATAATACATGTTGTAAATATTGCATTGCATTGCATTGTTTATGTGTATTTTAACATGCTTTATGATGTTATTTTGTTTTAAGGCATTTATAATATTCTTTATGGAATTTTCTGATTACAGTAATAATACATGCTTATAGGAGAAAAAGAAAAGGAAAAGAAAATTTGAACATGCTAATAGGAAAAACATTCAAACACTAGAGTACGGTAATAACTTTTCTAATATCCTAAAGTTAAAAACATTAAATTGGCCCAGAGGACACAGCAAGACATAGTTGTTAAGAACTGTGACCTTAGATATAGGCAAATTGGGTTCAGTTCTTACCTTGCACAATTCGCTTAACTCCTTTGTCCCTCAGGTGCCCTGTTCGTAAAAAGTAATTCTAATGTATTTCAAATAGTTATTGTTAAGATTAATTTATTTCATTAATTTATTCAACAAATTTATTGAGTACCTACCAATTACTATTTTAGGTCAGTAGTTCTTAAAGTGTAACGGCCAGACCAGCAGCATCACCTAGGAACTTGTTAAAATTGCAAATTCTCATGCCCCACTCCAGACTGAATCAGAACTCTGGGAGTAGGCCTCAACCATCTGTGTTTACAAGTCTGCCAGGTGATTATGATGTGCTCTAAGGTTTGAGAACCACTCCTCTAGGCATCAGGGTTATAATGGAGCCCAAGACAGACAGAAGAAACAGATTGAAGGTTACAAATATGAAGCACTTGTCTCATAAGCACTCAATCAGGACAGCCCTGAGAACCAATAAAATGACATTATGTACTATCATCTTTTCACTATGCTTTTCTAAGCAGGAATTTTCCAAGCACATTTGTTGGTCCACCAAACAGCATGAACTTCTGGAAAGGGAGATGGAGGTTGCAGTACTCCACTATTGCACTAGTTGTAATAGTTGTGGTGAAATTATGGTAAACATTCAACCCAATAACAAGAACAAGAACAAAAGCCAAATATCAAAGGAAAGGGCCTTTTAAAAATTGATCCCAAGGTAGGTAGGAGTGGTACATTCCTGCCTTGATGGGGTGTTTAATATGTGTAAGATATTTAGATAGTAATGTACCTTAGTAGGCACTTAGGAGACCAAGATGACAAAAGATATCTTTGTTTTAACTGGGCACAATATATGGGAAAATAATGATACTTAACACAGTACTTAGCCTTATAGATTGATTTGTGGGATATAGATTGTGTGAGAGTAAGGAGTGTAATGTTCCAGCTTGAACTTAGTGGGCCTCTATAAAATTAACAAGTTCAGATAAGTCTCCTGACCTGGAAGAGTGGCCTTAATAGGAGAAAATATAATGATTTGAACTTAACGAAACAGTGAAGCAGACAGAGTTATGCATGTCAGAGTGGCAAAGCAGGAGCAATCCTCACTATAGTGTGGTGCCTGTTGCTCAAATTTAATTCCTTCCCCACCTCCCTAGCCCCCAATGCATTCATCATAAAAAGGAGGTGCCTGTAAGTTAAAATAACTTTGTGTTTGTATGTATGATGCATCAGGGCCCAAGCAACAGTACCTATCTGGGTAAATATTAAAGTGGAGAGAAAAACATTTTCTGTATTTTTTGCATATCTGTATTTTCTCATTTTCCCAAGAGAACATGTTTTCCTTGTGTCACAAAAATTAATAAAATATTTTAAAAGAAAAAATTGAAAATTATTAAAATAACAAGTCAGTTGATACACACACACACACACACTACTTTTCAACCTGCTTTATTCACAGTACAATATATAATGACTTTTTTTCTGTGAAAATTGGAAAAAAAATCCCCTACTAAAATGCAAACTTGCATATAGAATCACAAGACAAAATCCAATGAGATACTGCTAACAACAGGAACATCTAAAACCAGTACCATCTCAGTCTCCCAAGGCAATAGAAATAAAAACGAAAATAAACAAATGGGACCTAATCAAACTACAAGCTTCTGCACAGCAAAAGAAACCAGAAACAAAATGAAAGGCAACCTACAGAATGGGAGAAAATATTTGCAAACGATGTGACTGACAAGAGCTTAATTTCCAAAGTATACAAACAGCTCATACAACTTGACAACAAAAAAACAAACCACTCAAAAAATGGGCAGAAGACCTAAAGAGACATTTTTCCAAAGAAGAAATACAGATGGCCAATAGGCACATGAAAAGATGCTCAATATTGCTAGTTATTAGAGAAATGCAAATCAAAACTACAATGAGGTACCACCTCACGCGGGTCAGAAAGGCCATCATTAAAAAGTCTAAAAATAACAAATGCTGGAGAGGGTGTGGAGAAAAGGGAACCTTCTTACACTGTTGGTGGGAACGTAAGTTGGTGCAGCCACTGTGGAAAACAGTATGGAGGTTCCTCAGAAAACTAAAAATAGAATTACCATATGATCCAGCAATCCCATTCTTGGGTGTATATCCAGACAAAACTATAATTCAAAAAGATACATGCACCCCTATGTTCACAGCAGCACTATTCACAATAGCCAAGACATAGAAACAACCTAAATGTCCATCAACAGATGAGTGGATAAAGAAGATGTGGTACATAAGTACAATGGAATACTACTCAGCCATAAAAAGGAATGAAATAATGCCATTAGCAGCAACATGGATGCAACTAGAGATTACCATACTAAGCGAAGTAAGTCAGGAAGAGAAATACCATATGATATCACTTATATGTGGAATCTAAAATATGACACAAATGAACTTATCTATGAAACAGAAACAGAATCAGGGACAAAGAGAATAGACTGGTGGTTGCCAAGGGGGAGTGGGTGGGAGAGGGTAGCAGCAGGAGTTTGGGATTAGCAGATGCAAACTGGTATATATAGAATGGATAAACAACAAGGTCCTACTGCATAGCACAGGGAACTATATTCAATATCCTGTGACAAACCATAATGGAAAAGAATATGAAAAGGAATGTATATATATGTATAACTGAGTCACTTTGCTGTACAGCAGTAATTAACACATTGTAATTCAACTGTACTTCAATAAAAAATAAATTAAAAAAATAAAACCAGTACCATCAAAAGTTCAAAAATAAGATGAGCACAGTTATAACTAGAGAATGCCACCAAAAATAAAAGTCAGGCTCTAATTATATAGGAAAAAAAAGAATTGAAGGCAAAAAGCATTAAATCGGATATGGCTGCTTCCTGGACTGTCGTTGCTTCCAATGCATTACTCTAAATTTATTTCTTAATCTTTTTTGTCTCTTCCAGACACTTTTCTATTGTGTTGTTCATTCCATCACCCATCTGCTTTCTTGAATCAAGTAAAGGGGTGTAAAAGTATCTCTCATCCTGTAATTCACTCCTCTGTTCTCTTCAGGTTCTTTCTTGCCTTTCTCCCATACCCAAAGGGCACGTCTAGATTCCCTCAGTCTCTTTCAACAATTTCCCCTTTAGTTCTTTCTATGAGTCTTCTTTTACTGACTGAGGGGCAAGTAGGAGCAGTGTGAAGTCCTAGTTACGTTCTGGCCTGGGCCATATCCACTCCTTCAGCCCACCAGCACCAGGGGCTCCAGTCCGGGGCACTGTGTCATACCTACCTGCCCCAATCCCAAGCAGTTTCCTCCTCCCTTTTCCCTCTCGGACTGAGACACAGCTAATGGACATTTGGACCTGCAGACAGATGAGAGACAGTGTGGTATGGCAGTGCTTGGTGAACAGACCAGTATACTAGACAAGGGTCTCCTTTAAGACTGGCCTACACCATCTCTTCAAGTCTCAAATCTCCCGCTCCCCGCCCTGCCTCGCCCCCACCCCCAGCCATGAAATACCCACCTTATTGGAGTAGGGAATTCGTTTTAATGATTTCTTAGTCTTTGTTAATGCACTGTGCGCCCCTAGATAATCATTTGTTTTACCTCCTCCCTCTTCATTTCAAGGCTCATCTCCGTGTTTATCCACCGCTTCCCTGTAGACAGGCTGTAAAATCAACGGATTATTTCCAAACTATTCCCAAGTCTCTGTGTTCCCTCCTTCCCTCCCGACCCTTCTTCTCCAGCCCTTCCTTCCATCCCAAAGCCCATCATTTTTGTTCCAAAAGGTTAAAGAGGTGTCGATGAAACAGGCCCAGACTGACTTCATTCTTTGCCTTCCTTCGCCTCCACGCACCCGCTCATGCCACCACCAACGCAGAGTTCCTGGTCTAATTGCTCACACAGACCTGCTTTGTTCTGGGGAAGTGTGTTCATCCCCCTCCCTCTCTTGGCCAGATGCCAGCCTCCCTCAATGGAAAAGGGGAGTGAGCCTGTTGAAGGACATCTTGGATATTTCCAGATTGGAGTGATGATGAATAAATCTGCTATAAACAAAAAGAAAAAGAAAAAGAAAGAAAAGGGGAGTGAGTACTGCAGAGAAAAAGACCTGAACTAGAGGGACTTATGCACACCTTGGCTCCTGGTCACAGGAGGTCCTCGCGTCGTTACCGAGCTTGCCAACCGCCCCACCCCCCTCAACTGGCTCCGAGGACCCCCACCCACCTTTCAGCCAGCAGGCTGTGCATCAGGAACTCCCACCACACTCCTGCCACATACACACTCACAGAGACCGCGCCCCTCCTTACCCCCATCTGTACGGGGAGCCCCGTCGGCGCACTGCCCTGTCATTCATTCCGGTCCTCACCAATCTGAGGAACTACAAGTGGCATCACAGCCTGAGGTTGGAGTTTCCACTTCTCTGGTTACTAATGAAGGTCTCCAACCACTCCCCATCCTTACTCCCACCAGGCCTTGGCCTTTTCTGCTTTTCTGTCCTCTGCCTCTCCTGCCACCTCCCTCCCTCCTCCTACCTTTCCCCCCAGCCACCAATGCCTACCAAGTAACTTGCTTTTGTCATGCAAGGTAGCAGGGATCTAAAGTATGATTTTTACTAATTCTCAAGATTTTTCTGCATAGTTTCTTTTTGAAATCATAAATACAATAAAGCTATTTTTATTTGGGAGGAGAAAATGTTTTTTGTTTTGGTTTTTATTAAGATGGTTAACATTCCTCCAGCTCCAGATTCAATTTTAACATTATTCTTTTCCCATTTCTTGGTCATTGGTTGTTTTAAGTTCTACTTTAGAAACTTTAGAAAGAACCAAGGGATTTGAAAAACAGTTTGAGTTTATGCTCTTCCAAAGAGGTAACTTATCATTAACTTTGTAACCATAATTCACTTGCATGTAAATGATACCTGAAAATTTTAAGGGGATCAGGAAGGAGAGAGACCTTAACAGAGAACGTGGTGTTATTATCACAGTCATCAAGTAACTATTAAAGTAGAAAAAGATTTTTCTGCCATCTCATATCCTCAACAAACTGCATTTTTACCTGTTTGTTCCCAAATGTATATATGTATGCAACACACATATACATGTACGGCAGTCCAGATGGATGCATTCTTTATTAACAGTGCAGGCCTTGGCATCAAGCCTCATATAGTCTCTTACATTGCTAAACTGAGCTGGACAAACTAATACAACTCCTCTAAAAAATAACATTGAGTTTTGGTTCATCTCCACATTAAAACATTTATTAACTACACAATAATAGCTATAAATCATGCTTACACATGTGGCTCTCCAAAACTACCATCTATGAAGTACTTGCTATGTACCAGGTACATTAGTTGCCTATTCACCTCTAACCCTCACAAAAGTCCTTTGAGGTATAGTGTTATTGTCCCAATTTTACAGACAGGGAAACTTAGGTATATAGTTTTAAAAACTTGCCCAAAGTCACACAGCTCTTAAGTGTAGAGCTGAATTTGAATCCAGATCTGTTTGACACCACCACTTGTGGTCATAGCCAGTAAGCTATACTGTAGGCCCCCTGAAATATTGGTATACCTTACAGTTCTTTCTAGACCTTTTTTTCATTCTCAAAATGTTTATATTAGTTGCCTATTGCTACTGTAACAAATTACCACAAACTTAGTGGCTTAAAATGACAGAAATGTATTCTCTTAAAGTTCTGGAGGTCAGAACTCCAAAGTTTGAGTTTTACAGGACTAAACTAAAGGTGTTGGCAGGACTGGTTCTTTCTGAGGGCTCCAGGGGAGAACCCATTGCTTTCCTCTTCCAGCTTTTAGTTGGCTGCCTGCTATCTTTGGCTTGTAGTTGCACCATTATACTTTCTGCTTCCATTACCACATTGCCTTTTCATCTTCTGAAGTCAACTCTCCCTTTGCCTCCCTTCATAAGGACACTTGCAATTGCATTTTAGGGGCCACCTGAATAATTCAGGATAATCTCCCCATCTCAAGATCTTTAACTTAATCACATCGGCAAAGTCCCTTTTACCATATAAGGTAAAATTCACCTGTTCCAGGGATTTAAGACCTAGATACCTTTGAGGAACATTGTTCAGCCTACCACAATGTTCAAATAATCTTATGATTTTTACTTTCATATAAACATTGACTCCCAAATCTGTGTCTCTAGCTTATATCTCTCTTTTGAGCTCCATATTATTTTATCTAACTTACTTTTGGACTTCTCCACCTAAATGTCCTACCCTGAACTAAGTGTTTTCTCAGTTCTTCTCTCTCCACACCCAAAATCTCTCTCTGGGGTCTATAGCTAAATTAATGGCACCAGGATTCAGCCAGTTCCCCACACCAGACTTTCTCTTAGTGTCCCCATGCAATCAGTCACCAACACCTGCTGCTTATCCTCCTTTAAACTACTGTAACAGCCTCCCTTCTGTTCTCCTGTCGACGAAAAATTAATCAGTCCCTCTAATAAAGAAATGGAAAATTTTATTCAAGCCAAATTGAGGATTATAACCTGGAAACAGCCTCTCAGAAAGCTCTGAGAACTGTTCCACCCATAAGAGGTCAAAGCGCGGTTATATGTTTTTGAGACAGAGGGCTGTACATGAAATGACGTATTATTGACAGATCTAAGTGTACAAAGTGAGTAGTGGATCTTGGGTTGTCATGGGCCCTTACAAGATCAAGAAAGAATGTTATCTTTTAAAGAGTTGTCTTATTGGTGCTAGGAGAATGTTGCTCTTTATGGATGAGCAGGTATTTCTGCTGATGGGGAGGTTTGGTCAATGCATAATATAGATATACAATGCACAGTAGAGGGGAGAGAGGAGGCCAAAGGGCAGAGAAAATTTTTTATGTTTAAATTTTTCTTGTCTTACCATAAAATATGAATTTAATTTCACACTTCCTACCTGAAGAATTGCCCCATCTCATAAAAGGATGATTCCAGAATTCCATACAGGAAGATGTCACATTTAATAATCCTTAAAACAGCCCTATGAAATCAGCATCTCTTTGGGAAATTCTTATTCTGCTTTTGCAGAATTCTCAAAGATAAGAAGAACCTGATGTGTAGAGAACATTTTCGTGTATTCTCATATCAACTTTTAGCTGTTACTGGAGATGAACGCCATTTGTGTAATGTTTAGAAGATGAGAGTAAAATGTAGCTCTTGGGGGGCAACTTTATGTCCTGACAGACCACTACACTATAGCTCTGGTATATTTCTAGTCTGAATCCAGTTGCACCTTTAGTCCTTGTGTAAATACGGAATACAGTACTCTTGCTTTGGATTCTTTTGCTCTACTCCCATCCTTGCTACATCTTCATACCCTGTTACTCCATTCCTAGCATTCTTATGTTTCCTTCCACTCACTTTCTGAACACTTGCTCTGAGGTTCCAGACCACTGCTTTCCTCCTGCACTGGATGGTGATTGAATGGGACAGGGCCGACGTTGATCCCTGTGACTCTCTTTTTCTGATACTTTCACTGCTGGCAAAGCAGCTCGCATAGTCTGTCCACATCAAGATCTGATACAGTACTATGGGTTTTTCTAATTAAACTACATTCTTCTTTTTGTTTTAATGCTAAGGTTGCTCCTAGTCCACTTTAACTGGATACTTAAATGTTCTCAAGTCCCTAACTCTCTTCCTCCCACAGGAGTCTGATCATATTCATGGTGTGTAGATATTACTATTTTAACTCTCACAAAAAAATTTTGGTGACATGTGGTGGTCTGTCCCAACAAGCTGGCCTATGGAACGATTTCTTACACTATTTGCAGAAGCAGAGTTCAGCCTGCTGTCCCTGTCTTTGTGTTCCTCTAAAGTTGTTTGTATAACCTATCACCTGTGGACAAAGAATGTCACCTGTCATTTCAGTAAACAAAGAATGTTGCTGCCAGCAAGCCGTGTGCAGCCACCCCCTAACAGTGCACCCTGAGGGGAATTCAGGATGGAAAAGAAAAACAAGATATAGGCCCTAGATAATTAAGATACATATCTAAGGAATAATTTCAATGAGCCCAGATTCGTGCATCTTCCCATACATAGGATAGTAAAATCATTAACTTGAAATGTCTGGTTTTATTTTGTCTTGTTTTGTTGTGATTAGCAGTAATCTCTCATTCCACTACATGTTTTCTGGGGGTTTTTTTCAGCAAAAACTCTTATATATCCTGGCTCCTCCCTTGCCTCTTCAGAATGGTTCCTCATAGCTATCTGAGAGGCTGTCTCTTGGGCTATAGTCCTCAGTAAGGTCCCCGAATAAAACATAACTCACAAAGTTTAGGTTGTTTTTCTTTAGTCGACATACCTCATGCTTGAAGATAACTAAATTTGTCAATCTTGATTCTAGATTCCCATTCTGCCACCTTTTCTTCTGGAGAACTGACCAGATATCTCTGTCTTTCCCCAACCATCACTACCACCAACTTTTTATTTTGAAAAAATTCAAACTTACAAAATATTTCAAGAATAATAGAGTGAATGCCCATATACTCATTCCCCTCATCTAGATTAGACTCACCAATTAATATTTTCCAATTGCTTTCTCTCTCTTGTTATATATTTTTCTATCTTTCTTTCAATGCTGAACTATTTTAAGTTAATCACAGACTTTATAATACATCAGCATTTTGTCCCCTAACAACAAGAACAGTCTCCTAAACAACCACAATACAATGATCACATTCAGGAAATTTAGTCTCGATATAATACTATTATCTAAACTATAGTCCTTATTCAAACATTATATTTGGTTGTCATGTCTTTTAATCTGTTTTAATCTAGAACAGTTCTCTAGTCTTCTTTCAAGGCATTGACATTTTGGTGAGAATGTAGGACAACTGAAATTGTCAAACATTGCTGATATGAGTACCAAATGGTACAGGAAATTTGGAAAACTGTTCAGCGATTTCATATAAAATCAAACAGTTGCTACTTCTATGCCCCAGCAATTTTACTCCTGACTATTTACCCAAGAGAAATAAGGACATATACGCACCAAAAACTTACACAAGGATGTTCATAGCAGCTGATACTGGAATGGAATATTTATAAATGGAATATTTCCTGCCATATCAGCAAACAAAGGGTGTCACAGTCATCAACAATTGCAGCCCTCCAAGGTGAGCCAGTGAGCCCTGAGGAAACTCAGGATGTGAAAACACAGGATACTGGCCCCAGATAGCTGAGGTGCATATCAAAGGAATGATTTCAGTGAGCCCAGACTCTTGCACCTTCCCATACACAGAAAAGCGCTAAATTCCTTAACTTGAGATAACTGGTTTTCTTCACAAAACTTCTGTATAACCTGGTTCCCCGCCTTGCCTCCTCGGAGCAGTTTCTCAGTTACCTGAAACTGTCTCCCCGGCTGCAGTCCTCATTTTGCCCCAAATAAAACTTAACTCACAACTCTCATGTTGTACATTCTTTTAAGTCAACACAGCTATATTTATAATAGATTAAAAATGGAAACAACTCATATGTCCAGAACATCTGAATAGAAAAACAAATTGTTGTATATTCACGCTATGGAATACTACCCAGCAATGATTTTAAAAGAATCAACTGCCAATACACACAACTATAAGGATGAATCTTAACAAACATTATATCAAGTAAAATGAGTGGCAGATGCTAGACACAAAATAGTACATGCTGTATGATTCCATTTATCTGAGATTCTACAACAGATAAAAATAATATAAATTGATAGAAATAAGCTGAGTGATTACTTGTGGGGGGAGGGGGACTGGGAAGAGGACAGGAAACTTTTTGGAGTAATGGAAATGTCCTATTTTACACTCAATAGTATTCACTTAAGATCTGTGAATTTCACTGTATGCAAATTTTACCTCAATTTTTTTAAAGTGTGTAAATCAGAATATAAGCATCATGAAGGCGGGAACTTTGTTTTGTTCACTGCTGAGTCTCAGGAACTAACGAAGGGCCAGGTCACTTAGCAAGAGCTCAGTAAACATTGGGGAAAAAAGAAGCAGGCCTTGGAAATCATCTAAATCAATGGTATTCAAATGCATAATGGAGATTTTGACTCTCAACTTTAAATAGTATAGGTATGTCTTGCATTTGAAACTTGATATTACTGATCCACTTCTTGCCTTACTAAGAATCCTTTTGATCACTTACAAAGGTTTTGAAATAAAAAAAAAATGGAGAGAGAGCTGTGACGATGGAAGAAGGGTCAGAGAGATGAGATGCAGCCTGAGAGGGATTTGGCCAGACATTGCTGGCTTTGAAGATGGAGGATGGAAGCCACAAACCAAAGAATGTGGGCAGCTTCTAGATGCTGAGAATAAACTCCCTGCCAACAGCCAGCAAGGAAATGAGACTTTGGTCCTACAACTACAGGGCACTGAATTCTGCCAACAACCCAGATGAGCAGGAAATCAATTCTCCCTTAGAGTCTAAAGGAAGAAACAGAGCCTAGCTAACACCTTGATTTTGGTCCAGTGAGACCCGTCAGAGACTTCTGACCTATAAAACTGTGAGATTAAGTAAGAGAGAGGCAGAGGCATTGTTGGTGAGACACAGTGGCGTTACTGTTCAGAACGTATAATGGCTCCGGGGCTGATTAGGAGAAAATGTGTCCAGTTCCTGGACCCAGAAAAGATAATGATCATCAAAAGTAATTCCAGATGTCCCACATAAACAAAATGCATCTAAATACAGTTTTCTCGCTCTCCGATCTGCTACACAGAGCCCTCAGTGAAGGTAGAAGAGGCTAAGGAAATAACCACTTATGTGTGGCAAAATGTTCCAGCCTTGCAGAGATTTTCCCAAAATCATTAGACCCACCAAAACGCTTTCCATTGGCCGGGCCCACACCTTCCTCATCAGATTTTCCACACTTCTCGACTCCAAGTACAGTCCATCTGTATTTCCTCAGAGAGCCAGTCATTTGTAGCCAAAAATCTGAGTTTGTTCTCATAAACCAGAGATCTCCTTGACTGTCAACCAGAAAAGAAAAAGAAAGAAGAAAAGAGTTCACCTCTTAACTCATTTCCAGAAGGTCAGATTGTGAGCATCCTTACATACCCACCCCTCAAGAAAGGAGCTGAATCGAGGGCAGCTACGCTCTGAGGGTGAAGCAAGGTGAACACGAAGAGAGCCAGCCAGATCTGCTGCACCGTGGTGGTGAATGGCGAGGGGGGCAAAGGTTAATTGATGGATCCCACCTCTGGTCACTCTTTGGCCCAGTTCTCAGCAGGTGGCCTCCTGGTGTCACTGCCCCAACTGCCTATCAGTGGAACAAAGACTGGCCCTGAGTGATGGTCTGAATTGTCATCTGCAGTGGATTTGTATTCAGAAACAGTCAACTACTGTGTTGAATAGATTTTTATATTTTAGTGCTCCCATCTTTTAAAAAAAAAAAAAATGGCTATTACAGCAAAAGTTTCTCTGACTCTAACCCTTTGCTTTTCCTGCTTTTTCATACGTTCTCCACTTTACATGTGAGCCTCCAGGATTAAGGGATAAACTGGCTAAAAGTGATGAGTATGTGTCCATGTAGGGTTATGCCCATATTGTTGGATAATGTTTATCTTAGTCCAAGTGGTCAATATCAGCAGGCAGTTGAAAATAGAGTTTCAGGAGAAAAGTCTGAGATGGATAAATTGATTTTGGCTGACACATAGTTGGCAACCAGTAAGTATTTGTTGAATGAATAAATAAATGAAATGAAATTTGTGAGTCTCTAGCAAATTCAACTGAGTGTATATCCTTCCAATATTTTGCTATACCTATACATTTTTTAAGCAGAATTAGGAATCATTTTCATAATGTTCTTTGAAATTTTTGTTTATTGCTATTTTATTTTTGAAAAATAAGATCATTTTAATGGGAGAATATTTAGAAAGTAATTATGAAATGCCACCTTGTGACCAAAGACAGAAATCCAGCATAAATTTAGCTGACAAGGGAGAGTGGCAAGGAGGTAGCATAGAGAGAGGAAGTTTCTCAGCCAGGACCCACAGAGTTCTGACACTTATGCCAGGTTCTCCTCAGAAGTAAGGGAACAGAAAGCAAATGAGGAACTGCAAGATCCAACAGCCCCTATCTCAGCTAAAGAGAAAGGAGGAACAGAATTATACTATTTTCACCTTCACGACTTTTTTTTTCTAATTATAAAAACTGAACATGCTCACTGAAAATGTTAAAATTGGAAACAGAGAGAAAGATAAAGATGAAGTTATAAATTTCCTGTAATAACACCATCTAGAAATATTCACTTCAAATATTTTGATATTTATCCTTAACCTGTGTTTGTGTTTTGCAGCTGGCTTTTTCACAAAACAGTATGTAAGGAACAGCTTTCCATGTCAATGATACATTTCTAGATTATATTTTGTCATTCCTGACAGCAACCTCATGATTTCACATTTTCTAGCACATAACTAAATAAAATGGAAATGTGAAGGGAATTTTTTCTCATCCTACAATACAGAAATGGCACCAGAGTTCATAAATGATGTAAATGTATATAGAATGCAATTATTTCTTTTATAATTGCAAATGAATGACAGTTTTTCCTTTTAGTTTATGTACTATTTGTTTCTTTTAGGCAAGGGAGAAGGTTGGATGAAAGGAATGAGCACAGACTTTTGGGGTTCCTATTTGAGTATTATCTCAGCATTATCTGATGATAATGATGATGACAATGATAATGACAACACTGATGATAATGATGATCAAAGATCTAACATTCTCTGAAAGCCATTACATGCCAGGAATTTCATAGTTTTCTGCATTATTTCCCACTACAATCTTGTGGGTTATACTCATTTTACAGATGAATGAACCAATCTGGCCTCACACTTCTTATAAGCAGAGAATCCAATTCTAGCCAGTGTTTTCTGATTATACTGGGTCCACCCTTTCAGATGATGGATTTCCAAGGCTTCGCCAGTGATTGTTACAATCCTTCATAGTATGACACCTGTGCCCAACAGGAATCCATTGGTTATTCACTCAGTACTATCCCTTGATCATAATGGTGATGATGATGATAATTATGATGATAACAGCAATGATGGTAATGGAAAGGAAACTTTATTTTTGATCTAAGAGTTTTATGTGTGGGCACCCATGGGTCTCCAAGAAAAGATTCATGCAAGGTCACATACTGTAAAGGGAAGAGTTCAGATTGGAACCCAAGTTTATTTGACTCCAAGGTCATATACTTAACCACTTTGCCTTCCTAAACCCAAGAATTTGAATTTCATCTTCACCTTATTGCCCAACCAGAAAAAGTGGTAATGATTTCTCAGATGACAGACCTAAAGAACAAGTGTCACAATGGCATTGCTTCCTCCACGATCAATGCCTGCAAAAGCATCTTTGTACCAATTCATAACTTGACTGCCCTGGCCCCCAAGTTGTGGGCTAGGACTACAGTGCATGGGGTTGTTCAAACAGGAGGCGACACCCCTTTCCTCCTGAGCTGTAGGGTCACATGTCTTTGCAAGCTTCCTCTACCTGGGCTCTCTCCTCTACCTCTGGGTCTGGACTGACGCAGACATCAGAAGCACTGCATCAGGCACACACAGAACTAAAGTCACTACAGAACCACCCAAACAGGCCCAGACACAACAGAGGCCCTTCTGAAAGTCTGAGCAAGGTGGGTGGGAGAGGCATGACAGAGATCTTGTCTAAGATCTATCCCCATTTTCACCCCAATTGTTTTGGGAGCGATTTCACTGGACACTGAGAGAAGGGTCAGCCCTTCCTGCTTTAACTCTAAGTTACCTGATCAGATCCAGTTCAGACAACTGCTTGGCCAAAGACTATCAAAACCAACGTTTTCAGTTAGTGAATTTTGAAGTCTTATCTTCTTCCCTTAAAAAGTTCCCATCCTTAGGTAGGTAAATTCCTAGGTATTTTATTCTTTTTGATGCGATGGTAAATGGGATTGTTTCTTTAATTTCTCTTTCTGATCTTTCATTGTTAGTGTATAGAAATGCAACAGATTTCTGTATATTAATTTTGTATCCTGCAACTTTACCAAATTCATTGATGAGCTCTAGTAGTTTTCTGGTAGCATCTTTAGGATTCTCTATGTATAGCATCATGTCATCTGCAAACAGTGACAGTTTTACTTCTTTTCCAATTTGGATTCCTTTCATTTCTTTTTCTTCTCTGATTGCCATGGCTAGGACTTCCAAAACTACGTTGAATAAAGGTGGCGAGAGTGGACATCTTCGTCTCATTCCTGATCTTAAAGGAAATGCTTTCAGTTTTCCACTGTTGAGTATGATGTTAGCTGTAGGTTTTGTCATATATGGCCTTTATTATGTTGAGGTATGTATATATATACAATGGAATATTACTCCATTAAAAAGAATGAAATAATGCCATTTGCAGCAATATGGATGGACATGGAGATTATCATACTAAGTGAAGTAAGTCAGACAGAGAAAGACAAATACCATATGATATTGTTTAAATGCGGAATCTAAAAAAAAATGATACAAATGAATTTATTTACAAAACAGACTCATAGACTTAGAGAATGAACTTACGGTTACCAGGTTGGAAGGGTGGGGGGAAGGGATAGATTGAGAATTTGGGATTGACATGTACACACGGCTGTATTTAAAATAAAATGCCTTTCCATAAAAAAAAATAAAGCTTTTCAAACAGTGAAAAAAAAAGTTCCCATTAAGCCCCCTTGTGAAAGAAAAAGGGGGTAAAGGAAGTCTAGTGCTCTGACCTGCAATGGGGACAGTCATTGCCCTCCAGGTATGTATGTCCAGGACAGCCTGGCCTTCAGCCTAGAAGAGTCTGGTGCCTGCTGCAGGCTAGAGCACAGAAACCAAAGTCAGACCACCCTGGAGAGGGGTGTGTCTTGGGGGAGCCCTTCCACATCCTGCCCCAGCTCCAAACCTCAGTGCCAGTGGACTGGATTCATCCCATCTTATAATGCTGGCAAGTGAGTTCCTGGACCTTCATCTCACTCCAGCCTGACCAGCATCCATCAGGCTGCCATAACCTTGAAGAATTGGCTGGTGACATGAAGACTCCCCCAAAATGGCATCACACAGAGAAAAAATTTTCAAAAAGCCAAAGAGCACAGGGATGGCTCATTGTTTTCTGAGCTGATCACAGGAGAACTTTAATATCTTTTACTCATATTGGAAGGAGTGAATGCATGGCCAAACATTTTCTTGATGGTGTTCCGTCAAGAAAAATGCATCTTATATAGTTCCCCCCATTGACTTTTTATCTTGTCTTTGTTAAAAGGAATCTTTAAAATTTTATATATAAACCCGTCAACCTTTTCCTTTAAAAGTTCATACTTAAAAAGATAAATGCTGTTATAGGCTTCTACTTCCTGAATTTCAATTAAAGTTCACCAGTATTTTCTTCTAATTATTTTACTTTCATATTTGTAATAATGGAAAGCATACTGTATATACCAGTTGTCCTCATGCTTCAGTGTATAGCATCATCACCTGGAGGAGTTTGTTACCTGTTACTTCTACAGCCCACCTCCTGGCGGTAAGTCTTAGGTGGGGCCCAGAAATCAGTATTTTAAAGATGCTCCCCAGGTGATACTGATGCAGGTGATTATGCAAGGCTTTGATAGAACATTTGGAGTGCAATTCATCCCATGAACTGTTTCTTTCTGGAATTGCTTGTCATAATACTAGAAAAAAAAAAGACTTGTGGAAGATTATTGAGTCAATAGCAGAATTTGGACAAACCTACTGGCTCCTTAGCAATAATCAATCAAGAAATCAATTAAATATTGAAACATGATGTGTTACAAGCAGGTGGGATATCAGGAGGAAAAGATAGTCTTTGATCTGTAGGGAAAATATAATTCCTAACATTTACATAGTAGCCATTCTATTTTAAGTGTATTTATAAAGTTTTTGCCTTTCCAAGTTTTTTATTTTTCACTTATCAACTGGGGATGGGATGGGGTGAAGGGAACTGTTCCCTTAGATCTGTTTCCTGTATTGCTTTGTGCAATTTATGCATATTCTGAGTCTTCTGAACCAGTAGGGCAGGCCTGACAGGAGCCTTCAGGGAGAAATCATCCCACAAGAGAAAGACAAAACCTCAGTTCTTAGACTTCGAGCAGCAACTCTGACTATAGTATGACATATTTTGCTCAAATTTGAACCCTGGTCCAACCCCCAAAATGGACTCATCATGCCTGACTCCTATGGAGGAAGTGTCCTGTGGCTGAAAATGGAAGGGTCTGTTTTACTAAAAACTCTGCTAAACACTGTGGCCCAAGCAATCCTGGAACAGTCCCCACCTGTGTTAAGCATCACTCTAAAGCAGAGAGAAGTTTTAGGAGACAGAGTGGGGATTCAATGCACTGGGGACTCCAGGAAACTCAGTGGGGCTTTGGCACTCAAGGACTCCAGTGCACCACCAGCAGCAGGGCCAGCAGAGAGCAAAGGGCCCAGGAGAAAAGGCAGCAGTGCCCAGCAGGCCTGGCAGGACCCAGGGGAGCCAGGGGTGGGGCTCAACAGCAGAGGCCTGGCATGGGAGTCCCCACCTCCCTGCCTATTGGACTTGTTCCTGAGTGCAGGTTGAGTCAGGCCAGGACCCCCCCTCCCTCAAAACTGATGTTCTGTAGTGGGTTGGGGTTCTGTATGCATAGGTGGGAACAAGAGCCCACCAAGCACAGCTCAGAGTCACCTCATTTCTTCCCACAGCAGCCCTGTGAGGCAAATGTTTTCCCATGAAAAGACTGAGTCTTAAGCAAGTGTATCTGTAATAACTGCCAGTTTTATTCCTCTGGCTAAGAGATCCAGAGGTAATTTGAGGTTTACATTTTTTTTAATAGTTCTTTCATCAAGAATTTAGGTGCCCCCATTGCCCTTATAAGCTGGTTGCAAATTATTTGATTTGACTCTTAATTATAAAAAAAAAACTTTAATTCTTTTTGTATGTGTGACGTGTTCATTAAAAAATACATATAAGCAAAAAGAAAAAAACTCACACCACACAGAAATAAGCAGTTAAATTTTTGATATATGTATGTATGTATACACACGCACACGCACACACACACAATTTGAGATTTTCTCCTACATATGTGAGCTGATACTAAATATGCTGCTTTGTAACCTGTTATGTTTTACTTTACAATATGGAATGAACATATTTTCATGCATATGTGTGAAACTTCCCAATTGAAAAACAGACCTGGAGAATGTGTCAAAATACAAAATCCAGATGCTGGTAATAAGGACGCTACCTAAAACAAAACTCCACCAGATGATTAAAAATAAAACAAAAGTCAAAGATACATCAGAAAATGCTAACAGAAAGAAAGCAGGGGCCAGATTTTAATATCAGACAGAAAAAAAAAAGAATTCAAGGCCTAAAGCACACAGGATAAGGACGGCTGCGTGAATGTCTTTGTTTCCAATGCATCATCACAAACTTGTTTCTTACTCTTCTTATCTCTTCCCTAAGCCTTTCCAACTCATCTACTCCTCTTATCATTTCTTCTGGGTCCAAATGCCTAACCGGAGTGTCCTCTTTATATCCCTGACCAGGCTGAGTCAGCCCTCCTCTAAGGTTTCCTTCTGCTTCCTGGCTTACACCTTCTTCAGAAGGTAGAGGATTTCTTTCTGCCTCCTGTGGTACAGCATCCATAGGGCGATCTTCCTCAGCCTTTGGCATGTTCTGTGCTTTTCCTTCATTTTCTTCACAAGACTTTTGCATGTTGAGTATTTTTCTCTTATTTCCTTCCTGAATAAATTAACCCTGGAAAACAAGGAAACAAAACGACTAGATGCCAGGCAAATGGACCAGCAGTCAGAGCATGGGTTTCCATAGAGACTGGCCTCTTCACATACAGGTCCCTAATTGTCAAAGTTTTCCAACTACAGAAGACTAGATCCTCAGGCTCCGAACTCCCCTGGCCCCACCCCTTTCTCCCCCTCCCTGCTCTCCCCCTCCAGCTCCAGCTCCATCTTCTCCGCTCCCGCTCCAGCCCACCATTTCCCAGCAGGCCCTGCTACAGACCTCTCCTAGCACCGAAACGGGAGCAGCGCGGAAGCAATTAACCCCTCCCTCGCCTCGGGTCTCCAACACTCCCGCCCTTTTGGGCTTTCCCAAGCCATTCCAACCTCCTGCCTCTCACCTGAGACCGGCTGGTCCGGTCTCTGGCCTCCCCTCCCCCTTCCACGTCTCTCCAGTCTCCTCCCCCCCGCCCCCGCCCCATTTCCGTTGCAGGCTCTGCACAGGCCTCCGGCGCTTCAACCGGATGGAGAGAGGCGGCAGCGACCCCGGGATGGGCTTTGGTGTCATCCGCACTCACACCCCCACCCCCACGGCCACCCCCAAGGGACCTGAGGCAATTCCAGCTTTACACTGACCTGCAGGGATCCAGGGGATTTTCCTCCCTCTTCCCTCACTCGATTTGGGTCGCTCCCCAAAGACCAAGAGTCCTGCAGACAGGAGTGCTTGGTGAGCAGGTCAGTACCTGAATCACGGGTCCCTTTCACGATTCTAGGCCTTGTTCGTCTAAAGTTTCCCCACGTCCTCATCCTCTCCCTCCTTTTAAGGCAACCCCGCCCTCCTTCCCCCGTGCCCACCGGTTCCCTGCAAGCAGGGAGTGGGAGACAAGTTATTTCCAAATTGTTTCTATGTCTCTCTCTCGGGACCCTCAATTGGCTACCCTTCTCCCTCTCCACCCCCATCCACCCCCAAACAGCCCCAAATTTCCTGCACAAAAATGAGAGTTTGGCGGAACCGTAGTGTTGGGAAAGCGGTACCGGCCACGCTTGGTTTCTGCTCTCTGACTCCTAGGCCCCAGGGTACCGAAGGCAGCGCCCACCTTTATACTGACCTGAAAGGATCCGGGGCACTTTTCTCCTCCAGCAATAGGGAGCTGCTACAGGGAAACAGGCCCTGGACTATAAGGACTTCTGCACACGTCGACTCCTGGTCACGTGAGGGTCGCGTCATCAATGAGCTCGAGTCTTCGGTTACCCCTCCCATTTAACACTGCAGCCCGCCCCCTGCGTTCCCTCCACTTGATACTGTCAATCTTTTTTCGTATTTGCCAATCAGAGACAACAAAACTGGTATCTTGTCCCTGCAGTTTCTACTCGTTTTTCTCGGGTTACCAGGGAGAATCAGCCTCTCGGGGTGAATCGACCATTTCTCCTTCTTCTTTGGGGAATCATCTCTTTCTCCTGCTTCCAATTTCACCTCCACGCCTCCCCCAAGGTCCTTCAGTCCACCATTTCCCTTGGAGTCCTGTCTAGCATTAAAATGGGCGAAGGTGGTAGATGGGGGCGGGAGGGCGGCTAGAAAAGAATGTGGGAGTGAGGGTGTGGGATTTTTTTTACTAGTTCTCTAGAATAGTTTTCTGCTTTGTGTAATTTTTTTTAAATTTTATTTATTAATTTATTTATGGCTGTGTTGGGTCTTCGTTTCTGTGCGAGGGCTTTCTCCAGTTGCGGCAAGTGGGGGCCACTCTTCATCGCGGTGCGCGGGCCTCTCACTATCGCGGCCTCTCCCATTGCGGAGCACAGGCTCCAGACGCGCAGGCTCAGTAACTGTGGCTCACGGGCCCAGTCGCTTCGCGGCATGTGGGATCTTCCCAGACCAGGGCTCGAACCCGTGTCCCCTGCATTGGCAGGCAGATTCTCAACCACTGCGCCACCAGGGAAGCCCTGTGTAATGTTTTAAACAATCAGCATACTTTTTAAAAATGATTTTTAGAAAAGAGATACCACATAAGCAATATTTGACACAATATGGAGGACAAATTAGTTACATGAATTTTTAAGACTTTGTAAAAGTTTTCTAATGGCTGCAAATGAAATGACAGTTTTCACAACATATTGATCTGTTAGAAAAGGTTTTTAAAATCTTATTAAAACAGCGCCTTTAAAAACTGACCCCAAATTAATCTGTGGAAAGAGGCCCAGTTTTCTCTTGTTAGCAATTTTATGTAAGTAATCCACTACTTTTTCTCTTTCTGACTGAACTCAAGTTATCAAGTATTAGATGTCTGACCTTTTCATGAGGACTGCTGCATGGCTTCCGCTTGAGTTTTAAGTGGAGGCTTCAGGCACACTGCCTCTTATGTCCTCTGTAGGATCCAGTGCCTTTCTAATCAGATGAGTCTATAAAGGAGTCAACTTTACTTTGGAACTCAAAAAAATGTGTTGGAAAATAACTCTCATACATCCTTGAAACACTCAGAAAGGAGAGAGTTCCCTGTATCTCACCATTTGGTGTGAGGCTTTTTAGCAGGTGGAATTTTTGTTCATGCATGCCACTCTTGAGATATTCTGATATCATTCACTTTGATCCATTAGAAAAGAGAACTATCAACATGCATAATTGTTATGATCAGAAAGCAGAGAGGACATCATTGCAGTAAAAATATTAGTTAAAAGAGGAAATTGATGTCCCCGCAACCCAGAATCCGCTGGTACTTGGAGGTATGTTGGTGCCGGGAATGGCAATCTGGCCAGTGGAGCCAGCTGGAGAGTCAGGGGAAGGAGGCAGAGAAGGATCTCTTATCTAGGATGGTCACGGTGGGATGCGGTAGCCAAAAACAGAGCCCACCACAGAGATGGCAGGGTTGGAAAAAGTATTTTTGCTGTCTTTAATGTTTTATCATTTATATTTAAGCATGAAGAATTTATTCCACAGTTGATGGATACATTTCCTATTATTCGAGGGAGAGTTTTTAATATAAATATAGCTACTGAATTATAAAGATGTAACCATTAACTACCACAAAATATTTCCATCCTTTCAGATGTTATATTTAACAGGGGACAACTGATATTTTTAAAAAATTATTATCATATAGCGAAATTGGCTCTTTTTTGGGTGTACAGTTCTGTGAAGTTTAAGAAATGTATAGATTTATGGAACTACCACCACAATCAGCATACAGTTCAATCACCCCCCAAAAAACTTCCTCATGCCACCCCTTTGCAGTCATACCTTACCCCCTTTCCTGAACTCTTGGCAACCTCTGATCTATTCCCAATGCCTATCTTTTGTCTTTTTCAGAATGTTACATAAATGAAATCTACAACATGTCACATTTAGAGACAGGCTTCCTTCACTCCACATAATGCCCTGGAGATTCATCATTTAAGCTGTTTCATGCATTAATAGCTCATTCTTTTCTCTTTACTGAGTAGTATTCTGTTATATGGATGTTCCAGTTTATTTGTCCATGTACCCTCAGTAGGACATTTGTGTTGTTCCCAGTTTTGAGTAATAATGAAAAGAGTTGCTATAAACATTGCTTCAAACTGGACTACTAGGGTAACCTTTTCTCCGACCTATCTACCTTCAGGCCTCCCTCTCCGTCTTCAATTTACTTTGCACATTACCGTCAAATTAAACTTCACTCTTTCTTATTTTCAACTTGTCATTCTCCTGCTCAGAGGCCCTGGATGGCAACCCCACCATCTGTGAATTAAATCCTACTTTCCTCATCCTGACATTCAGTGTTGATCAGAATTGAGCCACACTTGTCATCTACTTCTCTGCCCCATCCAAAAGGAACTCTCATACACTATGCCCAAGTATGCCTTCTTCTCTCTCTTTGTCTTTGCATGATATGTTCTTCCACCTGATTGCACTCCTCTTCCTCCTAGATCCTGGTCCTGCTAATTCTTAGGGACCTAGCCTTCATCACCCAGCCTCTAAAGCCACCCCAGCTGGAAGTGATCTCTCCCTCGCCCCACCCCATCAATGCTGCACGTAGGGTCTGCACCCCTCATATTGCCCTTAGCAAAGGTTGCCTTTTACCTTTCCCCTTTCCTGTGTGTTTGTGTTTGTGTTGGGTGGGGGTTATCTAACCAGGCAGATGTTCAGATGTGGGTTGATGGAGAGTGGGGGTCAGGCTCCAGCTCTCATGCTGCTTGAGTGGCTCTTGTGATTTTAAACAGTGCATCTCCCAGAAATCTCAGAGATTCAGAAGGAGCTGTATGCCAATTGGCTCACAGACGAACCTTCTTTCTGCTTGCACAAAAATTGGAGCAGAAGTTTCATTGTCCCCCTCCTCTGCTTATTCTGCTTACAGATAGTCAGAACAACCCTAATACCATTTTTATGGAGCTACTGACAGAGGATATTGTCCTGTTTTCCTAAATAGTCATAAGAGAGAGATCAGTCAGCTCACTGGTGCACACCTTACCGAGAGCCAGATGGTACAGGCCTTTACCTTCATCCTTGTCCCTGAGCAATTTCAGTGCATCAATATAGCATTCAGCTGCCTTTGAAATTAAGTTAATCACAGTAGCTTTTTAAATGTAAGATCTTTGGAGACAAGAGCATTCTTGTCAATTAAAAACTTTTTAAAAAGGAATGAAAAGGGGGCACAAATTGATTTAAACAATGAAGACATGAATTCTGGAGAGTAGACACCATGTACCTCTGACCCAATCAATATTCTGTGTTTATACACCAAGAGGGCACTGGGGATAGCTCCAAAGTCTAAAGCCTTTCAAGTGGTGTGAGGGGAGGAGAAAGGAGCTCTTATACAAGAATATGATATCCAGAATATTTTCTATGTTCTCTTTCGAAGTCATTTCCTGAGGCTCTGTATTCAGCAACTCCTGCATCTTTCTTATTGCTCTTTCAAAGCTCATCCCATAGAATAGCTTGAGAGGGCTATTTCTCTCCCTCGTTTCTCTAGCACGCTGTCTATGGCTTGAAAACATCCCTCCCAGTATGGCAAAATCTGCTCCAGATCCAAAGGTTTGGCTGCCGTGCATGGACTCAAGCAGTTGTCTTCTGAGATGATTTGCCCCTTTGGAGTGCAAGCAGACCCAACACATTTCGTCACTTTGCTCAGCTGCGGGTAGTCCACTCATGTTCTGAGGTAAGTGGTACACACAGAGCCCAGGCTGATTTCCACTTAGATTGTAAGTCTCTGCTTCAGAAAGTAAACTCTTCTACCATCCCTCCTGTCACTACGTTCCCTGACATTTGGAAATTTGGCATGCATAAGTTTCAAAAGTTCCACAGACTCTTCAGAATAGCCACTGGCCACATCCAAGCAAATGAACTTAACTTGAAGCACAACTTTTCATCTCTTCCAGATAATTCTGCCCACTTCCTGAACTCACAGCTAAATGCTGCACACATTGTGGATTATTGTGGCCAAGAGTTTCTAGTTATCCAGGGCATAATGCTTATGAATTGCTGTGAACCTGAAATGCTGTGTCATAACCACTGCCATTTCATATGTCCCCATGGTGTCTATGTTGACCACAGTAATAGGAATCCTTGAGTTGGTCTGCTTAGACTTTCTTACTATGTGACAGAATGCTTAAGATCCACCTCAGCTAGATTCTTGAGATTGCTTTGCTTAAGCATTGAGGTTCATATCTATGTAGAGCATCTTGCTAGGTTGCGGAGAGGCACACTTCAGCTGTACTACAGCTTGGACCAGGCAACTTTTTCCTGTGGCAAAAGCAGAGTTGTTGGGGAGAGAGTGCTGTTGTTGCTGGCTAGGTGCTTTTAAAAATTAAGTTTATAATGGAAAGAAAGTCTTTGCTGACCTCTTGATTCTGCCTTAGTTGCCTGCACTCTATTTACCTATCCTAACTCTTTCATCCTGTTTTGTTGACTTTCTGCTTTGTATCCCTTACTTATCTGTAAGTGCCATAGGACAAAAACCTTATCTGGTTCAACTTTGTAACCACTCCAATGTTGAAAGTTCAAGTTGGTGGAAGCGATTTAAATTTTCGCTAATATGGGAATGGTTAAATAAATTATCCACACTGTGGAAATTGTGCAGATATAAAAAGTAATGAAATAAAAAATGTGTAGTGACATCAAATTATATTGAAGTTATATTTTTGAGTGAAGAAAGTGGCAGAAGAGTATTTAGAGAATACCGTTCCACGCACATACACATAATGCATACATATATGTGCATGCAACTAGTTTATTAAGTAGTTCTAATTTTCTGGTATAAACATGGAACAATTTTATTTTTTCCAGTAATTGCTGTCAACTATGGTCTGTCAAATCTTCTGTTTCTCACTGAATAATGAATTCGTTTAATGACATTTCAGTTTGTTTCCTCAACTATTCAATCACTTTCATTCATTAAGAGAGTTTTGTTTTGGGTTTTTGAAACTTAGTCTGGTTTATTTTTTAAACTTTTTGTTTTGAAATAATTTTAGTTCTAAAGAAGATAGTACAAAGCATTTCTGTAAACCCTACATCTAGCTTTGCCTAATACCTGTGGTACATTTACAAAAACAAAGAAATTAACATTTGTGCAATACTATTAACTAAATTACAGACTTTATTATTAAGATTTCTCCAGGTTTTTCACTACTGTCTTTTTCCTGTCCCAGGATTCAATCCAGGATACAATGTTGCATTTGGTTAACATGTCTCTTTTTTTTTTTTAATTTATTTAATTTATTTATTTATGGCTGTGTTGGGTCCTCGTTTCTGTGTGAGGGCTTTCTCTAGTTGTGGCAAGCGGGGGCCACTCTTCATCGCGGTGCGCGGGCCTCTCACCACCGCGGCTTCACTTGTTGTGGACCACAGGCTCCAGACGTGCAGGCTCAGTAACTGTGGCTCACGGGCCCAGCTGCTCTGCGGCATGTAGAATCTTCCCAGACCAGGGCTCGAACCCGTGTCCCCTGCATTGGCAGGCAGACTCTCAACCACTGCGCCACCAGGGAAGCCCTAACATGTCTCTTTATTCTATCACAGTTTATCAGTCTTTCCTTATTTTTCATAACCTCCACACTTTTAATGAGTGAGGTATTTTGTAGAATGTTCTTCAATTTGAGTTTGTCTCACGTTTTCTTATAATTACATTGGGGTTATTGATTTGAAAGAATACCACAGAGTTGAAGTGCCCTTTTCATCACAATGTCAGGATTACATGACATCAACATGACTGATCACTTGTGAGGTTAACTTTGATCATTTGGTTAAGATGAGTCTGCCGGGTTTCTCCACTTCTAAAGTTACTGTTTTTCTCTTTTCATATTCTGTTTGTTAGAAGCAAGTTACTAAGTCTAGCCTACACTAAAGAGGAAGGGATTTAAACTCTACCACCTGGAGGGAGGAATATCAAAGAATTTGTGGATATATATCTGAAAACAACCACAGTAATTGACAAATATTTGGGGTCAGTTGATTTGAGACTATGCAAACATTCTGTGGATTTTGCCTGCAACAATTATTACTGTGATGTTCTGATGGTAACTTTTTATATCCCTCATTTCCTTCTATATTTAGTATTTGAAATTATTATGTGAGAAAGATTTCCACCTCCCCCATGTATTTATTCATACGATTATTTGTTTCTATCAGTGTGACTCATGAATTTTTGTCTTCGGGGTTATAATATAATACAATCATTTGGGTTTTTTTGCGCAAATTTTTCAGCCTTGGCAATTGGGAGCTCTTTCAGGTCAGCATACCTTTATTCTTTTTCTGCTTCCTTACTTTCTGGTGCTACAAGATGTTCCAGATTCATCTTGTATTATCCTTTTCCCAGCCTAGTAATCAGACATTTCTCTGAGGAGTCTTGGTTACTTTTATTGGATAATCATATTTAGTAATTAAGATCTGAATGCAGGGTATTCTGGTTGCTACTGGGGTGTCATTGCTTCTCAAACTTCTAAGCTGATAGAGCAAGGAGATAAATGCTTGTAATATTAAGCTGTATATACACAATCTCTACATTTATTTATTGTGTATATCTGTAACTATCTGTCTCTCTATAGATATAGATGATATACAGATACACACACACACACACACACACAAGTTCATACTGATACACGTGACTCTAATCCATTACCACACGTATCCATTAAGCTTTCTCTCCTCTTATTATTTTTTGTTTATAAATTTATTTATTTATTTTTATTTTTGGCTGAGTTGGGTCTTCGTTGCTGCATGCGGGCTTTCTCTGGTTGCAGCGAGCGGGGGCTACTCTTCGTTGCAGTGCGTGGGCTTCTTATTGCGGTGGCTTCTCTTGTTGCAGAGCATGGGCTCTAGGCACACAGGCTTCAGTAGTTGTGGCATGCAGGCTCAGTAGTTGTGGCACACGGGCTTAGTTCTGCGGCATGTGGGATCTTCCTGGACCAGGGCTCGAACCCGTGTCCCCTGCATTGGCAGGTGGATTTTTAACCACTGCGCCACCATGGAAGCCCCTCCTCTTATTTTTAATTTCTATCTCTGACAGTGAGAAACCTGGTTCTCCTTTATGCATAATTTATTTACTTATTTATTTAACTCTAGTATATAGTTAAAGTAGTTTCAGAACTTCTGTCATGTACCCCTGTGAGAAACAAATTTCCCCACCAGAACACAGCATTTCTGTATAGTTCTTTTTGTCTTGACCCTTATAATATCCAGTCACTTTTTCAAAGCAACTTAGGTCAGCTCTTTTTTTCCCTACCCTTTTTATTGAAGTTATGGCATACATCTATAATACAGGAGATTCATTTGCAACAGTGTGCTTTCCGTCTAGGGCTCCCCTACATCTTGATTTGTATATTTTTTAATGGACATAGAGCAAAAGTCACCCTTTGTGGTGTGCAGTTCTGTGAAATTTGAAAACATTCATATAGTTATGTATCAACCACCACAGTACCATACTGAAGAGTTCTATCACTCTAAAATTTCCCTTATGTGGCCCCTTTGTAGTCAACTACTCCCCCCATCCTCACCCTTGAAGCCTCTTTTATATCTGTATAGATTAACCTCTACATAATGTCATATAAATGGAATCAGACAATACATATATTTTTGAGTCTGGCTTCTTTCAATTAGCAAAATACATTTGAAATGCATACATGTTGTTGTGTGAAGCAGAAGTTTGTTCCTTTTAATTACTGTGTAGTATTCCATTGTACAGATGTATATTAATTTATTTTCAGATGTTAAAGCAAGCTAACATTCCTGAGATAAATACCACTTTGTCGTAGTGTATAATGATTTTTATATGTTGCTGGATTCAATTTCCTATCATCTCGTTTAGTACTTTTGCATATATATTCATAACAGTTAGTGGTCTGTAGTTTTCTTGTGATGTCTTTGACCGGTTTTAGTATCAGGGTAATACAGGTCTTACGATGAGTTGGGAAGTGTTCCTTCCTCTTCTATTTATGGAAGAATTTGCTAAGGATTTGTATTAATTCTTCTTTATATGCTTGGTAGAATTAACCAGCACAGTCATCTAGGCCTGGGCTTTTGGGGGGCAAATAATTATTTTTTATTATTATTTCAATCTCTTAACTTATTATTATATTGGTTTATTCAGATTATTGGTTTCTTTTTGCGTCAATTTTGATAGGAATTTGTCCATGTCATCTAAGTTATCTAATTCATTGACATACAATTGTTCATAGTTTTCCTTTTAATCATTTATTTTTCCTGAAAGGTCAATAGTAATGCCCCTCTTTCATTTCTTTCTTTCTTTCTTTTTTTTTTAAATTTTATTCATTGTTTTTGGCTGCGTTGGGTCTTCGTTGCTGCACGCGGGCTTTCTCTAGTTGCGGCGAGCGGGGGCTACTATTTGTTGTGGTGCGCGGGCTTCTCATTGCAGTGGCTTCTCTTGTTGCGGAGCACAGGCTCTAGGCTCACGGGCTTCAGTAGTTGTAGCACGCAGGCTCAGTAGTTGTGGCTTGCAGGCTCTAGAGCACAGGCTCAATAGTTGTGGCACACGGGCTTAGTTGCTCCGTGGCATGTGGGATCTTTGCGGACCAGGGCTCGAACCTGTGTCCTCTGCATTGGCAGGTGGATTCTTAACCACTGCACCACCAGGGAAGCCCACCCTCTTTCATTTCTGATTTAAGTAATTTGAGTCTTCTCTTTGTTTTTCTTAGTTAATCTAGCTAACGGTTTGTCAATTTTTTCGATGTTTTCCAAGAATAAACTTTGGGTTTAACTGATTTTTTTCTCTTCTCCATTTCATTCATTTCAAATCTAATCTTTTTTGTTTCCTTATTTATGTTCACTTTATGTTTAGTTTGTTTTTCTTTTTCCAGTGTCTTAAGGTAGAAGTTTAAGTTATATATTTGGGATCTTCTTCTTTAATATAAATATTTACAGCTATATATTTCCTTTTAAGTACTGTTTTACCTGCATCCTGTAAGTCTTGGATGTCATATCTTCATTTTCATTCACCTCATTGTGTTTTCTAATTTCCTTTTTAATTCCTTCTTTGACCCAATGATTTTTGAGGAGAGCATTTTAAAATTTCTATACATCTGTGTATATCCCAAATTTCTTTTTGATGTTGATTTCTCATTTTATTCTACTGTGGTCAGAACACATACTTTTTATTATTTCTTTTTTTTTACATTTATTGAGATTTTTATGGCCTATCCTATATGGACTATCCTGAGGAAGTTTCACTGTGCATTTGAGGAGAATGTATATTCTGCTGTTGCTGGGTGGTGTGTTCTATAGATGTCTGTTAGGTCTAATTGGTTTATAGCATTTTTCAAGTCTTTGAATATTCTTGTTGATCTTCTGCTTTGTTGTTCTATGCATTATTGAAAGTGGAATATTGAACTCTCTAACTATTATAGTTGAATTGTCTATTTTTCCCATCAATTTTCATAGTTTTTGCTTCATGTACTTTTAGTCCTATTGTTAGTTCCATATATTTGTAATATTGTTTTATCTTCCTGATGGATTGACCATTTTATCATTATAAAATGTCACTCTTTACCTCTAGTAACCTTTTTTATTTTTAATTCTATTTTGTCTGATAATAGTATTGTTACTCCAGCTTTCTTATGGTTGCTGTTTTCATGATACATATATTTTTATCATTTTCCTTTCAATCTTTATATGTTTAAACCTAAAGCATGCTTCCTGTGAACAGCATACAGTTGGATCTTTTAAAAATCTAATCTGACAATCCCTGCCTTTTGTTTGAATTGTTTAATCCATTCATATTTAATGTTATTGTTGATATGATTGAATTTATTTCTGCCAACTTACTTTTTCTAAAAAAAATTTATTTATTTATTTATTTGGCTGCATCGGATCTTAGTTGCAGCACACGGGATCTTTAGTTGTGGCATGTGGAATCTTTAGTTGTGACATGCGAACTCTTAGTTGCGGCATGTGGGATCTAGTTCCCTGACCAGGGATGGAACCCGGGTCCCCTGCATTGGGAGTGCGGAGTCTTAGCCACTGGACCACCAGGGAAGTCCCTCTGTCAACTTACTTTTTGTCTGTCATATATCTCATGTGTTTTTTGTTCCTCTCTTCTTCTCCTCCACTTTTCTTACATTAATTAAGTATATTCTAATGAAGGATTTTAATTTATTTAATGACTTTTTCATTATATCTTTTAGAGTTATTTCCTTTGTGGTTACCGTAGGACTTGACATATACATCTTAATTTATTGGGTTCTATTTCAGATTTATACTAACTTAATTCCAGTGAGGTATAGAAACATCACTCCTATATAGTTCTATTCCCTTTATCCACTTATTGTGGTATTGTTATACATGTTACAACAAAAATGTTATAAACCCATCCACTGTTACCATTATTACTTTACATAACTTTACATCTCTTATGGAAAATGAAAGAAGGATAGCAAGTATATATTTATAGAATTTATTATGTTAACCTTTTTATTTATCACTTCTGGTTTTCTTCATTTCTTCCAGGGGATTTTAGTTACCCTCTGGATTTGTTTCCTTAGCCTAATGCAGCTTTGCTCCCACCCATCTCCTTTGTGCTTTTATTGGCAAATATATTTCTTTTCTCTGTTATAAGCCCAATAATACATTATATATGTATTGTTTTAACCAGTTGAGAGAAGGAAGGGGAAATAAATATACATTTGAACTGTGTTTTATAATTACATAATTAACTTTATATGTGCTTTTTTTCCCCAGTGGATTCAAATTACTGTCTGGGGTCATTTGCTTTCAGAAGTAGAGAACTTCCTTTAGTATATCTTGTAAGGTGGATCTGCTAGTGAAAGGTTCTCTCATTTTTTTGTTTGTCTGGGAATGTCTTTATTTTGCCTTCATTTTTGAAAGATAGCTTTGGTGAATACAGGATTCTTGGTTGACTGTTTGTATCTTTGAACAGTTTGAATATACTGTCCTACTTCCTTCTGGCCTCTATTGTTTTGGTGATAAATTAGCTGTTGATCTTACTGGAGTTCTCTTATAAGTCAGGAGTCATTTTTTTTCTTGCTGCTTTCAACATTTTCTCCTTGTCTTTGGCTTTCAGCATTCTTACTATGTTGTGTCTGTTTGTCAGTCGCTTGTGTTTATCCTATTTGAGATCACTGAGCTTCCTGGATATGCAGATGGATGTTTTTCATCAAATTTGGGAAGTTTTCAGACATCATTTCTTTGTATTTTTTCCTGCTTCTTTCACTCTCTTTTCTCTCCTTTTGGTATTCTCATTATGTATATGTTGGTGCAATTAATGGTGTCCCACATTTCTTTGAGACTCTGTTCATTTTTCATTATTTTTTCTTTTTTTAAATTAATTTTTATTGAAGTATAGTTGCTTTACAATGTTGTGTTAGTTTCTACTGTACAGCCAAGTGAATCAGCTATACGTATACATATATCCCCTCTTTTTTGGATTTCCTTCCCATTTAGGTCACCACAGTCATTATTTTTTTCTCTTTCTTATTCAGATTACATAAAATCTATGAATCTTAGAGTTCACTAATTCTCAAATCTACTGTTGAGCTCCTCTAGTGAATTTTTCATTTCAATCTTTCTATTTTTCAGAATTTCCACTTGTTTCTTTTTATAATATCTATTTATTGGTTGTTTTTCTATTGATATAATAGTGTCATCATACCTGCCTTTACTTCTTTAATCATAGGGCTTTTTCATTCTTTGAACATATTGGCCACATTGAAGTATTTGTTAAATTCTACATCTGGTTACTCTCACAAGCAGTTTCTGTTGCCTGCTTTGCTCCCCACATGTGGGTCATATTTTCCTGTTTCTCTACATGTCTTGCAATTTTTTCAGGTAATATATTTTAGCAACTCTGAGTACTGATCCTCTCTCTCTGGGGTTTATTGTTGTTGTTATTTGCTTGTTTTTTTAGTGACTGGCTGAATTATTTCAATCATGTCTATTTCCTCCCTGCTATATGATGCCTCTATGTTGATCCTCAGAGCGTACAGTATTGGTATGCCCATAGTCACTCTGGGATGACAGTGGTTTTGGCAGTCCTCTCTTTACTGTCTCCTTACCTGAACATACTTGACTGGTTGATTGCTTTATTGTTTTTGACAATACACTGGGGCATAAGTTGCTCCACAGATTTATGGGATTAAATTTGGGCTCCTTTTCAGATATAGTTTTTGAGGTCATTGTTTGACATTTGTTTGGACTCCAAGAAGACTTTACTTAGCTGTCTCTTTTCCTAATTCTCTGGTAGACTAGCTGGCCTAACGTTTAGCTTATATCTCTAATGAATCTACTGACCTCCTCTTAATTGTTATTCACTACAACCTCCATTTTTTATAGCACCTTTAGCCTTCAAGTTCACACTGTGTGACAAATGAAGTCAGTTCCTTTGGAAAGAGTTTTGGAGCTCTCTGTTTTAAGGCCTGCCTCTCCCCTGGGAAAATCTCTGATACAAGGCTCTGGAGCTAAGGATGGTGACGGTAGCACAATTCTCTCTGAGTGACACTGCTACTTTAGGAGCTGTACACTTGACTCAGGATGGGCAGTTCCTTCAGGTCTTCCTGGCTTGCCTCTCCCAGGAAATTGAGTCCCCAGTATTCTTAGCACACTATGCTGAAGGTAGAGCCTCCTTATGATGAATGGGGGAGGAGCAGAGGGAGCCCTCACCTTTCAGCTGCACTCACTTGGAACTTAGCCTGAGCAACAGTCAACTCAAGACAGGATGAGAAGTTTTGTCTCTCCTGGGAAGATACTGTGACGCTTCAGACGTGAGCTGGGGGAGAAGGAGACCTGTGTTTTTGACTGCACCCTTCTGGAGTGGAGTTTCCATCATGCTAAGCTGGAAGTGGGAAGGCAAGAAAAGAATCTTGGTTCAAATGCCACAGATTCTCATGGTTCTTATTGTTATAGTAGATTGTCTTTTAAAAACGTTTCTTCATTTGCTGTATGCCCTTAGGACCATTTCCAAAGAATTTAAATGATTGTATTTTAGGAGAATAACTTTTAACAATTTCACTGGGAAATGGATCCTCAGAGTTCCTCATATTGCCTTGCCAGAAGTGGAACACCAACCATAGTTATTTTTAATTTCCTGTCTGATGGTGTCAAGATCTGTGTCATTTCTGATTATTGCTTTGCCTCTTCAGAATGTTTTATTTTCTTTCCTTTTTGTATTTCTCATAATTTTTACTTGAAAACTGGATTTGTATAAGACAGTAATTACTGAGGTAAATGGAGTTTATTATTGGAGATGAGCCTGTCATTCCTACAAAGCTTTTAGTGTGAAGTTTGCATTAATCTAGTTAGAAGTTGGGCTGAGTTTGATGTTTTCTTCCTATTTGGCTCTGAGTTTTTCCACTTGGTCTTGCAGTTTCCCTTTGTATTTCTCCCCAAAAGGAATCTGTTTCTTGCTGTCCTCCACTGTTATTTTTACTAAATGTTTGTTAGTGTGCTGTTGAGGGGAGGGACGAGCATTCTCTGGTGTTCTGATTGGGTCTTCATCTTAGGCAGCCACTGTGAACCTGAGTTTTGGTGGTGTAATCTTCACATGTGTTCATGCCTCTCCTCCAGGTTTAATGCTAAGCCTCCCCTCATAGAATTTTTTGTTTTTCTGTTTCCCTTTCCTAGCTGCAGTGGGTTTCTACTAGTGACTTTAGGATATGGGTTTTGTTGTCCGTTTCCCTGCAGATTAAGTCTTTTGTTTACTAAGGGAGATAGGTCTGGTTGGAATTTCAGCAGTGACTGCTATCTCCCTCTCTTAGCTGGCATTATGGGGAAAGCTCTCTCAAATTCTCCCTGATCTTCCCTGAGAACATCTAGTGAGGTTTCTGGATTAAAGCTTGAAAGAGAGTGCAAGCTCTTTTTGTCTGTGGACTTCAGGGACTGAACACTCTCATGCTAGCCTTCAGTCTTTAGAAATTCATTAGAAATTTCAAGCTGAATTTTCCTACTGGTCTACATGGTGTTTGATGGTGTCTATTCCAGATAAGCAAATGCTTGGGTCCTATTTCTCCCTCCACGTGTCTCTCTCTAGATTTTGGGATAATCATTTGCCCTGTGACCTCAGTTCTCTAAAGGTTTTAAGAAGATTTGTTATTTTGGGGACTTCCCTGGTGGTCCAGTGGTTAAGACTCCACACTCCCAGTTCAGGGGGCCCGGGTTTGATCCTTGGTCAGGGAACTAGATACCGCATGCCGAACTAAGACCCAGCACAGCCAAGTAAATAAATAAATAAATATTAAAAAATGCAAAATGTTATTTTGCATTTATCCAACTTTTTTTCCTGTTTTAAGTGTGAGTAGCATTCTTTTCAGCTCTCCATTTGGAGCTGAAACCAAAATTTGCCTTGTTCATTTTACAACTTAAATATAGCATTTGATTTAAAGTTCCTTTTGGTTCCCATAAGCAGTACAATCTCTTTTGCTCTTGTGCCTTGCACTGGACAGGGAGTTGGGGCCTATTTCAGAAACATTTCTTTCATTATCCCAAAAATATTCTTGGGTCTGGGAGGATAGTGAGGGAGAAGCAAGGTAGATATTCCTTATTGTATGGCTGTCTTTAGCAACATTGGCCATTGTCTGTTGGCTCAAGGTGAACAGGTGAAAGGTTAAATAGTCTGGAGACTATTCTTATCATTGGAAAGATGGGAACTCATAAATTGTCAGTCATAAAGCTTTGCATTTTTTTCCTGTCCTCTTTCCCTTTGAGGTATGAAGGAGAATTTTGTAGAGATGGAAATAAAACTCCATAGCCTAAAAATGTAAAGAATTTCTCCTTTTCAGCTACAAACTAGGACTGACCAGATAATTTTGAGTTTAAAGTAGAAGGGTTGAACCCTTCTCTCAGAGTCCAGTGAAGTAGCACCCAGAACAATAGTGATGGGGATACAGTTGGACAATAACCCCAAACAACCTTGCTCAGACTCCCAGAAGGGCCTTGGTTGTGCCTGGGCCTGTTTTAGTGGTTTTGTGGTGAATTCAGTTCTGTATCTGCCTGATGCAGTGCTTCTGATGTTTGATTCAGCCCAGTCCCAGAAGTACAGGAGACAGCAGGCAAAGGGAGCTTACAAAGGCATGTGGTCCTCCAACTCAGGAGAAAACGGGTGTTACCACCTGTTTAAATACCCTCATGTGTTGTAGGCACAGCATCTGATTTGGGTACTAAGGCAGTCAAGCTGTGAACTGGCATTAAATGCCTTTTTAAGGCATTAATGGTGGAGGAAGCAATGCCACTGTGAGCCTTGCTCTTTAGGTCTGTCATCTGAAGAAACATTACCGCTATTCGGACATCCTAAAGGATTGGCTGGGCAATAAGGTGAAGATAAAATTCAAATCCTTAGGTTCCAATCTAGGCTCTTCCCCTTACAGGTATGTAACCTTGCATAAATCACATACACTCTTTGAGCCTCAGTTTAGTCACCTATATCGAAGGCAGAATAACACCTCTCTCAAAATTGCCTGTCAGAATTAAAAGAGCTAGAAATATGAAAAAATGGACTGTGAACAGTGATGATTTACATCACTTCTAGGCCACAGTGTAGAAAAAGGTGTGAGATCTCCATGTATTCTTTTCCTCTGCTGCAGTGGTATCATGATTAGTTTGGATCTCTGGGAAACTAGGGGGAGCAGAACCTCTCCATCCCCAATTCTCATGAAGTGTGAGAAATAAACCTTTGTTGTGTTAAGCCACTGATGTTTTGGGGTTGGTAGCTATCCTATCATAAGCTTAGCCTAACCTGACAAACACACAAATGATCCTCAGAGTTAAGCAACAGAATCACTGGAATTCTTGTTCATATAAATACACTTTATATGTGGGAAAACTATATTGGGAGGCAAGTGATTATGATAGTGGTGATTATGATGGTAAGAGAGTACTACTCAAGTATCATATCAGAAAGTCAATAGGTAATAACTAAACAAGTAAAGAAATAGCAGTTGTTAAGTCATATGTCTGATAAGGAACTTGCATCCAGAATAATCAAAGAACTGTTACAACTCAACAATAAAAAGACAATCAACCTAATTTAAAAATGGGTAAAGGACTTGAATACACATTTCCCCAAAGAAGATATACAAATGGCCAATAAGCACATGAAAAGATGCTTAGCATCATTAGCCATCAAGCAAATGCAAATCAAGGAGCCCTCAGAGAAATCGGAGCCCTCGTACACTGCTGATAGGATTGTCATATGGCACAGTTGCTTTGGAAACAGTTTGGCAGGTCCTCAAAAAGTTAGAGTTACCACATGAACCAGCAATTCCACTCCTAGGTACATACTCAAGAAAATTGAAAACATATTTACATGCAAAAAGTTAACACTGCTGTATGATATATATGAAATTTGTTAAGAGAGTAAATCTTGAGTTCTCATCACAAGGAGAAAAATGTTTTTCTTTTCTTCTTTTTCTTTTTATTGTACCTAGATAACGGGTGTTAACTAAAATTATTGTAGTAATCACTTCACAATATATGTAACTCAAGCCGTTACGCTGTATACCTTAAATGTATACAGTGATGTATGTCAATTATGTCTCAACAAAACTGGTAAAAAATTTAATTAAAAAAAGAAAAAATGGAAAAAAAATTACCTTTGCTTCTTCTAGCAGAAATGATTAACTAGTGTATCAAATACTACATACCTGTGGTTTTTTTTAAATCAGAAACAAAACAAATATATTACAGTACCTCTTCATAAAATGAATCAAAGCATTCAAATGAAGTTAAAGCAACTTTGGACATAATCATTAGCATGCTCTGAGGTTATCTACATAATAAACTAAGACAGAACCATCATTTCTGTACTTGTAAATTTTATATTTTGACTTTTCAATAGAGTTTATTTTAAAAGGCAAAAGAAAATGTACACGAATGCTCAGTACTGATATGGATGTGGATGGACCTTGAAAACATTATGCTACATGAAAGAAACTAGACAACAGAGGCCATGTACTATATGATTCCATTTCTATGAAATGTCTAGAATAGGCAAATCCTTAGAGACAGAAAGCAGATCAGCGTTTGCCAGTTGCCGGAGAGAGGAGGGAATGGGAGCACCATTATGTGCTAACGGGTATGAGGTTTCTTTTTAGGGCAATAAAAATGCCCTGTAACTGAATAATGGCGATGGTTTCAGAACTCTGCTAATATACTGAAAACCACTGAATTGTGCACTTTAAGAGGGTGAATTTTTATGAAAAAAAGAGTGAATGTTGTGATATGTGAATTATATTTCAATAAAGGCATTAAAAAAAGAAATAACAGGACTTCCCTGGTGGCGCAGTGGTTAAGAATCTGCCTGCCAATGCATGGGACACGGGTTCGAGCCCTGGTCTGGGAAGATCCCACATGCCGCGGGGCAACTAAGCCCACGAGCCACAACTACTGAGCCCGGACGCCACAACTACTGAAGCCCACATGCCTGGAGCCCGTGCTCCACAACAAGAGAAGCCACCGCAATGAGAAGCCCGCACGCCGCAACTAGAGAAAGCCCACGTGCAGCAACAAAGACCCAATGCAGCCATAAATAAATAAATTAAATTAATTTTTTAAAAAAGAAAGAAATAACAGCATAAGCATATTCTTCTGAAATATGGAGGTAAATACCAGAAGAAACCAAAAACATTTATGGTAGTTGCTTCTGGACAGTGAGAATGTGGAATGATGAGGCAGACTGCAGTTTTTAATAATATATTCTTTTACACTACTGGATTTTTAAATTTTATACATATATCCATAAAAATAAAAATGAGCTAAAAACAAAGGACACCTACACAGAGACATTCTTTTAACATCTTTATTAGAGTATAATTGCTTTACAATGGTGTGTTAGTTTCTGCTGTATAACAAAGTGAATCAGCTATACCTATACATATATCCCCATATCTCCTCCCTCTTGTGTCTCCCTCCCACCCTCCCTATCCCACCCCTCTAGGTGGTCACAAAGCAGCGAGCTGATCTCCCTGTGCTATGTGGCTGCTTCCCACTAGCTATCTAAAATATTGTATGCTAACACATATATATGGAATGTAAAAAAAAAAATGGTTCTGAAGAAGCTAGGGGCAGGACAGGAATAAAGACGCAGATGTAGAGAATGGACTTGAGGACACGGGGAGGGGGAAGGGTAAGGTGGGACGAAGTGAGAGAGTGGCATGGACTTATATACACAGAGACATTTTGAGGAAAAGTCAAAAGAGATTCTGATACCTTGGATCTGAGGCAGGAGCCAGGATTCTGCATTTTCAACAAGGTAGGTGATTTCGATGCAGGTGGTCTGCTAGTAGCTAGCAAACTTTGAGAAACACTACTATATCCAATGTTAAAGTTATTTAACAATGGATTGTGGTATAATCCCTCTCTTGCTGTGTTCCTTTTGGAGTGGCGAGTTTCAATTGCTAAAGAATGAAATTATGTGCTCAAGGTTATGTATTCAATCAGGGACAGAACTGGGCCAAGAATTGAGGCCTTCTGACTCAATAATTAATGTATTGATTTTTAAGCTTCTATCATGTGTTGTAGGTACCAAAATGAATAAGATAAATTCTTTGCTTTGAATAAGGCAAGTCTAGTGGGCTAATTATAATGCCTGAAAATGCATTAATTAAGATTTTACAAAGCATTTTTCCACATTTCATGTCAGGATTAATAAAACTATAACGTGAGAAGGGGGACTTTCTCCATAGTTCAGTAGGGAACATAGTGGGGTGTAACTCACTAGAGACTCCAGGGAAATCAAAGGGGCTTTGTTACCTTGAGGACTTCAGCTCACCAGCAGCAGTGAGGCCCTTAGGAGAGTACAGGACACATGAGAAGAGGGAGAGTGTCCTTCAGACACAGCATTACCTGGGGGAGAGTGACACCCACCTCTCAGCTGTCTGGATTTATTTATGGACACAAGTGAGAGCTCCCTCAGCCCTCTCTCAAACATCTGATGGGGTTCTGGTCCTGCTAGTGCAGGGGAGAGGGTAGGAACCAGCCCAACACAGTTCACACACTCAGTATGTCATCGGATCTTCTCCACAGCCCTGGAAGGCAAGCTTTATCCACAATTCACAGATGACAAGACTGTTCCCTACGGCAGTGGTTCTGTAATAACTGCCAGGTTGATTCCTCCAGCTGCAAGTCCCAGAGATGATGTGTTTTACGCATCATTTCACATCCTGACAACAGGAATTTTAAGTGTCTCCACTACCTTCATAAACTCACTGAGCAGTTATTTTGATTGCTTGGTATTTTCCTATGTTTCAAATCTTTTATTATTTATTTTATGACAAAAGTAATCTGTGTATTTTAGGGGGAAAAGTACAGGTGAAAGGATAATCTCTACCACCAGCACCCAGAGAAAACCATTATTTTGCTTTTGGTCTACTCAGTTTCAGTTTTCCCTGTACATGGATGTATTGTGTAACTTTTTTGTTTTTTGTTTTTTTCAAAAACGGGCAGATGCTGTATATGCGGTTCTGAAAACTGGTGTTTTTCTTTATTGTTATTTTACAGTGTACCATGAACATCTCTTCCATGCACGTGGGTGAAAATCCCCTACTGAAACACAGAGCACTGTAGTTGGATCAAAAGGCTGCTGGTAATGAGAGTGACACCTAAAGCAAAGTATCAGCTTAAGGTTAAAGCACGTAGCCTGGCAAATGCCTGCCAGGGAAAGCAGGGTCAGCGATATTCTCATCAGAGGAGTCAGAATTGAAGGCCAAAGGCATTAAAGATATGGGATATCATGTAAGCCCCTCTGGCCCCTACCTCCGCCCCTCATTCCCCTGACACCCCGTTGGCCCCTTGGGGTGAATGGATCCTGTACATCTGTTTGCATCCAATGAAAACCACCCATTTTCTGTCTTTTCCTTAACTCTTCCTGAGCCCTTGACATATCTGCACATTCTCTCATCATCTCCTCACTGCCCAGATGCCTTCCTGTAAGTTGCCCTGATAGTCCTTGGGGGAATCGTCCGTCCCCCTGTCCGTTTTTCTTTTTGCTTTCTGGGGCACATAGTCTTCAGCGGGGCGCTTTTCGGCAGCCCGCGGCTGACTCTCTGGCTTTGCCTGGGATTCCAGCTTGCCCTCACCGTGTGGTTTTCCCTCAGCTTCGGACTTGCCCTGCTTTTCTCGCTTCCCCTCATCTTCTGGCTGTCCCTTGTCTTCTGGCCGTCCCTCATTCTGGAGCTCCTGCTCATGTTCTGACTTCCCCTCCACTTCTGGCTTTTCTTCCTCATCTGACTTTCCTTCATCTTCTGTATCTACTGCATCTTTTGACTTTCCCTCATTGTCTGGGTTTCCTTCATTTTCTGGCTTTCCTTCATTTTCTCTGTAGACCTTCTCCATGTTGAGATTTGCCCTCCTTTGCCTGTCCTAGGAGACAAAACGGAGACAAAGGAGACCGAGGACTTAGGTGGTGAAATACGGGTTCTGATAAGTATTTGCCTCTGTGATTTAGGATCTTCATGGCCTACCCCTATGGGCAGGGTGCACTCCCGCCCATACATTTTCTCCTTTCTTTCCCAGTGTATGCAAGGTTGGCACACATGATAACATGAGCCCACCTTGCAGACACTTCCACAGGTGCTTCTCCCTACATTTAAGTGGGCTGTGCTGACAAGTGTATAAGAGCAGATTTGTCCCTAAACTTTGCTCCGGCCTTGGCTATGCCGGTAACAGTTTTAACTGGGTGGTCCCAACTTAGACTGAGCTGCAAGAATCCTGGCCAGTTTCTTTTTCCCCTTGTCTACAGTTGTAAGACTTGTAGAACTGCAGATACAACCAGACAATGGCCAGTTCTCAGATATCAGAGATACTCTGTTATCTTCAAGGACTTCACAGATGCCACACCTGCCAACTCTCACTTTCTCGTTCTCCCCTCTGTCTTCACCAGCCATAAAGCACCAGGTTCCCTTAGGGTCCTGACAGAGGCCATGTATTCTGAGACCGGAATAGGGAGGCTTGGAGGAGGGGTGGCAGGTAGTGAACTCCCCAACTTCTGCTCAGGCTTTAGTCACTCCTACTCTCAGGGGTCCTGGGGCAGTTGCCCTCTTCCATTGACCTGCACTGATACTGCAGGTCTTTCCTTTCCTTGTCTGGGTTGGTGCCTACAACCACAGACCCAAAGACCTGTAGAGAGACAGGAGACAGATGGTGAATGAGGGGCTGAGAAGTGAATGAGTGGCAATGAGGACACTGATTCTTTTCCGACTCTAGCTGTCAATACTTTCCCAGCTCCTGCCATACCCTTGCCCTTTCCCTTGCTTCTCTGATCCCCCTCTACAGCTCCTCCCTAACAGCCTCCTTTTTTTTTTTAACCACTGAGAAATGGCAGAGAGAGATTATTTCCAAAGTGTTTCTATGTTTCCCAATCTTCCTTCCAAATTTCTGTCTCACTTTTCCTTGTGAGGTTCAGGACAGTGATGTTCAGAAGGCATATCCAGCTTTGCTCAGGTCTCTGCCTTCCAAACCCTCACCCCAGGGTGCTCAGATAGAACGAGCCCATCCCTCATTCTGAAAATGGTGATGGTAGAGTCAGGGAGCACAGCAGAAATGTCCAGAGCATTCCTGCCACCGCTTCCCTTTCCACATACACAGAAAGACCACATTTTCCTGCAATGCAAGAGACAAATTATTTCCAAACTCATTAAAAATTTTGGTCCATGTTACCTCCTCTCAACTCTCCCTAGTTCAGGAGTCACTCCTGCCCTATAGGGAGCTGGTCTCCAGACTGAACTTCAGTCCCCCTCCTCTGTAGCACCTCTCCCTCTCCCCTCTCCCTCATCCCCCTCCCCCCACATCCCCCCCTGCAAAAAGGACGAAGGTGGAGAAGAGCAGGCCTGGCCCCTTTGCAAGGGGGTCTGCCCTCCCCATCCTGGGTTCACAGGCGTTGCCCTCCTCCCTCCACCCTGGAAGGATCAGGCCATTTCCTCTCCATCCCCCTCTGCTAGCCTTTTTCCTCTGTCAGATGTCCCCCGATAACCTGCCTCCTAAGAGATCCCAACTGGTACCCATTATTATCCTCTGGCCCCTCTCCATCTCCTCCCACCAAGCCCTCCATCTCTTGCACCAAATGGATGGGCATCAGGGAAGGGGTAGAGAGAATCCAGTCCTAGACCTGCTCTGGTCTTTGCCCTCTGCCACCCCCACCCCAGGTGTCCGCAGGAGGCAGTGAATTTGTGACCATCTCAGGGAGATGCCTCCTTCTCACATTTCTTGCTGCCATAAGCCAGTACTTATCCAGGGAAATAAGAGATGGTACCCGGACCTCTCCCCCAACACTCACACAATTTTCTGCGCCAAAACGAATAAGGGTGGGAGGAGGGTGGCATCTGGAAAGCAGACCGGATCCTGTGTAGCCTCTGTCTGTTACTACCCCTACCTCAAGTGTCCCCTTCCCCACTCCGGCTAGTACCGACCTGCGACCTTGCGGGGCTATAGGGCAGTTTTCCCCTTGGTCCCTCAGTCTGAAATCTATCTTCCTCCACGGAAATAGGGAGCTGATACCTGGAAGAGAGGGACTTCTGTACACGTCGGCTTCCGATCACATGAAGGAAACATCACCAGTGGGCTCGGGTCCCTAGTTCTCCCTCCTGCAGGAAGTGCCTCAGGAGTCAGCCCACTTCTTCCCTTCACTGGCCCCCTCCCGCCTCACCCTTCTTCAGTACCCTCCCCTGACCGCTTGAGGCCCTGTCACTCATTTTGGTCGTGGCTAATCCCAGAGGTCAAATGGGGCCGCTTCTCCCTGTGGTATGTATTTGTTCTTCTGTCTTATCGGGGGCTGCGTCTTCTCCCAGGGCTACTGGCCCCACTGATCCATCTCTGAGGAATTTCTTTCTTTCTCTCGTTTGATCTCAAAGTGCCTACCCCCTCCATCTACTTCTCCACTCTGACACTGGTGCTCATTCCTGTCTTCCAGACCTTCACATAATAGGTACAGGGTGCATTGGTAGGTAGGGAAGCAGGTAGTTGAAATAGGGATTTTATTTTCTTCTAAATATTTTTTTTCAGTTTTATTTAACTTATTTCCCTCACCGTGGGTTATTTTTATAAGCAAAAAGTTAAATAAAGCTATTTTCATTTGGGAAAAAGAACATGTTTAAGGTAGAGGAAACAACCAACATCCCCAAATTGTGAGAGCAACTTAAGTTCCTAATATTAATTTTTACTAGAAAATGGATTTGACTGTCTACTTACAAAAGAATTTTTAAAGTTTTCGTAAATAGCTGCTTCTGTCATGTTCTACGGAAAATACATGTATTTAATGTTCCCAAACAATAGCTGAGTGTTAAGTGCACTTGCTGGAACATGATGGCTAACACAATATCAGTCTTGAAAATTTGGCCCATGGCTATTTTCATTCAGAGGTTTAGCTGTGCGGCAAGGCAGCTGAGGATCTGAGGGGTGCCGACATGGTCTGATCTTCCCTGCCCTATCAAGAGGGGAGGAATATGCTGTCCCGACCCCTTCTCACCTTCCAGAGCCTCTCATCCTTTGCATTCAGGCACCTGACTGTTGCTTACCCAAAAATATACATGGAGAGGTGACCAAGGTGGTGACTTCAATAAATGCTTTTGGCTCCTTCCCTCCCTCCCCCAAATTCCCACAGAGATTACGCAACTCCAGCAGAGATGGGAATGCTGTTCTGACAACTGGAAACCAAAACAGATCCCTTCTAGACCCCTGCAGCAGAGGGTTTCCATAAAGCCTGTAGAAGTGATTGTTGGGGGGAGAGCCTCCAGACCTGCTTGCTGTCTACCCTTATTCCCAGTGCCCAGGTGGAAACTTCCTTGACCCTGTCTACTGCTTACCACCTAACTAAGGAGATGAAGCCTACTGGGTCTTTCAACTCTATTATCTTTACCTCCAGGGCACCTAGGAGGAGCCTAGCCACGCTGAAGGGTTGCTTCCTGCCAGTCCACACCCACCCTGGTGCTCTCTCAGCCAGATTTAGACCAGTGTCTAAGGAACTCTGACAGGCCGACCATACTGATTGACCTAGATCAGGTGTTTTCAGCTGAGGAAGTCTGTGGACCACCTGAAATAATATGCAAGGTAGCATATGCTTAGAAGGTAGTAGAGTATGTAGACTTATGAAAAGAAGAGCTGTACCCTAGGAGCCTCAGAAACCCTGATACATGAGCAGGTTGACATCATGAAGAAGCAGAAGCTATGAGGCAGAAAAAAGACAGAAGAAGGAGAAGGAGCTACTTGGGAATGAGACAGGAAGGAGAAGAGACAAATAGCAGCTGAGCTATGTTAGAGGGAGAGCACTTACTCCTTGGGTTCAGGCATTCTTAACTAAAGAAACCCCTGGAATTATGTTCAAAATAATGTGCATGTGTGTGTGGGGGGGGGGTAGGGTATACACATTTTTACTGGGTGTGTACATTTGCCTAGGATAGGATCCATTACTTTCATTAGATGCTCAAAGGGGTAATATAAAAAAAAGGGAGAAGGTCAACTGGCCTAGAAAATATATTTTCATATACATCTTTTTTCAAATAGGACTATGTCTATTTCTTAGGAGAAACTAACAGAACAATTAGCCATTTTAAAGTGTACAACTCAGTGGCATATAGTACATTCATGATGTTGTGAATCTATCACCTCTATCTAGTTCCAAAACATTTTCATCGACTCCATACGCATTAAGCAGTCACTCCCAATTCTCCTCTTCCCTTAGTACCTAGCAACAACTAATCTACCTTCTGCCTCTATGGAATTATCTACTTTGGATATTTCATATAAATGAAATCATTCAATATTTGACCATTTGTGCCTGGCTTCTTTCATTTAGCATAATGTTTTCAAGGTTCATTCACATTGTAGCATGTACAGTATTTCATTCCTTTTTATGGCTGAATAATATTTCATTGTATGTCTATATCATATTTTGTTTATCCATTCAAACATTGATGGATGTCTGGGTTGTTTCCACCTTTTGACTATTGTGAATAGTGTTGCCTTAAACATTTCTGTATAAGTTTTTATGTGGATGTATGTTTTTATTTCTCCTGGGTATATGCCTAGGAATGGAATTGCTGGGTCATATGGTAATTCTTTTTTTTTTTTTTTTCATTCTAATTATTTTTTTTAATCAGTCATCAATTTTATACACATCACTTTATACATGTCAATCCCAATCGCCCAATTCATCACACCACCATCCCCACCGCACCGCAGTTTTCCCCCCTTGGTGTCCATACGTTTGTTCTCTACATCTGTGTCTCAACTTCTGCCCTGCAACCCGGTTCATCTGTACCATTTTTCTAGGTTCCACATACATGCGTTAATATACGATATTTGTTTTTCTCTTTCTGGCTTACTTCACTCTGTATGACAGTCTCTAGATCCATCCACGTCTCAACAAATGACTCAATTTTGTTCCTTTTTATGGCTGAGTAATATTCCATTGTATATATGTACCACATCTTCTTTATCCATTCGTCTGTTGATGAGCATTTAGGTTGCTTCCATTACCTGGCTATTGTAAATAGTGCTGCAATGAACACTCGGGTGCATGTGTCTTTTTGAATTACGGTTTTCTCTGGGTATATGCCCAGTAGTGGGATTGCTGGGTCATATGGTAATTCTATTTTTAGTTTTTTAAGGAACCTCCATATTGTTCTCCATAGTGGCTGTATCAATTTACATTCCCACCAACAGTGCAAGAGGGTTCCCTTTTCTGCACACCCTCTCCAGCATTTGTTGTTTGTTTGTAGATTTTCTGATGATGCCCATTCTAACTGGTGTGAGGTGATACCTCATTGTAGTTTTGATTTGCATTTCTCTAATAATTAGTGATGTTGAGCATCTTTTCATGTGCTTCTTGGCCATCTGTATGTCTTCTTTGGAGAAATGTCTATTTAGGTCTTCTGCCCGTTTTTGGATTGGGGTGTTTGTTTCTTTAATATTGAGCCGAATGAGCTGTTTATATATTTTGGAAATTAATCCTTTGTCCGTTGATTCGTTTGCAAATATTTTCTCCCATTCTGAGGGTTGTCTTTTCGTCTTGTTTATGGTTTCCTTTGCTGTGCAAAAGCTTTGAAGTTTCATTAGGTCCCATTTGTTTATTTTTGTTTTTATTTCCATTACTCTAGGAGGTGGATCAAAAAAGATCTTGCTGTGATTTATGTCAAAGAGTGTTCTTCCTATGTTTTCCTCTAAGAGTTTTATAGTGTCCAGTCTTACATTTAGGTCTCTAATCCATTTTGAGTTTATTTTTGTGTATGGTGTTAGGGAGTATTCTAATTTCATTCTTTTACATGTAGCTGTCCAGTTTTCCCAGCACCACTTATTGAAGAGACTGTCTTTTTTCCATTGTATATCTTTGCCTCCTTTGTCATAGATTAGTTGACCATAGGTGCGTGGGTTTATCTCTGGGCTTTCTATCTTGTTCCATTGATTTATGTTTCTGTTTTTGTGCCAGTACCATATTGCCTTGATTACTGTAGCTTTGTAGTATAGTCTGAAGTCAGGGAGTCTGATTCCTCCAGCTCCGTTTTTTTTCCCTCAAGACTGCTTTGTCTATTCGGGGTCTTTTGTGTCTCCATACAAATTTTAAGATGATTTGTTCTAGTTCCGTAAAAAATGCCATTGGTGGGCTTCCCTGGTGGTGCAGTGGTTCAGGGTCTGCCTGCCAATGCAGAGGACACGGGTTCGAGCCCTGGTCTGGGAAGATCCCACGTGCCGCGGAGCAACTGGGCCCGTAAGCCACAACTACTGAGCCTGCGCATCTGGAGCCTGTGCTCCGCAACAAGAGAGGCCACAATAGTGAGAGGCCCGCGCACCGCGATGAAGAGTGGCCCCCGCTTACCACAACTAGAGAAAGCCCTCGCACAGAAACGAAGACCCAACACAGCCATAAAGAAAGAAAGAAAGTCTTTCAAAAAAAAAAAAAAAACATTGCTCAAGGCCTTCACAGAAAACCCTGAAAATCCAGGTGCTGAGGAAGAGTATTCCTTTAAAAAAAAAAAAATGCCCTTGGTAATTTGATAGGGATTGCATTGAATCTGTAGATTGCTTTGGGTAGTATAGTCATTTTCACAATGTTGATTCTTCCAATCCAAGAACATGGTATATCTCTCCATCTGTTGGTATCATCTTTAATTTCTTTCATCAGTGTCTTATAGTTTTCTGCATACAGGTCTTTTGTCTCCCTAGGTAGGTTTATTCCTAGGTATTTTATTCTTTTTGTTGCAATGGTAAATGGGAGTGTTTCCATAATTTCTCTTTCAGATTTTTCATCATTAGTGTATAGGAATGCAAGAGATTTCTGTGCATTAATTTTGTATCCTGCAACTTTACCAAATTCATTAATTAGCTCTAGCAGCTTTCTGGTGGCAGTTTTACGATTCTCTATGTATAGTATCATGTCATCTGCAAACAGTGACAGTTTTACTTCTTCTTTTCCAATTTGTATTCCTTTTATTTCTTTTTCTTCTCTGATTGCCGTGGCTAGGACTTCCAGAACTATGTTGAATAATAGTGGTGAGAGTGGACATCCTTGTCTCATTCCTGATCTTAGAGGAAATGCCTTCAGTTTTTCACTGTTCAGAATGATGTTTGCTGTGCGTTTCTCATATATGGCCTTTATTATGTTGAGGTAGGTTCCCTCTATGCCCACTTTCTGGAGAGTTTTTATCATAAATGGGTGTTGAATTTTGTCAAAAGCTTTTTCTGCATCTATTGAGATGATCATATGGTTTTTATTCTTCAATTTGTTAATATGGTGTATCACATTGATTGATTTACGTATATTGAAGAAACCTTGCATCCCTGGGATAAATCCCACTTGATCGTGGTGTATGATCCTTTTAATGTGTTGTTGGATTCTGTTTGCTAGTATTTTGTTGAGGATTTTTGCATCTATATTCATCAGTGATATTGGTCTGTAATTTTCTTTTTTTGTAGTGTCTTTGTCTGGTTTTGGTATCAGGGTGATGGTGGCCTCATAGAATGAGTTTGGGAGTGTTCCTTCCTCTGCAATTTTTTGGAAGAGTTTGAGAAGGATAGGTGTTAGCTCTTCTCTAAATGTTTGATAGAATTCACCTGTGAAGCCATCTGGTCCTGGACTTTTGTTTGTTGGAAGATTTTTAATCACAGTTTCAATTTCATTACTTGTGATTGGTCTGTTCATATTTTCTGTTTCTTCCTGGTTCAGTCTTGGAAGATTATACCTTTCTAAGAATTTGTCCATTTCTTCCAGGTTGTCCATTTTATTGGCATAGAGTTGCTTGTAGTAGTCTCTTAGGATGCTTTGTATTTCTGCGGTGTCTGTTGTAACTTCTCCTTTTTCATTTCTGATTTTATTGATTTGAGTCCTCTCCCTCTTTTTCTTGATGAGTCTGGCTAATGGCTTATCACTTTTGTTAATCTTCTCAAAGAACCAGCTTTTAGTTTTATTGATCTTTGCTATTGTTTTTTTGTTTCTATTTCATTTATTTCCGCTCTGATCTTTATGATTTCTTTCCTTCTGCTAACTTTGGGTTTTGTTTGTTCTTCTTTCTCTAGTTTCTTTAGGTGTAAGGTTAGATTGTGTACTTGAGATTTTTCTTGTTTCTTTAGGTAGGCTTGTATAGCTATAAACTTCCCTCTTAGAACTGCTTTTGCTGCATCCCATAGGTTTTGGGTCATCGTGTTTTCATTGTCATTTGTCTCTAGGTATTTTTTGATTTCCTCTTTGATTTCTTCAGTGATCTCTTGGTTATTTAGTAACGTATTGTTTAGCCTCCATGTGTTTGTGTTTTTTACGTTTTTTTCCCTGTAATTGATTTCTAATCTCATAGCGTTGTGGTCAGAAAAGATGCTTGATATGATTTCAATTTTCTTAAATTTACTGAGGCTTGATTTGTGACCCAAGATGTGATCTATCCTGGAGAATGTTCCGTGCACACTTGAGAAGAAAGTGTAATCTGATGTTTTTGGATGGAATGTCCTATAAATATCAATTAAATCTATCTGGTCTATTGTGTCATTAAAAGCTTCTGTTTCCTTATTTATTTTCATTTTGGATGATCTGTCCATTGGTGTAAGTGAGGTGTTAAAGTCCCCCACTATTATTGTGTTACTGTCAATTTCCTCTTTTATAGCTGTTAGCAGTTGCCTTATGTATTGAGGTGCTCCTACGTTGGGTGCATATATATTTATAATTGTTATATCTTCTTCTTGGATTGATCCCTTGATCATTATGTAGTGTCCTTTCCTTGTCTCTTGTAACATTCTTTATTTTAAAGTCTATTTTATCTGATATGAGTATAGCTACTCCAGCTTTCTTTTGATTTCCATTTGCATGGAATATCTTTTTCCATCCCCTCACTTTCAGTCTGTATGTGTCCCTAGGTCTAAAGTGGGTCTCTTGTAGACAGCATATATATGGGTCTTGTTTTTGTATCCATTCAGCAAGCCTGTGTTTTTTGGTTGGAGCATTTCATCCATTCACGTTTAAGGTAATTATCGATATGTATGTTCCTATGACCATTTTCTTAATTGTTTTGGGTTTGTTTTTGTAGGTCCTTTTCTTCTCTTGTGTTTCCCACTCAGAGAAGTTCCTTTAGCATTTGTTGTAGAGCTGGTTTGGTGGTGCTGAATTCTCTTACCTTTTGCTTGTCTGTAAATCTTTTGATTTCTCCATCAAATCTAAATGAGATCTTTGCCAGGTAGAGTAATCTTGGTTGTAGGTTCTTCCCTTTAATCACTTTAAGTATATCATGCCACTCCCTTCTGGCTTGTAGAGTTTCTGCTGAGAAATCAGCTGTTAACCTTATGGGAGTTCCCTTGTATGTTATTTGTCATTTTTCCCTTGTTGCTTTCAATAATTTTTCTTTGCCTTTAATTTTTACCACTTTGATTACTATGTGTCTCGGCGTGTTTCTCCTTGGGTTTATCCTGAATGGGACTCTCTGCACTTCCTGGACTTGGGTGGCTATTTCCTTTCCCATGTTAGGGAAGTTTTCAACTATAATCTCTTCAAATATTTTCTCTGGTCCTTTCTCTCTCTCTTCTCCTTCTGGGACCCCTATAATGCGAATGTTGTTGCGTTTAATGTTGTCCCAGAGGTCTCTTAGGCTGTCTTCATTTCTTTTCATTCTTTTTTCTTTAGTCTGTTATGCAGCAGTGAATTCCACCATTCTGTCTTCCAGGTCACTTATCCGTTCTTCTGCCTCAGTTATTCTGCTATTGATTCCTTCTAGTGTAGTTTTCATTTCAGTTATTGTATTGGTCATCTCTGTTTGTTTGTTCTTTAATTCTTCTAGGTCTTTGTTATTCATTTCTTGCATCTTCTCAATCTTTGCCTCCATTCTTATTCCAAGGTCCTGGATCATCTTCACTATCATTATTCTGAATTCTTTTTCTGGAAGGTTGCCTATCTCCACTTCATTTAGTTGTTTTTCTGGGGTTTTTTCTTGTTCCTTCATCTGGTATATAGCCCTCTGCCTTTTCATCTTGTCTATCTTTCTGTAAATGTGGTTTCTCTTCCACAGGCTGCAGGACTGTAGTTTTTCTTGCTTCTGCTGTCTGCCCTCTGGTGGTTGAGGCTATCTAAGAGGCTTGATGGGAGGCTCTGGAGGTGGGTAGAGCTGACTGTTGCTGTGGCGGTCAGAGCTCCGTAAAACTTTAATCCACTTGACTGTTGATGGGTGGGGCTGGGTTCCCTCCCTGTTGGTTGTTTTGCCTGAGGCAACCCAACACTGGAGCCTACCCGGGCTCTTTGGTGGGGCTAATGGCAGACTCTGGGAGGGCTCACGCCAAGGAGTACTTCCCAGAACCTCTGCTGCCAGTGTCCTTGTCCCCACGGTGAAACAGAGCCAGCCCCCGCCTCTGCAGGAGACCCTCCAACACTAGCAGGTAGGTCTGGTTCAGTCTCCCCCAGGATCACTGCTCCTTCCCCCGCATCCCGATGCGCACACTATTCCGTGTGCGCCCTCCAAGAGTGGGGTCTCTGTTTCCCCCAGTCCTGCCGAAGTCCTGCAATCAATTCCCACTCGGCTTCAAAGTCTGATTATCTATGAATTCCTCCTCCCATTGCTGGACCCCCAGGTTGGGAAGCCTGACGTGGGGCTCAGAACGTTCACTCCAGTGGGTGGACTTCTGTGGTATAAGTGTTCGCCAGTCTGTGCGTCACCCACCCAGCAGTTATGGGATTTGATTTTACTCTGATTGCGCCCCTCCTACCGTCTCACTGTGGCTTCTCCTCTGTCCTTGGACGTGGGGTATCCTCCTTGGTGAAGTCCAGTGTCTTCCTGTCAATGATTGTCCAGCAGCCAGTTGTGATTCTGGTGCTCTCGCAAGAGGGAGTGAGAGCACGTCCTTCTACTCCGCCATCTTGGTTAATCTCCTCATATGGTAATTCTATATCTAACTATTTGGGGAACTGCCAAACTGTTTTCCACAGTGGCTGCAACATTTTGCATTCCTACCAGCAATGTATGAGGGTTCCAATTTCTCCACATTCTCCAAAGCAATTGTTAATTTCCATTTTTAATTTTTATAATCCTAGTGGGTGAGAAGTGGCTTTGATTTGCATTTTCCTAATGACTAATGATATTGAGCATCTTATGTGTTTATTGGATATTTATATATCTTCTTTAGAGAAATATCTATTCAACTCCTTTGCCCATTTTTAATTGGGTTGTCTTTTTGTTGTTGAATTGTAGGAATTCTTCATATATTCTGGAGACTTATCAAATATATGATTTCCAAATATTTTCTCCCATTATGTGGATTGTCTTCACTTTCTTGATAGTGTCTTGTGATTCGCAAAACTTTTAAATTTTCATGAAGTGCAATGTATCTGTTTTTCTTTTGTTGTTCATGCTTTTAATGTCATATCTAATAATCCATTGCCAAATCCAAGGACGTGAAGATTTATCACTTTGTTTTCTTCTAAAAGTTTTAAAGTTTTGGCTCATATATTTAGGTCTTGGGTCCATTTTGAGTTAATTTTTTTAATATGGTGTGAGTTCGTTTTTCTTTATGGCTTTATAAGATGTAAAGATTCTTTTGATGGCAGTGCATAACACAGTCACACAAATGAATAAAAGGCATTTTTGCAAAAAAATATATTACAATTTACCCCCTTGATGTCTTGACATCTGTTTTAAGTTCAATTATTTGGGATATTTGAGTGGCCCAAATAGTAGAGGATATTTACAGAGAGTAGGGAATAAGTTGCCCTAAACAGCATAGAAAACATTTTATTGTGAGAATTAAAAGAAGGAAAACAAATAGAAGAACGAGGAGTCTTTGTAGGCCAGCCATAACCAAATTCCCTATTTATATGGCGTTAGCCAAGAAAACAGATCTGAAGTTTTCAGAGTCTCTAACAACATTTTTGGTAGACTTGAAAAGTGTTATAAATATGAATTATATATTTTATGACAAAAAATCTTGGTGACAAGTCCAGTAGTTATGTTGTTGGAGTGTACGAACTGATAGTTTAGTAAAACATATAGAAAAAGTTAGTGGTATTTATAGCCAAGGAGAAGGGGTAGTTGTGTTCATGGTCAGAGACGTAAGACAGGAGGTAGTGGTGGAAAGTTGGAGTGGGAGAGTAGGATAAAGTGCTAGAGAGTGGGAGGTCCTCTTCCCAGGTGGTTGAGGAGTGGTCTAGGAGGTAGTTGCCCCCTGAGGAAAGCAATAATCTCCATTAATTTTTATAATGGCATTAATAGTACTGTAGTAACCTCTATAAGATTTCCCTTTAGGCATAAGAGTATAGAGGTGTACACCTTTTGGCAGAGAGCAAAACATAAACCAGGGTCATTGGCTAAGTAAATTATGAACTCAGGACATGTAATAAAATCACTAAAATCAAAGGGAGAAAAGCAATAAATGTATTGTGTCCAATTTGTCAGTGTCTTAGGAAAGGTAGCACATAGGCATTGCCAGGACTCTAGTCTTAGTGACTGGCGTGAAGTCTTTCCCCATTGAATGATCTTGGCACTCTTGTCAAAATTCACTTGACTTATATGTGAGAGTTATTTTGGGGCACTCTATTCTATTCCATTGGTCTATATGTGTCTTTATGCCAGAACTACACTGTTTGATTACTGTAGCTTTATGGTAAGTTTTGAAATCAGGAAGTGTGAGTCCTCCAAATTTGTTCTTCAATTTCAAGGTTGTTTTGGCTATTTAGGGTCTCTTGAGATTCCATATGAATTTTTTTTTAATTTATTTTTGGCTGCGTTGGGTCTTTGTTGCTGCGCTCGGGCTTTCTCTAGTTGCAGAGAGCGGGGGCTACTCTTTGTTGTGGTGCGCTGGCTTCTCATTGCAGTGGCTTCTCTTGTTGTGGAGCACGGGCTCTAGGCATGCGGGCTTCAGTAGTTGTGGCACGTGGGCTCAGTAGTTGTGGCTCGCAGGCTCAAGAGCACAGGCTCAGTAGTTTGGCGCATGGGCTTAGTTGCTCCGCGGCGTGTGGGATCTTCCTGGACCAGGGATCGAACCCGTGTCCCCTGCATCGGCGGGCAGACTCTTAACCACCGCGCCACCAGGGAAGTCCTCATATGAATTTTAAAATAAGATTTTTCTGTACCTGAGTAAAACATCGTTGGGATTTTGATAGGGGTTGCACTGAATCCTGTAAATTGTTTTGACTAGTATTGACATCTTAACAATACTGTCTTCAATTCCACAAACACAAGATGTCTTCCCGTTTATTTGTGTTTTGTATTTTTCAGTGTAAAAGTGCTTTTCACCCTTGCTTAAATTTATACCGAAATATTTTATTCTTTTTGATGCTATTGTAAAAAAATTATTCCCTTAATTTCCTTTTCAGATTGTTCACAGTTGGTGTATAGAAACACAACCAATTTTTACGCATTGATTTATCTGCAACTTTGCTGAATTCATTTCTTAGTTCTAACAGTTTTATTGAGGACTCTTTAGGGTTTTCAACCTATTGGATCATGTCATCTGTGAACAGAGATATTTACTTCTTCCTTTCCAATACAGTATGGATTTTTTTCTCACCTAATTGCTTGGGCTATGCCTTCCAGTACTATATTGAGTAGAAGTGATGAAGGTGACCTCCTTCTCTCATTTCTGATCTCAAAGGAAAAGCTTTCAATTTTTCACCACTAAGTGTGGTGTTGGTTGTGGGCTTTTCATAGAAAGCATTTATTATGTTGAGGTAGTTTCCTTCTATTCCTAGTTTGCTGAGTGTTTTTATCATGAAAGAGTGTTGAATTTTGTCAAATGTTTTTCCTGCAACAATTGAGATAATCATATATTTTTTCCTTCCTTCTCTTAATGTGGTTTATTACATTAATATATTTTCATATGTTGAACAATACTTACATCCAGGAATAAAGCCCACTTGGTCATGGTGTATAATCCTTCTAATGCACTGCTGAATTCCATTTGCTAGTACTTTGGAATTAATATTCATATGGGATATTAGTCTGTAGTTTTCATTTCTTGTAGTGTCTTTGTCTGGATTTAGTATTAAGATACAGCTGGCTTGATAGAATGAGTTATAAAGTGTTCCAAATTTTTTGGAAGCATTTGAAAAAGACTGGTGTTAGTTCTTCTTTAAATATTTGGTATAATTTACCAGTGACACCATCCTGTCCTGGGCTTTTCTTTGTTGAGAACTTTTTGATTATTGATTCAATCTCCTTACTCATTACTGTTCTGCTCACATTTTATATTTCTTCAGTATTCAGTTCTGGTAGGTTGTGTGTTTCTAGGAATTTGTCTATTTCATCCAGGTTATCCAATTTGTTGACATACAATTGTTCATAGTCCTCTCTTTTAATCTTTTTTATATCTGTAAAACTAGTAGTAATGTCCCCTCTGTAAGTTAATTTTAGGTACATAGATATTCTTTTTTTCCCTACTCAACCTAGCTAAAGATTTTTCAATTTTGTTGATCTTTTTGAAGAACTAACTCTTGGTTTCATTTTTTTTCTCTATAGCTTTTCTATTATCTATTATATTTGTCTCTGCTCTAATCTTTATTATTTCATTCCTTTTAATAGCTTTAGGTTTAATTTGCTATTCTTTTTCTACTTCCTTGATATGTAAAGTCAGCTTTTCGTGTGAGATCTTTTTTCTTTTTTAATGTAAGTGTTCGTAGCTATAAGTTTCCCTCTAAACTCTGCTTTCACTGCCTCCCATAAATTTTGGTATGATGTGTCATTTTCATTTGTCTCAGATATTTTCTAAGTTCTCTTGTGATTTCTTCTTTGACCCATTGGTCAAAGTTTAATAAACTTTTCTTGAGTTCCTTTGGAACCCAAGATCTCTGGGCAGTCCATCTTCATCTTTCTATCTTCCAGTGTTTTCCTATGCTTCTTGTTGTGATATGTCTATGGTTTTTCAGTTGTAAGATGAAAGGTGTGGAAGGGATGGTGTGGCTCTATCTTATCCAGAACTGGAAGTCTGCAGGTCAGATTTTTGCTGTTCAATAAAGTTGAATCCAGCTCAGGTCTGGCTATGGTCCTACAGCTTCTCAGATGTATGGCAAGACACTTGTACTCTCTTAGCCTGTGTCCTTATTTATTGTTGTAGAGAGAGGTCTTAGGATTTCTAACAATCTGTCTCTATCCATCTCTGAGAATCAAAATGTCTTTTGACGAGAAAGGTTACATTTTGATGAAGTCCAATATATTGATTTGTTTTCTGTTAGAGTTTGTTTTTTTGAATTCTAATTTAAAATTTTTTACAAACTCAAAGTCCCTAAAAGTTTCTCCTATTTTTTTTCTAGAAATTTTGTTTTACATAAAATTATTTTTTAGATAAAAAATTACTTATTATATTATAAATTATTTATTATATATTATTATATTATAAAAAATCTATTTTTTACATAAAATTTCTAGAAATTTTATGTTTTACCTTACATTTAGGTCTTTGACACAGTTTGACTCAACTTTTTATATGATATGAGATAAAGTTATTCTAATTATGATGATGATGATGGTGATCATGATCATGATCATTAATAAAGGTTCAATTGGAACTAGTTGTTCCAACATCAATTATCAAAAAGAGTGTCTATTCCACCATCAAATTGCCTTGGAATCTTTGTCAAAAGCATATATGTGTGAATCTATTTCTTGACTATTCTGTTCCATTGATCAATTTGTCTATATTTATGCTGATACCACACTGTTTTGATTATGGCACCATTATTATAAGTCTTGCAATAAGGTAGTGAAAGTTTTCCAAAATGTTTCTCTTCTCAAAGTTGTTTGGACTATTCTCAGTTCTTTGGATTTTTTAATGTAAATTTTAGAATCAGATTGTCAGTTTCTATTAAAAACTGCTGTGATTTATGTCATGAATGTTTTATAGTTTTCAATGTGCAGATCTTACACATCTTTTGTCAAATTTATCCCTAAATAATTCATATTTCTGATGTTACTGTAAATGACGTGTTTTAAATTTTATTCTGGCTGTTCATTACTTGTAGAGAGCTGAATATTTTTGCTTAAAATTCATGTTCACCCAGCACTTCAGAATGTGACCTTATTTGAAAATAGGGTCTTTGCAGACATAGTTAACTAAGAATTGAGATGAGAGCATACTGAATTAGGATGGGCCACAAGCCAAGGAATGCCTAGGGCCACCAGAGCTGGAAGAGGTAAGGAAGCATTTTTCCCTAGAGCCTTCAGAGAGAACTTAGCATTACTGACACTTTGATTTGGACTTCTGGTGTACTGAACTGTGAGAGAATAAATTTCTCAGTTTTTTTAAAGTCACCAAGTTTATGGTTATTTGTTAACAGCAGTCTCGGAAAACTAGAAATACAACTAAATTTGTATACTGATCTTTTATCCTGCAACCTTTCTAAACTCACTTATTAGCTCTAGTAGTTTTTGTATATTACATAGGATTTTCTACATGGACTATCATGTTTTCTATGAATAAAGATTTTTCTATTTTTTTCCTTTGCAATCTGTATGACTTTTATTTCTCTTTCTTATCTTATTGTACTGGCTAGAACTTCTAATACAGTGTTGAATCTAATTTGTGAAAGTGTCCATTTTTGCCTTGTTTCTTATCTTAGGGGGAAAACATTTAGCCTTTAGGCACACATCATTATGTAGGTTTTTCATAGATGTATTGTATCAGGTTGAGGAAGGTCTCTCCTATATCTGGTTGCTGAGTATTTTAATCAGTAAGAGATTTAAAAATTTTAGCAAATTTTTTTTCATTCTCCCTTGAGATGATCATATGTTTTTTTCTCTTTTATGTCAATATGGTGAATTATGATTTTCAAATATTAACCTTGCCTTGAATCCTTGGGATAAACCTTACTTGATGATGGTGTACTGTAATTTTTATATATAATTGAATTAGATTTTACTAAAGTTTTGTTAAGAATTTTTGCATATATGTCCATGAAGGAGATTGGTTTGTAGTTATCTTTCCTTGTAATATAATTGTCTGGTTAGTTATCTGGGTAATTCTACCCTCGTAGGATGAGTTGGGAAGTATTCCGTCCTCTTCAGTTTTCTAAGGATTTGGCATATAATTGGTGTTATGTCATCCTTAAATGTTTGGTAGAATTACCAGTAAAGCCATCTCGACCTATAGTTTTCTTCAGAGGAAGTGTTTTAAATGAAATTTCCATTTACTTAACAACTATAGGCCTTTCTTCTATTCTAATATAAATGTTTATACTATAAAATTTCCTGAGTGCTACTTTTGCCACATCCCACAAATTATTATATGTTGAGTTTTCATTTTCACTCAGTTCAAAATATAATTTCCCTTTTGATTTCTTCTTTGAGTTATTTAGATCTGTATTATTTCATGTTAATTTAAATATTTGGGGATTTTTCAGAGCTCTTTCTGTCATTAGCTCCTCGTTTAATTCTGTTGTACTCAAAATAGCATACATTTTATGATTTGAATCCTGTTAACATTATTGAGGCTTATTTTATGGTCCTGAATATGGACTATCTTGGTAAATATTCCACGTGCATGTGAAACAAATGTACATTCTATTGTTGTTGGTGGCAAGTTCTACAATTGTCAACTAGGTGAATTGGTTCATAGTGTTGTACTTGCTGATTTTCTGTCTACTTGTTCTATCAGTATTTTAGAGAAGGTGACTGTAATTGTGGATTTGTCTGTTTATCCTTGTAGTTCTATCAATTTTGGCTTCATGTATTTTGAAGCACTGCAATATGTGAATGTTTATGATTGTTTTGTCCTCTTGACAAACTCACCACTTAAAATTATGTAATGACATTCTACGACCATAATTTCCCTGGTATTATTCTTTTCTCTGAAATTTATTGTAACTGATATCAATATAGCCACTCAAGCTTTGTTCTGACTGGTTAAGATTGTTCATCTTTTTCTATTCTTTTACTTGTAATCAGTTTGTATCTTTAAATTTAAATTAAGGTTCTTATAGGCAGTATATATTTGTGTCTTGCTTTTCTATACAATCTGACAATCTCTGCTTTATAATTGAGGTCTTTAGACCATTTACATTAATGTGATTATTGGTATTGACATGTTTGGGTTTTAATCAAGTATCTTGCTATCTGTTTACATTTGTCCCATCTGTTCTTTGTTCTCTTTTCCCTCCAACATTTTTTTGAATGAGTATTCTTAAGATTCCATTTTATCTCATATGTTGGTAATATACATTTTTAACATTTCAGAACCTACCTTCAAGTGATATTAAGGTATAGAATAAGAACTTTAAGATTGTGTACTTCCATTCCCTATCTCCTGGCCTTTGTGCTACTATTGACATATATTTTACTCCCACATGTTATAAATCCTACAGTACACAGTTGGGGGCAATCCGAAGGCTCGTGTTGTTTCCCCTCTCTCAGAGAACTTTTCCCTCCACTGTCCGATGTTCAGCAACTGAAAATTGTTCTTTTATATATTTTGTCCTGATTTTAGTTGTTTTAGTTAGGGAAGTAAATCCAGTCCCTGTTACTCTATTTTCATTTGAAGCATAAATGTGGCTTGATGTCTCACATGATGGTTAATTTTGAAGGCTTTATTTCACTTCTAACCAAAGTGCATTTCCTATGTATCTCGACTCCCTGGAAGAGTCCAGTGTCTGTGCACTCTTCCTCTGGCTAGAAAATTCAAACTGCATTGCTTTCTTTGGTCACAAGGTGGCCCTTAAGTTTATTTTCTGAATTTCCTTCAATAGATTTGAATTTTTAAAGAAAAAAATTCAGTAATTATTTGTAGTCAACTGTTATATTATCTGCATTATTATTTCAATTTTGTTAGAAATACATAAAGATTCAAACATGTATCCTTGTTTATCATTTGCTGAATATCACTAAATCTATACTTACTCAGTTTTACATTCATCAGATATCTACTAGATATGTATGATGTGCTAAAACTCCAATGACCCAATCCATATCTACATCTCAAAACTTTCTTGAACACCGTTTTTCTTTGATAACAAAGGGCACACTCTCTAATCTCACTGCCTTCTCTTTGCTAGATTTTTTAGGCATTTATGGGAAGAATTTGTCTATCCCTTTTGTGGAGAATGGCCACTGTGAGGGAGAAAAGGAGGCTCAACACATAGAAATGATGTCAACAGGCAAATGCAGCCAGACCTTAGATATAGCTGTTCTCCTCAAAGGAACTTCATGCCCTGCTCCTTTATTGTCTTTTGCTCACTTTCTGCTGGTTGTTTGTTGCCCAAGCATTTTACATGGAGCCTGACCACTCACATACTACTCCCTTAGATGCCCTTTCAGATCCAAACACTCTGTTAAGAGCCAAGGGAAGCTGGTTAGCAGAAAGCATTCTGTCCAGAGACTAGAATCCTAAATTCATCATTCTCTGAGGTTGACAGGGCATCTTGAATCTACTCATATACGAAGAGATGTACATTTTTCTGGGCATATGCATGTCTAACCTATCAAGGTATACCATGGATTCACTCACATATGAGCTTCCAGTTTCTCTTCAGGAAGGAAATGCTGAATATCCTTAGGCCAAGAAAGCCAGAATGCTTCTGTTTTCCATAGAAGCTGGTGCAAATATTGGCAATCGAGAGCGGTAAGTCTGGGAGACTTCCCTGGCAGTCCAGTGGTTGAGACTCTGCACTTCCACTGCAGGGGGCGCAGGTTTGATCCCCGGTCAGGAACTAAGATCCCGCATGGCGTGGCTAAAAAATAAAATAAGAAAAAGAGTGAGAAGTTTGGTAGGGCATAAGCTTCTCAGTTCATCAATTTTCCTGTCTTTTCAACTTTAGCCTTTCTCTCTACAAACTTCTGTCTCACATGAATGTAATACCTTGTGTCTCAAGCACCTGGAGGAAGGAGGGCTTTGAAATTGATTAGGCATCTGATTCATGATGTCTGTGGTTTGCTGTGTTACATGTCATTTTCACCTGCCTAGCCACTTTTCCCTTTGGTTTCATAAGTGCTATTGTGATGTTATATTCTAGAGCAGGGTTACCAGACTTTTTCTGTTAGGGCCAGATAATAAATATGTAGGCTTTACAGGCGGGCCATACCATTTCTTTCACAAGTACTCAATTCTGCCACTGTAGGCCAAAACCAGCCATAGATAATATGTAAATTAATAAACATGTCTGTATTCCAATTAAACTTTATGGACACCAAAATTTGAATTTCATATGATTTCTACATGTCACAAAATATTCCTGATTTTTTTCAACCATTAAAAAACATAAAATTTATTCTTAGCTCATTGGCCAAAAAAATAAGCAGTAGGCCTGATTTGGCTCATGGGCTGTGGTTTGCCAACTTCTGTTCTAGAATTCTAAGTTTATTTCCACAAAAGAAATAATATGCATAATATGTATTTCACCTACTTAGCACACTGCAAGGCAACTTTTTTTCCCAAGTTCTACTGGAACACTTAAACCCAAGAGTCCTCCAATCAGTCTTCTCATAAAGATCTCCACATTTGGGTATCCACTGAATTCACTGACATGATCTCCTGGCAACCAACTCAATATAGGATAATTTTTCACATTCATAGGTTTCACGGGGGTGGTGTGAGGAGGGACTGTCTCAAATTTTAAGTGAGCTGTTCTCTCACACATCTTGTATAGTCTCATGAATTATGGAAGTTTCTTGGGAAAGAACTACACCTAAGAAAGACCCAGACAGGCAAGGTCTTTCCATGAAGCTAAACGGGGAGAGGGGATTTATCCACAGTTTATAGAACAGAGTGAAGATTGAATTCATTGGGAATTCCAGAGACATAGTGGGACTTTCTCACCTTAAGGATTCCTGAACATCAACAACCTGTGGAGATGGTGAGAATGGGGCACAACAACAGAGGAATGGACTTACCTACCCCTTAGCCTATTGGACTTGTTTGTGAGTATAGGGAAGACCTGGCTTTGGGAACTTCCCCAAATAGCTGAAGGTAATATCTAAAGGGTTGGGTCATGCATATGCCACTGGGAATAAGAGCTTAAAGAAAGCTTACAAACTTATTGCCTCATCAAGTGCACACAAAAGCCCTGGGAGGTGATTATTATCTTCATCTTGCTGATAAACATAATGATTTTTAAAGAGGTATGTCTCATCATTATTAGGTTTATACTTCTAAATAAGAGACCAAGGTAAGCTAAAACCAAGATTCTGTCACAAGTGCTTAGTAAGTGCTCACGTTGCTTTTATCAGGTTGTCAAGCTCTTTCATTAAGTAGTATGTGTTGTTTTGAAAAATGAGAAAATAGAGGGAGTGCCCTGGCAGTCCAGTGGTGAGGACTCAGAGGTCTCACTGCTGTGGCCCGGGTTCAATTCCTGGTCTGAGAACTAAGATCCCACAAGCCGGGCGGCGCGGCCAAAGGAAAAAAAAAGTACATGGAGGATATAATGTGTGGGTTGCCAGGACCTCAAATCTTGAAAATGAGGATGCCCTCTGAGAGTTCTAAATGGATAAATCTGATAGACAATGAACATGGCTTTCCGTCTCTGTGAATAACACAAGAAATTATCTGTGGATGTGATACTGAAAACGTTGGGAAGATCTAGTACTCCAATCAGCGTCATTTGGGAGTTGTCCAATGCAGGTAAAAAAAAAAAAAGAACGAGAAAATAGAGATAAGAAAATAAAAATTATTCATAGTTCTACCATAAAAAGATACTTTTACTTTATATATCCTTAGACTGTCTATTCATATATAAAATATAAACGATTTTAAGGGAAAAAAACAGAGAATGCTTTTTTAAACTGCTTTATTAACGTCACAATATATAAAGAACATCTCTCCATGCAATAGGTAAAACTCTCCTGCTGACAGAAACTTACAGATTGGGTCAGAAACACAACATTCAATTAGAAGCTGGTAGTAGGAGACCCACAAGAAACAAGTAACACCAAAAGGTTTACAACAAAGGTACGTCACAAACATGTAAGTTTAGGAAGCAGGTGTGTCTCCCTACTAACTTCAGAGAAAACATCAGGATTCAAGGCATAAGGCAAAACTCATCATGATGGTCATGGTGAGGGGGGTCAGTGCTAACTGCCCACAGACTATGACTCAACTGCTTTTCCCTCAGCTTTTCCATCAGCTGCCTCACCTCCTCCCCAATCCTTTCCATATTCTCTTCTCTCATCCTTGCCTGTGGCTCTTCAAGCCTCTGAGTCATGTCCCATCTATACTGCAGGATGGGCTGCCTAACACGGAACCTCCTACGATTTCCTCTAGGTACACAATATTCACCAGCTTCCAAAGGGAGGGCGAAAGGCTCTCCTTTATTAGCATCCTGCCCCTTTTCATCCTTGTTTTCATTCTCCTGGTTGGCATTTTCCATGTAGAGATTTTTTACTGCTTGTTCCTCTTTGGACGCCATTGCTCCTAGGAGACAAAAGAGAGAAGGGACTATTTTCTGGGTGGACTGATCAGCACCGAGGACAGAGGCCCTACTAAGCACCTCTCAAGACTTCCAGCCCCGGATGTAAAGGCTCTTCAAATTTTCGTTTTCCCACCTGAGAGGCTCCCTACGCCCTCTAGGGGGCCCCCAGTCCGAGCTCTCCCCCCTCCCTCGCCCAAAACCCACCATTTTCCCTGCCTATCCATGCCCACGTCTCTGCAGGCACCAAAATGGAGGACGGGGTAGGGGGGAGCATTTGGGGGGTCTTAGGGCTATCCACACGTTCCCCCCACCTGCCCACTGTCCCCCGCACCGACCTGGGCCTATCCTCGCGGTCTCCTGCTCCTCCCGATTCTTGCTGCAAGTGCGCCGCCGCGACACTTCCACTCGCAGACCTGCAGAGAGTAAGGGTGGGGGAAGGGGGGCTGCTGCATCCGGACGCTCGGCCCCTTCTCGGCCCCGCATCTCCCACCCCCGGCCACCCCCACCCAGCGTCCCCCGCTCCCATCCTCAGCCGCCCCCGCGCCGACCACCATTTTCTACCCCGAGAAGAAGGGGGGCGGGGCGGGGCGGGGCGGGGGCGTCGGAAAAGCTCGCTGTGTTGCGAGAAGCAGGTCGTCGCCTCAGGGTCGCGCGGCCCGCCCCCAGAGAAGGCCTACCGTTGTCTGTGGCCAAACGCCAGGCCGCAGTGGACACGGGGGCTGCGGTCTCCGCCCCGGGGCAACCGGACCCCCAGGGAGGGGTCCGCAGGCCGTGTCCGCTCGCCAACGCCACCTCTGGGGAGACCCCTCCGGGTCCCTTACCTGCTGCCCCCGCGCCTCGTACTCTTGGGGGCCGACCTCGGCCTGCACTCCCTCAGGGCCACCGGGAGCAGGGACCAAGAAGGGAGCGAGCGACGGCCGGGTCTAACACTAGAGCAGGGCACGCTCGAGTTGGCGCGGGCCGGTCACGTGCGCCCTCCGTCACCGCGGGACGCCACGCCTTCGCGCCGCCCTCGTCTGCCCCGTGGGGTCGCGAAGAGCCGGCGGTGCTCACCTCCCCCTGCCCCCCGTGTCACTTGTCCAATCACCGGCTTGGGCCCCGACGCTCTCCTTTCTTTGTGTGTTCCTCGGCCTTTCTCTAAAGGCCACGGAAGGGCAGTATCTTCCCGGGGGGCGGGGGGCCGTTGACCATTACCAATGCTCTTGCTTTTGCCCTCCTCTGCTCCCAGGACACACCTCCTTCCACCTGCTGTGCTTTCTGCTACCAATCTCTCCCTTTTCCCTCCATTAAAATGCATAGAAGAAATGTGTCCAGAAAAGAGCCCAGGAGAGAGGATTTTAAAAAATTCTTAATATCTCTCTGTTTTGCTCCTTTTATTTTGGACAAAAAAGTCAATATACTTTTAAAAAAGGAAGTAAATCGTTTTTATTTGAAAAACAGCGTTGAAGTTGGAAAAAAGACCAACCACCTGTCTCTTCTGTGAAGTCATTATATAAATATAGACTCTACAGGCAGCTACGTTTTTAGAATTTGGAAAAGGACAGGGCAGCTGATGGCTCCTCTTGTGAGCGGCCTCTAGATACATGAGGCCCTTCCATGAGGTGAGCCAGTAAGTGTGTAGTGCAGCAGAGCCTTGTTTGTTTTTCAGAACTAAAACAACAACAGAAACTCCTTAACAAATATCTGATTCAAAAGGCAATAAGTATGCCTATTTGCAAATCGCATGACCATGTATTGATAGACTCCTAAGGGATCTACTATAAACCTACTGTAGAAGTAAGAATTTAATTTAGCATGGTTGTAGTTATGGATAGATATACAAAAACTCAGTTGTGTTCCTGTATGCTAGCAATGAACCATTGGAAATTGAAATTTTGTGTGTGTATGAAATGTATGGTAGGTTCCAAAAACGTGAAATACTTAGGGATAAATTTAAGAAAACGTAGAAAACTTATACATTGAAAACTACAAAAGACTGCTGAAAGAAGCTAAAGGTCAGAATAAATGTGAAGGTAAACCATGATCCTGGGTCAAGAAATTCAGTACTGTTAAGATATTAATTCTCTCCAAATTGATCTATAAATTCAGTGCAGTCAAAATAAAACTTGCAGTAGGCAACTTCATGTAAACTGATAAACTTAATCCCAAATTTATATGGAAATGTAAAGTGCCTAGAATAGACAAAATAATTTTGAAAAGAAAACCACAAATCTGGAAAATTGCATTATCTGAGTTCCAGACTTATGATGTAGTAGTAAAGGTAGTGTAGTAGTGGCATGTACAGACATTGGGCTTATCAAAAAAAAAAATGTCTGCTCTTTGAAAGATATGGTTAAGAAAATGAAGTGGGAAGCTGGGAGAAAATACTTATAATATGTGTAACCAACAAAAGGTTTGTATCCAGAAGATATATAAAGAACTCTTAAATTTCAAAATAAGAAAGCAAACAATGCAATTAAAAAATTTCACAAAAGTACATATGCAAATTACCAATGAGCTCATGGAAAGATCCTCAATCTCATTAATCATCGGGAAAATGTAAAAAACAAGACAAAACAAAACCCAGAATTAAATATCACTGCACACTCATCAGAGTAGCTAATATTTAAAAGTCAGACAATCCTAAGTATTTTTTTTAAATAGTAGTCTCTTATCCATGTCTTTACGTCACCACTTTTTTTTTAAGTCTTTATTGAATTTGTTACAAAATTGCTTCTGTTTTACGTTTTGGTTTTTTTGGCCACAAGGCATGTGGGATCTTAGTTCGCATCCCCTGCATTGGAAGGCGAAGTCTTAACCACTGTACCACCAGAGAAGTCCCCAATCCTAAGTATTTTTGAGGATATGGAACAACTGGAACTCTCATTCATTGCTGGTAAGAAGTTCAACCACCTTGAAAGACTTCAACAGTTTCTTGAAAAGTTAAACTTACACTTACCATATGTCCCAGAAATTCCACTCTTAGGAATTTTCCCAAACAGAATTTAAAACATTTCCTCAAAAGATTTGCACAGGAATGTTCATAGCAATTTCATTTATGATAGGCCCTAAGTGGATACAATCCAAATGTCCATCAAGAAATGAATAGAGAAACAAATTTGATGTTTTCATGAATTAGAATACTACTAAGCAATAGAAAGAGGCAAACTACTGGTACAAGCAATAACAGAGATGCATCTCAAAACATATTATACTTAGGGAAAGATACCAGACACAAAAGAGTACATTCTGTGTGATTCCATTTATATAAAGTTAGAGGCAAAACTAAATTATATTGATATAAATTTAATCAAATCAATGTTTGCCTGGCTTGAAGGTTGTGATTTTTCTGACTGTAAAAGGGGCATAACAGAACTTTCTTAGCTGAGGGAAATGTTCTCTATCTTGACAGAGTAGTGACTCCACTGGAAAATACATTTGTTGAAATCATTGAATTGTATAGTTAAAATGTATGTATCTTATTGTATGTAAATTATACCCCAGTAAAGGAAATTAAAAATCAAATTATCTAGGAATAAATCTAATTAAATACTTATAAGACCTCTACACTGAAAATTATAAAATAATTCTGAGAAACATTAAAGAAGACCTAAATAAGTATAGAAATATGGATTGAAAGACTCAATATTTTCAAGTGGTCAATTATTCCCAAATTGATATATAAATTCAATGCAATCCATATAAAAATCCCAGCAGGTTATTTTTCTGTTGGCAAGCAGATTCCAACTATGTATATGAAAATGCAAAGAAAGAGCCAAATATAGCCAAGACAACTTTGAAGAAGAGAGCTCCAAGGTTTCCATACTAGATACCAAACTTAATACAATGCTATAGTGAATAAATAGTATGACATTGTCTCAAAAATTAACATATATGTGTATACACACAGACACAGACACACACGTATGGACCTGTGAAACATACCTACACATACTGTCACTTGATTTATGGCAAAGATGACAGTGAAGTGGAGAAAGGATTTAAAAAAAAAAGTCATAGCAGGTCAAATAAATATCCATGTGTGATGAATATTTGTTAACTCCACCTAAGTAACACACAAAAATAAATTCCCAGAGGATTGCAGATCTAAATGGGAAAGGTAAAAATGTCATTCTAATGCAAAATGCACAGGAAATCATCTTCATGACTTTGGAATAGGCAGTGTTCTTAAAGAGGGCACAAAAAGGACTAATTACAAAGGATAAAAAAGATTATAAATTGTACTTTATTAATATCAGAAACTTCTATTCATCAAAAGACATATCAAAAGAATAAGGAAGCAAGCCACAAACTAGGAGAAGATTTTTGGAACACATATATCTGAGAAATGATTTGTATCTATAATGTATAAAGAACTCTCAAAAATGAATAAGAAAAAGACAATCCAATAGAAAAACGGGCAAACACTTTAAAACAGCAACTCAAAAAACAGAATATCCAAATGTTTAGTAAATTTGTGAAAATATGTTCAACTTCATTAGTGTGCAGAGAAATGCAAATTGAAACCAAAATGTGATACCACTAAACACCACCCAGAATGTCTAAAATAATAAAGACAGAAAATATCAAGTGTTTCTTTTTTAATTAATTAATTTATTTATTTATTTATATTTTTGGCTGTGTTGGGTCTTCGTTTCTGTGCAAGGGCTTTCTCTAGTTGCGGCAAGCGGGGGCCACTCTTCATCGCGGTGCGCGGGCCTCTCACTATCGCGGTCTCTCTTGTTGCGGAGCACAGGCTCCAGACGCGCAGGCTCAGCAATTGTGGCTCACGGGCCCAGTTGCTCCATGGCATGTGGGATCCTCCCAGACCAGGGCTCGAACCCGTGTCTCCTGCATTGGCAGGCAGATTCTCAACCACTGCGCCACCAGGGAAGCCCCAAGTGTTTTACAAGTACAATTAGAACTGGTACTATCACTTTGGAAAACTATTTGGCAGAATATATAAAGGTAAACATATGTATACTCTATGACCCAGCACTCTCACTCTAGATTCACCGATAATAAAAATGTGTGCATTGGTTTACCAAACAACATTTACACCTATGTTCATAATAGCACTTTTTAAACTGCCCAATATTACCAAGTACTCAAATGTTCTTCATCAGGAAAATGTACAGGTTAATTGTGTATTAACACAGTGTATTATTCAGCAATAAAAATGTACAAATTAGAGGACCTTCAAGATGGCAGAGGAGTAAGACGTGGAGATCACCTTCCTCCCCACAAATACATCAAAAATACATCTACATGTGTAACAACACCTACAGAACACCTACTGAAGGCTGGCAGAAGACCTCAGACTTCCCAAAAGTCAAGAAACTCTCCACAGACCTGGCTGTGTGTCTGACAGGGATTTGGTGCTCTGGCCAGGTGTCAGGCCTGAGCATCAGAGGTGGGAGAGCCAAGTGCAGGACATTGCTCCACCAGAGACCTCCTGGCCCCATGTAATATCAATCGGCGAGAGCTCTCCCAGAGATCTCCATCTCAACACTAAGACCCAGCTCCACTCAACAACCAGCAAGCTCCAGTACTGACACCCCACGCCAAACAACTAGCAAGACAGGAACACAACCCCACCGATTAGCATAGAGGCTGGCTGAAATCATACTGAGTTCACAGACACCCCAAAACACACCACTGTACTTGGTCCTGCCCAGCAGAAAGACAAGGCCGGACTCGGTCCTGCCCAGCAGAAAGACAAGATCCAGCCTCATCCACCAGAACACATCCACCAGAACACAGGCACATCCACCAGAACACAGGCACCAGGAGCAAGGTAAAAACCCACCAGACCAAACAAATGAAGAGGAAATAGGCAGTCTACCTGAAAAAGAATTCAGAGTAATGATAGTAAAGGTGATCCAAAATCTTGGAAATAGAATGGAGAAAATACAAGAAAGGTTTAACAAGGACCTAGAAGAACTAAAGAGCAAATAAAAATGATGAACAACACAATAAATGAAATTAAAAATTCTCTAGAAGGAATCAATAGCAGAATTACTGAGGCATAAGAATGGTTAAGTGACCTGGAAGATAAAATAGTGGAAATAACTACCACAGAGCAGAATAAAGAAAAAAGAATGAAAAGAATTGAGGACAGTCTCAGAGACCTCTGGGACAACATCAAATGCACCAACATTCAAATTATAGGGGTCCCAGAAGAAGAGAAAAAGAAAGGGTCTGAAAAAATATTTGAAGAGATTATAGTTGAAAATTCCCCTAATATGGGAAGGGAAATAATCAATCAATTCCAGGAATTGCAAAGAGTCCCATACAGGATAAATCCAAGGAGAAACACACCAAGACACATATTAATCAAGCTATCAAAAATTATATATAAAGAAAAAATATTAAAAGCAGCAAGGGAAAAACAACAAATAACATACAAGGGAATGCCCATAAGGTTAACAGCTGATCTTTCAGCAGAAGCTCTACAAGCCAGAAGGGAGTGGCAGAACATATTTAAAGTGATGAAAGGGAAAAACCTACAACCAAGATTACTCTACTCAGCAAGGATCTCATTCAGATTCGACAGAGAAATTAAAACCTTTACAGACAAGCAAAAGCTAAGAGAATTCAGCACCACCAAACCAGCTTTACAACAAATGCTAAAGGAACTTCTCTAGGCAGGAAACACAAGAGAAGGAAAAGACCTACAATAACAAACCCAGAACAATTAAGAAAATGATAATAGGAACATACATATTGATAATTACCTTAAATGTAAATGGATTAAATGCTCCAAACGAAAGACAAAGACTGGCTGAATGGATGCAAAAACAAGACCCATATATATGCTGTCAACAAGAGACCCACTACAGACTTAGGGACACATACAGACTGAAAGTGAGGGAATGGAAAAATATTCCATGCAAATGGAAATCAAAAGAAAGCTGGAGTAGCAATTCTCATATCAGACAAAATCGACTTTAAAATAAAGACTATTACAAGAGATAAAGAAGTACACTACATAATGATCAAGGGACCAATCCAAGAAGAAGATATAACAATTGTAAATACTTATGCACCCAACATAGGAGCACCTCGAAACATAAGGAAAATGCTAACAGCCATAAAAGGGGAAATCGACAGTAACACAGTAATAGTAGGGGACTTTAACACCCCACTTTCACCAATGGACAAATCAACCAAAATGAAAATAAATAAGGAAACACAAGCTTTAAATGACACATTAAACAAGATGGACTTAATTGATATTTATAGGACATTCCATCCAAAACAACAGAATACACTTTCTTCTAAAGTGCTCATGGAACATTCTCCAGGATAGATCATATTTTGGGTCACAAATCAAGCCTTGGAAATTTAAGAAGATTGAAATCGTATCAAGTATCTTTTCCATTGACAACATTATGAGACTAGATATCAATTACAGGAAAAAAACTGTAAAAAGTACAAACACATGGAAGGTAAACAATACACTACTAAATAACCAAAGCATCACTGAAGAAATCAAAGAGGAAATCAAAAAATACCTAGAGACAAATGGCAATGAAATCACGATGACCCACAACCTATGGGATGCAGCAAAAGCAGTTCTAAGAGGGAAGTTTATAGCAATACAATTCTACCTCAAGAAACAAGAAAAATCTCAAATAAACAGCCTAACCTTACACCTAAAGCAATTAGAGAAAGAGGAACAAAAAAACCCCAAAGTTAGCAGAAGGAAAGAAATCATAAAGATCAGATCAGAAATAAATGAAAAAGAAATGAAGGAAACAATAGCAAAGATCAATAAAACTAAAAGCTGGTTCTTTGAGAAGATAAACAAAATTGATAAAGCATTAGCCAGACTCATCAAGAAAAAAAGGGAGAAGACTCAAATCAACAGAATTAGAAATGAAAAAGGAGAAGTAACAACTGACACTGCAGAAATACAAGGGATCATGAGAGATTACTACAAGCAACTATGTGCCAAGAAAATGGACAACCTGGAAGAAATGGACAAATTCTTAGAAAAGCACAACCTTTTGAGACTGAACCAGGAAGAAATAGAAAATATGAACAGACCAATCACAAGCACTGAAATTGAAACTGTGAGTAAAAATCTTCCAACAAACAACAGCCCAGGACCAGATGGATTCATAGGCAAATTCTATCAAACATTTAGAGAAGAGCTAACACCTATCCTTCTCAAACCCTTCCAAAATATAGCAGAGGGAGGAACACTCCCAAACACATTTTACGAGGCCACCATCACCCTGATACCACAACCAGACAAAGATGTCACACAAAAAAGAAAACTACAGGCCAATATCACTGATGAACATAGATGCAAAAATCCTCAACAAAATGCTAGCAAACAGAATCCAGCAGCACATTAAAAAGATCATACACCATGGTCAAGTGGGGTTTATCCCAGGAATGCAAAGATTCTTCAATATACACAAATCAATCAATGTGATACACCATATTAACAAATTGAAGGAGAAAAACCATAAGATAATCTCAATAGTTGCAGAAAAAGCTTTCAACAAAATTCAACACCCATTTATGATAGAAACTCTCCAGAAAGTGGGCATAGAGGGAACCTACCTCAACACAATAAAAGCCATATATGATAAACCCACAGCCAACATCATTCTCAATGGTGAAAAACTGAAACCATTTCCACTAAGATCAGGAAGAAGACAAGGGTGCCCACTCTCACCACTATTATTCAACATAGATTTGGAAGTTTTAGCCACAGCGATCAGAGAAGAAAACGAAATAAAAGGAATACAAATTGGAAAAGAAGAAGTAAAACTGTCACTGTTTGCAGATGGCATGCTTCTATACATAGAAAATCCTAAAGATGCCACCAGAAAACTACTAGAGCTAATCAATGAATTTGGTAAAGTAGCAGGATACAAAATTAATGCACAGAAATCTCTTGCATTCCTATACACTAACAATGAAATATCTGATAGAGAAATTAAGGAAACACTCCCATTTACCATTGCAACAAAAATAACAAAATACCTAGGAATAAACCTACCTAAGGAGACAAAAGACCTGTATGCAGAAAAATATGACACTGATGAAAGAAATTAAAGATGATACAAGCAGATGGAGAGATATACCATGTTCTTGGATTGGAAGAATCAACATTGTGAAAATGACTATACTACCCAAAGCAATCTACAGATTCAATACAATCCCTATCAAACTACCACTGGCATTTTTCACAGAACTAGAACAAAACATTTTGTATGGAATTTGTATGGAAACACAATTTGTATGGAAACACGAAAGACCCCGAATAGCCAAAACAATCTTGAGAAAGAAAAACGGAGCTGGAGGAATCAGGCTCCTGGACTTCAGACTATACTACAAAGCTATAGTAATCAAGACACTATGGTAGTGGCATGGAAATAGAAATATAGATCAATGGAACAGGAGAGAAAGCCCAGAGATAAACCCACACACATATAGTCACCTTATTTTTGATAAAGGAGGCAAGAATATACAGTGGAGAAAAGACAGCCTCTTCAATAAGTTGTGCTGGGAAATCTGGACACTACGTGTAAAAGAATGAAATTAGAACACTCCCTAACACCATACACAAAAATAAACTCAAAATGGATTAAAGACCTAAATGTAAGGCCACACACTATAAAACTCTTAGAGGAAAACAGAGGCAGGACACTCTATGACATAAATCACAGCAAGATCTTTTTTGACCCACCTCCTAGAGAAATGGAAAAAAAAAACAAAAATAAACAAATGGGACCTAATGAAACTTAAAAGCTTTTGCACTGCAAAGGAAAGTATAAACAAGATGAAAAGACAACACTCAGAATGGGAGAAAATGTTTGCAAACGAAGCAACTGACAAAGGATTAATCTCCAAAATTAGCAAGCAGCTCATGCAGCTCAATATCAAAGAAAGAAACAACCCAATCCAAAAATGGGCAGAAGACCTAAATCAACATTTCTCCAAAGAAGATATACAGATTGCCAACAAACACATGAAAGGATGCTCAACATCACTAATCATTAGAGAAATGCAAATCAAAACTACAATGAGGTATCACCTCACACCGGTCAGAATGGCCATCATCAAAAAATCTACAAACAATAAATGCTGGAGAGTGTGTGGATGAAAGGGAACCCTCTTGCACTGTTGGTGGGAATGTAAATTGATAAAGCCACTATGGAGGTTCCTTAAAAAACTAAAAATAGAACTACCATATGACCCAGCAATCCCACTACTGGGCATATACGCTGAGAAAACCATAATTCAAAACAGTCATGTACCACAATGTTCATTGCAGCTCTATTTACAATAGCCAGGACATGGAAGCAACCTAAGTGTCCATCGACAGATGAATGGCTATAGAAGATGTGGCACATATATACAATGGAATATTACTCAGCCATAAAGGGAAACAAAATTGAGTTATTTGTAGTGAGGTGGATGGACCTAGAGTCTCTCATACAGAGTGAAGTAAGTCAGAAAGAGAAAAACAAATACCATATGCTAACACATATATATGGAATCTAAAAAAACGAAATGGTTCTGAAGAACCTAGGGGCAGGACAGGAATAAAGACTCAGACATAGAGAATGGACTTGAGGACACGGGGAGGGGGAAGGGTAAGCTGGGATGAAGTGAGAGAGTGGCACTGACATATATACACTACCAAATGTAAAATAGGTAGCTAAAGGGAAGCAGCTGCATAACACAGGGAGATCAGTTCGGTGCTTTGTGACCACCTAGAGGGGTGGTATAGGGAGGGTGGGAGGGAGACGCAAGCACGAGGGGATATGAGGATATATGTATACGTATATCTGATTCACTTTGTAATACAGCAGCAACTAACACAACAATATAAAGCAATTATACTCCAATAAAGATGTTAAAAAATGTACAAATTACAACTACACATAATATAAATGGATCTCACAAACATAATATTGAGATAAAGAAGCCAGAGTGAAAAAGAATAATGTATATGGGTTTGTATGTATTTAAACATAGGCATAACCATCATAACTATCTATGATGCTAGAATTCAGGGTAGTGGCAGTCTTGGGTAAATGACTGGAATGGAATTTCTACAGTGTTGTTAATGTTCTGGGTTTTTTGTTTTGAGTGTTTGTTAAATGGTTTTAGTTTGTAAAAGTTTATTGAGCTACATATTTATGATTCGGGCACTTTTACATATGTATTTTATTTCTATTAAAATGTTCCCTAAATGCCGAACAAACTTACATCATTCCTCTCATAGTAAACTGTTAAACTCAAAAAAATTCTCACATTATTGGTGGGTATATAATTTGGTACATTCTTTTTTAAATTTTTATTTTATTGAAGTACAGTTGATTTACAATGTTGTGTTAATTTCTACTGTACAGTAAAGTGATTCTGTTATACATATATCATTTTTTTCATATTCTTTTCTATTGTTGTTTATCACAGGATATTGAGTTTAGCTCCCTGTGCTTTACAGTAGGACCTTGTTGTTTATCTGTAATTTGGTTCATTCTTTCTGGAGAGCTATTTGACAGGAATTATTAAAAGAAATGTTCATATTGTTTCATATAGTCATTTAATTTTTTGCATTCTGTTCTACAGAAAAAAATCATACATGTGTGGAAAGATTTGCACATAAAGATGTTCTTTGTAATAAAACAAATAAAGCAAAACAATAGAAGAAACAAAGTATACAAATATAGGTTATTGGGCTTAAACAAGTTATTGCCTATCCACATAATTGAGTTCTGTTAAGTAGTAAAAGTACGCTGTAAAAGTGTATTTAATGATAAAGAATACCTTTCATGGTTTACACTTTAAATAATAGAAAAGTAGATTAGAAACAATATGCTCAATGGGATTGTATTATATATCTATATGCATATGTATACATATAAACATAGAATGTAGTTGATAAAATATAATCAGTCCTTATTTCTGAATATTCTTATACAATCAATATTAAAACAAGCAATTTCTGTACATAAAACCACCAGAAACAAGCATAGCAAATAACAAACTAGGAAACATGCACAATTTTAACCTCATTTTTCCATGCTTCAGAAAAAAGTGATATGGAGAAATCCTTTCTTTTCACATGGAAAATCTATCACTCCCTTCACAGTTTATTTAGGATACAGGATAAGCCACTGTAATAGAGACCCCAAGAATACAATGGTTCAGACAAGAGGGAAGTGTATTTCTCTCATACAAAATAGTCCAGAGATAGGAAGGGACTTTTGGGCAGGTGAATTTGTCTGCTGTATGAGGTCAGGTGCCTTCTATTCTGTTGCTCTGCTATCTCCTAGAGTGTTGTCCTTATACTTCGTCTGAGTTCTAGGACACAGGAAGGAGGAAAGAGAAAGTAGTAGGCAAACAATTCCCTTTTAAAAATTGATACAGAAGTTGCACGTTCCACATCTGCTCATATTCTATTGCAAAGAACTTGAACAAAAGACATACAGTACTTGGCTACAAAGGAGGCTAGGGAATGTTAATTTCTTGTTGGGCGATCAAGAGTTCTTCTAAAACATTGGGAAAGGAAATCCTGTTACTTAGAGGAAGATAGGGAAAATTGTCACTGGGGGCAATTAGCAGTCTTGGGTAAAAGAAGTGATGGCAATAAAGTTAACAATCATCAGCCAAACTTTGGTAACGTTGATCATCTGAGATACTATATCCACACACAATTCCATTTAGTGCAAAACAAAGTTTTCTCTATGTCTAAGAAAAATCAACTGGGTGAATAGCCGTGTGGTGTACAGAGACCCTGATCATCCATATTTACTATAGCTTTGTCATAGTTAAATTTTTGTGAACACCACTGATTATTTCCTTAGGATGGATACCTAGGAATGAATTTGTGGGCTCAAGGGGTGCCCATATTTTAAATGTAAATGCCTGAGTTCTATACAGAAAGGTGGAGAAATTCATATTCCATTACCTGGAAATAAGTGAGAAAGCCCTTGGGGGAGTGTAGAGTACAGACCTCCTGATTTTGTGTCATAAAGAGCTTGCACTGAACCCACTTTGAGACCATAGACACCATCAATAGACTTAAGTACCTCTAAAGGAGGACTAAGTAGACTTGTACTCACAAGGCAGCATGAGACAGGCCAGAGTAATTAGTGATAAGCATAGTGGGCCTGGCTTCAGTCAGACAGGTCTCCTCTTTCCCACCCTACTTCTAGGTCGTGCCCATGTTCTGAGGCCCAGGTCAAGGTTCTTTTCCTCCTCAAGGCTTTCTCTATTTTGAGCCAACCTGGCCATTGCTATCTCCAAGCTCCTATTACCTTGACAGTTCACCCTTTCCTTTAGCTTTCTCCAAATGGCCTCATATGTAGGGGTATTTGGCCTACCCAGAGAGAGTATATCTTTCACCAGCATAGTACCCTCCTCTGAGACCTAGCCCTTATCATTCAGAGCACACAGGGAAGGGCTCGGGCATCTGAGGAGGTCCCCAAAATACCTATTGACTCAACCGTGAACAAAGGGAAGAAATTGAATGGAGAATATGGGAGGGGACATAGGGTTATATTGAGACAGTCTTCATTCTAAAGCCTGGATTGGTTCCCAGACTCAACACTAACCAGCTGTATAACCTTGGACGCCTTACTTAAACCTCTCAAAAGGAGAGAGAGAGAGAATGGAGGGAAGAACACCAGAGGAGAGTGTGCCATAACAGTTCAGATGCAAGCTCAGAAGGGCCTAAACCAGCATAATAAGTTCAGCTGTCACAATAAAGAAAGATGGAGGCTTACTGGCTATCAAAGTGGGTGAGAGTCAGACAAGGCTCTGAAATTTCAAGACAGAGTGACTAGACAAGTTAATATGGTAGGTTGGGTTAATTAATGTTAAAGGCACACGATCTCAAATATCACGATCTAAACACGATCAAACACGATCTAAAATATCAACAGAAGACCTAAAAGTCAAGTTGGCCCCCATAGACCTGTAGTCACCAAATGATATCAACTGGGTAAGGGCAAACTGTTGGAGTCAATATTTTAATCTCCTAGATATAGCTGCAAATTTGCAGGATTAGAGGAAAGAGGATCAGGTTGAACCAGAAGTAGGTAGTTAGCAAATTCCAGACTGTGAGAAACCCTACAAGTGAAACAGCCCAAGTTCTTCCATAGATAATTTGTAAGGAAAAGAAAGAGATGGAGGAAAAAGCCATACATTAATGGAGACTTTAAATAAACAAATTTTTTTAAAGAGCAAGAATAAACCATAGTATATAGCTATGTACATTTGGAAGATAAAACCATAAAGAAACCAAAGACAGTGATTACTATAAAAGCCAGGATAGCAGTTACTTTCAGGGGGGAAATGGGAAGTTTCATTTAGGGTGGGGCATCTAATGAGGCTTCTGGGGTAGCTGAAAAAGTTCTATTTGTTGATCTGAATTATGGTTACAGGAGTGTTCACCTCACAATATTTCACTGCCCTGTACATTTTAAATGTTTCTAGGTTATATTTTATAATAAAAATGCTTTAAAACTTACAAGCTTTCTTTTTTTACATGAGTTTCAAGAATCATAACATGATAACAAGGGTAGTGATAGTGAGGTTTCAGGGTCTCCTAATGACCTCATAATAAACAAGATCAGGGTTGTTAAGAATTCTACCACATGAATTGACTCAGTGATTTCCCAGTTTATATAACTAGTCCTGCATTTCTTTGTTCTACAATTGCATGCAATTATTCAAAATATCACTGTGGTTTTCACTCAATCTGCAGGCAGTGTCCATCTAGGATAAAACTGCTACAAAATTATGACAATCGAGGGGCTCCTGTATAGCCTTTCACAGTCCAGATTGATTTCCTTGTTTTGCAGAAGCGTTAGGTTCACCTTGTGTTGATCTTGTTTTGATCACTTTTTAACAACTGTTAGAGATATAATTTACAGACATTAAATTGTACACATATGAAGAATACATTTCTAATGAGTGGTGAGTACTGAAAAGTGTATACTCCCACATAATCACTGTCGCATTTAAGATATAGAACATTTCCATTACCTCAGAAAGTCAGGCCCCTTTGCAGTTAGTACCCCAATAAACTTTATTCCAGGAAACAAATAAACTGATTTCTATTACTATAGACAGGTTTTACCTTCTCAGGAATGTTGTATAAATGGAATCATATTGTACATATTCTTTTGTGCCTGGCTTCATCCATATTATTGCCTGCATCAGTTTGTTCCTTTATATTATTCTACTGTTTGTGTTTAGTATTGCAACATAACAAATAACCCCAATACTTAGGGGCTTAAGACAACAAACTTTTTTTTTTTTTTTGATGAACCTCCATGATGTTTTCTATAGTGGCTGTACCAATTTACATTCCCACCAACAGTGCACGAGGTTTCTCCTTTCTCCACATCCTCTCCAACACTTATTTGTTGTCTTTTTGTTAATAGCTATTCTGACAGGTGTGAGGTGATACCTCATTGTGGTTTTGATTTGCATTTCTCTGATGATTAGTGATGTTGAGCATCTATCCATGTGTCTGTTGGCCATCTGTATGTCTTTCAAAAAATGTCTATTCAGGTCCTTTGTCCATTTTTTAATTGGGTTGTTTTTTTTTTTGATATTGAGTTATATGAGTTCTTTGTATATCTTGAATATTAACCACTTATCAGATATACTGTTTGCAAATATCTTCTCCCATTCAGTAGGCTGCCTTTGGTATTGTTGATAGATTCCTTCACTGTGTATAAGCTTGTTAGTTTGAGGTATTCCCATTTGTTTATTTTTGCTTTTGTTTCCCTTGTCTGAGGAGACTATATCCAAAAAAATATTGCTGAGACCAATATCAAATTGCTCAATGTCTATGTTTTCTTACAGGAGTTTTATGGTTTCAGTTCTTACATTTAAATTCTTAATACACTTTGGTTGATTTTTGTATATGGTGTGAGAAAGTAATCCAGCTGATTCTTTTGCATATAGCTGTCCAGTTTTCTAACACCATATATTGAAGAGGCTGTCTTTTCCCCATAGTATATTCTTGCCTCCTTTGTTGTAGATTAATTGACCATATATAAGATTGAGTTTATCTTTGGGCTTTCTATTCCCTTCCATAATATATGTGTCTGTTTTTTGTACCAGTACCATACAGTTTTTGATGACTGTAGCTTTGTAGTATAGTTTGAAAGGGGGAGGATGATACCTCCAGCTTTGTTCTTTTTTCTCAAAATTGTTTTGGCTATTTGGGGTCTTTTATGTTTCCATACAAATTTTAGAATTATTTGTTCTAATTCTGTGAAAAATGCCATTGAAATTTTGATAGGGCTTGCATCAAATCTGTAGATTGCCTTGGGGAGTATGGTCATTTCGACAACATTAATTCTTCCAATACATGAACATGGAATATCTTTCCATTTGTGTCATCTTAAATTTCTTTCATCAACATCTTATCGTTTTCTGAGTAGGTGTCTTTTACCTCGTTGGTTAGATATAGTCCTAGGTATCAATATTTTATTCTTTTTGATACAGTTGTAAATAGGATTGTTTTTCTTAATTTCTTTCTGATAGTTCATTGTTAGTGTATAGAAATGCAACAGATTTCTGTATATTGATTTTGTACCCTGCAAGTTTACTGATTTCATTTATTAGTTCTAATAGTTTTATCATGGCATGTTTAGGATTTTCTATATATAGTATCATGTCACCTGCAAAGAGTAACAATTTTATTTCTTCCTTTCCAATGTTGATTACTTTTCTTTTGCTTTCTTGTCTAATAGCTGTAGCTAGGACTTCCAACAAAAAATATATTTTATTGGAATATATCAAATACATATCAAATAAAAGTGGTGAGAGTGGGCATCCTTGTCTTGTTCCTGGTCTTAGAGGAAATACTTTCAGTTTTTCACAATTGAAAATGATGTTGGCTGTAGGTTTGTCATATGTGGTCCTTATTATGTTGAAGTATGTTCCCTCTATGCCCACTTTGTTGAGATTTTTTATCATAAATGGATGTTGAATTTTGTCAAAAGCTTTTTCTGCATCTATTGATATGATCATATGTTTTTATTCTTCAATTTTTAATGTAGTGTATCACATTGATTTATTTACAGATAGTGAACCATCCTTGTATCCCTGGGATAAATCTCACTTGATCATGGTGTATGATCCTTTTAACTATTATTGAATTCAGTTTGCTAATATTTTGTTGAGGATTTTTCCATCTATGTTTGTCAGTGATATTGGCCTATAATTTTCTTTTTTTATGGTCTCTTTGTCTGATTTTGGTATCAGACAAAGGATGATGCTGGACTCATAGACTGAGTTCAGAAGTACTCTTTCCTCTTTAATTTTTTGGAATAGTTTGAGAAGGATAGGTTTTAACTCTTCTTTAAATATTTGTTAGACTTGACCCATTAAGCCATCTGGTCCCAGACTTTAGTTTGTTGGGAGTTTTCTGTTTTTTGTTTTTTACTGATTCAGTTTCATTACTGGTAATTGGTCTCTTCATATTTTCTATTTCTTCCTGATTCAGTCTTGGGAGATTGCACAGTTATAGGAATTTATCCATTTCTTCTAGGCTGTCCATTTTACTGGCATGTAATTGTTCATAGTAATCTCTTATGATCCTTTGTATTTCTACAGTGTTGGTTGTAACTTCTCTTTCATTTTTTTTATTTTATTTGGGCCCTTTTTCTTTTTTCTTGATGAATCTGGCTATAGGTTTATCAATTTTGTTTGTCTTTTCAAAGAACCAGCTCTTAGTTTCATTGATCTTTTCTTGGGTTTTTTAGTCTCTATTTCATTTATTTCTGCTCTGATCTGTATTATTTCTTTCTTTCTAGTAACTTTGGGTTTTATTTGTTTTTCTTTCTCTAGCTGCTTTACATGTAAGGTTAGGTTGTTTCTTTGAGATTTTTCTTGTTTCCTGAGGTAAGCTTGTATCACTATAAACTTCCCTCTTAGAACTGCTTTTGCAGTGTCCCATTAGGTTTGGATCATTGTGTTTCCATTTTCATTTGTCCCCAGGTATTTTTTTATTTCCTTTTTGATTATTCAGTGACCCATTGATTGTTTAGTAGCATATTGTTTAGCTTCCACATGTTTCTGGTTTTTGCAGGGTTTTTTTTTCTTGTACTTGATTTCTACTTTCATGCTGTTGTGGTCAGAAAAGATGTTGGATATCATTTGAATCTTTTTAAATTTATTGACTTGTTTTTTGGTGTAGCTTGTGATCTGTCTTGGAGAATGTTCCATGTGCATTTGAAAAGAATGCATATTTTGTTGCTTTTGGATGGAATGTTCTACATCTATCCATCAAGTCTATATGGTCTAATGTGTCACTTAAGGCCAGTGTTTCCTTATTGATTTTCTGTCTGAATGATCTGTCCTTTGATGTAATTGGGGTGTTAAAGTCCCCTAATATTATTGTGTTACTGTCAATTTCTCCCTTTGTGTTTGTTCATATTTGCTTTATGTATTTAGATGTGAATGCTAGTACACTTGATTTTGTCCCAGAGGCCTCTTAAACTCTCCTCATTTTTAAAAAATTCTTTTTTCCCTTCAGCTTGGGTCATTTCCACTACTCTGTCTTCCAGTTCTCTGATTCATTCCTCTGTATCATCTAGTCTTCTGTTGATTCCTTCTACTGTATTTTTTATTTCAGTTATTGTAGTCTTCAGCTCTGTTTGATTCTTTATATTTTTCAACTCTTTTTTGAAATTCTCACTGTGCTCATCCATTCTCCTGAATTCAGTGAGCATCTATATGATCATTACCTTGAACTCTTTATTGGGTAGATAGCTTATCTCCACTTTGCTTAGTTCTTCTCCTGGGGTTTTGTCTTGTTCCTTCGTTTGAAACATATTCCTCTATCTCCTCATTTTGCCTGATTCTCTGTGCTCATTTCTATGTATTAGGCAGGTTGGTTATATTTCCTCATCTTGGAGAAGTGACCTTATGTAGGAGATGTCCTGTTGGGCCCAGTACCACACTCCCTTTTCATCACCAGAGCTCTATGCTCCAAGGATGTCCCCTATGTGGGCTACATGGGCTCTTCTATTGTGGTGGAGCAGACTACTGTGGGCACAGTGGTAGATTGGGTTGGCCCCCAGCCCAGTTGGTTGCCAGGCTCTGCCTCTTGTCATGGTTGCCAATCTGCTCATGGGTGGGCCTGGGTCTTGGGGCAGCTGGCTGTGCAGCTGGAGGGCCCGAGACTGGTGCCAGCCTGCTGGTGGGTGGGTAAGCTCCTGTTGCTATAGGCTAGAGGGAGGACTCCAAAATAGTGCTTGCCAGTACCAGTGTCCTTGTGGTAGAAGGAGCTCCCCAAAATGGCTACTGCCAGCATCTATGGCCCAGAGGGAGTCCCAGTTGTCTCCTGACTCTCTGGGAGGCTCTCCAAGATCAGCAAGTGGGTCCAAATCAGGCACTATGACTTAGAGCTTGTTAGATTTTGTGTGCACCCTTTAAGAACAGAGTTTCTGTTTCCCACAGCCCTCTAGCTCTCCCATACACAAGCTCCACTGGCTTTCAAAGAAGATTTTCTGGGAACTTGCTTTCCTAGTGCAGGAACACTAGACTGGGGAGTCTGATGTGGAGCTTGGACACTTCACTCTCTGGGGAGACCCTCTGTGATTGTCTGATGTGGAGCTTGGACACTTCACTCTCTGGGGAGACCCTCTGTGATTGTGATTATCCTCTCATTTGTGAGTTGCCTACCCAGGGGTGTGGGTCTTTACTATACCATGACTCCACCCCTCCTACCTGTCTCATTGTAGTTCCTTCTTTATATTTTTAGTTGTGGAAAATCTTTCCTGTTAGTCTTCAGGTTATTCTCATAGACAGTTGCTCTGTAAATAGTTGTAATTTTGGTGTGCCTGTGGGAGGAGGTGAGTTCAGGGTCTTCCTACTCCACCATGTTGGTCACACCTCAACCATTTTTAATTGTAAAATTCAGTGTCTTTTAGTACACTCACAAATGTACAGTTATCAATACTATCTAGCTCCAGAATATTTTCTTCATTCCAAAAGGAAACCGCAGGCCTCTTAAGCATTCACTCCCCATTCTCTCCTCTCTTAACCCCTGGAAACCATTCATTTGCTTTATGTCTTTATGGACTTGCCTATTATGGATATTTAATATAAATACAATCATACAATATGTGGCCTTTTGTGTCTGGCTTGTAACTCACTTGTCATTCTTTGCCCAGCCTCATGAAGTTTCACTTTATGTATGTGCAGCTTAATATATAGCAACAGGCTCAAGGGAAACTTTTAAAAGACTTTTGGAGAATGTTTTTCTGTACTAATCCATCATCTCTGGTATTCTTCCTCACAAACTTCAGCCACCTCTACTTCCAATCTCTTTCTTGTCAACTCAGGAAGGCAAATGCTCCTCCTCTCTATGCCACAATCCACAGGATGCCTTTAGTCAAAATCCAAAGCAATCACAGGGCTCATCTTGATTGCTTCTCTTCTCTCAGGGACCACACCCTTGTGCTGCCAATTGTCTAGAGTCTAAAAACATTTGTAGTTGTTTGATGTATTTGCCCAGTTATCTAGTTCTTCAAGGCAGGAGGATATGCCTAATCCAAGTTTTTCCATCATTTGTCATTTGGTTTATTTGAGCATATTTTGCACAATTCTAGGACTATTTGCTTATAGAATCCCCTCACCCTGTGTGAAGCCATATTGGAAAAGGAACCAGCAAGTCAGCCTGGTGTCCACCTAACACACAGGAAAATTCACCCCTCCTTGCCATAGCAAAGGGGAGAGTACACTATGTGTCTATCTTCACCCTGCTATCTCTTTTGGATCAACAGAATAAGCAGTGATCTAACTAAGAACCGTACACCAGTACCTTGTTCTTGCAGACCTCTCTCTGTATGTAATTCTCTTAGAGCTTCCACCTCCACTTGGTTTAAAAGAGGAAAGAACTATGCTCTTCCTTTCACCCACGAGAAAGGGGTAGAATTGACTTTCACCATGTGCCAACCCTGGAGTCAGAATACCTTGGTTAAAATTCTATCTCCACTATTTACTGTGTGACTTTGGGCAAGCTACTTAACCTCTGTACTCCTTAGTTTGCTAATAATAGCACTGTGAGTAGTAATGAATAGTAATTCCGTTAGTATATGTAAAGTGCTTAGAAGAGTGCCTGGTATATGACAAGTATTATATAAGTATGAAGTACTATTGGTGTTGTTGTTGTTGTTATTGTTGTTATAATGAATGACACTGAACTCCCCACAAAGTCTATGGCTACCACAATTCTTTGCCTGTCACCCTTACCTGTCTCCTTACACTGATTTGGGAGAAGGAGGACTGGGACATTGTTGTAGATACACGGGTTAGGCGGGTTTTGGTAAGGTCTTATGAAGGTATCAGGTCCCAATTATTGGACTTTTTTTTCATGATACATAATGCCTCTTTGTCCTCACCTATGAGTCCCATCAACCAATAGTAGGGAAACAAATTAAATCTAACTCAATATCTTACTTTGCTTGCATTTGCATGTATTTTTATAACAGCTTTTACTTATAAATGGAGATGTATTCTGTGAAATGTTTAGATAAACCAAAGCTGTCCAGATCTAATAGAATTTTTGGAGAATGAAGTAAAATAAGGTAGGGCAGTGACATGATCATATCTGTTGTTTAGAATCTTCATTTTATTGGAAGGTGGCAAGATGTAAGGTAAAGAGGCCAGTAAATGTTGTTGTAGTGGTCGGAGTTTATGGCTGCTTGCCTTTGGGAAGTGGCAGTGAAGCCAGAGTGGGAATTGGAAGGATTCCTGAGATACTTTGGAGGTAATCATTGAGACCTGCCACTTATTGGAGCACTTGGTATTTGTCAGTCATGAAGACAATGAAGAAAAAGACCACGCATTTTACAGAAGGTGGAGATGCTGGCAACAGGGAAGACCAGAAAAGCAGGCTTATTAGAAGGATGAACTATGGTATTTGCCATCATTTTTGTAATCTGGTCAGTTAATAAAGAATGACTGCTTTCAAATTGGAAAAAAAAAACACATAAATCTAACGATCTGCATGAAAATCCATTTACAGAGGATTCAGGATTTCTCCACCCCAACAACAAATCTTTTGCTTCTATCACAACTAACCATTCCTTAATAACTGTGATAACAATGCTCTACTCTTTTTAAGATCTCTTCTCTTTCTCTTCTTAAATATTTTCTGGAACCATTTACTTCAAAGTGGTTAGTGGCAACTTTGCATTTATAATGAGCCACTGTTTTCCTAAAAACAAATACTAAGAACACATCCCTGGGAATTCCCTGGTGGTCCAGTGGTTAGGACTCCCGTGCTCTCACTGCCTGAGAGGGCCCGGTTCAATCCCTGGTCAGGGAACTAAAATTCTACAAGCCACACGGTGCAGCCAAAAAAAAAAATTAAAAAAAAAAAAGTTAAAAAAAAGAACATATCCTTCTTTCTGTTGCATATATTTCAAGCTAACCAATCAACAACAGATTCACTTAGATTAGTACCAAAAGCCTTAGCAACAAAAAGTTTTGTGTGATAAGTGACTAAATGGGGCCAGTTTCTGTTAGTGCTTCTAATTCCCCAGTGTGGCTGAGTAAGGTCTAAGGAAACATAAATAGGATAGAGATGTGTGGGAGAAATGAAAAACTACTGGATTCTAAATAAGAGTGTTGAGCAAAGGTGGGATCTTTTAAACACAGTATTGAGGGAAATACAAGGGCATGATACAAACTGGGAGACAGAGGGCATGATACTGAGATCGAAGTAGTAAAATTTTATGACTGACTTTTGAGATCTGAAAATCTAGGTATGCAGGATTATGGACTCAGGAGCTCACCTAATGAAAAGGCCTCACATGCTCAGGAGTGCCTCAAAAAGGTAGCCTCCAGTTGCCCTGTACATTTTAAACTTCCAAAAATGTGTCTGCTTGGAGGGTCTATATTTATCTTATGACTCAGCAACAGAAACAGGTGGCTGGGTCTTTTTATCCTCCTATCTTGAATCTTTTTTCCAAATGTACATACTGTTACCGTATTTCTGATTATTAAAAGAATATAATATGTTTATGGGGGAAAAGGGGAAACGAATAGGAAATTATCAGAATGAAAGTAAAAACCACAATCCCAGTCATTACTTCCTTCCTTAATTTACCCCACCCCCTCCAATTTGGTTGCAAGAACTGAAGTGCAAGGAAAATGGTGGCTATTAGTGACTGGGGAGAGGGTGGGTGGAGGGAAGACTGCTACCTTTCTGTTCTTGTATTTTAGAAGAGGATGAATAATCCTCTCTCTCCACACAACCATTAAAAAAGTAGCAATTGTTAATAGACTATGGGAAAATGCAGCCCTTCTCTGGTAATCAGAGAAAGGCAAATTCCAACTACAGGGAGAAGGGGCCACTTTTGACCTCTGGAATTAGCAATGACAAAAATGAGTGACAGGGCCTGGTGGGGGGTGGTGGGAGGTTGGTAAGCCGTTCCATTTCTGCAGCACAGCTGGTGGGAGGGGAAAGTGGGGACCAGAGTTGGAGGATGACATAATTCTCACGTGATCAGGAGCTGACGTGAAGTCCTCATATTCCCGGGCTTCTTTCTCCTCTGGGTACCAGCTCCTTACTGCCCTGCAGGTGTTCGTGCTTGTGGCCAAGACAAAGAGGACGTAAATTCTTTAAATCCCTGAAGGTTGGTGTGAGGGAACCACTGGGACTCTTGGGGTGGTAGTGGCTGAATCTAGTGCCTGGAATATGTCTAGGATTGCTTTCTCCAAACCCGTGCAAACTCGTCGGAGATAATTATATTTTTGAAGGGGGGTGGGGCTGGAGTAGGTGGAAGTCTCCTGAGAGACACCCAGAGGTTTAGTGTAGTTTAGAAATAATCAGCTTCTCTCAGACTAGCAAGATTTCCCTTTATCCTTCTTCTCTTTTCCCAACTCCGCTGGAGGAAATGAGGTGTGGGCTGGTGCGTGGAGAAAGGCTGGAATCCTGAGGTGGAGACAGAGAGATTTAGAGATAACTTGAAAATAGTTCGCCTCATTCAGTGCTAGCCTGCGAGGGATGTGGGGAGGGAGGGGACAGGGCCCTTGCAGGACTAGGCCTGAGGGTGAGGGGTGGGGGTTGGGGGCAGAGATTCGGTAGGAAGGGATAAGAACAGGAGGGGAAACAGGAGGTAGGAAATTTGGGGCGACAACGGTGATAAGGATCCTAGATTCAAGATAATAACGTGTGTCTTGTCTCTGGCGCTGGTCGATCCACAGAGAACTCCCTCCTTCCCGCCCCTTCCTTTCTGTCTGCAGGTCTGAGGGTCTGTGTTCACAGACATCTGCAGGCAAGTAAAAGAGGAGGAGACTATCCCGAATCGTCTCAGGGAGGGAAGCACTCAGACGGGGGTCTCTGAGGGTGGGAGTTAGGAAGGGCGAGAGCTGGGTAAAATTTGCGGCCCCACAGCTCAACTCCCTGTCTGCTCCCCTCCTGCCGCCCATCAGAGAGGCCATTAGCCTCGTCTGCTGAAGAAATGGTGGGCTGCTGAGGGAGGGGAAAGGAGGCGGAGAAGGGGTAAGGAGGCGGAGAAGGGGTAAGGGAGGGAGGGGGTGCATCTCGAACTTCGGAGGGCTGGACCAGTGAAGCAGGGGTGGGAGATTAGGCGAGTATCTAGCTTCAGAGAGAAACTGACAATCTTGAATGAAAAGAAATGAAGCAATCTTACTCTACATTTTCTCCCTGGACTTAAGCAGGAAACCACAACATCATGCAAAAATCCTGCAAAGAAAATGAAGGAAAGCCCAAGTGCAGCGTGCCAAAGAGGGAGGAAGAACGCCCCTATGGAGAATTCGAACGCCAGCAAACAGAAGGGAATTTTAGGCAAAGGTTGCTTCAGTCTCTCGAGGAATTTAAAGAGGACATAGACTATAGGCATTTTAAGGATGAAGAAATGACAAGAGAGGGAGACGAGATGGAAAGGTGTTTGGAAGAGATAAGGGGTCTGAGAAAGAAATTTAGGGCTCTGCATTCTAACCATAGGCATTCTCGGGACCGTCCTTATCCCATTTAATGTATTTCTCCCCTGAATTCAACTATTTTCTGTTATTAATATTGCAACATTGGTTCCTTTTGTCTGCGTTTTCTTGCTAAATATTTGCTACTATTTTATTCCAATCCTTCAGTGTTCCTTTGATTTACATATGACTCGTTACCATTTCATCTTTTAACCCAATCTCACTCATTTAATAGGATTGTTTCATTCGTTTGCATGGGAAGATGCTCATTGTATATTGTAAAGTGAAAATAATATGTTGCAAAATGATATATATAGATATGTCTATATATATCTTATATGTACATTTATACATGTCATAATGCAAAAAATGTCTGAATTATTATACACCAAAAGGTTAAGTGAATCTCTGTAATCTGTATTTTATTTTATTTTTTGCCTATTTGCATCTTCCCATTTTCCAAAAAAATGAATAATATAAATGTGTGTATATGTGTGTATTACTTGTGTCACAAAAAAACTAAAATAAACAGACACAATAAAAGAACTTGTCAATCACCTTTGAAGGGCAATGAAACACTTAATAAACTCTTAATAGCAGAACTATAAGAAAGAAATGTAAACTTCAAATTATCTCTGGATCTCTTAGCCAGAGAAATAAAACTGGCAATTAGTGTAGATACACTTGCTTAAGACTCAGTCTTTTCATGGGAAAACATTTGCCTCACAGGGCTGCTGTGGAGAAGAAATGAGGTGACTCTGAGCTGTGCTTGGTGGGCTCTTGTTCCCACCTATGCATATAGAACACCAACCCACTACAGAACATCAGTTTTGAGGGAGGGAGGGTCCTGGCGTGACTCAACCTGCGCTCAGGAACAAGTCCAATAGGCAGGGAGGTGGGGACTTCCATGCCAGGCCTCTGCTGTTGAGCCCCACCCCTGGCTCCCCTGGGTCCTGCCAGGCCTGCTGGGCACTGCTGCCTTTTCTCCTGGGCCCTTTGCTCTCTGCTGGCCCTGCTGCTGGTGGTGCACTGGAGTCCTTGAGTGCCAAAGCCCCACTGAGTTTCCTGGAGTCCCCAGTGCATTGAACCCCCACTCTGTCTTCTGAAGCTTCTCTCTCTGCTTTACAGTGATGGTTAACACAGGTGGGGACTGTTCCAGGATTGCTTGGGCCACAGTGTTTAGCAGAGTTTTTAGTAAAACAGCCCTTTCCATTTTGAGCCACAGGACACTTCCTCCATAGGAGTGAGACATGATGAGTCTATTTTGGGGGTTGGACCAGGGTTCAAATTTGAGCAAAAATGTCATGCTATAGTCAGAGTTGCTGCTCGATGTCTAAGAACTGAGGTTTTGTCTTCTTTCTCTTGTGGGATGATTTCTCCCTGAAGGCTCCTGTCAGGCCTGCCCTACAGGTTCAGAAGACTCTCAGGAGACATGTGTAAATTGCACAAAGTAATGCAGGAAATAGATCTAGGGAAACAATCCCCTTCTCTCCATCCCTTCCAATCCTGAAACATATGAAAATTCTTTGTAAGACTAATATATGTATAACACATATTATATATATAAATATATACACATATATAGAAATATATGTATTTATACCTTTTAGTGTATGTATGTACATATATCGTTTTATGTATATGTATATATGTATACTTAAGCATTATTTCTTAACTGGACTTTTTGCATTTTCCATTTCAAAGTAAAGACTATTATATTTCATTATATTTTATCATTTCATTATATTTCTTTTGATTACTGCTGTGACTTACGCATAGTGGGTACTTAATAAATGTTTACTTAATTAGAATTCTAGTGTTCTTGGCCCAGTTTTACTTCTGATTGCATAAAATTGGAAATAATCTATTTCTCTAGAAACTATAACTTACATTTTCAAAAAGAACCCAATAAGAAAGGGGTTATTCCCCAAATTCAGTCTATAAAACTATTATAACCTTGTATAATTAATTGATGTCTCTCAAAAAGTCAGCTCCTGACATTATAATCTTCTAGAGTGCTTATTACAAATACAAATTTATGACAAATAGCTCCCCATACACACACATACTCTTACAAAGTCAGAATTTCTGTGCATATGGCCTTGGAATCTTCATTTTGGGGTTCCCATGAAATCATGTTCTTCAAAACTGCTTCAAAAATCCTCACTATAGACCCTGTTTCAGCTGAGCAGTGCAGAAGGAGTCGCCTTATAACCAAAGAGCCTAATCGTTTACAATTCGTAATTAAGGGCTCCCGAAAGTCAAAATGGTTGGTACCATAGCCTGAAAATTGAGGGTACCCATCAAGTAAATCTATGTGGAGAATAAGCATTATTCAACCTTAGTAGAAGGCAAAAAGACAAATGAAAAATGAATAAAATAAAAACAAGTTGTTATCTACCTATCAAATAGACAAATGTTTACTTACAATACTCAGTTTTATTGAGGATGTAGGCATTTTCATACTCAATGAGAGAGTAAATTGCTATATTCATTTTTTTTGCTTCTATTCACAGTAAGTACCAAAAGCTCTATACTCTGCATACTCCATGACTCCCAAATTCTACTGCTTGAACTTTGTCCTAAGGAAATAATCACAGCAGTGAGCAAATATTTAGCTATAAGCATTTTTATTTAAAGATTTTACACATTTTCAAGGAGGTATTTTAACCTAAGAATCAAGTACATGGACTATCCAATCAGAAGAAAATGAACGTATATTCCTACTAGCCACATACACAAAAATACATCCCAGGTGGATTAAAGATGAAAATGTGAAAAACAGAAATAAAATATTGCAATGAAAATTAAGAGGAAAACTATATAGTCTTGTAATGTGATTATCTTCTTAAACATGAAAGAAAATCCAGAAGTTGTAAAGGAAAAAAATATTAAATATCCAAAAACAAGAAATAGCCTGGGAGAAAAATATTTGCAATATCATAACAGATAACAGGAAAATATCTCTAATACCCCAATAGCTTTTACAAATGGAAAGGAAAAACATAAACAAACCCATAAAAATATGCACATACCATATTACCCAGAATTCCACTGCTTTGTATTACAATAGAGATATATGTACACATGTGCACAGAACGCCTAGATGGATGTTTATTGTGACATTGTAAGAGCCAAAATATTGGAAATAGCCTAAGTCATCAAAAGGGAAAGGTCAAATAAACTGTGGTCTAGCTATACCAAGAAAACTACATGGTAGTTAAAAAGAATGAGATTCTTATATTGAAGCCTCTCCAGGAATAATTGTTAAATAAAGACATTATATATCTTTATGTTGCTATTGTCACAAATAATGAATTACCTAGTTCATCTTAATATACTGCTTTAACCACACATCCAATTTCAACCTCCTTCCCACAATTAAATACTTCTCAGTTTTATGGATATCCATCTAGAAATTTATATATTTCTGTTTTGCATTTTAACTAAATATTATGATGTTACATTATGACTTTCAGCAGCTCTTAATTATGAATTATAAACCAGTAGGCTCTCTGATTACAAGAAGACTCCTTCTGCACAGCTCACCTGAAACAGGGTCTATGGTGAGTGTGCATATTAACATAACTTTACAATTATTGTTTTATGCATTTGTCTTTTAAGTCACATAGAAGAAAAAGAGGAGTTATAAACCAAATATGCAAAACTACTTGCTTTTTTATTTAGCTATGTAGCTACCTTTACCATTATTGTTTATGTCTTCATATGACTTTGAGTTACACATTTACCTTGTGTCTCTTTATTTCAGCTTGGAAGTCTTATAGGACTTTCCAAAGGTCAGTAAATACAAATGCAAATCAATCTACTTTCTCTAGTATGACTATAACTTATGTTATTCAAACCATTCCCCTGTTAATTAACATTCAAACTATTTCTATATTTTGCCCACTAAAAGAATTGCTGTCTGCAATGACCATGCTTGTACAGATATTCAATCTACTGGTGCTTTTATTTCTATAGAATAGATTCTGGAAAGTAAGATTGCTTGATCAAAAACTACGTGTTGGGGCTTCCCTGGTGGCACAGTGGTTGAGAATCTGCCTGCCAATGCAGGAGACACGGGTTCGATCCCTGGTCTGGGAAGATCCCACATGCCGCGGAGCAACTGGGCCCGTGAGCCACAACTACTGAGCCTGCGCGTCTGGACCCTGTGCTCCGCAACAAGAGAGGCCGCGATAGTGAGAGGCCCGTGCACCGCAGTGAAGAGTGGCCCCCACTTGCCACAACTAGAGAGAAAGCCCTCGCAAAGAAACGAAGACCCAATACAGCCATAAATAAATAAATAAATAAATAAATAAATAAATAAATAAATAAATAAATAAATAAATAAATAAATAAATAAATAAATAAATAAATAAATAAATAAATAAATAAATAAAATTTTAAAAAAAAAGAAAAGGAAGATAAGTAGAAAGAATTGTAACTGTTGCAAAGTATTGAAAAAAAAAAAAAGTACGTGTTCTGGGAATTTCCTGGCTGTCCAGTGGTTAGGACTCTGCACTTTCACTGCAGAGGGCATGGGTTCAATCCCTGGTCGGGGAACTAAGATCCAGCAAGTCAGGCAGCGGGGCCAAAAAACCAAAAAATTTCGTGTTCTTTTACATTTCCCAGCCTCCCTTGCACATATGTTGGGGCCATCAAATGTAATATAAGACACATCTAAGGCTTATAAACACTGCGGGGTGACCTCTCCACACTCTTTTCAGTAACCTTGGAAACCATGTGTGCCATCTGGAACACATAACTGTGAGATGAATGCAGGCTAGATACCCAAATAATCAATGGAGCAGAGCTATGCTGTAGAGCCAATAACTCTCACTGAACTGACATGAAGGAGTAATAAACCATTTAAAGTCACTGAGATAGCCTAGTTCATCTTAATATACTGCTTTAACTACACCTTAACACAATTTCAAACCCCTCCCCGCAATTAAACACTTAACAGCTTGACAGCTATCCATCTAGAAATTTATATATTTCTGTTATACATTTTAACTAAATGTTATAAAATTACATTTACTGTCCTACTGTTTTTTACTTAACAATATTCCTGGAGATGCTTCAATAAAGAATCTCATTCTTTTTAATGACTATGTAGTTTTTTTTTGAGGATAGTTTATTTGACCTTTCCCTTTTGATGACTTGGGCTATTTCCAACATTTTGACTCTTACAAACAGTTCCACAGTAAAATTCCATCTATGCATTTCTGAGCATGTGTGTATATATATCTAGGTAAATCAAAGCAGTGGAAGTGCTGGGTCATATGGTATGTGCATAATTTTACTTGTTTGTTTATTTACCATAGTGTATGCCAGAAACATATACCTCACCTCAAAAGTCCTGATGAATATTGATGCAAAAATCCTCAACAAAATGCTAACAAACTAAGCCAGCAGAATATTGAAAGGATTTTACATCATGATGAATTGGGATTTATGCACAAAATGAAAGGGTGATTCAATATATGAAAATCAATTGATGTAATACATATTACATTAATATAAGAAAGGAAGAAACCACATCATCTCAATTTATGCAAAAGAAAGCATTTGACAAACTCCAACACTGTTTTGTAATACAAACACTTAACAAACTAAGAATATAAGAGGATTGTCTTACATGATAAAGGGCATTTATGAGAAACTCAATGCTAAATAATACTCAACAGTGAAAGACTGAAATCTTTCCATGTAAGATCAGGAATAAGACAAGGATGCCTGCTTTCATCAATATTGTACTGAAAGTTCTAGCCAGAGAAATTAAGCAAGAAAAAGACATTAATCAAATCCAAATTGAAAAAGAAGTATCTTTATTTGCAGGTGGTGTGATACTATATATAGTAAATCCCAAAGAATATACAAGAAGGCTACTAGAGCTAATAGATGAACTTGGCAAATTGCAAGACACAAGATCAGCCATCCAAATTCTGTTGTATTTCTATATACTAGCAATGAGCAATCCAAAAATGAAATTAAGAGAACAATTCTATGTACAAAAGCATGAAAAAGACCAGAATACTTAGGAATAAATTTAACCAAGGAAGTTCAATATATGTACACTGAAAATTAAAAAACTACTGAAAGTAATTAAATAAGACCTAAGTAAATGGAAAGATACCCCATGTTCATGAATTAGAAGACCTAATATTGTTAAGGTGGCAATAATTCCCAAAGCAATCTACAGATTCAATGTGATTCCTATCAAAACAAGAACAATCTATTTTCCAGAAATGGAAAAGCTAATAGTAAAATTCATATGGAATTGCAAGAAATCCCAAATAGGTAAAAAAGAAACCTTGGGCAAAAAAACAAAGTAAAAAGACTCACGCTTTCTTATTTCAAAACCCTACAAATTTATAGAAATCAGAAGAGTGTAGTACTGTCATAAGGATAAATATATAGATAAATGGAATAGAACCGAGGGTCCAGAAATATGTCTATGGTCAATTGATTTTTGACAAGGGTGACAAGTCCATTCAATTGGAGAAAGAATAAGCTGTTCCACAAGTAGTGATGAAACAACTGAATATCCACATGCACAAGAGGGAAGTTAGACCCCAACTCACATTATATCCAAAAATAAACTCAAACTGGACTACAGACCTAAATATAGGAGCTAAAATCATAAAACTTTTGGAACAAAACATAGGAACAAATCTTCATAACCTTGTATTTGGCAATGGATTCTTAAAAATTACACCAAAAGCATGAGCAAAAAAAAAAAAATAGATAAATTGCACGTCATCAAAATTAAAAACATTTGTGCATCAAAGGACACTACCAAGAAAGTGAAAAGGCAACTTACAGAATGGAAGAAATATTTATAAATCATATATCTGGTAAGGGTCTAGTATCTAGAATATATAAAGAACTCCTGCAACTCAACAACAAAAAGACAAACAACTCAATTAAAAAATTAGCAAAGGACTTTAATGTAGACTTTTCTCCAAAAAAGATATACAGTTGGTCAAAAGTAACATTAAAATATGTTCAACGTTATTAGTCATTAGAGAAATGGAAATCAAAACCACAATGAGATACCACTTACACCCACTAGGATGACTCTAGTCCGTAAAACTGAAAATAACAAGTGTTGGTAAGGACATGAAGAAATTGTAATCCTTATAGATTGCAGGTGGGAATGTAAAATGTTACAGCCCCTGTAGAAAAAATGTTTGCCAGTTCTTCAAAAAGTTAAACAGAATTACTGTATGATCCAATAATTCCACTCCTAGAAATGAACCCCAAAGAATTTAAAATAGGTACTCAGACAAACTGCTGTACAGATATGTTCGTAGCAACACTATTCACAATAGCCTAAAGGTGGAAACAACCCAGATATCCATCAAATGATGAGTTGATAAACAAAATCTGTTATGCCCATACAATGGACTATTACTCACTCCTAAAAAGGAATGAAGTACTGATACATTCTACAACGTGGATGAATCTTGAAAACATTATGCCAAGTGAAAGAAGCCAAACATAAAAGGTCACATATTGTATGATGCCATTTGTATGAAATGTCAAAATATGTAAATACATAAAGACAAAAAACAAATTAGTTGTTGCCAGGGCTGGGGACAGGGCAGAATGGGGAGTGACTGTTTAATGGGTACAGGGTATCCTTTGGGAGTAATGAAAATGTTTGGGAACTAAATAGAAGTAACAGTTGTGCAACTTTGTGAGTATACTAAATGTCACTGAATTGTACACTTAAGATAGTTAATTTTATTTTATGTGAGTTTCACTTCAATAAAAAATTATATGCATTTTAATTATTAGAAATATTTCCAAATTTTGCTCCTAAGAGTTTGTACCAATTTACAGTAGCATCAGCAATGCATAAGGCTGTCTATTCCCCTCACATCACCAGGACTGTGTTAAAAACCTTTTTGATCTGTAGTCTTTTCAGACTACCCCAGCTCTTGAAGACTGCCACTTTCTCTAAACTGTTTTTGACCTTCACATTTTAGTCCATAATCGTTCTCTAAATATGCTCATGTCAATGTGTTTTACCTACTTAGCCAGAACACCATTTCCAACAGGTCAGTTGTGTCCTCTTAAACCTATCTCAATGTTAGAAATAAAGTGCTTTGCGTTAGTGTTTTCTACATTTAGATCCATGGACTTAAAACTATGTTATAGATGTTATGCTAATTTTACAGATAAAGAAACTGAGGTTCAAAGTTTTTATGTAATACTTTTTAACGCTGGAGTGTGTCAAGGCTGGGATTCTAGCACCCAATCTACTTATCATTCTGTGTGTCCTTCTTATGAATTGATGAGACCAGTTTATCAGCTTCTACACATTCACATTTTAATGGCCATACTATATAATGCATATATGTAGGTTCACTTAATGACACCCCCTGATGAGGATGAGAATGGCAGTGAACTTCTGTCCTTCAGGCTGAGAAGTCTGGGACTGAGGACCATATGGATTTGAAAGGCTATCTTTATTACATTCTAAAAGCCAAGTTGTTTCTAGATCTGTGTCAACTTTCAAATGCTATTCCCTAGCTATTTTCTTTATTCTTGGGCAGTCACTTTTAAAAATTTATTGTTAATTTATCTGGCAGTACAGTTTGCTTTTATTATTTGTTTTCATCAATTTGTGTATTTGTATGTATATGTATATTTGTAATTTGTGTATGCGTATTTATAATTCAGAGGAATTTTTGAGCAACATTTTCAAGTTCCAAAACAGATTCCTTGTAATTTGAATTGAAATTGAAATTAATTTATATAAAGGAATTTATGCATAATTTTCATTTTTTACAGTAGTTGTCCCACATAAGATCTTGGACTCCTATCTTCTAAATAATCCAAAGGTGTACTTATTGTCTATCCTCTCAGCATTCCATGGTAACAAGGCTGTGAGCTGCTAAAAACTTATATGTAAATAAGTAACTCAAAGTTCCTTTTTATCCTGGAGAAGGTAGAGGTTTCTACCCCACTACATCATCCTCTTAAAAGTACCTATCTCACAAGACTATGGGAGGAAGAAGAAATAAGATACTAAATAGCAGTGATTTTATAAGATTTCATATTTGAAAAAAATGAATCCATTAAACAGGAACAATATATGATGTAGGAATGCCAGCAAGTAAACTTTCACGGTATTCCAGGAAAAATATAACTGGGTATCTTGAACCTGAACCATGGCAATAACAGGCAGTAGGTTTGGGAAAAAGTAGGCAGAGGCGAAAGATAATTAGAAGGCTGAATTCTCAAGGAATTGGTCATTGATGAGATTGAGGGAAGTGAGGGAATAAAAGGAAAGGATAATACCCACGTTTCTGATTTGGCATTTAAAAGTATGTTGGCATTATTTATTTAGACAGGAAACATGGTGGTAGCTTAAATGTGTGTAGTGGTAGAAGAGTTGGATAGAAAAACTAGTTCTAGAGGCATATTAAAAAGTTAGCTCCGGGGCTTCCCTGGTGGCGCAGTGGTTGAGAGTCTGCCTGCCAGTGCAGGGGACACGGGTTCGAGCCCTGGTCTGGGAGGATCCCACATGCCGCGGAGCGACTGGGCCCGTGGGCCACAATTGCTGAGCCTGCACATCTGGAGCCTGTGCTCCGCAACAGGAGAGGCCACGATGGTGAGAGGCCCGCGCACCGCGATGAAGAGTGGCCCCCGCTTGCCGCAACTGGGGAGGGCCCTCGCACAGAAACGAAGACCCAACACAGCCATAAATAAATAAACAAATAAATAAAAATTAAAAAAAAAAAGTTAGATCTCAATCAAAATCCCAGCAAATTATTTGGTGGACATCACAAAATATTCTAAGGTTTATATGGAGGGGTAAAAGACCCAGAATAGCCACCACAATATTGAGGAACAATGAAATTGGAGGACTGGCACTACAACCCAAATGCAAAACTTACCATAAATCTACAGTAATCGTGATAGTGTGGTATTTGCAAAAGAATAGAAGAATAGATCAATGGAACAGAATAGAGAGCTCAGAAATAGAACCACATAAATAGAGTCAACTGACCTTTGAGAAAGGAGCAAAGGCAATACAATAGAGCAAAGATGGTCTTTTCAAAATATGGTGCTGGGACAACTGGACATCTACATGCAAAAGAATGACTGTAGACACAGACCTTACACCCTTCATAAAAATTAACTCAAAATGGATCACAGACCTAAATGTAAAATGCAAAATTATCAAACTACTAGAAGGTTACATAGGAGAAAACTTAGGTGACCTTGGGCATGGCAATGACTTTTTAGATATGATATCAAAACCATGATACATGGAAGAAATACTTGACTAGATGGAGTTAATTAAAATGAAAAACTTCTGCTCTGCAAAAGACAATTCAAGGGAATGAGAAGACAAGCCACAGACTGGGAGAGAACATTTGCAGAAGACACATCTGAGAAGGGACCATTATCCAAAATATACAAAGAACCCTTAAAATTCAACAATAAGAAAACAAAAACCTGATTAAAAAATGGGCCAAAGACTTTAACAGACACCTCACCAAAGAAGAGATACAGATGGGAAGTAAGCATATAAAAAGATGCTCCACATCATATGTCATCATGGAAATGCAAATTAAAACAACAATGAGATACACTACACATTTATTAGAATGACCAAAATCCAGAACTCTGACAACACCAAATGCTGGCAAGGAAGTGGAGCAACAGGAACTCTCATTCATTGCTGGTGGGGCTGAAAAGTGGTTTAACCATTTTGGAAGACTGTTTGGCAATTTCTTATGAAAGTAAACATCCTCTTACCATATGATCCAGCAATCATGCTCCTTAATATGTACCCAAAGGAGCTGAAAACTTATGTCCACACAAAAACCTGCACACAGATGTTTGTAGAAGTTTTTTTCATAATTGCCAAAACCTGGAAGCAACCAAGATGACTTTTACTAGATGAATGGATAAATAAACTGTGGTACATCCAGACAGTGGAATATTTTTCAGCGCTGAAAAGGAATGAGCTATCAAGCCATGAAGACATGGAGGAAACTTAAATGCATATTACTAAGTGAAAGAAAGCCAATCTGAAAAGGCTACATACTATATGATTCCAACTATATACATGACATTTTGGAAAAGACAAAACTATGGAGACAGTAAAAAAATCAGTGGTTGCCAAGGGTTGGGGGTGGGTACGAATAGGTGGAGCACAGAGGATTTCTGGGGCAGTGAAAATACTCTGTATGATACTATAATGATAGATGTTATACACTTTTCTGAACCAATAAAATGCACAACACCAAGAGTGAACGCTAAGGTAAACTATGGGCTTTGGGTAATTTTGACGTGTTGATTTAGGTTCATGAATTGTAACAAATATACCATTCTGTTGAGTAATGTTGATAAAGATGGGGGCTATGCAAGGGGTATATGGGAAATCTCTGTACCTTCCTCTCAATTTTGTTGTGAACTAAAATTTTTCTTTTTTTTTTTAAGATGGAAGTCAGCATTTTTTTTAAGATTTAATTCTTTTTAATTATTTATTTATTTATTTATTTATGGCTGTGTTGGGTCTTCGTTTCTGTGCGAGGGCTTTCTCTAGTTGTGGCAAGCGGGGGCCACTCTTCATCGCGGTGCGCGGGCCTCTCACTATCGCGGCCTCTCTTGTTGCGGAGCACAGGCTCCAGACGCGCAGGCTCAGTAATTGTGGCTCACGGGCCCAGTTGTTCCGTGGCATGTGGGATCTTCCCAGACCAGGGCTCGAACCCGTGTCCCCTGCATTAGCAGGCAGATTCTCAACCACTGCGCCACCAGGGAAGCCCTAAAATTTTTCTTTTAAAAAATGCTTTTTAATATTACTTTAAAAAAATTATACACAAATGGAATCATATCCCCCCAAATGTTACATTCTCCAGGACTTGTGGATTGATTGATTGTATGGGATGAGAGAGAAGTTATTGTTTGTATGTTGGCACCAATCACCATAGGGTTCATGAGAAAAGGAGGAGGAATCAGGTAAGGAAAGTTATAAGGGCAAGGGGAAGATGGCAAGATCATATTTGGATAGATTGAGTTTGAGATGTCTATGGGATATCCAGGTGGGGCTGTTTGATACACTGTAAACAGAGAAGTGAAAATATAACAGGATCTTAAGAAACACCATTTGGGAGGCAACAGAACTTAATGTCTAGGACCACATGCCATGTAGTCCAACAACCTGGATATAAATACCAGATCTGACTCTTCATTTAGCTGTGTGAACTTAAGCATGTTATATAACCTCCATGGACCTCATATCTACATATTTTGACTAGAACGACCTCCCTACAAAAGTGCATATAACCCTGCTTATAACATGTGTGCACACGTGCGCACACACACACACACACACTCAGAGGGAACTTGGATGCAATTTTGGGTAGTCTACAGACTTCTCCAGTGAGAGTACCCAGTCTAGGTTAATCAATCTGGTCAGAAGGTAAGAGTTCCTTGGAAAATGACCTGTCTGGTTGAGAGGCCACTGGGAAGATGGTCCGGTAGGAAGCAACACTTCAGTAAGCCTAGGCTCCTCCCAGGGCTCTAGAAATGGTAATTTGGGGGTGAAAGGTGCAGCAGACTGCATAATCCATGTGGGAGAGAGTAGACAGGGTCCAGGGCAGCTTCCACCTGGGCACTGTGAATAAAGGCAGAGAACAGGCAGGCCTAGCGAGGATAGAGGCGGTAGTACAGAGCTTTCCTGGTAATCAGAGAATGGTAAACTCTGGTCTTTGTGGCCCCTTGAATAGGAGGATGGTTGAAAGGCCCAATGAACTAGGGTGGGGTGTGGGTGAAGGGGACAGTATACTCATGCTCCAGATCAGAAGCATCTATTTTAAAACGCTGAAAACTTTCATTATGTATGTAGCCAAACAAACACACTTTGTACTTGGTACAAATTAGTGCAATAAAGGTAACGTTGTATTTCTACTGAAACAAATAATTTTCTTTAGGAAACGTATTTTTTTCCTACCTTGAATGTTTTCTTTTGTCAAATAAAAAAACCTTTATTAACTTTTCTGATTATCAGAATAAGAGAAGTTTATGGGAAAAGGGGAAAGAAAGAAAAAATATTAAAAAGAAAAATCCCTCCTTAAAGTCTATTCATCCCATCTTGACACGCTGCTCTGTATTAATTTCATGCATTTTCAAAACACAGGATAAATGAATATCAGTGAATGTTGAGGAAAGAAGTGGACTTAGGAGATCTATGCCTGGGGAGCAAAGGAAAGAAAAAAAATATGTCAGAGAACTTGTGCCAATGTCCAGTAGCCATAAGGGAAACTGTAGTCCCTTTCTGTTAAACAGAGAAAGGGAAATGAATGCCACAAGGAGAAGAGAACACTTTTGACCTCTCAGATTGGCAAAGACAAAAATGTGTGATGTGATGATGGGGGGAGAGTGAAATAAGAGGGTAGGGATAGAGTGAAGGGAAATTGGTGACTGGCATTCACTGGTGACATAGCCCTCCCATAATGAACAACTGAATTGTGTTGAAGTATTTCTAGTCCCATAAAGTCTTTCAGGTACTAGCTCCCTGTTGTCCTGGAGACAAGAAAAGGAATGGAAAGAGCAAATAAGTGTTGTGAAACCCTATAGATAATGTCAAAAATATTAATTATAATAATACACAGAAAGGGTACAGAGAAACAAATCAAACTATTCACTGTTGTTTGAACATTGTATTCAAAGAATGAACATAATTAACTTCTGTTTATGAGTTCTAAGGCTTGCAGGTTTTTCATATTTTAGCATTTCTGAAGTTGGAATGTATTTTACGTGGAATGTTTACCCTTATATTGTTTATCCTGAAAAGAGTATTGAAATTAAGTGATGCAGCTTACAATTGAGGATGTTTTTGGTTCAAGGAAATATAAAATATTTTTAAATGAGTAAAATAAACATAAAAATGACTAACGTTTTTTGTAAGTGTGGTTGGGGATAAGCTGGTGAAATAAAATTTTTGTTTTCAAAAATTTAAATTGAGGAAATATGGACAAAATCAGCTACTTGTGATAAGAGATGAAAAATAGATTAGGAAAGAGGATCAAAGTTTTCTTTGATTATTTTTTATTTTTGATATAGCTGGATGTTTTGTAAATATTGTTATTTCCATTGGGATACATCAATTTGAGGAGTTTGTCACATTTTGTCTATTTATGCATTTATGTATTCATTTACATAAGTATTCATTAAGTTCTCTCAATAATATTTTGTAGTTTACTGTGTAGAGGTCTTGCACATCTTTGTTAGATTTACTCCCAAGTATTTAATATTCTCTTACACAATTGTAAATGGTAAATTTTTGTTTCTTTAATTGTTTGTTAATGATACATAGAAATACAATTCAATGTTGAATATTGACATTGCACCCAGCTACTTGCTAAATTTACTTATTAATGTATATATTATGTCTGTAGATTCTTTTGGATTTTGTATATAACAATCATGTTGCCTGCAAATAATGACAGCTTTATTTCTTCCTTTTCAATTCTTAAACATTTTTTCTTACCTTACTGTATAGGCTATGACTTACAACGCATTTTTTTAGTAGAAGTGATGAAAGGAATCTTTGTCTCCACCATGCTATCAAGGGGTAAACCCTCCATTTTGTACCATTAAAGTATCAGGGTTGTTGAAGGTTTATTAATTATTATTTAAGGTTCTATTTATCACATTAAGGAAGTTACCTACTGTTTTTAGTTGAATAGGAGGTTTTTTTTTATTATAAATGAGTGGGTTGTTTATTCACATTCTGATTGTCTTTGAAGTACAAAAGTTTCATTTTGATGATGTCCTGTTTGCCTATTTTTTCATTTGATCCTTGTGCTTTAGAGATCATATCTAAAGAACTATTGCCTAGTCCAAGGTCACAAAGATGTACATCTTTGTTTTCTTCTAGGAGTTTTATTGTTTCGGCTTTTACATTTAGGTCTTCGGTCTATTTTGAGCTAAATTTTATATATGGTGTGAGGTAAGTATCCAACTTCATTCTTCTAGATATCTGTTCTCCAAGCACTGTTTGTTAAAAAGACCGTTCCCATACTATATTCATAGATTGGAAGACTAAACATTGTAAAGATGTCAGTTCTCTCCAAATTGATCTATAAATTAAATGCAAATCCAATCGAAATGCCAGAAGAACTTTTTAAATAAAAATAGACAAGTTGATTCTAAAATTTAAATGGAAAGGTAAAGGAACTAGAATAGCCAAAACAATTATGAAAAAAAGTTGGAGAAATCACACTATGTGATTTTAAGACTTAATGCAAAGCTACAGTAATCAAGACAGTGTGGTATTGGTAAGAGAAAGATAATAGATCACTGAAACAGAATAAAGAGTCCAGAAATAGTCCCACACAAATATGATCAATTGATTTTTGACAAAGGTGCGAATGAAGAAAGAATAGTCCTTTCAGCAAATGGTGTTAGAACAACTGGACATCCATCCGTCAAAAATAAATAAATAAATAAACCTCACCTCAAAAAAAAAAAAAAACACTGTTCCCCCCGCCCCCCATTGAATAGTCTTGGCACTCTGGCACTCTTATCTAAAATCAATTGACCATCAATATATGGGTTTATGTTTGGATCTTCAATTCTGTCCCATAGATCTTTATGTCTATCCTTATGCTAGTATCACATTGTCTTGATTATGTAGCTTTGTAGAGAGTTTTGAAATCATAAAGTGGACTTCTCCTGCTTTGGTCTTTTTCAAGACTGTTTTCATTATTTGGGATCCCATTAATTTCCATATGAATTTTAGGATCGTTTATCAATTTATACAAAATGGTAGCAGGATTTTGATAAAAATTGTATTGAAATTTCTTTCAAAAATATTTTGTAGTTTTCAGAGTACAAGTTTGCACTTTTTTCAAATTTATTCCAACATATTTTATTCTTTTTGATGCTATTTTAAATGGATTTTTTCTTAATTTTATTTTCAGTGTGCTCATTGATGCGAAATAGAAATAGAATTGATTTTTGTTTCAAGTAAAATCTTATTCTAGTCTCATTTAAAACTGACGTTCACTGTTTACTTCAGTTTTCTCTAAGAAATAAACACAAATTAAGTAAAGCACCTAAGAGAGCTAATGGCCGAAAGTGAATCCTAATAAGAATTCAATCAACAGGTTGAATACTGAGAGAAGCAACATAGTAACAACGGATTTTCAGATCATGTCATCCCTGTAGTTTTTGGGTTTTATTTTGGTAAAACATATATAAAATAAAACTTTTCATTTAAACCATTTTAAGTGTACAAATCAGTGGCATTAATTACATTTACAATGTTGTGCAACCATCACTCCTATCTATTTCTAAAACTATTTCATCAATTAAAGCAGAAACTCTGTACCCATTAAGCAATAACTCCCCATTTCCCTCCTTCCCCCCATCCCTGGTAATCCCCAATCTACCGTCCAGCTCAACTAACTTGTCTATTTTAGAATATTTTATATTCGTGGAATCATACAATATTGTCCTTTTGTGTCTGGCTTATTGCATTTAGCATGATGTTTTGAAAATTCATCCATGTTGTTAGCATGCTTCAGAGCTTCATTTTATGGATGAATAATATTCAATAGTATGCATATACTACATTTTGTTTACACATTCATCTCTTGGTGGGAACTTGAATTGTTTCCACCTTTTACCTGTTGTGAATAATGCTGCAACGAACATTCATGAACAAGTATATGTTTGTGTCCTTGTTTTCAATTTTCTTAGGGATATACCTAAGAATGGAATTACTGAGTCATATGGTAATTCTATGTTTAACTTTTTGAGGAACTGCCAAAGGTTTTCCATAGCAGCTTCACTATTTTACATTCCCACCAGCAATGCTCAAGTGTTCCAATTCTCCACATCCTTGCCAAGACCTGTTATTTTCCTTTTTTTTTATTATTATAGATATCCTAGTGGGTGTGAAGTGGTATCTCATTTTACTTTTACTTTGTATTTTGCTGTGTTAAATGATGTTGAATACCTTTTCATGTGCTTATAGGTCACTCGTTATTATATCTTCTTTGGAGATTCAAGTCCTTTCACCATTCTTAATTTGCTTGTCTTCTTGTTGAGTTGTAGGAGTTCTTTTTACATTGAATTGTGGCCAGAGAAGATACTTTGTATTACCCTAATCTTTTCAAATGTATTGAGACTTGTTTTGTGGCCTAAATGAAGTCCTATCCTCGAGTATGTTCCATGTGCACTTAAGAAGAATGTTTATTCTGCTGTTGTTGTGTGTCATGTTCTATATGTTTGCTAGGTCTAGTTAGTTTATAGAGTTATAGAGTTGTTTAAGACCTCTAACCTTATTGGTCTTTTGTCTAGATGTGATATCCATTACTGAAACTGGGGTGTTGAAGTCTCCAAGTATTAGTCTAGAACTGCCTATTTCTCCCTTCAATTCTGTCATGTTTGCTTCATATATTCTGGGCTTCTGTTGTTTCATACATATATGCCTATAATTTTTATATCTTATTGATGAATTTAACTTTTTATCAATATATAATGTCCTTTGTATCTTGTAACTTTTTTTATCTTAAAGTCTATTTTGTTTAATAATCCTATAGATATACAGCTATCTTTTGGTTATTATTTGCATGAAATATGTTTTACTATCTTTTCAATCTATATATGTCTTTGAACCTAAAGTGAGTCTCTTGTAGACAGCATATAGTTAGATCATGGTTTTTATCCATCCTGCCAATCTCTGCTCTTTGATTAGAGAGTTTAATTCATTTACCTTTCAAGTAATTACTGATAAGGAAGGGCTTCTACCATTTCTTTCTGTATGTGTTATACCTTTTTTGGTCCTCTTTCCTGTATGTGGGTCTCATATGCCTGTTTCTTTGTACCGACAAGGACTCCCTTCTTTTTTTTTTAACATCTTTATTTGAGTATAGTTGCTTTACAATGGTGTGTTAGTTTCTGCTGTATCACAAAGTGAATGAGATATACGTATACATATATCCCCATATCCCCTCCCTCTTGCGTCTAATCGGGATCCTTTGAGTTTTCTTGACTGGGCTGTCAAGAACAGTTTTAGTAAAGAATCCTGCTGAGCCCAGTTCTAGCAAGAATCCTGCTAAGCCAGTTTAGCAAGAATCCTCCCATACTTCAAATTCAATTAAGTTCCTCTTCCCCTCACTCTTGATATCTAATCAAGTTACTTTTGTTAATTTTTAATCTAGTGACTCCCTCTCCCTACATTTTGATTATAAATCCCCTGCTGTCATTGTTGTATTTATAGTTGAGTTCAATCTCAAGAAAAATGTCTTCCTTTGATATTTAACTCTGTCCAGTGCAATTTTTCTTTGACAGCATATATTGTAATTTTTGTTGAAATCTGTATAGTTTAATTTATTTTTACATCTTTGGATACTGATTCACCTCCCCCTTTTTCCTACTCCTTGCTTTGGTTGTTGTTTACTCATTTGTCTTGTGACTTGGCCCATTTTCCCTACTATGTGAACCTTCTGGTGTCACTCCTCAGATGGTGCAAACTTGGGGACATGCACAGGTATCCTAGGATTACAGTTGGTTTTTACCAACACTCTTTTTGACTGTCTCTTTCTTTAATCTCGGTATTAAACTGTCTGCTTCATTTGGTATTACACTTGGCCTGTTAGGCTCCACTAATTATAGACTGAGTGCTCTGTTGTTTTCAACAAAGCCTTGGGGCATAATATGCTGAACAGTCTGATCAAATTAAATTCAGTCAGGAGTAGTTTTTGAGGCCAGTCTTTGATGTTTATTCTGACCCCCAGCAGATTCTTCTTTTTTTTTTTTTAATCAGTCATCAATTTTATACACATCACTGTATACATGTCAATCCCAATCGCCCAATTCAGCACACCACCATCCCCACACCACCGCAGTTTTCCCCCCTTGGTGTCCATACGTTTGTTCTCTACATCTGTGTCTCAAATTCTGCCCTGCAACCCAGTTCATCTGTACCATTTTTCTAGGTTCCACATACATGCGTTAATATACGATATTTGTTTTTCTCTTTCTGACTTACTTCACTCTGTATGACAGTCTCTAGATCCATCCACATCTCAACTAATGACTCAATTTCGTTCCTTTTTATGGCTGAGTAATATTCCATTGTATATATGGATTCTTCTTTACTAACTCTTTCCCTGATTCTCTCTGGTGTACCAGCTGGCCTATGATTTAACTTGTTGTTCTTAATTAAGGGAAGATATTGTTTTCTAGAGTACCTTTAAGCTTGATCTTCCCCAGACTATGTTTCACATTAAGCCAGTCCTTTTGGGGAGAACTTAGGAGCCCTCTGTTTTTAAGGACTGCTTCCTTCTCTGGGCAAAGACTCTGAGCTGCTACTCTAGGCAGGGCAGTAGGCTCTTCGGTTTTTTGGCTTGTTTCTCCTAGCTTGGAACCTCTGCTCTAAGAGCAAGCTGGAGTGAGAGCAATCAGGACCACTATATTCTTGGTCTGCCACTGTTGGGTAGAGCCTTTGCCCTATGGGTAGTGACTGGTTAGAAGAAGGGAATCCATGACCTCTTGGCCATACTCACCAAGAACTTAGCCTTTCAACTCTGATTTGGAGGGAATGAGAAATGCTGGTGGCCTGCCCTCTCAGTGAAGATATCATAAGCCTTGATTGGGAGCTGAGGGGAAAGGGAATCCTGCCTTCCTGGCCACGCCTGTCCAGAGTAGAGTTTCCTTTAAGCTGAGCTAGGGACAGAAAGGAAGGAGGGAGCAGGTCCTGATTCAAATGCCAGAAATCCTTGCTATTTTTACCAAGTTTTAGTAGATTTTTTGAAATAAATGTTTCTTCATTTGCTGTTTTCCCTTAGGACAATTTCTAGAGACATTAAATGTTTTTATAGTTTTTTCCTGCTCTGTTCATTTAGCTCTCAAGTGGGTCTTCATAGGTCCTCCCGCTGTCATCACCGAAGTGGATATATTGCATTATTTTCACTTGCAATTCAATTCATTTAATAGATATGGGACTGTTCAGATTTTCTATTTCTTCTTTTTTCCCTTTTGGTAAGTTGTTTTTTAATAAATTCATGCACTTAATCTAAATTCTTAAATTTAATGGTATGAAATTGTTCATATTATCCTTTTATTCTCTTTTTTAAAATCTGTAGAATATGTACTGTTGTTCTTTTACCCCTGACATTTACTTTGTGTCTTCTCTTTTTATCTTGATCAATTTTGTTAGAGGGTTTTGATTTTATTAGTATGTACCTAGACTAAAATTTTGTCTGTTTCTTTCTTTTGTGTGTTTCATTTCTCTTTCATTAGTTTCTATTCTTATTTCCTGCCTTAAGAATTGTGCCTTAAGATTTTTGTTGGTGTTTTCTCCAAAATGTATTGACAAGCAAACTTAGATCATCAATATTTTTCAGCCTTTCTTCTTTTCTAATATATGCATTTAAGGATATAGAATTTCTTACTAAGCACAGATAGCTGCATCCCACAGGTTTTCATATGCTGTGTTTTCATTATCACTCAATTAAAAATAATGCTAGCTTTTTCCCTGGTCTGATTCCGTCCTGTGCGACTGTTCCTTCGAACGGTAGTCTTTTATCTCCTTCCACTTTCTCTCCCACCGAAGTGCGTGCCACCAACCCATGGAAGATTCGATGGACAGGGACATGAGCCCCCTGAGGCCCCAGAACTATCTTTTTGGTTGTGAACTAAAGGCCGACAAAGATTATCACTTTAAGGTGGATAATGATGAAAATGAGCACCAGTTATCTTTAAGAATGGTCAGTTTAGGGGCTGGCGCAAAGGATGAATTGCACATTGTCGAAGCAGAGGCGATGAATTATGAAGGCAGTCCAATTAAAGTAACACTGGCAACTTTGAAAATGTCTGTGCAGCCAACGGTTTCCCTTGGGGGCTTTGAAATAACACCACCTGTGGTCTTACAGTTGAAGTGTGGTTCAGGGCCTGTGCATATTAGCGGACAGCACTTAGTAGCTGTGGAGGAAGATGCAGAGTCAGAAGATGAAGAGGAGGAGGATGTGAAACTCCTAAGTATATCTGGAAAGCGTTCTGCCCCTGGAAGTGGTAGCAAGGTTCCACAGAAAAAAGTGAAACTTGCTGCTGCTGAAGATGATGATGATGACGATGACGATGACGACGACGATGATGATGAAGATGATGATGATGATGACTTTGATGATGAGGAAGCTGAAGAAAAAGCTCCAGTAAAGAAATAAGTACGAGATACTCCAGCCAAAAATGCACAAAAATCAAACCAGAATGGAAAAGACTCAAAACCATCAACACCAAGATCAAAAGGTCAAGAATCCTTCAAAAAACAGGAAAAAACTCCTAAAACACCGAAAGGACCTAGCTCTGTAGAAGACATTAAAGCAAAAATGCAAGCAAGTATAGAAAAAGGTGGTTCCCTTCCTAAAGTGGAAGCCAAATTCATCAATTATGTGAAGAATTGTTTCCGGATGACTGACCAGGAGGCTATTCAAGATCTCTGCAGTGGAGGAGGTCTCTTTAAGAAAATAGTTTAAACAGTTTGTTAAATTTTTCCGTCTTATTTCATTTCTGTAACAGTTGATATCTGGCTGTCCTTTTTATAATGCAGAGTGAGAACTTTCCCTACCGTGTCTGATAAATGTTGTCCAGGTTCCATTGCCAAGAATGTGTTGTCCAAAATGCCTGTTTAGTTTTTAAAGTTGGAACTCTACCCTTTGCTTGGTTTTAAGTATGTATGGAATGTTATGATAGGACATAGTAGTAGTGGTGGTCAGACAAATGGAAATGGTGGGGAGACAAAAATATACATGTGAAATAAACTCAGTATTTTAATACAGTAAAAAAAAAAAAAAGAAAAAAAATAATGCTAAATTTGATTTTCTGTTTTTACTCATGAGAAATGTACTGATTAATTTCCACTTTGAGATTTTCTTGTTGTTATCTATTTGTTATTAATTCTTAGCTTTATTATTCATCTGTCATCAGAGAACATATTCTGAACTATTCCAATACTTTGAAATTCATTGATACTTGGTTAATGGACCTAGTAGAAGGTCAATTTTAGCAAATGTCCCATTTGCCTTGAAAAGAATTTATATTCTGCAATTGTAGGTTGTATTGGTCTATGTGTGTAAATTAGGTCAAATTTGTTATTCTAGTTGCTTAAATCTTCAATACTTCTACTGATATTATTTTCTGATTCTTCTATCAATTTTTTACTGAGGTATATTTACATGTCCCACACTTACTTTAGATTTCTCTACTTCTCCCTTTATTTCTGATAATTTTTGTATTGTATATTTTGAAGCAATGTTACTAGAAGCATACAGATTTAGAATTTTAGTACCTTCATATTATATTGACTATGTTACCATTATAAAATATATCTCTATCCCTAGTAATATTTCTTTCCTTAAGGCCTACTTTGTTGGATACTTTTTTACATGTATTATTATTTTTAAAAAATTCCTGTGAATGGAATTTCTGGGGATGTGTACTTAGTTCTTTTTTTAAAATTAATTAATTAATTAATTAATTTTGGCTGTGTTGGGTCTTCGTTGCTGCATGCAGGCTTTCTCTAGTTGTGGTGAGCAAGGGCTACTCTTTGTTGTGGTGTGCAGGCTTCTCATTGTGGTGACTTCTCGTTGCGGAGCACGGGCTCTAGGTGCGCGGGCTTCAGTAATTGCAGCACACGGGTTCAGTAGTTGTGGCACGTGGGCCCTAGAGCACGCGGGCTTCAGTAGTTGCAGTGCGTGGGCTCAGTAGTTGTGGCTCACGGGCTCTAGAGCACCGGCTCAGTAGTTGTGGCACACGGGCTTAGTTGCTCCACGGCATGTGGGATCTTCCCAGACCAGGAATTGAACCCATGTCCCCTGCGTTGGCAGGTGGATTCTTAACCACTGCACCACCATACTATTAGTTACCTAGAAACTTACATTATTCCTTCTCACTATAATTATGAATTTTTCTACTTGTCCTGTTATTCTGATTTTTATTTTTTGCTTTATGCCTTTAGGTGCATATAAATAAAGGATTAGGATACCATCTGGTGGATTGATCTTTTCTCTTTATTAAATGTCCCTCTTTATCTATATAAATATCCATTGCCTTGAATTCTACCTTGTTTGATATTTAAAAAGCAGTACCAGCATTCTTACAGATACAATTTGCATAATATACCTTTCAAAATTTTCTTGGTTTCACCCTTTCTCTGTTCTTATATTCAATGTGAATCTTATATAACCATCTCATAGTTTTATTTTACTGGAATACTGAGAGGCCGGGTGGAGATGTAGACCCAATTAGAAGTGACAAGTTCCAACACCTGGACTCTTAGAGCCTGAGCTGTATTGCTTCCCTGAATATTGCAAGTCCTCTCTCTTCTCGGTCTCCATGCTCTCCTTGGCTGATCCCATTCACTTCTGCAGTTGTCACTACAATTCCACATGTCCAGCCCAAACTACTCTTTGGCCCTACAGACTTTTATCCAATTCTCTAGTGGACCTTTCCTCCTGAACGTCCCAAACTTACCTCAGTCTCAACAGGTCCAAAATTTGTTCCACCATTAATCAAGATTAACACTGTTTCTCTGTCCCAGGCTTCCAGCTCAGTGATGTTCAAGCTGCAATGCTGGCTCTGGTCACAAAGGTGACCCTTTACTTTATAAGTTTCTTCACTAGACATCCAAGTTTTGCTAAAAGAGAAAAATAAATCTGTCATTATTTTTAAAAACAAGTTAGGAGATATTATCTACCCCACAGTACCTATTCAGTTTTGAAAATGTATATGAATCAAAGAGATTGACAAAGTCTACTTGGCACGTCCTTTCCCACAAAATATGCATTCATACAACAAATGCCTATCTTCACCCACTGCTGACAGGTGACTTAATTTTCTCCTGGAAAGCTTTTCTCTGTGTCCTTGCTTCTACTTCTTCATAGTTTCTGCTCTCCCCTAATTTCATCTTCCTCACAAGTTGGACTTAACATGATTACCTCTCCAGTCAGAGACTCCATTTTTTTCCTTTTTGCTTCCCAACATCGATTGCCTGATTATCTCCACTATGTCCAGTTTTATTCAATGTGAGAGAAAATACAATTCCTCTTAGAAGAAACAGTGGGATTAGGATTTGCTGCTACTAAAATATGTTTCAAAACAACAAAAATTTAAAATTATATTTAAGAAAATAGGTGGCTGTCTCCAGGTGTTCCTTAACTCCTTGGACTTAACATGATTACCTCTCAAGTCCTCAATATTAGGGACTCCATTTTTTTCCTTTTGCTTTTTTTCCTTTTTGGTTCCCAACATCGATGGCCTGATTATCTCTACTATGCCTAATTTTATTCAATGTGAGGGGAAACCCGTCTCCCTTTAGAGGAAACAATAGGATTGGAATTTGCCACTACTAAGATATCTAAAAAACAGCCATTTTAAAATTATATTTAAGAAAATAGGTGGCTGTTCCAATCATTGCTTTAATGGATTAGGTATTTGTTTTATTGAGAGGCTGAGAGCACTGATTCTGGACCCAATAGTTTGGGCTATATCCTGGTTTTAAAACTTACTAGCTATACAACTACAGGTAATTTGCTTAATCTCTATGTGCCTCAATTTCCTTCTACGTAAAATGGGTACATTGATAGTATAGCCCTCACAGATTTCTTCTGAGGAATGGATTGATTAGTACCTGTAAATAGCTGAGAACGCTGTCACTAATATGGTGCACGCTAAAAGTATGTTATGAATATTGTTATTATTACCATTTTTCTGCATAGTCCAAATTAACATGATGACATATATATATTCAGAATTGTTTTAATGACAATAAGATTATAACTGTACAAAAAATAAAAAACTAAAAACCAGACATTGAAGTAAATAACAGCAGAAAAATTACATTTTATCACACATCCATTCCCACGTCTTCAATGGTGAATTCCTTTATGTCTTTTTCTATTTGTGTAGGCACATTCCCATATATGTTTATGCACTTTACTTTCTTGATTATTAGATTACAGCATCAGCAACATACACCATTGATTCAGTAACACCTTTTTTAAGAAAAAATAAAACTATCACATAAAATCTACACATGTATTTTATGATATATTTCAATGTGAGAAATGTTAAAAGATTCTAAAAAATTGATCCTAACATAGAATAAGACAATTTAGGTCATGTGATATATGCATTGCTAGAATCTCTGACATTTTGATGTATTTCCTTGCAGTCTTTTTCTAGGCCTATTTGTTGTGTCCCCCTGAAATTCATATGTTGAAACCTAATCCCCACTGTGATGGTAATTGGAGTTTGGGCCTTTAAAAAGTGATTAAGTCCTGAGGATGGAGCCCTCATGAATGGGATTAGTGCCACTATAAAAGATACCCCAGCAACCTCCCTTGCTTTTTCCACAGTATGAGGGCACAGAAAGGAGATTGCAGTCTACGAATCAGGAAGTGGGCCCTTTCCAAAAACCAAATCTGCCAGTGCCTTGATCTTGGACTTCCTACCCCCAGAACAGGGAAAAATAAACTTCTGTTATTTAAGCCATCCAATCTATGGTATTTTTGTTATCGCAGCCCAAATGAACTAAGGCAGTACTTAACATAACTGTTTCCACTGTACCACCAGTGGTTCTCCAGTGTTAGTACACATCAGAATCTCTCAGGGAAGCATGTTAACAATACATGTTCTGGGGCCCAGTTGGAAGTATGATTGATTCATGTAATCCAGAGAAGGGTGCCAAAGTCTACATTATTAGCAATAGAGAGTGTTACCGAGTCCAAGCTCCTACTGCTCGCCACAGACCAGGCCAATAAATTAAGAGACAAGGTGTTGGGGCAAGGAATATCAACTTTATTTGTAAGCCAGCAGACCGAGAAGATGGCAGACTAGTGTCTCAAAGAACCGTCTTACCAGAGTTAGAATTCAGGCTTCCTTTATACAAAAAGAGGAGAGGGTGTGGCTGATTGTTACAAACTTCTTGGTGCCCACCAGACCCCGGAGGGGACGTGATAATCCTTTGTTCTTGCAGCTATCCAGGTAGGTCTGGTCACGATGTTCCTGTAAACCTCCAACAAGACAAGTGTTATTCTCTGTTCTACAACTTTTATCTCTATATGGATGAAAAGTGTTAGACCTTTAAAGGTCAAGCCTGGGAGGCAGAGCCTTGAGAAAGGGCTATTATGTATATTTCAGGCTACAGGCAACATTCCTTTACAAAGGTACAGAGCCAGCATAACTAAGCACAGGCAACAGAGCACAAAAGTTAGAGCTAAAGGAGTAGATCCAATATGGAGTCAGGTTTGTTCTTCTCTGTTACAACAGGAGATTCTAAAGCAGGCAGTCTGTGTGACACACTATGAAAATCTCGCTAAATTTTATTCGTGTTTTAATTTAGCATGCCATCTGGCCTCTACTAGGCTCCCTAGGAAATGTATGTCTTTGCCTCTAGAGAAATGAAATGACTTACCTGCTGTTCTTTAGTCAAGAGTAGAACTAGGTAAAGGACTTGAGGATCCCCACAGAGTCAAAATGGCCCTATTAAACATTTATTCAACATTTACAATATTTCAAACATTGTAATAGACACTAGGAGTATAAGGTTGATAAAGAAACTGTACATGCTATGAGAATGGCACAGTTCTGCAGAGGAGTAATTGCTAACACTTTTAGGAATTTTTTTTTATCTTACAAAATATTTTAAACTCTTTCATGTAGGGATAATATCAGATTTGGCTAATGTTACTCAGTTTTGATCAAAGAAAGTGAATATCTCTGTAATTTATATACTTCATGTGTGTCTGTTGCCCTAGTGAGTGGGTCTGCCGAGAATTTTTTGTATGAGAGACTGTAGAGTGTCCTGAGAGAGAAGTCACCTCTGGAAATAACATGGCAGGCAGAAAGTCAATGTTGTCACCATCTGGAGATTATTCTTGTAAATTTTTACTAGCAGAAAAGAAATATAGTCTTTATTATAATTAAGGCAGTAAGTGGCTGACTCCAACTGTTCAAGTCATCATTTTGTTTTATTCATGTCTTAACCCAGCACTCTCCACCCAAATGGAATCATGTCTGAGTCCCTAGAGAGCAGAGGACCTATAAGTAAAATAAGAAATTCCTGTTTTTACTAAGACCTTGGCTAAGACATTATTTGCTGAGGCACTTTTGTGTAGTACCCATCTTCATAAGTGTAACAATGATCTCACAGAAATCAGGAAGGCTTTGTCACCTTGAGGACTCCAAAACCTCTGTCAGCAGAAGGAATAAGATGAAGGAGAAATGACAGTAGAGTCTAGAAGACATGGCAGTATCCAGAGGAGGGTGGCACCTACTTCTCAGTTGCCTGAAATTGTCCCTGGGCATAGGTTAGATATCCCTCAGTTCTCCCTAAGTATCACTGCAGTCCAGGGTTCTGAAAGGGCAGGGGAGTCAGGTAGGGTCCAAGCCAACAAAGTTCACACATAGGGTACCTCATCTGATCCGCTCAGCAGCCCTGGGAGGTAAAGAGTATTCTCTTTTCACGAATGACAAGGGTGACCCTTTAAAAGAATGTCAGGGTGATAAATACTAGGGTTATATTGCTAAAAAAGAAATTCTAAAAAAAAACGTTGAAATGCATTTTTTGTTCTTTTAACAAGTTTTTACTAAATGACACTTGTTTAAAAAGCTGATTGACACATGACTTTTGTTACTTTTATTACATTTAAGGGTGTAAGTAATAAATACAAATTTGGGGAAAATACAGTTATCAAAGAGAAAGAAATTTAATCATTCAAAATTATGCCATCTAAAGATAAACACCCACATTTTAGTATATATACTTTAAGACTCATTGTTAATATATGTAATACATAAATATATATGCTCTAAAATGAAGCAACGATAAATTTACACACTGCCTTCTAACTTTTTTTTCACTTTTGAAACACACAATGAACATCTTTCTATTCAAATGGGCGAAACACCTCTGCTGACAAAGAAAAACTTGTGGATTTGGTCTGAATTCAATATTCAAATAGATGCTGACAATACTGAAAGTTTTGAAGCAATTGAATGAGTAAAATTACACCAAGAAAAGGCAAATAAACAGAAAACAAGGTTGAAAGTATTAACCTCAGAGAAAACCTCAGTTTTCAAGGCATAGGGAAAAATTCCTCATGGTGGCAATGATGAGGGTGGTCCTACTAAGGCCAGATAAACTATACCTTAACTTCATTGCCCTGAGTTTAACTCTCTCATCTTTTCCGTGAACCTTTCGGTATCATCTGCATCTCCGTCTATGTCTATCACGTTAATGTTATTGACAAGCCTAAAATCCTGGGAAAGCAGAGCCCAACCCCTTCTAATATTGCCTTCAGGCTTCTAGCTTTCATTCCCTCCCACAGGGCGAGCTTCCTCTCCATTCTCCACAGGGGCAGGATCTCCTCCTTCTTTTTCCTTTTCCTTTTTTTCCTGGGGAACATTTTCCATGTTGAGATTTTTTCCCCCCTGCTTATTCCACTTTGGACTCCATTACTCGTAGGAGACAAGAGGCAAGCGAAAGGACTGAATGCTTGACGGGAAGATCAGCACCGAGGACAGAGGCCCTACTATGCACCTTTCAAGATTCAGATTTCAATGGTTTCTGAAATTCTATTTTTCCCACCTAAGAGGACTCGTGCGCCCTCCAGGGGGCCTCCAGACGGAGCTCCGTCTTCCCGCACGCTTCCCTCTCCTTCCTCCTTTAAAACTCACCATTTTTTCCTGTACGTAGATGCTTCCCCAGGCGTATGCAGGCACAAAAAGGGAGGATCCGGAGGGGAGCTTCAGGCTGGGCTCTGTTCCCGCCCCCCACCACTGTCCCTCGCATCGACTGCGCCTTTCCTTGCTGTCTCCTCCGCCGCCGCCGCCGCATTCTCGCCTGACCCGACGAACCTCAGACCTGCGGATGGTTGGGGTCAGGGAAGCGGGGGCTGCAGCAAGAACTCAGTGCGGACCTGCAGCCGCCCGGCCCTTCCCGGACCCGCCCGGCGTCTCCCAATACTATATATCCCAACTTTGTCCCTCCTTTATCCATAGCCATCCTCAGCCTTTGGTACTCCTCCTCTTTTAAATACCCACAATGGTGGAAGAGGGGTAACTATTTAGAGTAAAACTTTCACTCTCTGTGTCTCTTTGTTTCCTCCTCCGGTGATTGGTTTCCCCACTCCTACTACCAAAATGTTTGGCACCAAAATGGGTGTGGGACACTGGGAGCAGGGGCTGAGTGGAAAGCTTTCCAGCATATACCTGTGTCCATATTCATAAACTGCTTGCCCCCAGGACCACTCAAAATGGACTTTGGGTAAGGAAGGTGTGACCAGAAAACAGACTCTGACCCACTTGAGGATTCTGCCCTCAGTCCCCAGCCATCCTGGTGCCAGGGTTACCCCAAGCTTCTTCAGTCGGAACACAAACTTACAGCGTTCCTGGACCGTTGCTTTTCCCCGCATTCCTTGACCAGAAGTTTTTCCTCCTCTGCAACAGGAATCATTACTCAGAGGATACAAAAGACAGGAAGAAAGGGATTTGGGCCCAGGTAGACTCTCATCAAGTGACATTAAGGGAGTTCAGGTTCCCGATCCTGCCTCCCACCCAAGCAAGGCAGCGGGAACCCTCAACCCCTCCTCCTCTTGTCACCCTGGATCTGGAATGTCTCTTTTTCCACCTTGGCATTTCAGGAGGTCAGATGTAGTATAAGAGAGAGGCAGCATTTTCTCTTGGAGTTATTGTCCACTTAATCTTCTTGTGGGATTAGCCCTTTCCCCTGTTCTAAATGCTCCCCAACCTGCTCCTTCCCAGAACCTCCTCTCCTGGTAGTCATTATTATTTTTCCCCTGAAGCCCTTACCTGCACCTAAATGGCCAGAAAGCTAGGTATCAGGAAAGGAGGCTGGGAGTGGAAAGTGGAACATTATCTTTCTTCTATGTACTTTTATGTTCCAAGTTTTTAATTTAAAATGCTTTGTTTTTACATTTCAGAAATACGATACTTACATGTTGGGGGGAGGAAGAGTATGGGTGTTCATCCTAAGACTTCTCTTTTCGTTGGAGTGCTTTGTTATTTGGCTAACTTAACATATATCAAAGAGAAAATATTTTCCATCCGGCTTCCCTGCTGGCGCAGTGGTTAAGAATCCGCCTGCCAAGGCAGGGGACACGGGTTCGAGCCCTGGTCCGGGAAGATCCCACATGCCGCGGAGCAACTAAGCCCGTGCGCCACAACTACTGAGCCTGCGCTCTAGAGCCCGCAAGCCACAACTACTGAAGCCCACGTGCCACAACTACTGAGCCCGTGCGCCTAGAGCCGGTGCTCCACAACAAGAGAAGCCACCGCAATGAGAAGCCTGCACACCACAACGAAGAGTAGCCCCCACTCACCACAACTAGAGAAAGCCCACGCACAGCAACGAAGACCCAACGCAGCCAAAAATAAATAAATAAAATAAATTTAAAAAAAAAGGAGCCCTCTTTAAAAGTCATGAGGGACACAAAATAATTTTTAAAAAAAAGAAAGAAAATATTTTCCATCAGCTACAAAGGAAAGAGCAATTTTTTAAAACATATTAATTGTTCACAATCTTTAAGACATACTCTTTGGGGAGAAAAGTAATTTACAATAAAATATAAGATTTTCTACTAAATAGGAAATCCTTCATAACTTGGTCATGTTTATATTTATCATTTACAGAATGCTTCTAGTGATACTTCCCAAATAGCTTTTAAAAAACAGGCTAATTATACTGAAATTTTTAAACCTAAATTTTTCTAAAACAAATCAGCATTTTACATGTTCAGAAATTAATCCCTGTAGAGCCTTAGTAAGTGTCTTATTTTTGTCATTTTAGAAAAATAATCTAGCTCTTCCACTTTAAGGAGTTTTTAATCTTCATAAATACTAATTAGTTCAGTTATGTTCTGTAGAGGGATGCAGCCTGCTAGGCCTCTCACCTCTGGCCTCTTTACCTCCAGGAAACCCGGGAGGAGTCTAGCCCTGCAGCAGGGTTGCTGCCTGCCAGTCCATCCCCATCCTGATGGCCCCTCAGCCAGGCTTAGGCCAGTGTCCAAGGAACTCTCACCAGCTGACCATATTAATTAACCTAGACCAGGTGTTCTCAACTAGGGAAGTCTGTGGACCACCTGAAATTCTATGCAAATTTGTCCAAGTTTGGGGTGAGTGGGGTACATGCACTTTTGTGGGAAGAGGGTTTGTACCTTAGGAACCTGAGAAAGCCTGATACATGAGCAGGGCAACATTATAGGGAAGCTGAAGCTATGAAGTAGAGACAAGACAAAGGAGAAGTAGGGGATGTGAGAGGAAGGAAGAGACTGGGTCCACAACTGAACCAAGTTAATGGCAGAACACTAAAAATGCTCAGGCCCTAACTTCTAGAGGTCCATTCGAAACTGGCTGTCAATTCTCAGATTTCCTCAAGATCGTAGTCTTCTTTACTATCTCATAAATTCTCACCATGGATCTGCCTCAGCTGAGCTGGCCTAAGTCTCTATTCCTTACAACCAATGAGACTAACTGAAACGATAGTTATCTATCTGTAATAAAATGTTCCTAAAAAATCAACAAAACAACAGTAGTTATCGCTGCCTGAAAACTGGTGAAAAGACATCAGTAGGGTATTGACCAAAGAAGACATCTATGTGGAAAATAAGTGTAAGTTATTCAGCTTCAGTATTTAGAAATATAATTGATATCCTATCTACAGGTCTACTGTACTCATTAGTTCTGGTGACTTTTTTGTAGACTGTAGGATTTTCTAAATTGGCAATCATGTCATCTATGAATAAAGAAGGTTTTACTTCTTAAAAAATATATATACAAATTAAAACTTCAAGGTACTCTTATTCCCTTGCCAAATTGGGGAATTAAAAAAAAAATACCATCCATTTTATATGAGAACATCCACATGGGCTGTAAGTACACGTGTAAATTTGTTAAATTATCTTGCTGGCCCTTTAGGCAATACACATAAAAAAATCATAAGATTTTTCAGACTTTTAGACCTAGCAATTTTACTTTTAGAAATATTTCCTTAGGGAATAATGTATGTTTGAGAGTCATGAAATAAATGAAATTGAGTGTAGATTTTGAGGGTTTTCTTTCCTTCTGTGTGTGTTTTTAAATATAACGAATAATTTTATACACATTGTTTTATAACCTGCTTTTAAATAGTATTTATTGCCTTTATTTGCAAAAGTAAAACATTTTCAATGAAAAAAAGTCAAGGAACTATACATAAATGCCATTTGTCGAGCAAAGCCAGAAATACAATCCTTTCTTGCTCTATTCATATATATTTTTAAAAGCATTGAATTGGTAACTAAGACTATTTTATAATCTGCTTAAAATATTATATTAGTGCCAACAATATTACTTTTCCTAGCAAAAAAATTTCCTAAAGAAATGATTTCTCACAGGGTAAAATTTGGAAAGAGATACCTCCTGTCCAATGTATGACTAGTACTACAGCTTGACTATCTCAAACTTGAATTGGAGGGAGGCATAGCCAGAGCATGGGGAGGAGAGCCTTGTTTTAATGGATACTAGTCACTAATGGGGCAAGGGAAGCAAATGTGAGGCATTCAACCATTGCAAGGAGCCCACACCTCAAACAGGTAGTGGAGGCCTTGAATCAAATTCTGCTCTGCTACAGAGAAGTATATATGCGAAATGTGTGTCATAAGATAAGGTCATACTGTTTGCAGACTATTCTTTATTATAGAATTTACACATACCCTCTGAGAAAATGTAGAAGAATCTACAAAGAAGTATATAAAATAATATATAAATCACCTATATGCCCACCAATCACCCAATCATACCCACTTCTGATATTTTGGTGTATACATATAAATATCTACTCATATATATTATTTTTTAATGGGACCTTCTGCAGGTTACCATTTATAATCTGCTTTTTTCACCTACCAATATATTATAAAAACACTTTCATTTCTATATATATATATGACTATCTTATATTTGTCAGATATTTTATTTCTTCTGCATGTTTTCAAAGTTTTATCTCAATCATTTTTTTGAATGTTATTAATTAATGCATGCCTATTAAAGATAAATTTTAAATATATAAATGCAACACTTAGAAAGGAAAAGTTCCTTTTATATTGACTACTCATTTCAAATATATCCTATCGGAATAGTTCAGTATATATTCATTCAAATTTCTAATATGATAGAGAAACACAGTAAGACTCCACAGTAACTTGACACTGGATATAACATGATTGGCGATGGGCATGGGGAAAGGGGAAAACGTAAGGATGATGTTTAAGCTTGAGTGCTGAGTAAACAACTGTTATGAGGTGCCATCAAAACACAGCGAGTCTCTAATGGACTTGGGTTGTGCAGCGAGCTAACCAAATAGGCTCACATCAGTAATTTCATTCATCTCTCAATAATATAACCCAGAATTTTACAGGAATGAATTTTGTGGACTTTACTAATCATGCTATGGTAGAATTTCTTTATTTACTTATATTTTAAATACACAAAAATAAATATATGTATGCTGTGACAAACATGTACTACCACATATATTAAACTTCAATTTTTCTTCTTTCTTAACAATATATGTTGGACATTTTTTCATGTGAGTAAATATAACTCCACATTATTATTTTTCATCACTGCATAGTATTGCATTAGTGAATTATCAAACTTTTCTTAAGCCAATCCCCTTTTAGGAATATTTAGTTTTTTCCTTTAAAAAAATCTATTACTACAACTA